>NC_090933.1:1333920205-1336420205 GCF_040938575.1 Ambystoma mexicanum | reverse complement strand
AAGATGAAGGGGATATACACCATGGACGCTAGGAGGCTCGATAACCATATGTCGGTGCAGCCACCAAATGGGCAACAGGGAAGGTTCTCTATCTAAAACCTACTTCCTCGTACACTGTCCAATCGCCACTGCTCACTTACTGCTGGGGAACTGCTTGGAATTGTGGGCCTCCAGGCCCAGGGGGCCCTATAATGCCAGGTATGATCGTTAGTCCAAAGAACCCTTAAGGTAGTCCCTTGCTCTAGCCAGGCTCCCCAACTGCTGCACAAGTGGCCCGGCATTACTGAGCTCTCATTCCTGCCCACCTACTGCTGGAAAGCTGCGTGGCACTGTGGTTCTCCTGGCTAGGGAGACTCTATAATGTCAGGTACAACGGGGGCCAGTGGTCAAAATGGTACTTTTTGCAGGCTCATGCACTGGACATGTTCTGACAGATACTGCCTTTTTATAATTCATCAAGGAATTCGGACAGGGGCTTTTTCTCCAAGCTCGTTCTTTCGACCTTTTATCCTTCCGGGGGGAAATCAAATCATCATTAAACCAATTTATTTTTTCCTTTTTTGTACTTTTTACTGCTTTAGCAACAGTTTGTTGAAATTTGGCCACTAAATCATCTACCATCATTGTAGGTGACGACAAATTCCTATCAGCAGACATAACAAAAGATTCTAAGGCTATGGGAGTGACATTTTTTAAACGTCTTTGTTTAATTGGTTGAGATCCCACCCTGACGGTATTCAACCGACGACTAAGATTGAACGTAATGAGAAAATGGTCAGACCATGTTATGTTATGTTTATATTACTTATAAAGCGCTCGGTCGCCCAGAGGCATCTTGGCACTAAGAGAGGGAGACTGTGGTTGAAACAACAAGCAGCAATATATAGAATAGATGAGTTTTTACGGCCTTCCTAAAGGCTAGATAGTAGTTCTCCTAATAGCAAGCAGGAGGTTGTTCCATAGGATAGCAGCAGCAGCAGTGGAGAAAGTCCAGGACCACAAAGCGATTGGACGAAACGGACCGCAGACTACGAGTGGGAAGATAACAGGTGACCTTAGCTTGGAGGTATTCGGCACCTTGATCGTGGAGGGCACGATGAACTATACATAGGGCTTTGAAATCGACCCGCTGGGCCACCGGGAACCAATGAAGGAATATGCGCACCATGAGCTGTGCCAGTGGCAACACAAGCAGCTAAATTCTGCAAATGTTGCAACCGCTGATTCAAACCCTTGGGTTGAGCCAGGTACAGGGAGTTGCAGTAGTCAAGCTGTGATAGCACCATGGCAGCCCCCACTGGAAGACACAGTGGGGCCGGAATCATGGGTAACAACTTCCTTAGCATCCTAAGCTGGAAGTGACCAGCTTGACATACCGCAGGAACCTGCTTGTCCATAGAGAGTGACGCAGACAAAATGACACCCAGGTTTTTAACCTGGTCAGTCGGCACAGGAAGAGAACCCAGGGATGTTGGCCAGAAAGAGGACACCCAGAGAGTGGGATCAGGAGGACAACCCACCACTATCACCTCAGTTTTGTCTCCATTCATCCACTCTCCCACAGCTGCCAGACACCCACGCAAGCACAATGACACCTCAGCCCGATCATGGACAAAACGGATCAGGATCTGGGTGTCGTCAGCGTAGGAGTAGCATCTGACGCCGAAGGAGCAGACCAAACATACAAGGGACCAAATGTAGATGTTAAAAAGAATAGGAGACAAGGAGGAGCCTTGGGAGACTCCACAACTGAGGTGACCAGGAGCAGAGAGAAAGGGAGGCATAGAGAGAGTCTGTGTCCAGTCCGCCAGGAATGAACTGAAGTGAACCAAATAGAGAGACCTCAGTTAGGGTGACATCAAGGTTATGGGTCAAGACCCAGTCCAGGATGTTACAGCTTTGATGTGTGGCACAATGTATTACTGTTCTTTTTATCCTTTGGATATTGCAACTATTATGTGTTTAATGCTGTTGTGTGATAGTACATACCTTACTTAAATGTATCAACTTTAGTGTATATAAAATACATGCTTATTTTTATATAACTGCTAGCGTGTACATGTTTCCTTGAACAAACTGTATGCTCGGAGTCCTGTGTGCCTCACTATAACCGTCATCCGTGCTACCAAGCCTTTGGGTAGGTCAGGCTAAACTCAACGGGTGTCCCCCTGTTCATCCAAGGTAGGCTGTCTATAGTCTTGTCTCAGACAGGACTTTAACAAAACCTGCTAACAATGGCCCATGTTCTGAAATGCGTTAATAGGTTGGGTAGTTTTGCCGACATGTAGGAAATGGGCACACTATTAAATAGATCATGTTGGAACTATTACAGTTTGTGTGCTCCCTCAAGATCCATTTGACACCTTTATTGGGAGCCGTTGAGTTTTTGTAAGAAAGTACGAAAAGTCTACGGTTAATTTGAAAGAAATATGGAGAGCATAAATATAGTCTTGTACATAGTTAATAGGCCATTCATGTAAATAAATACAAATGCTGAAACCTGGACTACAAATTGAAATGTGGCGTTTCTTGATCAAGTTGTAATGTTTTCATTGTTTGATGTATTTTTTCACTCCCATGTACGGACTGTTTTCTAGGAGTTTTTTAGTATGAAATAAAAGATACATACTCCCTCGAGACAGCTTTGAATGGTTTAAGTGTAAAAAAAGCCACATTTAGGAAACGAGTAGATTGAAATTTTACAATGCATCTCCTTTTGGACCGTTACATCGTATTTTATAGTTGGGGGTTCCTAGAAAGTCTGTTTTTATGGCAGCAACCTCATGGATAGAGAAGGTTTCTTTTCAGTGGCCATTGCTGATATCCAACTGCCTCCTGTCATGCAGGTCCTGTGCTGGTTCTTTCTTCATCGTGCTAGGATCGTCCAGCTGCACCGTGCCAGGAACTGCCTTACCAGAGCACGGAGGCACCAACTAGCCAGCCATAAAACCCAATGCTGAAGGTGACCTCTGGATCAGTGACCCCTACACCCCTTCCACAGGAGCCATGGCAAGAGGCACAGGCCCCAACGATTTCACGAACCCCAGAAGTGGTCCCTGAGAAAATCAGAGTACAGGAGTGGAGTAAACATACCTGTTCCTATCCACTTTCTTTCAGTAGTGAAGGTTCCATTAAGCACACGCAAAGCAATTGTAATAACACGTTAAGAAGAATGTATAATACATTTATTTAGGCCTTGGACACCCTCTTATCAATGAAAATCAGTTATATAAATTACTAAACATATGCTATCAACATACGTGCATCCACCATAGGGTGGTCTGGCTACAGAACACCAACACTTTGCTTGCTTTACTGTACTCCATCAACCTAGTTTAACTGAGTGAAAAGTAAAGAGAATAAGGTTAATTATTAAACTATTTAGAGAATAGGTAATTCAAAGAGTAGAAAACGCAATACAGAGGCTTATAACAAAAAACTAAGGCCCTATACTTAAAAAGTCTTTCCCTTGATAAAGGAGCTGGGGTACAGAGTCCCAAGAGCCAAAAGACCCAAAGTTAACTCTTTGCCGAGAGCTAGGAGTCTTAAGAAGGCTAAACAAGTGTTGACAAAGCCAACATGTAGGTGTAAGCGTCTCACGTAGTGAAGAGCATAGCAAGCAAAGTTCTTAGGAGGTCCTCTCTGAATCCCTGCATCTTAAGGGAAGTGCACCCTTGGCCAGAACTCCACAATCATGACTAGGCAATACAGAGCTAGGTTAATGGTGGTGTTCTATTAATCCTATGGCGAGAGGGGTACAAAAAGGAATATCTCACCCTATACTCCGAATCGGTCAGAAACCACTTCTGAGTGTTCGGAATTCGATGGGCCCATCTACTTCGTGCCTTGGACCTGTTGGAGGGGGTCCATGAGTCACTAGTGCTGAGGCCACCTTCATTGTCTAGATTTAGGTCTGGCTAGTCGATGGTTCCACAGTCTTGCAAGAGGGTTCCTGAGACTGGACAGCTGGAAGAACCTGGCACAATAAATAGAAGACCACCACAATGGTGAGGACCTCAGGGGATCCTAGGACATGATGGAGGTGTGAGACAACAAAGAACACCAAGGTCAGGCAGTGGTAGGCGGCTCTCATGGACGAAACAAAGAAGCTGGTGCTGCAAGGCCCCTGTTCGTGCTGGAGAGCGGCAACTGCAGGGAAGTTCTCTTGTTCCACAAGCCAAGGATCTGCAGAGTCCCAAGTCCAAAGCAACTAGGTAGCCCAGGCAGTTGCTGGTCAGTCCACAGGGTGGTCCCCCAGACAACTCTTAGGATAAATCCATGAGCAGTGTACAAGATTGTTCCCACCAGTCCAGGGGGGAAGCACTAAAGAGGGCCTTCTGGAGATCACACAAAGGAACCCGGCTGGAGGCAATGCAGTTTGTCCGCAGCAAGGATCAACAGGTCTTCAGTGGGATACACCCCTTGGAGGGCTCTTTATGTGAGGAATTACCACCTGGCAAGGGTGTAGGAGAGCTGGCTTATTTGATTTTTGTTAAATATAGAATATGAGTGATTCCATCTCAGGAAGGGTGGAAAGCTAACCAGACCACCCCTTTCCTTAAAACTCCTGCCAAAAGCATAGTCACATGTGTGCCCTGCTGCCTTAGTCGCTTGATATGCAGCACCTCCTCTCCAGTGGTAAAGATTTGGTTCAGAGGCCTTTTGACGGCTACTATGACAGCCAAGCCACTGCACTGCCTGCATTTATCTTTGCAACTCTATTCCAAAGATTAACATAATTAGGAGGAATTATTATTCATCCTGGCGGAAGTTAAATCTTTAAACGTAAGCCATAACTGATTTGGGGTTATGGTGGCTGGTAATTCACAATTATTAAAGCCACATCTGATTTGAATCATACACAACAATGTAAGCCCAGGTCAGCTGTGGAAGGGTTGTTTGCATTTCAGTGAGTATATAAAGAAAAAAATGTACATTTACAAAAATGCACAAAAAATCATCAAAACCACAAATCGGCCTGAATACACTTTTATACTAGACCAAAATAAGTGGTTATATAAACTGTCATTAGCATTGATTGCTTGTAATGGCAGTTTTTCTTTTTTAGTCATATTCTCATTATATTGTTACCCAGACAATAGAGAGGAAGGTTCCGGGGCTTTTGTGGTCATGTGGAAACCAGTTTTTTTTTTTCGTACCCGTTTATTCATGTGTATTTCAGTGAGACAACCTGTCACTGCCAGCCAGCAGAAAAGAGACAAAGACTAGGCCCTTTCTTTTGATCATTTGTGAGGTCCTTTAATATCTATCCAGCAGACACCCTAAACAAAGGCACTAACCTCAGACCAGGCGGTTGCATACAAAGGGCCGTTGATGCTGTGCTCAAAGTAAGGGGCAGAGTTTGTGTAGAGGGAGATCAGCATATTTGCGAAAAGGTTCTACCATCTTGACTTTCTCTAGACTTCTCTTACCTTCCGGTCTCTCACACTTCCTGCAGCCCAAAGCACTTTAGGTATGATACAAGAAGGCAAAGACTACTTGTCACAACGGCAGTGATTACTTTCTTTTATTTACTGTTTGCTTGTTAGGTGCTTATACACGAAGTAAATACTGTTTCAAAATACTGTTTGGGCCACTTAATGTCAGGCTTGCTTTTGTCCAATCCTGTGTGGGCTTTTGTCTCCAAAAGAAGGGGTCTCCCACTCCTCCTTCGATTTATTCCTGGACTGCAAGAAGAATTAATTAGGACCTGTTTTGGGAGAGTTGACATTTCCAGAGCCCTCCTTGCAATGACATGAAGATTGAGGGTATTGGCCCAAAATACTGACTAGAAAATGCTGAATGTGCATTTACTGGGCATACATTTTTAAAGATTAAGACTCCCATTACAGCGATCAAGCGAAGCGGGAGTGTCCCCGCTCCCCTTGGTCGCTGTAATGGGAGTTGGGGTTTGCGGGGGTGTCCCCCGCTTCCATTAGATGGTAGCGAGGGACAAAGAAAAAGAAGTTTAACAAAACACAAAAGAAAAAAAGATAATTGATGCCGCAGGGAGATGAGAGATGGTGGCACACTTCTGTGTGTGCTGACAAAAAGGTAAGTGGGTAGGGGGGAGGCAGGTAGGAGGATGCAGAGCATAGTGATCTATGTGAGGCTCAGTGATTCACATAGATCCAAGATTGAGTGCTCCAAGTCAGAGGCCAGCTCTGCTCTTTATCCACTCGCAGTGCGCACTGGGCTTGAACAGCTGCTGGAGCAACATCAGCCATTCTGCAAGCTACACTGGTACAGAGGACCTCACTGAAGGTGAAGGACTCCTGAGGGTGCTAGCTAGCCTCCACTAGGTTGGGAGGAAGACAACAAGGGCTCTGCTTGTCCCTGAGCATCTGGATAGAGACTCTCAACAACATAGAAGCCAAGCAGCTTTTCTCCTGCACTTTTACCGTGACAAACTATTGTCAGCCGCATTCAAATGCATTAAAACCAACAGAATCTGTGGTGCTGCCTTTGGTACTTCGCTGAGCTCTATGAACCGCTGTCGCTGCACCAGGCTAGCTGGGTGCATCATTGACTCAGGTCAAACCAGGCCCTTGCCGCTGCGGAAAGACTCTAGCATCTTTGCCTTCAACTTGTGATCAAACCTCAAACCAAACTATTAAAAAGCTGCATCAAACCGCAATGAGCCTCTCTTCGAACCAGACTGGATACCTGCTCCCCGTTAAGAAGCCTCGCTCAATGCTGTCCGACCACCAAGAACTAATTAAGGTACTTTTAGAAGGCCGCAGGCCACCTGGAACATTTGTTGGAACCCTAGAGACTGTCTAAGCCACCTTTTGACCAAGAAGCATATCCATTTTGAACATTACAGTATTTTATTGACTTTTCTTCCCTGCTAAGTGTGGATACAGGGGAGGGTTTTTGACAGCATTTTAATAGTGAGTTATACATACTTTAAACACACAAAGGTATATTTTTAATGAAGAACTATGATCGGATACTCCTTTATTTTGGACTGCTGTGCTTTTGCTGCTTGGATTGCTACTGTCACACATTCACACCCCTCTTAAGATTATAGCCTGCCCCGGCCCCCGCTACCACAAAGGGTGAAGGAGGTACATCTCTCATCTGCGCCTGTCACACCTTTATCATTAGGATCACTCTTCCGATGGCTGAGTAGGCGGTTTAGCCACTACTCATCATTCCTTGTGCTCTTGTGGAGCAGAATACATTTGGTCACATTTAGCCCCAATGGCAATCGGAATAATGGCTGCAGTAGTCTTCCTATTGTCCTAAATTCAAACTGGAATTGCTCCCAAGCCCACCAATGGTAAGGATCTGCAGTATTAAAACTGGCAGGAGCCCCACATCCGGCCACAAACGCATACGCCTGCTTTGCCCACGAAAGGGGTGTCCATATAGTACATATTCCGTTCCGAGAGGGCAAAAAGGCAGGCAAAATATAAGATGGCAAAGTCTTGTGGCATGGCTATTTGGCTATTTTAAAATATATGCTACTCTAAAGTTAAAGGCCTTATGCATAAAAATGCAAACGTGCACGTGAGAAAGTCACAAACAAAAACAAAATGCCAAAATAAAATATCTGCTGCCGCTAGCCTGTCCAGGATACAACGCGCAAGTAACCACAAGGTTACAAAACAAAAAAAGGATACAAAGTACCCTTACCGCATCTCACTGGAAGGCGATGTGTGCAGTGTAAATCAAACAAGGAATTTCAAAATAGGGCACCTAGTCACCCTGCACTGATTGCCATAGGGAGTGATCAGTGCCCTGTGAGCAACTTCACTCCTACTCCCCTTGGATCCTCTGCACAGGTGGCCAGGAAAAGGCCATCGTTCTTGGATCCTGACTCTGGGGGTGAAGAAGGGAGGGAAGATCACCTGGGTGGTGGATCTTTGAGAATTGGGAGTGGGGTGCCCTTGGGTAAGACATGGTATCCCCCTTTCCCTATTGACAACTAACCTAACCCTTCCCCCAACATGTATGGGCTATTATAAGTGAGTGCCCTTCATTTTCCCACATGTGACACTTGACAGTACTGGGACAAGGAAGAGATGACTAGGAGTTATACACACCAACACGCAGATACACCACTCTGGTACTGAGACGAGGAAGAGGGCCTCACAGGAGGGCCATTGCAAAGAAAAGGCATGGCTTTATTATATATATATATATATATATATTACATAGTGGCTGTGTAGTTATGGTTAAGTTGCTGTTTCCATAGGAAGGGCACTTTTTAGTAGTATATGGGCCACTCTGAATTTTTTTTGCAAAGTTTGGGGATGTTTGGTCCAGGTGGGCAAAAGTTATAGGGGGGTCCCAAAACGTCTTTTTTCCCCATAGACTGAATGGGGGAAAAACTTTGCGCACGCCGACAAGTCAAACCGCTGGATGGATTTTCACCAAATTTGCGGCAGGGGCTTGGTCCCAAAAGTGTGCTTTTGTAAATTTGGTGACAATACGTCCAGTAGTTTCCTTTAAAACGACCAAAAAATATGTCTAACAAAATTAGTGATATCTATGTCCGCTCTGCGGTCACACTTCCCTATTCGCTCCGCGGACAAGACACCGATTGGCTAGGGGGTGCCGTCATGACCGCGGACATGCGACGTCTTCGCCGATTGGCTGCAGCGAGCCGTGATGTGCGTCAGAATGTGTGGATGCGTGCGACATCTTGGATCAGACGACAGCGCGGTCGCAACCAGAGGTGAAATGCTGTTTTGGAAACAGTTTTGGTCTGCTACAGTGTTTGAGGAGGTCCAGAGAGTAAGAGATGGGGGAAATACTGCACTTGTTTAGGCGGCAGGTGTTACGGATGTATTCGCCATACCCGCCTTGTCCGGGATGTTTGTAAGTACTGAAAATGAGGGGCCTCATAAGGATAGTACTTCAGTCCGTGCTGTGCGCAGGCAACGTCAAACTGTTCTAAGGACACGCATGGTGTTAGCGAACAGTACAATTGAGTACATGCTGTGGTTCTTATTTTTGTTTGTATGGGTGTGCTACTAATTTATATGCCGCCATAGGTGTGATATGCTGCAGTGATTGTGGCCAGGGCCTAGAGTCTTGGGTGTATGGTTGTAGGCCGTAGGCCATACTCCCAAGACGCTAGGCCCTGGCCACAACCACCGCAGCATATCGCAGCTATACCTACACCCGTAGTCTCGCTTATTGATCAGGTGTTTGTGGGGAGGGACTAGAGTCTTGGATGCATGGCCAAAGGCCATGTAGAGAAGATCAAATTTGTACATAAAGAATTTATAAGGCACCTATGCATTCACACATATATGGCCTTATACCCAAGCCTCTAGCCTCAGGCCACAACCACTGCACCATATCACAGCTATAGATACACCCGTAGTATCAAACATCAATTTATACGCAGTGGACTTACAAGCTACAATGGGTGCAATATGCTGTGGTGGTCATGGCCAGGATGTAGAGTTTTGGGTGCATGGCCTTTTTATAAGCAGTGAAGTTATAAGGCACCATGGTTTTCATATAGCACATTGATTGTGGGCAGGATGTACAGTTTTGGCTGCATGGCTGCAGGCTGTAGGCCGTGCGCCATACTTCCAAAACTCTAGTCCACAACCACCACATCATAGCACAGCAATGCATACACCCGTACTATCGCTTATCGCTCAGATGGTTCTGAGGAGGGTGTACAGTCATGGGTGCATGGCCAAAGGCCATGCACCCAAGAACGAACTTATAAGCACTGGAGTTATAAGCCACTGTACACCCATACATTTAAATATCTATGGCCATACGTCCAAAACTCTAGGCCCTGCCCACAACCACAGCAGCATATTACGTAGGCACTGTATGGCTGTGTAGTTATGGTGAAGTTGCTGTTTCCATAGGAAGAGCACTTTTTGGGTGCCTTATAAATCTGCTCCCCCTGGACGAGTCATCACCAAACTTTTCAAAAAAAAGTATATCGGCCACTCTGAATTTCTCTGGAAAGTTTTATGATGTTTGGTCCAGGGGGGGAAAAGTTATTAAGTGGGGGGGGGTTCCCAAAACATGTCTTTTCCCCTTTGACTGAATGGGGGAAAAGATTTGTGTCTGCAGACATGTGGCGCTTTCCCTGATTGGTTGTGGAACAGCGTGAAGTACGTCAGCTTTTTTCAGATTTTTTTGTTCCTAAGTATTACTGGCTAAGATATATCACTAAAGCAAAAAAGAGGGAACCAGACATGTCATGTCATGTCATCAGTGATGTCATCTTTGATGTCCTGGGTGTTAGTCTTAGCAATGCACGTAGGTGGCGCGAGTTATGGTTGCTTATCTTACCATAACTAGTGAATGTCAAGGGATTTTCGGTTTTACTTTGAACCATAACATACCTTTAAAAAAGTTTTTTTGCTGAATATATATTTATGGCAGTGAACAAAAACAAAGGGGCTACACATGTGATATCACCAGTGATGTCATCAATGACATTTGTGATGCCATCTTTCATGTCCTGGGTGTTAGTGTTAGCAGTGCAAAGTGGGGAGGGCAAGTATGGTTGCTTAGCCTACACTAACTGGCGAATTTCAGGGGTTTTTCGGTTTTACCTCGAACCATAATGTTATAACGTTTTTTTAGTGAATTTCACAGGTTTTTAGTAGTGTAACTTAACCATAATGTCCCCTTAAAGTTTCTTTTTAGTGAATATGACATGCATTACTTACCGTAAAAGCATTTCTGATGATTGTATCTGCTTAGATTCACATGCTGTGCATATGGCCCGACATCCAGTGGTAACCGCAGAGTATTGCATCTTGTCTTTCGGGGGACCAAAAGGGGACGTCGGCATAGGCGTGTCTGAAACACTATCCCTATCGTGACGTGTGTAGTACCCAAAATCCCTCACGCGCCGAGGTCCCTCCGATTGTATTTTTTTTGCCATGAGGGAGCCCAAGGCTATAGTGAGTGAGTACATGAAGAGAGAAAGTAGTAAGGAGTCTATGTTCCTTCCACCCCGAGCGGGGATGTAGGGTGGGCGCATGTGAATCTAAGCAGATGCAATCATCAGAAATGCCATTACGGTAAGTAATGCATGTCTTCTGAAGTTTATTAATCTGCTTAGAATCACATGCTGTGCATAGACTAGCGAGCAGTACCCGGAGTCGGAGGTGGGTTGTGAGAAGGAACAGTAGAAAAAAGATGTCTTAGTATAGCTTGTCCCACCTGAGAATCAGACCTAGAATGAGTGTCTAGGCAATAGTGTTTTGTAAAAGGTGTGTACAGAACTCCAGGTTGCCGCTTTGCAAATGGACTCTAGGGGAACATGTGCAATGAATGCTATGGATGCCCCAGTGCCTCGAGTAGAATGTGCTCTAGGCTTGAAGGGCAGTTCTCTCTTTGCCAGAGTGTAACATAGTGTGATGCATTTGACAATCCACCTTGAGATTGCTGATTTAGAGACAGGGTCCCCTTCTCTACCAGCTGCCACTGAAACAAAGAATTGTTTAGTTTTCCTCAGTGGTTTAGTTCTATCCATGTAGAACATGACTGCCCTGCGCACATCTAGTGTGTGAAGGCTTCTTTCGGCCATGTTAGTAGGTCTTTGGAAGAACGTGGGTAGTTCGATTGACTGGTTCACATGGAACTTCGAAATAAATTTCGGCGCAAATCTGGGATGAGTGCGCAGAACTACTTTATCTTTGTGGACTGTAACAAAGGGGTCCAAAACAGAGAGGGCCTGTAGTTCGCTAACTCTTCTGATAGACGTGATAGCTACCAGAAAGGCTGTCTTGTAGGTCAGGTCTTTCATACTAGATTTATGCATAGGCTCAAAAGGGGGTCCCATGAGCCTAGTTAAAACCACATTTAGGTCCCACCCAGGGGCTGACTGAGTGATGGGGGGATAAATTCTTTTAACCCCTTCCATAAAGGCTTTAATCACAGTTATTTTCCACCACGACACCTTCTGCTGTGACGTGGTGTAGGCTGACAACGCCACTAGGTGAACCTTTAAGGAATTGAAGACTAACCCAGAGTCCAACAGATGGGTTAGATATAACACAATGTGTGAAGGCGAGCAATCGGTGGGATCGACGCCTTTGGAACTGCACCAGATGACAAAACGTTTCCATTTGTTGGCATAGCAATAACGTGTGTTAGGCTTTCTTGCCTCCCTCAGTATGTCCATGCATCTTTGAGGAAGTTGCAGATGTCCAAACTCTATGACCTCAGGAGCCAGGCTGCTAAGTTCAGAGTTTGTGTGCAGAGTCTCCCCCCTGTCCTGAGACAACATGTTGTACGGGCAGGGCAGCTTGACTGGTGGGGAGAGGGACATTTCCATCAGGTGCGCGAACCAATGTTGGCGGGCCCACATGGGAGCCACCAGAATCATGGTGACTGGTTCCTGGTGCATATTGTGTACTATCTTGTTCAGAAGGGGAGTCGGGGGGAAAAGCATAGACAAATTTCCCAGACCAAGTTATCCAGAGACCGTTCCCTTTGGATCGGTTCTGGGGGTACCTGGAGGCGTAATCTTGGCATTGGGCGTTCTCCTGAGTAGCGAACAGGTCGATCTCTGGAAACTCCCATTCTGCAAAGACGTTGGATACAATGTCTTCGTGCAGTCGCCATTCGTACTCTTCTTGCAGAGGAAAATCTCTGCTGAGTACGTCTGCCAGAAGATTGAGTTCCCCTGGAACATGTTGGGATATCAGGAACATCTTGTGTTTGAGAGCCCATATCCAGATGTTTTGGGACAGCTTGGATAGCCCTGGAGAGTGAGTGCCCCCCTGTTTGTGCAGGTAATACATTGCTGTTGTGCTGTCGTTCAGGACCAGCACTGTCTTCCCTTGCAGTTGCTCCTGAAAGGCTTTCAATGCTTTGAACACTGCTAGTAGCTCCAGTAGGTTTATATGGTTGGACCCTACCTGAGGGGGCCACACTCCGTGAGCTGTCTGTTGAAGCAGGTGAGCCCCCCACCCCGTGAGAGATGCGTCTGTCGTGAGAGTGGCTTCCACTGCAGGGGTGGTGAAGGTTTTCCCCCTTCAAGAGGTTCTCCCTCGACCACCACTGCAGAGAGAGAACGAGGGCTGGCGAGACAACTAACAGATCTTCCCATTGTCTGCTGGCCTGACACCACTGGCTGTTGAGCCACTCCTGCATGGGACGCAGGCGCAGCCGCGCATGGGGAACCTAGTATATGCATGACGCCATCATCCCTAGCAAACGCATAGCTTTGCGTACCGTCACCTCTTGACTGGCTACATACTGAGGAACCTGAGAGAGCATGTTCTGAACCCTCTCGCTGGAAGGGAAGACTAGACCGTCTTCCGTACGAATTAGAGCCCCGAGGAACTGTTTTACTTGGCTGGGGACTAAGCTGGATTTCTTTTCGTTGATAGAAAATCCCAGGCTGAACAGTAGGTCTACTGTTTTTTGGGTGTTCGAAAAACAAACGTCGAACGAGTCCCCCGTGATGAGCCAATCGTCGAGGTAAGGGTAAACTGGAACTGAAAGTCTGCGCAGGTGTGCTGCCGCCACTGCCAGAACCTTGGTAAACAACCTTGGCGCCGAGGCTATGCCGAAGGGGAGTACATTGAACTGGTAGGGTTTGTCCTGAATCACGAACCTTAGGAATTTACTGTGCGCTGGCAGCATTGGGATATGAAAGTATGCATCTTTCATATCCAATGTTGTCATGAAGTCCCCCTGTTTTAGCAATGGGATCACCTCCTGCAGTGTTACCATGCAAAACTTCTGGGGCTTTATGAACTTGTTCGCTGGGCGCAGGTCTAGAACAGGACGCATGGTGAGATCCTTTTTGGGTACAAGCAAGTACACTGAATAGATACCCTCGTTTCCCTGAAGAATCGGGACGGCTTCTATGGCGTCCTTTCCCAGCAGCGCTTCCACCTCTTGGATCAGGATCTGCAGATGTTCCGGTGAAAGGCGTCGATGTTTTGGCGGTCTGAACTGTGGAGGTCAGGCGAATTCCACGCAGTAACCGTGGGCGACTATCTTTAAGACCCACTGGTCTGAAGTTATCTCCTCCCATGCCTTGAGGAAAGATGTTAACCGCCCCGCGACCGGGGAGACATGGAAGGGGAGCTGGACTTGGTGGTCATTTCTGACCCGAAGTTGACGCTCCTCTGGAATTGGAGCCTCTGCCTCTATTCTTACCGCACTTCTGACCCCTCTGGGGGTATTAAGTGGGGCTTGCAGCAGGTTGACTTGAGTTGAAGTTGCCCGTGCCAAAATTGTTTTGAGCGGCGCAGGCTTGTCCTCGAAAGGACCGCCGAGAATTACTGCCCCTCTGTGAAGAGGGTTTCTGGGAAATTTGGTACAGCGACTTAATAGTCTTGTGCTCCTTCTTGGCTGTCTCCAACGCATCGTCTACCACCTTCCCGAAGAGGTTGGCCTCTTCGATGGGTTTGTTGATAATGGATGCCTGGGTCTCAGGCCTGAAGCCCGACGTGCGCAGCCATGCGTGCCTCTTTAGGAGAGTACCCTGTGCGAGAGACCTGCCTGATATCTCTGCGGTGTCCAGGGTATTTTTTACAACATTCTGATTGGCAAGTTTGCCCTCCGAGACAATGGCGAGAAGCTTGGCTCTGGTTGGTTCCGGAACCTCTTGAAGGCCTTCCTGGAGTAGGTTCCATTGGGTGTCGACGTAGCTTACCCGTAACGTAGTATTATTGGCAATCCGGACAGTATAGGCCGCCGCCGACGTAACCCGTTTGCCTAAGGCATACAACCTTTTGGACTCCTTACCCGGGGGTGACTCTCCCGTGGCAAGGGGAGTCCCTGCTCTCTTGCGAGTGTTGGTCACCACCAGCGAGTCTGGGATTGCGTGTCCTTTGATATAAAGCGGGTCGGTGGGGGAGGGTCGGAAAAGTTTTTCGACCCTTGGGTTCACAGTCCTAGTCTGAGCGGGTGTGATTAAGGAAGGGGCCAGCTGTCTCTTTACAGAGCTCAAGAGAGGGATAGACTGGCTTGCCGGAGGCTTTTCATTAATGATGTCCTACGCAAAATCTTGTTCGGGCAGGGCTTCCAGCGTGGCAATTTTAAAGAATTCCGCTGCTTTTTTTAACATGTTGTTGAAAGCCATTTGATCATCCACCAGGGAAGCTTGTCGAATCGGGGTGGATGGGTGGAGAGTCGAGGCAAACGATATCAAAGTTGTGATCGTTCTGCTGGGTGTCCTCCCAGTTGTCCGTTGCCCCTTGATCTTCCACATAGTTGTCCAGAAAAGAAGACTCCTCTTCTTCTGTATAGATGTCTCTATACATGTCCATCTGGACATCTTCTTGATAGTCAACTTGGTGTTGGACATCTAGGTGTTGGACATCTTGTGTTTGAGGGTTAGGGTCTACCCGAGCTTTTTTCAGCGGAGGTTGATCAGAAGCCCTGAAAAACTGCTCCAGCCGATCCATACACCCCTCGAATTGCTCTGTGGTCCACTTGGATGACCCAAATGGACCTAGCTGAGTAGGAAGCGTGTTCTCCGCCCTAAGGCGTTGAGAGGATCTCCTCAGGGTGCTTGAGAGGGGTACTTGGCTTTCTTCGTAAGTGTCTTCGGGATCGTCTTCCCAATCAGTTGAAACATTTTCGGCGGATTGGCCCATAACTGTGAGCGGAACCGGTACTAGGCCCACCGCCGTATCAATCCTATTGATGCTCTTACGGATAGTCACCGAATCTTCGGGAGACAACACCTCCGATGATGTGTCGGCAGTGAAAATGTCTTCCGTGTCTCCAGAAGGGCCAGCGGATGGCTTTTCAGGTAGAGGCCTACTCGTAGTTTTCGGGCCTGTACGGGCATTGGAAACCTTGGAATCCGTCGAAGTTTCTTGTTCTGAAACTTCGGCGCGTGTAGTTTGGGGAGTAGCGCCCTTGTTATGTTTCTTATGCCCAGTCGTCATTCACTGCTGCGGATGCAGGGAAAGCTTCGGATCAGACCGATCCGTGGGCGCCGCCGAAGTTTCCGGCAGACCCGTTGGCGCTTTTGCCTTCTTCGACGAAGTCGTCGAGGAGGGCGCTTGGGTTGTGTGCTTTGTGCGGTGCGATTTACGCCCCTGTCACCGGGTGTGGTCCCTGTAGCAAGACCGGAGTCGAGCCTGGAAGGGTCGGGGACGGGCGTGGCGGCCCTAGAATAGTCCGCCTCAAGGTCTATAACGTCCACGTTGGACGTTTGGTCATCCGATGTACCCCGTCACTTTCGGCTGGTGTCGCGGCAGGGGAGGGAGGCTCCACGCGTGACATTCCATACGCGGCCCACCGCTTCAACCGGCGCTCCTTAAGGGTTTAAGGAGTTTACACGCTGAACACCGCTTCTCGTCGTGCTCTAGGGGAGACAAGCGTTACACGACATGTGCTCGTCTTTCCACGGATATCTGACCCTACACACAGGGCAGAATCTAAACGGAGTCCTTTCCATAGCAGACGGGAAGGGTGACCAGACCAAAAAGGAAAGCAGTGGAAAAGAGGAAAGACATAATAACAGTATGGCAAACCCCGAGCCCACTCTCCCTACTGTGTAGGCCGGCCAGAAGGCCCGACCACGTGGCAGTCCGAACGCCGGATCTTAGGTGCCGGAACCTACAGCCATAGACGATTCCCCCCGTAGTCTTCGTCGAAGATGTTCTTGATGGGCGAAGTGACTTAACGGGGAATAACCGACAATTCGGTAAGATAAACAAAGTCTCATGAAGAGCTCCGCTATAGGGCGACCAGTTATCTGGGCGGAAAAAAACAATCTGAGGGACCTCGGCGCGTGAGGGATTTTGGGTACTACACACGTTACGATAGGGATAGTGTTTCAGACACGCCTATGCCGACGTCCCCTTTCGGTCCCCCGAAAGACAAGATTTAATACTCTGCGGTTACCACTGGATGTCGGACCATATGCACAGCATGTGATTCTAAGCAGACTAACAAGCATCAGAAATATATATATTTAACTATAGTCAGGCAATTAAAAGGAAGGACTCACATCTGCAACCCCTTCACATAACATAGGTATATAAAAAGGAGTGAAGGCAAGAAAGCAAGGTGGTATGGGGGTGAGAGGTTGATGGGAACCATGGTGAGTCATTCTACAGCCTGAGAAGCACCCTGGGGACTGAAGAAACTGAGGGTCCAGGTGAGTGTGACGTGGGCGCAGGAGCTCCGTGGGGCAGAGGCGAAGGAAGGAGGCCAGAAGAGGGGCAGTCCTTCATTCCATCAAAGGGACTGCTCCCTCTTCTGTGGTGCTGCAAGAGCGTGAAAGCATCTGAGGGGCAGAGGAAGACAGCCAAGTCTGGGGCCAGCGTGATACGAAAAAGGACTTCAAAGTGAGCCGGTGAGTTTCCAAGGTACAAAAACCGATGTTACTTCAACCATGAGCCTTACAAAGTGAATGCTATTGTTAAATGAAACAAGAGACTTGTACGTTGTATTGGAGTGGCCGCGTGCCTTTATAAAGAAATAAGCACGTTTTGGAAAGCCTCTGAACTCTATGAATTTTTCGTTGTTAAGGTTATTGAAGTTGACGTGTACCTTGGAGAAAAGAAGGAACTTTGTTGAAAGTCTACAACTAAGGCTAGAAACATTTATATTATAAAAAGAACTGTGAAATATTCACTGCATGTGACTATAAAGAAAAGCCAATGGCTTAGAAAAATTGATTAGACCAAAGCTAAAATCACAATTGGTTGAACATTGAATTGAATGAAAGTAAAACACGTAAAGTCTGAACTTTGAAATTAATGAAAATCAATGCATATTGAATACCGAACTGGAGGGAAATTTAACATTGAAGCAAACAAGTGTACATTGAATATAATTAAGCAAAATAAGCGTGCATTGAACCCTGAACTGAAATTGAACAATGATGAAAATATGTTGCACAACAAATTAACTGAAACCCTGAAGTCAAATACATTAAAGGCTGAAGGAAGCCAAACAGTGAACTTTAATGAATGAATGCAGTGTGGCAAGGGGGCTACAGTTGGGGAAGGGGTGTGTAAGCTATGGTGGCAGAGCCACAAGGCCATCAGGGAGAAGCCAGAGGAGCACCTGAGATTACCCTAAGCCAAGAGGCCAATAAAAGGAATGAAGTAAAGGTGACTTGGTGCACAGGAGCAAGTACCAAGGAACCTGTGTGAGATACTTAAGTCTTGGGGACGGGAACCCTGAGAATTGAAGGACCAGACTTGTCTTGGGAACGGAGTCTCAGGACCCCTTTGTGTTTAATTGTGGTACTTGAAACTTGGGGAAGTGCACCCCAAGGATTGGTTCTGAACTATATTGCCTTGAACTGGAGAAA
Source organism: Ambystoma mexicanum (assembly GCF_040938575.1). NCBI lineage: Eukaryota > Metazoa > Chordata > Amphibia > Caudata > Ambystomatidae > Ambystoma > Ambystoma mexicanum. The sequence goes on along the minus strand of NC_090933.1, from coordinate 1,336,401,964 downwards.
GGTAAACTTTGAGACTTTTTTCATGGCACTTTCTTGTGCTTGGGGAAGGGGAGCTGAAAGAAAGCTGTGAGCTGGAAGAAGCTCAAAACCTTAAGTTAAACATGGTTTCTTTTGACATCCCTACACATTTGTCAGTTCTAGCTGTGAGGGAAAGGATAGGTTTTGGACACAGACAGACTTTTCAGTTTCACTCTTTGACTCAGACTATCCTTAGTTTCGTTCAGGTAGGGAAATCCCACCGTAAGATAGGGCAAGTTAAGCCTTCAACTATCCTGACACAGCCCCCAAAAAGCTGATCAAGGTAAGTAAAGCAAAACAGCTTTACATATCGTCAAACATTGGACAAGTTCAAAACAACCGCAGAAATCTCGGGAGGAGGGGTTCCATAGGTTTCTATGGAGAGAAAGAAGCAAAATAAACTCTTTCCTAACAATAAATCACACTTATGCTCTCCAACGGGCGCTGTATACCTCTACTATCTAAATGTGCAGTGCCAATCAGTTAAACATTAAATTCACTAAGCCATTATCAGGACCCAAGAGGCCACACAATCACAATATTCCTAACGCTCTAGCACAAAGGAGCATGGTTGGTGCAAATGCATGATACACATTAAATAAATAAAGACAGTGATGGAGAGTAGGGGGATTCAACTTTAATGATCAAATCCAGAGGGTGCCGCAAAAGGCAAGATTAGATTCGATGCAGCAAGTCTTGGAGATCAAAACATCAGGGACTCAGATACATGTCAATGTCTATGTAAATACCAAAGTCACTTCAGAAAAGATCCCGGTAAGCTTGAAAAGCTACTCATAAAAATAGAACAAAGTAGAACATATGTACACAGTTCCACACCCACAGGTGCCCAAAAGACAGCAATGAAACTCAGGATGCTAGAGAAGACCCTCTTTAAGAGATGCAGTGTCCAGTTAGAGGCCCAGCAGCCCCAGGAAGAGAGATGCAGAGCCGGATTCGAGCCAATGTAAGTAGATGGCAGAACCACAGTAGGCAGAGATTTGCTAGAACTCACGACCATATACCAAGAGAACCCTGGGGGAACGCATCTTGTGTAACCCACCTGCCCTGAACCCAAAAAGAAGGTAAGCACTGTTGCAGTTCCCTAAAAATTGGTCCAGGAGCAGATTTTCTTTGCAAGGCGAAAAGCAGAATCTAGTGAACCATGCACTGAACCTCCAGACCAACGACGACATTGATGGACCAAAAGAACAGCCTAACTACGAGTGGGACGTATAGCCAGAGGTGGAACCAACGGCGAAGATGGATCCAGAAGGATGGAAGAACCAGGCAAGCAGGATCTGGCAGAGTGAACGACAAAGGCAGCTCACTAAGAGAAGACTGTCCCACGAAGAGAACAATGAGGGCAACCCAGATCACCAGAGGCGGCATGGTAGTGAAGCCCAACCACCCTTGCAGGCGACGGCAGAGTCTAACAAGGTGCAAGGCCCAGGCGGTAAAAACAGGAAGGCACAGTAAACAATTCCAGTATGGGAAGCCTGACCCAGCCAGTGAGGAGGATGGGGGGAATGGATGAGGACAGCACAAGAAGGGCATTCAGAAGCTAGCAATCAGAACCAGAGCAAAGCCCAGGGAATACGGTCTAACGAGTATGGGCAGATGTCCTAAAAATACAGCAACAGCATTTCATAGTGGAAACTCTCCAGCAAGTCATCCAATTTGATGCAATATCAAAAGACTCAATTAGAAGTAAGTGTAGGCCTCCCCTAGATGTCCCCGACACATAGGGACTGGCCTAAACCAGTCCATCAGTCAAACAAATAGGCTTTAAATAAAGGCTTTAGCTGCAAGCCAATAAGGTTGGGCCCAAAAACCACCAAACACTCAGGACCACTCCACAGGTATGTGATATGGCTATGTCCAAGAACAGAGACTGGTCTAAGCCATCCCAAACTACTCTATAGGTTGCGGGGCTGGCTCGGAGTGGGCCGTTGTGCCTCACAGCAATTATAGGCCTGACTCATGGTTTCCCCGAACAGTCAGTTTTAGTTTTGTTATTTGTAATGCACATATAACAATGGTACCAGGCAGACATTATCTGCATCTGGGGACAGCTGAAAAAAAGGTAGGGAATATCCACTAGCTACAAACCAGAAGAAAAAAGATGAGTCTTCAATTGTTTCGAAGAGTGCTCCCACACCTCTGGTAGAGCAGCTTGCGAGATATGCAGCAAATTTTAATTGATGAATCGGAGAAGACGAGCTGTAAAACATTGTTTAATTTTGGAGCACACGTACTTTGGTGCGAAACCATGAATGCAAAAATCAAAGACAATATTTAAAAAATAATCCTCTGGGAGAGAGGCAGCCAGTGCAAAAAATGCACGGCAGGAGAAACAGGAGAGAACTGAGGTAATTTGCATTTGAGCCTGGCTGCCAGATTTTGAATGGTTTGGAGGCAGCTCAGCAGGTTACTCAGCAAACAAGCGTACAGAGCACTGGCATTGGAGTTGAGAATTCACCAAAGCATGGGGAGCATGCAGCAAGAATGGAAGAGTATGCCTTAACATCCGTAAGCAGTAAGATTAAGTTACCTACCTGTAACTGTTCTTCTCCACCATGGGTCTGGCATGGATTCACATGCTCATGAATAGTCCCTGTTTTCAAGCTGGGAATCCTCAGTAAAAGAAAAACGGTTTTGCTTTCACTTACAAACTGTATTTCTCCTCTAAACCAATCACTGTCCTCTGGGTCATACAACCCCCATCCAATGACAGTCCTCTCCCTAAGCCCCGCCTCTGGCAACAATCTCCAGATTTTTACTGCACTTATCAGTGTTGGGAGACCTTGAGTTGCTCTCCGAGCAAATTTTGTATTTGTTCTGAGTTTTTCATGGAAAAGTTCTATTTTTGTTCTATAAGTATCCTTTCTGCTATCGATCTATATCTGCCGATCTGAATACCAACTGAATGATGCTCACAGATCCTCGGAATGACTCCCTTCACCAGGTTTCTTCTCTCCAGCAAAGCAAAAGTTCAAAATAATAATCAAGTTCTTTATAGCTCAAGAGGATGACTCCCCTAATCTTGATGCAGCAATTTATTCCAGGGAAAAGGACTTCCTTCCCCAGATCCTTTTCACATTAAACGTAATCAAAATCCTAAGGGCACGAATCTTCCTTGGGATTCTTTCGACTCACAAAACACCACCTAGTGTACTCTCCTGCCAGATTCTTTCATATAGTTCTTTGATACAATTTGGGTGCGGGTTCCAGACTCGCAAAACACCTGGTGTACTCTCCTGCCAGGTTCCTTTTGACATTCACTGTAGTTCACTTCATACACTTGACTTTGCCTGGTATACTCTCCTGTTAGGACTTTCTCATGCATACAATGTTACTTTGATTCCCTTCTTGGTCTTCCCCAAGTTCATACTGTGGGTCCCTGATCACAGTCCCACTGTCTAGGGCTTTCAATGCTCTGCCCGACCCTTTCGCTGGGCTCATCGGTTTCTTTCTTGCACTCTCTCAGCAAGGCATTCTCTGGGAAAGGAGTGATGACATCATCAGATTCACAGTTATTAATATGGTACGTATAATGTTTAGACAGACCCGGGTACTCATTTTTTCAAACTGTTTCACCCGATTCAGCCATGGAGATATCCATTAACGCCAACATATAAAAGTGTTCTTAGATAGTAAAGCTTGTCTTTGAAGTAAGTGAATAATAAGGACATTCAGAGAAGTGCCCAATCTCTTCTGAAACCCTGACTGATTCACATCCAGATTACCAGTGGTCTCAACCATGTCTCTAGTTTACCTAAAATAGGTGCTGCAACCATTTTACTGGATGCATCAGTTAGGCAGAAACCTGGGCAGTTCCCTTAGGGACCACTGCAAAAAGTTTAAGACTACAGGTGTTAGCAGTAAACCCAATTGGTAGCAGTCTGTACCACCCAGATTTACCTGGTAGCTGTGGCTGAGCAGTCAGACTTCTCTCAAGAAGAGTTAGGCAGTATACAGAGTATACACATTAGGTACAAAGAGACAGTAGCACAAGGAAACACTGACCAGAGCTTTGCTATAAAAGTATGTAATTATTTATTTAAAAACACACTTGTAAAAATACACTGGCACTAATATGTCAAGCAAGTTCAAACACAGTCACTAGAAGTATATACACCTCCCTGATTAAATTATTCGACAAGTCTAAGTTAAGACACCACTTATTTGCAAAACAGAGGTGAGCGCGTAACCTTAGATGGCACTCCAATAATTTAGTTTTAAAAAGGGAGAGAAAAGGCAGAATTAGGAAAACACACAAAACCAACACTTTTAAAGAACCACAGCGAATCAAGAAAGGCAGGGTCTACTGTAGAGCAAAAAGTTCATAGGCCAGGCCCACTCTTGGAGAGAGCAAGGCGAAATGTGCCCAAGATCACACAGTTGAACTACACTTTAAAAGTCTTTGCAGATAGTTCAAAAAGGAGTTAGATCAGCTCAGAAAAGTTAGTTAACAGGTCAGAGGTCACCCCAGGATAGAGAGCCAAGGATTTACGGGACACCTTGAACAGTCTGTTGCAAGGGAGACCAGGTGGGACACAGTACCTGAAATGGTGAGAAAGCTCCAGCGGGGGCAGTTGTTCCTGGCAGCGGGTGCAAGTCAGTGCTTCGTCCAGGGGAAGAGAAGATCTCGACGTGGAGGAAAGCTGGAGGTCGTTGCACTGCCAGGGAAGAAACCAGCCGCAGAGTTTCCCGGTTAAAAGGTACTACCCTTTTATTCGCGGTAGTGGTGAAGCGTGGCTATCTGGCCGCCGGGGTGCTTGGCATGGGCGATTCGACCACGAGACGATCCAGGAAGGCGAACAAAGGCGAACTGGTTAACCCCACCAGCTCAAAGGAAGAGGACTCTCCTGGAAGATGATCTTCTCTGTCGTTGGGAAGTGGTGAGTTCGGTTCAGCAGGGCTCCACCGGTGGTGTCGTCGTTGCAGGTCGGCTCAGCTTCTCCCTCTTCGGATTCTTTATGTCCTGTGGCCACTTCAGAAGTTCCAGTCCCCAAAGCCCTGCTTTTATGCAGAAAACCCCCATTCACCAGTCCTAGCTGTCACTCAAACATGCTAAGTGGTGAGCTGGGCGGCTCACCACTGGGCCAATCACACAAGAGTGCGACTTGAGTTGCTGAGGCAACTCAGTCCAGGGTGCCTATCCCCCCCCCCCTCCCATACATCCTGTAGACCCAGACAGAGTGGCACCACTTTTGGAGGCTTCTGTGAAGAAGCCCGCCAAAAGTGGAACAAAGGGCTCGACTTGGGTTGGAGTTACAGAGACAAACACAAACGCCATTTTAAAACCGAGTCCTGGCAAAAAGACCCAACCGGGGACTAAATATTAAATAAATAACCCGGCGGTATCTTTAACATTGCACCAAAAAAAAGTGGTGCGTTTAAAATGAATGGGAAAATCCCATAGGAAATATTCCGGTGGAATATTTTGCATGGTATCCACTGCCACCAGCCAGAAACTCGACAAGGGGGGACTGGACAGTGCCCCCTTGAAAAACAGACCCAGGGGCAATCGAATTACCCCTACCAGTACTTCCGCAATATGATGGTTTGTACTGGTTCTGTTCATAATTTAAGACTAGTAAAGCCAATGGTGACTTTACATGCCCTGGGAGACAGTAGTCAGTCCCAGGGTATGGAGTCTGTTTGGGGGCCATTATGACACCCCTGTGTTACTGCACTGGGGGTCCTGTGTAACACACTTACCAAAAACACATGAAGCCCTATGGAGTAAAAGACCCCATAGCCCATAAAACACATTCACACTCAAAGGACATTCTCAAATCATGCCTAAGAGTGGGAGAAAAAGAGTCTCACTCTTAGCAGGAGAAAAAATTAAACCCCAAAAATCCAGCAAAGCTGCTGGGGGACTCACTAGGTTTGGGAAATTAGCCTATGCAGAGAATTCTCCCTAACAGCATCCAACAAGGGGAAAACGGGATAACTAATGGGATTTTGTCAGTCTCCTTTTTTTTGGAGACGAGTACCATGAAGGCTGTACTCCTTGCAGAAGGGAATACTTCATCAGAAATAATGCATGTGAAAAGTTGAAACAGGATGAAGGCCTGCATGTCTGGGTCGCCATTTAGGGTCATGTTCCATACACCAACAGGTGTATGTGTGATTTTGGTGTGGTTTTCTTAGCTTTTTTGATTAACGTAAGAATGTCCCCCTGATCAAAAGTCAAAGTGCCAAGGGCCTGCTGTACTCTTTAGATGTAAATGCAGCGTGGAGAGTAAAGCTGAGCATAATGTTGTTGCTAGATATTTTACGAGATAGGGTTAACTAACGTGCCGGGTGATTGATGGCTTTGAGGATTTAGCTCATCTGGAACTATTGTGGTGCTTGGCAACAAGAGTAGCATCTGAAGCAAAGGGACTTCCTTAGGCTGCAGGTAAGTTGCATTCCACTTACATTACATCAGTTTAGCTCAGCTGGAACAGTTACTAGGAACAGACACTTGCTCTCATCTCCCAGGCAAGGACTCTCCAACTGCCTGGGCTTAGTCCCCTCACCACCAACATTCTCTGAATCACAGCATAAGATTCCGCTTCACATCACATGCTTCTGCAGACACTTCCAAGCACATCCTAACACATCTCCCTTTCTTCCCAATTCACAACATACACACAAAGCACATCATAACAGCATCCTTCCGAGTCTCGGATGGAAATAGATTTGTGGGACCGTTTTGAAAAGCCTTTTTATATTTAATAATTTTAACTGTCATATAATTGCCGTGATATCATTTCTGACAGTCTCAAGTTTCTTCTAAGTAATTTTTTTTCTCTTTGAAAGGCTCTCATAGAAGTGTTCTTGACGGAGTGTGGTGTTCTTATATAAAACACTACTTGGGGCATAATCTGTTACTTGTTCCAAAGAAAACTGACGTCAGGCTCTAGGCAGCCGATCCTCTCTTAGGTTTTATTTAACCTTTCTTTGAAACTACTCATTATTCCCTCATTACAGATTACACTGCTATTTGAGGAAGTCAACAGGTTAGCTAATGCAGTGACAGCTTGATTGCAACCAATGTCTATAGTAAATGTCATTTGTATAAAAGAATGATTACTTGCTATTTTGTCAATAACCAAAAGATGTACATCTGTAAAAAAAGACACAGGTAGCAAAACAGTCAATGGTGGGAGTTGTTGTCCCCCTTCACCAAGTGGTTCCAGCAGGTTTGTCTGGGTTGATGTTCCCATTAAACCTACATACATTCAATAGGCTCATGGACCGATTTCACTCCATACCTCTGGTAGCTGTCCTAGTGTGTGTATGTTACTCACCACTCCGAAATAGGCCGAAGATGCGGAGGAGTGACCTTGGAGATGATGGTGGTACAAGAATCGATATTCAGCCTTCCATCCCAGCTTCCCTGAGTACAAGACTCAGGCTTCCTCAAAGAGGGGCTCTTTTCTACAATGTACCTCTCTGCTGTTTCAGTTGGGACAGGCAGAGGTGTCAGTTGAATAAAAGAGCGGGGAGAACACACACCGCCAATACCAATGCTGCAAAGGAATACAAAGATATTAGACAGTGTTGAAGTTATGGCAAGTAATCAGAACAGTTGAATTTAATGGGAAACTACCTAGGTAAGTATTGGAGTGGAGCTTCCCCGGGGTGGATCTACAAGAAATATAACACAAAAATGAGTGGGAATGTTCTAAAGAGCCTTTTAAAGTATCAGTCCCAACTTATATATCAAATTGGTAACAACTAACCTGAATAAGGATATTTTGAGGAAAGGAATCCAGGAAACAGAAGACAACGAAAGGAGAAAATAAACAGGAATGTTAGTATAGGGAAGTAGCCCCGAACGGCACGAGGGTCGCACTAGTGTCGGGTTGGTGCAGTTTCAGCAGAGCTTTTATATGCACTTGTAGACAAATTCACAATATAGTCACTTAATGTCCCAGAATCCAACAGGAGACAAATATCCAAACAAGCCGTGGAGAGAAAATAGTAGCAGAGACGGGATTTGCCAATTAAGTATGTACCTGAGCACACATGCATCCAGAGTAGGTGTAGAAAAGTTCTGGATAGTTGACAGCAAGTCCTCTGCTTTGGTTCCGTGTGCAGAAGCGGTAACCTGGAATGAAGTACCGCGAGGGACAGAAGGGAGCCGGATCCAGTAATGTTCCGAGTCAAAAAACCAGACGAGCACGACAGGAATAAAGGAGGAGACAAGCCAATCCAGTAGTCAGGCAAGGGTCAAAACCAGGAATTCAGATGAGTAATCGTGTGGAGAAGACACGAAGTAGTAACGTACGTAACCGCGTGTAGCTTGTAACGCTAATTAGCAGCAACAAGCCCCTTGAAAGACGGTGGTTATAGTCGTAAGGGGGCGTGTCTTGCCTTACGTCTTCCACGTACAGGACGTGTCAGCTGACCCAGAGTCCGTCGTAGTTTGTACAGGCGCCATGGCAGCCTGTATCTGGTCCACACAGGAGCTTGTAAAGAAGTCGTATTCTGCAAGGAGGGCCGTGGGGAAGCCCGATGTGTAACAGCATCCTCCCCCAAAGACTCCGGCAACCCCCTGGCGGAACGGAAACTCCTCAGAAGATCCCGAATGTAAATTGGATAGAGGCTCCCATGTATGGTCCTCAGGCCCATAACCCTTCCAATCCACAAGGTAAAACAACATACCCCTAGACACCCTGCAGTCCAGGATACGCGAGACCTCCTACTCCTCTCCATCCACCAAGATTGGCGAAGGACATGTAGGCAGACGGGTCCCCTGGATGAAAGGCTTGATCAGGGAGACGTGAAAGACTGGATGTATCCGCCATGAGCGCGGCAGGGAGAGCTTGACCGCCACGGGATTGATAACATCAGTAATGGCATAGGGTCCCACGTATTTAGGCAGAAGTGAGTGTTTGCCTGCAATACGTAAATTACGGGATGACAACCACACCTTCATGCCACTCCGATAGACTGGTGCAGGGGATCGATGCACATCAGCATACTTCTTGGCACGATCTTGAGCTCGGAGTAAATGACAGCTTACATCCCGATGAATCTTATTGAGATCTCTTATACAGTCTCTTGCTGCTGGATTAACGGCCGGTAATACCGGATCAAGTGTGAGAAACCCCAGTTGATGTATGCATAGAGTTGTTATATGCAAACTCCGCATAAGGCAGAGAAGTAAACCAAGACTGTTGGAACTGAAGGCATAAACAGCGTAGGTACTGTTCGATAGTAGCGTTAGTTCTCTCAGTCTGTCCATCCGTCTGAGGATGGTAAGCCGAGGAGTACCTGTCCTCGATACCTAGAGAAGCTGTAAGAGCCTTCCAGAATCGTGACGTAAATTGTGTACCACGGTCGGAAACAATAACCGAGGGTAATCCAAAGAAACGAAACACATTCGTCAAGAACAGTCTCGCCAATTCCAGAGCCGCAGGCAAGCCAGAGCAAGGTATGAACAATGCATATTTTGGTGAAATAATCAACAATCACCCAAATGGTGTCATGGCCCTGAACAGCAGGAAGTTCCACAATGAAATCCATTGACAGCATCAGCCAAGGTTTGTACGGAACAGGAAGAGGTTGTAATAAGCCTACTGGTTTGGCTCTAGAGGTTTTACACTGAGTGCATATGGAACAAGTCAAATATAGTCCTTTACATCACGAACCATGGAATGCCACCAAGCCCAACGCCATAAGGCTTCAAGAGTCTTTTGACTTCCTGGATGTGCAGCAATCAAAGAATCGTGAGACCACTGGAGCGCTAAAACTCTAGCTTGACCTGAGGGTATATAGGCGCGCCCTTGAATGAATGGCATACCCTGAATTACTTCCAGGTTGAAGTCAGTGATCTCTTTTGGATGGGTTGAGACCCAATCAAGGATGACTGAACGCAAAGAGGGCTGAACCGAACAACCACAAATAACTTTGTTTGGTAGGAGAGGAAGTGCATCGATCTGTTGGGACTGGCTATCTGCAAGTAGGCGTGAGAGAGTATCAGCCGAAACTTGAGCTTTAGCAGGACGGTATGTGATAACAAATTGATACTGTGAAAAGAATAAATGCCACCGCGCCTGTCTAGCTGTAAGGCATTTCATAGATTTGAAGGCTAACAGACTGCAGTGATCCGAGTATACCGTTACAAGGTTTTTGGCCCCCAGAAGGTGATGTCTCCATTCCAGGAATGCGTCTCTGATGGCTAAGAGTTCGCGTTCCGTGATGGAATAGTTCCTTTCGTAAACTGTCAATTTACGAGTGAAGTAGGCAACAGGATGAATCTCGCCCGAATGAGGACAGGTTTGTGACAACACCGCCCCAAGAGCATAACCCGAAGCGTCATCTTCAACAAAAAAAGGAAGCTCGGGATCGGGATGTTTGAGGACAAGGGCGGAAGTGAAGGCTGATTTTAATTGATCAAAAGCTTTCTGAGCTTCTGAAGACCATACAAATGCCACCTTGGCACTTGTTGGAGAGGTAAGAGGTGCAGAGATTTCAGAAAAACCATTGATGAAGCGTCTATAAAAGTTTGCAAATGCCAGGAATGATTTAAAGATTTGACTGAATTGGGCACTGGCCATTCCAGGATAGCACTAATTTTGGACTGACTCATGCGCACCCCATTGTTAGTAAGATCATATCCCAAAAATTCCACCACTGAGGCATGAAATATGCACTTTTCGGCTTTTACAAACAATTTGTGATCTCTCAGACATTGGAGCACTGTTTTGACTTGTATTTCGTGGTCTTCCTGGTTTTGTGAATAGATCAAAATGTCATCCAGGTAGACAACAACAAACTGATCAAGGATGTCATAAAACAAATCGTTCATGAATGCCTGAAAGGTGGCCGGGGCATTACATAACCCAAAGGGCATGACAAGGTATTCAAATAGACCGTAACATGTTTTGAAGGCGGTCTTCCATTCGTCCCACTCTCTCATACGGACAAGATTATAAGCTCCTCTGAGATCGAGCTTAGTAAATACTTCGGAAGATCCCAATTGATCAAGGAGGACAGAGATCAGGGGAAGAGGGCACTGGTTTTTTATGGTTGATGCATTCAAAGCACGATAATCAATACAGGGACGTAAATCCCCTTCCTTCTTAGGGACAAAGAAAAGTGGCAATGCAATTGGTGATTTGGATCGACGAATGAATTCCATGGCCAAGGCCTTGTCTACATAATCTTTAAGGACTTCATCTTCTTTGAGAGTGAGGGAATACACTCTGCCGGATGGTATCTTTACTCCCGGTATTAGGTCTATTAGGCAATCATAGGCTCTATGTGGAGGTAAAGTCTCCGCCATCCCTTTGTCAAAAACATCTGCGTAATCTGCATATTGAGAAGATACCACAGAGACAACCTTTTTAGAAACAGCTCCGATATGCATAGTAGGAGAAACCAGTGCCCTTACCGGACTATCCTGGGTAATTCAGAGTAATGTAGTACATCGGGTATTGCATATATTGGAAGGGAACTGAATCTGAGATGTCGACCAGTCGATGGCAGTGTTATGAAGCTTCAGCCATGGAATACCCCGAATTACTTTGTAGGCTGGTGCTTTGATGATATTGAATGATATCTCTTCAGTATGGCCTTCATCGGTAATCATATGTAGTGGAACCGTTTGGTGAGTTACCATTCCTGATACAAGAATTGAACCGTCCACTGCATTCACTGTTTCAGGTATAGCTTTGCGAATCAGTGGTATTCTTGACATAGAGGCAAAGCATTGATCAACATAATTACCTGTTGCACCTGAATCAATCACGGCTGTTGTCTGGAATGAAACTCTGTGATTCAGGGAAAATGTAACAGGTAGGCGGACTAGATGATTCGGATTCTGTAATGTAGAGTCCAAAGGTGAGTTTCCCGACATAAGGACTCTGTCTACTGTCGGGATTTGGCGTTTCACGCCTTTCTTTTGGGTTTTTTGGGACATTCAGGCAATAAGTCGTTAGAGGCCCCACAGTACATGCAGAGATTGTGTGATCTACGATATTCTCGTTGAGCAGGGGTAAGTGGTCCCCTAACCACACCAATCTGCATAGGTTCTGGTGCAGGAAGTGAAGAAGACGAGGCCTCTGCTGAAACCATGCTGAACAATGCTGGTTTCTTTTCGCCACGTCTTTTGGATTTACGGGCATCAATCTGAAGGACTAAATCTAGCAGTTCCCTGAATGCCGTGGGGACTACAGGAACAGTGGAGAGGATGTCCTTTAGCTCATCTGAGAGGCCTTGATAGAAGACGGCTGTCTTCTTTTCTTCAGGCCAGTCAGTTTCTGCTGCCAACTGATTGAACCGGGCCAAATAGACCAATAGAGTATTGTTCCCTTGTCGATGCTTTAAGAGTTCCAGGTCAGTAGCTTGAGTAGTATAATGTGTATCAAATACTTTACTCATCACAGCAAGAAGGGCATCACAATTGTAGAGAACATGACTGTTGGATTCTAACAATAGGTTAGCCCATGCGGCTGCAGTGCCTCCTAAATGTGACAAGACAAAAGCCGCTTTAGTTGTAGAAGGTGGAAATGAAACGTTATGGCACAAAAAATGCAGTTTGCATTGGTTAATGAATGTTCGGTATTGTTTAGAATCGCCTAGGAAGCGTTCAGGAGGACCTTGAGGGAACTGGGTTGTAAGCATGATCGGATTTGATTCCTGCTGCGGAGGTGGAAACCCTGATCCTGATCCTGATGCTGTAGCACCAGCACCGGCCATCTGTGGCGCTGGTGTGGTAACCAAGGCCTGAATGGCGTCCATACGTTGGCGCAGTGCCTCTTGTGCACTGGTCAAGTTGGTTCGTAGATCCGTGACCATTTGCACAATTTGAGTCAAAGCATCACTGGCCTCCGTGGACATTGTTTGTGGCTGCTAATTCTGTTACTCACCACTCCGAAATAGGCCGAAGATGCGGAGGAGTGACCTTGGAGATGATGGTGGTACAAGAATCGATATTCAGCCTTCCATCCCAGCTCCCCTGAGTACAAGACTCAGGCTTCCTCAAAGAGGGGCTCTTTTCTACAATGTACCTCTCTGCTGTTTCAGTTGGGACAGGCAGAGGTGTCATTTGAATAAAAGAGCGGGGAGAACACACACCGCCAATACCAATGCTGCAAAGGAATACAAAGATATTAGACAGTGTTGAAGTTAAGGCAAGTAATCAGAACAGTTGAATTTAAAGGGAAACTACCTAGGTAAGTATTGGAGTGGAGCTTCCCCGGGGTGGATCTACAAGAAATATAACACAAACATGAGTGGGAATGTTCTAAAGAGCCTTTTAAAGTATCAGTCCCAACTTATATATCAAATTGGTAACAACTAACCTGAATAAGGATATTTTGAGGAAAGGAATCCAGGAAACAGAAGACAACAAAAGGAGAAAATAACAAACAGGAATGTTAGTATAGGGAAGTAGCCCCGAACGGCACGAGGGTCGCACTAGTGCCGGGTTGGTGCAGTTTCAGCAGAGCTTTTATATGCACTTGTAGAAAAATTCACAATATAGTCACTCAATGTCCCAGAATCCAACAGGAGACAAATATCCAAACAAGTTGTGGAGAGAAAATAGTAGCAGAGACAGGATTTGCCAATTAAGTATGTACCTGAGCACACATGCATCCAGAGTAGGTGTAGAAAAGTTCCGGATAGTTGACAGCAAGTCCTCTGCTTTGGTTCCGTGTGCAGAAGCGGTAACCTGGAATGAAGTGCCGCGAGGGACAGAAGGGAGCCGGATCCAGTAACGTTCCGAGTCAAAAACCAGACGAGCATGACAGGAATAAAGGAGGAGCAAGCCAATCCAGTAGTCAGGCAAGGGTCAAAACCAGGAATTCAGATGAGGAATCGTGTAGAGAAGACACAAAGAAGTAACGGACGTAACTGTATATAGCTTGTAACGCTAATTAGCAGCAACGAGCCCTTTGAAAGACGGTGGTTTTATAGTCGTAAGGGGGCGTGTCTTGCTGTATGTCTTCCACGTACAGGACGTGTCAGCTGACCCGGAGTCCGTCGTAGTTTGTACAGGTGCCATGGCTGCCTGTATCTGGTCCACAGAGGAGATTGTAAAGAAGTCGTATTCTGCAAGGAGGGCCGCAGGGAAGCCCGAAGTGTAACAGTGTAGCAGAAGGTCCTCCAAGACAGTTGCAGTTAAAGTCACCCACACTTAAGATCAACAGAGGGTGGTTTTCATACCAATTTGCTATGACCTCTCTCAAGCTATTAAGAATTGGTTCTGCCTGGGGCTGTTGTGGTGCCAATAAACATTCAGTATTAACCACTCTTGCTTTGTCTTGCAATAGTGATGCTCTAATCACTAATATGTCATGAGATGACAGCATTTTACACAGTTCATGTTCAAAATAAAGACAAACGGCTGTAATGAGCCCCCCGTAAGGATGTCCCTTAGCGCCTTTGTGTGCGGGGTACAGAAGAGATCAACATCATTCATCACCGGACATTCCGGTAAGCACATTTCCTGGCGGCAAATGATATCAAAATTACTCAGATGGGAGACCTGGTTGGAGCCATTAAAAAGTTGTGAATGTTGGGAGGAGGCCCACAAGGCCATGACATCGGCTGAAGATATGCTCCTCGCATTGGCTGAGGAGCAATCGCTACCGGAGGTGATCCATGAAGTTGAAGCATTAGGGGGCGTAGCAGGGCTGAATGTCAACATCACTAGATCTGAAATCTGGAACTTGTCAGAGGAGGGAGATGATCTGGCGAGGGGCAAAGGCGCACGCAATTTCGGTGGGTACAAGAGGGTATAAGACTATTAGGGGTGACCATACCAAAAACATTAGGGGGGTTGGTACGCAGCAAACTACTAGTCTTTGCTGGAGACAATTAAGCTGCATCTGCGCAAATGGGGCCCTCTGTCAGTCTCATGGCTTGGCCGAATAAGCATAGTTAAGATGCTTCTGCTCAAAATTCTCTACTACTTTCAGGCACTCCCGTGCCCTGTTCCGCAGCAATTTTTCCAAACACTTAACAAAATTATATCTACCTTTATATGCAACAACAAACCTCCACGGACGGCACTAAAAACACCGATGGAACCCACACAAAGGGGCATTGGGCCTCCCAAATTTCCTGTGCTATTACTTAGCGGCCCAACTATGGGTCATGAAAGATTAGTTCACTGGGGAATCTGAGAAATGCTGGATAAAAATGGATAGGGCAATGGTGGGGGCCACTCTGGGGGAGGTCCTATGGCTTAACAGACTGGACAGACCAAAGAATATGCATACAAGTACGATCACAAGTTTGGTAGAGAACATGGATAGTCACAAGATACGGGATTACCTCCTTCCCTTCCCCCTTCACCTGAATATTTCGCAACCAGTAGTTCACTCCGTGGGACGAGGTGGGTCACTTTACATCGCTGGAAGGCAGCAGGATGCATCAAGATGAGGGACATGTTCCAGGGGTATGAGAACAAACCATTTGATCAATGCAAGGTAGAGCTAGGGCTGTGGGAAGATGGTAGATTGCAGTATCTCCAACTCAGACATCGTTTCCCATTTCTAACCCGGGTGATAAACACCTTATTTCCAGTTTATACAAGCTATTGGTGGTCAACACTCCTAACACGCAGTGTGCCCATATTTTCGCAAATGGCAAAAGAAACTGGGAATGTTGTTGGAAGGGGAGGAGTGGGCGCCATACAAATCAGCGAATTTTGGTATAAGGTGATGACCCAATGGCATTACACCCTTGCACACCTGCATGTGATGAGTAATAAGGTATCCCGGAGTTGCTGGCGAGATTGTCAGGGGGATAGGCGATTGGGCACATATTTGGTACGACTGCATGAAACTGGTGGGGTACTGGATTTCAATCAACGACAATATAAAGAATATCTTTGGCAGTCAGACCAATAGGGGAATTGGGGAATGTCTGTTGGGCATCTGTGACCCAGCCGAAACATGGGCGGAAAACATACACCATTTAGAGTTTAGCAGAGCTTCTGGTTATTGCGCAAAACTGGAAGCCGAAGGAGCCACCGCATGAGCAAGAATGATTCGCCAAGGTTTGGAATTTTCCCTCCCTTGAATGGATCACGAACCCGCTGCAGGGAGACCAAGTCAAGTTCTCTATGGAAGGGGGAATAATTCTGTCCTTTCGGCATGATGAATTAAAGGTTATGCATTCTGGGTATTAACTGAAGTCTCCACATGCATGTATTTCACTTCATAGTGAAATGAGGGTGGTGACTGGGGGGAGGCAGGAGTCGGAACAAATTACTTACCTGTAACTGTTGTTCTCCAGCATGGGTATGGCATGGATTCACATGCTCATGAATGTTCCCCGTCGTTGGCTGGGAATCCTCGGTAAAGAAAAAATCAGTATCAGTTTCGTTTCTGATCTGTCTGTCTTAGTAGTAACCAATCACTGGTCTCTGGGTCATACTGCCCCCAGCCAATGACTGCCCTCTCCCTTAGCCCCTCCCCTGGTAGCCATCCTCAGATTTGGTAGCACGTAAAGTGGCAGTATGACCAAGTGAAGAGCCGCAGGGTTCCTTCTCCAGCATGGGGTCTGGCATGGATTCATATGCTCGTGAATATAAGAATACATAGCAGTACACATATGCACAACGGTTACCAGTCAAATGGTCGAAAACATTTGGTCGACAGACAATTTGGTCGACACCATTTGGTCGAATGCCAAATGGTCGAATTTTTTTTTTTTTTTTTTTTTACCCATTTTTTGGTTTTTTTTGGGGGGTCCCCCCCCCAACCCCCTTTTTTTTCTTTTTTATTTTTTTTCCCCACACGAAAACCCACAAAACACATATATATATATAAAAAAAAAATTCGACCATTTGGCATTCGACCAAATTGCGTCGACCAAATTGCAGTCGACCAAATTGCAGTCGACCAGTTGACTGGACACCATGCACAACCACGGGAGGTGGCAAAAGGCTCAACATTAAGCATTACATAAACTCAACATTAAGCAACTCTTACCTCCTCACCAGGCCCACCTTCAGGCGAACAGGTTGAGCAGCACTGCTTGGCTGACTCTGGACTCCACCCTGGAATCCCGGTCGATGCAGTAGAATCTCGTGAAGGTGTGCGTCGACCTCCACGTAGCAGCCCTGCAGATGTCCAGCAGGGGCACACCAGACACGCCGTAGTAGCAGCGATTGCTCTGGTCGAATGGGCTCTCGGACGGCCGGGTAACGGTGAGTTGGCCAACCGATGACAGTGCATGATGCAGCCGGAGAGCCGTCTGGAAATGGAAGCCTTCGAGAGAGCCTTCCCTTGGTTCACAGTTCCAAAGTTCACAAACAGCTGTGAGGTCTTCCGAAAACTCTTTGTTCGGTCCACGTAGAACTTAAGCGCTCTAGCTACATCCAGCGAGTGCAAAGTCCTCTCGACCGGCGACGAAGGCGATGGAAAGAAAACTGGCAACACCAAGGGCTCATTAAGATGCGTCCTCAACACCACCCTCGTATTGTGAAAAGTCAAGTATGGAGGCTTGCAGGATAGGGCCTGAATCTCTCCCACGCGTCGTGCAGAGGTGATGGCCACAAGGAACGCTGTCTTCCACGACAGGAACTTCAATGGAGCCGAATGCAAAGGCTTGAATGGTGGCCCCATGAGCCTAGTCAGCACCACGTTGAGCTCCCACGCCGGGGCTGGAGCCTTCACCGGCGGGAACGATCGGAACAGTCCCTTCATAAATTCCTTCACCAGTCGATGAGACCACAAGGAAGCCGTACTGCAGTTTGGGTGTATCGGGAGATCGCTGCCAGATGTATCTTGATGGAAGCGTGAGCTAGTCCAGCTTTGGCCAGCGACAGTAGGTTTGGTAGCACTTGAGGTGCCGTAATCCGTAGAGGGTTGATCCTCTGTGCATGGCACCAGACAGTTAACCTCTTCCACTTATGTCCGTAGCACTTGAGAGTTGAGGACGCCCTGACCTTTGCAAGAACCTCTCTGCAGTCAGCGTGATATCGTACCCTCCAAACTCTAGTGCTGCAGGAGCCAGGCCTGCAGGTTCAGCAACTCTAGGTCGTGATGAAGAATGGCGCCTCCGTCTCCGGAGAGAAGATCTGCGTCCGTCGACAGCTTGACTGGTGGGGACGCTGAGAGGTCCAGAAGGTCCGGGAACCAGATCTGTCTCGGCCAACCGGTGCGACGAGGATCATCCTGCACTGGGACATCTTGAGCTGGCTGATGAGTCGAAGCAGCAGCAGCAACGGAGGAAACGCATACAGGAACAGGCCGTCCCAGGGGAACGAGAAAGCATCGCCCATGCTCCTCGGCTGGCGAAACCTGCTGGCGAACCTCTGGCACTTGGAGTTCGTCGCTGTCGCGAACAGGTCGATCTGGGGTTTGCCCCATCGTTGGAAGAGCCGATCCACTTGATCCTGGCTTAGTTCCCACTCGTGGCACGAGCGCAGCTCCCTGCTGAGTGAGTCGGCAATGTTTTCTTTTGTTCCTGCCAGATGGAAGGGAACCAGAAACATCCCCTGGCCGACGGCCCAGTGCCACAGATCCTGGGACTCCTTGGATAGGGCTGGGGATCTGGGGCCACCCTGCTTCCGGATGTAGAACATCGTGGTGGTGTTGTCGGTGAAGATCCTCACAACCTTGCCCTTGAGGGACGGGAGGAACGACTTGAGCGCCCAGAACACGGCACGGTGCTCCAAGATATTGATGTGGAGAGACCTCTCCTCCGGGAGCCAAAGGCCTCTTGCGTGGAGATCTCCGGTGTGCGCACCTCATCCCTCCAGGGAGGTGTCCGTCGTCAACGTCTCCTGATGTGCCGGGGTCTGGAAGTCCATGCCCGCCGTGACGTGTGCACGGGTGCCCACCACTGAATCGCCCGACGGAAAACCTTGTTGGGCGTGATCTTGTCTTCGAAGCTGCCCGCCGCTTGCATCCAGCGGGTGTCGAGGAACTCTTGCAGAGGACGCATCCGTAGCCTGCACAGGCGCACTAGATAGATGCATGAGGACATCATTCCGAGGAGGGACTTGATGGATCTCACCCTGGCCACGTCCGTGGCTAGCAGGCGCTGCACCTTGCCTAAGATGGCCTTCGTCCTTTCCTCCGACGGAGACGCCAATCGTTCCACTGCGACGGAATCAAATGGGATTTCGGGTAGTTGATGGAGAAGCCCAGCTCCGTGAGTAAGCGGACGATCTTTACCGTGTGCTGGACGGCGAGTTCTCTTGTCCTTGCACGGATGAGCCAGTCGTCGAGGTAGGGGTAGACGTGGATCCCCTGCAGGCGCAGCCGCGCCGCCACTGGTGCTAGGCACTAGGTGAACACCCTGGTTGCCGACTTCAATCCGAATGGCAGAGCTCTGAATTGGTAGTGGCGTCCTTTGACTACGAATCTGAGGAACCTTCGGTGCCCTTTAAGGATGGAGAAGTAAGCATCCTCCAAGTCCGACGACAATAGGAAGTCGCCCTCCTCCAGCTGTCCCAGCACGTGCTGGAGAGTGACCATCCTGAACTTCTGTGCCTTGATGTATTTGTTCAACCGACGTAGGTCCAGGATGGGGGTCCAACCGCCTGTCTTCTTTCTGACGAGGAATTATCTTAAGTATACTCCGGAGCCCCGGAGCCTCTTGGGGACGAGCTCGATGGCACTCTTGAGCATCGCCTTTACCTCCAACAGCAGTTGAGGGACGTGATTTTCCTTCCTGGCCACGGGAGGAATGCGGGGACACTTCTTTTGGAATTCGAGAGTGTACCCGTGGGCCAGGGCATCTAGCACCCAACGGTAGATGGCGATGGACTCCCACACGCTGACGAACTTCGCCAGCCGGCCTCCCACCGGGGTGCTTCGGTGGGGGCCCGACGCTACGGCCAGTTCAATCTTGCTTGGAGGCGGCCTTGCCGCCTTGGCCTCCTTGGCGACGACGCCAAGATCCTCCTTGCTTGCCACAACCTCTGTAAGCTTCCTGGGAAGAGGAGCGGGCCGCCTGGTGGTACATAGAGGAGCCACCGCCTGATCCCTTAGAGGCCCCATGTCTGCCTCCGGCGCTCTGAAAGGAACGTCGTTGCTGAAGGACTCGCAGGGCTTGGGCCATCTCTATGTCGCCTGCAGCGACTCATCCACCATTTTCCCAAACAAGTTGTTGCCATCGAACGGCATGTCCAAAACCCTGATCTGCACGTCCTGACGGAAGGCTGTCGCCTTGAGCCAGCCTCGTCGTCGAAGGCAAACACTGTTGCCTAACTGGCGAAACCCGAGTGTCGGCAATGTCCGTTGCCACCGTTATGGCGTCGTCCGACGCCACCTCACCTTCCTGCAGAATCTCCAGGGCCTCCGCCCTCTTGTCCTCTGGTAGGAAGTCCAGTAGAGGAGCTATCTTGTTCTATAACTCCCTGTCGTAACGGGCCACAATCGCTAAGGCATTGGCCGCCTTAATTGTTGCCGCCGCCGCCGAGATGACCCGTCGCCCCATGGCAACCAATTTCTTACCCTCGCCGTCAGGTGGGGAAGTAGAGGTTGAGGCTGTCGCCCCTGCCGCCTTCTTCTTGGCCGCCGCTGAGACGACCGAATCCGGCGTAGGTTGAGCCCTGAGGCACAAAGGGGCGGCGTCGGGGACCCGGTACTTCTTCTCGTATCTGTCCCTCTTGGCAGGCGTCGTGGACGGGTTCTTCAGGATCGTAAGTCCCTCGTCCCAGATATCGTTGAGTAACGATACCGCGAGGACCGTCTTTCTCTTGGCCTCTTGCCGTTGATAGAGGAAACCCTCTTTCTGTTCCTCGGGGCAGAGCTGGAAGAGCTCGGATGCCCTGGCGATCATGGCGGGAAAGGAGCCAATTTCGTTGGGCGGGGAAGCCCGAGGGAGTGGTGATGGAAGGTCCGTCCCGTCGTCATTCGTCCCCGTCGTCGTATCTGTCGCTGTGTCATTCCTGAGGTCAGGTGAGGGGGATGGGGGCTCCAAGGGTCGTGGGGGCATGAAGAGTGGGGAGGGATGAACTCTCCTCCGCTTGTTCGGAGGGCTTCCCAACGGGCCCAGTTCTGGATCGTCCGCCGGGTTCGTGGTAAGCTCGTCATCTCTGTGCATAATGTTTGGATTGCCATCAAAATAGCCGCTGAATTGTTCTGAGGCTCGGGAAATGGCTGCGACGGGAGGGATGGCTGCTCCTCCACTGGGGCCTCGTCGGCGCCACCGTTGCTTTCTTCGACCACCTCTTTGGGATCCCTCCTGTGGGATCGTACCTTCTTGAACCTCTCATTGAGGTTCTTCACGGTTTCCACCAGCTCCTCCTCAGAGGCTGAATCCATGTCCGTAATGGCCACCGCCCCCCCCTCTTTTTCCACCAGGGTCTTCACGGGGGTCTTGTCGATGGGCTGGAAAGAGGATTCCCTCCATGGTGGCAGAGAAACACTGGCCCCCGGGGTCGCCTCCACTGGTGTAGCCTCGCCAGGCTTTGCCAGGGCCGCCGCGACTACCTCGATAGAGGCCTTGGCCGGGTGAATCAAGGCCTTCGCCACCTTTGGCGCGCTTGAGGCCTTCACCTTGGGGGAGGGTCACCGCCTCGCTCCCCCTCAGCCGAATCCTTCGGGATCGACTGGGGCCTCTCCAGAAGCTTACCCGGGTTCTCGGATTTCCTCTTCCCCAAACCAGTGTTGGTTCGTGGTTGATGGTGCCGGGGAAGGCGCACCCTGCCTGGCAGCCGAAGAGCTCGAACATTCGGTGCTCCCGGTGCCCACGGACTTGCGGTGCTTAGCCTTCTGTTGAGCCCCCGTCGCCGGGGCGCCCTCACATGACTTACAAGACCACTCAGACGTTTCTTCTTCTCACCTGCTGGGCCCTTCTCCAGCCAGTTGGCGAGGCGGGTACGACGATCCCTCATGGTCCGGTATGATAGGTTCTTGCAGAATGCAAAGTCCTTCTCCACGTGCGTCTTGTCCTCATGAAGGCAGTAGAGACATCTCGAATGCTCGTCTTCCTTGAAAACATTCTGTAACCCGCATCTAGGGCAGTTCCTGAACAGCTTGGATCCGGGCGTCGAGCTTCCCTGGTCCTGGGCCATGTCCATGGTAGGCCTCAGATCTTCTGGAATCCTCCAAGAAGCGTAACTCGACGAAAACTTCACCCTTGATCGGCGTAGAAAATTCCAAAATGGGTCCCCGTTGATCGGAAGTAGAACGGTGGAGCTTGAGGCTCGATTTAACCGAAAAATGAGAAAATCTCTTTGAAAAAAGCGCAAAAACGCAGTAAAAGCTCGAGAGCTATAGCACGAGGACTCCCAACACTTGAACGTGCGGTAAAAATCTGAGGATGGCTGCCAGGGGAGGAGCTTAGGGAGAGGGCAGTCATTGGCTGGGAGAAGTATGGCCCAGAGACCAGTGATTGGTAACAACTAAGAAAGACAGATCAGAAACGAAACTGATACTGATTTATTTATTCCGCAATTTGATTGGGCATGCTTAATTTGTGTTCTAAATTATTTTCCCACCTCCTTGCTTGGTACTGCTTTGGGAGTCTGTCATAGATATGGAATACGTCGGAAGACCCAATCCCCTCGAAGGACAAGTTACTTTCTTACCTGGTAACGTTCTTTCGATGGGATGGTCCGACGACATATTCCATATTTATGACAGGTAATGTCCACAGTTGTGCTGCTTCGGAAAATCTTCTGCGTCTGTGTCGATGCGCCGTCCCCGAGGACCTCCTCCGACGGCCGACGTCACCCGATGTGATAAGTAGGACACACGACGCCCGTAGTCTCAGTTGTAGTTTTTTCCCCCAGAACGTGTGCCACCAGTTTTCTGCCAGTCAGACACACAAGGCCTTGCGGAACGCAAGCTGCAATCGCAAAAGAAATTCTGCAGTGGGGAAGGTAAGGAGGGAGCGATATGGAATACATCGTCAGACCATCCCATCGAAAGAAGGTTACCAGGTAAGAAAGTAACTTGTTCTTCGAGGGGATTGGGTCTTCCAACGTATTCCATATCTATGACAGACTCCCAAAGCAGTACCAAGCAAGGAGGTGGGAAAATAATTTAGAACACAAATTAAGCATGCCCAATCAAATTGCGGAATAAAGGACTGCCTTGCCAAAGGCCAGATCCTGCCCTCGGATGGAATCGAGGGAGTAGTGACATACAAAAGTATGTACTGAAGCCCAGGTGGCTGCATCGGAGATGTGACGAATAGGAACACCCCTCTGCAGGGCAGTAGACGCAGCCACTCCCATGGTAGAATGGGCCCGCAAGCCAGCCGCAGGGTCCTTACCCGCCAAGCGGTAACACTCGGAGATAGCTAAAATAATCCAACGAGAAAAAGTCTGTTTCGTCACAGCTTGTCCCAAACGCTTTCCAGCGTAACCAATGAAAAGTTGATCGTCCCCTCTGACCCGGGACATGCGCGAAATATAAAAGCTCAATGCTCTCCTAGGATCAAGCCTATGGAGCCTCTCCCCTTCCTTACCAGGATGTGGAGGAGGATAGAACGCCGGAAGAACAACCTTCTGACTCAAATGAAATTCCGAAACCACCTTCGGAAGAAAGGAAGGACGAACTCTAAATACAACCCTGTCCTTATGAAACACAGTGAAGGGTGGCTTAACTGAAAGTGTCTGTAACTCAATCACTGTGCGAGCGAAAGTAACCGCAACCAAAAACACAGTTTTCAGAGTTAACAGTCTCAAAGGGCAAGAATGCAAAGGCTAAAACGGAGCACCGGTAAGAAACTTAAGAACAAGGTTCAAATCCCAACCGGGCACCAGAAAAGGTGACGGAGGAAACACATTAGTGAGCCCTTTCAAAAACTGAGAAATAAAAGGAATCTTAAAATAGGAACATTCTTCAGACGAGCGCTTAAAGATGGACAGCGCCACCAGGTAACCTTTAATGGTCCCCACTTGCAAGCCCCTGTGGGCCAAGGAAAGCAAAAAAGACAGAAGCATGGGAATGTCACACTTAAAAGGATCCACATTCTTAACTCTGCACCAGTCGCAGAACTTTCTCCAACGGCAACGGTAAAGAGACTTTGTTGCCGGCCGCCTGGCCGAGAGCAACACCTCCAACACATCTTCAGGGAGGTCCTAATCCTTATACCTCAACCTTTAAGAAGCCAAGCGTGAAGGTTGAGGGATCTGACCTCTGGATGGAGAACCTGACCCCCTCCTCCCGTGAGAGCAGATCGTCTCGGTAGGGAAGACGACGTGGAGGGCAGATGGACAAGTCGAGAAGGTCCGGGTACCACGTCCTCCGGGCCCAAGCAGGAGCAATGAGGATCATCCGGGAACTGAACCTCCGTAACCTCTGCAGTACTTGCGGGATGACGGGGACTGGAGGAAACGTGTACAGCAGTGGGAATGACCACTCCACCACAAACGCGTCTCCTAAGGCTCCTTTTGGAGGAAATTCCCGCGAGCAGAACCTTTCGCACTTCCGGTTGACACTGGAGGTGAAGAGACCACTTGAGGGGTCCCCCAAAGGGCAAAGATCTCCAGGAGAATCTCCTGAGCCAGCTCCCACTCGTGAGAGATCGTGCTCTGCCTGCTCAGAGCGTCCGCCGTCTCGTTGTCGTCTCCGGCCAGATGAACAGCCGAGATCGAAACTTCTTGCTGGATGGCCCAGAACTCGAGCTGCATCGCCTCCCTGCACAGAGGCAGTGACCCTGCCCCCCCCCCCCCTTTTTGTTGAGGTAGTGCATGGCCACCGTGTTGTCCATTATAATCAGGGCACACTTTCCTCGCACAGTCGGCAGAAAAGTCTTCAGGGCAAGCCTGATGGCCCTAAACTCCAACAGATTGATATGGAGTCTGGACTCCGACGGAGACCAACGACCGCTGTCAACTCGTTGGCATGAGCTCCCCATCCCGTGAGGGATGCGTCCGTCACGATCGTCACCTCCGACCAGGGCAGCCAAAATGGGGCCCCTTCATCAGATTGCCTTCGACAGCCCACCACAGAAGGTCCTGGGCGACCGAGGGCGGCACCTGAACAGGGTCCGACAGCCTGTCGGAGGACAGACCACTGGAGCTTAAGTGCCCACTGCAAAGATCTCATCCGCAGACGAGCCTCTGGCACCAGAAGAATGCAGGATGCCATGAGGCCGAGCAGTCTCAAGAACTCGGACTCTGGGAGATTCGAGGCAAGTTGAAACTTGTGCAACATCTGCTGAATGTGAAGAGCCCTCACCTGGGGAGGAAAACACTGCCCCAGGGATGTGTTGTGCACTGCTCCGATGTACTGGAGCCGCTGTGTTGGTGTCAAATGGGACTTCTTTAAATTGAGGGAGAAGCCCAGCTTGTGAAGGGAGTGGCAGGTAACGGACAGATGATCCAGGACCTGCTAGGGAGATCATCCCCTGATCAACCAATCGTCCAGGTAGGGGTAGACGTGAATTCCCCCTTTCCTGAGATGCGCTACCACCACCACCATGAGCTTGGTGAAAACCCTTGGGGCGGAGGTCAATCCGAACGGCAGGACCCAAAACTGAAAGTGCAAGTCGCCAACCGCGAACCTCAGGTACTTCTTGTGCTTGGGATGGATCGGCACATGGAAGCAAGCGTCCTTGAGGTCGAGAGACAAAAACCAGTCCTGAAGTTGAAGGGCCTGGAGGACTTGAGAGAGAGAGTAACCATCTTGAACTTGTCCTTCCTGAGGAGTTTGTTCAAACCGCGCAAGTCCATGATGGGTCTCAATCCCCCGTCTTTCTTCGAAATCAAAAAATAAGGGGAATACCATCCCTTGTTCCTCTCCGCTACAGGCACCAGTTCTATGGCACCATTCTCCAGCCGGACTTGAATTTCCTGCGCAAGGAGCGGATCCGGACTCTTCAAAGAGAGGTTCCCAGGTGGATTGTCGTGAGGCCTCTGCCGAAAGGGAAGACAGTAGCCGTGGCTTATGATCTCAAGAACCCACCCATCTGAAGTAATGGCTCGCCACTCTACAAGATGCTGCGCCAGCCTTCCCCCAACCGGCGAACCATGGGACCTGGCCTCATGACTGAGTGGTAGCGGCTGCGGCGTTGCCTGAGGGCAAAGAGGCAACTGCCCGAGCGGCCTTGGCACCTCGAGTCCCCTGTTTTCCACCTCTGGCACTCTTACGGTGGCCTCTTTGACTGCTAGCTCCTCTCGCTTTACTAAAGGATGAGTAATAGCGAAAGGAACCTCCCCTCCATTGTTGTCCCCTAGGACGAAAAGGCGGAGGTTGGCGAACTGCAGCGCCCAACGACTTCGCTGCAGCTTTGGAGGTCTGCAATCTCTCAAGGCTCTCGTCAGCCTTGCTGCCAAAAAGATGTTCACCATCAAAGGGCATGTTGAGGAGCCGGGACTGCACATCAGGAGCGAGCCCAGACTTCCGCAACCACGCAAACCTGCGTATTACGGTGCTCGCCGCCATGGACCGGCTGACACAATCTGTCATGTCCAAACCCGACTGAACGGCTTCACACATGGCATCCTTTCCATCCTGAACCATTGCAAGGAAACCATCCCGTTCGTCCTCTTCGGGAATATGTTCAGCCGCTAATGCAACACAGTTCCACAGAGTGTGAGTGAAACGAGACAAGGCACATATGGAGTTGGCCGCCTGGAGCGCCATACCCCATGAAGAAAACACTTTCTTCACCCAGCCGTCAAAACGTTTGTCGTCCCTATCAGGAGGGATGGTAGGATACGACGCCTGCTTTGCCGGCGCCGTAGCCGCCTGCACCACCAAACTCTCCGGAGTGGGGTGCCTGGACAAGTAGCAGGGGTCGCTACTGGCTGGACGGTATTTTCGTGACAAAGACTTGCTCACTGCCGGGAGACTCTCCGGAGCAGTCCAAGCCGTTGCCACCCTTCTCTGCAGAGCCATATGAAACGGCAGTACCGGGTCAGTGGGGGGGACCAAGATCAAGGATGTCCGCGAGATCATCCTGAACGAACTCCCCTGGGCGAGCCGACCATCCCAAGTACTCGGTGACCCGAGACATAAGGCGCCGGTATGAAGAATCGGCATGCGTGCCAAGCTCCGGCATACAATACTCGACTTCCGGAGACGTGTCCAGTTCACTGGCATCATGCAGTGACTGCCTCAGGTCATCAAACTGGCTATGGCCCGAGAGAAGCTCATCTGGTACCGTAACCGGAACCAAGCCTTCATCAGAGCCTTCATCACCCTCTGAAATGTACTCCAAGCGGTGAGAGGAAGACACCTGGGGACCAGAGCTATGCCTGACCTTAGGCAGAGCCTCTCTAGGGGCTAACCCCATGCCAGGGGGCCCCTCTGACACCACGACTCGAAAGGCGTTGAGGGCGCCGAACGAGTCGGCGCCGGCGTCGACCGAAACGTCGTCGTCGAGCGAATCAGCGTCAGCTGCAGCGCCGCCAGCATCAACGGCGTCGACACAGGCCTCGAAGCCGGAGCTCCGAGCGTGTCTCTCGACGGCCTAGGCGTCGACAGCGTCGACGACCCCCTCGGAGGCAGAGCCTCGAGAGAAATCGTCGACGACCTCTGCGCCACAGGCGTCAACGTCTTCTTCGAAGACGGCACAGGATCACGCGGTCTCGAGCGCGTCGAGGACCAGGACCTGGAACAGGCATGGCGAGAACGGCTACCCTTGTCCGAGCGGGACCTTTCCCGCGAGCCGTGCCGACCACCCGAGCCCAAAGGCGTACGAGCGGTGTCTCTCGACCGGTGCCGACCAACCCCACTCAGAGGCGCGGACGGACCGGTGCCCTGCGATTCAATAATCGCTAACACCTGCTTCCCGAAGGAAGCCCATTCCTCCGGTGTCGCTTGCATGGTGGGATAAGCGACCCGCCGACGGGCGGAGTCCTCGGAAGAGGACGGGGAAGGCGACCGATGCCGGCGCTTCCTGGAATGCCTCAAAGAGGCGGAGGAGTGGCGAGACCGACTCCTGGAAGGAGACCTACTGGACTTCCGACGACGACGCAGAGATTCGCCTCTCGAGTCATCCGTCGAAAGTGCTGTAGACCTCGACTTCCGGGGCTTAGACACCCGACTTACCGACAGCTTCTTCTTGCGTTCCCGCAAGGCCTTGGCCGTGAGCTACCGGCAGTCGACACAGTCGTCCGTATCGTGGGCCTCTCCGAGGCACCAGAGGCAGGCGTTGTGCGAGTCCGTGACCGACATCTTGGACCCACAGTCCCTGCATTTCTTGAAGGCCGGACGCGGGGTTGAAGACGAAGTAGAAATCGCCACGAACAGGTCTTCACAAAACCGATCAGGTTCAACAACCGAGAAGAAAACAGCAAACTCCAAAGAGTCGAGGCGTACCGAGATTCACGAAGCGAACACGTTTGTGGAAAAAACGGAACTGAGGCTACGGGCGTCGTGCGTCCTACTTATCACATCGGGTGACGTCGGCCGTCGGAGGAGGTCCTTGGGGACGGCGCATCAATGTCATCGACGCAGGACGCAGACGCCGAAGATTTTCAGAAGCAGCACAGCTGTGGACATTACCTGTCATAGATATGGAATACGTCGGAGGACCCAATCCCCTCGAATTACAGGATTTGTTCCCACAACAACTGATCTAAAGTGCGTGTGGTTATATAAAACAAAACACATACAGGGCAGCGTAAAGAGAAAAATAAGAAACGAAACGGCTGAAAGCAGTGTCCCAATGTCTAATAAAAGGGCTACTAAGGAGGTAAATCGCTCGCATCCCTGGTGAAGCTAAAACTAAATTCCAGCTGCCACCGGCCTACTCCCTAAAACCAGCAAAGGGCAATCTATTCACCCGTGGGCAAGAAGCAACATGGGCTATCGGGGGACCACATACTAAGAAAGGGTTGCACTGGCAGGACTTCGGTAGACGTTCGGACCACAAACAGAGGTCAAAGATAACAGGAAATTAAAGACAGCGGATCCTCCTTCAATTAAATTATGCCCTAAAAGAAGCTCTCTAGAATAGCCATAAGTCTTCATGTTCGACTTATTTTACCCATTGCCCATTATATTCCGAAAAAAGCAAAGTGGGTACAAATGAGGTTTCCTTATTTTATCATCCGTTATAAAAAGTCTATAAAATGGTGCTAACGCAGTGATAACTTACCACTGCATTACCGCATCGTGGTAAGGTGGACTACTTTCCTCCAGCAAAATGCTGAAAGCAAAACCTCACTTTACTGACATAAAGCAAAATCAGACTAATCCTGCTGTTGGAATTATCGCCAGCAGTAAATTATGCTAAAATCATTTTTGAGTCCTACGGACTCCAAAAAATGGGGGTTTGCACTGCCTAACGCCACTTTTAATCCCACATTAAATCAGCAGGACCAAGTCAGTTTGGTGGTATTTTGGCAGATGTACCACCAAAATACTGCTAAACGAATGACCCTGTGCACACTAGCGCCAGCTGCCACTGCCTTGAAGGGCAGCCGAGCGTGGCAATAATCATGGGCGAGGATCTGTTTCCCAACACTCAGATAATCTACTGCAAAGCAGAGGTTGTGGCTGGTCATGAGGCTGGACCAGAAACCTACCCCATGTATGCCAAGCACACAGGAATAATGTGTGAGGGAGTCATTAGGGAGATGGGTAGAGCCTTTGCAGACACATGCACAATGGCTCCAGTCTCAGGAGGCAGGAGGGGAGCGAGGTGGCACCAAGGTAGACTGGCACATTAGCACACAAAGGAAGGTCGACAATAGTCAAGCATCTAGAAATAGCTACAGTGAAGGTAAGCACTTAATAGTCCCAAGCATTATATAAATAGTAAGAAGTCTATAAAAGACAACAATTTAAATCAGTAGCACCCACTTTGACTGGTGCTAAAATGTTTAAGTCATTTTAGGAGACTGTTTTTGGTGATTCTAGGGCCCCCTCAATGTTTTGCTTTTACTCTTCTGGTTATGATCTCTCTTTTTGGCCAGCCAGAGGGACTTATATAAGGTATATGGTATTGGGTCACCCCTAAGGTGCCCAGTCCCAGGGGTGCTTATGAGGCCCCATGCATGCATTGTAACTTGAAATGGCAGGTCTGCCGACCTGCTGAAGGAGATTTCTGGATGATTGCTGCCATCTTGGCCATTTGGCAATACTTGCTAAGTGCAGTGGCTTGACAATGCCCCGGTTTGTTTTGTTTGCTGCTAGAAGTTTGATCTGGATTTCTTGGAGATTTCTTTGAGACTCCCCACAGAGTTCCACCATCAGAAGGATCCAGAGTGAAGGTCAGCAACAAAGATCCTCAGGGAAATCTTGTCTTTCACAAAGTTCCAAGTTATCCATACACTCAGTTCTGGGGATAACAACTCAACTCTCCCAATCGGGACTGGTCTGGCAAAAATCCCTTCGGAGGGGACACAAACACAGATGTGGACTGAGGTGCCCTAGAGACTCTCATCCAGCCCAAATCAGATTCCATTCACTAGGATGCCTTGCAAACCCATGCCGCAAGCTCATGCACGCAATCCCTCATATAAGAAAATAAAATGCATGAAGGGCCACAGAAAAAATGCCTGGGCTGCACAACTGGAACAGGCACTGGCAGTCACTTGCCCCTGCTCACGGAGCAGAAGGCCATCCACACAGTAAACCGCTACTGCTTGGTGTAGCTGCCACCAGCCTATGAGCCAACACACTTACTAGGACAGAAAAACACCAAGCAACCGAAATGAAAATCTTCCATCAAACTAAAATATACCACAAACTATAGATCTCTGTGAAATGTTTCCTACTTAAGTCACGGCATGGGCTCACTAAGCAAGCCAGCAGAATAGCCATTGTTAAGTCACGGCATGGGCTCACTGAGCAAGCCAGCAGAATAGCCATTGTTAAGTCACGGCATGGGCTCACTGAGCAAGCCATCAGAATAGCCACTGTTAAGTCAAGATATGGGTTCACTGAGCAAGCAAGCAGAATAGCCATTGTTAAGTCACGGAATGGGCTCACTGAGCAAGCCATCAAAATAGCCATTGTTAAGTCAAGGTATGGGCTCACTGAGCAAGCCAGCAGAATAGCCATTGTTAATTCAAGGCATGGGCTCACTGAGCAAGCCAGCAGAATAGCCATTGTTAAGTCACAGCATGGGCTCACTAAGCAAGCCATCAGAATAGCCATTGTTAATTCAAGGCATGGGCTCACTGAGCAAGCCAGCAGAATAGCCATTGTTAAGTCACAGCATGGGCTCACTAAGCAAGCCATCAGAATAGCCATTGCTAAGTCACAGCATGGGGTCACTAAGCAAGCCATCAGAATAGCCATTGCTAAGTCACAGCATGGGCTCACTAAGCAAGCCATCAGAATAGCCATTGTTAAGTCACAGCATGGGCTCACTAAGCAAGCCAGCAGTATAGCCAGTGTTGAGGCACTTAAAAGGGGAATGATCCACTAAGATGCACTTAATTTTGTACCCAACTCTGCTTTGTCAATCTTGAGCAAAGCACCATCTCCTTATTCAGTGGTGATGGCCCGCCACTCTCCCATCAGTGTCTAGGCGGAGCGGCAGACACATGCAGGGGGCTCCCAGTCTTCCCGCTTCTAGAGCACAGTGGTCAATCTTGAGCAAAGCACCATCTCCTTATTCAGTGGTGATGGCCCGCCACTCTCCCATCAGTGTCTAGGCGCAGCGGCAGACACATGCAGGGGGCTCCCAGTCTTCCCCGTCTAGAGCACAGTGGTCTATCTTGAACAAAGCACCATCTCCTTATTCAGTGGTGATGGCCCGCCACTCACCCATCAGTGAATAGGCGCAGCGGCAGACACATGCAGGGGGCTCCCAGTCTTCCCCCTTCTAGAGCACAGTGGTCTATCTTGAGCAAAGCACCATCTCCTTATTCAGTGGTGATGGCCCGCCACTCTCCCATCAGTGTCTAGGCGCAGCAGCAGACACATGCAGGGGGCTCCCAGTCTTCCCCCTTCTAAAGCACAGTGGTCAATCTTGAGCAAAGCACCATCTCCTTATTCAGTGGTGATGGCCTGCCACTCTCCCATCAGTGTCTAGGCGCAGCGGCAGACACATGCAGGGGGCTCCCAGTCATTCACACTGGTACTAGCTAGGCTGCCTGGCATTTGCTGATTTGATAAAACTCACCTGAAGACTGATTTTTCTCACAGAGAGCCTCGCCTTTTGTGCGGGTTTCTCACATCCATTCCAGCCTAGCTGCCAGTCAAACAGCAGGGTGGCTTGTCCATGCCGGACTGTCAGCCTGCCAATCGCCAACGGTGCATTTCGGTCTCCTAGGAGATTAAGCACAGGGAGTTTTGGGCACCTCCCTCACTTCCTGCCCCCACCAGACACCCTGGAGCCAGAGGCGGGCTTCACTCGTGAATCCAGCCAAGACAAAACAAAGGGACCAAACCTGGTTTGGCGCATAGAGTAAATTTCAAGAAGAACCTTTCCACAGAGAAATGGCGAAAAAAGACGACCAGGGCCATTTTGACAAAAATGGCACCCATGGGTGCTTTACTGCAGTTGCGAACGCAGCCCACGGTAAAGATACACCACAGTAGTAAAAAGTAAACCACTGCCACCAGCCATTCATCGAGGAAAGGGTAACATAAAAATGTTACATGAAAAGCTAGGCAAAGGGTATACTATGTAATCCCTCCAGCAACCTATGGTAAAATGGTGTGTGCTCGTAGTTATCCAAGAGAAAGGTATTTAAACCTTTGGGGAAATCTAAAAGACTTCCCGGTGCCACTGCACTGAAGGTGCTGTGTGACACAATTGTAAAAGATGATGCCTATGGAGTTGGTTAGACTCCATAACCAAAAAGAAATAGAGTAAAAAAATCACATTAAAATACATGAGAGAGTGGGGAAAAAGGGTCTCACTCTCTCCATGTAAAAATGAAAAAGTCCTAGAGTCCAGCAAAAGACTAGGGATCTCTAAGGTAGAGAGAAATTAGCACATTTCTGAGAATTCTCCCTAACAGAGTAGCACTCAAATTGCACTGTTAGGTGTAGGTTCTAGCTGTGTCTTGTCTTGTACTCAAATTGCACTGTCAGGTATAGATCCTTCGCTCACTATGCTGGATGCTCGAATCTAGCTGTGTTTAGTTTTGCACTCAAATTGCCCTATTAGGCGTAGGTTCTAGCTGTGTCTTGTCTTGTACTCAAATTGCACTGTTAGGTGTAGGCCTTTCTCCCTCTATACAGGACTCTCGAATCTAGGTGCAGCCTCCCTCTGCTTAATATATGTGGGTACCTGCTACATTATGAAAGCTAGGCCCACTGGTCTAGGTCTCTTGTTTCTAGACCTGGTAATATATTTCCCCAGCCGAGCAATCTCGCAGCCTACGGTACGTATATCTCACACCACTAGCGTGGATACAGGCTGCAGGCACGGCCAAGCATCCATGCACGATAGAATACGGCTATGACTAAGCATATCCGGCCTAGTGCACACATAGCCGTCCAGACAAACACCTGACGTACCTCAACAACTCTACCACTAGGATACAGCGACCACCACCCGAAAGGAATTTGGTATAGCTGGCCTCACATAGACTCTCTCAACAATAGCAAACTATCTCTCACCCTCAACAGCACCCACCCATGTGTCTGACCTCTCTTGGGATGCTTAGTCGAGCCTTGCCAGCCACCCAAGTCCTAGAACAGCAACATGCACACACGCATCCCCTAAGTTTAACACCCTAGAATTTTCCAACCATATCACTACAATCACCAAGGGCGTTCAACCAAGGAAAAAGCGAATTGAGGCCACACAAGTGGGGAAAGAGCGCTTTATAAATAACAAAATACAATACAATACATCCTCACACGCCAGGCCTGTGTACAATGGAACCATTTAATGACAGTTGAATAATTTCTGCAGTGTGTACCATCGCTAACGAACCCTACTCTGTAGTTATGGCTACTAAAGGCAACTCCCCAAAGTACAGGTGTAGATTGTCAGGATTCCAGCAAGTCAGCAAAAAGCATAGGGCACTACCAAAGTTAGAACAAGGACATCCCAAAGGCGTTTTCTGTTACCCAACAATGATGGAAGGCGGCTGATTATTTCTAACAATCATCAGAAAGAAGCTGTTCACCTTGGGGGACGGGGGTGTGACACTGCGGTCAGTGCATTCACCCTGCAGAAGACTGCCCCCCCCCCTTCCACTAGTGCCCAAATGTTTCAGCCCAGCCACCCCTTAGCCTATAGGCAACTGGATACTGTTCAAGCACACGTATGGAGGCTGCGTGCCAAAATACGGACTTACCGTTGCCAGGATGGGGGTCGGCGTGGATGAAGCCAGTGTAAAAGATCTGCTCAGCAAACACTCGGATCAGTTTGTCTGCAGTCTGCAATAGAGGAGAAATGCCAAAGGAGGAGACAATAAGCACAAGATCATAAGAGGAGAAAAGCCATAGAGGAGGAGATCTTTCCCAATGAGGAGACCACAAGTGCAGCACAACGAGACGCATCCTACGGCAACCCCAGGACAACAAGCACGAGGTTACAAGAGAAGAGTCAGAAGGAGATCCCAAGGGCAGCCCTGATGGAAGAGGGGAGGAATCACCAAGGGTAAGACAAGACATCTGAGGAGGTAGGACCCTCCACTTGCGAGCGGATAACAGGGAAAAGGCGAGCAATGACTGGGCATTCCATTGTTTATCTGAGGAATTAGATTACAGTGGATATAAGAGGAATGTCAAGGGATAGAACAGGAATCACAGCATTGCATGGGAGAGGAGGGATGAAAATGTATACAAGAACGATTACAGGGCTGTGAAGAGACATTACGAAAGGCACATTAGGGGGGCATGCGTTAAACGACATGGGCAAGAGATAGATTACAGGACAGCAGACAGCATGTACAGGAGTGGAATTATAGGGGACAGAAGAACTATATCGTAGAAGAGAAGAGACTACATGAACAAATACAGTAGAAATTACAGTCATGTCAGCTATTGGGAGGGATAGGGAGAGTTTGGGTCACACTACAGAGGATAAATATTAGCGAAGAAGAAGAAATGCTGTTGTCAAAATGGCACAGATTGGAGTTGACATTAGAACAGCAGTCTCAGGCACAAGCCACATCATCTGCCCCTCCAAGTGGGGGTGCACGGCAATGAAGTCCCCAGGGGAGAGTAAAGAAAAGGGCCCCTCTGCTGCAGCGGCCTCAGTTTCCGTATTGTGTGAGTAAGGTGCTGCCACCAGTAGCCAATTCTCTGTAGACATACCCAGAGCACCACCAGAGCAACAGCTTAAAAGGAGGGTCTATTAAAGCACAACGACAAGCGAACCAACAAAATTCATGCAGAGAAATACACCTTACCTTTAAACAGAGACCGTCTCTGAAGGAAAAGCAAAAAGCTTGATTTCTTCTGCAGCCACTCTAAGAAGTTGGCATAACTTATGAGTTGCATTTTGAGATACAGCTCATCTAAGCGGTTTAATATTTTAAGATGACGCAATTTCTAGAGGAATGTTCCCCGATATGGGGCAGTAGTGCTGCATGGTGGCCCTGCTTCGGTCATAGGATAGGGCAGATATGTGTCTACTGCGCATCCACAGTTTCTACTGGCGACGTTGTACAGATGGGCATGTGTTTGGCTGGCATTCTGTCATTAGCAGTGTTGCAATATTTCTTGCTTTCCCTACAGAATTGTGTTTAAATCCAGAATCTTTCACTCAATTTATCCTGAAACGTGTGTTGTAAAATTCACCATGTCGAGCTTATATTTTAAAAAATCTTGGGAGTGAAATTTGCTCTGAACTATCTGGGGGAAGTCAGGCTGGCTCGCTTTGCGTGCTCAATCGCAGTAACAACTTGAAAAATCCAGCACTCAGTATTAGGACTTTAGTTTAGATCTGAGGTGCTTTGGAATCCACACTGACCCAGTGTCGAATGAGTTTGGCATCCCTGTATGAAAAGGAGAGGGTAGATTTTGATGTGACACTATATTGTTAAGACAGAAGAACAAGTTACTTATTACCTTGTAACGTTCTTTCGATGGGATGTTCCTTCGACGTATTCCTTATCTTGATAGAGTACATCCCAGCTTGCTGGCATCGGAATTTTTTTCAGTAGAGGACGCTGCGCGTCAACGTCCCTCGAGCTGGTGTCCCTCGACAGCCTCCGTCTCAGTGCCGACGTCATCGTGCATATAAATAGACTCGCGCAGCGACCGTTGCTCAGTTCCGTTTTGAAGCTTGAAATTAGCTGTGCATGAATTGGTTATTGACCTTGAAGAAGCGTAAGCTGCAACTCCAAGGGAAGTTTTACTGTGGAGATGGATGGGAGGGGCGATAAGGAATACATCAGAGGAACATCCCATCGAAATAACGTTACAAGGTAAGAAGTAACTTGTTCTTCGAAGGGATTGTGTCCTCCGACGTATTCCCTATCTTGATAGACTCCCATAGCAGTGGTGTGAAAGAGGAGGTGGGAGTAAAATTGGGATATTTCCCTTTAAGAATGAACAGAATGTAACACAGCTTTGCCAAATCTTGTCTCCTGGCTAGAGGAGGAATCCAGACTGTACAATTTTGTAAAGGTATGTGTGGACGACCAGGTGGCAGCCGCACCTATGACCCGAATCGGTACCCCTCTTTGGAGAGCTGAAGAGGCTGCGATACCCCTGGTTGAATGAGCCCTAAGATGTTGAGGGGGTTCTTTCCCTGCCAATTTGTAGCATTCTAGAATGGCTAAAATAATCCATCTGGAAATGGTCTGTTTTGTGATTGGCAATCCTAATTTGTGTCCTGCATAACCTATAAACAGTTGGTGTGCTTGCCTTATCCTAGCAAGTCTGCTGATATAAAAACTCAAGGCTCACCTTGGATCCAGCCTATGTAGCCTCTCTTCCTCTTTCCCAGGATGGGGAGGAGGATAGAATGAGGGTAAGGTTATCTTATGAGTGATGTGGAATTCAGAAACCACCTTTGGGAGGAAATTAGGCTTCACTTGTAAGACAACTTTGTCTTTGTGAAAAATTGTATGAGGAGGTTTGCAAGATAGAGCTTGTAATTCGCTCACTCTTCTGGCAGATGTTAGAGCCACTAGGAAGACTGTTTTAAGGGTTCGAAATCTTAATGAACAAGAATGGAGTGATTCAAAGGGAGTACCCATCAGAAAATGTAAGACTAGATTTAAGTCCCACAAGGGAACTTGGAACGGCTTTGGGTGATAGACATTAGTTAACCCTTTCAGAAATTGGATTACTAGGGGTAATTTGAAATATGATGGCTCCTCCGCAGTGCGCTTAAAGATTGACAGCGCTGCGAGGTAGCCCTTGATCATACCAACTTGAAGACCTATATTCGCCAAATAGAGCAAAAAAGATAACACCATTGGTGTACGGCATGAAAAGGGTTTGATATTCTTTTCTCTACACCAGCTGCAAAACTTGTTCCAGCGGCAGCGGTATAAAGTCTTTGTTGCTGGCCTTCTAGCTGCAAGCAACACCTCAATGACGTCATCCGGGAGATCCCAATCCTTGTATCTCAACCTTTCAGAAACCAAGCATGAAGGTTGAGGGTTCTGATGTCTGGATGGAGAACCTGACCACCCTTCTGCGAGAGAAGATCCTCTCTTTGTCGGAAGACGAATCGGAAGGCAGATCTCCTGGCCCAATCCGGGGCAATTAGGATCATAGTCTTCCGGAATCTTCTCAACCTCCTGATCATCTGAGGAATGACAGGGACTGGAGGAAACGCGTATAGAAGTGGAAACTCCCAGTCTACTACGAACGCGAATTCCCTTGAACAAAACTGATCGCACTTCCTGTTGATACTGGTGGCGAACAGATCCACTTGAGGGGTTCCCCAAAATTGAATTTTCCAACAAATTTAACAAACCCCCAAATTCTCCCTTCCCTACCCTCCCCCTTCCCCGTCGGTGCTGCTTCAAAGTTTACGTGGCTCCCCGTCCCCTCTAAGTGCCCATTCAGGATCATTCCAGGTCCAGGAGTTTAAGACGTTGTGGGCGCCACCCAATCCTGAAATCGTCTGAGAAAGTTGAGGACCTCCCCCCACTCACTTGCAAAGTTCTGTATTGCATTGTTCATTGCGTAGGAGGCCCACTCCATCGCTACTATCTCCCAGATTTTTCGCAACCAGTCTTGGAACATCGGTAAGTTCGAGCTCTTCCATCTCTGGGCGATAATTGTCATTGCCGCCAAAGTGAGCATCACCCTCGCTCTTTCCCTGCCCTTTGGACCGCCTGTCGCTTCTGCTGGCCTCAAACCTAGTAGGGACCATTCTGGGGGTATGCCTCCATCAGAGCCAAACACTTGTTCCATCGCCTGTTTAATGTCTCTCCAGAACGGGGCTATCTTTGGGCATCACCACCAGGAGCCAATGCCGCAGTTGAGAGTATCTCAGCCTTTCACCCTCCCCCAAAGCGAAGTCCCTTTTACACTGAACAAAAGGGCTGATCTCCTCTCCTGTGAACATGTCTCGCATCCAACGGCAGCCTCCCTCCCGCCAGTACCTGAATGCCCCTCTCTCCAGCCCAGGGGTGAAATCTTTGTTATTGAAGATAGGGGTGAAGGGGGATGGGTAGTTTGTAATTTCCTTCTGTTGGACCAGGCTGTCCCAATTATCTGCAACTAACTTAGTGATAGAGCTCTGATACATGTGGCCCGGCCGATGTTGTCTGGGTAGCCACAGAACCTCCCCCAATTCGTGCTTCGTAACCGCTCTGTCCATCTTAACCCAGTGTTTTCCCTCCCCCTCCCGAAGCCATTCCCTAATCACCCTTAGCTGGGCCACCTTGTAATATTGACGGAAGTTGGAAAGTACTAGTCCGCCACCTTTCCTCAGGGCCATAAGTTGCTGCCTACTCACCCTTGCCCTTTTCCCCTCCCATATAAATTTGTTTGTTATCGCCTGGAGCTCCTTAAAGAAGCTGGCCGGGAAGAGGTAGAGCAACCTCGGCAGGGTGACCATTTTTATTGCCTCCAGCCTCCCCAGCCAGGAGATCCGAAGATTCCGCCACTTGAGGAGATCATTTTTAATTCTTTTCAAAAGAAGGGGATAGTTTGCCGCGTACCACCCTTTAAGGGCCGGAGTGATTCTCATCCCCCCCCCCCCCCCCCCCAAGTACGTGATGCCCCCCGGTCGCCAGGCGAAAGGCGTGGACTCCTTTAATTCCTCCCTCTGCTCCCTCGCCAACGTCAGGTCCATCAATTCGGACTTATGCATATTAATGCGTAATCCGGATGCTTCCCCAACGTCTTCTAATAATAGCCTGCATTGCCTACTCGACTCTATGGGGTTGGTCAGGGCAAGTAACATGTCGTCCGCGAAGGCCGCCACTTTGTGCGGTCTACCCCAAACGGTATTCCCTGTATTCCCTCTGATTTCCGAATCGCCTGCAGGAGGGGCTGTAAGTAGATCGCATAAAGCATGGGCGAGAAAGGACAGCCCTGTTTTGGACCTCTTTGGAGTTGGAACGATCTGGATAAAGTCCCGTTAACAACCACCCTCACTCGGGGACCCTCGTAATTCGCCTTGACCATCTGTAAATAGGCGCCTCCCAGCCCCATTTTTCCCGTGGCCTTGAAGAGGAAGGACCATTCCACCCGGTCGAACGCTTTTTCAGCGTCTAAGGATAGAAGTGCTGCAGGGGTACTAGTCTTTTCCGCCTTCTCCACTAGGTGGGCCACCCTTCTAATATTGTCCGCTGTCTGCCTCTCCTTCACAAATCCTGCCTGATCCTGATGTATCAGGTCTGGGAGAATCCCCTCGAGCCTATTCTCTAGGATTTTAGTATACATTTTTGCGTCCACATTAATAAGCGCTATTGGCCTATAGGAGGATCTCTCGAAAGGGTCCTTGCCCGCTTTCAGAATCAGGGAGATTTTGGCTTCTTTCATGGATGAAGTGATTTCCCCACTACCTCTAAAGGAGTTGAAGAGGTAAGTCAGCTTTGGTACCAGCACCCCAGCAAAAGTCTTGTAGAAGGACGCAGAGTACCCGTCTGGGCCAGGGGCCTTGCCTGCGGGGAGCTTCCGAATCACCCCCCTCACTTCCTCCTCCATTATTTCTTGCTGTAGACCAATCTGGGCCTCCCTCTCAATTTTACGCAAGTTAACTCTTCCCAGGAATTTCTCCTGGGCCCGGTCGCAGGGGTGCTGTGACGCATATAAGGTCTCGTAAAATTTAGCCATGGCTTCTCGAATGTCTTCTGTTCGAGTAACCCTAACCCCTATATCTGAGTTTAACGCCGTGATTGTGTTTTTCGCAGTGGCTCCCCGAAGGAGGCGCGCCAGCAAGGCGTCCGCCTTATTCCCTTTAGCATAACATTTTGCCTCACGAAAAGCAGAGCCGACTCCGCTTTTTTAGTTCGTAGGACCCCCAACTGTCCCACCGCCCTCCTGTAATCCTTCTGGTTGGGCCTCGTGGAATTCGCCGCCACCCTGCCCCTCGCCTTCTCGACCTCTGCCTCCAGCCGGGACTCCAGGGCCTGTAACTGCTTCTGCCTTTGTGCCTTGGCTGCTATCATTTCTCCCCTCATCATGGCCTTAAATGCGTCCCATCTTATATCTTCTCCCGTGTCCCCTCTTGTTGCTATTAAAGAACTCTCTCATCTTACCCTCAATCTTCTCTCTTATCAAAGGATCCCTCAGCAAGTATTCGGGTATTTCCAACCCCACAACCCCCCTCTCTTCTCTCCCAGTTCCAGCTGCATTGACAGTATTTTATGATTTGCTATCCCCATGGGCCCAACCACTATCTCTTTGACTTTGCCCACCAGATTAGCCGAGACCCAGAAATAGTCAATTCTAGATTGCGTCCCGTGGACTTGGGAAAGGAAGATGTAGCCCTCCGCGTCCCCTTTCAGTTCCCTCCAGACATCCCTCAGTTCCCCCGAAGCCACCGCCCCTCCTCCCCAGCTCCTAATCACCCCCGACCTGTCTTTAGCCTTGTCCCATGCTATATTTAGGTCACCCATTATGATTATCTGGCCCCTTGCCCAGTCACCTATTTTCCCCATAAGGTTGCGGTGGAAAGAGTCCTGCCCCGTGTTAGGCGCATAGATAACCCCTATTGTATACATCTCCTCTGTGATTTTGCCTCTCGCCATCACAAACATACCCTCCTTGTCTCTTAGGGTATCCTCCAAGCGGAAGTTCACTGTGCCTTTGATGGCCAGCGTCACCCCCCCCACCCCTGACTTCGTGGGGCCAGACGCCTGAAACACCTGGTCAAACCCTCTTAACCTTAAGCGAGCGGCTGTGATCCTTATGAAGCAGGTGTGTTTCTTGTAGCCCCCAGGAAGTCTGGTTTTCCCCGCTTTGTAAATTGCTCCAACCTTTTCCTTTTTTTCCTTTTCAGCGGAGTGTTGAGGCCCCTAATGTTATTCGTTACCCATTTGAATTGTGATTGGACACCTGCTCCCGCCTTTCTTGTCCCTCCAGAAACTCCCCACCTCCACTCGTTTGCACCGTGCCAATTACTCAGGTGCGTGAACCACTTTTAACTCGCCCCTCGAGCAGCACTGAGGTTCCCCCCATTCCCTTCCCCCCCACCCCACTCCCAGCCCCCGACACCCTTAACACTAGATGTTCCCGTCTCCCTCCCACCCTAGGCTTCCTCGCTCTTAGTGATCCCATGGTGTTTGCCCGTAGCTCCTTCTCTCCTCCTTGTGATCAGAAACAGCCTATTTGTCCACCACCCCCTAAGACCATTCGGACACCAGGTCAGTTCTCCTCGCCCCAGGGCCTCTCATCTTCTGCTGGCTTCGTTTCCACTCCCTTCCCGGGGGGCCTCCGCCGTGCGGGTCTCCTCTTTTTCCCCTCGCCGACCACGGACCATTCCCATGGCCTAGAGCGCACCCCACTTCCTGGCTCAGACGAGCCACTCGGGCCCGCAGCCCCCCCCCGGCCCCTGTCCAGCTCTAGATCCAAATCAATTTGGAGTATATCCGCTCCCTCTTGCAGCGTGGTTATCCGCTTCTGAGAACCGGCCCACTCGAACTTGAGTCCAAAAGGGAAGGTCCACTTATACCTGATCCCCTTTTCTTTAAGTTTCGAGGTGAGTGGGCCCCATTGTCGTCTTTTGAGCAGGGTGCTGCTGGCGAGATCCTGGTACAGTTCAATATGTTGGTCGTTGAAGGATATCGGCTCTTTTTGTCTAGCAGCCCTGAGAACTGCCTCTTTTTGAGCATATCTTGTGAACGCAGCTACTACGTCCCGTGGCCTGGACTTCGGGTTCCTGTTGAGGAATCCCACTCTGTGGACCCTGTCCAACTCGATCCGATCAGGTGAGAGCTCGCCCAGTATCTCCACATATATCCCCTGAACTGTCTCCTTCAGCTCCCTATCTTGCACCGAATCTGATGTTGATCCTTCGAGACCTGTTTTCCATGTCTTCCATTCTGATTTCCAGGTTCTGCGTTGCCGTGTCAAGCCTCTCGATTGCTTCGCTATTCTCTATAGTCTCTCTGCCTACCTCCTGCAGGCCTTTTTCAACTATGTCCGTTCTCTCCCCCAACTGACCCCCTCCCTCCTTGATTTCCGCCATCGCCTGATTGATTTCCGACCTCATTAATTGAAATTGCTCTTGGAAGGTTTTCCCCAGAGATGTCTGAAGTGAGAGCAGCTCCCCACGCAGATCCTGGCGTATTCGCTTCCGAGGTCTCAGTGTGCTCCTGCTCCATATTTCCCCCCTGTGTGGCTCTGCGTTCCTCAGCTGCCTCTTTGCTTGCCCACAGGGCTATAATGGGTCCGGAAGCATCCCCCTGGGACTGCTTTTATGTTTGGTCACCATAGTTGTGGAATATGGGCAGGAAGGTCCCCTCTGACCATGTCTGCGCCTCCCCAGGGAGCTGTTCTTGACCAGGCCCGATCCCAGTACCTTATATATGCAGTTCTTGATGCTGCCTTTGGGCCTGGTTGTGGTGCGACCTCCAGGTCAGTAGGGCTGCATGGGCCAGTGCCAGGCTCACCTGCTGCTTGCAGCCGGGGGGAACAGGTGCCAGTCCGGGACGTGTCAGTGCCACGGCCCCTAAGATGGTGCAGTGGGGGCGAGGCCCTTCAAGCCCAGAGAAGGGCCCCCCCACCCCCCGAGACTCCACCAGGATGGGGGGCCCCTCTCCAGGCGACCCTCGGGGCTAGTGCAACTCGGACACCGCCCTCCCCGCTGCTTACCGTACTATGTTGTTGCTGCCTGTCCGCTGCACGGTCCTGCTCCCCTCTCCATGGGTCCCCGCCTGCGTCCCTCCAACCAGGAGCCGGCCGCTGCTACAGAAGGCTGTTCCACGCCCCCTGATCCGGTGCCAGCACCCGCCCGATGCTCCGCTGCTGGGTGGCAACAAAACTCAAGGCCCCATAGGGTGGTCCGACAGCCCCGCCAAAGTGCTCCGAGGGCTGCACCCCGCACCGGGGCTTGCTGCCGGATCCCCTCCTCCGCCCGGCCGGGTTCAATCAAGGCAGCTCCCGGGGGGCGCCGGCAGGTAAGCCCGCCTGTTAGTCTGCGTGAGGGCTCCGAATATTGCCGGGACTGCGACCGCCCCCCCTGAAGTTGCACATCTCTTTCCTCTGCCTGGGGGGTGGGGGGGGGAACAGGAACGGGTCTCCGATCCCGTCCCCCCTTCAGCCGCTTGGCCCTCTCCAGTCCAGCGTCCGGCGGCCCGAAGTGCCTCCTTCGCCCACAGCCTCCAATGCGCACCGAATTACTATCCCTTCTTCTGCTGGGCGCTTTCACAGCCACGGCTGCTCCAAGGTGCGGGGAAGTGCTGACTGCTATATTTCTCCGCTCCTCAACACATAAGGGGTGGTGGAACCGCTTAAATAAGTTGAAGGTTCAGGAGCGCCGTCAACACACGTCTACCTGGTGTCGGCGGCCAGCTTGGAATCTCGAAAATACTTTTTTTGACCTAGCATCAAACCTTTTATCATCCCTGTCCTGTGGAATAGTAGGGTATGCAGATCTACTATTTGATGAAGTTGCTGCTTGTACAACCAAACTCTCTGGAGTTGGATGTTTGCTCAAGTATTCAGGATCTGTAGCAGATAGCCTGTATTTGGCAGATAGGTTCTTGTTAACTGCAGGGATAACGTCAGGAGTTTCCCAATTAGCAGAGATCTTTCTTTGCAGAGCAGTATGAAAAGGAACAACAGGATCTTCCTGTGGACCTTTAACTAAAATGTCAGTAAGGTCATCCTGCTGAAAAGAAGGAGTAGGTGGAGACCACCACATGAATTCAATTATTCTAGCCATCAGAAACCTATAAGGGGTCTCAGCATGCTCCCCAGGGTCCGGTCTAGCAAACTCTACTTCTGGAGAAGTATCTAAACCACTTGCCTCATATAAAGAGTCTTGAAGATCTTTTAA
This sequence comes from Ambystoma mexicanum, assembly GCF_040938575.1. Classification (NCBI taxonomy): domain Eukaryota; kingdom Metazoa; phylum Chordata; class Amphibia; order Caudata; family Ambystomatidae; genus Ambystoma; species Ambystoma mexicanum. The sequence continues at coordinate 1,336,357,783 of NC_090933.1, read as the reverse complement.
CCTGTTCTCTTCAGAGATAAATTCCTCTGGTATGGGTGTTGTGGTCCTTTGTAAACCAAAAGGTCTCTCATGGTCGAAATCCTTCCCTTCCTCATGTATAGAGGACAAAGCTCTAAAGTAATCAGACCTAGGATATGGTTTAAAACCCATTTCTAGAGCAGAAGGGACCAAATTGGTTGACAACGGTTGAGAAAACGTCGAAGTTGACAAAACCAAAAAGGGTGCCAAAAAAGTTTGGAGAGACCTCGAAGTACTCGAGAGGATCGGAATCCTACTCGGAGTCGTCGACGGCATCCTCGAGGTCATGGTCAAAGTCCTCGATACCTCTACTGTCTGAGATGTAGTGACAGTTGTAGGTCTGTCTTTTATCGGAGTCGACAGTGGCATCGAAGACAGTGTTGATGCAACCGATTTATGCGTCGACGGACCCTTCGACAAAGGCGTCGATGACGCAGATTTATGAGTCGAAGAAACCTTTGACGACGGCGTTGATGACGCGGACTGTCTGCCTTCACTCGAGGGTTCATGACGCTCTCGGGTAGCTTCTTTCGCCGGGTGCAACGACTCACAGCGTTTTGATTTTTCGGGTCTTTTACCCAGGGTATCACCTTTAGCCATCTCCAAGGGGGTCAAAGCCGCTTTCTCGAAGACGCTAAGCATTTTCATACAGAATTCCTCCCACTTAGCTGGATAGCTGTCTCTCGTGGGGCAGGTGACCATTTCCGGGGAGACAGAAGAAGACGAAGAAGAGGGAGATCTACAACGCCTCTTCTTAGAGTGTTTCAATCTCGAAGACTGATCGGAACCGCTTTGAGACCTTGAATGTGAATGTTTCCTGTGACGGCGAGGAGACAAATGTCTCGACTCTGCCGAAGAAACTTTTGAGGGAGTAGAGGTTTTAAGAGTCTTACCTCTTTCTAGCTTCCCCTTATGCTCCTTCAAGGCTTTCGCCGTCATGGACATGCAGTCCTTGCATTCCGAACAGTGATGCTCCAATCCCAGGCACCACAAACAGATCCTGTGAGGATCCGTCAACGACATGTTCTTCCCACAATCGCGACACTTTTTGAAGCCGGACCGTGGGGTCAACGGTTCGGATGAGGAAGCCATCGAATTAAGATGATATCTTCGAAGAATAAGTTGAATCTTCTTGAAGAAAGAACTGAGCAACACGATTCCGAGGCCCACGAAGCGTGGAAAAAATGGAACTGAGCAACGGTCGCTGCGCGAGTCTATTTATACGCACGATAACCTCGGCACCGAGACAGAGGCTGTCGAGGGACACCAGCTCGAGGGATGTCGACGCGCAGCGCCCTCTACTGAAAAAATTTCCGAGGCCAGTAAGCTGGGATGTAATCTATCAAGATAAGGAATACGTCGGAGGATACAATCACTTCGAAATGGTTTTCTGGCTTCCTAAATTTCTGAATCTCCTAAACATTTTCTGGCGTCCATGCTTTTTTCAACTTTTACTTATGTGGCAATAGGTGGTCCCCCTACCACTGCAATCCTTTTTCTGCTATGCCGCTCTTTGTAGCCCATGTGGACAGGGGTGCTTTTTAAGCAGTGAGTTGTGCAGTGGATGGTGGCAGCTGTGATTTAGTTGAAGGCACTTTTATGGCATTAGTAGCTCAATGCTCCGATATGGCATCCATTGAGGGCACTGATGCATTTGCTAAGCCATGTCCTTAGCCTTTATTTTGGACCACCCCTTTTATCTATGTGGACAATGAGGCACAACCAAAATAGCTTTTTTCCTGATGTGGGCTCATCGTCCTCCCACAAAAGCAGCCTCAGTTTAAGTATAAACTGCTGTAGACTGAGTTAAAGAAATCCAGACTTCCCAATCTACATCCATTGTGGCAGTTACTGTGTGCTCGATGTTTTTTTAGGGAAGCCCAATTATCAGAGTGTATTTTCAGTGGGAGACCCTATGCATTCCTATGATCTGTAGCTCAACTCCTGGATGACCTCTGCTGAGGATGGGCTGCTAACGATCCTGGTTTCGCCATACTCACTGGACCCTGCCTCCCTTGTCTTTGCAATCTGCTCCTTCAATGCAGGAGTGGTTGCTAAATCTTCAGCCTCGTGAATGGTTCTCCAATGTGTCCTTGTTGGTCTTCTCATTGTCTGTGTTAAGCCAGAATCCTATTTTGAGAATTCCAATGCCAATTTTTTTGGGCCGTACAACTTTTTTTGCTTTTTCACCATTCTCTTTTGGTTCATTGATCTTTTTTGGTGGCCAGAGGGACTGCTCCTGGAGTGCCTCTCAGACTCCCCATTTTTGCCCTTTGGAGATTTAATCACCTTTCGCAGGTTCTAAGGAGTAGGTCGATGGCAGCTTTACTTTAATTTGGGCTTCAAGTGCAAGTCATTTTACAGCAAAGCACCCTTTTTGTAGCCACTGGGATGCCAATTAGTTTTTCAAATCCTGCTCTTGACCATTTTGTGTTTCAGGGCTTCCCTTTATTCTAGGTGACTTAGAGGTGGCCTCAAAATGTCTATTCCGACCACATATGCTCTTTGCGAGTACAAAATGGCAGCCTCCATATAGGGCCTTACAGGTTTAGGATAGTATATGTCCGGGACTAGCCCGCTCACTTCCTGTGGAGGTAGAGAATGCAGAGTGGCAGTCCTACTGACCAATCAGTACGATTGGTCATCAGACCCCACCCCCTTATAGTGAATGGCCAACCCCTTTGTGCAAGGGTATATAGGCTATGTCCTGCCACTGTTGCACTCTTGGTTTGTCTGTTCTGCAATGAGGAAGCAGGTCCAAGGACCTGCTGAAGGAGATTTTGTGCCGCAATTCCTGCTGTTCTTGCCATTTTTACCATTACCTCACTAAGCACAGACTGGCCAGGTAGAGTGGTTTGGGCCTTTTGCTCCTAAAAGGTCTAGTCCGGTTCCTCTGAAGTCTCCTACTACCTTCCTGGCCGGGAACCTTTTTAGGCCGTTTTGCCACGGCCACCCACTGTTTACTGCCAGAATCTCCTGATTGGCTGTTCGTCGCTGCTGGCGTCCAGAAGATGGTTGAAGACTCAACTGCCCGCTGAATTGTCAGTTTAGAACACCCAAAAGGTGCCACCAGGCGTTAGCCAGAGCTGGGACCATTTTCTGCTGAGCTGTTCTTCTTGGACCACCGAGTCAGCTGGAGCTTTGCTACAGGTTCCCTGGCCTTTCCCTGGGCCATCCTTACTGAAACCTTTGATGAAGTGTTACATAGTAAACCATTGACTCGAGACCTCAGATCTAACAACTTGAACCTGTTGAAGGTTCCTAGATGTATATTTTCACAGGTAGGAAAGGGGGGCTTCTTTGTAGCAGCACCGAAGGCCTGGAATTTGATATCTCCCATTCATTCCAAAGGAACTGCAAACCTACATGGAACTCTGCAAAAATTGACCGTGGTGTACCTACCTACCCCTGAATATTTGTCTTGGATCCTCCACTTCACTTAAGGGTTCCTGGAGCTCTAGATCAAGTATGGTACTTGGCTGTGATTTTTAAAAAGTCTTCATGTGCATCTCTTCCATGGGACTGTAAGTGTAACATTGTGACAATTTCTACCATGTGCATTTCCCTTGAAACGTAGGAGTCTGTTAACTGTTGCTAAAATGTTTGACCAATTCTTGGAAACCTTTGGCTAGAGTTTATAATGATGGTATTCTCCCTCCATCTAGAATATATTATCATGTGTGCCTGTGCATTAATCCTTGTGTAATGCTGTAGGAAGTTTACATAGATATGAAGTGTTGTTTCAGGCCTTAGGGATTTAGTTGGTAGAATTCCATTTTCCTTTTTATCCTATATCCTACCCATATGTGTGTATTCCGTGCATGCTGCCCACTAGGTCTAGGGCCTTCCACATATACCAGGCTTCGGATGTGTCTATAGGACTCTCTACTGGGTGGTGAAGGCCCATACTCCCTGTTTATTTATGTTGGGTACGTACCTCTGCTAAAGTGCTCATATATAGATGTTGGGGTTAGTAGAGTCCTTGTATCGGCGTTACGGTTTTCTATAATATGCTGGTATGTGGTCCTGGGATCCGGTTACTGTAGCTGGTTCCCCGGGTCCAGGACGAGTGGGGTTTTGCATCCTCCTAACGTTGATCTCTAGTGCCTGGAGTGGGCTCCTCTTTAGCCAGCGTTTCCAAGCCTGCTAGTTCTCGTACACTGGGCTGGACCTCTTCTTGGGGTCCCATCTGCGGCAACTGTGGGGTAAAAGCCCCTCCCCTTTTTAAAGGAAGACCCTGGAGTTTTTAGGACAAAGACTAACTTTAGAATGTACTAGTAATTTATAGATTATAGTAAAATAAATCACCACACTTCAGTCAGTGCTTAGGGGATCTGGGTGTTATTTACATTTTGTGCAATTCTGTGTGTACTGGGCCCGCTTTCTTCCGTCTTTTTAGGACTTCTATAGGCCTCGTATTTATTGGTTTGGTTGAGCTCCTGATTTGTGTCCCCTCTGGTTAAATAGAATTAATGCTCTACCGCGTCACTATTTTTTTTTTTTAGCTATAGTCCTTTTTTTGGGGTGTATTATAAAGTGCTTATTTTACTGCGTCTTTAACTGTAGTGAACTAGTAAAAGTATGTACATTTTTACAGTAGGTATGTGTGGTTTATTTCAATGAGCAGGTGTTTGGGACTAATTGTACTTTGATGCCAGCCCAGCTCCTCTGTGGAAAAACGACCCGAGCATACATGCATGGCATTAAATGAGGTGTCGTCAGAGGGACCACATGCAGTGTGAGAGGGGTGACTGGATATAAGATTGCATAGAGGAGGGGAGAGACTACAGCGAGAACGAGAAGATTGATTGGTGATATCCAAGAGAATACATTGGGGAGAGGGGGATTTCATAGGGTATGACAGCAGTTACCTGGGCTACAGGATTACATGGGAAAGATTAGAGATGTTTCGTGCCAGGCAAACCTTGGGATATATGAGTGATAGGAGGCATACCAGGTGCTGTTGAGGATATAAAATATTACATGAGGGAGAGGAGTGATTATACAAGATGTGAAATGTATTGCCGTAGGACCCCTGCACACCATATTGTGGCAAACACTGCTGGTTAGGGCAGCTGTCTGTGGGGTTCAATGGGCTGAAAAAAGAGGTGAGATAAGGCCAAAGGGAATTTGTGGAACATGACAGGGACTGAAATAAGGATCTGATGGACAGGAGATACAGGCAGCATCTGGGTACACCAACATCAACTAGTAAGCAGGCCTTATCTTTCACATGTGTCCTAATAGTCAGTTACATACATTGCCAAACACAGCTAATGGTGCATAAGTATGCTTGTATGGCACCGGTTGGCCTGGGGAGTCCAACGTAGCTCCTAGTAGCGATTCCCAAGCCAACTAGGCTCTCCCAGCCCTCAACCAGCAATTTCGAACCCTGAATATGAAGTAACGAGACCTCCTAGGGCTGCCAGAAACCAGTGGTGTTTGAGTTCTCTCCACATGGAGCCCAAAGCAATGAAGTGTTCGTCCTCCATCCCCAGTGGTGCTGGAAAGGCTGCACATTGGCCATGGCCCTGAAAGGAAGGGAGGGTTGGTCCGGTCCTCGGTCACTAACTTGGGGAGAGTGGCGTGTCCCTCCTTCCCTTGTGAAGCTTTGTGACTATACATTGTACACATTTGTTACAGCAGAACCAATAGTGGTTTGTTTTCAAATGTAGCCAAACGCCTGGATGAGGTCATACCTATACAACATTTAATATAATACCTCAGCATAATATCACAGAGAATTAAGTATTCTGACCAAAACTAAATTGAAAAAAAGATGTTTGAAGGCGATATAACTGGTAACATGTGCATTATGTTCCAGCAATGGCATCCTAAGTTTCTGGTACAGTTTACAAACTGCTTGACCTTTTAGATTAACATCACATCAGAAACCTTTGGAAGCATTCTAGGATCATTATGCTACGCTTTGAAGCAAACGTCTGTGCATGGAATGCTATACAACTAAATCAATGTATTGGCTTACAATCATACACACACTTTCTGTAGATTTATAGATAGCTGGGCCCACATTCCACTTTTGGCTTTTGGCTCATGTAACAGCTACATTTTCCTTAAACTGGGTCGGTCACCGGCCCCAAGATATCTTGAAGCTCAGAATGGATGTGGGGTACCAGAGGCATGGAAACTGCTCTCCTGAAAACCTGTGAAGATCTGCTCTCTAATCTTGATTCCAGCCTTCCTTCTGTCCTCATCCTCCTAGTCCTTTCCTCAGCTTTTGACACAGTCAATCATGCCACCCTGATCAATGCACTCGATGTGAACCCGGGCATCACAGGGCAGGCCCTAGAATGGTTGACCTCCATCTGGGACAGACCCTCCCAGGTCCAACTTGGGTCCTTTCTCTGTACAACCTCGCTCTTCGCATGTGGTGTTCCCATGGGCTCTAACCTCTCTCGCTGTCTCTTCAATGCCTACTTGGACCCTCTGGCCCCCTTTCAGTGTTATGCGGATCACACTCAGCTCTTTTAGGCTTCCCTCAGACTCCCCCCACCCCCATCCTTGCTCATGCATGACCGTCTATCCATGATTCAGGATTGGTGCGCCTCCAACGATCTCTGCCTTAATGCCAGCAAGACAGAGATCCTTCTCATTTGGACCCCTGCTCCCACTTTTCCTCTCTCACTCTGGCCACCCTCCTTGGGCCCTCTTTCACGTGAGGCAAAAAACCTTTGAGTCATCTTCGATTCCACTGTCTCCTTCTCTCCTCACATCAAGGACCTTGCCAAGGTGGCCTACTACCAGTTGCACCTCCTCAGATTTATTCTTCCTGTTCTTACCTTCCCTCAGAAATTCACTTTCTTCAGGGCCATGGTTCTCTCTAGGCTGGACTACTGCCACAACCTCTTTCTCAATCTGCCTTCCTCTATTCTGTGCCCTCTGCAACTAATCAAGAATATGACTGCAAAACGTTTCCTTAGCCCCAAGCCCAGGGATCGCATCTCTCAAGCTCTGAAATCTCTCCAGTGGCTGACAGGATCAAGTTCAAGATCCTCTGCATCATTCACAAGGCTTTCTGGGGCCGGGGCCCACACTACATCTAACTCTCTTTTCCAAAATACCTTCCGCCTCGAGCCCTTCGCTAGCTACCTCCAGGTCCGTGAGGGTGAGACACTTCTCCCGGCAGAGAGTGGGTGGTAGCTCTCGTTCCTCTGCTGGTGCCTCCCTCTGGCATGGTCTCCCTGCCACTCTCAAACTTGAGCTGGACCACCTGAAGTTCCAGAAGCTGCTCAAGACCTTCCCTTTCTCCTCTGCTTTCTCCCTCACACTCCCCTGCTGACCTACCTGTCTGCTGTGCCGACTGGTTGTTTGGCTACCCCCAGAGTCTCAATGGGTACCAGGCTTCTCCATGATAAGGTTTCCCTGCACTGCCTTCGGGACTAACGTGCACTTAGAAGTTGTAACTGTAACCTCTACAGCACCCAGCCTCCTTGCACTTACCCAGAGCCATGCTGCCCTGGCTCAACTCACTCAGAGCAATGATTGAAGGTGGTAGTTTTTTTTTTTTTAATACCGGTCTAGATAGCCCACGTGACTCAATTCCTAGCACATCTGTCCTATAGGCCACTTCTCTTGAGTACTGCAGAGACAAACCAACTCAGATCTTTAAAAGCTTTTCTGTTTGTACTCTTAAAAGAAGTGCCAAACCTTAAAGGGATTTATCTGTCTTTATTACTTCATTAAATGTTTCAGCCCTTATCAGTCAGCCCTTCAGGATAACACGCGTTTCGGCTTCTAAGGCTTTTTCAAATCCGGACTAGGTTTCAAAAAGTACTCCTTCGTCTCCCGAACGAACAAACGAAGCAATCAACATGTAGTTAAACTATCCCAATAACACAAAGGCGAACTAAAGGGGATTAATATAAAGGAAGTACTTTTTGAAACCTAGCCCGGATTTGAAAAAGGATTAGAAGCCGAAACACGTGTTATCCTGAAGGGCTGACCCATGAGGGCTGAAACATTGAAGTAATAAAGACAGATACATCCTTTAAGGCATGGCGCTTATTTTAAGAGTATAAACAGAACTCACTCAGGAAATGCTGCCTGGTTCCACTTCTCCTTTCCCTCCCCCTGGCACTTCCCCCTCACCCTTCCCTCTGCATTTAATTGCCATCACTCCGAGAAACACTTCTGTGCATGCGCGTTATGAATGACATATAATATCAATATGAGGTAAGAAGCAACAGGATCCGCCTCACTTACATCTCTGAGGCTCAGCCCCTGGGCAAGGATTGCCTCCACATTGTTGACCTTGCAGCCTTCATGGAAATCTGCCGTCAGCACCCTCTGTAGGAACAGAAGAGGAGAACATTGAGGGGAACTGGCTGAGATGAAAAAAGGCACCGATTTGGAACCACAACATCTCAATTTCAAACCTGTGGCAATATGCATGTTGGTTCTTCCCTTTACTTGTGGGCAGGTTTTGATAAATCCCACAGTGGCAATGACTTCACACAGTAAAAGCTGTGCAGGTGGCAGGATCTGTCCATGTTGCCCCTTCACCCATCCTCCTCCATTCCACCCCCAAAACTGCTTAACCAAGCTCGACATTCTTCATAGATACAATATTTTCCCAATGATTTGTTTGATAGGATCTTAGGTAAAGCAAAACTTGAACCCATTCACATACTTACACTCCTGCATTAGTTCTTTACCTGTAACTATAGTTCTCCAGTATGAACATCACAATACACTCACATGCTTGGCATAAATCCTGTAGTCAGGCAAGGGTAAACACAGTAAAATAGAAAGCACATTTTATACAGCGACATGGGCAAAGGTTTTGCAACTTATCCACCTCAAACTGCAGCCAATGAGAGTGGTAGGTGGCAAAGACTCCTGGTAGATTTTGGAAAGAACATGTTTGATGCCATTATAAATACTACTAAGTGATCCACTCAAGGGGAGGATGGATAGGACGCAGGGGAGCCTCTGGATGTCCATACTGGAGAACCATATGCTCACAGGTAAGGAGCCAATTGTTTCTCCAGAATGGAATCACTAATAGACTCAAAGACTTAGAATACAGAATTACATTTAGGCTCAAAGACTCACAGTAATAGCTAATATAATCCATCTGGACAAGCTTTGTTTAGTTACAGCCTGCCCCACTCAATGACCTGTGTATCCTATAAACAGTTGGTCATCTAAACGAAAATTTGATAATAATAATAATTATTATTATTATTATTATTCTTGAAATGTAGAAACTCAGAGCCCTTTTGGGTCAAGTCTGTGTAACCTTTCCGCTTCCTTGCCAGGATGAGGTGGTGGGTGAAATGTAGGTGTGAACTGAGGAATGAACATGTTAGACTGCAGGGACAAAGGGCAAGTGGATGGGCTGCCGAAGTCAGAGCTACCGAAGTTGGAGCACCGCGGTAATGAAGGGTGACAGGCTGGGAGCCACCGAGAGTAGGAACAACAACGCTGCCTTCCCGGGCTGAATACAAACGCGGCTGACGGCAGAGCGTCACATGGAGCCGAAATATTAGGAGACACAAACGGCAGTGACCTGGCAGTTCCCGCTCCCTTCGTTCGCACATATACCTCAAATATACCTCCTTCCCCGACCAGCAAGAGAAAGGGGGCAGGGCTTATGGGGATAGTTATAGAGAAACAGAACAAAGCATCCCTTATTGCTCCAAACAACTCCAGCCCCTATATAAGGGTGAAACTAATGACGGACTGTGTGTGTCTTTCCGAATCTCTTGCAGAACCCCGGAGGAGAGCGAGAGAGAGAGCTACACCTGAGACGCTCTGGGCATACAAAGTCTAGCCGTCACTTTATCACGTCTCATCCTTATCACAGAAAGAAGGTTAATTCAGAACTCTGAGCCATTATTATATTTTTTTTTTCAAGATCCTGAATAAAAGCTGTTTTAGTTCCCTTCATCCCGTGGCTGTCTGCTTCATCATTTACAAGTTTGGTGGCAGCCGTGGGATCAGGCAGCACGCCATGGAGGGCATTATCAAACCTCTAGCCAAAGGAAAACAGCAACTCCAACAAATCATCCAGGTCCAGTCTCATCAGGCGCAGACGGACCGTCAAACCATCCAACAAGCACTCCAGCTGCAGGCTGAGAATCAAGATGCACTGAAAGAAGTCACTGAGGCTATGGCAACAAGCAGAGGATCCCCTATGGCTACTATGGCAGTGCTACAAAAGTTCCAACCCGGGGAGGATCCGTGTTATTTCTTCACCAATTTTGAAAGAGTTGCTCGCAACGCTCAATGGCCCGTTGAGAAGTGGGGACACTTCATAGCCCCCTAGCTGACTGGAACCATGCAAGGTGCTTACCAAGCAGCCAATCCAGCTGGGGACACGGCGTACGCTGAAATAAAGAGGACCATACTTGAATGTATGTGCATGGATGAAGAAGTATATCGGATCAGGCTCACAGACACAAAGCTGATACCGGGGGAAACACCCCAACAGTTGTACTATCGTATTCAAGATCTAACTGAAAAATGGCTAAAACCATCCAGTAGCAGTATCCAAGACATAGTGGACAAAGTAAAACTGGAGCAGTTCACAGAGGTTCTACCCTCTCTGATGCAGCCATGGGTACGACAACACCACCGACCCACGTTGGCGGAAGCCATTGATATCACGTCCGCTTTTCAAAAAGCGGGATCAGTCCGTGAGCCTACAAATGATCTCCCACTCCCAAGGAGCTCCACCTTAAAAACCCAGGGATAGAGTGGAAATATCTTCTGGCAGCCTTGGTAGCTTTCGGATTTGAGAAAAACATGATAGATTGGATAAGGCTGTTATATTCTTTACCTACAGCCAGCGTGAACACTAATGGTCTGGTCTCGAACAAATTTGAACTTGAAAGGAGTACAAGACAAGGCTGCCCCATCCCCCATTTTATTTGTCATCGCAATGGAATTATTGGCTGTGAAGATACGAGAAGACAGGGCAATCGAAGCTATTTCTTATGGAGAAGCATGTCAAAAAGTCTGGCTTTATGCAGATTATATGTTGCTGGTTGTCCAGAATGTGGAGTCCTCCATTCCGGCGCTAATTAACCAAATAGACATTTTTCACAAAGTTTCTGGTTATAAAATCAATTGGTCGAAATCAGAGGCACTGCCAGCATCGAATTCATGCTTGACCTGGACATTGAAGAATTTTGCCTTTAATTGGTGTTCGGACAAGATGCACTACCTTGGAATTTGGCTGACTAAAGATGTAGCTAAAATGATGGAAATGAACATTACACACGTTATCCAAAATATGGAGTCAGACTTTAAAAGATGGAGTGAGTTAAGATTAAGTCTATGGGGAAGAGTGCATGCAATCAAAATGATGACAACTCAGAGTTAACTATGTCTTAAGCATGATTCCCTTGCAGCTTAAAAAATGTTATTTGAAGAAAATGGAAAGCTCGATTCAGTCCTTCCTGTGGGAGGGAAAACAACCGCGTGTAAAACTATGGAAACTACAACTTTCACAAGCATGTGGTGGTCTGGGAGTCCCGGATTTTGAAAATTATCATTTGGCGTTTGGGGCTCGCCACTTGGTGCCTTTCACAGAAGATTCTTCTGATGTCTTCGCCTCTTTCCCCCAGGGCAATTCTATCAATGGTGGATGGAACGGGATATAAATCATCTCCACTAACAGCTTGTGTGAGATCATGCTGGAAGAATCTCTGAACAAGAGCGGAAAGCATGTTTCAGAGGATGGATTTACTTCGCTCTGGTTGAATCCAGCCATTACGTTAAATGGAAAACCTCTTTTCTGGTAAAACTGGCTATTGGGTGGTGTGCAGTGGCTAGAAGATCTTGTTGAGGAAGGAAAATTGATCAGCTTTAAAAGACTGAAGCAAGTTAAAGATCTCAGGGATTGCACAATAAGAGAGTATAGGAAACTGAAAAAAGCTCTGCTGAACAAGACTCCGGATGGGTGCAAGAGGTGGCATGTTTGGCTGAAAGATTATAAATCAGAAGGTGGCATGGCTGTAAAAGTGTACAAGAATCTTGAGTAGTATAAAGAACCAAACTATGACTTACTATCAAAATGGTCAGACATAATAGACTCAGAGATGTCGGAGGGCAGATGGAGAAATCTGTGCAAAAATGTGGCTCCAACATCCTTGAATCTAGGAGAAAGGTGTAGACAGTTCAAAATTCTAAACAGAGTTTTTTGGACACCACAAAGATTGCATGCAAGAGTTTGGCAGATTCGAGTGTCTGTTGGAGGTGCAAACATGCTATTGGTTCTTTTGCGCATATGATTTGGGATTGTTATGAACTAAGGTCATTCTGGAGTGGGGTCACTATGAGGATGAACGAAGTTCTCCTGATACATCTGGACTTTGATTATATGACTGTAATTTTGGGTGAAGATGGCATGATGGAGGGTCTCTCTTTTCCACAGAGATGTTGGTTTTTCAGGGCGTCAAATTCTGCCAAAAAAATCATATTGAGAAAATGGAAAGGTGATGACAGACCGACAATTTCAGAATGGATGGATGGATGATCTGAAACAAGTATCCAGAATGGAGAGATTGATTTTATACAGGGATAAGAAAATGAACTTGTTTGATCAAATCTGGGGCAGATTTTTAAATTTATAAGACTGTTGTTTTCCTGATTTGTATCGAATCCGTAATTTTCCCATAGGGAATGTGTATTCATTAATGTGATGATCCTGGCTTTTATGTTTTATGCTCATTTATTGGCTGTATATTTTGTGTTGTATTATATTTAAAATCAATAAACATGTAAATACATTTTTTTTTTTTAAACCCAGGGAGCAGGGGAACAAAGGACACTACGAATGGAATCCAAGCCGACACCATGGCCAACAATAAGTTGTCAGCCTCAATGTTTTGATTGTGGAGACTGGGGGCATATAGCGAGGTTTTGCCCCAAGAAACCTAAACCTGCCGAGCCAATGGAACTTGGTCTTGTTCATGGAAGAGAATACCGGAGAAGTAGAGAACTTTACTTCCTAGATGTCCGTGTGGATGGTACTCCCAGACAGGCCCTCCTCGACAGCGGAAGCAAACAAACGGCAGTCAGACCGGAAGTAGGGACGGACGGGGTTGGGTTGAAAACCCCAATACCTATAAAGTGTGTGCATGGGGACACCAAGTCATATCCGTCCAAAGAAGTTACAATAGAGGTAGAACAATTGTTAGTACCCCTGAGTTTCAGGTCAACCGTCGTGAAAATAGCACATGATGAGACAACAGGGGGATATTTGGCAAGCGAAACAACTCAAGAAAAAGTGTTAAAAAGGTTCTATTGGCCAGGTGTTTATCAAGATGTGACAAGGTATTGCGAAGAATGTGTTGTCTGCCAGAAAACCAATCCCTGAATACCTCCCAAAGCCCCCTTGCAACCTTCGCCCCTAATAAAAGAACCTTTTTTCCGAATTGGGATGGATATAGTGGGGCCCTTAGAGCCTAATAGCCATGGCCACCAATACATCTTAGTTATTGTGGACTACGCAACAAGGTACCCTGAAGCCTTCCCCATGAGAGGAACAAGTGCAACACAAGTCTGTAACCTGGTGGTACCTTTTTTTGCCCGTGTGGGACTACCCTCCTAGATAATTACTGACCAAGGGAGAAATTTTGTATCGGGAGTGATGCAGAGGGTATGTCAACAACTGAACATAAGCCAAATCCGCACCACAGTTTATCATCCACAGACAGATGGTCTGGTAGAATGATATAATAAGACCATTAAGCAGATGTTAAAAAAAAATGAGCGAACCTACGGTCACCAACTGGGACCGAGTGCTACCATGGGTACTCATGGTTTTAATAGACACCCCACAATCCTCCACCGGGTTCTCCCTGTTCGAACTGTTGTTCGGACACAAAACTCAAACAGTACTTGACATGGCCGAAAGTGAATGGGAAGACCAGGAGGAAGAAACCCAACTTACTGAATATGTTATACATTTTCGAGACAACCTAACAAAATTAAGAGAATTGGCCAGAGAAAATCTGGGCCGCTCACAGATAACTCAAGAAAAATATTACAATCGCGCCACCAGGGTAAGAACCTTCCAGAAAGGAGATAAAGTATTGGTGTTGTTGCCAACATCGTACAGCAATATGTTGGCCCAGTGGAGGGTTCCGTATACAGTGGTAGCAGTGCTGGGATCTGTAAACTACTTAATATAACAACCAGACAGAAGAGAAAGAACCATCATGTCAACCTCCTGAAAGAATGGAAGGAGCCCAGTAAAACTCCTATGGGGATGAATTCGGTATCTCAGAATATGCAAAACAGCGAGACAGAACCTGTCACCCTCCAGGCAGTACATTGGGGTCCTGAATTAACGGAAGAGAAGAAAACAGAATTAATGGAGTTCCTTACACCTTGAGTGATGTTTCCTCTTTCTACCCTGGTAGGACCTCACTAGTAGAACATCGAATAGGGACGTTACCAAACCAATACGTCAGAATAAGACCCTACCAGCTCCCAGAAACCAAAAGGGCACCAGTTCTGGCAGAAGTTGAAGAGATGTTGAAACTGGGAGTTATTGAAAAATCAACAAGTTATTGTTCCTCCCCGATAGTGCTGGTTCCCAAACCGGATGGCTCCACCCAGTTTTGTATGGACTATCGAAAACTAAATGACATTTCTATCTACCAAGCATATCCTATGCCTCGTATAGACGAACTGTTGGAAAGACTTGGAGCAGCACAATATCTCACTACTATAGACCTTTCCAAAGGTTACTGGCAGATACCTTCAAGAAAAGAAGACAAGATCAAAACCGCCTTCTCCACCCCATCGGGATTATACCAATTTACAGTCTTGCCTTTTGGACTTCATGGGGCTCCAGCCACGTTTCAGTCATTGATGAACCAGGTGCTTGCATCTCATAGCGCTTATTGTTCGGCCTACTTAGATGACATAGTTTTTAGCAACTGCTGGAAAGAGCATCTTGAACATCTGGAAAAAGTCATAAAAGAGTTGGACGCAGCAGGCTTAAAAATCAACCCGAGAAAAACAACCATTGGAGCCCAACAGACACGGTATCTGGGATATCTAGTTGGAGGTGGGAAAATTCGACCCCAACTAGACAAAGTAGAAGCCATTCTGAAGCTACCAATGCCAAGCAACCGGAAGTAGATCAGGGCCTGTTTGGGGTTTGTGGGATACCATAGGAGATTTATTCCTTTGTTTTCTTCGGTTGCTGCGCCCTTGACGGAAGCTTTGAAAAGTACCTACAATAAATCCATCCACTCGGACAAGGAGGCCCTTCAGTCATTTAACCACTTAAAAAAATCTATTTCAGTCCTACTGGTTCTGTATTGTCCCGATTTCAAGAAAGAATTCTTCCTACCGACAGACGCCACTGGTGCTGGGTTAGGCGCTGTACTCTCACAGGGAGTTGAGGAGGACCTATACCCAGTAGCCTTTATTAGTCGAAAACTACTGCCCCATGAGGAATCCTACTCTACCTTGGAAAAAGAGTGTCTAGCAATTAAATGGGCCGTGGAAACTCTGAGGTATTATCTCTTGGGTTGGTCATTCACTGTCTTTACAGACCATGCGCCGCTACAGTGGTTGACGATACAAAAATATTCTAACCAGCGTGTTCTAAGGTGGTTCCTCACTCTACAAGCTTTTTGCTTCAAGACGGTGCATAAACCAGCATCGTTCCAGGTGGTCCCAGATTATCTTTCCAGGAGCGTTGATCGACCCGAACGGCTCGAGTCTTCGGGGGGGATTTGTGAACAGAGGAATGAACATGGAGGAGGGCAGGTGGATGGGCTGCCGAAGTCATATCTACTGAAGTTGGAGCACCGCGGTAATGAAGGGAGACAGGCTGGGAGCCACCGAGAGTGGGAAAAACAATGCTGCCTTCCCAGGCTGAATACAAACGCGGCTGACGGCAGAACGGCAGATGGAGCCGAAATATTAGGAAACACAAACGGCAGTGACCTGGCAGTTCCTGCTCCCTTCGTTCGCACATATACCTCGAATTCCTACCCCGACCAGCAAGAATACACGGCCAACTGTAACAGTGCCGTACACGCTCCCCTGTCCCCTCCAGCTGCAGACCGTGCGGCTTCCCTCACAAACCAGCAGAAAAAAAAAAACAGACACTATCGGGGCACTGAACATTTCCCGGTTCCCATTACACACATGTCACTCACCTTCCTTGTTGGGAAACAACGCTCTGGAAGGTTTAGTTGTACCGGCTTGCTTAGAGGCAGGGGTACCCCGTGGTTTACCGGCTTTGACGGGAGAGGCAGTATGGCAAACCTTGTTCAAAGAGAATGGGGGCGGGGTTTATGGGGATATTTATAGAGAAACAGAACAAAGCATCCCCGATTGCTCCAAACAACTCCAGCCCCTATATAAGGGTGAAACTAATGACGGACTGTGTGCGTCTTTCCGAATCTCTTGCAGAACCCCAGAGGAGAGAGAGAGAGCTACACCTGAGATGTTCTGGGCATACGAAGACTAGCTGTCACTTTATCACGGCTCATCCATATCACAGAAAGAAGAAGGTTAATTCAGAACTCTGAGCCATTCTTTTTTTTTTTCAAGATCCTGAATAAAGGCGTTTTAGTTCCTTTAATCCCGCAGCTGTCTGCTTCATCCTTTACAGTAGGTTATACTAACTTTTGTCCCAGATGAAAATCTGATATATTCTTAGGTAGGAATGAAGGACAAGGTCCTTAATGGCGACCTTGTCCTCATAAAAAAAGTGGTTCAAATGGTGCATAAATGAGAAATTTCAAAACAAGATTAAAGTCCCAAATAGGAACTTGAAAAGGAGGTGGGGGGAACACATTAGTGAGTCTCTTTAGAAATTGTACCAACAAAGGTATTTTAATATATGACGTTTTCTGAGACGAGTGCTTGAAGATGGAAAGTGCTACCAAATAACCTTTAATGGGTCCAACCTGTAGCCCCAGATTGGCCGAATGCAGCAGAAAAGCTAACACCTCAGGTGTTTTGCATAGAAAGGGATTCACATTCTTATCCCTGCACCAGCTGCAGAATCGGTCCAACGGCAGCGGTACAAAGACTTGTTGCTGGCCTTCTGGGCAAAAGCAAAATCTCCATTACGTCATCTGGGAGGTCCCAATCCTTGTATCTCAACCTCTCAGAAACAATGTATGAAGGTTGGGCATGTTTACCTCTGGATGGAGAACCCGACCCTCCTCTCGCGAGAAAAGGTCCTCTCTGTGGAAGACATTTTGGAGGGCCAGATGGCCATGTCCAGAAGGTCCAGGTACCACGACCTCCTGGCCCAATCCAGGGCAATTAGGATCATGGATTTCCGAACTTTCCCAACCTCCTGATCACTTGAGAAATGACAGGGACTGGATAAAAAAACGCTTACAGAAGTGGAAACTCCCAGTCCACTTCGAACGCCTCTCCTAGAGCTCCTCTTGGGGGAAATTCCCTGGAGCAGAACAGTTCACACTTCTGGTTGACACTGGTTACGAACAGGACCACTTGCGGGGTTCCCCAAAGAGTGAAGATCTTTAGAAAGACTTCCTGAGCTAGTTCCCACTCTTGGGAGACTGTGCTATGCCTGCTGAGAGCGTCCGCTGCTGTATTGTCCACTCCAGCTAGGTCAACTGCTGATAAGAAGATTCCTTCTTGTATTGTATCCTCTCTTGTTGAGGTAGTACATGGCCACTGTGTTGTCCGTCATTATCAGGACATTCTTTCCCCGTACAGAGGGCAGAAAGTCCTCAGCGCAAGTCTGATTGCTCTCAGCCTCCAAAACGTTGATATGTAGTTTGGACTCCGATGGAGACCAACGGCCACTGATCATCAGATCGTTGGCGTGGGCTCCCCACCCAGTGAGTGAGGCATCAGTAACTACCGATATCTCTGCCCATGGTTGCCAAAAAGGTTCTCCCTTCAGAATGTTGTCCTCGCAGGCCCACCACAGGAGATCCTGTGCAACAATGTTTGGAACCTGAAGTAGGTACATGTTGCCCGAGAATTGAGACCATTGTGTCCTGAGCCCATTGAAGGGATCTCATTCTCAAGTGAGCCTTTGGCACCAGGAACATGCAGGATGCCATGAGGCCGGGCAACCTCAAGATATGATATGATATTTTATTTATATCGCGCTTATACACAAGTGTTCCAGAGTGCGACAAGGCAAGGGAGGGGAACAGTGGAGAACACAACAGCGATCTTACTAGGCCCAGTGACATTGAGAACGCGCAAGTGAATGGGAAAGGGAAAGGGGAAAAGTGCATAGAAGGGGGAGAGTGGAGAGTGCGGGGCAAAGGAGAAACAGATAAATAATAATAAATAAAAATTTAAATAGATAGATAATTGAGGCAATTAACAGAAGTCGAAGGCCGGGAGACGCTAGACACTCAGAAATTTGGTGACCATCTGCAGAATGTGTTGAGCCCTCACCCTGGGTGGGGAGGTTCCCCCCCCCGCGTGCCCCCAAGGATGTATCCAGTACAGCTCTGATGAATTGGAGCTTTTGAGATATTATATGGGAATTCTTGTAATTGAGGGAGAAGCCCAGTTTGTGGAAAGAGTGGCATGTTATGCAGAGATAACCAAGGACTTGTTTGGGAGAACGTGCCCTGATCAGCCAATCGTCTAGGGAGATGTAGACAAGAATCTCCCCTCTCCTGAGACTCGCTGCCACTACTGCCATCAGTTTGGTGAATAACCTCAGGGCGGAGGTCAGCCTGAATTGCAGAACTCGAAACTGATCATGAGAACCGCAAACAGCGAACCTCAGGTACTTCCTGTGCTTGTGTTGGATTGGCACATGAAAGTAAGCATCCTGAAGGTCCAATGATAACATCCAATCCTGGAGCTGAAGGGCCTGAAGGATCTGAGAAAGTATGACCATCCTGAACTTGTCCTTCCTGAGGAACTTGTTCAAGTATCGCAAGTCCAAGATGGGTTCTCAGTCCTCCATCCGTCTTGGGGATTAGGAAATATGGAGAATACCGTCCTTTGTTCCTATCTGTTACAGGTACCGGCTCTATAGCACCTCTCTCTAGCAGGCTCACAATTTCCTGCAAAAGGAATGGATCTGGAACCTTTAACAAATTGTTTCCCGGTACACGATTAAGAGGTCTCTGAACAAAGGGAAGGCAGTAACCCTGGGCTATGGTTTCTAATGCCCAAGCATCCGAAGTAATGCCTCGCCATTCTTTCAGATGCTGAGACAGTCTGCCTCCCACCGGGGTGACGCGAGTCAGGACCTCAGAGATTTTGGGGCGGCTGAAGCAGCAGCTGATGGTAAAGATGCCGCTGCTTGGGCTTTGCACCTCTCCCTCGCCCACCACAAGGAAATCTTCTTTGGCCTCTTTGACCAGCTATTCCTCTCACTCTTCCAACTTAGGAGTAGAACCAAAAATATCTACCCCCTCCAAGAAGGTCCACTGGGCTAAAAAGGCTGAGGCTGCCCAATGGTGGCACCTAGAGACTTGGATGCTGCCTTCGAGGTCTTTAGACAACCTAGTTGCCAAAAAAATGAGACCCGTCACAAGGCATATTAAGGAGCCTTGACTGTAAGTCCGGTGCAAATCCAGACTTCCTTAACCACGCAAACCGGCGTATCACGGTGCTTTGCACAATGGCTCTACCGATACTGCCAGCAGACTCCAAACCTGACTGAAGAGACCCATACATGGCCACTTTCCCAACTTTAACACTGGCCAGGAAGCCGGCTCTTTCTTCCTCTTCGGGAATATGTTCACCGTCCGTGGATACACAGTCCGATAGGGCGAAGGTACATTTTTGCAAGGGTGCATGTAGAGATGGCAGACTTGAGAGCCATGCTCATGGCAGAAAAGACTTTCTTTGACCAGCCGTTTATACGCTTATCACGATATGGTGGAATGGTCGGATAGGAAGCTTGTTTGGAGGTAGAGGTTGCTGCTTGCTCCACAAGGCTTTCTGGGGTAGGGTGTTTAGATAAATAGCTGGGGCCACTACTTGACGGTCTATATTTTTTAGTCACATTTGTATTGACTGACAGACTTCATTCTGGTGCTTCCCAGTTTGCACTTACTCTTTTTTGTAGAGCAACATGAAATGGTAGGATTGGATCCCTTTGAGGACCTTTGTCCAGGATATCCATGAGGTCATCCTGATCGAATGAGAGGTCATTAATTGCTTGTCATGATCTGCAGGGTATGGCTTGCCAAAATCCATTTACGGAGAGGTGTCCACCCCACTTGCTGATTGTAAATTATCACACAGGTCGTGCATCCTAGACTCCTCCGATATAAAACTAAAAGGAACATTAGGTTTGCCATATTGGACCCCAAAAAGAGGACTGTCGTCTGAAGGCTTATAGCCTTCATAAATTGATGTGAGAGATTTAAATAAATCCTTTTTTGACAATGGTTTAAAAGATTTTTGAAAGTCCGGCAAAGGCTTCAATGGTTTCAAGCCAGATGCTGATGAGTCGTCGCCAAACTTTATTTTGGCGTCGATGAAGTCTGTCTTGGATGACGACTTTTGCGTTGATGAAGTCGGTGTGTTAGACGGTGATGGCGTTGATGGTTTTGACGTCGACTTCTCCATGGACTTTGTCAGTGACATACTTTGATTTCTCGACGGAGTCTTCGATGGCTCTTGATGAAAATCTGGCCTTCGTCCCGGGATCGAGGGCACACAGGATCTGGTTCTAGCCCTTTCCTTAACGGCTTCAGAAGGCGCGGTAGGAGCAGAACCTATTTGCTGTGAGGGAGCGTGTCTCTCAAAAAACTTTTCCTGCCCAAATGATTCCCATTCAACTGTAGCAGAGGCATTTATAGGGCAAGATAAACTCCTCTCTGGGGATGAGTCGGACAAGGAAGACTAAGTAGGCGATTTATTATGCCTTTTCTTTGTTTTTCGATTTTCTCGTTGACGAGGAGTGGTAAGAGCCACTCCGTGACCTAGACCTTTTAGTTTTCTTCCATCGAGGCGAGTTCCCTCTCCTCCTTCGGATGAATATTTTTTCGACGGGGCAGTCAAAGGGGATTTTTTGGGGAGTCTACCTAATGCCAATTTCCCTTTATGCTCCTTCAGATCTTTTCCTGTCATCGATTGACACGACTGACAGGCCAAGGTCTTGTGCTCCACACCAAGGCACCACAAACACACACGATGTGGGTCCATCAGCGACATTTTAAATTTGCATTTTTTCTTTATGTATAGCGCTACTGAGCTATGTCAAAGCCGGCTATTTTAGTGTCGCAGTCTTGGTATTTCTTAAACCCGGTCTTCAGGGTTGTCGGAGGTGAAGACAAAGACATTTTCACAATTGCAAAGTAACAATATGAAGTGCGCCATAGTTCACGAAGTAGTAACTTACTCGGGAAAACGGAACTGAAGTCAACGGGCGCTGCCATTCCATATATACTTTCGAAGAAGTCATCTTCGAGACGTAGGCCCTCAAGGGAAATGGAGTCAACCGCATCAACACACAGCTCTCACTGCTTAAAAAAATGATTCCGAAGCAGCTGGATATAGGAGACATAGATGAGGAGTATGTGGGAGGAGACAATCCATTCAAAATGCAAATTTGCCAGGTTTACAAATCCATTCATGAAAAGTGAGCAAAATAATCTCGTTCTTTTGGTTTTGTCATTTAGGTCACAGTTATCACACAAATATTCTGTTTGACCAAGACCAATGTTTGTGCATCTGGGCAAATTTCTTAAGGATGCAAAGACCGTCTTTGGCTCAGCGATGTGACTTTTGAGCCTTCAACGGCGTCATGGTGGGCCTGGTCATGTTGAAACCATGTCCAAGAAAGCACAGATGGCAACGCCCTTCCACTTACTTCACATGGGCCCCAACAATAATTAGGTAGGGCCGAATGTCAAAAAGGCGAATGTGCCTGGTTTGCAAATCCATGCTTGACAAGTAAGCAAAAGAACCTATTTTTTGGTTTCCTCATTTATGCCATGTTTACCACAATGATATTATACTTCTTGGCTCAGAGGATGGCTTTCAACAGACCGCAGCGAGGTAGCTGCTCTGTTACTTGAGAAACCCTGCCCAGAATCAGGTTGTATACGAATGATTTAGCAACAGGTTCCCCACAAACATGCAGTGCATTACAGGCGAGAGAGGTGGCCCCCTTCTGTCCAACCTCAAGTCCTAAGGAGAGCGGCTCTACGCACCGGCCCAGATGCCTGCTATCCTATGCCAACCGAGGATCCACAGCACTGCAGTATTGTTACCGTTTAGGGGGGAGTCTGACTTAAAGGCGTTCAGTCATAATCCCACAGATGGTAGCTTTGCCACATTGGCTCCCCAACCAAGCACATACACCAAACTAACCTGTCTCATGACGGTCTAAACCCAGCTCACGTTCCCTATTAGTGGGTGAACAAACAAACGCTTGAAGAATTCTGCTTCACATTGATCGGAAGAGCCGACAAAGATCAAAAATTGACGTTGCTATGAACGCTTTTGTGTTGCAAGCCAGTTATCCCTGTGGTAACCTTTCTGACACCTCCTGCTTTAAACCCAAAAGGTCAGAAAGATTGCAAGGCCCGGTTTCACAGTCTGTATTCATACTGAAAAATCGGGATCAAGCAAGCTTTTTCCCTTCTGCTCTGTGGGAGGTTTCTGTCCTACCTGAGCTCTCCTTGGGACACATGCGTTATCGTTTGACAGGTGTACTGCCCCAGTCAAACTCCCCACCTGCCACTGTCCCCGGAGCAGGTTGTCCCCAGCGGGTGCCAGCGCTTGGAGCCACAAGTGAGAGCCCCACAGGGCTCGCCTCTGCCTCACTGGGTAAGGTAAGTGAAAAAAGGATAATTTATACTGGACCAAACCCATGGCCGTGTTTCTGGGCAAAGTGCTTAAGTCAACAAAGATGGTCTTTGGCTCAGCACTGGCCAGGCGTTTGAGACTTCCACAGTGTCATAAAAAGCCTAGACATGTTCAATCCATGCCCAAGAAAACAGCGGGCAAATCCCATCTACCCACTCCTAGTCCCTGAACAGCCACAAACGACCAGGTTCTATAGATGGGAACTTTGGAAGGAAGTATGGGCACATGTAGGTGAGCAATAGTTTTTGCCCACAGCTTCCTAGGCAGCAGAAGCCCAGGTCCGGGCTCCCTGGAAGTACCAGGGTCCTGCTAGGTCCTTTATGGAAATAGTTAGTGGTTTAGAAGTCAGGAATCCTCTTAGGCTGAGGCTGGACGTTTATGGGAGTTAATTTACATAATCCAGCCTTTGAATAGCCTACTCACCTTGGGCTGAAGTTACTGTGTCCCATTAATAGAGGGCATCGTGTGAATGTTATGTCAAAACATGGGTGTAGACTCTAGTTACCAGATTAGATTTCCAGGTCGACATAAACATCAACATAATATACATAACATGACCTAACAGCTAGTCTGAATGCAAACAGACATCATACCCCCACCCCCGAGAAAAATAGAGTGAATAAATGCATAATCACACAAAGAAAACAGCAACATTCGGGTAGATTCCAGTTAACTTGCATTTAGATTTGGGAACAAAACACATTGATCCCAACAGAACACAACATGTTTAGACAGTTTAAAAACATAGCATAGCACAGTGTAGCATACAACCCTAACCGAGCGTAGCACTACTAACCAAGGCAAAGCATCAACAATATAGCACAGTACAGGAACACAGCAAAACTTGCCATTGCTAGGAATCCAAACATCATGATGCAAACCTACAGAAACAGCACTGCAAAGATAGCGTACACACAAAGTGCTGTTTCCTTTCACTAAGTGGAGCCATGCCTCCATTAATTAAGACGTGCCATCTCTCTAGGCCAGACGAAGAAACATTGGGGTCCTTTAAAATGGACTTTTATGTTATCATTTCTTATTTGATTTAGGTTACATACAGTGCCAAGATGTGTCTTGCATTAGCTCCCTAGAACTTTGAGGCGCTGCAGTGTGTTGCAAAGACCAGGAAAGACATTCAATCCATGAATAAAGCTGCAAGGGACTCTGCTGGGATATGTATGTGGACTACGTGTGCATTAGTATCAGCCTACTACCCTTTCCAGGAGTTAAGCCTGACTGCTCTGCCTCGCTGCTCATTTTAAGAGAGGTACGGCTTCTTTTTTGGGCCAAGTGCTCTGCTGCTCCCCACCACTTCCTTAAGGTTAATGGTTTTACAGCCCTCAGCAGTGGCCTTTGCAAACACTGCCGTAACAATATTGGGTGGATGATGAAAGGCTGTAGCTCAAAAACAACTTGTAGGAGAAGTAATGGCTATCAAAAAGGCCACCTTAAGGGAAAGAAACTTCCTAGAACAGCTGTGCATTGGTTCACAGGATGGGAGCATCACTCTTGGAAGGACCATGTTCCGGTCGCAGGATGGTGCAGGTTTTCTGACTGGATGAGGTGGGACAGCCTCAGTAAGCATTTTATGAAATGTTGAATGATGCGAAATGTTGAATGATGACAGTTGCTGTTTACTCCCAGGATCTACTGATTGGCTGTGGGTCACTGCTGCAATCCAGAAGGGGGTTGAGGCCCCATCACCCCTACAGAGCTTCAGCTTGGGATGTTGGACGGTGCCTCCAGCGATTGCCATTTTGGAGTCATTTGCTGCAGTGCTGCCTTAATCTTTTGTCCACAGAGTCGCTGGAAGCAGTCATTGCAGGTTTCCATATCTTCCTGGAATCTTCCACACCTTCAGGCTTGAAGGCATCATAGGAAGATCTTTTGTTCCTTTCCCTGGTCATCTGTATTGTGCTGGCTCTGGCTGTTGGCTCCTGGGTACTGAATCCTGCAAGCCTCAACTGCTCCTGCAGCACGAACCAACGCAGTAAGTACTGCACTTCCTTCCTTAGATGTCATTGGAACCACTGACGCAAGTACTTACCTCTGGATGCTGGGGTGGGCGATTATCCAAGATACGCACCCTTGGGGGTTCTTCTGGTCCAGGGTGGAGATTCCCTTTGGAGTACTCCTGCTCTACTGCATTTTACTATGGGGCTTCTGGTTCATAACACAGATAAGGTTCCAGATTCTAGAGGTTTTATCTAGAAATAACCCTTACGAAGACTTAAGCTTACGACTCAATAGAAGAGAGACTTTTTGGATCGACAAACTAGGAAGTTTAACTCCGAATGGATTTAATGAGGAGATTAATTTCCACTGTTTCATTTGAATAATCTATTTGTTTATATATCAAACCTATTGTCGACATGTTTCATGTTCTATCATGATGTTTGATTGACTCTAACGGACAATGTGCATGCACAGCTAGAAGGTCCTTCCTGGACTTCTATAATAATCCTCATGTTTATTTAAGCTTACGACTCAATAGAAGAGATTTTTTTAAATCAACTAAACCAGAAAGTTTAACTCTGAATGAACTTAATGAGGAGATTAATTTCAACTGTTTCATTTGAACAATTAATTTGTTTATATGTCAAACCCATTGTTGACATGTTCTATATTGTTCTATATTGTACCATGATGTTTGATTGACGTTGATTAATATTGTGCAAGCATAACTACGAGGTCCCTCCCGTACATACACGTCAGGACGTGAAGTTACGCCACAAGCATTACCTTCGATTACTCTTGAGGAACCTTTTGTGTTGAGTTTCTTCTGTAGAATTTAAAAATGTAATCTACCATACATTATGCACCCAGGAGACTTCACCTGGACTTTTCATAGGTCTGGGACTGAAGGTGTTGCCACTAGCACTGTTGGAACAATGATCAGCAAAGCTGAAACCATTATTGTTGTTTTTGAGTTAATTCCCAGTTTACATTTCGCAGTTTTGTTCAAGTATTCTTTTATTTCTAGCATTACACGCAGTGTTTGTTATTTTTTATTCTTTTCGAGAACCGGCACAATTTAAGAGCCCGCTTGGGCCCTTTAGTACGTTCACCCATCCACACCTTATTCAGGTCAACAAGGCAGATGGTTCTTGCAACTATTACTAATTATAACTCCCACATACCACAACATCAGTTGAAACACGACGCGGCTACGTGCATTAAAGTAGTTCTGTTTCCATGCCAACGGGAGCACAAGCAAGCCACATACTCGCTGAGCGCGTACCACACGCAGCTGGACAGAGAAAGAAGCTGTCCCCGCCGCAAGTTGGGTCCCATACAGATGGCACAATAGTTGGGCTCCATATTTGGTAACTGTATGCCGCTTTGGAGCACTAATACGTTACTTTTTCATAATACAGAAAACACATGGCAGTGGCGCTTTCTGCCGCCTGTACAAGTTACACACGACAGCCTTGCGGACTCGACACGCTTTTTCAGCGCACATCAGGATTGCATCCTGTTTTCATCCTGGTCAAATATCACACAGGTAATTTTCTTAGAGAAGCATTTTTTGCTTCTAAACAGCAATCAGTTACACCCTACTAATTTTCCTATCATTATTTTCTCCTTTGGATTTCGTGCTTTCATGACTTTTGATAACATTGTGAACATGGTTTGTTTTACAACCTTTATCCTACACTTGTACTGTTGACTTTATGCTTGTGTTACACTAATGATTTAATTATGTTATGTAAGATTAGCCCTGATAAAGGAGGAAACTCCAAAATGCATTGGCAATAGAATCTAACTTGATGGATATGTTGACTGCTTCCACACTAAAATATGATTAGTGACTTCTATTTGAAGATAAGCCTTATGGATAAATACCTTTAAGATGAGTTGGAGTTGGAGTTTTGGTTTATACAGAATACACTTGAATATGAGAAAGTTCATACCTGCGTCCTACAAACTACGCTCTTATATCCCCAGTTGGGTACAAACAGAGAGCGACTGTGTGGCTCAGTACGGTTACCCAGCCTTTTGCTACACAGCTTCTGGTTCATATACCAACCTCTGTACATCTTCTTTGTGATCTACTATGGTCGGTTCACCGCAAAATGTGGGCCTGAGCGGTAGAATGGACCTGCCCCCATTAAAGCAGATGGCCAATTGGCTTTCCTCCCATTATTTCCTATGGCACTTGAAACCTATCCTGACATTCACCTAAATTGACTCTGGGAGCACTTACCTGACCCATGTCATTTTTCCTGTACCTACAAGGGGATCAGTGAACTCTGGACCAAGAGTTTTAACTGCAGTACTTACCTGCGATTTTGAATGTCACCATGCTCTGCATTTCTCCTAGGGCGAGTGTATTTTTACCATTGTAGCTAATCTTTGTGACACCCTTCAGCAGCCCCGATTGGCACCCTGCTTCCCGCTTTGATTGGCCAGCCTCACCAAGACCCCGACGATCAGCCGAGCCGACAGGTGATGCCGGCTGTGGCCTCTGGCGAAGGCTGTATGCTAAGACCAGAGCTTTTCTGCGCCTGCACGCGAATGCCACACCCATCCCTGCCCACTTGCAAAGTGTCATATGTACGCCAGCTCCTCTACAACCAATGCGACCCAGAGTCACTCTTCAATCACCCCGATGGCGCAATGAAAATGCTCCTGCACCGTCTGCAGCACAGCCCTTACCGGATACCATAGGTATGTGCATTCCACCTGCAACAGTGTATCAGTGTATCCCCATATTTCTATGCCTTTGGTATGTACTACCCCTCCCCTGAACCCATTGAAAACGTTGTCTATCGAATACCCGATAAGCTTTTACAGTGGTATCTCCTCTCATACCCACTCAGACCAGGGCCACTTCGTCAAACAAGTCACCCCTCGCCTTTCCCACCTGCCTACTGTATGTGACAAAACTACGGCAGTCAGCTGCCCAGTTTTCATCCTAGATACTAACGGCTCTCCCCTCACAGCATGCCCTTTTCACCCCTCCCCTTTGAGTATCCCCAACATGAACCACTCCTCACATGATAAAGCCACTGCATTGCATGCCAACTGCACTACCAACGAAGGTAGGTATCGCCAGACTTATAAGCCCTTGCAGCATGCCATTACCTCCAATACAACCTGTGTAACTATAGTAGCTGTTCCACAGTCCACCAAAGCCCCATATCTACCCAAAACTTCGCAATCTACGCCAACCCCCTACACCACATCAAGGGCAAAATGTAACATCCCTCTGAGGACTATGACTGCCAACTAGAAAGGCACTGCACACCTTTACCCCTCCTCCCACATCGAGTCTCTCCAGATAAGAAATGGCAGACTCCGGATATGCACTAGACAAATACCACCCTGCTCCCTCCCCCCCCACCTAGGCCTCAAGGAACACAGCTTTGAGAGCGCACCCGCAATTCTTTCTGCACCAAATCCCCTACCTCCGACCACAGCCTCAAGCCAGTCAGACCTAGAAACTCCTGCCTCATCCAGACAATCACGAACCATGTAACTCACCCGCCTTGAAGTCACAAACTGCCCATTACACAAAGTACCAAGGGACCTGCATCTGCACCACTGATCAACAAGCCACACCTTTGAACTGACCTATGAAATCTCATACGACAGTCCTAGGAAGACTAAAAGAGTTTGTTTGTTTTATTTAGTATAGCGCACCAGACCCAGGGGTAAATGGGCGCTTGAGGACAAGGTTACATAGTTACAGTATACATAGAAGATAAATTGCAATTATACAGTTGTGACGGTAATATGCCATATGCAGTATGTACAGTCAGGTAGTTAGAATTCACGGTTAAAACATTTCATGGTATGTACAATATATACAGTTAGTAATGGGCTTGGTCTATCTGAGGGTTTCCTTCTCCAGAAGCCAACTAATGGCTGCTTTTCTGAACGATTGGAAGGTTTTGGCCAGTTTAGTATTTAGCGGCACAGTGTTCCAAAGTTGAGGGGCGAGGACAGAGAAGCTCGAGCCCCCAGCTCTTTTGGCGGTGAGTCTGGGCACGGTGAGGCAGAGAGTATCGGAGGATGTGGTGATTCTTGTGATAGGTTTTAAGGTGAGTTTATTGGTAAGGTAAGGGGGGGCTAGGTGGTTTAGGGCTTTGTAGGTGAGGCATACGGTTTTTAGGTCGATTTTTTGTTGAATGGATAGCCATTTGCAGGATATTCTTATGTGGGAGAGGTGCTCTCTCCTGGGAATATTTAATGCTGCTCTCAGTGCATTATTTTGGAGGGTTTGAAGTTTCTTGATTATGGCTTGGCTGGCACCAAGATAGAGGCTATTACAGTAGTCAAGCTTCGATTGTATGAGGGCCCTAGCCAGAATGAGGCAGATGTTCGTGGATAAGAAAGGTCTGCAGGCCCTGATTAGCTTTCCAGTGTAGGCGGTGGCTGATGTGGTCATGTTGACTTGTTTGGAGAGGTTGGTATTGGCGTCGAGGTAGAAACCTAGGGTTTTCACATTTTTCACGACTGGGATGATATTGCCATCTATGATGAAGTTGGAGTAATCGGGGCTACGTTTCTGTAGGTTATTGGGGGATCCGACTAGGAGGAGATCGGTCTTCTCATCATTCAGGCAGAGGCTGTGTATGGCCATCCATGCCTGAATGATGGCGAAGATTTCATTAATCCTGGTGGTGTCTGTATTGTGGTTACCAGTGATGGTGAGGAGTATCTGGGTGTCATCTGTGTAGTTGGTGTAGGTGACACCCAGATGGTCCAGCTCATCAAAGAGAGGTTTTGTAAAGATGTTAGAGGGTAGGGGGGGACGCAGGACCCTTGTGGGACACCGCAGGTGATGGGGATGGGGTCTGCTGCAGCCACAGATGAGAAGACCCTCATGGTTCTGTTGGCTAGGAAAGATTGTATCCACATGACAGCAGAGGGGGAGAAGTGGGCAGCAGATGAGAGGTGGTTGCAGAGTATTTTGTGGTCAACCAAGTCGAAGGCTGCTGAGAGGTCTAGAAGGAGTAGGATAGCTGCTTTGTTTTTGTCCTTAATGTCATCAATCTGACTTTTGAGATCAACAAGGGCAGTTTCTGTTCCGTGTTGAGGGCGAAAGCCAGATTGACGCATGCCTAGCAGATGATTGGACTCTAAGTACTCTTGAATTTGCAGGTAGGCAACGCTGTCAAGGATTTTAGCAGGAAGGGGACCGTGGTGATGGGCCTGTAGTTGGTGGGAATGGCAGGGTCAAGAGCTTGTTTTTTTAGAAGGGGGAGGACCCAAGACTGTTTGAGGTTGTTAGGTATAGAGTTGTTCGAGAAGGATAGGTTAACTAATTTGACGATGAAGGGGGCTAAGTCTCATGCCGCATCTTTGATGATCTGGGCGGGGCAACTATCCCCATTACAGTTGGTGGGTTTGAGGGATGCTATGATTTTTTGGATTTCGGGTATAGTGACCGTTTGGAATGTGAAGCCGGAAGGGTTGCTGGTTGGGTTGGGAGTTCTAGGTAAGACGGCGTTGCTATTTGCGAGTTGTAGTCTTTTGGACTCGTTTTTGTTTTGAAGACCAGTGATTTTATTAGCCAGGGCATTTTGGATGCTGGTGCAACAAGGCTTGCCCTTCACACAAGTATCGATCGGAGGGGTGGGATTTTCCAATTCCTTCAGGATGGTGAATAGCTCTTTAGCAGAGGATTGGGCATTGTTTATTCTAACATTGTAGGCTTCTTTTTTGGTGCGGATTATCTCTTTCTTGTAATGGGAGGAGATGGTCATGAGATTGGATTTGTTTTCCGCTGAGGGGTTAGTTTTCCATAAGGTTTCCATCTTGGCTTTCTTTTTTCTGAGGGTTTTGAGTTCCGGTGCGTACCAAGGGTTCAAATGGGCTCTAGGTTTACCTTTACGTAGCTTTAGTGGGGCAACGGCATCAATGGTGCTAGTTAGGGCATCATTGTAAGTGTTGACTAGAAGGTCAAGGTCGGCAGTGGCTGGGACTGTATTGATGAGGGGGAGGATCAGAGGAGTGAGGGTCTCCGCCGTGATGTTACGTTTGTTTCTGGTCAGGCAAGCTGATGCGAGGGGGCACTGCTTGGGGTTGGGGTTGTTTAGGTTGATGTTGAATATTATGAGGGAGTGGTCAGTCCATGCAAGAGGTTGTGGGGTTTTACAGGTGATATTGCAGTTATGGGCTGCGACCCAGTCAAGGGTTTTACCTTTCTGGTGGGTGGGTAGTGTAATGACTTGAGTGAAATTGTGCTCGGATAGGGCATTAGCCAAAGAGGCGGCTGGAGTGTCATTAGCCAAAGAGGCGGCTGGAGTGTCATTAGCCAAAGAGGCGGCTGGAGTGTCATTAGCCAAAGAGGCGGCTGGAGTGTCGTTAGCCAAAGAGGCGGCTGGAGTGTCATTAGCCAAAGAGGCGGCTGGAGTGTCGTTAGCCAAAGAGGCGGCTGGAGTGTCATTAGCCAAAGAGGCGGCTGGAGTGTCGTTAGCCAAAGAGGCGGCTGGAGTGTCGTTAGCCAAAGAGGCGGCTGGAGTGTCATTAGCCAAAGAGGCGGCTGGAGTGTCGTTAGGGTCATTATACCCTAAATTAAAGTCTCCTAGAATAATGTTTTGGGAGTGGGGCTTGGAATTCTCTGCTATGAGAGTGGTAATGTCTTCCTCAAAGGAGCCTGTGGGGCCTGGGGGCCTGTATATTAGTTGCAGAGTAATTGTACTCTTAGGGGTAGTTTGTACTTTGATGGTGAGGTGCTCGCAAGATTTTAGTGGGGGGTGGAGGGGAGTGATTGGTCTGAGGTCGAGTGAGGATTTGAATATGATTGCTACACCTCCTCCGCGAGCGTTAGGTCTGTCCACTCTAAGAATGGAATAGTTGTCGGGAATAGCAAGAGGTCCTGCTGCTTCATGTAACCATGTTTCTGTGGTAGCAAGGAAGTCGAGGTCTCCTGATAGGATAATGTTGGCAATTTCGGTGGGGTGGGCTACTAGGGATCTAACATTGAGTAGTGCTTAGAGGTGTCGTGTTAGAGGCATTAGCGCTGTCCTTAGTTGTAACCTTGGTCATAGGTATGGCAGGGGGTTTGCTGGAGGTGGTGGGAAGTCTAGTGCCAAGTCTATTATTGCGGCCATGGAAGGAAGGGTTAGTTGTGGAAGGAAGGGTTAGAGTCATGGAAGGAAGGGTTCGAGTCCGCTCCTGCCACTCCTATACACGCTTATCAACGCCAGATCTGTTCCTGACCACGTCCTAGATTTCAATAATCTAATAATTTCCCACAAACTGGGCATATAAGCCATCACTGAAACATGGCTACATGAGGCATCTGGACCAGCCCTCTCCCTAGCCCTACCAGCAGGCTAATCCATATTCCGAGCGACATACATCAGAGGGGGAGGAGTAGAGAGATTGCTAAAGGCTCACTACCCATTAGACAGCTCAACGCTACCAAGATAGGTTACTGCAACATGCTCATGTCCAAACTGTATCTCACACACTAACAGCATTTGCATTCACCTAATTTACCACATCACAGGACCATTGCCCTCCTTTGAAGAAGACCTGCTACATACAACAGACACCACCATGAAACCTACTTCCAATGCTACCCTCTTGGTGATTTCAACCTTGGTTTGAACGACCGGCACGATGGAAATGCTATGGCATTAGCCAACTCCCTCAGCAACCTGGGTTTCAGACAGTGCATCACCTCCCGAACACATGAGAAAAGCTGCATCCTTGACTCGATAGCAGACCTTAATTTTCAGATCAGCATCAACACAAACACCCCTTGCCTATGGTCCGACCACCACATAGTGACTTCTGCTGTCTCACCTATATCCCACTCTGCACGTCCTGCTCCCTCAATGCCACCCACACTGGCCCGAAGCTCCAGAAACAACCCAAAAGAACCTATCCTACCATTACTTTATTCACTCTATTCAGAATATGTTATCAGTGATCCCAATGCGCTAGCTAACCTCTATTATAAGACCTTGTCTAAAGCAATTGACTCCATTGCCCCTCTAGAACCCTGCAAAACCAAACCCTATATCCACATAAATTCATGATTCACCTCCGACCTCGAAGAGCTTCAAGCCAAAAAACGCATAGCAGAAACAAACTGGAAATGAACAACCTCTGACGAATTAAAACTGACCTTTACCACTATAGCGTTACTGTACAAAAAAAGCCACCATACTAACCAAAGCAACTACCTATAATACCAGAATTCGGACCACAAAATCCAACACTCACAAAATCTTCACAGTCCTCAGGGAATTAGAAAACCCCTTCCCCCCGTCCACTCCTCCACCCCCATGCCTCACGTTCCCCATGAACAAGCTTGGTGTACCAACATAAAAATCCTTGATCAAGATCGACACCTTGCATACCAAAATCAATCTCAAGCAAACCACACTTAGAGTTAACCAACCACCATCACCCGCCATTCAAACTGCCTTGTCCCATGGCCCAGTTTGGCCCACCTTTCAATTCTTTAACATCAGAGTTTTAAGTCAGAAATATCTTAAAAGGTTTAAAACTTTCAAGATGTAAAGGTGACATTTGGCCTGCCACTATCATCAAAGACTGCTCGGAAGCCCTTCCCCTGTTCATCACCTCGTTCATTAATGCCTCTTTCTCCTCTGAATTGGTCCCCACCAGTGTAAAGGAAGCCTGGGTTCTCCCCTCATCAAAAAACCCACCTTAGACCCAATGGTACCTAATAATTACTGAC
This sequence comes from Ambystoma mexicanum, assembly GCF_040938575.1. Taxonomy (NCBI): domain Eukaryota; kingdom Metazoa; phylum Chordata; class Amphibia; order Caudata; family Ambystomatidae; genus Ambystoma; species Ambystoma mexicanum. The sequence continues at coordinate 1,336,324,311 of NC_090933.1, read as the reverse complement.
CGATCACAACAGTCCTGTTTCTCCTGAAAATAGTAGATAGAGCAGCATATATTCAAATACAGCACTTCCTGGAAATAAACCATATCCTAGGTGTGCAGCAATCTGGATTACGCCCTGGCCATGGAACTCAATCAGCACTGCTATATTTTAAAAACCTGCAAGATGTGTTCAGGGACGAAGGAAAACCTGCCCTCCTCCTACTCTTGGACCTCTCAGCAGCCTTTGTTCTGATTGACCACGAGATCCTTTGTCACCACCTACTCACGGCAGCCCATTTGTCCACAGAAGCTACAGAGTGGATTGCCTCCTTCCTTAAAGAAAGAACCATCAGTGTTCTCAGAAAATGCAAACGCTCCCCCAGCCTCAATCGCCTGTGGAGTACCCAAAGGATTATGTGTATCCCACACTTTATACAATATTTACACGAATCCCCTGTCTGATCTTATTGATTCTATCGGCATGTCTTACAAGAACTATGCAGATGATACACAAATCCTCATCCCACTTTCTGGCAACTACCTTGATGACTCTGCCTTGCTGAACTCTACCTAACCGTCCAGGCATGGATGGCCACTCATCGTTGCTGCCTGAAAGATGAAAGAAAGAGCTTATCCGCATAGGCACACCAACAGTGATAAAAAAAATCAATGCCCGAAACTCAGCATTCGACATTGATGGTAACATTCTCGCCGGAAGTGCAGACTCTGGGAGTTTATCTGGACACCACTCTCTCATTGTCCCAGAAAGTGAATGCCATTGCCTCCTCTGCCACTTACACGGCTAAATTGATCAAGGCCTCTAGACCCTTCCTATCCGAAGACAGTTGCCTGACAATCACCCGAGCAATTATAGGTGCCAGATTGGACTATTGTAATGCAATGCAATCTTTGCTGGCACATCAACGGAAAAACATTAAAAAAATGCAGGTGCTCCAAAACAAGGCGCTTTGTGCTGCCTTCAACATACCAGAAAGGGAACACATTTCAGCGGCAAGATGAAAGGCTCACTGGCTCCCAATCCGTGAACGCATCCTTTTCAAAACGTTATCAATCACCCACAAATGCTGCACCAAAACAGCACCTCCATGCCTATGCACAAAGAAGTATCCAGCCGACCTTCAAAAAAGCTGGAGGCTCAAGCTTCCCAGTGATTTCAGCAAAACAGTGGAATGCTCTGCCACCAGCTCTGCGAGTTGAACCATCCTAGTGGGTCTTCAGAAAAGCATTACAAATGTGGCGTAGTACAAACCTGAAAGAATACCCTGAGGTCTAGCCACATTCGACTCTCTTAAATCATGTAACAGGTTTTCTAACAATGCCCCTGGGTTTAGCGTGTTATATAAACGTGAAAATAAATGAAATGAATAAAAATGTTCTCCCCAAAATGCATGGCTATGTTAAATGTTTCTTCAGTATCTTATTAAAACTTGGAAATCTCTTGTGATGGCTTAGAAATGTTTCAGACTCCCCGTCTATGATTAATCATCCTAATTCTCCTTGACCCGTCTGCTGCATTTGACACTTTTGATCACTCAGATCATCATCGGATGCGTGACAAGCCCTTGACTGGATTGAATCCTGCCTGGCCCCTCGCCAATTCTCTGTCTCATGCAGCAACACCACCTCTCAACTCTAACTGTTGGTGTTCCACAAGACTGCGTCTTGGGTCCGCTCCTCTTTATACTCTACACCTCTCTTAGGGAGTTGTACTTCGTGTAGGCCTAACTACCCAAAAGGTCTGGTAGCTATGGCTGAGCAGCCAGGCTTAGTCTAGGAGGCAGAAGGGCTGTAGTAGAGTACAAAGAACTTTCAGTACAAAGCAATCAAGAAGACACTTATACACTTGTAGTTATATATAAATATTGTTATTTAGTATACATACTAGGCAATGTTAATTTCCCTTTTCAGTTCAAGTAAGAGGACCTTTAAACATATACACAGTAGGACCTTTGCAGTTGTAACTCAATTCAATGGTAAACCTTAAGTTGGAATTCAGGTATGGGAAAGTGTTTCACCTGGTTAGCAAAAGTATTCATCAACCAACAATCCCGGAAGGATAATACTGGGAAGTAAAATAATTTTGCACACACTTGTAGAATAGTTGGAAGCAATTCAAAGCAAGTAAAAGCACTTGACGATTAATACTTGGAATCATTGTTTCAGGAAAGAATGAATCAAAACCAACACCGAACAGGCAAGGCTTGCATTCCGCTCACAGAGACCTTCGGCTTTAGTAGCACATCCCTATCTAGTTATGAGTGCCTCTGTGTCAGAAAGGTGGGCAAAACAAGTAAGGCACAGGCTGTAGTGAGTCAGGAGTTCCAGAAGAACACTTGTAGCAAGAGTTCAGGGGCTTCGGAGAAGGCTCCCTGTAGGCACACAGCCGGTAGGCCTGGGCGAACATGTGTTGGCAAACCCCCAAACACACTAATCAGCACTCCAGCAACTCAGGAGCAGCAAAGCAACTCTAGGTAAGTTCTACCAAGAGTCTCACGGTACCTTATGAGTGAGGAAGTGGATGTAGCACAATGCCCCCACGATGCAGCAGCAGCAGCAGCAGACCTGGTCACCGGATTCTTGGCCAGACAGACAAAGAAGGGACACTGGATGGATCTCGCAGAAGCAGTCGAGTAAAGAGGCACACATTAAAGGATTATTTGTGGTTCTGTGGTTTCGGCACCCTTTTCAAAACACCACTGAAGAACAGTTACCGATCGGACGATTCAGCTTTGTTTCTTGGCCCAGCTTCTGGTGATGGGACTTCAGGGAGCGGAATCTTACCTCTAGAGGTCCAGAAGAAGTCCACCAAAGTGTCATGAGGATTTACTCTTCTTGAGGCAATGCACAAGATCACAGGTCCCAGGGTATTGGCGGTTTGCAGTCGGTTAAAGTCACAGCTTATAGTGGGATGGCTTGAAATGCAGGTCGTCTTGATACTGGTTGATCCCACCAGTCAAAGTGAGGAAGTCGTCCTGTCTGGAGCTTCCCCGGCACTTGGAAAAGAGGGCTGGAGTAGCAGCGGTCACTCAGATGGCTCTGCCAGTCCCTAGAGGTTGCTGCAAACGTCCTTCTACTTCTCTTCAGAATGGATTTTCCAGTGGTCAACTCTGGCCTCAGCATCAAGACCCTCACCTGTTATGCAGGAGCCCAGCCATTCAACATGCATGCGTCCATTCAAACCTGGGGTGGAGGCTGTCCTTTCAGAACTGGATCTAAGCAGGCCCACTGGAGGACAAAGACCTAGGGAGTGTGAGTGTCCTCCCAGACACACTTGCGCCTTTGGGCGGGCTTCACAAAGGGATCCCGGCGAAGACAAAAAGGAAACAAGGACCTCCCCCACCATGTACAGCAGAAGGACCAAGAAAAAACAAATCATTGTGAGTTGGCAAAAAAAGAAGAAGAAGACAGCAACAATTTTGGAGCAATGGTGTCCCATGTGTATTATTGCAGCTGCGAATGCAGCCTGCAGTGTAAGTTTCACAAAATTGGTAGAAAAGTATCCACTGGCACCAGCCACTTGTTACTGTAACCAAAAAGTTACAGGAGAAGTGAAATAGGGGCACAAAGTGTCCCTTCAGCACTCCACATAAGGTAGGGGTGCTGCTCTTACGAGAAAAGTTTAAGTAGGATACAAAATATCCACCTATCCTTGGGAAAAGTAGTTCTCGCAAGGAATTAAAATAAAACGAAATAGAGGAGCTCAAGGAGCTTCCAGCAGTTCTATACATAAGGTGCTCCGTGCTGCAAAAGGAAATTACAGATGCCATAGAACATGATGGAGAAAAGTAGACTCCAACAAAAGAAACCCAAAATGGGGAGCCCCGAGTACACAACAAGAATGAGTGAGGAAAAAGAAGAATCTGTCTCATCATCGTTTAGGCATAATATGTGGGAGGCCATCCAACCTTGGATGGTTTGGGTAGACAGAATTCAAGGTGTTGCAGTCAGAGATGAAGTTGCCTGTGACAGGTAGTAGAAGTTGGGTTTCATTAGCGTAGTTTGTGTACTATATGCCTCTGCCGTCTAGGAGGTTGAAAAGGGGTTTGGAGAAGAATTTGTACAATGTCGGTGATATGCAGGATCCTTGTGGGATGTCGCAGGTTACAGGAGCAGGTGGGCAGGAAGGGCAGAGGCAGTGAGAGAAAAAAATCATGATCTGTTGAAGAGGAAGGAGGAAATCCAGGCTTCTCAGTGCTATGGCCAGGTCTAAATCCTAATTGACAGGGGTCGAGTAAGTTATTGGCTTCAAGCTGTGCCTGGATGTGAAGGGAGGTAGCACGGTCCAGTATTTTCAGTAGGAACGGTACGGTGGTGATTGGCCGGTAGTTGTTGGGGATGGTGTGGTCTAGAGTAGGTGTTTTTAATAGTGGCCGAACCCAAGCGTTTGAGGTTAGTTGATAGTAGGCCTGATGTGAATGAGGAGTTAATGAGGGAGCGCGTCGGCACAGTACTTAATGACTGTGGGAAGACAGACATTTCCTTGACACCTAGAATGTTTGAGACCTTTAATAATCTGGATAACCTGTGTATAAGTTACAGATTTGAAAACAAATGTCGGACGGATTGGCTGCATGGTAGTGGGCTCAGGGGCAGTCTATGCGGGGGCTATGCTGAGCAGTGTGTTTTGTTGCTGCAATATCTTGTGCTGAAGCATCGAGTTTTTTTTAAAGTAGGGCCGTTTAAATGTTAGAGCACCAAGAGCCATCATTGATGCAGCTGGGTGCAGGTGGGGGGTTAAGAGACCCAAGCTCCCGTAGAATGGTAAAGAGGTCTTTGGAGCAGGAGTTGGATTTTGCTATTCTAGCATTGTCTGTGGACCTTTTAGCACGAAGTACAGATTGTTTGTAGGTCTTGGCTAGTGAGGTGATATGATATGATAGGTTATTTATAACGTGCTTAATACCCAGAGGTTTCTAAGCGCGGACCCGTGGATCAAACCTGCGTTGCTCCGTGTCTTCTTACTGCCAAGGTGAGCACGTTGCCCCTGCGCTATCCTCCCGAGACGTGAGGTGAGCAGAGTTTTCTTCGCGGTGGAGGGGGGAGTTCCTCCATGTGCTTTCCGCCACATGTTTATTAGTACATAGTACCTTCACGGCGGGTGTGAATCATGAGTTCAGATGAGCAATGGGTTTGGATTTGCCTAAGTTTAGTGGGGCAACTGAGTGTATAGCCAGTGTGAGGGCTAGATTGTAAGGGTCAACCAAAGTGGCAGGGTCAGTCCTGAGGGTAGGAGGACAAGTGAGGATGTTTAGCAGGGAAGAATATGGCTGGAGGTTATGTTCCTGGCCTTCCTAGTTAGTGCCAGGGGCATGAGGGTTGGTGTGGAGAGGGGCGAGTTTGTTTCTGGTATCACCAAGGAGATAATTTTGTGATCAGCCCAGTGGCAGGGCCGGTTGGAGGTGATCACGAGGTTGCAGCTTGAGTCTGCAATCCAGTCCAGGATGTGACCTTTGATATGCAAGGGGCTCTGTATATTTTGTTTGAACCCTAGAGCCTTGATGGCACTTGCGAGGGATAGAGCATTTGAATCTGTGTTGTCGTTAAGTTGAGGTCACCCATGAAGATTGAGTGGACGGAGGGTGGACCTAGATGCTAAGATGGAGCCACTCCTTGAAGAGGAGGGTCTTGAGCAATTCTTCCCTAGCAGGTTAACAAGCTATTCAATGTCACAAAAAGTCAATGTTCTGGTAAATGTTTGGGAGGGTAGGAATTCCAAAGGTCCCCTGCTGAAGAGTTTCCAAAGCCAACTGTGAGTAACACAATGCATCTCTCGAAGAAAAGTGACAAAATAAGATTGGAAATCTGTATATTTGCACCAAACTTTAGTTTTATTCCTCCTTATGCATTTCAATTCATTACTTTCAGCATTGTTTTGAGCCAGTAAATAACTGAATTGTTTGTTTCCCTTTGTGACTCTGTATAAGTCAGAAAGCAACCAAGGCAGAACCTGTAGGAACTATATTCTAACCATTAAGTAATTAAAGCTAAAATCTAATTTACAAAATGACAACCAACTACGAGATCAAGAGTCTGAACAGCTCTTTTCTGGTTACAAATTGACCGACAAAGATAAGAATGATGTGACTGACAAACCTTTGAGAAAACTATTTGAAAATTGGAACAACTTCAAAAGAAAGAACTCTCATGATGGTGGGAAGTCAAAACAATGGAACAATATCTACAAGTGGACAGGATCCCCAGAGGACTACGAATATGCATATTTCCCTCCTTTGAAGAGGACCGTTTAACTGGCTTCAAAGAGTGGGAAGAACTCTTGACCAACAGATCAAAAGAAATGATGTTGAGACTCATTCAAAATGCCAAAAAAGCACACAACAAACTCACCAAAGGAATAACCATAACAAAAAAAAGACATTGAAGCACTCAAAATACCAGAAGCAACCTTTAAAAACTATCAAATTCTTGATGACTATTTACTCAGGTACACAAAAGATCTGAAAATTAAACAAAAACGTTCATTAGAGATGAGATGGACTATACATTCAAAAGAATCTACACCTTCCAAAGACCACCAATATCAAGAACATACAAACCTCCTCAAAAGAGTAGACCATAAAAAACGTTGTCAAGCCAAATATCGGCATCATCGTAAATTGAGTCTCAAAGTGATGCAGCGACTGAACAAGCGTCATCTACAGCTTTCACCATAATAACCACCCCACTTACCAATTCTTAGAAGAATACCTCAAATACAACAACATGAGACCCACTCAGTACACCAACTGGAACCAACCCAGTCAAGGATTTTCCAACATATCCATTCCAAGAGGAAGAGGACAAGGAGGGGTATGAGGGGGAGAGGCAATTGTACCAATTCCCGTGTTAAGCAGCAAAGGTGTGCAAACCAGATCCAAAAAGCAAAGATTCAACAAGAAAACATAATAGTCAATTTAACGGACCTGGATCTCTCACCACATCTTACAACAGACCTGAACAAAGGACTTACGTTCTGGCCAACCAGACCTTCAGAATACTTCACTTTGACTACTGATCTCTACAAGTTCTGCAGACGTCTGAATCTTCCAAAAAAGTTTCCCCAACAAACCCACCTAAAAGATCCATAATCACCGATATACCATCAGATCTAACAGTTACACATATTGAAGATACAGTGAATTTACTCAACATACAAGAACAGGATGACACACATACAATACAATCACGCTCAACGGACCTTGATATAGCAATGGGCTTAAGTGAAGAAACGGCACCAAAGCCAAAGTAAAAATTCACTCCACATTTAGCATCGGACAAAATGATCGACTTGTTCTATAAAGCAACCCAACATGATTTAAGGAAAAATTACCGCTCGGGCAAAAATCCCAACATCCGTCATAACATGTCATTTAAAGAAAGAGCGTAAATTGATAAACTCAGCAACAATCTTGAGATAACAATCAAAAAGGCAGACAAAGGGGGGAATATAGTCCTGATGAAAACAGAGGACTACCCAAAGGCAGCAGAAGAACACCTTAATAAACAAAACTGCTATGAAAAACATAGTGCTAACCCCCTAACATCATTGCCGTCTCTGTGCTGTGGGCAGCACGGATGCCAGATTGCTGGTGGTGAGCAATCTTGTGTGTCTCTACAAATGCCTGCAATTCTGCAGTGGCTATCTTGTCCATTACTTTAAGAATACAATTACAGTTAGTAATGGGCCTAAGATTCCCTGGTTCTCGTTGTTCCAAATTGGGCTTCTTCGCTAAAGGGGTGATGGTCTCCTTTTTTATACTGTTAGGCACCATTCTATCGTGAAAGGAGGCATTGGCAATTATCGTGAGTAATGGTGCAAAAGTGTCAGTGTTAAAGGATTATTTTGGGAGGGAGTTAATTCTCGGCACATGACGAGGGCTTCACTGAGGCCAGTGTGGTTAATGTATCATTGTTGTAATCTTCTTAAAGCTAACATTTCTAGGGTGTTCTATAGGCGTTCTTACTAAAGATTGACTAAATTTGGCCTTTTTTATTTGGGCACTTGTTATCAATTCCCTTGCCTTTATGATATTGTTGTAGAAAGCCGTTTGGGTTTTGTCACATTCTTCTGAGATGGAACAAATATGGGTGCCAATGTGGCAGGATTTTCAATAGATTTAAGTATGTTGAAAGGTTTGCTGGGCGCATTAGCTCTCTCCATCTCCTTCCAACTTTCTTTGTTGGTGGTTGAAGGTTTCTTCAGCCATCTGGTTTCTCTTCTCCTTTTTTCCTTTTTTTGTACTGTTAGATCAGGATTATACTACTTTTGATGTTTGCTGTTGGGTCTTACCAATTTGGGGCAGTAATGGGGCATTCCAATCCACAAACTCCCTGACATGGAGCTCATATTTAAATATAATGGTCTCACATGAATCCTCTTCTTTAAGATCTTTTAAAATTTCATTTACGCACTGTTCTAAGTGGGACCTTTCGATTTTCTTAAAGTTCTGACATTGCACAGTCTGACTCGCTGGCACATTTCTGAATCGGATATGGCATGGTCAGTGCGAAAGATACTCAGTAATGATCGATCCAAATACAGGGTGTTGTCTCGTAGCTGTTTGTTTCTAGGTTATTTGTTATTACCCAGTCCAATTGATTACCATTTGCCACGGTAGGGCTGGAATTCATGACTTGGAAGTTTATGTTATTCAGCCCTTTCTCAAGGCTGATTGCTTCCTTTTCCTTGGGATTCCCTCACCATCTGTCGAGGTCACCCAACACCAATGTAGCAGTGTTGATGCCTTCAGGTGATTAAGTAGCTGTGTTAGTTAGGCATTAAACTCTGATATAAGAGATGGGGGTCTGTAGATTAAAATTATATTGATACAGCTATTGTTAGAAGGGGAGTGTTTCAAGTGTAAGATTTCACACCCCTTACATACCGATTTAGAAGGAAACATGGGAAGGGAATCTCTAATTATCAAAGCGACACCACCTCCTTGCCCACATTCTCCGTTGGTGTAGTGAATGGTGTAACCTTCCGGATCTGCGATGGCACAGGTAGGGCCTATAGGCTCCTGCAGCTAGTTTTCCGTAGTGCACATAATGTCCAGTTTTTCATCAGAAATAAGGTGGTGTATGCATACAGCATGTATGTTTAAAGAAAGAGTGTTCAGCAGACATATTTTAAGGTCCTTTACGTGAATTTGTTTAGTTGTTACTGAATTAGGTGTTTTTATGCATGTCATCCATCTACATCTTTTCTTTTTACGCCGGTTGAATGCCACTACGGGCTGGGTCTCAGAGTGCCCTTCTCTGAATGAAGTACCATTGGTTACTTCTAGTGACTCTAGCCTGCCACGCTCCATGGCCTGCAGTGCAGTATGTTGCACTATTTCCATGAGATGGAGGCCTTGGAGACTAACTAGGAGGTCTCCTACCTTGTCAAGTCCCATTCTTACCGTAATATCCTAGGGGTACTGCCACGGGAGGGGAAGATACCGGGCCTCAAATGCTGCAGACCAGCGAAGACCGGCTTGGCTGTAGAAGTGACAGTGCTGAAGCGCCTGACGTATCTACTTAAGCCGAGCTGGGGCTTCTGGGTCTTGTAGTCCTGGAGGGCAACAGCACACTAATCTGGTGCCACCCACAGCTTTTGAGTCTTGCAATCAGCTGCCTGACACAGCGCTTGGTGAGCTAAGGAGTGACTTTCACTCTTTCCAAAGATTACGTGCGTATTGCCCACTTATTAGATTTCAGCGGTTAGCACGTTAAAGCGTTCTACAGCGGTACTCAAGTATGGTAACACTACCGCTTTAAACATGTACGGTATGTGTGAGTTCTGCGATCCGTGAACTATAACAGATAGCAGCCTGCGATAAACATACAAACATGCATGCAAGGAAGATCTGAATGATTCTAGTTGGTACAGAATAATACACTAGGTTAAACAATACAGTGATTAGAACGTCTAGATGCCCAAAACAAAGCAGCGCAGCAGCGCCTCTTCAGCAGTAGGCAAGGTAATCAACAAACCCTTCTAAGTATGAAAAACATGCTACAGAATCAATCAATACATTCAAAGCAAGAGGCTACGACCATCATCATCTTCATAAAACTTATCAAAAAACCAAATATAGGACAAGAGCAGAACAACTCTCTAACAAACATTATCCACCACTTCCAAATAACCAGAGCAAAGTAAGATTCATTACTATGTATAGCTCTAATACCAAAGACATCAGACTGGCTCTTAAGAAGAACTGGCATATCCTCAAACTGGACAACGATCTCTCAGATCTCCTGGATGAAGAGGTAAATATTACCTTTAGAAAAGCAAAAAGCCTGCGGTACACACTGAGCCATTAACACTTCAACAAAAAGAAGTCAACAGGTCTGGAACAATTATGGAACTCAAAACCGCTTAGAGGAAGTTTCAAGTGCGGAAAATGCATAATTTGTCCCAACTCAGCCAACGGAAAACAAGAAATTTCATTACCCAATGGAACTACCAGAAAAGTGAAGCAATTCATGAAATGCAATTCAAAATACTTTGTTTACGCTATTGAATGCACATACGGAAAATTATATGCAGGCAGCATTATAAGATCTCTAAAAATAAGAATTCAAGAACATTTTAGAACAATCACAAAGGAAGATACAAGATTTCCATTAGGATATCATCAACACCACCACCACAAAGGAGAATCAAAGAATAATATAAAATTCTACGGCATAGAAAAAATGCCACCAAGAGGAGGCAATATGGAAAAAAAATTGAGATCCAGAGAGGCTTTCTGGATATGGCTATCAGGTCCTAGCGCCGAAATCCTGCAGGAGCAGACGGATAGGCCACCAAATCCCTTAGACCAGTACACCCAACAGTCAATTGTACAACTATTGGATTGACTAGAGTGGGGGAAAGGGGAACTGGAGAAAAAAAAAACGGTCAGGATAGCTCTTGTCTCCTCCGCTTCAGAATGCAGGATTCCTGCAAATAACATCATAGTTAACATCAAACTTGAACTTTCTAACACTTCTCAAAATGTACCTCCCCCAAACCTCTGGTTACCTGACTGCCTCCGATTAATATCTGAGAGGCTACTAAACGAGTTGGGTTCTTGTAATTCTGCTGGTACTCTCCACTGTGGAATTCTCTGTGACGCTAAACTCCTTTTCTGCTTTTAAAATAACTGCTCAGCTCTGCTGGACCTCTTCTGTTGTCTCATACCGTAGCTACTTGTACTGAATTTTCCCTTTAAATAAACATTGTTTATGTAGCCTTGTATTTAAGCTCTTAAATGAATTCTTGCTTCTTTTGCCAAACACCTTTTCACTGTTAAATTAGTTCTCTGGTCATAGCTGTGCTACATATAATGTTATTGATGGTCTCTTCACACTTGTTACTGTAATATTTCTCTTTCAATGCTACGTTCCCTTAATGCTAAGCCAATGCGTTTTTAAATTGTGACACAACTACAAAATGTTCTACTGCTTAACACGTGTTGTGGATCTTAAACAGAACACTGCTACTTCATCCGGTCTGCGTTACCTTAAACTGTCGAGCTGCCGCGGGAAAGCGCAATGAATGAAATCTCTTCCTTTACTTTCGATCCGCAACACTTCGAAACCTCCGATCAGTGCCCCACAGTGGATTCATTTACAATTGCATACAAACAAAACTTCCTGATCAACTTGACACTTTTCAAACACTTTCTGTAATATCCTTAAGTTACTTTTATTTGTGAATTAAATCAAACATTTCTAGGAAATACAGTCTTTTGCTTTTCCTCTATGAACTTCTCTATAACTTTGTTCACTCAACTTGAAACTGAATTGGAAAATACTTTCTTGAATCTTTGACTATTTGATAACTTCAGTCACGTATCTGAAAAACAATGTTCCTGGCTCTTTCTGCTGGTCTTGTTTCTGGATATAAGATTTATTTTCCTCTGGTTAAGCTTGCTTTGTCTGGAGCTCTTGAGTGCTGTGACCACACCGAACATATCTTGAATAAAAAGGCAGTTTAGAACTTCTCCTGAGGTTCCAAATTGCATCACACAAGTCCTCAACCAATTACTGCTGGACAGCAAGAACTGCATCTTGAGCTGGGACAATAGTAGCTGGCTGAAATGATGATTAGGTTAAGGAAACACTATTGGCAATTAGTAATCCCAAACCTAACAACCCCAAACCTAACAACCTAACACCTTCTGTTACCCAGGGAAGCGACAATGGCTGCTGGACACGTTCCACAGCAGTCTCAAGGATGATGCTGAGATGATTAATTTGCTTTAAAGAATATTTTAAACAGCTGTCAATGTACAGATAGACTGTTCAGCTTCCAATTATATCTTATAAACAGGCGCAAGAAATATTGTCAATTTTTGGATCGTATTAATTCATAGGATTTATTATTTTTTATAGCAATGTACTTTAGCTCTTGCATTTAATGGGTATAACAAATACTGCACAACACTGTTTATATAAGAAACTATCGGACTCTGGACAAACCGTCTTAAGGAGAGTGAATAATCGCGGACTATAATTCATGATGTAATTAGCCTCATAGCCCAACAAAAGATGGCAGGCACGTGATGACGAGATTATGCGCTATACGTGAATAAGTCATCACAAAGCTACAAATAAGCAGCCATTATTGCAAACAATCGCAGGTTATGATGCCGTGAATCAGGTCTAAAGCCGTAAGAAAATACATGCAGCAGCCAATTCAAGGTAAGCGAAAGGCTAGATAACAAATGCAATTAACTAAGGCTATACTCTAATTTTAAAGCACGTACATTTTGGCAACTGAAAATCTTGCCAAATTGAGGCCAACCAGGCAGACTAACACAGTCTTTACACATTTAACTTTAGAATAACTGCCTTGCTGATACTGGAACATTTACCAGACGTAAAAGTCTGTCACAGCAAAGCACAAACAACAAGACATTTTGGGAAGCTAACGAAACACCCAGAATAGGGAGTACAATTTTGATTACTCAGTCAGAACAAAATAGTCCAGAGCCCAATAGTAATCAAATAGTATTAATGCAATAGATAAGAATTCACAGATTATGTAGCAACCATATTTTCATGTTTTCATTTTTCTTTATTTCTTAGTCTTTATGGATCATAGTTTGAACCAAAATATTACTCTCCTGAAGAACATCCAAAATTGTAGACAGAGAAACATGTGTTGAGGGAGACATTTTTGTTAGATACTGCATTACAAAGGGAAACAATTCAGTCATTTCCTGGCACAAAACAATGCTGAAGGTAATGAATTGAAATGCATAAGGGGGAATAAAACTAAAGTTTGGGGCAAATATACATATTTTCAATATTATTTTTTCACTGTTCTTCAAAAGATTCTGATCAGCCTCAGAATTAGGAAGCTGTCTGCAGCCAGCAGAATATCTATAAACTGAAACCAAACCAGGATCGCCACAAGTTGCTGCCAGGCTGACAAACTCACAACAATCTCAGCATCTCTTAAAGAAATTGGGTAAGTAAGCAAACATTGGAGTACACTCCCAATTCAACCACACCAGGGGTTTCTCTGGTGGGGAATGCTTGGCTAGAACTCTACCAATCACAGCTAGTTTAAGGGTAGTGCTAGGGAGTAGAAGTTGTACTCCAGCAATCTCCGTGGGGCGAAGGAATCTCTGAAAAACATACAGTACATTCACACCCCTCAATACGATTTTCCAGGTGAACACCTGTAAGGCACCCAGAATCACCATGGACACTTCAATTGTTAGTTCCATTGATGGGGAATTGCAGGTGCAGTACTTGAAGATGATGTTGGCATTTAGTCCAGCTACACAGCGGTTTCGATCTCTGTATCTGGGACAGCTCTGGTACAAGTGCAGCTGGACAGGCCAAGTACCTCAGGACAGCGGCCACATTGAATCCCATGACGCTGATGGACCACCAGGACCCAGCAGGTGAAAAAAGCAGTAATGAAACCCCAGTCAGGGGTCAGTGAAGAGACTTGTGACAGTGGCAATGAACAGGCTCCTGGGCGCCCCCTCTACAGAGCTGAGCATAGCCATGATTTTCCTGGGCCACAAGATGAGGATCTGCAGAGTCCCAGGCTTCAGCTCAGGTTGGTGACTTACTGACATTTATTATTTATTAGCATTCATACATACAGGGAAACACACTCGTAGTCACAAAGGAGCGTACACAAGGTTATATAGCAGATACATGGGAGGCAGTTTGAGTGGCATGATGACAGAGTTTGAGAAGAGGTACATTGGGCAGATACTGTGGACAAACGTAGGACAAATAAGTGTCAGTGGGTAGGCAGCCTAGCCAGCTAAGCATGAGCTGTGGCCTCAAACTATTAAGTGCTAGTGTGGTGGGGAGAAGAGGGGGAAGAGTGGAGTGAGCAGTGAGGGAAGGTGTAAGTAGTAAGACTGGAGAGGCGACTCAAGAGGATGGCTCAGAAGCAGGAGTTGGGCTTTCATTTTGCTTTTGAATACACTAATGTGGACCATGTTTCGAATCATATCAGTCTTTGTCCCGCCCACAAGGGTTGCTGTTGGTACTCTTGTTCAGAAGGGAATTGCCATAGCATTTCGGTGCTGGACTGCCCATGTGGACGGGACAAAGACTGATATGCAAATGGATATTTCCCATCTGTGAAAGGTACAGTGAGCAAAAAGCGATGACTGCGAACTCTCAAAGTGGGAAAAAAGCAGAGAACAGGTTATCATGGCATGTTCTTTCTGGGGAGGCGCGCCTGCTACCATTTTTGAAAAATAACTAGCTAACCAGCCTGCTAGCGATAGGAGGAAGTAGGAGTGAAGGGCAAGAGTTCAAAGAATCCTGGTGGCAAAGTTAATGATCTTGTCAAGGGCATAGAATGCCTAGTTCGGACGATCAAAGAGGATACTGGCACTAGTCCAGTTTTAGAGAAGGCCAGAGTGGTCTTGGTCTTCAACGGTCTCTGTAGCGTCCCTCCCGACGCTCGACCCTATGGAAAAATAATTCCGAAGCAAGCTGCAGGCAGACTTGAATATATCAAAGAGGAGGAATACTTGGGAAGGCACAATCCAATTGACAGTCAGAGGAGTGTTCAGGAAATGAGAAAAATGTGTGCGTCATCTGCAAAGAGTTGGCACGAGATCCAAAAGAAGGAGATAAGTGCCCACAAGAGCAGATGTGTACCGTGCGAAGAAGACAGGACCCACGACAGAGCCTTGAGGAACAGTAAGAGTGAGTTGAGAGATGTTGTTCCAGGAAACAGAATTGACAAGGCGCCAGTTAATAGTCAATCCAGGCAAGTGCTTGATCACGAATACCAGGTAGAGAGTATTGAGGAGATCAGAGTGATATGAAAGGCAGCAGATACATTGAGGAGGATAGGGATAGAGGATATATTGGAATGTTTAGCTGTGACAATAAAATTGGAGGCATTCATGAGAGCAGTTTCAGGGCAGTGGCTGAGCAGAAACATGCTTGGAAGGGGTCATGAAGGTTGTGTATGTAAGGGGGTTGAATACAACTCTTACCAACACCTTAGAGTAGTGAGGAAGAAGTGACACAGGTTGAAAGTTGGAATACCTGTTTGAAGCAGCATCTTGCTTTTTCAGGAGAGGGATGACCATGGCCATTTTGAAAATAGAGGGAAAGCAAGCAGATTTGAAGGACAGGTTGAATGCGTTCCCTGAGGTGAGAGGCCACTAAAGGGTCAAGCGGATGCGCTAGAGTATCTGATTGGGCAGAGGAGGGATTAGCCTTCATCAGCAATGCGAGGACTTCCTCAGTGTTGGTAGGACTGAAGTGTGAGATAGAGACATTGAAAGACAGAGTAGGGGGAGTGAAAAAAGTAGGAGGGAGTAAGAGGAGGGTGAGGAGAAATTCCCTGATTTTGAAGATTTTGGAAGCAAAGTATTCAGCAAGGTCAATAGCTGAAATAGTAGAGTTAATAGTGTGTTTAGGAGGAGTAAGGAGGGAGTTTAGGGATTTAGGGGTGAAGGTTAGCAGGTGGAGAAGGCAGTGTCAGTGGAGGAAGGATCTGGAAAGGAGGAGGAGAGGGAGAGTTGAAGGTCAGAGAGGAAGGGAGAAATAGCAGAGGGTTTACATTTCATGATAGGTGGGAAGAAAAGGTTATGGGTAGGAAAGATCAGATCATGGTGGTGGCTACAATGGAGTGTCCAAAAGAGATGACAGCGTGACAGTAGTCTTAGTTGCTGAGCGAGAGTTGGAGATGAACAGAAGGTGAAGAGAGTTGCCCTAAGTGGCTAGACTGTTCATTGAGAAACGATTGAAGGTCAGATTTTTGTGGAGTGTTAGAAGGAAGGTTCAAGTCACCTAAGAGGATGAGGTGATGTGACAAGGAGAAAGAATCAAGGAGCTGCCGAGTTCATCGAAGAATGGGCCAGTGGGGACAGGAGGGCGATCGATTGAAATGAAGTGACTCGAGTGAGGAAGAGCATTAGTTGAGAGTGTACATTCAAAAAAAGGTAGAAGAGGATGTGGCATTGGGGGTTGCGATAGGTTAATGCAGGAAGAAAATAGGTGCCCAACACCACTGCCTTTGCTCGTCAGACGAGGCGAATTGGAGAAGGAAAGTTGGGAGTCATGAAGAGCTGCCAGAGTAGAAGTGTCAGCAGGAGGGATCCAGGTTTCAGCGATAGCACGGGAAGGAGAGCTAGAGTGAATCTAGTCGTTGATGAAGGGAGCCTTTTGGCAAACAGACTGAGCATTCCAGAGTACAATGTTGATCCGGCAGGGAAGAGTAGAGGAGCTTAGTTTCAGAGTAGGAGGGGCGGAGTGGCCGGTTAGGTGGAGTTGCTCGTTAGTAGGGGGAGGTGGTATGCAGATGGTGTAGTGAGAGTTGTATGACAGGAATAGGAAAGATGGGGGATGTAGCTTGATGGGAGAGAGCACAAGGGGAGAAGGGCAGGATGCGGAGGATGAAGAGAGAATGCATTTTAGTTCATTAGTAGTCAGGGGTGCTGGCAATGCACTAGGCGGACTTTAGGTAT
The DNA here is from genome assembly GCF_040938575.1 of Ambystoma mexicanum. NCBI lineage: Eukaryota > Metazoa > Chordata > Amphibia > Caudata > Ambystomatidae > Ambystoma > Ambystoma mexicanum. The sequence continues at coordinate 1,336,307,372 of NC_090933.1, read as the reverse complement.
TACCAGGTGGAGCAGAAGAGGAGGTGGTACAAAGGCACAGAGATGAAGAGGCAAAGTGGCTGAGAGTAAAGGGTGGAAGACTGCCCTTAGCGGTCCGCCCTTTGCTTGAGTTGGCCAGGGCTAAGTTGCCCCAGTAACGAAGAGTAAAGTAGGAGGGGGTGGCAAGGAGCTTCCAATGATGGGAAGTGGGAACAGCAGACGGCAGATGGGAAGCAGGTCTGAGCTTGATATTGCTCTCAGCCCAATTGAAGACCCTTCTGAGGAAAGACCATTCAAAGATGGCAGGTTTGGGGTTAGAGGTCACCTGATCCACCCGTAAATCACACTGGATGGTTTTTGTAGGCCCTCTGCAGGCAGCCTCAGGTAACTGCAAGGAGTGCCTCTGGTGATGTTGTGCTGAGCTTGATGTTGCTCTCAATCCAGTTAAAGCCCCTTCTGAGGCAAGACCATCAATGGAACCCACAGCTAGTTGCTATGGCTTAAACACTGCACCGCTTTACTTCCCTTGCTCAACTCCCCTATTGTGTGGTGTGAGAAACCCAAGGGTATTCTCCCAAGTAGACCTTGGCAGTCCCTTATTCAGGTGGCCAGGGACGGGCTGGCGCTCTCAGATCCCAACCCTGGGGCGGACGAGCGAGGTAGAATCACCTTGGTAAGGGAGTCGGGGGTTATGCTTGGGGAAATATCCAAGGTGAGACACGATATTATGCCGAAGAAAGGGACGAGGAAGACAAGCTTCCTGAAGCTTTTAAAGGTTGCACCAAATCAACCTCCCTTTCACCCAAAAGATCTCCCTTACCCCAATCCCACAAAGCCTCTGTATCTGATAGATACCCTAAGAGCCCAAACCCTGTTGCACTCAAAACCCACAACTACCAGAATCCTTGTTTTCCGGTTTTCCACTCAAATACTCCCCATCCCTGGTTATTCTTTTCCTAACAACCCAGTCTACTATGACAAAACACTACCGTTCCCACAAACCCCCTTGTTTATTTCAAGATCGTAAACCCGGTCAGTTCCGTCTGTCTCCCAAATCCCATCAGTTTCACCGTTCTAAGTTTATCAAACCCCTTTGTACAAACACTATAATTCCCAAGAACACCTCTTTCCCCTTCCTGTCATGCAGAAAACTTGAAAAATCTTCATCTCCCCTTTTCTGACGCAAACACTTTTCTACGCTGCAAAAAACAACAGATGAAACCACCAAACTGTGTACCTGACATGTCCCAGTGCAAGGATCAGGCAACGTCAGGCTAACAACCAGAATCACGCACATCCGACAGCCCTTTCCCCTCCCCACAGGGATAAAAGGTAGAGCAAAAGAGCACAGGACGAGCAAGGCAGACCGCACAACATGAGGGCTAACTCAGCAGGCCAGCTCAAGAGGACGCGAAAGGCGGCGAATACCGAGAGGGTGACAAGGAGAGAAGTAACCTTGCCCTTTCCGATCAAGACCTGCGGAACCTCCGCAAATGGAGACATAAGCCTGTGAACAATAGCCAGCAGGTATTGCAGTAGATGAATACAGTACACAAGACCCTCCTCCGCTGATAATCGAGCCAGGGTAGGACACTGTTCTTGGTGGTACCAACCTCGACTCCAAGGATAAAGAAAGGCAGCAGTTCATCACAGCCGGTGAGTCGAGGGGAGAATCGATGAGAAACCAAACTGTGTTGAACAAAAAGAAGCAAAAGGCTAATTTGAACTTTGAAAGACTTAAAGATACGATTGAGGAAAGAGGGGGAAAACCAAGAACAGAGAAGTCTGGCAACACATGGGTGCTCACCTAGGAAACTCTAGGGGATTACCCGATGGTATAAACTACCGTATCCAGAAGCCCTTGGGAAGAGGCGAAGAGAGGTCAAAGTGGTCATACAGGGGTCTTGCAAAAATCCTCTGTACCGTTGAAAGTCTTTGACCGACAGATGATTGTGAAGCGAAGGGAAATAAATCCTGCTTGGTGAAATTACCAAATGAACAGTGTGTTATAAAGGCTGGCAAGAGTGAACCCGGGGGGATGCTAACGAGAAGGAGACGAAGCCTAAAGTCCCTATGAATAGTGTGTTGACAGGAGTGAACCCGGTAGAGGGTTGTCCACAGTGAACTGTTTTGTAAAAGAAGAACCATAGTGAACCTGCAAGATGACATCTGAAAGGTCTACCCCCGAATGAGGGAGACCGAGGAACGTACTGTACCATGACGTACTGTTTATAAAGACATTATGACTCATGAATGTAACGGGTATTGGAAGACCAGGGGAAGTGAATTATCCCCCTTGTCAAGTGGGTCCAAGCCCGGTCAAGGGGGATCCATGGGTGAAAAGCTATCACCCAAAGTTCATCGAGAAAGGAACTGTTTATTTGGTTGGTTGAATACAATATGCGAGAGATCGGTGCCCAGAAGAGGGGGACCCAGGGTTGAAGCATCACCCAACGTGACCTGCGAAAAATAACTTTTTGTTTGTTTGCTTTGGAATACATCAGGCCCTCAAAGTAAAGAGACTTTTTAATGAAGAGAGACTTTACCATAGAAGAACCGGATAGCTGGAATGGAACTGTCGGCTCGCGCTGAGAAAGCTCGAGCGTGTGCTGTGCTCCACAGTCCCACCATGTCCTGTGCTGAAAACATGGGGAAGGGAGACCTCTGGCAATCACATCCTGACTTATGATTTTCGAACACTTTCTTTATTGAAACACTATCCCAAACTCTTTCTATAATAAGTTGTAAGAAATTGGCAATAGGTTTTTCTTAGTATAGGCCCTTTTATTTGACACAATGCCACTATGACTGCCTTATTTTTCATTTGATGGTCCACGCTTGCTCCCATCTTAGATTTAGGTTCGATGTTTTTCCACCCTGCATTCATTGTTCAATAAACACCCTTGAACTGTGATCACTTGTTTCTGTCTGTCTTTATTGTTGCCAGCATACATTCCTTACATTACTCTTACCCCATCCCACCTTTCCAAAACCCCACTGTTAGGCAGACACCTGTGCAGTTCCCTCTGGGACCACTGCAAAAGATTTAGGACTACAGGTGTTTGGCAGTAAACCCACTTGGTAGCAGTCTGTACCACTCAGATTCACTTGGAAGCTGTGGCTGAGCAGTCAGACTTCCCTCAAGAAGAGTTAGGCAGTATACAGAGTATTCACAATAGGTCAAGAGAACACAATAGAACTAGTAAACACTGACCAGGGCTTGGTGTAAATGAGATATCATTATTTATTTAAAAGCCACATCTAGAAAAACACACGGGCACTAATACTAAGCAATTCAAAAACACGGTCACTAAAAGATATGCACTCCCTTAAAAGAATATTAAACAAGTCTTAAGTAAAGCCCCACTTATTTTCAGACAGCGGTGAGCGCTTAACGTAGATGGCACTCTAATAGTTCGTTTTTGAAAGGGAGAGAAAAGCAGAGAACAAATTGAAACAGATCGCAACACTTTTTACAAGAACATAATAAGAGAGGAAGGCAAAGTAAAACCGTGAATTCAGAGTCAGTAGGCCGGATCCGCTTTAAGAGGATCGATACGAAATGTGTCCAAGGTCACACGGTTGCAGTGCACAAAAAGTCTTGTAATAGTTCAAAAAGGAGTTGGACCAAGGAAAGGGACCAGCTAGAGGGTCAAGGCGGCCAGCCCAGTCCAGAAGGTTAAGGAGTTATTATTACCTTGTAGCAATCTTTAGAAAGGGAGGCCTGGCGGACACGGTACCTTAAAGTGGTGAGAACACTCCAGCGGGGGCAGTTGTTCCTGGCAGCGGATGCAAGTCGGTGCTTCGTCCGGGGGAAGAGAGGATCTCGTCGTGGAGGAAGACAGGAGTCCGTTGCACTGCCAGGGAAGAAACCAGCCGCGGAGTTTCTCAGGTACAAGGAGCGGTCCGTCGATTCGCGGTTCAGTGGTGAGTGGCTATCCAGCCGCCGGGGTGCTTGGCACGGGCAGTTCGACCACAAACCGGTCTGGGGTGCGAAGAAAAGAAGGTAAAACTGGTTGCGCCCACCAGTCAGGGGAAGCAGCCTCTCCAGCCGGTAGATCTTCTCTGTCGTCGGGAAGTGGTGAGTCGGTTCCGCAGGGCTCCAGCGGTGATGTCGTCGTAGTAGGTCGGCTCAGCTTCTCCCTGGTCCTGTGGCGACTTCTGAAGTTCCAGTCCCCAAAGCCCTGCTTTTATGCAGAAAACCCCCATTCATTCAACCTAGCTTTCAATCAAACATGCTAAGTGGTGAGCCGGCCGGCTCACCACTTGGGCCAATCACACAAGAGTGCGACTTGAGTTGCCAAGGCAACTCAGTCCAGGGTGCCTAAACCCCCTCCCACACCCCCTGTGGTACCCAGACAGAGTGGCACCACTTTTGGAGGCTTCTGTGGAGAAGCTCGCCAAAAAGTGGAACAAAGGGCTCGACTTGGGTTGGAGTCACAGAAGCGAACACAAACGCCATTTTGGAACCGAGTTTCGGCAAAAAAATACATACCAGTGATTTTATATTAATTTAATAAACCGGCGGTATGTTCGAGGCTATATTAAAAAGTGGTAGCCTCGAACAATGGGAAAATCCCATAGGAAAATATTTGCGGTCGAATATAAAAAGTAGTATCCACTGCCACCAGCCAAAACTCGATCAGGGGGACGGAGACGTGCCCCCTCGAACAACAGACCTCGGGGCAATCGAATTGCCCCGACCAGTACGTCCACAATATGATGGTTTGTACTGGTTTCTGTTCATAATTTGGGACTAGTAAAGCCAATGGTGACTTCACATGCCCTGGGAGACAGTCAGTCCCAGGGTATGGAGTCTATGCTTGGGGGTCACTATGACACCCCTGGGTTACTGCACGGAGGGTGCTGTGTAACCCACATACCAAAAACACATGAAGCCCTATGGGGTAAAGGACCCCATAGCCCATAAAACACATTCAAAGTCAAAGGAACCCCTCAAATCATGTCTAAGAGTGGGAGTAAAAGAGTCTCACTCTTAGCAGGAGAGAAAAAAATAAACCCAAAAAATCCAGCAAAGCTGCTGGGGGACTCCCTAGGTTTGGGAAATTAGCCTTAACAGAGAATTCTCCCTAACAGAGACATATGGCAAGATGGGAAGATACTGGAATGTAATGCATTGGTAAAGGAAATAGGCCTACATCTAGGGAAATATATCACATACACCAGACTAGTGCAACGGGTAAAAGAAACATGGTCTGAAATAGTGTTGGAAGACCAACCAGATACAGCCATTGAAACAATCTATGACATAGCAGAGGGAGGGCACGAGGTTTCCCGAATCTATGAACTGTTGATGACCAAGGTGGGGAAGGAAGTGACCCAGCTAAGACGGGATTGGGAAGAGGATGTGGGGGGAAAGCATGAATGATGGGCTGTGGGAGAGGGTTCAGGAGGTACCATAAAAAGGTGCCCAGGAATGCAAGTTTGCAGCAAATCCAGCTATATGTAACTCAGAGCGTACATGACCCCCCCAGAGGATAGCCCGATTTAAAAACGCAGAAATACAAACCTGTCCCAAATGTGGGAAGGTAAATGCGGGGATGACCCATATGTTCTGGGCATGCCTGGAAATTGGTAAATTCTGGAAAAAAGTGGCCCATCGTCTGAAACAGAAGGGAATCGCGCTAGAGGTGGTATCGGTGTGGGCATGTATGACGGGGGGTTCCCTAAGCCACGCAAGCTGAAGCACGTGGGTAAACTTAAAGACCTGACTTACATACTAGCCAAGCGCAGAATTGCCATGGGCTGGAAAGCATGTAACAAACCAAAAGTAGAGGTGTGGTGGAATCACCTCAAGAAGTGGGCCGAAACTGAAACTGCAGCATGGACTGAAGCTGCCAACAGAGGGGGGAGGAAGAGGCAGATACATTGACGGCCTGGAGGCACTTAGTGGCCACATTGTTTGGGGAAGGGACAACGCGGCCGCAACAAACAATAAGGCCTCCCCGGATGAACACAAGGAATTGGCAGGGACCAGTTCAAACTTGGTAGTTCCCATTTATAATCTATCCTCATATGTTCTTTCGCCCACTGAAATAAGTGTCTTATCGAAGGGATTGTCGTTTGTTCCAACAGCACAAGCCAAACCCTTTGAAACAGAAGTTGAATTACAGAAATTTTACAGACTCATACGTCCGAAATACTTCTTCAGAAACACAAACTCGAACACAAAAGAAACCACTACTACAGGTCTCCGAACACCTTCGAAATTTGTACCCACCAATGCGATCGTCAGCCCAGCAATAGTAGCATTCGAACAAAAGATCTCCTGGGAAATACAAAAAGTGATAAAAAACAAAAATACTTCAAAAAATAATCTATCTAAAGCAGAAAGAGAAGCACTAAGAGCCCTACAAACCAATGATGATCTGATTATCAAACCAGCAGACAAGGGCGGGGGAATAGTGCTGTGGACAAAAGATCTCTATGAGACTGAAATAATGAAACACCTGAATGATACATCCTCATATAGGGAACTTCCAGCTGACCCTACCCCTCGGTTACAAGAAGAAATTAATAGTCTCATGAAATATGCTCTTGAAGAAAATTGGATAGATCTTGAAGAAAAAGATTTCTTGGTAAATCAGCATCCTACTACACAGGCCTTCTACATCATTCCAAAAATTCATAAGGATGATAAACAACCTCCCGGTAGACCCATTGTAGCAGCCATTAATTCCATTCTTGAACCCCGGTCAATGTATTCCGACTGGTTCTTAAGACCATTCGTTCCAAAAATGAAATCGTATGTGAAAGACACTACCAGTATGATCAAAAAACTAGAAAACATTAATTTAGATCCAACAGACATCTTAGTGACCTTAGATGTGGTGAGTTTATACACCAGTATCCCACAAGACGATTGTCTCAAGGTGATGGCCAAATACTTAGACAGACGCACCGAGACCCTTAACCAGGTCCCCACAGCATTCATTTTAGAATGCATCAGGCTAGCCCTGACAGAGAATTTTTTCTTGTATAAAGATCATTTCTATAATCAACTTAAAGGGACTAGTATGGGAGCAACTTTTGCTCCAGACTTAGCAAACCTATACATGGACAATCTAGAACAACAATTCATATACAGTTCCGATAACCCTTTTCAAATTCACATAAAAAATTGGCTACGATATATTGACGATATCTGTCTTATATGGAGTGGTACTGCAGAGCAGCTAGCCACTTTCCACCAGTGGCTGGATATTCAGAATTCTCACATTCAATTCACGATTCACGTTGACGTCAACAAAATACCGTTCTTAGACTTGGAAATACAAAAAACAACAGATGGTTCCATAGAAACGGTCCTATATAGAAAACCCACCGACAGAAACACAGTGTTGAATTATGCAAGTTTTCATCCCCTCAGCCTCAAACAAGGCTTACCCTACGGTCAGTTCCTACGTATTCGTAGAAACTGTACAGATGTAGAAAAATACAAATTACATGCCAAAAATCTGAAGTTGAGACTCAAAGAAAGAGGGTATCCTCAAAAGACTATACACAGAGCTTATAAAAGAGCGTTACACACAAACCGTACAAGTACTTTAGAACCAGTACAACGACATCAAGAAGATAAGATAACCTGTGTCAGCACATACAGTCCGATCAGTAATACCTATAGAAAGATCATACGTAAACATTGGAAAATGATTTATACGGAAGACTTCACACCTCCGGTTCCACGTTTCGCTTTTAAAAGACAACCAAACATTAAAGATAACCTAGTACACTCTTATCAGCCCCCTAAATCCAAAAAATGTGCACAAACATCTCTTTGGGGTCTACCACCTGTAACAGGCCACCATCGATGGGGACACTGTGCTGTGTGTGCACAAACTGCCACCCTAAAAAAGATCACTCTGTGCAACAAAACCATTGAATTAAAGGATTTCACTAATTGCCTAACACTGTGGGTAGTTTATGCTATCAAATGCCCATGTGATTTGGTGTATATAGGCAAAACAAAACGGCCTGTTCGCCAACGCATTAATGAACATAAATCCTGCATTCGCAATGCAATAGAAAACAAACCATTAGTAGCTCATTTCTCCAAAAATACACAAATGCACAGATTTCCTATGGTGTGTTCTACAGGTGATCAAAATCTCTCCTCGCAACGGGAATAAAGATAAAATTCTCACTCAAGCTGAACAAAAATGGATTTACAATTTGAAGACTGTCCAAAATAGGCTAAATATAGCCGTGCAATGGAGTGCTTTTCTTTAAATCTCCCTTCATAAGTCAGTGATCTATTTGAAATAAGACTCCCTGTCTGTTAGCAAGCAGTTTTCTATTCCATTCAGAAGTTGGCTACCTCTGTTTTAGGCCACATTAAATGTAATCAGTAGCTAAGCACAGAACATGTTTGCTCCAGTTGTCCTTGTATTCACCCCTTGTATATTTTCTCCAGTGTCATAAAATACATTCACACTAGTGCTCCCTTTAAAGTAATCAAGCGCTACACTAAAAGGGATCAAAGGACCCATAGAACTATATCTTAGCTAGATATCTGGAGAGTTCACATAAGTGCATTACTGAGAAGCCAGGACTCTTCAGTTCATGAAAAGTTTCCCTCTCGAAACCTTTCTGTTTTAAGCCGTAACTAAATTACGTTACGCGCGCGGCTTAATACAGACAAAAGCCATGTGTTTCGCCGGCGTGCGAACTTGCAGGCATCCAATTTCTAATACAACCGATGCCTTTCTTAAGCGTGTGACATGTTTACAGATGGCCGCATGAAGTACCGTTGAGGATGACGCGAATAACATGCTCACTCGCCTCTCCCCACGTAATTCATTTAAGGACTTAGTTCCTCCCCTCTTCCCCATTGCAATTCAGCTACAGCGAAGCAGACGCCATTCAAGTCAAGGCGCTGCGATTTCAAATTAAAATAACGGGTAAGTCCGAGCGCTAAAGCCTTGCAGTACTAAGCCTAGCGCGTTATAAAACCCTGCGGTCCGTGATATTTACACTGACTGCGGTGCTTCATCGCGCATTTAAATATTAGAATCTTTCTAGTAGTCACTTTAACAATAGTGACGACTGTATACCCTTAAGCTCAATTCAAATACTTTTGATTCTCAAATCGTAACACACCACATGCTGATACTTTAGCCTCAGTATGCTAAAGTGATTTAAGATCAATACGCTCTCAAGTCACAGCGTATCAATGTTAAAAATTGTTTTCAAATGAATTCAAACAATTGACATCAACAATAAAAGCTGAACTGTCTGCAACAAGTCAGTCATCCAATGTGCCTCCTTTTTGCAGGTACCACACTGGATGTTGCCGATGCATATACCTCTCACTGATGACAGCTAATTATGCGGTATTAGAGTATTGAACTCTGAAGATTCACCCACATCAAGGTGCTTACCGTAAGTCCTTGTTAACATCTTAGACCGGGCATTTTCCTGTTTCTTTTTCCGCGCTTAACAAAAATACGGAGGATATTAATTTCCCTCTATGTGTCCCCTTTCGATCGGGTTCCAGACGTTGGGTAATATTGAAGATACCCCACAACTATAGCTCCGTGGTCTACAACAATATATGTCGACCACAGGTAGGTGCTTCGTTCTTGGTACAACAATCTGGCCATCACCTTGAAAACAACTATAAGAGCTCAGACCGTTTCACAATGTAATATATGTTTAATTTATGTTTTTAGAACTGGCTTTTCGTATAAGAAAAGGGTGAAGACTTTAAGCTTCCACAAAATCATCACTGTCCTGAAGATGGCCCAATAACGATTATTTAGACCACCGTAGACAACAATGGTACTTTCAAGAAGGGCCGAAACATATGTCGACCTATAGAAAAACCAAATGTTTTTTCTAATGTCATGCATACTACTAACAATTAATATGCTAAAAGAAAATGGAAATTGCTGAACCCTTAGTCCACAGAACAAATGAATTGGTATGAAAGGTATGAGTGGTGTATGAAAAAGTCTACAAATGTATTGTTTTAAGATGTGGTTTTTAATCAAATATTAAAGTGATTTATACATTTATAATCATAACGGTTTCTGTTAAATAATTTGCTCTTCTAAGCGGTAGTTACTGTAGATTTATGAAACAGTACCTGAGCACCTACATCTGTGTTGTCGAGAGACTTTTGAGAGAGGGGTAGTCAGACTGGTTAGTTTCTTTCTCTTTCTAGAATCTCCCCGTTTACAGTTCTGACCCCCCGAAAACAAAAAATTGGGAAAACCCACTGATATTACCACATTGTTTGGGTCCACCCAAGTATGCCTAAGCGGGGATGATACCTCCCGAAGCACGAAGGAAGGAACACCCCTAGAGGATAGAACGGCGGAAGGCGGAATGGAGTAGGCTCAAGTTAAGGGGGGGGGAACAAAGGGTAAGCAGCGGCTATGGTTTGACATGATATGAATCACTCAAAATGTATTATATGTACTGCTAAATTTGTGTTTATGTGTTGATTGGTTGTTGTAAAAGTTAATAAAAATTGTTTTAAAAAAAAAAAACATGAACTAGGCTTTAAAATGAAAATGGCAATTCTGCCAACATGAGCTCATTGTGGGCCCAAGATGGCAGCCTCCACGGTGGTTTGAATAGCTTTAGAGCAGTTGGGAGTGGGCCTGTGCGTTTGGTGTTTTATTGAGGCTAACTGATTGGCTGGCCAACTAAACCTTCGCTTTGAATCCATTAATGTGATTGGTGGGCTGGGGGATGGCAGCATTGCGAGTGAAGAGATGTATATGGTAAATCCTTTTCCTGAGCTCAGTTCTGCTGGGTTTCTGGAAGGTAAGGATGTTTGTTTACTGGCTTGAGGATTTTCAGACTTTTCCCGTTGTTGGTGCATTGTATGGCCCTGTTCTGGCTAAACTGGCTGGATGCTTTTGGCTGCTGGGTTGCCTGCTCGAGAATCCCTCATCCCGATACTGGTCCTCCTCATATGATGGGGCCAGGCCTACCATTCAGAGTCCATTTTCTGGGCTGTGTTAGGGAATTTTACCTCAGTTTCCTGCCAGCGTGTTCCGCCTGGAAAGTTATTGGGACTCCACCAAGGTGCCAAATCTGCTTGCCTGCTTCATCTCCGATTGATCTGCTGCAGAGTCTGTTTTTGCTGCTGTGCTGACCAGGATGGCCTGCTGTGACGCTGGGGGGTGCTGTGCACAGGTTCGTCCATTATCCTGTAGCCATCTCCATTGCTGATTCCACTTCTGAATGGTGGGTCACACTGTTGTGAAGGACTCTTGTTCTTTTTTGGGCCATTGGGGTGGTTGCTGGCTCGGGTGCCAATCCCTGTGTTACCAGGTCCTTCATTTCGACCTTTAAAAAGAAGCTATTACGTAACAGATTGTTTCGCTTTCTGGGAACTGACTTTCAGGAAGAGAACACCAAGTACTTACCTCTGGGCCCTAGGTTTGTGGATTTTTCTCGATGGTCACACAGCGGTGTCTCCGTGGTATGTGGCCGTTGGATTCTGCAGGTCCCTTTCTAACGTATTTCTCCATTGGTTAAAATTAGGTGCAGAATAATGCTCTTTTCTGCTCTCAGCTGCTGGGTCTTGAACCCTCCACTAGATCTCATCTTCTCTGTGTTCACTAGTGTCCCCTGGGGTCGATTGCCATCTTCTGCATACCTGAGATTTGCCTGGTGGTTCCTATGGTTTCCTCTGGGGCACTGTTCTCAACGCAAGCTTCCCACAAGTGACACTGCAAGGTACTACCTAGACTGTAGCATGTTTCTAGAGTCCCTGAAGTACTGCACCAAGCACTGGATTTTTAGAGCCTTTTCCCAATTTAATAGGGACATTTAAATCTTTGTATTACACTCCTGGCTAGGATATATATTTAATCACTATGTGTTTGTTAGGGAGAATTCTCTGTTTAGGCTGAATGTCCTAACCTAGTGAGCCCGCCAGCAGCTTTGCTGGATTTTTTGGGGTTTATTTTTTTCTCCTGCCAAGAGTGAGACTCTTTTACCCTCACTCTTGGGCATGATTTGAGTGTGTTTCTTTGAATATAGATATGTTCCATAGGGCTTCATGTGTTTTGTGATGTGTATTACACAGCACCCTCAGTGCAGTGACACAGGGGTGTCATAGTGACCCCCCAGTATAGACTACATACCCTGGGACTGACTACTGTCTCCCAGGGCATGTAAAGTCACCATTGACTTTACTAGTCTTAAATTCTGAACAGAACCAGTACAAACCATCATATTGTGGACATACTGGCTGGGGCAATTCTATTGCCCCAGGGTCTGTTAGTCGAGGGGGCACGTCTCCGTCCCCCCTGATCGAGTTTTGGCTGGTGGCAGTGGATACTACTTTTTATATTCAACCGCGAATATTTTCCTATGGGATTTCCCATTGTTTTAGGCTACTATCTTTCTTTAATTATTTACGGTAGCCTCGAACATACCGCCGGTTTATTTAATTAATATTAATTCTCCGGTTGGTATTTTTTGCCAAAACTTGATTCTAAAATGGCGTGTGTGTTCTCTTCTGTGACTCCAACCCAAGTCGAGCCCTTTGTTCCACTTTTTGGCGGGCTTCTCCACAGAAGCCCTCCAAAGTGGTGCCACTCTGTCTGGGGTACTTAGGAGGGGTGGAGGGGAATTTAGGCACCCTAGACTGAGTTGCCTAGGCAACTCAAGTCGCACTCCATCCTGATTGGCCCAAGTGGTGAGCCGGCCGGCTCACCACTTAGCATGTTTGAGTGACAGCTAGGCTGAGTGAATGGGGGTTTTCTGCATAAAAGCAGGGCTTTGGGGACTGGAACTTCAGAAGTCGCAACAGGACCTAAGAATCCGACGAGTGAGAAGCTGAGCCGACCTGCCACGACACCACCACCGGTGGAGCCCTGCTGGACCGTCTCACCACTTTTTCCCCAACGACAGAGGAGATCTCCCGCCGGAGAATCTTCTTCCTTTGACTGGTGGGGATAACCAGTTTCACCGTCTTTTCGCCTTCCCGACGTACCTCGTGGCCGCCTTGCCTGTACCAAGAACCCTGGCAACCGGGATACCACGTTTTACCACGACTGCGAAACAAAGGTACCACCTTTAACCGGAAAACTCCGCGGCTGGTTTCTGCCCTGGTAGTGCAACGACCTTCATCTTTCCTCCAAGTCGAGATCTTCTCTTCCCCTGGACGACGACGCAACTTGCACCCACTACCAGGAACAACTGCCACCGCTGGAGGATCCTTCCCACTTAAGGTACCGTGTCCCGCCTGGCTTCCCTTGCTACCGACTGTACGGGGTACATTTAGCCCCCAGCTTTCGAACCTGGGTTAGCCTGGGACACCCTGGCTAAACTTTCCTAAGCCTCTCTAAACTCTTTTTGAACCCTCTGCAAGACTTTCTAAGCCTAGTGTAACTGTGTGATCTTGGGCGCATTTGTGCTCTGCTCTCTCTAAGAGTGGGCCCAGCCTTTGGACTTTGGCTCACCAGTGTCTTTTTCTCTTCTGCCTTGCTGACAGTGTTCCTGAATCTTAGAGTGGTTTACCTTTCCATATTCTGTCTTTTTCGCTCCCATTCTCACAAACGTCTTGGAGTGCCATCTAGTTAAGTGCTCACCTCTGTATGAAAATAAGTGGTGTTTTACAGTGACTTATCTGATAAGGAAAAAGCGGTGTATATATTATAATAGTAACTGTGTTTAGAATATTTTACAATAAGAGTGCTGGAGTGTTTTCAACAGTGTGTTTTTAAATAAATAATTATATACTTTGATACCAAAGCCCTGGTCAGTGTTTGCTTGTATTGTTGTATCTGAGTGCCTGTTGTGTATACTTTGCATACTGCCTAACTCTTCTTGAGGGAAGTCTGACTGCTCAGCCACAGCTACCAGGTAAATCTGGGTGGTACAGACTGCTACCAAGTGGGTTTACTGCCAGCACCTGTAGTCTTAAATCTTTTGCAGTGGTCCCTAAGGGAACTGCACAGGTTTCTGCCTAACAGTGTTGATACTGTGTCTCTCAGTGGGGTGTATTATGCCCTTTGGGCACTTGGGACTGCCTCGCTAAAATATACACTGGACTTTGGTAGCCCTCCTGGCTGTGTTCCCGGTGCCCTACATCTGTATTATATGGACATTATGTATCATACTTTGTTTGTAGGAAACCTGTGCTAAGTTCTATGTGGTACCCTTGGATTGTGTTTGGTAAGGTTAAGCCAGACTACTCGGCTAAAGCTACCAGTGGCGAGTCTGGTCTTTCCTTTTAGTGGCACACTGTTCCATCATTAGGTTGGATGGTTACAAAGCCTTCACCAGAGGGCTGTGCAAAAATCTACCCAACATATACTCACCATTGCTGTGCTATGTGGTTTTCACCCTGTACTCTGTCCATCTTTGCTCATTGACCTTCTTCAGAAAACCTTGATAGCGTCAAGCTGACCCTCCCGTCCTGGGGTAGGCGGCCTACCAGAGCAAATGCCAGGGTGAGCAAGCTGGGTGGACACCAGCCCCTGGACATGCCATGAATGATGAAGTAGGTACCAATTGCTCATCCAATGCCTTCTGGCCAGAGTACTCCCGCTTGTTGCAGGACTGCTGGTTCCAGAATGTTATATGGTGATGAGAACCGAACGAATGGTGGGACGCAGTCACCAGCAATGCGAAAGCCAATGCAGCTCCATTGGCAGCCTCCGGTGCAACGGAGAAGAATATGACTTGCTCTTGAAAAGGTAGGAGAGAATGCTGAACAAACACCCAGTAGAAAGAACTGCCAGGGCTAACCAATGACCACGGCACAAAGAGTGTTTTATGAAATGTGTCCCTGTTTTTACCACAGGAAGATGTGCAGGATCAGAATACACCTTAGAGTAAGGCGAGCCATGGAGTCAGTTGAAGCAGGAGGAACGAAGGAAATGGGAAGCCATGGGTATGATAGTTATTTATAACGCGCTTAATACCCAGAGGTTTCTAAGCGCGGACACAGAGATCGAACCTGTGGTTCTCTGTGTCGTCTTGCTTCCAAGGTGAGCATATTGCCCCTGAGCTATCCCCCCAAGACATATACAAGACCTAGAGAGATACAACAGAGTGAAAGATGTTCAGGTGAGGTCAGGGGGCATGGAGATTGTGGGCAAGACCAGTGGGAGGGAACTTGGAGCAGATAAGTTTGACGGCATTGGAATTCATAAGACACAGAGTGAGAGAGAGTGGTGCTAAAGAGAAAGTAAAGCTTTGACTCAGAGCATGTAAGGGAGTAGGTGTTGAGAAAGAAAGGGCGGGGAAGAGGAACAGGGAGGGGAGGAAGTAGTTGATGGAGGAGGGATGAGAGTGAAAGAAAGACAGAAGGCATGTGAGAAGATCGCAGGGACAGAAGAGGGCGATAGGAGAAACGAGAGGTGGGAGTAAGAAGTAGGGAGAGGGAGGACCTAGGAAGATCAGTGATATGGAGGGAGAGGAGTGAAAGAGAGCAGTCATAAGAGAGAAAGAGAATATCCTGTGCAGGTACAATCCTGAACCATACTTATGCATTTTGGGGAAGTCTATTGTTGGGAAGGGAGCAAGACCCTCCCACCCTCCCCCCAAGCGCTTTAAGGTGAGGCAAGCCCCATTTTATGCACTGCAACCACCCAGGGGGGAGGGAAGGGGAGGGCCCTGCAAGTCCCCACACAATCATACCTTGGTAAATCATCCTGCCTCTACTTTACAACTTATCCAGATTAGGACTGCGAGACTCAAGCCCAGGGATCGTATCTCTCCAGCTTTGGAATCTCTTCACTGGCTCCCTGTGGCTGCAAGGAACGGACAAGTTGAAGACCCTCTACCTCACACTTGCTCCAAAACATCTTCCTGCTCAAGCACTTCGCTCATTCACTTCCAACTCTTGGAGGGTCAGGTGCTTCTGCAAGCAGAGAGTTGGGGGCAGATCGCAAGACCTTCCTTTTCACTTCAGCTTTCTCTCTTCCTCTCCCCTTTTGATGCACCTGACTGCTCCGCGCACTGGTCACCTGGTCAACCTCTGAACTCTATCCTAGGCTCCTGCATGTTCACTTGCCCTTGCACTGCCGCGGGACTCCCCAGCACTTAAGGGTCTGTATCTGCAACCCTACAGTCCCTTCTCTCTGCACTTATGAGCCACCCAATGGCTGCACTTGTGAGTTAACTGCACTTCCCCATTCCCCTCCCCCCTGGCACTTCTCCCCTTCCCTCATCCCGGCACTTGTGCGATCTGAACAACACACGGTCTGGTAAGATAGGTATTTTGTCCTCCATTTCTTTACCTCCTCGTCTTGTCGCGCCTAGAAACACTAAAGTACAGGCGCGTTTTAAATGCCACATCATATCATATCATATATTACTGCATGCTGGTTATTACATTTAGACAATAGTGCGCGGATATAAGCAGACGCCGTTTCTGTAGGTGGTAGTAGTAGCCATAGCTGAAGCAAATGCAGGCCACGATCCCACAGGGTCCCCTGGCTAGGCCCAAGCGCTGGTGACTAAGGCCCACAGACATTTCCACAGAAACCCTTCCTGCGTTAGTGTTAGGGAGAATTCTCATTTATAGCTAATTTCCCTCACCTAGTGAGTCCCTCAGCAGCTTTGCTGGATTTCTGGGGTTTATTTTTTCCACCTGGTAAGAGTGTGAGCTTTCTCCCCCACTCTTACATGTGTTTTGCCATGTGTATTCCTACTGTTTGTGTGATCTTGGGCTCTGGAGCTACACCACTCCATGAGCCCCACTTTTTGTGTGTTACACAGCACCTTCAGTGCAGTAACACAGGGTCGTCTTTGAGACGCCCCCTCCCCCCCAACTCTTTCTGCGGCTGACTACTGTCCCCCAGAAACAGTTAAAGTTGCCATTAACTTTATATAGTCACTTTAACCAGCAGGCCCATTACACCCCATCTTATATGGAGTACTGGAAAGGGTTAATTCCTACCCCTTTTTGTCTGTGGCTCTCTGAGCTTTATTTTGCTCTCTTAACACTAAGACTTGGCTGGCGTCAGTGTATCTACCCTAACCTTTCTACTGCGATTATACTATATAAACGTGGTACTATTTTAGGCTATTATATTAGCCTCGAACTTAAACCCGCTTGACCAAATACTTTTTATTTCGGCTCCGGTTGGGTTTTATCACCATTTCTTTTTGTTAAAGTCCTTCTTGTGTTTTACTTGGCGCAGCAAACCAGGCTTGCCTCCTTTGTTCGCCGACCTTTGGCGGGCTTCTGTCCAGAAGCCCTCCTTTGGCGTCTGAGTGTCTAGGTGGGCTGAATGGGGTTTAGTCACCCCCTGCACAGGGTCTCCTTGGAGACCCAAGTTACACTTTGTCTTGATTGGCTGAGGTGGTTGTCCGGGCCAGACAACCCCCCTGCTGAGTGATTGACAGCCAGGCTGTGTGAATGGGGGATTTTGGCATAAAGTGCAGGACTCTTGAGCTGGAAGTCAGAGTCGTCACTGGAACTGCAAAGAACCGAAGAGAAGCGGAGAAGAAGACGGCTGCTAGAACTCCGAGTCCCGGTAAAGCCCTGCTGCAGTCCTGAGCTATCTACCCTTCAACAACAAGAGAAGATCCAGACCGGAGTCTTCTTCCCTTGAGCCTGGTAGGATAAACCAGCTCACCTTCCACAGGCAGAGGATCCTCTTCTTGGTCGAAATTGCTGCACGTAGCTGTAGTGGTCCGGATAGCCATCTTAAGAGCCTCTCCTGTTTTAATGGACCGCACCTTTTATTCACTGTTGCTTTGCTGCTGATGGCTTCATCCCTGGGTAGTGCAGATCACTCCAGAAGTCGTCCTTCTTGTCCCACAACTGAAGCTTCAAGGAACTGTAAGTCTGTAGGAACTACCAGGAACAACTGCCGTGGCACCAGCTCTTCTTCATACGAATAAGGTACTGTGTCCAACTTCGAGGAACTTGGGTGAACCCCTTTTCTCCTCACCAAAGGCTTGTCCTCAACTTCCTTCCCTCTCATAACTTTTGCTTCGCTTTTGACAATATCCAAGTACTCCTGCCAATCTTGAATCGTGAACTGTTCTAACCTTGTGATCCTCGACAAGAGGACCCGTGTCCCATTGACACTGGCGCAGGCCTATTGACTTTTATCTACGTTTTAGAAAGTGTCTCTTGATTCTATCTGCCTTGACAAAAGTATTGCCTATGATTTTTGTCCCCAACTCCCTTGTGTTAATTCATGTGCTAAGTGTGTTCGACTACGGTAACATTTCGTCTTGCGGGTACGCTTCTCTTTCGTAAGATCGAACTGTCATTACTGTCAAAAAGTGCTTACGTAACAACCCCCAGTAACGTCTTTGTTTCACAACACCGGTCTATCAAATCCAAAGGTACTTACCTTGAATTGTTCTGCACAAGGGGAATTGGTTGTGTGTAGTGTAATTGAAATGTGGTTTTAATTTAATAGAAGTGAAATGTTTGTGAACAGATGGTCTAAAAAGAAATGTACATTTACTTTTTAACCAAAAACCTTGAGTCAGTGTTTGTTTGAGTCACAGTAATTGTAGTCCTTTGTGTAATCTCTACTACTGCTCATTTGCTCTTGAGATAAGTCTGGCTACTCCGCTACTGCTACCACTCTTACTGTGTAGTACAGGCTTGTACCAAAGGTGAAATTGTACTACCACCTGTAGTCTTAATATTGTCTAGTGGTCCCTAAGGGCACTGCCCAGGATTCTGCCTAACAGTTAGGAGATGTTACAAACATGTCCGGGGTAGGCCTCGGACCTTCTGGAATCCTCCAAAAGCGTAACTCGACGAAATCTTCACCCTTGAGGGGCGTAGAAAACTCTGAAACGGATCCCCAGTGATCAGATGTAGAAACGGTGGAGCTTGAGGCTCTATTTAACCGAAAAATGAGAAAAATCTCCTGAAAAAGCGCGAAAATGCAGCAAAAGCTCGAGAGCTACAGCACGAGGACTCCCAACACTTGAACGTGCGGTAAAAATCTGAGGATGGCTGCCAGAGTCGGGGCTTAGGGAGAGGGCAGTCATTGGCTGGGGGCAGTATGACCCAGAGACCAGTGATTGGTTACTACTAAGAAAGACAGATCAGAAACGAAACTGATACTGATTTTTTTCTATACTGAGGATTCCTGGCCTGACGACGGGGAATATTCATGAGCATGTGAATCCATGCCAGACCCCATGCTGGAGAAAACAATAAACCATAAAGATCTGAGCCTGTGGTTACATGTTTACAAGCACATGATTTGTAATGCAAGTTACTGGGAGGGATACATTATAGTCCAAAACAAAGGGTGTAAGCCTTGAAGCCGATGATGCAAGCGGGAATGAAGGGAGAATGTGTGGGTCAGCATGACCTCAAAACTCCCGTAGTGCCAGTCACCGAGCCTGCCAGGGGCATGGTAGAAAGACAGAGTAGTATTGTTCGTAGAATGTAGCTAATTGTCTATTCGACCTTGTTGCCAGGGAGAAGATGAGCCCAGCAGAACCCAAGCGATCGAAGACGGACGGACTGGGAACAATAACCTGGCATCTGCTATGGAGCGGGCTGACCATGTGTAGGACCGGACCAAACAGCCATGCAGGTTTTTTTTTTTACAGTATACAATGATGTCACACCTCCTTATAAGCTTCTGCTTGTACCCTTTTTCGGCAGAATGTTCCATAGTAGCAGAGTTCTTTGATGATGCACCGATTGTTGTGGAATAAATTCTTGTCATTCTTGCAAGAGTGAATTGGGCCTTTTTTCCCTAGCGGGTTGTATTTTCTCAGATGCGAGCGTACAGGGGTGTGCCTTCACTATAGAGTAGGGAACCCTTAGGAAGCCCCAGAGGGAGTAAGATGGTGCAGGCTTCGGCCTTTTGGGCCATACCTGAAGCTTAGACTAGTTAGTAGGAGATACTGATCTCTAGTTTTGATATTGCACTGGGTGTTAGGAACACCTGGGTTGGGGTGGAGAGATTACAAGGGAGGTTGAGGGACCAGGCAGGGAAACTCAATAGTTTGTCCAACCTCCAATCTGACAAGACTATACAAGCTTTACACTATCGGCCAATAAAAACCCTTCAGGCATCCTTTGGATTCAGGAATGTATTGAAGCCATCTGTGACAAAATTCACAGGAGTGAGCTTGTACCCTGCTAAGTGAAGGTGTGCGCAGCTTGGTTGGATATAGATGGATATGGGATCTGGGCCTATTTTGGTCCAGAACTCTATGGCCCTCGATTATCTCCTTACAAGGTAGAGTCTGCCACCTATTAAACCCCTTCTGCTGTTTCTTAGTAAATGGACAGGTAGAAATGGATGTTTCCTCATTAAGGCCCAGAGTAGGGCCTTTCGGGCAGTGTCACCCAGACTATGAGATTATCAAACTGTTTGGATCACTTACTGCTGTGAGAAGTCAGAAATCAGAGGCAGACACAAAGTGATACATTTCTCAACATTAGCTATTTTATTAACAGAAAGGGGTTTGGATAAAGGCCTAACTTTCCCTATCCTAAAGCAAATGTCCCCTCCTATGAAACAATCTAAAATATGCTGACCTTGTGTCCAAACTAAATGTGACCCTCACATTAATATACACAATCAAAAAGTGCAAGGTAAATGTTTCAAATTGCAATTCAGCAGATATGTGCAAAAACACAAACATATACTTTCAACCAACAATTCCTGTCAGGGGTGGATTCCCTTCCCCTGCATTATTTTAGGAGAAATGTTCTGTTTCAAGACCAGTCTCTTAAAGGTGATGCGAATGTCTTGTATCCAATACTTTCCTCAGGATGGCAAACAAGAAATGTCTCTTCCACAACAGTGGTTGGAATATAACAAAGAGGAAGTCTCTTGTGATCTTTCAGGATGGCCAAACAAAATATATCTTTTCCACAACATTGGTTGGAATACGGAATAGGAAAGTCGTCCTTACTTTTCAGGATGGTTAAACAAATGTCTTTGTTCCAATAATGATTAAAGTACGGAAAAAGGCAAATCTTTCCAAAGTCTTTAGTTGACAAAAATTTTCAATGAAAACAACAACTTAATACGACAAAGTTTCTCTTCTAAATATCAGTTCAAAGTGTGTTTCCCGGTAGTCTCTCCTGCCAGGAAACCTCAACTGAAACCTTTTGACATCCAGGTTTAATTTCGTGCCAGACATATCCTCCTTTTGGCTCACACAGATCCCTTGGTGTACTCTCTTGCCAGCTATCTCTTTCCAAAAAAGTTCCCTACCTGATGTTCTTATCCGGTCTTCCTGCAACATTCACACTCCTCCCAATTATCACACAATTGTACTTCTTCAATGGCACACCATTGTTGACTTCAGCTATCACGTGTACCAATTTCCCCCATACTGACATCCCATACATGAGTGTTTGTTCAAGGTCAACCTTTCCTTCAATCTCTTGGATTTTGGCATTGCTTGTTCCAGATTTGCCTCAACTGACATCTAATATCAGGAGAATTGTACCATATTTGCACCTTTATTCTCTTTTGGTAATGTCCTTTCGCTTTGGTCGGTATTCAAAATTGCTTTCCAAATAGTCTAACGAGTTCGCACGTAGCGGGGCCCCCTACTCGTCTAGGCATACTCACTGGTTCACCGTTCTGTGAGAGTTTTTCGCTGGGCCAGCTTCCCCGGCTTGTCAGAGTTTCGTTTGGTTCCAACATCGGCTTCTGAATTCCTTCAATGCCAGAACCTGTGCAGCTCTGCAGGACCATGCCTCCCCTGATCCCGCTACACACCGTTCACCTCAGCCTCCCCGGAGTTCCTCTTCTCCAGTCCCAAACGGAGCCAATCTGCCATTTGTATTTATTTTATTTATAATGCGCAGACCATCAGGCCCGGAGGCATCAGGGCGCAATTTACACAGGTTACAGATATGCATATATACAGACATAACATTACATAATTTACACAACGACAGAAGGTGACTAAAGGAATCTATCTACATATAATACAGTGCAGACCATCAGGCCCGGAGGCATCAGGGCGCAATTTATACAGGTTACAGATATGCATATATACAGACATAACATTACATAATTTACACAACGACAGAAGGTGACTAAAGGAATCTATCTACATATAATACAGTGCAGACCATCAGGCCCGGAGGCATCAGGGCGCAATTTATACAGGTTACAGATATGCATATATACAGACATAACATTACATAATTTACACAACGACAGAAGGTGACTAAAGGAATCTATCTACATATAATACAGTGATGCCGGTGCTGCTAGGTAATAACAGAGGTCAGCAGGTCAGAGTATGTAAGACAGAGGCGCTGAGCAGGGCTTAAAGCTGGTCAAAAAGCCAAGATCTAGTATTGGCTTGGAAAGTGTTAAGTGAGTCTTCAGCTCTGATTGTAGCAGGGAGGGAGTTCCATAGCTTGGAGGCTAGGACAGGGAAGCTTAAACCCCCTGATTTTTGCAGTTTAAATCTAGGGATCGCTAGACAGTGGGACTGGGCAGTTCTTAGTGGTCGGGAGGTCGAGTGGCGCGACAGTCGACTGCCGAGGTAGATGGGGACTTATTAGCCAGGCATTTGTGCGTAAGGGCGAGTGTTTTGAGTGAAATTCTCTGCTTGACAGGTAGCCACTTTAACTTGGTTCTAGTTTCTGTGATATGGTGGTTGCGGGGAATGTTTAGGGTGGCACGAATGGCATTGTTTTGGGTAGTTTGGAGTTTATTCAGGTTCTCTTGGCTGGTGCCTAGGTAAAGAGCACTACAGTAATCGATTTTAGCCATGATCAGGGTTCTCGCTAGTGTGACACTGTTGGAGATAGTAAGGAATGGTCTGCAGGCTGCAATGAGTTTGCATGTGTATGCAGAAGCAGATCTGACAGCATTCGTTTGTCGGGTTAATGATAGTGTAGCGTCAAGGTAGAAACCTAATGTTTTAGTGTCTTTTGAGACTCGAATGTTATTAGCGTCTATGGTGAATGACCGATAGGACGGTTCTAGTCTGCTCAGGCGTTGTGCAGTGCCCAAGATCAGAAGCTCCGTCTTGTCATCGTTTAGGCACAGCTGGTGTTGGGCCATCCAAGCTTGGATGACCAAGTAGACGTCATTAAGGGCCTTAGTGTCAGATAGATAATCACCAGTGATGGGAATGAGTATCTGGGTGTCGTCCGCATAGTTGGTATAGGAGACACCCAGATAGTCAAGCACATCAAAGAGTGGTTTTGTGAAGATGTTATAAAGTGTAGGTGACACGCAAGATCCCTGAGGTACACCACAGTGAATTGGCTATATGCAGACGTTCCTTGTTCTCCCCACGGCTCATTTCCATGGGACTTGCTCTGCCACTCGTCTTGCTTCACACGCCACATACTCTGCAGCCTTTCTCCTCTCACCTTCTATTCTGCAGCTACAGGTAGCCTCCAGGTTTAAGTGTCCTATGCAGCTGACTACATTTCTGACAACTAGACCGCACCTTACATTTGATGTCACATTGCCTCCTCAATGACCCCTTGCTCCTTAGTACTTGAGGCTTTCTGGGACATGAAGTCCAAGGAAGTTTCAAGTTACATTGTTGGATAGTTTTATGCAGACAACAATCACCACAAATATTAGATGTTAGATATGTTCTAGATTTATCATGTACATATGAAGACTGATCAGGGTTTTGCTTCAACGAAGTAGTGTTTACTCTTTTATAATTAGATGTTGCTGAATGACGACAACATGCCATTAAACATTCTGGAATTAAGGAATCTTCCTTGCAAGAAAGAGAAGAATTTTGCTTCTCTCCAGATGTAATTGTTAGGCAGAATCCTGTGCAGGTCCCTTGGGGACCACTGCAAAAAGATTAAGACTACAGGAGTAAGCAGTAAACCCAATTGGTAGCAGTCTGCATCACCCAGATTTACCTGGTAGCAGTGGCTGAGCAGTCAGACTTCTCGAGTAGGGCAGTATATAGAGTATACACAATAGGGCTAAAAATACAATAGAGCAAACAAACACTGACCAGAGCTTTGTATAAAAAGTATATCATAATTTATTTAAAACACACTTTAGGCAGTATACTAGCACTCTAAATCAAAAGCAAGTATCAAGTAAAGTATACACACCTCCCTTGATAACTACTAGATAAGTCAGAGTTAACACCCCACGATTTGTTAAACAGATGGGAGCACGTAACCCGATGGCACTCCACTAGTTAATTGAAAGGGAGAGAAAAAGGCAGAGCATAGAAATAATACAGGTCCCAACACTTTTAGGAGTTCTCAGCAAGGGAATAAAGGCAGTATATACTGTAGAGCCAAAGTTCATAGGCCAGACCCACTTTAAATGGAGCAAAGCAAAATGAGCCCAGGATCACACGGTTTAAAATGCACTAAAAGTCTTTGCAGAATGTTCAGAAGAGGTTGGGACGATTCAAGAAGGTAAAGTTAGAAGGTCTGGGGCCAGCCCAGTTGGAAAGCCAAGGATGTAAGGGTCACCTTGGGCAAACAGAAGAAAGGGAGGCCAGGCAGGACACAGTACCTTAAATAGAGAGGAAGCTCCAGCAGGGGCAGTTGTTCCTGCCAGTGGTTGCAGTTTGTTGTTTCGACCAGGGGAAGAGAGGATCTCGTCTGGGAGGAAACATGGAGTTGTTGCACTGCAGAGGGATGAAGCCAGCCGCGGAGTTCGTCAGAAAAAGGTGTGTTCCTTTTATTCGCAGTCAAAGTGGTGAAGCTTGGCTATGCGGCCGCTGGGGTGCTTGGCACGGGCGATTCGACCAAGAGACGTCTTTGGAAGGCGAAAGGGGGAACTGGTTGGTCCCACCAGCTCAGAGGAAGAAGACTCGTCCAGCAGAAGATCTTCTCTTGTCGTTGGGAAAGTGGCGAGTTTGTTGCAGCAGGGCTCCAACGGTGGTGTCGTCGTTGCAGATGGCTCCGCTTCTTCCCTCTTCGGATTCTTAGGTCCAGTGGCGACTTCTGAAGTTCCAGTCCCAAAAGCCCTGCTTTTATGCAGAAAAACCCCCATTCAACAGCCTAGCTGTCACTCAAACATGCTAAGTGGGGAGCCGGGCGTCTCGCCACTGGGCCAATCAGAATAGAGTGTGACTTGAGTTGCTAAGGCAATGCAGTCCAGGGTGCCAATTTCCCTCCCCACACATCCTGTGGAACCCAGAGTGGCACCATTTGGAGGGCTTCTGTGGAGAAGCACGCCAAAAAGTGGAACAAAGGGCTCAACCTTGGTCAGAGTTACAGAGACGGACACAAACGCCATTTTCGAAAACAGTTCTGGCAAAAAGACCCAACCATGAATATAATATTAAATAAATAAACCGGCGGTATCTTTAACATTGCACCAAAAAGTGGTGTGTTTAAAATCAATGGGAAAATCCCATAGGAAATATTCCGGTGGAATATTTTGAGTGGTAACCACTGCCATCAGCCAGAAACCCGACAAGGGGGGAGTGGACAGTGCCCCCTTGAAAACAGACCCAGGGTCAATATAATTAACCCCTTCCAGTACTTCCACAATATGATGGTTTGTACTGGTTCTGTTCACAATTTAGGACTAGTAAAGTCAATGGTGACTTTACATGCCCTGGGAGACAGTAGTCAGTCCCAGGGTATGGAGTCTATGTTTGGGGGTCACTATGACACCCCTGTGTTACTGCACTCAGGGTGTTGTGTAATACACACATAAAAAATAGATGATACCCTATGGAGTAAAAAGAAAACCCCATAGCCCAAAATCCCACAAATAGTCAGAGACATCTCTCAAATCATGCCTAAGAGTGGGAGTAAAAGAGTCTCACTCTCAGCAGGAGAAAAAAACAAACCCCAAAAATCCAGCAAAGCTGCTGGGGGACTCACTAGGTTTGGGAAATTATCCTTATAAGAGAATTCTCCCTAACAGTAGTCACTACTCTCTCCTGACAGACATCTCCTCCCATGTGATCCACCCTCAGAACACCAACCCCAGGGTCAGGATCAGATAGCGACTGCCTTCCCTTGGCCACATGGGAGGAGACTTTAGCTGGGAATCTGTCACCCCACTGCCCGATGTGGAAGGTTGTCTATGCTAGTTTCTATCAGTACTCCTGGTGCTGATCAGCGGGATACCGATTATAAAGTGCTGTGCCTTTGCCATCACATATGACAGGTAGAAGGTCCCTAGCACCCACTCCCCTCTTGAGATCTTATGACTGTCCGAGCCCTGACCCAAGAGACCCTCTAGAGGTCCGTCTGTACCGTGAACCTGGGGGTACAGTGTATAAATGGCTATCGGCATGGAAGGGAGAAATGTGGCGAGCGGAAAGGGTCTGCCTAACAGGACATCACCATTCACGTATTATTGCAGCATACAGCTTTCATTTGTAATGTATTATTCCATTGGGTGTCACTCCCATATGCCTTTCTGCTTAGCAGTGTGTTCTCTCCGCATCCTCTCCCTATATTTCTCTATGCATAATCAACAGGACTTATCCTATCCGCTTCCCTTAAATGCCCGGATACATTCTTCTGATAGTGAAAAATGCATGTTGCTCCTGAATGATAGACACCGAAGCTTTGAGCCTTGTCTGGGTGCTCATGTCACTGAGACGTATAAGACGTATGTTCTGGAAGCGGGGGAGGTCTGGGTGCTCATGTCACTGAGACGCGTGGTCTGGAAGAGGGGGAGGTCTGGGTGCTCATGTCACTGGGACGTATGTTCTGGGAGAGGGGGAGGTCTGGGTGCTCATGTCACTGAGACGCGTGGTCTGGAAGAGGGGGAGGTCTGGGTGCTCATGTCACTGAGACGTATGTTCTGGAAGAGGGGGAGGTCTGGGTGCTCATGTCACTGGGACGTATGTTCTGGAAGAGGGGGAGGTATGGGTGCTCATGTTACTGGGACGTATGTTCTGGAAGAGGGGGAGGTCTGGGTGCTAATGTCACTGAGACGTATGTTCTGGAAGAGGGGGAGGTCTGGGTGCTCATGTCACTGGGACGTATGTTCTGGAAGAGGGGGAGGTCAGGGTGCTCATGTCACTGGGACGTATGTTCTGGAAGAGCGGGAGGTCTGGGTGCTCATGTCACTGAGACGTATGTTCTGGAAGAGGGGGAGGTCTGGGTGCTCATGTCACTGGGACGTATGTTCTGGAAGAGGGGGAGGTCTGGGTGCTCATGTCGCTGGGACGTATGTTCTGGAAGAGGGGGAGGTCTGGGTGCTCATGTCACTGAGACGTATGTTCTGGAAGAGGGGGAAGTAGCTGTTCTCAACTTATCTTTTATGTAATTATCTGAAGAAAGGGAGAGGCGCTGCACAGGGCAGGAGGATTGGCCAGTATGCTCTTGCTTGCAACTGGGCACCCCTGTGTGCTTGTGCATCTATCTGGTGTGTGTGTCTGTGTGTCCTCATTATTTCTGGACTTGCAGGGCAAGGGAGTGTTAGGGAGAATTCTCTGTTTATGCTGAATTTCCTAACCTAGTGAGTCCCCCAGCAGCTTTGCTGGATTTCTGGAGTTTGTTTTTTCTCCTGCCAAGAGTGAGACTCTTTTTTCCCCACTCTTGGACATGATTTGTGGTGTTCCTTTGAATGTTAATGTGTTTTATGGGCTATGGGGTCTTTTACTCCATAGGGTCTCATGTGTTTTTTACTATGTGTGTTACACAGCACCCTCCAGTGACCCCCCACCATAGACTCCATACCCTGGGACTGACTACTGTCTCCCAGGGCATGTAAAGTCACCATTGGCTTTACTAGTCCCAAATTACTAACAGAACCAGTACAAATGATCATATTATGGACGTACTGGTAGGGGCCATTCGATTGCTCCTGGGTCTGTTGTTCGAGGGGGCACTGTCCCATCCCCCCTCGTCGAGTTTTGGCTGGTGGCAGTGGAAACTACTCTTTATATTCGACCGCGAATATATCTCTATGGGATTTTCCCATTGTTCGAGGCTAATACTTTTTAACATAGCCTCTAACATACCGCCGGTTTATTTATTTAATATTAATTCACCGGTTGGTATTTTCTGCCAAAACTCGGTTTTAAAATGGCGTTTGTGTTCGCCTCTGTAACTCCAAACCAAAGGTCGAGCCCTTTATTCCACTTTTGGCGGGCTTCTACACAGAAGCCCTCCAAAGTGGTGCCACTCTGTCTGGGTACCACAGGGGGTGTGGGAGAGGGTTTAGGCACCTTGGACTAAGTGGCCTTGCCAATTCAGGTCGCACTCTTGCGTGATTGGCCCAAGTGGTGAGCCGCCCCGCTCACCACTTAGCATGTTTGATTGACAGCTATGCTGAATGAATGGGGGTTTCTTGCATAAAAGCAGGGCTGTTGGGACTGGAACTTCAGAAGTCGCCACAGGACCTGAAAATCCGAAGAGGGAGAAGCTGAGCCGACCTGCTACGACGACACCGCCGGTGGAGCCCTGCTGAACCATCTCACCACTTCCCAACGACAGAGGAGAGCTCCCTGCTGGAGAGTCTTCTTGCCTTGACTGGTGGGCACAACAGTTTACCTTCTTTTTCGCTTCCAAGACATCCAAGTGGTCGAATTGCCCGTGCCAAGCACCCCGGCAACCGTATAGCCACTTACCCTTGCACCGCGAATAAAAGGACCGCTCCTTTTTATTGAGAACTCCGCGGCTGGTTTCCTCCCTGGCAGTGCAACGGACTCCTGTTTTCCTCCACGACGAGATCCTCTCTTCCCCCGGACGAAGCACCGACTTGCACCCGCTGCCAGGAACAACTGCCCCTGCTGGAACGTTTTCACCATTTTAAGGTACCGTGTCCGCCAGGCCTCCCTTTCTTAAGATTGCTACAAGGTAACAATAACCCCTTAACCATCTGGACTGGGCTGGCCGCCTTGACCATCTAACTGGTCCCTTTCTTTTGGTCCAACTCTTTCTGAACCTTTTGCGAGACTTTTGTGCACTTTTCAACCGTGTGACCTTGGACACATTTCGTCCGGAGCCTCTTAAAGTGGGCCCGGCCTCTTGAACTTTGACTATGTTTTTAACCTGCCTTCTTCTCCTACTGTGTTCTTCCGAAAGTGTTGGGATCTGTTTCTATCTTTGCTTTGCCTTTCTCTCCCTTGTGAACCAAGTTATTAGAGTGCCATCTTCGTTAAGCACTCACCGCTGTCTGAAAATAAGTGTTGCTTTTCTTAAGACTTATCTAATAACCGTTTAAGGGAGTGTATATCTTTTAGTGACCGTGTTTTTGAACTGCTTGATATTAGTGCCAGTGTGATTACTAGATGTGTTTTTAAATAAATAATTATATCTCTTTTACACCAAGCTCTGGTCAGTGTTTACTTGTTCTACTGTGTTCTTTTGACCTATTGTGAATACTCTTTATACTGCCTAACTCTTCTTGAGAGAAGTCTGACTGCTCAGCCACAGCTACCAGGTAAATCTGGGTGGTACAGACTGCTACCAATTGGGTTTACTGCCAACCACCTGTAGTCTTAAATCTTTTGCAGTGGTCCCAGAGGGAACTGCACAGGTTTCTGCCTAACAGGGAAGTAAAGCAAAACGCTTTACTTTACCTCCAAAAGTCCTGACAAGAGGGAAATCACAGCCAACCGTTGTGAGGTTCCACAGAGTTCAATGTGGGAAAGGTTGCACACTCCCACACTATAATGTAGATCCACAAGCTACTAATAGGCACATTACATATAGAGACAAGGTATAGGGAGAGCAGGGACCCACACAGTCAGACAGGGCCCCAACTGCTAACGCCAAAAAGTCCCACCATTTCTACCACTCTAGGGCCTAGCATTTGTAAAATACTAATGTAAACCTCAAAGTCAATGTAGGAGCTAGAAGGGGGGCGGAGGGGAACGCTTCGAAAACGCCAGCAGAGGTAAACCAAAGACAGGCTCCATGGAGTGAGAGGAATCAGGCATACACATCGAGTCAGGGGAATCAGGCGTACACATTATGGAGTCAGAGGAATCAGGCGTACACATTATGGAGTCAGAGGAATCAGCAGGCGTACACATTATGGAGTATGGGGAATCAGGCATACACATTATGGAGTCAGGGGAATCAGGCATACACATTATGGAGTCAGGGGAATCAGGCGTACACATTATGGAGTCAGGGGAATCAGGCGTACACATTATGGAGTCAGGGGAATCAGGCGAACAAGTTACTTAACAACTGTAACATTCTTTCGACAGGATGTTCCTCCCACATATTCCTCATCTTGTGATATTTGTTATCACCAGCTTCGCTGCTTCGGAAATCTTTTTTCGGCAGAGGGCGCTGTGCTTGAGGTTGTGGTGTCGATTGTCCATCGATGGGCTCCGTACCGTGTCAACGTCACTGTTGGTATAAATAGCTCGAGCCGCGCCCGTTGGCTTCAGTTCTGTTTTTTCGAGGAAATATTCGTAGAACACCCAGGTGTGTCCTGTGACTGATAGGCCCATCGTGAGAGGAAAGTGTAA
Organism: Ambystoma mexicanum; assembly: GCF_040938575.1. Taxonomy (NCBI): domain Eukaryota; kingdom Metazoa; phylum Chordata; class Amphibia; order Caudata; family Ambystomatidae; genus Ambystoma; species Ambystoma mexicanum. Next base: position 1,336,277,078 of record NC_090933.1, on the reverse strand, counting down.
GAAAAGTAAACTGTACTGCGGGGTAGGCTGTGAGGGTCGATGAGGAATACGTGGGAGGAACATCCAGTCAAAAGAACGTTACAGTTGGTAAGTAACTTGTTCTTCCTCATCTTGTGATAGACTCCCATAGCAGTGGTCAATTTGGAGGTGGGAGTACTAGTTATTGTTTTCATGGACGGAATGAAGTACCGCCCTGGCAAATAAACCCTCATTGGAGGAGGAGGCATCTAAGCAGTAATGCTTGATGAGGGTATGCATTGATGCCCATGTTGCAGCTGAACAAATATCTTTTGCAGGGACTCCCCTCTTCAAAGCTGCAGAAGTAGCCATTAGCCTAGTGGAATGGGCCCGTAGCCCATCCGGTGGGTCTTTTCCCGCTAATCTGTAGCATTCCAATATAGCTAGAATGATCCAGCGGGATATAGTTTGTTTTGTTACCGCCAACCCCAATTTACGACCTGTATAACCCACAAAGAGTTGGTTATCTTGACGTAATTTTTACATTCTTGAAATGTAAAAACTGAGGGCCCTTTTGGGGTCCAGTCTATGCAGTCTCTCCTCTTCTTTACCCAAATGAGGAGTAGGATAGAAAGTTGGTAAAATGATATTTTGTGACAAATGGAAGTCAGAAACTACTTTTGGTGACAAAGATGGTTTAACCTTAAGAACTACCTTGTAAAATGTGGTATATGGAGGTTTGCATGAGAGCGCCCGTAGTTCACTAACCCTGCGGGCTGATGTTAATGCTACAAGAAGGACAGTTTTTTGTGTTAGAAGCCTCAATGGACAGGAGTGCAGAGGCTCAAATGGTATACAAGTGGGAAATGTAAGAACTAGGTTTAAATCCAAAGTTGGGACATGAAACGGTACTGGTGGATATACATTGGTAAGTCCTTTCAGGAACTGAATGATTAATGGAATGTTGAAGTAAGAAAGCTCTTCCGTGGAGCGCTTGAAAATGGACAGCGCAGCAAGATATGCTTTAATTGTCCTGATCTGGAGCCCCATATTGGCTAGATGCAATAGGAAAGAAAGCACCATTGGGGTGCCACATTGAAAAGGGTCCACATCCTTATCTTTGCACTGGTTACTGAATTTGTTCCAACTGCACCGATACAAGGATTTTGTTGCTGGCCTTCTGGCCGAAAGCAAAATTTCCATTACGTCGTCCGGAAGGTTCCAATCCCTGTATCTCAACCTCTCAGAAACCATAAGTGAAGGAAGAGTGTCTTGACCTCTGGATGGAGAACCCGAACTTCCTCTTGCGAGAGAAGATCCTCTCTTTGCGGAAGAGGTATTGGAGGGCAGATGGACATGTGCAGAAGGTCCGGGTACCACATCCTCCTGGCCCAATCCGGGGCAATTAGGATCATTGTTTTCCTGAACTTTCTCAACCTCCTGATTAATTGAGGAATCAGGGGGACTGGAGGAAAGGTGTACAGTAGGGGAAAATCCCAGTCCACCACGAACGCGTCTCCTAGAGCTCCTCTCGGGGGAAATTCCCTTGAGCAATACTGTTTGTACTTCCGGTTAACCTCGGTCGCGAACAGATCCACTTGAGGGGTTCCCCAAAGGGTGAAGATCTCCAGAGGGACTTCCTGAGCTAACTCCCACTCGTGGGAGACTGTGCTCTGCCTGCTCAGAGCATCTGCCGCCGTGTTCTGCTCTCCGGCTAGGTGAACTGCCGATAGAGAGATTCCTTCCCGTATTGCCAAGAACCAGAGCTCCATTGCTTCTCTGCACAGTGGTAGTGATCCTACGCCTCCTCTTTTGTTGAGGTAGTACATGGCCACTGTGTTGTCCGTCATTATCAGGACATTCTTTCCTTGTACAGAGGGCAGGAAGACCTTCAGCGGTAGTATGATTGCCCTCAGCTCCAACAGGTTGATGTGTAGTTTTGACTCCGATGGAGACCAACGACCGCTGATTGTCAGATCGTTGGTATGAACTCTCCACCCCGTGAGTGAGGCGTACGTTACTACTGTTATCTCCGGCCATGGTTGCCAAAAAGATTCCCCTTTGAGGATGTTGTTGTTGCAAGCCCACCATAGTAGATCCTGAGCAACTGCGCTCGGCACTTGCAGAAGATCCAATATACTCCCCGAGAACTGGGACCACTGAGTCCTGAGGGCCCATTGAAGGGATCTTCTTCTCAATCTGACCTCTGGCACCAGAAAAATGCAGGATGACATGAGGCGGAACAACTTCAGAAAATCTAAGGCCGGCAGATGCTGGGCTTTCTGGAATTTTGTTACCATCTGCAGAATGTGGAGAGCTCTTATCTCGGGAGGCGAGGCTTTGCCCAAGGAAGTGTCCAAGACCGCTCCGATAAACTGGTGTTTTTGGGATGGTATCATGTGGGACTTCTTGAAATTGAGGGAGAAGCCCAGATTGTGAAGGAAGTGACAGGTGATCGACAGATGTTTTTGAGCTTGTTTGGGAGAACTTGCTCTGATTAACCAGTCGTTCAGGTAGGGGTAGACGCGAATCCCCCCTCTCCTGAGACTCGCTGCCACTACCGCCATCAGCTTGGTGAAAGCCCTTGGGGCGGAGGTCAGCCCGAATGGCAGAACTCGAAACTGATAGTGAGAACCGCCAACTGCGAACCTCAGGTACTTTCTGTGCTTGGGATGGATTGGCACATGAAAGTAAGCATCCTGAAGGTTCAATGATACCAACCAGTCTTGGAGTTGAAGAGCCTGAAGGATCTGAGAAAGGGTTACCATCTTGAATGTGTCCTTCCTGAGGAACTTGCTCAAGAGTCTTAAGTCCAAGATGGGTCTCAATCCTCCATCCTTCTTTGGGATGAGAAAATAAGCGGAGTACCAACCCTTGTTCCTCTCCGCTACAGGTATATGTTCTATTGCACCTTTCTCTAACAGGGTTAAAATTTCCTGCAAAAGAAGCAGGTCTGGAATTTTGGTCGAGTTGGCTCCCGGTGGATGATTGTGAGGCCTTTTTAGGAAGGGAAGGCAGTAACCTTGAGCTAATGTGTCCAGTGCCCAAGCATCTGAAGTAATGCCCCGCCATCCTCTCAGATGCTGAGAGATTCTGCCTCCCACTGGTGTTTTGTATGATAAGGCCTCAGAGTGATTTGGAGGCGGCTGCAGGAGCGGCTGAGGGTAAAGATACCGTTCCTGAAGATGGCTTTGTAGTCTTTCCTCGTCCACCATGAGTGACATTTCTTTTGCCCCTTTGAAAAGCCTGTCCTCTTCCTCTATCAAAAGAAGAGTAGTACCGAAAAGGACAACCCCTCCAGGAAGATGAGCCCGAATAGGGTTTCTGAGGTTGTCGCATGGAGGCACTAAGGGATTTAGCTGCCACTTTTGAGATCTGTCGTTTTTCTAGGCTCTCATCAGCCTTACTACCAAACAGCCTCGAGCCATCAAAAGGCATGTTCAGAAGTCTGGTCTGCACATCTGGTGCAAAACCCGACTTCTTCAACCACGCAAATCTGTGTGGCACTGTGCTTGATGCCATGGATCTGCTAATACTTTCAGCAGTATCCAGTCCAGACTGGAGACATTCCACCATTGCCTCCTTCCCGTCTTTGACAATACTCATGAAGCCTTCCCTTTCCTTGCCTTCCGGAATATGTTCAGCCGCCACCGAAATGCATTCCCACAGGGCATGTGTGAAACTGGCTAGGGTACAGGTGACACTGGTTGACTTTAAGGCCATGCTACCCGAAGTAAAAACTTTACGGGCCTAAGCATCAATCTTCTTATCCTCTCTATCCGGTGGTACGGTTGGATATGCAGTTTGTCTCGAAGTAGTTGCAGCCTGAATAACAAGACTTTCTGGAGTGGGATGTCTATTCAGATACTCGGGATCAGAAGTAGAAGTTCTATACTTCTTAGGAAAATTGCCGTTTACCGCAGCAATTTTGTCAGGGTTTTCCCAGTTCTTTCCCACTGATCTCTGAAGCGCCCTATGGAAAAGGGGAGAACTGGATCCTTCTGGGGGCCCCGAACAATTATGTCCGTCATATCGTCCTGTTCAAAAGTGGGTGAGGCTCTACCCCAGCCCATATATTCTACCACTCTGTTCATTAAACTCCTGTACCCTGAATCTGCATGTTCTGCAGGGTCAGGTCTTGCAAACTAATTCAGGTGACGTGTCAATGCCACTAGCAGAATGCAGAGTTTCGCACAGGTCTCATTTTAGATTCTGGCTCTATAAGTTCCTCTGGAACTTGTCTAGTGCCATATTGCACTCCAAAAGGAGAGGTTTCGTCAACCTCAGAGCCAGTTTCTTCAAAAATCGAAGACATAAACTTAAAAAAGTCCAATTTTGGTAATGGTGTAAATCTCCTCTCTTCCTCCTGAGTTTTCGTCGAAGGAATCTTCGACGACCCCGATGAAGTCTTCGACAAAGGCAGACGTTTTAGGCTTCGATATTGAAGCTGTCGGCGCCGATGGCATCGACGAAGTTGCGGTGGTGGTTTTTGACAACTTCTGTTTTTTATGAGGTGTCGGTGAAACACTCGACTCTCGAGGATTCCTCGACGATTTGTCGACTCGAGTTTTACGGGTTTCACCCATACTACTGGGTCTTACCGCAGTAGTTCACGTCTTCCCTGTGTCATCCAATGGAGCGACCGGGGTCTGGCTCTTTTGGGGCTTGCGGGGGTCAAGGCCGCATTCTCAAAGACCTCCATCATCTTTCTTCTAAAAGCTTCCATTTTCTTGGGGAATCCGATTTAGTAGGGCATCGAACCAATTGGGTTGATGTTTTGGATGATGGAGGACATCTATGCCTCCTTTTAACTTTTTTAGAAGATGAAGATCACCTCGATCTACTATCAGATTGGGATCTCTTAGACTGTTTTTTGTGACGTTCCGATTCCTTTGAATCATACGATTTTTTTATGTCTTTTCGACAAGGCCTTCGAAGTGGCCTTCGAAGCCTCCCGCCCCACCGCTAGTTTACCTTTCCTCTCACGGAGGGCCTTCTCCGTCATCGACTGACAGGAGCCACAGTCGCCAGTTCGATGATCTGAACCCAGGCACCAAAGACAGATGCGGTGAGGATCGGTGATTGACATCTTCGAACCGCAGTCGATACACTTCTTAAACCCAGTCTTGGGTGTAGAAGCAGTAGATGATTATGACATTTTCTGACAGAAAATCTCGAAGCGTGCTGTTCTCAAGAGCAAAGCAATCGGAAAAACAGAACTAAAGCCAACGGGCGCGGGTCGAGCTATTTATACCAACAGTGACGTTGACGCGGTACGGAGCTCGTCGAGGGACGATCGACGCCACGATCTCGAGCACAGCACCATCTGCCGAAAAAAAAATTCTGAAGCAGCAAAGCTGGCGATAACGAATATCACAAGATGAGGAATACATGGGAGGACACAATCCATTCGAAATATACATTATGGAGTCAGAGGAATCAGGCATACACATTATGGAGTCAGAGGAATCAGGCATACACATTATGGAGTCAGAGGAATCAGGCATACACATTATGGAGTCAGAGGAATCAGGCATACACATTATGGAGTCAGAGGAATCAGGCATACACATTATGGAGTCAGAGGAATCAGGTGTACACATTTGCGGAAGTGGAAAGCGTAGCATATGCCACTTGAGCCAAGTCTCCCATGCCACGGCGCATCCTGGAAGCTCACTTCCAGTTACCAGCCACATCACCAATGTTAGGCAGAATCCTGTGCAGTTCCCTTGGGGAACACTGCAAAAAGATTAAGACTACAGGAGTAAGCAGTAAAGCCAATTTGTAGCAGTCTGCACCACCCAGATTTACCCGGTAGCTGTGGCTGAGCAGTCAGACTTCTATCAAGAAGAGTAGAGCAGTATGTAGAGTATACACAATAGGGCCAAAACACAGTAGAGCAAACAAACACTGACCAGAGCTTTGTACAAAAAGTATATATTTATTTATTTAAAACACACTTTATGGCATATACTAGCACTCTCAATCAAAAGCAAGTTAAAACACAGTCAGGTAAAGTATACACACCTCCCTTAATAGCCATCAGACAAGTCAGGGTTAAAACACTACTATTTGTTAGAACAGACGTGAGCGCTTAACCAAGATGGCACTCTGATAATGTAGTTAAAGGGAGAGAAAAAGGCAGAGCATAGAAATAAAACAGTTCAACACTTTTAAGAGTTCAGAGCAAGGGGAGAAAGGCAGGTTATACTGTAGAGCCAAAGTTCATAGGCCAGGGCCACTTTAAATGGAGAAAAGAGAAATGTAACCAGGATCACACGGTTTAACGTGCACTAAAAGTCCTTGCAGAGTGTTCAAAAGAGGTTGGGTTCATGCAAAAGATATAGTTAGAGGGCCTGGAGCCAACCCAGTTTAGAAGCCAAGGATTTAAGGGTCACCTTTAGCAATCTGTAGAAAGGGAGGCCAGGCAGGCTCCAGTGGGGGCAGTTGTTGCTGGCAGTGGTTGCAGTTCGTCGTTCCGACCAGGGGAAGAGAGGATCTCGTCGAGGAGGAAACTTGGAGTCGTTGCACTGCACAGGGATGAAACCAGCCGCAGAGTTCCCGATTAAAAGGTGCAGTGCTTTTATTCGCGGTCAAAAGTGGTGAGCTTGGCTATCCGGCCGCCGGGGTGCTTGGCACACCACTGGGCCAATCAGAGTAGAGTGTGACTTGGGTTGCTAAGGCAACGCAGTCCAGGGTGCCAATTCTCCCCTCTACTCTTCCTGTGGAACCCAGACAGAGTGGCACCATTTGGAGGGCTTCTGTGGAGAAGCCCGCCAAAAAGAGGAACAAAGGGCTCGACCTTGGTCAGAATTACAGAGACGGACACAAACGCCATTTTAGAATCGAGTTCTGGCAAAAAGACCCACCGGTGATTTAATATTAAATAAATAAACCGGCGGTATCTTTAACATTGCACCAAAAAGTGGTGCGTTTAAAATCAATGGGAAAATCTCAGAGAATATTCCGAAGGAATATTTCGCGTGGTATTCACTGCCACCAGCCAGAAACTCGACAAGGGGGGACGAGACAGTGCCCCCTTGAAAACAGGCCCAGGGACAATCGAATTACCCCTGCCCAGTACTTCCACAATATGATGGTTTGTACTGGTTCTGTTCTCAATTTTGGACTAGTAAAGCCAATGGTGACTTTACTTGCCCTGGGAGACAGTAGTCAGTCCCAGGGTATGGAGTCTATGTTTGGGGTCACTATGACACCCCTGTGGTACTGCACTGAGGGTGCTGTGTACTACACATACAGAAAAACAGATTATACCCTATGGAGTAAAAAGAAACCCCATAGCCCATAAGCACATAACAAGTCAAAGACATTCCTCAAATCATGCCTAAGAGTGGGAGGAAAAGAGTCTCACTCTTAGCAGGAGAAAAAAACAAACCCCAAAAATCCAGCAAAGCTGCTGGGGGACTCACTAGGTTTGGGAAATTAGCCTTATAAGAGAATTCTCCCTAACAACCAACGATTGGCGGGCGTGCACATGACCCCAAATGCCAGCCATTAGCTCTGGAAGAATATCTTTGACCAACAGGTTGTACAAGTTTATACATAGCTTCTTCATCCCAAGGCGAACAGCTCAAGCCTGTGAAATACTGCTCACTAGCTCCACCCTTCTTAGGGCTCATAAGTGCAGTCTAGTCTGATAGCCTTGTGCTTGGTGCATTGGGGCATGTGTAGCAAACACCAGGCACATTATGGTGGTTTTAGAAAAGTATGAAAAACCCCTTCCACCTGAAATGTGAAGGTAGAAAAGCCATTTGGGCCACGTCACATATGCCACAGCGCCGCCCTGGAAGCTCATCTCCTGTTAGAGCAGATGAGCACAGCATTGAGGTATGCAAATGAACCCACTTGCAAGCCTCTAGTTCTAGAAGGTATGCAAATGAACCCACTTGCAAGCCTCTACTTCTAGAAGGTATGCAAATGAACCCACTTGCAAGCCTCTACTTCTAGAAGGTATGCAAATGAACCCACTTGCCAGCCTCTACTTCTAGAAGGTATGCAAATGAAGCCACTTGCAGAAGGTATGCAAATGAACCCACTTGCAAGCCTCTACTTCTAGAAGGTATGCAAATGAACCCACTTGCAAGCCTCTACTTCTAGAAGGTATGCAAATGAACCCACTTGCAAGCCTCTACTTCTAGAAGGTATGCAAATGAACCCACTTGCAAGCCTCTACTTCTAGAAGGTATGCAAATGAACCCACTTGCAGAAGGTATGCAAATGAACCCACTTGCAAGCCTCTGCTTCTAGAAGGTATGCAAATGAACCCACTTGCAAGCCTCTACTTCTAGAAGGTATGCAAATGAAGCCACTTGCAAGCCTCTACTTCTAGAAGGTATGCAAATGAACCCACTTGCAGAAGGTATGCAAATGAACCCACTTGCAAGCCTCTGCTTCTAGAAGGTATGCAAATGAACCCACTTGCAAGCCTCTACTTCTAGAAGGTATGCAAATGAACCCACTTGCAAGCCTCTACTTCTAGAAGGTATGCAAATGAACCCACTTGCAAGCCTCTACTTCTAGAAGGTATGCAAATGAACCCACTTGCAAGCCTCTACTTCTAGAAGGTATGCAAATGAACCCACTTGCAGAAGGTATGCAAATGAACCCACTTGCAAGCCTCTGCTTCTAGAAGGTATGCAAATGAACCCACTTGCAAGCCTCTACTTCTAGAAGGTATGCAAATGAAGCCACTTGCAGAAGGTATGCAAATGAACCCACTTGCAAGCCTCTACTTCTAGAAGGTATGCAAATGAACCCACTTGCAAGCCTCTGCTTCTAGAAGGTATGCAAATGAACCCACTTGCAAGCCTCTGCTTCTAGAAGGTATGCAAATGAAGCCACTTGCAGAAGGTATGCAAATGAACCCACTTGCAAGCCTCTGCTTCTAGAAGGTATGCAAATGAACCCACTTGCAAGCCTCTATTTCTAGAATGTATGCAAATGAACCCACTTGCAAGCCTCTACTTCTAGAAGGTATGCAAATGAACCCACTTGCAAGCCTCTACTTCTAGAAGGTATGCAAATGAACCCACGTGCAAGCGTCAAGTTCTAGAAAAATGTCTTTCAAAAGTGTAAGCAAAAGAATAAAATAAAAATGACTGATGCCAGTTAAATTCTAGTCTTTATCCAATATTCACTGGACTCAAACCGGATGCATGGACAATCCCCAGTCACTTTTACTAGTTTCAGGTGAGTAAGCACTCCTTATAGTAATAGACAGGACAAAGTCAGAAGGCAATACGCACTCCTTATAGTAATATACAGGACAAAGTCAGAAGGCAATACATGTGTCACAGCTGTATCCCACATGTGCCGATTTGGAGGCACATAACCGGAGGAGTCGACAGAAGAGACCCCAAAGAAGAGCTCCAGACATGGCCCCAAGAACCAGAAGCAGAGCAGGGATCCGCCCCAATGGAAACCAATGACGAATGGGGTTAAAGGCCGCCTGTGAAAACCTCCAACAATGGATAACAATCAAGAACAACCCACCAGTGCCCATGGGTAGGCAGGCACTCACGGTCTTGGCTCCCAAAAAGGCAGTCCAAGACCCCCCAATAAGCTGCTAAATAGAAGACTTCTTTAACAGAATCTGAACAGCGAGAGTCTTCAACCCCGAACCCAGGACAACCCAGACGGTAAAGAAGGAGAACAACCTCTCTTCGCAGGAGTGGATCCTCAAGTCCGATGCAAAAGCAGCGGCAAAGAATACCCCAAAATGGCTAGAGAATGGCACACCAAACAAAGAGGGTGCCTATCCACAGAAAATGGTTCACAATCAAAACTATGGCTGAGGCGACCCAGGATGTTCCCCAAGAGCAGATGAGCTGGGGGTGTTCGGGCATCAACACATTTCCAGGTGACCAACAAGGCGAGGCAACAACAAAGGTAAAGCAGGTAGCGAGCGGGTAAATAACCGATGGCAGTCCCAGCACACAAGGAGAGCAAGCAGGATGGCAGAAAAAACCCAGGAAGGACGGCCAACAACCAAAAATCCCAACCAGCGATCCGCCAATGATATTAGATCCAGTCAGTATGGTCGGATCCATTCTTTAAAATGTACCAATGGCATGAATCTTGCAGCAGGTAAGCAACCTTCCTTCCAGGAAAATGTAGTCTGAACTAAGGGTAGGCACAGGGTCTCCCGCAATTATATGCACACACACGAGGGTTGGACTAAACCAGCTCACCAGTCGCACTAGGGGCTAAAAACAAAGGGTTACACGGTCAGCCACTCTGGTTGGCTTTAAATCCACCAGTCACCCCAGACCACCCCCAAAAGGATGTTATATGTCCTGCCCAGGGCCAGGAAAGCAGTTCAAACCGCTCTAGCCGTTGAATGACTGGACTCACAAATAGCTCACTTATGCACTCGTGAAACAAGATTTGAGACCCTTTGCCATGCCATTCTGAGGGATGGCCAACTCGCCCACCTATCGCTTAGCCAGTTTCCAGGCAATCTAGCTGCTCAACCAGTCCAGAAGACGCACATGTGGAAAGTTTCTGGATGCTTTAATAAAGTAGAATATATGTCACCTAGCGCTGAAGCTAGTTCCATTGTGAACAAGTGCCTCTATTCACTGACAGCACCTTGCTCTGGTGTCTATACTCTCGCATCACTAATAGAAGCTATCATTCTACAGCATGATACGATATATGATATGATAGGATATGGCATTTATAACACACCTATACAAAAGTGTATCAAGGCGCGACAAGGCAAGGGAGGGGAGGGGAAACAGGGGGAAGAGGGAGACAGCAATCCTACTAGGCCAGGTGAGGGGAAGGGGAAAAGTGCAGGGGAAGGGGAGGGGACAGTGCAGTACATAGGATAACAGGAGAATAAATAGAGACACTAAATAAAAGTGCAGGCAGCTGGTGGCAAGTGCAAGGGTAAGTGCAGACATCAGTGTCAGGTGCTAGTAGGGGCTGTAGGAATACAGAGACAGTCCCCGTGTTCAAGGGTTGCCAGGGGGCAGTGCAGGTGTGCAACTGGCAGGGGAGTGGTGGGGGGGACCTGGGCCAGAGATCAGAGGGTAGCCAGGTAAACCAGTGCAGTTTCAGATCAAGCCAGGAGATCAGCAGGGGCGAGGAGGAGAAAAAGCAGGAGCAAAGAGGAAGGCTTTGAGGTGCTTCCGGAACCGGAGATTGTTCTCCTCAAGTTTCAGAGGCAGGGAGGCTGTTCCAGAGAGAGGCCCCAGAAGATGAAAGGGATCTACCACCAACTCGCCGCTTGGAGAAGCGACTAACCCTGAGGGAGTTGGAGGCGGATGAGCGAAGAGCTCGAGAAGGAAGATATTTAGGAAGAGAGTTGAAGGTATTGAGGTCCCAGGCCCCAGAAGGCTTGGTGGACAATGCAGAGGGTTTTGAACGTAATCCTCGCCACCACTGGGAGCCAGTGCAGAGATTTCAGTCGTGGAGAGATACGATCCCTGGGCTTGAGGCCAAGGACAAGTCTCGCAGTCCTGTTTTGGATGAGTTGCAGAGGGCGGAGAGTAGAGGCAGGCAGATTTAGAAAGAGGCAATTGCAGTAGTCCAGCCTAGAGAGAACCAGAGCTCTGGAGACGGTGAGCTTCTGGAGGAAGGAGAGGAAGGGAAGAATACCACTGAGGAGGTGCAGCTGTTAGTGTGACTTCTTAGAGATGTGAGAAGAGAAGGAAAGTGTGGAGTCGAAGATGACCCCAAGGTTTTTAGCCTCACAGGTGGGAGCAGGAAGAGGGCCAAGAGAGGCCGGCCAGAGAGTGACAGGAAAGGAGGGAGCATGTGTGCCGATGAGGAGAATCTCAGTCTTACTGGCATTAAGGCAGAGATCATTGGCGGCACACCACTCCTGGATGGCGGACAGACAGTCGGAGATGAGAGAAGGAGACGAGATGGCTGAAAAGAGCCTGAAAATAAGCTGAGTGTCATCCCCAAAGCACTGAAAGTTGGGGCAGAGAGCGGCTAAGCGGTGGGCAAGAAGTTCCAGTTATTGGTTAAACAGCCACGGAGCGAGGTTAGACCCCTGGGGAACACCACAGGTAGAGATAGAGATAGAGGAGAGGAAGGACCCAAGTTGGACCTGGGAGGGTCGATCGGAGAGGAAAGAAGTCAGCCAAGCCAGGGCCTGATTAGTGATACCCAGGTTATCACAGAGACGGTTGAGCAGGATGGCATGGTTGACCGTGTCAAAGGCAGAGGAGAGCAGGAGAGCAGTTTCCGTGCTTCTGGCAGCTCTGAAGCCAGACTGATGGTCATGGAGACAGCCAACAGATTCAGAGTGGAGATTAAGCTGGGAGATGGCCGGCTTTTCTAGGAGTTTGCCTAGGAAATGAGTGATGGTGATTGGACGATAGTTAGCCGGGCAGCAAAGGTCGGCAGAGGGTTTCTTAAGAAGAGGGTGCACAAGGGAGTACATCAGGGGGAGGGGAAGACTCCAGTGGTGAAGGAGTGGTTACAGAAATCACCCAGGGCAGGAGCCAGGGTGTCAACATGGTCTTGATGGTTTTGGAGGAACAGGGGTGAACCCGTTTTGACGAGACTTTCATAGACCTGACTTGTCTAGAAACCTCATCTGAGGAGAACAGGGGAAAGGCAGAGAAGCAGGGAGGAGAGGTGGCCGAAGAAGGGCCAGAGGAAGAGAAGGGAGAAGATGAAGGAGGAGGAGAGGACGAGAGAGAGGACAGGATGTCCTGAGTTTTAGAGATGAAATGAGAGGCCAGGGCCGTGCAGAGGGCCTGGGAGTTGAAAGGAGAGGTAGAGACTGCAGCAGGATTGGCCAGCTCTGTGCAGATTTTAAAGAGTTTGGCCAAGTTGTTAGATGCCGCAGAGACTCTGGCTTGGATATGGGCTCTCTTCTTGATGCGGACAAAGAGACGGCATTGCCTTTGGAGCAGGCGGCAGGCCAGTCAGAGGATGTACCAGAAACACACCATTTCCTCTCAGCCACTCTGCAATTGCGTTTAAGGGTGGCGAGGTCTGAGTCATACCAATAGTTGCACTTGGCTTTGGGCTTCAGGTGGATCCTCATGACAGGGGCAAGAACATCGAGAGTATCAGAGTAGCAGAGTGTAGCATGGAGAGGGCTGTGTCAGGGTGTGACTCAGCCAAGGGGTGAGGGGAGGCGAGATAGTGGCGGCGAAAGCCTCAGCTGACACATACTTCAGGGATCGGATAACCGGGAAGGTAGGTGGCAGTGCTGGGGTTGGCTTGTCCCGAGAGGTAGAGAGGATGAGATGGGAGGAAAGGAGAAAGTGGTCACTTCAGGAGAGAGGCGTGGTCAGAGGGGACGAAAGGGGAAGGTCTGAAGAGATTAGAACATCCAGAGTGTGCCCTGCAGAGTGAGTCGGGCCAGAGAGGAGAATAGAGAATGAGAGAGAATCGCAAAGATCACGAAAGAGTCCAGTGGAAGGACAGGAAGCATCCAGGTGGATGTTGGAAGTCTCCAAGAAGGAGGAGTTGAGGGGTTGAGAGCAGGAGGGAAGAGGAGAGGTCAGCCCACTCAGAGAGGAAGGGGGGGATCTGACGAGTTGGCCGATAGATGGTAGCCACAGTAAGGGAACAGCCAGGAGGCAGAGAGAGAGAGAGAGAGAGCCTGCACACGAGGCATTCGAAAGAGGTGTAGACCTGCATAGGAATGACAGAGGCAGGAATCCACTCTGGGAAGATCAGGGCTACACCCCCTCCGGAATGGTTGGACCTGGGCGCGGAGAGGATCGTGTAGCCATCAGGGAGGAGAATGTCAAAGCTCGTAACAGAGCTGGCCGTGTACCATGTCTCGGTGAGACCAAGGACATCGAGGTGAAGTTCCTCCAGGAGGCGGCAGATGTCAGAAGAGTTTTTGACAGCTGAGCGAGAGTTTAGAGTGGCAATATAGAAAAGTTTGCCGTCCTTGAAAGACTTCCGGTGAGGGGTACAATCCAGAGGTACACCCTGCAGAGGTGTAGAAGCAGCCTGAGGGAGGGACAAAAGAGGAAGGAGGAGAGGGCCAGGCAGCCAAGGAGGAGACAGCAGGGGTAGGCAAGGAAGCCGTGGAGGTAAGAGAAGGGACAGCAGGAGAAGAAAGGAAATTGATGAGCCGCGGGAAGCCTCTATCAAAGCGGAGAAGGTTTGCTTGAGGGCCTTGGACCAAGACGGTACAGTTCAAGTAAACATTAATGATGACCTTAGAGGAGAGAAAGGAGGCCAGTGGGGCCTCCCACCGGGTGCCACCATTAATGGAAGAGGAAGAGAAGGGAGAGAGTGTCAAAGCGGCGTTTACGCCCGTACTGAAAGGAAACAGGAGGCTCCTGTTTCCTTTCAGTACGGGCGTAAACGCCGCTTTGAATACGAATTGAATCACCACACTTACGTGATTATATAGTGGAGCCGATAATTTGAACCCATTACTTCTGCTCATTGCACAACTATATAGCATCAGACATTTGCCCAAGCATCCTCAAGCCTTAGAAGAAGAGCTTTGCTGCTCAAAACACGTGTCGGCTCTCTTGTTCTGTATTAAAAAACACTCAACTGAGCCCTGTAACATAGTGTTTGTGTGCGCAGTTAATGGTAGCAAACCAAGTCTCATCACAGTTCCTTACGTAGACACCTGTGACAGGGTGCCCACAATTTGCTTCCATCTGCAGCCTCTTAACACACTCAATTCTCTGTCAGGGCGCCAAACCACAACTGTCCATCACTGCCAAAACCACCTTCTTCCCTTTGAGAATTACTTACCATCAACTGATGGATTACACCCCTTTGACCAGTCTTGCCCTTACATGTGCCACTGTAACCCTCTTGCCACAATCCTATCCATGCTTCACACACATAATTAATTCTCACCTCACTCACTATCACTCTGGTCAAATCTTACCTTGCTGGTTTTGTCCCAGTGTACTTTGGGAACAACAATGAACTGGAAGCACTTTAATTCCTGGGCACATCGCTCAGAGTTGCGGCCTTCATTCTCAAAGTCCAGTTCCTGAGCCAGTGTCCCCTTCAGGTCCTGGAAAGAGAGAAAATCTTTGTAAATGACTTGCTTTCCGACGCAGCATTTAGTGCCATACAAGGAAGCTACTGCAAGAGGTTAATTCAGTTTTTGATCAGACCACACAATGAAATTAAAAGGGGTAACAGATTAAAACCACGTCCCCTGGAGTGAAGCTGAAAATCCTAAACTGTACCTCGGGCAAGTGGACCTGAACATTTTGGGTTTTCTTTACCTGGTTTACCAAGCTTCTATCAGTAATGGGGTAGGAGGCCGAAGACTCACAAGATAGCAACATAACTCTGCAGTGCAAAAGAACAGTCTCAGGGATCAAAGAAACTATGCGTGTAAACCTATGTATAAATGATGATAAGCAACTATTATTTAATTCATTTGATAAATGTAGGGTGCAGGGGAGGAAAACATAGCCTGGCACGAGGGCTGAACATAAAGCAATACAGAGAGAGTGGCCACAATTTGAGACACTTCCGTCCCCTGCACACCAAACACGCTAGATAACCAGCCAATTTTTTAGAAAAAGACTACCAATTTTTCACTAGAAATTAAATCAACACAATTAAATACAAATAAATCTGGCGTAAACTTTTACATATGTGTGTATGAACATTTATCAACTTGATTGATCAAAATCAAGACTTCTCCCACCCAGTAGGGTACATCACATTTCCAATACAAAAACATCTGTGATTTGCTCTGTGCTTTTCGGGGTGAAATCCCCCTTCCTCAAGAGCAGTTAACTGTAAGATAACAGATAAATAAATTCTGTAAATAATCCATTTCATATTCATTCAACTAGAAGTTTATATGTAAAATAGAATCTTTCATGTCTACTGATCACCACATCTAATTCGTGCTTAATTCTGAAAAGAGGTGTGGTAGCGAGTTGGAAGACACCAACCATAGTCCCAACTCCATACATGCTGGAAAGTGTGGATACCAAAAAGGTAAATGTGACCCAAAAAAAAGGGATCACTATAGTATGTAAGACCTAGTGCACTGAATATGTCTCTATATATTAAAGATAAGTGAATTAAGCGTAGAGCAAATCACAGATGTTTTTATATTGCAATGGGATGTACCCCACTGAGTGGGAGAAGTCTTGATTTTGATCAATTAAGCTGATAAATGTTCATACAGACATATGTAAAAGTTTACACCAGATTTATTTGTATTTGATTGTGTTTAATTGCTAGAAAAAAAATGAAAATGCTTTTTTAAAAAATTGGCTGGTTATCTAGCATTTTTGGTGTGTAGGGGACAGGAGTGTCTCAAGTTGTGGACACTATTTCTGTATTACTGTAGAACAGTAACACGTAGGCCCCCTCAAGTGAAGGACAACTACAGAAGTCCAGTTTAATGAGCCGTCCACTCTACAGCAGCACCATTGTCGGTGAGGAACATGAGCCAAGAGCTCAAGGGGAGCACACAGGCTGCCGAGAAGGATCCGACTATGCCCGCCAGATCAGAGGAGGGGATACTCCTAAAGCAGGCTCCCTTTGGTTGGGAAGTAGCAGCTCCAGCAAATCCTCTGCTTCAGCAACAGAGCCATCAGCCAGATCCTCTGCCAGCCAGATCACCTGCTTCAGCAACAGAGCTACCAGCCAGATCCTCTGCACCAGCAACAGAGCTACCAGCCAGATCCTCTGCTCCAGCAACAGAGCTACCAGACAGATCCTCTGCTCCAGCAACAGAGCTACTAGCTAGATCCTCTGCCAACTAGATCCTCTTCTCCAGCAACAGAGCTACTAGCTAGATCCTCTGCCTGCCAGATCCCCTGCGCCAGCAAGAGAGCTACTAGCTAGATCCTCTGCCAGCCATATCCTCTGCTCCAGCGACAGAGCTACCAGCTAGATCCTCTGCTCCAGCAACAGAGCTACCAGCCAGATCCTCTGCTCTAGCAACAGAGCTACCAGCCAGATCCTCTGCTCAACAGAGCTACCAGCCAGATCCTCTGCTCAACAGAGCTACCAGCCAAATCTTCTGCTTCAGCAACAGAGCTACCAGCCAAATACTCTGCACCAGCAGCAGAGCTACCAGCCAGATCCTCTGCACCAGCAAAAGAGCTACTAGCCATATCCTCTGAACCAGCAACAGAGCTACTAGCCAGATCCCTGCACCAGCACCAAAGCTATCAGCCAGATCCTCTGCACCAGAGCTACCAGTCAAATCCTCTGAACCAGCAACAAAGCTACTAGCCAGATACCTGCACCAGCACCAAAGCTATCAGCCAGATCCTCTGCACCAGAGCTACCAGCCAAATCCTCTACTCCAGCAACACAGCTATCAGCCAGATCCTCTGCACCAGAGCTACCAGCCAAATCCTCTGCACCAGCAACACAGCTATCAGCCAGATCCTCTGCACCAGAGCTACCAGCCAAATCCTCTGCACCAGCAACAGAGCTACCAGCCAGATCATCTGCACCAGCAACAGAGCTACCTGCCAGGTCATCTGCACCAGCAACAGAGCTACCAGCCAGATCCTGTGCTCCAGCAACAGAGCTACCAGCCAGATCCTCTGCTCCATCAACAGAGCTACCAGCCAGATCCTCTGCTCCAGCAACAGAGCTACCAGCCAGATCCTCTGCTCTAGCAACAGAGCTACCAGCCAGATCCTCTGCTCAACAGAGCTATCAGCCAGATCCTCTGCTCTAGCAACAGAGCTACCAGCCAGATCTGCAGCACGAGCAACAGAGCTACCAGCTAGATCTTCTGCCAGCCAGATCCTCTGCTCCAGCAAAAGAGCTACCAGCCATATCCTCTGCCAGCCAGATCCTCTGCTCCAGCAACATCGTTACCACATATCCTCTGCTCCAGCAACAGATCTACCAGCCAGATCCTATGCACCAGCACCGGAGCTACCAACCAGATCCTCTGCCAGCCAGATCCTCTGATACAGCAACAGCACTACCACAGATCCTCTGCTCCAGCAACAGAGCTACCAGCCAGATCCTCTGCACTAGGACCAGAGCTACCAGCCAGATCCTCTTCTCCAGCAACAGCGCTACCACAGATCCTCAGCTCCAGCAACAGCGCTACTTGGTAGATCCTCGTCTACAGCAACAAAGCTACTAGCTAGATCCTCTGCCAACCAGATCCTCTTCTCCAGCAACAGAGCAATCAGCCAGATCATCTACTCCAGCAACAGAGCTACCAGCCCGATCCTCTGTACCAGCACCAGAGCCATCAGCCAGATCCTCTGTACCAGCACCAGAGCTACCAGCCAGATCCTCTGCTCCAGCAACAGAGCTACCAGCCAGATCCTCTGCAACAGAGCTACCAGCAAAATCCTATGCTCCAGCAACAGAGCTACTAGCCACATCCCTGCACCAGCACCAGAGCTGCCAGCCAGATCCTCTGCACCAGCACCAGAGCTGCCAGCCAGATCCTCTGCACCAGCACCAGAGCTACCAGCAAGATCCTCTGCTCCAGCAACAGAGCTACCAGCCAGATCCTCTGCTCCAGCAACAGAGCTACCAGCCAGATCCTCTGCTCCAGCAACAGAGCTACCAGCCAGATCCTCTGCTCCAGCAACAGAGCTACCAGCCAGATCCTCTGCTCCAGCAACAGAGCTATCAGCCAGATCCTCCGCTCCAGCAACAGAGCTACCAGCCAGATCCACTGCTTGCTCCAGCAACAGAGCTATCAGCCAGATTCTCTGCCAGCCAGATGCTCTGCTCCAGCAACAGAGCTACCAGCCATAGCCTCTGCTCCAGCAACAGATCTACCAGCCAGACCCTCTGCCAGCCAAATCCTCTGCTCCAGCAACAGAGCTACCAGCCAGATCCTCTACTCCAGCAACAGCGCTACCACAGATCCTCTGCTCCAGCAACAGAGCTACCAGTTAGATCTTCTGCCAGCCAGATCCTCTGCTCCAGCAAAAGAGCTACCAGCAAGATCTTCTGCTCCAGCAACATAGCTACCAGCCAGATCCTCTGCTCCAGAAACAGAGCTATCAGCCAGATTCTCTGCCAGCCAGATCCTCTGCTCCAGCAACAGAGCTACCAGCCAGATCCTCTGCTCCAGCAACAGAGCTACCAGCCAGACCCTCTGCCAGCCAAATCCTCTGCTCCAGCAACAGAGCTACCAGCCAGATACTCAGCACGAGCAACAGAGCTACCAGTTAGATCTTCTGCCAGCCGGATCCTCTGCTCCGGCAAAAGAGCTACCAGCCAGATCCTCTGCTCCAGCAACAGCCCGACCACATATCCTCTGCTCCAGCAACAGAGCTACTAGACAGATCCCTGCACCAGCAACAGAGCCACCAGCCAGATCCTCTGCACCAGCAACAGGGCTACCAGCCAGATCCAATGCTCCAGCAACAGAGCTACCGGCCAGATCCTCTGCTCCAGCAACAGAGCTACCAGCCAGATCCTCTGCTCCAGCAACAGAGCTACCAGCCCGATCCTCTGCTCCAGCAACAGAGCTACCAGCCCGATCCTCTGCTCCAGCAACAGAGCTACCAGCCCGATCCTCTGCCAGCCAGATGCTCTGCCAGCCAGATCCTCTGCTCCAGCAACAGAGCTACCAGACAGATCCTCTGCTCCAGCAACAGAGCTACTAGCTAGATCCTCTGCCAACTAGATCCTCTTCTCCAGCAACGGGGCTACTAGCCAGATCCCTGCACCAGCACCAAAGCTATCAGCCAAATACTCTACTCCAGCAACACAGCCATCAGCCAGATCCTCTGCACCAGAGCTACCAGCCAAATCCTCTGCAACAGCAACAGAGCTACCAGCCAGATCATCTGCACCAGCAACAGAGCTACCTGCCAGATCCTCTGCTCCAGCAAGAGAGCTACCAGCCAGATCCTCTGCACCAGCAACAGAGCTACTAGCCAGATCCCTGCACCAGCACCAAAGCTATCAGCCAAACCCTCTACTCCAGCAACACAGCCATCAGCCAGATCCTCTGCACCAGAGCTACCAGCCAAATCCTCTGCAACAGCAACAGAGCTACCAGCCAGATCATCTGCACCAGCAATAGAGCTACCTGCCAGATCATCTGCACCAGCAACAGAGCTACCAGCCAGATCCTCTGCACCAGCAACAGAGCTACCAGCCAGATCCTCTGCTCCAGCAACAGAGCTACCAGCAAGATCCTATGTTCCATCAACAGAGCTACCAGCCAGATCCTCTGCTCCAGCAACAGAGCTACCAGCCAGATCCTCTGCTCTAGCAACAGGGCTACCAGCCAGATCCTCTGCTCAACAGAGCTATCAGCCAGATCCCCTGCTAAAGCAACAGAGCTACCAGCCAGATCTGCAGCACGAGCAACAGAGCTACCAGCTAGATCTTCTGCCAGCCAAATCCTCTACTCCAGCAAAAGAGCTACCAGCCATATCCTCTGCCAGCCAGATCCTCTGCTCCAGCAACATCGCTACCACATATCCTCTGCTCCAGCAACAGATCTACCAGCCAGATCCTATGCACCAGCAACAGAGCTACCAGCCAGATCCTCAGCTCCAGCAACAGCGCCACTTGGTAGATCCTCGTCTACAGCAACAAAGCTACTAGCTAGATCCTCTGCCAGCCAGATCCTCTGCTCCATCAACAGAGCTACTAGCTAGATCCTCTGCCAACCAGATCCTCTTCTCCAGCAACAGAGCCATCAGCCAGATCATCTACTCCAGCAACAGAGCTACCAGCCAGATCCTCTGCACCAGCAACAGAGCTACCAGCCAGATCCTCTGTACCAGCACCAGAGGTACCAGCCAGATCCTCTGTACTAGCACCAGAGCTACCAGCCAGATCCTCTGTACTAGCACCAGAGCTACCAGCCAGATCCTCTGCTCCAGCAGCAGAGCTACCAGCCAGATCCTATGCTCCGGCAGCAGAGCTACCAGCCAGATCCCCTGCTCCAGCAACAGAGCTACCAGCCGGATCCTCTGCTCCAGCAACAGAGCTACCAGCCGGATCCTCTGCTCTAGCAACAGAGCTACCAGCCATAGCCTCTGCTCCAGCAACAGAGCTACCAGCCATAGCCTCTGCTCCAGCAACAGAGCTACCAGCCAGACCCTCTGCCAGCCAAATGCTCTGCTCCAGCAACAGAGCTACCAGCCAAACCCTCTGCTCCAGCAACAGAGCTACCAGCCAGATCCCTGCACCAGCAACAGAGCCACCAGCCAGATCCTCTGCACCAGCAACAGAGCTACCAGCCGGATCCTCTGCTCCAGCAACAGAGCTACCAGCCGGATCCTCTGCTCTAGCAACAGAGCTACCAGCCATAGCCTCTGCTCCAGCAACAGAGCTACCAGCCATAGCCTCTGCTCCAGCAACAGAGCTACCAGCCAGACCCTCTGCCAGCCAAATGCTCTGCTCCAGCAACAGAGCTACCAGCCAAACCCTCTGCTCCAGCAACAGAGCTACCAGCCAGATCCCTGCACCAGCAATAGAGCCACCAGCCAGATCCTCTGCACCAGCAACAGAGCTACCAGCCAGATCCACTGCTCCAGCAACAGGGCTACCAGCCAGATACTCAGCACGAGTAACAGAGCTACCAGCTAGATCTTCTGCCAGCCAGATCCTCTGCTCCAGCAACAGCGCCACCACAGATTCTCTGCTCCAGCAACAGATCTACCAGCCAGATCCTGATAAAGCAACAACGCTACCCCAGATCCTCTGCTCCAGCAACAGAGCTATCAGCCAGATCCTCCGCTCCAGCAACAGAGCTACCAGCCAGATCCACTGCTTGCTCCAGCAACAGAGCTATCAGCCAGATTCTCTGCCAGCCAGATGCTCTGCTCCAGCAACAGAGCTACCAGCCATAGCCTCTGCTCCAGCAACAGATCTACCAGCCAGACCCTCTGCCAGCCAAATCCTCTGCTCCAGCAACAGAGCTACCAGCCAGATCCTCTACTCCAGCAACAGCGCTACCACAGATCCTCTGCTCCAGCAACAGAGCTACCAGTTAGATCTTCTGCCAGCCAGATCCTCTGCTCCAGCAAAAGAGCTACCAGCAAGATCTTCTGCTCCAGCAACATAGCTACCAGCCAGATCCTCTGCTCCAGAAACAGAGCTATCAGCCAGATTCTCTGCCAGCCAGATCCTCTGCTCCAGCAACAGAGCTACCAGCCAGATCCTCTGCTCCAGCAACAGAGCTACCAGCCAGACCCTCTGCCAGCCAAATCCTCTGCTCCAGCAACAGAGCTACCAGCCAGATACTCAGCACGAGCAACAGAGCTACCAGTTAGATCTTCTGCCAGCCGGATCCTCTGCTCCGGCAAAAGAGCTACCAGCCAGATCCTCTGCTCCAGCAACAGCCCGACCACATATCCTCTGCTCCAGCAACAGAGCTACTAGACAGATCCCTGCACCAGCAACAGAGCCACCAGCCAGATCCTCTGCACCAGCAACAGGGCTACCAGCCAGATCCAATGCTCCAGCAACAGAGCTACCGGCCAGATCCTCTGCTCCAGCAACAGAGCTACCAGCCAGATCCTCTGCTCCAGCAACAGAGCTACCAGCCCGATCCTCTGCTCCAGCAACAGAGCTACCAGCCCGATCCTCTGCTCCAGCAACAGAGCTACCAGCCCGATCCTCTGCCAGCCAGATGCTCTGCCAGCCAGATCCTCTGCTCCAGCAACAGAGCTACCAGACAGTTCCTCTGCTCCAGCAACAGAGCTACTAGCTAGATCCTCTGCCAACTAGATCCTCTTCTCCAGCAACGGGGCTACTAGCCAGATCCCTGCACCAGCACCAAAGCTATCAGCCAAATCCTCTACTCCAGCAACACAGCCATCAGCCAGATCCTCTGCACCAGAGCTACCAGCCAAATCCTCTGCAACAGCAACAGAGCTACCAGCCAGATCATCTGCACCAGCAACAGAGCTACCTGCCAGATCCTCTGCTCCAGCAAGAGAGCTACCAGCCAGATCCTCTGCACCAGCAACAGAGCTACTAGCCAGATCCCTGCACCAGCACCAAAGCTATCAGCCAAATCCTCTACTCCAGCAACACAGCCATCAGCCAGATCCTCTGCACCAGAGCTACCAGCCAAATCCTCT
Source organism: Ambystoma mexicanum (assembly GCF_040938575.1). Classification (NCBI taxonomy): domain Eukaryota; kingdom Metazoa; phylum Chordata; class Amphibia; order Caudata; family Ambystomatidae; genus Ambystoma; species Ambystoma mexicanum. The sequence continues at coordinate 1,336,254,126 of NC_090933.1, read as the reverse complement.
GCAACAGCAACAGAGCTACCAGCCAGATCATCTGCACCAGCAACAGAGCTACCTGCCAGATCATCTGCACCAGCAACAGAGCTACCAGCCAGATCCTCTGCACCAGCAACAGAGCTACCAGCCAGATCCTCTGCTCCAGCAACAGAGCTACCAGCAAGATCCTATGTTCCATCAACAGAGCTACCAGCCAGATCCTCTGCTCCAGCAACAGAGCTACCAGCCAGATCCTCTGCTCTAGCAACAGGGCTACCAGCCAGATCCTCTGCTCAACAGAGCTATCAGCCAGATCCCCTGCTAAAGCAACAGAGCTACCAGCCAGATCTGCAGCACGAGCAACAGAGCTACCAGCTAGATCTTCTGCCAGCCAAATCCTCTACTCCAGCAAAAGAGCTACCAGCCATATCCTCTGCCAGCCAGATCCTCTGCTCCAGCAACATCGCTACCACATATCCTCTGCTCCAGCAACAGATCTACCAGCCAGATCCTATGCACCAGCAACAGAGCTACCAGCCAGACCCTCAGCTCCAGCAACAGCGCCACTTGGTAGATCCTCGTCTACAGCAACAAAGCTACTAGCTAGATCCTCTGCCAGCCAGATCCTCTGCTCCATCAACAGAGCTACTAGCTAGATCCTCTGCCAACCAGATCCTCTTCTCCAGCAACAGAGCCATCAGCCAGATCATCTACTCCAGCAACAGAGCTACCAGCCAGATCCTCTGCACCAGCAACAGAGCTACCAGCCAGATCCTCTGTACCAGCACCAGAGGTACCAGCCAGATCCTCTGTACTAGCACCAGAGCTACCAGCCAGATCCTCTGTACTAGCACCAGAGCTACCAGCCAGATCCTCTGCTCCAGCAGCAGAGCTACCAGCCAGATCCTATGCTCCGGCAGCAGAGCTACCAGCCAGATCCCCTGCAACAGAGCTACCAGCAAAATCCTATGCTCCAGCAACAGAGCTACCAGCCAAATCCTCTGCACCAGCACCAGAGCTGCCAGCCAGACCTCTGCACCAGCACCAGAGCTGCCAGCCATATCCTCTGCTCCAGCACCAGAGCAACTAACCAGATCCTCTGCTCCAGCAACAGAGCTACCAGCCAGATCCTCTGCTCCAGCAACAGAGCTACCAGCCGGATCCTCTGCTCCAGCAACAGAGCTACCAGCCGGATCCTCTGCTCTAGCAACAGAGCTACCAGCCATAGCCTCTGCTCCAGCAACAGAGCTACCAGCCATAGCCTCTGCTCCAGCAACAGAGCTACCAGCCATACCCTCTGCCAGCCAAATGCTCTGCTCCAGCAACAGAGCTACCAGCCAAACCCTCTGCTCCAGCAACAGAGCTACCAGCCAGATCCCTGCACCAGCAACAGAGCCACCAGCCAGATCCTCTGCACCAGCAACAGAGCTACCAGCCAGATCCACTGCTCCAGCAACAGGGCTACCAGCCAGATACTCAGCACGAGTAACAGAGCTACCAGCTAGATCTTCTGCCAGCCAGATCCTCTGCTCCAGCAACAGCGCCACCACAGATTCTCTGCTCCAGCAACAGATCTACCAGCCAGATCCTGATAAAGCAACAACGCTACCAAAGATCCTCTGCTCCAGCACCAGAGCTACCAGAAAAATCCTATGCTCCATCAACAGAGATACTAGCCAGATCCTCTGCACCAGCAACAGAGCTACCAGCCAGATCCACTGCTCCAGCAACAGGGCTACCAGCCAGATACTCAGCACGAGTAACAGAGCTACCAGCTAGATCTTCTGCCAGCCAGATCCTCTGCTCCAGCAAAAGAGCTACCAGCCATATCCTCTGCTCCAGCACCAGAGCTACCAGCCAGATCCTCTGCTCCAGCACCAGAGCTACCAGCCAGATCCTCTGCCAGCCAAATCCTCTGCTCCAGCAACAGAGCTACCAGCCAGATCCTCTGCTCCAGCAACCGAGCTACCAGCCAGATCCTCTGCTCCAGCAACAGAGCTACCAGAAAAATCCTATGCTCCATCAACAGAGATACTAGCTAGATCCCTGCTCCAGCAACAGAGCTACCAGCCAGATCCTCTGCTCCAGCACCAGAGCTACCAGCCAGATCCTCTGCCAGCCAAATCCTCTGCTCCAGCAACAGAGCTACTAGCCGGATCCTCTGCTCCAGCAACCAAGCTACCAGCCAGATCCTCTGCTCCAGCAACAGAGCTATCAGCCAGATCCTCTGCCAGCCAGATCCTCTGCTCCAGCAACAGAGCTACTAGCCATATCCTCTGCTCCAGCAACAGAGCTACCAGCCATATCCTCTGCTCCAGCAACAGAGCTACCAGCCAGATCCTCTGCACCAGCAACAGAGCTACCAGCCAGATCCACTGCTTGCTCCAGCAACAGAGCTATCAGCCAGATTCTCTGCCAGCCAGATGCTCTGCTCCAGCAACAGAGCTACCAGCCATAGCCTCTGCTCCAGCAACAGATCTACCAGCCAGACCCTCTGCCAGTCAAATCCTCTGCTCCAGCAACAGAGCTACCAGCCAGATCTTCTACTCCAGCAACAGCGCTACCACAGATCCTCTGCTCCAGCAACAGAGCTACCAGTTAGATCTTCTGCCAGCCAGATCCTCTGCTCCAGCAAAAGAGCTACCAGCAAGATCTTCTGCTCCAGCAACATAGCTACCAGCCAGATCCTCTGCTCCAGAAACAGAGCTATCAGCCAGATTCTCTGCCAGCCAGATCCTCTGCTCCAGCAACAGAGCTACCAGCCAGATCCTCTGCTCCAGCAACAGAGCTACCAGCCAGACCCTCTGCCAGCCAAATCCTCTGCTCCAGCAACAGAGCTACCAGCCAGATACTCAGCACGAGCAACAGAGCTACCAGTTAGATCTTCTGCCAGCCGGATCCTCTGCTCCGGCAAAAGAGCTACCAGCCAGATCCTCTGCTCCAGCAACAGCGCGACCACATATCCTCTGCTCCAGCAACAGAGCTACTAGACAGATCCCTGCACCAGCAACAGAGCCACCAGCCAGATCCTCTGCACCAGCAACAGGGCTACCAGCCAGATCCAATGCTCCAGCAACAGAGCTACCAGCCAGATCCTCTGCTCCAGCAACAGAGCTACCAGCCAGATCCTCTGCTCCAGCAACAGAGCTACCAGCCAAATCCTCTGCTCCAGCAACAGAGCTACCAGCCAGATACTCAGCACGAGTAACAGAGCTACCAGCTAGATCTTCTGCCAGCCAAATCCTCTGCTCCAGCAACAGCGCTACCACAGATTCTCTGCTCCAGCAACAGATCTACCAGCCAGATCCTGATAAAGATACAACGCTACCCCAGATCCTCTGCACCAGCACCAGAGCTACCACCCAGATCCTCTGCCAGCCAAATCCTCTGCTCCAGCAACATAGCTACCAGCCGGAGCATCTGCTCCAGCAACAGCGCTACCACAGATCCCTGCACCAGCACCAGAGCTATCAGCCAGATCCTCTGCACCAGCACCAAAGCTATCAGCCAGATCCTCTGCACCAGCACCAGAGCTATCAGCCAGATCCTCTGCTCCAGCACCAGAGCTACCAGCCAGATCCTCTGCTCCAGCACCAGAGCTACGAGCCAGATCCTCTGCTCCTGCACCAGAGCTACCAGCCAGATCCTCTGCTCCAGCACCAGAGCTACCAGCCAAATCCTCTGCTCCAGCAACAGAGCTACCAGCCAGATCCTCTGTTCCAGCAACAGAGCTGCCAGCCAGATCACCTGCTTCAGCACCAGAACTGCCAGCCAGATCCTCTGCACCAGCACCAGAGCTACCAGCCAGATCCTCTGCTCCAGCACCAGAGCTACCAGCCAGATCCTCTGCTCCAGCAACAGAGCTACCAGCCAGATCCTCTGCTCCAGCAACAGAGCTACCAGCCAGATCCTCTGCTCCAGCAACAGAGCTACCAGCAAGATCCACTGCTCCAGCAACAGAGCTACCAGCAAGATCCACTGCTCCAGCAACAGAGCTACCAGCCAGATCCACTGCTTGCTCCAGCAACAGAGCTAACAGCCAGATCCTAAACCAGCAACAGAGCTAACAGCCAGATCATAAACCAGCAACAGAGCTAACAGCCAGATCATCTGCGCCAGCAAGGAACACTTTACTTACCTGTAACTGTTGTTCTCCAGCATGGGTCTGGCATGGACTCACATGCTCATTAATATTCCCCGTCAGGCTAGGAATCCTCGGTAAAGAAAAAATCAGTTTCTGAACTGTCTTTCTACTAGTAACCAATCACTGGTCTCCGGGTCATACTGCCCCCAGCCAATGACTGCCCTCTACCTAAGCCCCTCCTCTGGCAGCCATCTTCAGATCTGGTAGCACGTAAAGTAACAGTAAGAGCAAGAGAAGAGCCGCAGAGGGGTAGGAGGGAGGGTTTGCATGTGAATACATGCCAGACCCATGCTGGAGAACAACAGTTACAGGTAATTAACTTGTTCCTTCTCCAGCCTGGAGTCTGGAATGGATTCACATGCTCATGAATATAAGAATACATAGCAGTACACACATGCACAACCACGGGAGTAGGCAGGGCTTAACATTAAGCATTTCAACAACTCAACATTAAGCATCTCTTACTTCCTCACCAGGCTCACCTTCAAGCTAACAGGTTACGCAGCACTGCCTGGCCGACCCTGGACTCCTCCCTGGAATCCTGGCCGACGCAGTAGAATCTCGTGAAGGTGTGCATCTACCTCCACTTAGCAGCCCTGCAGATGTCCAGCAGGGGTACACCACACAAGAATGGCGTGGTAGCAGTGATCGCTGTGGTCAAATGGGCTCCCGGATGGCCGGGCAAGGGTCAGTTTGCCAACCGGTGACAGTGCATAATGCAACCGGAGAGCCATCTGAAAATGGAAGCCTTCGAGAGGGCCTTCCCTTGTTTCACAAGTCCAAAGTTCACAAAAGCTGTGAAGTTTTCCGAATACTCTTCGTGAGGTCCACGTAGAACTTCAGCGCTCTTGCCACATCCAGTGAGTGCAAAGTGCTCTCTGCCGGCGACTGGAAGAAAACAGGTAACACCAAGTGCTTGTTGAGATGGAAGTCAGATGGCACCTTGGGCATGAAGGAGGGGTACGTCCTCAGCACCACCCTCGTCTCATGGAATGTCAGGTATGTAGGTTTACAGGAGAGGGCCTGGATCCCTACCACTATTCGTGCAGAGGTGATGGCCACAAGAAACGCTGTCTTCCATGACAGGAACTTCAAAGGTGCCGAATGCAGAGGCTCGAATGGCAGCCCCATGAGTCTGGTCAGCACCACGTTGAGCTCCCACGCCGAGGCCAGAGCCTTCACCGGCGGGAACGATCGGCACAGTCCTTTCATGAACTCCTTCACCAGGCGATGAGACCATAGGGATGACCGCCCAGAGTTCTGGTGTAGCGGGAGATAGCCGCCAGATGGATCTTGATGGAGGCATGTGCCAGCCCCACCTTGGCCAGCACTTGAGGGGCCGTAATCCGCAGAGGGTTAATCTTCTGTGCACGGCACCAGACAGAGAACCTCTTCCATTTGTGTCCATAGCACTTCAGAGTCGAGGACGCCCTGGCCTTTGCAAGCACTTCCTTGCAGTCTGCCGGGATTTTGTATCTTCCGAACTCTAGTGCTGCAGGAGCCAGGCCTGCAGGTTCAGCGACCCCAGGTTGTGGTGGAGGATGGCGCCTCCTTCCCTGGTAAGAAGATCCGCGTCCGTCGGCAGTTTGACTGGGGGGGGGGTGCCGACATGTCCAGAAGGTCCTGGAACCAAATCTGCCTCAGCCACGCAGGTGCGACGAGGATCCTCTTGCACCGGGACCGTCTGAGTTGGTTGATGAGTCGCAGCAGCAACGGCAACAGTGGGAACGCATACGGGAACAGGCCGTCCCAGGGGAATGAGAAGTCATCACCCATGCTCCCCGGCTGGGGAAACCTGCTGGCGAACCTCTGGCACTTGGCGTTCGTCGCCATCGCGAATAGGTCAACCTGGGGATTGTCCCATCGTCGGAATAGGAGATCCACTTGATCCTGCCGCAGCTCCCACTCGCGGCACGAGCACAGCTCCCTGCTGAGTGAGTCGGCGATGGTTTTCTTGATTCCTGCCAGATGGAAGGGTACCAGAAACATCCCTAGGGCGACAGCCCAGTGCCACAGATCCTGCGCTTCCTTGGATAGGGCTGGGGATCTGGTGCCCCGCTACTTCCGGATGTAGAACATCGTGGTGGTGTTGTCGGTGAACACCCTTACCACTTTGCCCTTGAGGGACGGAAGGAACGACCTGAGGGCCCAGAACATGGCTCAGAGCTCCAGGACATTGATGTGTAGTGACCTCTCCTCCGGGAGCCAAAGGCCTCTTGCGTGGAGATCTCCGGTGTGCACTCCCCATCCCTCCAGGGAGGGGTCCGTCATCAAGGTTTCCTGATGTGCCAGGTTCTGGAAGTCCATGCCCGCCGCCAGATGCGCGCGGGTGCCACACCACCGGATCGCTTGGCGGAAATGCTCGTTGAGTGAGATCCTGTCTTCGAAGCTGCTCTTCGCTTGAATCCGACGGGCGTCGAGGAATTCCTGCAGTGGCCGCATCCGCAGTCTGCATAGGCGCATGAGGTAGATGCACGAGGACATCATGCCGAGTAGGGACTTGATGGACCTTACCCTGGCCACGTCCATGGTCAACAGTCGTTGTACCTTGCCCAGGATGGCATTCGTCCTTCCCTCCGATGGCGAGGCCATTAGCGCGACTGTCGAGCCTGGCTCCCAGGAACAGGGCGACTTGCGACGGTACCAAGTGGGATTTTGCGAAGTTGATCGAGAATCCCAGATCAGTGAGCAGTTGGATGGTCTTCGCTGTGTGATCGACGGTGAGTTCTCTTGACTTTGCTCGGATGAGCCAATCGTCCAAGTAGGGTTAGACGTGGATCCCCTGCAGGCGCAGCCGTGCCGCCACTGGTGCTAGGCACTTGATGAATACTCTGGGCGACGACTTCAATCCGAAGGGAAGGGGCTTGAACTGATAGTGTCGCCCTTGGACCACAAATCGCAGGAATTTTCAATGTCTTTTTAGAATGGGGATGTTGAAGTAGGCATCCTCCAAGTCCAGCGACGATAGGAAGTCGCCTTCCTCCAGCTGTCCCAGCACATGCTGGAGGGTGACCATCCGGAACTTCTGGGACTTCATGTACTTGTTTAGATGACGAAGGTCAAGGATGGGTCGCCAACCGCCGGTCTTCTTCCAGACGAGGAAGCATCGCGGGTACACTCCGGCGCTCCGGAGCCTCTTTGGGACGAGCTCAATGGCTCCCTTTCTTAGCATCGCCTGTACCTCCAGCAGCAGTTGAGGGATGTGGTTTTCCTCCGTGGACATGGGTGGAATACGGGGACACCTCTTTTGAAATTCCAGAGTGTGCCCGCGGGCCAGGGCATCCAGCACCCAACGGTCGGTGGAGATGGAGTCCCACACGCTGATGAATTTCACCAGCCGGCCTCCCACCGGGAAGCTCAGGTTGGGGCCCCAACGCCAAGGCCGGTTTAATCCTGTTTCGTCGTGGCCTTACCGCCTTGGCCTCCCTTGCAACGACGATGGGATCCTCCCATCTTGCCGCATCCTCTGTAGGCCTCCTGCGATGAGGAGCGGGCCGCTTGACGGTACAAGGAACCGCCGCCGAATCCTTTGGAGGCACCTTGCTTGCCTCCGGAGTTCCAAAAGGACAGCCGTCGTTGTTGAAGAACACCCAAGGCCGAGCCGTCTCGGTGTCTGCCTTGATGGCCTGTAGTGATTCGTCCACTGTCTTGCCGAACAGGTTGTTCCAGTCGAAGGGCATGTCCAGAACCCTAGTCTGCACGTCCTGGCGGAAGTCGGTGGCCTTCAGCCAACCACGCCGGCAAAGGCAAACGCTGTTGCCCATCTGACGAAAGCCGGTGTTGGCGATGTCCGCGGCCACCGTAATGGCGTGGTCCAATGCCACTTCGCCTTCCTGTAGGATTTCCAGGGCCTCAGTCGTCTGGGAGGAAACCCAGCAAGGGAGCGATCTTGAACCACAGCTCCCTGCCGTAGCGTGTCACGATCGCGAGGGCGTTGGCCGCCTTAATCGTCGTCGCCGCAGACGAGATGACCCATCATCCCATGGCATCCAGCTTCTTCCCCTCGCCGTCCGGCAGGGATGTTGAAGTTGAAGCCGTCACTCCCGCTGCTTTCTTCTTGGCTGCCGCGGAGACCACTGAATCCAAGGTCAGCTGTGCCCTGAGGCACATAGGGGCGGAGTCCGGGACCTGGTACTTCTTCTCGTACCGGTCTCTCTTAGCAGGAACCGTGGACGGGTTCTTCAGGAGGGCCAGCCCCTCATCCCAGCTGTCGTCCAGTAATGGGACTGAGAGGACAGTCTTCCTATTGGCCTCCCGCCGTTGGTAGAGGAAACCTTCCTTCTGTTCTTCGGGGCAGAGCTGGAAGAGCTCAGATGCCCTGGCGATCATGACGTGGAAGGAGCCAATCTCGTTGGGCAGGGGCCCAAGGAGGTGGTGAAGGGAGGTCCATTCCGTCATCCCCACCGTCGTCCGTCCCTGCCGTCTCCGTTCCCATCTCATCCCTCAGGGGAGGGGATGGGGGTGAAGGCTGGAAGGGGGGAGGAGGATGGACTCGTCTCCGCTTGTTGGGCGGGCTCCCCAACGGACCAGGTCCCGCTGGGTCGCCGGTGGAGGGTAGGTTCTGTATAGCCATCAAGATAGCTCCTGAACTGTCCTGTGGTACGGGCACCGGCTGCAACGGGACCGACGGTTGGGGCGTGGGATCCTCCGCAGCCCTATATTCCTCATCGGCTCCACCGTTGCTCTCCTCATCAGGATCCTTCCCGTGGGCCCTGTATTTTTCGAACTTCCTGTCCAGGATCTTTTGGACGCTCGCCAACTCATCCTCAGAGGTGGTATCCGTGTCCGTTATGCCTACCGTGTCCCCCCTCTTTCTCCTGCTGAGGTTTCATGGGGGTCTTCTCGGTAGGCAGAAAAGAAGATTCCCTCCGGGGTGGCAGGGAAACTCTAGCCCCTGAAGTCGTCTCCACCGGGGAAGCCTCCGTAGGTTTCGCCAGGGCCGCCACAACTCCTTCAATCGAGGCCTTAGCCGGGTGAATCAGGGCCCTCACAACCTTGGGCGTGCCTGAGGCCTTCACCTTGGGGGGAGGGTCACCGCCTCGCTCCCCCTCGGCTGTCTCCATCGGGATCGACCGGGGCTTCTCTCGAAGCTTACCCAGGTTCTCCGACTTCCTCTTCACCGAGCCAGAGCGTTGACTCGTGGTTGATAGGGTCGGTGATAATGCGCCCTGCCTGGCAGCTGAGGAGCCCGACTGATCGGCACTCACGGTGCCCGTGGACTCGCTGTGCTTTGCCTTTTGTTGGTCCCCCGTCGCCGGAGCGCCCTCAAAGGTCTTAGAAGACTGCTCGGATTTCTTCTTCTCATACTCTGCTGGGCTCTTCCCCTCCAGCCAGTTGGTGAGTCGAATACGACGATCCTTCATTGTCCGTTCGGACATGTTCTTACAAAACGCACATTCCTTCTCCACGTGCGATTTGTTGTCGTGAAGAGTAGAGCCACCGAGAGTGCTCATGCTCCTTAAAGACGTTCTGAAATCTGCATCCAGGGCAGCTCCTGAACAGCTTGGATCCAACAGGCGTCATGCTTCCTTTGTCCTGGGCCATGCCCACGCGGGGTAGGCCTCAAAGATCTTCTGGAATCCTCACAGAAGGTGGAAAACACAACGAAAAGATGCCCTTGAGGGGCATAGAAAATTCCGAAAACTGGTCCCCGTTGATCGGAAGTAGAGTTGGTGAAGCTTGAGGCTCAATTGACCGAAAACCTAAGAGTAAACTCTTCGAAAAAACACAAAACGCAGTAAAAGGTCAAGAGCTACAGCACGAGGACTCCCAATACTGAGCGTGCGGTAAAAATCTGAAGATGGCTGCCAGAAGGGGGGCTTAGGAAGAGGGCAGTCACTGGCTGGGGGCAGTATGACCCGGAGACCAGTGATTGATTACTAGTAGAAAGACAGTTCAGAAACGAAACTGAAACTGATTTTTTCTTAACCGAGGATTCCCAGCCTGATGACGGGGAATATTCATGAGCCTGTGAATCCATGCCAGACCGCATGCTGGATAACAGCGCTACCACAGATCCTCTGCCAGCCAGATCCTATGAACCATATTCTTAGAGCTGGGGGTGCCCTTAGGCCTCTCATCAGATTCACAACCCATGCAGCTGCCAAACATATGGCAGCCTCCCACTCATTGGAGGCCACTCTCACTCCTGACACTCTGCACGCTGAAGGGATGTGCATTGAGTCAGGAAAGCTTTTGCAGTTGCCAAAAGGCAGCCATTCCCATCATGAAACATGTACAAGAAGCACCACAAAGCCCAGCCCAGGTCACAGGACTTAAACACCATACATCCATTTACTCCCAATTAGGCGGCCAATTGCTACCATCGCATTAAAATGCTTACACCACAGCATTAAGTCCAGAAACTCTGTTTCGGTTATCAGTTTGCTAACAGACGGAGCCGCCTAGCCTTTTTATTGTCCAGACTTATTTTTGTTGAGACTGATTTTCCCAAAAAGTCTCACAGAAGACTGAAACTGCATATTTGATGTATTGCCCTAAGTAGCCCTGTATTTTTAAGGCTGCACAGCAGTAGACGCTTGCTATCGTGTTTGACAAAGTCACATGTATATCAGCCATTAAGGTAGATGGAGGAACTTTGGGGTCCAGAGAAGTCACCCGATGCGACCTTTAGAGGATCCCCCAGATCCTCCTTGCTTGCCTTGAGAGTACAGCCTATGCCCGGGGCAGAAAACGCCATTGCTTCCCCAAGAGGAGTTGTGCCTCATGAAATCAGTAAGACAGTGTCCAGAGTGACGTTCAGGTAACCTCCATAAGAGAAACTCCAAGAAAATCAGCTCTAGGAGAGGGTTGGCAAGAAGAAGAAAGAAGTGGTGGAAATTATGAACATTTTCGGTGGCGTTCGTGGTTCCATAGGCGAATAGGACTGAGGACCCGAGCACATATGTGCAAGCCGTGGCATGCAACCCCAACAGGAGCGGAATAGAAATCGCACTGCTAATAAAACAGCAATCCAGTGGCCCTGCACAACACAGGCAGATAATCAAGAGGAATCAAACAATGAATGCCCAGTAGCCATTAAGCAAGATCAGTTGGCAACCACGGCGTGTTTGTCTGATCCCAAAATGGTGACCAGTGTTTAAGCTCAGGGCACAGGCTGGTACAGATTATAAAAACCCATCCAATCAAATGTGATTCAAAGCTTGGATGATTATATGAATGTTCTGCTGGTAGTGGCATGTGAAGACCAACCTCTAGGGCATGACGGAGCAGTCTCCTGGGTCTACTCATAGTAGGGAGGGGGATGGCCAAAGTACAGAATACACGGTATACTACTGAAAAACATACTCATTTATATTAAATAAAGCATAAAGAAATGACCACAGTTCAGGTATGTACTTGGAAATAATCCCAAATATTATGAAAAGAGGGCATTTTAACACAACTGAAGTCAATAGGTAGCATAATATAGCAGGTAAACTTATAGAGGCTAAATGTGTTAGTATTTTTGGTAAAGCTGAAACATTCTTTGAAAACAGGCGATAAGAATAAACCACCAAGTGTCTGTGTAAACTACCTATGCAAGAATTCCACCCAATTGTACAGGCATGGAATGCTCTCGGGTACTTTTAGGAAAGGTTTGTCAAGAACAATGTGCAGTAGAAAGTCTAGCTCCTTGTTATAGAACCCTTCATGGGACTAGGCTGCCGGCAGCCTCTGGCTCTCCCTCCTACACGACCTGTTGGCAAATGCATGGATGGGACTAGGCTGCCGGCAGCCTCTGGCTCTCCCTCCTACCCGACCTGTTGGCAAATGCATGGATGGGACTAGGCTGCCGGCAGCCTCTGGCTCTCCCTCCTACCTGACCTGTTGGCAAATGCATGGACGGGACTAGGCTGCCCGCAGCCTCTGGCTGTCCCTCCTACCCGACCTGTTGGCAAATGCATGGATGGGACTAGGCTGCCGGCAGCCTCTGGCTCTCCCTCCTACCTGACCTGTTGGCAAATGCATGGACGGGACTAGGCTGCCGGCAGCCTCCGGCTCTCCCTCCTACCCGACCTGCTGGTAAAAGCATGGATGGGACTAGGCTGCCGGCAGCCTCCGGCTCTCCCTCCTACCTGACCTGTTGGCAAATGCATGGACGGGACTAGGCTGCCCGCAGCCTCTGGCTGTCCCTCCTACCCGACCTGTTGGCAAATGCATGGATGGGACTAGGCTGCCGGCAGCCTCTGGCTCTCCCTCCTACCTGACCTGTTGGCAAATGCATGGACGGGACTAGGCTGCCGGCAGCCTCCGGCTCTCCCTCCTACCCGACCTGCTGGTAAAAGCATGGATGGGACTAGGCTGCCGGCAGCCTCTGGCTCTCCCTCCTACACGACCTGTTGGCAAATGCATGGATGGAACTAGGCTGCCGGCAGCCTCTGGCTCTCCCTCCTACCCGACCTGTTGGCAAATGCATGGATGGGACTAGGCTGCCGGCAGCCTCTGGCTCTCCCTCCTACCCGACCTGTTGGCAAATGCATGGATGGAACTAGGCTGCCGTCAGCCTCCGGCTCTCCCTCCTACCCGACCTGTTGGTAAATGCATGGATGGGACTAGGCTGCTGGCAGCCTCTCCCTCGTACCCGTGGACGGGACTAGACTGTAGGCAGCCTCTGGCTCTCCCTCCTACCCGACCTGTTGGTAAATGCATGGATGGGACTAGGCTGCCAGCAGCCTCTGGCTCTCCCTCCTACCCGACCTGTTGGTAAATGCATGGACGGGACTAGACTGTAGGCAGCCTCTGGCTCTCCCTCCTACCCGACCTGTTGGTAAATGCATGGATGGGACTAGGCTGCTGGCAGCCTCTCCCTCCTACCCGTGGACGGGACTAGACTGTAGGCAGCCTCTGGCTCTCCCTCCTACCCGACCTGTTGGTAAACGCATGGATGGGACTAGGCTGCTGGCAGCCTCTGGCTCTCCCTCCTACCCGACCTGTTGGTAAATGCATGGACGGGACTAGACTGTAGGCAGCCTTTGGCTCTCCCTCCTACCCGACCTGTTGGTAAATGCATGGACGGGACTAGACTGTAGGCAGCCTCTGGCTCTCCCTCCTACCAGACCTGTTGGTAAATGCATAGATGGAACTAGGCTGCTGGCAGCCTCTCCCTCCTACCCGTGGACGGGACTAGACTGTAGGCAGCCTCTGGTTCTCCCTCCTACCAGACTTGTTGGAAAATGCATGGATGGGACTAGGCTGCCGGCAGCCTCTGGCTCTCCCTCCTACCCGACCTGTTGGTAAATGCATGGACGGGACTAGACTGTAGGCAGCCTCTGGCTCTCCCTTCTACCCGACCTGTTGGTAAATGAATGGATGGAACTAGGCTGCCAGCAGCCTCTGGCTGTCCCTCCTACCCGACCTGTTGGTAAAAGCGTGGATGGGACCAAGCTGCCGGCAGCCTCTGACTCTCCCTCCTACCCGACCTGTTGGTAAATGCATGGACGGGACTAGACTGTAGGCAGCCTCTGGCTCTCCCTCCTACCCGACCTGTTGGTAAAAGCATGGATGGGACTAGGCTGCCGGCAGCCTCTGGCTCTCCCTCCTACTCGACCTGTTGGTAAATGCATGGATGGGACTAGGCTGTCGGCAGCCTCTGGCTCCCCTCCTACCCAAACTGTTGGTAAATGCATGTCCGGGACTAGACTGTAGGCAGCCTCACGCTCTCCCTCCTACCCGACCTGTTGGTAAATGAATGGATGGAACTAGGCTGCCAGCAGCCTCTGGCTCTCCCTCCTACCAGACCTGTTGGTAAATGCATGGATTGGATTAGTCTCCCAGCAGCCTCCGGCTCTCCCTCCTACCCGACCTGTTGGTAAATGCATGGACGAGACTAGACTGTACGCAGCCTCTGGCTCTCCCTCCTGCCAGACCTGTTGGTAAATGCATGGATTGGATTAGGCTCCCGGCAGCCTCCGGCTCTCCCTCCTACCCGACCTGTTGGTAAAAGCATGGATGGGACTAGGCTGCCGGAAGCCTCCGGCTCTCCCTCCTACCCGACCTGTTGGTAAATGCATGGATGGGACTAGGCTGCTGGCAGCCTCTCCCTCCTACCCGTGGACGGGACTAGACTGTAGGCAGCCTCTGGCTCTCCCTCCTACCCGACCTGTTGGTAAATGCATGGATAGGACTAGGCTGCCGGCAGCCTCTGGCTCTCCCTCCTACCCGACCTGTTGGTAAATGCATGGACGGGACTAGACTGTAGGCAGCCTCTGGCTCTCCCTCCTACCCGACCGGTTGGTAAATGCATGGATTGGACTAGGCTGCCGGCAGCCTCTGGCTCTCCCTCCTACCCGACCTGTTGGTAAATGCATGGACGGGACTAGACTGTAGGCAGCCTCTGGCTCTCCCTCCTACCAGACCTGTTGGTAAATGCATAGATTGGATTAGGCTCCCGGCAGCTTCCAGCTCTCCCTCCTACCCGACCTGTTGGTAAATGCATGGATGGGACTAGGCTGCCGGCAGCCTCTCCCTCCTACCCGTGGACGGGACTAGACTGTAGGCAGCCTCTGGCTCTCCCTCCTACCCGACCTGTTGGTAAATGCATGGAGCTGCCGGCTCTCCCTCCTACCCGACCTGTTGGTAAATGCATGGATGGGACTAGGCTGTCGGCAGCCTCTGGCTCCCCTCCTACCCAAACTGTTGGTAAATGCATGGACGGGACTAGACTGTAGGCAGCCTCAGGCTCTCCCTCCTACCCGACCTGTTGGTAAATGAATGGATGGAACTAGGCTGCCAGCAGCCTCTGGCTCTCCCTCCTACCAGACCTGTTGGTAAATGCATGGATTGGATTAGTCTCCCAACAGCCTCCGGCTCTCCCTCGTACCCGACCTGTTGGTAAATGCATGGACGAGACTAGACTGTATGCAGCCTCTGGCTCTCCCTCCTACCAGACCTGTTGGTAAATGCATGGATTGGATTAGGCTCCCGGCAGCCTCCGGCTCTCCCTCCTACCCGACCTGTTGGTAAAAGCATGGATGGGACTAGGCTGCCGGCAGCCTCCGGCTCTCCCTCCTACCGGACCTGTTGGTAAATGCATGGATGGGACTAGGCTGCTGGCAGCCTCTCCTTCCTACCCGTGGACGGGACTAGACTGTAGGCAGCCTCTGGCTCTCCCTCCTACCCGACCTGTTGGTAAATGCATGGATAGGACTAGGCTGCCGGCAGCCTCTGGCTCTCCCTCCTACCCGACCGGTTGGTAAATGCATGGATGGAACTAGGCTGCCGGCAGCCTCTGGCTCTCCCTTCTACCCGACCTGTTGGTAAATGAATGGATGGAACTAGGCTGCCAGCAGCCTCTGGCTGTCCCTCCTACCCGACCTGTTGGTAAAAGCGTGGATGGGACCAAGCTGCCGGCAGCCTCTGGCTCTCCCTCCTACCCGACCTGTTGGTAAATGCATGGACGGGACTAGACTGTAGGCAGCCTCTGGCTCTCCCTCCTACCAGACCTGTTGGTAAATGCATAGATTGGATTAGGCTCCCGGCAGCTTCCGGCTCTCCCTCCTACCCGACCTGTTGGTAAATGCATGGATGGGACTAGGCTGCCGGCAGCCTCTCCCTCCTACCCGTGGACGGGACTAGACTGTAGGCAGCCTCTGGCTCTCCCTCCTACCCGACCTGTTGGTAAATGCATGGACGGGACTAGACTGTAGGCAGCCTCTGGCTCTCCCTCCTACCAGACCTGTTGGTAAATGCATAGATTGGATTAGGCTCCCGGCAGCTTCCGGCTCTCCCTCCTACCCGACCTGTTGGTAAATGCATGGATGGGACTAGGCTGCCGGCAGCCTCTCCCTCCTACCCGTGGAAGGGACTAGACTGTAGGCAGCCTCTGGCTCTCCCTCCTACCCGACCTGTTGGTAAATGCATGGAGCTGCCGGCTCTCCCTCCTACCCGACCTGTTGGTAAATGCATGGATGGGACTAGGCTGTCAGCAGCCTCTGGCTCCCCTCCTACCCAAACTGTTGGTAAATGCATGGACGGGACTAGACTGTAGGCAGCCTCAGGCTCTCCCTCCTACCCGACTTGTTGGTAAATGCATGGATTGGACTAGGCTCCCGGCAGCCTCCGGCTCTCCCTCCTACCCGACCTGTTGGTAAATGCATGGATGGGACTAGGCTGCCGGCAGCTTCTCCCTCCTACCCGTGGACAGGACTAGACTGTAGGCAGCCTCTGGCTCTCCCTCCTACCCGACCTGTTGGTAAATGCATGGATGGGACTAGGCTGGCGGCAGCCTCTGGCTCTCCCTCCTACCTGACCTGTTGGTAAAAGCATGGATGGGACTAGGCTGCCAGCAGCTTCTGGCTCTCCCTCCTACCCGACCCGTTGGTATTCCTCTAAGGTAGGCTGCCAAGCAGGCAACATTAAGGCTAGGCAGGATGGAGCCCCCACCAGAACAGTTCCAGACCCAGGTTCAATGAAAATAGAGATGGAGCAAAACCCTGCTGCAGCCAGCGTGACAGCTGCAGGGCTGGAGAATGACTGCAGGCAAAGCCGCAAGGCTCAAGACGATAAGACCAGTCATGGATTAAGTCCAAAGACCCCATGGATCGGACAAAACCTGACAAGGGTGAAGATTTGAGCTTTGTCGTAGAATCAATTCCTGATGCAGGGTTTGCCAACAGGTTCCCTAGAGATGGCTGGGCAAATGAAAAAGACTGTCCCGTTGATGGATGCTGTTGAGTGACCCCTTCAGGATGACCCACTGGTTAGGTCAGAATTCCATTTCTGGATGTTCTGCAGTATCAATCTATGGGACCCCTCATCATTTTGCATTTTCCAATTTTATGGGGGTTTCTGATTTACTTTGGTGGTCAGAGAGACTTCTTCTGAGGACCCCTTCAAATGCATTTCCCCATGGGTTTAAATTGGGCGCTGAATCCTTCTCTGGCCATGGAGCTACAGGGCCTTGAGTCTCCAGTGGTTCACTTCTTCTGGATCTCCACTGGTGTCCCCCTGTGCTTTGCATGATAAACGTGGGTCACCTTAGAGACTTTGCCCTGTTTACAATGCAGCACTTTTCTTAACACTGGAACCCCCACAAGTGACTCGGCAAGGTACTTACTGCGGCATTTTTCTAGGGTTCCCATAGGGTCCCTGGAGTTCTCCATGAAGCCCTGGAATTTTGGACGCCCCTGATTTATGAAGGATTTTAAAATCTAGGCCTTATACCCCAGCATAGGGTAGGTATACATTGCATCAGTGAGTGATGATACTCTTTCCCTCCATGGGGTGGACTATGCCCTTCTGGACCTAGGATCTGGATAGCCCTCCTGGCTGTGTTGGACACTGTGTACCCCTGTCTGCGTGTATTTATTGCAGGATGTATACTTGAGCTCTATGTGGTACCCTTGGGTTCTGGACATGATGGTAATTACTGTGTGCAATATTGTCTAAAGTGTGGGGGGGGTTTCTATTTTTTAACATACATCTGGAAACATACGTGTATGGTGCCACCAGGTATGGGGCTTGCATTTTAAGCAATTCAAATTTTTATATCTACACTATGGTATGTTATGTGTAACCAGAATACTTATTTTCCCCCATCATCAATATTCGATGTGTTGCCTTAAACATAAAGTGACTATTTCCTGTATACCGTTCTGGCGTAGTTGTTCATGGGGACTACAGGGGATAACTGCACCTCCCTGCCAGCCTTCCACCATGCAGAAGTTAAGCCCAATTGCTTTGCAACAGATATCATTGGAGAGCCTGGTCTACAGGGGATAACTGTACCTCCCTGCCAGCCTTCCACCATCCTCAAGTTAAGCCCGATTGCTCTGCAACAGATATCATTGGAGGGCCTGGTCTACAGGGTATACCTGTACCTCCCTGCCAGCCTTCCACCATCCTGAAGTTAAGCCCGATTGCTCTGCAACAGATACCATTGGAGAGCCTGGTGTTTTCCTTTTGGGTGACACTGTTGTCCCATGAGGTTAGGTAGTTACACAGCCCTCACCAGAGATTTGATCAATTATCTCCCAAACAACCTTGAGAAACGGTGCTGTCAGAAGCAGCAGCTGGATAGCAGCATTGTGTCCCCTTTAGCACAGGTCACAGGGTACTCTAGGGAGGACAATGTTTTAGAACAATGAGCAGGAGGGTCACACAAGGTGTCAGTCTAGAAATAAGGATACCTCTACTTTGAAACCGCAAACGCATTTTGGTGGCCGTGGGCCAACCGTCTCATGCACGATATGACAAAATATAGATTTTCGAGTTTGCTAATGAACGGCCATTTTGATGTAACAAGAATCGCCATTTTGTTTTCTAACCATTGCTCATTGCTTTCTGTTCCTATTGCTTCACAGTATATTTTCCGCTTACACTGCTCGACTGTGAAACATTGTTGTCTGTATGTGAAAAGGACAAGGCCGCAGGGCCGTGAGGATAACAAGAGTTCGATGAAACACAAACGTAGGCAGCGCCAGGAAGAATGCCCGGCTCCCTCCCGAATGTAGCCTTGAAGCAGAGCTGCAGGGCATTTAATCATCTCAAAGCTGCCAGCCAGTCTCGTTATATGGTAGAATATGTCCGAATATTACCGCTAAAGGCTTGAATTGTGCTTTTCTTATGGCCCCTCTTTGCTGAGCCCGCTAGAGCATGTCGGCTCCCAGGACGCGAATAGCACCTGATAGATAGCAAGTTACGGACTGCAACTCCCCCCGTATGTGGTTCGCTTCCAAGAACAGAAGCGCCGTGTTCTATTCAACAACTGAAAGATGCCTTCGCACTCACAAATTGCAAATTGTTACTAGAATAGATGTTTGAAGGTGTCATAGTGGTCGGAGATGCCCATCATCACACCAAGTTCAAAGAAACCCAATAAAGGGGGGTGTTAAACATGTCATAGCTGATTGTATGATATGCATTTTGTATATATGTAACTGATGTACGTAATTCATGGCTCTTGCGTCCCTCGAGGTCTAGAGATACACGTTGCGGGGCGTGAGACCGAGTTGGCCAACTGAGACTTTTACTTTGCAATAAACCCTAGCTTTGGGACTACAACCTCGTGTCTGGCGTCTCTATTGTGTGTGGTGACTCGCCTTGTTTCCATAGACGTCAGGGTCCTCTAGGGGCCCCTTTCAAAGGAGGAACATCTGTAAGGTCAGGATGTCCCACAAAGTAGCACTCTTTGCAGAAGGCGGCATCGGCTCCCACTTCTGTTGCAATAAGTATCACAGGACTAAGCAGCTTCTAGGAGGCAGCGCATGCTGGAGGATCCAGATAAACCAGTGGATCAAAATGGGGAAAAGCCTGAGGCAGGATGCTGGAAAGAAGAGTGCAGCTCCGCGCCAGGAAGCTACAATAGAGCCACAGCAAGGAGTCTCACACAAAGTCCTCAGCCCCTCAGCTACACACAACAGTTACACATACGCGCACACATAGCTGGTGTCTACCCAGCCCTCTAATCGCCATTTGTTCTCCACCCAAAGGTTTTGCCAGTCAATCCTTTTAGAGACAGCCAACCAAATTACACTTTCGAGGGTGCAAACACAGATATATTGATTAAGGTATCTGGAAGAGCTTCATCTAGTCAGAATTGTGTCCCAGTCACGCAAACGTGTCTGTGAGCTCTTATGGAAGCAGACAAATGACAAAATTGCAGCTCCAGCAGTAAAAAAACACGCAAAGGCTAAACAAAATAGAGTGTGAGGGCCAGAATAGGATAGCTGACACAGGACATGTTCTTTTTATATTTTAACATCTTGACAAAGGATAGAGCCCTTCGTGTTTGGTTGAGGTAGGGAAATACCTCCTAGATGAGGGAGGGTGTGGGGAAGGGGTGTTCGGCATGGAGGAGAGCCCGCTATTGGAAGCGGGTGCTGGAAACATTAGGCCAGCGAACATGCCGCTCCTGAACGAAAGGGGACGGGACGCACTTCCACCATGGCTGCTACCGCACACAGTAGCAGACCATGGCTGGCAAACCCTGAGACCGCTGCCGACGGCTACACTGGGCTCAGCGAGGCGGGACTCGTCCTCGCCGACACCGTTGCGGCCGACGCGGACAGACGGGAACGTAGCACCCTCTGAAACGAAGGGGGCCCGGCAAGGCTCCTGAAGGGGAGCATCCACACTCTCCCTCCCCGCCCGAAACAACACATGCCCTTAACTCACCTCATTGTCCGGCGGCCACAGCCGCCATGAACACTGCAGCTCCACGGGAACGGCCCACGAAGAGGGGGCAGAGTCAGGGAAAAGACGGAGGGAGTTGGGGAAAGGCCGTGGAGAGAAGCCAATGTTCCCTAGCAGGGAATGGAAGCAAGGAGAGACATTGCGAACAGGATAGCCCCCAGACTAGGGGGGCGTGGCTCCCACCTGTTGGCTGGCACGTCTGAGGAGGAAGTGGGTACGGCAGCCCTTCTTTTAAGGGTGGGATCCTGGAAACAACAACCTATCAGGGTGGGGATTCTAGGAGGTGTTAATGATTGGTGGGGAGATGAGCCTATCTCCTGGTATATAAGGAATGACTGTAATCCCCTTTTGTATGTTACTTGCAGAGAGCAAGAGAGGAGAGAGGAGGTGAATGGTGGGCCTATCCGGACTCACCTTAATAGGAGAAGATTACAGAGGAGCAGACTAGCCCCTAGGCTGTGAGGGTAGTGAAGAAACTACCTCCAAGCTGGACATTCTGATTGGAGGAAACCAAGGACATTCCTCTACATTAAGAAAATAAAGTACTATTTGAGCATACTTACGTCTTCTGTCTTCCATCCCACAGAGGGTGAGGCATTTTCCAACCCCTTATTATTCTGAATAAAAGTGCACAACCAAAATGATAATTCCTGTGTCCGCGTCTCATTCCTGGCTCCTCACAGTGCACACAAGAAACATCTAAAACATGGTAGAAAAATATGCTGCCACCAGCCCATCCTGAACAAACTATCTGCAACTGTAACTTTTCAAAAGAAAAAGTACAAGGAATACGAAGTGTCCTTACCACAATGAACGGTAAGGTTATGTGTGCAGCGTAAAAATAAAAATAGTTCCACTTAGGAAGACAGCGCCTCCCAGTAATGGTAGTCTTGGGGCCCGACCAGTATCCCCAGAGAAGGTGAGCAAAAGCTGAGGGAGGGATTTACTTACCTCCAAAAGGCAGGTCAGGGTGCGTTCAATAGCCAATAGATGGGGAGAGGGCACATAGAAGTCTATGGAACGAAAGCAGCAAAGAACATATTTGGTAACACTACACAACTAGAGAGTTTGGCCGATCTTTTGGCCAGAGAGGAGAGGCTGGCACAGACGACAGCAGGAGCCAGAGAATGGGGGCCGACACAGACAACAGCAGTGGTCAGAAAGGGAGGGGCCTGCACAGATGACAGCAGGGGCCAGAGAGGGAGGGGCTGGCACAGATGAGATAAAGAGCCAAAGAGGGGGGTCCGGACCAGATGACAGCTTAGGTGGGGAGCAGTCTAGAGGACAATGGGGGACAGGGGAGGGCACAGCCCGGATGACAGCACGGGAATGGTGTACCAGAGCTGAAGAAAACAAGGAAGGGCAGAGGACAGTACTTTATTCAGTGACACTGACATTTATCTTGCATCGCAATGCCATTCACCCTAGGAAAAGAATGGGCATTCTGTGTGGCGCATTCTGGGAAGGGAAAACCACTGATTGCTTTAAATCTCTTACCTTTAGGACCCAACTGAAGCCAAAACTTGGATGCATTAACTCTATGACTCGCAACAACAGTTCAAGCGTTCGAATGTCTCCATCAAATCGGTCACGCAAATCAATGTACTGAACCTAGGAAAGACAGAGAAGAGCCTGAGATCAGCAACTGTGCCAATTCAATCATTTGACATGTTAGGTTAACTTGTCTTATACAGCACACGGTTACCATTGGGATGGTCTCCAGGTGCTCACGTGACTCTGCAAGAAGGGAGGGGGTGTTTAGTGAGGGAAGAGTGATAGGACAGGCCAGAACCAGGAGAAACTGCCATCTGTGTATGTTGGCCTGCAGAGGAGTTGGCTGCGTTCACTGGTTTGTTGTTTGGTGCATAGGAGTGTTAGTTATGTTGGGGGGTGTTTGTGTGTAGCCCATCAGGCGTGTAAAACACTTGAGAGGTATGTTGGAGGGGAGCAGGAGTAGGGTGGTTAGTACATGGGTTACTCTCAAAGTTCTTCCAAGTGTGTCCTCAGAGCTCATACAGCTGCAACTCAATGGCACCTTCCGATTCTTTACATTCTCCAATGTTTCAATTTGTATTGGTATTTTTGACCTTTTGGAGGCAGCACCCATTATGTTCGGGATTGTGTAGTGTGCTCCATCACAGTAGAACAGCCTCCTAGCATTAGATAAACTGCTAACCATAATTTTCGAACATAGTAAGGCAGGAATTGCTGAGGGGTGGCGGGTGTAAAGGAAAAAGAAAATCTACCTCCCCCCCTTCCTTCTGAACTGAAGATCTCCAAAGCAAACAAGGCGGTGCCACCGTTTGACTTCTTAGGGTAAGAAAACTCTTTTTTTTTAGGCACAAGCCCATCAAGGCCAGTTGTTAAGCACATCACCAAGAGGGCATATGCAGGATTTCTTGCAATGGTATCTATATCGTTGGAGGCATAGGGAAATCTGCCAGATGTGTTACCTGTGGAGGTGGATTAAGGTGATCACGCCATGTCAGCAGAAGAGGGAAGGGAAAGCTGAAGTAGTTCTCCTGACAGAAAACTAGATCTAGAACATCTCGCTCAATGGCTTGACCCGGTACCCACAGGTTCCCAACAATATTCGATTCCAATACACAGCTATGGACATGCACCCAATAGTTAAATTACTCAGAAGAGTAAGATGAATTAAATATCAGTCAGTAGTTCTTCCACTGAGCTATGAGTGTCAGGGCCCAGAGCCATGCATTGCTCATCTGGGCTGGAGGAAGCAGAGCACTCTGGATATTACAGATAATACTGTGCAGACAGCTTATTAACCTCCAGGCCACCCCTCAGTAGTAAACCCTAGCACCTGCGGTCAGATGGACCAAAGGGCAGAACAGTAAATGGCAGCAGCACCATAAAGGCTCATTAAACAAACTAGCTTGAGATGCTCTCTATATAGGGAAATGTGTTATCTTTCAAAGACTACAGCAATTGCTTCAGAACTCCAGAGTGTTGACTACTTTGCGTGTAGCCTGCTCAACCAGATAACAGCAGGACTCTCCCTTGCAGAGAAGCTCAAGGGCAGAAAAAAGTTTGTGCAGTCTCTGCCACTCTGCACGTAGCCTGCCTAACCAGATAACGGCAGGAATCTCCCTTGCACTCATGGGTACCAGATAATGGCAGTACTCTCCCTTGCAGAGAGGCTATAGGGCAGAAATAAGTGTGTGCAGTCTCTGCCACTTTGCACGTAGCCTGCTCAACCAGGTAACAGCAGAACTCTCCCTTGCAGAGAGGCTCATGGGTACCAGATAATGGCAGGACTCTCCCTTGCAGAGAGGCTATAGGGCAGAAATAAGTTTGTGCAGTCTCAGCAAACTAGATTTCCCCACAAGCTTTCTCGAGGAGACCCACTGTGCTCCTTCACTTCTCGGAACTGTTTCACAAGGAGTTTCCCACGTCACTGCATTCTTTCAATGTGTCTCATCACACCCTGGCACATTAGGGTGTTTGCGTAACAAAGCAGATGCAGGTCTGCTCCTCCATTATTTAATGAGAACTGCTGAACTCTGCTACATGTATCGTTCTGTTTGTGCAAGGAGCTTTGAGCTGGACCCAACCAGCTGTGTGGCAGTTTAGCCTGTGGAGCCTGGCTTCTAGCTCGAATCCATTGTAAAGGAGACTTTAAAATCGCTTCAAGGTTTTCCGCCTTTGTTGGGAAGGAATCATGTCAGCTGGACATGCATACCTGAGATTGTCCAAGCTTGCCAGTGTCAATGTGCCACTCCAGAACATGGAGCAGCGTGCATGGGGCTCACCTTCACAGCCACGGGTGTGCCATCCACCAGCATCGCCTTGTGCACCTGCGCTAGACTGGCAGCGGCCAGCGGCTCATAGTCAAACTCCTTGAAGAGCCGGGAAGCCGGCATGTTAAAGTCCTCCAGGAAGAGCTCGTCCACCTGTGCAGAGAGAGAGAAGGGAAGACACATTATTCCTCTTCTGTCAGTCATAGCTTTTAAAAATGCTTCTTAACACTTGGTACCAGAAATAGTAGGAGCGTGTGTACCGTGAAGGGCTGAGAGAGACGGACCCAAAGCTCAGACGCAACAGGGATTCCTCCAAGCATTCCCGGACTCACCTTTGGGTGGACATGGCTAACAAGCAAGTCTTAGATGAAGATGGTATAACACACACGCACACACAACATTCAATAGGACATTGCCACACAGTTGCCATGAAGGAGCATTGCATGAAGGAGCATTCTTTTAGCATTCTTTTAGTGGCTTAGAAGAACCCCTTTTAATGTTAGGCATGGCTTTCCATCAAGTTAGCCCTGACTCGGAGGAGGGTTGGAATCAACGTATAGCTAGTCACACATAAATGCACAGCAAAGGCAAGTCAGCTTACTGTATATATACTGGCAGATCTACTTATTAGTATAAGGTCATGTATTCAGAAACATCAACAGAAAGGTTAAGAGAAGGCGTAACGTTTCTGAATTGAGATCAAACAACTTTGGAAATCACTAGCACACACAGTCGTATTATGGAATAAATAACCATCTATTTTTAGAGACTTTAAAAGTGCCACTTGGCGCCCAAAAATATGTAGGCATTTTAAAAATCACATATAAGTGACCAAAAACCAATCAATGCTCCAAATGTTTTTTAATCCTGTCTAAATCGAGTGAAATATGTTGGTACTTCTAAGGAGTTTATATTTTTTCCGTAGAGTATAATCAGACAATTCTGTAGGTCAGCAGGGGATGCGTTACCTTTTGGTCACAGGAGCTAAAGAGGCAGCAACCATCCGTCTTGTAGACCCCAACATTATTCTTGGAGTCATGGAGACCCCATCATGACCAGAGAACACAAGGTGAATGGTTGCGCAACCATCAGTCTGTAGAATCTTGGAGACCCCATCAGGACCAGAGAACACAAGGTGAATGGTTGCGCAACCATCAGTCTAGAGTCTTGGAGACCCCATCATGACCAGAGAACACAAGGCGAATAGTTGCGCAACCATCAGTCTGTAGTCTTGGAGACCCCATCATGACCAGAGAACACAAGGTGAATAGTTGCGCAACCATCAGTCTGTAGAGTCTTGGAGACCCCATCATGACCAGAGAACACAAGGCGAATAGTTGCGCAACCATCAGTCTGTAGAGTCTAGGAGACCCCATCATGACCAGAGAACACAAGGTGAATTGTTGGGCAACCATCAGTCTGTAGAGTCTTGAGGACCCAGCAATGACCAGAGAACACAAGGCAAATGGTTGTGTAAGCATCAGTCTGTAGAGTCTTGAGGACCCCGCCATGACCGGGGAACACAAGGCCAATGGTTGCGCAACCATCAGTCTGTAGAGTCTTGAGGACCCTGCCATGACCAGAGAACACAGGCGAATGGTTGCAGAACAGCAGCAAAAGCCTCTATTAAGAAATGGCCCCACTGTGGGGGGAGCAGGGAGTCATTGAAGGACTGCATTGGAGGCCCCATTTGATCAGGACCAGCGACGGATTGCAAATCAGAACTGGCAGGGAGAATTCTCATTTCTGTGCTCAATTCCCTTCTACACCATAGAGAACCCCAGCTCTTTTGCTAGACTTTAGGACTTTTTAATTGTAGCCCTGAAGTGAGTGAGCCCTTTTTTCTCACTCTCTCATGTATTTTGACCTGATTTGGACTATGTGTTTCCTTTGATTTTGGAGTCGGACAGACTCCATAGGCATTTACTTTTTGTATTGAGCATCTTCAGTGCAGTATCACAGAGAAATCCTTTAGATTTCTCCTAACGTTCAAATACCTTTTCGTGGGTGAACTACAGTTCCCAAGAATAGTAAAGTGAAATTACTGTTACTTACCTTTTCTCTTTGTAGGTCCAGCACACACCATTTTATGTGGAGTGCTGAGGGTTTACTTAGTAGCCCATTTTCCTACTTACTCATGTAACATTTTTGATGTTACCCTCACTACTTTAAATGGCTGGTGGCAGTACTTTCATTTTCCTACCATTGTGCTTTTCTACCGAAGCCGAATCCTCAGCTACAGTATAGTTCCCGTGGGTGACCAGTGTGTCAAAATTGCCTGGTCGTCTTTTTTCATCATTTTCTGTTTGCAAGGTCTTTCTTGGGTTTTACTCTGTGCGCCAAGCCAGGTTGGAGCCCTTTGTTCATTTTGCCTTTGGCAGGCTTCAGTACTGAAACCTGCCTCTGGCTCCAGTGTGTCTGGCAGGGCAGGAAGTGAGGAAGGTGCCCAAAACTCCTGTCCTTCGTCTCTAGGGAAACCTGAATGCACACATTCCCGACAGCCACCCTGCCGTTTGAGTGACAGCTAGCCTGAGTATGACTGGGAGAAACCTGCTTAAAAGGCAAGGGTTTTGGGACTAGAGGCAGAGTCCACCACTGGTAAGAAATACCTGATGAAGAAACCATGAACAAAGCTTGCTGCATCCTCCTGGACCGTTGAACTGCCGGGTGAAACCCTGCTGCTGTGCTTAAACTACTTTTTCTAATCGACAAGAGATGCTCCGGAAGGGACGACTTCTTCCCTTGGGTTAGTGGGACGTACTAACCCCTAGACAAACTCCACTGAACACCTTCCCCGGCTGAACTTCTTGGCTGCTGCAGGAACCGAGAGCTAGGGGTCGAGAAATCCGTAGTCGAGTGCAACGTCTGTAAGCCATCCAAAAGCTCCAGGAATCTCCCCAGGACCCCCCAGAAGCAAGACGACCAGAGCTCAAGTCCTTTCACCACAGTGCAAGACTCAAGGAGTGAAGAAAGTCCAACCCGTGTCCAGGATCTGCAGTGGTGCGGTTTTCCGAGCGCTGAAACCGCGAAGTGCAGCTGATCCAAAAAGAGCATATAGCTGACGCCAACCTTCGAATTTCTGCCGCAGGAGTCCCCAGACGTCCTCCCTCTTGTCCCCAGCTCAGGAACACAGGATCTGCATCACTGCAACCAGACAGAAGCTATGTGGACACTCTTCTTCTGACCAAAGGTACTGTTCTGACTTGGGGTACTTACCTCAGTGTCTGTAGCTTGCTCTTCTCAGTTGAGACTTGCAGTAGCTGCTTTGCTAGAGTTGATTTCAGCTCTACCCTTCACAAGTGTAACAGCTTGTGACCCTACAGTGAGTTTTCTTCAACAAACTAACTTTGTGCAAGTCCTTTACGATCTAAGAAGTGCCCCAGCTCCACAGACTTTGCTCCAATTAACTTTGGCTGTCCTGGCTCCCTGCAGACTCTTCTATTCCATTTGACTTTTGTACTTACTGGCCCTCATAGGTGATACATTGGTTTTTGACTAATATTGCTAGGAAAGGTTTTTATCTAGACTGCATTGGAAGATTGCATGCTTTGAGAACCTAATCCTTTTCCTTCCTTTAACCTTTCTACCAACCTCAGAATTTACAAAAAGTACTAGTGATATATAAATGCAATTAATGTCTTAGTCAAGTCACTTCAGGGTGTAGGAAGTGTGTAAGAAACATCTATAAAGAGTATCTACTAGCTTTGTGTTCATTCTGTAAAAGTATTTAAAGTATATTTGATTGTTGCATACATAACCCTTTTTAAAGAATGCTTATATAAAAACGGCTGTTAAATAAATACTTAATTTAACTAAAAACCTTGAGTGTAAGTGTTATTTGGATACTTGTATTGGTGGATTTCATTGCTACAGCTCACATTTACCCCTCTTGAAATAAGCCTGGCGGCCCACTCACACTACCGAATTGTGTAGTACAGGCCTATACCAATAGCAAGCAGCTAGGTGTTGTATAGTCTCCCACAGGGTTACATCAATTCTTGCCTAATGAGAACCTTCAGGGATAGTGATTCAGCCCAAGAATAACTGGTATAGGGGTTCCTTATGGACGTCTGGCCTTAGTTTGGTTGTGGCGCTAGCACCTGATGCAAGATCTGCATGCCTGGGAGACGATTGGCTGAATGAAATGCCACTTTCACTGATGAAGCAGCAATCAGGAAGCACAATTGTGACCCTACAATTCAGGTGACTAGGGTGACTATGGTACAGGGCGGTCCCACAATGAGAAGCTGCAAGAGTTCTGGTCACAATGGCCCAAAAAGGAGCAGGTGGTTTTGGGCAGCAGTGTCAGCCACTGATGTTCCACCTAAACAGCAGGGCTTCCCAACGGAAATCCGGTGATTACCATGGGTCCAGGATGCTGGTCAGAAGATAAGTGTTCGGAATATTTGTGCACAGCCATTTTGGCGAGGAATATGCAACCATCTAATCTAGTAGTGAAACATTGAGTCCTACCAAAAGGAAAGCCAACCCTCTCTAAGAGGGTAGCAATGGCAGAGCAGTCGGGCCCAACTCAAGAGAGGAAGTAAGTCCAGTAGTAAAGTACCGTTACTACACAGAGCTAAACAAATGACACCGGACAGTGGCAAACAAACCATACTACACATATGTCTACTAGGTCAAAATAAGTACTTTAAAGCACATGATTGAAGGTATGCATGCATAAAACAGCATTTGTCCGTTAAGACCCAATCCACGCCTATTGCTAACATCCACGTTCCCTACCTGGTAATAGTGTTAAGAGGGAGGACAGGGGTGCCTTAGACATAATAAAGCATTGCATTCATTATCAAAACCCAAGATGCCAATCCTCAGGCACCCGATCGGACAATTTGGGGACTCAGTAGGAACTGGCTAAAAACGACTTTATTATGATCTTCATCAGGATGTAGGATGAGCAAACAGCTACATGGACTAGGGGCTGAACTGGAACAAATAGGGATCAATACAAAAGAGGGAGGGTGGATAACCAATAAGGTGAATGGGACTAGGTGTTCCTGAACACCAGAACTATAACTGAAAAGCTGTCTATCTTGACAAGTCCAAGCCCTCTTCCGGACTCCCGCTCGACTCCTGAACTCCAAATGGTGACCACACAAAGTCTCAAACATAATCTTGAGTGCTTTGGCCCCTTGGCTGACCCCAAGTTGCATTAGAAAGTTCAAAAAGATCTTTCCGATGTAAAGGCAAGTACCAACTTAAAAAGGTCCTTCCCTACATCTTCCATGATAGTCCAAGTACGCTAGTTTCCTGGCATTGGTACAATGGTCTACTGGTATATTTATTTTATTTAAAACTCTTGTGTATTAATACATTGGCATTATCATCATACAAGAGTCTACGCTGCAATCTCGTCTTAAATTAACATAAAACAAGAAAAACCAGCACAACAAAAAAGGGAAATAAACGAAAATTTAAAAGAAACATGGCATCCAATATCACTTATCACACTGTATCCAGATAGAAGTAGGCATCTCCCCATCACATGTGAGGGAGCCGAGAGGTCAACGGTTGGGCTCAGTTCAGCTACAACAGACCTATGCTCCAGTGTCTAGGAAAATCCCTGGTATATCCAACATTAGTTCATGTGTCCATGTGAAAAAGCACCAGGGTGTTCACGGGGGCTTATCATCAGAAGTGCTTAACATTGCAAGGAGGTGTGCATTCAAAGCTGCAATGTTCTCAGTAACTTCACAGATGCCCTGCTTCATGGCCCTATACCAAGTCAAGGTTTCAGCTGAACTCCATCTCTTGAAGTCACTATGTCAGAGACGGATTTGCGAGCCCCCCTTCTGTGTCCACGCCATTGCAACTCTCCTCTTGCCAACACACAAGCCAGGTCCATGAATTTAACCACATGCCTATATTTGTCTGGCCTGGAATAAACGGTTAGTAAACATTCAATCAGGGTCCACTGATATCGATTAACCCCAGCCTTAACACATGTCAACTCTATCTGGTGCCAAAAGGCTTTGCACCTTCACGCAATACCAGAACATATGCACGATATCCGCACTGTCAGCACCACATCATGGGCAAATAGGGGGCACCTTAGAATCAAGCTTGGCTACTCTGCTGGGAGTCATGTACGTTCTGTGCAGCAGGTTGAGCTGGTGAAGGCGAAAACTGGCAATACGAGAGATCCTTTTAACAAAGTGAAGGGAGGCTAGCTCAGTAGCAGTGGCAACACGCGGGTCTTGGAAGCAAGACCACGCTCAGCAACACTGGGTCGAATCCTGCATCCATGATTAAAATCGACCTTGGGTATTAAGTGCGATATAAATGCCTGCACTTGCACAATACTAACGTACAAGAAGGCCTAATAGGATCGTTCCCCCCTCCATACCGCCCCCTCGCCTTGTTGCGCCATGACACACACACACACGTGTATAGGCGCATTACAAATGAACAATTAATAAAATAAAAAGCACAGTGCATTGTCTCATTGAGTATCACCGAGTTACTGGCCCAAGTGAGTTTCCCATTGTGTTCTCAGTTTCGTACCTCTCCCATATGCCGCACTCAGCAAGCACCCATAAAGCCAGGACACAGGCCATCAGCCATCCTCCAATTCGTACGTTAGTGTCAGCAGCCCAGCAGGCTCTCGTTCCCCTGGCCAATCCGACTACTTGCGTTTCGCATCCTTAACAAGCTCTAGGTATCTCAAAAAATGACTATTGGGGAGCCCCTCCATCTGCACCAAGTCATCAAAGTCCTTAAACACCTGTATCCTTGTACACATCTCCCCATCAAGTAAGTCCCACCTCATCTCACCTTCTGGGTGACTGCCAGCTCATCAACCCCCCTACATGCGTCTGGTGTCGTAGGCACATGCAGGGAACATGGGTTGCACAGTTTAAGCACTCATCGATCTTTCCCACACCGGTCGTCCCAGACTAATCATGAGTGACATGTCTTAGACAGCTATCAGCGACCCACAGGGCCTCCTTGAGCACTGCAGGGTGTACCATACAGCACAGCAAGTTAGCTTCCGTTGTAGGGCCATCTTAGAGCCAACCAGCCACATATTGAAGCTGTGCAGCGAGGTAATCTGATCCTGATGATGGGAGCTGCACACCTCCATCTTTGTATACTACGTGGAGTGTGGTCAGCGCTATTTTAAGTCTACCATATCCCCCTAGGAAATCCCTAATCATAGAGTCCAAATACGGGTGTTGGGGGGAGGAACCTGCTTTGAAGCAGTGCACATTTGCAAAAAACTATAGAATGCGTGCCAGTACAACCATTTTTACCAGTGCTACCCGGCCGATTAATGACAGGGGCAATCTGAGCCAGAATGTCATGATCGCTTCTGCCCAACCACCACCTTAACTGTGTTCCTCGCATGCATACTCTCCGGTGTATGTGCGATATGTATAATGGTCCACTGGTATAATGATACAAAGATATAGTGCCCGTCTCACTTAGTAGCCTCCACAGTTACTTACGGTTCATGTGGGAGAGCCGCTCCTTGCCCACCAGTTCCCCAACTGGAATTAGGATCTCCTTTTAACTGAACAGGTGGGCTCACTGGAGCATAGCTTCTCCTGCCTCGCTAGAACCCAACCAAGGGGGGCTGTCATGATTCACCGTTTCTGCCCTTTCTGGAATACATGGTCTATCAAGCATTGTAATATCATGTCCAGTATACTACCAGTATACTACCAACATGTCCGACGCTGTTAAGCAGACCGCTGTCTAGTGTTACAGCTATGCCTGCCACTTCCTAGAAAACAGACACACCCCTGCGGCTCTGCGCGTCTCAACGGTAACTTTCCGTGTTACCGGCAAGTATGTTACCTAGTTTTCTCCTCCACTTCCGTTTCCATTACCCTTTGGTTCCAGCGGTACCGTAATTCCTTCCCAGTATTCATTCTGTACCGCTCCTCGCACTTCCCGCTTGTAGATTCGTGCAAGTCTCCTACCCTTCCCAGACCCTGGGCTTTGATCCGAATCCTTTCCTCGCATTTCCGTCTTCGGAACTGTGCGAGTTCCCCGATTCCTTCCGGACTCCTGGAACCTTCCTGGACATTTCGCCCAATACTCACCTGACCCTTCCACCGACCATCTACCTTATTTCATCGAGGCAGGTTTCCGGACTGCATACAAAGACATGCATACTGGCGACAGAGGATACTCGTCTGTTCCTATACAGGTCTCGAACGACCAGGAAGAAAGAGACCTCTAAGAAAGAAGACGTCAAAGGACAAACAGGTGAGACAAGAGTCAGAGCGTGACAGTGGCTGACTTGACTGGTTCCTGCAGGCTTTCTCGATCCAGGGTTGCTGGTGGAACCTCTACTGGCTCTCCAGTTCCCCACATTTATCGGGTCGCCTTAATTCCTCGCTGGTGTAGCATCTCTCCTGGTTCTCCAGTTTCCAACCTTTGATTGCCCTGTAGCATAACTGCCACATAGCCGCTCCCCAGCATCAATAGCATCCTACTCTGTAGCGGGAACTCCACCAATAAAAGTGGTCCTGCGGTACCAGGGCATGAAGAGGCATCAGAGCAGCAGTATGCTGATCCAGGAAGGCCTCGTGGCTTTCCTGCAGGAAATTGCAATGTTTTGGCTGGAGGAATGAGCGATGTTAGACCGGTGCATAGCTAGCGCCGTCCCCTTGAAGTCTGTGCAGTTCCTTGAGTGGCGTGGGGGGGGACTGGGACATGCAGTTCCCGGGCACACAGCATTTCCCTGGGGTTGTGGGGCTGCCCTACGGTGTTCGCTGGGAAGGTTGGTAGCCGGGGTTAGGGTTGAAGGAGGACTGGGTGGATGATTTAAAGAGGATATTGTTACTGCTCAGAGTTGTAAAGATTATATTTTACTTAAAGAGCGGCATTCACGCTGAAGGTGGTGATTAAGAGCAGGGCATAGAATTGCAACGCTAGATTCCTTTGGGTGAGCTAAAACAGGGTTGATAACCCATTCCAAGAAGGGTTCATGCAGGGGGAGGGGACTACAGAAGTCCCTCTTCCGCCACTCTATAGGGGATACTTGGGTAGTGGCTGGAGCGTGCCAGCCCCCTGGGGCTCAGCTCCCCCATGACACAGAACGTAGAGGTCACCTTACTTGCCACAATTCTTAACAGGCTAGCAGACAGTAACATGAGTGATGCAAATGCACAAAATGTACAATATACATAGGCCTAAAGGGAGAACAAAAGGGA
The DNA here is from genome assembly GCF_040938575.1 of Ambystoma mexicanum. Classification (NCBI taxonomy): domain Eukaryota; kingdom Metazoa; phylum Chordata; class Amphibia; order Caudata; family Ambystomatidae; genus Ambystoma; species Ambystoma mexicanum. The sequence continues at coordinate 1,336,220,932 of NC_090933.1, read as the reverse complement.
GTTAAACATTAATGTTCAGACCCTAAAAGCACCCCAAAAGGAAAAATTGGGTAGACTCCCGCCACCACGAGACAAGACCAAGATACAAAAGTGTAACAAAGTAACTATATGTTCCCCTGATGTTCCTATGTGTAATTGTAACCTATATTCTAAAGTCTCTCTACAAGTTCAGCTTCAGAGTATTACAATTGCATATAGAAACATCATGGGAACATCTAGAACAGCATCCACCGGCACGGTCACTCCCAGAACCTTCACTCCCTCAACCGTCCATGGCAGGCACTCATGACATTCCATGCATACAGAGCAGGTAGCAAGGGAAAATCAAAATACAACACATCTCCCCTTCTTTAATGAAACAAGGCAAACACCCAAGAAAGAAAGGATCATACATACAAATACAGACAGAACATGTGCATCCCTTAACTTCCATCTAATTCCACCCAAACAGCACTACTCCACACAGCAACCTACCACCATCCTCACAAATCTACTCAATCAATGCACTTCCCCTGTACTAAGGAGAGGAGAGGCACCAAACAACTGAAGAAAGGATACTAAAACCACACCACTTCTCTCAGGCATACCAATGCCCTAAACATCAGCAGAGTACCTCAATAGGGCACGAAGAACACCAAGCCCTCCCAAAATCACGTAATATTGCTAACACCAATGGGGGGGGAACGCCAACCCTACCCCCAATACACACAAATTAAACATGTACACCCAGTACAGATGAACTCGCTAACTGATGCACTGTTCACAAAAAACTTGACACAAGACCACTTTTGTGTCAAATCCCTAATCACCTGGCACCAGAACTACGCAGCCACTACGGTTTCTCGCACCCCACTAGTAACAGCATTTCAGTGTCCAACACCCTTAAAATACCACACCAACACCTGGACTCATGGGTCAACATGCCACGCCTCCAGAAATAGGGAACCAAACTTCTCCCAACATAGTGTACAAACTGCACACCACCACCAAAGCTAAACACAACTGACAGGTAAACGGCACACTTTTGTCAATCAACAAGCATACAAACTGTACAAACTATAAACATGCCTGCAAATCCCAACAGTTCCAGGTTTCAATTAAAACATGGTAAAACTAGACATTTTTAACTGATGTCCACAACCGATGGAGTACCTGCGGAAATAACAACGGTTACCAAAAAAATAACTTAAAGCACTTGAAACATTACACTTGTTCACCTAAGGGAGGCCACGACATGCATCCTGGGAATTCTCACCCATCACTGAAGATTCATCAGCAGGACTCACTTAACTAGTAAACCACCATCCAAAATGTAATACAACACTGAGATACGACCAACATGGCCTGATGCACCAATAGCTACTTCCCTATCCACTGCCAATTAGTAGTCATGTCAATACAGTTCCGGTAAGCGCATAAAAACAAAGCAACTTTTCCACCAGTGCTCCAGACACATCCACTGATAACTATTAGTCACTCAGAAGATACAGCCCGACAACATTTAGTGAGAACAGTACCGTCAGGGAAGTCGTTATTCTCTTGGTGCCTACTGTGAAGAATCCAGCGGATCCCTCACTAAATCCCTGGCTGAAGTCTCCTTCCAGGTGGCCAGGGGAGAGCAGGCGCTTCCCGATTGTCAACCCTGGGGGTGGTGTACTGTGGGAGGATCACCTGGGTGGACCCAGGGCCCAGGGTAGTGAAGTCTTCCTCAATATCAAGGGTACACTACAAGGAACAGTGAAAGTGTTGCCTTCTCTATGACACCTTACTCTATTAGTGAAATCGTATAGCCCCTCTGTTAAAAATACTAGGAGACTTAAATCTACCCTTAAAAAGTTACAAGAAGTGGAAAAACCTAACTTTGAAAGGTGTACTACATGTCCCAGAATCCCATAGGGACTGAGACGAAGAAGAGGACCTAAGAGGTATGTAGAAGTGGAGGACAGGCAATTAGGCCTAACAGCCTTTGCCAAGGTCAGTCAATTAACAAGAATACCCTGCACCTGAAATAAATTGCCCCACCTAAGAGGTATAAAAGGCTGCAGCAGAAAGGAGTAGGCGAGAGGAGCTGGGGCAGGAGCTGGAAGGTTGGCAGAAGTAGCAGAAGGAGAAAAGCAGGAGGCCGGTAGTTCATGAAGAAGTGTGATCACTTATGGGATGCCGGGATGTAGAGAAGGCAGATTTCACCTGCAAGTTCTGAGAGAGTCCTGTGTTAAAAAACCCTGCCCCTCCATGGCTGCACTGAGAGAGACATGCTGAGTGAAGATCTTCCCAGGTGCGACTAGTGGCTGTAATTGCAGAGCCGTGACCGTGCTAGAGTCCAAGGCCTGTGGCAGGAAGCAAGCCGAGGGGCAGTGGAGTGCTGGACTCCCAGTTGGCATTGCCGGACTGGAGACACTCGTGCTGCAGAGGGGTGTGGGTCTGAAGTGTGCCTAAAGCCGTAGAAGAAGAAGGAGAAATATGGAAGTTGATGCAGCCAACAACCACAGTATTCCTGGAGCTGGTGAGTGAAGCTACGCATTGATGTTCACTCAAACCCTTGCCGGTAACTGTTACCAGCTCTAAAGTGGCTCGTGCAAGAGTAGAATCAAGTATAAATGGTTTGTCGTCGTCAAAGCTGTTCCTTACAATGGAAATGTATCATGCGCTCTTCTAGTAAAAGCTATAGTGCTCACATGTGAAGAAAAGCCTTTCATTTCCCATTGCCAACCTTTTAAATGTTACTGCAGTGATTGTGTGTCTCCAAAAAAAGGGGGGAACATTTTCGAAAGTACTCCGAAAACTCTAAAGCTGACTTTCACATTGATACAAGATCTCACAGCATTAATAGAAGGTTGCATGTGACCAATTGAGATTCCAGAGTAGAACATATCTCTGTGTTAATATGTGGGAATACAAACCCTTACAGACATTTAAGGTTGTAGATCTATCTTAACGAGTGGTCGCGTACACCTAACATTGTTTTTACTTTGAAGGCTGAACCTTGTAATTCTAAGATCGAATATTCTTTAAAAGCAGAAGTTGTATTCATTAAGAGAACAAGCATTACCCAAGCCAAGGGGCAAACCCTTTCTATACTGAAGAAAACCTGCTTAAATCAATCCATCTAAAGGGGCTAAGTTGTTAAAGGTCCAGTGTCCTCTGATACAAGTGAGGCATTGTTATCTGAAGCTGAAAATACAGATTCAAGGTAGCTACTGGAACCAGGAAGATGTGTGAAAAGCTGGGGAAGGGAACTGGGTGCTTGGAAGAAGATTAAGCAAATAAGCTGAAATGCTGAGACTGCTGGGAAGAAAGTCAGTCTGGAAGCAGAGGCAGGTTATCCTTGCGACAGCATGGCAGACTGAAGAGACAGAGGATGCCCTTTTCTTGGAGTTTCCTTGCCCACCTGTAGAGGTCTAAGTGTCTTCTCTTAGAAATGCCTAACCATTCTCATTTATAAAGTTGAAGACTATACCTACAGGAATCATTTCTACAGTTCCCAACTGAGGAGATGTGTTTGAAAGTGTCTGGTCTTCGCTAACCATGAGGAAGAGTTGACGTGCTCTCTTCTGAGCGTGAAGCAAGTGGACAGTGTTGCATTTATGCAACTGCTGCCTGCTATTGATGACCATTCCTCTCCCTTCCAGGAGGACTGGAGGAAGGGAACACAAAAAAAGATTATTACAAATAATGAAATAAAGTTGAAGCAGAAGTACCGGAACTGTCATTGTGTATAATACCATCAGTAGATGTCACCTTGAAGTTGGATAACCAAGGAGTTGATTTGCACTGTAACAGTAGTAGAAGGGTGGTTGTTAAGAGGAGAACAACCCAAGAAGAAGCATCCTGACAAGTATTGCAGATGTACTGCAGAGGTTATGAACACTGTTTCGGAACTGTGGCAAAGCAATCTTGGAAGGAAGACATCCAGGCTTACCATCGGTGCCATTTCCTTGGTGGAATTGGAAAGGGGTCTTTTCAACTGGAGACTGAAGAACTTACCAGTTGACCTTTGTTTGGGTACACTTTTATTTCATTTGGAACTTACAAGAACGGCTTCAAGACTTTATTCTTCTATTTGAACATTTGGGGAGACTGCAAGCAAGCCTGGGGAAGGGATTTACCCAGGACAGGTGAAGGTCATACACATCACTGGTAGTTTCTTTATTCACTCATTTATTTGTTGATCATTTACTTCACATGTTTGGTTGTTTAGTGCCAGGGGGCATCTGTATCTGTTAGGTGTGATTCCCTTAGTTCTTAGACTAGGTAGGGAACTCCCTGATAGAGTAGATTTACCAAGATTTATTTGCATCTTTTTCTTTTAATAACATGCTTAATTCTGAGAAACAGACAGTTGTCCGCCTCGCATTACTGACCCTGCAACACTATCTCACGACACAGTCATCCCCACTGGGACCACCTTGCCCAACTGCACTGAGGCACCATGGAACTAAACGCGGATTCCTGCATTCTCACCACTGACCCCCAAACCATTCAACATGTGCCGGCCGCTCATCTCGGTCTACGCCCAGACCATTTGTCCAGCCGCTCCCTTTCTGGCCTTGTAGCACAACGCCAAACCACCCAGCATGCCCTGGCACCAACAAGCCTCTGAGTGCTCTGCTAACTGACGTACTTGCAGAGGAAAGATCCCTGCAACTCTACCTTAATGTGGGCCCAGGTCATAGATGTTAAAGACCGCTGCAGCTCTTGATATTCACATATGCCATCACTTGCCCACTGAGTGCTAAGTGCTGCAAAGGACAGAGATCCGCCTGCGCCGCAACCTCTCAAAAGCTCAGAGCCTGCACCCACTCACCGGTTTGAACCTGTCTTGTTCGCTGCACAGACCGACTGGAAAGAGAACAACAGGTAAGACTCGCTGCACCCTTTGCCTTCCTCAGCAGTCACTTGCAGCTCCGTCTGTCACCACAGCTGTCCCTCACGGCCCAGCAGGGATTATGGCACACTTGACTGCACACTGCAAATACAGCTGACCTCTAGCTGTCTTACTCCCCTTTCCAGCTTGATTGCCCCATGCAGCGACGACACCTATGCTTAGCTGCCTCTAGAATCAATCCGATTCTTTGCAGAGACAGGCACTCCGAGGCCCGGCTGCCCCCTTCAGCTCTGGAATTCTGCTCCTCAGCGGACACCTCAGTCACTCAGCCACCATTGGCAGGTGTTGGCAGCAAACCCACTTGGTAGCAGTCTGTACCACCCAGATTTACCTGGTAGCTGTGGCTGAGCAGTCAGACTTCTCTCAAGAAGAGTTAGGCAGTATGCAAAGTATGCACAATAGGCACTCGGACACACCAATACAAGCAAACACTGACCAGAGCTTTGGTATCAAAGTATATAATTATTTATTTAAAAACACACAGTTTGAAACACTCCAGCACTCTTATTTGTAAAACACTCTAAACACAGTTACTATTATGATATATACAACCCTTATTCCTTATCAGACAAGTCTTAGTTAACACCACTTATTTCCAGGCAGAGGTGAGCGCTTAACTATAGATGGCACTCCAATAAGTTCATGAAGAAGGGAGGGAAAAAGACAGAATATGTGAAGATACACCAGATTTAGGAACACTTTTAGCAAGGCAGAAGAGCAAAAGTCACTTGTGAGTCAAAGTTCATAGGCTGGGCCCCCTCTTAGAGCAGAGCACAAATGCGCCCAAGATCACACAGTTACACTAGGCTTTGAAAGTCTTGCAGAGAGTTCGAAAAGAGTTTAGAGAGGCTCAGAAAAGTTTAGCCAGGGTGTCCCAGGCTAACCCAGGTTCGAAAGCCGGGGGCTAAATCTACCCCGTACAGTCGGTGGCAAGGGAAGCCAGGCGGAACACGGTACCTTAAGTGGGAAGGGTTCTCCAGCGGTGGCAGTTGTTCCTGGCAGTGGGTGCAAGTCTCAGCGTCGTCCAGAGGAAGAGAAGATCTCGACTTGGAGGAAAGATGAAGGTCGTTGCACTGCCAGGGAAGAAACCAGCCGCAGAGTTTTCCGGTTAAAGGTATTACCCTTTATTTCGCGGTCGTGGTAAAACGCGGTATTCCGGTTGCCGGGGTGCTTGGCACAGGCAAGGCGGCCATGAGATGCGTCGGGAAGGCGAAAAGACAGTGAAACTGGTTATCCCCACCAGTCAAAGGAAGAAGACTCTCCGGCGGGAGATCTCCTCTGTCGTTGGGAAAAGTGGTGAGACGGTTCAGCAGGGCTCCACGGGTGGCGACGTCGTAGCAGGTCGGCTCAGCTTCTCCCTCGTCGGATTCTTAGGTCCTGTGGCGACTTCGGAAGGTCCAGTCCCCAAAGCCTGCTTTTATGCAGAAAACCCCCATTCACTCAGCCTAGCTGTCACTCAAACATGCTAAGTGGTGAGCCGGCCCAATCAGGACGGAGTGCGACTTGAGTCGCCTAGGCAACTCAGTCTAGGGTGCCTAAATCCCCCTCCACCCCTCCTAAGTACCCCAGACACTCTGAGCAAGGCCAAATGCACGAGGAAGCAGCTATTCCAAGATGGCAGTTTAAACTGAGGAGAAAGGCGGCGAGACCTGAAAGGACGATGAGGAGGAAATTGCCATTTCCCTTTTCAACACAGACCTGCGGAGCCTCTGAGAAGGAAAACTTAAGACCGGGAATCGTAGCTGGCGAAAGGTGCGAAGGATGTGAAGGCATGCGTCCCCAACCAGCACGATCCTCCCCGCAATGAGAGACAATGACGGATTCTCCCAAGTTGGGAATAAAGCCAAGACAGAGTGCGGGTGAGCTTAAATGGGAGTTTATCAATCAGAATAGGGCATGCAAAGAACTCTGCAAACTCCGAGAGCGCTCTGTCTGACAATAGCAAAGACAGGCGTATATATTTACAAAAAACGTCATAAGAACCTACATACTATAGGGGGCACAAGTTCGATGGGATTGGGTGGCGATGACTAACTATAGGTGCTGCTGCGATGCGGTTGGCTTTGGCTGGAAAACTTCACTGGTCAGCCTCGTGGGTTGGGCTGGGCCTGGCAGGTTGGCTGAGTTCATCCGGGCGGTGTTGTTGTGCCCTCGCGGCCAGTGGCAGAGATGAATGTCTTTTCCTGACTTATTTGCCCTAGGCCATGCACACCGCAGTCATTCAGTCATTACAATATTATCTTCTTTAGTAAACCTTCCAATAGGTTATTAATGCAACACAGGAGGAATGCACCTTGTGAGGGGTCTGATGGTAATACGTCAGGACATGGTTACCAGTGTCCTGTTGACCGGGGCCATAGGTCGAGGTGCTAAGCTTCAGGGCCTGGGACGGGCGGTACAGGTCTTTTCTGTCTTGTTAGAAGTTGTTATGGATGTGCCGCTGTGTGTTGTCAAAGTGTTGGGTGTCCTGATTGCACAGGGCCATGAGTTTAAGATGATCCGGTGGGTTGTGGGGTTTACGAGAGGGCGCCTTTGGAAGTGTGTGTTCAGGCAGAGGTTTACTGCTGTGCTGTAAATAATGCAGGTGGCGGGCCGCGGCCTTGGGTGCTGCAGAGGGGGCGACAAATCTTTGAAGCGGCTCCAGTCTGGTTGGGGGAAGTGGAGCAGCGCGGCGCGGGCCTCTGCTCTCATGTTTGCCAGTTTTCACAGGGAGGGAGGGGGAATGGCCTTGCACATATTCACAAAGGTATCTCCCTTGTGTGTTGCCGACTTTAGGTAAAAACATCACAAACATTTGAACACTCTATAATACTTATTCAAATCACTTTAAAACATGCATTTCAACTTTGCTGGATGTGTCTCGATTATATCCAGTCTGGGCACCTTATTCGTACACTATGTTTTAACAACTACAGTATTTCGTTGTGTGCATATACATTTGCAGTAAGTGAGGTAGCAGCGAGGTTGGTGGAGTACATAGAAAGTAACCCGCCACTGTACGTGACGGTGGTGGTACATAAGGGGCTTTAGACATACACACATGACGAGTGCATTCTCGCACATCCTTTGCATGAGCCCTCTGTATGGTTACATTCGTTTTCTTGTGTACTCTAGCAGCATTAGTTCAGTTATGGCGCGGGACCGCGGGGTGTACGATTTTCAATGATACATATAAAGAATAATCCCCCGGAATGCTTTTATCATTTGCACACCCCTGCAGGGGTGTGGGTCCTTCATTGCTGGTGTCATGTAAACATGCGTTTCTTACAATAATTACACAATTTTACAGGTTTCTTTAGTAGAAGTAGTTTTATGGAAAGGATACACGTATTAAAAGTAGTTTTTGACATTCGTATTTGGGTATTTTTCTGCTTTCATCGGATGACCATTCTACAGATCTTCCCATCACCCAGGCCTCGCTGGCCGGGTCACTCTGGGAGCAGTGATACACTATGGGCGGTGAAATGTTACAGTGTTAGTATCTTATGCTAGTTCATGTCCGTCTTGTTCGTGGGAACGGGCTCACAGCGGATCTGCCAGGGTGCTGCGGCGACAGGGATAATTGAAACTCTCCAAGGGTGGGGGCCGCGCTACAGTGCGCTGAGCTCACACCATCTTTGATAGACAAAATGGTTTCTGGGCCTAGCTAAATTCAATACGTGTGGGCAATGTCTTCAGCAGGTGAACCCTCCACCACCTGGGCCCGGGTGGTCTGAGGGGACGCCCAATGAGCCATGGCCCTCACCTGGGGAGGGGATGCAGGCAAGGAGGGTCTTTTGGACCACTCCTCCCCTACAGATGTCAACAGTACATGGGACCCCGCCGTACTGATAGCCAGGGCAGGGAGAAGTGGTTGCCATTGTGGTACCGTCCTTGACTCCAGAGGCAGGAGATGCCAACAGAGTTTGGCACAGCCAGTGAGTCGGGGGGAGCTGATAATAGACCAGACGGTGTTGGGCTCAAGGTTGGGAAGAGCAACATTGCATGAGGAAACAATGGTCTTTTGTAAATAGGCTTGGCATAAGATTTAAGAGTGGTCCGGCACCACGTGGGCACTTATTGGAAGGACTCTGACTCGTGCCCCGCTCCTGAACAGGAGAATGTTTTGAACTAGGAAATCAAAGTGGTCCTGCAGCAGGTTAGGTTGAATCCTGTGCATAGACGAATGTCTTTGATTGTTGTAAAAACTACAAATACCAAGAAGCCCGCTGTAAAGTGTCAAAGTGGTCATACGAGGGTCAAGCCAAATTCCTTGTACAGCAGAAAGTCTTTGGCACGTTTTAGAGGCAAATGTGAACCTGACTGAGGGATGGATGCCTCTGAATTAGAGTGAAGAGTAATAGACCAGTGAACATTATGACCACAAGTATGAACCTGACCGAGGGAAGTCCACAGTGAGTGGTTGGTCTGAGCCCAACTGAGGGAGGCCAACGTTGAGAGAAGGATCGGAGCCCGGCCAAGGGAGATCCATGTCAGGTTTCCACATTATGTTCTTCACATCACATTTTCAGGGGTTGATATGATATGATATGGCATTTATAATGCACCTACACAGAAGTGCTTCAAAACGTGATGAGGCAAGGGAGGAGAACAGAGGGAGGACAGACAGTGATCCTACTAGGCCAGGTGTCATTCAGATTGCGCAAGTGCGTGGGAAGGTGGCAGGGACAGTGCAGTATAAGATGATAAGTAAGTATCAGCCAGCACTTCGGCAAGTGCATGGGTAAGTGCGGACAGCAGGTGTCAGGGGCTGGTAGGGGGACTGTAGGGATACAGAAACAGTCCCTGAGTGCAGGGTTTGCCAGGTGGGCAGTGCAGGTGTGAGACGATGGCAGGGGAGGGACTTGGGCCCGAGATCAGAGGGTGTCCAGGTAGCCAGTGTGGATCAGGTTTCAGCCAGGAGGTCAGCAGAGGTGAGGAGGAGAGAAAGCAGAAGCAAAGAGAAAGGTTTTGAGGTACTTCCGGAACCAGAGATGGTTCTCCTCAAGTTTTAGGGAGGCAGGGAGGCTGTTCCAGAGGGAGGCAACCAGCCGAAGAAAGATCTACCACCAACTCGTTGCTTGGAGAAGCGACTGACCCTGAGCGAGTTGGAGGCGGATGAGCGGAGAGCTCGAGAAGGAAGGTTTTTAGGAAGGGAGAGTTGAAGATATTGAGGACCCAGGCCCCAGATGGCGTTGTGGACGATGCAGAGAGTTTTGAACTTAATCCTCCCAGCCACTGGGAGCCAGTACAGAGATTTCAGTCCTGGAGAGTTACGATCCCTGGGCTTGAGGCCCAGGACAAGTCTCGCAGTCCTGCTTTGGATAAGTTGCAGAGGGCGGAGAGTAGAAGGTAGATTTAGAAAGAGGCGGTTGCAATAGTCCAGCATAGAGAGAACCAGAGCTCTGGAGACAGTGTGCTTCTGGGGGATGGAGAGGAAAGGAAGAATCCCTCGGAGGAGGTGCAGCTGGTAGTGTGACTTCTTAGAGATGCGAGGAGAGGAGAGTGTGGAGTCGAAGAGGACCCCAAGGTTTTTAGCCTTGCAGGTGGGAGCTGGAAGAGGGCCAAGAGAGGCCGGCCAGAGAGCTACAGGGAAGGAGGGAGCGGGTGTGCCGATGAGGAGAATCTTGGTCGTACTGGCATTAAGGCAGAAGTCACTGGCAGCACACCACTCCTGGATAGCAGACAGTCAGAGATGAGGGAAGGAGAGGAGGAGGCCGAAGGTAGCCTGAAAATGAGCTGGGTGTCATCCGCATAGCACTGAAAGTTGGGTCAGAGAGTGGCGATGCAGTGGGCAAGGAGTACCAGGTATTGGTTGAACAGCCAGGGAGAGAGGTTAGAACCCTGGGGGACACCACAGGTGGAGAAAAAGATAGCGGAGAGGAAGGACCCAAGCTGGACCTGGGAGGGTCAGTCAAGGAGGAAAGAAGTCAGCCACGCCAGAGTCTGACCAGTGATACCCAGATTATCATGGAGACAGTTGAGCAGGATAGTATGGTTGACAGTGTCAAAGGCAGAAGGGAGATCAAGCAGGATGAGGACGCAGGGGTGTTAGAGGTTGGAGAGCAGGTCTTCATGGATGTTCAGGAAAGTAGTTTCCGTGCTTCATGCAGCTCTGAAGCCAGACTGATGGTCATGAAGACAACCAATAGATTCAGTGTGGAGATTAAGCTGGGAGATGGCCAGTTTCTCCAGGAGCTTGCCCAGGAAGGGAGTGATGGGAAATGTGGGCATTTCAGGCATTCTTTCTGGAGGAGTAGAAGGGGAGGTTTGTATAAGTACTAGGTTGGGTTGAAAGAGTTGGGTTCTGGGTAGCAGTTTTGGGTTAAGGTTTTGTTGCCCTTAACTTTTCATTATCAGGAAGGCTTAGCTTTCCCAGGCCAAGATGGTGGATCGACATTACAGCAGTGATTGGTTCAGACATTGTGTTGTCACTTGGAACCCTCAGTGGAATTCTAAACTGCCTTTCATTTGAGCTTTTATCTGAGTTGGACATAGTATTGTTAGCTCCAGTAAATAAACAGTTTTAAGGCTCCTAGAAAGTATTTAGATCATTTGTTTGTGTAAAGTTTAAGCCCAATCCAAGTTTAGGAGAAAGAAGAAGTCAGCAGCAGAAGTTTTCTGAAGAAACTTGAGCGGCAGGGTAAGCTGATCAAAAGTGACCTCTGAACACCAGACTAAGCTAAGTGTGCTACAATTTAATGAAGATTTACTAAGTCTAGAAAAGAACTGCTTTGGTCTACTGAATCATTTCCCTTGTGGAAGACTGTGTTAAGTATTTTGAAAGGAGTTTCAGTAGCCGCATGTAGAAGAACAGTATTCAGTGGAGGGAGCAGTAAGAAGTAATAGCGTGTTTTCTTGCAATTTTTTGCGCTTGTAATTAATGTAAAGTGCACATGGACTAACTGAGTGGGCGGACGTGAATCGTCGAGTTGTAAAAGTTATTAACATTATAATATTGAGTACTAACGTTTGCTTGGAGGTTTTGTATCGGAGGCTGGCGCACGAGACGAAGGCTTCATATTTACGCGCTAGTTCGAGAAAGGGACCTAGCGACGTAGAGCGTGAATCGTGACCATTTTGGATGGTACGTTCGTACATTTTTTTGTTGTGCTACGCGACAAGAGTTTTGTAAGCCTTCAGACTGAAATATTTAAAAGGCAAACAGAATTTTGGATTTTGAAAAGAAGCAGAGGAAATTAATTTGGAAATTCTGCAGTAAGTAAAAATAAGGAAAAGACTTCACGTGCTGCCTTGTGGAGGTATCCATGAATAATCTTGCTGAGTAAGCAACAGAATAAACAAGCAGAGTAATTCAGAGTAGCTAAAGTAATTAACTTGGGCAATTCAATTGAAGGTCATCAGTGAGGAAGAGAGAGTCGAGGAAGGCACTAGAGGAAGTTTCAACATAGAGCGAGCTGAGAGTGACAATTAAAGGATTCTCACGACAGTTTCAGTCAGCCCAAGAATTCCATCAAGAGCAGCCTAAAGACAATAAAGTTTAGGCTACAGGTAAAGAGGTATTGAGTTTAGGGTGAAAAAAAATATATATATATATATATTGCACTTTCCTTTTAGGACATCTACTGACCAGGTCAAATTCTGTGAAGACAGGCAGAAGATACGAGCAGCAGAAGATCCTGAGTTTATTATTTTCTCCATTCCCCTTTCCCCTTGGGTTTGCCTGTCCAATAGTTTTATAGTATCAGGATGTTGGGCTGGTAGGCTTAGGGGGTCTGGTGGGCCAGCTTCACTCTTGCAGGATCCTACAGTCCAACATGACAATCCAAGGGTGAAGGGGAAAATCGCCCGATGCGACGATTAGCAGAAGGAACATTTGTTTGGTTGTTTATGATATATAAGGATCTCTGAAGAAAGAGACTGCATAAAAAGAGTAGGGCACAGACACAGAAGGCCCTGATATTTGAGAAAAGGAAGTGTAACCTCGGGCCGAAGAAGCCCACGAGTGTGGTGTGCTCAAGAGTACCGCCTTGTCCCGTGCTAAAAACATGGGAAAGGGAGACCCCGGCTATAACATCCTGACTTATTTTGTGAACACTTCTTTCTTTTCTTGTGAACATTATCCCACACTCTTTGTATGTAAAATAGCGGTAAGGATTGGCAATACGTTTCTTAGTATAGGTCCTTTTTATTGGAGACTACACTAGGACTGTATTATTATAATTTGATGCTCGTAGCTTGCTCCCATCTCAGATTTAGATTGGGCGTTTATCTCACCCATACCACAGTTTAATAAACACCCTTGAACTGTGATCTTTTGTGTCTGTTTTACTTTGATGTCATGCCTTCCTTCAACTGTCACTCCCAGAACCTTCATGAGAGAACAGTCACTCACTCAACTCCATGTCAGGCACTCGTAACATTCCATGCATATAGAACAGGTTGCAAGGGAAAGGCAAGATATAACACAAGGCATTTCCACAGGATGGAGTATGATGCAGGACTTTTTAAAAGGCAGATCAAATCACGAGTATCAGCTAAAATTTGAGTTTCTGGGCCTACAACTTAAGAGACACAGGGAGGACCCAGGAAAAAGCTCAGTGTCCAGGTAGGTGCCTGCAGAAGTCACTTCAGTGGAGTTTCAGGTGTGCTGTAAAAGTCCACATAGGAATAAGACAAAGTCAGTAGACAAACACGCAGTTGTCGTGAATCATCCCAGTTCTACCACAATGGTGAAAAGAAGACAGCAACCAGCCCTACGGGACCCCGGAGAAGACCCTCTTGAAGAGATCTGGTGCAAGGTTCAGGACCCAGGAGTCCTAGGGAGAAGAGATGCAGAGCAGGATTCAAGCCACTGTGAGTGGACAAACCATGGTGTAAGGGGTCCTGCTAGAACCCAAGACCACGAAACCAAGTTGACACCTGTAATCAAGTCTCTTGAATAACCCATGAGCCTGAGAGTTAGAGGTAGGTACTCACTGTGGCAGTTCCCAAAGATGGTAAGGGGTAACCGTGCCACTGGCCTCCATTGTTGCACTGAATATTGTCTACAAATAAAAAGACCAAGAAAAAGAAAGGGTGAACAATGTTTTCTTGCAAATAAGATGTAAAATGGGGTCATGACCCCTGCACTGGTAGCCCTAATGCACTCCAAACTATGTGACACGAAGTGGGGAGTGGGGCTGAAAAACCCCAACCCCAAACAAAGGTAAGATATAGGCTCCAAACCATTCAGCAATATTCCAGTGTCACATTGAAATAGATGGGGAAAGTTGCAAAAAGAAAAATATGTCCTAACAGGCTTAAACAAACAGGCCGGTAATTGTGGGAAAACAGTCCAACAACAAGTTAGAAAAGTCAAAGTTCACAGGTAGTATCGCTGGTGCCCAGTTCTTCGTCAAATGCCCTGACAACGAGAACAAGGTGCCAGCAGGATGACAAGAGGCCCATTGGAGAAGGTGCTGAACCAGAGGAAAGCTTAACTGTTGAAGCCAGAGTATTGTGCAACTGTACTGCTCATAGTTGGGCTCTGGTACTGGAAGGATGCAGTCTATATACAGCCCTCGAAGTTTAGGTAAGAGATTAACTCCTCTGACCCTTGGGCTGGCGGGAGCAACTAGTCCGGACCCCTTCCCGAAGACCTCCCTGCAGAAGCCTTCATCGCTGCTCACCGTCTCAGTCGGGGTTTGTTTTTTAAAACATTTCTTACCTTTAATTTTGCCCCTAGAGTTTTTTAAAGGCCTTGTACAGTAATTTTTCTAATTTGATTTTAGTGATCTGTGTATGGCTCACTGTACCATTACACAAACGGCCATAGCTCTTGCCTTACTGCTCTGCCCTCCCAGATGAAACTCGAGTAGGCCATTTTACAACCAGGTTAGGTCAACAAAGGAAGATCCAGCATTAACTGTCAGTCAAAATGTGGCAGCTTTTCTCTGTTGTATTGGCATGTTTGGAAGTTACTGGGCAATAGACTACACTGTATGTAGAATTGTATTAATAACCATATCCTGTCAGTGAATGTCGGGTGTTTCTCAGGATTCTCCATTAGGTATTTCTACTGTTCAAAACATAATTATTTGTGCGTGGATAGTGTTTGGAACCGTGTGTTTGGGTGATGTAAGTGGATCAGACATGAGACTGGTCTAAGGGTATGCATGTGAATGAAAGAGTATGAGTTTAGTTATGAAGGTATGAATATTTAACATATTGCATTTTTACCTTTGTGCTCATTCATGTCTCACAGGTATACATTTTGTATTTGTCCTCAGACAGATTTTTTTAGAGTAAATAAAACCTGAAGGTGTCTCACCAGCTAGTTCCCGGAGATCTATCATCCAGGTGGCCCGGCTGAGGGGGGCCAGGGTGAAGAGGGAATCGCCTTACTTGAATACTTGGAAAGGAACCTTGTTTGATACATCAGGCCCTCTGGATCAAGAGATTTTTCATAACTTAAGAGACTTGGGCATAGACGGCCCTGATGCTTGTAATAGAACCGTGTCCTCGTCCCGAAGAAGCCTAAGAGTGTGGTATGCTCGAGTGAACAGCTTTGTCCCGTGCTGAAAACGTGGGGAAGGGAGGCCAATGGCTTGAACATCCTGACTGATCATTTGTGAGCACTTCTTTCTTTTTCATGAACATTTCCCCACACTATTTGTAAATTAGCAGTAAGGATTGGCAATAGGTTTTTTGGTATAGGCCCTTTTATTTTGACGAGACTCCACTAGGACTGCGTTATGTTATGGTCGTAACTTGCTCCCATCTTTATATTTAGGTTTATATATGGCGTGTTTCACACCCTTGATCAAGTTCAATAAACACCCTTGAACTGTGGTCACTTGTGTCTGTCTTACTTTGATACCATGGCTTCCTTACATTTCTTACATAGAAGCGAATAAGAATATGGCAGACACGATTGCTTTTGTATATTACTGCTCTACCTTGACAGAGTTTGGCTAGACCCAAGTATCAATTAACCTGTTGTGACAAATCTAGGGATTCAGTCACTTCTCCCCAGAGGGGATCCTTTCCTTGTAAGGCTAGGGAGGTAAGCCCGCTACGCGATATCCTCCGTAGGAGTAGAGGTAAGCGGGACCTCACCGGGAGAGACTACCCCACCATGGGGATAAGGACTCCCGTTCCGATGAGTAACTCCCTTCCCACCCCACACAATACTCGATCAACCTCAAGCCTGTTGAAAGAAACCAAGAAGAAACTTTGTACATTTGCAACTGTGATGTTTTATCAAAAGACAAGTATCTGCCTCGTACTGCAACAAAGAAACCCAAGTGAGTCATAACGAATATGACAAACAAAAAAAGGCCTGTTTCCAGAAGCATAATGTCATGAGAATGGGAGGAGAGAGAACCACAAAGAGGGAATCCCGGGAGTTCCAAATAAGCTAAAGAGAGGACGCTGCTAACCCCAGAGAAGAACAAGTTACTTACCAACTGGTAACATTCTTTCGACTAGATGTTCCTCTCACGTATTCCTCATCTTTGATATTCGTATCTCGCCAGCTTCACTGACTCGAAAAACATTTTTCTGTATTCCTCATCTTTGATAGACACCTGCAGCAGTGATACATTTTGGAGGTGGGAGTACTATTTAGATTTATCATGAGTGGAATGAAGTACTGCCTTCGCAAAAAGGCCTTCTTGGGAAGAAGTCTAAACAGTAATGCTTAACGAAAGTATGAATTGACACCCAAGTTGCACCTGAGCAGATGTCAATTACAGGGACTCCCCTCTGAAGAGCTGCAGAAGTTGCCATGCCCCTCGTGGAATGAGCCCCAAGCCCTTCCAGCGGTTCCTTTCCAGCAAGCCTGTAACACTCCCCAATAGCTAGTGTAATCCAGCGGGATGTAGTCTGTTTTGTCACTGCCAATCCCAATTTAGGACCGGTATAACCCACAAATAGTTGGTCATCCTGTCGTAATTTTGCCATTCTCGCTATATTAAAACTCAGAGTCCTTTTTGGGTCTAGTCTATGCAACCTCTCCTCCTCTTTACCCAAATGAGGGGAGGGTAGAATGTGAAGAGTGTTATTTTTTGTGACAAGTGAAAGTCTGAAACTACTTTCAGCAAAAAAGATGGTTTAACTAGAATACGAAGGTTTGCATGAAAGCCTGCAACTCACTAACCCTGCGGGCTGATGTTAGTGCCACAAGAAGGTCAGTGTTAAAAGCTTTAACGGGCAGGAATGTAAAGGCTCAAAGGGTATGCAAGTAAAACATTTCAACACAAGATTTAAATCCAAAGCAGGGACATGAAATGGTACTGGAGGGTACACGTTAGTGAGCATCTTCAAAAATTGGGCAATCAATGGAATCTTGAAATAGGAAACCTTAAAATAGGAGCGCTTAAATATGGAAAGCGCGGCTAGGTATCCTTTTATTTTTCCAATCAGAAGCTCCAGATTGGCCAGATGCAACAGGAAAGAAAGCACCGTAGGAGTGCCACATTGAAAATGATCCACATCCTTGACCAATTACTGAACTTATTCCAACAACACTAGTACAAAGACTTGGTTGCTGGCCTTCTAGCCGAAAGCAAAATCCCCATTACGTCATCCGGGAGGTCCCAATCCTTACATCTCAACCTCTCAGAAACCATGTGTGAAGGCTGAGTGACTTGACCTCTGGATGGAGAACCCGACCTTTCCCTTGAGAGAGAAGGTCCTCTCTTTGTGGAAGACGTATTGGAGGGAAGATGGACACTTCCGGAAAGGCCAGGTACCACGTTCTGCTGGCCAAATCCGGAGCAATTAGGATCATGGTTTTCCTGAACTTTCACCACAAACCTTCTGATTAAATGAGGAATCACAGGGAATGGAGGAAACACGAACAGGAGCGCAAATTCCCAGTCCACTACGAACGCGTCTCCCAGAGCTCCTCTTGGGGGAACGTCCCTTGAGCAGTACCGATCGCACTTCCGATTGGCCTCAGTCGCAAACAGATCCACTTGAGGGGTTCCCCAAAGGGTGAAGATCTCTTGAAGGACTTCCTGAGCTAGTTCCCATTCGTGAGAAACTGTGCTCTGCCTGCTCAGCGCGCCCGCTGCCGTGTTCAGCTCTCCAGCTAGGTGAATTGCAGACAGAGATTCCTTCTTGTATTGCCCAGAACCAGAGCTGCATTGCCTCTCTGCACAGTGATAGTGACTCTACGAATCCTCTCTTGTTGAGGTAGTACATGGCCACTGTGTTGTCCGTCATTATCAGGACATTCTTTCCCCGTACAAAGGCAGATCATTGGTATGGGCTCCCCACCCCGTGAGTGAGGCGTCCGTCACTACTGTTATCTCCAGCCATAGTTGCCAAAAAGGTTGTCCCTTGAGAATAGTGTCCTTGCAAGCCCACCAAATTAGGTCCTGAGCAACTCTGCTCGGAACTTGCAGAATATCCGAAATGTTCCCTGAAATTTGGGACCATTGAGTTCTGAGAGCCCATTGAAGGGATCTCATTCTCAATCTGCAGGATGCCATGAGACCAAGAAACCTAAAAAAAAAAAAAAAAAGAAATCGAAGGCCGGCAGATGCTGGCATTCTGGATTTTTCTACCATCTACTGAATGTGTTGAGCTCTCACCTCTGGAGGCGAGGCTTTCCCTGAGGAAGTATCCAAGACCGCTCCGATGAATTGGAGTCTCAGGAATGGTATCAAATGGGACTTCGGAGAAGCCCAGTCTGTGTAGGGAGTGGCAGGTGATTCCGAGACGTTCCTGGGCTTGTTCGGGTGAACGAGCCCTGATCAACCAATCATCCAGGTAGGGGTAGATGTGAATCCCCCCGCTCCTGAGACTCGCTGCCACTACCGCCATCCACTTGGTGAAAATACTCAGGGCAGAGGTAAACCCGAATGGCAGAACTCGAAACTGATAGTGAGAACCGCCAACAGCGAGCCTCAGGTACTTTCTGTGCTTGAGATGGATTGGCACATGAACGTAAGCATCCTGAAAGTCCAATGATATCAACCACTCTTGGAGTTGGAGAGCCTGAAGGATCTGAGAAAGGGTTACCATCTTGAACCTTTTCTTCCCGAGGAACTTTTACAAGAGTCTTAAGTCCAAGATGGGTCTCAATCCTCTTTCCTTCTTGGGAATCGGAAAATAAGGGGAATACCAACCCTTGTTCCTCTCCGCAACAGGTACCTATTCTATTGCACCTTTCTTAATATTTCCTGCACAAGGAGCAGATCGGGAATTTTAACAGAGCTGGTTCCCGGTGGATGATCCCGAGGCCTTTTTAGAAAAGGAAGGCAGTAACCCTAAGCTACTGTTTCCAGTGCCCAAGCATCTGAAGTAATACCCCGCCATTCGTTCAGATGCTGAAGGATTCTGCCCCCCACTGCGATTTGTGTGTCAAGGCCTCAGAGTGGCTTAGAGGCGGCTGCTGGGGCTGATTTAGCACTCTTCCCTCGTCAACCGCGAGGAAATTTTCTTTGTCTTTTCTGTACGGCCTGTCCTCTTCCTCTACCAAATGAGGAATAGTAACGAAAAGAATGACCTCTCTAGGAAGATGAGTCCGAATAAGGTTGCTGAGGTTGCCGAATGGAGGCGCTAAGGGACTTAGCCGCCACCTTGGAAGTCTACAGCTTCTCTAAGCTTTCATCCGCCTTGCTGCCGAACAACCTCAAGCCGTCGAAAGGCATGTTGAGTAGTCTGGCCTGCACATCCGGTACAAACCCCGACTTTCTCAACAACGCAAATCTGTGCAGTACTGTGCTTGCAGCCATGGATCTGCTAATGCTGTCAGCAGTATCCAGTCCTGATTGGAGACACATCGCCATCGCCTCCTTGCCATCCTTAACTATATTCAGAAAGCCTTCCCTTTCCTCGCCTTCTGGAATATTTTCAGCCGCCAACTTAACACAGTCCCACAGGGTACGAGTAAACCTGGCTAGGTTACAGGTAACATTTGTTGACTTTAGGGCCATGCTACCCAAGAAAAACACGAGCCCAAGCGTCCACTTTTATATCTTCTCTATCTGGGGGAATAGAGGGATAGGCTGACTGTCTGGTGGAAATGGCAGCCTGGACCACCAAGCTCTGGTGTAGGGTGTTTGCTGAGATAATCAGGGTCACTACCTGCTGGTCTATACTTCCTGGCAAAGCTCCAATTGACAGCTGAACCAGATTCACGAATCTCCCAGTTAGCTACCTCCTTCTTTTGAAGGGCTTTATGTAAAGGAAGAGCTGGGTCTTTTTGGGGACCCTGATCAAGTATGTCCGTCATGTCATCCAGTTCGAAGGTTGGTGAGGCCCTACTCCAACCCATGTAGTCGGTGTTAGGGAGAATTCTCATTTATGCCTAATTTCCCTCACCTAGTGAGCCCCCCCAGCAGCGTTGCTGGACTTCTGGAGTTTATTTCTTTCACTTGGTAAGAGTGTGAGCTTTTACCCCACTCTTACCCATGTTTTGTCATGTGTCTTTTGCCTGTTTTTATGTTCGTGGGCTCTGGAGTACACCACTTCAGTAGCCCCCTTCTTTTTTGTGTTACACAGCACCTTCACTGCAATGACACAGGGTTGTCTTTTAGACTTCCCACCGACTCCATTTCTGGGGCTGACTACAGTCCCCCAGAAAAGGGTAAAGTTGCCATTAACTTTACTTAGTCAATTTACCACAGATCCAGTACACCCCATCTTCCATTGAGTACTGGAAAGGGTTACTTTGTATCCCTTTGTAGCTGTACCTCCTAGAGTATTGTTTCACTCTTAACATTTAGACTTGGCTGGTGGCAGTGGTATCTACCCTAACTTTTCCACCGCAATTATATTAGATGAACGTGGTATTGTTGTAGGCTATTATATTAGCCTCAAACTTAAACCTGCTTGACCAAATACTTTTTCTTTTGGCTCCGGTCAGGTTTATTCGCCATTTCTTTTTGTTAAAATCCTTCTTGTGCCTTACTTTGCGCGGCAAACCAGGTTTGCCTCCTTTGTTCACCGTCTTTTGCCGGGCTTCTGCTCAGATGCCCTCCTCCAGGCGCCTGGGGTCTAGGTGGGCTGAATGTGAGGGAGGGGTGTAGTCACCCCCTGCACAGGGTATCCTAGGAAACCCAAGTTGCACTTTGCCATGATTGGCTGAGGTGGTTGTCCGGGCCGGACAACCCCCCTGCTGCGTGATTGACAGCCAGGCTGTGTGAATGGGGGATTTTCGCATAAAAGGCCGGTCTCTTGGGCTAGAAGTCAGAGAGTCGCCACTGGAACTACAAGGAACCGACGAGAAGCAGAGAAGAAGTCGGCTGCAGCAACTACCCCGTCTCGGTGAAGCCCTGCTGCAGTCCTGAGCCATCTACCCTTCGATGACCAGAGAAGATCCAGTCCGGAGTCTTCTTCCCTTGATCTTGGTGGGGCTAACCAGCTCATCTTCCACAGACATAGGTTTCTCTTCTTGGTCGAAATCGCTGCACACTGCTGTAGTGGTACGGATAGCCATCTGAAGAGCCTCTCCTGTTTTTAAGGAGTGCACCTTTTATTCATCGTCGCTGCTGCCGCCTTCAGCCCTGTGTGGTGCAGACCCCTCCAGACGTCCTCCTTCACATCGAAGCTCCAGGAACCGTGAGTCTGCGGGAAACCAACAGGAACAACTGCCAGGGCACTAGCCTCTCCATTGAATAAGGTACTTTGTTCTGCTTGAGGAATTAGGGTGAATCCCTTTTCTTCACCTCCAAGGCTTGCCCTGGTCTTCCCTCTTTATACAAAGTACTCTTGGCTACGTTGAATCGTGAACTGTCCGACTGTGTGATCCTCGACAACAGCCCCCCGGTGTCACGTGACCCTGGCTCCGGCCCTTGACTCTTGAATTCCTGTCTATGAGTGTTCTTCGATTCTGTCTGCCTAACTATAATATTGCTTATGATTTTTGCCTCCAACTCCATCTGGGTATCTCAAGTGCTAAGTGTGTTTTTGCCCCGGTAGCATTTCTTGTCACGGATACGCGTTTATTTAGTAGACCGAACTGACAAAAAGTGATCGCAATCGTATTCACGGTAACGTGTCTTGTTTCATAACACCGGTCCATTCAAACACAGGGTACTTACCTTGAGTCACCGTACAAAGTGAATTGGTTAGTTGTAGTATATTTTACGTGTGGTTTTGAATTTAATTGAAGTGTTGTGTTTATAACAAATGGGTTAAAAATAAATGTACTTATATTTTTCTACCTAAAACCTTGAGTCAGTGTTTGCTTGAGTCGCAGTAATTGTGGTCCCTTTGTGTGATCTCTGCTACTGCTCATATACTCTTGAGCTAGGCCTGGCTGCTCCGCTACTGCTACCACTTTAACATAGTAGTACAGGCTTGTACCAAAGGTAAAACTTGTATTACCACCTGTAGTCTTAATTGTGTGTAGTGGCCCCTAAGGGCACTGCACAGGATTCTGCAAAACAGTCAGTGACCCTGCTCATAAGATTCCTTTACCCTGAATCTGCATGGTCTGAAGGGTCAGGTTTAG
This sequence comes from Ambystoma mexicanum, assembly GCF_040938575.1. Lineage (NCBI taxonomy): Eukaryota > Metazoa > Chordata > Amphibia > Caudata > Ambystomatidae > Ambystoma > Ambystoma mexicanum. The sequence continues at coordinate 1,336,198,655 of NC_090933.1, read as the reverse complement.
CAAACTCCAACTCTCGTGAGCTATCAAGACCACTGGCAGAGTGGAGGGAGTCGCAGAGATTTTTCATTCTTGACTGAGGGTCAATTAATTCTTCAGGCACTACTCTAGTGCCAAATCTGACTCCCAAAGGAGAAATATCCTCCTTTGAGGCAATTTCCTCTTCAAAAATAGAGGACATTGACTTAAAGAAGTCGGACTTCAGTCCAGGTCTCTGCATTTTCTCCTGAACCGGAATTTGCTTCGAGGGAACCAAAGTAATCGTCGAAGGCGTTGACAATGTCTTCGATAAAAGAGTAAATGTCGCCTTTGACTTCGGCGTCAAAGCTATCGGCGCTGACAGCGTTGATGAAATCGCTGAATGTTTCGACGTCTTCTGCTTCTTTGCCGGTATCCGAGACGGACTCGACTCTCGGGTCGAAACCCTCGACACCTTCGTGTCGAGTCGAGAATGTCGAGTTTTCAATTTACTATTCGATTTAGCTGAAGTCGTTTTTGACCTTCCTGCGTCGTCCAAAGGAGTGACCAGGGTCTGGCTCTTGCGAGGCTCTTTTGAGGGGGTTGTGGCCGCATTCTTAAAGGTTTGCAACATTTCCACCCTAAAAGCATTCCACTTGCTGGAGGAATCTGACGTAGTCGGGTAGCGTATAACCTCAGTGGAGGTGTCCGATGATGAAGAGGGAGACCTATGATGTCTCTTCTTCGCCTTCTTGGAAGAAGAAGATTGTCTCGACAGACTCCTCAACCGAGACCTCTTCGAGTGCTTGTACCGAGTAGAGTCCTTGGACTCACCAGATTTTTTATATTTCTTCGAAGAGCCCTTCGAAGTTTCCCACCCCACCACCAATTGATCTTTGCGTTCACATAGAGCATTTTCAGTTATAGACTGACAGGAGCCGCAGTCGTCGGTCCGATTGCCGGTACAACAACACCAAATGCAGACACAGTGAGGGTCTGTTATCGACATTTTCGCCCCAGGGTCATGATATTTTTTAAAGTGTGACTTAGGGGTAGAATGGGTCGAAGAAGACATTTTTCTTGAGGAAAAAACGAAGCGTGCCATTAACTCGATGCAAAGCTATCGGAAAAACAGAACTGAAGCCAACGGGCGCGGCTCAAGCGATTTATACTACTGGTGATGTCGACATGCCACGGCGGCCCTCGAGGGACATCGATGCCAGGACATCGTGCACAGCACCCTCTGCCGAGAAATTTGTTTTCCGAAGCAGTGAAACTGGCGAGATACGAATATCAAAGATGAGGAATACGTGGGAGGACACAATCCATTTGAAAGTTTGCTTCTGAACCCTGGAAGGAGTAGTACAGAGTTGGAAGCCAGGCTCCCCAGCTCGAGGAGAAGTGGAGCGAGGAACTACCCAGCTGAAGGCAGTCCAAAGAGACGAACTGGAAGAAAACGGTGGCCAGCTTGTATAGAGAAGAAAGCCCAAGTTTTGCCAATACTGTTAGAGACAGCATGCCGAAGCGTGACAAACAAGCAGAGAGAAGGAGAATCTGAGCCGTTCTGGAAGACAAGGACCCGGCAATGGAAGAAGACTCCTACCCAGTGACGTGGCCCCATTACAATCAAGGTAAAGCAGGGAGTGGGAAGTCCGGAGAGAGAGCGAAATAATAACAAAACCATATGTAATGATTGGGGTAATCCTTTTCCCCTTTGTCTCAGTAGTAGAGACAAATTTCACAAACGGCATGATGATACACATGTGTGTGTAGAATGAATGAAATACATTACTCGCCATAATCTTATTTGTGGTACTTTTATCGGTTTAGATTCACATGCTGTGCAGTTAGTCTGACATCTAGTGGTAATTGGGGAGTATAGCATCTTGTTTTCGAAGTTCAAAAAGAGATGTCGACCTTGGTGTCCCTACTGTGACGTGTACTATACTCATGAGCCTTCAGGCAACGAGGTCTACCCAGTTTTTGTCCTGCCGTGAGGGAGCCTGAAGAGAATGCTTGAGTGAATAGAGAAGAAAAGAAGGTGTAAGATGTCTATGTTCCTTCAATTTCTCGGGTGGTGGGGGGGGGGGTGCGCCTGTCAATCTAAGCAGATACAAGCACCAGAAGTGAGTAATGTATGTCTTCTGGTGCTTGTGAATCTGCTTGGAATCACATGCTGTGCATAGACTAGCGAGCAGTACCCAGAGATGGTGGTGGGATGTGTGAAGGAACGGCAGCAAAGATGTCTTAACACCGTCTGACACACCCGAGAATCAGTCTTAGAACGTCTATCTAAGCTGTAACGTTGTGTAAAGGTGTGAACAGAACTCCAGGTAGCCGCTTTGAAAAGGAATCTAGAGGAATATTTGCAGTGAAAGTTTTATGATATGATATGGCATTTATAACACGCCTATACACAAGTGTTTCAAGGCGCAACGAGGCACAGGAAAGGGAACAAAGGGTGGACAGATAACAATCCTACTAGGCCAGGTATCATTCAGATCGCGCAAGTGCAAGGAAAGGGGGGAAGGGACAGTGCTATACATGGGAATAGATAGTAACAATAAGTATAATAAGTAACAGTAACGGCCAGCAGGTGGCAAGTGCAAGGGTAAGTGCTGACATCAGGTGTCAAGTGCTGGTAGGGGGACTGAAGGGATACAGAGACAGTCCCCAGTGCAAGTGAGTGTGACTGGTGGGGGGGACCTGGGCCCAAGTTCAGAGGGTGTCCAGGTAACCAGCGCAGGTCTGGTTACAGCCTGATGGCGAGCAGAGGGGAGGAAGAGAAAAAGAAGAAGAAAAGAGAAAAGGTTTTGAGGTGCTTCCGGAACCGGAGATGGTTCTCCTCAAGTTTAAGGGAGGCTGTTCCAGAGGGCGGCCCCAGCTGAAGAGAGAGATCTACCACCAACTCGTTGCTTGGAGAAGCGACTGACCCTGAGGGAGTTGGAGGCGGATGAGTGAAGGGCTCGAGAAGGAAGATATTTAGGAAGAGAGAGTTGAAGGTATCGAGGCCCTGTGCCCCAGAAGGTCTTGTGGACAGTGCACAGTGTTTTGAACTTAATCCTCACAGCCACTGGAGCCAGTGCAGAGATTTCAGCCCTGGAGAGATACGATCCCTGGGCTTGAGGCCAAGGACAGGTCTCGCAGTCCTGTTCTGTATGAGTTGCAGAGGGCGGAGAGTAGAGGCAGGAAGATTTAGAAAGAGGCTGTTGAAGTAATCCAGCCTAGAGAGAACCAGGGCTCTGGAGACAGTGAGCTTCTGGGGGAAGGAGAGGAAAGGAAGAATACCTCTGAGGAGGTGCAGCTGGTAGTGTGACTTTTTAGAGACGTCAGACACGTGAGGAGAGAAGGAGAGTGTGGAGTCGAAGATGCCCCAGAGGTTTTTAGCCTTGCAGGTGGGAGTAGGGAGAGGGCCAAGAGAGGCCGCCCAGAGAGCAACAGGGAAGGAGGGAGTAGGTGTGCCAATGAGGAGAATCTCAGTCTTATTGGCATTAAGGCAGAGGTCATTGGAGGCACAGCACTTCTGGACAGCAGACAGTCTGAGAAGAGGGAAGGAGAGGAGGTGGCCGAAGATAGCCTGAAAATGAGCTGAGTGTCATCCGCATAGCACTGAAAGTTTGGGCAGAGAACGGCAATGCGGTGGGCAAGGAGTGCCAGGTATTGGTTGAACAGCCAGGGAGAGAGGTTAGACCCCCGAGGGACACCACGGGTAGAGAAAACGATAGCAGAGAGGAAGAACCCAAGTTGGACCTGGGAGGGTCGGTCAGAGAGGAAGGAAGCCACGCCAGGGCCTGACCGGTGATACCCAGGTTGACAATTGAGCAGGATGGCATGGTTGACAGTGTCAAAGGCAGAAGAGAGATCAAGCAAGATGAGGACGTAGGGGGTGTTAGGGTCAAGGTTGGAGGCAGGTCTTCACGAATGTTCAGGAGAGCAGTTTCCGTGCTTCTCGCCACTCTGAAACCAGACTGATGGTCAAGAAGACAACCAACAGATTCAGAGTGGAGATTAAGGTGGGAGATGGCCAGCTTATCCAGGCGCTTGCCCAGGAAGGGAGCGATGGAGTTTGGGAGATAGTTAGCCGGGAAGGAGGGGTCGGCAGAGGGTTTCTTAAGAAGAGGGTGCACAAGGGAGTGCTTCAGGGGGGATGGGAAGACTCCAGTGGTGAAGGAGTGGTTGCAGAAGTCAGCTAGGGCAGGAGCCAGGGAGTCAATATGGTCCTTGATGGTTTTGGAAGAACAGGGTGAACCTGTTTTGACAAGCATAGATCGGACTTGTCTAGAAACCTCCTCTGCAGAAAACAGGGGAAAGGCAGAGGAGGTAGGAGATAGTAGCTCCTGTGCCTAGAGTAGAATGCACTCTGGGAATAAAAAGGTAGAACTCTCTTTGAAAGAGTAACACATCTGGATACATTTAACAATACATTTTGAGATTGCCGACTTAGAAACAGGATCCCCTTCTCTACCAGTGGCAATGGAGACAAAGAATTGATCCGTCGTCCTAAGTGGTTCTGTTTTATTGAGGTAGTACATAACTGCTCTTCTAACATCTAATGTATGGAGACTTCTTTCTGTTGAATTAGTTGGATTTTGAATGAAAGATGGAGTTTCTATGGATTGGTTTACATGGAATTGAGATACATTTAGGTGTAAAGCGTGGATGTGTGCGCATCCCACTTTGTCCTTAGGAATAGTAACAAAGGCGTCTTGAGCAGAGAGCTTGCAGTTCACTTACCCTCTTAATGGAAGTAATAGCCACAAGAAAAGCAGTCTTATAGGTGAGAACCCTAAGACTAGCTTTGTGCACTGGATCAAAAGGAGAAGCCATACATTTAGTAAGGACAGCATTCAACTCCCGAGTTGGATTAGAAATAGGTGGGTGAAGTCTTTTTACCCCTTCCATAAATGCCTTAATTACAGGAAACCTTGCTCTGAGAGGTGGTGTAAGCAGAGAGGGTTGCAAGGTGGACCTTCAGTGAGTTAACAACTAGTCCCGAAGAAGTGAGTTCAGTAAAGGACTATGGGTGTGGGCGAACAGTCAATTGGGTTGATGCTACGAGTAAATAATGTCATATCATATCTGAGTACAACACCAAACGACAAAGCGTTTACATTTATTGAAATAACAGTGTCTGGTATACGTGCCTTTTTAAGAATGTCCATGCGTCTTTGAGGCAGCTGAGGATGCCCGAACTCTATGACTTCAGAAGCCAAGCAGCTAAATTGAGAGTATGAGGGCATGAGTGCACTGCTGTCCCTTGATCGTGGCATTGCATGTTGTAGAGGCAAGGTAGTTTCACTGGAGGGCAAAGTGGCATTTTCATCAAATGCGAGAACCATGGCTGATGAGCCCGCATTGGTGCTATTAGGATTAGTGTAACATGTTCCTGGTGCATCTTGTGAATTATCCTGTTGAGGAGAGGTGTGGGGGGAAAACCGTAAGCAAATCTCCCTGACCATTTGATCCAGAGACTGTTCCCCTTGGACATTTTTGGGGATACCTGGAGGTGTAGTCTGAGCATTGTGCATCCTCCGGTGTTGCAAGAGAGGTCGATGTCTGGTTGCCCCCATTGTTCGTGTAAACGCCACTCGTGTTCTACAGGTATTTGAATGTTTCTGCTGAGCACGTCTGAAAGAAGACAGGAGGAGCATGTGTTTGAGTGCCCACTTCCAAAGGCTTTGTGACATTTTGGACAGCCGTAGAGTGTGTTCCTCCCTGCTAGTTTATGTAAAACATGGCTGTGTTGTTCTCTGGTAGGACTAGAACATTTTCCCCTGCAGTTGTTGGACAACCTGTACGCTTTGAACACTGCTAGAAGCTCTAACAGGTTGATATGTTTGTTTGCCACTGATTGTGTCCACGTGTCACATGGGGAGTTCCCAACCTTACAGGGATGAGTTTGCAGCGAGAGTGGCTTCTACTGCGATGTAGGTGAATGATTTCCCTTTCACAAGGTTTTTCCTTGAGCACCACTGCAGCGATCGTACGAGGGCTTTCAATACAACCACTAGATCGTTCCACTGACCGCTTGCTTGACAGCATTGGCTCAAGAGCCACTCTTGCAGTGGACGCACGCGCAGATGAGGATGTGGCACCAGAAAAATGCAGGGCGCCATAATTCCAATCAGCCGCATGGGTTTCCGTACAGTTATCAGACAACCGACTACATATTGAGGTATTTGGAATAGCATGTTTTTGGAACCTCTCGGAGGGGAAGACAAGGCCGTCTCCTGTCTGAATAAGAGCTCCCAGAAATTGTTTTAAAAAAAACATTTTTTTTTTATTGTTCTTGGTTTTCAAGAAACCTTTACAAAAACAATTGGTGATGACAAATGTTACAAATAAGATATAACATAATGAGAATGCATTACTTACCGTAAAAGCATTTCTGATGGTTGTATCTGCTTAGATTCACATGCTGTGCATAGGTCCGACATCCAGTGGTCACTGCGGAGTATTGCATTTTGTTTTTCGTAGTCGAAAAGGGGACGTTGACAAGGCGTGTCTGAAACACTATCCCTATAGTGACGTGCGTTGTACCCACAATCCCTCACGCGTCGAGGTCCCTCTGTTTGTATTTTTTCTGCCCTGAGGGAGCCTTCTAGACGTGAGTGAGTACAGAAAAGAGAGAGAGAGAGATATATATATATATAAAGGAAGTCTATGTTCCTTCCATCCGAGCGGGGAGGAAGGGTGGGCGCATGTGAATCTAAGCAGATACAACCATCAGAAATGCTTTTACGGTAAGTAATGCATTCTCTTCTGATGTTTGTTAATCTGCTTAGAATCACATGCTGTGCATAGACTAGCGAGCAGTACCCGGAGTTGGCGGTGGGTTATGAGAAGGAACAGTAGAGAAAAGGTGTCGTAATACTGCCTGTCCCACCTGGGAGTCAGATCTAGAGTGTGTATCTAGACAGTAGTGTTTTGTAAAGGTGTGCACAGAACTCCAGGTAGCCGCTTTGCAGATGGACTCAAGGGGAACATTTGCAATGAATGCTATGGATGCCCCCGTGCCTCGAGTAGAGTGTGCTCTTGGCTTAAAGGGCAGTTCTCTCTTAGCAAGAGTATAGCAGAGAGTGATGCATTGAACAATCCATCTAGAAATAGTGGATTTTGAAACCGCATCTCCTTCTCTTCCTGCTGCCACCGAGACGAAGAACTGATTAGTCTTCCTCAATGGTTTGGTTCTTTCCATGTAGAACATGACCGCCCTGCGTACATCAAGTGTGTGCAGAGTCCTTTCTCCCAAATTGGAAGGATTTTGAAAGAACGTTGGTAGTTCTATAGATTGGTTTACGTGGAATTTAGAAATAAATTTTGGAGCAAACCTAGGGTGAGTGCGTAGAACCACTTTATCTCTGTGAACTGTAACGAAGGGGTCTAGAATAGAAAGAGCCTGAAGTTCACTTACTCTCCTGATGGAGGTGATAGCTATTAAAAAAGCAGTCTTAAGAGTGAGGTGTTTAAGAGATGCTTTGTGCATGGGTTCGAATGGAGAGCCCATGAGTCTTGTAAGTACCACATTAAGGTCCCATCCGGGAGCTGGGTCAGCTATCGGGGGGTGTATTCTTTTTACTCCCTCCATGAAGGCCTTTATAACAGGGAACTTCCACCACGACACTTTGAGTTGGGAAGTGGTGTATGCAGAAAGTGCCGCTAGGTGGACTTTAATGGAGTTGAATACTAGACCTGAATCCAAAAGGTGGGTTAGGTATAGTACCCCATGTGTGGGAGAGCAGTCAATAGGGTTGATGCCTTTACTCCTGCACCAGATGACAAATCTTTTCCACTTGCTAGAATAGCAGTGGCGAGTGTTCGGTTTTCTGGCTTCCATGAGGATGTCCATGCATCTTTGCGGGAGTTGTAGATGTCCGAACTCTATGATCTCAGGAGCCAAGCTGCTAAGTTCATGTTCTGGGGGCATGGGTGCAGGGTCCTGCCCTTGTCCTGAGACAGCATGTTGTACGGGCAGGGGAGTTTTACTGGGGGAGATAGAGACATCTCCATCAAGTGAGCGAACCATGGTTGTCGTGCCCACATAGGGGCCACTAGTATCATGGTCACTTGTTCCTGGTGCATCTTGTGCACCACCTTGTTGAGAAGGGGAGTCGGGGGAAAAGCGTAAACAAATTTCCCTGACCATTGCATCGACAGACCGTTCCCCTTGGATTGGTTCTGGGGGTACCTGGAGGCGTAACTTAGGCATTGAGAGTTCTCCAGGGTTGCAAACAGGTCTATCTCTGGGAAACCCCATTGTGTGAAGACGTCGAAGACGATGTCTTCGTGCAGGCGCCATTCGTACTCTTCGGGCAGGGGGAAATCTCTGCTGAGTCTGTCTGCCAGCAGATTGAGTTCCCCGGGTACATGTAGTGATAGTAGGAACATGTCCCGTTTGAGAGCCCACTTCCATATATTTTGGGCCAGTTTGGATAGGCCTGGAGAGTGGGTGCCCCCCTGCTTGTTGATGTAGTACATGGCTGTAGTGCTGTCCGTGAGGACCATTACAGTCTTGCCTTGTAGGTGTTCTTGGAAGGCTTTTATTGCCTTGAATACCGCCAGTAGCTCCAGTAGATTGATGTGTTTGGATGCTACGTTCGGAGTCCACACTCCGTGAGCAGTCTGATGGGATAGGTGAGCCCCCCCATCCTGTAAGGGATGCGTCTGTGGTTAGAGTGGCTTCCGCCGCGGGTGTGGCAAAGGGTTTTCCTTTTTCCATGTTTCCCTTTGTCCACCACTGTAGCGAGAGAACCAAGGCTTGCGAGACCACCACTAGATCCTCCCATAGTCCGCTGGCCTGACACCACTGGCTGTTGAGCCACTCTTGCATTGGGCGCATGCGCAGGCGCGCGTGAGGTACCAAATAAATACACGACGCCATCATTCCTAGCAAGCGCATTGCTTTGCGTACCGTCACCTCTTGGCCGTTTACATATTGGGGGATCTGAAACAGCATGTTTTGGACCCTCTCTTTGGAGGGGAAGACAAGGCCGTCCCTTGTTTGAATTAGAGCCCCTAGGAATTGTTTGATTTGACTGGGGTTTAAACTGGACTTCTTTTCGTTGATGGAGAAGCGTAGCTGGAACAAAAGGTGTACCGTCTTCTGGGTATTTGCGAAACATGTTTCGTAAGAATCCCCTGTTATGAGCCAGTCGTCGAGGTAAGGGTAAACTGGGATGGACAACCTGCGCAGGTGGGCCGCTGCCACTGCCAGCACCTTCGTGAATACCCTTGGTGCTGATGCTATACCGAAGGGTAGCACTTTGAACTGGTAGTGTTTGCCCTTTATCATGAACCTTAGGTATTTTCTGTGCGCTGGCAACATTGAAATATGAAAGTATGCATCTTTCATGTCCAATGTTGTCATGTAATCTCCCTGGGAAAGCAGTGGGATCACTTCCTGTAAGGTTACCATACGAAACTTTTGGGGTTTGATAAATCTGTTCGCTGGGCGCAGATCTAATACAGGGCGCATGGTTAGATCCTTTTTGGGTACAAGGAAGTACACTGAATAAATACCTTCCGTTACCTGAGATAGAGGCACGACCTCTATGGCTCCTTTTTCCAGAAGTTGTTGTACTTCTTGCAGAAGGATGGCAAGATGTTCCGGCGTCATGCGACGTCCCCTCGGGGGTCTGTAGGATGGGGAACTGTTGAATTCGATACAGTAACCGTGGGCTACGGTGGAAAGTACCCAACGGTCTGACGTTATCTCCTCCCATGCAGGAAGAAAGGATGTTATCCGGCCCCCGACCGGTGTTGCATGGGAGGGGACGCGAATGTTCGCGTCACTTGGAGTTGTTGGGGGCTTGGGAGCCTCTGGGGGTGGATCCCCGACCCCTCCCTTTGCCCCGGCGTTGGCCTCTTTGGCTGTACTGCCCACTATTGGTTTGGTAATTGGTGGCAGGGTATTGCTGATGTTGACTTTGTTGTTGGTGTTGGCCACGAAAAAAGCGTTTGTTGCCATAGCCGCGCCTGGTAGTGGGCTTAGAGATTTGGTCAAGAGTCTTGATAGTGTCGAACTCTTTTTTAGCCATCTCTAGGGCTTCATCTACCGCTTTTCCGAAGAGGTTAGCGTCCTCGACAGGTTTATTTATCAAAGACGCCTGTGTCTCTGGTTTAAAGCCTGAGTTGCGCAGCCATACATGGCGCTTTAGGAGTATTCCTTGTACCAGGGAACGTCCTGCTGTTTCTGCCGCGTCCAGAGAGTTTTTAACAATGCTCTGGTTCACTTGGGTTCCTTCGCCAATAGTTGACAGTAGGCGCGTACGTAAAGGCTCCGGTGCTTCCTCGGCGTCTTTTCGCAGTTTGGCCCACTGCGCGTCTGCGTAGCTTGCAAGCAAGGAATTGTTGTTGGCAATTCTTGCTGAGAAGGCAGCCGAGGAAGTAACTCTTTTTGCAAGGGCATATAGCCTCTTGCCCTCCTTGTCAGGGGGTGCCTCACTGGTGGAAAGTGGTACCCCTGCCCTCTTTCTAGTATTAGATACCACTAGGGAATCCGGAATGGAATGTCCCCTAATGTAGAGGGGGTCTGAGGGTGAAGGAGTGAAAAGATTGACCCCTCTGATCATTGCGGGAGTGGACAGCGAAGGTATGATCCTTCTTTTCACTGAAGCGAGGAGGGGAATGGTCTGGCTGACCGGGGGTTTTTCTTTAATCACTCTTTCTACAAAGTCCAATTCTGGAGAGAGTTCCCCGGTGTCGAGTTCGAAATGCGCTGCTGCTCTGCGCAACAGTGCATTGAAAGTGGGCTGATCGTCAATTGGAGACGTGTTCCTAACTGGAGAATTGTCCGGAGGAGTTAGGTTTAGGACATCAGTGTCGGAATACACTGATGGTGATTGCCAGGGGTGTGAAGGTCCCTCTTCTGGGTTAACCCCGAAGCTTTCTTCTATAATGTCTGTTCTGTCTTCCAGACATTCCTCCTGGTTCTGTCCTTCATTGTCCATGAAATCATCTTCTTCCTCGAAGTATTGTTCCTCCCCAGTGAGGTCATATACATCTTGGAAGTCTGAGGCTGTGTCCTGCTGGGGATCGACTAGCCTCGGATTTTTGGCCCTGGGGTCCTCCTGAGGCCCTTCTCTAGTCCTCTTGTGAGTTTGAGAGGCCTGGGTGCTCATGAACCTTTCCATCCTCTCCATACAGAGGTGGAGTCTTTCCATTGTTTCATGGGGTACCCGAGAGCGGTCTGGCGGGGGAAACATAGGGTTATCTAACTCGAAATGGCTCGACCTCTCCCAAAGCGTCGAGGAAAGTGTCCCGTCGCCCTCCGAAAAACCTTCAGGTGTGTCGGGTGACTCCCTGACTGAAGGGGGTAGTCCCTGCTTTCCTTCGGGCTTTTTCGGCGTATCCTTTAACTTATGCGTAACGCTCGACGTAATCTTCGGCGTACGCTTTTGGGCGTCGGCTACAGCGATCCTCGCTAAGCTATCGGCGACTCGCTTGTCGGCGACTTGTTTGTCGGCGGAAGCTTGAGTTTTCGACGCTATGGGTATCGAACGCTCTACGGCGGTCTGCGCTTTCTGTTGATGCGCACCGGCCGATGGTTTGGTGGCAGCGCCCTTGTTTGCCGAAAGCCCAGTCGCAGGTCGCGGCTGCGGTTGCGAGAGGGGCTTCGAACCCGAACGGTCCGAGGAGGCCGCCGGTGGAACCTGCGTCTCCTTGGGCGCCGAAGCTCTTTTCGACTTCGTCGAAGAAGAGCCGTGGGTTGTGTGTTTATGTGGATCTTTGTGTGCGTCTGTGTCGCCGGGGTGTTCATCCCCATAAGCAGGGCGTGAGCCGAGCCCGTCGGGGCCGGGGACAGACGACGAAGCGCGTAAGCGCTCCTTAGAGGGGGTTTCGACTTCCGTAGCGGAGGTCGTGTTATCGCGTTCCTCGTCACTGTCGGTGGTAGCAGCGGCGGGTGAACCTTCGGCCTTCGACATCGCGTAGGCCGCCCACCTTTTAACCCTTCGGTCTTTTAGAGTTTTAGGCTTAAGAAGCCGACAAGCCGCGCACCCTTCCTCCTTGTGATCGAGGGGCAAGCAGCGGTTACACCGTGAGTGCTTGTCCTTCCAAGTGAATTTGCCTTTACAAAGTGGGCAAAACCTAAACGGTGTCCTCTCCATAGCCGAGGCAATAAATTGCGATAAACACCCCAAGGGAAAGGAAGGGGAAAGGGAAAGGCATTCTCAGAAAGACCCAGAGATGTCCCACGACCCCACTCTCCCTACTGTATATGGCCAGCGAGACCAGGCCACGTGTTCGGCAGCGCCGAAGATTTCCTCCGCTCGACCCTCCGTCGACGATTTTTCTCGGCGGAAAACAGCTACAACTGCGTCGAGGGAGTGTGTATAAATTTTATGAGAAGAAACGACCAAAGGTCGAGGGTTGCAATGGTATCTCAAGGAGCTCCGCGTGAAGGCGACCAGAAGCTGGGCGGAAAAAAACAATCTGAGGGACCTCGACGCGTGAGGGATTGTGGGTACAACGCACGTCACTATAGGGATAGTGTTTCAGACACGCCTTGTCGACGTCCCCTTTTCGACTACGAAAAACAAAATGCAATACTCCGCAGTGACCACTGGATGTCGGACCTATGCACAGCATGTGATTCTAAGCAGATTAACAAACATCAGAAATAACATTATACCATTTTTGGAATCAATGACGACTAAAACAGCTAGATAAAATAAAGCCGGTACAATAATATAGAACAGGTTTAACATAGAATTAACAATTGTTTTATTTAGCTGGGGACAAGGCTTGATTTGTTCTCGTTAATAAAGAACCCCGGTTGTAAGAATGGGTCTACAGTCTTTTGGGTGTCCTCCAGACATGCCCAATGTGTGTCTCCTGTTATTATCCAGTCGTCTAGGTAAGGTACACTGGAATGGACTGTCTGCGTAAGTGAGCTGGCGCCACTGCCAGAACTATGGTAAAAATCATTGGATCCGAGGCAATGCTGAACGGGAGGATTTTGAATTGATATCGAGTGTCTCCCAATTTAAACCTTGGTTATTTTCTGTGATCTGGTAACATTGAAATATGAAAGTGTGCATCTTTCATATGCAAGGTGGCCATGCAATCCCTGTGCTTCTGCCGTGGAATTCCCTTCTGCAGAGTTGTCATCCTGAACCTTTGATGCTTGACATACTTGTTTGCAGGACGCAGGTCTAATACAGGGTGCATGGTCAGATCCTTTTTGATTGAGATATTTGGATAGCTCAGTTAGGACGAAATTAATCGTATCACAGAGTGGATATTAACTTAAGAGCAATAGCTCCATCCAAATTTAGTAGTTATTTTTAATCCCCCCCCTTAGTAATACACCTCGTTTTTTACGTTTTCTGGGTAGAAGGAAGTACATTGAACAGATCCCCTTGTTTTCCTGGTGAGTAGTGATCCCCTTGCAGCAGGGCCTCCTCTTCTGCTTGAAGAATAAGGAGATGGTCTGGGGTCATGCTTATTGGTGGGTGGCACTGAGGTGCCTGGAGGAACTTTATACAGTATCCCGCGCCCACTATCTTGAGCATCCACTGAAGTAATCCCCTCCCATGCATGGGTGTGGTATGTTATCCAACCTCTTACTTGAAATGCATGGGAGGTGACCCAGACCGCAGAGTCATTTGTTGGACCCTTGTTGCTGCATTCCAACCCCTTCCTTTGGAATGGCGAAAAAACCTTGTTGCTGAGAGGTTTGATAGGTGCTCTGCAACCCTTGAGTGGAGAACCAGGATGAGCCTCCTGTGGTGTAGGAAGCCTGTGCGGGTCTGGAAAAGTACTGCCCTCGAAAGCACCAGCGGCTATTAAAGTCCCCGGCAGCATGTACGGTTTGTTGGATATCTGGTTTAAGGACTTTAGAGTTTTGTGCTTCTTTTTTTACTGTTTCGAAGGCGTTGGCTTTCCAAACAAAACAGACTCCTCTATTGGTTTGTTAATAATGGAAACATGCGTCTCGGGCTTGCAAACCTAGAGTTCCGTAACCATGCGTGGCACTGAGTTCCTTCAGCTAAGATCCAGCCAGCTGTTTCGGAGGAGTCCAAAGAGTTCAATATATTTTGGGTGACCTGCCTACCCTCCTGAACAATAGTGAGCAGCTTTGACTTGGCTGGCTCAGGAACATTTTCTGGGCCTTCTTATACAAGACGCCATTGAACGTCACTAAAACTGGCAAGCAAAGTAGTGCCGTTTGCAATACGGTTAGTATAGGCTGCTGAGGTTGTGATGAATTTGACAGAGGCATACAATTCCTTACATTCTTTGTCGAGAGGAGCTTTAGATAAAGACAAAAGGAACTCCTGCACGCGTCCAGGTTTTAGAAACCACAGGAGAATCAGGAACATAGTGTCTGTTAGGCAAGACTTTACGCAATACCCTGTGGGAGACTGCACCAGCCCTGTCCTCTTGGCAATAGTTAACCCAACCTTTGGTCTAAGCATGTACTATACAGGTTGGTAGAGTGACAGAGCAGCCAGGCTTACCTCAAGAGGGGTCAATGTGAGCTGTAGGGTTGTAACAGAGATTCAGAGTGACAAGTAGCCAAATAACATTTATTTAAGGTTTCTTGATTACATAATTATTAATTTGCCAGTTTGAATAAGCCTTCGTTGGAAGGGAGCAAAATATTCTTCAAAATACACACTCAGTTCCTGTAAATAAGTAGATCACTGAAATGGCCAAATATGACAAGGAGGCTAAATAGGTAATTAAAGGAGGGATTTATTATAGCTCAGTAAAGGTGGACAGGTGTAACGCTCACCTAGTTCCCACGGGGGCGCTGGTCTAGTCTGGATTGCTGAGGCCTCTTCTAGCGTGATGCGCAGGACCCGGAACACCGATTGGACAGGACCTCCAAATCGTGCTTGCCTGGCCCGTAGGAATATCCTTCTGCAGATGGGAAAGGGGATTAACAGTCTGCAGAATAGTGTGCTAGCTCCCCCCTTTTCCCCTTCCCCCTTCGTTCCTCTCCAACTTCCTCCAAACCCCGGTTTAAGCTCACCTTATGGTTTGGAAGGATGAACTCTCCATCCTGCTTCTGGTGCAGGGGCGCGTGTTCGTCCAGTTACTTCACTGGTTTTCAGAATGGCGCTGGCAAAATCCACTTGACTTTCCTGAGCGATGCGCCGTAAGTATGAAAGTTCAAAGTTCAAGTGAGGCACCCTTTATGTTGTCTTTCTAACCTGTGATCTGTCCTTTATTTCAGGTGCAGAATGAAGGCGATGCGTCGAGGGGTTAAACTGCCGAGGTGAGTAGTGATGATGGCGATCCC
Source organism: Ambystoma mexicanum (assembly GCF_040938575.1). NCBI lineage: Eukaryota > Metazoa > Chordata > Amphibia > Caudata > Ambystomatidae > Ambystoma > Ambystoma mexicanum. Next base: position 1,336,183,450 of record NC_090933.1, on the reverse strand, counting down.
TCTAAATGTCCTTATCATTCCCCAGAAATGTCTCTTGTCCTTTCCCCATAGGGGCCGGGGTACGGTACCTGCCAACGGGGCGGCGCCGACCCGAAATGTGGAAGAAAAGCCGGTAAGTATTATGGCTGTTAATCAGGCTTTCCTTCTGTGTTCCTTCTGCTCACCTTTTGTTTCTTCCTCTCTCCCCTAGGTGCAGAGATGTGGCGTCCGATGCTGACAGCCGCGATGGAGCCGGGAGATGTCTCGAGGACAGGTGAATGAAGCGTGGCGCTGCAGCGAGCAACGCAATGCTTTTAAATGGAAGTCTTTCTTCACGGATGCTGGCGAGAAGATTCCGGATGCAGGTAAGAAGTTTGAAATAGTCCTTGGTTTTCACCTTTCTCTTCTCTTCCTTCCTTGCAGGTCTTCCAGGTTCGAGGCGGGCGTGGCTGGAGTCCAGGAGCAGACACGGTGAGCGTTAAGCTGCAGGAAGCAGAACAACGCGAAGCATGAGCTGCTGTCTGGGCGTGGCTTAAATAGCCTCCAAAGAAGTCCCAGGTATGTATCCTTCCCCAACTAGGTATGTATCCTTCCCTGGCCACGCCCGAGTGAAAAAATAGTCCCTATGAAAAAATAGTCCCTTTCAGGTCTCAGGGAGGCCTGAAGCGTGCAGCATGGTCTGCATCAGGTAAGTGCACAAAACACCTCCCTTTTTGAGCCTGGCGCCTATGGCGCCAGGACTGATGTCCAACATTAGCCTGGCGCCAAAGTCGCCAGGCCTGAGTCCAAAGAGCCCCTATAAGGGGCCGCTGGGCTTTTACCTGAGGGCATGATGCCTGCTTCCGGGGGTGCTGGGCCTGGCCTGGTGCTCCGGGGGTAGGCATCATGACAACAGGCCCCACCGACCGAGGGCAGCAACTGAAAGACACGTTTGAAAGTTGCGTCTCCGTCACTGCATTCCATTCATCCTTTCATCACGAGGAGAGCTCGCGCAGCGCCTCGTGATGAAAGGATGACATGTACACTACACATCTCCTTCCCTTAGTCTCTCACAGATGACGTGTAATTTACACATCTCCTTCCCTTAGTCTCTCAGTTTCCTTTTAACAGTTTGACAGGATGTTCTCCACAAGTACTGTATCTTTAGACAAAATCTTTTCATGTGATCTGACTTGCGGATTCCTTAGACAAAGTCTTTCATGCGATCCGGCTTGCGGATTATCCTTCCCGTTCTTGACACATGTGAAATATCTGGTTTCGCTCTTTGCAAGGAAATACGTGACATAACATCTCTATTGAACATCGACCTTGCATACCCACCATTTCCTTCCACATTTTCACCAAAATCCTGACTAGTCTGTTCTCTGCAAACAGGTTCACTGTTTATTACACTTCTGCATGGTTTCATCACGTACACCCTTTCCATGTTCCAAACTCTGCCATCTGGCACTCTCACTGCATGTTTAAAAACCTCAATTACACTCACTGGTTTAGACCATTTGCAGGGTCCATCTCTTAGCACTGGGGGTAATTTTATTCTCACCAGTCCCCCCACTTTTGGAGTTTCTCTTTCTTTTCCTTTCCTTATATGACTGTCGTGAGTTTTTTTATTTCTTAGTCGAGTATCCCTTATGTTTTCTACTGCCTCTCCAAAATCTTTCCTCACAACAGTCTCCCTCCCCCACCAGGATGGGGTCAATTTGTGATAGGCCTGTTGTACTATGTGGTGTGAAACGGTGAGCAATTACTTTTATTTTTACTGCTACTTCCCAATTGAGTCCATTTGCCCAAGCCCAACGAATGGCGTCCTTGAGTATTTTGTTGAATCTCTCAACTACTCCATTCGTTTGTGGATGATATATTGCACTCCTTTTGTGCACAATAGAATTTTCAGTACAGAACTTCTCCATATCTTTCGACCTAAATTGTACCCCATTGTCTGTTAATATGGTTCGTGTAAAACCTTCTCTGGCACATATGTCTGACATGAAATCTACAATCACTTTCGCATTCATATTGGGTTTAATCAAGACTTCTACCCATCTGGTCAGAAGATCAATGACCACCAGACAGAACTGTTGTTTGCCATCACAATGAATAGGTCCTAGTATATCTATGCCTATTTCATCTCATACTTTTCCTGGAATATTCGTTATTACCATAGGATACTTTACATTCACACACGGTCTATCACTCTGATTACAAAGGATACAATCTCTGATAGTTCTCTCGATTTGCAGATCGCATCCTGGCCACCAAAAGTCGTCACGTATCCTTTGTTTAGTCTTCACCATTCCTGTCATGATCTCTGCTTCCAAAAGGTCAGGGTTTTCCCAACTCCCTTGGAAGCAGATCCATAACCCAGGTTCCGAGTGCCAACCAGTCCCAATTGGGACCTTTTGGACCCAGTCCTGGCGCCAGTGGCACCAGGCTCATAAATATGCCCAGTCCCAGCGCTGGAAGCGCCGGGCTCATAATGCTTGGGTGGACTTACCTGCAGCAGACCATGCTGCTTACTTGCCTGCCAGTTGAGCCTCTGATCCTCTTCTGTTTGGAACTACTTTTCCTGTTGGGTGGGGCAGGAGCCACTCCCTAGATTCAGAACACTGGAACTCTTCTGGAAAGCAGGAACTCTTTTCTTACCTAGGCGTGGCTGTGGAAGGAGACACCTAAGCACTACAGGAGGCTATTTAAACCACACCCGATGGATGAATCTTGCTTTGCGTTATTCTGCATCCTCTGCAGCAGAACGCTCATCGTGTCTTCTGCATCTGATCCTGGGCCTAAGGAAAAAGGCTTACCATCCTGAATCCAGTCTTCAGCAACACCTATAAAGACAAGAAAGAACAGGTTAGCATTACGGTCTTCAGTGACAGCTCTTCACTTACCTGGTCCATCGGCTGTCACCAACGCCTCGCGGTGCATTCCGGCATCTGAAAGACAAAGGCTTACCTACTCTTCGTGCGCTCCGGAGGTCTTCACACTGCATTCCGGCATCTGAAAGACAAAAGCTTACCAACTCTTCGCACGCTCCGGAGGCCTTCGGCGCTGCATCCCGCATCTGAAAGACAAAACAAGGTGCGTTTAAAGACATTGGGGAACTTTAATACTCACGTGCCATTACTCCTTACCACATCTAACCCAGTGGGTATTCCGGCACCCTGCAGCCGCTCCGAACTTGTACCTGCAAAATAAAAAGACAGTTAGAGCGCATCGTGAAGCAGGCAACAAGCGCTTACTTAACGTGCTTCCAGGCGCTTCTATTCATCACACGGGCTCCATCTTCAACTCACTTCAGCCCGTCATCCGCCATCGCCGGAACCCTGCAAAACAAGAAACATCATTACTAAAGACTTTAAAGACATTAGAGTTACTCGAAACTTACTGTTCGTGCAGTAAACGACGGACAGCAGTCCTCTGAAGTCAAGAGGCCTGCTCCCCTTATCCAGTGAAGAAACTGGTTACAGCACCCTGCCCCGAGGCAGATGGAGAGCACGGCGTTCACTTACCTAAGGTGAGAGCGTTAACCTTTGGGGGTTCTACAGGAGAAGAGAAAGGGAAGAAGAGAGAGACATTCAATAACCCAGTTCCTTAATCCCATATTTTCTATCTGCAGACATCTTACCCTTCAAGTCAGACATACAGTGCACAGAGGTCCAGCCCAAAGAGCCAGCCGTGTGTTGCACATCACCTTTGAAGATATGGTATACGCCCAGTCAAGACTGGCGCCTCTACGGGAATCAGGTGAGCGTTTACAATTCCTTGATGGCCCTCATGACCCAATTCTATGATTCTTTGTCGTAGGCTTGCAGGTGGAATTATACGATATCCTCTCATGATTCTGTCATTTGTTACATTGAGTTCATCCGCAATTCTCCAGTATTCCTTGAGATCACCTTCCTCAAATCTAATTTTTCTCATGCTTTCCCCGCTCTGCATAATTTGTCTCAACTGAACCATGTTATCATCTTGACTTTCCGCTTCCTCCCATTCAGCTTTAGATATAGACATTGCTTCTATACTCAAAACAACTTCAGAATTATTTTCATTCTCATCATCAGCCTCTGAAGTATTAGTGAGTCGTGACAGACAGTCAGCAGCACGATTTCTTACTCATGGCACATATCCTACTGTGCAGTTGTATTCTTGCAACAGCATGACCCACCTATTGATCCTGTTGGATACATTATCCAACCCTTTATTCATGATGACAAGTATCAATGGTTTGTGGTCTGTGCGTATCTCCACTTCCAATCCCCAAATGAAATTTCGGAATTTTTCTGTTGCCCATTTAATGGACAATATTTCCTTTTCAATTGCAGCGTATGACTTTTCTGCACCCTTCAATAATCTTGATGCAAAAGCGATCAGAACTTCTTTTCCATCAACTTCCTGGGTGACAAAAGCACCCAGTCCTAAATTGCTGGCATCTGTCGTAATTATAGTTTTCTTTCCACTCTTGAAATTCTTTAATGATGGTGCTCTATTTAGTTCTGATTTGATATTTTCAAATTCTTCCTCGCATTCCACGTTCCATTCAAATATTTATTTTTTAAAGTTCACGAAATGGTACAGTATGTATAGCAAAATCCTTTATAAACTTTGAATAGTACTCTGCCATCCCAACAAATGTACGCACTTCTTCCTTTGTTTTAGGTCTCGGCATGTTCATTATGGCATCGGCCAGTTGTTTCTTCGGTTTTATACCTTCAGCAGAAATGGTATGTCCTAGGCATTCAATTTCATTGCGATTGATATTGCACTTGTCTTTACTGAGAGTCATTCCCGCTTCATACAATTTTTTATAGACATGCTGTAATCTTTCATCATGCACCTTTCGATCGATGGCATGCACCAAAATATCATCCTGAAAGCAAATGATTCCCTCATCACCCTCAAACAGTTTGTGCATGATCCTTTGGAATACCGAGGCTGCTGATACTAGCCCAAAAGGTAGTCTTCTGTATTGGTATAATCCATCTGGTGTAATAAATGCCGTCAATTTTTTTAGACTCTTTATGCAACTTAACTTGATGGTATGCTGATGTTAGGTCAAGAGTGGAGAAATATTTCGAGGGTCCAATGGTAGACACAATTTCTTGTATATTAGGAAGTGGGTGCCTATCTGTATCACACTCTTATTTAATTCTCTCATGTCCACACATTCTTAATTTCCCAGATTTTTTTCTTAGCACTACCAGTGGTGAAACCCATTCACTGGCATCTATTCTTTCAATAATTTTCTGATCTTCCAATATTTTGATCTCTTTTCTCACCTCTTCTCTCATAGAAATCGGAATATTACGCAACTTCTGCGCCACGGGACTCTGGCCTGGTTTCATTTTGATTTCGTGGACGAAACCACGCAGGCATCCTATTTCCTTCCTGAATATTTTTTCCATCATGTCATCATTTCCAGTGGTATCTCTAGTTCCTTGGATTTGTCTAGTACCACTTTCAATCAAATATACTGGCTCGTCAGATGCAGCATCTAACCTAACTTTGAGTTTGCTCTGATGGGTCCAACTCAACAAAGGTGTTCTTCCTCCTTTAGTTATGTATATCTTGCCATTTGCTCTCCTCCCCTTGAATTTGAGTGACCCCCAGAACCATCCAATGACACCCATTTCAACTTCTCCGTAAGCTCTGGGTCTTATGTCTGGCTCATGTAAATACTTATGTTTTTCTCTGTCCCAAAATTTCTGTGGTAATAGAGTGTATTTGGCTCCTGAATCAATCATCATTTGTATGTCGGCTCCATCAACACACACCATGGCTTTGGGACTTTCCATTTTCGTGTTCACTCTCTTCATCGGTTACAACAAATACGCATTATTCTCCATCTTCATCGCTATATTCATCATTCCCTATCCAATTGGTGGAAGTGTTCTGCATTCTGCAACATCGGGCATAACGTCCCTTGCCCTTGCATTTCCCACATATAATTTTCAGAGCAGGGCACTCTGGGTTATCTGCCCAATGATCTGAGCCATCACATCTGTAGCATCTCCCTGCATTTCTTTTTTTGAAGTCATCCCTCCGTCTGCGTGGACTTTTCTTCCTCCCATCACCATTATTGATTCTGATGCTTGGTTTCTTTCTTTTCTCATCACTCCAAGATACTCTGCCATAGCTCTCTGACTTGTATCCTCTACTGGATTTTTCTGTTATTTGAGCTATAGACTCATTACTCTTAATCATAGTGGGTATAATGGTTTTATCCTTGGACATTTCCTGTTTAATGTCAATAGTCTCCATTCTGCTCTCCAATTCTTTAACACATCTCTCGGTGTGCTCCACCTCCTTTGCTATACGCAAAACTGTGTCCAGAGTGGGGTCATCTTCAGGCCACAGTCTTTCTCTTACTTTAGTACTCCTACACTCTAACATGAATTGATCCCTTAATCGCTCATCCAATTGAGCATTGAAATTGCATGTCTTAGCTCATTTTCTCAAACTTGTGATATATTGTTCCACACTTTCACCTTCTCCTTGAGTTCTTTTACCACATTTATAACGTTGCAGAATTGTACTCAATATTTTCTCATAATGTTTGCCCATCTATTTCACCGACCGTTCATACTCATTCAGGTCAGTATCCTCATCCGACAGGAGATCTGGTAGATCTTCAAACTTCTCCTGTCCTGCCGGACCTAAACAGTGCATTAATAGAGACTTTCTCTTCTCTCCGCTGCAGTTTTGACCACACACCACGCCAGCATAATGTTCAAATGACCTAATCCATCTTTTCCATGGAATTGCTGGTTCACCAACATCTGACAGGAAAAACATGGGTGGTGGCACACTATTGAAAGTCATGTTGAATGAAGTTTTTACTAGGCAGATATACCAGAGTATATACAATGGCTGTGCCTAAACCTTCCAATAGGCACAAATTGTTCCAAACAAGATTAACACAATCCTTCCATATTGTATCTCACAATTTGCTTGTAGCAATGTTATAATTGCAGTAGAACTGAATGTTGCTTGCCCTCTCTATGTTCACGTGACAGTCACTAGGCTATTTCAGCCTTTGTAGGTGCACTGTATTGTTTAAAATACGGTAATTCTTGATGCAGGAAAAGAGACGCTGTCAGGACTTGTAAATACACTCGTATTCTGTGCAATACGGTAACTTTCAGCATTTGCAGGGAGGAAGGCGTGTCCGGACAGTCTACATCCGGAAGTCAGACACACACGCAGCGTAATAAAACAGGCGGGGCTGCGCAGGTACTCACTTGCTTAAACGCTCCAGCGTTTATGTACATGGACTGGAGGCGTTGTCACGGCGGAGCGGCAACAGCGTCACATATAGCTGCACAGCCTGCTCTACGCCTGCATTGACACAGCTGATTTCACGATCGAAGCGGAGCGCCCACAGCTTTTGGTACAGCTGCACGGGCCGGCTCGACGCTTATGGAGGTGATTGTCCGTTGCTGGAATGGGATCAGGCAATTTGCGAATAGTATAGGTGGAGATAAAAGGAACTAGAGGGGGGGGGGGGCGGTGGGGCCAGAATCCTCGTCGCCACTTGAAGTGGCCAAATATGACAAGGAGGCTAAATAGGTAATTAAATGAGGGATTTATTATAGCTCAGTAAAGGTGGACAGGCCCCACCGACCAAGGGCAGCAACTGAAAGACACGTTTGAAAGTCGCGTCTCCGTCACTGTATTCCATGCATTCCATTCATCCTGTCATCACGAGGAGAGCTCGCGCAGCGCCTCGTGATGAAAGGATGACATGTACACTACAATACCCTTTGGGGATGGCACAAAGACACTTCCTATACCCTGAGGTAACTTCAATTGTTAGCACACTGTGGACATTGATATATCACTGTGACATTTAAAGCAATACTGAGTTTGGTGTCAAACGGAAAGATTAGAGGAAGAAACCTCAAACAGGTATGCACTTTTGAACCCCCCACCCCCAATGCAATGTAGATTAACCCTTTTCCAGCTATGCAAGTAAGGTATTTATGACTTTTTGGAGGGACAGATCAAAACACAAAGTCAGAGATTAGAAGAGTCTTTCAGGCAGCCAGGACAGCCAATGTCACTTGAGCAAAGTCTAGGGGAGCTGAAGCACTTCTTTAAGGTACATAAAAAAAGATTTGCACAATATAAAAGTTTTTGTAGAAAAATAAATCACTGTTGGGCCACAAACTGGGAGGCTTGTAGAAGGCAGAGCTGAAAGCAACTCTACAAAAAGGCAGTACATGCAAATCTCAATTGAGAACAAGCAAACTACACAGCAAGAGGTAAGTACCCCTTAGTTAACAGTACCTTAGGTCTGAATAAATTGGTTCCAGCTAACTTCTGTTCCTGTTGTAGTATGGAAGATCCTGTTGTTCCTGGTCCTCAATCGTGGGGACATAGATGGAGTATGTCTACGGACTCCTGCACCACGGCTTGAAGGTCGGTGGCAGTAATTGGCAATTTTCAGGCCAGCAGCACTTCACGGTTTCAGCTCCTCGCTAATAGCACCACCGCGGTTCTCGGATACCTTGTGGGCTTTCCTTGCTTCTGAGGCCCAGCACTCTGTTGAGCTGGATCAGGCTTGGTTAGTCCTGCTTTAAGGGTGTCCGGAGGAACCTTGTGGAGCTCGGGTCCAACTTAAAAAAGATACACTCGATTCTGGTGTTCCTCTCCCTGGCACTCACATCCTGCAGCAGCAAATGGAAGTACAGCCAGCTTCGAGAGGATTTCCAGATGAGTTAGTCTTGGGGTCGATTGGTCCCACCAACCCAAGGGGAGAAGTCGGCCTTTGCAGGGCTTCTCTAGTCAAGGCGAATTTGGAGCTTCAGCATTGCAGCAGGGCTTCACCGGGCAAAACAACGGTCCAGGAGTTGCAGCAGGCGTCTTTTCCAAGTTCTTCTTCGGATTCCTTCGTCCAGTGATCGACTCTGCCTTCTTTCCAAAAGACCTCACCTTTTATGATGCAGTTTTCTCCCATTCATTCGCAGCCTAGCTGTCATCACAAAGCAGCCAGCCAGCCAATCACCTTTGGGTGCATTCTTGTAACCAAGGAGACTAAGCACAGGGAGTTTCAGGCACCTCCCTTGCTTCCTGTCCCGGCAGACACGCTGGAGGCAGAGGCGGCCTTCACCAGTGAATCCCGCCAGAGACAAAACGAACAAAGGGACCAAACCTGGTTTGGCGCACAGAGTAAATCTTCAGAAGGACCTTTCCATCAAGAAATGGCGAAAAAAGACGAAGTAAAAGACGACCCGCAGTAGAAACACTCAATGGTAGAAAAAAGTACACCCACTGCCACCAGCCATTAGTTGTAGAAAGGGTAACATAAAAATGTTACATGAGAAGACAGACAGGATACGAAGTAACCCCTCCAGCACCCTATTGTAAGATAGTGTATGCTGGGTCTATAAAGAGTTAAAAGTAAGTAAAGTCAATTTCACTTCACTGCTCTTGGAAACAGTAGTTATCCAAGGGAAGGTATTTAAACCTTAGCAGAAAGGATTTCCCTGTGGCACTGCACTGAAGGTGCTGTGTGTCACAATGTAAAATGATGATGCCTATGGAGTTTGTCAGAGTCCAAAACCAAAAGAAACAGTTCAAATCACAGAAATATACATGAGAGTGGGAAAAAGTACTCACTCTCTCCAGGATAAAAATTAAAAGTCCTAAAGTCCAGCCAAAGGGTATCAGGTCCGAGATCCCCCTAACCAATACACCGTACAGTTAATGAAACAACGGTTGAGTTGACCAGACTGAGGGAAAAGGGGAAGTGGAGATAATAAACTGACAGGATTCTTCTGGTTCCCGTCAATTCTCCTGACGACTCGGAGAACTGGAATCCCTGTAAATAATACAGTAATCATTTATTAGCATAAACCACAACACTATTGCCTTTTGAATATATGTATTCTTCTCCCAACCTCTTTTACCTCTGCTAACTGCTTAGAGACAATCTTGGAAGAAGTTCTCTTAACCTTGCTTAACATGCTTGAAACTGAGAAGCTCTCTATGACTTCTGAATCTTTCTGCCAAACATTGCTTATTAACTTAAATCTTTCTTTGTTCTTTTATTTTTTTAAATTTAACTATAATTGTTAACTGGACTTTCTCGGAAAGAAGCATATTTTTGCTGATCTATACTATTGCTTCTCAACAAACAACTTCACTTGACTGTGGTGTTACCTTTAACAAACTATTCCCAGCTTGCTGCTTCTTGCTTTAATAGTTCAGTTTCTTTAGAAGTTCCCTTGTAGCTGTGCTGCGTCCTACCTCATAACTCTTCTAAACACAGTCTCTTGATACTACAGGAGACTGTAGTTGTCATTACTTTACTAATATGTACATTTCTTAGTTTCTTCTAAAACGTTTACACTGTCTAAGCGCTTTAGATATGCTATTGATTGATTGATTGATTTATTTATAGAGCGCCTTACACCAAGGCACTGTACAATGGAACTAATACAGAGAACAACAACAAACATTGGGAGCAAACATTACATCATGAATCATTCTACAGCAAAACAGTGCAAAGAGCAATTAACTGAGGGGGAGGGGAAGTGGAGTGGGAATAGGATTGGTGAGGGGGGACATGAGAAGGAAAGAACGAGTGAAAATGGAAGGGAGAGAGAGTGAAATAGGAGTGGGGAGAGAGGAATTAGAAGAGGGAAAGAAGGGGGTGGGAGAGAGGATGGGGGGGCCTTCAAGGTGGAGAATGGAGGAGGAGGGATTTAAGAGAAGTGCGAAATGAGGGGAGGGTCGTGGAAGAGCGGACTGAGAGGGGGAGTGAGTTCCAGTGCAGAGGAGCAAGGAGTTGGAAGGAGCGGAACCGGGAGGAAGCACATGGGGAAGGAGGTACAGTGAGGAGGAAATGGTCAGCGGAACGAAGAGAGCGAGAGGGGGAGTAAAAGGTGAGAAGGGAAGAGAGATAAGGAGGAGCAAGACCATGTAGGGATTTGAAAACAAGGCAGAGAAAGCAACATTTTAGCTGGAAGTGGAAAGGTAGCCAGCGAAGGTGAGAGAGCGAGGAGGAGATGAGTCACGGGAGGTAAGGAGACAAAGGGTACGAACAGCGGAGTGGTAAATGGATTTAAGGGGGGCAAGCTGAGATGCAGGAAGTCCAAAGATTAAGGAGGAGCAGTAGAAGAGGCGGGAAAAGATGAGAAAGGAAATAAGGAGTTTGTTAGCGTGGAATGTGAGGGAGGGACGGATTTTGCGAATATTGTAGAGGTGGTATCGGCAGGAGCGGGAGGTAAGTGAAATGTGGTGTGAAAAGGTGAGAGGAGTTAAATAGAACGCCTAGATTATAAGCATGGGAGGAGATAGGGAGGTTGGAGGAAGGAAAGTGGATGAAAGGGGGAGGAGAGGGAGGAGGAAGTGTGTTAGAAGGGAAGAAAAGGACTTCATTTTTATCAGTGTTAAGAGAGAGGAAGCGGGAGGACATCCAGTTCTTGATGGCTGTGAGAGAAGAGGAGAGTTTAAGGTGGAGGTCAGGTGTGAAGGAGGAGAAAGAGAGAAAGAGTTGAGTATCATTGGCATAGAAGTGATGGGAGATACCAAAGGAGGAGATAACAGGGGCAATGAGGGAAGAGGAAAGGACCAAGTACAGAGCCAGGAACACCGTAGATAAGAGGAAAGGAAGGAGAGGTCTGGCCTCCCCATGAGACGGCAAAGGAACGAGAAGAGAGGTAAGAAGATAACCATTTCAGAACAGGGCCTTTGAATCCGAAGGAGGAGTGTGTAGCAGGAGTGGGTGATCGACAGTGTCAAAAGCTGCAGAGAGATCAAGGAGAATAAGGATATAAGATTGCTTGGCATGTCGAGCAGAGAGGAGAGAATTGAGAATAGAGGTGAGAGCAGTTTCAGCGGAGTGTTTGGGTCGGAAGCCAGATTGGAAGGGAGGAAGGAGAGCGGAAGAAGAGACAAAGGAAGAGAGTTGAGAGTAAGCGAGAGGCTCAAGGAGTTTAGAAAGGAAAGGTAGAAGGGAGATAGGTCTGTAGTTAGTGGTGAAAAGTGGAACAGCAGAGGGTTTCTTTAGGATAGGAATAATCATTGCATGTTTGAAAGCTGAGGGAAAAGTAGATGAAGAGAGGCAGGAGTTGAAGAAAGTGGTAAGGTAAGGGATAAGAAGAGGGTAGATCTTGGGGAGGAGAACGGAGGGGAGAGGGTCAGAGGGGGCGGATGTGGGGTGGGCTTTGGCAAGAAGGGAGGAGACATCCGAAGTAGAAACAGATGAAAAGACAGACATAGTGGAAGAGGGAGGAGAGGGGGGAGGAGGAGAGAGGGAGCTAGAGGGGGAGTTAATTTTTTGGCGGAGTGTGATGATTTTGGAGGAAAAGAAGTTAGCAAAGTCAGAGGGAGAAAGCGTGTAGTTGGATGAGGGATCGGGTGTAGGAGGAGAAAGAAGGCGGGAAAGAGTTTGAAAAATCCGACGAGGATGAGAGGCTTGAGACTGGAGAAGGTTAGAGTAGTAAGAGGACTTGGTGGTTGCAAGACAAGAGTTGTAAAGTGCGTGGTAAGAGAAGTAAGAGGTTTGATTAGAAAGCTATGAATCACTTACTCAGTAGTGGGCGCTTACACAGCTAACTTGCAGCACCTGCCCGCAAAGACGGGATGATTGCGTTCTGATCCGTAATAAGGAGCGCGCACATGGAGGAACGCGTGCATGCACAGCTGACTCACCGTGCCCGCCTGAACCGTTGAACATGGGATGATGATTCTCCTCTCACGTACAGCGCTCACAGCTGCCAACCTTAACTGTGTACAAAATACTGCGTCACAGCTGACTTCGGAAACACGAACGCGACTCACCTCCAGACAACAGTCACACACGTAGACCTTCGCCGCTAGGTCCTTTCTTCAAACGTTTCTTCCTATACGACGCGCACGAAAAAGCATTGTAATGCTTTTAAACTCACACGCTTCCAAACACGGTTTCTTTGTCAAACGAATTCTAGCGCACGCTTTTTCTTTATCCAATTCAATATATGTTTAACAATATTTACAGTTCCAACAAATATTTAAAAATGTTCACTGATAAACAGATGCTTTTCCTCAGGCTTCATATCAACTGGTATTCACAACTATTGTTTATGCAATTGCAATTTTCACTTGGTTTAAAGATTGGAACAAGTTTCTTCAACAGTCACTTATCTGAATGAAGTCTTGGGCACTTTCTGATGTTTTTTTCTTCCTGAAGTGCGATTCTTTTTCTTAGGTTTCTGTAGTTTTCCTGAGAGCTCCTCGGCACTGTGACCACTCCTTAACAGGTCTGGAATGAAAGGCAGTTTAGAACCTCTCCAGGGGTTCCAAACTGCAACACAGTGGCCTGTAGCCAATTATGGCTAAGCAGGAAGTTCACCATCTTGAGTTCGGAGAACAGCAGCTGACTAACATAAGGTCAAGGAAATAGTTACTGTGAACTCAACCCATACTCCACTAAAATCAGCAGTTTAAAAGCCTCAGTACCCTGGAACCCGACAAAGGGAATTAGCACATTTCTGAGAATTCCCCCGAACAGTGTCCTGGAATGTATAGGGGAGCCGAGGGAGCAGGTCTGAACATTCTTTCAACCCGTGGGTTGACTGCTCATGTCAGGGAAGGCGTGAGCACAGAAGGGGCAATCCACTTCTTTGTAGAGTTAAGCAGAGGAATGGATTGACTCACTGGCTTCTTCTCTTTAAGGATATCCTCCACTAAGTCAGGGTCAGGCACCACCTTCTGAGTGTGTATCTTAAAATCTTCTGCTGCTTTTTGTCAAAATATTAAACAGCAGCTGAGCATCAACAGGGGATGAGCCTCCAGGCTGCACAACAGGTGTAGCGTCTGCAAAAATGTTGTTTGGCTCTGCCTCATGAGTGGGGGTTGTAGGCCAAGGCCCCCCGGCATCAGTGTCATCAAGCGACGTGTCTCGGTCCTGTGTAGTAGGATCCTGGGCGTGGTCTCCCTGGCCTGGGACATAATATAAACACTCATCTTGATCATATTGATCATCAAGAAACATGTCCCATGAAGTACCAGTATGTTTAGGTACAGCAGAGGTAGTTTGAAAAACAGGGGGGTGACGTCTAGGGGACTTAAATTGCCTAGAGTCCTCATCTAAGGAAAGAGATCCTTTAGGGAATCTGTCCGAGAAAGAAATAAACTCCAACACCTTCTCCATGGTCTCCTAAATCTTTCCCTTGTCCACGTTCCTGCATTCAGAGTTTCAGGGAGTGGATAAACGACCTCTTGGACAACACTTTTGTGACCCTGTAAAGACTGAGATAAAGCGTTTGAGGGTTGGACATAACCTTCAGATAAAGCTGGAAGCCTAGGTCCCAGTACTATGGGAGTCCGGATGTTTAGGTGTTTTAGACAATTTCTCCCTTAATTTAGAGTGAGATTTAATTGTCAATGTGCATTTTGGTGAGTCTGAAACGGCTGCCAAAGATTTAGGAGGAGCACCATGAGAAGTCAGACTTCTAACCATGCGCTGCCTGCGGAAGTGCAGAGTGTTGCGAACCCGAAGTTTCTCCAGGTTTCGATAGTGTGTTTCGACATACCTGTAGGTGCAGTCTGCTTCTTCGATGGTACCATCAGGAAACGCTTGTGGGTTGTGTTTAGCCTTGGTGTGAGGGTGTGTGACCCTGTCGCCAGTGGGTGGGACACCGTAGCTATGTATTCGGCATGCCAAGTGGGGCTGGGGATGGACACACGGAAGTCTTAAGACTCCACCACAATGTCGTCGGCATCCAAACTGGAGCCGTGGCTGCTGGATTCTTCCTTGTCCGATGCAATTGCGCCGGTGGGGGAAATTTGACCTGCATGGCGTAGACGTAGGCCGCTCACTGCTTAGTGCGCCGTTCTATAAGCGTCTAAGGCTTAAAGATTCGACAGGCCTAGCAACGCTGTTCGTCGCGGTCACGAGGCAAACAGTTGTTACACTCTCAATGAGTGTCCTACCAAGGGAACCTCCTATTACAGGAAGAGCAGAATTTACCTCCACCTATGAATATAAAGAGCAATCCCGATTGAGAAAGTGTAATGATGTACAACGTGTCCAACTCTTGATGTAAAAACGAGGGAATGGTCCATGGCTGAAATGGGAGGTGGAATTGTTATATTTGAAATTAAACGAAAGGTTATGGTTGTCATTATGTGATGATGTAACCCAAATGTTAATAAAAATGTTATTTAAAAAAAAAAAAAGGAGCACTGACAAGGGAAACTATAGGGAAGGACATGAAGACATTCTCTAGTGAAGAATAGCGAGAAGAAGACCCCCCCGCTCTCCCTACTGTCGAAGGCAGAATCCCGATGGTAAAGGCTGCAGCCATTCTCTGAGAGTCCAGAGGAAGTCTTCAGATGGTCGAAGTAAACAGTCGAAGGGTCACTGACAGTACATTGAAAGCTGGACTGAGTTGGAAAAATATACAAGCAATACATCCATAGCAGGCTACTAGCGCTGCATTACGCGACTGACCAGTATGGTGGAAAAAAAGCAATCTGGGGGACCTCAACATGCGAGGGCTCATGGGTGCTCTACATGTCACAGTAGGGACAGTGTTACAGACACGCCCAGGTCGACGTTCCTTTTCAAACTTCAAAAACAAGATGCAATACTCTGATTACCACTAGATGTCTGACTATATGCACAGCATGTGATTCTAAGTAGATTCACAAGCATCAGAAATAATGATTAGGCTGCACATCATGCTCGTCCCAGTGAGCGAGTGAAAAGTCAAAAGACTTAATAGGTGGTGTCTATGGCCCCGACAAATCCACCACAAATGTTACAGGGAATTGTGTGAATCTAAGAAAATTGCAAGGTGATAAGTAATTTTAAGGAGGGGTGGGTTAATGTAGCCCCATACTCAAATCTGGACAGATCCATTGTGGTCAGGGATGGAAAACTGTAGTCCTGCGAGTTCCTTAAAATTATGCAGTATCATTGTCCTAAATATATCCGGGGAATATGCCATCTGTGAGGTAAAAGAACACACAACTCTCAGTCTTGATGTGAATGAAGCAGGAATCCAAAAGATTGCGATTTACGATCATGCCTGTGTGGTTGGCGGTACTGATGAAAGATCCGGTCACTGTCCTACTACGTGGTCCACATCAATTCATCACTTTTGAATGCCCCAATGATTAGGATATAAGAGTGATTTTTTTTATAGTAAACTGGGAACTTTGCCTCTTTACATAGCATGGGGCTTAAGGCAACAACGCAGGGTTATTTATTATCCATTTGGCTTTTGGAAAGAAGGAAAAGGCCATTGCCAACTGGGAAACTGATATTAAGACTGAGGGTGAAACGCAAGAGGACGAAGACAAGCAGGCTCTGGTATCTCTGGAAAAGGGGAGGAGTCAGCTAGTAAATGCCAAAGCGGAGCATGAAGCATTAAGTACAGAGAGTGGCAAGGTGTGGAGACTTAATATGGAAACTAAACATGGATGTTCCAGCAGCTACTAATGAGGTGATACATTTCAATTTTTAAACATTTTATGAAACCTATACAGCAATACTTTGTGCCCTTCCAAGCAGGACCTAGACACTGTCTTCCAGAATATTTAAGTCCCCACCCTGAACCAAGTGGTTGTTAAAAAACAAGAACATGCGGTGGACGGTGCAAGCTCATGACGTTGTGGCCACTAGGAGCAGGGGTGGGGGCGAGGTCTTGTGCCTAAGGCAGCCTTAATTTACAAATCACCTGTCCACGTGGCCCATTAAATTAGCAAAGGAGAATTGTGATCAAGAATATTGATGAATTCTTGGCCACTGTTAGATTGGACTGCGCGGATGAGGCAGCCCTACTCCCACACTATGGGGAAAATTCAACGTAGTGAAAAGGCTACTTTACATTTTTACAGAGTCTACCAGTAACCAGCAAAGTGCTGATAGAACCCTGCAATTATTTCCATGGACCAATGCAAAAAGGCTGCAGGTACAGTACTCGGTTGTTGTAATTGAGGTTAAGAACAGGCGTTTTGGGCTCCCTGAGATGAAACTTGCAAAAAGCTTTTGTTATCAAGTCTACACACTGCCTCCTTAGCGGTATTGCGAGGGATGGATTTGGGTGAGAAGGAATGGCGATGGAGACCCTGAAATCTTTTGACCAATATGAGGTTATCTTGAAAGGGCAAAACATCTTAGCGAACAGAAGACCACCCACCTAAAATTCACAGTAAGACTTAACACAATGGCTGCTAGATGGGAGTGACAGTTGCTCCATCAAATCTTGTGCAAATATCTCAGGGAACATGGTTATCCGTGGTCATACAGAAGCTTAGCAGCATTGGTGCAGATGGAAAAATGGTCTTGTTAGCTGACCTAGCATCCCACTGTGGGCCCTTGAAAAGCGAAAAAGGAAGGTACAAGACCCTAAAAAACCTACTGGATAGAGTAATGAGCATGCAGTCGAGACACTGTCTGAACAGACAATGTGTTACGCTGAGATATACTCACCCCTCAATGGCCACCTTGCTTAAGAGCCAGGCTGGAAGGAAGAATAGCCGTGAGGACTAGTGCCGACTGAGAAAACTGGGAAATGGAGCTGGGAGAGTGGGACAGGTGAGAGATGGGATAGATTGTGCACCTGTCCACGCAAGTACGCTGAATGTTATGAGGAGGCTAATCCAGCAGAAAGTCCTGCTTGGATTTTATTTGAACCAGCTTGAAAATGCTTATACTGAAGCTGATAAATGAGATGCTTGTTTGGAGTTTTTCACAGTTTTACGACTGGGAAGTTTCCTGTGCCATTAAAACATGCAGTGGTTTCCCGCTTTTGAAGAAGGTCCATCTTGACCCTTCCTTGGCAGAGAATTATCCATTTAGGTCACAATGACAGCAAAAAAATGTCCGAATACGTGATTTGGCCAAAATGTTCAACAAGATCACGCATTTGGTGCTGGGGGGGTGTGGGGGGGGGGAATATACAATATATTGAGCGGGGGTTGCAGGGGACACCCCCGCAGCTGTCCCACAGTCAAAGAAAAATAAAAGCTTCAGGGGTGTCCCCCGCAATGCCCCGCTTACTATACTATACAGTGTAGTGAGTGGGGGTTGCGGGGGACAGCCCTGCAGCTGAACCAAAAATAAATAAATAAAGGAAATGACCCTGCGGCGCCGGTTCCCGATCACGGAAGTGAAAGGGAACAGGCATTGCAAGGACACAGTGAGACGGAATGCAAGGTAAGTAAGGGGGTGGGGAGTGGAGGGGTGGCTGGAGTGTGTTGGGGGTGTGGGCACATCGGGAATGTTCAGGGAAGCAAAGACTGAAGATTATTTCTAACAAATCCTTGGTCGTTTCTCCCTCGAACATTCCCACCTCGGTAAAACAACCCCAAATCAAATTATCGGCTTATTTCTCTCCTTCCAGTCCTCAGGAAGTTGATGGAAGCCATTGTTGCCACTCAATTCTCAAATTTTCTTGAATTTAATTATCTCCTACACCCTCTTCAGTCTGGATTTAGACCACTTATGGGCACCGAATCAGTGATAATTTCCATTCTGATGACATTGCCTTGCTTCAGGACCAGAGTGAGGTCAGAGTTCTGATCCTCCTCGACCTCTCTGCAGCCTTTGATTCTACTGATCTCGGGACCCTGTTGCAGTCTGGAAAGGGTGGGGGTTGCAGGCTATCTACTTTTGTGTTTTTTTCTTTTCTGTCTGATCACTTCCTGACAGTGTCTGTCCCTACTTTCAAATCTTCCCTGGTGGCATTGACATGTGGTGTCCCCCAGAGCTCTGCTCTATCTCCACTCCTGTTCAATCTGTACCTGCGCCCGTTAGCTAATCTCGTTGCACGACATGGGGTGCATTTTTCTTCAGTCTTAGTGCCCCGGTGGTGGAACCCCCTTCTAAGTTGTGGAATTATCGGCCTCGATGGCCTTGTACTGGCTAAAACTGAATGGGGAGAAAACAGAGGTCCTGGTGGTTGGCTCCCCTGCCCTGAGTTCCTCTTGGAGTGCCGACTATTGGCCGACCTCTCTGGGGCTGTGTCCCCTTCAGGGTTAAACTTCTTTCTGCTGCCTCCAAAGAAGCAGCTAAACCTCTTCTGTCTGCCAGAAGGTGGTGACCTCCTCCATCATGGGGTCGGTGGACTATTGTAAGGAACAAGTTACTTACCTGTAACTGTTGTTCTCCAGCATGGGTCTGGCATGGATTCACATGCTCATGAATATTCCCCGTCGTCAGGCTGGGAATCCTCTGTAAAGAAAACAAATCAGTTTCAGTTTTGTTTCTGAACTGTCTTTCTCCTAATAACCAATCACTGGTCTCTGGTCTCTGGGTCATACTGCCCCCAGCCAATGACTGCCCTCTACCTAAGCCCCTCCTCTGGCAGCCATCTTCAGATTTGGTAGCACATAAAGTGGCAGTAGGAGCAAGAGAAGAGCCACAAAGGGGCAAGAAGGAGGGTTCGCATGTGAATCCATGCCAGACCCATGCTGGAGAACAACAGTTACAGGTAAGTAACTTGTTCCTTCTCCAGCATGGGGTCTGGCATGGATCCACATGCTCGTGAATACAAGAATACAAAGGAGTACACACATGCACAACCACGGGAGGTGGCAAGGCTCAACATTAAGCATTTACATTAACTCAACATTAAGCATCTCTTACCCCCTCACCAGGCCCACCTTCAGGCGAACAGGTTGCGCAGCACTGACTGGCCGACTCTGGACCCCTCCCTGGGATCCCGGTCGACGCAGTAGAATCTTGTGAAGGTGTGCATCGACCTCCACGTAGCAGCCCTGCAGATGTCCAGCAAGGGCACACCAGACAGGAACACCGTGGTAGCAGCGATCGCTCTGGTTGAATGGGCTCTCGGACAGCCGGGCAACGGTCGGTTTGCCAACCAGTGACAATGCATGATGCAGCCGTAGAGCTACCTGGAAATTGAAGCCTTCGAGGGGGCCTTCCCTTGGTTCACAGGTCCAAAGTTCACAAACAGCTGTGATGTCGTCCGAAAACTCTTTGTGCGGTCCACGTAGAACTTCAGCGCTCTAGCCACATCCAGCGAGTGCAAAGTCCTCTCGGCCGGCGATGAAGGCGACGGGAAGAAAACAGGTAACACTAAGGGCTTGTTGAGATGGAAGTCCGACGGCACCTTGGGCATGAAGGAGGGGTGCGTCCTCAGCACCACCCTCATCTCGTGGAATGTCAGGTAGGGTGGTTTGCAGGAGAGGGCCTGGATCTCTCCCACTTGTCGTGCGGAGGTGATGGCCACGAGAAACACTGTCTTCCACGATAGGAACTTCAACGGTGCCAAATGCAGAGGCTTGAATGGCGGCCCCATGAGCCTGCTCAGCACCATGTTGTGCTCCCACACCGGGGCTGGAGCCTTCACCGGCGGGAATTATCGGAAAAGTCCCTTCATAAACTCCCTCACCAGGCGATGAGACCACAGAGAGGATCGCCCCGGAGTTCTGGTGCAGCGGGAAATCGCCGCTAGGTGTATCTTGATGGAGGCATGAGCTAGCCCCGCCTTGGCCAGCGACAGTAGGTACGGCAGCACTTGAGGGGCCGTAATCCGCAGAGGGTTAATCTTCTGTGCACGTCACCAGACAGAGAACCTCTTCCATTTGTGTCCATAGTACTTAAGAGTTGAGGACGCCCTGGCCATTGCAAGCACCTCCTTGCAGTCCGCCGGGATATCGTACCTTCCAAACTCTAGTTCTGCAGGAGCCAGGCCTGCAAGTTCAGCGACCCTGGGTCGTGGTGAAGGATGGCGCCTCCTTCTCTGGCGAGAAGATCCACGTCCGTCGGCAGTTTGACTTGGGGGGGGGGGCGCTGACATGTACAGAAGGTCCAGGAACCAGATCTGCCTCGGCCACGCCGGTGCGACGAGGATCATCCTGCACTGGCTGAGTTGGTTGATGAGTCACAGCAGCAACGAAAACGGTGGGAACGCATACAGGAACAGGCCGTCCCAGGGGAATGAGAAGGCGTCGCCCATGCTCCCCGGCTGGGGAAACCTGCTGGCGAATCTCCGGCACTTGGTGTTCGTCAACGTTGCAATTAGGTCGATCTGGGGATTGCGCCATCGTTGGAAAAGTAGATCCACTAGATCCTGATGCAGTTCCCACTCGTGGCACGAGCACAGCTCCCTGCTGAGCGAGTCGCCCATGGTGTTCTTTATTCCTGCCAGATGGAAGGGTACCAGAAACATCCCTTGGGCGACGGTCCAGTGCCACAGATCCTGGGCTTCCTTGGATAGGGCTGGGGATCTGGTGCCTCCCTGCTTCCGGATTTAAAACATTGTGGTGGTGTTGTCGGTGAAGATTCTTACCACCTTGCCCTTGAAGGATGGGAGGAACGACCTGAAGGCCCAGAACACGGCTCAGTGCTCCAGGACATTGATGTGTAGCGACCTCTACTCAGGGAGCCAAAGGCCTCTTGCATGGAGATCTCCAGTGTGCGCTCTCCATCCCTCCAGGGAGGCGTCCGTCGTAACCGTCTCCTGATGCGCCGGGGTCTGGAAGTCCATACCTGCCGCAAGATGCGCGCGGGTGCCCCACCACCGGATCGCTTGGCGGAAGGTCTCGTTGAGTGATATCCTGTCTTCGAAGCTGCTCGCCGCCTGCATCCAACGGCATCGAGGAACTCTTGCAGTGGACGCATCCGCAACCTGCACAGGCGCACAAGGTAGATGCACAAGGACATCATGCCGAGCAGGGACTTGATGGACCTCACTCTGGCCACGTCCATGGTCGACAGCCGTTGCACCGTGCCCAGGATGGCCTTCGTCCTTTCCTCCGATGGAGAAGCCAATCACGCCACTGTGTCGAGCCTGGCTCCCAGGAACAGGGAGACTTGCGACGGCATCAAGTGGGATTTCGCGAAGTTGATCGAGAATCCCAGATCCATGAGCAGTTGGGCAGTCTTCGCTGTGTGCACGACGGCGAGTTCTCTTGTCGTTGCTCAGATAAGCTAATTGTCCAGGTAGGGGTAGACGTGGATCCCCTGCAGGCACAGCCGCGCCACCACTGGTGCTAGGCACTTGGTGAATACCCTGGGCGCCAGCGCGATTGGTATTTTCTTAGGTCAACCTAATTGGCGGGCCGCTTAAGCCTCGTTTCAGAGGCCCTAATGGTATTGGTGGGTTAGCTGAAGCCATTCCCTCTGAGTGAAGGGACAGAGTGTAAGTGCTCAGAAGTGTATTTGCATTCTGCAGTAAGGGCTATTTAATCATATGGCCCTGGTGGACTTGGAAAACCATCACTGTGAGGAGGAGAGGCAGAGCACTTAAAAGGGCACTCCGGCGCAAAAGTGCTCAGAAGTGTATTTGAAGTATGCAGCACGCAGGTTTGCAGTCCTGCGCAGATGAATTGAACACCAACAGCATTTAGCAGTTGTTCCTGGAGTGGTTTCTGGAGGTACAAAGATCTAGAATCTGTTCACCCACTTGTTGGTAGCATGTGGATTCCCTCCCGTGACCCCTCGTGCCTCCCCAACGCCTATTCTTGAATACCTGACATGCTGCAGAGTGAATTCGAAAGCAATTTAGCTTAAATTACCAGGGGTTAAATTGGCTCAGCGGCTCTGGTGATGTGGCCATTTGGTTACTATGGCAGCTCATAAGAAAGCAACGGCAAAGGGGAACCAATATAACCTGAGGAAAAATATGGTCACTCCCTTGTACAAAGAGTTGGTTTAGTCAATTTCGAAAGCCAAAAGGGGGGTGGGGAGAGGGGCATCCCCGATGCAGGTGGCAGAATTACTGCTCCCACCTATGACGAATTTACGGCGGATGCACGTTTGTATAGTGAGGTTGTTCATTCACAAGAGACTGTTACGGTCTCGGTAGAGGTTGCCCTGCCTCACAGTGAATTGCTAGAAGCGCCTCGGTCAGTTGTGGATAACTTTATTTCGGCAGGGCAGGAGTCAATCTCATATGTGTTGACGCACATATTTAATCTCCCTGTAGCTGTAGCTCAGGGTGAGACCGTAGGGAGAGGTTCATTACCGGAGTTAATCAGTAATATTGGATATGCCGATACTATAGGGACAGAGTTGGCGTTTGCCGATTCTTCGTTTATGGCATCATGTGGAAACGTGTATGTGAACTCTGGGGAATTTGTTGTACCGTTAATTAGATTGCCTCTCCTTGTCTTTTTCCCCCCCTTCAAACTCAGCAGATGATGCAGTTCTACTTGGAAACCTATTCCATGACATTTCCAATAGGAGGAGGTGGGGACTTCGGACATGACAACAAAGGACGGTATAGGCGTTAGTGGAAATGCCATCTCTGTACTGAATTTGGTTATGCATGCTTTGATTAGGATGTATGACAATATTAATGAGGAAGTAATAATGTCTAAACCAACATTTGTGTGAGAAGGGACCAGGTGAGCAACCTTTTGTTCCTAATGACCGTGTTAAGAATATAACAGTTCATTCTCAAACCCAGACCGTTTCCCAGGATGGATTTATGGATTGGGAATGAAGTGGGTAACCCAGGTACTAAAGTTGGTTATAAAAATTCAAAGTAGGTAAGAAGAAAACCTGTGGGTCCCGTAAGTTTTTGTGACAGATTTTGAAAGGGATTACTTTGAGAGAACGAATGGACGTGGTTGGTGAGGTTAGGAAGTTAAAAGCCATCTGTAGTTCAGGTGTTTGCCCATCTAATGATAATCCAGTGAACGATGTATCAGATTGTCTGGTTGATCAGGATTTGGCGATTCTGGATTCCACTCAAAGAACTCCAGTGATTACGGGGGGGCAAGAAGAAAAGTGGAAGTAGGGAAAGAAAAGGGCACAAATCGACCTAGGAATGGATGATATTATGCGACGAGCTACTCCGGAGGATATGCGTCACTGTGGCACCTCCATATGGCACTAGCCCATTAGTCTGAAATCAATGCGAGTCACCCATTTATGAGTCAGTGCATGTCTTTATTGCCCAATTATCTCCTATTATCACACGCCCAAACGTCAACATGTGTTTCGGCCGTGCTTTGGTTTTCATCAAGACTGGGCTTTTTACACAATTATTTCCAAAAGTATATATTAATTAGCACAACATTTGTAATCAAAATGATATTCATGCATGTGCGCTCTGTGGCCCAAGGGCGTGTGGCGCATTACAAAAATTGAAATAAATGAAATAAGTAAAGTTAGGATAATCACATAATGCAGTAAGGATTAACACAAATGTACACAATAACCATTGCAAACATTATAAGGACAGAAATAACAAAGGGTTGGCAAAGGAAGCGATAGTAGGAAAAAGGCAGACAAAAACAGAAGAACAAACATTTGGACACATGTATCACTGTCACTGTAAAGATTGCGACAGTGATTTGGTTCTGGATTTTCCACTGAGCAAGCAAAATTTAGAAAAAGATTCCTGTGGTATTAATGGACTAATTCTATGAACAAATGGAATATGAAAAGATTAAACGGGGAATGTTGACCGAGATTGGGAATGTAACCCAACGAGGTTCGCCCCATTCTCCAGCTTCACAATTGATTTTATGTTTGTTTCCTATACATATTTCCATTTTGTGAAATTTGTATCTGTTAGAAGAGTCCCTTTGAGTGACCATGCACAATTGTTATAGATCCTGACATTGCCACTTGAGGATAACGCTTTGAAGACCTCTAATGCCATACATCTTTGGGTGAATAGAGGGGGAAATCGAATCTCCGCAAAGGTTGAATGATTATATTGAAAGAGAGTGGGCTAAACAAAAGGATATTATTCACAGCTGTGATGAATCCCAGGGCATCATCACTGCTTCCATGGAGGTGGGGTGCCGCCCCTTCACATGAGGCCAGGGAGGTGAGGCCGCTACCCAATAGCCCTCCTGGGGTGGTACTCAGTGGGTGGATATCATGGGAAAGGAAACTCCATGCAGGAGCAGTGACGAATTTGGAAGAACGCAGTATCCCATTGAACCAACCACCTTCCCTGAAAACACTTGTCTTACCCCTCCACCAAGTGCCACAATGTACTGTTATAACACAGCAGTAGAGACTACTGAAGTGAAAGACACTCACACCACATGCAACGGTAGCACTGGGAAGAGGATGCGAGTAATGCAGTTTACTAACAGGACCAAAGGCACACACTCTAGCCTTTATGAAAGCGGGATTGGTCATCTGTCATTCAAAGGCAGAGAGGGAAGAGAATGATGGAGTCTACTTTCTCAGCTCGGTGCGGACCGAACACTTTGCAAAGGCTGTGCAGACCCATTGTAGAGAGATGCTGACAATACGCAGAAGGAAGGCAGACCCTGTGGAGGACTGACAATGCAGGTGACAGACTGAGAAGAGGAAACGTACTTTCCGTTACCGGAGCTACTACGCTGACGCCAAATCAGCAGCAAACTGCAGGAGAGACATGCGAGGGACCACAGAAGGTCCCGTTCCGTTGAGCCCGATAGGCCGCAATGGCTCCTTCAAGACAAGCAAGCAACCAGAGATACACGGATAAGGCCCTACAGGTACAAGAGTGGTTAGTCTAAAGGTTGGGGAGACCCCAGAGAGCATGTGGGGCATGAAGCCAAGTGAAAAAAAGACTACTCACCGGTGGCAGAGAGACCTAGCAGAGAGGGCCCAGGACCTAATGCAGATACATATACCACGAACAGGAACAGGGGGAAATAGGCACCTTGCAAATATAAGACACTCCCAGGCGTTGGCAGGAGAGTAAACCAAGACTGTGGACCGAAGGAAGTTTAAATCAAGATGCTATTGTGAACAACCAAGTGAGGGGGATCTGGGACCCAGATGAGAAAGGCTTCCCTCAAGCTATAACATGTGGAATTACGAACTTTGCGGAATCTAGTGATATTCACAGACCCTGGCAGGAAAGTAAAGAGATTGAATAAGGGAGTAGTTTCTTACCTGTAACTCCATTTCTCCAGCGTTGGTATCTTTCATGGATTCACATGCTTAGAATATTCCCCGTCGTCAGACTGGGAACCCTCGGTACACATATATAGTCGTTTCCTATAGGAAAAAACTTCCGACACTTGTGTGTCCTATCCACATCCACGTCCTCTCCGGGGCCGTCCACGCATGCCCCGTAGGACGTAATGGTATATAAGCCCCGCCCCCGCGGGACCCGTCAGATTTCGACTCCTCCAAAGTAGAAAGGGGGAACCCGTTTATGCACATATGTTGCACATTGCATTTCGGGGAGGCTGGTGGGCGCATGTGAATCCATGAAAGAGATACCAATGCTGGAGAAATGGAGTTACAGGTAAGAAACTACTCCCTTCTCCAGCATTGGATCTTTCATGGATTCACATGCTTAGAATAGATTGTATAGCAGTATCCTAGAAGAAGGAGGTGAGAATGCAATGCAACATACATCACAAAACCACTCCCCGTCCAAATATATACATATATATGTACGTAGGCAGCAACATATTTCTGATATAAACATATTCATAATACATATATGGGATACATTACTCACCGTAATCGTATTTCTGATGCTTGTATCTGCTTAGATTCACATGCTGTGCATAGGCCGACATCTAGTGGAAGCTGCGGAGTATTACAGTTTGTTTTTCGAAAGTCGAAAATGGGCGTCGACACAGGCGTGCCAGTAATACTATCCCTAGTGTGACGTCCACTGTACCCAAGATCCCTCACGCGTGTAGGATCCTCAGATTGTATTTTTTCTGACATGAGGAAGCATGAGGAGTAGCGTGAGTACAGATAATCCAAGCAGATAGACAGAAAAGGTAAGACTACAAGCAATCATGCGCCTTCTCTCGGAGGGGAGGAAGGGTGGGTCGCATGTGAATCTAAGCAGATACAAGCATCAGAAATACGATTACGGTGAGTAATGTATCCCTTCTGAGGCTTGTGGAATCTGCTTAGATCACATGCTGTGCATAGATTAGCGAGCAGTACCAGAAGAAGGAGGTGGGATGTGAGAAGGGTCATGAGCAAACAGGTGTCTTAGAACCGCTTGTCCCACTTGTGTATCTGTCTTGGAATGAGTGTCAATGCAGTAATGCTGAGTAAAAGTGTGAATAGAGCTCCAAGTAGCCGCTTTGCAAATGGTGTCGAGGGGAACATTTGCAATGAAAGCCAGAGTGGCACCAATGCCTCTAGTAGAGTGGGCCCTTGGCGTAAAAGGCAGAGTCTTGTCAGAAAGAGAGTAACACAGCTGTATACAGTTGATAATCCACTTCGAGATAGCGCCATTAGAGACGCGATCCCCCTCTCTGCCTGTAGCTACGGAGACAAACAGTTGATCTGTTTTCCTTAGCGGTCTGGTTTTATTTACATAGTATAGGACCGCCCTACGCACATCTAGGGTGTGTAGTTTCACCTCAGCCGAGCTTTGCGGGTTCTGGAAGAAAGCCGGAAGCTCGATGGACTGGTTTACATGGAACTTGGATATGAATTTAGGTGAGAACCTAGGGTGTGTGCGTAAAACCAGTTTGTCCTTGTGGATAGTAAAGAAAGGATCCTGCACTGACAGAGCCTGAATTTCACTGACCCTTCTTATGGAGGTAATGGCTACTAAGAAGGCCGTTTTATAAGTCAGGTGTTTGAGACTACTTTTATGCATGGGTTCGAATGGGGGTCCCATGAGCTTAGCTAGCACCACGTTGAGGTCCCATCCTGGCGGTGGGTTCGAAATAGGAGGGTGAAGTCTCTTTACTCCTTCCATGAAGGCTTTAACCACTGGTACTTTCCACCACGAGACCTTGTTATGGGATGTGGTGTAAGCCGAGAGGGCTGCCAGGTGTACTTTCAGCGAGTTAAAAACCAACCCTGCATCCAGCAGGTGGAGCATGTATGTCACAACGTTGGAAGGAGTGCAATCAACCGGGTTGATTTGTTTATTCTGGCACCAGATAACGAATCTTTTCCACTTATCAAAGTAACAGTGCCTTGTATTTGGTTTCCTGGACTCCTTTAGAATGTCCATACACCTCTGTGGTAATTTGAGATGTCCAAACTCTATGACTTCAGGAGCCATGCTGCTAGGTTCATAGAGTTGGGTTCCTGATGCACTGTTTGACCCTGTTGCTGGGACAGTAGGTTGTACCAGGCTGGGAGTCTGATGGGTTCGCACACCGCCATCCTGCGTAGGTGTGGAAACCATGGTTGTCTCGCCCACATGGGAGCAACTAGGATGAGCGTCATAGATTCCTTGTTCATCTTGTACACCACCTTCCTGATGAGAGGAGTTGGTGGAAAAGCGTACGCAAACATCCCTGACCAGTTCATCCACAGGGCATTCCCTTGGGAGTCCGGCTGGGGGAACCTGGATGCAAATCCTGGGCATTGTTTGTTTTCGCTTGTGGCGAATAGGTCTATAGTGGGGAAACCCCACTGAGAGAAGAGATCTTCTACTACGTCTCTGTGAAGGACCCATTCGTGTTCTTCCGGGAGGGAGTTTCTGCTTAGAGCATCCGCTAGGGAATTGAGCTCCCCTGGAACATGTTGCGATGACAGGAAGATGTTCCGTCTGAGTGCCCATATCCATATTTTCTGGGCAAGCTTGGACAGATTTGGCGAACGAGTCCCCCCTTGCTTGTTCAGATAGAACATGGCTGTCGTGCTGTCCGTCCTGATCTGCACCGACAAGTTCAGTAGATGGGGCTCGAACGCCCTTAGCGCTCGGAATACTGCCAGAAGCTCTAGCAGATTGATGTGGTTCTTGGCTACTGAGTGAGACCAGAGACCCTGAGCTGTGTGGTGGAGATGGTGAGCTCCCCACCCAGTCAGGCATGCATCTGTAGTCACCACGGCTTGTACTTCGGGATCGTAAAAGGGTTTCCCCTTTGCGAGATTCTCTCTTGTCCACCAGTGTAGGCTCTGTACGAGTGTTGGCGAAACGACCACTAGATCGTCCCAATGACCACTTGCCTGAGACCACTGTTTCGCCAACCATTCCTGCATGGGACGCATGCGCAGACGCGCGTGGGGGACCAGGTAAATGCATGACGCCATCATGCCCAGTAACCGCATAGCTTTGCGTACTGTTATCTGTTGACCTGACTGATAATGCGGAATTTGCAGAAGTATATTCCGAATTCTCTCTTCCGAAGGGAAGGTCAATCCTTTCTGAGTATCTAGGATAGCTCCTAGAAACTGTTTTGAGGTGCTTGGCACCAGACTTGACTTTTTCTCGTTGATGGAGAAGCCTAATTCGTGGAGGAGGTCGATAGTCCTCTGAATGTTTGACCTGCAAATTCCTGGGGTTTCCCCCGTTATGAGCCAGTCGTCCAGATAAGGGTACACCGGGATTGCTTCCCTGCGTAGGTGTGCAGCCGCCACCGCCAGTACCTTGGTGAATACCCTTGGTGCTGAAGCTATCCCGAAGGGCAGTACCTTGAATTGGTAGTGGCGACTGTCCACCTTGAAGCGCAAGTACTTTTTGTGCGCTGGGAGCATGGAAATATGAAAATAAGCATCTTTCATATCCAAGGTTGCCATGTAATCCCCCTTTTTTAGGAGGGGGATTACCTCTTGTAGCGTGGTCATACGGAATTTTTGGGGCTTGACATATTTGTTGGCAGGCCGTAAGTCCAATACTGGGCGCATTGTCAAATCTTTCTTTGGCACAAGGAAGTAAGTTGAATAGATACCCTTGTTTACCTGGTGTCCTGGGACGAGTTCTATCGCGTCCTTTTCTAGCAGAATGGCGATCTCCTCGAGAAGGATCCTTTGATGTTCTAGGGAGTGCACTCTTTGTCGTGGAGGATGATTCCGGGGACGCTGCAGTAGTTCTATACAATATCCTGCGGATACTGTTGACAGCACCCATCTGTCTGAGGTGATCCCTTCCCAAGCCTGGGTGAAGGTGGAAATGCGTCCCCCTACTGGGGTTGCGTGGCAAGGGACCCTGAACTGAGCGTCACTGTTTTGGTGGAGGCGTGCCCCCGCCCTTGTTGGGGCTGCCTCTGCCTCTTCCACGACCTCTCTTGTTACCCCTGCCGTAACTCTGGGTAGACTGCTGGTTGTTATTCCATTGTGTACCTTGTCCCTGGGCATAGTTGCCTCTTTGTGAATTTTGGCCGCGTGGGCGACGAAAATTATTGTTCCCCCTCTGGTTAGGGGGTTTGTTGGTAAGCTGGCCAAGGGATTTGAGAGTCTCATATTCATCTTTGGCATTTTTAAGTGCGTCTTCGACCGCTTTCCCAAACAATAGGTCGGGTTCCACTGGCTTGTCTATTAAAGAAGCCTGGGTTTCTGTCTTGAATCCCGACTGCCGTAACCACGCATGTCTCTTGATAACAGTACCTTCTGCTATCAATCTCCCTGCGTTGTCAGCGGCGTCGAAAGTTGCTTTTAAAATGCAACCAGACACGGCTCTCCCCTCTGCCGAGATCCGAGCCAGCTGGCCCTTTAGCGGTTCTGGAGCAGAGGCAATGAGCGCCGCGACTTCTTCCCATTGATGGCAATTGTAACTAGCCAACAGGGTGGTGGAATTCGCAATCCTTGCTTGGTAGGCGGACGTTGAGGCTACCTTTCTGCCAAACCCGTAAAGTTTTTTGCTCTCCTTGTCGGGAGGAGCTTCTGATGAAGATAAGGGCGTGCCAGCCCTCTTTCTAGTGTTGGTCACCACTAGGGAATCTGGTTTAAGATGTCCCTTTATATACAGAGGGTCAGACTGGGCTGCCCGGAAAATCTTTTCAATTCTGGGGTTGACAGCTCTGGTGAGGTTAGGATTCACCAGGGAAGGATCTATTCTTCGTTGGATGGATTTGAGGATAGGGATGGTCTGAGCGACCGGTCTTCTCTCTCCTACAAACTCCTCCGCGAAGTCCCTTTCCTCCTGTACACCGTGGGTGTCGATGTGGAAGTGTTCCGCTGCTCGAGCGAGAACCTCGTTAAGGAGGGGCTGGTTATCAACTGGAGAGTCAGTAACTGGGGCTTCGCTTTGTACTGGGGAATCTACTCTGTAAATTTCCTGCTCATCTTCTCCCTCCTCCAGGTCCTCATCCTCTGCATAGTAATCTGTCCCGGTTTGTTCTTCCATAAATGCAAACTCCTGGTCCTCTTCAGGGAAAACTTGTCCCTGATAACTGGGGAGTGGAGTAGAATATGGAGTGGAGTAAGGCTGAACCTTGAAGGGTTCAGGTCTTTCGACCCGGGGCTCTTTACTTAGCGGGATAGGATCGGAGGAGCCTGAGGGTGTGGCCCCTTGAGGGTTATATGAAAGAAAGTGTTCTGGGTTCTTATCATAAAAATCAGCCAAGGAAGACATCCTAGACATAACCCTGTCTATGTCCTCACTGGACCATTCCCTGGAACAGGGTATTACTTTAGCAGGTGATTTATTTTCAAGGGTAGACTTGTGTTTGCTTGTCTGCTTAGGCTTTACAGGGGTGGAAGGCTGTGCTTTCCGCTGTTTCCCCCCTTCTCCGTGCGTGGAAAAATGTTTTCCCTGTCCCTTGGGGGCCCCAGAGACTTTCGACGCCTGGCGTCGAGGGTCTGGAGAGGTATCTGTGTGCTTCGGGCGTGGGGCCTCACTGATGTTAACCGCGGTCTCGGTATCTTGGAGCGCGGCCTGGGGGTGGAAGTCGTCTTCGTCTCCCGACGATCGAACTTCCGTTAGTGTGTGTAGCGAGGCACTCTTGGCAAGAGTGGATGATTGCCTTGCGTCGTGAGGCGATCTCGATCGAGAGCGCCCAGAGGACACCGAGTCGGACCGTTCTTTTTGTGCCTCTTTCCGGGAAGTCGACGTCGTCGAGGTCCGGTTGGTCTTAGTGTGTTTAGTGTGTGTTAGGTGTGTAGCGCTTGCGTCGCCGGGGGTCTTCCCCATAGCCGCCCTGCCGGACGACCTTCCGAGGTCGGGGACCTGCGCTCGTCGGCTGTCTTTCGACGCCGTAATGCCCTCGCCGTCCGAAAGTACGGCGTCGCTGCCATCGCTGAAGGCGCCCTCCGCTGCCATGGCCTCCTGCCTGGCGTGGTGGGCCCAACGCTTTGTCGAACGGTCCTTAAGTGTCTTAGGTTTAAACCTACTACACGCTCTGCAGTTCGCTTCGGGGTGATCCCTCGGCAAGCAGAGATTGCACGTGGCGTGCCTGTCGACCCAAGGGTATTTGCGATTGCACTTGGGGCAGAATTGAAAAGGGGTACCCTCCATACGCACCTTAAGGCAGCGGGCTGCTAAGTGTAGGAATATATATAAATGTAACTATATATCAAGAGTGAAGAGTATGTACCACCCCCCACTCTCCCTACTTGTAAGGGCCGAGGCCAGCGGCCTACTAGGCCCGGGCCGAGGCCAGCGGCCTACCGAGGCCCAGATCCGTCGTGCAGCAGTCGACGGTCGATGACTTCTCCAGCCGTCGTCGAGGTTGAGGGTCGACGTTGGGGTGGGGAAGGGAATGAATAAGAATTAAAATTATAATAACAGCAAAAGTATGGCTAAGGCCAGGGAACTCCGCAAGATGCTTCCGACCAGTATGGCGGAAAAAAACAATCTGAGGATCCTACACGCGTGAGGGATCTTGGGTACAGTGGACGTCACACTAGGGATAGTATTACTGGCACGCCTGTGTCGACGCCCATTTTCGACTTTCGAAAAACAAACTGTAATACTCCGCAGCTTCCACTAGATGTCGGCCTATGCACAGCATGTGATCTAAGCAGATTCCACAAGCCTCAGAAATATATATATATACTTAAAATCGACACATCAAGGAAAAACAAACATAGGCAAAGTAAGAGACAACAGCTTCACCATATTTGGCTTACCTCATTGAAAAAGATGGCGCAGCACTGCCCTTCCCATCTGTACTTCATCCGCATGCTGCCTTTCCAGGCAGTAATGGCGTATGAACGTGTGTGGGACTGACCATGCCGCCGCCTGGCAGATGTCTGTCAGAGGAATTCCTGCCCATAGCGCCGCGGAGGAGGCTGTCGATCTCGTGGAATGGGCTCTAGGGTGCCCTTGTAGGGGCCTCCCGGCCTTGGAGTGACTAAAAGCAATCGCTGACGAGACCCATCGAGCCAGTCCTTGCTTGGAAATTGCCCTTCCTCTCGTCGACGGACCATATGCGATGAACAGCTGCCTGGTAGTTCTGAGTTCTTGCGTTCTTTGCAGATAAAACTTTAACGGCCTTTTCACATCAAGAGTATGAAGAGCCTTTTCCGCCGTCGACGACGGGGTCGCAAAGAAAGTAGGGAGGACAATGGTCGAGTGTTTGTGATAGACCGTCGGCACTTTCGGGATGAAAGTAGGATTAGTTGATAGTATTACTTTGTCCTTAAAGAATCTCATATATGGAGGGTCTATGACTAATGCCTGTAATTCCGACATTCTCCTAGCTGACGTAATGGCAATTAAGAAAGCCAGCTTCCACGATAGGAACTGCATGGATGAAGAGGACATTGGCTCGAAAGGGGGCTTCATTAAGGCCGCCAACACCACATTTAGACTCCACGATGGTGGGAACCGCTTCGTAGGGGGAAAAGTTCTAAAGAGACCCCTCATGAAATGTTTCACCAGTCTGTCGCTGAATAACGGTGTACTGTCTCCTCCTCGTGAACCTTGAGATGGCCGCCAGGTGAACCTTGATGGATGACGAGGATAGCCCACTCTCTGCTAGGTGAAGAAGATACGGTAAAATTTGTTCTGGAGTTACTTCCAAAGGCCGTATTTCGTGCTGCGTTTGACACCACATACAGAACCTTCGCCACTTGTATATGTATGACTTGTTAGTCGAAGGAGCCCTAGCCGCCTGCAGAATTCTCCGGCAATCCGACGAGACTTTCAAATTGCCAAATTCTGAAAAGTCAGGAGCCAGGCAGTCAGGTTGAGGCTGTCCGGATTGTGATGCCACACCGTTCCCTTGTCCCTGGACAGGAGATTCGGCACTTTCTGGAAAGCTATCGGCTGTTCCAACGACAGATGTAGGAGGTCGGAAAACCACGGTTGTCTCGGCCAATACGGTGCCACTAGAATGACCCGGCATTTGTATCTGCGAATCCACTGTATTGTCCTCCGTATAAGGGGGAACGGTGGGAAGGCGTACAGGAACTTGTCTGTCCACGGAAATGAGAACGCTTCCCCTAGGGATCCTTTCTGAGGCCATCTGCTCGCGAACTGCTCGCATTTCCTGTTTTCTTTCGTTGCAAAGAGATCGACTGAGGTGTGACCCCACCTTTCGAAGACTTTTTGCAGCTGAATGGTGTCCATCTCCCACTCGTGTATCTGAGCCATGCTCCTGCTCAGGGAATCCGCTTGTACGTTCTTCACTCCTGGAAGATGGTGAGCCACTATAGATATGTTGTGTTTCAAAGCCCAATGCCATACCTTTTGAGCCTCCACAGAAAGGGTCCTGGATCTCGTGCCGCCTTGTTTTATCAAGTAGAGCATGGCTGTCGTGTTGTCTGTCAGCACTCTTACTCTCGACCCCTTGATATGTGGGAGGAATGATTTCATGGCCCGTCTCACTGCCCTCAGTTCCAACACATTGATATGCAGGCGTGATTCGGTCGAAGACCATCTGCCCTGTGTTTGGTGGTTGTCCATGTGTGCTCCCCAGCCCGTCAGGGATGCGTCCGTGATGATGGTATTCTGAAATTCTGGTTCTTTTAGAGGAACCCCTCTGTCCAGGTTGTGAACGCTTTTCCACCACTGGAGGGCTCGGATGATACCGTCGTCGTCGATGGTTATCCTGTCTGACCACCGGCCCGTGGCCTGCTTCCATCTGTCCGCCAGGAACTCCTGTAGAGGCCTCATGAACAATCGACAGTTGGTTACTAAGTGGATGCAAGAAGCCACGGAACCTAGGATCGCCACATACTTCCTCACTGAAAGTGTGCCATGTAAGCGAAGTTGACTCGTCAGTCGATTGATCTTTGACATTCTGTCTAGGGAAGGTTTCACTATTCCCGACTGGGTTTCGAATTGAGCTCCCAAGAACTTTAAGTTCCTTGAAGGCCTTAGAGAGGACTTTTCGAAGTTCACTGCGAACCCCAGTCGTTGCAGAAGCTGTAAGATGGCCTGTACGCTGTCGTTGGTCGACGCCGAGGAGGATCCCCTCACAAGCCAGTCGTCGAGGTACGGGTATACATGATGCCCTTTCTTTCGCAGCCAGGCTGCCACGGGTGCCAAACATTTTGTGAACGTTCTTGGGGAGGATTTGAGACCAAACGGGAGCACTGCGAATTGGTAGTGTGTCTGACCTACCATGAACCTCAGAAACTTCCTGTGTTTTTGACACATAGGAATGTGGAAGTACGCGTCCTGTAGATCTAGAGACGCCAAAAAATCCCCCACTTGGACAGACCTGATCACTTCTTGCAGTGTAAGCATTTTGAATTTCCGACTCTGTAAGGTCTTGTTGAAGTCGCGCAGGTCGAGAATGGGACGCCATTTTCCGTTCGGCTTTTTTACCACAAAACACCTTGAGTATATCCCTTGGCCTTTCTGCGATGCAGGGACCACTCTATGGCACCTTTTTGTAACATAAGTGCTACTTCCTGCAGCAAAATGTTCAGATGTGGTTGGGGTAGATGTATCGGTGGACATTTTGGAGGTTTGCATTTGAATAGCAGAGAATGTCCGTACCTCACTGTGTCCAAAACCCACTGATCTGTTGTGATGTTTTCCCATTCTTTGACGCAGCTCGACACTCTTCCTCCCAGAACGGTGCGCTTCCCGTCATTGCTGGTCTTTCTGTTTGTTCGTCGACGACGAATAAGTCGGTCGTCTCTTGGATGACTGGAAGTTTCTGCGCCGGCTTGAGTTTTGAGAGGCGCGCCTATATCCTTGGGAAGGGTATGCCGATCTGCCAAAGGATCTATCCCTGGTTGCAGAAAATCTTGAGTTGCCAGATGCTCCTCTAAAGGGACGAAAGTGTTTACCACTCTGAAGAGAACCCAACGAACGTGCCGTATCCGAGTCCTCCTTCATCCCCTTCAAGGCCTCGTCCACCTTTTCTCCGAAAAGTAGATCACCTTCGAAAGGCATGTCCAATACTTTATACTGCACCTCGGGCCTGAAGTTGGTGCACTTAAGCCAAGCCTGGCGTCTTAGAACAACTCTGTTGTTTATCTGTTTAAAGCCCGAATCTGCCAGGTCCACCGCTATGTTAATAGCATGGTTCGACGCCTCTTCGCCTTCTCGTACCAGAGACATCGCCGTTCTTCTATGTTCCTCCGGGAGGTGGTCCAGAATAGGGGCTAGCCTGTGCCACATCTCCCTGTCGTACCTGGCCACAATAGCCAGAGAGTTGGCTGCTTTCACAGTTGCAGCACCCACGGAAAGAACCTTCTTACCAAACACGTCCTGGCGTCTTGCCTCATTATCCGGAGGGGTAGAGCATTTATGTTGGGCCTTCGCTTTCCTCGTCGCCGCTGCCGACACCACTGAATCAGGTGTAGGTTGGGCCGAGAGACACTTCGGGGTAGAGTCTGGCACCTTAAATTTCTTTTCAATGCGGCCTTTGACGGCCGGTTCAGAAAACGGGTGACGCATGGTTTGAACACCTTCTTTCCAGACATGATCTAAAATGGGTATCGAGAATATTGAACGTCTATTCTTACCCATATGGTCGACAGGAAAGCAGTCCTTTTTCTCCTCCTGCTGGACCAGGCCAAACTCCTTGCACGCCTTTTCCATCATTGAATGAAAAGCGCCAATATCGTCCGGTGGCGACGGGTGAGTGGGGCTCTTTGGTGTTTCCAGTTCCACATCCGAAACCCAGGATGGATCCCTAGATGGAGACAGGGAGATATCCGATGCTGACCCACGGTCAGATAAAGAGTCTGAAAGCTCACCCTCCTCCTGGACTACTGGAGTCACCGGAACTCCTATCGTTCTGGTTGGACGGTGTGACGGGCCGGGCTTGTCGACGGGGGGGGTCGACGGTACAGGTGGAAGCCTTTCACCCAGCGATTTCAGCAGCGAGTGTAAGGAGGACAGGACCTCCATGGACAGGGCCGATTGAGAGCTTGGAAGTTGGGTAAAGACCTGAGAGCAGGTTGCTCCTGATGGCGACTTGGCTCGCAGGCCAAGGTCCTCTGGGCCCGCAATCCTGAAACCGTCGTCTTCTTTCGAGGAAATCGGCACTGCCTGTTCCTGCAGCAATGTGTCCGGCAACCCCAGATCAAAAACTTCTGGTCTCCAGGCCAGAACTTCGGTCGACGAGGACATCGTCGCCGTCGTCGTCATTGGGTTGATGACGGGGGAAACCAACTGCGTCAGCGGCAGTGAGGACACTGACTGGTTCGTCGTCGTCGACGGTGGGCCTGCAGGTGGCTTAGGCGGTCCCGCCTTAACAGCGCTCTCCCTGCGTTTAACCAATTCTCTACTCGTGGCAGATCTATGAGGATCGCCCGAGGAGGATTTTGGCCTTTCCTTTCCTTGTTTTTTCGACGAAGATGATGATGATGATGATGTCTTTTTTGAAGATTCTTTAGAAGAGAATTCTTGGAAGAGTGGCTTCGTTGAACATCTTTTTCCGCCGGTCGAGTCTTCTTCGCCGGTGGTTCCGACGAGGTTGAGCGGCGAGGGGCTCCCGATGTTTTCGTCGAGGCCACGCTGCGCACGGAGCCGACCTCCGACTGAGGGTATGCTCCCGCCCCGTCATTTAACCACGATACCAGCCGCCAGCTCCGATCTTTCAGGGTTTTCTGGGAAAAACCTTTACATATGTCACACTGGTCTGCCGAATGGTGAGGGTGGAGGCAATAAATACAATCGAGATGGCCGTCCCCCTCGTAAACCTTCTTCAATCCGCAGGTAGCACACGGGCGAAAGAGAGGTTTTCCCGACCTTCTGATAAAACCAATAACCTCACAGAAGCTCATGCGAGTAATTTCAACGATAGCCTAGAAAGTAGAGACTACGCGAGGAGATCCCACTGTCTTTGGAGACGGTTGAAATCTGACGGGTCCCGCGGGGGCGGGGCTTATATACCATTACATCCTACGGGGCATGCGTGGACGGCCCCGGAGAGGACGTGGATGTGGATAGGACACACAAGTGTCGGAAGTTTTTTCCTATAGGAAACGACTATATGTGTGTACCGAGGGTTCCCAGTCTGACGACGGGGAATATTCTAAGCATGTGAATCCATGAAAGATCCAATGCTGGAGAAAAGGAATACTGTAAGTGGGCATGTGGAGGGGATCTGGGACCCATGTTGGGGGGGGATGTGCTCCACAAACTATATTCAAAAGGAACACAAAGTTGATACGTGCCAGTAACACTCAGACTTTGGCAGGAGAGTAAACCCAAGGCTGTGCGTATACTTGAAATCGGAGACAAAATTGGGAATTGAAGGAAGTTGCTTACCCTACTTGGCAAGAGTGTGAACGGATACAAAACCCCACCTTTATGTAACAATGGAAAGGCTCTGGGGAAAGGGAATCAACGCCCAAGCCTTTTCGCCTTACATTAAGTTTTTGAGAGGGACAGGTTAGGATTTGGAAACAGGGCCACTACCTTTACTTTAGACACTGTGACACCGACAGTTTCATTAGCTAGTTTTTTTGAGGCAGGGAAACTCTTCTTAGAGGTAGGGCTAGGTAGGATTGACTCCAACCCCCCGTTATTTTATTGTGAATAAAAGTATGCATTAACCAACATGCCACCCTTGTGTCAGTCTCCTACTCCCAGACCCTCACACAGCCCTGTAAGACATCCCGATTTATTTTCTGAGTTTTTGAAAACTGGAATCCAACTGTTGGTTACGAAGAGAGTTGGGAAATCTGTGCCCTGGGTAGCTTCGGTGAAGCATAAGTTTGATATACAATTCGAAAGATGAGTAGGTCATGAATGGCAACTGCCTCCCTAGACCCCCCCGACCCAATATCGTAAAGGAGAGAATCGCTATGCACTGAGTGAACCATACCAGCCTTAGCCTGGACCAATAAAGGAAGAGATGGACCTTATGTATCTGAAAATGGCAAGAGTAAAAAGACCTGCTTCTAGACTGACATACGTGCATACAATAGACATGAAGCAAATACGCACTCACCATGAACAACCGCAGATATTAGGTAAAATGTGCATTTAGACACAAAGAATATCGCTTGCACCATAACGACACAAAGAATAACACAAGCAAAACAAATGATATACTTAGGTAGTTTATTAACCTAGAAATGCAACAGTAAAGAGCTGCCATCTTCGTTAAATGGAAGCTGCAGCATGCAATAGATTGAATAGAAGTCTTGAAGTTCATGATTACTAAAAGCAGCTGAATCCACTAAGGCGCAGGCAAGCGCTACGCAGCCCCTCTTCAACGTTATGGAGGAATTAAGGGAGGGCTTGAACAATCCAGAAGAGAACATGAGATAAAGATTCTCAAGCCACAAGATGCATCTCTTAGATTAATTAGAGAACAGCCAGCCTTTGAATGCCAGGTACAGACTAATAAGTTAAAACCTCAAAGGATGTATTGACCAAGTCCCTAGTGGTTGGAAAAGTAATAACACTTGAATTCATGATCGCTAAAATCTCAAATAATATAGGACAGAATAATTCAGAACATGGTCTCTTCACAGGTGACCCATAACTCAGTGTCCATTTGAAGGGGCCCCTGAGGGACCCTCGTTTGGGGAAACAAGGCACAATCACCACACACGAACTGATACGCCAGACACGAGGTAGTATTCCCAAAATCTAGGGTTTATTGCAAAGCAAATAGTCTCAGTTGGCCAACTGGTCCCACACCCCGCGACATGTGTCTACCAGACCTCGGGGGACGCAAGAGAGAGAAATTCGTACAACAGTTACATATATACAAAACAAGCATCTAGTAATCAGTAGTGTCATAACTTATACCGCCCCTATTGCATTTCCTTTGAACTAGGCATGATGATTGACAATGGTGACGAGTATGATACCTTCAAACATTCATTTAGTAACAGTTTGCAATTCTGTAAGCTCACAGACAAAAGTCTTTGTTTTAAAGAACACAATGCTTCTGTTTCTACAAGCAAGCTCTGCATAGGGAGAGACACATTCGATGCCTTGCTATCTCCTCGTTTGTATTTGTGTACTGGGGGTCAACTTGCTCTTCAGGGCTCTACCGGGCTCAGAAAAGGGGGGCCACAAAGAAGAGCATAATTCAAGTCATTTAATGTTCGCTCTAGCATTTCCACTGTGCTTACCGAGACTAGCTGGCACCTGCTGTACTGATTAGAATGCCTTGCTGCTCACTCTCCAAGGATATGCGAGGGAGGGGACCGGGCATTAGTGTCTGGGTTACTGCGTTATGTTTCAACATGCCACTCGCGCCCTTGCATTGTGCACCAGTGAAGCAGAATAATATTTCAGCAAAGCAGTTTTACATGAGGCAAAAAGGCAACGTTAGAGAAAACAAGAAGAAAACAAAATGGCGATTTCAGTCACCTTAAAATGGCTGCACCATGGTTAAGCTTTTGCTACACCTTTCTATAACTAAACACATGAGGCGGTTGGTCTTCGGCCAACAAAGTGTAGTGCCTCACGATCGAGGGGTGTCTATTCTTTCTGGACTGACACATTCATTAAGGTCAAACACGACCAGCTCCTGCCTCAACTCCCCACACGCACTCCAACTCAATGCGCCTAACAAGGTCAAGTACAGAGGAATATTTCTGGCTCATGTAGGCATAGCGTCTTATTTAATTGGAAGAACGCAGATCTTGGACTTCTCTGCCCTCACTCCCAGTTTCTGTTCATGTGCTGATGACCTGTCAGAACCAAGGTTGGTGAGCAAGGTACCAACCACTGAACACTATGTTGTGCCACCCAATATATGTGGCAGCAACCAATAGTCAACCTTAAAGATGACATGTATTTTCTCTTATGAACGTAGAGGTGGTCCCAGGTGAAGCCATCAGAAAGCAGTATAACTAATGGAAAGACTAACCCATATATTTTCCATATGTAGACCATCCCCTAACCAATCCCCGTACCCTGTAGGGTTTTGTAACCAAGATTGTAATGCAACGTCAATTGTCATGCTTGGGAAGGACGAGAGCTAACAACTTTTTTGCTTGTATGCTGTCCCCGCTTTATATGGATTGTTAATAAAGTGGGGTTTTGCAATTTATTTTGACTATTTCCGTTATTGGATGCAGGATTTCCCAGCCGGTCAGTTCTTCTCTGACTGGGCTTTCCACTTGCCCAAAACAAGAAGAGGAAAAGGAATCGAGAAATTATAACGAGTAAAGTGTCCTTGGCTGAGGACATTCGTGGCCAATTGAATCCTAGTAATTTTTTTTTTTTAAATTGGTTTAAAACCTGCAAAATAAGTAAGTATATTGATATTAAGCAGAAAATACTGTTGCACTGTGCCCGATTGGACAACAGGCGTTTATGGAGAGCTTTAAATGACGATAGGCAGAGTAATAGTCAAATGAATGTAATTGCAGAGGAAGTTTGGTTCAAACATTTTAGTAAGGTATTTTCAGATGGTGTGAGTGGTGAACCCCTCTTTTGTGTTTTATGCATATTCACAAGGGGATCCATGCTGGGAGGTGTATGAAGTAAAGGTTTTAATTACTAAATTGAAAAACTCAGCAAGAAGTCTTGAAGGAATCTCTAATTTTGTTCTAAAAAAGAATTCATATCTGTGGGCCGAAATTCTCACAATTTGATTGAATGCAATTCTTCATCAGCAAGGTTTACCTGTATCTTGGCATTCAGCCATTATTGCCCCATTTATAAAAAAAGGTCCAAGGAATGAGCCAGGGAGTTATCGACCAATTTCTTTGATTCAATCATTTGCAACGGTGAAGGAACATCATTTAGCCTCATTATTTCCCTCTTACAAATGAAGGCGACAAGTCTGAAGCATCAAGCATTCTACGTGTCTAGCATATGCCGGCAGCCTTTGACAGATGTGATGGATGATTGCTTGGAAGAAGTTAGCTGAATGGGGGTGCCTTCTCAGCTTTTGCATATGATTAGGTTATTGTATAGTAACAATTTGGTGTCAGTAAGCACCATTAAAGCCAATTAAGGCGGGGAATGGGGAGGGGGGAGGCAAGGGTGTGGGCTTGTCCCCAGCCCTTTAACTTGTATATTTCTGATTTGGCGACAGTCCTAAAGGGGTCCTCTATTTTCTCTCCAAGCCTGTGCTCTCTGGAGGCAGGCTGGCTAATTTTTGCTGACGATATCCTTTTATTTTTAACATGACCCCGGTTGGGCTGCAAAGAGCACAGTAGCCACTTACGTTGATAAAAATGGCTTACTGGTGAAACCTGCATAAAAAGAGCAAGCGTAAAAACTATAAGTGGTATCTCAAAAACAAAAGGATTTTACAGGTTGATAAAGTAGTACATTTAGGATATACATATGCCTCAAGGTTTCAAGTTGCAACAGTGAAAACTGAGGTTTCAATGAAATTCAACTTGAATGCACCACAGATGAGAATATTTCATAGTAAGTGCTGTTAATTCTCATTGTTGCCACGATTTCAGTTTTTCAAATTGAGGGAGACTCCAAAATTATGTATGGACTGCACTGGAATTGCTGCCAGTGAATGAGAGATAATGGTTTGACAAAATTAAGGGTCGTCTATGGAGGGCTGTATTGCGTCTTCCAAAGTCTGTGCCAATTGCTGTAATTAGGTGCAAATTGGGTGTGTATTCCCGATGGTACACATATGAATATAATAAGATACTGCTATATATTAAGAATGACAAGGCCCCAGCACTTGGGTGAAGTTTTTAGGGAAGTTGAAGACACATCGGTGATGAATTTTATGAGTTTATGTAAAGGTTTTTAAATTATACTTCCATTTATGGTGACTGGACACATTCCATTTTAAGAAGAAAAATGAAGCGACGGGACAGATTTGAAACGTGGAATAGTGTGTAGCTACATGCTATAGAAGGAATTCAGTTGTAGTTCAACAAGGTTGCAGAAACCTTAATCATATCTGTTCAGATCGCCATCGATTAAATTTAGAACGTTCTTTTTGAGATTCCGTTTGAATTGCCTACTCACCGTTTAA
Organism: Ambystoma mexicanum; assembly: GCF_040938575.1. NCBI lineage: Eukaryota > Metazoa > Chordata > Amphibia > Caudata > Ambystomatidae > Ambystoma > Ambystoma mexicanum. The sequence goes on along the minus strand of NC_090933.1, from coordinate 1,336,140,616 downwards.
GTACTGGGTCCTCGTATAGGCCTTCAAAGCGAAAGTAGGACATGCAGGTTATGTAATCATCAGATAGTGGAAACTCAAGTATTTGATTGTAGATTGTTCCGCAGTGAATGGACTGAGGTTAAGAATGCTGTGAAAATTAACTTTGTTAATGCTATTTTTTTAAACAATTAGGGGACATCCATTTCTTGACTAGTGGATTATTGATTTTAATAGACTAGGATGCCACACTTATTTTCTCCAATTTAAATATGAATTTTGTTGTTTGACTTTTATATCTCTCAATTTTAAAGTGGTTTTTGATATCTTAGTTAAATTTTGAATACTGTGGATTTTGTTCTATTCTTAAGCTGCTTTTTTTACTTTTTGAATCTATTCTGTGTAAACTAATTCATTGAAATTTTATGCATGAATGGTTATATTGCTTACTGTGTGTGAGGTTTTATATGTAACAATATCACAACAAAAGAAATAATTAAAAAAACTTTCCTGCGCTCAGTCCTGCTGGATTTGTGGAAGGAGAGCAGTTTAGCTTACCTGCTAGAGGTTTTCCCACAGTTGCTGCATTTATAGTCCCTCATCTGGCCATGCAGGCTGGATGAAACTGCTTCTGGTTTTGGATTTTGGCTTCTGGGTGTCCTTCCACAGTCTTCCTCATCTGCTGGGGTCAGGCCTGTCATCTTGAGACTGTTTGTGAGACCATTTTACCACTGCTTACCGCATTTTACCCCCAAGGACTGCCGCCTTAGTTTTGGATGTTGCTGCATGAAAAGGTGTTGAGACTAACAGCTGGCCAAACCTGCTTTGTCTGTCTCTGTACACCACCACCAATGTCCAGCGATATGCACCATTTGCTGCTGTGCCATACACGTTTGCCTGCTGAGCTACCAGGATCAGTCATATGCAGGTTCCTCCATCCTCCAGAAGCCATCTCTGTCACTGATTCACTTTTGGATGGTGGGGTCCCACTCCTGTGAAGGATGATTTTTCTTTCGGGCTGTCAGAGTCGTTGCTGGCTCAAAATGAAAGTCCCTGGGTGACCCTGATCCTTCATTTTGCACTATAAATATAAGCTTTTACTTACCAGGTTGTTCTGCTTCGCTGGATCAGTGTTTTCAGGAACCAACTGCAAGTTCTTTCCTCTGGATCATGGGTTAGCAGGGTAGTCAAGATGCTCACACACGAGTATGCCTCTGGTCGTCAGGATCGGCGGGTCCCCTCTACCGCATTTCCCCATTGGTTTACAACGTGGGCTAAATCCTGCTCTACTTCTCGGCTCCTGGGGCTGCTGGGTCTCAAACCCTCCACTGGTTATCCTCTTCTGGGTTTCCACTGGTGTCTCCTGGGGTCAGCTGGATTCCTCTATGGGGAAGAAGTGAGAGTTACATGCCCTTTCATCATAACCGTAGGTCAGACTACAGATTTCTGTCTTCTTGTGATAAGGTATCCTGGCACTGAGGGCTCTCAAACTGAGAGTCCGACCACAAGTAACAAAAGGAGACAGAACCTGAAAAAAAGAAAGAATCAGACCGCCACCACAACTAAACTTAAACATAAGTGTTCAGAGCTTTACGAAAAGAGAAATGGTCTGCAATACTCTGAATGGGCAGAGATAGAGAGGGGCGCCAATGGAAAGCTCTGCCACCCATAGTTCATTTGCGGAAACGGGGGGCTTGAAGCAAGCATTAATTAGCTGACCGAAGATTCCGTGAAGGAAAATAGCTTAGTCTTGTGGCACAAGCTTCACATCCATTAAAGGAGCGGTGGATAAACATAGGACTTTACATTTAATATGACTGAATCATGAGCCAGTGAAGCTTCTGAAGAACAGCCAAGGTCTGTGTAAATTTAGGACGGCCCACCACTAAAGGGGAAGCAGAATTCTGCACAACTTGCAAGCGTTAAAGAATAGTTTTGGGCTGCACAAATAAAGGTGGCGTTGCAATAATCCAAGGTGCCTATTACTGCAGCGGCCACCACCAACCCACGCAGTTTAGCTGGTATGAATGGGATGGTTTTTCTCAAACTCTTAGTTTAAAGCGGGCAGCGCTACATCTGTCCCTAACCTGAGGCCCAACAGAAAGAGGATACAATCTTAACGCCAAGATTTTTCACAGTGTGAACTGGCTGACCAGAGTAAAATCTAACACTTATCAGCACCCACTGTCATGACCTCAGTTTTCTCTGCATTAGTTTAAGCCAATCCATCTGCAACCATCCCCGATGTAAGACATCCACTCCGAAGACAGCTAGCAGCATGTTCCTGATCATGGTCTACACACAAAACCAGTTGCGTGCCCTCAGCGCAAGAATAAAACCTGCAACCATGTGCATAGATTAGTTTGGGCAGAGGAAGTACATACATGTTAAATAAAAGAGGGGCCATTGCAGACCCCTGTGGGACCCCACATGTAAGGGTGAAAGATGCAGACAAGAAGGGAGGCAACAGAAGAGATTACCTCCTGGTAGACAGGAAAGAGAGAAACCAGTTAAAAACTGAACTCCCAATGTCGATCTCCCTTAAGCGTCAACAAAGAATCCTGTGGTCCATGGTGTCAAATGCCGCAGAGAGGTCTAAAATAAGAACACCTACACCGCCTTGATCTAGTCATAGGGAGAGATTGTTGATGCATGAGACTAACACGGATTCCGTGCCCCGCAAGAGGTCGAAACCCTGACTAGAAAGGATCCAGAATAGCATGAGATTCCAGGAAAGTTCTCAACTGGGGCTGGGGCGGGGGGGGGGGATAACAACGGCCTCAAGGACCAAGAATCTTCATCAATGCTTGTAGGAGCGAGATAGGCAGAATGTTACCTGGAACAGCCGGGCATGGGGAAGCCTTTTTCAGCAGGAGTCTGTGGAGGCCTGCATGCTTCCGAAATGTTGGAATAACACCAGCACGCATTTAGTAATTCACGGTCTAAGATGAGGCACCAGCCCTGGGGCAATGGCTTTCAAGACCCGCAATGGAATCGGATTGAGCTGAGAGGCAGGTTTAAGCACGCTAACAGTCCGCAACACATGATCCTAACCAGCCATAGCAAAACTAGACAAAGCTGCTTCAGGGTGAGGAACATGAGGTGAGACAGATAAAAGGCAGACCTCGGGATCCACGATTTCTGCGCAAGTCACACAGGGCCTGGGAGCCAGTCACTTTAGTTGAAGCGGCAGCTGGATGAGACAGTTCCTGAATAACTGTAAAAAGTTCCCTAGGTGGATTTCGAGCATTCCCAAGGCTTTTGGAAAAAAATAAGTCACGTTAGCTTCCCTAATGTCACAGTGGTAACTCCGCCGCTGAGCTATCCTCGTCAGAATAGGTGTACTGCCATGGACGTTCAGAGCACTTATATAGGACTTTGAGAGAATGTTAATACTCTGAACGAGGGAGCAGACGGTCTCTCGGGTCTCCTATGGTGCTTCAGAGGAACAAGCTCGCCAGCTGACAGTCCAAAAGCAGAGTGTAAAGCTGATAAAGGATCAGCACAAGTGTCAGCATTCGCAGCATGAAGATGGCTAATAATGAGAGTAGAAAGAATAGTAGGTTCCACTGGACTCCAGGAGAGTGATGAATAACACATAGGCCACAATGGGGGGCAGGGGCGGTAGTGAACAGCATAAAAGGAATGCTATGGTGGTCAGACCAATTCACTGGTAAGCTGCCTCAGTACTAAGCGTATTAGTCTCAGAGAAGAGCAATTTAGCAGCATGCAAATCTTCAGGGTCGTTAGGCCAAAAATGTAAATCCCCCAAGATAATCACACAAGGGTATTTCAGCGAAAGCCCTGCAATAAATACTGTGAAAACAGCTACAATAATCATGAGAAGGCGGGCGATATGTGATTAACAAATAAAAGGTGGCAGAAGGTGAAAGGGATACCTGAACAAGAATGTGCTCCATCTTTCATTCGTGAACCACTGGCAGAATTGAGTATTTCAACACTGTGGTGCTACCGTTTCCCTCCTTGGTGTGCAATATGCTCTTCTGGGCCTAGGGACTGTCTAACTAAAATACATTCTGGAATTTGGTAGACCTCCTGGCTGTGACAGACATGGTGTTCTCTGGTTTACTACACGTAAATGCTATAACTGGTATGTGCACATGTATTATGTGCAATAACTTTAGAGTGCAGTAAGAATCCTGTGCTAAGGTCTGTGTGGTACCTTTGGATCCTGACGGCTAATTATTACTGTGTGTGACATTGTACAGGCGTCTTTTCTTAACTTACCTATGGAAGGCCTATATGTGTAGGGCCTACTACAGGTATGGGGCGTACATTTTAAGGACATGGTGAGTTTGGCCTTAAATGGCCATTTACTGTTTTTTTACTTACTCTATGCTTTGCCATGTGTTTAGTGTAACCTGAGAACGCATCACCCCCACACGCTGCATCATAAATATTGTATTTGTTACCTTAGACAAAGTGCATATTTTTTTTCAGTATAACAGTGTGGTGCATTTATTTGTGGTGACTGCACTCCTGAAGTTAAACCAGACTGCTCTTCTACAGTTACCCTTGTAGAATCGGGCCTTTCCTTTTGGGTGACCACTAGGATAGATAGCATAACCCTCACCAGAGGGTTGTGCAAAGATCTCCCCAACAGCTCTGTCCCTGCGTTGTGCCCAAATTAGCACTGGCACACAGCAAGTCCAGTAGCGCTGCTGTGCTCTCATAAGCACTAACCGCTATGCATGCATTGTCCTGTAAACCGCATTAATAGACAAAGATATGTACATGTGCTATTTCCCATTTGCACTGCCAGGCACACAATTATCTCTCTGCCCAGGTTAAGCAGCGCCAGCATGGATGGCACCACGACTACCACCAGCAAGCATACTCACATTTGTGGGCACTACCAGGCACATATTCCCCCTTTGAAGTGATCAATCAGCAGAACTGGAAGTGGAACTGCATTACCTGTCCCTGTGACACACTCACCTCCTTGTACCGGCGGTTCAAAGCACGGTCTTCAAGCACGCGCAAGGTGCGGGTGTACTCCTTCGGCAGTAGGTGGTTGAAGGCACATAGCCCCTGGCCCAACTTGATATAGATCCCTCCATTGCGAATAGCCCCCTGCACCAGGGTATCAGCAGAGCGCTGGTGGCAGGCCGACATCTGCTGGCGGTAATCGAGGCTGTTCTACCCAGAGAGAAGGAACAGGAAGGAATTACTCTGTATCACAGCAGGCAACTCTACAGGTCATCACAGGCCTCACATAGCTCAACAGGTCTGAAGAATCCATGCGTTGCCAGCAAACCATGCAGCCACAGAGGAGCAGAGCAACCACAGAAATCCCACACGTTCAGAAAAAAAGTAGAAGCCCATCTCAAATGTGGATTCATATCACATCTATCGGTTTTTATTTTTTTATTATTTGTATTTGGTTTAAAGCAAACCTTTATAAACATTTTTACTCAAATAGGATAAAATTAATAACTATACATTTACATAAAGAATATAACAATCGCGTAACATACATACATTCACTTAAAAGGAGAAGAAAAAGAAGAAAAAGGAAATTCCCGTAACATAAAAAAACAATCATCATCAAATGTATAGAGAAAAAAAAAAGATCAGAATAGAAGCAAAGAGGAACTTGAACCATCATTGAAGTAAGAGCTATCCCAGTATTTACACTATGAGTTTCAGCCAGGCCAGACTCAGGAATACCGTGGGGAGTCATTTTACGTGGAGTTGGAGCAATGAATGACAAATTAGCTGCAGAATTAGCAGCACTGAAATTTGTAAACAAAATGGGAGATTTAGACAGATTTTCAGAAAGAATATGAGTTGAAAAGGCAGTGGCATTTGTGTCAAGATCTATTACAGGCATATCCCCGGTGTTTGAAATGGAAGACATTTTCCAGTTCGAGGAATTGCTTATAGATATGACAGGACTGTCAGGAGATTCAACAGGGGGCACAACAGCACCAGTCAACACGTTATTTCACAGAATACTGTCTGTAGGAGACATTTTCTTTAGCAAAAGTAACTGTAGCAACGGCCAAAGGGCCGGATTTTACAGCCTCTTCAGTTATACCCTCCTCCGTTGCAATCCTGACTGGATGTCCAGAAACTGAGTCCTTTTTTAAAGCAGTAGATGTTTGATCCACACGGCCAAGTGCCGTTGGTGTGTTGTTTCCATTGTTAAGTTCAAGAGGGTTCACAAGGCTTGATTCACAGCAAAATGGTTGAATGTCCATCCCTAAAAGAATTTCTGCTCTTGTTTTAGGCTTTGTTTTCAAGTTGCTCATACAAGGGGTAGAGCTTAAGCGAGGTTTTTTATTTATAGCAGAAGACAAATTTACAGGTGAATTTTCACCATCAGTATAGTGAAAGGCCGAAACTGGGGGCATACCTGTTTTAAAGGAGGCAATGACTCGTTTCATTTTCACGAGGCGCCAAATACACCAAAGTGAAAAGAAAAGAAAAAAGGAAAAAATAGAGGTTATTTACAATATTAACAACAGAACCAAGAGAACCTCGCCACACGCCGCGACAAGCGCGGCGAAGCAGAACTTGACCGGGACTTGCTCAAGGCTTTATAGCGCTGCCCACAGAAGTAGCAAGCAATGCCTAAAATGACAGAGAAACACGTTAAATAAAGTCCAAGTGGTCCAAGTATAGTCGTATACAGCGTGGTATACTCCTGTTAAAAGTTCACCTTCTGGTAGTTGTTGTTCAATTCACAACAGTTCAGGTAATAAACACAGGAGCATCAGCAAAGTGCAGCGGCAAAGCGCGACTTGACCAGGACTTGTCTAATTTAAGGCCCTCTAGGAATCCAGAAAATGCTAAGCCCGCTCGTGTACTTTGTACATTCAAGCACCGTTTCCAGACCAAGTCAACAGAGGAGCATAAGTAAGACTCCCTCAAGCAGCCCAAGAAGGCGGTCCTTAAGTCAGCCAATTGTACACAACTGAAAATGTGATGTTTTGCAGTTTCCTACTCGGAATGACAACATCTACATAAGCTTTCCATCATATTTACTTAATTTCTTTGCAGTAGGACACCGTTAGTAGGGAGGATATTCCATCGCAATTGCAACAAGCCTCGGTGAGAACGGTTTGGAAAGACAGAAAGAATTTGAGAGGATCCTCTTTTCTTATGCTCATGTGAAAGAGGAGTTATAGATTTATATGAATGGAAAGTTTCTCATGTGGAGATCCAATCTTTATCTAGTAACCTCTTTTTAGTTAGCATCGGGTTGCTGATTAGTGTTTCCAGGTTAGAGTCTATGTTTTGGAGGATCTTCTCAGTTATTGCCAAATGTTAGTAAGAACCCAGAGCAATTTATAAGTTATTCCCCATCAGCTCATATAGAGTATTTACAATAGGAACCTTAATTTTGGCATATATATGAAAGCATCTTCCATTGTACTCTGGCCCACATGGAGGTATATCCCGGCTCAAACCGTATTGCAGTTAGGGGTACCGCATTAGGGAGGCCAGGGATCCGTCTCCAGATTTCTCCTTCTATCTGGTTCAGTTTATGCATTACTGCTTCAGAACAGTTCCAACCCTATCCCAATCCCTTCAAAAAACATGAGCGCCGGTTTTAATCGAGAATCTCCCAAATTTACGGTCAATTTTCAACATTTGAGTTCCCAATAATTTAGCTTTCTGTGCTAAAATGTCCAACTGAGCTCTAGCCCCCTTATGTGCACCAACATGATAGACCAAATAGGTCACACTAGGGGAGATGCCCACCCTAGAACCTTCCAAGGACCAGATCGGATGCCATTTCTTGCTTTCTCTCTTCGCAAATGCGAGGATTTTGGTTTTATTCGGGTTGATTACCAGGCCATTATCCTTCGCATACAATGCAAAAGTGGCCAGGAGACGTTGAAGTCCCACCCTGGTAGAATCAAACAGCAGGAAATCATCCGTGTAGGCCAGCCAAATGATTTTAGTTACACCTACTTTTGGGGCTAGCAGCCCCTCCTTAATCAAGCACTCTGCCACATCGGACAGGTACTGATTAAAGATCCATGGCGCCAGTACGCAACCCTGTCTCACTCCAGAATGCGTTTGTAGTCTTGATGACATGTCGCCCTTCTGATTAAGTTGGACCTGGATGCCAGCATTATTATAGACACCTGCAATCAGACTGAACAGACCCCTTGGTAGGCCCCATAGTGCTAATTTCTGCCAAAGTTTGTTGCGATCAACACAATCAAAGGCTGCTGAAAGGTCGACCGACGCCATAAAAGTGCAGCCCTTCTCCCTCTTCGATGCAGCCTCCTGGATGAATTTTACAGCTAGGCCATTGATGTTTGTCGAGTGGCCCTTACGAAATCCAGTCTGGAAGATACTTAACGGATTGAAGGGTTTTTCCCAATCCACAAGGTGTGACAGCAGGAAATCTAAAACGATTTTGCAATCAGCATCAATCAGTCTAACTCTGTTGGTCCACAGGGCCTCATCAGTTACTAAATTCTTAATACTCCTGATCTCCTTTCTCATAAGAGTTTTACCCAGAGCCAATTGCCGATTGTAGCAATGGGTATGCTGAGGTTTAGGTGCTGTTCTATTAGATCGTAAGGCAATGTCCCTAATCGCATCATTGATCGGGGAAATGGTCCCAGGAGCGTTAAAGTTGTTTAGCTTCCATTCCAGAGTGGATTTATTTAGCTGGGCCCTCAAGTTTTGGTTTAGTGCGTCAATGTTTCCAGGGGACCATCTAACAGCATTACCCGAGTTACTTACTGTGCTCTGTAGGTGGGGGATATTTTGCCTATTGGTAACAGTCAAATTAAAGTGGGCAGTTAAGATGGCATGATCACTCCAATCGTTGTAAGAGACCTTAAAGGCGGTGCATCTATTAATTAGAAAATCATCTGGAAAGATGTAGTCCAGCAGAGAGGCGCTCCCACCACGCTGCCAAGTATGCCAAGCAGTTTCCCCAGGCTGTTTCTCAGAACCCACTAAAGGAAGAAGACCCATATTTCCCAATCCCACATACCAAGAGATACCGAATTGTTTCTTCCGGGATGTACCCACTGAAGCCAGCTCCATTTTACAAATTTCCCAAGGGGGGTTATCAAACTGACAATCCGCATTCAAGTCTCCTGCTACCAGGATACGACCGTTCACATGTTCAAGGGCCCATGCAGTTATTACTCGACACACCATTTCTACAAATGCATCCACTGGTGACATTCCACTATGCCAATAGATGTTTATAATAAGTAGCCTCAGGGCGCCATCACCAGTTGCAAGATCAACCCCCAACGCTTCAAAGGGAAGGCCCAACAAGATGGTGCCACTAAATCCCAAACAGTTTGCCACAGCCGTCAGGAGACCCCCAGAGAGCCTACCGCCCACTCTCTGACAGGCCACCAGACCATAGATCCGATAGCCATCCAGGCAGGGGGGTTAAGGTCATCCAAGTCTCCTGAAGAAACACAACATTAGCATCTCTCAATTCCTTCAGACAGGCAGGGTTACGCATTAGATGTTGATTTCCTCGGTGTTCCTAGAAAGATAGACACAACTTTTAAATCCTGGAACTCCTGTGGTTCGAGAAGCATGCTTATGGAACACGTTTCTGCCACAGGGTCAAGATGATTGCGGCCCAATCAACATCAGTGCCATGTTTCTTTCCCAGATTGCCTCGTTGTACCGCCTCTCATTACCTAGCGGAAAACCAGGAGGGACATTCTTCTTCTGCAGTATGGATGAGGGCTCGGAGATCACTGACCCTAAGGACGATCCCGATTCAATTTCAAAGCCCAAATTCCTCAGTGGGCCACTCTGGGAGAGAATAAGTTCCTTAACCAAGAATGAATCCAAGAATAGGAGACTTATAGGCCACCCTAGCAATATCCCTAGGGGTAATCAGAGCAAGTGCTGGAATCTCTGCAAAGATTGTTAGGATGATAGAACTGTTCAGGCAAATCAGTTGCGCAAAGCCCAGCAGGCTCTTTATACTAATTAGAGCCAATGGTTTACTTGGGGTTGTCAAAGGTCGCGGGCTGACATGTGGCCCTCTCACATAGTTTTTATCGGGAGGTCCTTGTACCCCACTTTGCACAGTATTCTTGCCTTTGAGTGTACATATTGAAGGGTTTATGAAGCCGTTCTACCAGATCTCTTATCCCTGTGGATATAGAAGGATATAGGGAAACCGGAGGAATATTCTCTTCACCGAATTTACCCCACCCTACTGCACTTTCAGAGAGAGGCTTCGCCCCTACAGATATACAGCGGTTTAATAGCAGAAGACGAGCATCCCCGAGTGGGACCCCATATCTAGGGGGGGATTAACATGCCACAATTTGCCTGGTATGAGGGCTGTTGCTCATTACTCGGTCCTAACATACCCATAATAGGGTGTGGGTGAGACTCTGTTTGATGGTCTAATAGCACAACCTTTTTGGTTTTCCCTGGGCCCCATCCCCATCCAACTATCAGGAACTTTCTTAATTCGTCCCCAGTTGTGAGCTGATTGGACTGAGGATTAGTATCGAGACCATTATTTCCCCCCCCCCCCCCATCACTCACAATGTCCTGCACAAGGGGAACATTTACAACTGGAACATTCTTTATTGGGATAGTGTCAGTTTGCATTATAGAGTCAACCAGCTTGGTTTTTTGATGAAGCACAGGCATATTTGGCCCAGATTCAGGGATGGCCACCAAGTTAGGTCTAAACAACAGGTTACATGGGATTTTGGTACATATACCACGTAAGCTTTCATGGCAAACTTCTGCTTCGGTAATCTTAATTTACAATGGGGGGGGTGCTTTTATTGGGGGGTAGGGGGATCCAAATTCACACAACACTCCCCAATCAAACAACCCTCCGCCACAACATTATCCAATTTAGCAATATTAAGCTGGGTATGCACAACATGATTGTGGGGCTTCAGAGAAACAGGGACATTTGGATCACATGCAACACCCCCGCCCCCCTTTTTTCTGGCTTTTCATGGAGCCTCCTACAACCGGCCCAATTAGCTCCACATTGTCTGAGATTTCAAGTATCTCATTGTAGTGTTAATAGCGGTCAGGTTAATCTCAGGAATTCTCCCTTCTGCAAGCCCCGATAGCCGCCCCAAAATTACTGGTCTGAGTCTAAGTTCAGAGCCAATACAATTCAATTAAGTATTCATCTCAGCCAATAGTTCTGTACCAATACAGTCAATTTTGTCATTGACCTCTGCCAGGAGTCTGAGTTTTTCAATTCAGCCCATATGTTGTCATACAGCTCCACAAAAGAACTAAGGGCAACATTCAGGGCCGACACAACAGGGTGGGTTAGTCTAATCCTTTCATCAATCTCCTTCAGAGTATGGTGCATTCTTGGGGAGCCCCCTTGGTCCTGTAAAACGGCAGAGCTATTGTTCGCCCCACCTACCGAGTTGGGCTGATTTTTTGCCTTGTCAATAGTGTCAATTATATTTGTTACAGCAGTTGGAGAGTCTTGAATTGAGGCATCACAAGTCTGTTGCACCACACTTTCCACATTTTCATTAAGAAATTCCATGGCATTATCAGCGCATTCAATGATGCTAGTGTCAGTAATATCGTTCCGTCTTCCAAAGAAGTCCTGAGTCGTCATGGCAGAGTGGTCCAGCAATGCGTTCTCTCTAAAGACCTTAGGCAGTTTAACTTCTGTACTGGTTGAAGCTGATTTGAAGATATAATGATCCATATATCTTTGTCCCACAATCGGCTTAATATTTCTCTGGCTCTTTGGCGTGTTCAAAGGAGGAATTCCGTAGGGAATGATATATTTTTTAGGTACAAGTAAGCCTTCAGATGTGTGGATAATTACCTTGTGGGTAAGTGCCGGATTGAACTGGTCGTCATGGTTGAGGGTTAATTGAGAGACCTGTTTGCCACAAACAGATAAGTCAACCTTTTCTACCTCCAACGGAATCCCTATTAGAGCAATTGGAGTGGGGTATAACAAGCAGAGTGAAGAAGAAATCATAGGCTGGGCATACAGGGAGGGTACCAATTTCCCCTGGACAGTCGATGGATCCCCGTTTCCTGGGGGAGCCACTAATGAGCAGCCTGGTTGTATATTAGTCCCCATTTGGCTCCTAAACCCAGCTCACATTTTTAGCGCAGCAGTCCTGATGTATTCCAAGGATATTCAGATCAAAGGGAACCAAAAGAAAGGAACCCCGCAGTCTCTGAATGCTAGCAAATATATGGAATTATCAGTGCCAGGCGAGTTCCTGAATCTGTGGGTCCCCCAATCGTGAAAGTCCCACAGACTCTTAAAGAAAATAGGCACACAAGATGGTACAGGTGTGGTTTGGCTATTACATTTGTTTAAAAACACTACACTGCACTACACTGAGCACACCGGGGTTGTGGCTGCAACAATTTGCGGGCAATTTTCGGAATTGTGCTGGAGTGATAGCCGCTATAGATTGCACAAAAATTACATGCAAAAAACAGAAAACAACAAACAGCAGAAGGCGAGTCAAGGCGAGCGTGACCAGCAGATCAAAGAGTCACGTCTTGTAATGCTGCTGAAGGTGCAGACTGGCAAGACGGAGGATAGGGAGAAGGCGGTAAGGAGAAATTCTGGGAAAATACAAGAAGGCAGGCAGATGGATGGGCAGACATTACCGGCACAAGATGAATCTCTCAGCCACAGCCATGAACCACACACTGCTGAACTCCAAACCGCTCGCAGAGAGCAGTTTAATACATTGTTTCCTACAGACACCCACAGAATCTCAGTTTCAGTTTCCGTCTCCGACACCGGCACCAGTAATTTCTTCTGCGTTTTCCTCTGCAGTCTGCTCTGTGCACACTGGTCCGTCTGAGGATTCGAGGAAAGTACCTCACGTTGTGGCGTTCACACATGTACAGCCGTTAAGCTGTCAAGCCGCACTGAGTCTCACGAGAGCAAGAGAATCAGTCACATCTATCAGCACTCAACATCACATCACTTGCCAGCTTCTGCCATCAAAGATCACCCAACCCATCTATCACACATTCATCAGTCAATCAAAGTTCTCACTTATCCTTTGTACCCCTGGACCCATCACTTAACCTCCTTAAGGACATCAGATGTTTCCCTGGACCAGAAGAGAAGAACAAGTTACTTACCAACTGTAACGTTCTTTCGATTGGATGTTCCTCCCACGTATTCTTCATCTTTCGATATGTTGTCTCCCAGCTCTGCTGCTCTGGAATTTTTTTTCCACCAGAGGGCACTGTGTTTGAGGCCACGGGGTCGAAGTCCCTCGAAGGCCACCGAAGGCCACCGTTGAGCGTCGACATCATCCGCTGTATGAAGGGCTCGAGCAGCGCCCGTTACCTCAGTTCTGTTTTTATGGTGTTCACGGTCGCATCAGCTGATCAGGCTATAAGTCCGCAGGGTCTTAAGGAAGTTAGAGTGCAACTGGCATAAACTGTACGGAGGGGTAGGCTGGGAGGGTCGATGAGGAATATGTGGGAGGAACATCCAGTCGAAAGAACGTTACAGTTGGTAAGTAGCTTGTTCTTCGAATGGATTGTGTCCTCCCAGTATTCCTCATCTTTAGATGTAAGAATTTGGAGGAGGGAGTACCAGAAATTTCAATTATGGACTGAATGAAGGACAGCTTTTGCAAAGAGTCCTCCTTGATATGAAGTAGAGTCCAAGCAGTAATGCTTCACAAAGGTGTGCATTGACGACCAGGTGGCTGCCGCACAATTAACCTGCACTGGGACACCCCTCTGAAGAGCCGTGGAAGTTGCCATGCCTCTGGTTGAATGAGCCCTTAATCCACCTGGAGGCTGTTTTCCAGCCAATTTATAGCACTCAGAGATAGCTAGAATTATCCATCTGGATAGAGTTTGTTTAGACACTCCAAGGCCCAATTTGTGTCCAGTATACCCAACAAATAGTTGGTCACATTGTCTAAGTTTTGCCAATCTGGAAATGTAGAAACAAAGGGCCCTTTTTGGGTCCAGTCTATGGAACCTTTCCTCTTCCTTACAAGCGTGAGGAGGAGGATAAAAAGAAGGTAAAGTAATTTTCTGTGACAGATGGAAATCAGAGATTATTTTAGGCAAGAAAGATGGTTTGACTTTTAGAATAACTTTGTGTCTATGGAAAATGGTGTGAGGAGGCTTACAAGAAAGTGCCTGCAACACACTAACCCTCCAGACTGATGTTATAGCCACCAACAAAATTGTTTTAAGAGTGAGCAGCCTTAATGGGCAAGAATGTAATGGTTCAAAAGGGGCACACGAGAAATTTTAAGACTAAATTCAAATCCCAGATGGGCACCTGAAAAGGTGTCGGGGGGTACACATTTGCTATCCCTTTCAAGAATTGAATTACTAAGGACATTTTCAAATAGGACACACACCTTCCGAGGAACGCTTAAAGATAGATAGCGCTGCCAGATATCCTTTTATAGTTCTGATTTGGAGCCCCAAATTGGCCAAGTGTAATGGGATAGAAAGTACTGTTTGAGTATTACAAACAAATGGATCTACATTCTTATCCCTGCACAAGTTACTGAACTTATTCCAACAACACCAGTAGAGGGATTTTGTTGCTGGCCTTCTGGCCGAAAACAAAATCTCCATTACGTCACTGGGAGGTCCCAATCCTTATAGCTCAGCCTCTGAGAAACCATGCGTGAAGGCTGAGTGTTTTGACCTCTGGATGGAGAACCCGACCTTCCTCTTGCGAGAGAAGATCCTCTCTTTGTGGAAGATGTATTGGAGGTCAGATGGACATGTCCAGAAGGTCCGGGTTCCACGTCCTCCTGGCCCAATCCGGCGCAATTCGGATCATGGTTTTCCTAAACTTTCTAAACCTCCTGATTACCTGAGGAATCACGGGGACTGGAGGAAATGCGCAGAGGAGTGGAAATACCCACTCCACCACAAACACGTCCCCTAGAGCTCCTCTTGGAGGAAATTCCCTTGAGCAGTACAGCTTGCACTTCCGGTTGGTACTGGTCGTAACCAGATCCACTTGAGGGGTTCCCCAAAGGGCGAAGATCTCTTGAAGAACTTTCTGAGCTAGCTCCCATTCGTGGGAGACTCTGCGCTGCCTGCTCAGAGCATCCACCGCTGTGTTCAGCTCTCCGGCTAGGTCACTACCCTGGGAATTCTATTCTGCATTGCGGGTTATGGTTATTTGCCATGCATTACTTGTGAACCCCTAACTGCACCGTACTGACTGATCGCCCATAACTGCTATGCTGACCACTGCACTGTTTATCTACCATGTGCGCGCATATTGAGTAACTGATAACTCGTTTCTTACTCTCCCGCTACTATGCATCTCCAAAGTGCAGTATACACCTCCCTTCAACTTGCATTCTGCCGGTTAATCAATTTCACAGCACATCTAGACTCAGCATTATCTCGCCCTAACACTCCCACAGTGGCACCATTACAGTACTACATTCACATCTCCCTGTCATCCCTCTGTGCATCACAACAAACACCTAATACGGACCCTCCTGAGCACGTAGAACGTATCAGCAGCACCCGTGACAACGTTCACCAACAACTCCCATCTTACTTAACCATGGACGCCCCACTGGCTAACCCCTACCTTAACAATCCAATGCTTTGGTTACAACACTTCACCAGGAAACCCACACCTAACCAACCGTGCGCTACATCATTGAGAAACCTTAGACTAGGGTCCAGACTGTCACACATCGCCTACCATGGCTCTGTCAGTACCCAGTCTACCAAACCCTCTGCATCAAGCTTACAGATGCTCCCTCCCTGGTCTCACCCTCGCTTGACCCCACCCCTGATTATCATACCTCACCGCCCACTACACAACCTTCAACAAGTATTAAAGCAGCTCTGATCAATTCTAGGTCTCTCACTGCCCATGCCCTTGACATGGCTGATCTTATCACCACTCATGACTTGGACTTTATAGCAGTCACAGAAACCTGGCTCCATGCGGCCTCAGGACCTCTGCTTTCCCTTGCGATCCCTGAAGGCTACACCATCATCAGAAGTGACCGCAACACTGCTCAAACTAAAGGAGGAGATATTGCCATTATTCACAAAACAGCTTTAAATCTCCGCCTTTCCATTCCTGGCCAATTCAAATCAGCAGAATCCCTCACAGCTAAGCTCGCCATCTCCCCCAAGTAGACTATTACTGTACACATTATTTACAGACCTCCTGGCCCTATATCTACCTTTACTGAGGATCTCGCCCATACACTGTCTGAAAACACCAAGACTACTTCTCAAATCATCGTATTAGGTGATTTCAATTTAGGCCTTCTCGACCCCAATGACGCACCTGCCCATGATGTCAACAGCTTACTACTCAATCTAGGCTGCAAACAACGTGTCACCGCACCTCCTCACTCTAAGGGCAGAATCCTAGATTGGATCACTGACCTTAATTGCAACGCTAAGGTCAACTCCAACCTACCTTGCGCTTGGACGGACCATCATCTCATCACCTTCAGCATCCCCACAAAAACCATCCATTCCACCCCTAACATAGCACCTGCCACTCACCAGGAATAAGCGTAACATAACTTGCGCCAAACTCATCCCACTCATCCTCCCTGCCCTCAATGAGCTTGCCTCAGCATCCTCGGAGCCTACGGTCTTGGTAGACTCATACAATCAGACTATGTTAAAAGATTTAGATCTCATCGCTCCAACTAAACTACGTAAACCCAAACCCCGGGCTCAGCTTAATTCTTGGTTCACGCCTCAGTTGAGGAAAAAGGACCCTTGAAACTCACTGGAGAAGCCATCCGACTGAATCTAAGAAAGTAAGCATGGCATTAGCGACGCTAATCGGAAAAGAAGCCATACTGTCTGCTAAAAAAGAGACATATAATGAACGTATTGAACTTGCCCAATCTAACACCAAGGAGCTCTTCAAAATCCTAAAGGAATTGGAATTCCCAGCTCCTCCTCCAGACACCTGCTCCAAAGACAGCACTTGGTGCACCAACATCCAAGAGGCTCTCCTGGGTAAAATTACCATGCTCCAAACTAAAATGAATGGGAAAAAAAACAGCCTGCACTCATTTGTATCACAGCTTGCTCCTCAGGTTAACCACAAACCTAATACTGCCTCCTTGCAACCATTCGGCTTCTCACCCCTCTCCACCTCTGAAGTTGAACACATGATCAACAGCCTTAAGCCATCTAATTGTCAGGGAGACTCATGCCCAGCCTCTATTATCAAGGAGGCCTCACACAACCTGGCGCCTTTCACCACCACACTCTTAAACTCCTCCTTCAGAACGGGGATCGTCCCGGATAACCTCAAGGATGCCTGGGTCATTCCTCTTCTGAAAAAACCAACTCTGGACACCACCATTCCCACTAACTACAGGCCAATCACCACTGTGCCATTCCTCTTAAAAATTCTTGATCGAGCGGCATATCTGCAGATCCAAGATTATCTAGAAACTAACAACCTCCTGGGTCTAAGGCAATCGGGCTGCCGCCCTCGCCACGGCACAGAAACTGTGCTGCTAGACTTAAAAACGCAAATAGAAGACTTAAAAAACAAGGGTAAATTGGCTCTCTTACTCTTATTAGACCTCTCCGCAGCATTTGACCTAGTCAACCATCAAATCCTCTGTCACCACCTCAAAACTGCAGCCAACTTCCCTAAGAAAGCTACAGCATGGATCACCTCTTTCCTGGACAACAGATCCATGAGGGTCTTTTCCCCTACCGCAACTGCAGAACCTTCCCCCGTCACATGTGGAGTCCCCCCAAGGATCATGTGTGTCCCCGACACTTTTACAATGTCTTCACAAAACCCCTATTTGACATACTGGACCACATGAGCGTCACGTACACCAACTACCTGACGACACCCAAATTCTTATTCCCATTACAGGCGATTATAAAACAGACTCCCTAGCTATCAACGCCATTTATCAAGTCATCCAGGCCTGGATGGCGCAGCACGAATTCTGCTTAAACAACGAGAAAACTGAGCTCCTTATCCTAGGCTCACCCCATAAACTCAGTAAACCTGACTCCTCATTCAAATCCTTTATCATCGATGGTAATTCCAACAAAGTGACCAAGGACACTAAGACACTAGGCATGTACCTTGACTCCACCCTCTCCTTAACTAGACAAACCAATGCAGTCTCCTCAGCTGCATCTTACACATGCAAGCTCATCACAGCCTGCCTCCCCTTTCTATCACCAGCCAACTGCACTACCCTAGCCAGGACCTTGGTCCTATCCAAAATCGACTACTGCAATGCCCTCTACCTAGGTACTAACCAATGCAATATTAGAAAACTACAAATTATCCAAAATAATGCTATTAGAGCAGCCCTTAACATCCCTAGGACCTCACACATCTCAGAACACAGACGTAACCTCTGTTGGCTCTCAGGTACCCAAAGAATCTCCTTTAAAGCTCTGACACTTACACACAAAAGTATTGCGAACCGAGCCCCTAGCTATCTTTCCAATAGGTCCACAACTCACTCAGCTGCGAGACCCCTCAGAAGCACACACGCCAATTGCCTTGTCATCCCACGCTTCAACCTTAAAAAATCTGGTGGTCGTAGTTTCCCAGTCCTCGCTGGTAAACTGTGGAACACTCTACCCAACCTACTCAGAGCCGAACCTTTGTTCCCTGCCTTCAAGCGTAAGGCTAAAGTTTGGCTGTCCACCCTTGTGTACACCCCCCTCTATGTATCATGTAAATTCTGTACATTGTCAAGGTAAATATTGTGTCTGTAACCATGTATTTGTTGTATATTTCAAGTT
Source organism: Ambystoma mexicanum (assembly GCF_040938575.1). Lineage (NCBI taxonomy): Eukaryota > Metazoa > Chordata > Amphibia > Caudata > Ambystomatidae > Ambystoma > Ambystoma mexicanum. The sequence goes on along the minus strand of NC_090933.1, from coordinate 1,336,121,902 downwards.
AAATATTGTGTATGTATGTAACCTGCCTGTAACTAAAAAAATGCGCCCAGTTTCCTTCGGGCCGTGTGCGCTATACAAATAAACAAAATACAAATACAAACTGCCGATAGAGAGATTCCTTCTTGCATTGCCCAGAACCATAGCTGCAATGCCTCTCTTCACAGTGGGAGTGAGCCTACGCCTCCTCTTTTGTTGAGGTAGTACATGGCCACTGTGTTGTCCGTCATTATCAGGACATTCTTTTCCTGTACAGAGGGCAGAAAAGCCTTCAGCGCTAGTCTGATTGCCCTCAGCTCCAAAAGGTTGATATGTAGTTTGGACTCCGATGGAGACCAATGACCGCTGATTGTCAGATCGTTGGTGTGGGCTCCCACCCCGTGAGTGAGGTGTCTGTCACTACTGTTATCTCCGGCCATGGTTGCCAAAAAGGTTCCCCTTGAGGATATCCTCCTTGCAAGACCACCATAGAAGATCCTGAGCCACTTTGGATGGGACTTTTGGAAGATCTGACATCTCCCCTGAAAATTGGGACCATTGAGTCCTGAGGGCCCATTGAAGGGATCTCATCCCCAATCTGGCCTCTGGCACCAGAAAAATGCAGGATGCCATGAGGTCTAAATGCCAGTAGATGATGGGCATGTTGAAACTTTGTTACCATCTGCAGAATGTGGTGAGCTCTCTCCTCGGGAGGCGAGGCTTTCCCTGAGGAAGTATCCAGGACTGCTCCGATGAATTGGAGACTTTGGCTTGGAATCATTTGTGACTTCTTGTAATTGAGGGAGTAGCCCAGTCTGTATAGGAAGTGGCAGGACAAGGCCAGATGTTCCTGGGCTTGTTCAGGTGAACTTGCCCTGATTAGCCAATCGTCCAGATAAGGGTAGACGTGAATCCCCCCTTCTCCTGATACTCGCTGCCAACACCGCCATCAGTTTGGTGAAAACCCTTGGGGCGGAGGTCAGCCCAAATTGTAGAACCTGAAACTGATAATGAGAACCACCAATAGCGAACCTCAGGTACTTTCTGTGCTTGGGATGGATTGGCACATGAAAGTAAGCATCCTTAAGGGCCAATGACACCATCCAATCCTGGAGCTGGAGGGGCTGAAGGATCTGAGAAAGAGTCACCATCTTGAACTTGTCCTTCCTGAGGAATTTGTTCAAATTTCTTAAGTTCAAGATGGGTCTCAATCCTCCATCCTTTTTGGGGATGAGAAAATAAGGGGAGTACCAACCCTTGTTCCTCTCCGCCACGAGTACATGTTCTATTGCACCTTTCTCTAGCAGAGTTAAAATCTCCTGCACAAGGAGCGGGTCTGGAATTTTTACAGAGTTGGCTCCCGGTGGATGATCTTGAGGTTTCTGATAAAAAGGAAGGCAGTAACCATGGGCTACTATCTCTAGTGCCCAGGCATCCGACGTAATGCCCCGCCATTCGTCCAGATACCGAGTGATTCTCCCTCCCACTGGGGTCTTGTGGGTGAAGACCTCAAAGTGGCTTTGCAGCGGCGGCAGCAGTGGTTGAGGAGGTAGTAGCCGCTGTTGTGGCTGATCTAGCACCTCTCCCTTTTCCACCACAAAAGGGTTTTCTCTGTTGGCCTCTGACTGGCCTGCCCCCTCCCTTTTCCAAAAGAGCAGAAACGAAAGGGGCGACTCTTCCAGGAAGATAAGCCTGCGTAAGAGTGTTGTTGAGGCTGTCTACTAGTGGCGCCGAGAGATTTTGCTGCTGCTTTTGAGGTCTGCAGCTACTCCAAGCTCTCGTCCGCCTTGCTGCCAAACAACCTCGAGCCATCAAAGGGCATATTGAGTAATCTAGACTGCACATCAGGTGCAAAGCCAGATTTTCTCATCCATGCAAGTCTGCGTAGGACCGTGCTAGATGCCATGGCCCTGCTTATACTATCAGCAGTGTCCAGTCCTGACTGAAGGCATTCCTCCATAGCCTCTTTATCATCTTTTACTATCGCAAGGAAACCATCCCGATCCTCACCTTCCGGGATGCGTTCAGCCGCTGATGTCATGCAGTCCCACAGGGTATATGTAAATCTCGCTAAAGTACAAGTTACATTAGTCGATTTAAGGGCCATGCTTCACGAAGAAAAAAACTTTCCGGGCCCAAGCATTAACTTTTTTTTATCATCCCTGTCTGGTGGTATTGAGGGGTAAGCTGATTGCCTAGTGGAGGTTGCAGCTTGAACCACTAGGCTTTCAGGGGAGGGATATTTAGATAGGTATTCCGGATCTGATAAAGATTGTCTGTATTTTGGTACAAATTTCTGGTTTACTGCTGAAATAGAATCAGGAGTATTCCAATTTACCATTACCCTCTTCTGAAGTGCTTTATGGAATGGAAGAACCAAATCTTTTAGAGGACCTTCACTCAGGATGTCCGTCATGTCATCCTGGTCGAAATTTGGGGAAGCTGCCTTCCAACCCATAAAATCAATGACCCTTCCCATGAGATTTCTATAACTAGGATCAGCATGATCTGTAGAGTCTGGTCTCTCAAATTCCACTTCAGGTAAAGTGTCTAGGCCACTGGCATATTGGAGACAGTAAAAGATCTGTCATCTTGGAATTTGGGTCCACTAGCTCTTCAGGGACCTCTCTGGCTCCAACCCTAACTCCAGCTGAAGTGACATCCTCTTCAGAGGAGTATTCTTCAAAAATGGATGACAGAGGAGGAAGAAGACCTGTGATGTCGCTTTTTTGACATCTTAGTCAAAGACGAGGCGGATTTCCTCGAGCGACTCTTCGATCTCAACCTCCTCGACCCATGTCGAGATTTTCGACTAGATTTGTCCGAATCTTTTTGTCTTTTAGAAGACTTGTAAGTTTCCTACCCAACCGCCAGTTTACCTCTATGTTCCCTAAGAGCCTTATTGGACATGGCCTGGCAGGAACCGCACTCGTCAACCCGATGGTCTAGGCTGAGACACCAGAGGCAATTCCGATGGGGGTCGGTTACTGACATTTTCCTACCACACTTATGACATTTTTTTAAACCGGTCTTAGGTGTGGTGGGAGTAGATGACGAGGACATTGTTGAGAAAAAACTTGATGCGCCATTCGTGACACGAAGCAGTTGCTCAGAAAAACAGAACTGAGGTAACGGGTGCTGCTCGAGCCCTTTATACAGCGAATGTCATCGCCGGCCCTCGAGGAACTTCGACTCTGCGGCCGCGAACTCAGCGCCCTCTGGTGAAGAACATTTCCCGAAGCAGCACAGCTGGGAGACAACATATCTAAAGATGAGAATACGTGGGAGGACACAATTCAATCGAAAGAAGCCATTTTTGTACCGAGCAAACATCTCTGGTGGCATACGATCCACCAGAAGTAAGGACATGTGCGGACCTGAAGTCTGCCGGTGTAAGAAGGAAGGAATCAGAAGACAGGACTTCTCGGTATACGCTGCAAGTCTCTGAAACCTCCTCCCAGTCAGCACCAAACTCTCACCCTAGCTTCTACATTTCAGGAAGGAGCTCAAGATCCTCCTCTGCAACGAATTGCTCTTCCCCAATACCAACACCCACACACCCTACACTGAGACTGGGTGATCTGCTGCACACAGTTTCCTCCCCTGGTTACTTGTAGCTCCCCTACTGCCAAATTGCCTCAACTCCCCCACTGTTAGCTCCCCGGTGCCTTGTATCCCTGCTTCCCTCAAGGTGTCCATCCCCTATGATTTGCAAAGCGCTCTGTTGATTTCTGAAGCTAGGTCAGCACTCAAATATAATAAATGATAATTAGAAAGATTCCTCAAAAAATCCTTACAGCTCGAAATGGGAGGCAGCCATAACAGAAGGATTTTTGTGGCCTTGGTTACTCGTAGTGCACAGCTCTTTACTACTCACAACCTATTAGATGATCCATCACCGAGTGGCAAGACAGGAAATTACTTCTTGCCACCATTTGGCCTGAAATGTTGCTTCACACCAGCATTCATGCAAGAGCAGAGCTTCCATCTTCAGTGCTAGTGCACACTGTTGAAAGTCCTTTTATGCCACTTTCAAGAGCACCCTCTAAAATTGTGCTGCTTTTTTTATGATGCGCTCAGCCTTTTCCTCCACTAAGTCACAATCAGGTATTTATTTATTTATTCACATTTGTTGAGCGCACAACAGCCCTGGGGCATCGTGGCGCTTGTTACAGTGACTGATCTTGGCTTGGTTACATCAGGCCGTGATCATGGCTTAGTTACATACACAGAAGATGGACGAGCATGCTAGGAATAGATAGACTGCTAGTAGCGGCACAATCCATATAAAGCGTGTAGATAGTTAGTTGAAGAGGGCTGTTTTCAGATTTTTGCGGAAGGCATAGAGAGACGTTTCAGATCTAAGAGCGGTAGGGAGCGCATCCCATAACTTGGGGGCAAGATAAGGGAAGCTAGTTCCTCCCGCTTTGGCTTTATTGATGCGTGGTACCCTGAGCTGGTTGGTTTAGCAGAGTCTTGTAGTCCTTGTAGAGTGTTCTGGAGAGTGCGTCTGATAAGTATGAAGGAGCTGATAGGTTGATACATTTGTGTGTGGTTGTAAGAATTTTGAATGTGATGCGGTCTTCGACTGGGAGCCAGTGAGCCGTCTTTCTTGCTTGTGTGATGTGGTTTGGAGTCCTGTTAAGTTTTTCTTTGATGTGCCAGCCAAGAGTACATTACAGTAGTCCAGTTTGGCTCCTATAGTTGCTCTGGAAATTGAGAGGCAATTATCCTTGGTTAGAAACGGTTTAATGGCATTAATAAGTTTGGTACTCAGAGCGGAGGCAGAGACGACAGCACTGACTTGCTTATCCATAGACAGTGTGGCATCAATGTGGACTCCTAGAGCTTATCTAGAAGATAGGACTGGGATAACAGTTATCAATACGGAAGTTGGAGTAGAGCGAGTCGAGAGGGTATCAGGTAATATTATCCCCATATATATGGTCGCCGTAAATAAAATCGCCAGGAAAAGGTTGTGGCAATATTATTTGGGTGACCATATATATGGGGACAGGGGCACAAAAAAAAAAAATTGGGGGTTGCGGGGGTGTCCCCCGAATTTTCCATGCAATAATGTTGCCACAAAAAACGGCAATTTTCCGGCGATAGCGAGATTTTTGTGGCAACATTATTACATGGAACCGTCGAGAGTGGCTAATGTGGACTTTTTACCAAGATTGAGGATTTCTGTCTTGTCCCCGTTGAGGTAGAGACCGTTTGTGGCCATCCAAGCGTGGATGGTGGAGTAGATTTGCTGTAAAGTAGTAGCATCTTCGTAATAGATCCCTGTCAGCGGAAGGAGCACTTGGGTATCATCCACCTAGTTTGTATATGTGATCCCAAGTGCATCTAGCTTATCAAAGAGTGGCTTAGTAAAAAGATTGCAAAGGGTGGGTGCAGTACAAGATCCTTGAGGGACACCACAATGAACGATAGTGGGCTCTGCGTTTGCAATATTGGAAAACACTAATTGCTCTGCCTTTAAGGAAGGAGGTGAGCCAGGTCGCAGCTTGATTGGAGTATTGCTCGGCATGTGTAAGATGGCTGGTGAGGGTATTGTGATCAATGGGATCGAACGCCGCTAAGAGGTGTAAGAGGAGGAGGAGACCAGGCTTGCCTTTGTCAAGGATATGGTTGATTTGGTTCTTTAAATCTAGTAAGGCGGTTTCAGTACCGTGCCCTTTGCGAAGGCCCGACTGTCCCTTTCCTAGGATAGAGTTGGATTCAATGTACAGTTGGGATCTGCCTTATTCGGTTGAGTAGGGTCTAGCGTAGGTTTTTTTTTTTAGGAGTGGGCACACCCATGCCTCCTTAAGGCTGTAAGGGACTGAACCTCTCTTGAATGAGGCGTTGAGAGGAGCGAGAGGTTCTGCACATTCCTTAATGATTTTTGGGGGGGCATACATCGCCTTTGCCTTGTGAAGGTTTGAGGTATCAAAAGGAGACGCACCTCTAACATCCTCCTAGAGAAGTGGTCCTCAAACTGTGGGGCTGGCCCCTTTAAAGGGGCCCGAAGGATACCGAAGAGGGGCGTGAAGCTCTTTAAAACGGGATTACGGTCACTGTTTTTAATAGAAAAGATAAGCATTTAATAGAAAATATAGGCATTGATGGCTTGTGGGTGTGGAGGGCGCAAACAATATTTTTTCTCAAAGGGGGCCTCAGCAATAAAAGGTTTGAAGACCACTATCGTAGGGAATCCTTAAGACTACTGTCAAGGCAGTTTTTTTTACAACCTTCTGTAGAGGACTGAACAGCCACTAATCGTGAGGTGGGGCAGAGGCATAGCCAAAAAAAAAGCCTAAACCTCTAAAAATGGTGGCATGACAGAAGTTGGGCTTAAATCCGGGAAGGGGGATGTAGGCTGACACAAAGGTACAATCAGGTCCACACACTTATCCATAGAATATATATCACACTGGTACACTGAAAAATATACACCTTTATTCTGTATACCTCTATTAGATGCATAGGTGTCCTAGTAAACAATATATGACATACATTACTCATTGTGATTGGATTTTGTGATGATTGTATCTGCTTAGATTCACATTCTGTGCATATAATCGGACATCTAGTGCTAACCGCGGAGTTGCATCTTTTTTTCGAAGATCGAAAGTGCGCGACTGTAACACTATCCCTAACGTAATGTGTAGTGTACCCAAAATCCCTCACCGGTTGTTTTTTTTCTGCTGTCAGGGACCCTTATAGTCTGCATGAGCCAGTACAGAAAAGAAGGTGTAAGAAGTCTATGTTCCTTCTACTCCAAGAGGGGAGGAAGGGCGGGTGCATGTGAATCTAAGCAGTTACAATAATCAGAAATGCTATTACGGCGAGTAATGCAGGTCTTCTGATGCTTTTTAATCTGCTTAGAATCACATACTTTGCATAGAATGGCAAGCAGTACCCAGAGATGGTGGTGGGATGTGTGAAGGAACAGTTGCAAAGATGTTTTAGCACAGCTTGTCCCACCTGGGAATCAGACCTAGAGTGTGTGTGTGTGTGTGTCTAGGCAGTATGTATGTATGTTGTGTGAGTGTGCGCACAGAACTCCAGGTTTCTGCTTTGCAAATGGAATCTAGGGGAACATTTGCAATGAATGTTATGGTAGCCCTCGTGCCCAGAGTTGAGTGAGCTCTAGGCGTGAAGGGTAGGTCTCTCGAGGCAAAAGTGTGATGCAAATTACAATCCACTTGGAAATAGCTGATTTAGAGACAGGGTCCCCTTCTCTACCAGTTGCCACAGATACGAATAACTGGTTTGTTTTTCTTAGTGGTTTTGTCTTTTCCAGAAAGTACATTACCGCTCTCCTCGCATCTAGTTTGTGGAGGCTCCTTTCTCCCATATAAGTGGGGTTTTAGATGGCGGGAAGTTCGATGGATTGTCCACATGGAACTTAGAGATGTACTTTGGCGCAAAGCGTGGGTGTGTGTGCAACACCACCTTGTTTCTGTGAATAGTAACGAAGGGATCCTGAACTGAAAGGGCCTGCAGTTCACCAACCCTTCTTATAGAAGTAATGGCCACTAAGAAGGCAGTCTTGTAGGCGAGTGCCTTAAGGCTAGCCTTGTGCAAGGGTGAGGACAACATTCAAGTCCCATTGCGGGAGTTCGGCTGGAAATAGGGGGATGAAGTCCCTTTACCCCCTCCATAAAGGCTTTAATGACAGGAATCTTCCACCATGAGACTTGGCTCTGAGATGCGGTGTATGAAGAAAGAGCGGCTATGTGGGCCTTTAAAGAGTTGAAAACCAGTCTAGCAGGTGAGTTAGGTAAAGGACAATGGGCCTCATTATGAGTTTGGAGGTAGCCAAGCTGTTTTTAGCAGCATGGCTATCCCCCAACTCGGGTCCGGGTCCCGCAAAAGCGGATTTACTGGGCCATTCCGACCTTGGAGGGCCCGGCACCTCCCTTTTGCGGGACCCGGAACATCCCCATTCCTATTTGAGCCCCCATAGGGCCTGTTAGCATCCTGGACTGCTAGCGGGTCCCGCTCTGCACGTATGGTCTGGCCAGGCATCCAGAGCGGGACCCGCTGCAGACCTCGTAATGTGGCAGCTCGTAATTAACGGTGTCCCTTATCGGCACAGTTCATTCCGTGGCCGCCACACTTCTAATGAGGCCCAATGTCTTTAGGGGGGCAGTCAATAGAGCTGACGCTCTTGGTATTACACCAGATAAAGCGCTTCCACTTGTTGGAGTAATAGTGTCTGGTGTTAGGTTTCTGTGCTTCCCTGAGTATGTCCATGCATCTCTGAGGGAGTTGAAGGTGCCAAAACTCTACGACTTCAAGAGCCAAGCTGCTAAGTTGAGTGCTTTGGGGGGAATGGATGCAGTATCACACTCTGATCTTCCCAGGTTCCTGGGAGGGGAGACTGACATTGCCATGAGATGGCAGAACCAATGCTGGTGGGCCCAACTAGGGGCCACCAAGATCATTGTGACTGGTTCCTGGAGCATCTTGTGCACTATCCTTTTGAGAAGGGGGAAAAGCGTAGGCAAATATCATGGAACATGTTATCCAGAGACCGTTCCCCCTCTGAGCGATTCTGTGGGTATCTGGAGGCGTTTTCCAGAGTGTTGAATAAGTCGATCTCTGGGAAGCCCCATTCTTCAAAGACATGGAGTAAAATGCCCTCTTGTAGCCACCACTCGTGCTCTACGGGTAGGGGGAAGTCCCTGCCGAGTATGTCTGCCAGAAGATTGAGTTCCCCTGGAACATGTTGTGAGAGGAGGAACATGCGTTTGAGTGCCCACTTCAAGATGTTCTGAAGACAGCCCGGATAGCTCCAGAGAGTGAGTGCCCCGGTTTGTTCAGGTAGTACGTCTGTTGAAGGAGGTGAGCTCCCCACCCGACAGAGATGCATCTGTAGTGAGAGTGCCCTCCACTGCGGGGTGAGGGAATGAAGGTTTTCCCCTGCAGAAGGTTTTCCCTTGACCACCAATGCAGACTGAACGAGGGCTGTCGAGACAACCACCATTGTCCCACTAGCCTGACACCATTGGCTTGAGAGCAACTCTTGCATGGGGCGCATGCGAAGACGAGCGTGAGGAACTAAGAAGACGAAAGAAGTCATCACCAGGAGCCGCATCACCTTGCAAACGGTTACCCGGTGACTGGCTATATATTGAGGGATCTGGAACAGCATGTTTTGCACCCTCTCGTTGGAGGGGAAGACGAGGCCGTCTTCTGTCTGAATTGGAGCCCCCAGAAACTGTTTGACTTGGCTGGGGGTCAGGCTGGATATCTTCTTGTTGAAAGAATCCTAGGCTTAAGAGAAGATCAACTGTCTTCTGGGTATTTGTTAGGCATGTTCCATAGGAGTAACATGTTATGAGCCAGTCGTCGAGGTAGGGATATACAGAGATGGACTGCCTGCGCAGGTGAGCCGCCGCTACCGCCAGTGCCTTGTAAACACCATTGGGGCTGAGGCAATCCCAAAGAGGAGATCCTTGAACTGATAGTGTCTTCCATCATGAACCTGAGGTACTTTCTTTGCGCTGGCAATATTGAACTATGAAAATATGCATCTTTCATGTGCAATGTGGCCATGCAATCCCCCTGTCGCAGCAGCAGAATTACTTCCTGAAGAGTTGTCATCCTCAACGTTTGGGGTTTGACATTTGTTTGCAGGATGCAGATCTAAAACAGGGCGCATGGTAAAATCCTTTTTGGATCTGAATAAATGCCCTTGTTCGCCTTTTCCAGCAGGACCTGAACTTCTTCCAACAAAATGCGCAGGTCTTCTGGGGACCGGCGCCTGCTTCTGGGTGGATGGTAGCGGGTTGGTCGGAGGAACTCGATACAGTACCCGTGGGCGACGGTCTTTAGTACCCACTGATCTGACGTGATCCCCTCCCAAGCGTGGATAAATGTTAGACGTCCCCCATCCAGGGAAGTGTGGGAGGGAACCTGTACCGATGAGTCATTTGGAAGTGGAGGCTGGAAGACTCTGGAAGCAGAATTTCTGCCTCTGCCTTTACCCTGACAAAAGCCTGTCTGTTGGGACTGGAAAGTCCTGGAGGAGGCCTGCCCGGAAGACAAGTTGGAACACGCCCCAGCCCCCGAGCCATACCGAACATGGGAAGAACGGGAGAAGGACTGCCCACGAAAGGCCAGGTGGGTGTTGGGGCTGCCGCACTGGGAAATGGCCTATCTGAGATCTGGCTGAATGACCTCAGCGTCTCGTGCTCCTTCTTTGCTGTTTCCAGGGCTTCGTCAACCACCTTTCCAAAGAGGTCGGCCTCCTCCACTGGCTTGTTAATTAAGGAGGCCCCGAGTCTCTGGCTTGAAACCCGAGTTCTTCAACCAGGTGTGTTGCATGAGTAGAGTCCATTGGGCAAGGCTGCGCCCCGCGGTTTCGGCCGAATCCATAGTGTTCTTCAGGATATTCTGGGTCATCTGTCTGCCATCTGCAACGACCGCTAGCAGGCGTGATTGAGTAGGCTGTGGGACATCCTGAGGGCCATCTTAGACTAGGCCCCACTGAACATCACTATAGCTCGCAAGGAGCGTGGTGGTGTTGTTGGCAATTCTGGTGAATATGCCGCTGAGGTGGCAACACGCTTTTCAAAGGCAGAAGGTATTTTACAATCCTTGTCCTGAGTAGAGTCTGCCAAAGACAGTGGAACCCCTGCACGCTTACGAGTAGTGGTTACAACCAGAGAGTCTGGTGTTGAGGCGATCCGAGGGGGCCAGGCACATTTTCTTTTAGGGGTTACCTCCACCTGTAATGGACGCAGAGAGCAAGGAAGGGGCCGTTTTTTCATGGAATTCAATAGAGGGATGGGTGGCTAACAGGTGCTTTCTCCTTTAGAATATCCTCCACAAAGTCAGAGTCAGGGGCGGCTTTGTGTGTATCTTAAAATGGTTGGCCGCCTTCTTTAGAAGGGAGTTGTACAACATTTGGTTGTCCACGGGCGATGAGTCTCTTGGTAGAGGAGTAGTAGATGCATCCAGAAAAATGAAGTCTAGGTCTGTCTCATGTGGCATTGTGAGCCACAAGCTCTGGTCGTCCACCAGGTTCCCGTCCGAGAACTGGTAAACGAGGTCCTGGTCATCCGGGTCACAATACACATATGAAACGTCCTGTCCCGGATCATCGGGGTCATCCCCAAAGTCATCAACTGGGAGCTCCTGGTGGGGTTCCTCTGAAGAGGGAAGCCGAGCACAGGGGGTATGGAGCCTCTGGTACTTAGAGGGGATGGAGCATAAGTCTACATCCCTATGCCTCTTTACAATGCTGTCATATTGACCAAAAAAGTTGATAAACTCGGCCATCTTGGCCATACAGGCCTCCAATTTCTCCCTGCACCATTCTGAGCTAGCTGAAGGGTCAAGGGGAGGAAAGAGCTGCACAGAAGGCGGTGAACCCTGCTGTAAGGCTCTAGATAGAGGCTGTGAGGCCTGGGAATATTCTCCCAAGGAAGAAGAGGCTCCCCTGGGCTCTTGGACGCTCGAAACAGTGACCAAAAGATTCTTGTGAAGCTCCAGAAGAGTTATCGCCGGACGAAAGGGTTTCGGCCTGTCTATAGGCACTGCCGTGATAGACAGCGCAACCGAGCCTTTCGGCATCCCAGCGGCTTTGGATGGTAACATGTCAGGAGTGGTAGATTTAAGGGAACCGCCCGCTAGAGAAGGAGTTTTATGCCTGTGCCATGGCGGTGGTTGCATGGAGAGCGCCAGACTGCTAGGTTCGGAAGTCCCTGCTGAAGATTAACAGGCCTGCAGCGTTAAGGCCTTAGACGATCCCGCCAAAGGAGGCTTGTGGGTTGTGTGTTTAGAAGCACGTGGTGTGTGGGTGTCCCGGTCGCGGGATTGTGACTTCCCCATGGCACTGCCGGCGGCATGCTTATCGGGGCCGGCACGACCTTGTGGGAGTGAGGGCTCAGCAGAAAGGTCGACTGCTTCCAAATCGAAGCCATGGATGCCGACTGATTCCTTGTCCGAAGCGCTGGCGAGGTTTTCGGCCTGCATAGCGTAGACCGTCCACCGCCTAGTTCACCTATCTTTCAGTGTTTTAGGCAGAAAGAATTTATATGCCTTACACAAGCGCTCGTCGTGGTCACAAGGAAGACACCTATTGCACTGGCGATGGGTGTCTTTCCAGGGAAATTTGCTGTTACACGATGGACAGAATTTAAAGGGAGTCCTCTCCACAGCAGAAGATAGCGGCAGCTAGACCAAGAGAAAAAAAGGAAGAGAAAACAAAACAGTGCCCCACTCTTCCCACTGTAATCCCTGGGCCAGAGGACCGAGGCCACGCGGTCAAAAGCCACCGAGCAGTCGTGGATGGAGATGTCAGCGAGTAGAATTAAACAATACAGCCGTTGAGTTGATTGTCGAGGGCGATTGAACCACCAAAAGCAGTGGAAATACCGATAATGAAGCAGTATGAAACTCTTATGAGCTCTGCATAAGTGACCAACTAGGTTGGTGGAAAAAAACTATCTGGTGGGACCTCGACGTGCGATGGATTTTGAGTACACAACACGTCACGTTAGGGATAGTGTTACAGTCACTCCCATGTCGACATCCCATTCGATCTTCGACAAAAAGATGCAATGCCGCGATTACCACTAGATGTCTACAACATGGTTGTAGAACCTCCCGAGTGGAAGAAATTCCATAGAACAGGTTATTTGACCCATGTTCGTTGTCGGTAGAGGGGCTCGCACACTCCTTTGTAAAACCTGGGTTTTACCCTAAGTAACCCAGGGTAATCAAGACGTGGACCCCTTGCTCACTGTTTCTTAAAGAGGCTCAGCTTCACCTCACTGATGAGGCCGACTAGGCGAAACACGTGTTTGGGGTTGCTAATGGTACTATTGTTCAGAGGAGATTTGCCTACATCTAGATCTGAATAGACTAAAGGCGATCAACCACTACCAGACAAGTTACCCCTCATCAAGTAAGGCCCACGCCTTACCAGCTTACCTATTGATACAGCACCTCTTGTGTCAGGCCAGAACTATGCCCCCTAGTAGGACACTGACACCACCCCTATTACTGAACCTACCAATTATCTACAAACTAACCATGCCACTCAACAAGCACTTACCATGCTTGCCGCCTGACAGAAGTAAACTCAGAGCTAGACTACTCTGCCTCTATGAACCAAGAACTAGCTCCAACTACCAATTTAGCGATAAGAATTACTTCCATCATAAATCGCGCAGCAGACTAGCCCAGAAGTCCATGCCTAAAACATTGCCTTATGTATCTCACACTCCCTCCAACATGAAAATTACTATTCAACCACCTACACTTGATCACACTAAACCTCAGGACTCTAAAGCAAGATCCCCTGTGGCACACGCCACCGAAATAGCAGACCTATTTTCCACTGATAACTGACTTCCTTGCAGTCACAGAATCTTGGTCACAGGATGCTTCAGGAGCTGCCCTTTCTCTGGCTATCCCTGAGAACTACCAAATATTCAGAACAGACCAACCCAACTCTAGAGGAAGGGGCCTAGCCATCATAGCTAAAACTAACCTAGCTATGAGACTCCTGCCCCCCACTACCAGTCAAATCCTGTGAGCTACTTATGGCTAAAATGTCTATTTCTAACCACCACGCTCTAACCCTCTTTCTGATATACAGACCCCCTAGGCCCCTTTGTCACCTTCGAAGGGGACTTGTCAAGCCTACTTGCTAACAACGCTAAAGATTCTTCACAATTTCTAATCCTAGGAGATTCCAACCTGGGTTTTAATGATCCAGAGGATAAACATGCCCAGGCATTGGCCTCACTTTATCAGAGCACATACTTTCCCAAAAGGTCCTTGCACCTACTCACATCAAAGGGAGGACTCTTGACTGAGTGGCAGACTTGAATTGTGAGACCAAGATCACCAAAGTAACCCAACAATCTTGGACTGACCACCACTTGATTGATTTCTCTCTAACACTAGACAAACAAGCAGCTAAAGACACCATCATGGCTCTACCTCTCCCAACTAGAAGTAAGAAAAATATCACGACTGATAAGTTACTCCCAGCCTTGAACTCTCTCCCTAGCAATGCCGATCCCACCCTTCTTGTTGAAGTGTTTAATAACACTAGGTCTAAAGCTCTAGACGATATTGCTCCACTTAAACTGTGTATAATGATCACCTCGATACATGGTTCACTCCTCACCTCAAAGTCCTTAGACTGCAGAAAAGAAAACTAGAAACCCTATGGCGCCACACACCTTCTGAAGGAAGCAGGACACTATTGACCAATTTTGCTAATAACTAAAAAAAAAAAGAAATAATCCATACCAAAAATGATCTCTACAACGCAAGAATGTCCAATGCCAGCTCTAACACCAAGGAACTATTCCTGATCATCCGGGAACTGGAATCCCCTAGTCCTCCTCTAGACACTGCACCCAAGGATAAACCATGGTGCACCAGCATTCAGAATGCGCCAACTAATTAAATCTCCACACTCCAAACTAAGATTGCCAATAAAAAAGCCTTGCTTCAATACACTGCACCACAACTTCCAAACCCTCGAGATTCCACTTACTGTCCTGAATCTTTCAGCTTCACTAAAGTCTCCATCTTGGATACAGAAAAAACAATCCTATTCTTGAAACCATTCAATTGCCGAGGTGATAGCTGTCCTGCACAAATTATTAAAGCTGCAGCAAGAGACTTGGCACCTTTTATCACCAAATTGATCAATGCCTCTTTCTCGACTAACACCATCCCTGGTCACTTAAAACAATCTTGGGTACTACCACTATTAAAAAAACAAACCTTGGACCTTTCTATTCCTAACAACTTTAGGCCTATCACTACGGTGCCCTTCCTTCTTAAAATTATTGACAGAATTGTATGACTGCAAATTCAGAAATATTTGAAAACCAACCAGCTCCTTGGCTCACATTAATCCGGTTTCAGGCCCAAACATGGCACGGAAACAGCCCTCATCGACCTGAAAACGCAAATTGATGAACTTAGGACCAAGGGAAAACCGCCATTCTACTCCTTTTGGACTTGTCGGCAGCCTTCGTCTTGGTGGACCATGGAGTCCTATGTAAACACCTGGCAACGGCAGCACACTTTTCCACAGGCGCCATAGCATGGGTTCAGTCCTTCCTTGATAAAAAGAACGATGCAAGTTTTCTCTCCCTCGGTCTCCGGCGACCCTATCCAAATTACATGTGGCGTTCCACAGAGCTCCTGTGTATCGCCAACTATGTATAACATATTTACCAAACCCTTATTTGACAAATTGGTCAGACTGGGTGTTGTCTACACAAATTATGCAGATGACACTCAGATCCTCATCCCCCTCTTGGGCAATTTTGACAAAGATACGGCCTTGGTAAATAAAATATACCTCCTCATTCAGGCATGGATGGCATCCCATGGCCTCTGCCTGAATGACGATAAAACAGAAATCGTGATCCATTTGTCTACCTCAGGCTACCATCAGGGTAGCCACAGAAGTTAAAACCCTAGGGTTTTACCTTGATTCCATGTTTACATTAAAGAAACAGGTGAATTCCATGGCACCACCTACAGCCTACACCTGCAAACTCATTAGAGCCTGCAGGCCATTTCTATCTAAAACTAGTTGTATTACCCTTCCAAATGCCCTAATAATGTCAAAACCGGATTTCTGCAACGCTCTATGCCTAGGGGCCAACAAGAACATCCTGAATAAAATACAAATCCTACATAATAAAGCCCTATGCCTAGGGGCCAACAAGTACATCCTGGATAAAATACAAATCCTACATAATAACGCCCTATGCCTAGGGGCCAACAAGTACATCCTGGATAAAATACAAATCCTACATAATAACGCCCTATGCCTAGGGGCCAACAAGTACATCCTGGATAAAATACAAATCCTACATAACAACGCCCTATGCCTAGGGGCCAACAAGTACATCCTGGATAAAATACAAATCCTACATAATAACGCTCTATGTCTAGGGGCCAACAAGTACATCCTGGATAAAATACAAATCCTACATAATAACGCCCTATGCCTAGGGGCCAACAAGTACATCCTGGATAAAATACAAATCCTACATAACGCCCTATGCCTAGGGGCCAACAAGTACATCCTGGATAAAATACAAATCCTACATAACAAGGCCCTATGCCTAGGGGCCAACAAGTACATCCTGGATAAAATACAAATCCTACATAACAACGCCCTATGCCTAGGGGCCAACAAGTACATCCTGGATCAAATACAAATCCTACATAACAACGCCCTATGCCTAGGGGCCAACAAGTACATCCTGGATAAAATACAAATCCTACATAACAACGCCCTATGCCTAGGGGCCAACAAGTACATCCTGGATAAAATACAAATCTTACATAACAACGCTCTTAGAACCGCCCTGAACATCCCCAATAGAGAACATCTCCAAATTCAGAAGGGAACATCATTGGCTAAAGATCAAGGATAGAATTTTACTTAAAACTATCTCCCTGACCTATCAATGCCTGAACAACAAAGCACCACCATACCTAACAGTGAGAATGGTTAGGAGAAGATCTACACGACCCACTAGAACGGCCAACATCTTCTGCCTTGAGATACCCAGATTCAAGCTAATGAAACCCGGAGGTAATAGCTTCAAGTGAAAGTTGCCCAATCCTGGAATGCCCTGCACCCAGCACTTAGAGTTGACCAATCTTACCTGAGGTCAGGCGCAACATATTGAACTGGTTGCGCACTAATGACATTTGACTTATCAATGACCTATCAGTTTTGTATGCACCTGTATAGAATTACTCTAATGCATCATCCTACATTTTTCGCCTATTATTTGTCTTGTTATTTTTAACTATTTTATTGTGCAACTAGACCTTATGTATCAAGCTTGAAGTTTTCTTATACTATGTTATGCCCAGTTACCTACGGGTTTGGTGCGCCCTACAAATCAATAATAAACAAACATAACATGCAACTGGATATTACTCCTCTGTGAAGGATGAGTAAGCTAAAACATGGTTGTAGACCCTCCTGAGTGGAGGAATACCATAGAACAGGGCATTTAACCCACGTTCATTCTACGTAGAGGGGGCTCCCACACTCCTTTGTAACTAGATGTTGGACTATATGCACAGCATGTGATTCTAAGCAGATCCACAAGCATCAGAAACAGTAAAATACTTCATCATAAATGTCAATTAAGACCCTCTACACCCCTAAACTAAAAACTGGGTTCACTATCTAAGGATGAGAACACAACATATAGTGACAGGGAGCAGTGAGAAAGTAAACTAAACATTAACGCACATTTAAAATACCTAGTGCCTGTACAAAAACAGTACATTTTCAAAATAGGCTCAACCCACTCCTGTATAATGCTGTCGGACCACCATCTGGTGATAGGTATACAACATATAGAGAGAAGGGGTGGGAAGACAAGGGGACAAGACGTTAAACCATAGCTAAAATAGTCATATAGCATCGCTAGCATCAACACAAACAAAGCCACAGTAGGTCTCCTCCTCTAGGACACAGTATTCTAGAAATACAAATGCACACATCACAGTTAAAAGGTTCCAGCAGGGAAAAACCATTAAAAGCTAAATGCACGTTTGCAACAATGACCAAGACAGTACACTTCAGGGAAAATAGGTAAATTGTCACCAACATTAATTACAGTGTAAATATGCATTTCCATTTCAAGCGGTGGGATCATTACTTTAAAAAGACATTCAAAATTAAAATCACAAGTGACTACTATATGGCCTAAAACTCATTGGATGCAGAGAAAACAGCCAGGCACAGAGAAGAATCCCCAATGGCACCCTAGGAGAGTGCAAGCAGCAAATTCCTAGAGACGTGAACTGGACCAAGTCAGCGGGTTAAATGCTCATTGCAGTGATCTGTGTGTGATCTGCAGGTCGAAGATTCAAATCCTGGCAAGGCCAACTCAGCCTTTCTTCCTTCCGAGGTCAATAAATGAGTACCAATTTTAATTGGGTAGTAATAGCAATACATGTAAATATGTCCTGTGTAAAGCACTTTAGATTAAAGTGCTGTATAAAAAACAAATTATCATCCACATTTATGGACACAAAAGGTAGATAAGTCCTAGTTCTACCCCAGAGTTGCGCGATTGCTGACAATCACCAAGGAGGACCGGAAAAGACCTCAATGAAGAGATAAAAAAAAGGAGAAACAGAAGCCCCAGCTGAAGAAAAAGTATTGCAGCAAGACCTCTACATTTTTAAACAATGTTAAAATGCCATTCAGACTCACTTCCGAAAAGTTTCAATGCCGGACCAGAGGGACCCCTGAGGGTATCAATCAACCACCATCCCAAGACCCAGATGCAAGTACTCTGTGTTTGCTTCCAGAAGGACTGTTCCTATGAGGCCATACTACCCTGTAAGTATAGTGCTTCCTTCATAAGTGTGGTTTACAGGATGCGATTTACCAGGGACATTAACCTTGGGCCAACGGCAAACCCAACGACTGAAAAGCAGACTAAGCGCCTTTTCCACGAGCAAGCCCCAAAAAAGCAATAGCAAGGAAGTGTGAAGAATCCTGCGGTTCCCTCAATAAAATCCTGCCTAAAGTCTCCTCCCAGGTGGCCAGGGGAAGGCAGGAGTTTCTGATCTCAACCCTGGGGGTGGTGTTCTGCAGGAGGATCACCTGGGTGGACACAAGGCCCTGAGTAGCGAGGAGATTCTGTGGGATGAGACACAGTATTTTTCCTCGGATAGGGAGATTCTTACCACTGTGCCAAAAGAGGTTATGGCTTATTGTCATTTTAATGTCTCTCAACCTCATTAAATCCAAGGTTGTGAACCCTAAGGTTATAACATCAGAGCACACTAAACCATGAGAAAGAACTTTTTGGTATTTAAAACTAAATGCCCTTCTCAATCCCTAGGGTGCAATACAAAGGATTGTGTACATTTCTCTAAACCATGTTCCTCTGTAAAGGTTACAACCCACAGCACAGCTGTTATAACTATTAAAGGAATTAAATCTACCCTTATAAAGAATCAAGAAGTGAAAAAAGCTGACTTTATTTAAAAAGAACTACAGGTCTCCGAACCCGAGGAACTGAGATGAGGAAGAGCGCTAAAGAGGCCTGTGGATGTAGTAGTCAGGCAATTGAGCCTGGTAGCCATTGCAAGAGTCAGGCAAGAGTCATCCAATGGCTCACACTTGAAGTTATTGTCAAACCTTTGAGGCATAAAATGCCCCAGCAGGAAAGGCGAGAAGGACTGAAGCAGGAGTTGAAAGGCTGGCAGTTGAAGTAGTAGAGAAGAATCACAAGGCTGCCAAGTCACGAGGAGATGGAACCACAGAAGGGACGCCTGAACGTGGAGACAGCAGATTACACCTGCATGTTCTGAGAGGGTCCGGTGTTCCCAAAACCTGTATTGCAGAAGGTGTGCATAGGAAGACGTGCAGAAAGTGAAGTTTTCCCCATGTGAGCCGAGTTGCTGTGATTGCAAAGCCATGACCGTGCAGCAACCCAAGGCCAGAGGCAGAAGGCAAGTCGAGGGGCTCAGGAGTAAAAGAAACTACCAATTAAGAAACCTGTGCTGGAGAGGTGTGTGGGTCCAAATGGATTCAGAAGTAGTAGAATTGGGCAAAGAAGTCAGGGAAGCAAAGAAACCCTGCAACCGCAGTATCCCTGAAGCCAGTGAGTGAAGCACTGCGTTCAGATTCACTCCACAAGCCTTTCCGGTAACTGTAGTCAGCTCCAAAGTTAACTCGCATAACGTTTAAAGCAAATAAAAGTTGTTTGAGATCTTTAAACTGTCTGTTAACAAATGCAATTGTAGCACTCGCACTTATTCTGCAAGCTGTAGTGTTCACGTGAGAAGTGAAGAGCCATTACATCCATTGTTCAACTCGGATTAAAGAGTGGTTACGTGTCCTTAATTGTGAAGAAGGAACTTCTGTTAAATCCATTCTGAATATCTAACATTGACTTTGAACAAGAGTTACAAGTAATATAAAGTGCAACGGCATCAAAGGAAGGTCGCGTGTGACCAATTGTGTTTCCCGAAGGAAGTCTGAAGTTGTCTCCTTTAACGCTATACGGGAGTACAATTCTATTCATCATTTTAAGTTTAAAAATCTTCCTTAAAGAGTGGTTGTGTGCACCCAATTGTGTTTTCACTTTGAAGACTGAACCTTGCATTATATCCCAAATTGACATTCTTTATTTTTCCAAGTACACAATACTGGAGAGAACAAGCAGCACCCAAGCCAAAAGGTGAACCCTTTCCCTAGCGAAACCAGCCTTGTTAAAAGCCATCTACTAACTCTGTAAAATTGTGAACAGTCCAGTAGCCCAAGATATTAGAATGGCGTTGTTACCTGAAGCTGAAATAGTGGCACTACGGCTTCTGGGTAATTACTGGAGCAGAAGTGGTGTGAGTAAACATGGAGAAGGGGAGCTGGATGCTTGTAATGAATATTCAGAAGTTAACCTGTAATGCTAAAGACTGCTGAAGCTTAGAGGACGTAAGTCTTATGGTCAGAAGCAGTTTATCCTTGTGGCAGTCAAACAGACGGAAGAGGCTGCCCCCTTCTAGAAAGTCATTGAAGGGAAGAGTGCCTTGTCTGTTTGTTTGTTTGATAATGCGCACCGAGCCCTTGGGCGCAGCAGTACAAGAATTCTCGAAGCTTAGTTACAATGCCTGTCACAGTTTAGTACATACATGCAGTTACAGTGTGAAATTCATAAGAAATACAATAAATACATGAAACAGTACAGTTATTTGATACAATGTGGATACAGTGAATGAGGTGGAATAGGTATGGCTATTCCTAGGGCTTGAGAGGGGGTAAGCCATATCGGATAGAAGTCAGACTAACAGGACGTAGGTTTAGTAGAGCCTATGGTTACAGCTGTGAGTAGGAAAATAAGTAAGCCACCATCGTGCTGTCAAGTGCTTTGACAAAGGTTGTCAGATGTGGTCAGGTGGTGTGGTTAAAGGTCATTGGAACAAAGCCATTTGAGGGCATTAATTCTAAATCTAGTGTACGGTAAGGGACGCCTGAGGTCAATAGGGAGTGTATTCCATGCTTGAGCTGCTTTAACTGGGACGCTGGTTCCTCCCGCCGTGGTGAGTTTATATCTGGCGATGTCGAGCAAGAAGGTGGTGTTGGCCTTGCCTACCTGAAGAGGGCGCAGTGCCGGGTCAGACTTTGCCTGACAATTCAGAAGTACAAAGCAGTAGTAGAAGTACCTGTGGTGTACAAAGTTGTCTGCAGATGTCACATTGAAGAGGTTTGAAGTAGTGGCAGACTGTGGGACAAGAGCAACTGTTCTCACAGTAACAGTAGAAGGGTGGTATTAAAAGGGAAACAGCAACCTAAAGAGAAGCATCCTGATAAATATACCAAGTATACTGTAGAAGTCCTAACTAACTAACGTTGTAGCTCGAGAAGTCCTGAAAGTAAATAATTATTGGAAGGGGATCTTTTCAACCAACACCAAAGAATTGTTGCCAGTGGTGTGATAAGAACTGGTTCAAGACATTTCCTTTGAACATTTTGAAGTTGACTCTAAAGCCTGGGGAAGAGATCTTATCCAGGGAAGGTGAAGGTCATCCAACTATTGTTTAATATTGTGCATTATCTGGTCTTGTTTTATAATTGTCTATGTACGTTTGTTGTTTAGAGTGAGGACCAGTATACCCATGCTAGAGATTGTTCCCTTAGCCTTTAGACTAGGTAGGGAATTCCTCAGTAGAGTAGGGTAAGTAAGGCTTTATTTGAAAACATTTACGTTAGTTAAATGTCATACTTTAAGAAAACTACAAGCAGTTGTCCGCCTCGCATTACTCTCCCCTCACAGAAGACTCTGGAATGGCAGTGGAATTCTGCAAGCAGGGTCCAGCAGCTTGGAGGACAAGGAAAAGGACAGTCACACAAAGACCACTACGGTGGAGGGAACCCAGGACAGTCCTGAAGAGCAGATGAGGTAAAATGTTTGAGTCTCAACACCTTCCAGGCAGCAGCTGCTTCCAGCACTATGACGGGTCGACCTCGGCAGTGAAATAGGAATATAGCTGCATAGCAGCGCAGAGGCCGTCCCAGCACAGACATTGAGTCATCAGGCAGACAGAGAGGGTCCAGAATGGACATTTAGAAGTAGAAACCTCAAACTGGAGATCAGCCCGAGACACCACACCCACCCAGCATGGCCAAATGTGGAGCTAGAATTGTAGCAACGTCAAGAAACGTTGGAAAATTCTCCAGCAGGTAAGCAAACCTGATCTTCTGAAAATTCCAGTACAAGAGGGAGGGCCTTGGTACAGGGTTTCCTCTTAAGTGCCACCACTCACAGGGGCTGGCCAAAGCAAGCCCACCAATCCCATTAGGGGATTAGAGACAAATGGTTAGGAGGCCAGACCATCTGGTTGGCACCTGAATCAGCCACTCAAGCCAGACTACTCCTTCAGAATATATGAACAGCACAGGAGCCTAGACTGGCTAGAAGAAGTAAAAAAACAAAATGGAGGCTGCCAAGTCAGCTCACAAAAAGCCCACAAGTGCAGGACGGCCATTTAATGACCATCTCCTTGTTGCCCTGAATAAAGGAAGGCCTTAAAATGTACAGCCGAGAGAAGGACTTGCATGGAAAAAAATACATTGGCAGCACAAAGGCTACCAAAAAGGTACATTGGGCTACCAATGCAGTAAAAAGGCTTGCACCTTTGGTGAAGCTAAAACTATACAGCTGCCACCAGCCGACTTCCTAAACCCCAAGGAAGGGTGATCACTCTAATCCCTGGACTGGGAGTATTTTGGTCAACCCAGGACCATATACCCAAATGGCTTGCAATGGCAGGGGAGCTTCAGTAGGAGTCTGACCAGTAAAACGATGTCCAGGTGCCAAAAAGGTGTCTCGAGAATTCCCCGAAACAAAAGTTCTGTCTTAAAAACTCCCAAGGTGAAGGCTCCCATGAAATTGCCTCTCAGTAGCCCTCGGTGAGCAAGAAAGCTTGCACATTGTTTCCATGTTACTGGCAGATGGCTGTGTACCCAAAGTCAAGACCGAACAATGTGTGGGCCTACTAGCACACAAGGAGCCTTAAACCAGCCCCTCCTTGCTGCTTAAGTCTAGTAACCTGGTAAATCTGACTGTCGCTGCACTTGTGTGCACTCCTTGGTTTGTGTTATAATAGGATTGTGCACCCCCTAAGCTCCTGGTTGTGCATCTGTGCCTCTACTAGAAGAGGGAGCATAGTTTTCCTCCAGGGGCCTCGCATACTATTGGTGCACACAAACGTGTCACTTGGAATCATTGAAAAGGGCCCTGCATCTGCTTCCCTCACCCACGAATCTTTGCTCCATACCACCAACTGCGTGGAACAGGCTGGAGTCATCACATTGCAATCTTCTGCATGATGCTGCTGTAACATCTCCAGTCTTCGGGAGAGAATCTTTGGGCTCCTCAGACACCATACGGGGTCCTTTTTCCATTCCAACGTTCTGGGGGTCTTACTTTTCAGAGTCTACATCCCCCAAAGGGAGCTGGTGCTGAATAATGACACCACTCTGCAAACTGAATCAAAAGCAACTGACATACAAAGTCTTCCCTATATCGTCTTGGGGTCCACTGACTTAGTCTTGGGTCTGTTCCTCTGGGCATGGGGTAACCAAATGAAGACAGTGCATTGCCTGCATTGAACCACGATTTAGGACTCCGGACCAACACTATGCAATCTCGAAGTCAGCGCTTCTATGGTACACTATGAACCTGTTCTATGGATCCCTCTCTTTGGGATTACTTTGTCCTCTTCAAGGTCTTCTTTCTGAAACCCTGATGTGGGTGGCCTCCTTCCGCAGACCCTTCATCTTTCGTCAAAGGATAACACTGGGCCATTGGATGCAATCGAGACGTCACTGTATCCTGCAGAACAGGATGTGCAATTGTAATGTAAATGGAGTTTTGCTCGACTGAAAAGCGCCAGATGGCTGGAAGATAGATTGGGGTCTAGCTGGACTCATCTGAATGATGCTCTGAGATGTTGCTGCGGATATGCAGTTTTGTTCTCCAAGAGCACTTTGTAGGTCAAAGATTTTCTTAGCATCAAATGAGAGTTCCATAGATTTTCTTGTGACCCCGATTGAGGCGTGGACTTGACACACGACTGCCTTCTCATTGAGAGGCCATCTTCCATGGGGTAGGAGGAGGCCGTCTCAATAACTTCCTTGTACTTGTAGAGTTTGCGTAAAGCAGCCTCCTTGACTAGATGAAGCATGAACGTGCACTGCAATCCAAAAGAGGAGCTTGTACCAGATGTGGAGCATTCAGAATGCAATAATGGTATGGACTTGAGTTAAAGAGACGCAGACTATGAGAGAGATAAGACCAATGATTTGGTCTTTTGGAGCCCTATAGCAAATGTCCATAGTGATAGATAAGGGAGGCATAGTGTTGGGTTACGGCAAGATCTCCAGCCTGGGAGATCAGAGTGAAAATCCATTCATTCTCCAGAGGATGAGTGGGAGGATATTTACAAGGTGCTTGGAGCACTTTGCCAGAACCACGTTTAGTGGGATGAGAATTCACCTACGTTTCCAAGAGGGGTAGAGTACCAGTATCCAGAGCATGACAACAGGTTGCCATCTTCAGCTTCTTCGGGCGATTGTCATTGTCCCGTATATGAGGATGGTTCCCCTGGCTTGGAATTGATGGTGCTCTGCCTCTGTGTTGTGGGAAAAGTAAGTTGAAGTAAGCAGATTCAGCAGGTGGCAGCTACAAAGCGCACCTTTAACTCATTCTTGCACATGAGCTCACTAAACCTTACCAGGAGATCAACACACAAAGTGACCCTGCAAAACATGGAGAGATGTGACCTATCCAGAGAGTAGACTGATGTGCTGTGATAAGCAACAGATGTCAACAGTCCACAGAAGATGGAGGACAAAGCCAAGCTAAAGAGACTTGGAGGCAGGAGTACATGACTTGGCCCAACGCTGCATGTAGGAAGTGTAGTCAAAGTATCAGGGTATCTAATAACGACTACGAAAAGAAAGGCCCAGACACTGCAGTCTGGAAATCTCGTAGTACCAATGTGCCCAATAAATATTGCGAGAGAAGGAAAAATAAGACGCTGAAGTCTAGGAATGCTAGTCCAAGTAGCAGTATTACAGGTAAAACTGTATATAATAGAGACTGAGAAGGAAAGCTCAGAAACTGCAGTCTGGAAGGCAATGTGCCATATGTTCACAAGCAACTTAAAAACAGGCTCCTTCAAATGCGGTGACCTTGCATTTGAGGAGCGTTCACTCTGGCCACCCATTTCCAAAAACAAAGATTCCCATAGCATGGCGTGCCACACTCAACTTCTCAAGACTCAACATGACCTACAAGGCCAAGTACTTCCATCCAAATCATTTTATTTTTGCAATAAAAATGAATCTGGTCTGTTGTCTCTGGAAAAGCCCCTCGACCCCTGTCTGTTGCTTAAGTGGGAGACAGCAACTGGTACTCCGATAAGTAGCACTCTTAGAATATTTCTTCCTTTGACTCATTCTGTGACGAATCGGAGGTGATCATCCCAAAAACCCTGACATGGACCTCTTGTCATGTGGCCAGGGAAAGGCAGCTGCTACCTGATCCTGACCCTAGGTGGTGGTATTATGCGGGAGGATCACATGGGAGTAGACTCCAGTTGGGAGGAATGAGAGAACTCTCTAGACAATGTCCCTAATAATCCTACAGCCCTAATGGATTAATGCGAAACAGACAATTTTTGTCTAAAATTAAACAAAAATATTATGGACTTCAAGTCCCATAATGTTCCAAGTACTGAGATGAGGAAGAGGGGTCCAGAGTTGGTAAGCTGTTGTGAGCAGTCCAACACCTGAGTGGGACCTTAAACATGTAAAGGCATTTCAGGTGCATGCAAGGAAGAAGCAACAGGGAGAAGCAGAGGTTGCCATTGTGGCGGCAGCGGGACGCTGTGTAAAAGAGGAGGCAGAGGTCAGGACTATTGGCTATGCAGAGGACGCAGCACTAAAGTAAGACACGCCGTAAGAGAGAAGCTCTCTACACACTGAATCGTTCCGGTATTGGATGCACACCGTAGAGTACACAGAGCTGCAGAGGCTCCATTAAAGCACAGCGTGAGTGGCGGACGACCGACAGGGGTGGTCAGAAGCAGTAGAGGTCCCGAATAACAAAGCAGCACTACCGGTGAGTCAGAAGGAGACACCAAGGCATACTGGTGAGTTGGCCTGAAACATGTGACCTCTCCCCCACAGGTCACAGGCGCAAAGCCCTCCTTGTAAAAAGGATCAAGGGGGAGAGAACTATAACCTGCAGTGCCTGGGGCAAAGATACCAACAAGAGAAATATTATCATTTTTGTGAAATATCTATTTGGAAGAATATGTAAGCCAATGCTGTTCAAACTGAAAAGACTAACCAGAGAAGCAGTTGTTGGTTCAAATCTCCTCATTGATTAATCTAGTGTGGAGAGATTGGAACAAGCCTTACCATAGAGTACCAATTGTAGTAGTAGTAGTAGGAGGAGGAGGAGGAGGTTTATCCTAGCTGGCGCGTAACCCATGAAAGGGAACAATTGTAGTTAGTGGCAGGCGAGTGGACCAGGAAGAAGTTATTTGAAGTACTGTGATTGTGGTAAAATGTTGTGCTGGAAAAGAAATGTTGACTCCATCAATTTGTTTCGATAAACTGCTACATTTCACAAAGTGATTGTTGAACCCATCCTGACTAAAGTGTTTCCTTTGAATGAGCCATTCTGACTAAAGTGGTTCATATAAAGGAGAAGTGTGATGTGCTAACAAGTGATGGGCCTTTGGAGAAAAGAACACTCGTATTTGATTTTTTAACTTATGTTTAGAAAAAATACTTTGTGGTTTATCAAGCAAGAGGTTGTGGAAATATTAACAATTACTTTGAATTGCAAAGAAGCCTTTGAGAAGCAAGATAGTTGCTTTGGCAAGTAAAAGGATATACTGAATGCACTTTGTTATTGACCAGAACTTTCCTGAAACTGAACTTTGTTCCAGATCAACCTGAATTTATTCAGGGGAAGGCAATCCAACCCTCAACTCTGACCACAAGGATTCATGTTTATAACTTTTGAGTTTGAATCTATAGGTTATTTTGTGGAGTTTAAAACAGCCAAACAATTCCTGTATAAAGCTGTTGTGCATAAGTGTGAGGGTCACATACGTTTTGGACATTAGGTCATTTTTCTTTAGGCTTAGTTTGTTAGGCAGTGAAATCTTCATTAGGCTAGGGAAAGACAGGCGTTTGTTTCACCCCTTTTCATTTAATTAAATGGCAAATTGTGAGATAACTATACCCGTGTATCTGCCTCCCAATTCGGATTCCTCACAATTCAGAAACACCAAATTAAAAAACTAACAGTGTACATCAGTTTGCTGCAAAAGCACAGGTTGAACCTGGAGTATAGCATTACACTCCTAATATTTTACTCAGATTTCTGCATTAACATAAATACATTAAATCACAACACGTTACATAATAAAACAAAACTGACTATAAATATCCATGAACTCTAACTTAGTCCAGTTAAAAGCATGTCGTTCACAGTTTAATACCACCATCGGACCTTTCCTCATGAACCCTCTCTTAAATGTATGCAAAACCTTCTTTAAAGATTGACCTAGGTAATCCATCAGATCATAAAGTAAAAAATTACAAACATTGCAACCTTACAAGATCTAATATTTGATGATAAAAAGTGAGGTCCCAGCCGTCTCATCTCCTCCCTTTTATAAAATGGGCATAACAAAACAAAGTGCACCAGATCTTTGTCCACACCCATACCACAGTTGCATTCTGTTGAAGCCATTGACCAGGTGGTTCTTTTCGCCAGTGGAAGCATGTTTAACCTGGCTTTAAGTAGGAGTCTTCGTCCCTCTGGGGCGTCTAAATCTAATATTGTCCCCCAAGCACGCAGGCTCCCCATATACTGTACATGGGCTACGAGAGGGGGTAGAGCACACATTTTCCTCCCATCCACCTGCAGCCAATTTTCTGTGGACCAGGTTTTGCTTTCGGTTTTGGCTTGATCATAATTGACTCTTCCTGCCAGAAACCTTTCCCAAAGTCAGCTCCCAGGTTTATACCAGACCGGCTGATCTGCTTCTGGGCGTATTTCCCCAACTCAAAATCCCAACTGGAGATTCTGATTAGCACTTACAATAGGCTAGGTGTCTGGCTTGTGTCAGGGAGGTAATACTCTGGATACCCAGCTCAATCCTCATTACGCTGCTTAGACAGCTGGGCGGGAGCCCCAGAGTTTGACACCAAAATTGCAACCGTACAACCTCAAGGGTTTCGCAAGAACAGCCCCAGAACTCACTGACGTAAAGCATTCGAGTTAAAAGTTTACATCTAAAAACATCAATGCATTTGTCCAATCTTCGGGCACCATATTTAAAATAAAACCTTTGTAGGCCCTGAAGGCTAATTCTGGCCCTCTCCACCTGATGATGGATAGGTTGTGACCACTTGCAGTCTCTTAAAAATGTCATGCCCAAATACATGTATGAATCTGCTACCTCCACTAGAGCCCCTTTCTATTCCCACTTCGTTTTCCTATCCTTTCCCCCAAATGTCACACTCTTCGTTTCTTCTTTATTTAATTTTTAGCTTGTTAGCCTCTAAATACTCTGTAGCATAGATAAGCCCATGATTAGTGCTAGGATGACTGTGCCATCAGCGTAAGTAGAGCGCTGGATTCCTCATCTCCCAGCCTAGGGAGGCACACCCTGCCGTTATCCTTCGCAGCGTCAAAATCTGTCATTAGTCATTCCAAGATGGCGGCAGAGTCGGAAGGACGTGTGTGAAGAGAGCTCCGTCCTCCCATCCACAGGCCACGACAATTAAGCCCATCAGGAAAGCTAGTGGCGGTCCTTGCGCCTCCCGTTAGGAGAGCGAGGAACAAAAGTAGGTTGGAGAAAAAAGAAATCGGGTCTGAATCGGACATGCGACAAAGTGCCGCCCCCGCCGCCCGTACGAGCCTAGTGGA
Organism: Ambystoma mexicanum; assembly: GCF_040938575.1. Taxonomy (NCBI): domain Eukaryota; kingdom Metazoa; phylum Chordata; class Amphibia; order Caudata; family Ambystomatidae; genus Ambystoma; species Ambystoma mexicanum. Next base: position 1,336,092,932 of record NC_090933.1, on the reverse strand, counting down.
CGAGAAAGGCTCCGGAAGAAGTTGGGCGGACCGGCAAGACTTAGCCGGACTCTTCACTGCGGCCCGGCCCCTCACAGCAGCACAGCCCTCGTCGGGGGCGGGGAAGCAGTGGACTGGGCTGGCGCGACTCGCCTGGACCCAGAGGTGAGCAGAGAGCTCAACTAGGCTCCCACCAACAGTGACTCTGGGAGGAGCCGCGGCACCCGCCGGCGCGGCGCGGGCTCCACAGGCGCTCAGGCGGTCTGCCTCAGAGAAGACGGAAGCGAGCAGGGGCGAACGAACACCCAGAGGGAGTCCCGGGTGTCCGCAGATCGGCTTTTCAGCAACGGAAAGTGCAGCAGGCGGCAGAGGAGCATCAGTGATTATAGGAGTCCAGGAAACACAGCTGAAACACGGGCGGACGTAATAGAGCCCAAACACAGCAATACAGCGGGAAGAGGACCGGAGTAGCACCCGGGCACGGAGGCTAAAGAATGCAGGTAGCAGGGGAAAAACTGACGATCTGACCCCACAGCTGTGTCAAGGAACATCATTGAAAAATGTTCATAGGGGCTAAGCAGAGGGGGAGAAAGAAGATATAAAGGTGGTGTGGACAAAGAAGAGGTTTACCAAGACAGTGCGGGTCATAATAGATTGCAAAGATCTAACAAAGACAAGGCGGGATGGCAGGAGGGGGGGCTGCTTCTAAAGCACAACAGCACAGCTGGGCTGAAGACACCCCACAACCAAAGCAGTCCCCCAGGGGACAGGCCCCATAACCACACCAGCACCCAAAGCAAGGCGGACTATGTTGAGGACACCAAGCAGTCAATGCAGCAAACAGACTCCACAGAGAACCAGAGACCGTAGATTAGGCCTCCTGGAAGCCCCCCAGGGTGGCAGGGGCAAACAAAGCGTCCAAGTGACCCAAAGGTCAGAAAAGCCTAGCACCAAGGTAGTACCCTTGGAACTAACGGGAGAGCAGCACATATGTCAAAATCAAGGGGCAAACCTGCGCATATCTCCCAATCATCGCAGCAGGGGAAGAAGGACCAGCGCCTCCCACAACTGTGGGGGACAGACACAGGCACCCCCGCGTGCTCAACGAGAAGGATGAATATAGACGGTCAGACGGCTAACGTGGGTTCAGGGGCCGAGCTCGGAGACATGGCTACAAAGGAAGATATGAAAAAATGGTTTGCGCAATTCCAGGACCAGTTTATGGCGAACATGCAATCCCAATTCGAGTCCCAATTCGAGACCATGAAGAAGGACATGAAAACAATGGTGCAAGATCTTAAGACGAAATTGCCACAGGGGGGGAGAGAACAGACACCCTAGAGAAAATTATGCAAAACCTGGATGAAGAGGCGAAACAGCAGGCGGAAATCCAAGTACAACTGTTGACACAAACTCACAATTTAGAGCTGTAATGTGAGGATTTAGAAAACCGCTCAAGGAGGTTGAATATAAGGATTAAGAATATGATGGAGACGGTAGAGGAAAAGAACCTGAAAGAAGCGGTACAACAGGTATTTAAAGATATCCTAAATGGGGATGAGGAAGAGGAAATAGCTATAGACAGGATTCATCGTGTGGGGCCAAAAAGAGTAAAAGAACCGGGAGCAAGACCCTGCGACGTCTTGGTGGCATTAACCTCTTATCCACAAAAGGAACAAATTCTTCGGAGAGCCAGGACAATGGACCATATTCGCATGAACAGAGAGGACATCCAAGTCTATCAGGACCTGGCACAATCCACTCTGCAAAAACGGAGGGAAATGGGCCCGGTGGTAAAGGAGCTAACAGAGAAACAAATCAGATACAAGTGGACCTTCCCATTTGGCCTGTTTACGTGGGACGGCACGCAAAGGAGGGTAACGTCCTGTGAGGAAGGGAAACACATTCTGGGACTTCCAGACCAGGAGGAACCTAACCAAAGATGATGGGGAAGAAAAAACACCCAAAAAGAGTCAGGATGGGAATGGAAAAGAGTCGAAAGGAAATCGAAAGGGCCCCTACCAAAGGACTGAAAACCTGGTTGAAGCAACCTGGAACGCAAGACCCATAGAAAACACGGACACAGATGCACTCCGACCAGCCAAAGCAAATGATCACAACTGTCGGGAGGGGCGGGACCTACACTATAAATAGTTAAAGCCGGGGGGGGGGGGGTGGGCCAATAAATGGAACCTGGACGGGATTTAGGACACCCCGCAAGTTACCCCTCAGACTTAGTGGGCATGGCATGGATGGCGCAATGCCAAAGTGATCATAGGAACCAGAGTCCAACTCAGGGCAGTTTAGTGGGGGAGGAGGTACACTGTTTGAGCAGGTTGGTGGTTGCTCAGGTTGGGGGGAAGTTACACACAGGAATGAACAAACATATTTAGTTCCTGTCGGAGGCAAATGGAAGCAAAAAACCAAAACAGAACAATGGGGATAAAAATATTAAAATATAACATTCGAGGCCTAAATTCCCCAGTCAAAAGGAAGAAAGTGGAACCCTTCCTAAAACAAGGGAAATATGATACACTGATGTTCCAAGAAACACACATACGGGGAGAAGATAAGAATAAAATCGAACTGAAAGGCTATAACATGATCCTGCAGGCTAACGCGCAAGAGAAAAGAGCAGCGGTTATGATAGCCATCCGCGACTCCCTCAACCTTCAGATACTCCAAACAGAAGGAGATAACAAGGGAGATATCTATTCCTGAACATAAAAATGGATGGAATCCCTATCACCCTAGTAACCATCTATGCTCCTAATTCGGGCCAAGATGGGTTTCTTAAAGATCCATTAGATAAATTGGAAAAATTTGCATGGGGGAAATCATAATGGGAGGAGACTTGAATATAGCGTGGGATCCGAATCGAGAGATCTGGGCCCAGACAGCAGGGACAGGGAACTCCGTCAAATGCATTAAAACAGAAAATATCTAACCTATCCTTGGAAGATGTGTGGAGGAGGCATACCAACACCACCCAGCAGGGATACACTCACTTTTCGCATGTACATGGGACAATGTCCAGGATAGATTATCTCTGGGTCACGATGGGTCTTCTGGGCAAACAACGTGAATCAGAAATAGGGTCCATCTCGTTATCGGACCATGCCCCCCCTCTGGGTGGAGATAGCCCTCCTTCATAAATCACTGGGGCTGTGGAATTGGCGGCTTCCAGAGGAGATAATTAGGGACCCAGTGTTAGGAAATACTTTGCGTGAACATATTACGGAGTACCTAGAATTAAACAATCTTCCAGAAATCTCCATAGAAACACAATGGGAGGCCCTAAAACCAGTTACCCGGGGACACTTAATAGTCCCAAAGAACACAAGGGAGAAACAAAACACCCAATCGGAAAGTGAACTAGAGGATAACGTAGCAAAAACAATTCAGGCAGAATTTACGAAGAAATCCACCCCGAAGATGCATAAAGCACTCAGACATGTCCAGGGCCAACTGGACTCCCTCCGCACGAAAAAAGCAGAAAGGCACCTGTTAAGACTGAAACACTGGTACTATGTAAAAGCCAATAAAGCAGACACACATGTGGCTAGACAACTCAAAGGGCAAAAGCAAGAACAGAGGTAAAGGTGTTGAGGGATGAGGGGGGAAAGAAAGACAAACTGAAGGGATAGGCCACATATTTGCTCAATTTTATCAACATCTATACACATCTGACCTACCTGAGGAGAGGCTACAAACCGCATACTTAGATGGTATCGATCTCCCAACAGTATCGGAAATGGATAGACAAATGCTAGGCGAAGAAATCACACAGGAAGAAGTCTTGATAGCAATTAGGGATCTCCCAAGAAATAAGGCCCCTGGTCCAGACGGTTTTACCGCACAATTCTGTAAGTCTATAAGGATATACACGCCCCTATACTAACAAACCTATTTAATTCCTTTAAGGATAAGGGGGATATCACTAGATCAATGAATGAAGCTAAAATGCTGGTTCTCCAAAAACCTGGAAAGGATCCTCAGCTCCCTTGTTCGTACCGTCCCATAGCCCTGATAAATCAAGATGCTAAGTTATGTACTAAGATATTGGCCTCTAGACCTAAACAAGTACTCCCGAAACTAATCCACCAAGACCAAGCAGGGTTCGTCCCAGGTAGACAGATGCATGTAACATTAGGAGGGTAATCCACCTGGTGAAAAATCTGGAATCAATCTCCAGCGATAGTTCTCGCTTTGGACGCAGAAAAAGCACTCGACCAAGTAGAGTGGTCACTCCTTTTTAACACACTAAGCAAGATGGGGGTGGGGGAGACATACATCCAGATGGTAAGAGCAAACTATAACTCCCCCAATATACGAGTAACAGTGAATGGGAGCCTAACAAACAAGATACACATTAGAAGGGGGACGAAACAAGGGTGCCCGCTCTCCCCTCTCTTATACGCCATTTTCCTAGAACCATTGCTGGAACGGATAAGGGCCAATAAAGATATTAAGGGCATAGACATGGCAGGTCACTCCCACAAAATAGCAGCATATGCGGATGATATGCTGGTGACCCTGGGGGATCCAGAGCACACTCTCCCACTTTTGATGCAGGAAATTGACACATTTGGATAACTTTTGGGCCTGAAAATTAATAGACAGAAATCAGAACTCTTAGCTCTGGCAGGAGACATCGCACAAATCCACAAAATGGCAGAGGCATTACACTTCAAAGTGGCGAAAACTGGGGTGAAATACCTGGGAATATCATTGACAGGGAAGATACAAGATTTATTCTCTCAAAACTACCCCGCTAGCCTGCAACAAATTAAACGGGAAACAATGAGATGGAATCCCCTATCAATATCATGGTGGGGCACAATAAAGGTAATTAAAATGACTATACTCCCAAGGCTGTTATACCCATTTCAAGCCCTTCCAATTAGAATCACAGCAGCCTTCTTCAGAGCCCTAACAAAAACTATTATGACGTTTATATGGCAAGGGAAAACCCCAAGAGTATCAAGAGCAGTCCTCACATGAAGTGAAGTTGGATGTGCACTCCCACATTTTAAGAATTACTATGAGGCAGCCCAGCTGTGGGTACTGAAAGAATGGGTTCTTGTCGAATCACAGAAAATACGGGCAGCCCAAGACAGAGCGGTAGCAATAACACACACCAGACACATGCTCTGGATAGGGAAGAAATACAGACACCCAAATGTACAAATCAGTGAAATCAAAGTCAGCACTAGAGATATGGGACAACGCCACACAGAAGGGTACACTAACAAAGGACCCAGCTCCCTTCATCCCACTCTTTGGAAATCCCGAATTCCCACTAGGGCTGGAGAAAGGGGCATTCCAGAAATGGGAGTAAGCGGGTAGCAAAATGGTCGCAGATATGTACGAAGATCAAAGCATAAGATCTTTTGCGGACTGCACTTCCCTGCTAAAACTCAGCACTACAGACAAATACAGGTACGATCAAATATACCACTAGTTGGACACGCGAGAATCAAAGAAGCAGTGTCAAGGGAGTTAACCCCATTTGAAAAATACATTATGGCAAACACAGGCGCAAATAAATTTGTCTCCACCACCTATAAATTCATAAACACCTCTGGAAAAGAAGTGAAATGGAACTACATCAAAAGATGGGACCGTACTTTAAACAACACCATCACCAAAGGGCACTGGGAATATATATATGGAAAATGATCCCAAAGTTGACAATGGCGATTCAAACAAAAGAGATGTGGATGAAAATCCTTTTGCAATGGCACTACATGCCGGAAAGGCTTAATCAAATGTTCCGGAATTACACAAAAAACTGCTGGAGGGGCTGTGGAAACGAAGGAACTTGGAGACATATGTGGTGGGACTGCCCAAAAATACAGCAATTCTGGGGAGATATCAAGGCACATATGAACTCAATGTTCCCGACAATGGGAACCATAAGAGAAGAGATATGGATGTGCTGGCTGTGGGCCCCAAGGACAAACGACTCACCAAGAAACACAAACAGAACTTTATGGAACTTTGATAGGCGCATGGCTGGAAATAGCTCATAAATGGAAATAGAATCATCCGCCCTTGTCCATAGACTGCATTGGGAGGGTTTGGACTCACGTGCCAATGGAAAGGCTAACCTATAACATAAAAGGGGCCCACCAGATATTTCCAGAAGACTGGGGCGAAACCCTGGAATATCTCCAAAGTGATTACATGGAACAATGGTGCCCACGCAAGATAAGGATTTTGGACATGTTTAATTAGAAAAAGCATGCGAAATACCTCGGACGGGAAGACATGAAGAAGTTGACATTCCCAGGGTTCTAGGGGAAGTTGCAAATTTTAGTAAAACTAATAAAAATATGAGAAGAGCAACAGTGGCTTGTTTTAGAGCCCCAGTGTTTGGTCCAATTCCCCTGTGCATTACACCGAGTCCAAGTACATGGAAAAAGGCCACTGTGAAGAGTAGAATAAGAACCGTTTCCAAAAAGGATACACAGTGACGGGCTGGAAGCCACAGTACCTGAAACACAGGCTCAAATGCAAACCTTTTCCAATCTTCACTGAAATGGTAGCATTATTGGGGGGGGGGCCGTGAAGAGTGAAACATGGCAGTGTTGGTTTCTTATTCTAAATGGCTTTCCTGTGCCCCTTTTTATGCCATTTTAGATGTTCTTCCTATGTGCTGGTTACAGAACATCGCTATCAGACCCTTCACAACACAGCCAGAACGAAAGCTCTTGGCTGCTCAACTACCGCCAACAGAACATTCTGGAATAAAAAATAGGTTTTGTTAGGCAGAATCCAGTGCAGTTCCCTTGGGGAACACTGCAAACAGATTAAGACTACAGGAGTAAGCAGTAAACCCAAATGGTAGCTGTCTGCACCACCCAGATTTACCCGGTAGCTGTGACTGAGCAGTCAGACTTCGCTCAAGAAGAGTAGGGCAGTATACAGAGGATACACAATAGGGCCAAGACACAGTGGAACAAACAAACACTGACCAGGGCTTTGTATAAAAAGTATATAATAATTTATTTAAAACACACTTTATGGCATATACTAGCACTCTCAATCAAAAGCAAGTTAAACCACAGTCAGGTAAAGTATACACACCTCCCTCAATAGCTATCAGACAAGTCAGGGTTAAAACACTACTATTTGTTAGAACAGATGTGAGCGCTTAACCAAGATGGCACTCTGATAATGTAGTTAAAGGGAGAGAAAAAGACAGCATAGAAATAAAACAGTTCTCAACACTTTTAAGAGTTCAGAGCAAGGGGAGAAAGGCAGGTTATACTGTAGAGCCAAAGTTCATAGGCCAGGCCCACTTTAAATGGAGCAAAGCGAAATGTGCCCAGGATCACACGGTTTAAAGTGCACTGAAAGTGTTTGCAGAGAGTTCAACATAGGGTGGGGTGATTCTAAAGATATAGTTAGAAGACCTGGAGCCAACCCAGTTTAGAAGCCAAGGATTTATGAGTCACCTTTAGCAATCTGTAGAAAGGGAGGCCAGGTAGGACACAGTACCTTAAAGGGGAAGGAAGCTCCAGCGGGGGCAGTTGTTCCTGGCAGTGGTTGAAGTTTGTGGTTCCGACCCGTGAAAGAGAAGATCTCGTTGAGGAGGAAACGTGGAGTCGTTGCACTGCACAGGGATGAAACCAGCCGCGGAGTTCCCGATTAAAAGGTGCGGTCCTTTTATTCGCGGTCAAAAGTGGTGAGCTTGGCTATCCGGCCGCCGGGGTGCTTGGCGCGGACGATTCGACCAAGGGCCGTCTTTGGAAGGTGAAAAGGGTGAACTGGTTGGTCCCACCAGCTCAGAGGAAGAAGACTCGTCCAGCAGAAGATCTTCTCTTGTCGGGAAAGTGGTGAGGTAGCTGCAGCAGGGCTTCACCGGTGGTGTCGTCGTTGCAGATGGCTCAGCTTCGTCCCTCTTCGGATTCTTAGGTCCTGTGGCGACTTCTGAAGTTCCAGTCCAAAAGGCCCTGCTTTTATGCAGCAAAGCCCCCATTCATCAGCCTAGCTGTCAATCACACATGCTAAGTGGTAACCACTGCCAGCAGCCAGAAACTCGACAAGGGGGGACTGGACAGTGCCCCCTTGAAAACAGACCCAGGGGCAATCGAATTACCCTTTACCAGTACTTCCACAATATGATGGTTTGTACTGGTTCTGTTCACAATGTTGGACTAGTAAAGCCAATGGTGAATTTACATGCCCTGGGAGACAGTAGTCAGTCCCAGGGTATGTAGTCTATGTTTGGGGGTCACTATGACACCCCTGTGTTACTGCACTGAGGGTGCTGTGTAACACACAAACCAAAAACAGATGATACCCTATGGAGTAAAAAGAAACCCCATAGCCCATAAGCACATAAGTCAAAGACATACCTCAAATCATGCCTAAGAGTGGGAGTAAAAGAGTCTCACTCTTAGCAGGAGAAAGAAATAAACCCCAAAAATCCAGCAAAGCTGCTGGAGGACTGACTAGGTTTGGGAAATTAGCCTTATAAGAGAATGCTCCCTAACAGGTTTGCACAACATTTGCACAACACCCTTTCTTACTCTATTGGGTGCCAACATCAAGCTCTAGTGGGGCAACCAGTGGCCATTTGGAATGATCCAGCACCCTTGACTTTGTGAAAAAGTATAGTCATTTGGTTGGGAACCAAACGAAGGTTTAAAGAATTAACGTCCCCAGTCGATGAAAAATATCACCCATAAGGAATATGTGCCTTTTCCCACTAAAAAGAAATCTAGCCACATGCTTGAGTTGCTCCCTCCAATAAGCAGTAGGTGCTTCCATCCGAATCACTGCCCAATCGGATCTAGGCTCGACGTGCATCGGATATACAGATGCCTCTGTCCAATGCTCACTTCCACCCGACTTTTATATAGATGGGCAGAAGGAGATAGGCGAGTTTTATTGTCATGGGGACTTCTTTTTCAGCACCACAAACATAGGTTCCTAGATACAGTTTGGGTGTGACAACTCACCAAGTCTAGTAAGCGGTCTACAGAAATTGGAATGCGTAGGTAGGAAGAATAATAGAGTAATTTCACTGGCCCTTCTGCCACATAGCTGGTTATGGTGATATTGGATGTAAGCATGGGAAAGCACCTGAATGCATAAGGAGGTCAATCCAAGAGCTCCCTGGAACAATCATGCTGCATCCAGCCATAAGGAAAAGATTCATCCCATTTTCCAGTATCCAGGCTCAATGCAGAGGAAATCCAGACAGAGGATTGTCCGGAGGCCCATGAAGGCTTAAACGATGGTGCACTGATGCTGAGGGCCCAGAGGACCCCCGGAAGGACATATTCAAGATTCTCCAGCTCAGCCACAGGTACAAGGAAGGAGCAGAATTCCAACGATTGGGTTGGTGTCAGGAGATCCCAGGGAAGGATGATTATTGAAGATTCGTCCTCTGGACAACACAGAAGCAGGAGCCCAGTTAGTCTTTGGGTTTCAGATTCAGCAATGCCGTCGGGCAACAAAGCAGCACCACCCCACTGGAGTAACTCTGATGTAGGGGAGCGATGGAAACAAGGAGCTTGCCAGATTTCCAAGATGAGGAAGGTTGGGTGCAACGGGCACGGAGAACCACCAAGTCATCTGCAGCAATGGTGCTCCCGCTTTTGGGGCAGCCCCTGAAGGCACAGGCATTAATGCCAGGCTGTTCCTTCTTGGTCACTGAAGAGGCAGATCTTCGTCATTGGATTTCTTGGAGCACTAAAGATGCTGGTGCAGAGCTTCATTCCCCTTTCCCAAGCAGCAGGCCTTCCGGTGTGCAGTTTTTGAATTCCACCAGCAAGACAAAGTGAGCAGAAAAGGGGTATTTTCCCCTCACAAGTTAGAGGGTAGGGGTGACCTCATTCTCCCAGCCCACACACAGCTCCACTCAAACACTCTGGCTTCCCCAAGCCTTCAGAAAAGGGTATAATCCACATTCTCCATAACCGGTAACTACATATGACAGTCAGAACTAGATCTGCCTGCTACAGCCCCCAATTGAGAAACCGGCATCCTATGGCCATATAGGACCTCTTCACTTACACACACACTGCAAGGAGGACAAAGACAACTATCATTTCTGGTACTTGAAGTACCCATGCTAGACAAGAGGATTAGACAGCGTGGAGGTCATTTTGCTGAAAGGATAGCTGCCACTAGCCAAGCCAGAGGGTTCACGACTGAGCTGGCAGGAAGCGCAAGTTTCTGAGAGAGGACAATGCCCACTACAGCCACAAGATAACAGTAAGGGATGGGAACATCAAAACATAACTATTTCTGTACCACCGGACCCCTGCAGGTGGAAACAACCACAAGAACAGCACTGCATGCCACAGGGGCAAATACTCAAGGAAGAGGTGGTAAACAATTCCGCAAAAGAAAAAAGTGATGGCTGGAAGGTTTTGAATTAAATCATAACCACGGGCATAGCTCTGGGCAACCCTCCAGACCATCGTTTTTCAGCATGCCAAGACATTACAGAAGGGGAAAAATAATAAGCAAATCAGGCTTGGTCCTACCTCAAAAGGGGCAGTCCAGCCCGAACTGCTAGGTCACATCCCTTCTGCACAAGACCACGAACATTCCCTGACATGTTTCAGCCTTGTTGGGCATCATCGCTGAGGAGTAGCTTAGGTCTCTAGGCCGGGCAGACCCGGGACCCACGTCTGGGCATACCCGTCCCACTCGGGGTGACTTTAGCAAAAGAAAAAGGTGATGGCTGGAAGGTTTTGAATTAATCATAACCACAGGCACGCCAGTAGTTAAGATGGAAGGACTTGCCATGGGTCCCGGATGCAAGGATAAAGGAGCTAGGGTGCAGCCAGTATGGACACGCCATATCTTCATAAGCGGCCCTCCAGGAGTTTCCGGTCCAGAATTGAGAAATGTTCAGGTCTGGCATGGATAACACATTCCCCCAGGGAATGGCCTATGTCAGCTCCCCGGTCATACTCCAGGTGAGCACACAGGATTTGGCAGCTAGACACTCAGGCTGATCCTACAAACTCAAACTGCCAAACACACAGGCACTTCAGATTGCGAAGTCTAGAGAGCTGGGAAACGGTCTATACCACCAAGTGTGCTTTTAAGCACCCATGATGAGCCCCCACTATTAACCCAGTCATTGTGGCTGTGGTTCATGGCACACATAGACAAAGGGATGTTACAGGGTCCAGGGCTTAAACAGTTGCATTAGTACCGCATCGGCTACCACATGTGTAGAGGTCTACTAATCTGGAAATCCAATGACTAAACCACTGTTGTAACAAAAAGTAAATTACAGTTGCCACCAGCCTCCTCTACTGTTAGGAAAGTTTCCCATGTATCTGTACTTTTCCCTCCAGTTGTGTACCGTGCAACTTTTTTCTGCTGTCTGACAAGTCTAGCCTGACTTTTGCCAGTGGAGCACATCTTCCAGCTGCACTACACTGGGCTTTCGCTCACTGTTATGGAGTAACTGACAAGTACTTCAGGCTGTCAGTACTGTTTCACTTAGTCATTTCCTATGTTGCAACTTTTCCGCAAAATGTTACAAGTGCACAATGTACATTACAGTACAGTGCACTTGTGTCTTCCTTTCGTTTCCAAAGGCCCTAGACTTGCTCAAAGAATTTTATTTAGGAGAAGTGCAGATGTGCCTTGGACAGGGCTGGTGGCAGCTTATTTTGAGCCCTTTCTTGCCATGCAAATCGCGTTTGCCGCGCTCGACACAGGAAGGTGACCTGCTCCAAAATGGCCATGCCACGAGGTTCTTGGTCCTGTCCTTTGGCCATCTTGTCCCTTTACCTTTCCCAGATCGAGCCGACCCAGGTCAGTCCTTATTTGGTCATGCATTTCCCCACAAAACGCCAAGCTTTCGCGGGCTTCTGCATGCCTTGTCTGAGTGCCTCCAGAATATGGGTTGGACTGTCTAGGTTCCAATACACATCCTCGGTGCCAGAGAGTCTGGTGTGCTGGGAATGACTGGGACCACTGTGGTGCGTGATTGGTCCATGTCTGGTGTGCCTTTATGTGAGCAGATCTCCCATTGGGTTCTCTTCGTTTTGGCGTAAAGGAGATTCTGGATAAGAGAAGTCTCCAAACACCCATATCAGGTCGATCTCTTGCGTTCTCACTGAACCTAAAATGGGAACCAAGTATCCTGAAACTAAGAAGCCGAGTCGAGAGACCGCTGGTGAACCACTGGAAAGTTTGGCACCCTGAGCCTGTTGTCGCACTAGACCCCTCTGTATCTGATCGTACCAGAAGGTCTGCAAAGGCGCTTTGACACATTCGAATAGTGGGACTAACTATTCATGGCAACTTCATTCTAACCTGCAAGTAAGCCTCTTTGGAAGTGTCCCTGGTCCATCCAGTAGACTGACCAGCTTGCGTAGGACCTTTGCTCTGAAACCGCTGCTGTTTCGAGTTTATCCTTGAAACTTGGTAGCTCTTAAGCTCTGTGTTCGCAGCACTCTCACACCAAATTTCATTCTCTTGGCATTCCCATTCCCAGGTCTGGAATAAAGAGAGCGCCCAAACCCGAGTGAACGCGGTTACTGTGTCGCCCAGCCATGGTGACGAACTTCCCAGGTGCCGTGCTGCTGTGCCCTCTGTGCGCTGAATCCTTCTGTAGTGAAACTCTCCTGATCTCTTTCACCAGGAGCGGAGATATCGCCACTGTCCTGCCACGGAATCATCACTGTATCTCAGCCGCTCAAAGTCGCAGAGCCGCACAATTGCCGCATTTGAACCTACAACCGAAGAGGACTCAACTGCCGAAGTTTGGTCCAGAGTGCGCCGGGGGTCAGTGAGCACTTGCAACCCGTAACGGTGGCCGCAAGCGCATCCATTTTTTTAAACAAATGTATTTATTCAACGTGGGCATGTACTGATTACAGAATTAAAAAGTCATTGCCACATTCCACATATACACAACTTGTTTTCAACAAAGTAGACTTTGCCACTTTCAGCAGTGGATTAGTTTTGCCCCCGATGTTTTGTTCTAAATTCCTACTCGATATCCCACCCTCCCTTACCCTCGGCTCTCTCCCCATTCCCCAACTTGCATTCATCCACTTTTACACACGAGTGTCCCCTGATGGCTGCTCACCTTTCCTCAGGTAGCCTGTGCTATGCTAGGAAAAATTCTCATAAATGTGCCAATTCCTCCCACCTTAGAGCCCTCCAGCTCTTCCAATTGTGTCGCACAGCACCCTCAGTGCAGTGACACAGGGAAGCCCTTCAGGCTTTCCCAAGGTTAAACTAGAATGGCTGGTGGCAGTGGTTTTAAAAGAAACTACCATGATTTTTTCCTGACCGCGAACTATTCTTAGCTTTGTTAACGTTAAATCGTGGGAGCCATGTGTTTCAAGATGGCGTCTGAGCCCCCTTTGTTAAAACAGGTCCTGGTCTTCTTTTCTGCCATTTCTTAGTGGAAAGGTCCTGCTAGAGTTTTTCTCTTCGTGCCAAACCAGGTTTGGTCTCTTTGTTCATTCGCCTTTGGCGGGCTTCAGGAGTGAAGACCGCGTCTGGCACCTGAGTGTCTGGGGTGGGCAGGAAGTGAGGGAGGTGCCTGAAACTCCCTGTGCTTAGTCTCCTAGGAGACCCAAATGCACTCTGTGGTGATTGGCTGGCTGACTGTCCAGCAAAGACAGCCACCCTGCTGGGCGAGTGACAGCTAGGCTGGAATGAATGGGAGAGAACTGAATAAAAGGTGAGTCTCTTGGCTTGAAAGGCAGAGTCGACCACTGGAAGAAGGAACCGAAGAAGACCTTGAAGAGGACGCCTGCTGCAACTCCTGGACCGTTGGTTTGCCCGGTGAAGCCCTGCTGCAGGTCCGAATGGCCAAGTTCACATCGACAGAAGCCCTGAAAAGGACGGCTTCTCCCTTTGAGTTGGTGGGACCAATCAACTCCAAAGTAAGCCACCTGGACACTAACCTCAGAGCTGGTTGAATTTCCTCAGAGTTGCTGCAGGAGAGGGACACCAGTTTGTGTGCGTTACTTACAGGCACTGGAATTGAAGTTTGCCAGTTGCGAGCTTTTTGACCAGTCCCAGTGCAGGAGTCCCCCGACGTCCTCCCTCTTGTCCCTACGACTGAGGCCCAGGAACAGCGAGATCTGCAGGGACTGCCAGGAACAGAAGTCATCAGCTGCCTCTTTTTCTTCATTGTAAGGTACTGTGAAACAAGACTGAGAGAACTTACCTCTCGCAGTGAAAGTGCTTGAAAACTTTGCAACTCGCAGGCCTAATCAGCTTGTGACCCAACATATGATTCTTCTTTTTACAAACTACTTCTGAGAAGAACTTGTGCAGAGACTTTACCGTTTACTTACCAGAACCGCTTTATCCTATACAAGACTTTAGCCCACTGACTTTGGCCTAGCTTATTGAATTGACTCTTCTAGTGAACTCAAAGTATTTGCACAGTCTAAGAATAATGGTAGTCGTTTATGTTCTGATAACTTCTACCTACCTTTTTTAAGCGTGTACAGTACTGAAGTATATCTGTGTATGACTATATGATTGCCTTCTTCTAATGAATGTTTTATAACTGACTGATAAATAAATTAACAAGTATTTATCCAAGAAACCTTGAGTGCAATAGTTTATTTGAACACCTGTGATTGTAGACCTCTGTGTAACATCATTACTTCTCACATTCCCCTCTTAAGATAAGCCTGGCTGTTCAGACTTGTACCAAAGGTTGGTTTGCTTACACCTGTAGTCATAGTTGTGTGTAGTGTTCCCAAATGGTACTGCATACAAACTCTGCCTAACCTGCTACTGTCCCATTCCCAACTCCTGGAATCTGTTCTGCCCTCTTGGGGAGACCATCCACGAATAGTGGGAACTTATTCTTCATCGCCTCGCCGACCTTTCTGAGCTGCTACAGCCCCTGCAAGAGACCCTGTTTTCGCCCTTCTGCACCATCGCGTGCACCAGTATTTGAAAGTACTTTTGAGCATTAGGCTCCACTCTTCGTAGGGATTGGACTGCCTCTCAGTTAGGGATCGATTGATGAAGAACTGCCTAAAGTCTATTTGCACTGCTTGCTCCTTTTCCTTTTAGGTTGTGAACCCATTCTGTGAATTTCTTCTTTAGGCCACTTGGTATTGTATACATGTGTTGTATTGGTTTGGAGTATTATTGTTGTTTGCTTTGTGTTTGAATTCAAAGCCCTTGAATACATGTACATATACATATATATATATATATATATATATGCATACACACACACACACACACAAACACACACACACACACACACACACACACCTGACGGAGTGTTTTGTAGTGGTTTTTTACTGTGTATGCCGATTGTGGGCTTTTTTCCATCACCCTCACCCCGCCTGAGACCTAGTCTTGACCACCGCCAATGCTACCTTGATTGGTCTGGCTTGTGCAAAAGGTTACCCTGTTCCAAGAAACTAGGATGGCCTTCTGAACCTCTGCCCATCAGGTCAGAGTTCAGAAATCCATCTCAACATCTACAACATACATTCCAGGGTACAGAATCACCCTTGCACTAAGAGGTGGTGCTTTGAAAGCACCACTGCCCTGGAAGTCATATGGGCTACGCAGCACACCAGAAAAAGTGTTGCAGTTGCAGGGGGACTTCTGCCGAAAACTAACCATTAGATAATAGAAATAACACTAACTGTAGATGCACAATATCATCACTGTTCAATAGTAAGCCTGCCCGGTAGTGAGCTAAGTGCAGAGATCCAACTCTCTCCA
Source organism: Ambystoma mexicanum (assembly GCF_040938575.1). Taxonomy (NCBI): domain Eukaryota; kingdom Metazoa; phylum Chordata; class Amphibia; order Caudata; family Ambystomatidae; genus Ambystoma; species Ambystoma mexicanum. The sequence continues at coordinate 1,336,077,242 of NC_090933.1, read as the reverse complement.
TGCTGTGCATCAGGTACAGCACTATTCTGTCACAAAATCTGACAGCCCCAGACGGGCATTTGGTCTACCTTTGGGGTGGAGGTTAGGCTCTGGCATGCAGTGTAGAAGAAAGTCATGATATAACCAAGCACCTTGATCCCCGAGGATCAATACCTCCAGGTAAGTCTCTGCCATCGGGGACAACTGTTCTCACAGGTGGGTGCGGCACCAAGTGTTCAGGGGCGGTGGAGATGTCAGCTACAATGAGGCAGAGATACATGTTATGGCAGCTTTCTCTAGCGAATCATTGGTTCCGGTATGTTTGCGACCACAGTTCTGGATAACAAGAGCTGGCTGGACTTCAAACTTCCCAATGATAAATGGGAATCTGATTCGGCACCCATGACGAAGGACCACGGTATGCAGCAGCCAGCAGAAGTCTTGGTGACCCAGCAAAGGTCTGCAGGAAACAGTGGGTGGCAATACCTGCTGCTTCAGAATGACTCCCCTATCCGGTGGGTGGCAGCACAGCGACAATGACAGTCCCTTGACTAGGGTGCACAGCAAGTGGCACAGCAGTGGGAAGTGCACAATGGCGAGGCAGAGAGGAATTCCCTGCGTGGGATAAGGCTGATCAGCTACGGGCACGTGGCTTCCACGAGATCTATGAGGATTCTTATAATTAGTGCAGAACTGGCCTGTTTGCACCCACCAATTAACATGAGGGAGACCTTCAGAGGCCTGTCTGGGTCTGAAGGGGACAGAGCTCCACCTTGTGAGAATCAGTGTTGGCAATAGTTGACACAGTAGCGCCTTGCAGTGTACATCTGTGGCCTTGCATGCCTCAGATTCCAGGTTCCTATGGTAGACTTAAGTAATGGCTCAAGAACCTCTCCTGATATACAGAAAGCTTTTGAGTGGCTACCTAATCCTGGATATCCATCTATGATGCATGTGGGGCATCAGCCTGGTTTGAATGTGTATTAGGTTGTCTGGGACTTCCAAACCAGTTCCTGCCAATTCTAGAGCTCATGAATACTCTGGCTCAAGATTGCAACAACAAAAAAGCGTAAACATATAGGGCCATGGCTTCCTCCTGCCTAGGGCAGAGGCTACCAACAACAGCAGTGATCCAAAGAGACAGGACTTAAGCAGGAAAGGTAGCCATGTTCACAACTATATCAGACAAAGGGCCACTGCACAGAAAATAAAATAGGGTTCAGGTGCACAGAATGGCACCTAAAAATGTAAAATGCACGCATCACTGCCATCAGCCTGTCTGGGCTACAATGCGCAAGTGGAATACACAGAACACACAGTTGGGATAAAAAGAAAGGTGGAACAAACAGGGTGCCTCTGCACCTCTACCCTTCAAAAAGGTAGGAGAAGTACAGCAAATGCCAACACAATCAATAAGGTGCAGGGCCCAGCTGCACTCGTAGCCTCAAAGACTAACCAGTGCCCGTAAACCAAAATCAGTTCAGTTAGTGAGTGCGTTTTAAAAAGGCATTCCTTACTGAAAACAGGACAGGGTTAATTAGTAGCAGATATGCTGGCAATCGCATTGAAAGACACAGGAAAGCTCCAAAAAGAAATAAATGTCAACACAATACTTTATGCCTCAATCCCTATGGATGGTCTTGAACGGCGATTTAGTGTCACTTGGACATCAGTGATTAACCCCCAAACACTCTTTAGTGAAGGAAGCAAGATTTGGGCCACTTAGTGTTCTAGTTGGCCGAGCATAGGCCATCTCAATTAGAGTACGGATGTTGATGAAGCTTCTTCGTATTGGCACTTCAGACTCCAGTGTGGTGATGTGTCTGGAAAGGTCCCCAGCAGCAAGATGCAACTCTGGGTCAGGGCCCACTTGACGGACCAAGCTTTTGTTTCAGGAGGTCAGGGGTCAAGAAACGAGTAATTCACTAAGTGCCGGGAACATCATTTGTAATGTATGGGGTCATATTTAGTGTTTGGGAGCACCTTGGACAGATTTTCTGATCTTAACCCATCCTAGGCACAAACACTGGTGTTATGATCAAGTGGCACCTAGAAGCAATCCACGATAGGCCATTTGGGCACTGTGCTGAATACTGGGTATTCGTCTCTTCTCCACTGGGGTTGCCACCCCTTAGAGGCTAGGGAGGTAAGCTCACCTAGTAAAATCCTCCCTAGGGGTTTTGGTAAGCAGGGCTTCACTGGGAGTGACCCCCCCAGTCCTCTCCAGGGGACAAGGACTTGCATTCTTGTGTGGAATTCCCTATAAAGAAAACCATATCTGCATACAGAGGACTCAAAACAATATTGGAGACATTTACAGACATTTGGCTCAAGGCAATGCTGGTTACCAAAAGGATGTGGCAGCTGATCCTGTCCAACACACCCCCTCTTAGTCACAAGATATGGATAAGAAGGCAATCTGCTTTGAATGTAGAGGATATGCTTCTCAGCTGACCCTGCCGTCACAGAGGACAACATTGGAGGAGAGAGAGAGACACGCAGGCAACGAACCGCAATATCACAGTGAGGACCAAACCGAGTGAATACTGTCCCTGCAGGAGGCGTGACCATGCAGGTGACGTGGTGTGGTGGGAGCCCAAGCAACAACGCAGAGTCTAGCCCACGATAAAGGAACGTTTCCTCCACTTTTGAAAGTGAAGCAGTCTGCAAGGAACAAAACCCCAGGCAACACTGCAGAGGACACCGGAGAGCAGGGAAAAAGCGAGCAGTCGAGCGAGTGGAGAGCGCCTCACTGGAGCAAGCCCCAGATCAAAGAAGGTACAGAGGGTGCTCACGGAGGAGGGGGGAGTACGAGACCAGAGAGGACCACGAGAAACAGAAAGAATTGCCACAACCCCAGGTCATAGGCACACAGCCACCAAGGAAAAGAAACAGTATCTTAAAGAATGTAAAAGGGTAGAAGGCCCAATTATTATATGAATGAAAAGGAGTATAGAAATTCCAGCAAACCAAGTGAAGAACATCAAAAAAGGGGTTTACCAGCAACTTGGCAAGGTAAATACAATGGTGAAACTGAGAGAAACCTTTGAACTTGAAGAATATAAAGAGATAAGACTAGAAAGTCCAGCAGAAATTCAGTGAGAAGCTCAGACTGAATCAGAGAGAGACCAAACAAGATGGGGATAAGGGATTAAGGAGCTATCGATTCACCAAAAGATATAACAAAAACCCATGAGAGATCAAACTACACGAACTATAAGAGCAGGTTTTTTTGCTTCATTGTCAGTAACTTTTCTTTACTAGTAGGATCAGGTAGCAAATAGGTTTGGACAGTAGACTTTATTGTTTTGACGAGCACCTTAGTATTGTTTTCTAGGCAGGGAATCTCCTCTTTAGCAAAAGGGATAGCAAGGCATTTTTTCAATGTGATAAATCATTTTGAATACTAGGTCTTCTGATCGGAGTCCTTCTTCTGGTCTGCCACAGTACCTTTGTGTGAACCCAATATAATAGCCCATCGATGCATCTGCTTGAATGGTCTGTCCTCCTGCCCTGGTAAAGTAGGTCTTCACAAAAAAAGAACAAATAACCAGAATCTTGGGCTTGCTTAAAGCAAGGCCTGCTCCTTCTATGCCTTTGAGAAAAACTCCTGCAACTCCAGGGGAGCATAGATTTTTATGATTTTTTTTTTTATTGTATATGGTTGCAAAATTTAACCTTTCACAAACGTACAAAATATTTAAGCTAAGATTAAAACAATATGTGTAAAAAAGAAGTAAATCCAAAACAGATAACAGATTTACTACCTTCAGCTTTTACAAAAAAGGACAGGAAAAAAAAAAAAGACTAGAAAAATTGGAGGAGAGGAGAGGAAAAGAGGAAAAGAGTGAAAACTGAGGAGAAAGAGAGGAAACTTTCACAGGAAATCAACTGGCCCAACTTTGCCATTCCTAGAGGGCAACATAATGCACTCCAGACCCCCGGGCAGACATTTGCATAGATTTTACAGATCTAACTTGCAGTCCTCCAGCATTTTAACTACAGCGATCGTCTTTTGTTGGGATTGACCATCAATCAGGCTTTCCCAAAAGTGGTCATGTACCCAAAACGTTGATTCAGAAATGAACCTGCTGAAGAACTGTTGTCTGGAGTTTCTCGTGCCCTCACACTCCATCATCAGATGTTTAACTGACTGATTTTCTGGCTTGGCACAAGACTGACACAAATTCAAGACTAAGGCGTCCATCCCTCTTCTCGCTAGGATTTCCCCAGTATGTAAAATGTTTAATCTTAATCTCAGAAATGTGTTACTCAGTCTCCAATCTGGGAACGTTATCATATATTTACTGAGGAAGCCCAGTTTTCTTTCTGAAATTTGAAGAGGGTTCGGATTAGCCCCTGATATTATTTTATCAAGAGTCTGGATCCAATCCATTTCCTCCCATTTTATTTTTTGCCCTTTGTTGTGTTTTCCTCCAATAACTTTGAGCCTATGTCCGCGCTCCCAAGCTGCTCCTTCACCAGCGAGTCTAGCGTGCCCAAATATTGAGAGCTGCCCCCCTTTAAATGTACTGTTAACCTAATGACATATGGATTTGTTTATTCATTAAAATAATAAATACAGAATCGCACAGACCTTAAGTGTGATTGCAAGCAAATATATTGGCAAACCTGCATTCCTGAAAGCCAGTGATCTGTGGGACGATGTCCCCCGTCTGACCATAGGCATGTGGGGAAAGTAGGCATGGGGGCTATGTGCTGCCATCTGCTTTGTGATGCAGGGTCTGGTCGTGGTGTGGGGAGGACGCCCTGGACTGCGCCCCTTACAACAGCTTGGTCATGGGCAGGGGCTTGTCACATTAGCTATAACAAGACAGCTGGCACTTAAAGGAATAACCAAAGCATAGAAGAAAGCATTACTGTTAATAGCAGCTGAATGAGGCCTATACCGCCAAGCCCCATGGTGGAGAAATGGTCCTCATCTTTCTCAAGCAAAGTGCAATTCCCAAATAGCGACTACATTGTTCAACTGCTTAAAGGTACTTGGGCATCAAGAAGCACACGTTCTTAGAAGCAGCCACTTCTGGAGCAACACTGGCTCCACCTGCGCACCATATTGCTGAGAAACGCTCACGCATGTGTGACTACCAAAGACAATCCAACATGGTGGACCGCTTCTTCAAGTCTCGGTCCAGAGAACGCAGAAGACACGTGTTCCACAAATACATATGGGCATATATGAGGGAGTCTAGCAGGAGCATAGCAGTGGGGGGGGGGATGAGGGAGGGTTTAGAGCAGGTGCAAGTTTAGCAAAGGTTGGAGAAAGGAGAGGCTTGTGGAGCAGGGTAGGATGTTGGTGAAAGGCAGGAGGAGGAGGAGGAAAGGGTAAAAGGGGTAGCAGAGGAGAAGGTGAAGTGAAGAGCCAGAGAAGGGAATAATATCTGAGGAGATGGGGATGAAAGAAGGAGCGGATACAATGCCAAGTGTTTGGAGGAAGACCAGAGGAACACACGCAGCAAAGCTCACAAGATGTGAGTGGTAGGAGGGTATAAGAGCAAATGGTAAAATACCAAGCAGGAACTGTAGGACCCAGCCAGGTACCGGAATGAAAGGGAGAATTCCCTTAAGGCCCTGTGGTCAGGGTCTTTATGTGCATCTTCCCGACTAAGGCACTTCTAGCGATTGCCTCGAGCTCAACAAGCTCTCCAACTGGCAGTCGTGGCAGAGCAGCCGAAGCCTAACTCTCAAGAGGTGGGGTAGTTACCTGGCACAGTGAATACTTAACAACTATACCCAAGGAGAGAACAACAGTCTTTATATAAGAAAAGGCTAAAATAAATCACTACACTTACAGGTAAGTAGACTTGGTAAAACAAAAGATGTTACAATGTATCAGGTAACGAGAAACAGTTCTAAGAATAGTTCAATCAGAGTCCTTCATAGAAAAGAAAATGCAGTAACAGGTATGTAACAGTTTTCTTATCTAGGACAGCAAGCGTAACAGAGTCGGAGATAGACCAGAAGTGCAGATATGGGAAAGTCTTTCACCAAAATAGTTATCTTTGTTTGAAAGTGCCTCAAAGAGCAATGTCTGGAGTTTCATGGTCTTCTCTGGCACTCAATCTACCGGAGGATGAAGTTGACGTCCAGGGATGAAGAAAACACAAGAAACTTGCCAGCAGTGCCAGAGAGTTAGGGGAACACTGCGCTGGGTCCCAAAAGGCAGTACTGCAGCAGCAGATTGGCGGTTTCCAGAGGCATTTGATGTGCACGTTTGTTCATCCACCACAGAGGGCTCTGGCGATAAAACACTGATTGAGGAGGGACCTGAAGACCCTTGCTAAAAACGATTATTCGCGATTTGGCGATTCTCAGGTCGAATGCCTAAGCCAGAGGAGCAGAAAGACGAGCTGGCTGCAGTGGGTGGTTTCCAAAGATGTAAAAAGCCCCCATCATCCTCAGACACAGGATTCGGCTTCAGAGGATGGGGCCAGCTTGGAGAGACCCAAAGAAAGTAAGAACTTTGAAGAAAGGTTGAAGATGTCATCTCTTGTGGCTGGTGAGGAGAGAGGTGCGGTTGCATGAACAGCAGCAGCACAGCTCCCTGAAGCTTCCCCATTGGTGGAGAAGGAACCAGGGCACGCTTGCCTGGTATACCGGGATGAAGATACTGTGTTCGGTTCAGAACAGAAAGTCTTCAGAATCCTGGCAGTGAAGGTGCGCCTTCTTCTAGGTCCGTCCATGCAGGCACAGTCACAAGCTTCGGGGGGAGGAGGCCTTTGACAAGTAGCCAATATCCATTTGTCCCGATTGGACTGTAGAAAAGAGCGTTGCAGACGGTTCCTTCTGGTTGTGAGGAGAAGCAGAGTTTTGTTGTTGTCGGTCTCTTCCGAGCATCAGAGGATGCTGGTGCAGAGATGAACAAGTTACTTCTTACCTTGTAACGTTCTTTCGACGGGATGTTCCTCCGACGTATTCCTCATCTTAAATATCTCCTTCCAGCTCTGCTGGCCTCGGAAAAAATTTTCTCTAGAGGGCGCTGCGCGTCGACGTCCTCCGAGTCGATGTCCCTCGACAGCCGCCGTATCGACGCCGACGTCATTCTGGCTATAAAGGCCGCGCGCAGTGCCCGTTGCTCAGTTCCGTTTTGTAGCCCACAAGAATGCTTTCTGGACTAAACTAATCACCCTGAAGGAGCGTAAGCTGCAACAACAAGGGAAGTAGAACTGCGGGGATGGATGGGAGGGTCGATGAGGAATACGTCGGAGGAACATCCCGTCGAAAGAACGTTACAAGGTAAGAAGTAACTTGTTCTTCGAAGGGATTGTGTCCTCCGACGTATTCCTCATCTTAGATAGGCTCCCATAGCAGTATTCTATTATTGGAGGAGGGAGTACTGACTTCATGCTGTCTTCTATTGATGAATAGAATGCAGTACAGCCCTTCCAAACCTAGTCTCTTGACTGGAGGAGGAATCCAAGTTGTAAAATCGTGTAAAGGTATGGACAGACGACCATGTAGCGGCCGCACAGATGTCTTTAACCGGCACACCTCTTTTGAGGGCCGATGAAGCTGCAATACCACTGGTCGAATGAGCCCTAAGGTTTTGAGGGGGCTCTTTTCCTGCCAGTTTATAACATTCCAGAATGGCTAGAATGATCCATCTGGAAATGGTCTGCTTAGTTATTGGTAACCCTAGCTTGTGACCTGTGTATCCTACAAACAGCTGGTCTGCCTGTTTTATCCTGGCTAGTCTACTGATGTAAAAACTTAAAGCCCTTCTAGGGTCTGGCCTGTGTAACCTCTCTTCCTCTTTCCCCGGGTGAGGAGGAGGATAGAAAGATGGTAGGGTAATCTTCTGAGTGATATGGAATTCAGAAACCACCTTTGGGAGGAAATTAGGCTTCACTTGCAGGACAACTTTGTCTTTGTGAAAGATAGTGTGAGGATTTTACAAGAAAGAGCTTGTAATTCGCTCACCCTTCTAGCAGATGTAAGTGCTATTAATAAAACAGTTTTAAGGGTAAGGAATCTTAACGAACAAGAATGGAGTGGTTCGAAAGGTGTGCCCATCAGGAAAGTTAGGACTAAGTTTAAATCCCATAGGGGAACTTGGAATGGTCTTGGGGGATAAACATTGATTAGCCCCTTTAGAAATTTTATTACCAAGGGTAACTTGAAATAGGATGGTTCTTCCGCAGTGCGCTTAAATATGGATAGCGCTGCGAGATAGCCCTTAATGGTGCCAACTTGAAGGCCTGAATTTGCAAAATATAGTAGGAAGGACAAAACCATTGGTGTACCACATGAAAAAGGTTTGATATTCTGTTCTCTACACCAGCTGCAAAATCTGTTCCAACGGCAGCGGTATAAAGACTTTGTTGCTAGCCTCCTTGCCGAAAGCAACACCTCCATAACATCATCAGGCAGGTCCCAATCCTTGTACCTCAGCCTTTCAGAAGCCAAGCGTGAAGGTTGAGGGTTTTGATGTCTGGATGGAGAACCTGACCTCCCTTCTGTGAGAGTAGGTTCTCTCTGAGTGGAAGTCGAATTGGAGGGCAGATGGACAAGTCTAGAAGGTCCGGGTACCACGTTCTCCTGGCCCAATCCGGGGCAATTAGGATCATGGTTCTCCGGAATCTTCTCAACCTCCGGATCATTTGAGGAATGACAGGGACCGGTGGGAACGCGTACAGAAGCGGAAACTCCCAGTCCACTATGAATGCGTCTCCCAGAACTCCTCTCGGGGGAAATTCCCTTGAGCAGAACAGATCGCATTTCCTGTTGAGGCTGGTGGCGAACAGATCTACCTGAGGGGTTCCCCAAAGGGCGAAGATCTCTTGAAGGACTTCCTGAGCTAGCTCCCACTCGTGGGAGACTGTGCTCTGCCTGCTCAGAGCGTCCGCTGTCAAGTTCTTCTCTCCGGCTAGGTGAACTGCCGATAGAGAGATTCCTTCTTGAATTGCCCAAAACCAGAGCTGCATCGCCTCTCTGCACAGGGGTAGTGATCCTACGCCTCCTCTTTTGTTGAGGTAATACATGGCCACCGTGTTGTCCGTCATTATCAGGACGTTTTTCCCTTGTACAGCTGGCAGGAACGCCTTCAGTGCAAGTCTGATGGCTCTCAGCTCTAACAGGTTGATATGTAGTCTGGACTCCGATGGTGTAACGCTCACCTGATTCCCGTAGAGGCGCCGGTCTTGACTGGGCGTATACCGTATTGTTAGGCAGAAACCTGTGCAGTTCCCTCTGGGACCACTGCAAAAGATTTAAGACTACAGGTGTTGGCAGTAAACCCACTTGGTAGCAGTCTGCACCGCACAGATTCACTGTGGTAGCTGTGGCTGAGCAGTCAGACTTCCCTCAAGAAGAGTTAGGCAGTATACAGATGATACATAATAGGTACAGAGGTACAATAGCACAAGCAAACACTGACCAGAGCTAGGTGTAAAAGTATAAACTTATTTATTAAAGGTACACTCCTAAATTACACTAGCACATTAGAAAAGATAAGAAAGTCCAACACAGTTACTATTACTCATATGTACATCCCTAATCGTTTGTTGGACAATTCTAAGTTAACACCACTTATTTCCAACCAGAGGTGAGCGCTTAACGTTAGATGGTACTCCAACAAGTATTACCAAAAGTGAGGGAAAAGGCAGAAATAAAGAGAGCAATTAGGTAAAACACTTTTCACATAAGGTTAGCAAAGACAGTCAATAGTGGAACAAGGGAAATTAGTTTGGGGCCCGCGTTAGAGGGAGCCAGGCAAAAATGTGCCCAAGATCACACAAGTTTTTGCAGGTGAGTAGAAAACGGTTTTACTATGGTTCTGAAAAGTTTAGTTAGGGTGTCCCAGACCTACCCAGGTTCGAGAGCCGAGGGCTAAATCTACCCCGTACAATCGGTGGCAAGGGAGGCCGGGCGGAACACAGTACCTTTAAAAGGAAAGATTCCTCCAGCGGTGGTAGTCGTTCCTGGTAGTGGGTGCAAGTCGCGGCGTCGTCCCGAGGAAGAGGTGATCTCGACGGGGAGGAAGGCTGCAGGTCGTTGCACTACCAGGGATGAGGCCAGCCGTGGAGTTCTCCGGTCACAAAGGATTTTTACCCCTCTTTCGCGGTTGAGGTAAAAAGTGGTATCCCAGTTGCCGGGGTGCTTGGCATAGGCCAGGCGGCCACGAGATGCTTCGGGACGGCGAAAAGAAGGCAGCAACTGGTTGTCCCCACCAGTTAAGGGAAGAAGACTCTCCGGCGGGAGATCTCCTCTGTCGTCGGGAAAAGTGGTGAGACGATTCTGCAGGGCTTCACCGGTGGTGTCGTCTTGGCAGGTCGGCTCGGCTTCTCCCTCTTTGGCTTCTTAGGTCCTGTGGCGACTTCTGAAGAACCAGTCCCAAAAACCCTGCTTTTATGCAGCAAACCCCCATTCATACAGCCTAGCTGTCACTCAAACATGCTAAGTGGTGAGCGGGGTGGCTCACCACTTGGGCCAATCACACTAGAGTGCGACCTGAGTTGGCAAGGCAACTCGGTCCAGGGTGCCTACACCCCCTGTGGTACCCAGACAGAATGGCACCACTTTGGAGGGCTTCTGTGCAGAAGCCCGCCAAAAGTGGAACAAAGGCTCGACTCGGGTTCAGGGTTACTGAAGTGAACCTAGACGCCATTTTGGCGGCGAGTTCCGGCAAAAAATCCCAACCGGTGAATTTATATTAAATAAATAAACCGGCAGTATCTTTAACATTGCACCAAAAAGTGGTGCATCAAAAACCAATGGGAAATCCCATTGGGAAATATTCCGGTGGAATATTTCCGTGGTATCCACTGCCACCAGCCAGAACTCGGCGAGGGGGGACGGGACAGTACCCCCTCGACAACAGACCCAGGGGCAATCTAATTGCCCCTACCAGTACTTCCACAGTAAGATGGTTTGTACTGGTTAAGTTCCTAAGTTAAGACTAGTAAAGTCAATGGTAACTTTACAGACCCAGGGAGACAGTAGTCAGTCCCAGGGTGTGGAGTCTATGTTTGGGGGTCTCTAAGACACCCCTGTGCTACTGCACTGAGGGTGCTGTGTAACACACATTCAAAAACCAATGATGGCCCCCCAGCCCATAAGCACATAGCAAGTCACAGAGAACACTCTCAAGTCATGTCCAAGAGTGAGGATAAAAGAGTCTCACTCTTGGCAGGAGAAAAAAATAAACCCCACAAAATCCAGCAAAGCTGCTGGGGGACTCACTAGGTTAGGAAATTCAGCCTAAACAGAGAATTCTTCCTAACACTCGCCCCCCCAGACTAAGGGACAGGAGGATTTAATCCACTCCTGGATGAACCTCATACCTCTAGTCGATGACATACATCCTAGAGAGTCCATCAGCATTTTGATGGTGACACCCTGACCTGTGCTCAATGGTGAAATCAAACCCTTGGAGGCAGATTGACCATCTCAATAGTTTTGGATTTTCCCCTTTCATTTGCATTAACCATCTCAAGGGTTGGTGGTCAGTCTGAATGACAAAAGTAGAACCATACATGTATGGCCTAAACTTCTTCAGTGCCCACACAATAGCAAAGCATTCTCTTTCGATTGTTGCCCACCTTGTTTCAGGATCCTTCAGTTTTCTACTATGAAGCAAATGGGGTGTTCCCTACCCTTCTCATCCAGTTGGCTAAGAACTGCACCTATACCTACATTGGAAGCATCAGTTTGTACAATGAAAGTTTGGTGGTAGTCAGGAGCTCTGAGTACTGGAGCTTGGCAGAGAGCTTTCTTCAGGTTTTCAAAGGCCTGATTGCATTCCTCAGTCCATTTGACCTTCTTAGGGAATTTTGGAGAGGAGATCACATTCAGAGGAGAAGCTATGGTCCCATAGTTCTCCATGAAATTCCTGTAGTACCCAGTGAGGCCTAAGAAGGCTCTCACCTGGGTCTGAGTAGTAGGTGTTGTCCAATTTTGCACAGCTTCAATCTTGCTGAGCAAAGGCCTTATTTCTCCACCTCCTACCTCATGTCCAAGGTAGACCACTTTACTCTGACCAATTTGGCACTTGCTTGCCTTTATGGTCAGATTGGCCTGCTCAAGAGCCTGCAAAACATGTCCTAAGTGGGTCACATGTTCTGCCCAGGAGTGGCTGAAGACTGCAATGTCATCCAAGTATGCCATGCAGAAGTCCTCCATCCCAGCTAGAACTTGGTTCACCATCCTTTGGAATGTTGCAGGTGCATTTTTCAGTCCAAAAGGCATAACCTTGAATTGGTATAGGCCAACTGGGGTAGAAAATGCAGTTTTCTCCTTGGCATGGTCTGTCAGGGCTATTTGCCAATAGCCTGACGTAAGGTCCAGTGTGCTGAGGTACTTGGCTGCACCAAGTTTATCCACCAACTCATCTGTCCTTGGCAAAGGGTGGGCATCAGTCTTGGTGACTGCATTAAGAGCTCTATAGTCCACACAGAATCTCAACTCTTTGGATCCTGCCTTTGGTACTAACACCACTGGGCTAGACCATGGACTAGTAGAGGGCTCCATTACCCCGAGATCAAGCATCTTCTTTACCTCACCTTTGATGTGGGTTCTGACATGTTCTGACATTCTATATCCTCTGCTTTTGACTGGCAGACAGTCACCAGTGAGTATCTCATGCTGTCCCCAAGGGGTCAAGCCTGGTGAAAGTGAGAACAGGGGGGCAAACTGATTTAACATCGCTTTGCACTCCTCCTGTTGCTCAGGGGTCAGATCTGAAGAGAGATTAACTCCTTCAACCTTTTCGTCCAAAGGTAAGCCTCTCAGGAGGTCAGGTAGAGCGTCACTCTCCTCCTCCTCTTCCGATGAAGCTAGAAGCAATGCTCCTACTTCTGGTCTAGAGACATAGGCTTTGAGGCGGTTGGTGTGGAAGACTCTGGGAGCTTCCCTGGGTTTGCCCAGATCCACCAGATAGTTGACCTCTCCAAGTTTTCCCACAACCTTGAAGGGTCCCATCCATTTGTCTTGCAAGGCCCTCTGCCTTGTCGGGAGCATAACTAGAACTAGCTGGTCTTGAGTAAACTCAACCATGTTAGCCTTCTGATCATGCCAATGTTTGATCAGAGCTTGGCCAGCTTTCAAGTTATCACTTGCTTCTGCCATCATGTGTGACATTCTCCTTCGGAGACCTATCACATAGTCAGTCACTCTGACTGGCTTGGGGGAAGGAGCACTCTCAAACCCCTCCTTAATCAGGGCCAAGGGGCCTCTGACGGGATGGCCATAGAGAAGTTCAAAGGGAGAATAACCTACTCCCTCCTGAGGGACTTCCCTATAAGCAAATAGAAGGCATGGCAGTAGAAGGTCCCACTTCTTCTTAAGGGGTTCTTCTAAGGCACCTATCATGCTCTTCATGGTTCTGTTAAATCTTTCTACCAACCCGTTTGTCTGAGGGTGGTAGGCGGTTGAGAACTTGTAGGTAACTCCGCAGGTTTTCCACATGGCTTTCATGTAGTTGGACATAAAATTTGTCCCCCTGTCAGAGATCACCTCCTTAGGAAACCCAACCCTGGTAAAGATACCAAGGAGGGCCTTAGCCACAGCCTGAGCCGTAACAGTCCTCATAGGAATTGCCTCAGGGTACCTAGTAGCATGGTCTACTACAACAAGGATAGACCTGTTGCCTGAGGGGGTTGGGGGATCAAGGGGACCAACAATGTCAATCCCTACCCTCTCAAATGGGACTCCCACAACTGGGAGAGGCACTAAAGGTGCCACATTCTTGGAACCAACCTTACCAGAAGTCTGGCAGGTATGGCAGCTCCTGCAATACCTATCTACTTCAGCCCCCATTTTTGGCCAATAGAAGTAGAGAGAGAGCCTTTCCTTGGTCTTCTTGAAACTCAAGTGACCAGCCAAAGGAATCTTGTGGGCTAGTTGCAAGAACTGTTGTCTGTTCTCTTGGGGCACTACCAGGCGTTGGTATGCTCCAGGTTCAGATTTGGTTGGTTCACTGTAGAAGAGGCCATCTTCCCAGTGTAACCTATACTTCCCAGGCTCTTGCCCATCAGCCTGAGAAGCTCCCTGCTGGCGGAGACCCTCCAGAGTTGGACATTCTCTTTGTCCCTTACGGAAAGCTGTCCTGCTGGGTCCACCTTCTGCCAGTAAAGACTGCAGCTCAGGATGGTCAGCCGGGTCCAGGTCTCCAATAAGTTCTGGACCTCCTTCTAGCTCTTCTGCAGAGTCTAGTTCAACCAAACAGGGTTGTACCTCCCTCTCAGCCTCAGCTGGAGGTGGAGTTACAGGTGTAACTTTGGACAACCTCGGGGAAGTCCTTGTTGGAAGCACTGGAGTGCTTGCTGTAGGTTTTTTTCTAGGAGTCTTGGGTTGCCCCTTTGCTCCTGATCTGGCAGTTACTGCAGTAAGTTGCTCCAGTGGGAGAGGAGTGATTTCTGTCATCATCTCCTGAGATAAACCTCGCAGGGTTTTCTCTCTTGCAGACTTGGTGAGCTCCCGTAACCTTTTACTAGGAGGTCTGGGGGTATGTGACACAACTCCAAGAGCTTTCAGGTCATTTCCCAGCAGAACTCTTCCTGGCACTTCACATTGTATACTGACAGGTATCTTCACAGCCATATCATTACACTGGATGAGAACTGGTAACTGGGGACACATCTGCACAGGCCCTCCAGCTAACTTGGTGAGGCATTTGGGTGCCTTAGCAACATCCTCTGCCTTGAAAAATGATTCATCCACCACAGTTATGCTGGCCCCAGTGTCCCTGATGGCAGGGGTCTCCTGACCATTCACGTGGACACTGTCCTTATAATACTCTTTAGTACTATCTGGGATAGAATTATACACATCTAAATTTTGTTGTTCCCACAACCCCAGAGAGACTAAAGAAACACTGGCTGAGACTCCAGTGGGTTCATCAGCCAGTAGTAGAAAGTTTCCACTTGCCATAGTGACTTCCTCCTCTGGAGCGAAGGCTAAGGAGACAAGTTGGACCCCGGAAGGTTTACCCTTACATCTGGGATCTCCTTTCACATGGTCAGTAGCCTTACAAACATAACAGGCCCCAAGGTCCTTTGGAATGGAGGCTTGTTCTGACCTTCTTCTGGTTTAGCACCAGAAGGTATACTACTCTGCTGTGGTTTCCCAGGTGGCTTACCCTTATGGTTTTGTTTGGGGCCCTCTTTGGAATTAGGATTATTAGAATTCTCTTTGGAGTCTTTCTTAGGCTGTCTTCCCTCATCCTTCTTCTGAGTTACCCCAGAATCCTTGTGAGTATCCCTGTTGGCAACCCACAAGTCAGCAGCCTTAGCTAGTTTCCTAGGATCTAATTCCTGTGAATCAGCCAAGTGCTGTCTGAGCTCAGGAGAGCAGGCATCATAAATTGACTCCATCATTACAAGATTTCTCATTCCTTCATAAGTGTTCACCTTGTAACCCTTAATCCATCCCTCTAAGTTTTTCAACCCTTCACACACCCAGGTAGCCCAAGGGGTACCATCATGCTTTTTGAGGCTCCTAAACCTCTTAAGATACTGGGAAGGGGTCTTCCCAAACCTAGCTATCAAAGCTAGTTTCACACATTCATACTCTTTCCTATCCTCCTCCCCCAACTCCATTACCACATCAGTTGCAACAGGGGGAAGCCTAGAGAACAACCAGGTGAGTAACTCATTACCTGTGATGTTCTGGAGCCCATGATTATACTCAAACATAGACAACCAATCTAACACATCCAACTTGCTCATACATACCAATCAATTCCTTAGGCATCCGGGGTCTTTTAGGACTGGAACTTCTAGAGGAGCCAGAGAGAGAAGCATTCTCAACAGACAATTTCTTCATTTCTAGCTCATACTTGAGCTCCATTTCCCTTAGCCTTAGTTCTTTGTCAGTTTGAGCATTAAGTTTCTTGTACTCTAATTCAAGTTTCATTTTCTCCAGTTCAAAGTATTGAGGGCTAAATGTGGGACCTGGCAAAGGTCCAGTAGGTACAGCTGGTAGAGCAGACAGAGGCCTAGAGGGACTATCTACAAGAGTTTCATCCTCCGCTTCTGGTTCTGACCCAAGATCATCAATACTTTGTTCCATATCAAGATCATTGCTGCTTTCTACATTTGCTGGAGTGATAGGTTCCTCTGGACCATCCTCCAGACTTTGGTTTTCTAACAACCTTTCTATTAGCTCTATTTTCTTTCCTTTAGTCATGAGATTCTTATGCTTACAGAGAAGTCTTAGACAATCAGCAGTTTTTGTAGCAAGGGACTCTTGACTATAACTTTCCATAGTAGACAGGTTAAAAATGACTTCTTCTTTCTTGTGCTTAAGCTTTGTGGTTAGTTGCACTAAGGTATCTCAAAAGTACTCTAAAGTGTATACTCAATACAGATCCCACCGCTGTACACCAGTGTTAGGCAGAAACCTGTGCAGTTCCCTCTGGGACCACTGCAAAAGATTTAAGACTACAGGTGTTGGCAGTAAACCCACTTGGTAGCAGTCTGCACCGCACAGATTCACTGTGGTAGCTGTGGCTGAGCAGTCAGACTTCCCTCAAGAAGAGTTAGGCAGTATACAGAGGATACATAATAGGTACAGAGGTACAATAGCACAAGCAAACACTGACCAGAGCTAGGTGTAAAAGTATAAACTTATTTATTAAAGGTACACTCCTAAATTACACTAGCACATTAGAAAAGATAAGAAAGTCCAACACAGTTACTATTACTCATATGTACATCCCTAATCGTTTGTTGGACAATTCTAAGTTAACACCACTTATTTCCAAGCAGAGGTGAGCGCTTAACGTTAGATGGTACTCCAACAAGTATTACCAAAAGGGAGGGAAAAGGCAGAAATAAAGAGAGCAATTAGGTAAAACACTTTTCACATAAGGTTAGCAAAGACAGTCAATAGTGGAACAAGGGAAATTAGTTCGGGGCCCGCGTTAGAGGGAGCCAGGCGAAAATGTGCCCAAGATCACACAATGTCACAAGTTTTTGCAGGTGAGTAGAAAACGGTTTTACTATGGTTCTAAAAAGTTTAGTTAGGGTGTCCCAGACCTACCCAGGTTCGAGAGCCGAGGGCTAAATCTACCCCGTACAATCGGTGGCAAGGGAGGCCGGGCGGAACACAGTACCTTTAAAAGTGGAAAGATTCCTCCAGCGGTGGTAGTCGTTTCTGGTAGTGGGTGCAAGTCGCGGCGTCGTCCCGAGGAAGAGGTGATCTCGACGGGGAGGAAGGCTGCAGGTCGTTGCACTACCAGGGATGAGGCCAGCCGTGGAGTTCTCCGGTCACAAAGGATTTTTACCCCTCTTTCGCGGTTGAGGTAAAAAGTGGTATCCCGGTTGCCGGGGTGCTTGGCACAGGCCAGGCGGCCACGAGATGCTTTGGGTCGGCGAAAAGAAGGCAGCAACTGGTTGTCCCCACCAGTTAAGGGAAGAAGACTCTCCGGCGGGAGATCTCCTCTGTCGTCGGGAAAAGTGGTGAGACGATTCTGCAGGGCTTCACCGGTGCTGTCGTCTTGGCAGGTCGGCTCGGCTTCTCCCTCTTCGGCTTCTTAGGTCCTGTGGCGACTTCTGAAGAACCAGTCCCAAAAACCCTGCTTTTATGCAGCAAACCCCCATTCATACAGCCTAGCTGTCACTCAAACATGCTAAGTGGTGAGCGGGGTGGCTCACCACTTGGGCCAATCACACTAGAGTGCGACCTGAGTTGGCAAGGCAACTCGGTCCAGGGTGCCTAAACCCCCTCCCACACCCCCTGTGGTACCCAGACAGAATGGCACCACTTTGGAGGGCTTCTGTGCAGAAGCCCGCCAAAAGTGGAACAAAGGCTCGACTCGGGTTCAGGGTTACTGAAGTGAACCTAGACGCCATTTTGGCGGCGAGTTCCGGCAAAAAATCCCAACCGGTGAATTTATATTAAATAAATAAACCGGCGGTATCTTTAACATTGCACCAAAAAGTGGTGCATCAAAAACCAATGGGAAATTGGTGGAATATTTCCGTGGTATCCACTGCCACCAGCCAGAACTCAGCGAGGGGGGACGGGACAGTACCCCCTCGACAACAGACCCAGGGGCAATCTAATTGCCCCTACCAGTACTTCCACAGTAAGATGGTTTGTACTGGTTAAGTTCCTAAGTTAAGACTAGTAAAGTCAATGGTAACTTTACAGACCCAGGGAGACAGTAGTCAGTCCCAGGGTGTGGAGTCTATGTTTGGGGGTCTCTAAGACACCCCTGTGCTACTGCACTGAGGGTGCTGTGTAACACACATTCAAAAACCAATGATGGCCCCCCAGCCCATAAGCACATAGCAAGTCACAGAGAACACTCTCAAGTCATGTCCAAGAGTGAGGATAAAAGAGTCTCACTCTTGGCAGGAGAAAAAAATAAACCCCACAAAATCCAGCAAAGCTGCTGGGGGACTCACTAGGTTAGGAAATTCAGCCTAAACAGAGAATTCTTCCTAACACGTATCTTCAAAGGTGATGTGTAACACACGGCTGGCTCTTTGGGCTCAACCTCTGGGCACTGTATGTCTGACTCGAAGGGTAAGATGTCTTAGGTAAGTGAACGCCGTGCTCTCCATCTGCCTCGGGGCAGGGTGCTGTAACCAGTTTCTTCACTGGATAAGGGGAGCAGGCCTCTTGACTTCAGAGGACTGCTGTCCGTCGTTTACTGCACGAACGGTAAGTTTCGAGTAATTCTAATGTCTTTAAAGTCTTTAGTAATGATGTCTCTTGTTTTGCATGGTTCCGGCGATGGTGGATGACGGGCTGAAGTGAAATGAAGATGGAGCCCGTGTGATGAATAGAAGCGCCTGGAAGCACGTAAGTAAGCGCTTGTTGCCTGCTTCACGATGCGCTCTAACTGTCTTTTTATTTTGCAGGTACAAGTTCGGAGCGGCTGCAGGGTGCCGGAATACCCACTGGGTTAGATGTGGAAAGGAGTATTGGCACGTGAGTATTAAAGTTCCCCAATGTCTTTAAACGCACCTTGTTTTGTCTTTCAGATGCGGGATGCAGCGCCGAAGGCCTCCGGAGCGTGCAAAGAGTTGGTAAGCTTTTGTCTTTCAGATGCCGGAATGCAGTGTGAAGACCTCCGGAGCGCACGAAGAGTAGGTAAGCCTTTGTCTTTCAGATGTCGGAATGCAGCGCGAGGCGTTGGTGACAGCCGATGGACCAGGTAAGTGAAGAGCTGTCACTGAAGACCGTAATGCTAACCTGTTCTTTCTTGTCTTTATAGGTGTTGCTGAAGACTGGATTCAGGATGGTAAGCCTTTTTCCTTAGGCCCAGGATCAGATGCAGAAGACACGATGAGCGTTCTGCTGCAGAGGATGCAGAATAACACAAAGCAAGATTCATCCATCGGGTGTGGTTTAAATAGCCTCCTGTAGTGCTTAGGTGTCTCCTTCCACAGCCACGCCTAGGTAAGAAAAGAGTTCCTGCTTTCCAGAAGAGTTCCAGTGTTCTGAACCTAGGGAGTGGCTCCTGCCCCACCCAACAGGAAAAGTAGTTCCAAACAGAAGAGGATCAGAGGCTCAACTGGCAGGCAAGTAAGCAGCATGGTCTGCTGCAGGTAAGTCCACCCAAGCATTATGAGCCCAGCGCTTCCAGCGCTGGGACTGGGCATATTTATGAGCCTGGTGCCACTGGCGCCAGGACTGGGTCCAAAAGGTCCCAATTGGGACTGGTTGGCACTCGGAACCTGGGTTATGGATCTGCTTCCAAGGGAGTTGGGAAAACCCTGACCTTTTGGAAGCAGAGATCATGACAGATGGAGACCAACGACCGCTGATGGTCAAGTCGTTGGCGTGGGCTCCCCACCCCGTGAGTGAGGCATCCGTGACTACTGTTATCTCCGGCCAGGGTTGCCAAAACTGTTCTCCTTTCAGAATGTTCTCCTGACAGGCCCACCACTGAAGGTCTCGAGCCACCCTGTCGGGAACCTGAAGAAGATCTGTCATTCTCCCTGAGAATTGTGACCACTGAGTCCTCAGTGCCCACTGGAGGGATCTCATTCTCAGGCGAGCCTCTGGCACTAGGAAAATGCAGGATGCCATGAGGCCTAGCAACCTCAAAAAGTCGAAGGCTGGGAGACGTTGGGCATGTTGGAACTTGGTTACCATCTGTAGAATATCTTGAGCCCTCACCTCTGGTGGCGAGGCTTTTCCCAGGGAAGTGTCCAGGATCGCTCCTATGAACTGGAGTCTCTGCGATGGTATCATTTGTGACTTCTTTAAATTGAGGGAGAAGCCCAGTCTGTGAAGGGAGTGGCACACGTGATTTAGCTGGATATGAGCTTGTTCCGAAGAAACAGCTCTGATCAACCGTCTAGGTAGGGGTAGACGTGAATCCCTTCCCTCCTTAGACTTGCCGCCACTACCGACATTAACTTGGTGAAGACCCTCGGGGCTGAGGTCAGCCCAAATGGCAGCACTCGAAATTGATAGTGAGAGTTGCCAATTGCGAACCTCAGGTATTTCCTGTGTTTGAGATGGATAGGCACATGGAAATAAGCGTCCTGAAGGTCCAGAGATACCAACCAGTCCTGGAACTGAAGGGCCTGGAGGATCTGAGAAAGAGTGACCATCTTGAATTTGTCTTTCCTGAGGAATTTGTTCAATTCTCGCAAGTCCACGATGGGTCTCAGTCCTCCGTCTTTCTTTGGAATGAGAAAGTAAGGGGAGTACCAGCCCTTATTCCTCTCCGCTACAGGTACCGGTTCTATGGCACCTTTCTCTAGCAGGTCCAAAATTTCCTGCAAGAGGAGCGGATCTGGAGCTTTCTGAGAGCTGATCCCCGGTGGATGTCTCTGAGGTATAAGTAGGAAAGGTAGGCAGTAACCTTGGGCAACTGTCTCCAATGCCCAAGCATCTGACGTGATAGCCTGCCATACCGCCAGATGTTGACTCAACCTGCCTCCTACAGGTGTCCTGTGAGGGAAGTCTTCAGAGTGGTTTTGGAGCGGCTGATGCAGATGCCGATGGTAAAGAGGCACCTGCTGTTGCTGTGGCTTTTGAATATCTACCCCGTCCACCTTGGGTAGTTCTTCTTTGTCCCCTTTGAGCCGGTCATCCTCTACCTCTTCCGAATGCGGAGTAGAAGCGAAAAGACTTGCCCCTCGCAGAGGTTCCTGTGGGACGAAAAGGTGTCTGATGGATTGCAGCGCCTAGGGATTTTGCTGCTGCTTTTGAAGTTTGCAGTTTCTCTAAACTGTCATCCGCCTTTTTCCCGAACAAAGAAGAGCCATCGAATGGCATGTTTAAGAGCCTGGCTTGCACATCTGGGGCAAAACCAGACTTTCTCAACCAAGCGAATCTCCTGGTTGTTGTACTTGCCGCCCAAGCTCTGCTGATACTGTCAGCCGAATCAATGCCCATCTGGAGGGATTCGCACATAGCGTCTTTACCGCCCTGTATAATATTCAGGAACGCATCCCTTTCTTCTCCCTCCGGGATGCAGTCAGCCGCTGTGGAAGCACACTCCCAAAGTGTATGGCTGAATCTAGCAAGGGTGCAAGTAGCATTAACAGATTTTAACGCCATGCTACATGCCGAAAAGACTTTCTTTGCCATAGCATCATATTTTTTATCGTCCCTGTCCTGTGGGACGGTAGGATAAGCCGTCTTGACATCGGTAGAGGATGCTGCCTGTACCACCAGACTTTCTGGGGATGGGTGTTTAGACAAAAACTCCGGGTCTGTAGAGGATACCCTGTACTTTGTAGACAGTTTTTTATTTACTGCTGGTACGACATCTGGGGTTTCCCAGTTCGTCATGATCTTCCTCTGAAGAGCTTTATGAAAAGGCACCACAGGATCCTCCTGTGGGCCTTTGTCAAGAATATCCGTGAGGTCATCTTGTTGGAAAGATTGTGAAGGTGCAGACCACCCCATAAACTCTGTGATCCTGGCCATTAAGGCTCTATAGGGGGTTTCAGCATGTTCCCCCGGGTCTGGCCTAGCAAACTCCACCTCAGGGGAGGTGTCTAACCCACTTGCCTCATGTAAGGAATCATGAAGATCCTTTAACCTGCGTTCTTCAGAGGAAAATTCCTCTCTAATTGGGGTTACAGGTCCCTGCAACTCAAATGTGTCTTCCTGTTCAGACAATTCACCCTCTTCCAATATTGAGGACATAGTTCTCAATTGTTCTGAACTCATAAAGGGTGTAAACCCCATTTCCAAGGCAGAGGGTGCCGAACTTGTCATAATCGGCCTCGAAAAAGTCGATGTCGTCGACGCCGAAGGCTTCGAGCGTGGCGTCGAAAACAAAGGCGGAGGCCTCGAAGACCTCGACCGAATTGGGATTCTACTCGACAATCTCGAAGCCATCGACGCTGAGGACCTGGGGATAGTCACTGGGTGTGTCGTAACCGTGACTTTTCTTGGCGTCGACACCGGTGTCGAAGCTGGCGTCGAGTCGACAGACTCGTGTGTCGAAGGTCCCTTCGACAACGGTGTCGAAGACATCGACCTCGACGGAACCTTCGTCGACGGCGTCGACGGAACCTTCGAGGAAGGTTTGGAGGTCATAGTCCTACTCGAGGGTTCGTGACGCGCTCGAGAGGTTTCCTTCGCCGGGTACTGCGACTCGCGGCCTTTTTGACCTTTGGGTCTTTCGACCAGAGCATCGCTCTCGGTAGTCTTCGAGGGGGTCGAGGCCACTTTCTCGAAGACACTCATCATATTTTTGCGGAATTCCTCCCATTCAGCCCGGGAACTATGTTTCGTGGGGCACGGAATTCTCTTTGGCGAAACAGAGGAAGAGGAAGACGCAGAAGGGGGATCTTCGACGTCTCCTCTTCGAGTGCTTCGATCTCGAGGAGTGATGAGACCCACTCCGAGATCTGGAGCGCGAATGGTGATGAGGAGACGAATGTCTCTACTTCGTCGACGAAGAAGAAGCTTTAAAAGTCTTACCTTTCTCCAGCTTCTCCCTACGCTCCTTCAGGGCCTTAGCTGTCATGGACATACAGTCCTCGCACTCCGAACAATGGTGTTCAGCTCCCAAACACCACAGACAAACTCTGTGAGGGTTGGTCAGCGACATCTTTTTCCCACAATCTCGGCATTTTTTGAAGCCGGATCGAGGAGTTGTCGGTTCCGACGAAGAAGCCATCGAGTACGGATCGAATAACTCGAGGTAAATAGGTTTAACCTGACAAAAACTGAGCAACGGTATTCCGAGGCACTGAGTAAGCGTGGAAAAACGGAACTGAGCAACGGGCGCTGCGCGCGGCCTTTATAGCCAGGATGACGTCGGCGTCGATACGGCGGCTGTCGAGGGACATCGACTCGGAGGACGTCGACGCGCAGCGCCCTCTAGAGAAAATTTTTTCCGAGGCCAGCAGAGCTGGAAGGAGATATTTAAGATGAGGAATACGTCGGAGGACACAATCCCTTCGAAACAGCCCTTCCTCGTGCACCAAGGCTTACAGGAATGCAGGTAGAGAGTTCCAACAGTAAACAAGGTTAGTGGCTAAGATCTGCTTTTATCCCCCTTGGGAGGTAGCGAGTGAAAAACACACCCACCCACATCAAATATCCTTCAAACTGAGAGGTGGTCGCAATAGGAAGTCCCCAAGATGGTGTTTATTTAAATAGGATGGTGGATGAACGGGAGGAAGGATGGTAGATAAGGGTAACCAAGCAGTAGATATGCAATTAAGTGGGCTATGCAGATTAAGAGTGTAGAAAGGCGATGGGTGGGGGTGGGAGGGTGGCCTTGGCAGACCATCCCTCCAAGCACACCCATGCATTCAGTAAGGGGCTCACACACAAAGGAATGGATCCACACTATCCCAGTCAGGCATCTGCATAGGCCAGTCAGAAATGGTTGCAGGCCAACTACAGCCCAAGTCCTGGCATACAGGCATCCAGTGGGCCAAAATGGCCACTTCCTCTTACATACACAGAGAGGGACATGGGCTAGTCATGTGATCGCCTCAGCTCTTTGAGCAAACAGAGATACCTTCCATTTTGGTGAATGGTGGAAAGTGGTCAAAAAGGACCCAGGCAGGTAAAAATGTGACGGTTACTTACCATAGTGACAACTAGGGATGTAACGGTATAACGGTATACCGTTAAAGATACCGTGAACCACATAACTGAACAATAATAACCATCACATTGTTTATACCGGCATACCATTTATACCGTTAAGTGTGCTTTTCAATCTGATTTGGAAAGGCTGCAGTAAGCAAGTGCTGCACAGTTTTGGTCTTGCACTGTTGGATATGCCATCTTCCAAGTAGTTTCAGTTGGAGCAGTTTTTAATGCCATTCCATAAACCACACGTGCCTGACACAAAATCAGTATGTTAGCAATAGGAAGAATAAATACAGTGCCAAGAAGGAAAAGGGTTTACTAAGGGTTGGCGGTTTGGGGTTTATATATTTATAATGATAATGTTTGCTAAACATATGACAATGGGGGAGTTCCCTGGTTCTATCATTGAATTTACATATAGTAAGTCACACTGCGGAATTCACTCATCTCTGTGGGTATTCCCTGCTGCCATACCAAAGGGTAACATGTCCTGATTACTGAAAACCTTTTGACCCGGAGCTAAAAGCCTAAATGGCCACTTAAGAAAAGCTATTCAGTTTGCTTTGCCAGTCGCAGCAGGGCACCCCCTCCTCCTCTCCACATGTGTGTTTGGTGGAAGCAAGGGGTTGCATTTCAGTGGAAAGTATGTTGAAAAGCCCAATTCTGGCCTTGGGTGCCTGGTTTTGTTTGTGATGATAAATCTGTCAATTTATGACCTTTTAGAAAACATTTCTTTAAATTGTTTAACTTCACCTGCTACACCGCGATAACCATGATATACCGTCATTTGGCAAGAAGGTTATCGTACCGCCATAAAACTTATATTGTGACACCCCTAGTGACAACTGTACTTCTAGTCCATAGTCCCCCTTCCTCCATACTTGTGCGAGATCCCACTCACTGGACTGGTCATGTTTCTGTGTGGATGTGGGTATGGGGCCATGCCCCTCCAAGTGCTGCCCACAGCCTGCCCCGCCAGTCCTTTTCCATCGTCTAGGCCATACCGGACTGATGTGTAGTTTAGCGGGCAGGTGGGAGGGCTACAGAAACAGACAAGCACATTAGCCACTATAGTGAGTAACTTCCTCTGACTTCCTTTCCATACCATACTTGTTGGAGAGGATCAAGCATTCAAACATTGAACAAGTGAGGTGGACTGATCCTGTACTACGAGGGTTATTCTGCAGGACACCTTGTGCAAGCCTGGCATCAGCCTGGGAAATGAGATCAGAAAGCATAAAGTCAGGCATAAAGTGAGACCTGTGTAGTAGGCCTGGTAATGACCTCCCAAGGAACACTCCTCTGAAAGGCTGAAGCATGAACCGCACGGGCATGATGCCCCTCAGGAGGCAACCCTTGGCATCTGAACCCTTCACCGATACAAGGGACTAATCATCTGCTGTTGTGGACTTGGAAGCCAACTGGCCACGACGGTGATCCCCGTAGAGGGCAGAGAGCCTTTCAGAGGACCAGACCTTGCTGGTCCTATCCAAATAAAACAGTGCCACATGGATGTCCAGATTATGCAGGTCCCACCAATGACTGATTGGGGAAAAACACTGGAACAGAAATCTCCTGGTTGATGTAAAAGTCATATATAACTGTAGGGAAAAGGGAGGGTGCGTAAGTAGCACCCTTTTGTCCTTATGGAATGTGGTAAAATGTTCAGCTGTAGAAAGGACCTGCAGCTCACTCCCCCTGCGTGCCTAAGTAATGGTCACCAAAAAGCAGGGGTTATTCCAGGCAACAAGACTAATCTCCACCATGGCCATAGGCTCAAATGGTTTGAGTCAGAGCGGTGAGCATGGCATTGAGACTACATCTATGACGGGGTCGCTCAAAAGGAGGGAACAGCCACTTGAGGCCATCGAAATGTAGTTCCTCCACTGCAGTGGAAGGGGAGGATAGACCTTCATTGGCTTGGTTTGGATCAGCCTCTGAGAAGGCAAAAATGAAGACTTGGTTCACAGATAAGACGAAGTGGAAGAGCAGGTCGAGAAGCACCTGACGTGATGACTCCACTTTCAAAGGGCTGGATGCTCAGACCAGCCAGTCATTGAGGTGAGGATACATATGGATGCTTCCTTGAATGAGAAGGGCTGCCAGTGCAGACACCATCTTTGCAAACACACGGGGGGACGCATTGAGCCCAAACGGGAGCACTTCATACTGCAATTGCCTCTTCCAGAATGAAACCGGCAGAAAGACGATGGGGCTTCCAGATTCACAGCGCAGATCGGATCTGTGTCTGCATGATCATCTTGAATTGTTCCATAGGTAAATTAAGAAGGACAGGTCCAGGATGGTGCGCAGGCCTGTTTGAATGTTCTTCAGCACTACATCTACTGCCTGGATGGCCAGCAACCTCTGTACCTTAGAAGGTGAAGAAAGCATTCGCAACTGCAGTAGTGGAGGCCTTCAGCGTGCGAGCAGAGACAGAGGAAGGTTATCCTGGTGACAGAGGACCCTCCTCCTTTCCCTCTACCCAGATTCCATTGCTCTTGCATTCTTGACATCACAGAATGTGCCCAACAACAACCTGAGACAGCCCTTATGCTCCTGCCCCTGCCCCAACCTCTTCCCTTTCATCAGGTTAAAATCTCACACAAAATAAGACAGCGTCTATATTATTAATCCGTCGTAACATACTAGTTGCCCTTTATGGATATGCAGAGCGTGCAAACCTAACCAATGGCTGGACATCACAATGTTGGGCAAGCCTCCACATGGCTCGTAGAGAACTGTGCGCAGATAAAGTACCAATTCTTCTCTAAATTTGTGTTGAATGGAGGGAGACGTTTCCCTTCAAGACACCATTTAGTGTTATTCAATCAAATTCATTTGAAGAATATTGGCCAAGGGACAGTTGTGAAAGACTCCTTTCCATTCAGCCCCTGTGCCAAACAAGTGCCATTCTCACAAGGCGCCTGATATCCGGTGAACCCTAAAAGCAGTTTGCCTTAAAAGGGGAGGTATACGAACTTTGGGAGTGGAGGTTGAAGGTACTTTGGGTAGGGAAACCCCATCAGTATCTACCAAAAACCCAGCAATGTTTTGAGGTTGTTAATTTAAGATATCCCTTTTTGCAAGCCATTATAATAAAGCCATGCTGCAAACCACCTTGTAGTTTCATGAGTGCATTGATCCCGTGACACTGTGCAATGGTGTCGATCTTCAAGCAGAGAGAAAACTAACTAATGGAAAGTGTGGTTTAAGGACAGACCTATCCAGGAATTCTGGTCAGGAAGTGCATCTGCTGAGTTTCTGAATGGTTAATCTCCTTCTTGTGGTAAAAACTGTGCTCCTGGCCTACTTACCCCCATACTGGGAGAATGCGCCTCCCCCCGCCCCCTCCCATGTACTGGAGGACGTAGCGGCCGATCTGCATTAGCAAATTACTCCATCGGCTATTTCATCCACTTTTATTTCAATTTGTATTTACTTTATCCTACTACAACCACTAACTACCCAGCAGCAAGAAATACCTCCAACGACTCATCGTAATCATTCTAACACTGAGTGCATCCCCACAAAGTGCCCTCACATTCATCACCCAATCATGAACCTCATCCCTCCTTCCATGCACTCCCACTTAACCAATCACCAATCTAATTCCAACTCTATGCAGTCACACAGACACAGTCACCAGATTTAATCTGTTGATGTACCCACACATCCATCACCCAATCAGCTACCTCCTTTAGGATACATTAAATCACACTCATCCCATCAACCATACATTCCATTCCATCAACCATACATTCCATTCCATTATAGTACAGTAACATATGAACCCACCTCATCGATTCCATTTAATTTCACATTGGCGGTCCACCAATAATCGACAGAAATTTGCATTCCAACTGACAATGCCCTGCGGGAAAGGAAACATTTTTTTTGTCAACAACAGTCTGTCACGGCCAAAGCATCAATAGACAACTTGAAGACGACATTGTTTTAGAATTACAAACAACATGGAATTGGAGATAACTGGGTGCACATGTGGGCTGATGGATGCGTACAGTGCAGTCAACATCTTGATAAGACAGAAGCTCAGGCCTTCTCTCTACCTAGATATAGTGTCTTCCAGGTGGACAAAGGCACTATAAATCCCAGAGATTGGAAGTGACTGGTTACTTCTTCATCGACTCTCTCTCGACCTCCAGGATGCGAAGATTACCAGGCACCACCACCACTGATGCCTTTCACAGTCTGACCAAGGGTTGTCAGGTTTCCACTCAAGACTGTGGTAGTTTGTGTCATTGAGTGGAGTGAGGAACCACTACACCACAGTGCAAATCTTTCTAGCATAGTGGCTTAAAGAACCTTCTTAGTTTTCCTCTTCTGCCTCATCCTGGATCTTTCTGCCTTGCCCCTTTCTCTGTTCTCATATCTCAGTGTTCTGTTCCTCCTTCCACCTCCTCACCATAATGCTTTCGCTTTCTTCGTCACCCATTGATCTTACTTGATCTTTCTGCTCCCATTCTCTCGTCTGTTTCTCTCTACCCTCATCTGTTCTTCTCTCATCCTCATCTCCTCCCTTCTCTTCACTTACCTGTCGACCTGGGACTCCTTTTCATATGTCAGTTTACACCTCTGCCTCATTACAGTGCCTCTGCTCACCTCCTGCTTTACCCCTCGACCAGTCTTCAATCTCTCCCCTACTTCTTACTGTTACTCCCCCCTCTTTACCTATTGCTAATCTCGTAGCCACCCCCTCATCATCCTGCACTCTTCTCCTCGTCTAGGAACTGCATCACCATGCTCACTACAGACCCGGAACCCTGTGTAAGGCACATACAAAGAGGCTGGGGTGTTATTGGGATTTGGAGGAGCATCCATGAACCAACGGTGAACGCATCATGCAGTAGACACAGACACCCAAATAAGATTTTAAGTAGAAACTTAAATTGGAGGGTTGGAATACAGCCTAACTTGCCCTATGCTAAGGTGGGATTTCCCTACCTAAAGAAAACTAATGATAGTCTGCTCATGAAGTCCAAAGCAAATGTCTGTGTGTCCAAAACCTATACTTGCCCTGACATCGAACTGTATACTTTGTGTAAGGATGTCCGCAACAAATAAGAAGTGGCCAAATGAAAGTTCAGAGCTTCCTCCAGCTCTCGGATGGAAAAGGGTTTCCCCTCCCCCAAGGTTCATGCAGTCAGTTCACTCTACAAAAGAGGGGTTCCCTTGCACAAGCTTTTAAGTCCATCAAAGTTCCAAATAAAACAATTCCATGGGACACTTACCAGCGCTTCAGTTTGGTTACCTTTTACCAGGTCCTAAAGTTCACTTCTTTAGTTTCCATTTGCACAGGTTTTCCTTTATTCAATCACAAAGTGGCTTTTCCTTTAGGTGGGTGTATTCGGTCTATGCACAGTTGTTGGATCACTCAGTCCACCCTTTACAGGTTATGCAACCGACACACCTTGCTTGTATTTTGTCACAGTTCCAGCTTCGCAATAAAGCTTGACTGATTACTTTCACTTGCCCTTGAAACTTTATTGCTTCTCCTTTTCTCACCATTCACTGTTATAGCTTCTCAGTACACTTTCATGCTAGGAAACTCAGTTTAAAGTCCTTTTTTCACCAGCGATCTTGTATACAGGTTTACTTTTCTTAGCCATTAATTTCGCTCAGTAATGTGGAATAATGTATGCTCGACTCTTGGCAATGTTAATCCCAATCATTCACTTATGCTTGCTTCCTTGGCTTTGCTTCTTAACCTAGCTTTCATGTCCGGGTATTGCCAATTCACTTCACAGCTATTCATAATTTGTCTGGGTTTATCACAGTTCATTGCTATACTTATTCTGTTTCCCCAAATTGACTTAAATGAAGAAGTTCACATATTTATAGTCTCTTTCTCTGCTTTTCATACGTAGCAAATATGCCCTTTAAACCTGGGTCGGTATGCCCCGGGGCTCCCAGCACTCCTGGGCAGACTCACCGGTGTTGCTTGGCGTGTCCGATGGGTGGTGTATGCCTGCAGCACTTGTCGCGTCTCCAGGAGTGTTCTCTGTCCTGCCGGCACTCCTGCGCCTTCGGCAACAGCTTCTCTCTCGCCCTCTGGTATAGCTGATGCACCTCACTGCCTCTGTGACACTGCCAGCTCCTTCTCTGCTGCAGTTCGTTTAGAGGTGCTTCTCCGGCTCTCACCCGGTCTCTCCAGCTGCTTTTCCGATTCAGAGGGAAGCACAGCGTTCCTCTGCAGAGCTTTCACACGCTGGTCTGCTTTCCACCTGGCTTCCTGCTGCACTCGCTCTGCATCCCTCTCCCGCTTCTCTGGATTTCATAGGGTCTCGCTTCCACACGACTGCTCTCACCTTCACCTTCCTCTCCCGATTCCAGCACTGGCCTTTAAATATATCACTAGCTGGATTAGGCACTTGACAACTAGACTGCACAGCGTTAGTTCTGTAGTCTGTTGTCAGTCTTTGTTGAATCTTTCTCGTCCCAGTACCAAAGTGGTGTTCACTGGGAGCTACGTCCTGGGACATTGGGTTCATTAGAGAAGGGAAATGGGGGTCACCATGCCTCATCCAAGGTGCCTCATCCCCACTCCCCAAGTCTCCTTCACCCAGGTGATGCTTTCTTGTAAATCCACCCACAGGGTCAGGATCCAAGAGCTATGGCATTTCCCTGGCCCCTTGGGAGGGGGATATATTGGGGAAAGAAGTGAGGACGCCCTCAGATTCCTCACACACTTCTGGGGCCTACATCACACAGCATGTGCTGGTCCGCAGGGTCAACCTACTCATTCTCCATCATAGTCTTTGTCGCACACCCAAACTTGAAACGTAAGAGAACCTTGGCTAGAAGTTTTACAATCTTCAATTTTCCTGAATTCAGTTTCTGTTCTTCGACAAATGGGAAACTGCATTGTAGGCTGCTGGTAACCGGAAGCAGTAAAGCCACTAAAAATTGAAGATGCGGATGAAGGTGCCCTGACACAATAGCTTTCGACGAAGTCTCGACCCAAAAAAATCCATAAATTCAACAAAAATACAGCATCACAAACACAAAATTCAGTTGAAAACATAGTGCCTCCAGTAGAGGGAACAGAATTGCCCGAGACATGTGTTCCAGACCCAGAAATCACCACACAGATTTATCCAATCTTTAAGTTCCTCCAGATGCCCTGCAGCACACCTACAGTAGTAGTGGTCGAGCAGCCATGGCACATATCTCATGGTGGGCGTAGAGCAACACAAATAAAGTATTAAATGTACATGTTGCAAAAGGCTGTTACCGGCCAAATCACAGTTGGAACAATAGGAGCAGCTATAGCATAGCAAAACCAGTATACAAAGAAACTAGTAAGAACCAAGTTTGAGAACTAATATGTAGAAAAGATAGGAGTTAGAAATACCAGGCACAGCCTTATGAAATATAGCACTACACCATTAAAAGTCCATCCCTAGCTAGAAAGGAGTAGGCCTAGTGCCCGAGCATCACCAGTCCCAATGCAGTTCTCTTCAGAAGGCTTTTTAAGGGTCTGAACAAGAGTTGGCAAAGCCAATAGGCAGATGAAAGTGTTTCAAAGCATTAGAACAATTCAACGTTCTTAGCAGACCTTCTGCCAATTCAACCACCTAAAGGGAAGGCCATGGGAGGTCCTTGACCAGAGCTCCATTGATCATGGTCAGGCAAGTAAGAGGTAGGGTAAGGACTTTGCACCCACTAAACCCCTTGAAACACATTGGGCCTCATTACGACCCTGGAGGCAGCCATGCCCTTAATAAGACTTGGGCACAGAAGGCCCTGATATGGAGAAAAGGAACTAAGTTTGTGTCAGAAAAGCCCAGGAGTGTGCTGTGCTCAAGAGTCCTGCCTTGTCCCGTGCTAAAACCGTGGGGAAGGGAGACCACGGCCATAACATCCCCACTTATCATTTTTGGGAACACTTCTTTCTTTTCTTGTGATCATTAACTCACACTATTTTGTAATATAGCGGTAAGGATTGGCCATAAGTTTTTTTTTTTGTTGTACAGGCCCTTTTTATTTGACTAGACTCTACTAGGACTGTATTATTATTATTTTTATTATTATTATTATTTGATGGTCGTAGCTTGCTCACATCTTAGATTTAGGCTTAGATTAGGCGTTTATCTCACCCATTTTACAGTTTAACAAACACCCATGAACTGTGATCATGTGTCTGTGTCTTACTTTGATACAATGCCTTCCTTACAGGACCTCCTCCGGGGGGGTTGGAGGCAGGGCTTATGGCGTCACAGAGTCAGACATACCTGGGCGGTCGGGCAGTGCGTTAGTGTTGAGGAGTGAGAAGGAGTGGGGACTGGAGGGTTTCACTGTAGGTTGGGCAGTGCGGGTGGGGTAAGAGGAGGCCATAGCCTGGTTGGAATTGGCTGTGGTAGTGGGGGTGGTTTGGATGTGGGAATGTATTTTGAAAATGGTTTGAATTGCTCTGTGCCCCTCGGGGTGACTTTTTTCCCCTCAAGACATAATGTGGCGGTGAATGCCATATATCGGTTGCAAAGATGGCGGCTGGGGCGGTGAGGCCTGGGTCGTGTACCCGTCTCAGCTGGAATGTGCCTGGCCTTAATAACCATGGTAAAATGCACAGGATCATGGCTTATGGGGAACGACACAGGTCTAAAATCCTTATGCTTCAAAAAACTAATTTAGTGGGGAAGTTGAATTAGATGTTTGCCAGGTCATGGGGGATGCATTCTTTGTACTCCCAGGAGGTTCTAACCATTTTTCATAAGTCCCTGGGATTTCGACCATTGGGGTCGGAATGTGATCCGAAGGGGAGCTATGCAGTCGTGGCAGACACACTCTCACGACAATTGGTTACGTTGATTAATGTGTATGGTCCAAACATTGACGATCCAGTGTTTTACGACTCCCTTTGGGCAAAGTGTTTAGCTTTCTCACATACTCAGCTCATTGTGGTGGGCGACCTTAATGCAATACTGCACGAAGGACGGATAGATCAACTACTGGAAGGAGGTTGCCGTTGTTGGCTGCTAGAGCAATAATTGGGGTGGGGGATGCAAGACTTTTGAGATTTTGGACTTTTGGAGGAAGCTGCATCCCGACTAAAGGGATTTTGCATTTTATTCTTCAGTCCACGACATGATCTCATGTATTGATTATATTATGGTTGGACAAGATAGGGTGCACAATACTGTAGTTGTGCGATGTTACCAAGGACGTTGTCAGACCACTCTCCGATTAAATAGCAGTTTACGATGTCAGAGCTTGTGATTAGAAGGCCGCATTGGCATTTCAAGGGTCAGGCTTTGCTAGACGTGGTGTACAAGAGTGAGGTGCAAGAGGTTATAACAATTTTTTGCCGTTAATGAGGGGTCCGTTTCTTCCATCAGGACCCTTAGGGAGACATTTAGGATGGTTTTGCAGGGGTGCGGCCTCTCCATGTAGTGCGGGGTGTTTAAGGCTATCCGGAGGACACTGGTGAGCCTTGAGACACAGTTGAATGTGTTGCAGGTGGGGGGAATGGATCAACCATCTCACAATGGCAGGGCTGCAGCAATTGAGGCACTGGATAATTTTCAGGAGGAGGTGGATAGAGAAGTTCCCTTCCTTGCGTCCCTGCACTTGGCACTGCGGTATTGGGAGGAGGGCAGGTGTGGGAGGCTGATAGTAGGTAAGTGCGGTGGGACTGAGGCCAAACGGATATTTCGATACTAAGGAGAGTAGATGGGGTGCTGGTTTCAAAGCCGGAGGCAATTCTTGGGGAATGTAGAGAATTTTAGGCCAGTGGACTAGGGAACGTTGCAGGCATTTGTTGCTGGTGCCGAGTTTTTGATGGGACTGCTAAGGAATTGATGGGTGCCCCATTATGGTTGCATAGGTCCTGAAGGCAATTTTAAGATTTGCCGACTTCTAAGGCTCCGGGATCTGAAGGTATACTTCAGAGTTTTACAAAGAATTTGGTCCCAACGTAGCAAACTACCATATTCAGGTGTGGCAGCAAGAGTTAGAGACTCGGGTGTTGGCCCAATTTATGCTGGAGAAAGTCATCTCCGATTTTAAAACCGGGTAAGGACCCATTGGAATGCGCTTCCAATACACAGATTTCCCCAATCAATTTAGATACAAACATATTTTCCAAAGTACAGGTTGCTTCCGTTTCTCCCTTCAGTGGTGCACTGGGATCAGTCGGAGTTTATCCCGGGCCATTCTATGGCGCTGAATTTGCGTAGGTTGTTTGGTGTGTTGGCTCAGATTGATCCATCCGTAAATGCTATTGGCGCGCAAAATGGAAAAGGCAAAAGGCGTTTGACTCAGTTGCCTGGAACTACCTTTTTGCAGTACTTGAGAAGGTGGGGTTACCGCCATATTATATGCATTGTGTCAGGGTCCTATATTTGGGGGTAACTACACAGATTGGGCTTTTCGGGAGGCGCTCAGCGTCCTTTGAATTGGGGCAGGGGACACAAGGGTGCCTGTTGTCCCCACTTCTATTCACAATAGCTTTGGAGCCGTTTGCGGCTCTGTTGAGATCACAGCATGGGCACCACGGACTATCATTGGGTAGGATCAGGGAATTGATATCTTTGTATGCTGACATCATTCTTTATGTCTAAAAACCTGGGACGAATATGAAGCCAATTTCAGAGGATACTGAGGCGTTTGGGGAAATCTCGGGACTGTGGGTGAATTGGGCCAAGTCCATTTTATTTCCATTGAACGAGAACATGCTATGGCCCCTTGGTGTAGGGGGGTTTTGCTGGGAACAGATAGCATTAAA
This sequence comes from Ambystoma mexicanum, assembly GCF_040938575.1. Classification (NCBI taxonomy): domain Eukaryota; kingdom Metazoa; phylum Chordata; class Amphibia; order Caudata; family Ambystomatidae; genus Ambystoma; species Ambystoma mexicanum. The sequence continues at coordinate 1,336,042,522 of NC_090933.1, read as the reverse complement.
TAAATGGGAGTAGTCATTAGCAGAAACTGACTGCAGTTATTGAAGCACAATAAATGCACCAGGCTTATTTGGAGGTGCTGCAAGGAAAGATTGAGAGTTGGGCCGCGCTACCGATCTCACTTTTCGGTAAAGTGGCTATCATAAAAATTGTGATACTGCCTAAACTATTGTACCGGTTTCTCAACATCCCTGTTTGACCTGGTTCACAATATTTAAAGCGATCTGCGAATGCTGCGGCTTAAGTTGGTGTGGGGCCCAAAACCTCCTAGAATTAAATGGGAGACGCTTAAGTGGGACCAACAGGAGCTGACCGTACCCGATATGGAACTATTATTCTTTGCAGGATACCTTGTTGTCCAGGAGGGTTGTTGAGAAGTGTCCTTTTGATCCAGTCCGCACATGGCAGCAGTTATGCTTGCGGATGCAGGTATTGTGTTCGTATACCCCGGAGGTGGCGATCTGGGACGCTCAGTGTATTGCCCCAACGTGCAATGGTGTGATTAAGAGAGAGTGGTCTGGCTTGGGGATAAATAACATGTTTGACTTTTATGTGGACGGCTCCTTTGTCACCTGGGAGCAGGTGGAGACTAAGTTGTTTTTTTTTAGAGGTTTGGTCTAGTATTTCAGGCTTCAGGAGGCGTTCCGTGCATGGTCTCTGGATTTCTCTGCTGAACCACAAATGTGCCCGTTGCAGAGGTACCTGGTAAACTGGGCAAACGCTAGCAGGGTGGTGTCCACCATACATCAAATGGTCGAGGGGCTTACTACCATGGAGTCCTTCGGGTGTAGATCACAGTGGGGAAGAGATATTGCAATGGACTTGGAGGATAAAAAGTGTCATCATGTGTGCGCATATACCAAGAAAGTAGCAATCTGCTCAAGGTTTAAACTTATTCAATTCAAAATCCTTTAATGTGCCCATCTATCCCCGTCGGTTCAGCAGAAATGTGATGACTCCAAGGACGGCAGATGCCCTAGATGTCCTCGTGAAGGTGCAGGGTTTATACATATGCTATGGTACTGCCATGCCTTATCGTCTTTCTGGCTGCAAATAGCCAAACTGATGGGGAAGAAGGCCCATCACGTGGTCCCGCACAATATTCTGTGTTGCCTATTTGGGTGGCTCCCGGGGGTCTCTAAAGATGGGCGGAAGTTATCTTCTATTTGTACGATTTTAGCAAAGAAGAAGTTACTTACCCCTGGTAACGTTCTTTCGACTGGATGTTACTCCCACATATTCCTCATCTTTGATATTCGATATCCAGATTCAGCTGCTTCGGAAAAACGTTTTCCGCACCTCTGCGTCGATGCAGGCGACTCGATGTCCCTCAAGGGGCCTCAGTCTCGAGGATGATGTCATCAAAGGTATATAAAGTATGTGCAGCACCCGTTGGCTTCAGTTCTGTTTTTCTTACAGTAGAAACTACCCGCATAATGGCAGGCTTGGCAATACTAAACTTTGAAGGAGCGAAAGCTGTAATAGCATGGGAAATTCTACTGTGGGGTAGGCGATGAGGAATACCTGGGAGGAAGATCCACTTGAAAGAACTTTACCAGGGGTGAACTAACTTGTTCTTTAAATGGATTGTGTCCTCCCACATATTCCTCATCTTTGATAGACTCCCAAAGCAGTGTTTGTTTTGGTGGAGGGAGTAAGAATTTAGTTTTCATAGGATTCCATGAACCGAATGGAGGACAGCTTTTCCAAAGCTTCCATCCTGACCGAGGGAAGACTCAAGGCAGTAATGTTTTTTGAATGCGTGAATAGTAGACCATGTAGCTGCCTCACAAATGTTTGTGATCGGTACACCCCTTTGCAGGGCTGTAGAGGTAGCCATGCCCCTGGTGCAATGGGCCCTTAATCCTTCTGGAGGATCCTTGCCAGCCAGCAGCATTCCACAATTGTCAGAATGATCCATCTGAATAAGGTCTGTTTTGTCACAGCCTGACCCAGTTTAGCCTATACAAAGCTGATGTCAATCCAAAGTTTGGATAGTCTAGATATGTAAAAGCTTAGAGCTCTGCATGGATCCAATCTATGTAATCTCTCCTCCTCTTTGCCAGGATGAGGTGGAAGATAGAAAGTGGGTAAAACTATGTTCTGCCCTACATGAAATCAGAAATGATTTTAGGTAAAAATGAAGGCTTAACCCTCAGAACAACCCTATTCTTGTTGCTCTTTGCTGGAACAAGTTACCACTCGACCTGAGAACTGAACAACCTTACCCTAAATTCAGACACAAGATACTTAAATGGCTGCGCGGCAACGACACATAACCTGACTCACACATAGCCTACTACACCTGGCCCACACCGAACCTTCTGCCTCCATGAACTATTCCGTACTTGAGATAACTGAGCATGTAACATCACCTACTAGCCCACATATGATACTGAGATATATGAAACTGACTTATAACCTGATTAGATATCTGTCTACTTAGATAAACATGCTAGAGTGCCTTGGACATCCCAAGATATGCCCTGTACTTGTACATATGTTGTATATATTCTTGTATATATTTTTGCCTATGTGTTTTTATATACTCATGCCAAATACTGTAATGAAGCTTAAGATCTCTTGTGTACACTGTTGCGCCCGGCTACCTAAGGGTTTGGTGTGCATTACCAAATAAATAAACAAACAAAACAAACAAACAAAGTGAATACATTTCACTCACTTTACGGGCTAAAGTTAATGCTACCAAGAGAATGGTTTTAAATGTTAACAACCTTAACGGACATGAATGTAAAGGTTCAAGAGGTGCACACATTAGAAATGTTAGTACCAGACTAAGGTCCCAAACTTGAACCTGGAAAGGAGATGGAGGGAACACATTGGTAAGGCCCTTTAGAAATAAAGTCCCCAGTGTAATGTTTAAATATTAACATTCTTCCGACGAGCACATAAACATGGATAGCGCTGCCAAATAGCCCTTAATAGTTCCAACCTCGAGCCCCAGATTGGCTAAGGATAGTAGAAAAGATAACATTTCTGGTGTTTTGCATAGAAAAGAGTCTACATTCTTGTCTTTGCAGCAGCTGTTGAATTTGTTCCAACAGCAACGGTACAAGGACTTAGTTGCTGGCCTTGTGGCGGAAAGCAAATTCTCCATTACATCATACGGAGGGTCCCAATCCTTGTATCTCAACCTCTCAGAAACCATGCGTGAAGGCTGAATGTCTTGACCTCTGGATGGAGAACCTGACCCTCCTCTCGCAAGAGAGGATGCTCTCTGATCGACATGTCGAGAAGGTCCGGGTACCACTGTCTCCTGGCCCAATCCGGGGAAAATTAGGATCATGTGCTTCCCAAACGTTCTCAACCTCCTGATCACGCGAGGAATGACGGGGACTGGAGGAAACCGGGAACTCCCAGTCCACTACGAACGCGTCCCCTAGAACCTGTCTTGGGGGAAATTCCCTGGAGCAGTACAGTTCGCATTTCGGGTTGACACTGGTCGCAAACAGATCCACTTGAGGGGTTCCCTAAAGGGTGAAGATCTCTTGAAGGACTTCCTAAGCTAGTTAACACTCGTGGGAGACTGTGCTCTGCCTGCTCAGAGAGTCTGCTGCCGTGTTCTCCTCTCCGGCTAGGTGAACTGCTGATAGAGAGATTCCTTAATGAACTGCCCAGTACCAGAGCTGTGTTGCCTCTCTGCAGTGGTAGTGACCGTACATCTCTCTTGTTGAGGTAGTACATGGCCACTGTGTTGTCCGTCATATGGACATTCTTTCCCCATACAGAGGGCACAAAGGCCTTCAGCGCTAGTCTGATTGCCCTCAGCTCCAAAAGATTGATGTGTAGTTTGGACTCCGATGGAGACCAACGGCTGCTGATTGTCAGATCGTTGGCATGGGCTCCTCACCCCTTGAGTGAGGTGTCCGTCACTACTGTCATCTCAGGCCATGGTTGCCAAAAAGGTTCTTCTTTCAGAATGTTGTCACTGCAGGCCCACCACAGGAGCTCCTGTGCGAGCCAAGTAGGTCTGACATGTTTCCTTAGAACTGGGACCATTGTGTCCTGAGGGCTCAGGTGAGCCTCTGGCACCAGAAAAATGCAGGATGTCATGAGGCCGAGCAACCTCCCCAATCAATCAATAAATAAATGGCCAGGAAATGCTGGGCACTCTAAAATTTGGAGACCATCTGTAGAATGTCTTGAGCCCTCACCTTGGGTGGCAAGCTCTTTCCCAAGGATGTATCCAGTACAGCCCTGATGAACTGGAGCTTTTGAGAAGGTGTAATATGGGACTTCTTGTAATTGAGGGAGAAGCCCAGTCTGTGAAGAGAGTGGCAGGTGATGTTGGGACGATCCAGGACTTGTTCAGGAGAACGCGCCCTGATCTGCCAATCATCCAGGTAGGGGTAGACATGAATCCCCCCTCTCTCCAGAGACTCGCCGCCACATCTGCCATCAGTTTCGTGAAAACCCTTGCGGCGGATGTTATCCTGAATGGAAGAACTCGATACTGATAATGAGAAAAGCCAACGGCGAACCACAGGTATTTTCTGTGTTTGAGATGGATTGGTACATGAAAATAAGCATCCTGAAGGTCCAATGACACCAACCAATCCTGGAGTTGGAGGGCCTGAAGGATCTGAGAAAGAGTGACCATCTTGAACTTGTCCTTGACAGGTCTCAGTCCTCCGTCCTTCTTGGGTATTAGGAAATATGGAGAGTACCATCCTTTGTTCATTTCCACTGCAGGCACCTTTCACTAGCAGGATCAACATTTCCTGCACATGGAGCAGATCTGGAATCCTCAACGAGTGGCTCCCCGGTGGATGGTTCTAGGGTCTTTGAGTGAAAGCAAGACATTAACTGTGGGCTATGGTTTCCAATGGTCAAGCAACCAAAGTAATGTCTCACCATTCTTTCAGATGCTGAGACAGCCTGCCTTCCACTGGTGTTTTGTAACTCAAGACCTCAGAGAGCATTTGAGGTGGCTGATGCAGTGGCAGTTGGTAAGGATGCCCCTGCTTGAGCAGACTTTGCACTTCTACCTCGTCCACCACGAGGGAATCTTCTTTGGCCTCTTTCACCAGCCATTCATCTCGCTCTTCCATCTACCCCGCCAAGGCTGTCACTGGGGTGAAAAGGCTGAGGCTGCCTAATAGCAGCACCTAATGATTTGGCTGCCTGCAACTTCTCAAGGCTTTCGTCAGCCTTGTTGCCAAAAAGGTGAGACCCGTCAAAAGGCACGTTGAGGAGCCTGGATTGCACATTCAGCGCAATTCCCGACTTCCTCAACCACGCAAATCTGCCCACTATGGTGCTTGTTGCCATGGCTCTGCTGATGCTGTCAGCAGAATCCAGACCCGATTGAAGAGTCTCCCACATGGCTTCCTTGCTGTCTCTAACAATAGCCAAGAACCAGTCTCTTTCCTCCCCCTCGGGAATGTGCTCTGCCACCCTGGAAATAAAGACCCATAGCGTGAATGAGAATGTTGCTCCCTGCAGAAAATAATTTCCTTGCCCATGCATGTACTCTCTTGTCATCCCGATATGCAGGGATAGTTGGATAAGCTGCTTGCTTGGAAGTTGCGGTAGCGGTCTGTACCACCAAACTCTCTGGAGTGGGGTGTTTTGACAAGTCGTCAGGGTAACTACTGGAAGGGCTGTATTTTTTGGTCAGGTTTTCGTTTACTGCCGGATTAGTCTCTGGTGTCTCCCAATTTGCTGCACCCTTTTTTAGAGGGCAATATGAAATGGTAAAATAGGATCCATTTGTGGGCCCTTATCAAGGATGTCCATCAGATAATCCTGTTCAAAGTGGGAGGGTAGGCCTACTCCTATTAGTTGTCTTTATGAAGCATCTGCATGCTCACCAGCTTCAGGTCTACCAAAATCCAGCTCTGGTGAGGTGTCTACCACACTGGCTGTCTGTAAATTATCATAAAGATCTTTCAATCTAGACTCTTCCGAAATAAAGCTCTCAGGTCCATTTGGTGTACCAAATTGAAGACCAAAAGGCGCATCTTTGTCCGATGGCTCATTTTCCTCATAATGTGAGGTGTGAGATTTGAAATAATCTTTCCTAGGTAAAGGAATATAGGTCTTGTCTGGGATAGGCATCAAAGGCTTAAGAAAGTGAACTCGACGCTCGAGGAGTCGTCAAAATCTTTTTCGGCTTTGATGGCGCCAATAGTTTAGCACAGCTCGGGTTGACAGCACAGCTGCTGTTTATGACACAGCTGGCGTTGATGCATCTGGCGACGATGGTGCGGCTGGCATCGAAGGCACAGTTGGCGTCAAAAGCACAGGTGGCGTCAATTACCTCGACCTGTGTTTGGACTTACGTCTCGAAGGATCCTTCGATGACTTGTCATCGCGTTGAGGCCTCGACTGTTTCTTGATGATGATCTGGCCTTCGTCCCGTCTCAAGGGAGCACAGGATTTAGCTCGAGCCCTTTCCTTACTGGCTTCTTCGGAAGATGCGGTAGAAGCATGGCTTCCCAGGGGTTTTTGTTTTTAAAATATCTTTAGCATTTCAGATCTAAATGCTTTGAATTCAGCAGGCGTGGAGCTTTGTGGCACAAGATACCCTCTCAGGGGAGGTCTCTGATGACAAAGTCGTTTTCGACTTCCTCAACCTTGATCTCAACCTTCTTCCTTTGAGGAAGGACGCCTCTCAGCTCGTCGGAAGAAGGTTTCTAATTCCATTGGATGCACTTACCGACTCAAAGTACTGCCCTACTGTTAAATGCTGGCCCAAATGCTGGCTACCCATACTCTGTACAGTGCTCCAGTGCACTCGATCTAGGCCTGCGATTTAAATAATAAAAATGTAACAATGACTCCCTTTCTTACAAAGTTTTTAAATGACGTATTCACCACGAATGCACCACCGCAAAGCTGGAGGGAGGCGGTCATTATTCCCAGCCATAAGAAGGGAGATAAGGATCAACCATCGAATTACAGTCCTATCTCACTGATTCACTGGAAAAAAAAAACTACTACAGGATTATTTTACATCGCATGGAGGATTGGGCAACTGAGTCCGATATCCTCTCATGTCCAAGCAGGTTTCAGGCCAGGGGTCTCAACAATCGATCAAGTGATGAGGTTTGACCGCATTTTCCAAAATATGTGTAGTTGAACTCCCAATATATATACTTGTGGTAGGTAGCAGGTGATGCCCAGCAGAGGCGCGCCTGGCGAGCCCTGCAGGAGGAGGGAGAGTGCGCTGCTGATAACACAGATCCCAGGCTTCCCAGATCTCTGCCTGCTCCATGAAAGGACCCCAGTGGTAGGTAGCAGTTGATGCCCAGCAGATGCGCGTCACCCCGAGGGAGGCGTTATGGGTGCTGCTTTCCCCAGCTAAGGCGGCAGAAGCTGTGATGAAGTGAAATGGAAAGGTTTCATGTTCACTGTCTGCACCCCATAGTCTAGTACGGAACTCTCCTTCAGAACCCCAGATTGCGTGGACAGGAATGCGCGCGACTCACAAGGGCGCAGACCTTGGGGTGTCTGCGGGAACGCACGCGCGGCAGCTTTATTCCCTTCCCAGAAAGAGCCCGGCAGACCCCGCAGGGTCAGAGGGCACAGCTCACAGTCAGCCGCAGGGAGCCATCTGGATGCACACAGGCTTTGCAGCTGCAGAATTTGCCCGTCCAAGGTTGCACTCAATAGACTGAAGGTATTGTTTATTTATAAAGCGCTACTAGGTAAGAATTCATGTAGTAACCCTGGGGGCAGGGGAGCCGACTTATGAATTTACGGGGGTGGGGGGGATGCCCAAATGTAGGAAATGACATCACCAGCAGTTTTATGACCAAATTTGCACATAGTCGCCAACTTGGTGCAAGGGGGTGGGGCGCAGAACAGTGGAAACATTGGCTAGCTTGTACTGCACATACTAAAGTCAAGCAAGAAGAAGGTTTAAGCCTTCCAGTAGGCCATCACTGCCCCTACTCCACCTCATTATAATAATCCAGGTTGTAGTAGCCCTCAAAAGGCAGAGCAACACAAGTAGGATGGGAGAACGAAATGCCAGCCCATCCGGTGAGTGTCAAACCTCGGAGCAAAGACTGTGCATGTGCCTCCTACCTTGGAGCACAATCTCACTAATTTGGTGCAAATCTCGCAGGTTGGTTCATGGGAATCCCCTGCGTGTGTGTGTGTGGGCTGCAGACCACGGATCACATGCTCACTTCTTCAGTGGGAAACTCTGGCAAAGGCTTTTTGGGCAAGCATTCAGGATGGGCCTCATACCTTTAAACCGTGTGATATATTGAGTGGGTACCTACTCCTTGGAGTAAAGTATCACCTGTTGCTGGTAATCTCACAACTGAACGTACAGTTTCACTCTTGATCATCTCAGTGACCCCATGTATATTAATAGTGTCAGTCTCCCATTTGGGTAGACAATTATATTTATGTTAAAACACTCTGAATTCTCACTCCAGTTTTCTCGATCTATAGATCCATACCATATTCATTCAATGTGTGTGCAGGGATGATAACGTGTGTCTGAGAGAGCTCATTCTTTCATTCAGGAGAGATAAAGGGGTAACAGACTCACTGTATGTGGGATCAGGCTCATTTTGCCCCTTGGTCCCTCACTGCTGATTCTTATATTTTACAGGCTCGAGTCTTCTATCCCTTGCCCCAGCACGGCTTCCAACATCCGACATTCTGAGCGGCAGTTTATGTACAGCAGGCAGCTCGGGACATGCTGTTGCCTATTGAATGTAGCCAGATCTACTATTTAGACACTGGGAGAGTACCATGAACCCGCATTGGTGGTGAAAAGCATTCAACATACAGAACACGATGGTATTGTGCTGCAGTCCTGCTGAGAAGTGACAATTTGGTCTGTTTAAATGTAAAGCAGAGTGGCTGAGAAGAACAAGTTACTTCTTACCTTGTAACGTTCTTTCGATGGGATGTTCCTCCGACGTATTCCTTATCTTAGATACCTCTTTCCAGCTTTGCTGGCCTCGGAAATTTTTTTCTCTAGAGGGCGCTGCGCGTCGACGTCCGCCGAGTCGATGTCCCTCGACAGCCGCTGTATCGACATCGACGTCATCCTGCCTATAAAGGCCGCGCGCAGCGTCCGTTGCTCAGTTCCGTTTTGTAGCCCACAATAATTCTTTCTGGACTAGACTAATCACCATGAAGGAGCGTAAGCTGCAAAAACAACAAAAGGAAGTAGTACTGCGGGGATGGATGGGAGGGTCGATAAGGAATACGTCGGAGGAACATCCCATCGAAAGAACGTTACAAGGTAAGAAGTAACTTGTTCTTCGAAGGGATTGTGTGCTCCGACGTATTCCTTATCTTAGATAGGCTCCCATAGCAGTATTCCGTTATTGGAGGTGGGAGTACTGACTTCATGCTTCCTCTTATTGATGAATAGAGTGCAATACTGCCCTTCCAAACCTAGTCACTTGACTGGAGGAGGAATCCAAGTTGTAAAACCGTGCAAAGGTATGGACGGATGACCATGTGGCAGCCGCACATATGTCTCTAACCGGCACTCCTCTTTTGAGGGCCGATGAACCTGCGATACCTCTGGTCGAATGAGCCCTAAGATTTTGAGGGGGCTCATTTCCTGCCAGTTTATAACATTCCAAAATGGCTAAAATGATCCATCTGGAAACGGTCTGCTTAGTTATCGGTAACCCCAGCTTGTGACCTGCGTAGCCTACAAAGAGCTGGTCTGCTTGTCTTATCCTAGCCAGACTACTAATGTAAAAACTTAAAGCCCTTCTTGGGTCCAGCCTGTGTAACCTCTCTTCCTCTTTCCCCGGATGGGGAGGAGGATAGAAAGATGGAAGGGTAATCTTCTGTGTGATATGAAATTCAGAAACCACCTTTGGGAGGAAATTAGGCTTCACTTGCAGAACAAATTTGTCTTTGTGAAATATTGTATGAGGGGGTTTACAAGAAAGAGCTTGTAATTCGCTCACCCTTCTAGCAGATGTAAGTGCTACTAATAAAACAGTTTTAAGGGTAAGAAATTTTAACGAACAAGAGTGGAGTGGTTCGAAAGGTGTGCCCATCAGGAAAGTTAGGACTAAGTTTAAATCCCATAGGGGAACCTGGAATGGTCTTGGGGGATAAACGTTAGTTAACCCCTTTAGAAACTGTATTACCAAGGGTAACTTGAAATATGATGGTTCTTCCGCAGTGCGCTTAAAGATGGATAGTGCTGCGAGATAGCCCTTGATGGTGCCAACTTGAAGGCCTGAATTTGCTAAATAAAGTAGGAAGGACAAAACCATTGGTGTACCACATGAAAAGGGATCGATATCCCCTGCACCAGCTGCAAAATCTGTTCCAACGGCAGCGGTATAAAGATTATGTTGCTGGCCTTCTTGCCGAAAGCAACACCTCCATAACATCATCAGGGAGGTCCCAATCCTTGTACCTCAGCCTTTCAGAAGCCAAGCGTGAAGGTTGAGGGTTTTGATGTCTGGATGGAGAACCTGACCTCCCTTCTGTGAGAGCAAATTCTCTCTGAGTGGAAGTCGAATTGGAGGGCAGATGGACAAGTCTAGAAGGTCCGTGTACCACGTTCTCCTGGCCCAATCTGGGGCAATTAGGATCATGGTTTTTCGGAATCTTCTCAACCTCCTGATCATTTGAGGAATGACAGGGACCGGTGGAAACACGTACAAGAGCGGAAACCTAGTCCACTATGAACGTGTCTCCTAGAGCTCCTCTCGGGGGAAATTCCCTTGAACAGAACAGATCGCACTTCCTGTTGACACTGGTGGTGAACAGATCCACCTGAGGGGCTCCCCAAAGGGCGAAGATCTCTTGAAGGACTTCCTGAGCTAGTTCCCACTCGTGGGAGACTGTGCTCTGCCTGCTCAGAGCGTCCGCTGTCAAGTTCTTCTCTCCGGCTAGGTGAACTGCCGATAGAGAGATTCCTTCTTGGATTGCCCAAAACCAGAGCTGCATCGCCTCTCTGCACAGAGGTAGTGATCCTACGCCTCCTCTTTTGTTGAGGTAATGCATGGCCACTGTGTTGTCTGTCATTTTCAGGACATTCTTGCCTTGTAAAGATGGCAGAAAAGCCTTCAGCGCAAGTCTGATGGCCCTCAGCTCTAACAGGTTGGTATGTAGTCTGGACTCTGATGGAGACCAACGACCGCTGATGGTCAAGTCGTTGGCGTGGGCTCCCCACCCGGTGAGTGAGGCATCCGTGACTACTGTTATCTCCGGCCAGGGTTGCCAAAACTGCTCTCCTTTCAGAATGTTCTCCTGACAGGACCACCACTGAAGGTCTCGAGCCACCCTGTCGGGAACCTGAAGAAGATCTGTCATTCTCCCTGAGAATTGTGACCACTGAGTTCTCAGTGCCCACTGGAGGGATCTCATTCTCAGGCGAGCCTCTGGCACTAGGAAAATGCAGGATGCCATGAGGCCTAGCAACCTCAAAAAGTCGAAGGCTGGGAGACGTTGGGCATTTTGAAACTTGGTAACCATCTGTAGAATATCTTGAGCCCTCACATCTGGTGGCGAGGCTTTTCCCAGGGAAGTGTCTAGGATCGCTCCGATGAACTGGAGTCTCTGCGATGGTATCATTTGTGACTTCTTTAAATTGAGGGAGAAGCCCAGTCTGTGAAGGGAGTGGCAAACATGATCTAGCTGGATCTGAGCTTGTTCCGAAGATACAGCTCTGATCAACCAATCGTCCAGGTAGGGGTAGACGTGAATCCCTTCCCTCCTTAGAGTTGCAGCCACTACCGACATTAACTTGGTGAAGACCCTCGGGCGGAGGTCAGCCCAAATGGCAGCACTCGAAATTGATAATGAGAGTTGCCAATTGCGAACCTCAGGTATTTCCTGTGTTTGAGATGGATTGGCACATGGAAATAAGCGTCCTGAAGGTCCAGAGATACCAACCAGTCCTGGAACTGAAGGGCCTGAAGGATCTGAGAAAGAGTTACCATCTTGAATTTGTCTTTCCTGAGGAATTTGTTCAATTCTCGCAAGTCCAAGATGGGTGTCAGTCCTCCCTCTTTCTTTGGAATGAGAAAGTAAGGGGAGTACCAGCCCTTGTTCCTCTCCTCTACAGGTACCGGTTCTATGGCACCTTTCTCTAGCAGGTCTAAAATTTCCTGCAAGAGGAGCGGATCTGGAGCTTTTTGAGAGCTGATCCCCGGTGGATGACTCTGAGGTATGCGTAGGAGAGGCAGGCAGTAACCTTGTGCAACTGTCTCCAATGCCCAAGCATCTGACGTGATAGCCTGCCATTCCTCCAGATGTTGAGTTAACCTGCCTCCTACAGGTGTCTTGTGAGGGAAGTCCTCAGAGTGGTTTTGGGGCGGCTGATGCAGATGCCGATGGTAAAGAGGCACCTGCTGTTGCTGCGGCTTTTGAATATCTACCCTGTCCACCTCGGGTAGTTCTTCTTTGTCCCCTTTGAGCCAGTCGTCCTCTACCTCTTCCGAATGCGGAGTAGAAGCGAAAGGACTTGCCTCTCGCAGAGGTTCCTGTGGGACGAAAAGGTGTTTGACGGATTGCAGCGCCTAGGGATTTTGCTGCTGCCTTTGATGTTTGTAGTTTTTCTAAACTGTCATCCGCCTTTTTCCCAAACAAAGAAGAGCCATCAAATGGCATGTTTAAGAGCCTGGCTTGCACATCTGGGGCAAAACCAGACTTTCTCAACCAAGCAAATCTCCTGGTTGTTGTACTTGCTGCCATTGCTCTGTTGATACTGTCAGCCGAATCAATGCCCGTCTGGAGGGATTCGCACATAGCGTCTTTACCGTCCTTTATGATATTTAGGAACGCCTCCCTTTCTTCTCCCTCCGGGATGCAGTCAGCCGCTGTAGAAGCACACTCCCAAAGTGTATGGCTAAATCTAGCAAGGGTGCAAGTAGCATTAATAGATTTTAACGCCATGCCACATGCCGAAAAGACTTTCTTAGCCATAGCATCATATTTTTTATCGTCCCTGTCCTGTGGGACGGTAGGGTAGCCAGTCTTGATGTCAGTAGAAGATGCTGCCTGTACCACCAGACTTTCTGGGGATGGGTGTTTGGACAAAAACTCTGGGTCTGCAGAAGATACCCTGTATTTAGTAGACAGTTTTTTATTTACTGCCGGGACGACATCTGGGGTTTCCCAGTTCGTCATGATTTTCCTTTGAAGAGCTTTATGAAAAGGTACTACAGGATCCTCCTGTGGACCTTTGTCAAGAATATCCGTGAGGTCATCCTGTTGGAAAGCCTGTGAAGGTGTTGACCACCCCATAAATTCTGTGATCCTGGCCATTAAGGCTCTATAAGGGGTTTCAGCATGCTCCCCCGGGTCTGGCCTAGCGAACTCCACCTCTGGGGAAGTGTCTAAACCACTTGCCTCATGTAAGGAATCATGGAGTTCCTTTAATCTGCGTTCCTCTGAGGATAACTCCTCTTGAACTGGGGTTGCAGATCCCTGCAACTCAAATGTCTCTTCTTGGTCAAATAGTTATCCCTCTTCCATTATTGAGGACATTGTTCTCGATTGGTCTGAACTCACAAAGGGTGTGAAACCCATCTCCAAGGCAGAGGGTGCCAAACTTGTTGTAATCGGCCTCGAAAACGTCGATGTCGTCGACGTCGAAGGCTTCGTACGTGGCGTCGAAAACAAAGGCGGAGGCCTCGAGGTCCTCGATAGAATTGGCATTCTGCTTGAGGATGTCGACAATCTCGACGATATCGTCATCGAAGACCTGGGAATAGCCACTGGGTGCGCCGCAACCGTGACGTTCCTTGGCGTTGACGCCGGTATTGAGGATGGCGTCGAGTCGACAGACCCGTGTGTCGAAGGTCCCTTCGACAACAGTGTCGAAGACACCGACCTCGGCGTCGACGGAACCTTTGAAGAAGGATTCAAGGTCTTTGCTTTACTCGAGAGTTCGTGACGCGCTCGAGAAGCTTCCTTCGCCGGGTACTGCGACTCGCAGCGTTTTGGACCTTTGGGTCTTTCGACCAGAGCATCGCTTTCGGCAGTCTTCGAGGGGGTCGAGGCCGCTTTCTCGAAGATGCTCATCATATTTTTTTTGGAATTCCTCCCATTCAGCCCAGGAACTATGTTTCGTGGAGCAAGGGATTCTCTTAGGTGAAACAGAGGAAGAGGAGGACGAAGAAGGGGATCTTTGGCGTCTCCTTTTCGAGTGCTTCCATCTCGAGGAGTGATGGCACCCGCTTCGAGACCTGGAGCGTGAATGGTGACGATGAGACGAATGTCTCGACTTCGTCGAGGAAGAAGAAGCTTTAGAAGTCTTACCTGTTTCCAACTTCCCCCTACGCTCCTTCAGGGCCTTAGCTGTCATGGACATACAGTCCTCGCACTCCGAACAATGGTGTTCAGCTCCCAAACACCACAGACAGACTCTGAGGGTCAGTCAGCGACATCTTTTTTCCACAGTCTCGGCATTTTATAAAGCCGGACCGAGGGGTCGTTCGGTTCAGACGAGGAAGCCATCGAGTATGGATCGAATATCTCGAGGCAATAGGAATAATTCTCTACGAAACTGAGCAACGATATTCCGAGGCACTGAGTAAGCGCGGAAAAATGAAACTGAGCAACGGACGCTGCGCGCGGCCTTTATACGGCGGCTGTCGAGGGACATCGACTCGGCGGACAGCGCCCTCTAGAGAGAAAAAAAATTCCGAGGCCAGCATAGCTGGAAAGAGATATCTAAGATAAGGAATACGTCGGAGGACAGAATCCCTTTGAAGTACACGCACTGTGCCATTAAAAATAAAGCAGCCGTGGTGGGTGGAATTGCTGCTTCGGTGGCATCAAGAGTATGCAATTCCCTGCGGGGTAGTGTTGGTCATTTCCTATTGAAGTATAGCAGCTCTATTGAGAAGTGCCATTAAAAGTGAAGCTGTCCATTAGGCTGGATCAGTGCTGCCCCATTAAAGGTGTAGAAGCCTCTGTGAGAAGTGGCAGTACTGTGCCAACGTTGAGAACTGTAGTATTTTCACATTAACTATGCTTCAGCACTTTGGGTTATTGAAGAGTGCTGTGTCACGCTCACCTGATTCCCACGGAGGCGCAGGTCTGGCTTCGAGTGCTGATGCTTCTTCAGTGGTGAAGCGCAGGACTCTGAAGATGGACTGGAAGGGCCCCTCTACTCTGGTCTTTTCTGGCTCGCAGGAATATTCCCCTGTGCGTGAAAAGGGAGTATTACCTACTGATGGAATAATGCTCAAGCCTCCCACTCCTTTCCAGCCCTCCACGATACCCTTCCACGATTCCCCGTGAAGTCTCACCTTAGGGTCTGGAAGGATGAGTTCTCCATCCTGCTTCTGATGCAGGGGCGCGTTGAAACCCAGTTACTTCACTGGATTGAGGTTTGATGGGAGTTCAAAATAAGCTTGACTATTCAGGTGAGGCGCTGTAAGAGTTCTGTTGCAAGTTCAAAAGTTCAAGCTTAATAATAATGTTCATTGTCTTATTGCAGCAAGCGCTAATGCTTATGTCTTTTTTCCCCTTAGGGGCCGGGGTTCGGAATGCCGGAGATATGGCGCCAACCCGAAGTGAAACGTGCAGTTCCAGTAAATGACAGGTAAGTTCTGGATGAGCGTTGCATTCGCTCATTCAATGTCTTTGTCTTTTTTCCCCTTAGGGGCCGGGGTTCGGAATGCCGGAGATATGGCGCCGACCCGAAGTGTAAGTTCTGGATGAGCGTTCAGGTAATGTCTTTGCATTCGCTCATTCAATGTCTTTGTCTTTTTTCCCCATAGGGGCCGGGGTCCGGAATGCCAGGAAGCGGCAGGACCCGAAATGAAATGGGAATGACACAACAGGTAAGTCTTAGAAGGAAACTGAGATTTTCCTATTCCCTTCCTTCTCTCACCTTGTGTTCTTGTCTTTTTCTCTCTAGGCTCTGGGAAGTGGCTGCGGATCCGGATGATCGCTGCTGAAGATGGAGGCGCCCAGGAAAGGTGAGTGAAATGCAGCGCTGCAGCGATCGAAGCGAAATGCTTTTAAAATGATGTCTTCCCTTTCAGGATCGTCGGTGTGATGTCTCCGTGATGCAGCTTTAGCTGGTAAGGTCTTCTTTCTCACCAATTCTCTCTTTCTCCCTTTGCAGGCGACCCAGGATGCTGACAGGCGTGGCTGAAGTCCAGATGCAGGAGCTGACATGGTGAGCGTCCAGCTGCGAGGAGCAAAACAACGCGAAGCGTGAGTTGCTGATCGGGCGTGGTTTAAATAGCTTTGGAAGACGTTCCAGGTATGTATCCTTCCACCGATCAGGTATGTATCCTTACCCGACCACACCCAAGTGGAAAGTAGTCCCACAGGTAAAATAGTTCCATTCAGGCCTCAAGAGGGCCTGGATGTAGCAGCATGGTCTGCTTCAGGTAAGTGCACATTAAAACACTTGAACACATGTCTAGCTTTATGAGCCTGGCGCCTAAGGCGCCAGGACAGGGGTCTACATGAGCCTGGCGCCTAAGGCGCCAGGACTGTGTCCAAAGGGCCCCAGCTTGGGCCCGCTGGCACTTTCGTGGGGGGAATGATGCCTGCCTCTGGGGTTGCTGGGTCGGACCTGGCTCCTTGGAGGTAGGCATCATGACATGCTGCTACATTCTGAGCAATTCCATCCCTTTAAATATATTAGCTCTTGTATAACCACAACAGTGTTGAGTTATTCTGATGATGAAGATGATATCAGACTTGCTCAATAGTTCTGGTTCTGTATCATTAAATGTACTTCAGATCTTGAGAGTCTCGGGAGGATAGTTCCGAGTAACATGCTCAGCTTAGAACCAAGACGACACAGACCAACACAGGATCAATCCCTCAGTCTGCGCAACACAGGTTCGATCTCTCGGTCTGCGCATACCTCTGGGTATTACGTTGTAAGAGGATTCAATTCAACACTACAGCTAAGTCAACGCCTAGTCTATAATACTGAATGAAAACCCTTATTGATATAACTTTATGTCCAGTTCATGCGTTCTGGATGACTACCCCTATATAACACCCCTCTGTTGGAATCCTCCTGACCCCACTGAGCCAAGAAGTAGTTCTGTTTTGCAAGTTAAAAGGTTTATTTGATAATTTAAACAATAGATATAGATATCACGCTTTATAGTAAATTAATAATTGAATAGCACACTTAATCTGATATGATAAAGATTAACAACGGAGAATCTGGCACTAGCACACTTCTTTATAATCACTAAGGAGTTGAGATGAAATTGATAAGGTAGCACACTGGTAAATAGGGACAGAAGAATAATGTGGTAGAGAATGCTTTATAGGGTTCAAGGAAATGCAAGGTTGAATGAATGAAATGCAGTATAGAAAATACTCAATATGATTTCAACAAAACAATGTAATCACTTTTCTCTGGCAATCCCCTCCTTTATGCAATGCAAGGAAATGGAAGGAAAAGCACACAGTTCTCAGAAATGCAATCAAATGTGATTCAGTTCACCCCAGCAAGCTTAGACAACAGAAGTTTAAAACACAGCCCAAAATGCTTCTATATGTGCTGGCAATGGAGTGAAAAATATGCTAAAATGCTTTTAATTCCCTCTAGAAGTTCAGGGTGAATGGTATCTAGTTAATATTAGTCCAGGCTCACACTAGCAATGATTCAGGGATGATTAGCAGGTTAAACGAATTTCTGGCAAATGGAAGGCAAGCAGCAGCAGCTTTTTACACGTGAAGAAATTTGCAAATCGCGGCAAAATTCGCGAATGCGTGTTCCGCGATTGCGGTAAAACTATAAGGGTGTGGTATATATGTGGTTCTTGGTGCGATTAAAAGCTAAGATTCTCAGCTTTCAGATGAAAGTTACTGCAAGTCTCTAGCACAAACGGTCGCGGAGATATGAGCGATTAAATAAAGGTTGTTTTTCAGATTTGAAATTTTAAAGTTCAAAAAGACAAGTGCAGCTTGCAACTAGAAAATGACAAGTGACAGCTTTACAAATGACAGGTGACAGTTAGGAGACAGTTCTACTTAGATTAAGCTAGATTGAATTATATTATTTTAACTAGGAGATTGGTTCTGCACAGTTTTCTAGGTACTCACACTATATTCTTGAGTGAAATGGACCTCGCCACGGATCTGGTCAGGTTTTAAACTGGATTCTGGTCTCTGCACTTCACAGTGATCTGGGTCTGCTCTCTCTCTGGATTCTGAAGATTGAGGGATTTAAAGTCTGGATCTTTCTGCACAGCTTTCTCTGGAGATTGATGGATTTGAAGTCTCTAGTTTGTCTCTCTGGAGGTTTGATGGAGGTAAATATGGATTTTTCCGGCAGAGCTTCCAGCTGCAAATGGATTTGAAGGTCCCTATCTGTCTTGTCTGTCTGCTTTTATGTGTTTAGAATGTGGGTGTGTTCTAGCATCACTGACCCTAGCTCTCTCTCAGCTTCTAATTGGTCAAACTTCCATTTCTCATTTGATTGGGGGAGCTAAGTTGTGTCAGAGTGATGTCATTTTACAGCCTGCAGAGAGTCCACTCCTCCTGTCAACTTGCACACAAATCTAGATTTGATAACAAAAGACATTTGCACAGGTAAACATTGGTTTAAAATTACATGCACACATCACATATCACAGGAGATATACCCTGTCCAAACTTTGCTCTTCCTGGGGGCTTGCATTCAGAAATGGCACATATTTCACTTTTTAACTGATTTTGCAATTCCGGACATTGACCCAAATTTACACACATGTGCGCAAGGAGTATGGACATTAGTTGATGAAGTGTCAGATTTTTCACATGCACACATTTTGAGTAATATCCTCTTTTCCGCTAAAACCCCCCTGAACATACCACCGGGGCCTAGCACGTCTTAAAATGTGGGCAGAAAAATCACAAGAATTATGGTATCATTTATAAAATTTTCACATGTCCGCTCTATGAGTTATTCATCTTTTTAGAGTTATGTTCTGGCCACAAAGGGGTGTGGTTTTCCTCCAGCACAAGGTTGAATTTCTGGTTTTTCCAGTTCTGCCAAGCCAGCTTGCTCTCACAGGCAGTGCCCCTCCCCTTTGCTTCAGGAGGAAGCTCCATTTACGACTGCCGCCAATAAAAAGCTTTGCCTGAGTCAGGACAGGCTTTGTTCAATTTCCTGCAGAGCCCAGGTAATTCAATCAGGGAAGTGTCATATCCCTTTTGGTGTGAGCAGCAAAAGGGCAGCTAGGCCTGGGAACACAGCTGTGACTCAAGTTTCACTCCTGATGGGGGTAGTTGCCAGGCAGAATTCAGTTCCTTAAGCCAGGTTTCAGATAAAATGTCACTTTTTGTTTCCCAGTTTAAGTCAAGACAATTTTTTTACATATGCAGCTAGAATGCTGATTCTAAGTTCAAAACTATGACATTTAAACAATTGCAACCGATGTGACACTCAAAGTAGGTCACTCATTTCTTTTAAACATTTAGATTTGTAGTGTCTTTCAGTCCAAATTTACTTAAACTGCTGAAATCCACAGGTCAGCCAGTCTTGTTATACCTTCAAGTCACTTCAGAATATAACTTTAGATTGTATCCACCTCTCAGTAAGTCTTTCTTTGGCTTGCCTTGGGTTCACTTATTCAGTTTTACACAAAAAAGTAAAATCTGGTGTTGTTTTAAAACGCCGGCTTTTGGATAGTGGTGAGTACTGGTACTGCACCCCTTTTTGGGATTTAAGAAAATGAATTCCCAACAGTTATGGGTTTGCTTTTGGCAATCAGCATTGCCACTCCCAATGGTTTCAGACTACTGTGTGGGTAGTCCAATGGTGGTTTTAGGCAGTGTCCTTCTGTGCCCATAACATCGGCAAAAATGAGTGGCAGCCTATTCTTCATGCATTTCCCTGTGCATTTTCTGGGAAGCTCTGGCCATCATGATGTTTTCCATGTCAGTACTGCACAGTTTTGAGGTATGGCTCGGATGCATGGGTAAATACATCCCACAACGTTAATTATAAATAACCAATAAAAATAAATAAAATCAGCTGAGAAGTGCTAGGCCTTGTCAATAAGAGTGCAGCAGCACACTTAGAAGTGCTGATGTTGTCCCATCAAAAGTATAGCAGCCCCACTAAGATGAACTAGCATTGCCTCAACAAAAGCACAGTATAACCGCTGAGAAGATTCAACAATTATAGAAGCCCTGTTGGGAAACAGCAGTACTATCCCATCAAGAATATAGCGAGCTAACTGAGGAGTACCAGCATTGCCCCATTTCAAATATAGCAGCTCTACTAGAAAGTGCTGGCTTATATAAATTGCACAGCCCTGCAGAGAAGGGCTGTTAATGTCTCTTTAAAACTATAGAAGCCCAATAGCTCTGCGTCATTGAGTTACAGCAGCCCTGCAAATACTGTCCCATTGAATGTTATTACACTGAACAAGGTCAAATGTATGGCAAAGTCCATACTGGGTTCTATGTGATAATTCCGCATTTTGAATAACAAATACAAAAAAGACTGGTTTATTTCGGCTGATTTGTGTGGTCTTCAAAATGCCCAATTATCACATTCTACTGCCCTCCCTGCCAAACCCCCCCCCTACCCCAAGAAGGTGATCCACCTAACCCGACACTCCCCCCACCCCTTCCCACGCAGTTTCCTTCCTTAGAATTCAGGGGAGTTCCCTCCCTCAGCGCCTCCGTTCCCCACCCATAGCATTCACCCTCACCACGTGCACCCTCAGAGACATGCAAACAGTCTCATGTGCCGCCCTCCCTCCGTGGATGCAATGGATGCAATGCAAGAGGGGTGCACAGGTGTAGAGGTACACCCAACCCAAAACCATGTTTAGACATGGAGGGACAGATGCAAAACAAGAGCCTCTCTCTCTCAATGTATAAACATCGTTTTGGGTTGGGTGTACCTCTACATCTGTGCACCCCTCTTGCAAAGAGGGGTGCACAGATATACAAATACACCCAACCCAAAACGATTTTTAGAAATGGAGGGACAGACTTGCTTTCCATCTGTGCCTCAAGTTCTAAAAATCGTTTTGTGTTGGGTGTACCTCTACATCTGTGCACCCTGGTGCACAGATGTAGAAGTATACCCAACCCTAAACGATGTTTAGAAATTCAGGGACAGCAAAGCAAGTATGTCCTTTAATTGCTAAAAATCGTTTTGGGTTGGGTGTATTTGTACATCCATACTGCGTCTCTTCTCTGAGGCCCGGGGAGGGCGGCTCTGCCCCGACTTCATTCTGCCGGCGGGTGCCCAGGCCCTGGAGCACCCACGTACTCGGCGCCCCTGCCTGGGGGAGACTACACAACCCTTGTCCTCTTTGCAATAGGTAACCCAACCTTTGGTATAAGTCTGTACTACACATGTTGGTAGTTTGAGCAGCCAGGCTTATCTCAAGAGGGGTTAATGTGAGCTGTAAAGCTGTGCAATGAAATTCACTAATTTTCTTTTTTTTTTATGCATTGCACCTTGTCACACCAACCACTCCATACAGTGTGCATAAAAATAAACAATAAAATTAATACAGTGGCATAATTAAAATCACACTACGTTAATAACCCAGAAACAGAACCGTACCAATATTACAAACATAAAATCACGGTCAGTGATGATTTCTAAAAGCAATTTCCTAGACCTGCATGGCAGCTGCTAATAACACAGGCGATTCTGCCCCAAACAGAGCGCGCCAGAACTAATTAGAGGAGGGATTTTTAAATGCATCATAGGCATGACTATACAGACTTTCTAGGTCATCACATTGCGTTAGCACATGTCCGGCAGATTCAACATCTTTCCCACATAACTTGTCATGTGGGATCCCTACCAAGCCCCTGTATTCTCAAATACCAATATTGTCTGGAGCCCAACTGATTAGATAAACCTAATCAAGGCTGGGTACCTTCTTTTTGTTAAATATGCTTTGGGGCCACCCATCACAAAAGCTTGCAAAGTGTATTCCCGAAATGTCCTCAGTGTGTTAAGGTAGGTTAGTGCTTGCTCAGTATCACAGGCTTTGGCTGAAATCCTTGCCAGGTTCGTCCCCAACCAAGAGTCTGGGATTGGGGTCACTCCAATGTCCTCCAAATAGCACGTGACCCTTGTGTTCGGATTAATGAACCATTCACTCTTAGGATATTTATTAGCATGTTGAATTTTATCCTGGCCAAAGATTACAAGACACTAGAGATCATGACATAAAAAGAGAGGAAAGTCCTAATTCCAATCTAATCGCCTGTATTGGCGTACCCAAGGGCAAGTTTCACAAAGATCGTAAAATCTTTCCCTCCAACTTGCCCAAGGATACTATCCATTTCCATGGGAAGACTTCAAGGGCATAGAGGATGGTAGGTACAATGCGGTGTTATATTCTAGAATCTTGGCTTCTATACATCTCCCACCTTGGGAGTGAATCATCTTCTTTAGTACGAGCCACTTCTTCCAAGCTTTTCGAGTTACCTCCTCTAAAAGTGAGTCATCAGAGAAAAGTGCCCCAATGGCGATTCCTAGATACCTATATTTGCGCGTCATTTCCACTTTTTCGCACCCTAGATGCTAGTCGAAGGAATTACTAGCTCACGCCCCTTTCCCAAAAGCCATAATTTTCCTTTTTGTTAATATATGGTCTCAGGCCGAGATTAGTGACGTACTCAAAAAGGGCCTGGAGGGAACGTTCTAGTCCAACTTTGGTTCTATCCAGTTTGACGTCATCTGCATATGATAAACATACCATGCCCTTATTCCCATATTGCAGTGGAAAATTCACCACTTCTCCCAACCTCTGTGCAAGCAGTGACAAATCGAGGTTGAAAAACAGGGGTGCCAAAGCACACCTCTGTTTCAATCCCCTCATTGTAGCAAGAGGGAAAGAACGTTCCCCATCCTGCGATAGTCAGATACTCACCTCCGTCCCACTGTATAAGGCTTTAATAAAATACAGTAGAGAGGGGTTAATCTTCCAAACTTCCAACATCTCCCCTTACTTCTCTCTGTCCACACTATCAAACGCAGTTTAGAAGTCCACAAAACTGGCATAAAGTGCCGATCCAGAATTAACCTGTGTATTTGATATCAGCGCGAGTAGTGTACAAATAGAGTGAGTTGTTGAACACCATTTGCTAAAACCAGTTTGATGGTACGCTAATAATTCCTTTTGGACTACCCAGGCAGATAAGATTTCCAATCAAATGTTAGCAAAAACCTTTCCACTACAGTCAAGCATGGTTAAGAGTCTGTAGTTTTCTGGGAGGTCACGCTGGCCCTTTTTTAAAACTGGTATTAGGATGGCATTATTCCACGTCTCAGGAATATTATCCGTACGACAAACATGTGCAAATACTGGTGTCAAGATGTATGCCCACAGTTCAACGTCTGTCTTTAGAACTAAGTTCAAAAGGCCATCTGGGCCAACTGCACTAGAAGATTTTAGTGGATTAATTTTACCCTCCATATCAACGGATTTCATATATTCAGAGACCATGGAATTTACCATAGGTCTAACCTCCCAAGGGATACTATGGGGGCCGTCAAAAGATTCTTTAATAAACGCAACCCATTTTACTTCTGTTACGGCCACCAATTCCCTTGGATGATTCGGCCTACCTTTTGAACTCCCCAACCATTACCAGAATGTTCTTGAATCATTTATTCGAATTAACCTGTTTACATATTTCCAACCCTCATCATTTTGTGAAAACCGATTGTTTCTCACCCAGTTTTTATAATTTTTCTTCAGGCTGGCCATCATTTGTCTCTTTTCAGGCAGAGTACTGGAGTAATTTTTACCAAAAGTTTGCATAGCAACATTTAATTCTCTTTCTTCTAGCGATCTCTTGATAAAATCGACAGCCAGGTCAGAGAAGTCTGTTTTGAGTATCCACTTGTCTAGTTCTCATAGTATCCACCGTGGCTTGATGGATAGTTTCCAAAACGATGTCCTGTGATTTAAACTCAATACCCGCCAAATCATGGTTTCTGAGAAGGGCATTACATTTTTTGATCCTTCTAGCTGACCAGCGGAGGTGAGGCCTCCTGTGATGACCTCCACCTGACCCTTCAACCTAGTTCTGGCTACTTGAATTTCTTTCTCAGTGGACATTATTAGCATTGAATGATCGCTCACCTTACTTGTTCTCATTTCTAATGTAGGTGATAAGCTCCCCCCATGCTATTTATGAATATAAAAACTGAGACTACCATTTGACCACGTAAACATCTCTGACCCATCTCCCGTCCCTATGAGAGAGAGGTCGAACTCCGCCACTACTCTCGTCCATTCCCCCATCCTCGCCTCCCCCTTAATCTAGGACCCTTGTTCGTCCCTCCCCTCTTGCCCCCAGAGGGCTTGAGCACAGTCAAGATTGATATCCACGAATATAAGTATCCAAATAACACTTACATTCAAGTTTTTTAGTTAAAATAAGCTTTCTTTAAAAAGGGCAATATATGTAACAATCAAATATACTTTAAAATACTTTCACAGAATCAACACAAAGCTAGTAAATACTCTTTAGAGATACTTCTTACACACTTCCAACATCCTGAGGTGACCTCACTAACTAGGGCAGTAATTGCATTTATATATCACTAGTACACTTTGTAGATTCTGAGGTTGGTAGAAAGTGAAGGTTAAGGGAAGGAAAAAGGTTAAACAGGTTCTCAAAGCATGTGAACACTTTCAATCTTCCAAAAAAGTCTAGATGAAAACCTTTCCCAGCAATATTAGTTTCTAACCAATGAATCACCCATGAGGGACAGAA
This sequence comes from Ambystoma mexicanum, assembly GCF_040938575.1. Classification (NCBI taxonomy): domain Eukaryota; kingdom Metazoa; phylum Chordata; class Amphibia; order Caudata; family Ambystomatidae; genus Ambystoma; species Ambystoma mexicanum. The sequence continues at coordinate 1,336,017,867 of NC_090933.1, read as the reverse complement.
AGTACCAACGTCAAATGGAACAGAAGAGTCTTCAGGGAGCCAGGACAGCCTGTCAATTGGAGCACAGTCTATGGAGCTGGGGCACCTCTTAGACGTCTTACACTTGCAAAAGAGCTGAGATCAACTCTTGCAAAGCAGCTATTGCAACTCTCAACTGAGAAGAGCAAGCTACAGACACGGAGGCAAGTACCCCAAGTCAGAACAGTACCTTTGGTTAAAAGAGGTTCCAGCTGGCTTCTGTCTGGTTGTAGCGATGCAGATCCTGTGTTCCTGGGTCAGTCGTGGGGACAAGAGTGAGGACGTCGGAGGGACTCCTGCGGCAGCAATTTGGAGGTCGGCGGCAGCTATGGGCTCTTTTCGGATCAGCTGCACTTCGTGGTTTCAGCGCTCAGTAAACAGCACCACCGTGGATCTTGGACACCGGTTGGGCTTCCTTGAGTCCTGCACTCTGGTGAGGGGAATCTAGCTCTGGTCGTCCTGCTTCTGGAGTGTCCTGCGGAGACTCCTGGAGCTTTTGGCCAGATTACAGACGTTGCACAAGACTATGGATTTCTCGACCCCTGGCACTCGGTTCCTGCAACAGCAAAGAAGTACAGCCTGTTGGGGAAGATGGTCCAGTGGAATTAGTCTCAGGGTCCCACTTACCCGAGGGAAGAAGTCGTCCCTTTCGGAGCTTCACTTGTCGATCAGAAAAAGGAGTTTCAGCATAGCAGGGTTTCACCGGGCAGTTCAACGGTCCAGGAGGATGCAGCAAGCTTCGTATACGGTTTCTTCGACGGGTAATTCTTCACAATGGCCAACTGCCTCTAGTCCCAAAACCCTTGCCTTTTGAGCAGATTTCTCCCATTCATAGACAGCCTAACTGTCACTCAAACAAGACTGGGTACATTCAGGATTCCCTAGAGACGAAGGACAGGGGAGTTTCGGGCACCTCCGTCACTTCCTGCCCTTCCAGACACCATGGAGCCAGATACGTGTTTCAGCACAGAAGCCCGCCAAAGGCAAAACAAACTAAGGGCTCAAACCTGGCTTGGCATGCAGAGTAAAACCCAAGGAAGACCTCACAACCAAGAAATTGTGAAAAAAGAATAACAGGGCCATTTTAACAAAATGGTCACCCATGGGTGCTGTACTGCAGCTGAGGACTCAGCCTGCAGTAAAAAAGCACAATGGCAGGAAAATTAAACCACTGCCACCAGCCATTTAAAGAGGGTAACATAACATTTTTTACATAAGTAAGTAGGAAAAGGCTGGCCCGGACCACCACGTGTGTAAAATGTCCATGATGATTATGCTGCTGCAGGGGCGTGCACTACTCGAAGTGAAAGTAGTAAATATGTTTTTTAATCAAAGCTTTAACGTTTCACGTAGCATAGAAAGAAGGGGGCGGTGCCTGGTCTACAAATATACCAACCACCAGTGGTGGCTGGTGAGTTAGCGAGGGAGCCCGAACGAACGAAAATGGGTTTGGAGTTTGAGGAGGGGGATTCTTCCCCCTCCCCTAAGACATTTGTTTGAATAACTGGTTAAAATGGCGCATTAGACAGCACACTTTCTGTGAGAACGTGGGTAAAAGGCCAACAATCGGTTTTGTAGAGTGTAGTACAATAGATCCAAGCCATCAAATGTGCACAGGGCATTTCCCAATGCATCATCATGCCGGTCCCTACAATATACACCAGTATAAAAAACACGCTCATGCTGGCTGTGCCCATATCTTTCTATGCTGGCTCCACCAATACATGCCAGTATAAAAAACATGCTCATGCTGGCTGTGCCCATATCTTTCTACGCTGGCTCCACCAAAATATGCTAGTATAAAAAACATGTTCATGCTGGCTGTGCCCATATCTTTCCATGCTGGCTCCACCAACATATGCTAGTGTTCCCATATAAGAACATGCTCCCGTTTGCTTGAAGATGTTCTTTTATAGTATCATCACTGGGCACAAAACTGGCTCTGCCAATACATTCCAGTATTCCTATGCAAGAACATACTCCCGTTGGTTTGGCCATTAAAAGTGACAGGTCACAATATGATAACCTGTCCAAACTGGTTCCAATGTAAGCCAGTCTAGACCCATTGAAACGCTCATCATGCTTGATTCATCATAGATGCCCAGTTAATAAAAAAAAAAGACACAGGCCACTATACCAAAACATCAGTCTAGCGAGGTAACACTACTTATCATGTATGATTTTTTAAAGATGCAGAGTAATAAATCTCATACCACAGTAAGCAATGGCTAGACTGACTGCACCAAAATGCCAGTCTAGCCAGGTAATGACACTCATGAACTTGGCTTTGCCTGAAAATAAGTAAAACATGCAAAGTCGATAAAGAATGTGTCCTGGCTACTACACCAGGAGCTTCCGGTTTTCTTTTTTTTCTTCTTCAAATCATTAGGGTTGCAAAGGAGTCCCCACGGGTTGCAAACTGCAACCCGCTCCCTGGTTGACCCCGATATGACAGCCCTGATGAGAGAGTGAGAAAAAGGGCGCATTCACTCCATGGTAAAAATTAAAAGTCCTAAAGTCCAGCAAAAGAGCTGGGGGTCTCTAAGGTTCAAGGGAATTAGCAGAGGAATGAGAATTCTCCCTAACAAGCGCTTATACACAAAACGAGTGCTTCAAAGTGATGAAGGGTCATGAGCTCAGCAGGACAGTGCTCAATCTCAGAAAATAGTTTCTTTTTGTTGCTTTCCTCCCCTAGACTTCTGTGGGACACCTAGTGGTAAAGATAGGATTTTGAAGTGGGAGTATTTTACTCCCTATTTTTTTAAGTTGGAAGTAAAATGATTTTTTAGGGAATCGAAAATTAAGTCCCACTCCCAGTGGGAGTATAAGTGAGTAAAGCTAAAAACAAATATTTTTGTAATACATTTGTTTGGGCCTAGTTTACTCCTGCACATTAACAGATCCATATTTACATCTTCCCATCAGGCAGTACAATGAGTTTCTTCCTGTGGTACTCAGTGCAGCACTGGTCCAAACCTATCCATGGAGCTGAGCGGATGTATAAGGAAACAACGTCCTATGTCCATGTTTCCTATTTCTTGTTGGAAGCATTTCTACTCCCTACTATTAGATTTTCGGGAGTAAAACTGGTCAATACACCCCTTATCTGTAGTGGTGGGGACAACCTTTCTTTTTGCTTGTTTTGAACCCCGACCTGGCTTCTTGGAGGTCGGTAAAGCCTTCTGCTGTAATATCGATAATGTACTTACTTCCCTTGCCGGTTTTGCTCATTCTTGGGGGGAAATCGACAGTCTCTAAAACAGGCAGTACTGTGAGACGTCTCTTAGTGAATTCCTTGTACCATTACAAACAACTGCACACCTCACCTAAAAGTGAAGTTAGGTTTGGATACTTTGTATCCTCAGAACCTTCTCTGTAATGGTTTTTTTGGTTACATGTACAGTCTGTATGGGACCAGCTGGTGGCAGCAGCCGTTTTCCTACCTATTTTGTAACTTTTTACTCGTTCACTTTTGCATGTACCACAAATGGCTCCAAAAGGTGGTTAGGATCCTAGCATGGCCGTGCCACGAGGTTTTTGCTCGTCCTTTGGAAATATGGTTTTCTTGGCCTTCTCAGGTCAGGAATTGCCATCTATGGAATTCCCTTCCCCGGGGAAAGCTACTGCTTTCCCGAGCAAAGGGGCAGTTTGTGTGTGACCCTGGATGTGGGGGCTGCAACCACCTGGCCCCAGTCCACACCCAGGTGCCTGTGTATCTGCTGCCGGGCAGATGTTGTGGCCAGTGGCTATCCATGATTGAGATGGTACAGATGCTTACCACTGGGGGACCTGGGAAAGCTTCCAGTCCCAATCTTGGATAAAAGGTGAACTCTTGCAACCATTCTTTAGATCATCACTGGAACCAAGTCCCCTACAAAAAAAAGAGCATCTCACTGACAATCCGAAGACTTCACAAGTTGGCTAGCATCGACTCCAGTGTTGTCCCAGTAAAGCCCTGCTCCTTCCCGCTGACAGTCTGAAGACTCCAGAATTTGACCAGCATAGACTCCAGTGCTGTCCCAGTAAAGCCCTGCTCCACTGTCCTGTTCTCAAGAATGCCTTCATTTTTATTTTATGGTTTAAATCGCAGACCTAGTTCGAGAGCAGCAGAATCGCTGTATGATGTTTTGGCTGGCATCTTTTAACAGTAGCACAGTACGTGAGATGCGTTTTGTGCATCCATTGATGTCAGGTGCTATTAAAAAAGCCACATTATGAGAGATGTGCAAACATGTAGAAGTGTGGGGGCATTGTTACGCTCACCTGGTTCCCACGGGGGCGTCGACCGGAACTGGGCAGCTGTTATTTCCACCAGCGTGACGTGTAGCGCCGAGATGACTGACTGGACTGGCCCGCTCAGCCTAGTTTGTCTGGCTCGCAAGAATATTCTTCTGCAAAGGAGAAGAGGAATTAACCACCCGTGGAATTGAGTGTCAACCCACCTTCCCCACTCCCGTTGTCTTCCCACTGATCACTCTTGATGTCCCCTCCTTAGTCTCACCTGATGGTTTGGAAGGATGAGCTCTCCATCCTGCGTCGACCGCAGGGGCGCGTTGATGACCAGTTACTTCACTGGTGTAGAGGAATTGGTGAGTTCCAGTATTGACTCTAAAGTCCAATTGTTCATAAGAGTTCAAATGTCTGCTCTTCACTCTGTCCTATTCCTTGCAGGTTGCCGATTAATCCACTCGAAGATTTCCAAATGGCACTCGGTAAGATTCAGGTAAGTCTATTGTGTTTTTCCCCTTAGGGGCCGGGGTACGGCGATGAAGCAGAGTTGACTGTGCCGACCCGAGATGAGGTGGGACCCCCGTGGTAAATCAGGTAAGTTTTGTGGGGGGTAACTGGTATTGTCCTTGCTTTCTCCCCTTAGGGGCCGGGGTACGGCGATGAAGCAGAGTTGACTGCGCCGACCCGAAATGAGGTGAGTACCTCCTGTGGTAAATCAGGTAAGTCCTTGGGGGTAGCTTGTATGGCCTTAGAGAGTCCCCTTGCTCACCTTGCTGTCTTTGTCTCCTTAGGTGTCGGAGGGCGGCCGCGAGATGGAGAGAGCGTGATGGAATGCTGAAGTACCGCCAAGCAGGTGAGTTCAGCACGGCGCCGTAGGAATGCGAAGCGATGCTTCAAAGACTTCTGTCTTTCAGTTCTGTGGCGAAATGGATCAGGATTCAGGTAAGGATTAAAGTTAAAACTCCTGTTCTAACCTTTATCCTTTTTGTCTTCTTGTTTCAGGAGTCCCAGGACTGAAGCGGGCGTGGCTGAAGACTGGAGCTGCTGAAAACACGGTGAGCGTTACGCTGCAGCAAGCAGAATAACGCGAAGCATGTGTGGCTGTCCGGGCATGGTTTAAATAGCCTTGGAAGAAGATCCAGGTAAGTATTCTTCCACAGCCCCACCCAAGTAACAAAATAGTCCCTTCAGTAACATAGTCCCTCCTAAGCCTCATTTGGCTTGAGTCTTCATGCAGCATGGTCTGCCTCAGGTGAGTATGCAGCATGGTCTGCTTCAAGTAAGTTATCAATAATGAGCCTGGCGCCCATGGCGCCAGGACTGACTATCTTTATGAGCCTGGCGCCATAGGCGCCAGGACTGTACCCAAACAGCCCCTAACTGGGGCTTTTGGGCATGCTCCAAGTGGCATGATGCCTGCTTCCGGGGCTGCTGGGCCTGGTCTGGTCTTCCGGGGGCAGGCATCATGACAGGCATTCGAGCAGATACTGGGATAGAGCTCCAGAGGGTGGATGCGTGACAAGAGAAGGAATGTTTGCAGGTCCTTTCTTTGCAGACTAGTTGTGATTCGAGCCGGTTGGTCGATTTGCTGTGCGAGAAGCGTGTGCTACCAGATATGTGGAGCTTAGCTGCCAGGTACGCTGGTGTGCTACTCGTGACTGCTTTGTAGATGATGCATGCAGTCTTGAACAGTATACTTGCCTGGATAAGAAGCCAATGTAGTTTGCGTAAGAAGGGGGCGATTCGGTTAAATGTATATTCACGCGTAATAATATGAACTGCAGCGTAGTGGGCTGGTTTAAGAGGAGCCAAGTGAGAGACTGGGCACCATGTCTGGATGGTATTTACCCCCATCAATGTGCAAGACCACAAGGGCCTGCACTACATTCTGGAAGTACTGCAGTGGTAGGAAGGGTTTCATTTTGCAAAGGGTGGAGATTTGAAGCCAGGCTGCTTCAACCCCTGGACCGAAGAGAACAACCAGTCTCAACCTCTGCTCAAGGATCTGTGCCTTCGGAAGCGTCCGGTGGACTGGCCAGGCCTCTCCTGGGCTACCTAGCTGCAGCTGTTCCATCTGAGTGCATCCTTGGAACTTGGAGGATCCTCAACTGGTGTAGCAAGACACCTGGCACTGCATTTTCAACCTTCTTGCATCAACAGAAGCAATACTGGACCTGCTCCTTTGTTCGTCCAATGACGATTGCCTGTCATCACCTGATCGCGGTGACTCCCGTTACACTGAGTCTTCCTCGCTCCCTGGAGGTGTCCTGAGGTGGTGGTCTGCTCCACAGAAGGAGTCTCCTTCTCTTCGTTTGGGTGATCAATTAAAAGCTGCCTGGAACTGGTTCCAAAGCACCACGAAAGATGAAACTAAATCCTATGTCGACAGGACCAAGCACAGAAGACTGTCCACCAATGAAATCCAGAACCCGAGTCGGGGTCTCTGGAGAAATCGGAGTGGGGGGGCAAGTTAATAGGCCTGTTTCTTTCCCCCTCATGTCCTCAATAGGGTTACATGGATGCAAAGTCCTGTCCCTAAATCACCCTTTCCTAACTTTGGTCTGTTGAGGCCTGGTCAAGGGTCCCTTTCTAGGCCTGTGCTAGTGTCTAGGATTGAGTGAATTTACTTACCTAAACTTTATCTAATTTTTGGACTCTTAATCAAAACAACCAGCAGCATTGTCAATCCCTTAATAAACCTACCTGGAAAAGTATATCTTTGAAACTTGTGACTTTTGGGCACAATGCCGAAATCCATCTTAGGGTTGGACTTTATAAGGGATGGGGAAACTGTTCATGGTTATTCTTAAGTGTCATCCCTGCATATAAGTACTTACACGTGTTTCACTTGTTATTGAAGTATATGCTTTCTTCTCCTAAGTTATTTATAGTGTTGGTGTGACAATATTGGACTACAGGTTTTTACTTGCTTAGTGTGTCTTTTAAAGGCCTAACCAACTCATAACTTAAATTATTGGTGTGCTCTGTGTGGACTCATTGTATCCCTAGATCACACCCTCACCTTTCCCGAGACTAAGCCTTACTGCTTGGCTAACATATCTTGATTGAGTGTGGCTTGTCCTCAGTGTCCTCCAGTTCACCACTATAGGGTCGCCTTCCAAAATGTACCCCCATGGTTTACTTTGGTCATCCATCTTACAGGGCTTAGCAAGGGACTGGCACAGCAGGCGAGGAGGGGGCACATGAAGGAGGGGGCACAGCAGGCAGGGCACGCCAAGGGGAGTGCACAGCAGGCAGGGCATGCCAAGGGGAGCGCACAGCCGGCGAGGCTGGCGCGGTGAAGGGTTTGCGCAGCAGGTAGACTGGGCAGAGCAAGTGGACTGCAGAGCCGGTGAGGGACACCATGGGGACTGCAGAGGCGGTGAAGCACACCAAGGGGACTGCAGAGGCAGCAAGGCACACCAAGGGGACTGCAGTGCCGGCGAGGCACACCAAGGGGACTGCAGAGGCAGCAAGGCACACCAAGGGGACTGCAGTGCCGGCGAGGCACACCAAGGGGACTGCAGAGCAGTTGCATGAGGTGGATCTTGCCATGGGGATTACAAAATAAGGGAGGAGGTCCCAAGACAGTAGGAGGCACTGAACGCATTTCAGGTAGGATGTAGTATGGGAGTGCAAAGGAGGCGGAGATAGGAAAGACACCAAAGCAAGAAAGGTCGGTCTAAAGAACCCCAAGGATGGGTTACCCTGTTTAGCAAAACCTGCAGCCTGTTTCTTTAACTTTATGCCGACTAGAGAAACTGCATATTTCTTAATATAGTAGTGTGTTTAACTGGCCCAGTGACAGGCATATGCCAGCACTTTACGATCCGGGGACATCAGTTCAACAGCCAAGCAGATCATTTCCAGGACTGCTCTAATCATCATGAAGGCAAGTACCTACCACAGAGTTCAGGCCTCTCACATCCCCGGGCAAAATTCTGCTGCAAGACCCAGGCGCTAAAATGTCAAGCTTACGTGAAGAGCTGCGCCTCCTCCTTAATTATGGCACATGGCAACAGCAGCGCTCCTATCACTATCCCCACTAGGCTAAACAGGGTGGTCTGATCAGCAGTTGCATAATGATTTATTTGAATTTAAAAATGTTTTTCGCCAAAGTGCTGCACAAAGGAATTATGAAAGGGCAGTAACTAATCATACATGGGAAAACATTAGTCAATAGAAACAAATATTTGGGAATCAAAGTATAAGTAAGAACCTGAACCACATAATAGGAGCGGGAGCAATAGTATAGAGCAGTGAAGGGCCAGGAACCCAGCTATATGCGACAGAGATAGAACCGCCTCAGCAACCTCCTCCTCTGCGGTGCCACCAAATGCAGAACTGGCTAACACAGATGGATCTTGACAGCCCCCTCCCCGCCCCCCTGAAAACGCATCCTCCCTAGTGCAACGCCCTCCAGCTGCACTCCCAATGCAACCTCTCCTTCAGAATCGCATATCACCAAGAAGACCCAAACTGCATGGTACCATGTCTCACTCCTGCTTGAATTCAAACCCTTAACCCGACCTGAGACTCCAAATCCATTGCCCAGGCCCAGGTGCCCCCCCACCTGGATGGTGCCAACACCCCTCCTGGAAGGTTTACCAACCAGAGCTCAGGACCCTCATGGACCCTGACCAGCACGACTCAAATAATAAGCCATTTCCCCCCAATGACATGGGTCTACACTGTTCACCCCTCTAAGCTTGCATCACCTACAAAAACCTAATGTCCGAGACATCCTACTTTGTGCCCGGTGTTGTGTTGACCTCCTGAGGTGGTGATCTTTTCAGACAAGACATCGCCAGACTGGAATCCAGGAAGCATAAGATGAAAGATGGAATAGACCAGAACGCATGCATTCTTTCCAGATCTGGAACAACCTTCCTGCCAACGCCAGGCTGGCTCCCTCACTCCTGCAATTCAAGAAAGTTCTAAAGCCGCTGCTCATCAAAGAAAATGGGGACCACAGGCCTGCAAAGCTACCACCCCCTCCTTTAAGTTCCACTACATTTATTGTCCAGTGCTCCGTTGATTTGTAGCTAGGCTTGCACTATACAAATCACCTGAAGAGAGCAGAATAGAAAACACTATGATCAACTGTGTCAAGTGCTTCAGGCAAGTCCAAGGGAAGAAGAGAGGATTAGACGTGAGGAAATTCTTAACATGCAGTCTCACAAGCGAGAGCGTGCCAAAAGCAGATGGTGGAGGGAGGAGCAAATTGGATTCAAAAGCGAGTGATTGTGTGGAACAAACTGCACACCTAAGAGGTTTTGACAGAAAAGGAAGTATAGAGATCGTCAGTAGTATGAGCAGTATGTGACGTGTCAAAATAGGATTATTTAAGAATTGGTAAACTAGTAAATTGTTTGAAAGACAGAGGAAAAAGGCCATAAGAACATTAGAAGTTGAAAGGGGTAGTCAGGATACGGCGTGAATTGGGACGCACAGAGGAAAGGAGGGCCCAGAAGAGCAGCAGTGGGTTTGGCATTTTGGAGCAGGAGACTAAGGAACGCATGAGGAAGAGGCAAAGAGAAAGCGAGAGAAAGAATAAAAAGAAAGTGAGAAGGAGCGAAACGAGAGAACGAGAAAGAGTAATTTGAGTGAGAAACACGGGGAGCAGGGAAAGAGGAAAGCAGATTTATCAATGTTAGATCTATGAAATAGGAGGCAACCTCAAAGGCAAAGAGTTGTGAATTCAGAGTAGGCGTCCAAAGATGACGATGGATAAATATCCGGTGAGGAAGAGGGAAGGTTTAAGGGATTGATAATAAAAGTTGTTTAGCATGAAATCGATCAAGAGTAAGAAGAGTCAAGTTGAGGAAGTGCCAGTAGATCGGAGGGAGGGAGATTCCAGTTTACATAAAGAGATGGGAATGGGCTGGAAGGACGGAATTAGCAAAGGTCAGGGAGGCTAACAAAAGAGCCGAAAGGGTGAGAGAACTTGTTGCAGCAGAGGAAAGGAGCATAGAAGAGGACTCAGGAGGAAGTAGAGACAAGTCAACAAGTGGTGCAATGAATTTTGGAATGCGCGAGATTTAACCACGGCCCGCTGGAAGGAGGAGGAGAAAAAAGAAAGGGATGGTGGAGAAGGAAGGCTATAGCAAAAAGGCCCCCAAGAGGCGATGGTCCCGAGAAGAGTGAAGACCCTTTCGGCTTTCCCATGGCTCATTCTGAATCTGTATCTTGCCATTGGTCGCCAAAACATTGCCTCGCCGTCCCGCAACGTCAACGGCCAGGCCTTGCCGTACCGCTGTTCCTTATGCAGGGTGGGTGGGAAACGAAAACAAGACCTCCGGTGCAGCGGGCGTTCTTCCTCTTGGGGCTGGATACTCCTGCAGCAGGATGCCCGCCGGCTTATATGCCACTTGACACTCCCCTTTCCTTTGTCGCACTTTGCAGGCTTTTGCTTGTATTTGGCGCTCTTGCCACGACCCACCCCCTTACCCAGTAGGGAGGGAGGAGGACCCTGCCCATGTTATCCGGGCACCTCCATTTTTCTCCGTCGGCACCTTCATACTATCCACAAAGCAGGGTCGTCTCTATGGGGGGAAAAATGGAACACGTGCCCCGGGCCCCCCATCCTGATGGCCCTGGAGGGGGGCCCCATAATGATCCTGGAGAGTGTCGTGACACTCGTGTGAGAATAGCACGTGCCCGTGCCAGCCTGCCTGCCTGCCGCAGGAAGCGCGGGCGCACCGCGCACGGCTGGCTCTCCCTCCCCAGCCTGGACTTTAATTTAAAGGTCAATCCTCCCTACCTAAGTAGTAACTCAAAGAAGTAACTAAGCAACATAGTGCTTTAGTCTCCTCTCTATGCTTCCACCCCCACCGGGCCGGCTTTCTGATTTCGAGTAGTTGACAACAACAACTTGAGTTTGCTGCCTTGGATGATCATCATAAATCATGGTTGCAGGCCATCCCTGGCTGGGCCTGGGAGGGACCAGCAATATACCAATGTAACAACAACCAATGAAAACTACCATTCTGTTCCTATGCAGTAACACAGAATGTGCAGTTTTCATTGGCTGCAGTGAAGACATGGTGACTGTTGTTGTTGCTGCCACAGGAGGCAGCGCGGCGCCACCTTCATTTCACTGTTGAAGGCGTCTAGGCATGGCGTCGGTCAACCGTCTTCAGACAGAGAGCCTGCCTGCTGCTGCCTCGTGCATGCGGCCTAATTGGGCCCAAAAGTGACTGCCAGTTGCCACTGTCGCAGTGTCAGTAGTGCCAGCCAGTGCAGTGTGCACTGGCCACCCACTAGAGGCCCTGATATGAGACAGAGTCCCCGGCAGCCGAGCTGAGTGCCAGTCCGACCAAATCAGGTAAGTAAGTGCCAGTGTACCAGCACATCTTTGCATGTACTCAGGTGGCTGTCCACCCAGCCTTGGGCCTTGGCGAATACCCCATTCACATTGGCCGCACGTCAGCCAATGCACAGGTCTGGTACCTGCTTTGATAAGATGTCCGCAGGTTCTGCCCTCACACCTTTGACCCCCCAGGCAGTGCACAGAGGAAGGGCTCCCTCCCTGTGCTCTGATGCACCACTGTCTGCACTGCCTGGGGACCCTCAGAACACCAGGGAGGGGCTCTCCTTCGCCATGTGCACGCCTCGATCCGAGCCTCGGCCCAGACATCAGATGAGCTGCCAGAGTGGATGTGGAAAATGAGAGATTCATTGCCCGCTCCTTAATAACGTTGCCACACTCGGAGCAGCCGCTCCAGCGTCTGAGGCCACCTGCTGGGCCTGGGAAAGCGCTTCACACGCGGGAGAAAATCAACAGATATGGACCGGGGCAATAAATAAATGCGGCCCCAGCGGCGCTCCATCAGGGAGGGGGGGGGCGAAGAGCAGCGGGATGAGCGACAGTCGGATATGAATGCAGGTCGCCAAATGAGACAAAGGGCCAGGAAGGGGCAGCATCCTAGACCGTCCCAGCATTTTATTCATCTGCCATTTATTTCATTTGCTCAGATATTTTGGAAGAGACGAAGGGGCAGCAACATCAGCAGCAGGTTTACTGTCCTAGTTCTTGCACGTTATCATTGTTATGTGATGTAAGGTGGTAGTTTAAAGTAACATAACATGCCGTAGCGGTATTCCAAGAAGGGCACCGGTTGAGCAGCACTACCGCCTCTGTGCACAGAGCCTTGATTGAGCACTAATGGTGACCGTCTTAGCTCCTTGCAGACTGGAACCAGGGCAGTGTTCATCACTCTTTTTGAAACCAAACCCTTCTTATTGATTTCTAAAAGAACTTGAGGTTACATCATTCCTTTTAGAACCGCGGTCGTGCAGGTCAAGAAACGCTACCAAAGTGCACTTTCCTATGTTATTTGCCGCTGCGGGGCTTTTGTAAAATGTACAAGGCTCTAATTTTGATGAATAGTTGAAGTACTTAGGGTGTTGCCACGTGCGCCCCGACATTCATTTTACTTGCCTACTCTTCCGCTAACCTCTGTGCTGTAGTAGCTATAAACAATTGGCAAGGTGTTTGCACTTGACAGGGACAGTTCATCCACGATGTGGTGTCTGCATAGGTGTTCGAATTGAGGGCAGAATAAATCGACAAACTGGGCAGCTTGGAAAGATTTCAACGTGTTATCAGGGCATTGGAGTTGTGTCTACGTTGTAACAGCGTAGTCAAGCATTATCCATTCACGTTTGAAAATCCCTTTTGCCATGGCTGGTTACAGCAGTTTTACCAGAGTTGTTGCATAGGCATTATCAACAAATATTCTCATACTGACATTTTGTAAAACTGTGTGGTGTAGATCTGTCCACGGAGTCCGGACATACAAATAGCGAATGTGTTCCGATACATAATGTTTGATGAGATGGCCTAGTAGCGGTATGTACTCCGCCGTTACTCACTGAACTGTCCCTGTGCAGCTGCAGCTCGCACGCGTCTGCGTGCTGCCCTCACGGGCGGGTTGTCAGTGCAGCTCCACTTCTGCCTTCAGAACTTGCGGAGTGAACAAGGCGTGATCTATGGCTGTGGCGCTGAGGGACGGCTGACCCCAAGTGCAAACACGGCTGAAAGCTGCCGATAGTTTACTTCCGGGCTCCAACATTACACCTCTCGGACTTGAGGGGATATTTCTTGTTGTTGCTAAATCCCCTTTGGTCTAGTACACAATGTATCACACAGTCATGCCTTACCACACCCATAGTTGTTGGGGCACGCAACACACTAGAATGTAGAATACGTGCTCTGAGAATACTTTTGTGATTTCAGTAAAACAGCTTTAAATAGTCCTCTTGTCATTTGTGTAGGTGATAACATCTGCGCAAGAGAGACTGCATAAAAAAAGAACTTGTTAACAAAAGTATTGGTTTATTGAATGTCAACATATTTTTTTTAATTATATATCTATGTTTCTAATGGCTAGTGTCCTTCCACAGAGAGTTGCAATGTGTTCTTGTAGCCTCAGCTGGATCACGGAAAACCTTTCCTTAGGACTGGGGACTGTGCAACAAAGGCGTTGGGTTCCCTCAATGCCGGACCCACCATCGGCATCCATGTATAGTTCACACCGTGGCCCGTGACCTCAGTGCCCTTACCCGTCCCTGCTGCTTTAAATGCATGTCGTAGCCGTAGCCGCCCTAACGTAGGGTCCCTGCTTCAGAATAGCTTGCGTGTGCCCTTCCCGGGCTAGCAATGCATGAGATGGAAATAACCCCAGTAAGCAGTTGGACCCTGTGTTATTGTGTTCTCACAAGGGCTTCCAAAAGTAGAAAGTAAAAGAGCCCACGGACGAATGCATTATGCATTGCTCCGGCCAACCGCATAGCCCAGGAGGCCCGGTCGGACTGGCCTACAGGGCAATGCCTGCAGCCCAAAACAAACACTCAAAATACTGCGTGGGACAGTTTTTTGCCCAATCAATTGGCAAGTATGAAAAGTTACTTCACCAGCGGCTAGTAGTTTTGCCCATTGTTCCTGAATAAATGTTCTTTAAATTGCACAATTTGCAGCACACTTTATCAAAAAAGTCCCCCTGGGTACTATTCAGTCTGTCACAAAAGGAATGAATTGACATTTGCAACGGTGGCACACTTTTTCCTTGGTGACCAAGACCATTTGGTCATCTAGTCCACCCCTGGCATTATAGCCCCTTTCTACAGAGCGAAGTCCTGACAGTTAAATATGCCAATGACCCCGTATTATTTTAGGAATATGCAGTTGTATGCAGGTAAGCCTTGTATGGGTGTTCAATTCCTAGGGTGTTTTGTTAGGGACGTCATTTCACCAAAATGCCATGGGTAGCAAAAGTGACATTACAAGTAAAGCAGTCCAGAGGCCTGGTACTAACCTCTAAAAAGGTCTGAGGGGCATTAACAACTGGGCATTGGGAGGGGGCATGGGTGTTGTGTCGAGGGGACGACATGGGTTTGGACGGGGATGGGAGTAAAACATGGGTTTTGGGGGGGCAACATGGGTTTCGGGGGGGGGGTGACATGGGTTTCAGGGGGGGGGGGGGGGGTCAAAGGCTGTCTGTGCCCCGGTGCCCCTAAACTGTTAAGATAGCCCTTCATGATGAAACTCTGAAAACATTCTTTGCAGCTAGGGTCCTGCATTGCCTCAACCAAATCACTGGGGTGAACACTTCCACAACTCTCGGGAGGATAGCTCAGGGGCAACGTGCTCGCCTTGGAAGCAAGACGACACGGAGCAACACAGGTCCGTGCCTAGAAGCCTCTGGGTATTAATCGCGTTATAAATAACCTATCATAGCATAACCAATCACTGTCAAAATGTATTTACATGTATGTTTATCTCAAGTTTCATAGACCATACAAACCCCTCCCGGGGGCAAACCATACACCAAATTCCTTCTCAATAAACCCCTTAAAGAAAGAAAAAAGTAAACAAACATGTTCCATCTGCCATGTGAGCAACTCATTCAAGACACATTAAAACATCTTTCTTGCAACTACTTAACCTTCGAGGTTACAAGTAGACTAAAAAAAAGATTCAAGAAAATCACAACAATGAACACCTTTGAACTTACTAAGCAGGCATGGCTGCTCTCTCCCAAACACCTGGACGTGTTACTCTCAAATTATCACTTCAAAAAAGAGCTCAGACAAGCAGCAAGCTAAAAGTAAAGATTGTGCAACGTGGCTTAGTGACCTACCTAGAGGTTAAGCCTTCTCTGGGCGTCAGATTCAAAGGCCTGCAAGGTGCAAGGCGACATGTGTAGCCTGGTACAGAAGGAAGGTTTGTAGGGCGGGATCTGGCTATTGAAACCACTAAAGCACCCCCCCACCCTTTGGTAAGGGTGGCATGCATCAACAAGCGTTAGTGCAAATGCCTACCATTGGAGGTGATGGTTCACACTCCAGAATCCCCTGAAACAGAGGCACATTCAGTTCTATGGAGATACCCGCTAGGAGAGATTTGCAGAAGCAACACTGGGCGAGGGCTCCGAGAGGGAAGGAAGGCATGTTCACACTTGCGCTCTGGGTAGACTAAGTAGATCAGGGGTTTCATGTGTGGGTTCAAGAACCATCTTTATAGATAGTTAAGTAATAGAGTACACACACAGTTTAAAAGTCCCAGATACAGATGCAAGTAAATCCTGGGGATATCAAACACTACATCGTTAGATATCAATACGATGTTGTAGTGTTTAGCATCCTTAAGATAGATACATCTCCATATATCCTACAAAAAAAGGCCACAGAGGTAGGAGATGGGCATCACTCCAAATAATCCCCAAAGCATCAGACAAATCGCAAACTCATTAAAGGGATGTCGGCAGGGCGTTTCAGTAATACTATCCCTAGGGTGACATCCACTGAACCCATGGACCTTCACGCGTCGAGGTCCCTCCGTTTATTTTGTTTCAGACATGAGGTTGCATGAAGTGTCACGTGAGTACAGATGTAATAAAGCAGACAATAGAGATAGCACAATAAACATCTATGCATCTTCGACTGTGAATCTTGGAGTCATCTTCGGCTCCTCCCTCTCCTTTACTCCTCACATCTTGCCAAGAAGGTCCACTTTCAACTTGACCTCCTTTGGGACATTCTCCCTTTCCTCACATTCTCTCAGAAGCTCAATGTCTCTAGAGCTCTGGTCCTCTCCAGGCTGGATTACTGTAACAGCCTCTTCCTCAATCTGCCTCTTTCTTCGCTCAGTCCTCTTCAACTAATCCAGAACAGGGCTGCAAGACTTATCCTTGGCCTCAAGCCCTGGGACCGTTATCTCTCCAGTGCTACAATCTCTCCATTGGCTCCCGGTAGTTGGAAGGATCAAATTCAAGACCGTTTGCATCATTCATAAGGCTGTCTGGAGCCAGGGACGATTCCTCTTCCTCTTCCTCTTCCTCCTCCTCCTCCTCTTCCTCCTCCTCCTCCTCTTCCTCCTCCTCCTCCTCCTCCTCCTCCTCCTCCTCCTCCTCCTCCTCCCATCCCCTCCAGTCTCTCAAGAGTCCAATAGGGTCCTGGCCTTCTGCCCAATCGTCCACAGCACCTCTCCTGCACTGCCCTCCGGGCCCACATACCTCCTGTCGAGTGGCTGCCTCCGCGCTTTGCACTTAGATTCAGGCGGTAGATCTCCCTCACATGGGATGTCTCTGCCCATGCACGTACCTGTTGCCTCCCCAACGGGCACCTCTGGCATTTCCTCCCCTAGGAGACCCTAATAGCACTTATCCCCACACCCCTTTTTTCTTTCCCCTTTTTCTTTTCATTGCACTTGCACGCTCCGGATGTCACAAGGCCTAGTAGGTCTTTCTTTTTACTCATTGTCAATTTCATTGTTTATTTGCTCCCTTGTTACCATGCCTTTTGCCTTGTGGCGCTTTGAAACACTGTCTTGCTGTATAAGCGCCTTATTAATATCCAATAAAATGTATGAACAGAACGCCAAGTAGCTGCTTTGCAAATTGAGTCTAGGGGTACATTTGCAATAAATGCTATAGTTGGTCCTGTACTTCTTGTAGAGTGAGGTCTCTGTGTAAAAGGTAGAGTCATATTAGACGGTCAATAGCAGAGCTGTATGCATTTGACTATCCATCTGGAGACAGCGCTTCTAGAAATGTGGTCTCCTTCCCTACTTGGTGCTATGGAAACAAAGAGTTGGTCTATTTTCCTTAGCAGGTTTGTATTGTTTATGTAGTATAAAACTGCCCACCTTACATCTAAGGTATGGAGGCTTTTTTAGGCTGAGTTAGATGGAACTTGGAAAAAGGTAGGAAGTTCAATGGATTGGTTGACATGGAACTTGTATATGAATTTTGGTGCGAACCTAGGATGTGTCCTGAAGACCACCTTGTCTTTGTGAATTACAATGAACAGGTCTTGTACAGACAAGGTGTGTAGCTCACTTACTCGTCTTATGGAAGTGATAGCTACTAGAAAGGCAGTCTTGTAGGTTAATTGTTTTAGGCTGGCATTGTGCATGGACTCGAAGGGAGGACCCATTATCTTTTAAAGTACAACATTAAGGTGCCAACCTGGTGTAGGACTGGATATGGGAGGGTCCAGTCTCTTTACTCCTGCCATGAAAGCCTTGATAACGGGGACTTTCCACCAAGATACCTTGTTTTGTGAGGTGGTGTGTACAGACAGTGCCACCATGTGTACCTTAAGAGAGTGAAATACTAGGCCAGAGTCTAGTAGATAAAGCATGTAACGTAGAATGTTTGAAGCTGAGCATTCAAGTGGTTTTAAGGATTGTGTTCTGCACCAGATGACAAAGCTTTGCGACTTGCTGAAGTAACAGTGTCTGGTGTTGGGTTTATGTGCCATTTTACGGATGTTCATACACATTTCAGGAAGGTTTAGGTGCCAAAAGTCTATGATTCAAGAGCCAAGCTGCCAAGTTTATAGATTGAGGATGTAGATGTGTTGTCCCTTGGTGATGGGACAGCATGTTGAAGGGGCACGGAGGTTTGATTGGTTTGCACGTTGCTAGTTTGATTAGGTGTGGAAACCATGGTTGTCTTGCCCACGTTGGAGCGATCCGGATTAAGGGGACTTGTTCCTGGTGCATCTTGTGCACTATCCAGCTGAGGAGTGGTGTTGGTGGAAAAGCATAAGCACATTTCCCCGACCAACTCATCCACAGGGCGTGCCCCTTGTATCCTAGTTGGGGAAACCTGGATGCGAAGTCTGAACAGTGTGCGATTAGGCATGTGGCAAATAGGTCTATATGAGGATAGCCCCAAAGGGAGAAGATTTTGTGTAAAATATCTTTGTTGATTTTCCACTTGTGTTCCTCGGGTAGAGGATTTCTGCTCAGAGAGTCTGCTAAAGTATTGAGTTCCCCTGGAACATGTTGAGAGACTAGGAACATGTCCCGCTTGAGTGCCCACTTCCCAAGTCTCTGGGATAGCTTGGACAGATTTGGAGTGGGTGTGCCTCCCTACTTGTTTATGTACAACATGTCAGTGGTGCTGCCTGTGAAGACTTGCACTGTTCGCCCTGCTAGTTGCAGTTGAAAAGGCTGCAGAGCTTTGAGAATTGCTAGAGGTTCTAGGAGGTTGATGTGGTTTTGGGACGTGGTGTGTGTCCACTGGCCATGAGCTGTGTGGTGAAGGTAGTGGGCTCCCCACCCAAAAGTTGAGGCGTCTGTAGTTAGTATTGCTTGAACTGGTGGATTGCGAATGGACTTTCCCCTTTAAGAGCTTTTAGCAGGGTTAGTGAAACATCCACTAGATCGGCCCACTGATCGCTTGCCTGAAACTATTGTTTTGCTAACCATTCTTGCATTGGGCGCATGCACAGCCATGTTTGGGAACATGTAAATGCAGGAGGGCATCATCCCAAGCAGGCGCATTGCCTTGCATACTGTATCTGGCGACCGGTTAGATTGTGAGGTACTGGCAACAGCATGTGTAGTACCCAGTAGTTTGAAGGGGAAGACTAGCTCCTCTCCTTTCTTTATGATTGCCCCAGGAATTGTTTTGTCTGACTGGGTATGAGGCTTGATTTTTTCTCAAAGATAGAGAATCCCAATTGGAACAGAAAATTGATTGTTCTTTGGGGGTTGAGTCTGGGGGTTGTGTCTGCAAATTGTAGGCTATTAGAGAGGTGGTCCTGGGAGGTAGAGCCTTGGGAAGATGGGGGCATCGAAGACTTGTGTGCTTTAGACATTTTAGTCCGTAGGGTGAAGGGGCATGTTTTTTAATGAGCTCTCATTTTGGACTTATTGGAAGGGGGAGTCAAATCTCCTTTCGACGCACGTCCTACGGCGCGGGAAAAGAATGCCTTTTTAGGCGCAGTGTCTGAAACGGGCCATGTTAGCAGGGCTCAAGTCGAGGGTACAAGCAGGTGGACAGAGGCCCCCACTTATTTCAGGAGTCCCCTACTTTTTCCAGAGGGCACCTTGATATGGTAATTTCTGGAGACGCCATATTCAATTTGTATGTTAATGAGGCCCCACTTTTTAAAACATTTTTTTATTAGGACTGGACTCCTGCATGTTGGTGCCTGTTTGAGACCTTTCGTGCTGCGAATGCGACCACGATGGACCAGAGGACAGGGCCAATTTAGAGGACCTCTCCGTAGACATTGCAAGGCTCAAACCGGTCAATGACTGACAACCTTGAGCTGCGGGGTGTGTGTATAGTGTGCCTTAGTGTGAGTGCCTTTGCCGCCGGGTGACTTCTAACAGGAGCATTGGCCAGCTTGCTGGAGTCGGGGGCACGCACATGGGGTTCCTTAGGAGCCCTATCGCCCTTTGGCGTCACTTAGGACGCTGCCTTCACTAGATTCCCCCGCCACGTCTATGGAGGCCTCGGCCTGCATGGCGTGGACGGCCCTTCGCTTTGTTAGACAGTCCTTTGGGTTTTTTGGCCGGAAAACATTTCAGGACTTGAAAGACTTTTCATGGAGGTCCCTCAGCAGACAGTGATTGCACACTTTGTCCGTGTCCATCAAGGGGTATTTCCGGTTACAGGATGGACAAAATTTAAATGGAGTATTCTCAGACGAAAAGGCAGTGTGTCAATGAAAAGGAAGATAGGGTGTCAGAAAAGGCATTCTCTAGCACGAAAAGTGTGTAAGAAACCTCCCCACACTCTCCCTACTGTGAGGGGCCGAGGTCCGGTGAGGCCCCCCCCCCCACCTCCTGCCTATCTCGAAGCTGGTGCTAGGGAGGGAACCTATGGCTAGTTTCCTTTATATGCATAAAAACACATGTATATAGATGGTTGTAACACTGCAAAAAAACCTCCAGAAAACATTTCACGGAAATCCGCAGCACTCGAGACCAAACCACCTTCTTACCAAAAATATTTAATCATAAAAACAACCAACAATGCACAATAGCAATTTGGGGCATGCATAAATCAAAAACCTCCCCATAGCATGTAGGTCAAACAACACTCACCCCCCCAGGGTGGAAAATCGCCACGCGTTTCGCCTGGATGTACCAAGCTTCCTCAGACTGATCAAACTCCACATTCGGGTTTAATAGAAACTGAATATTTGGTAAGAAGGTGATTTGGTCTTGAGTGCTGGGGATTTCTGCGACATGTTTTGTGGAGGGTTTTTTGCAGTATTATAACCCTCTATACACATATATATAAGCAAGGCATTGTGGGTATGCAAACAAGCCCAAAAGCAAACCTTTTTCCAGGAAAGTGTCTTTGTGTAAGAGGGCAGTGCTATTTCATGCATAGTTTAATCAACCCAAGACAGACATGTTGCAAGGCTGCCAGGACAACTACATACCTGGTTTTACCCTTATTAGGGATCATCAGTGCAGTATAGTCCTGACAGCCTTCTTCTTGGGATGGCTCCTCAAGGGCGAAAGCCAGCGATTTCCATCTGTAGAGATGATGTTCGCCTTTAGTCATCATTGTCAGTCACGCAGCTCTACTAAAGCTCCTCCCACTTCCCAGTGTCCTTAACATATGGAAGGAGGAACCTGCACTGCTTGTGGTTGGAGCATTTGGCCATGTTTTCACAACACCAAGAAAGTTATGGTGGTTTAACCTCTTAAGTGCCAAGGACAAGCTATCTCGTCCTTAGCATTACGCTTGCAGTGGCAACATGAAACAAAGTAATTTCACTGCGGCAGCCATTTTCGGCTGCTGCAGTGAAAGAGAATGGGAGTGCTCCTCTCCCTCGATCTCCGGCATTATTGAGCCGTTGAGATCGAGGAAGGTGTCGTTGGAAGGTGTCATTGTGGATGTCTGGTTTCTGGTATGAAACACAATGACTGAGACAGCCCTGCCCGAAACTGGTATGAATGCAGTGTGTAGTGTTGAATGGCTGGGTACTTGTCCCAATACACATTCCTTGCTGTGAGTGTCTGAGAGGGAGGAGAATGGCCTGAATGCACTGTATGCCTGATTGGCTGACTGAAAGCAGAATGCCCTTCTGAGTGATTGGTTGCCTGAGTTTGACCCAGCAGAATGAATGAGAGACAGAACAGTATATCGGGGGGTCTCTCACTGCTAGAATTTGTTCAGAAGCTGAAGTTGATACTTGAAGCTTATCCTTGAAGCCCAGCTGGACGAAGACGACTTGCTGCTGCATTTGCTTCGACCCGATCTGAAAGCTGTTGAGTTCATCGAGGACTGATCGGAGAGAGGACCTGGTTAGGTGCCCTCTTCCCGAGCTCTGAAGGACCATCGAGCACTGCTAACCTTCGCTGAAGCTCCCTGGAAGTCAGACCCTCGACAGGCTGCCGACCAGAGACAGGGACCGCAAGGAGAACGAAGAGAAGCACAGGACATTCGGTCCACTGTCATCGACCAGGGTTCGCAGGTTTGCTATAACCGCTGGTGGCCCGTTGAAGCCGTGTTGCCCAGAAGCGGGGACCGCTTGACGCAGTACCGTCGAGGACCATAGCCGCAACGCAACATTGATTAAGACATTCAAATCGAAGGAATCTCTCGACCGCACCACCGACCACTTTGTCCCACCGCAGAGAGTCGAAGTCATCGACGCACCAAGGATAATCCGCCGGTGGGTTTCCCACCAACCGAAGACCACAGAGACGCCGGACGACTCGACGCCCTTGCTGGGCCAAAGTTCTTCATAGACTCTTTGCGGTCCTGAACTATCAACATCGAGGTGCTTCGCACGCCTCTTCCTTGCAAGACGTCTTTGACTCGTCGTCGACGATGACGAGCACCGCCAGGACCAAAGCTGCTGCCTCGACGCCACCGAACCTTCCATTGAGGTTCATCGACACCAAGTTCACCTTCTTTGAGGCCCATCGATGATCCGTGGCTCCTGCTTTAAAGGGAGTCACTCAAGAAGGAACCATTGACGCCTCCTCGAGGAACTCTGCTATTCCAGGTACATTGGGGTGGTAGAAACACTTTAGAAGGAAATAAGAATAATTTGTCAGGATTCCATGGTACATTTCCAGGGTTTCAAAGGTACACAACTTTAAAAGACACATAGTTAGAATCCCAAGATACTTTTCAAAGTCTTTATTAGCTCATACTTCAATTAAATGAACATTAAATCAGGAAGTCATCATTTAACAATGAAACACAGTACATGAGATTCAACTTTAGAAGAGTGATGTTTGGGTTATGTTTGGTTAGAATTTAGAACTTGTACAAAAATTACTTAATGCCATTTACAGGAATCACTTGTTTCCCCCAAAGCAAGATGGAGGGTCCTTCCTACAGCAGTGATTGGAGGGAATAGAATATGAGGTAGTTTGGAATGTTGGTCAAAGTTCTAAACTGCCTTTCATTTTAGCTGCCTTAGTGGCAGGCGCAGTCTTTGAGCTCTGAGAACATATTGTAAAAATAATTCATAGTTTTTCCTGAATTCTAGAAGAAAAAAGAAGAATTCAATCTACAGAAGAATTGACTTTAATTCAAGACTTACTAAGTTGCAGAGAAGAAACAGATGAAGCAAGCTAAGTTGTTCACTCTTCAAAGTTTAATGAAATTGAGTGAAGTTCAGCTCGTTTGATTTTTTAAAACAGATTTATTGATATAAGTGACTGTATTTTTATGTTCAGAATTGAATCTGTTTTAATTATCCGTTATCTACAAGTAGCAAGTTATTTTTTGTGTATAATAGTTAACAAATGCGTGATGGTAACCGACTAACATACGCGCAGTTAATTTAAAGAATATTTTTTTCAAATATAGTCACGTTCGGGCTGTATTTGACATTTAAATCTTTTACTCAAGATGCGTGCGTGAGCGTATATTTAGTCTCACAGTTCTTCAGAGTGAGGCTAGAGTAAAGAACCTTTACGTTTTCTACGTTCTTTCGCGTGCGTTTCGTTGATTTCACGGAAGTGGTTGCGCGGCTCATCTTTTCCGGAAATGAAGCGTTGGTTGGGTGCGGTCGTTATTCATCTACAAGAAGATAGCTCCGGTACGATGCGCGGTTCACCTCAAGACAACTCAAGTCAAGAAACAACATCTAAATAGTCGCGGTTCATTTTAATCGTGGTAAGCATCAATAATGCACGGATCTGAATTTCTTAAGCTGAGTTTGAAGAAAGAGTGAATAGACTTTTAAAGAGACTTTTTGAAGTTAAGAAATTTAGCTTAAGTCAGCAAACACTTCAGTTTTGATATAGTTATCTCTTTTACTAATTAAAGAGAAATTTTCAATAATCTAGAATTCAAAGACATTTTAAAAAGGAATTAAATTAAGAGATTCTTAGCAACAGAAGAATTCCTTTAGTAAAGAATAAAGAAGAAAACCTAGTTGAGAAGTTTTGATATTTTTAAGAACATTAAAGAACTACAGAATATTTTAGTTCAACTCCATCAGAAGAGAAACCGCCTATCAGCATCTACGCATAGGCAACAGGTATTTTAGAGATAGATAGAGAGTAATAATAAATTAAACTAATAGCAGAAATATGTATCAGTTGTACATAAAACATATATGTTATTGTTTTCTCTAGATTTCACAGACACTGAGGCGAGAAATCCACTACCAGAGTACCAGAGGGCATCAGTGCAAGCCAGTGAAGATCTGGCTTTGTTTTGTTCTCCAATTCCCCTTTCCCCTTGGGTTTGCCAGCTTGGTAGTTTTATCTTTTGAGAGACTGTTAGGCAGGCAGACCTAGGGGGTCTGGTGGGCCAGCATCACTCCTGCAGGAAGATTCAAGATTGGACCTGACATAATTGAACAAAATATGGACTGGGCTTGTAGTATATCTTTATTTTACAGGTTGCCCAGGTGGGGGGGATCCCCACACAGAACTGTCTCTAGTGGTAGGGGCCAGGATTCTGCCAATTGTTCTAACCAACTGCTTCTCCTCCCATGTCTATTGTTGGTTACCTTTATTAATTGAGTTGTGTGGCATTTGACCAGAGTACAGTTGATGCACGTTAATAAAATCTGATAATAATTATAGTACCACTTAGAACTGTATATATTTGCCATTATAGATTAACTGAGCACAAAGTGAGTTATTGTGATTGTTTATATAACCTTGAACCGTAATTATATAAAGACTGTTTTCACTAATACAGTGTGTGGACATTCCTTTGTGAGTGCTTGGCGACTACACTGTACTTAAGAAACAGCATGCATCACCTCCTGAGAAGGTAGGCCTTGATTGCCCGCCCATTGCTACCGTAATAGAGAATCTTGGCTGGGGTCCTCTGTGCCTCTCTACCATAGAGAGCAGGAGTACACAATGCTTATGTTGTGTACCGTGCATCTTCTCCCCAAAACAACCTCTCGTTTCTGAACTTTGAAAAAGAAGCTGTACAATTTCTGACTATTCTCCATGTACAAACTCCCTCCTTTCCAGAGGTAGATGTGGCCAGATTGAAAGGTCGACACTTTGCTGATTATGTTCCTGCCCCAACCATGAAGACAAAACCTTACAGAAAATCTAAGGTGTGTACAAAACAAGAAATGAGGAGGAATACTGAGGTGTACTGTCCGCAATACCCTTCCAAGCCAGCCCTCTGCCTACAGCCTTGTTTCCTTTTGTATCATACAAAGGAAAAGTATTGAGACTGATTTCCAGGAGCACCCATAATTACTTGGAAGGGACCAATGGGCTCTGAATTCGTGCATGCCTTACAAATGAACAGCACTCGTGCTCCATGCACTGGAGGTGTACCTTCAATAAAAATGCAACAGCATTTCAAGTCACTTCACTTTATTTAGTGTGCCTTCACAAGCATTGCTAGTCCTGCTCCGTCCACTAGAGGCCTGCCTTGGAAAGGCACGCCACTCCCGTACCTTTCACTTGAGGCCTGCCTTAGAAGGAAAAGTCAGTCTAGCTCCCTCTGTGCGAGGGGTGACTTGCAAAGGCGTATCTTGGAAAGGAATGCCACTCCAGCTCCCACCACTTGAGGCATGCCTTGGAAAAGAAGGGAACACCACTCTGGTTCACTCCCCTTTGGGGTGTCTTGGCAAGGCATGCTAGTGCAGCTCATTCCACTTTATGCCTGCCTTAGAATAAAACGTCAGTGTAGCGCCCTCCACTTCAGGCATACATTGGAAAGGAATGCAATGCCGGCTCCTTCCCCCTGAGACTTGCATGCAAAGAAACGCCAGTCCCGCTCCCTCTACTCAAGGAGTGCGTTGGAGAAGATGGGAACACCATTCAGTTTCCCTCCACTCAAGGGGTGTCTTTCAAAATTAGTACACGCCACTTTGGCTCCCTCCCTTCAGGTATAAGTGTCATGAAAGTGGTACTTGGACACCATCTATATGGTGGCGGTGTCTTGTGTACCTCGTACCACCCTACCTTCTTTATTGTTTTACCTGAACTAATGTTATGTGTGGTGTGACTGAAACGTCTTCTGTAGGAATTACTTGGATACGAATGGTGTGTGAGTGAGGTAAAGCTACGTAGTACATGCAGATGTCATTTCTGTGAATGCACTTTCCCAGCACTGCAGAAATTATTAGCCTATTAGTGGATGTGTGTTTAGTATGGGTAAGGTTGCAGATATGAATGTTTCAACATGACCGGTGAATGTAAGTCATGGGCGTACTTGAAGTTGGTGTGAAAGACAGCGCCTGTAGGCCAGGTAGCCAAGTGAGCCAATGTCCACTTGCTATCAGTGTGCAGATACGGTTGGTGCCACATGATATTTGAATGCAGACACAGTAGATATGCAAGTACTAGAAAATGTTGTGAAAGATATCGCTAGATACACGGCTGCATTGTGAGCAGATGTCCACATGCTATAAGTGTGCAGATACGGTTGCTGAGGATCAAGTGATTTGGTAGAGGTGCGACTGCTGAAATGGATGCCTACTTACTGCAGAAACGAAAGGTGTATGAATGGGCAGTAAAACGGTTAGTGCCTTGACGTGGCTTTACTGCTCACATGAACTTCCCTCCATGTGCTAAACCAACCCTGTCTGTCCTATTGCACTGTGTAGTGTATGTATGAGGAGCGTGAGCAAAGGTACATATGAATGGGCTTCAGGAGAAACAGGGTGGCAGTGGGTACTACACAGTGATTCTTGTATTGCCACAGAACTTACTATACAAATGAATTACCCATTCTCACCCAGGTGATGACACCAACGCATACAAGGTCTTCCTTTCATTGGGACACCTGTGGGCATGCAGGAAGGTAGGCCATGTGTTGTTGGCGGTGGGAAAATGTCAGAAAATGTTTTCCCCCCAAATTTCGGACTTTGTCGTGGATTGTGGGTAATACATTCCTGGCCAATTTGCACAAGTGAGACCTCTGGATTCCCACGGTGTCCTCATTTCGGAAATGCATGGGGTTCCCCATTTTCCTTGGTGGCTGTGACACCCCAAGCCCAAATCTGTAGGTTGGCTCCCCAAACCCTTTGGGGGTTACAGTGGTGTAGCCTTTCCCCTATGCGCCCAGGTAAGTGCACCCACGCATGTGAGGTACCGTTTTCGTCGGGACACCTGTGGTAACAAGGGAAGGTAGGACATCTGTTGTTGCCGTCGTGTTTCGGTGTGTAGGCAGAGGGAAATGTCAGAAAATGTTATTTTCGCCAAATTTCGGACTTTGCTGGGGATTGTGGCTAATACATTCTGGGCCAATTCGCACAAGTCAGACCTCTGTAGATTCCCACAGGTGTCATCTTTTCGGAAATGCATGGGGTTCCATGTTTTCCTTGGTGTCTTCGACTCCCTAGGCCAAATCTTTAGGTTGTCCACATGAGCAAAATTCCTCAAAATCTCTGCAGAAAGAATGGAGGTTACCAGTGGTTTAGCCTTTTCCCTTTGCACCCAGGTAGGTGTACCCACACATGCGAGGTACCGTTTTTGTCAGGCCACCTGTGGGAATGCAGAAAGGTACAACATTTTTTTGTGTTTGCGTGGTTTTCAGAACACTGACACACGTTTGCTGCTGCACTTTGTCATAAAACCCTTTCATTTCCCCAAATGTGAACTACTTTTAGTCGCTGCTTTAACCGTTATACACTTTTGTAACCTGCACAAGTCACTTACCCTTCAAAAGGTCTGCCTGTGCTCTTTCAAAAAATGTATGCTTGCCCTTCCTCACCACATTTGTTTTCCTTATTTACACATGCTAAGTCCATCTTTTTAGGCCATAAGCAGAGAAATCTTGTGTACCATAGCTCAGTTTTTGGCTTGTGGTATTGCTTGTTTTGTGAAACATTACAAAAAATGTGTGATTTCTAACTGGAAGAGCCAGGGGAATGTAGCGGAGAATGGTTTTCACAATATTCACAGGCGCCATTGCCTTACCGGGCTAACCATGTTCACCACATACCTTTTTTCTGTCATTTTCCAGATCGTTCCCTACATAGCTGTTGCCTGACCTGTGCAAATCACTCATTCCTAAACTTGTAATGTTTTCTACTTTTCCGAAATGTATGCCTTTCTGTCTTCCCATTCAGCTTTTCTACCCTTTTCTTCCGTTCCGTCCACACATGTCCTATTGGAAAAAAAGGCCACAAATCGCCTACCTCTCACAAAAGGGCTGGTAACCATATCAAAATATGTTTTTTTGGTTTCCACTCGACCTGTTCTTGAAAGCTTGGAAAATGGGGAATTCAGCACAGAAAACCATTTGTTCCTAGCACTTACAAGGAAAAAAAAAAACCACAGGCTTCTTTGAACATCATTTTATGGGCATTTTCTGAAAAAACCCAAAATGTTCTCCTTTTTGGTTATTTTCTCTCACCTGCCACCGCAAACTAGGATTCCTTGGTGGCGTTACGACCGCCCACATGTGGGGAAAAAAGGGGCCTAATTTGGCCGAGATATCTCATGTAACAAGAAAGTTACAAGGGATTGAATGGTGACATACCGAAGTCACCAAAAAAGGCCTTGGCACTGGAGGATAACCCTTGGCAGGTAAGGGATTAAAAAGGCATGAAGCTCCTATTAATTAATATACATCCCCCCACACCCCAACACAGAATACCCCAACCCCTCCACCCCCCCCGATTTCTTTCATCAATGCGCCAGGCACATTCATAAATACCCAGGCTACGAGGTCAACTGGGCGGGTGACTTCAATCTTGCCTTCACACTCGGGACAGACAGGTCAACAACTTCACAACAGACACACTGCTGGCGGTTAAAACCTGGTCCCACTTCACAACAGACACCCTGCTGGCGGTTAAAACCTGGTCCCCTATCGCCCATTATCACAACCTTCATGATGTTTGGCGCACTGCCCACCCTGCAGACCAGGAATATACGTTCTTCTCTGGGGTACACGAAAGCAGCTCCTCGAGGATCGATTATATAATGGCAACCACTCCTGTGCTTAGGGATGTGATTGAGGCACCTATTCTTCCCTGAACCCTCTCCAACCACTCCCCGGTTTTAATTCATATTGCGGCCTCCACTCATCCCCCTCGACTCGCTCCGCTGGCGCTTCAAGGCCACCGCACTGGAGGACGTGGCGTTTAGATCTGAAATAGGCCAGGACATTCAAACTTTCTTCCAGGCTAATGAAGGGCACATACCCAATCAAGGCATAATATGGGACACCTTTAAAGCATATGTTAGAGGCTGCTGTATCCAGAAGGAGGGTGGGGTCCTGAGGACTATCCGGAGGTCAATGCTGGCTCTCGAACTCAGAATCGGAGAAGGGGAGAACAGACAGGGCGCCTCAGACACGCCTAAGCTCCGTCGGGAGCTATCGGCCCTCAGGGAAGAGCTCCTACAGCTGGCAATTAGTGAGGAGTGATTCATTGGGGACCCAATCCTAGCGGCAAGGTATGGTGAGGGTGATCATTGAGCAAAACTCTGGCCTGGGCCATTAGAAAAGAGAGATAATCCACCAATATAACAGGGATTGAAAATCAGAATGGTGATCTCATTAAAGATCTGCAGGGTATCAACAATGAGTTTAGGGAATACTATAATCAGCTCTATAACAACACGCTCTACACCCGGCCATGATGAACTGACACGATATTTAGATGAGATAGCGCAAGGATGGCTGGTCCAGGATCAGGGAAGGAAAGCTCTCTCAATAACCCTATCACCGAAGAAAAGATTTGCAACGCAATAAAAGTACTCCCTAATGGTAAGGCCCCCGGTCTATACGGCTTAACAGCAGAACTTTATAAGGCCTACGCAGACCAAGTGATCCCCCATCTGATGGCCATGTACGAGTGCGCCCTGTCCAATGGCTCCCATCCGGAATCCACTAGATCTTCCCTGGTGACCGCACTGTTGAAGCCCGGAAGAAACCCTGATGGCTCTCCTCATACCGCCCACTGTCGCAAGTCAATAGAGATTATAAAATTCTAGCTAAGTTACTTACAAACCGTATACTTCCATTCATGCCGGCTCTGGTTCTTCCGGATCAAACCGGACACATCCCTGGTCGGTCCACCCAAAACAATTTACAGTGCCTATTCACCTTAATGCACAATGTCGCTCCATGTCAGGGTTTATTCTTTGTTGAATTTTTGGAGCGCCTTGTTATTGTAAGGAAAAAGCAATAAAGAACGTTTTTTTTTTAAAAAGGGGATTAAAAAGGTTTGAAGGTTGGCCGCCAGGGGACGCACGGATGAACAACTCCTTGGTGTGAGCTCCATCCCGAGGTCCCAGAAAAGTGGATTGAGCCCCCACTTGAGACCCCCCCCCCCTTAGGTACGCTCGACAGAATGGTGTGGGAGAGGATGTCTACCACGACATGACAAAAAAATCTAGCGAAAATCGTGCATGTATTCGTGGAGAAACGTTGAAGGCCCTGATCGCCGGGTTAACTGCGCAACGCACGTGAACTCCAGAAGACTACGGAGGCATCTGGAAACTTGTACAGAGATAGGAACGGCCTGGAGGGAAGCTGAGAAACGTTGTGGAGAGGTAACATCGATCGGAAGCAGCAGGACCGATTTGGAAAGGCGATCACAAGCAACCAACATTAAACACAACACAGCGCCTCTACGTGGCGAGTTGAATCCACCCCTGGACTGAAACACTACGCGGCCCCGGCCCCCTCAGCCTCAGATCGCATCCCATAGCGACGCCGCTCAAACACACCCGGCACTCCGCACGGAGAGTCAGCCACGTCCAACCGGGCCCATTGCGAGAATCGGCATTCGACCCCAGGCAAGAACAATACTACCAGAGCGGTTGCGAGGACGGAGTGAAAGCGCCCCCACGCCGGCTTACATGGAGCGAGAGAGACCCCTCTCTCGCGGGGTGAGCGGACCCGGAAGGGGGGATTTCTGTGAGGAGCCAACGCGTACCCTGAGGTCCATGAGAGGACACCCCCTCCGGCCGCATTCCACATAAGCACCCCTAACCAACATAAAGGATATCCTATTATAACGGTGGCCTCCCAAGCGAAAACGCATGGTATATACGGCAGGAGACATAAGATGAGCCGTATGCACTCTGTGAACCCTGCGTATTAGTTGGAGGTAAAAGAGGGGAGGCGTTGAACGAAAGTAAAGACCGTAATACACTCATATACACGTGGAACCACACGGAATCCACCCACAGAGAGCGACACCCCTCAGATCTTGGGAAAATCAGAAGAAAAATAGAGACTATATTAGGAGAAACCAAGAGTGCGAACGCTCCCTGTGACACAGTAATTAGTGCTCCTCACCCAGTGACACATATCTCAGGGCGGACAAGAGGGGAACAGCCCAGGACACGGGTGAACGACTTCACTAGGACTGAGGGTTGGGCCCCAAAACCTGGGGCGTGTGCCTCCTCACATACTCTCCCGGTGGTCGTGCCACCTCAACCCAAAACAGGAGCTAGCCACCTACGCTTACAACCCAACTGCTTCCCACTCCACCGACCCCAAGATGGCATCCACACCGACTCCGGGTGCCGAAACTACCGCCATCAAAGGGGACATAGCAGTGCTACTGACCGAAATAAAAAATATGAGTGCCAGTATTGGCGGCGAAATTGACAAGCTCACGCAATGACTGGATAAAATAGAAGACAGGGTTGAAGGAGTGGAAAACAACCAAACCTCAATAGACACTTTAGAGGCGCAACTGGCTCACAGAATAGCGAGTCTGGACGAGAGAGAAGAGGAGATCAAGCTTAAGATGGACGATTTGGAAAAACGGGAGAGAAGGAACAACCATCGCATTTTCGGAATCCCAGAGCAGGAGGGGGAGACGGAGGCAGACCTTAAACCAACACTTCACAATATTATCAAACGTCTTGTAACAGATGACGACATTGATGAGCCCAAAACGGAATGCATCCATAGAGCAGGTGGCCCGCCCGGGGGCCTGAGAGGTCAGTACTTGTGCGGATCCACCGCTACCAAGATAAGACCAGAGTCCTTGAGAAAGCAAGGAGTGGAGGCACCATCACCCTAGGAGGAGCACAAATAATCTATCAGGATCTCTCCTCCCTGACCTTAGCTCTCAGGAAAATGTGGCTGAAAGAACGAGATACCCGATACAGATGGGGATACCCCTTCTCCCTCTCCTTTGAACACGAAGGCACAAGGATCAGACTGAACTCAGAAAAAGACATTAAAACATGCATATTGGATTTGCTTGGAACACAGGACCATGGAAACGATCGACAGGAACCTGCAAGAGAGGGGAGGGCATAAAAGGGTGAAAGGTTTGAAGAAATATCGTAGAGGCAACGTATCAACAGATGGCGGCGACTGAAATTCAATAATCATGGAATATTTGACATATATGTTGCTTGATAATGATGAGCATGTACATTGTCCGAGGTAGGATTTCAAATGACTGATGCTCGAACTGGAACTCCAAGATGATACCAAAGAGGGAAAGATGGGGGCTCAATTAGTAATTTGTTGTATCATTTTTTGTATAGGGACCGTGAGGTAACGGTCCCCGCTAGTGGTTCGGTGCCGGGACAGTCTCGTCAACTGAAACCGGTCGAACGCCACCACATGGAGGGAGGGGAGGCGACAGGGAGGGGAACACGGGCTAAGGGGAAAACTGAAGAATGGACTAGTGCAGAATACTGAATGCACAAAAATGTCACGTGGCTACTTGAAATTAGAACAAGTCGGCGGACACAAATGAATGATGTGCATAATCTCGGACTATATAAAGATGGCTGCCGCTGAATCCCAAAGCAGGGGCTCCATAAGGGTGGGAACGCTCAATGTCAAGGGTCTTAACTCACCGACCAAGAGATCACTGGTCTATAGAGAATTTCGTCGCACCAAAATTGACATCCTCCTCTTACAGGAGACCAAGTACATGAAAGGTGATGAGAGGCCTGTACTGGGAACACGAAGTGGAATCGAATTCTGGGGCTCAGGCACATTGAGGGGGGGGGTGGAATTCTCATTAGGAAAGGAATTGATTTCAATATTGCCAAGACCTGGTCAGACATGGAGGGTCGCGCTTTACTAGTGACGGGAACCATTGGAAATGTGCCTATCACAATTGCCACAATTTACGCCCCCAATGTGAACCAGATGAGATTTCTCGCCAAAACAATCCCCAAAATCATGTTAGAATCCTCTGGCCATGTCATCTTGGGAGGGAATTTCAATATATGGGCCAACCCCACACTAGACCGCAAAACTGCGAACCCCACACCACAAGACACTACCAGACAGGCAAACGCTAGTTTTGCCGAAATGATGAATCTGTTTGGTATGGTTAATGTATGGAGACAAATGCACCCCAATGAGAAAGCCTATACGTTCTTTTCAGCCCCACACAATACCTTTACTCGCATTGATTACATTTACCTCACCAAAGAAGTCCACAATCACTCAACAAACTCAGAGATTACCCCAATCACATGGTCTGACCATGATATGGTCACCATCGATGTCCAATGGGAGCATCTACCACGTAAAAATGGAAAATGGAGGTGTAACGAAACTCTGTGGAAAGACCCTGTCTTTCAGACGGAGTTGGAAACCGAAATTACCGAATATTTTAGAATTGATAACACAGGTGAGGTCTCCAAGCAAGGTGTTTGGGATGTGGGGAAAGCAACTTGGAGAGGTATCCTTATAAGAGAGGGCGCTCGGAAAAAAAGAGAGAGAACATTGATTGAAAACAGAATTAGAGAGGAAATCCACCGGCTTGATAAAGAAGCAAAAGAGGGGGACCCCCCAGATCAGAGTAGGATAGATGAGGCAAGGAAGAAAAGAGGAGCTCTGCCTTCTAGAGCACGATCAAATCACCTGCAAACTCCTGCTATTAAAACAAAGGTTCTATGGGAAAGGAGATAAAGCAGATGCATTATTAGCGGCCAGATTGAGGGAACAACGAGCAGAACGCAGAGTCCGAGAGATAGTGGACGGGGGGCCTGACACGGATGTTAGCAAAACTACTATCCCTGAAGCATTCGCAGACTTCTATGAAGCGCTATACACCCCGGAGACAGTCCGAAACTCGCACGACATCGAGTCATATTTAAACAACATAGCAATGCCCAAAATAACCTCCGCAGTCTCAGCCTGCCTGGAAACCCCCATAACGGGGGAAGAAATACAAAACGCAATAAAAAGATTGACCCTATGTAAATCCCCAGGAGAGGATGGATATACGGCTGTTTTTTACAAGTCATTTAGTGCCTAACTTACCCCTTTCTTGGTCAAGCTATTTAACGAAATCCTGGAAACAGGCAAACCACCTGACTCCTTTGCTAGGGCCCTTATCCCAGTGATCCCAAAGGAGGGAAAGGACCCCAAAAAATGTGGATCGTATCGCCCCATATCTTTGTTAAATGTAGATGCAAAAATCTACACAACAGTCCTTGCTGCCAGAACTGAATCACATAAACCCCATCTTGTCCTCCCCAATAAAGTAGGATTCATACTAGGCCGGCAAGGAGCCGACACTATGCGCAAGACACTACACCTAATACATGCCTCTGCAAACATGGTGGGAGACCCAACCTTGCTCTCCATCGATGCAGAAAAAGCTTTCGACAGGGTCAACTGGGACTTTCTAATGTACCTCCTGCGCAAGAATGGCATAGGACCCAGGTTTAGAAGGGGAATGCAGGCAGTATATACAAAACCTAGAGCGTCGGTATCCGTCAACGGAGAATATTCCAGGTGGTTTGAACTAAAGCAAGGTACCAGGCAGGGATGCCCACTGTCAGCTATTCTGTTTGCCCTCTCACTTGAACCACTCGCACAAAAGATGAGAAGCGACACACAGATAGAGGGAATCCACTTAGGCCAGGCAGAGTACAAAGTGGCATTTTATGCTGACGACATACTCCTACATCTGACCAACCCGGAGACGTCCATCCCCAGAGCCATGTTCCTCCTCGAAGAATATGGGTGCATTTCCGGTTTTAAGATCAATCGCGCTAAATCAATTCTGTTCCCTCTGAAAGGGTCCGTGGAGGAAAATGAAATCAAATATTCCCCTCTTGGCTTATGCATCGAGCACAATGAGTTGAAATATCTAGGGATACAAATTACAAAGAGCATAGAAACCCTATACGAAGCCAACTTCCCTAAACTCCTTGAAAACTTCCATGTGGACCTCGTTAGATGGAACAAATTAACAATATCCTGGTTGGGGCGCCTTAACGCAATAAAAATGGTCTGTATCCCCAGATTCCTATACCCCTTTCAAATGCTACAAATTCACATTCCAGAGAGCTACTTTCTAGAGGTTAAGAGGGGAATCCTACAATTCCTGTGGCAAGGGAAGAAGGCAAGGATAGCATATAACACTTTGACACTACCCAAGGAAAAGGGTGGGGTAGGCCTCCCAGACCTCAAACAATATTATAAGGCAGCCCAGTTAAGAGTACTAATCCCCCATTTACGAAACCAGAGCGAACCACAATGGATTGCAATGGATAACCATTACTTCCATCCGGCAACGGTCTCAGAGTGGTTGTGGGCCCCAAGAAAGAGGATACGGACTAAATCAAAGGCGCATCCGATACTGGCAACTATCTGGGACATATGGGAAGAAGGCGCAGAGACGAAAAAGATCACCACATGGCTGTCACCCTAAGACACTT
Organism: Ambystoma mexicanum; assembly: GCF_040938575.1. Classification (NCBI taxonomy): domain Eukaryota; kingdom Metazoa; phylum Chordata; class Amphibia; order Caudata; family Ambystomatidae; genus Ambystoma; species Ambystoma mexicanum. The sequence continues at coordinate 1,335,982,295 of NC_090933.1, read as the reverse complement.
ATGGTGTCCGGGCATAAATAATCATATCCCCAACGTTGACAGATTCCAGACTTGGTACGAGGCAGGGTTGGAGAAGGTGGGTCAGCTGGTGCGGAGCGAATCCTTCATAACGCTGCCGGAGCTAACAGAAGCTTTAGGAATAGGAGTATTGTCCACATTCCACTATTTACAGATAAAAGGAGCCTTGACCAAACAGGAATGGAAGGAGAAATTGAGTAGAGAACTCACCCCCTTTGAGAAACTACTTGATTCCAGAACAACCATGAAGGGCCTAATTTCCATCATATACAAGACATTAATAGAGGCGGGAAAAGGAAATACAGAACATCTCAGGGTAAGATGGGAGAGGGACCGGAAGAATAGACATAGATGGGGATACATGGGATAAGATGTGCCGCGCAACATTCAAAACCTCAATATCCTCTCAATATAAAATGCATGCTGTTAAGCTCTTACACAGGTGGCAATATGATCCAAGCAGGCTATCCAGAATGTATCAAACAACTAGCCCCTTGTGCTGGCGTGAATGTGGAATAATTGCCGATGATTGGCACATGTGGTGGGAATGTCCACGAATTAAGGTTTACTGGGACGAAGTCCTTGGATGGATCAGGGCCATAGATGGTCTCCATAGACTTGCAGACACTTACCTAGTTCTCTTTGGGTTTGAAAAAGATGAGGATGAATGGAGAAAAGTACAGGGCCTGGCCCCGCATCTGTTGCTTGTCGCTCGAGCGCTCCTAACAATAAAATGGAAATCCCCCACGGCCCCTTCCGAAAAAGATTGTGGCAATGTGGCAATGAATATGTGCACTATGGAGAAAATAATGGCATCCTTGCATGGTAAATCGACTCCGTGCGATACCCTATGGGCAGACTTCCTGGATAAATACGCACCTGAGGTAGTGAATGGGGCAGAAACCGCCCAAGCTTAGTTTGAATTATGCGCCCACACGGTAGAGTAATGACACCCCTTCAATCCCAGCAATACACAATTGGACGTCACAGAGAAAGACCAAAGAAACTGAACTGAAGACGCAAGAGCACCCGCCCCCCAACAAAGGAGATCCCAAATAAAATGGAGTAAAATATCAAGTACAGAACCCGTAGACACATTAAAATTAGAATATACGCACGGACATGCACTAATTTAGGAGTTATAGACCCAGCCCAGGGGGTGGGAGGAGGAGGGGGGGGGAATTGATGAAACGAGAACGAGAGAAGTAACTTGTTGTGCTCTGTCAAAATTAGTCACCAGATCGACCTGTGAATGTACGATACTATGCTAGGGTACCAACAGGTACAATAATTTCATGTTCTTTTGTTGTTCACTTCCTCTTTGTTTGCTTCTCTGACAATATTTTGACGTACAAATATGCATGTATGAACACGCATCGTTTGCTTACCCTCGAATGCGAGAAAATTGTTTCTTTTTCTTCTATGTAAAACCTAATAAAACCAAATTTAAAAAAAAAAAGGTTTGAAATACACCTTTCACCTGAAATGTGAAAGTAGAAATGTCCATTTGAGCCAAGTCGCACATTCCACAACGCCACCTAGTAGCCATCGATGGAAGTTCACCTCCAGTTCTGAGCCACAACAGCAAGGCATTGTGGGTGTGCAAATGATATATAGAATGTTCATCCAGAAGTCGATACTTGATTAGGCTAATAAAGTCATTTATTTTGCATATTTGCAAGCTTTCCTGGAATGTCTCCACTTGCTCAGGCAGAGATGAAATGAAACTTTTGAAAAACATCACAGCACTACAGCTTACATAGCCCCTCCTGCAGATACCCAATTATCTGTGCCAGTCAGTATCCGATTACTTCCTTACCCTCCCTTCCCAGTTACACGACTTTGGACTGAACTAATTGGGACATTGAAACTTACCCGATTAGACCAGACACTTTCCATAATATTTTCCAAAGCCGTTCACAAACATTGAACTGGCACTGCACCAGCCCACCAGCCTCTCTAAGGCAATTAATTGTTGCTGTGCTCCCTCCAACCATGCCCAATCTTCGCACAAAATGCCCCAGCTGAAAAGCTTCACAGAGACTTGTCAGGGCATTGTCCATAGTCAACCCCACCCTCTTGACTGTGATGTAACATAATCCCGATATGGTATTTGACACAAAGTTTCCATACTAGGCTCCACGGGCCGAACACAAACTGGCTTTCAGACTTTTAGAGGCACAAGACTGATAGGTTGATGTTTGTGCTACCACTGATCTCGTACGTAAAGGGACTGGCCTGCAGATACAATGCCCGACACCTAACCATCCCCTCCTGCCTTCCTTTCGCATTACAGGGTGGGCTTTTATTTTTTTTCCCCACTCGCCCGTTTCACTGACCCCACTTAACATAGTGTACCATTTACACTTTCAAGAATGCAATGTGTGGGGAAGTTGAACATCCAATAAATGCCTCTCTGACCAAAACTACAAATCAGGTATAGGTAACGGGTTATCTTCAGGAGGAGCTATGTAAGCTGTAATGCTGTGATGTTTTTCAAATGTTTCATTCCAACTCTGCCTGAGGAAGTGGAGACATTCCACGAAAGCTTGCAAATAAGCAAATAAATGACTTTGTTAGCCTAATTAAGGTATCGACTCGTCGTTTGCTTCTGAATCAACATTCAATTCAACCCGTGGTTAACAGGTTACAAGCAAACCGAAATAAGTATTATATTTACATACAAACACGCTGTGCATTGGCCTAAAGAGTGGTAAACACCACTTTACACTCCATATACTAATAAGCAGTTTGATGCAATAAAAGCAAACTCTGGCAAGTAAAGTGGGAGATAATACACCCGGTTGTATATTGTAAGGCGTGCGCCATGGATTGAGCAGTCCCTTCCTAATCAGTTTAGTTCCAGTGTCCCAATTAGTGCAGTTCACAGGCACGTAACTGGGAAGAAAGGGTTATGAAGTACTTAATATCCACTACACAACAGTAAACCTCAGCCAAAAGTAAATAAAAATGTTAAAAGCAGACTTTCAAGAAAAATAGGTTTAGACAAAAATAAAGGGTTATTTTTCCAAGTCCACCAATGTAGAGCTTACGCAGAGGGATGAGAGGAACCTAAGCCATAACTCGATAGCCCACGGCCAGCGAAGGCTAGAGTTAGGCAGTGGACTTTACGCCAATGCAATCCCTATGGGGCGACAGTAAGTCATATGACCACTTGCGCCCTATAAATCAGATTCTGAAAAATACAATCCACATGTTTTGAAGAATTGCTGGGGCAACTTTTGCTTTTGCAGGCAGTTGTCAGGTCACAGGTGCAATGGATGATGTTGGGGGATAAGTGACGGTTCCAACTGCCAATGCAGATTTGTTTCCAAAAGAGCCGCAGCAGGATAGGGCAGACAACGTTAAAAGACAATCATTGACTTACATGTCAAGGATGGATCCCACAGGACACAGCAGGTTCAGTGAAGTGTCAAAGAAATCTGGTCTCGGGTCAGTAGGCTCAACTCGTGGTGGCAGCTGAAAACTGGGTCCAGTCAGGTCCCAGAGAGCCGCAGCTGCAGGCAAAGATGCTTCAGGGCTACAAGCTGAAGGACTGTCAAGTCCCAAGGTTCAAATCGGGAACACATGTGATACAGCAGTTCTCAGGATGGCCCAGAGACATTTCAGGAAAGGACACTGGTTGCACCACTAGTCTAGGAGTAGGTGGCACCGACAAAGGTCCTCCCTGGTCACAGGAGAAGCATTCGAGTATTCCTGTGATTGGCTTTTGCAATACTGCATGCTTATGTTGCAGTCCTCTGGATCTTCGCAGATCGGTCTCCTTAAATTCCTGGCTTCAGTGGGCCACCTCCAGTTTAGCTGCAGACCCAAAACCCAGGTTGGTGTTTACCCCAGACATCCAATGGGAAGGATCTGGACCATTCAAACTGGAAGTGGATCTCCGCCCATGGGCAGCCAGCTACCCCACAATGGCCCAGCAATTGACATACTCAGGGGAAAATGTGTATTGGGACCAGACAGTCACAAACCTAGTTTCTAACAGTTTCAGTTACGCAGGCGGACCCAGGCAAAGGTCACACCTTCATTTTGAGTTTTCTTGTCATAGATGGCAGCAAGACTACCAAAAAGCAATGTGACAACAGGACAGGTCTTAAACATAGGCACAGCCATTTTGATTATATGGTTCGTAAAATGTTATTATTGGGGTAAAAAAAAGAAAGAAAATAAAATGATGTTGCAGAAAAAGCACTGGAAAATACTGAAAAACATAATTCACTGCAATCAGCTCATAGGCACATGTTATGTTATGTTACTTTGCATTTATATAGCGCCTTATGTACCATTGGTATGATCTCAAGGTGCTCACAAAGGCATACAAAAATATTAACAGACAACAACAAAAAAGGGACACAATGTCCCTGTAAAAACTCCAGTGAAGACACAGGAAAACATGAATGGAAAAAAGGCCTCCCTGCACTGGCAGTTTAAGGGCAGACCGAACAGCGGCGCCAAGGAGAGCAGGTAAATTTAGTCAATAAGGCTGCACTCGCCTAATAATGTACCCAACATTCCTAGAGTAAGAGATATGGCGGATTCCCATTGAAGTCAATGGCAGGACAGCTGCAAAAAGACAAAATGTCCATAATAATACTAGAGCACAATATGCGGTTAAACGCAAAGGCCAAATGACCACTTCCAGACAAGGGGATAATATTGCTGGATACTAAGAGACAGCTTGTGACCAATGAAGCGGACAACATTGTTCTTTTCTCCAATTCCTGGGGTGAAATGTTGCACACACACTAAGCATTGAGCAAGTACAGCAAGGTACAGTGCCACAGGGAAGGATGTCACACAGAAAGGAGAACTCAAGCACAAGATGCGACAGAGGGGCCCCTAATGAAGCAGAATTGCACTGGGAATATTGAAACCATGTGACCAAAAGATCATCAACATTGACTGCAAATTGTGCCCTGCAGGCTAGCGCGTGAACAATGCGGACGTGAGCTGAGTGAGCTCCCGTAAGCGCTGATACAATCCTGCACTTTTATCCTTATTCTTGGGGATTTCGCGTGACACAAACGTCGCGACCGTGCCCGTGAAGCTGTGGGCTAGGATCGACTGAAATCTGGGCACCTATCTGCCCACCCGGCGGGCAAAATCCACAGCTTGCTGAAGGCCGGCAGCCCTGTCCAAATTGCCAAACCAAGATGGCCGCCGGGGTCCGAGGACAGACCTCCTCCACATGTTTGGGCGGCTTGGGGTGGCCTGACACGGTGCGGTGCAGAGCGGAGCGCGAGGCGGACACCAGTGAGCGCCCGCTCTTCCCCGCCACGCAAGCAGGAGGCTGTGAGCGGGGGCCGGCCAGCTGAGCCTGCTAACATCAGGACGACGCCCGGACGGACCCGAGCAGCAGGGGGGTAGAGGAGAGATAGAGGAGCCCTCCTGCGATCCCGGTGACGGGCGGCTCCTGTTTCCTGGGCTGTCTCGACTCGGCGCCCGGACTGCAGAGGACGGCAGCGGCTCGGCTCGACCGCGCCGGAGGTAGGTGGGTTCCCCCCCCTCCCCCTGCTCCATACAGAAAACGGAGTCTGGTGCCACAACACACAGGAGGCAAAAGGGGGACCACCACTTACTGGGTGAACTGTGGGATACGCCGGGGGCCCACACGTTCTCTGGAGGCTTTGTGAAAGCCCAATAAAGGACACCAAGGTCCTGGCGCTCAAAGTACTTTGACATATTAGCCTGCTTGAGGACGATCTGGGGGACCCGCGGCTCTCCATCTGACCCGCTGCAGGGCTGCAACACCATATACCTGGGAGGGTCGATCACTCCAACTGAGAATACACAATATCATTCGACCCATTGTGCCGGGCGCTCCACGGCCTCCGGAAATATGGGGAAAGACAGGCAGAAGAAGCCATCCACACAGAGCAGTATGGACCAGTTTGCCGTCGCTACTACCCCGGCCCGGCGGGCCCAGCAACACGACCGAACTCCCCCACGGAGGACGGCTCTCTCTCCTTACATGACGTAATGGCGGCCATTGCCAACTCCCGATCCTCTTTGGAGACCAAAATAGACAGTATTGCGGCGGATGTCTCCTTACTGCGCCACGACCTGCAGAAACTGACTTCCAGAACAGGAGAGGCAGAACACCGCATCTCTGAAGTGGAAGACAACATTAGCGGAATCAATCGTCAACTGTCCCAAGCCTTAAGCCACTTAAAAACCCTTGAATCAAGAGTGGAGGATGGAGAGGGAAGGTCCCGCCGCAACAACGTCCGCATCCTGGGCCTGCCGGAGGGGGAGAAGGGACAATGCATGGAACTATTCCTGGAACAGTGGCTCGTGGATATCTTCGAGGCCACATCCTTCTCAAAGTTCTTTTCAGTGGAGAGGGCTCATAGGATGCCATCGGGCAAACCACTCCCGGGTGCTCCGCCCCGTACTATCATCGCCTGCCTGCTCAACTACCGAGACAGGGACACCCTCCTGAAACTGTCACGCTCGCAGGGGTCGATCACCCATAACGGCTCCTGAATCGCCTTCTTCCCGGACTATACCCGAGAAGTGCAGCGGGCACGACAATCGTTTGAACCACTCAAGAGACAACTGGCTTAACTGAATGTGAAATACGGCCTGCTCTTCCCGGCCCAACTGAAAATATACCATAAAGGAACTACTGTTCACTTCAATGATCCACAAGAGGCCTGGAAATGGGCAGAGGCTCACGTAGAAGGCAATTGGACTGCAAGACCGAGGAGACCGAGAGGAAGACCCCGACCAGGACCCAGGCGGGCCTCCCCGAGGAGAAACCCAGGCCGGGAGGGACAGGAGATCCTGGAGCCAGTGGCAGAACAAGAAGAACACTGAACAAACTGTTGTCCCTTACTCCAGGGCCTAGAAGCAGTGCTCTGACACGTGGGCGTGCACTTTCCGCGCCTCTGATCCCGACGCATAATCAGTCCACCATGGAAGATGTTGACATTGGGCGCAAGGGAGGGAACTCTGGGGGAAGCTCTGATCCCTCCCCTGGTCAAGCCTTTTCTTTCTCTCCCCCCCCCTCTTTCTTGCTTATTTGGACTCTATCCAAGGGTCTGGTTTTTGAGCTGACACCTTAAGTTGAAGGTTCAGCAATGTTTTGGCGACAGGTACTTTGTGTTGGGGTGGAGTATAGGGTGGGGGTGAGTTGGGAAAGTTCAAAACCTTGTTTGTTATTTCAAGACTGTCACATGCTCATAGGTCAAACAAACCATTGTCTCTGGTTGAGGACGCTAGGACGCTCTGTACCATTCCACAGGGCACCCCCGCCCCTCTGGTACAGGCGGGTACTATATCGCCATCTTTCACTGATCGCTACACCCTTGAAAACCTCATCAAGTGTAATAAATATCCTCTGCACAAACTGGCAAATCACCCATGCGACACACTAAATCTCTGAAATTCCTCACTTGGAACGTGAATGGGATGGGCTCAGGAATTAAACGGCGTCTTATCATGCAATTTTTAAATAGACATTCCCCTGATGTGGCCCTCCTAACAGAAACCCACCTGGCCGGATCAAACTGTGCCTTTTTTCAGAGAACTAACTATCGCCTTGCCTTTCAGGCGGGGTACACAATGGGCTCCAGGGGCACCCGCATTCTGATACACAAACACATCCCATTTATTCAACAAACTGTAGAACAGGACCCCAGGGGCCGATATGTGTTCATCTTGGGAACGATCTGGGGTCAGACTGTGGCAATTGCCTCAATCTATTCTCCACCTGGGCTGGGACAGGAGTTACTGGATGACCTCACTACCCTTATAGGAAAACATCACCCTGATACATTCATTCTAGGGGGAGACTTCAATGACACCATGAATAATAACATTGACCGTTCCCATCTCCGGAATCGTAACCCAGATATTCTGTCATATTCTCTGCTTCCAAAAGATCAGGACTTACCCGACTCCCTTGGAAGCAGACCCATAACCCCGGTTCCGAGTGCCAGCCAGTCCCAATTGGGACCTTTTGGACCCTGTCCTGGCGCCAGTGGCACCAGGCTCATAAAGCTGCCCAGTCCCAGCGCTGGAAGCGCCGGGCTCATAATGCTTGGGTGGACTTACCTGCAGCAGACCTTGCTGCTTACTTACCTGCCAGTTGAGCCCCTGATCCTCTTCTGTTTGGGACTACTTTTCCTGTTGGGTGGGGCAGGAGCCACTCCCTAGGTTCAGAACACTGTAACTCTTCTGGAAAGCAGGAACTCTTTTCTTACCTAGGCGAGGCTGTGGAAGGAGACACCTAAGCACTACAGGAGGCTATTTAAACCACACCCGATGGATGAATCTTGCTTTGCGTTATTCTGCATTCTCTGCAGCAGAACGCTCATCGTGTCTTCTGCTTCTGATCCTGGGCCTAAGGGAACAAAGGCTTACCATCCTGGAATCCAGTCTTCAGCAGCACCTGAAAGACAAAGAAAGAACAGGTTAGCACTTCGGTCTTCAGTGGCAGCGCATCTCTTACCTGGTCCATCGGCTGTCACCAACGCCTCGCGCTGCATTCCGGCATCTGAAAGACAAAGGCTTACCTACTCTTCGCATGCTCCGGAGGTCTTCGCACTGCATTCCGGCATCTGAAAGACAAAAGCTTACCAGCTCTTCGCACGCTCCGGAGGCCTTCGGCGCTGCATCCCGCATCTGAAAGACAAAAGAAGGTGCGTTTAAAGACATTGGGCAACTTTATTACTCACGTGTCATTACTCCTTCCCACGCCGAATCCAGTGGGTATTCCAGCACCCTTCAGCTTCTCTAAAGCTCCGAACTTGTACCTGCAAGATAAAAGGGACAGTTAGTGCGCATCGTGAAGCAGGCTACAAGCGCTTACTTACGTGCTTCCAGGCGCTTCTATTCCTCACGCGGGTTCGATCCTCAACTCTCATCAGCCCGCCATCCGCCATCGCCGGAACCCTGCAAAACAAGAGATATCATTACAAAAGACTTTTAAGACATTTGAAGTGCCCAGAACTTACCGTTCGTGGAGTTAACGACGGACAGCAGTCCTCTGAGGTCAAGAGGCCTGCACCCTTATCCAGTGAAGAAACTGGTTACGGCACCCTGCCCCGAGGCAGATGGAGAGTTCGGCGTTCACTTACCTAAGGTGAGGGCGTTAACCTTTGGGGCTCTACAGGAGAAGAGAAAGGGAAGAGGAGAGAGGCACCCGATAACCCCAGTTCATTAATCCCATATTTTCTATCTGCAGACATCTTACTCTTCGAGTCAGACATACAGTGCACAGAGGTCCAGCCCAAAGAGCCAACCGTGTGTTACACATCACCTTTGAAGATACGGCATTCACCCAGTCAAGACCAGCACCTCTGCGGGAATCAGGTGAGCGTTACAGAACGCAAAGCCTACCGCAAAACTCCCACCCAGGCGCTATGGAAACCTCGGATACCGACCAGCTAGCCCAATTACTTGGGGAACTAAGGGCAGAAGTGCATGCAGCCCGTCAGGAAACGAATGCTCTAAGAAGGGAACTGATTATTTCCAAGGAGCGAACAGACGATCTCGCTAGACAATTGCTACAGTCACAAGCCGGACAAACTCCGTTACCCGCATCAGGGGCAAATCTTCCTTCAACATCCTCTACGAACCCAGTACAGATCAACCTACCTGGGAATGTACCTCTGGCTCCGCCCGAACGATTTTCTGGTGACCCAAAGAGGTTTGCAGTATTTATTAATCAGTGCCGGTTGCACTTCTTATGCCGGCCAGCAGCCTTTCCAACTGATCAAGCTAAGGTAGCTTTCGTGCTTTTGTACCTTAGTGGCAATGCGGCAGACTGGTCGATCCCTCTAGTGAATCAAGATGATCCGGTTCTCCATGATTTTCAAACTTTTCAGCTCAGTATGGAAAAACTGTTTGCAAGACATTCACAGGGGCAGGCCTTGGACAATGAGCTCCTTTCATTGCGACAGTGTAATCAAGACCTTTTGGCTTATATTGCGTCTTTCAACAGACTGATAGTGGAAACTCGATGGCCTGAGGACAAAAGGATTACGCTGTTTTATAGAGGTCTACGTGGAGAGCTCCAAGATGTGTTAGCCCAAGTAGTGAATCCCCCGCAAGACTGTTCGGACTATATTGACTTAGTCGTTCAAATTGACCACAGACTGCAGAACAGGAAGGCCGATCGTTCCAAGTTTGATGCTCGAGTATTTTCCAAACCACCAACTCCTACCAAAGGAGTAGACTCCGGGGAATCCATGCAAATAGGGGGCCTGAAAGGACCACTAACACAAAAGGAGCGGGAAAGGAGAAAACAGCTGCAATTATGCCTCTATTGCAGAAACTCGGGGCACTTTCTTCGAGACTGTCCGGTGAAACCAGCCAAGAAGGCAGTAGGAGCTGCAGTTACCAGGGTCACAAACTCAGAGCAGGGAAACGACCTCGCCCGACAAGAATAGAGGTCCTCTTGCCGAGCGTTAAAACCAGTTCCGTGACCTCGCATTTCGTGATTCCTATGGTCCTCATTAGCCCTGAACATCCGGATCGATTACATGCGATTGAAGCTTACCTCGACAGCGGTGCCATCGGCAATTACGTGGATCATGAAATGGTTTTGAGGATGAATCTGACTCTTTGTCCAAAGGCTGTAAAGGACGTCATTACTACGGTGGATGGTACGGAGATAGCCTCCGGACCAGTAACGCATACCACCCAAGAAGTGACGCTAGTAAGTCAAGATGGACACCATGAGAAGATCGTGTTCGATGTGATCAAGGCCCCTCAGTTCCAGATTATTCTAGGAATTCCTTGGTTAGAGAAGCACAATCCTCAGATCGACTGGCGAGCAAGAACGGTCCAGTTTCCAGAATGTGTCTCTACTTGTCACCCTCGACCTGGTGTTGCACTGGCAGCAATTTCCTCGGAGGCTCCCCAGTTACCTCCTGAACACCTAGAATTCCAAGTTGTTTTCCGGAAGGATCAGGCTAACTCTCTACCTCCTCATAGGTCTTATGACTGCCAGATAGACCTGATACCTGGATCTACTCCTCCTTGTAGTAGAATGTATGCCCTCACCGAGCCTGAGAATCTTCACCTCCGACAATACCTGGATCAATACCTAGCGAATGGGTTTATTCGTCCTTCCAAGTCCCCTGCTTCCTCAGCTTTGTTCTTCGTTCCAAAAAAAGAAGGGGACCTTAGAACTTGTATAGATTATCGCGCCCTGAACCAGATCACCGTTAAGAATAGATATCCGTTACCTTTGATCCCTGAACTCCTGGACCAAGTCAGAAAAGCATGCATATATACAAAGCTGGATCTTAGAGGAGCCTACCACCTGGTATGAGTAAAAGAGGGCGATGAATGGAAGACGGCCTTCCGCACCAAGTATGGGCTATTTGAATATCAGGTCATGCCCTTCGGACTTTGCAATGCCCCGGCCGCCTTTCAATATTTTATGAACGATGTCCTCAGAGAGCTCATAGATGTGTGCGTTGTTGTTTACATTGACGACATACTCGTTTATTCTTCATCGGAAACTGAACATCGGAAACACGTGAAAATGGTCCTCGAGAGATTGCGTCAACACAAACTTTTCGCTAAGTTGGAAAAATGTGTTTTCAACGTGACTGAAGTTGAATTCTTGGGATTCATATTATCACCTAGCGGAGTGCGTATGGATTCAAAGAAGGTCGATGCAATTCTCAAATGGCCATCGCCATCCTCCGTAAAAGGTGTTCAAAGCATGTTAGGCTTCGCTAACTTTTACCGCAGGTTTATCCCCGAATTCTCTCGAATAGTCCAGCCCATCACCGCCTTGTTAAAGAAAAACAAACGTTTTGAATGGTCTACCGAGGCGGAACAAGCTTTCCAGAATTTGAAGACTAGATTTATCTCTGCACCGATCTTAAAACATCCTCGCCCAGAACTCCCCTACATCGTTGAAACTGATGCTTCGAGCCTTGCCATGGGGGCAGTTCTATCACAAAAGGACCCAGTAACCAATCAGTTGCATCCCGTGGCATTTTGGTCCCGCAAATTCTCGCCTCCTGAAATCAATTACACTATTACTGATAAGGAACTCCTAGCTATCAAGTCCGCCTTTAAGGCTTGGCGGCATTATCTTCTGGGGGCCCGACACACCGTTACTGTGATTACAGATCACCGAAACCTGCAATATTTGAAAACCGCAAAAGCTCAATCCTCTAGGCAACTCCGTTGGGCACTATTCTTTGCCGAGTTTGACTTCATAATTACCTATCGACCTGGTACAAAAAACGGTAAAGCTGATGCCCTTTCTCGGATGGGAGTGGAAGAACATTTGATCAATCCTAAACCTGTACCTATCATTCCCGAACAAAGAATTCTAGGTGTAATCGCCACACAATCCATAGAGGAAGTTAAGGATAAAGCCAGGCTACTGGTAACTCCAGCAGACATACAGAATTGGCATCTGCAGGGAAAGGACTTTACGGTGAAGGACAACCTATTATATTTCCAAGAACGGTTATACCTGCCCAGCACAGACTTACAGAAAAAGGTAATCTCTTGTTATCACGATTCTTTAATGGAAGGACATCCCGGTATGACCAAGACCTCGGAAAAGATCAAGCGCTACTTCTGGTGGCCGTCTTGGACAAAAGATATCAGAGACTTTATAATGTCCTGTGGAGTATGCGCCCAAAACAAGAGTCAAAAGGAAAAACCAGCCGGCCTCTTACGCCCTATCTACATCCCACCTCGCCCTTGGCATACGCTTCCTATGGACTTCATCACCGATCTACCTCCATGCTCCGGATACAATACGATCCTAGTAATCGTGGACCTATTCTCCAAGATGGCGCATTTCATTCCACTCAAAGGCTTACCAACATCAGCAACTCTGGCCCGAGAATTTCTCGAAAACATCGTCCGACTGCACGGTTTTCCTTCAGTTCTCATTTCGGATCGAGGTTGTCAATTTATTTCTCATTTTTGGCGAAGTTGCTGTCGGTCGGCTCAAATTGATGTGAGACTTTCGACCAGCCACCACCCTCAAACCGACGGACAAACCGAGAGGACCAATCAAACTCTGGAACAGTATTTGCGCTGCATGCTGCAACAAACTGAAAAAACTTGGAAAGATATCCTTTGGATAGCCGAATATGCCTACAATAACTCTGTCCACTCGGGAACTGGGAAGACCCCGTTTTTTCTTTTATACGGTAGTCACCCTCGAACCTCGGAGTTGGATCCACTCCAAGATCTTGGAACGCCAGCAGTAGACCACCTGCATTCTACAATCACCCAAGCCTTTAAGGAAGCCGTTTCTCACCTTCAAAGGGCTAAAGAACAATACAAGAAAGGAGCAGACCAACATCGGAAGGAAGCCCCCCAATATCAAGTAGGAGATCAAGTCTGGTTATCCACCAAATATCTACCTCTAAAAGGACCACGCACATTCAACCCCAGATACCTTGGTCCCTATTCCATCACTACCATAGTAAATCCAGTAGCGGTCAAGTTGGACTTGCCCCCTCACATGAAGATTCATCCGGTCTTCCACGTCTCTCTATTAAAACCCGTGCAATCTCAAACCCGACTAACTAAATCTCCAAAACCTATTCTAGTTGATGGAGAACTCGAGTTTGAAGTCAAAAACATCCTGGATTCCAAGATCTCCAAATCTAAACTATTTTACCTGATTGACTGGAAAGGCTACGGTCCCCAGGAAAGATCCTGGGAACCTGCAGAATATGTCCACGCCCCTCGTCTAATCAAAAGATTTCATCGAATATTTCCTAACAAGCCCAAACCCCCGGAGAAGCCCGGTTTGGGAGGGGCCTTGAGGGGGGGGTGCTGTCATGATCTCTGCTTCCAAAAGATCAGGACTTGCCCGACTCCATTGGAAGCAGACCCATAACCCCGGTTCCGAGTGCCAGCCAGTCCCAATTGGGACCTTTTGGACCCTGTCCTGGCGCCAGTGGCACCAGGCTCATAAAGATGCCCAGTCCCAGCGCTGGAAGCGCCGGGCTCATAATGCTTGGGTGGACTTACCTGCAGCAGACCATGCTGCTTACTTACCTGCGAGTTGAGCCCCTGATCCTCTTCTGTTTGGGACTACTTTTCCTGTTGGGTGGGGCAGGAGCCACTCCCTAGGTTCAGAACACTGGAACTCTTCTGGAAAGCAGGAACTCTTTTCTTACCTAGGCGAGGCTGTGGAAGGAGACACCTAAGCACTACAGGAGGCTATTTAAACCACACCCGATGGATGAATCTTGCTTTGCGTTATTCTGCATTCTCTGCAGCAGAACGCTCATCGTGTCTTCTGCTTCTGATCCTGGGCCTAAGGGAACAAAGGCTTACCATCCTGGAATCCAGTCTTCAGCAGCACCTGAAAGACAAAGAAAGAACAGGTTAGCACTACGGTCTTCAGTGGCAGCGCATCTCTTACCTGGTCCATCGGCTGTCACCAACGCCTTGCGCTGCTTTCCGGCATCTGAAAGACAAAAGCTTACCAGCTCTTCGCATGCTCCGGAGGTCTTCGCACTGCATTCCGGCATCTGAAAGACAAAAGCTTACCAGCTCTTCGCACGCTCCGGAGGCCTTCAGCGCTGCATCCCGCATCTGAAAGACAAAAGAAGGTGCGTTTAAAGACATTGGGCAACTTTATTACTCACGTGTCATTACTCCTTCCCACGCCGAATCCAGTGGGTATTCCAGCACCCTTCAGCTTCTCTAAAGCTCCGAACTTGTACCTGCAAGATAAAAGGGACAGTTAGTGCGCATCGTGAAGCAGGCTACAAGCGCTTACTTACGTGCTTCCAGGCGCTTCTATTCCTCACGCGGGTTCGATCCTCAACTCTCATCAGCCCGCCATCCGCCATCGCCGGAACCCTGCAAAACAAGAGATATCATTACAAAAGACTTTTAAGACATTTGAAGTGCCCAGAACTTACCGTTCGTGCAGTTAACGACGGACAGCAGTCCTCTGAGGTCAAGAGGCCTGCACCCTTATCCAGTGAAGAAACTGGTTACGGCACCCTGCCCCGAGGCAGATGGAGAGTTCGGCGTTCACTTACCTAAGGTGAGGGCGTTAACCTTTGGGGTTCTACAGGAGAAGAGAAAGGGAAGAGGAGAGAGGCACCCAATAACCCCAGTTCATTAATCCCATATTTTCTATCTGCAGACATCTTACTCTTCGAGTCAGACATACAGTGCACAGAGGTCCAGCCCAAAGAGCCAACCGTGTGTTACACATCACCTTTGAAGATACGGCATTCACCCAGTCAAGACCGGCGCCTCTGCGGGAATCAGGTGAGCGTTACATATTCCTACCAGATTAGCCAACTTTACATCTGCTCTTGGGCTCCGAGATGTATGGAGGGAGTTACACCCGGATGTTAGGGAATATTCTTTCCACTCCGGTGCTCACTGTTCCATGTCCAGACTGAATTATTTCTTTCTACCACATACCGACCTTTACAGGGCAATGTCCGCAGATTTGCTCCCTCGGGGCATCTCAGACCATTCACCTCTTAGTGGAAATATGTATGCAGGGTCCCCTCCCCCCTAGAACGTGGAGACTTAATAGCTACTATCTAGGGTTCCCAGAACTGATAGATCGCCTAGAGGAAGTATCCGCCGAATATTTCGAAATTAATGAGGAATTGGTGGATAACACTGATATTATGTGAGGCATATAAAACAGTGCTCAGGGGTGAGATTCTCTTCTGGACGACACATAAAAGAAACACCCGGCTTCAGGAACTACTAAAAGCCGCGAAGGAAGTGAGCAACTGGGAGACTAAGCATATCTCTGATCCTATGCCCGAGACTCATCGATCCCTCCAAAGCGCCCAAGAGCGCCTTTGGAACAGAGCGATGGAGGACGCTAAGCAGGCCCATTGGCAGGCTAGAGCGAGGGTGTACGAACTAGGGGACAAGGCGGGTAAATTGCTCGTCTGGCTGCAGAAAAGGGACAAAGAACAACGCCATGTCCGGGAAATAGTTACACCACAGGGCGACAGCTATCACTCAGATGCTGGGATTGCTGAGGCCTTTGCAGCGTTTTACGCAGACTTGTACCGAGCGCCAACCTCATCGCTAAACCCCTCCCTCTTAGATGCGGTAACGCTGCCGACTCTCTCTGAGCAACAGAAGGACCAGCTGGACTCTGCCTTATCGGAGGCTGAGATTTCAGAGGCGCCATCTCAACTCCAATCAGGGAAGGCACCAGGCCCGAATGGATTCCCTGTTGAAACCTGGCAAAAGCTAGGGGCAGATAAAACAGCGGCTCCCCTGCATAGAATGTTTCTTGCTGCCGGGAACAGGGGACTCTCCCACCAGATCTTTGCAAGGCGACTATCGTGGTCATTCCCAAGCCTGGCAAACCTCCACATAAATGTGCTTCCTATAGACCTATATCACTGATTAACGGGGAGGCTAAGGTCCTCGCTAAGTTACTAGCGAACCGATTACAATTAGTTGCACCCACCCTGGTCCACCCGGACCAATGTGGATTTATGCCTTGTAAATCGACTCGGATGAATCTACGCCGCCTCCATCTGGCATTGGAGAGATCCCCGATTATAAACGAACCCTTGGCCCTGTTGGCAATCGATTTCGAAAAGGCGTTCGACTCCATTCGATGGGACTGCCTCTGGGAGATCATGCGCCGTATGGGATTCGGAGAGGCCTTTCGGGGATGGGTGAAGTTACTTTATACTAACATCCAAGCTGAAGTGAAAGCAAACAGATGGTCTTCCAGGTCCTTCCCTCTGGGTCGGGGTAAACGACAGGGATGCCCGCTTTCCCCTCTTCTATTTGCCCTTGCAATCGAACCGCTGGCTCTTTGGCTTCGCCAAAACACCGCCTGGAAGGGGTTCAGATGGCCAGAGGGACAGGAGGATCTACATCCCTATACGCGGATGATCTCCTTGTGTATCTGGGAGACCCGCCAAGGTCTTCCCCTATTGTAACACAACTGCTCATCCGCTTTGGGGAATTTAGCGGACTCAGAATCAACTGGGAGAAATCAGTCTTCTTTCCTGTAAAGGGTGGAGAACAAGCAATCCCACAGGAGTGCCCGTACCGAGTGGAACGACAGGGCTTTCGATACCTGGGAATATGGATATCTGGGGACTTGACAAGTTATATAGAACACAATCTCCGACTGATCACAGACCGTTTCATTATTGATGTCCAACACTGGAAACTCCTCCCCCTGACACTTATGGGAAGAGCGGCACTCTTTAAAATGATGACCCTCCCCAGATTCCTTTACATCCTTCAGAATGCCCCACTTAAAATCCCAGACCTGGAATTTCACCAAGTGGAGACACTTCTGGGGGATCTCATATGGGGGGGAGGCCAGCCACGAATCGTGCTAACCACACTCCAGAGATCAATCTGGGAGGGAGGAATAGGAGTTCCCCGTCTCCAAACGTACTACTGGGCATCACAACTGGCAGTAGTTAATGATCTTCTTCATGGAAACCGAGACCTACCTCATATACGCGCTGAGATAGCCACTATACAGAAAAACAGACCCGCTGTCCCTCCCCTATCAACCCCTCCCGAGAACTCCCCCATCCACAACCACAATACACCTGATTTTGGTATGGAGACAGGCACACCGATTCATTGGGTGGGAAAACAAAGTTACTGCCGCACAACCCCTCTGGCAAAATAATAACCTAGCTGAGACCCGGAAGTTTGAGCCATGGCCCAAATGGGTAAGAGCGGGGGTCACTAGGGTTGGGGATATGCTCACAGATGGGAGATTGACCTCATTTGACGACCTGCAACTACAATTTCAGATCCCAAACACGGAACAATACCATTACATACGCCTGGCCCACGCCCTAAAACCCTACTTAACAGTAGACACACTGGTACCAGACTATACCCCTATAGAACGTAACATCCTGCCGGCGTATATTCCCACCAAATGCACTTCCATCCTCTACAATGCCATATCCTCCTTTGCTACCCCTGAACTGAACGAGCTGAAGGCGAAATGGGAAGCGGATGTGGGGGAGATAGATCCAGAGGACTGGATACAAGTCCTCATGCATCCCCGAGAAATCGCCATTTCCTCTAGGCGTCGACTTGTGCCGCTGAAAATACTGCACCGGGTTTATTACCCTAGAACGCGCCTATACGGCTGGAAACGGGCCCCAAACCCGAACTGTTTGCGATGCGGGGAAGAGGAGAGAACCTTCATTCACATCTTGTGGGCATGTCCCCGGATACAAACCTTTTGGAATGCATGCTGTAGGGAACTCTCCCGAGTTCTGACCCGTACCATATCACTGGACCCAAGGGCCTTACTCCTGGGTGTGCCTGACGAAATAGAGGCTAACAAGTGGGAGAGATTGCTCCTGCATACGGCGATGGGACTGATTAAGCGCAATATAGCACAGAAATGGGGAGCCCCTGACTCCCCGAAACTGGACCAATGGAAATCGGATATGGACATATGCGCTATGATGGAGCATAGGATTTACTTAGCACGAGGCTGTCCCAACAAAGCCTCGAAAATATGGGATAGATGGGAAGAAGAAGCGACCTGAGAATCCCTCCTACAAGCTGGGGAACGTGCACTGGGTGTTTTGTATTACACACTACTACATGTACTGAGGAAGCCGCTCGACCTCTGATGATATGTGTTCTATCTCCACTGATTATGAAGGACCATGGCAGTCTTTATGTTGTTTTTTTTTGTTGTTTTATTGTGATTGTTGTACTATAACAATAATAATAAAATACTTTATAAAAAAAAAAAATATTGACTGCAAA
Organism: Ambystoma mexicanum; assembly: GCF_040938575.1. Lineage (NCBI taxonomy): Eukaryota > Metazoa > Chordata > Amphibia > Caudata > Ambystomatidae > Ambystoma > Ambystoma mexicanum. Next base: position 1,335,963,536 of record NC_090933.1, on the reverse strand, counting down.
TACTGTCATGAAGAATGCTCCAAACCATGTATCTTAACAGAAACATGTCGATATAGGGATAAGATTAAAAAAATATTCGTATACCTCAAATAGGACGAAATGATAATCGCATGCAAACCCACATAAATGTGTACACTCGACAGTTCAGGAAACGATGTTGAGAAACTAAAATCACATATTACTTGCCAGCATTATAGACAACAGGCCACCCTGACCCATGGTCATCTAAATATAGGTCACGTTCAATAAAGATTCAATAACTGCGATCACTGGAAATTGCTTTCAAGCAATATTCATTTATATAACATAATTTAGAAATTAATATACATGATTGTTTTCTGGTAAAGGAGAAAGGGATTCGTTGGAGTTTATAAAAGTAGAGGGAAGGTACTCTGTTTAAATGATAGAATATTTACCTTATCCAGATGGTGTCATGCCTATTAAACCAGATATCCTTGGATGATCAGAAAGTCAGCGCACATTCATCCTGGACAAGGCTAGTGTGAGTGGTCACCTGGGACTTTGCCTGCGAACAGACAAGCCGTGTTAGAATACCACAGCCTGCAGTGATTGGATAGCCACCGAAATGTTATAATGAATGCGTTTCTAGGACTAGAGACAGAGTTTCACTCCTCAGATCCCAGGCTCTCAAAAAGAGAGAGAGAGCACCTGCACTATTATGTTTTTCAATGGTAGGACATGACCATGGCGCATGAAGAAGGTTAATCACACGAAAGAAGGCTTGTGGATTTGCAGCCCATCCAAGACCACTCCTGACACTTGCCGTGAGGGCATCAACCTAGTAGTTTGCTCTGAAACCTCCCGGACCACAAAGAGCCTAAAGTGTGCAAACCCACACATAGAGAGGTGGACATTAAAGGAAGAGCGCATGAGTACACGGTAGACCAAGAGGCCTAGAATCACTACACTTGTGGATTACAACGTTGAGTCACAGGCAGCCTCATGAACAGCAGCACGAAACAGTTCAAGGGTTTGTATTGCTTGAATAGTAAAGTGGCTTGCTAAGGGCCACCCTTCTCTCTATCCTAGTGTGGGCAGATCCCTCCCTAATCCAGGAGTCCCTCAACCCAAGGCTAGTCACTAGTGATCAGTTACACCCTATCCATCTAAAACTCCCTCTGGGAACAGTCTAGATGGTCCATGCTCCAAGATACCCCAGTGTGATGGAAAGTAAGAGTTGCTGTGCCATCTAGACACTCAGATCTCACTTGATCTTAGCCTTCCATGGACTGATGTTCCTCTGCCTACGTCCATCACTTGCTCATTACATCCTCCTGCTGTTTCCCCTCCTACTCCACTCACCGTCTCTCCCACTCTTCACACCACTACTACTCGGCACCCAGACTGTCTCCCAGCCACCCTTCCTAGACTCCAATACTTCACATTATGCGCTCCTTCAGGCAATTGAACACTGGTCTTTCAGTCCTCCTCTTCCCTTGACCTCACCAAAACAACCCACACCTTCCTGCTTCCTGGCCTCCCTATTTTCCTCCAACTTTTCCCTCCATTGTATCTCTCCCTCTGGTTGTTCCCCGGGCCAACCACTAGTTCTTCCCAGAGTGGTGTTATGAGCAAGGAAATGTACAAAAAGGGTCTTAAGCCCTGCAACCCTTTCTCCATACATGCGGCCACCAGTATCCAGCAATGGTGCCGGTGCCCAGTAGCGCACTATGTCCCAGTTTGTGCGGGTGTTTTCCAGCCTAGTTGAGATGCCAGCTTGGTAAATCAGCCTAACTGCGGCTCCTCGCAGGCAAGTACATTGTCTTGGAGGGTGGGGATCCATGTAGAGCGATCCACGCTGGTGTTGTGCTGGTGCGGGTCACTGTTTCCGAGCGGCTCACTCTAGCTGGAGTGTTCCGCCCTCAGGCCCACTTTGGCTTTGTGCTCATGAAGGTCACATAATGGATTGGTTTCATGCTGCACGGTAGTTCCTACGCTCAGCTCTTTCTGTGGACTGGAAGTCCTGTGGGGCAAAGAAAAACAGATGGACCAGAAGGATGCTGTGCAGGATGGGGTGATAGGCGCAATACTCTTCTCAAGAATGCAGGCATGGTGGAAGGAACAGGGACTTAGCCCCCCCCCAAACGCCCACACCCCTCCTGCCTCTTGGGTAGGACTGGCTTGGACATCAACCCTTGTAGGCCTCCTACCACAGGCCGAGAGGGTTCCCCTTCTCACCAGACAGAGACAGATCTATGGCCTCGTCATATTTGATATAACTAGCTAAGAGTGACCGAAAAGATAATTGCCATCTGGGAAAGGTACATCTGCTGGTCACCTTCTGTTGCAAGACCACTGTTGCGTTGGTCACCCTGGACCAAAATGGTCCCAATAATCCTCAGCAGCAGCAGCATTTTCTTTCTTGTAATGATTTTGGAACCTGCTCTGGTGGCCCTCAAACTTCCTGGAGCATTTGTGGACCCTCACCTCAAGCTGATGCTATCTGGGTAACAGAAACCTCTGCACATGTTTTATTCTAATGGCAATATTTTAACCTTTAACACTGACCTATAGGATATGATTGGGGCAGCTACAGAACCAGGACAAGTATCCATTTCCACTAATCAGTTGCAAGTTGTACTGCCAATGAGTAATGTTTTTTGCAGTTAAGGGAAAGTGGTCCTGAGATTTGAGATTTGCCTTAAGCCAACCAGCGAGAAATGTGGGCACTTTGTTTTCACTTGAAAAAAACTTCTAAAGGACACATGCTGGGGACTCAGCATATACCCTATACTGCCATGTATTTCACACATGTTTCGACTACCTACAACAGTAGCTATTGTATGAAGAATGACAACTTTGTGCAGACATTCCTTTATTTGAACCACTAGACTAGGTTACAATACGGTTTATCAGTTGCTTCACATCCCTCCGACGAGCAGTGCCTTTGCTGCTCTACCACAGCGATGCACAAGTGCTAAGGACCCTGGGAAAGTATTGGGAGTTTGTTAGATCAGGGTAGAGCCCACCCACACACACACACTTCCCCTCCCCCTCCCCCCCCCAAAGAAGTGGGTCGTCTATGCTCACCATAACCGCAAAAATGATGGATGGAAGGTTTTGAATGAATCTGAACCACTGGAAATGCTCTGGGCAACCTTCCACACCACCGTTTATTAGCCTGTCTGTACCATTGCAAAAGTGGTCCAGCCATATGCAAATCAGTCTGGTGCTGCCACCAGCGGTAGCAGTATAGCCTGAACTGCTAAGCCATGTCCCCTCTGCACCAAAACGCAGGCAACCCCAGACATGTTTCAGCCTTGTTGGGTCTCCTCAGTGAGGTGCTGCTTGGTTCCCAATGGCACAGCAAGCAAGGGACCCACGTCTGGGCATACCTTCTCCCACATAGTGAGACAAACTATAACCACAAAAGTGATGGGTGGAAGGTTTTGAATGAAGGTGAACCACTGGCATTGCTCTGGGCAACCTTCCATACCACCGTTTAAGCCCGTCTATGCTCACCCCCAAATCACCCCACCCCGTCCAGGCAAGGAAATAACTCGGTACCCTATATGAAACTAAACAGCTATCCGATTCCTTGGCTCAGGCATAATACAATCGTGACGGGCATGTCCCATGTGCACTGTATAGCACTAGCTGAGAGGACCCCATAACCTCTACATGGAACAGGCCTCTTTCAAGATATGTTGCCATCCCTAAGAAGATATGGCGGAAAGAGGGTAGACCATGCCTGCAGAACACAGCCAACGAACATGCCCCAGGTGCAGGCACAAGGTTTCGTGTACATGGGCAAGAGCCTTCAATGGCACAGGAGGTGCGACTCTTGTTCAGGTTTCTCTGCAGCCCTGGCTAAAGATGGCAGCACCAGATAGCTGTGCTGATGTGGGTTTCTATCCTGTATTGGCATGCACATTCCCTTTGATGCTCCCAACATCATTCACAAAGCAATCAGCACATGGTCCAGGTAAAACACTTGCCCTCACAAAGCAAGTATTGGGTGCTAGTAAAAAGGAAAATGAGAAGTTGTTCATTGTGCTTCCCCGGTACACGGGTTTTAGCAAGGACTATGGGTCAGGGGATAGTTGCATAGACCGGTCTAGAACCAGCAAACACGCCCAATCCCCAGCAGAGCAGGCTCAGCCTTCATTCCTGAAGTACCATTGAGATGGGTAACAGAAAGGACACGGCAGACCTGCGGCAGCAAGCGGGAAATGAAAGCAGCTGCTCTGCTCACGGTTTCATACCCCTCAGAATCTGATCTCCAGTGAGGCCCGGGAAAGACCTAATCCTAGCAAAGGTCGCTTGATGTCAATCTTCCAAGTGTAGTAGGTTCTGATTTTAGCCAAACGGAACTGCCATACACAATCAATTACGGGAAAGAACACCAATGGTTTCAGATTCTGATCTGCGCGACACCCGCACAGCTGGAGAGTGATAGAATGTGCGGAAACAAGGGGCAGGGTGTTCCCATCTTACTCAAAACAATACAAGTAAACACTTCTCGACCGGAAATAGACGTTCAAAGCAGCCCTCATTTCAGTCCGTTAAAGACAACAGAAAAGAGGACAAAAAACAAATGCATGAAATAAGTATAGCAGATTGCAGTGCTCATTGATAAAGTCTTATTAAAGCAATAATTTCAGGGCTTGCATCCCATCTGTACTTTGGTTCAACCGGAGAACAAACAGTACTGAATTAAATTTAAGGCTCATTGCAGGGAGAACTGAAACAACCACGATATTCAGGGGAACGGAAAATATTTGGTATAGCGCAACTACCACCACAGACCAGCATTTATTATTATGCAGAGACCGACTTAGTTTAAAGGAGAGCAGAACAAAAAAAAAGGAGGCTCCTGGAGCAGATACAACACACTGCTATATGCATCATGTTAAGATACCCACCTACAGAATCGGCCCACCCCTTCCACTACAATCCTCATCTTCCGCTTCTCGTGCGCGTTTGCCATGGTATACCACACGCCAGCAGCCGTCGGTAAAGCCAGTACCACAGTGCTTCGCCAAACCCACTTCAGCTGGGTCTTCCATCCAACTGATCTAATAAGGAGGAAAATAAGGAAAGATCAGGTGACACTTGATAGTAATCATCGCCAGGCGAGGACCATGCGCATTTAGGGCAGATCTAGGAAAGATCAGGCGACAATTGAGATAGTAATCATCGCCAGGCGAGGACCATGCGCATTTAAGGCAGATCTAGGAAAGATCAGGCGACACTTGAGATAGTAATCATTGCCAGGCGAGGACCATGTGCATTAGGGGCCGATCTAGGAAAGATCAGGCGACACTTGAGATAGTAATCATCGCCAGGCGAGGACCATGCGCATTTAGGGCAGATCTAGGAAAGATCAGGCGACACTTGAGATAGTAATCATCGCCAGGCGAGGACCATGCGCATTTAGGGCAGATCTAGGCAAGATCAGGCGACACTTGAGATAGTAATCATCGCCAGGCGAGGACCATGCACATTTAGGGCAGATCTAGGAAAGATCAGGCGACACTTGAGATAGTAATCATCGCCAGGCGAGGACCATGCGCATTATGGGCAGATCTAGGAAAGATCAGGCGACACTTGAGATAGTAATCATCGCCAGGCGAGGACCATGCGCATTATGGGCAGATCTAGGAAAGATCAGGCGACACTTGAGATAGTAATCATCGCCAGGCGAGGACCATGCGCATTATGGGCAGATCTAGGAAAGATCAGGCAACACTTGAGATAGTAATCATCGCCAGGCGAGGACCATGCGCATTTAGGGCAGATCTACCGTTGACAAGTGGCATCAATTAGAGGGCACAGGAAAAGGTCACCAGAGATGGAGAATCCGTGCAGATAAGGGGCCATGTGGACTCCTTCAAAGCTGACACTGCTCCATCAGTGTGTGTGTTGGGCAGAGGGACAAGTGGGCCAGAGACAGTTTACTGGGAGGGTGCTATCGCACATAGGAGCTCACCAGTTATCTGGAGTGTTGGTCTCTCAGACACGGGGATCTCACAATTCCTCCAGCAGGAGTCTAGAATGGAGCAGGGTCACCCAGATCCTCTAAACACAGTTGATCTGGAGGGGGATGCCACCAGGACCCTTGGAGCCCTTTGGAAAGCTTGAAAGGATTGGTCTTCTAATCATGACAGTTTATAGTTTTGAGAGAGTTTCAGGTGGGGTGGCCAATAAGGCATTCGATAATTGACGAGGAGCTCTGCTTTTTATAGAAAATATAAACGGCAACTCATCAGATGCGGTCTGTTGCCATTTAAAAGGGTCTATGTTTTATGTGACAGTAACACAGATGGTAGTAATAGGATCACATATTGTACAACTAGGTGTGCACTGCTGCAATGCAGATGCCTTGCCTTACCTGAGGGGCTGGGAATGGACACTTCTTCGACAGAGTACAAGTGGAACACCATGGGGCGAGTGAGACTTCTGAAGCAGCAGGCGATGATAACGGCATAACTGCAACTGAGGGCAAAAAGCAGAATATTTAGAAGAATGAAAAGAGATGAAACGCCCCACAGACCTTCAGAGACCAGCCATTCGCTGTCTGAAATGACACGCAGTTAGCGAAGGGTATCAAATCAAACAAACGCTGTACGAAGGCAAACATACAAAAGCCAGAGAGATGACAGAGAGAGCAGGGCATCAGAGAAACTCCAACAGGGACTGTAAGCAGGTCAATAGATGAAGCCCAAACATAAGACTGAGAAAGCTAGGACAGGAGAAATAAAAGCAAAAAAAGGACGCAGAAATCCCAAACCTTTACGAAATAGACAAGCCAACCCCCAAGCTTACACCAACTGTACTAGTCACCACACAATCCACAATGAGGGGGCCAGAAAGGCTCTGGAAAAAAAACCACAACAGTAAATGTTGAAAGGTCACAGAATACATCTCACACAAGTAGCACGGACCAAGGAACACACACCTATTGTGTCAGACTGCTCTATGAGGTCCAGTCAGACAAGGAAGGCAGCAAGCAACTAGAACTAAATCCAGCACCAGCAAGCCCAGTTTGCTGAGTGTTTAGAATGGCATGGATTGGTAGAACATAGACATGCTCTCAGTGGGTTTTCTCTGATACTTCTGAGGGATTCCCCTGATGAAGCAGCACATGGAATGGGAAATACATCTATGTGTTCTCCTGCTTCTTGCGGTCTCTGCCTGCCTCTGATGTTGCAAGCAGAGATGCTTGAATCCCCATGGATTTCCACCTGCTTTTTACAACTGCAAAAAGCAGGCAGAATACACCGGGATTCATTGAAATGTCTAAGTGACAGCCAATGTTACGGTCAATTACGACCTGGGCGGTACAAGGTGTAACACATACCTGTAGTCCTGCCTATATGGCTTTCTCATATTGTTTAAAAGGAACCTTTAAGCGTACACAGGTCACTGTACACAGTCCACTCAGACGAGACCGACTGGCAGAAAGGAACGAGAACAAACCCCAGAAAATTACTGTGCACAAGTCACTGGAATAGTCAAAACTTAGAAGAATGGTACACGCAAGTGTGTAGACATAACTCCCCACCAATATGAGACTGTCTGTATAAAGACTAGTTTTGGCGAGGACAAAAACAGTCCCGTTATGAACATAAACTCATGACCTACTGTACACACTCGAGAACTAATAAAGGATCATGGCCTAAAGGCATTTCTGGAAGAGCAAGAGAGGAACTAGTAACCAGGTTTGTCAGCGGTTGGAAATCTTCTTGCTAACTGATCTGGCAAAAAGGGCGCCATGTAAATAAAACAACCAACACAAATGTAGTCTTCCAATAGCAAGTATTGGAGAGAGGTAAATGCAGTGTCCACAATAGGGCGGGGTGCACATGCCAGCTATGAAAATGACATAGTGGGCATAAGAGTCAAGTGTAGGAGGAGGGCATGACGCACATACAATACACCTAGAGTGTCACATGACAGGAAGTAGGGTGTTGCGCAGAGAAATGTGTGCGGAAACACACAATGAAGATGCAATTCCAAGATATAGATAAACAGGGGTGCAAGAGCACAGCGATTGTGAAGAATAATCGCACATGTAACAATAATTGGGTTTAGTTTTCATTTTTAGAGCATATCTGTGCAGGTTTCTTAGGCACATTGGGCACTGTTTATTGTTTATTTTTATAATGATAGGTGGAACATAATTAGGGCTTTTAGCTAGAGGCAGTGGTAGAAGTAAAATAGAAGTATAATAAGGATTAGTGTTATGTGCATTAATGAACCATAGTGTGTCCTTTTGGTAGGCCTAGGGCATATTTGATAGACACCATTATTATATTTTTAAGACCACAGTTCACAGTCAATTTGAATTTCTGCAGACACATGAAGAAGAACTAGTTAAATTGCCAGGCCCGAATCCGACGGAGACGTTTCTCACGGGTGGAGGGCATCGCAGAGGACTAATGCCCGATGCCCTGTGTGAGAACTTTGGCAGTGAAAATAATAGCAACTGAGAATAAAATAGCAGGAATTACTTTCCAGCAACAGTGTCTTGCACGTTTTTTCTAAGCAGAGCTGGCGCCAGGCATGGAGAGGGTGGCGAGTACAGAGCGGGTGCAAGGGGAAGGAAACCTCCCAGAGCTGGGCACTGTTATGCTGAAGCTCGTGTATCTATGTGTATGTTGGACTGGGCCAGCCTACTAGAGCTGCGTGTTTCTGCTGGTCAGCCTAGTGATTGGATTCAGTGGTAGGATTACGACATTAAAGGAGTGTTGTGGGTTTGTTTCTGGAAATGTGTGTGCCCAAAAGTGACCAATCTATGGATTAATATAGGGCCTAAAAATGTTCCACCAATCCTTTTCTTTTGAACTGCCCTCAAATCTAAGTAATGTAGATTATGTTATTGTATCTTATTGTAGCCTGTCATGGGTGTAGTTGAGCACTTTTCAACAAGTGTGGTGTGCAGGGTTGTCAATCTTTCTCCCAGCTGTTTGGGATTTAATAAATGGGCGTTTATTTCTGCACAGTGTCTACTTTTTTGTGGAGTATCTTTGTCAGATTACATATGTAAAGTAGGACCCCCTTTACAGTACTGTGAAAGCAACTTTTGGATTGCCATCTTTTGTGAGCTAGATTTCACATGTAAAGCCAATGGTGTAGATTACATATATTCTTTCAGCCACTGTGTGACAGTTCAAAAGGACAAGGCTGAAAAAGAAAAATGATCCATCTAAGGATATGCCCAAACCTTTTGACTTCAGCAGGCTCTGAATGTTTCTGGAAGAACATGATAGAGAGGGAGAATGGTCTGGGATATTGTCACAATTTAAACGTTCCTTGATTCCCAATATACAAAGGCAACAGATCCATGGCAGAAGGAGAAACGAGTTCCATGCACGTCTCCCCAATCCTAGGTCTGTGTGCATCACCTCTCAAGAAACTGTCAGAAAGAGGTGCAGAGAGATCGACAGGTGTTGGGAAGAGAGAACATGGCAGGACAGCAGGTGGATGGGAGGTCCATGGGAAGATATAAAAGTGGCTTGCAAGGACTCCATGTCTAGCCTCACTCGCTCCAAACCTACTGCACCACCCCATCACCAGGGGTGGTGTATTAAAAGGAATATTTTTTTCTATCCCAAGCAAGGACTTTCTAAAACCATTAGCAGAGTAGACGGATATCTAAGACAGTGCATCAAACACACTGCATTCTTACTGTCCAGATCACTGTGCAGAGACTCATGGCAGAGAGGTGCAAGCCCACCAATTCACAGCCCATTTCAATGCCGGATTTGCATCTGAGGGGACAGCAGCAGCTGGTGGGCAGACCTCATCACCCATCACCCCGCAAACCACAATATAAAGTCCAGTTGTTGGATTGCCCTCAAGTCGGCCAGAGGGCACTACGCACTACGCAGAAGGAAGGCATCTTAAAGCAGAACTCAAATGATTCAATTTTCTGCTAGTTCTGGGCAACCGACCAAATCAGGCAAAAATATTTCTGATTCATTGAGTCGTAGCTAAACACCTACTCTGTAATCATGGTAGGGTGATCAAAACATCCATATCCTTTTACATTCCCTCATTGTTTCTTGTTGTGACTGGAAACCATGGCCCCTGCTTGGGCAATGGCAAAATCGATCACAAACATTCTACTACTTCAATGAATTAGGCAGCAACAATCCTGCCCAGAACCCCATGAGTTGAAAGTAACACGCTTCCTTTACCCACATACATAGGGTATATAAGGAACAAGTTACTTACCTGTAACTGTTCTCCAGCATGGGTCTGGCATGGATTCACATGCTCATGAATATTCCCCGTCGTCAGGCCGGGAATCCTCGGTAAAGAAAAAATCAGTATCAGTTTCGTTTTTGATCTGTCTTTCTTAGTAGTAACCAATCACTGATCTCTGCGTCATACTGCCCCCAGCCAATGACTGCCCTCTCCCTAAGCCCCGCCTCTGGCAGCCAACCTCAGATTTGGTAGCACGCCAAGTGGCAGTATGACCAAGTGAAGCCGCAGAGGGGTAGGTGGGAGGGTTCGCATGTGAATCCATGCCAGACCCATGCTGGAGAACAACAGTTACAGGTAAGTAACTTGTTCTTTCTTCATCATGGGGTCTGGCATGGATTCACATGCTCATGAATATAAGAATATATAGCAGTACACATGCACAACCACGGGAGGTGGTAAAAGGCTCAACATTATGCTATACAACAACTCAACATTAAGCATCTCTTACCTCCTCACCAGGCTCACCTTAAGCAAACAGGTTGCGCAGCACTGCTTGGCTGACCCTGGACTCCTCCCTGGAGTCCCGATCGACGCAGTAGAATCTTGTGAAGGTGTGCGTCGACCTCCACATAGCAGCCCTGCAGATGTCCAGCAGGGGCACACCAGACAGGAACGCCGTGGTAGCAGCGATCGCTCTGGTAGAATGGGCTCTCGGACGGCCGGGCAGCGGTCGGTTTGCCAACCAGTGACAATGCATGATGCAGCCGGAGAGCCATCTGGAAATGGAAGTCTTCGAGAGAGCCTTCCCTTGATTCACAGACACAAAGTTCACGAACAGTTGTGATGTCTTCCGAAAACTCTGTGCGTTCCACGTAGAACTTCAGCACTCTAGCTACATCCAGCGAGTGCAAAGTCCTCTCGGCCGGCGTCGAAGGCGACGGGAAGAAAACTGGTAACACCAAGGGCTCGTTGAGGTGGAAGTCCGACGGCACCTTGGGCTTGAAGGAGGGGTGCGTCCTCAGCACTACCCTCGTGTCATGAAAAGTCAAGTATGGAGGCTTGCAAGATAGGGCCTGAATCTCTCCAACTCGTCGTGCAGAGGTGATGGCCACGAGGAACGCCGTCTTCCATGACAGGAACTTCAAAGGCGCCGAATGCATAGGCTCGAATGGGGCTCCGATGAGCCTGGTCAGCACCACATTAAGCTCCCACGCCGGGGCAGGGGCCTTCACCGGCTGGAATGATCGGAATAGTCCCTTCATGAATTCCTTTACCAGGCGATGAGACCACAAGGACGCCCGTCCCGTAGTCCTGGTGTATCGGGAGATGGCAGCCAGATGTATTTTTATGGAGGCGTGAGCCAGTCCAGCTTTGGCCAGTGACAGGAGGTACGGCAGCACTTGAGGGGCCGTAATCCGCAGGAGGGTTAATCTGTGCACGGCACCAGAGAGAGAACCTCTTCCACTTATGACCATAACACTTGAGAGTCGAGGACGCCCTGGCCTTTGCAAGAACCTCTCTGCAATCAGCCGGGATATCGTACTCTCCAAACTTTAGTGCTGCAGGAGCCAGGCCTGCAAGTTCAGCGACTGTGGGTCGTGATGTAGAATGGCGCCTCCTTCTCTGGAGAGAAGATCCGCGTCAGCCGGCAGCTTGACTGGTGGGGACGTTGACAAGTCCAGAAGGTCCGGGAACCAGATCTGCCTCAGCCACGCCGGTGCGACGAGGATCATCCTGCACCTGGACTTCTTGAGCTGGTTGATGAGGCGGAGAAGCAACGGCAACGGAGGGAACGCGTATAGAAACAGGCCGTCCCAAGGGAACGAGAAAGCATCGCCCATGCTCCTCGGCTGTGGAAACCTGCTGGCGAACCTCAGGCACTTGGAGTTCGTCGCTGTCGCGAACAAGTCGACTGGGGTTTGGCCCCATCGTTGGAAGAGTCGATCCACTTGGTCCTGGCGCAGTTCCCACTCGTGACATGAGCGCAGCTCCCTGCTGAGTGAGTCCGCGATGGTGTTTTTTATTCCTGCCAGGTGGAAGGGAACCAGGAACATCCCCTGGGCGACGGCCCAGTGCCACAGATCCTGGGCCTCCTTGTATAGGGCTGGGGATCTGGTGCCTCCTTGCTTCCGTATATAGAACATTGTTGTGGTATTGTCGGTGAAGATCTTCACCACTTTGCCCTTGAAGGACCGAAGGAACGACTCTGTTAGCACAGAACACTGCTCGGAGCTCCAGAATGTTGATGTGGAGAGAACTCTCCTCCGGGAGCCAAAGGCCTCTTGCATGGAGGTCTCCGGTGTGGGCCCCCCAACCCTCCAGAGAGGCGTCTGTTGTCACCGTCTCCTGAAACGTCGGGATTTGAAATTCCGTGCCTGTCGTGAGGTGAGCACGGATGCCCCACCATAAGATCGCCCTACGGAACTTCTTCGCCGAGAGGGATCCTGTCCTCGAAACAGCCCCTCGCTTGGAGCCAGCGGGCGTCGAGAAACTCCTGTAGCGGACGCATCCGAAGTCTGCAAAGGGGTACAAGGTAGATGCATGAGGACATCATCCCGAGGAGGGACTTGATGGACCTCACCATGGCCATGTCCGTGGCTAGCAGGCGCTGCACCTTGCCCAGGATGGTCTTGGTCCTCTCCTCTGAAGGGGAGGCCAATTGCCCCACTGTATCGAGCTTCGCTCCCAGAAACAGTGCTATCTGCGATGGAATCAGGTGGGATTTGGGGTAGTTGATGGTGAACCCCAGCTCCGTGAGCAAGCGGACGGTCCTCGCCGTGTGTTCGACGGCGAGTTCCCTTGTCCTTGCCCGGATTAGCCAATCGTCCAGGTAGGGGTAAACGTGGCTCCCCTGCAGACGCAGCCGCCCCGCCACTGGTGCCAGGCACTTGGTGAAAACCCTGGGTGCCGAGCCGACTTTAATCCGAATGGCAGGGCCCTGAATTGGTAGTGGCGTCCCTAAACCACGAACCTGAGGAACTTCCTGTGCCTTTTTAGAATAAGGATGTGGAACTAAGCATCCTCCAGGTCCAAAGACGATAGGAAGTCGCCTTCCTCCAGCTGCCACAGCACGTGCTGAAGGGTGACCATCCTGAATTTCTGGGAGCCCCGGAGCCCTCTGGGGACGAGCTCGATGGCACCTTTCTTGAGCATCGCCTTTACCTCTGACAGTAGTTGAGGGACGTGATTCTCCTTCCTGGTCACGGGAGGAATGCGAGGGCACTTCTTTTGGAATTCCAGAAAGTGCCCGTTGGCCAGGGTGTCCAACACCCAACGGTCGGTGGAGATGGACTCCCACACGCTGACAAACTTAGTCAGCCGGCCTCCCACCGGGGTGCTTTGGTGGGGACCCGACAACCCGGCCGGGTCAGTCTTGCTTGGAGGCGGCCTTACCGCCTTGGCCTCCTTGGCGATGGCCGCAGGAACCCCCTTGCTTGTCGCGACCTCTGTAGGCCTCCTGAGAAGAGGAGCGGGCCGCCTGGCGGTAAGTGGAGGAGCCACCCTGTCTGCCTTCGGAGCTCCGAAAGGGCCGCCGCTGTTGAAGCACCCCCAGGGCCGGGCTGTCTCCGAGTCGGTCTTGATGGCCTGTAGGGACTCATCCACTGCCTTACCAAAAAGGTTGTTGCCGTCGAACGGCATGTCCAACACCCTGGTCTGGACGTCTTGGCGAAAGTCTGTCGCCTTGAGCCATCCTCGGGGGCAAACCATGTTGCCCAGTTGGTGAAATCCGGTATCGGCAATGTCCGTTGCCACCGTTATGGCGTGATCCGACGCCACCTCGCCTTCCTGCAGAATTTCTAGGGCCTCTGCCCTTTTGTCATCAGGCAGGAAGTCTAGCAGGGGAGCTATCTTGAACCAGAGCTCCCCGTCGTAGCGGGCAACAATCGCTAAAGCATTGGCCGCCTTAATCGTCGTCGCCGCCGACGAGATGACTCGTCGTCCCATAGAGTCCAACTTCTTGCCCTCGCTGTCCGGCGGGGAGGGAAGTTGAAGCCGCCGCACCCGCTGCCTTCTTCTTAGCCGCTGCTGAGACGACAGAGTCCGGCGTGGGCTGGGCCCTGAGGCACAAGGGGGCGGCATCGGGGACTCGGTACTTCTTCTCGTACCTGTCCCTCTTGGCTGGTGTCGTGGAAGGGTTCTTGAGGACAGCAAGCCCCTCCTCCCAGATGTCATCGAGAAAAGGCACCGCGAGGACTGTCTTCCTCTTGGCCTCTCGTCTTTGGTACAGAAACCCCTCCTTTTTCTGTTCTTCAGGGCAGAGCTGGAAGAGCTCGGATGCCCTGGTTATCATGGTGTGGAAAGAGCCAATTTCGTCGGCTGGAGACGCTCGCGGGGGGGTGACGACGGGATGTCTGCTGTGTCATCGCCGCCGTTATCGTCCGTCCCCGTCGCTGTATCCTCTCTAGGGTCTGGCGAGGGGGATGAGGGCTCCACCGGTCTCACAGGCACGAAGAGCAGAGTGGGGTGGACACTCCTCCGCTTGTTTGGAGGGCTTCCCGACGGGCCAGGTTCTGGATCCTCCGTCGGGGTCCGTGGTAATCTCGTCCTTATCTCGGTGCCTAAGGATTGGATTGCCAACAAAATGTCCGCCGAGCTATCCTGGGGCTCGGGCAATGGCTGCGACGGACGGGATGCCCGTTCCACTGGGCCCTGTTCGTCATATTCGTCGCTTTCTTCGATCACGTCAGCACGTCAGCAGGGCCCGCCCCCTGGGATCGAACCTTCTCGAACCTCTCGTTGAGGCCTATGAACCTCTCATTGAGGCCCTTCTCGGTTTCCACCAGTTCCTCCTCAGAGGCCGATTCCGAGTCTGTAATGTCCACCGCCCCCCCCCTCTTTTTCAGCCGGGGGCTTCACGGGGGTCTTAGCGATGGGCTGGAAAGAGGAATCCCTCCGCGGTGGCAGGGATACTCTGGGCCTGGCGGGCGTTTCCACATGCGTAGTCTCAGCCGGCTTCGCCGGGGTCGCAGCGACCACTTCGGTATAAGCCTTTGCCGGGTGGATCAAAGCCCTCACTGTCATGCATGTTGGACGTGGTTCTACCTCTTACGCTCATAGAACAGCTAGACCGTTCTATTCCAAATGGCGGTTGTTCGATACATTGCCGGGAAAACGACGTCTGCACTTTTCACGTCGCTAAATTCATGTGTATTCTGCTTCGTCACGTGAACTACGGCATTACGTATATAAGTAGCGTGGAAACTTCACTCGCTGCTTCTGATCGAATCATTTGGCGTTGTGTAGCTGAACCTCCGACCTGCGTCCTTGCAGTTGTCCTCAGCTGCTTCTTGGGCCTTCTATAGCGTGTTTTCCGCCACACGCTGATTCCTGGAGCTGTTTATTCGCGTGTAATTCCACACGCGCACGTTGTCTTCAAACGCGGCTGTCCTGGGCTGCGTGTATCCTGTTCGCGTGCAAATCCACAAGCGCACGCTGTCTTCAAGCACGGCTGGCCTGGACTGCGTGAATCCTGTTCGCGTGTAATTCCACATGCACACGTTGTCTTCAAGCGCTGCTGGCCTGGGCTGCGTGAATCCTGTTTGCGTGCAATTCCACAAGTGCACGCTGTCTTCAAGCGCGGCTGGCCTGGATTGCGTGAATCCTGTTCGCGTGTAATTTCATACGCACACGTTGTCTTCAAGCCTGCTTCCAAGACTGCGTGAATCCTATTCGCGTGTAATTCCACACGCGCACACTATTTTCTTTGCGGCTGTTCAGAACCGCGTGTACTTTGTTTATTCCACAAAAGGGCGCTATTTCCAACTCCTGCACCTGTGATATTAACAGGTGGATTTATTCATTTCTATACTTTTCTCTACGTGGGAAGGAAGCTTCTCAAGGACTGTTGGAAGGTGATAGTGAACAGTACTTTGGACGCTATCCAGTGGTGCATCAACCCGGTATCTAGCGTGAGCCTTGTTCCGTTCGGGATAAGTCTCCCTTACTAATCTTCCCTTCCGTGTCGTTTGTTCTACTTCTGGATTTTCCTCAAGAGACTTCTGCTGGATTCTTCTACCCTAGGCATAAGGTCAGTGTGTGAATTAATGCCAAATACTGTTCTATCATAGAGAGTCAATTTGGGGCAGTTTCTTATGATACTTTATTTTGTTCTAGGCTGACTTCCTATACCTTATCCACGCCCTTTCCAGTGATCCATCTCTCTGCCTGTTTTATCAGTCAGAGAGTTGTATCATTTGGAAGGTCTAAACTTGACTTCACAACTATCAGATCGTTTGAACAGGGATCCGGAAGACCCTACCATCTGTATCCTTTTGAGTACCGTATCCTTTTCAGTCAATACTTTGGTGCTTTATGACACTCACCACCTTAGGTGCGTCCTAGGCCTTCGCCTTGAGGGGAGGGTCAGCGCCTCGCTCCCCCTTAAAGATCGACCTGGTCCGCTCCAGCGGCCTACCCAGGTTCTTGGACTTCCTCTTCCCTGAACCAGCCAGAACGCTGGCTTGTGGTCAAACGTGCCGGGGAAGTAACGCCCTGCTTGGCAACCGAAGAGCCCGACCTTCCGGCGCTCCCGGACTCGCGGTGCTTGGCCTTCTGTTGGGCCCCCGTCACCGGGGCGCCCTCACAGGACTTAGAAGCCTGCTCAGACTTCTTCTTCGCCTTCTCACCTGCTGTGCCCTTCTCCAGCCAGGCGGCGAGGCGGGAACGACGATCTTGTTTGGTCCGTTCCGAAAGGTTCTTGCAGAACGCACAGTCTTTCTCCACGTGCGTCTTGTCCTCATGGAGGCAGTAGAGACATCGCGAATGCTCGTCCTCCTTGAAAATGTTCTGTAATCCGCATCCAGGGCAGCACCTGAACAGCTTGGATCCGGGCGTCAAGCTTTCCCTTGTCTTGGGCCATGTCCGTTGAGGTAGGCCGCAGATCTTCCGGAATCTTTACCCTTGAGGGGCGTAGAAGAATTACAAAACGGGCCCCGTTATCGGAAGTAGAAACGGTGGAGCTTGAGGCTCGATTAAACCGAAAAATGAGAAAATCTCCTGAAAAAGGATGAAAATGCAGTAAAAAACTCGAGAACTAAACATGAGGACTCCCAACACTTGAGCGTGCAGTAATAATCTGAGGATTTTTTCTTTACCGAAGCTTCCCAGCCTGACGACGGGGAATATTCATGAGCATGTGAATCCATGCCAGAGAAAGCATTATATTATGCTGTCACTACAACATATTTCCATCTTATTTCTTTCTTTTAGTGTGTGTGTGTGCGCTGGGACTTGCAGTTCCACCTTTCCCATTTTAAGCATGGACCTACATACTGTGACTAAATCAAGGCTATTTGTCCGTTCGCCCCAAAGAGGAGCCACCCCCTTTGAGGCTCTGGAGGTGAGCCCACTGCACAAATAGGGGTCTGGTCCAGAGGGGAACGGCTGCGAAACCAAAGACCAAGAATCCAGACAAAGTCGATTTCAAGAGGGAGAGGCAAGCCCTGCAAGGTCCCCCCTGCATACACAAAAGTACCGGAGAGAACAGGAGAAGTGGAAGGCTGCCAGGGCAACACTATATGCGTGCAGAAACTCAGTTGTCCATGAAATAACTGAAAATAAAAGTACCCAATTAGAAATTACATTTTTGGAGGGTCGAAAAACGAAAATTACAGTTGTTGCCCCCTTTTCTTTAATAATGGAGTAGACCCCCGCAGCCCCACCACTTCCCCCTACCTTAACTTATACCCTTACCCTTACCCCACCCCCACCTATTTTTTTAACAAAAACGTACATTAATCCCTAACAAATTCGACCCAAAAATGTAATTTCTTCTTAGGTAGTTTCGTATTCGATTTTTTCTACGGATCCCGAGAAACTCATCCCAGTCATAAGGACGATCTTCGAACAACATACCAAAGTAACTGGAGTTGTGAGAAGCTTGTCAAGAACGAATAACCCTGTATGGGAAGCAAAGAGACTGGAAACAAATACCCTGGGAAGAAGGTGAAAAGTACAATGATTGGGTGTTGTGTTGTACAGCAGCTTTAGTGCCAGAGCTGCAATATTCTCCCCCGCATCTGAAGATACTGCCAACTTTAATGACTATCGGGTACATCTATGAATACCTTTCATAAAACATTTGGTGTGCGCACTACACTACCCTAACTTCCTAAAAAGGGGAAAGGCCCCATGAGTACAGGGTAGAAGAGTGCAGAAAGTACGCCACAAAAGTGTGTACCAAGTGTTGTGAGATAAGACTGAAGTGAACAATATAAGCAAAGTAATAATCCAATAGAGAACCCAGGAGAGCGGGAGACTAGAATTGGATAAAGTCATATCAAGCCTAGGAGAGGTTGAATATAAAGACTGAAAGATATACGACCAAAGACAAGAATGTGAGTCCGTTTCAAGGAAAGTTGTCATAATCTTATCACTAAAGAGAGTACAAGATCCAGGAATATTTTGGAAGAGATACAAGAGCTCATAAAAGGAGATAAACAGAATATCCAAGAAGACTGCCTTAAGAAACATATGCTTGAAAAAGAGAATACAAGAAGACCATAAAAGACCAGGAGAAGAAAGACATTCTTTTGGCCAATTTTGAGTTCTTTAAATTGGTGGTAGGGTCAGGTAGAGTTAGGTTTCGACCAATGACATTTATTTTGGACATGATAACAGACGAGCACCTTTAATTGTTTAGACGGGGAGGGTCATTTTTTTATTTGTATCTGGTTCCAAGAACCTTTCACAAAAGCATAAAACAAAAAGATATCATACAAAGTTGATAAAATAACAATCATGAAACAAAACATAATGAAAGAAAAAAACTAAATAAATATTAATTCACACTCTGTACAAATTAATTACCATAGAAATAAAAAAAAAAGACTTAACAACCTAGCAGAAAAATCATTATGGCTGGTATCACTCCCTGTGGAATATGAGGTTATATAGCATAAGGAAAAAAATCAGAACCAGAGAGGTGGAAAAAAAACAATACACATTAGAGATTTGCTTGTTAGGAGACACAGTGAAGGACCAAGCAGAGTGAATGGATAACCACTGATGAACCAACTAGATTAGCATGAATATCCATCATATTGTGGCACCTATTCTCAGCCGACACACCAGCACCGGTTTTAGACTATGATGTTACATCTTTCCTGCACCTGTATCATGGCGGTTAACATTGTATCCTACCCAGAAATCAATGTGTCCCAAAATATTTTGGATAGGATAATGTATTCACTGGCCACAAATCTCATGAAGAGAGCTGCTCTAGCAGAGCAAGTACCCTCACTGGCCATCAGCCGATGTTTTAATGATTGAATTTTGCATATGTTACATAATACGGTGGTCATCTCTCCTTGCCCCCTTTTACCTATCATCTCTCTGGTGTGCAACACATTTAGGCGGGTTCTAAGAAATTAATTCCTGATCTTCCAGTATATAGACCACATTTATTCAATCGTTGGGCTCCAATCCATCCTTCCAATGACTTTTTGGCCTTTAATGGATTCCATATTAGAGTCTCTACATCGGTGTCTGCTTTGACAAGGGACTCCCTTACTCTCAATTCTAATTTGGAATGTTTTAACTGTGCCCCAATGTCTGCATACCGTGTTTGCTCTTGTGCTGTTATGATTAACCGAAAGAGGGGAGCCAATCTCCATCCTGCTAATACTCTCAAAGATCGTAAGCCCAACTCAAATCTCAGGCCGGACATAAGGAGACTCATTGGGAGCCCAAGAACTTTCTTCCACACCCGACCTTCCAATCTTTGCCAATCTGTGCTCCATAGAAGGGGTTTAGCCTCCAACCCATAGAATATCACTGGGGCGACTTTAGCTGTATAATATCTGCTCTAAGGCTACACTTGACACCGGTTGCACTTTTCTTTTCGCATCAGAATTCTGAATGGTGACGTTCAACGATCGTATGCGGTTTATTGCTGCTTGGCAAGGTAGATACATCCTCTTCCATAGAAGACCCATCCTTAACCGAGGAGCTCTTTATCTGGGGGGTGGTAAGAGGCCACCAAACTAAGATGAAATGTATATTATTATTTTATATTCCTCTCTAGAATACCTGCACCTGTTAAACTCTGTTTCTGGACCTAGATCCTGCCTTGTATATTTCTGCCTACTGTAACTTGTCTGATGTCCCTGTACTGTCCTACTTACCATGTACCTGTAATTAAGTTGAGCATATTCCTGTCTTGTGCGCCCCGATGCCCCAGGGTCTGGCATGCTCTATAAATAATAAACTAAACTAAGATATTTCCTGAATGCTCCCAGAACTAGACATGTACAAAGCACAATGCAGTCTATTTCTCAACGGATAACTGTCGACATGTTGTTACATGTGTCCATGGATTGACACCCAAGTATCTATGTTGGAAAATGATAGCTCATCTTACAGCACGCCCTCTTCAGTCTTCGTGTCTTTCACCTGTTGGGTTAGCACCTTATTGATAATTAAGGACTTCCATGTTCTGGTGCAGTGCGGAACAGAGCAGAAGTCACAATCTGCTTCCTGCTTGCCGCCTCCGGTACTCCGCCACCTAGGGCTATCCTTTATGGTCCACCCTGGCTACTCCGCCACCTAGGGCTATCCTTTATGGCCCACCCTGGCTACTCCGCCACCTAGGGCTATCCTTTATGGTGCACCCTGGCTACTCCGCCACCTAGGGCTATCCTTTATGGTGCACCCTGGCTACTCCGCCACCTAGGGCTATCCTTTATGTTGCACCCTGGCTACTCCGCCACCTAGGGCTATCCTTTATGGTCCACCCTGGCTACTCCGCCACCTAGGGCTATCCTTTATGATCCACCCTGGCTACTCCGCCACCTAGCGCTATCCTTTATGGTGCACCCTGGCTACTCCGCCACCTAGGGCTATCCTTTATGGTGCACCCTGGCTACTCCGCCACCTTGGGCTATCCTTTATGGTGCACCCTGGCTACTCCGCCACCTAGGGCTATCCTTTATGATCCACCCTGGCTACTCCGCCACCTAGCGCTATCCTTTATGGTGCACCCTGGCTACTCCGCCACCTAGGGCTATCCTTTATGGTGCACCCTGGCTACTCCGCCACCTAGGGCTATCCTTTATAGTGCACCCTGGCTACTCCACCACCTAGGGCTATCCTTTATGGTGCACCCTGGCTACTCCGCCACCTAGGGCTATCCTTTATGGTGCACCCTGGCTACTCCGCCACCTAGGGCTATCCTTTATGATCCACCCTGGCTACTCCGCCACCTAGGGCTATCCTTTATGATCCACCCTGGCTACTCCGCCACCTAGCGCTATCCTTTATGGTGCACCCTGGCTACTCCGCCACCTAGGGCTATCCTTTATGGTGCACCCTGGCTACTCCGCCACCTAGGGCTATCCATTATGGTCCACACTGGCACTGCATTCCTGATAGAGGTAAAAGAACGAACACATGCATAACATGCGACACCATGTCCCATGTGCAGTGGGGTGTGGCGTCATCACTGGGGGTGGGGCCTAAAAAGGATCTAGCGAAATCCCACTAACCTTTTAAAGAGGAGGGGGGACGTGTAATTATTAACAGACCACACAGAAGGTTCATGCATGCAAGGAAAGGGTTGTACATTCTACTTTGAAAGATTAACCACTTTATATATTCCAATCGAAATATATTAGTTGTAGGACAGTGCACATCCAATCCCAAAGTTCTGTTTAAAGAAATCCATGACTCAAACTTACCAACTAAAATCTTTGTAATAAAACATCAATGTTTTGCAAAAATCAAAGAACGTATTCTCTCAGAATGTTCTTCCCTGTGGGAAAACCACCGCATTTAAAAGACCCTTCCTGATGCTCTGGACATGGCTCACAGCAGGATCTACTAGGGAAGAGCAGGGCTGCCATTGCGGGGAAGGAAGAGGGTCCTGGGGTGGGTAGGGCAATATTCAGAGACTGCCGGGCCGAGGCGTGGCTTGATCCAGTCCACTAAAGTCCTGCTTATAGGGCAGGCTACTTGAAGGGCTTTGGAAGGTCTTGAAAGAGAAGGACGGCGTTGGTGTTTTCATGGGAGGCGCAGGTGAAGCTATACACATTACCCCGGTAAGATAGCTCGGCGGGTTGAACACACGCTGCTGTAATCTGTGTCTGATCTGCAGCTCGCATGTTTGAATCCCGGCAAGGCCAACTCATACTTTCATCCTTCAGAGGTCGATAAACGAACTTCACTTGGGCGATCATTGCATCTAAATACTATATACAATAACAGCTCAGGAATAATCTACTGGTGGAGAACTACGCCTGTACACTCCACATAAAAAGCACCCTCGTTTAACCAGGCCGCTCATGCACCCAAAGTGAGGGCCACCTGTGACTGCGCTCTATACTCCACATCACCGGCAATCAATCAATGGACGCCAATGATCCTCACGCTGCAGGACCGTGGCGTCTAGAAAGGCGCATGCAGGCCATGGATTGCCTTCTGGAGTTTGGGAAGAGAGATGAAGGGCTAATGGATTCTAGGAGAGAGATGGCATGGGGGGAGCAGCAGCTAGGGATGGGGTAGGAGTTAAAGGTTGCAAAGTTCTATATGCGTTTACCTGGAGTTACAAGGCCACACTACGGACTGGCTACCCACGGACAGCCAATCCGCGTAAGGCAAGATAGGGACAGCACAGGCCCTCCCTAAAACAGGCGGGGAAGGGTGCAAGAAGAGTAAGGGACGAAGTGTCCGTCAACGTTTATTGGGGCCTGAGGGAGGAGAAAAGTCATCGAGGGTCACTGAAAGGCACTATCCAACACTTCACACAAATAGACTAGGACTGGAGTGTGTTCATAGAATTGCACTAGTCCTAAAATATGTTAGCAAAGGTGTTTAGCACCGTTAAAAAAATATGGAATCGCCCCCAATGTTTTTTCCAACAATTATATCACATTTAACCGTGCCCGAGTGTGTGTATTATATGTGACCAAAATTATAACACAAATCACACAATCACATAAGGATGCCTGGGGGTGGGGGGTGGGGGGTACCTAGAATATGGAGCAATACATTTCCACCTGATCAAGCAACAGGGAAACCATCAGCCAAGCACTGTTCGAGTAAAGTAGCAGAGAGGGCCCAGTAGTATAAACAGGGCAGATGTTCCAAGATCTCCAGAGGGCAGGCTGTCAAACATTCCTCTGAAAACTGCCGCCTTCTTGAAGAACTTGACCTTGATGTCCTCAGTCTCACAGACATGGTTTACGGCCAGCTCTATCACCAGCTTCGACACGCTCCTACCTGATGACTACAAGATCCTCTCGGTGCCCGGGTCCAACCGCTCTGGTGGGGGCGTAGCCCTTATGTTCCCCGAGTAGATTCCTGCCTCTGTTACTCCTACGCAGGCCTACTTCTTCTTTGAATGCCTTGTCTGCAGGCGCTCTCTCTCTCCCCCGAGCCACTCTCTTACCGTGGCTACTATCTATCGGCCACCTGATCAGATCTCTTCCTTCCTTCCTTTCGGAGTGGGCAGGCCTGTCCTCCTCACTCCTGGCCTCAACCACCCAACTCCTCCTTCTTGGAGACTTCAACACCCACCTGGATGCCTCCTGTCCCCCCTCTGGACTCTTTCGCAACCTCTGCGACTCTCTCTCACTCACCATTCTCCCCTCTGGCCCGACTCATTCTGCAGGACACATTCTTGATGTTCTGATCTCTTCTGACCTTCCCCTCTCTGTCCCTCTCTCTACTCCTCTCTCCTGTAGTGATCACTTTCTCCTATCCTCCCACCTATCCCTCCCTGCCCCGCAGGCCAAGCCACCTCCATCACTGCCACCCCTTCTCGGCCATCCGACCCATAAAGTGCCTATCAGTTGAGGCATTCGCCACCACCTTCTCACCTCCCCTCCCCCTTTGGCTGACTCTCAACCTGACATAGCCCTCTCCATGTTCCACTCTTCTATATCTGATACTCCTGATATCCTTGCCCCTGTCATGAGAATCCGCCTGAAGCCCAAAGCCAAGTGTAACTCCTGGTATAACTCAGACCTCGTCACCCTAAAATGCAGGTGTAGGGTGGCCGAGACGAAATGGCGTGCTTCATGTTCATCCTCTGGCAAACTGGCCTGCCGCCTGCTGCAAAGGCAATACCGGCTCTCCGTCCTTAGCAGGAAGAGAGCTCATATCCAAGCCCGCGTCTCTGCGGCATCTAACAACTCGGCTGAACTCAAGGAACTGGCCAATCCTGTCGCAGTCTCTACCTCTCCTGTCCCTTCACAGGCCCTCTGCACGGCACTGGCTTCTCACTTCATTTCTAAAACCCAGGACATCCTGTCCTCACTCTCCTCCTTTCGCCTCCCCCCCTCTACTCCCTGCTCTTCCTCTGGCCCTTCCTCAGCCACCCCTCCTCCCTCCTTCTCTGCCTTTCCCCTTTTCTCTGCAGACGAGGTTTCTAGACAAGTCCGATCTATGAAAGTCTCGTCTAAACAGGTTCACCCTTGTTCCTCCAAAACTATCAAGGAACACATCGACTCCCTGGCTCCTGCCCTGGCTGATTTCTGCAACCACTCCTTCGCCACTGGAGTCTTCCCATCCCCCTGAAGCACTCCCTTGTGCATCCTCATCTAAAGAAACCCTCTGCAGACCCCTCCTGCCCGGCTAACTATCGCCCAATCTCCATCACTCCCTTCCTGGGCAAGCTCCTGGAGAAACTGGCCATCTCCCAGCTTAATCTCTACACTGAATCTGCTGGTTGTCTTCATGACCATCAGTCTGGCTGCCAGAAGCACGGAAACTGCTCTGCTGAAACATCCGTGAAGACCTGCTCACCCACCTTGGCTCTAATATCCTGTGCGTTCTCATCTTGCTTGACCTCTCTTCTGCCTTTGACACCGTCAACCATGCCATCCTGCTCAACTGTCTCTGTGATAACCTGGGTATCACTGGTCGGGCTCTGGCGTGGCTGACCTTTTTCCTCTCTAACCGACCCTCCCAGGTCAAATTGGGGTCCTTCCTCTCCGACATCTTTTTCTCCACCTGTGGTGTCCCGCAGGGATCTAACCTCTCTCCCTGGCTTTTCATCCAATACCTGGCACTCCTTGCCCACCGCATCGCCGCTCTCTGTCCCAACTTTCAGTGCTATGCGGATGATACCCAGCTCATTTTCAGGCTACCCTCGGCCTCCTCCTCTCCTTCCCTCATCTCTGACTGTCTGTCTGCTATCCTGGAGTGGTGTGCCTCCAACGACCTCTGCCTTAATGCCAGTAAGACTGAGATTCTACTCATCTGCACACCCAGTCCCTCCTTCCCTGCAGCTCTCTGGCCGGCCTATCTTGGCCATCTTCCTACTCCCACCTGCAAGGCTAAAAACCTCAGGGTCATCTTCAATTCTGCTCTCTCCTTCTCCCCTCACATCTCTGACGTCTCTAAGAAGTCACACTACCAGCTGCACCTCCTCAGAGGTATTCTTCCTTTCCTCTCCTTCCCCCAAAAGCTCACTGTCTCCAGAGCCCTGGTCCTCTCTAGACTGGACTATTGTAACAGCCTCTAGCTAAATCTGCCTGCCTCTACTCTCCGCCCTCTGCAACTTATCCAGAACAGGACTGCGAGACTTGTCCTTGGCCTCAAGCCCAGGGATCGGATCTCTCCACTGGCTGAAAATCTCTGCACTGGCTCCCAGTGGCTGCAAGGATTAAGTTCAAAACCCTCTGCATTGTACACAAGGTCTTCTGGGGCCTAGGGCCGTTATACCTTCAACTCTCTCTTCCTAAATATCTTCCTTCTCGAGCTCTTCGCCCATACTCCTCCAACTCCCTCAGTGTCAGTCGCTTCTCCACGCACGCAACGAGTTGGTGGCAGATTACTCTCTTCGGCTGGGGCCTCCCTCTGGAACAGCCTTCCTGCCACCCTGAAACTCGAGGAAGACATCCCAGCCCACATCCTGGAGGCATACACAAGGCCTGTAGAAGCCCGCAAAAGCATCTGTGTTTCGCGGGAAAGTACATGCCCAAATAAGGAAGGCTCCGGGTCGGCTCGACCTGGGGAAGGTGAAGGGGGCAAGACGGTCAGCGGACAGGACAAAGGAGCCTCGTGGTCTGGCCATTTTGGGAGCCAGGCCACCATTTTGGGCTAAGCGCGAAAAAAGGGCTTAAAACGCCAAAAGGAGCTCAAAAACACAAGAAACGATTGCTGCCACCATTCCCGTCCGTGATTCACTTGCACCGATCATTTACAATCCAAAAAGAGTATCTAGGGCCTGTAGAAGGCTCGAGACCCAAGAGAGCAGTAACTTAGCTTACAGTGCCCTCTTGTGTCATGTTGCACGAAAGCTGCAACATGATAAAGAAACTACGGAAAACAGTGTTTCCCGGTACTGACCGTCTTAAGGGCATGTTAGTTTCCCCGTAAGAATGGAGCGAAAGCCCAGAGGAGTGCGGCAGAAGGCTGCACTTCTCTGGCAAAGTCTAGATCATGGTGAAAACAACAGCAAAAAGTTTAGGGGTTGCCACATGGAAGTAAATTACCCACAATTAAGAAATCTTTCCTAACAGTGATTAAAGGACCCCCCCCATACAAGGCCCAGTAGTATAAATAGGGCAGATGCCTCAAGACCAGTTGATCTCTCCATGAAGCTTTCTTCTTTTCTAATTCTCCCTCTTTCCTTACTTTTCATTGTGACTTTTCCTTCATTGCATTCCATCCTTCTGTCCCTCCTTCATGCTTTCCTTTTATCAACCCTTCCATCTTCTCATCTTTTTTCCACTCCTCCCTTTTACACTTTCCTTCTTGCTTTCTTACATACGTTTTTCAAATCTTTTTAATTTCCCAATGCTGCAGATAACAAGTTAAAAAAGCAAGTCCCATTCACAATGGAAGTATTTAATTAGAGTAAACATATGTTTTAACTGTAAACAGAAAGGGGAAGAAGGGAGTGAACGGGAGGGAGGGGGATACGTTAATAAAGTTGTTAAAAAAATGTTTTAAAAAACTGTAAACAGAAATGTTTTGTGAGAAATATTTCTTGGCACCAAATTATTCATGCGCATTAAAGAATCCATTTTGACCACTTCACATCAGGCAGTAATAATTGTAGAGCTTTTTACTGTGGCACTAAATGTACTACTGGTGCATAAGAATCAACGTAGCTGTGTGGACGGAAGCGGGGTGGGGGTAATGGGGGAGGATCTGTTTTCCATTTTTGTTGTGGAGTATTTTTACTGCCCGGTTTTTTTGGGAGCATTTGCCTATTTTGAGAGAGTCAAAGTGGTCACTACATCCTTTATCTGTAGGACTGATGATTCCATCTCTTTTTTCTTTCCTCCTTTATCTTTTTGCAAACTGATACACAACACAAGCGTCCAGTTGTCATCATCTGTGCAGTCACATCTAACTGAAATCTTTGCCAATCTTTAGTTTTCAAAAAAAGGATGACCAAACATACTCCCTGTCCCCAAATGTCATGATCAGAACATTTTCCCCATCAGCCATTGCTACGACCAGTAGAAAAGTATTCACACTCCCATAATAAGAATGCCTGGAATAGCTGTTACATGGTGCTGCAGTTCACATTAACAAAACACTTTCCTATTAAATCTTGCATCCTCTATATTATTTCTCCCACCAGTTTCTTCCCCTTAATCCCCATTAAGTCAACCTTCATTCGGGTGTAAATGGTCACTATTGCACGATTGTATGAGCCTTATGGAGATCTGTTTCCATTTTCTTTTGGAGAACCCTTAACACTGACTTGACGGGCGGTAGATCCAGGATAGCTCTGATCATTATATTTACAGAGAGGGAGTAGGGTTGGTCTTCCATTTTGGAAATCTGACAACGAGGAATTCTAGTAAATTGGTCCCATACATGATCCACTAAATTGCACAAAATGCAACAACTATAAGATAGCTGAACATAGTGGCGCTTGAGCTATCAGCAGAAAGAAGGAATTAAAGTGGAAAGGTGGGTACAAAATATAAAAATTGATTAAAAGAAAGAAAAATAAAGTAAAAGCAAGGAAAGAAGTGAGGAACTGTATGAAGAAAATTGAAGAAATTGATAGACAAATGAGGAAGAGAAGAAAAGAAAAAACAAAACAAAAGAAAGTAAAGCAAAAATAAGAAAAATATAATGATAGTAACAAGGAAGGTAAGAAAGGAAGAGGCTCCACATACAAGTGCAAATAAAGCAATACACATGTCGAAATCCACAGCACATGACCAAAGAATCGAATAGGAATCAGGCAGTAAAGACAGACCATGTGTATTTCCATAGAGCTTAGTTAAGGTGGTTTACCCAAGACCTGTCGTCAAGGTTCTCCGGTAGATCTCCCCGACTCTGGCACTATTGGCGATTCCCTCAAGCTCACCCCGCTCTCTATGTGCTAGACATGACAGAGCAGCCAGGTCCAACTTTCAAGATGTAGTTCACAGGCATAACATGCACCTTTCCCAAATAGGACAATGAACGAATATGCACACACAGTTTTTATAAAAAATATAATTAATCGATAAAATCAATACAATCCCATGCAAGTCACGCAGAAAATGCAACAGTATCAAGTAAATTACCGTTTTTAAATAAGAGTTATTGTGGAGACAATAGAGCAGCGATGGACTGTAAAGCACTTTACTTTCTAGGCTGCTAAATTCAAGGGAGACCAATAGTACAAGCGGGGGCAGTCTTTGGCGGGAAAGGGTTGCCTTTGTGCGAAATCCCAAGGAGCAGTTCCTCGAGTTCTGTGGAGTGAAGCAGTCAAAGAAGAGACAGCCAGTAGTGCCAGAGAGTCAGCAGAGCAATACCCTGGTACTGAAAAAGCAGTTCTGCAGCAGGCAGTCGATGGATTCCAGAGGCGGTTGCTCCCTTGGGCAGAGGAGCTGAGGTGCGGACAAGAAGCTGTCAGCAGTAGTCCTCAATGCAGGGTTGCCACGTCATCCTCAGGCCTCCGAGGTTGGTGTCGTGAAGAGGAGACCCCAGAGAAGGACCATTATCCGCGATTTTCTTGAAGAGTGGCACCGAAGGGAAGCCAGCCATGAAAGATGTAAAGAAGAGTTGGGCGGTGCAGTCCCAGAAATCAAGGCAGCACAAGCTCCAGGAGCTTCCCATTTGGAGGCAATAGTAAGAGGTGTTGCCTGATGTCCTGGGATAAGGAGCCTCTGGTCAGTACAGGATGGAGAGTTTTCGGGGGTGGGGGGACTGCTTCAGAGTTGGGTGATGTAGGCAAGGGCAGGAGCTTTAGGGATTCCAGTCATTCAAGCAGGAGACGTGATCCAGCTGTCCCCACCAGATCAGGGGAAATGAGCACCACTGTGGATTCTGAATTGTCTGTAGAGGCAAAGCTTCGACCGTCTGATTTTTTTTGGAGCATCAAATGGCGCTAAAACAGAGCTTTCAGCCTTCCTCAAGCATCAGGTCTTCCAAGAATGCGGGCACACAGATCCAGCCGTTGATAAGGCAGGTTAGTAAGGGGGTCAGATCTATCCCCCTCAGGAGGCAGTGAGTCAAGCATCATTCAAAGAGGGGTGGTCATTTAATGGGCAGTCATTCCTCCCTCCCAGCACACCCATGAACATAGGAAGGGCCATCACATAAAGGAGTGAATATACACTGTTCCAGACCAACGTCTGCAGATGGCAGTGAAACTGGTTTCAGGCGGAGTACAGCCACCCCCCTCCCCCGCCAATCCCCCATCCAAGCCCTAGACACAATCAGTGGCCAAAGATGAAAAACTCCTCTAGCGTACATACAATTGTGACCTCTCAGGTCTGCCAGGCAAACACAGACAACCTCCCTGTTGATGAATATAGCAGGGGGTCAAAAATGGACCCAGCTAGATAAAATGGATTCCATTGTGTAGAACCATTTTACCCTGGGGGAAAAGCCATAACCAGCAACATGTCTAACGGAGACAGGGTACTCTCTCTGGGAGATCATGGGGCATCTTTGGGGTACCCATGCCTTCAGAGTCATAAGGACTGGTAATGTAGAGAACAAAACAAAAATAAAAACAAAGCCCCACACGGTCAGGCTTTGGATGGTGTAGAAAAACACAATCCAAAGCCCATAAGAGCCAGCAAAAAAGTGTAGGGGGCTACCACCTGGCGTAAATATGTCAGCTTTCTACCCAGCCATCTGTAAAGAAACAGGCTGGGAAACCGGATTTAAGGACCACCGGACAGCGAAACCTCTAGGTTTTTATACAGTTTTATACAATGGGCTTCATGCAGAAAATTCAGTAATTTGTTCCATTGACAATTTTAATAAGGTTAGTAAGCAGACCATGTCAAGAGGGGATAGGGACAGCCCCCAGCCCCTCAGCCTGGGGGTGGAGGGGCCAATCGCGGTGGAATCCAGAGCCAGTCTTAAACCAGAGGGGGAAGGTGGCAGTTGGGAAGAGTCCAATCCGTGTCCCTTCTCATAATGCCAGCCTGCTTGCCGACATGGTAAAGGGAGGAGGATTCACTCCGACGCCTGGAAACCGTTAATCAGCAGCACAGCGGGTAAGTGACGCTGCATGACCTAGATGCCGCGGAGGACAGCCCGCACACCAAGCCCATCCATGAACAATGTGCTTGACTCTAAGAGAACAGATCCCCAGTCAAGCAAAAACCTAACAGGCCGGCCAGAACCATACTAGAACTGGGACTTACCGAGCACTGCACCTAACCGACAGCGAGCTGCAGAAAGGCGTACTCACAAGAACCATCGGAGGGACAGTAGAAAGAGGTGGATGGAAATTGAGGGGAGACAGTGGGTGGAGCAGTAGGAAAATACTGGAGGCAGAAGAGGGAAATTAGTAGGTAGAATCAAGGAAAGGAACAAGGGGGCGTGGAAGACATAGCAAGGGTGAAGCCCAGGATATCACAGACCAAAACCCTTCCTGGGGAGAACCGTTGCTTAGGAAACCTAGAGGGTTCCTTGGGAAAGTTGAGATAGAAAAGGCATTTGCCTTTATGCCATCTCCAACCGTAAGATAGCTCTTTAGGCAGTAGGTGTTCTTGATCTCGAGTGGCAGCCTGGGGTAGTGTGGAATCGCCCCTTACTAGGTTACAGAGATGGGGACGGCCATTAGACCGCCTGCTAAAATAAATGTAATCCCTGAACTGTCTCTACGAGTTAGTGTTTCCTTCGGGTGGGACCTGTGACACAATGGACTTCCCAAGGGTGCATCCTGTGGCATTGCTTTACATGACCATCCAAGCCCGGTGTAATTCCCCTAGAGTTACCCAGGTGACACAAACCACCTCCTCTAGAGGATATTTCCACTGTATATGGCCATACCCAACTGCATTCCAAAGACTGGCACTCCGAATCTCAGGCAGCCAAACAAGCCTCATGACATAATGCGGGTCATCGAGGTGCGTGTACTGCGCCTCCGACTGGGCCTTATATCGCTTATATCATGCCAGCAGGGCCGTATGGGCCCTTATGGACTTGACAATCGGCTTTAGTTCCACACCATTTTACCCAGCATGGCTACGGCTACCAGGTCACTGACACAATTATGGCTGCGATTGTCCTCTGTCTAAGGATCACTCACATCCACAGACCTAAACAAACCAAACTGCTATGAGCTTCCACAATGTAGTCCATTTCAGAGTCATTGCCGCTTACATTCATGTGAAGTGCCCTGCAGTGATCAGTCCATTATTGCCCCTTTTAGGGGGAGACCAGGCCTCACGAGAGCGCTGTAAACATGGCGGCTTCCAGGAGTGAATTTACAACACGTTTCTGCGGCTGGTGCTGCTGGTGATTACATCAACATGCGACAACAAAATGATTCATCAGAGTGCCTCTTTAATGGGATCCATGACTACCATCAGCTTTTGTAGGAGGCATAATCAGCAGTGGCGGAGGGAAGCTGTACAGCAACATAAACAGCCGGTTAAGTGGAAATGTACACAAATTATAAAAGGGACAATTCAAAATGAGATCTAGAGACTTGGTGTTCGGGAGCTCGTTCTTTTGCAAATCTGTTCCTCTCAGCCCCGGGCCTCCCAGCACTTACTGCTGGACTCTGATATCTTTCTGACTTCAGAGGAGAGTGAGACCTTTTGGCCTCCCCCACCTCTGGCATGCACTTTGGTTGTGGATTCATTGGACCCCTTTTACAGGGACCAAGTGAAGGGGCGAGCTCTCCCACTAGTCTTTTTGAGCATCATGCTTTCCTATGGCAGCACCCCCACCATAGGTGGCATGTTGTCAGAGACCCCAAGGGACTTATTGCAAGTAGTAGTCCCCCCTCCTTTTTGTGACTGGTATTTGTTACCCTTTGCAGCACAAGCTACCCTTAATGCAGTGCTGTGGGGACACTTTCTATGCACTTGTCTTGGCTGGAAGTGACAATATTGTTACTTTTCAGGCACCTCCTGAACAGGCATGTGGCAGTCGTTACTTTTTACACTATTTTGCGATCGTATTGATCAAGGCTGCTGCCTCGATAATGCACTATAGGTGCCATATTAAAAAATGTCTCCCCTTATCGTTTTTAGTCCTGTTCTAGGTGTCCTGTGCTTTGTGGGCTGCCGTCAATCCTTTGCAGGTGGGTGGAGGGCCCTTTCCTTTTATGCACCTTCGTGGATTTCTTGCAGAAAGCCCACGAAGGTTGTGTATGTGCTGGCAGGAAGTGGGGAGCGGTCACCCAGACCCCAATACACAATCCTACAGGAGACTATGATGCTGGGGAATATTCTGCTTCTGGAAGGCTGGCTGGCCCGAATTGGACAGCCACATCCAAGATTGAATGTTGCTCGTGTCCCTATGGGGGTACTTGGGCCACCCCCAGACCCTTGTTCAGATATAAGGAGATGTTGGGAAGTGGCGAGTTCGGTTCAGCAGGGCTCCACCGGTGGTGTCGATGTTGCAGAACGGCTCAGCTTCTCCCTCTTCGGATTCTTTAGGTCCTGTGGCGAATTCTGAAGTTCCAGTCCACAAAGCCCTGCTTTTATGCAGAAAACCCCCATTCACCAGTCCTAGCTGTCACTCAAACATGCTAAGTGGTGAGCTGGGTGGATCACCACTGGGCCAATCACACAAGAGAGCGACTTGAGTTGCCGAAGCAACTCTGTCCAGGGTGCTTATTTCCCCCCCTTCCACACATCCTGTAGACCCAGACAGAGTGGCACCACTTTTGGAGGCTTCTGTGCAGAAGCCCGCCAAAAGTGGAACAAAGGGCTCGACTTGGGTTGGAGTTAAAGAGACGAACACAAACGCCATTTTAAAACCGAGTCCTTGCAAAAAGACCCAACCGGGGAATAAATATTAAATAAATAACCCGGCGGTATCTTTAACATTGCACCAAAAAAAGTGGTGCATTTAAAATGAATGGGAAAATCCCATAGGAAATATTCCAGTGGAATATTTTGCGTGGTATCCACTGCCACCAGACAGAAACTCGACAAGGGGGGACTGGACAGTGCCCCCTTGGAAAACAGACCCAGGGGCAATCAAATTACCCCTACCAGTACTTCCACAATATGATGGTTTGTACTGGTTCTGTTCACAATTTAAGACTAGTAAAGTCAATGGTGACTTTACATGCCCTGGGATACAGTAGTCAGTCCCAGGGTATGGAGTCTATGTTTGGGGGCCACTATGACACCCCTGTGTTACTGCACTGAGGGTGCTGTGTAACACATATACCAAAAACACATGAAGCCCTATGGAGTAAAAGACCCCATAGCCCAGAAAACACATTACAAAGTCAAAGGACATTCTCAAATCATGCCTAAGAGTGGGAGAAAAAGAGTCTCACTCTTAGCAGGAGAAATAAATTAACTACAAAAATCCAGCAAAGCTGCTGGGGGACTCACTAGGTTTGGAAAATTAGGCTATACAGAGAATTCTCCCTAACAGGCCTAAGATGGCTCGCGGTCCTGTTTGCAAGGAGCCAGTCTAGGTGTCGTGTAAAGAGCCTGCTGCCAGATGCGTTCCTGCCCGGTGGCGCCCGTGGGCCTGCGAAGGCTCATGGTCCTGTGTGCAAGGAGCCAGTCTAGCTGTCGTGTAAAGAGCCTGCTGCCAGATGCCTTCCTTCCCAGTGGTGCCCATGGGCCTGTGATGGCTCGAGGTCCTGTGTGCAAGGAGCCAGTCTAGGTGTTGTGTAAAGAAACTGCTGCCAGATGCGTTCCAGCCCAGTGGCGCCCGTGGGCCTGCTATGGCTCACGGTCCTGTGTGCAAGGAGCCAGTCTAGGTGTCGTCTAAAGAACCTGCTGCCAGATGCGTTCCTGCCCAGTGGCGCCCGTGGGCCTGCCATGGCTCGCGGTCGTTTGTGCAAAGAGCTAGTCTAGGTGTTGTGTAATGAGCCTGCTGCCAGATGCGTTCCTGCCCGGTGGCGCCCGTGGGCCTGTGATGGCTCGAGGTCCTTTCTACAAGGAGCCAGTCTAGGTGTCATGTAAAGAGCCTGCTGCCAGATGCGTTCCTGCCCAGTGGCGCCCGTGGGCCTGTGATGGCTCGAGGTCCTGTGTGCAAGGAGCCAGTCTAGGTGTTGTGTAAAGAGACTGCTGCCAGATGCGTTTCTGCCCAGTGGCGCCCGTGAGCCTGCTATGGCTCGCGGTCCTGTGTGCAAGGAGCTAGTCTAGGTGTTGTGTAAAGAGCCTGCTGCCAGATGTGTTCCTGCCTGGTGGCGCCCGTGGGCCTACAATGGCTCGCGGTACTGTGTGCAAGGAGCCAGTCTAGGTGTCGTCTACAGAGCCTGCTGCCAGATGCGTTCCTGCCCAGTGGTGCCCGTGGGCCTGCTATGGCTCGCGGTCCTTTGTGCAAGGAGCTAGTCTAGGTGTTGTGTAAAGAGCCTGCTGCCAGATGCGGTCCTGCCCAGTGGCGCCCGTGGGCCTGAGATGGCTTGAGGTCCTGTGTGCAATGAGCTAGTCTAGGAGTCGTGTAAAGAGCCTGCTGCCAGATGCGTTCCTGCCCAGTGGTGCCCGTGGGTCTGCGATGGCTCGCGGTCCTGTCTGCAAGGAGCCAGTCTAGGTGTCGTGTAAAGAGCCTGCTGCCAGATGCGTTCCTGCCCAGTGGCACCCGTGGGCCTGCGATGGCTCGCGGTCCTGTGTGCAAGGAGCCAGTCTAGGTGTCGTGTAAGGAGACTGCTGCCAGATGCGTTCCTGCCCAGTGGCGCCCGTGGGCCTGCTATAGCTCGCGGTCCTGTGTGCAAGGAGCCAGTCTAGGTGTCGTCTAAAGAGCCTGCTGCCAGATGCGTTCCTGTCCAGTGGCGCCCGTGGGCCTGCTAAGGCACACGGTCCTGTGTGCAAGGAGCCAGACTAGGTGACGTGTAATGAGCCAGATGCGTTCCTGCACAGTGGTGCCCGTGGGCCTGAGACGACTTGCAGCCTTTTTGCAAGGAGCCAGTCTAGGTGTTGTGTAAAGAGCCTGCTGCCAGATGCGTTCCTGCCCAGTGGCGCCCATGGGCCTGCGATGGCACGCGTTCCTGTGCACAAGGAGCCAGTCTACGTGTCGTGTAAAGAGACTGCTGCCATATGCTTTCCTGCCAAGTGGCACCTGTTGGCCTGCGATGGCTCGCGTTCCAGTGTGCAAGTAGCCAGTCTAGGTGTCGTGTAAAGAGCCTGCTGCCAGATGCGTTCCTGCCCAGTGGCGCCCGTGGGCCTGCTATGGCTCGCGGTCCTGTGTGCAAGGAGCCAGTCTAGGTATCGTGTAAAGAGCCTGCTGCCAGATGCCTTCCTGCCCGGTGGCACCCGTGGGCCTGCGAAGGCTGGTGGTCCTGTGTACAAGGAGCCAGTCTAGGTGTCGTGTAAAGAGCCTGCTGCCAGATGCGTTCCTGCCTAATGGCGCCCGTGGGCCTGCGATGGCTCGCAGTCCTGTTTGCAAGGAGCCAGTCTAGGTGTTGTGTAAAGAGCCTCCTGCCAGATGCATTCCTGCCCAGTGGTGCCCGTGTGCCTGCTGTGGCTTGCGGTCCTGTCTGCAAGGAGCCAGTCTAGGTGTAGTGTAAAGAGCCTGCTGCCAGATGCATTCCTGCCCAGTGGCGCCCGTGGGCCTGCTGTGGCTTGCGGTCCTGTGTGCAAAGAGCCAGTCTAGGTGTCGTCTAAAGAGCCTGCTGCCAGATGCGTTCCTGCCCAGTGGCGCCCGTGGGCCTGCTATGGCTCACGGTCCTGTGTGCAAGGATCCAGTCTAGGTGTCGTGTAAAGAGCCTGCTGCTAAATGCGTTCCTGCCCGGTGGCGCCCGTGGGCCTGCTATGGCTCGCGGTCCTGTGTGCAAGAGCCAGTTTAGGTGTCGTGTAAAGAGCCTGCTGCTAAATACGTTCCTGCCCGGTGGCGCCCGTGAGCCTGCTATGGCTCGCGGTCCTGTGTGCAAGAGCCAGTCTAGGTGTCGTGTAAAGAGCCTGCTGCTAAATACGTTCCTGCCCCGTGGCGCCCGTGGGCCTGATATGGCTCGCGGTCCTGTGTGCAAGGAGCCAGTCTAGGTGACGTGTAAAGAGCCTGCTGCCAGATGCGTTCCTTCCCAGTGGCGCCCATGGGCCTGCGATGACTTGCCGTGCTGTGTGCAAGGAGCCAGTCTAGGTGTCGTGTAAAGAGCCTGCTGCCAGATGCGTTCCTGCCCAGTGGCGCCCTGGGGCCTGCGAAGGCTCGAGGTCCTTTGTGCAAGGAGCTAGTCTAGGTGTTGTGTAAAGAGCCTGCTGACAGAAGCGTTCCTGCCCAGTGGCGCCCGTGGGCCTGCTATGGCTCGCGGTCCTATGTGCAAGGAGCTAGTCTAGGTGTCGTGTAAAGGCCTGTGGGCCTGCGATGGCTCACGGTCCTGTGTGCAAGGAGCCAGTCTAGGTGTTGTGTAAAGAGACTGCTGCCAGATGCGTTCCTGCCCAGTGGCGCCCGTGGGCCTGCTGTGGCTCGCGGTCCTGTGTGCAAGGAGCCAGTCTAGGTGTTGTGTAAAGAGCCTGCTGCCAGATGCGTTCCTGCCCAGTGGCGCCCGTGGGCCTGTGATGGCTCGTGGTCCTGTGTGCAAGGAGCCAGTCTAGGTGTTGTGTAAAGGCCCGTGGGCCTGCTGTGGCTCGCGGTCCTGTGTGCAAGGAGCCAGTCTAGGTGTCGTCTAAAGAGCCTGCTGCCAGATGCGTTCCTGCCCAGTGGCACCCGTGGGCCTGAGATGGCTCGAGGTCCTGTGTGCAAGGAGCCAGTCTAGGTGTCGTGTAAAGAGCCTGCTACCAGATGCGTTCCTGCCCAGTGGCGCCTGTGGGCCTGAGATGGCTTGAGGTACTGTGTGCAAGGAGCTAGTCTAGGTGTCGTGTAAAGAGCCTGCTGCCAGATGCGTTCCTGCCCAGTGGTGCCCCTGGGCCTGTGATGACTCGAGGTCCTTTCTGCAAGGAGACAGTCTAGGTGTCGTGTAAAGAGCCTGCTGCCAGATGCGTTCCTGCCCAGTGGCGCCCATGGGCCTGCGATGGCTCGCGGTCCTGTGTGTAAGGAGCCAGTCTAGGTGTTGTGTAAAGAGACTGCTGCCAGATGCGTTCCTGCCCAGTGGCGCCCGTGGGCCTGCGATGGCTCGTGGTCCTGTGTGCAAGGAGCCAGTCTAGGTGTTGTGTAAAGAGCCTGCTGCCATATGCGTTCCTGCCCAGTGGCGCCCGTGGGCCTGCGATGGCTCGAGGTCCTTTGTGCAAGGAGCTAGTCTAGGTGTCGTGTAAAGAGCCTGCTGCCAGATGCGTTCCTGCACAGTGGCGCCCGTGGGCCTGCTATGGCTCGCAGTACTGTGTGCAAGGAGCCAGTCTAGGTGTTGTGTAAAGAGCCTGCTGTCAGATGCCTTCCTTCCCAGTGGTGCCCGTGGGCCTGTGATGGCTCGAGGTCCTGTGTGCAAGGAGCCAGTCTAGGTGTTGTGTAAATAGCCTGCTGCCAGATGTGTTCCTGCCCAGTGGTGCCCGTGGGCCTGATATGGCTCGCAGTCCTGTTTGCAAGGAGCCAGTCTAGGTGTTGTGTAAAGAGCCTGCTGCAGATGCGTTCCTGCCCAGTGGTGCCTGTGGGTCTGCTGTGGCTCGCGGACCTGTGTGCAGGGAGCCAGTCTAGGTGTTGTGTAAAGAGCCTGCTGCCAGATGCGTTCCTGCCCAGTGGCGCCCGTGGGCCTGCTGTGGCTCGCGGTCCTGTGTGCAACGAACCAGTCTAGGTGTCATGTAAAGAGCCTGCTGCCAGATGCCTTCCTTCCCAGTGGTGCCCATGGGCCTGTGATGGCTCGAGGTCCTGTGTGCAAGGAGCCAGTCTAGGTGTTGTGTAAAGAGACTGCTGCCAGATTAGTTCCTGCCCAGTGGCGCCCATGGGCCGGCTATGGCTCACGGTCCTGTGTGCAAGGAGCCAGTCTAGGTGTCGTTTAAAGAACCTGCTGCCAGATGCATTCCTGCCCGGTGGCGCCCGTGTGCCTGTGATGGCTCGAGGTCCTTTCTGCAAGGAGCCTGTCTAGGTGTCGTGTAAAGAGCCTGCTGCCAGATGCGTTCCTACCCAGTGGCGCCCGTGGGCCTGTGATGGCACGAGGTCCTGTGTGCAAGGAGCCAGTCTAGGTGTTGTGTAAAGAGACTGCTGCCAGATGCGTTCCTGCCCAGTGGCGCCCGTGGGCCTGCTATGGCTCGCGGTCCTGTGTGCAAGGAGCTAGTCTAGGTGTTGTGTAAAGAGCCTGCTGCCAGATGCAGTCCTGCCCAGTGGCGCCCGTGGGCCTGCTATGGCTCGCGGTCCTGTGTGCAAGGAGCCAGTCTAGGTGTCGTCTACAGAGCCTGCTGCCAGATGCGTTCCTGCCCGGTGGCGCCCCTGGGCCTGTGATGGCTCGAGGTCCTTTCTGCAAGGAGCCAGTCTAGGTGTCGTGTAAAGAGCCTGCTGCCAGATGCGTTCCTGCCCAGTGGCGCCCATGGGCCTGCGATGGCTCGCGGTCCTGTGTGTAAGGAGCCAGTCTAGGTGTTGTGTAAAGAGACTGCTGCCAGATGCGTTCCTGCCCAGTGGCGCCCATGGGCCTGCTATGGCTCGCGGTCCTGTGTGCAAGGAGCTAGTCTAGGTGTTGTGTAAAGAGCCTGCTGCCAGATGCAGTCCTGCCCAGTGGCGCCCGTGGGCCTACAATGGCTCCCGGTCCTGTGTGCAAGGAGCTAGTCTAGGTGTTGTGTAAAGAGCCAGCTGCCAGATGTGTTCCTGCCCAGTGGTGCCCATGGGCCTGCTATGGCTCGCGGTCCTTTTTGCAAGGAGCTAGTCTAGGTGTTGTGTGAAGAGCCTGCTGCCAGATGCGTTCCTGCCCAGTGGCGCCCGTGGGCCTGAGATGGCTTGAGGTCCTGTGTGCAAGGAGCTAGTCTAGGTGTCGTGTAAAGAGCCTGCTGCCAGATGCGTTCCTGCCCAGTGGCGCCCGTGGGTCTGCAATGGCTCGCGGTCCTGTGTGCAAGGAGCCAGTCTAGGTGTCGTGTAAAGAGCCTGCTGCCAGATGCGTTCCTGCCCAGTTGGACCCATGGGCCTGCTGTGGCTCGCGGTCCTGTGTGCAAGGAGCCAGTCCAGGTGTCGTGTAAAGAGCCTGCTGCTAAATATGTTCCTGCCCGGTGGCGCCCGTGGGCCTGCTATGGCTCGCGGTCCTGTGTGCAAGCAGCCAGTCTAGGTGACGTGTAATGAGCCAGATGCGTTCCTGCACAGTGGCGCCCGTGGGCCTGCTATGGCTCGCGGTCCTGTCTGCAAGGAGCCAGTCTAGGTGTAGTGTAAAGAGCCTGCTGCCAGATGCGTTCCTGCCCAATGGCGCCCGTGGGCCTGCGATGGCTCGCAGTCCTGTTTGCAAGGAGCCAGTCTAGGTGTAGTGTAAAGAGCCTGCTGCCAGATGCATTCCTGCCCAGTGGCGCCCATGGGCCTGCTGTGGCTTGCGATCCTGTGTGCAAAGAGCCAGTCTAGGTGTCGTCTAAAGAGCCTGCTGCCAGATGCGTTCCTGCCCAGTGGCGCCCGTGGGCCTGCTATGGCTCACGGTCCTGTGTGCAAGGATCCAGTCTAGGTGTCGTGTAAAGAGCCTGCTGCTAAATGCGTTCCTGCCCGGTGGCGCCCGTGGGCCTGCTATGGCTCACGGTCCTGTGTGCAAGACCCAGCCTAGG
Source organism: Ambystoma mexicanum (assembly GCF_040938575.1). Taxonomy (NCBI): domain Eukaryota; kingdom Metazoa; phylum Chordata; class Amphibia; order Caudata; family Ambystomatidae; genus Ambystoma; species Ambystoma mexicanum. The sequence continues at coordinate 1,335,923,430 of NC_090933.1, read as the reverse complement.
TGTCGTGTAAAGAGCCTGCTGCTAAATATGTTCCTGCCCGGTGGCGCCCGTGGGCCTGCTATGGCTCGAGGTCCTTTGTGCAAGGAGCTAGTCTAGGTGTCGTGTAAGGAGACTGCTGCCAGATGCGCTCCTGCCCAGTGGCGCCCGTGGGCCTGCTATGGCTTGCAGTCCTGTGTGCAAGGAGCCAGTCTAGGTGTCGTGTAAAGAGCCTGCTGCCAGATGCGTTCCTGCCCAGTGGTGCCCATGGGCCTGCTGTGGCTCGCGGTCCTGTGTGCAAGGAGCCAGTCTAGGTGTCGTTTAAAGAGCCTGCTGCAAGATGCGTTCCTGCCCAGTGGCGCCCGTGGGCCTGAGATGGCTCGAGGTCCTGTGTGCAAGGAGCTAGTCTAGGTGTCGTGTAAAGGCCCGTGGGCCTGAGATGGCTTGAGGTCCTGTGTGCAAGGAGCTAGTCTAGGTGTCGTGTAAAGAGCCTGCTGCCAGATGTGTTCCTGCCCAGTGGCGCCCGTGGGCCATAGTTGGCTTGAGGTCCTGTGTGCAAGGAGCTAGTCTAGGTGTCGTGTAAAGAGCCTGCTGCCAGATGCGTTCCTGCCCAGTGGCGCCCGTGGGCCTGCGATGGCTCGCGGTCCTGTGTGCAAGGAGCCAGTCTAGGTGTTGTGTAAAGAGACTGCTGCCAGATGCGTTCCTGCCCAGTGGCGCCCGTGGGCCTGCTATGGCTCGCGGTCCTGTGTGCAAGGAGCCAGTCTAGGTGTTGTGTAAAGAGCCTGCTGCCAGATGCGTTCATGCCCAGTGGCGCCCGTGGGCCTGTGATGGCTCGCGGTACTGTGTGCAAGGAGCCAGTCTAGGGGTCGTGTAAAGAGCCTGCTGCTAAATACGTTCCTGCCCAGTGGCGCCCGTGGGCCTGTGATGGCTCGCGGTACTGTGTGCAAGGAGCTAGTCTAGGTGTTGTGTAAAGAGCCTGCTGCTAGATGCGTTCCTGCCCAGTGGCGCCCGTGGGCCTGCTGTGGCTTGCGGTCCTGTCTGCAAGGAGCCAGTCTAGGTGTAGTGTAAAGAGCCTGCTGCCAGATGCTTTCCTGCCCAGTGGCGCCCGTGGGCCTGCTGTGGCTTGCGATCCTGTGTGCAAAGAGCCAGTCTAGGTGTCGTGTAAAGAGCCTGCTGCCAGATGCGTTCCTGCCCAGTGGCGCCCACTGTGTGTGCAAGGAGCCAGTCTAGGTGTTGTGTAAAGGCCCGTGGGCCTGCTGTGGCTCGCGGTCCTGTGTGCAAGGAGCCAGTCTAGGTGTCGTGTAAAGAGCCTGCTGCCAGATGCTTTCCTGCCCAGTGGCGCCCGTGGGCCTGAGATAGCTCGAGGTCCTGTGTGCAAGGAGCCAGTCTAGTTGTCGTGTAAAGAGCCTGCTGCCAGATGCGTTCCTGCCCAGTGGCGCCCGTGGGCCTGGTATGGCTTGAGGTCCTGTGTGCAAGGAGCTAGTCTAGGTGTCGTGTAAAGAGCCTGCTGCCAGATGCGTTCCTGCCCAGTGGCGCCCGTGGGCCTGCGATGGCTCGCGGTCCTGTGTGCAAGGAGCCAGTCTAGGTGTTGTGTAAAGAGCCTGCTGCCAGATGCGTTCCTGCCCAGTGGCGCCCGCGGGCCTGCTATGGCTCGCGGTCCTGTGTGCAAGGAGCCAGTCAAGGTGTTGTGTAAAGAGCCTGCTGTCAGATGCCTTCCTTCCCAGTGGTGCCCGTGGGCCTGTGATGGCTCGAGGTCCTGTGTGCAAGGAGCCAGTCTAGGTGTTGTGTAAATAGCCTGCTGCCAGATGTGTTCCGGCCCAGTGGTGCCCGTGGGCCTGATATGGCTTGCAGTCCTGTTTGCAAGGAGCCAGTCTAGGTGTTGTGTAAAGAGCCTGCTGCAGATGCGTTCCTGCCCAGTGGTGCCTGTGGGTCTGCTGTGGCTCGCGGTCCTGTGTGCAGGGAGCCAGTCTAGGTGTTGTGTAAAGAGCCTGCTGCCAGATGCGTTCCTGCCCAGTGGCGCCCGTGGGCCTGCTGTGGCTCGCGGTCCTGTGTCCAAGGAGCCAGTCTAGGTGTCATGTAAAGAGCCTGCTGCCAGATGCCTTCCTTCCCAGTGGAGCCCATGGGCCTGTGATGGCTCGAGGTCCTGTGTGCAAGGAGCCAGTCTAGGTGTTGTGTAAAGAGACTGCTGCCAGATGCGTTCCTGCCCAGTGGCGCCCGTGGGCCTGCGAAGGCTCGAGGTCCTTTGTGCAAGGAGCTAGTCTAGGTGTCGTGTAAAGGCCTGTGGGCCTGCGATGGCTCACGGTCCTGTGTGCAAGGAGCCAGTCTAGGTGTTGTGTAAAGAGACTGCTGCCAGATGCGTTCCTGCCCAGTGGCGCCCGTGGGCCTGCTGTGGCTCGCGGTCCTGTGTGCAAGGAGCCAGTCTAGGTGTTGTGTAAAGAGCCTGCTGCCAGATGCGTTCCTGCCCAGTGGCGCCCGTGGGCCTGTGATGGCTCGTGGTCCTGTGTGCAAGGAGCCAGTCTAGGTGTTGTGTAAAGGCCCGTGGGCCTGCTGTGGCTCGCGGTCCTGTGTGCAAGGAGCCAGTCTAGGTGTCGTGTAAAGAGCCTGCTGCCAGATGCGTTCCTGCCCAGTGGCACCCGTGGGCCTGAGATGGCTCGAGGTCCTGTGTGCAAGGAGCCAGTCTAGGTGTCGTGTAAAGAGCCTGCTACCAGATGCGTTCCTGCCCAGTGGCGCCTGTGGGCCTGAGATGGATTGAGGTACTGTGTGCAAGGAGCTAGTCTAGGTGTCGTGTAAAGAGCCTGCTGCCAGATGCGTTCCTGCCCAGTGGCGCCCGTGGGCCTGCGATGGCTCGCGGTCCTGTGTGCAAGGAGCCAGTCTAGGTGTCGTGTAAAGAGCCTGCTGCCAGATGCGTTCCTGCCCAGTGGCGCCCGTGGGCCTGCTATGGCTTGAGGTCCTTTGTGCAAGGACCTAGTCTAGGTGTCGTGTAAAGAGCCTGCTGCCAGATGAGTTCCTGCCCAGTGGCGCCCGTGGGCCTGCTGTGGCTCGCGGTCCTGTGTGCAAGGAGCCAGTCTAGGTGTCATGTAAAGAGCCTGCTGCCAGATGCGTTCCTGCACAGTGGCGCCCGTGGGCCTGCTATGGCTCGCAGTACTGTGTGCAAGGAGCCAGTCTAGGTGTTGTGTAAAGAGCCTGCTGTCAGATGTCTTCCTTCCCAGTGGTGCCCGTGGGCCTGTGATGGCTCGAGGTCCTGTGTGCAAGGAGCCAGTCTAGGTGTTGTGTAAATAGCCTGCTGCCAGATGTGTTCCTGCCCAGTGGTGCCCGTGGGCCTGATATGGCTCGCAGTCCTGTTTGCAATGAGCCAGTCTAGGTGTTGTGTAAAGAGCCTGCTGCAGATGCGTTCCTGCCCAGTGGTGCCTGTGGGTCTGCTGTGGCTCGCGGACCTGTGTGCAGGGAGCCAGTCTAGGTGTTGTGTAAAGAGCCTGCTGCCAGATGCGTTCCTGCCCAGTGGCGCCCGTGGGCCTGCTGTGGCTCGCGGTCCTGTGTGCAACGAACCAGTCTAGGTGTCATGTAAAGAGCCTGCTGCCAGATGCCTTCCTTCCCAGTGGTGCCCATGGGCCTGTGATGGCTCGAGGTCCTGTGTGCAAGGAGCCAGTCTAGGTGTTGTGTAAAGAGACTGCTGCCAGATGCGTTCCTGCCCAGTGGCGCCCATGGGCCTGCTATGGCTCGCGGTCCTGTGTGCAAGGAGCTAGTCTAGGTGTTGTGTAAAGAGCCTGCTGCCAGATGCAGTCCTGCCCAGTGGCGCCCGTGGGCCTGCTATGGCTCGCGGTCCTGTGTGCAAGGAGCCAGTCTAGGTGTCGTCTACAGAGCCTGCTGCAAGATGTGTTCCTGCCCGGTGGCGCCCCTGGGCCTGTGATGGCTCGAGGTCCTTTCTGCAAGGAGCCAGTCTAGGTGTCGTGTAAAGAGCCTGCTGCCAGATGCGTTCCTGCCCAGTGGCGCCCATGGGCCTGCGATGGCTCGCGGTCCTGTGTGTAAGGAGCCAGTCTAGGTGTTGTGTAAAGAGACTGCTGCCAGATGCGTTCCTGCCCAGTGGCGCCCGTGGGCCTGCGATGGCTCGTGGTCCTGTGTGCAAGGAGCCAGTCTAGGTTTTGTGTAAAGAGCCTGCTGCCATATGCGTTCCTGCCCAGTGGCGCCCGTGGGCCTGCGATGGCTCGAGGTCCTTTGTGCAAGGAGCTAGTCTAGGTGTCGTGTAAAGAGCCTGCTGCAAGATGTGTTCCTGCCCAGTGGCGCCCGTGGGCCTGCTATGGCTCGCAGTCCTGTGTGCAAGGAGCCAGTCTAGGTGTTGTGTAAAGAGCCTGCTGTCAGATGCCTTCCTTCCCAGTGGTGCCCGTTGGCCTGTGATGGCTCGAGGTCCTGTGTGCAAGGAGCCAGTCTAGGTGTTGTGTAAATAGCCTGCTGCCAGATGTGTTCCTGCCCAGTGGTGCCCGTGGGCCTGATATGGCTCGCAGTCCTATTTGCAAGGAGCCAGTCTAGGTGTTGTGTAAAGAGCCTGCTGCAGATGCATTCCTGCCCAGTGGTGCCTGTGGGTCTGCTGTGGCTCGCGGTCCTGTGTGCAGGGAGCCAGTCTAGGTGTTGTGTAAAGAGACTGCTGCCAGATGCGTTCCTGCCCAGTGGCGCCCGTGGGCCTGCTATGGCTCACGGTCCTGTGTGCAAGGAGCCAGTCTAGGTGTCGTTTAAAGAACCTGCTGCCAGATGCGTTCCTGCCCGGTGGCGCCCGTGGGCCTGTGATGGCTCGAGGTCCTTTCTGCAAGGAGCCAGTCTAGGTGTCGTGTAAAGAGCCTGCTGCCAGATGCGTTCCTGCCCAGTGGCGCCCGTGGGCCTGCTATGGCTCGCGGTCCTGTGTGCAAGGAGCTAGTCTAGGTGTTGTGTAAAGAGCCTGCTGCCAGATGCAGTCCTGCCCAGTGGCGCCCGTGGGCCTGCTATGGCTCGCGGTCCTGTGTGCAAGGAGCCAGTCTAGGTGTTGTCTACAGAGCCTGCTGCCAGATGCGTTCCTGCCCAGTGGTGCCCCTGGGCCTGTGATGACTCGAGGTCCTTTCTGCAAGGAGCCAGTCTAGGTGTCGTGTAAAGAGCCTGCTGCCAGATGCGTTCCTGCCCAGTGGCGCCCATGGGCCTGCGATGGCTCGCGGTCCTGTGTGTAAGGAGCCAGTCTAGGTGTTGTGTAAAGAGACTGCTGCCAGATGCGTTCCTGCCCAGTGGCGCCCGTGGGCCTGCGATGGCTCGTGGTCCTGTGTGCAAGGAGCCAGTCTAGGTGTTGTGTAAAGAGCCTGCTGCCATATGCGTTCCTGCCCAGTGGCGCCCGTGGGCCTGCGATGGCTCGAGGTCCTTTGTGCAAGGAGCTAGTCTAGGTGTCGTGTAAAGAGCCTGCTGCCAGATGCGTTCCTGCACAGTGGCGCCCGTGGGCCTGCTATGGCTCGCAGTACTGTGTGCAAGGAGCCAGTCTAGGTGTTGTGTAAAGAGCCTGCTGTCAGATGCCTTCCTTCCCAGTGGTGCCCGTGGGCCTGTGATGGCTCGAGGTCCTGTGTGCAAGGAGCCAGTCTAGGTGTTGTGTAAATAGCCTGCTGCCAGATGTGTTCCTGCCCAGTGGTGCCCGTGGGCCTGATATGGCTCGCAGTCCTGTTTGCAAGGAGCCAGTCTAGGTGTTGTGTAAAGAGCCTGCTGCAGATGCGTTCCTGCCCAGTGGTGCCTGTGGGTCTGCTGTGGCTCGCGGACCTGTGTGCAGGGAGCCAGTCTAGGTGTTGTGTAAAGAGCCTGCTGCCAGATGCGTTCCTGCCCAGTGGCGCCCGTGGGCCTGCTGTGGCTCGCGGTCCTGTGTGCAACGAACCAGTCTAGGTGTCATGTAAAGAGCCTGCTGCCAGATGCCTTCCTTCCCAGTGGTGCCCATGGGCCTGTGATGGCTCGAGGTCCTGTGTGCAAGGAGCCAGTCTAGGTGTTGTGTAAAGAGACTGCTGCCAGATTAGTTCCTGCCCAGTGGCGCCCATGGGCCGGCTATGGCTCACGGTCCTGTGTGCAAGGAGCCAGTCTAGGTGTCGTTTAAAGAACCTGCTGCCAGATGCGTTCCTGCCCGGTGGCGCCCGTGTGCCTGTGATGGCTCGAGGTCCTTTCTGCAAGGAGCCTGTCTAGGTGTCGTGTAAAGAGCCTGCTGCCAGATGCGTTCCTACCCAGTGGCGCCCGTGGGCCTGTGATGGCATGAGGTCCTGTGTGCAAGGAGCCAGTCTAGGTGTTGTGTAAAGAGACTGCTGCCAGATGCGTTCCTGCCCAGTGGCGCCCGTGGGCCTGCTATGGCTCGCGGTCCTGTGTGCAAGGAGCTAGTCTAGGTGTTGTGTAAAGAGCCTGCTGCCAGATGCAGTCCTGCCCAGTGGCGCCCGTGGGCCTGCTATGGCTCGCGGTCCTGTGTGCAAGGAGCCAGTCTAGGTGTCGTCTACAGAGCCTGCTGCCAGATGCGTTCCTGCCCAGTGGCGCCCCTGGGCCTGTGATGGCTCGAGGTCCTTTCTGCAAGGAGCCAGTCTAGGTGTCGTGTAAAGAGCCTGCTGCCAGATGCGTTCCTGCCCAGTGGCGCCCATGGGCCTGCGATGGCTCGCGGTCCTGTGTGTAAGGAGCCAGTCTAGGTGTTGTGTAAAGAGACTGCTGCCAGATGCGTTCCTGCCCAGTGGCGCCCGTGGGCCTGCGATGGCTCGTGGTCCTGTGTGCAAGGAGCCAGTCTAGGTGTTGTGTAAAGAGCCTGCTGCCATATGCGTTCCTGCCCAGTGGCGCCCGTGGGCCTGCGATGGCTCGAGGTCCTTTGTGCAAGGAGCTAGTCTACAAGTCGTGTAAAGAGCCTGCTGCCAGATGCGTTCCTGCCCAGTGGCGCCCGTGGGCCTGCTGTGGCTCGCGGTCCTGTGTGCAAGGAGCCAGTCTAGGTGTCATGTAAAGAGCCTGCTGCAAGATGCGTTCCTGCCCAGTGGCGCCCGTGGGCCTGCTATGGCTCGCAGTCCTGTGTGCAAGGAGCCAGTCTAGGTGTTGTGTAAAGAGCCTGCTGTCAGATGCCTTCCTTCCCAGTGGTGCCCGTTGGCCTGTGATGGCTCGAGGTCCTGTGTGCAAGGAGCCAGTCTAGGTGTTGTGTAAATAGCCTGCTGCCAGATGTGTTCCTGTCCAGTGGTGCCCGTGGGCCTGATATGGCTCGCAGTCCTATTTGCAAGGAGCCAGTCTAGGTGTTGTGTAAAGAGCCTGCTGCAGATGCATTCCTGCCCAGTGGTGCCTGTGGGTCTGCTGTGGCTCGCGGTCCTGTGTGCAGGGAGCCAGTCTAGGTGTTGTGTAAAGAGACTGCTGCCAGATGCGTTCCTGCCCAGTGGCGCCCATGGGCCTGCTATGGCTCACGGTCCTGTGTGCAAGGAGCCAGTCTAGGTGTCGTTTAAAGAACCTGCTGCCAGATGCGTTCCTGCCCGGTGGCGCCCGTGGGCCTGTGATGGCTCAAGGTCCTTTCTGCAAGGAGCCAGTCTAGGTGTCGTGTAAAGAGCCTGCTGCCAGATGCGTTCCTGCCCAGTGGCGCCCGTGGGCCTGCTATGGCTCGCGGTCCTGTGTGCAAGGAGCTAGTCTAGGTGTTGTGTAAAGAGCCTGCTGCCAGATGCAGTCCTGCCCAGTGGCGCCCGTGGGCCTACAATGGCTCGCGGTCCTGTGTGCAAGGAGCTAGTCTAGGTGTTGTGTAAAGAGCCTACTGCCAGATGTGTTCCTGCCCAGTGGTGCACATGGGCCTGCTATGGCTCGCGGTCCTTTTTGCAAGGAGCTAGTCTAGGTGTTGTGTGAAGAGCCTGCTGCCAGATGCGTTCCTGCCCAGTGGCGCCCGTGGGCCTGAGATGGCTTGAGGTCCTGTGTGCAAGGAGCTAGTCTAGGTGTCGTGTAAAGAGCCTGCTGCCAGATGCGTTCCTGCCCAGTGGCGCCCGTGGGTCTGCAATGGCTCGCGGTCCTGTGTGCAAGGAGCCAGTCTAGGTGTCGTGTAAAGAGCCTGCTGCTAAATATGTTCCTGCCCGGTGGTGCCCATGGGCCTGCTGTGGCTCGCGGTCCTGTGTGCAAGGAGCCAGTCCAGGTGACGTGTAATGAGCCAGATGCGTTCCTGCACAGTGGCGCCCGTGGGCCTGCTATGGCTCAAGGTCCTGTCTGCAAGGAGCCAGTCTAGGTGTAGTGTAAAGAGCCTGCTGCCAGATGCGTTCCTACCCAATGGCGCCCGTGGGCCTGCGATGGCTCGCAGTCTTGTTTGCAAGGAGCCAGTTTAGGTGTAGTGTAAAGAGCCTGTTGCCAGATGCATTCCTGCCCAGTGGCGCCCGTGGGCCTGCTGTGGCTTGCGATCCTGTGTGCAAGGATCCAGTCTAGGTGTCGTGTAAAGAGCCTGCTGCTAAATGCGTTCCTGCCCGGTGGCGCCCGTAGGCCTGCTATGGCTCACGGTCCTGTGTGCAAGACCCAGCCTAGGTGTCGTGTAAAGAGCCTGCTGCTAAATATGTTCCTGCCCGGTGGCGCCCGTGGGCCTGCTATGGCTCGCGGTCCTGTGTGCAAGAGCCAGTCTAGGTGTCGTGTAAAGAGCCTGCTGCTAAATACGTTCCTGCCCAGTGGCGCCCGTGGGCCTGCGATGGCTCGAGGTCCTTTGTGCAAGGAGCTAGTCTAGGTGTCGTGTAAGGAGACTGCTGCCAGATGCGCTCCTGCCCAGTGGCGCCCGTGGGCCTGCTATGGCTTGCAGTCCTGTGTGCAAGGAGCCAGTCTAGGTGTCGTGTAAAGAGCCTGCTGCCAGATGCGTTCCTGCCCAGTGGTGCCCATGGGCCTGCTGTGGCTCGCGGTCCTGTGTGCAAGGAGCCAGTCTAGGTGTCGTTTAAAGAGCCTGCTGCAAGATGCGTTCCTGCCCAGTGGCGCCCGTGGGCCTGAGATGGCTCGAGGTCCTGTGTGCAAGGAGCTAGTCTAGGTGTCGTGTAAAGGCCCGTGGGCCTGAGATGGCTTGAGGTCCTGTGTGCAAGGAGCTAGTCTAGGTGTCGTGTAAAGAGCCTGCTGCCAGATGTGTTCCTGCCCAGTGGCGCCCGTGGGCCATAGTTGGCTTGAGGTCCTGTGTGCAAGGAGCTAGTCTAGGTGTCGTGTAAAGAGCCTGCTGCCAGATGCGTTCCTGCCCAGTGGCGCCCGTGGGCCTGCGATGGCTCGCGGTCCTGTGTGCAAGGAGCCAGTCTAGGTGTTGTGTAAAGAGACTGCTGCCAGATGCGTTCCTGCCCAGTGGCGCCCGTGGGCCTGCTATGGCTCGCGGTCCTGTGTGCAAGGAGCCAGTCTAGGTGTTGTGTAAAGAGCCTGCTGCCAGATGCGTTCATGCCCAGTGGCGCCCGTGGGCCTGTGATGGCTCGCGGTACTGTGTGCAAGGAGCCAGTCTAGGGGTCGTGTAAAGAGCCTGCTGCTAAATACGTTCCTGCCCAGTGGCGCCCGTGGGCCTGTGATGGCTCGCGGTACTGTGTGCAAGGAGCTAGTCTAGGTGTTGTGTAAAGAGCCTGCTGCTAGATGCGTTCCTGCCCAGTGGCGCCCAGTGGCGCCCGTGGGCCTGCTGTGGCTTGCGGTCCTGTCTGCAAGGAGCCAGTCTAGGTGTAGTGTAAAGAGCCTGCTGCCAGATGCATTCCTGCCCAGTGGCGCCCGTGGGCCTGCTGTGGCTTGCGATCCTGTGTGCAAAGAGCCAGTCTAGGTGTCGTGTAAAGAGCCTGCTGCCAGATGCGTTCCTGCCCAGTGGCGCCCACTGTGTGTGCAAGGAGCCAGTCTAGGTGTTGTGTAAAGGCCCGTGGGCTTGCTGTGGCTCGCGGTCCTGTGTGCAAGGAGCCAGTCTAGGTGTCGTGTAAAGAGCCTGCTGCCAGATGCTTTCCTGCCCAGTGGCGCCCGTGGGCCTGAGATAGCTCGAGGTCCTGTGTGCAAGGAGCCAGTCTAGTTGTCGTGTAAAGAGCCTGCTGCCAGATGCGTTCCTGCCCAGTGGCGCCCGTGGGCCTGGTATGGCTTGAGGTCCTGTGTGCAAGGAGCTAGTCTAGGTGTCGTGTAAAGAGCCTGCTGCCAGATGCGTTCCTGCCCAGTGGCGCCCGTGGGCCTGCGATGGCTCGCGGTCCTGTGTGCAAGGAGCCAGTCTAGGTGTTGTGTAAAGAGCCTGCTGCCAGATGCGTTCCTGCCCAGTGGCGCCCGCGGGCCTGCTATGGCTCGCGGTCCTGTGTGCAAGGAGCCAGTCAAGGTGTTGTGTAAAGAGCCTGCTGTCAGATGCCTTCCTTCCCAGTGGTGCCCGTGGGCCTGTGATGGCTCGAGGTCCTGTGTGCAAGGAGCCAGTCTAGGTGTTGTGTAAAGAGCCTGCTGCAGATGCGTTCCTGCCCAGTGGTGCCTGTGGGTCTGCTGTGGCTCGCGGTCCTGTGTGCAGGGAGCCAGTCTAGGTGTTGTGTAAAGAGCCTGCTGCCAGATGCGTTCCTGCCCAGTGGCGCCCGTGGGCCTGCTGTGGCTCGTGGTCCTGTGTCCAAGGAGCCAGTCTAGGTGTCATGTAAAGAGCCTGCTGCCAGATGCCTTCCTTCCCAGTGGAGCCCATGGGCCTGTGATGGCTCGAGGTCCTGTGTGCAAGGAGCCAGTCTAGGTGTTGTGTAAAGAGACTGCTGCCAGATGCGTTCCTGCCCAGTGGCGCCCGTGGGCCTGCTATGGCTCGCGGTCCTGTGTGCAAGGAGCTAGTCTAGGTGTTGTGTAAAGAGCCTGCTGCCAGATGAGTTCCTGCCCAATGGCGCCCGTGGGCCTGCGATGGCTCGCAGTCCTGTTTGCAAGGAGCCAGTCTAGGTGTTGTGTAAAGAGCCTGCTGCCAGATTCGTTCCTGCCCAGTGGCGCCCGTGGGCCTGCGATGGCTCGAGGTCCTTTGTGCAAGGAGCTAGTCTAGGTGTTGTGTAAAGAGCCTGCTGCAAGATGCGTTCCTGCACGGTGGCGCCCGTGGGCCTGCAAAGGCTGGTGGTCCTGTGTGCAAGGAGCCAGTCTAGGTTTCGTGCAAAGAGCCTGCTGCCAGATGCGTTCCTGCCCAATGGCGCCCGTGGGCCTGCGATGGCTCGCAGTCCTGTTTGCAAGGAGCCAGTCTAGGTGTTGTGTAAAGAGCCTGCTGCCAGATTCGTTCCTGCCCAGTGGCGCCCGTGGGCCTGCTGTGGCTTGCGGTCCTGTCTGCAAGGAGCCAGTCTAGGTGTAGTGTAAAGAGCCTGCTGCTAAATACGTTCCTGCCCGGTGGCGCCCGTGGGCCTGATATGGCTCGCGGTCCTGTGTGCAAGGAGCCAGTCTAGGTGTCGTGTAAAGAGCCTGCTGCCAGATACGTTCCTGCCCAGTGGCGCCCACTGTGTGTGCAAGGAGCCAGTCTAGGTGTTGTGTAAAAGCCCGTGGGCCTGCTGTGGCTCGCGGTCCTGTGTGCAAGGAGCCAGTCTAGGTGTCATGTAAAGATCCTGCTGCCAGATGCGTTCCTGCCCAGTGGCGCCCGTGGGCCTGAGATGGCTTGAGGTCCTGTGTGCAAGGAGCTAGTCTAGGTGTCGTGTAAAGAGCCTGCTGCCAGATGCGTTCCTGCCCAGTGGCGCCCGTGGGCCTGAGATGGCTCGCGGTCCTGTGTGCAAGGAGCCAGTCTAGGTGTTGTGTAAAGAGCCTGCTGCCAGATGCAGTCCTGCCCAGTGGCGCCCGTGGGCCTGCGATGGCTCGCGGTCCTGTGTGCAAGGAGCCAGTCTAGGTGTCGTCTACAGAGCCTGCTGCCAGATGCGTTCCTGCCCGGTGGCGCCCCTGGGCCTGTGATGACTCGAGGTCCTTTCTGCAAGGAGCCAGTCTAGGTGTCATGTAAAGAGCCTGCTGCCAGATGCGTTCCTGCCCAGTGGCGCCCGTGGGCCTGTGATGGCTCGAGGTCCTGTGTGCAAGGAGCCAGTCTAGGTGTTGTGTAAAGAGACTGCTGCCAGATGCGTTCCTGCCCAGTGGCACCCGTGGGCCTGCTATGGCTCGCGGTCCTGTGTGCAAGGAGCTAGTCTAGGTGTTGTGTAAAGAGCCTGCTGCCAGATGTGTTGCTGCCTGGTGGCGCCCGTGGGCCTACAATGGCTCGCGGTCCTGTGTGCAAGGAGCCAGTCTAGGTGCTGTGTAAAGAGCCTGCTGCCAGATGCATTCCTGCCCAGTGGTGCCCATGGGCCTGCTATGGCTCGCGGTCCTGTGTGCAAGGAGCTAGTCTAGGTGTTGTGTAAAGAGCCTGCTGCCTGATGCGTTCCTGCCCAATGGCGCCCATGGGCCTGAGATGGCTTGAGGTCCTTTGTGCAAGGAGCCAGTCTAGGTGTCGTGTAAAGAGCCTGCTGCCAGATGCGTTCCTGCCCAGTGGTGCCCATGGGCCTGCTGTGGCTCGCAGTCCTGTGTGCAAGGAGCCAGTCTAGGTGTCGTGTAAAGAGCCTGCTGCTAAATATGTTCCTGCCCGGTGGCGCCCGTAGGCCTGCTATGGCTCGTGGTCCTGTTTGCAATCAGCCAGTCTAGGTGACGTGTAATGAGCCAGATGCGTTCCTGCACAGTGGCACCCGTGGGCCCGCTATGGGTCGCGGTCCTGTCTGCAAGGAGCCAGTCTAGGTGTAGTGTAAAGAGCCTGCTGCCAGATGCGTTCCTGCCCAGTGGCGCCCGTGGGCCTGCTATGGCTTGCGGTCCTGTGTGCAAGGAGCCAGTCTAGGTGTCGTCTAAAGAGCCTGCTGCCAGATGCGTTCCTGCCCAGTGGCGCCCGTGGGCCTGCTATGGCTCACGGTCCTGTGTGCAAGGATCCAGTCTAGGTGTCGTGTGAAGAGCCTGCTGCTAAATGCGTTCCTGCCCGGTGGCGCCCATGGGCCTGCTATGGCTCACGGTCCTGTGTGCAAGAGCCAGTCTAGGTGTCGTGTAAAGAGCCTGCTGCTAAATATGTTCCTGCCCGGTGGCGCCCGTGGGCCTGCTATGGCTCGCGGTCCTGTGTGCATGAGCCAGTCTAGGTGTCGTGTGAAGAGCCTGCTGCTAAATACGTTCCTGCCCAGTGGCGCCCGTGGGCCTGCGATGGCTCGAGGTCCTTTGTGCAAGGAGCTAGTCTAGGTGTTGTGTAAAGAGCCTGCTGCAAGATGCGTTCCTGCCCAGTGGCGCCCGTGGGCCTGAGATGGCTCGAGGTCCTGTCTGCAAGGAGCCAGTCTAGGTGTAGTGTAAAGAGCCTGCTGCCAGATGCGTTCCTGCCCAGTGGCGCCCGTGGGCCTGCCATGGCTCGCGGTCCTGTGTGCAAGGAGCCAGTCTAGGTGTCGTGTAAAGAGCCTGCTGCCAGATGCATTCCTGCCCGGTGGCGCCCGTGGGCCTGCGAAGGCTGGTGGTCCTGTGTGCAAGGAGCCAGTCTAGGTGTCGTGTAAAGAGCCTGCTGCTAAATACGTTCCTGCCCAGTGGCGCCCGTGGGCCTGCGATGGCTCGAGGTCCTTTGTGCAAGGAGCTAGTCTAGGTGTTGTGTAAAGAGCCTGCTCACAGAAGCGTTCCTGCCCAGTGTCGCCCGTGGGCCTGCTATGGCTTGCAGTCCTGTGTGCAAGGAGCTAGTCTAGGTGTTGTGTAAAGGCCTGTGGGCCTGCTGTGGCTCGCGGTCCTGTGTGCAAGGAGCCAGTCTAGGTGTCGTGTAAAGAGCCTGCTGCCAGATGCGTTCCTGCCCAGTGGCGCCTGTGGGCCATAGATGGCTTGAGGTCTGTGTGCAAGGAGCTAGTCTAGGTGTTGTGTAAAGAGACTGCTGCCAGATGCGTTCCTGCCCAGTGGCGCCCGTGGGCCTGCTATGGCTCGCGGTCCTGTGTGCAAGGAGCCAGTCTAGGTGTTGTGTAAAGAGCCTGCTGCCAGATGCGTTCATGCCCAGTGGCGCCCGTGGGCCTGTGATGGCTCGCGGTACTGTGTGCAAGGAGCCAGTCTAGGTGTCGTGTAAAGAGCCTGCTGCCAGATGCATTCCTGCCCAGTGGTGCCCGTGGGCCTGCTGTGGCTTGCGATCCTGTGTGCAAAGAGCCAGTCTAGGTGTCGTGTAAAGAGCCTGCTGCTAAATATGTTCCTGCCCGGTGGCGCCCGTGGGCCTGCTATAGCTCGCGGTCCTGTGTGCAAGAGCCAGTCTAGGTGTCGTGTAAAGAGCCTGCTGCTAAATACGTTCCTGCCCAGTGGCGCCCGTGGGCCTGTGATGGCTGGCGGTACTGTGAGCAAGGAGCCAGTCTAGGTGTCGTGTAAAGAGCCTGCTGCTAAATACGTTCCTGCCCAGTGGCGCCCGTGGGCCTGTGATGGCTGGCGGTACTGTGAGCAAGGAGCTAGTCTAGGTGTTGTGTAAAGAGCCTGCTGCCAGATGCATTCCTGTCCAGTGGTGCCCGTGGGCCTGCTGTGGCTTGCGATCCTGTGTGCAAAGAGCCAGTCTAGGTGTCGTGTAAATAGCCTTCTGCCAGATGCGTTCCTGCCCAGTGGCGCCCGTGGGCCTGAGATAGCTCGAGGTCCTGTGTGCAAGGAGCCAGTCTAGGTGTCGTGTAAAGAGCCTGCTGCCAGATGCGTTCCTGCCCAGTGGCGCCCGTGGGCCTGATATGGCTTGAGGTCCTGTGTGCAAGGAGCTAGTCTAGGTGTCGTGTAAAGAGCCTGCTGCCAGATGCGTTCCTGCCCAGTGGCGCCCGTGGGCCTGCGATGGCTCGCGGTCCTGTGTGCAAGGAGCCAGTCTAGGTGTCGTGTAAAGAGCCTGCTGCCAGAGGCGTTCCTGCCCAGTGGCGCCCGTGGGCCTGCGATGGCTCGCGGTCCTGTGTGTAAGGAGCCAGTCTAGGTGTTGTGTAAAGAGCCTGCTGCCATATGCGTTCCTGCCCAGTGGCGCCCGTGGGCCTGCGATGGCTCGAGGTCCTTTGTGCAAGGAGCTAGTCTAGGTGTCGTGTAAAGAGCCTGCTGCCAGATGCGTTCCTGCCCAGTGGCGCCCGTGGGCCTGCTGTGGCTCGCGGTCCTGTGTGCAAGGAGCCAGTCTAGGTGTCATGTAAAGAGCCTGCTGCAAGATGCGTTCCTGCCCAGTGGCGCCCGTGGGCCTGCTATGGCTCGCAGTCCTGTGTGCAAGGAGCCAGTCTAGGTGTTGTGTAAAGAGCCTGCTGTCAGATGCCTTCCTTCCCAGTGGTGCCCGTTGGCCTGTGATGGCTCGAGGTCCTGTGTGCAAGGAGCCAGTCTAGGTGTTGTGTAAATAGCCTGCTGCCAGATGTGTTCCTGTCCAGTGGTGCCCGTGGGCCTGATATGGCTCGCAGTCCTATTTGCAAGGAGCCAGTCTAGGTGTTGTGTAAAGAGCCTGCTGCAGATGCATTCCTGCCCAGTGGTGCCTGTGGGTCTGCTGTGGCTCGCGGTCCTGTGTGCAGGGAGCCAGTCTAGGTGTTGTGTAAAGAGACTGCTGCCAGATGCGTTCCTGCCCAGTGGCGCCCATGGGCCTGCTATGGCTCACGGTCCTGTGTGCAAGGAGCCAGTCTAGGTGTCGTTTAAAGAACCTGCTGCCAGATGCGTTCCTGCCCGGTGGCGCCCGTGGGCCTGTGATGGCTCAAGGTCCTTTCTGCAAGGAGCCAGTCTAGGTGTCGTGTAAAGAGCCTGCTGCCAGATGCGTTCCTGCCCAGTGGCGCCCGTGGGCCTGCTATGGCTCGCGGTCCTGTGTGCAAGGAGCTAGTCTAGGTGTTGTGTAAAGAGCCTGCTGCCAGATGCAGTCCTGCCCAGTGGCGCCCGTGGGCCTACAATGGCTCGCGGTCCTGTGTGCAAGGAGCTAGTCTAGGTGTTGTGTAAAGAGCCTACTGCCAGATGTGTTCCTGCCCAGTGGTGCCCATGGGCCTGCTATGGCTCGCGGTCCTTTTTGCAAGGAGCTAGTCTAGGTGTTGTGTGAAGAGCCTGCTGCCAGATGCGTTCCTGCCCAGTGGCGCCCGTGGGCCTGAGATGGCTTGAGGTCCTGTGTGCAAGGAGCTAGTCTAGGTGTCGTGTAAAGAGCCTGCTGCCAGATGCGTTCCTGCCCAGTGGCGCCCGTGGGTCTGCAATGGCTCGCGGTCCTGTGTGCAAGGAGCCAGTCTAGGTGTCGTGTAAAGAGCCTGCTGCCAGATGCGTTCCTGCCCAGTGGTGCCCATGGGCCTGCTGTGGCTCGCGGTCCTGTGTGCAAGGAGCCAGTCTAGGTGACGTGTAATGAGCCAGATGCGTTCCTGCACAGTGGCGCCCGTGGGCCTGCTATGGCTCGCGGTCCTGTGTGCAAGCAGCCAGTCTAGGTGACGTGTAATGAGCCAGATGCGTTCCTGCACAGTGGCGCCCGTGGGCCTGCTATGGCTCGCGGTCCTGTCTGCAAGGAGCCAGTCTAGGTGTAGTGTAAAGAGCCTGCTGCCAGATGCGTTCCTGCCCAATGGCGCCCGTGGGCCTGCGATGGCTCGCAGTCTTGTTTGCAAGGAGCCAGTTTAGGTGTAGTGTAAAGAGCCTGTTGCCAGATGCATTCCTGCCCAGTGGCGCCCGTGGGCCTGCTGTGGCTTGCGATCCTGTGTGCAAGGATCCAGTCTAGGTGTCGTGTAAAGAGCCTGCTGCTAAATGCGTTCCTGGCCGGTGGCGCCCGTAGGCCTGCTATGGCTCACGGTCCTGTGTGCAAGACCCAGCCTAGGTGTCGTTTAAAGAGCCTGCTGCTAAATATGTTCCTGCCCGGTGGCGCCCGTGGGCCTGCTATGGCTCGCGGTCCTGTGTGCAAGAGCCAGTCTAGGTGTCGTGTAAAGAGCCTGCTGCTAAATACGTTCCTGCCCAGTGGCGCCCGTGGGCCTGCGATGGCTCGAGGTCCTTTGTGCAAGGAGCTAGTCTAGGTGTCGTGTAAGGAGACTGCTGCCAGATGCGCTCCTGCCCAGTGGCGCCCGTGGGCCTGCTATGGCTTGCAGTCCTGTGTGCAAGGAGCCAGTCTAGGTGTCGTGTAAAGAGCCTGCTGCCAGATGCGTTCCTGCCCAGTGGTGCCCATGGGCCTGCTGTGGCTCGCGGTCCTGTGTGCAAGGAGCCAGTCTAGGTGTCGTTTAAAGAGCCTGCTGCAAGATGCGTTCCTGCCCAGTGGCGCCCGTGGGCCTGAGATGGCTCGAGGTCCTGTGTGCAAGGAGCTAGTCTAGGTGTCGTGTAAAGGCCCGTGGGCCTGAGATGGCTTGAGGTCCTGTGTGCAAGGAGCTAGTCTAGGTGTCGTGTAAAGAGCCTGCTGCCAGATGTGTTCCTGCCCAGTGGCGCCCGTGGGCCATAGTTGGCTTGAGGTCCTGTGTGCAAGGAGCTAGTCTAGGTGTCGTGTAAAGAGCCTGCTGCCAGATGCGTTCCTGCCCAGTGGCGCCCGTGGGCCTGCGATGGCTCGCGGTCCTGTGTGCAAGGAGCCAGTCTAGGTGTTGTGTAAAGAGACTGCTGCCAGATGCGTTCCTGCCCAGTGGCGCCCGTGGGCCTGCTATGGCTCGCGGTCCTGTGTGCAAGGAGCCAGTCTAGGTGTTGTGTAAAGAGCCTGCTGCCAGATGCGTTCCTGCCCAGTGGCGCCCGTGGGCCTGTGATGGCTCGCGGTACTGTGTGCAAGGAGCTAGTCTAGGTGTTGTGTAAAGAGCCTGCTGCTAGATGCGTTCCTGCCCAGTGGCGCCCAGTGGCGCCCGTGGGCCTGCTGTGGCTTGCGATCCTGTGTGCAAAGAGCCAGTCTAGGTGTCGTGTAAAGAGCCTGCTGCCAGTTGCGTTCCTGCCCAGTGGCGCCCACTGTGTGTGCAAGGAGCCAGTCTAGGTGTTGTGTAAAGGCCCGTGGGCCTGCTGTGGCTCGCGGTCCTGTGTGCAAGGAGCCAGTCTAGTTGTCGTGTAAAGAGCCTGCTGCCAGATGCGTTCCTGCCCAGTGGCGCCCGTGGGCCTGGTATGGCTTGAGGTCCTGTGTGCAAGGAGCTAGTCTAGGTGTCGTGTAAAGAGCCTGCTGCCAGATGCGTTCCTGCCCAGTGGCGCCCGTGGGCCTGCGATGGCTCGCGGTCCTGTGTGCAAGGAGCCAGTCTAGGTGTTGTGTAAAGAGCCTGCTGCCAGATGCGTTCCTGCCCAGTGGCGCCCGCGGGCCTGCTATGGCTCGCGGTCCTGTGTGCAAGGAGCCAGTCAAGGTGTTGTGTAAAGAGCCTGCTGTCAGATGCCTTCCTTCCCAGTGGTGCCCGTGGGCCTGTGATGGCTCGAGGTCCTGTGTGCAAGGAGCCAGTCTAGGTGTTGTGTAAAGAGCCTGCTGCAGATGCATTCCTGCCCAGTGGTGCCTGTGGGTCTGCTGTGGCTCGCGGTCCTGTGTGCAGGGAGCCAGTCTAGGTGTTGTGTAAAGAGCCTGCTGCCAGATGCGTTCCTGCCCAGTGGCGCCCGTGGGCCTGCTGTGGCTCGCGGTCCTGTGTCCAAGGAGCCAGTCTAGGTGTCATGTAAAGAGCCTGCTGCCAGATGCCTTCCTTCCCAGTGGAGCCCATGGGCCTGTGATGGCTCGAGGTCCTGTGTGCAAGGAGCCAGTCTAGGTGTTGTGTAAAGAGACTGCTGCCAGATGCGTTCCTGCCCAGTGGCGCCCGTGGGCCTGCTATGGCTCGCGGTCCTGTGTGCAAGGAGCTAGTCTAGGTGTTGTGTAAAGAGCCTGCTGCCAGATGAGTTCCTGCCTGGTGGCGCCGGTGGGCCTACAATGGCTCGCGGTCCTGTGTGCAAGGAGCCAGTCTAGGTGTCGTGTAAGGAGCCTGCTGCCAGATGCGTTCCTGTCCAGTGGCGCCCGTGGGCCTGCTAAGGCATGCGGTCCTGTGTGCAAGGAGCCAGTCTAGGTGCCGTGTAAAGAGCCTGCTGCTAAATATGTTCCTGCCCGGTGGCGCCCGTGGGCCTGCTATGGCTCTCGGTCCTGTGTGCAAGGAGCCAGTCTAGGTGACGTGTAATGAGCCAGATGCGTTCCTGCACAGTGGCGTACGTGGGCCTGAGACGGCTCGCAGTCCTGTTTGCAAGGAGCCAGTCTAGGTGTCGTGTAAAGAGCCTGCTGCCAGATGCGTTCTTGCCCGGTGGCGCCCGTGGGCCTGCAAAGGCTGGTGGTCCTGTGTGCAAGGAGCCAGTCTAGGTTTCGTGCAAAGAGCCTGCTGCCAGATGCGTTCCTGCCCAATGGCGCCCGTGGGCCTGCGATGGCTCACAGTCCTGTTTGCAAGGAGCCAGTCTAGGTGTTGTGTAAAGAGCCTGCTGCCAGATTCGTTCCTGCCCAGTGGCACCCGTGGGCCTGCTGTGGCTTGCGGTCCTGTCTGCAAGGAGCCAGTCTAGGTGTAGTGTAAAGAGCCTGCTGCTAAATACGTTCCTGCCCGGTGGCGCCCGTGGGCCTGATATGGCTCGCGGTCCTGTGTGCAAGGAGCCAGTCTAGGTGTCGTGTAAAGAGCCTGCTGCCAGATACGTTCCTGCCCAGTGGCGCCCACTGTGTGTGCAAGGAGCCAGTCTAGGTGTTGTGTAAAAGCCCGTGGGCCTGCTGTAGCTCGCGGTCCTGTGTGCAAGGAGCCAGTCTAGGTGTCATGTAAAGATCCTGCTGCCAGATGCGTTCCTGCCCAGTGGCGCCCGTGGGCCTGAGATGGCTTGAGGTCCTGTGTGCAAGGAGCTAGTCTAGGTGTCGTGTAAAGAGCCTGCTGCCAGATGCGTTCCTGCCCAGTGGCGCCCGTGGGCCTGAGATGGCTCGCGGTCCTGTGTGCAAGGAGCTAGTCTAGGTGTTGTGTAAAGAGCCTGCTGCCAGATGCAGTCCTGCCCAGTGGCGCCCGTGGGCCTGTGATGGCTCGCGGTCCTGTGTACAAGGAGCCAGTCTAGGTGTCGTCTACAGAGCCTGCTGCCAGATGCGTTCCTGCCCGGTGGCGCCCCTGGGCCTGTGATGACTCGAGGTCCTTTCTGCAAGGAGCCAGTCTAGGTGTCATGTAAAGAGCCTGCTGCCAGATGCGTTCCTGCCCAGTGGCGCCCGTGGGCCTGTGATGGCTCGAGGTCCTGTGTGCAAGGAGCCAGTCTAGGTGTTGTGTAAAGAGACTGCTGCCAGATGCGTTCCTGCCCAGTGGCACCCGTGGGCCTGCTATGGCTCGCGGTCCTGTGTGCAAGGAGCTAGTCTAGGTGTTGTGTAAAGAGCCTGCTGCCAGATGTGTTGCTGCCTGGTGGCGCCCGTGGGCCTACAATGGCTCGCGGTCCTGTGTGCAAGGAGCCAGTCTAGGTGCTGTGTAAAGAGCCTGCTGCCAGATGCATTCCTGCCCAGTGGTGCCCATGGGCCTGCTATGGCTCGCGGTCCTGTGTGCAAGGAGCTAGTCTAGGTGTTGTGTAAAGAGCCTGCTGCCTGATGCGTTCCTGCCCAGTGGCGCCCATGGGCCTGAGATGGCTTGAGGTCCTTTGTGCAAGGAGCCAGTCTAGGTGTCGTGTAAAGAGCCTGCTGCCAGATGCGTTCCTGCCCAGTGGTGCCCATGGGCCTGCTGTGGCTCGCAGTCCTGTGTGCAAGGAGCCAGTCTAGGTGTCGTGTAAAGAGCCTGCTGCTAAATATGTTCCTGCCAGGTGGCGCCCGTAGGCCTGCTATGGCTCGTGGTCCTGTTTGCAATCAGCCAGTCTAGGTGACGTGTAATGAGCCAGATGCGTTCCTGCACAGTGGCACCCGTGGGCCCGCTATGGCTCGCGGTCCTGTCTGCAAGGAGCCAGTCTAGGTGTAGTGTAAAGAGCCTGCTGCCAGAGGCGTTCCTGCCCAGTGGCGCCCGTGGGCCTGCTATGGCTTGCGGTCCTGTGTGCAAGGAGCCAGTCTAGGTGTCGTCTAAAGAGCCTGCTGCCAGATGCGTTCCTGCCCAGTGGCGCCCGTGGGCCTGCTATGGCTCACGGTCCTGTGTGCAAGGATCCAGTCTAGGTGTCGTGTGAAGAGCCTGCTGCTAAATGCGTTCCTGCCCGGTGGCGCCCATGGGCCTGCTATGGCTCACGGTCCTGTGTGCAAGAGCCAGTCTAGGTGTCGTGTAAAGAGCCTGCTGCTAAATATGTTCCTGCCCGGTGGCGCCCGTGGGCCTGCTATGGCTCGCGGTCCTGTGTGCATGAGCCAGTCTAGGTGTCGTGTGAAGAGCCTGCTGCTAAATACGTTCCTGCCCAGTGGCGCCCGTGGGCCTGCGATGGCTCGAGGTCCTTTGTGCAAGGAGCTAGTCTAGGTGTTGTGTAAAGAGCCTGCTGACAGAAGCGTTCCTGCCCAGTGGCGCCCGTGGGCCTGCTATGGCTCGCGGTCCTGTGTGCAAGGAGCTAGTCTAGGTGTCGTTTAAAGAGCCTGCTGCAAGATGCGTTCCTGCCCAGTGGCGCCCGTGGGCCTGAGATGGCTCGAGGTCCTGTCTGCAAGGAGCCAGTCTAGGTGTAGTGTAAAGAGCCTGCTGCCAGATGCGTTCCTGCCCAGTGGCGCCCGTGGGCCTGCTATGGCTCGCGGTCCTGTGTGCAAGGAGCCAGTCTAGGTGTTGTGTAAAGAGCCTGCTGCCAGATGCATTCCTGCCCGGTGGCGCCCGTGGGCCTGCGAAGGCTGGTGGTCCTGTGTGCAAGGAGCCAGTCTAGGTGTCGTGTAAAGAGCCTGCTGCTAAATACGTTCCTGCCCAGTGGCGCCCGTGGGCCTGCGATGGCTCGAGGTCCTTTGTGCAAGGAGCTAGTCTAGGTGTTGTGTAAAGAGCCTGCTCACAGAAGCGTTCCTGCCCAGTGTCGCCCGTGGGCCTGCTATGGCTTGCAGTCCTGTGTGCAAGGAGCTAGTCTAGGTGTTGTGTAAAGGCCTGTGGGCCTGCTGTGGCTCGCGGTCCTGTGTGCAAGGAGCCAGTCTAGGTGTCGTGTAAAGAGCCTGCTGCCAGATGCGTTCCTGCCCAGTGGCGCCTGTGGGCCATAGATGGCTTGAGGTCTGTGTGCAAGGAGCTAGTCTAGGTGTTGTGTAAAGAGACTGCTGCCAGATGCGTTCCTGCCCAGTGGCGCCCGTGGGCCTGCTATGGCTCGCGGTCCTGTGTGCAAGGAGCCAGTCTAGGTGTTGTGTAAAGAGCCTGCTGCCAGATGCGTTCATGCCCAGTGGCGCCCGTGGGCCTGTGATGGCTCGCGGTACTGTGTGCAAGGAGCCAGTCTAGGTGTCGTGTAAAGAGCCTGCTGCCAGATGCATTCCTGCCCAGTGGTGCCCGTGGGCCTGCTGTGGCTTGCGATCCTGTGTGCAAAGAGCCAGTCTAGGTGTCGTGTAAAGAGCCTGCTGCTAAATATGTTCCTGCCCGGTGGCGCCCGTGGGCCTGCTATAGCTCGCGGTCCTGTGTGCAAGAGCCAGTCTAGGTGTCGTGTAAAGAGCCTGCTGCTAAATACGTTCCTGCCCAGTGGCGCCCGTGGGCCTGTGATGGCTGGCGGTACTGTGAGCAAGGAGCCAGTCTAGGTGTCGTGTAAAGAGCCTGCTGCTAAATACGTTCCTGCCCAGTGGCGCCCGTGGGCCTGTGATGGCTGGCGGTACTGTGAGCAAGGAGCTAGTCTAGGTGTTGTGTAAAGAGCCTGCTGCCAGATGCATTCCTGTCCAGTGGTGCCCGTGGGCCTGCTGTGGCTTGCGATCCTGTGTGCAAAGAGCCAGTCTAGGTGTCGTGTAAATAGCCTTCTGCCAGATGCGTTCCTGCCCAGTGGCGCCCGTGGGCCTGAGATAGCTCGAGGTCCTGTGTGCAAGGAGCCAGTCTAGGTGTCGTGTAAAGAGCCTGCTGCCAGATGCGTTCCTGCCCAGTGGCGCCCGTGGGCCTGATATGGCTTGAAGTCCTGTGTGCAAGGAGCTAGTCTAGGTGTCGTGTAAAGAGCCTGCTGCCAGATGCGTTCCTGCCCAGTGGCGCCCGTGGGCCTGCGATGGCTCGCGGTCCTGTGTGCAAGGAGCCAGTCTAGGTGTCGTGTAAAGAGCCTGCTGCCAGAGGCGTTCCTGCCCAGTGGCGCCCGTGGGCCTGCGATGGCTCGCGGTCCTGTGTGTAAGGAGCCAGTCTAGGTGTTGTGTAAAGAGACTGCTGCCAGATGCGTTCCTGCCCAGTGGCGCCCGTGGGCCTGCGATGGCTCGTGGTCCTGTGTGCAAGGAGCCAGTCTAGGTGTCGTGTAAAGAGCCTGCTGCCAGATGCGTTCCTGCCCAGTGGCGCCCGAGGGCCTGCTATGGCTCGCGGTCCTGTGTGCAAGGAGCCAGTCTAGGTGTCATGTAAAGAGCCTGCTGCTAGATGCGTTCCTTCCCAGTGGAGCCCATGGGCCTGTGATGGCTCGAGGTCCTGGGTGCAAGGAGCCAGTCTAGGTGTTGTGCAAAGAGACTGCTGCCAGAGGCGTTCCTGCCCTGTGGTGCCCGTGGGCCTGCTATGGCTCACGGTCCTGTGTGCAAAGAGCCAATCTAGGTGTCGTCTAAAGAACCTGCTGCCAGATGCGTTCCTGCCCAGTGGCGCCCGTGGGCCTGCCATGGCTCGCGGTCGTTTGTGCAAGGAGCTAGTCTAGGTGTCGTGTAAATAGCCTGCTGCCAGAATCGTTCCTGCCCAGTGGCGCCCGTGGGCCTGCTCGCGGTCCTTTGTGCAAGGAGCTAGTCTAGGTGTTGTGTAAAGAGCCTGCTGCCAGATGCAGTCCTGCCCAGTGGCGCCCGTGGGCCATAGATGGCTTGCGGTCCTGTGTGCAAGGAGCCAGTCTAGGTGTCGTGTAAACAGCCTGCTGCCAGATGCGTTCCTGCCCAGTGGCGCCCGTGGGCCTGAGATGGCGTAGGTCTGTGTGCAAGGAGCTAGTCTAGGTGTCGTGTAAAGAGCCTGCTGCCAGATGCGTTCCTGCCCAGTGGCGCCCGTGGGCCTGCAATGGCTCGCGGTCCTGTGTGCAAGGAGCCAGTCTAGGTGTTGTGTAAAGAGACTGCTGCCAGATGCGTTCCTGCCCAGTGGCGCCCGTGGGCCTGCTATGGCTCGCAGTCCTGTGTGCAAGGAGCCAGTCTAGGTGTTGTGTAAAGAGCCTGCTGCCAGATGCATTCCTGCCCAGTGGCGCCCGTGGGCCTGTGATGGCTTGCGATCCTGTGTGCAAAGAGCCAGTCTAGGTGTCGTGTAAAGAGCCTGCTGCTAAATATGTTCCTGCCCGGTGGCGCCCGTGGGCCTGCTATAGCTCGCGGTCCTGTGTGCAAGAGCCAGTCTAGGTGTCGTGTAAAGAGCCTGCTGCTAAATACGTTCCTGCCCAGTGGCGCCCGTGGGCCTGTGATGGCTGGCGGTACTGTGAGCAAGGAGCCAGTCTAGGTGTCGTGTAAAGAGCCTGCTGCTAAATACGTTCCTGCCCAGTGGCGCCCGTGGGCCTGTGATGGCTGGCGGTACTGTGAGCAAGGAGCTAGTCTAGGTGTTGTGTAAAGAGCCTGCTGCCAGATGCATTCCTGTCCAGTGGTGCCCGTGGGCCTGCTGTGGCTTGCGATCCTGTGTGCAAAGAGCCAGTCTAGGTGTCGTGTAAATAGCCTTCTGCCAGATGCGTTCCTGCCCAGTGGCGCCCGTGGGCCTGAGATAGCTCGAGGTCCTGTGTGCAAGGAGCCAGTCTAGGTGTCGTGTAAAGAGCCTGCTGCCAGATGCGTTCCTGCCCAGTGGCGCCCGTGGGCCTGATATGGCTTGAAGTCCTGTGTGCAAGGAGCTAGTCTAGGTGTCGTGTAAAGAGCCTGCTGCCAGATGCGTTCCTGCCCAGTGGCGCCCGTGGGCCTGCGATGGCTCGCGGTCCTGTGTGCAAGGAGCCAGTCTAGGTGTCGTGTAAAGAGCCTGCTGCCAGAGGCGTTCCTGCCCAGTGGCGCCCGTGGGCCTGCGATGGCTCGCGGTCCTGTGTGTAAGGAGCCAGTCTAGGTGTTGTGTAAAGAGACTGCTGCCAGATGCGTTCCTGCCCAGTGGCGCCCGTGGGCCTGCGATGGCTCGTGGTCCTGTGTGCAAGGAGCCAGTCTAGGTGTCGTGTAAAGAGCCTGCTGCCAGATGCGTTCCTGCCCAGTGGCGCCCGAGGGCCTGCTATGGCTCGCGGTCCTGTGTGCAAGGAGCCAGTCTAGGTGTCATGTAAAGAGCCTGCTGCTAGATGCGTTCCTTCCCAGTGGAGCCCATGGGCCTGTGATGGCTCGAGGTCCTGGGTGCAAGGAGCCAGTCTAGGTGTTGTGCAAAGAGACTGCTGCCAGAGGCGTTCCTGCCCTGTGGCGCCCGTGGGCCTGCTATGGCTCACGGTCCTGTGTGCAAAGAGCCAATCTAGGTGTCGTCTAAAGAACCTGCTGCCAGATGCGTTCCTGCCCAGTGGCGCCCGTGGGCCTGCCATGGCTCGCGGTCGTTTGTGCAAGGAGCTAGTCTAGGTGTCGTGTAAATAGCCTGCTGCCAGAATCGTTCCTGCCCAGTGGCGCCCGTGGGCCTGCTCGCGGTCCTTTGTGCAAGGAGCTAGTCTAGGTGTTGTGTAAAGAGCCTGCTGCCAGATGCAGTCCTGCCCAGTGGCGCCCGTGGGCCATAGATGGCTTGCGGTCCTGTGTGCAAGGAGCCAGTCTAGGTGTCGTGTAAACAGCCTGCTGCCAGATGCGTTCCTGCCCAGTGGCGCCCGTGGGCCTGAGATGGCGTAGGTCTGTGTGCAAGGAGCTAGTCTAGGTGTCGTGTAAAGAGCCTGCTGCCAGATGCGTTCCTGCCCAGTGGCGCCCGTGGGCCTGCAATGGCTCGCGGTCCTGTGTGCAAGGAGCCAGTCTAGGTGTTGTGTAAAGAGACTGCTGCCAGATGCGTTCCTGCCCAGTGGCGCCCGTGGGCCTGCTATGGCTCGCAGTCCTGTGTGCAAGGAGCCAGTCTAGGTGTTGTGTAAAGAGCCTGCTGCCAGATGCGTTCATGACCAGTGGCGCCCGTGGGCCTGCTGTGGCTCGCGGTCCTGTGTGCAAGGAGCTAGTCTAGGTGTCGTGTAAAGAGCCTGCTGCCAGATGCGTTCCTGCCCAGTGGCGCCCACTGTGTGTGCAAGGAGCCAGTCTAGGTGTTGTGTAAAGGCCCGTGGGCCTGCTGTGGCTCGCGGTCCTGTGTGCAAGGAGCCAGTCTAGGTGTCGTGTAAAGAGCCTGCTGCCAGATGCGTTCCTGCCCAGTGGCGCCCATGGGCCTGAGATAGCTCGAGGTCCTGTGTGCAAGGAGCCAGTCTAGGTGCTGTGTAAAGAGCCTGCTGCCAGATGCGTTCCTGCCCAGTGGTGCCCGTGGGCCTGAGATGGCTTGAGGTCCTGTGTGCAAGGAGCTAGTCTAGGTGTTGTGTAAAGAGCCTGCTGCCAGATGTGTTCCTGCCCAGTGGCGCCCGTGGGCCTGCTATGACTCGCGGTCCTGTGTGCAAGGAGCCAGTCTAGGTGTTGTGTAATGAGCCTGCTGTCAGATGCCTTCCTTCCCAGTGGTGCCCGTGGGCCTGTGATGGCTCGAGGTCCTGTGTGCAAGGAGTCAGTCTAGGTGTTGTGTAAATAGCCTGCTGCCAGATGTGTTCCGGCCCAGTGGTGCCCGTGGGCCTGATATGGCTTCCAGTCCTGTTTGCAAGGAGCCAGTCTAGGTGTTGTGTAAAGAGCCTGCTGCAGATGCGTTCCTGCCCAGTGGTGCCCTTTGGTCTGCTGTGGCTCGCGGTCCTGTGTGCAGGGAGCCAGTCTAGGTGTTGTGTAAAGAGCCTGCTGCCAGATGCGTTCCTGCCCAGTGGCGCCCGTGGGCTTGCTGTGGCTCGCGGTCCTGTGTGCAAGGAGCCAGTCTAGGTGTCATGTAAAGAGCCTGCTGCCAGATGCCTTCCTTCCCAGTGGAGCCCATGGGCCTGTGATGGCTCGAGGTCCTGTGTGCAAGGAGCCAGTCTAGGTGTTGTGTAAAGGCCCGTGGGCCTGCTGTGGCTCGCGGTCCTGTGTGCAAGGAGCCAGTCTAGGTGTCATGTAAAGATCCTGCTGCCAGATGCGTTCCTGCCCAGTGGCGCCCGTGGGCCTGAGATGGCTTGAGGTCCTGTGTGCAAGGAGCTAGTCTAGGTGTCGTGTAAAGAGCCTGCTGCCAGATGCGTTCCTGCCCAGTGGCGCCCGTGGGCCATAGATGGCTTGAGGTCCTGTGTGCAAGGAGCGAGTCTAGGTGTCGTGTAAACAGCCTGCTGCCAGATGCGTTCCTGCCCATTGGCGCCCGTGGGCCTGAAATGGCTCGCGGTCCTGTGTGCAAGGAGCCAGTCTAGGTGTTGTGTAAAGAGACTGCTGCCAGATGCGTTCCTGCCCAGTGGCGCCCGTGGGCCTGCGATGGCTCGTGGTCCTGTGTGCAAGGAGCTAGTCTAGGTGTTGTGTAAAGAGCCTGCTGCCAGATGCAGACCTGCCCAGTGGCGCCCGTGGGCCTGCGATGGCTCGCGGTCCTGTGTGCAAGGAGCCAGTCTAGGTGTCGTCTACAGAGCCTGCTGCCAGATGCGTTCCTGCCCGGTGGCGCCCCTGGGCCTGTGATGACTCGAGGTCCTTTCTGCAAGGAGCCAGTCTAGGTGTCATGTAAAGAGCCTGCTGCCAGATGCGTTCCTGCCCAGTGGCGCCCGTGGGCCTGTGATGGCTCGAGGTCCTGTGTGCAAGAAGCCAGTCTAGGTGTTGTGTAAAGAGACTGCTGCCAGATGCGTTCCTGCCCAGTGGCACCCGTGGGCCTGCTATGGCTCGCGGTCCTGTGTGCAAGGAGCTAGCTAGTCTAGGTGTTGTGTAAAGAGCCTGCTGCCAGATGTGTTGCTGCCTGGTGGCGCCCCGTGGGCCTACAATGGCTCGCGGTCCTGTGTGCAAGGAGCCAGTCTAGGTGCTGTGTAAAGAGCCTGCTGCCAGATGCATTCCTGCCCAGTGGTGCCCATGGGCCTGCTATGGCTCGCGGTCCTGTGTGCAAGGAGCTAGTCTAGGTGTTGTGTAAAGAGCCTGCTGCCAGATGTCTTCCTGCCCGGTGGCGCCCATGGGCCTGCTATGGCTCGCGGTCCTTTTTGCAAGGAGCTAGTCTAGGTGTTGTGTAAAGAGCCTGCTGCCTGATGCGTTCCTGCCCAGTGGCGCCCGTGGGCCTGAGATGGCTTGAGGTCCTTTGTGCAAGGAGCCAGTCTAGGTGTCGTGTAAACAGCCTGCTGCCAGATGCGTTCCTGCCCAGTGGCGCCCGTGGGCCTGAGATGGCGTAGGTCTGTGTGCAAGGAGCTAGTCTAGGTGTCGTGTAAAGAGCCTGCTGCCAGATGCGTTCCTGCCCAGTGGCGCCCGTGGGCCATAGATGGCTTGAGGTCCTGTGTGCAAGGAGCGAGTCTAGGTGTCGTGTAAACAGCCTGCTGCCAGATGCGTTCCTGCCCAGTGGTGCCCATGGGCCTGCTGTGGCTCGCAGTCCTGTGTGCAAGGAGCCAGTCTAGGTGTCGTGTAAAGAGCCTGCTGCTAAATATGTTCCTGCCCGGTGGCGCCCGTAGGCATGCTATGGCTCGTGGTCCTGTTTGCAAGCAGCCAGTCTAGGTGACGTGTAATGAGCCAGATGCGTTCCTGCACAGTGGCACCCGTGGGCCTGCTATGGCTCGCGGTCCTGTCTGCAAGGAGCCAGTCTAGGTGTAGTTTAAAGAGCCTGCTGCCAGATGCGTTCCTGCCCAGTGGCGCCCGTGGGCCTGCTATGGCTTGCGGTCCTGTGTGCAAGGAGCCAGTCTAGGTGTAGTGTAAAGAGCCTGCTGCCAGATGCATTCCTGCCCAGTGGCGCCCGTGGGCCTGCTGTGGCTTGCGATCCTGTGTGCAAAGAGCCAGTCTAGGTGTCGTCTAAAGAGCCTGCTGCCAGATGCGTTCCTGCCCAGTGGCACCCGTGGGCCTGCTATGGCTCACGGTCCTGTGTGCAAGGATCCAGTCTAGGTGTCGTGTGAAGAGCCTGCTGCTAAATGCGTTCCTGCCCGGTGGCGCCCATGGGCCTGCTATGGCTCACGGTCCTGTGTGCAAGAGCCAGTCTAGGTGTCGTGTAAAGAGCCTGCTGCTAAATATGTTCCTGCCCGGTGGCGCCCGTGGGCCTGCTATGGCTCGCGGTCCTGTGTGCATGAGCCAGTCTAGGTGTCGTGTGAAGAGCCTGCTGCTAAATACGTTCCTGCCCAGTGGCGCCCGTGGGCCTGCGATGGCTCGAGGTCCTTTGTGCAAGGAGCTAGTCTAGGTGTTGTGTAAAGAGCCTGCTGACAGAAGCGTTCCTGCCCAGTGGCGCCCGTGGGCCTGCTATGGCTCGCGGTCCTGTGTGCAAGGAGCTAGTCTAGGTGTCGTTTAAAGAGCCTGCTGCAAGATGCGTTCCTGCCCAGTGGCGCCCGTGGGCCTGAGATGGCTCGAGGTCCTGTCTGCAAGGAGCCAGTCTAGGTGTAGTGTAAAGAGCCTGCTGCCAGATGCGTTCCTGCCCAGTGGCGCCCGTGGGCCTGCTATGGCTCGCGGTCCTGTGTGCAAGGAGCCAGTCTAGGTGTCGTGTAAAGAGCCTGCTGCCAGATGCATTCCTGCCCGGTGGCGCCCGTGGGCCTGCGAAGGCTGGTGGTCCTGTGTGCAAGGAGCCAGTCTAGGTGTCGTGTAAAGAGCCTGCTGCTAAATACGTTCCTGCCCAGTGGCGCCCGTGGGCCTGCGATGGCTCGAGGTCCTTTGTGCAAGGAGCTAGTCTAGGTGTTGTGTAAAGAGCCTGCTCACAGAAGCGTTCCTGCCCAGTGTCGCCCGTGGGCCTGCTATGGCTTGCGGTCCTGTGTGCAAGGAGCTAGTCTAGGTGTTGTGTAAAGGCCTGTGGGCCTGCTGTGGCTCGCGGTCCTGTGTGCAAGGAGCCAGTCTAGGTGTCGTGTAAAGAGCCTGCTGCCAGATGCATTCCTGCCCAGTGGTGCCCGTGGGCCTGCTGTGGCTTGCGATCCTGTGTGCAAAGAGCCAGTCTAGGTGTCGTGTAAAGAGCCTGCTGCTAAATACGTTCCTGCCCAGTGGCGCCCGTGGGCCTGTGATGGCTCGCGGTACTGTGAGCAAGGAGCTAGTCTAGGTGTTGTGTAAAGAGCCTGCTGCCAGATGCATTCCTGCCCAGTGGCGCCCGTGGGCCTGCTGTGGCTTGCGATCCTGTGTGAAAGGAGCTAGTCTAGGTGTTGTGTAAAGAGACTGCTGCCAGATACGTTCCTGCCCAGTGGCGCCCGTGGGCCTGCTATGGCTCGCGGTCCTGTGTGCAAGGAGCCAGTCTAGGTGTTGTGTAAAGAGCCTGCTGCCAGATGCGTTCATGCCCAGTGGCGCCCGTGGGCCTGTGATGGCTCGTGGTACTGTGTGCAAGGAGCCAGTCTAGGTGTCGTGTAAAGAGCCTGCTGCTAAATACCTTCCTGCCCAGTGGCGCCCGTGGGCCTGTGATGGCTCGCGGTACTGTGAGCAAGGAGCTAGTCTAGGTGTTGTGTAAAGAGCCTGCTGCCAGATGCATTCCTGCCCAGTGGCGCCCGTGGGCCTGCTGTGGCTTGCGATCCTGTGTGCAAAGAGCCAGTCTAGGTGTCGTGTAAAGAGCCTGCTGCCAGATGCGTTCCTGCCCAGTGGCGCCCACTGTGTGTGCAAGGAGCCAGTCTAGGTGTTGTGTAAAGGCCCGTGGGCCTGCTGTGGCTCGCGGTCCTGTGTGCAAGGAGCCAGTCTAGGTGTCGTGTAAATAGCCTTCTGCCAGATGCGTTCCTGCCCAGTGGCGCCCGTGGGCCTGAGATAGCTCGAGGTCCTGTGTGCAAGGAGCCAGTCTAGGTGTCGTGTAAAGAGCCTGCTGCCAGATGCGTTCCTGCCCAGTGGCGCCCGTGGGCCTGATATGGCTTGAGGTCCTGTGTGCAAGGAGCTAGTCTAGGTGTCGTGTAAAGAGCCTGCTGCCAGATGCGTTCCTGCCCAGTGGCGCCCGTGGGCCTGCGATGGCTCGTGGTCCTGTGTGCAAGGAGCCAGTCTAGGTGTCGTGTAAAGAGCCTGCTGCCAGATATTTCCTGCCCAGTGGCGCCCGAGGGCCTGCTATGGCTCGCGGTCCTGTGTGCAAGGAGCCAGTCTAGGTGTCATGTAAAGAGCCTGCTGCTAGATGCGTTCCTTCCCAGTGGAGCCCATGGGCCTGTGATGGCTCGATGTCCTGGGTGCAAGGAGCTAGTCTAGGTGTCGTGTAAAGAGCCTGCTGCCAGATGCGTTCCTGCCCAGTGGCGCCCGTGGGCCATAGATGGCTTGAGGTCCTGTGTGCAAGGAGCGAGTCTAGGTGTCGTGTAAACAGCCTGCTGCCAGATGCGTTCCTGCCCAGTGGCGCCCGTGGGCCTGAGATGGCTCGCGGTCCTGTGTGCAAGGAGCCAGTCTAGGTGTTGTGTAAAGAGACTGCTGCCAGATGCGTTCCTGCCCAGTGGCGCCCGTGGGCCTGCGATGGCTCGTGGTCCTGTGTGCAAGGAGCTAGTCTAGGTGTTGTGTAAAGAGCCTGCTGCCAGATGCAGTCCTGCCCAGTGGCGCCCGTGGGCCTGCGATGGCTCGCGGTCCTGTGTGCAAGGAGCCAGTCTAGGTGTCGTCTACAGAGCCTGCTGCCAGATGCGTTCATGCCCGGTGGCGCCCCTGGGCCTGTGATGACTCGAGGTCCTTTCTGCAAGGAGCCAGTCTAGGTGTCATGTAAAGAGCCTGCTGCCAGATGCGTTCCTGCCCAGTGGCGCCCGTGGGCCTGTGATGGCTCGAGGTCCTGTGTGCAAGAAGCCAGTCTAGGTGTTGTGTAAAGAGACTGCTGCCAGATGCGTTCCTGCCCAGTGGCACCCGTGGGCCTGCTATGGCTCGCGGTCCTGTGTGCAAGGAGCTAGTCTAGGTGTTGTGTAAAGAGCCTGCTGCCAGATGTGTTGCTGCCTGGTGGCGCCCGTGGGCCTACAATGGCTCGCGGTCCTGTGTGCAAGGAGCCAGTCTAGGTGCTGTGTAAAGAGCCTGCTGCCAGATGCATTCCTGCCCAGTGGTGCCCATGGGCCTGCTATGGCTCGCGGTCCTGTGTGCAAGGAGCTAGTCTAGGTGTTGTGTAAAGAGCCTGCTGCCAGATGTCTTCCTGCCCGGTGGCGCCCATGGGCCTGCTATGGCTCGCGGTCCTTTTTGCAAGGAGCTAGTCTAGGTGTTGTGTAAAGAGCCTGCTGCCTGATGCGTTCCTGCCCAGTGGCGCCCGTGGGCCTGAGATGGCTTGAGGTCCTTTGTGCAAGGAGCCAGTCTAGGTGTCGTGTAAAGAGCCTGCTGCCAGATGCGTTCCTGCCCAGTGGTGCCCATGGGCCTGCTGTGGCTCGCAGTCCTGTGTGCAAGGAGCCAGTCTAGGTGTTGTGTAAAGAGCCTGCTGCTAAATATGTTCCTGCCCGGTGGCGCCCGTAGGCCTGCTATGGCTCGTGGTCCTGTTTGTAAGCAGCCAGTCTAGGTGACGTGTAATGAGCCAGATGCGTTCCTGCACAGTGGCACCCGTGGGCCTGCTATGGCTCGCGGTCCTGTCTGCAAGGAGCCAGTCTAGGTGTAGTGTAAAGAGCCTGCTGCCAGATGCGTTCCTGCCCAGTGGCGCCCGTGGGCCTGCTATGGCTTGCGGTCCTGTGTGCAAGGAGCCAGTCTAGGTGTAGTGTAAAGAGCCTGCTGCCAGATGCATTCCTGCCCAGTGGCGCCCGTGGGCCTGCTGTGGCTTGCGATCCTGTGTGCAAAGAGCCAGTCTAGGTGTCGTCTAAAGAGCCTGCTGCCAGATGCGTTCCTGCCCAGTGGCGCCCGTGGGCCTGCTATGGCTCACGGTCCTGTGTGCAAGGATCCAGTCTAGGTGTCGTGTGAAGAGCCTGCTGCTAAATGCGTTCCTGCCCGGTGGCGCCCATGGGCCTGCTATGGCTCACGGTCCTGTGTGCAAGAGCCAGTCTAGGTGTCGTGTAAAGAGCCTGCTGCTAAATATGTTCCTGCCCGGTGGCGCCCGTGGGCCTGCTATGGCTCGCGGTCCTGTGTGCATGAGCCAGTCTAGGTGTCGTGTGAAGAGCCTGCTGCTAAATACGTTCCTGCCCAGTGGCGCCCGTGGGCCTGCGATGGCTCGAGGTCCTTTGTGCAAGGAGCTAGTCTAGGTGTTGTGTAAAGAGCCTGCTGACAGAAGCGTTCCTGCCCAGTGGCGCCCGTGGGCCTGCTATGGCTCGCGGTCCTGTGTGCAAGGAGCTAGTCTAGGTGTCGTTTAAAGAGCCTGCTGCAAGATGCGTTCCTGCCCAGTGGCGCCCGTGGGCCTGAGATGGCTCGAGGTCCTGTCTGCAAGGAGCCAGTCTAGGTGTAGTGTAAAGAGCCTGCTGCCAGATGCGTTCCTGCCCAGTGGCGCCCGTGGGCCTGCTATGGCTCGCGGTCCTGTGTGCAAGGAGCCAGTCTAGGTGTCGTGTAAAGAGCCTGCTGCCAGATGCATTCCTGCCCGGTGGCGCCCGTGGGCCTGCGAAGGCTGGTGGTCCTGTGTGCAAGGAGCCAGTCTAGGTGTCGTGTAAAGAGCCTGCTGCTAAATACGTTCCTGCCCAGTGGCGCCCGTGGGCCTGCGATGGCTCGAGGTCCTTTGTGCAAGGAGCTAGTCTAGGTGTTGTGTAAAGAGCCTGCTCACAGAAGCGTTCCTGCCCAGTGTCGCCCGTGGGCCTGCTATGGCTTGCGGTCCTGTGTGCAAGGAGCTAGTCTAGGTGTTGTGTAAAGGCCTGTGGGCCTGCTGTGGCTCGCGGTCCTGTGTGGAAGGAGCCAGTCTAGGTGTCGTGTAAAGAGCCTGCTGCCAGATGCGTTCCTGCCCAGTGGCGCCTGTGGGCCATAGATGGCTTGAGGTCTGTGTGCAAGGAGCTAGTCTAGGTGTTGTGTAAAGAGACTGCTGCCAGATGCGTTCCTGCCCAGTGGCGCCCGTGGGCCTGCTATGGCTCGCGGTCCTGTGTGCAAGGAGCCAGTCTAGGTGTTGTGTAAAGAGCCTGCTGCCAGATGCGTTCATGCCCAGTGGCGCCCGTGGGCCTGTGATGGCTCGCGGTACTGTGTGCAAGGAGCCAGTCTAGGTGTCGTGTAAAGAGCCTGCTGCCAGATGCATTCCTGCCCAGTGGTGCCCGTGGGCCTGCTGTGGCTTGCGATCCTGTGTGCAAAGAGCCAGTCTAGGTGTCATGTAAAGAGCCTGCTGCTAAATATGTTCCTGCCCGGTGGCGCCCGTGGGCCTGCTATAGCTCGCGGTCCTGTGTGCAAGAGCCAGTCTAGGTGTCGTGTAAAGAGCCTGCTGCTAAATACGTTCCTGCCCAGTGGCGCCTGTGGGCCTGTGATGGCTTGCGGTACTGTGAGCAAGGAGCTAGTCTAGGTGTTGTGTAAAGAGCCTGCTGCCAGATGCATTCCTGCCCAGTGGCGCCCGTGGGCCTGCTGTGGCTTGCGATCCTGTGTGAAAGGAGCTAGTCTAGGTGTTGTGTAAAGAGACTGCTGCCAGATACGTTCCTGCCCAGTGGCGCCCGTGGGCCTGCTATGGCTCGCGGTCCTGTGTGCAAGGAGCCAGTCTAGGTGTTGTGTAAAGAGCCTGCTGCCAGATGCGTTCATGCCCAGTGGCGCCCGTGGGCCTGTGATGGCTCGTGGTACTGTGTGCAAGGAGCCAGTCTAGGTGTCGTGTAAAGAGCCTGCTGCTAAATATGTTCCTGCCCAGTGGCGCCCGTGGGCCTGTGATGGCTCGCGGTACTGTGAGCAAGGAGCTAGTCTAGGTGTTGTGTAAAGAGCCTGCTGCCAGATGCATTCCTGCCCAGTGGCGCCCGTGGGCCTGCTGTGGCTTGCGATCATGTGTGCAAAGAGCCAGTCTAGGTGTCGTGTAAAGAGCCTGCTGCCAGATGCGTTCCTGCCCAGTGGCGCCCACTGTGTGTGCAAGGAGCCAGTCTAGGTGTTGTGTAAAGGCCCGTGGGCCTGCTGTGGCTCGCGGTCCTGTGTGCAAGGAGCCAGTCTAGGTGTCGTGTAAATAGCCTTCTGCCAGATGCGTTCCTGCCCAGTGGCGCCCGTGGGCCTGAGATAGCTCGAGGTCCTGTGTGCAAGGAGCCAGTCTAGGTGTCGTGTAAAGAGCCTGCTGCCAGATGCGTTCCTGCCCAGTGGCGCCCGTGGGCCTGATATGGC
The DNA here is from genome assembly GCF_040938575.1 of Ambystoma mexicanum. NCBI lineage: Eukaryota > Metazoa > Chordata > Amphibia > Caudata > Ambystomatidae > Ambystoma > Ambystoma mexicanum. The sequence continues at coordinate 1,335,888,509 of NC_090933.1, read as the reverse complement.
TTGAGGTCCTGTGTGCAAGGAGCTAGTCTAGGTGTCGTGTAAAGAGCCTGCTGCCAGATGCGTTCCTGCCCAGTGGCGCCCGTGGGCCTGCGATGGCTCGCGGTCCTGTGTGCAAGGAGCCAGTCTAGGTGTTGTGTAAAGAGCCTGCTGCCAGAGGCGTTCCTGCCCAGTGGCGCCCGTGGGCCTGCGATGGCTCGCGGTCCTGTGTGTAAGGAGCCAGTCTAGGTGTTGTGTAAAGAGACTGCTGCCAGATGCGTTCCTGCCCAGTGGCGCCCGTGGGCCTGCGATGGCTCGTGGTCCTGTGTGCAAGGAGCCAGTCTAGGTGTCGTGTAAAGAGCCTGCTGCCAGATATTTCCTGCCCAGTGGCGCCCGAGGGCCTGCTATGGCTCGCGGTCCTGTGTGCAAGGAGCCAGTCTAGGTGTCATGTAAAGAGCCTGCTGCTAGATGCGTTCCTTCCCAGTGGAGCCCATGGGCCTGTGATGGCTCGAGGTCCTGGGTGCAAGGAGCCAGTCTAGGTGTTGTGCAAAGAGACTGCTGCCAGATGCGTTCCTGCCCTGTGGCGCCCGTGGGCCTGCTATGGCTCACGGTCCTGTGTGCAAAGAGCCAATCTAGGTGTCGTCTAAAGAACCTGCTGCCAGATGCGTTCCTGCCCAGTGGCGCCCGTGGGCCTGCCATGGCTCGCGGTCGTTTGTGCAAGGAGCTAGTCTAGGTGTTGTGTAAAGAGCCTGCTGCCAGATGCGTTCCTTCCCGGTGGCGCCCGTGGGCCTGTGATGGCTCGAGGTCCTTTCTGCAAGGAGCCAGTCTAGGTGTCGTGTAAATAGCCTGCTGCCAGAATCGTTCCTGCCCAGTGGCGCCCGTGGGCCTGCTCGCGGTCCTTTGTGCAAGGAGCTAGTCTAGGTGTTGTGTAAAGAGCCTGCTGCCAGATGCAGTCCTGCCCAGTGGCGCCCGTGGGCCATAGATGGCTTGCGGTCCTGTGTGCAAGGAGCCAGTCTAGGTGTCGTGTAAACAGCCTGCTGCCAGATGCGTTCCTGCCCAGTGGCGCCCGTGGGCCTGAGATGGCGTAGGTCTGTGTGCAAGGAGCTAGTCTAGGTGTCGTGTAAAGAGCCTGCTGCCAGATGCGTTCCTGCCCAGTGGCGCCCGTGGGCCTGCGATGGCTCGCGGTCCTGTGTGCAAGGAGCCAGTCTAGGTGTTGTGTAAAGAGACTGCTGCCAGATGCGTTCCTGCCCAGTGGCGCCCGTGGGCCTGCTATGGCTCGCAGTCCTGTGTGCAAGGAGCCAGTCTAGGTGTTGTGTAAAGAGCCTGCTGCCAGATGCGTTCATGACCAGTGGCGCCCGTGGGCCTGTGATGGCTTGCGGTACTGTGTGCAAGGAGCCAGTCTAGGTGTCGTGTAAAGAGCCTGCTGCCAGATGCGTTCCTGCCCAATGGCGCCTGTGGGCCTGCTGTGGCTCGCGGTCCTGTGTGCAAGGAGCTAGTCTAGGTGTCGTGTAAAGAGCCTGCTGCCAGATGCGTTCCTGCCCAGTGGCGCCCACTGTGTGTGCAAGGAGCCAGTCTAGGTGTTGTGTAAAGGCCCGTGGGCCTGCTGTGGCTCGCGGTCCTGTGTGCAAGGAGCCAGTCTAGGTGTCGTGTAAAGAGCCTGCTGCCAGATGCGTTCCTGCCCAGTGGCGCCCATGGGCCTGAGATAGCTCGAGGTCCTGTGTGCAAGGAGCCAGTCTAGGTGCTGTGTAAAGAGCCTGCTGCCAGATGCGTTCCTGCCCAGTGGTGCCCGTGGGCCTGAGATGGCTTGAGGTCCTGTGTGCAAGGAGCTAGTCTAGGTGTTGTGTAAAGAGCCTGCTGCCAGATGCGTTCCTGCCCAGTGGCGCCCGTGGGCCTGCTATGACTCGCGGTCCTGTGTGCAAGGAGCCAGTCTAGGTGTTGTGTAACGAGCCTGCTGTCAGATGCCTTCCTTCCCAGTGGTGCCCGTGGGCCTGTGATGGCTCGAGGTCCTGTGTGCAAGGAGTCAGTCTAGGTGTTGTGTAAATAGCCTGCTGCCAGATGTGTTCCGGCCCAGTGGTGCCCATGGGCCTGATATGGCTTCCAGTCCTGTTTGCAAGGAGCCAGTCTAGGTGTTGTGTAAAGAGCCTGCTGCAGATGCGTTCCTGCCCAGTGGTGCCCTTTGGTCTGCTTGGCTCGCGGTCCTGTGTGCAGGGAGCCAGTCTAGGTGTTGTGTAAAGAGCCTGCTGCCAGATGCGTTCCTGCCCAGTGGCGCCCGTGGGCCTGCTGTGGCTCGCGGTCCTGTGTGCAGGGAGCCAGTCTAGGTGTTGTGTAAAGAGCCTGCTGCCAGATGCCTTCCTTCCCAGTGGAGCCCATGGGCCTGTGATGGCTCGAGGTCCTGTGTGCAAGGAGCCAGTCTAGGTGTTGTGTAAAGAGACTGCTGCCAGATGCGTTCCTGCCCTGTGGCGCCCGTGGGCCTGCTATGGCTCACGGTCCTGTGTGCAAAGAGCCAATCTAGGTGTCGTCTAAAGAACCTGCTGCCAGATGCGTTCCTGCCCAGTGGCGCCCGTGGGCCTGCCATGGCTCGCGGTCGTTTGTGCAAGGAGCTAGTCTAGGTGTTGTGTAAAGAGCCTGCTGCCAGATGCGTTGCTTCCCGGTGGCGCCCGTGGGCCTGTGATGGCTCGAGGTCCTTTCTGCAAGGAGCCAGTCTAGGTGTCGTGTAAATAGCCTGCTGCCAGAATCGTTCCTGCCCAGTGGCGCCCGTGGGCCTGCTCGCGGTCCTTTGTGCAAGGAGCTAGTCTAGGTGTTGTGTAAAGAGCCTGCTGCCAGATGCAGTCCTGCCCAGTGGCGCCCGTGGGCCATAGATGGCTTGCGGTCCTGTGTGCAAGGAGCCAGTCTAGGTGTCGTGTAAACAGCCTGCTGCCAGATGCGTTCCTGCCCAGTGGCGCCCGTGGGCCTGAGATGGCGTAGGTCTGTGTGCAAGGAGCTAGTCTAGGTGTCGTGTAAAGAGCCTGCTGCCAGATGCGTTCCTGTCCAGTGGCGCCCGTGGGCCTGCGATGGCTCGCGGTCCTGTGTGCAAGGAGCCAGTCTAGGTGTTGTGTAAAGAGACTGCTGCCAGATGCGTTCCTGCCCAGTGGCGCCCGTGGGCCTGCTATGGCTCGCAGTCCTGTGTGCAAGGAGCCAGTCTAGGTGTTGTGTAAAGAGCCTGCTGCCAGATGCGTTCATGACCAGTGGCGCCCGTGGGCCTGTGATGGCTTGTGGTACTGTGTGCAAGGAGCCAGTCTAGGTGTCGTGTAAAGAGCCTGCTGCCAGATGCGTTCCTGCCCAATGGCGCCCGTGGGCCTGCTGTGGCTCGCGGTCCTGTGTGCAAGGAGCTAGTCTAGGTGTCGTGTAAAGAGCCTGCTGCCAGATGCGTTCCTGCCCAGTGGCGCCCACTGTGTGTGCAAGGAGCCAGTCTAGGTGTTGTGTAAAGGCCCGTGGGCCTGCTGTGGCTCGCGGTCCTGTGTGCAAGGAGCCAGTCTAGGTGTCGTGTAAAGAGCCTGCTGCCAGATACGTTCCTGCCCAGTGGCACCCATGGGCCTGAGATAGCTCGAGGTCCTGTGTGCAAGGAGCCAGTCTAGGTGCTGTGTAAAGAGCCTGCTGCCAGATGCGTTCCTGCCCAGTGGTGCCCGTGGGCCTGAGATGGCTTGAGGTCCTGTGTGCAAGGAGCTAGTCTAGGTGTTGTGTAAAGAGCCTGCTGCCAGATGCGTTCCTGCCCAGTGGCGCCCGTGGGCCTGCTATGACTCGCGGTCCTGTGTGCAAGGAGCCAGTCTAGGTGTTGTGTAACGAGCCTGCTGTCAGATGCCTTCCTTCCCAGTGGTGCCCGTGGGCCTGTGATGGCTCGAGGTCCTGTGTGCAAGGAGTCAGTCTAGGTGTTGTGTAAATAGCCTGCTGCCAGATGTGTTCCGGCCCAGTGGTGCCCGTGGGCCTGATATGGCTTCCAGTCCTGTTTGCAAGGAGCCAGTCTAGGTGTTGTGTAAAGAGCCTGCTGCAGATGCGTTCCTGCCCAGTGGCGCCCGTGGGCCTGCTATGGCTTGCGGTCCTGTGTGCAAGGAGCCAGTCTAGGTGTTGTGTAAAGAGCCTGCTGCCAGATGCGTTCCTGCCCAGTGGCGCCCGTGGGCCTGTGATGGCTTGCGGTCCTGTGTGCAAGGAGCCAGTCTAGGTGTCGTGTAAAGAGCCTGCTGCCAGATGCGTTCCTGCCCAGTGGCGCCCGTGGGCCTGCTGTGGCTCGCGGTCCTGTGTGCAAGGAGCTAGTCTAGGTGTCGTGTAAAGAGCCTGCTGCCAGATGCGTTCCTGCCCAGTGGCGCCCACTGTGTGTGCAAGGAGCCAGTCTAGGTGTCGTGTAAAGGCCCGTGGGCCTGCTGTGGCTCGCGGTTCTGTGTGCAAGGAGCCAGTCTAGGTGTCGTGTAAAGAGCCTGCTGCCAGATGCGTTCCTGCCCAGTGGCGCCCGTGGGCCTGTGATGGCTCGCATTCCTGTGTGCAAGGAGCCAGTCTAGGTGTCGTGGGGTGCAAGTACTGGGGTATTGTTGTTGCTCTGGGGTTTTGCTGCTAGCTAGAAGCTTCCCGGCTGAAGCGAAGGAAGAATGATGGTCATTTGGGGAGGAGGGGGGTGGGTGGGTGGATGTCCAGCAGAACCCAGGGCCACTGGCAGAGAGCGCAGATCCCAATATAGACGGCTGTTGCCGCAACCTTGAGACTGCTCCATCTATAAACAGCCCAAGTCATTAAAAACAAGTGTTCAGGGTCCAGGAAGAGCAGGGGCAAGGCTGCGTGCTCCCCGCGCACTTCCTGGAAGGCAGTCCATATCTGCCCATCACTACACCCATCACTCCTGGCGACGGGCACACGCATTGCAACACATGCAGGGAACCGCACAGAGGGCTGGGTGGGGGCCGGCGGGCTGCCCGCGGCAGGGATGCACACGGGCCACCGGCAATGCCACAGGGCTGGGGGCGGGCGGGCTGCCTGCAGTGCCAGCCATGTCCCCGCAGCAGGGATGCACACGGGCCACCGGCAATGCCACAGGTGGCGATTCTGCAACCCTGGCTAGGGTGACCAGATTTACAAAGTCAAAAACCGGGCCAGGGAAACGGACATAAAAGCAGGACTAACTCTTGAAAGTGGCTGTCAAGGCCCTACACTTGAGTCGCCCTTGCAGGAGAAGGAGGTTTAAGTGTAACGCGTATTATAATTAATTTATTGCAAGCCTGCCAGCTATAAAGACCTACTACCAAAAAGCAGGACCACTGCATTTTCCAGTGGAAAAATACCCTTAAAACAGAGGGAGAGAGCACCCTATTCCGGGACAGTCCCTGCAAAACCGGGATGTACTGCCCCCCCCTCTAACCTTGAGTCCAATCAGCCTGCCCACATAAACACCGACAAGGAGTCATGGGTAAAGTAACGTGGTCTGGCATGGCTCCCTTCTGCACGTTGCTCGGAACCCAAGTGGGGTGTTAGGGGGTGGCACCCCACAGCGCACAAGTCGAGGGTGCACGCGGGGGTTGATATGATATGGCATTCATAACGCACCTATATACAAGTGTTTGTGGGGTGTGGGGGGGACGTCCAAGCTCTCATTTTAGAGGGCGGACGCCCCCCATGATGACATTAAAGTGCCCCCACTTTAAATAAACATTAGCGCGCCTGGGATGCAGGCCAAGCACTTGAACACACGACTAACTACGAAGGATGCTCGTTTGCCCCGCCTTCAGTGCGGAACGACCCATTTCCCGAAAAGTGCAGATTGGAAGCACCCCCCGCCCACCCCCTCCCATATGAGCGGAGTTGCGTGGGGGAGGGGACGGCGCGTACCCTGGGGCGTTTTTGCTGTATGGGCGGTCGGTGCCACGGGTAGAGTCGAGGCACTGGAAGGCACCAGTGGGCGGCAGACCCTGGGTGAGCAAGGAGGCGGAGCAGGTGCCATTGCCTGGAGCACAGCGGCCTGGCCCTACAGCTTCCAAGCACTGCACCACGCACAACAGCAGGAAACAAGAAATAGAATCGCGGCAATACGGTTAGAGAAAGAGCTGATTTTCCAATACACAGGGGTTGCTTTCCAAAAAACCTTTAAGCGAAAAGTAGTAAAACAGTGCATATCATTAAAAAGGACAAAACAGCGTATAGAAAGTCAATGAAAAGCAAATACACCAATCAAACATAGAACCATTCATTTACAACCTCCAGCTAATAGCAGCATCACTATTTCACAGCTTTCTATGTTCCTGCGAAAGATGATACAATGTATCTATTGCCTTTAGAATAAGCCCAACCCCGTGGGGGTTCCAGCGTAGTTACAGACATCTTTGCAAGAAACAATAGGTGCAGGTTTCCAACCAAGAGGTAGTACGAAGTGCAATATACCAGTATGTACAAAAATAGCACCATGTACAATTTACAAAATACATACTTGCAGAGTGTGTTCCTAATGCATGGGTGGGGTACGATAGACTCACAGATTGGTGACCATGGCAGTGGTGGTTGGTAAGCTGATATTTATGAAATAACCAGGTTTTTAGCGATTTCTTGAAGCAGTGGTGAGAAGGCTCCAGTCCAGATTGGAACGGGAGGGTATTCCAGATTTTGGGCGGCGACGCAACTGGAAAGCTGCTTCCCCCTGCTCTGTGAAGCGTGGTGTGGACAGGTGAGCTTGTTTGCTAGATCCGAGTGTTCTGGCAGTCTTATTTGGTGGTACAGTATTGGTGAGGTAACTGGATGCTTTTTTTGCTAGGCATTTGTGGGTGACACAAAGTGTTTTGTAAATGATTCTGGCTTTTATAAGTAGCCAGTGGGCTTCTCTCCTGACGGTGGAGCTGTGGCCTGATGATTCTTTGAGTCCAAGGGCTGCACGCAGCGCTTTATTTTGCAGCAGTTGCAGTTTAGTGAGGTTGGCATTAGAGGTGCCGAACATGAGTATGTTGCAATAGTCTAGCTTTGTTAGGATGAGAGCTCTCGCTAGTGTGGTACAGTTCTTGGGCGTGAGGAATGGTCTACTTAGAGCAATTCCTTTGGCACTGTAGGAGGTGGCCGAGGATAGGGCATTCACCTGTTTGTCCATTGTGAGGTTGGCATCTAGTTCTACACCCGGCGTTTTGACCTGTTTTAGTACGGGATGGAGGTGCCATCAATATTGATGGCTGAATAGTCAGAGTGTAAGGATATGATTTTGGCTGGGGAGCCCACAATTAGTATCTCAGTTTTCTCCTCGTTAAGGCCGAGACTGTTGATTGCCATCCAATTTTGAGTTATGGCATAGATTGTATTGATCGTGATGGTGTCATGGTCATAGTCGCCTGTAAAGGGTATAGGAATCTGGGTGTCATCTGCAAAGTTTGTGTAGATTACACCCATGGCATCTAGGGCAGTGAATAGGAGTTTCGTGTAAGCGTTGTATAGCGTTGGCGAGAGGCAGGAACCTTGTGGAACTCCTAGTGGTACTGGGATAGGGTCTGCTGCTTCCTTACCAATAGCGACTCGGGAGGTTTGCTCCGCAAGGAAAGATTTAATCCAAGAAGTAGCTTCTTGTGAGAATTCAAAGTCGTGGGCTAGGGTGTTGCATAGTTTGTCATGGTCGACTAGGTTGAATGCTGCGGACAAATCGAATAGCAGCAGGATACATGCTTTTCCAGCATCTCTTATGGCGTCCATCTGGATTTTTAAGCCAAAGAGTGCCGTTTCGGTACTGTGATTGGGCCTGAATCCAGATTGCCTGGCTCCAAGTAGATGATTTTGTTCAAGGTGGGATTGGATTTGTGAATAGGCTATTTTGTTGAGTAAGTACAAATGGGACCATAGTTATGGGGCGATTAGTGGGGACTGTGGCGTCTAATGATGTTTTTTTTTTTTTTAAGGAGTGGGGTAACCCAGGCTTCCTTGATACTAGCGGGGACAGTATTGGAGGAGACGTTAACGAATTTGGTGATAAATCAGAGTTCGCGTGGGGGCACATAATTAACTAGTTGCGCTGGGAAGCTATCTCCTTTACAATGTGATGGTTTAAGTTTAAATATCGTGTCTAGTACCCGATTATGACTTACTGGGGAGAATTTAAATTGGCTATTGGTGTTGTCGTTGGTTCTATTGAGGATTGGGGAGAGATGTTTTATTGGCCAGTACCTTTCTTTTGGATGCGATTTTAGTTTGGATTTTGTATGGTGGTACACCAAGCTTTGCTCGTGTTCACTGGCGTGGTGGATGGGATGGGGTTCTCCAGTTCTCGGAGTATTGTGAAGAGCTCTTTGGAGTTTGAAGCAGCAGTATTGATGCAAGTGTTCAGAGCATTGTCTTTATGGGCTAGGATGGCTGCTTTATAGGTTTGATTAGCTTTTTGGAATGCATTAATGGGGTCTACCGTGGGATTTCTGTTATAGGTATGTTCCTGTGATCTTCGGTTTTTCCTAAGTAAGGCTAGATCCTCGTTGAACCGGAAGTTGGAGCGTTTATCTGGGCGCCGCGTTTTAGTTGCGAGTGGGGCCAGGGAGTCGGTGGTAGTTGATAAGCATCCATGCTAAATATCTGCGATATCAGTGGAGTTGTCACTTGTGAATGAAGAGGTGGCGAGAGCTTCCTCCAGAATGGGGGAGAGGCTTTCTAATGTTAATTTCCTCGTGCTTCGTGATTCCACTGTGTCCAAAGGAAAAGGCGAGGGTTGCACTTTCACATTGCTGATTAGGGTAAAGCTAACAAGGTGGTGGTCTGGCCAGTCGTTTGGAGTAATAAAGCCTATGGCGATGTGATTGTGTAGGGTGAGAATCTTATCTAATATTCTCCCTTTATTGTGTGTGGGTGCATTGACTAGCTGGATGAAGTTCATGTCTCTAAGTGAGGTGTGGAAGGCGTTGGCTTTTTTGTCTTGTTAATATCTCCAAGGATTATGAACTTGGTGTTGGGTTTCAGGAGGAGAGGAATATCTAGTTCTAGATGGGTGCTGCCCTTAGGGGCTCTGTAAATCACTAGTATGTTAGTAGTTGTTTTAGGAGTGGTCGTAAGTTTGGCGAGGAGGAGTTTGTAGCCTTCTAAAGGGGCAATTGGGCACATTCTAAACTGTAAGCTGGATTTCGCCATTATGGCAACTCCACCTCCCTGTGCATTGGGTCTGTCGGCCCTTAGGATATTAAAATCTGTTGGAATGGCTAAGTCTAGTAGGGAACCTGAGGCTTGGTGTAGGCAAGTTTCTGTTATTGCTAGTAAGTCAAGATTATGATCGATTAGGAGGGCACGGGTCTCAATGGCGTGGGCGCTAAGAGGGAGAACATTTAGGAGTGCACCTGAGAGGCTTTGACCTGGATCTGAGCCAGGCTGGGTGGGTGTACTATGCTGTGTGAATAGTGTGCCTTGTGCCGGTGCCATGTTTGGTTGACGATTTGGGTTGCTAAGTGGTGATAGGTTGGGTGTAGGGGTTTGTTGGGAGAGCGTTTCAATTGCAAATGGGTAAAGCTGGAGACTTTTGGTGAGGGACTAGCAGGGTGCAAGTAGCGAGTGCGTGCTCGTAGCCTGCTTAGCCTAGTAAGTCCTAGGCTAGGGCTCGTAAGGATGGGGTTTGGCATGGGTGCTTTGGCCTTTCATACGGCATGGGTATCTGTGAATTAGTTAGAAGTGTGGTGTTGGACTACCTTGACTGCGTTCTTTTCTGGTGTGGCGGTGTCTGCGGCAGGCTTGCGGGTACTGCTTGCAGTGTTCGTAGTCACTTGTCCAGTTTGAGTGGAATGGTGGGGAGGTGGGTAAGAACGGGTGGGTAGAGGATGGGATGGTGTCTAGGGCATCCCAATCTGGTCAGGCCTGTGCCCATTCTCATAAAAACGCCTCCTGAGCTGGGAGTGACAGCTTGCATAAGTCTGAATAGGTACATGTTGGTGTAAATGAAGGTGGTTGGGAACTAGAGGGTTCGGTGTAACTGTGCTTCCAGGTACATGAAACGATGCTTGCGGAGGCTTGCGTGACGTATAGCGCTCGTCACTTCTAGATGCCTTTAGCATGGGTTTGCCTACACTGCGCCCCAGGAGGTCGGATAACAAAGCAAACAGAATATTGAATATTTATGGGTTGCGCGATGTACAGTTACATGGAGCTGGCAAGGGGCAGGCTATTGGGTACTAATGAGTAGGCTGCAAACTGAGTGCGGCGGAAGGGCAGCGTCCTGGGATAGGTAGTGGCTGGCAGTGTGAGATGGTGCTAGCTAGAACATATTACCAGCCTCAGTGAACACTTGAATCATAGGTACGGTACATTTTGCCATAAGTAAGTGTGGGCTTAAAGCTATACAGACAGCAATACTTATTTGGAGCATTATTACATTCATGACGACACGTATACAAGCAGATAGGCACTCAGATTAGTAACCAAGGGGGATACTGAAAGAGAAGCTGTAATGCAGCTAGCAGGGAGAGCGGTCTGAGGCCACAGAGAAGGGGCACATGACTGAAAGAGAAGCTGTAATGCAGCTAGCAGGGAGAGCGGTCTGAGGCCACAGAGAAGGGGCACATGACTGAAAGAGAAGCTGTAATGCAGCTAGCAGGGAGAGCGGTCTGAGGCCACAGAGAAGGGGCACATGACTGAAAGAGAAGCTGTAATGCAGCTAGCAGGGAGAGCGGTCTGAGGCCACAGAGAAGGGGCACATGACTGAAAGTGAAGCTGTAATGCAGCTAGCAGGGAGAGCGGTCTGAGGCCACAGAGAAGGGGCACATGACTGAAAGAGAAGCTGTAATGCAGCTAGCAGGGAGAGCGGTCTGAGGCCACAGAGAAGGGGCACATGACTGAAAGAGAAGCTGTAATGCAGCTAGCAGGGAGAGCGGTCTGAGGCCACAGAGAAGGGGCACATGACTGAAAGAGAAGCTGTAATGCAGCTAGCAGGGAGAGCGGTCTGAGGCCACAGAGAAGGGGCACATGTTAGGAGTGAAGCTGTAATGCAGCTAGCAGGGAGAGCGGTCTGAGGCCACAGAGAAGGGGCACATGACTGAAAGAGAAGCTGTAATGCAGCTAGCAGGGAGAGCGGTCTGAGGCCACAGAGAAGGGGCACATGACTGAAAGAGAAGCTGTAATGCAGCTAGCAGGGAGAGCGGTCTGAGGCCACAGAGAAGGGGCGCATGACTGAAAGGGAAGCTGTAATGCAGCTAGCAGGGAGAGCGGTCTGAGGCCACAGAGAAGGGGCGCATGACTGAAAGGGAAGCTGTAATGCAGCTAGCAGGGAGAGCGGTCTGAGGCCACAGAGAAGGGGCGCATGACTGAAAGGGAAGCTGTAATGCAGCTAGCAGGGAGAGCGGTCTGAGGCCACAGAGAAGGGGCGCATGACTGAAAGAGAAGCTGTAATGCAGCTAGCAGGGAGAGCGGTCTGAGGCCACAGAGAAGGGGCGCATGACTGAAAGAGAAGCTGTAATGCAGCTAGCAGGGAGAGCGGTCTGAGGCCACAGAGAAGGGGCGCATGACTGAAAGAGAAGCTGTAATGCAGCTAGCAGGGAGAGCGGTCTGAGGCCACAGAGAAGGGGCGCATGACTGAAAGAGAAGCTGTAATGCAGCTAGCAGGGAGAGCGGTCTGAGGCCACAGAGAAGGGGCGCATGACTGAAAGAGAAGCTGTAATGCAGCTAGCAGGGAGAGCGGTCTGAGGCCACAGAGAAGGGGCGCATGACTGAAAGAGAAGCTGTAATGCAGCTAGCAGGGAGAGCGGTCTGAGGCCACAGAGAAGGGGCGCATGACTGAAAGGGAAGCTGTAATGCAGCTAGCAGGGAGAGCGGTCTGAGGCCACAGAGAAGGGGCGCATGACTGAAAGAGAAGCTGTAATGCAGCTAGCAGGGAGAGCGGTCTGAGGCCACAGAGAAGGGGCGCATGACTGAAAGAGAAGCTGTAATGCAGCTAGCAGGGAGAGCGGTCTGAGGCCACAGAGAAGGGGCGCATGACTGAAAGAGAAGCTGTAATGCAGCTAGCAGGGAGAGCGGTCTGAGGCCACAGAGAAGGGGCGCATGACTGAAAGAGAAGCTGTAATGCAGCTAGCAGGGAGAGCGGTCTGAGGCCACAGAGAAGGGGCGCATGACTGAAAGGGAAGCTGTAATGCAGCTAGCAGGGAGAGCGGTCTGAGGCCACAGAGAAGGGGCGCATGACTGAAAGGGAAGCTGTAATGCAGCTAGCAGGGAGAGCGGTCTGAGGCCACAGAGAAGGGGCGCATGACTGAAAGAGAAGCTGTAATGCAGCTAGCAGGGAGAGCGGTCTGAGGCCACAGAGAAGGGGCACATGACTGAAAGAGAAGCTGTAATGCAGCTAGCAGGGAGAGCGGTCTGAGGCCACAGAGAAGGGGCACATGACTGAAAGAGAAGCTGTAATGCAGCTAGCAGGGAGAGCGGTCTGAGGCCACAGAGAAGGGGCGCATGACTGAAAGGGAAGCTGTAATGCAGCTAGCAGGGAGAGCGGTCTGAGGCCACAGAGAAGGGGCGCATGACTGAAAGAGAAGCTGTAATGCAGCTAGCAGGGAGAGCGGTCTGAGGCCACAGAGAAGGGGCGCATGACTGAAAGAGAAGCTGTAATGCAGCTAGCAGGGAGAGCGGTCTGAGGCCACAGAGAAGGGGCGCATGACTGAAAGAGAAGCTGTAATGCAGCTAGCAGGGAGAGCGGTCTGAGGCCACAGAGAAGGGGCACATGACTGAAAGAGAAGCTGTAATGCAGCTAGCAGGGAGAGCGGTCTGAGGCCACAGAGAAGGGGCGCATGACTGAAAGGGAAGCTGTAATGCAGCTAGCAGGGAGAGCGGTCTGAGGCCACAGAGAAGGGGCGCATGACTGAAAGGGAAGCTGTAATGCAGCTAGCAGGGAGAGCGGTCTGAGGCCACAGAGAAGGGGCGCATGACTGAAAGAGAAGCTGTAATGCAGCTAGCAGGGAGAGCGGTCTGAGGCCACAGAGAAGGGGCGCATGACTGAAAGAGAAGCTGTAATGCAGCTAGCAGGGAGAGCGGTCTGAGGCCACAGAGAAGGGGCGCATGACTGAAAGAGAAGCTGTAATGCAGCTAGCAGGGAGAGCGGTCTGAGGCCACAGAGAAGGGGCGCATGACTGAAAGAGAAGCTGTAATGCAGCTAGCAGGGAGAGCGGTCTGAGGCCACAGAGAGGGGGCGCATGACTGAAAGAGAAGCTGTAATGCAGCTAGCAGGGAGAGCGGTCTGAGGCCACAGAGAAGGGGCGCATGACTGAAAGAGAAGCTGTAATGCAGCTAGCAGGGAGAGCGGTCTGAGGCCACAGAGAAGGGGCACATGACTGAAAGAGAAGCTGTAATGCAGCTAGCAGGGAGAGCGGTCTGAGGCCACAGAGAAGGGGCGCATGACTGAAAGGGAAGCTGTAATGCAGCTAGCAGGGAGAGCGGTCTGAGGCCACAGAGAAGGGGCGCATGACTGAAAGGGAAGCTGTAATGCAGCTAGCAGGGAGAGCGGTCTGAGGCCACAGAGAAGGGGCGCATGACTGAAAGAGAAGCTGTAATGCAGCTAGCAGGGAGAGCGGTCTGAGGCCACAGAGAAGGGGCGCATGACTGAAAGAGAAGCTGTAATGCAGCTAGCAGGGAGAGCGGTCTGAGGCCACAGAGAAGGGGCACATGACTGAAAGAAAAGCTGTAATGCAGCTAGCAGGGAGAGCGGTCTGAGGCCACAGAGAAGGGGCGCATGACTGAAAGGGAAGCTGTAATGCAGCTAGCAGGGAGAGCGGTCTGAGGCCACAGAGAAGGGGCGCATGACTGAAAGGGAAGCTGTAATGCAGCTAGCAGGGAGAGCGGTCTGAGGCCACAGAGAAGGGTCGCATGACTGAAAGAGAAGCTGTAATGCAGCTAGCAGGGAGAGCGGTCTGAGGCCACAGAGAAGGGGCACATGACTGAAAGAGAAGCTGTAATGCAGCTAGCAGGGAGAGCGGTCTGAGGCCACAGAGAAGGGGCACATGACTGAAAGAAAAGCTGTAATGCAGCTAGCAGAGAGAGCGGTCTGAGGCCACAGAGAAGGGGCGCATGACTGAAAGGGAAGCTGTAATGCAGCTAGCAGGGAGAGCGGTCTGAGGCCACAGAGAAGGGGCGCATGACTGAAAGGGAAGCTGTAATGCAGCTAGCAGGGAGAGCGGTCTGAGGCCACAGAGAAGGGTCGCATGACTGAAAGAGAAGCTGTAATGCAGCTAGCAGGGAGAGCGGTCTGAGGCCACAGAGAAGGGGCACATGACTGAAAGAGAAGCTGTAATGCAGCTAGCAGGGAGAGCGGTCTGAGGCCACAGAGAAGGGGCACATGACTGAAAGAGAAGCTGTAATGCAGCTAGCAGGGAGAGCGGTCTGAGGCCACAGAGAAGGGGCACATGACTGAAAGAGAAGCTGTAATGCAGCTAGCAGGGAGAGCGGTCTGAGGCCACAGAGAAGGGGCACATGACTGAAAGAGAAGCTGTAATGCAGCTAGCAGGGAGAGCGGTCTGAGGCCACAGAGAAGGGGCGCATGACTGAAAGGGAAGCTGTAATGCAGCTAGCAGGGAGAGCGGTCTGAGGCCACAGAGAAGGGGCGCATGACTGAAAGAGAAGCTGTAATGCAGCTAGCAGGGAGAGCGGTCTGAGGCCACAGAGAAGGGGCGCATGACTGAAAGGGAAGCTGTAATGCAGCTAGCAGGGAGAGCGGTCTGAGGCCACAGAGAAGGGGCGCATGACTGAAAGAGAAGCTGTAATGCAGCTAGCAGGGAGAGCGGTCTGAGGCCACAGAGAAGGGGCGCATGACTGAAAGAGAAGCTGTAATGCAGCTAGCAGGGAGAGCAGTCTGAGGCCACAGAGAAGGGGCGCATGACTGAAAGAGAAGCTGTAATGCAGCTAGCAGGGAGAGCAGTCTGAGGCCACAGAGAAGGGGCGCATGACTGAAAGAGAAGCTGTAATACAGCTAGCAGGGAGAGCAGTCTGAGGTGGCCACAGAGAAGGGGCGCATGACTGAAAGAGAAGCTGTAATGCAGCTAGCAGGGAGAGCAGTCTGAGGCCACAGAGAAGGGTCGCATGACTGAAAGAGAAGCTGTAATGCAGCTAGCAGAGAGAGCGGTCTGAGGCCACAGAGGAGGGGCACATGTTAGGAGTGAAGTTGTAATGCAATTAGCAGGGAGAGCGGTCTGAGGCCACAGAGAAGGGGCAACTGTTATGAGTGAAGCTGTAATGCAGCTAGCAGGGAGAGCGGTCTGAGGCCACAGAGAAGGGGCGCATGACTGAAAGAGAAGCTGTAATGCAGCTAGCAGGGAGAGCGGTCTGAGGCCACAGAGAAGGGGCGCATGACTGAAAGAGAAGCTGTAATGCAGCTAGCAGGGAGAGCGGTCTGAGGCCACAGAGAAGGGGCGCATGACTGAAAGAGAAGCTGTAATGCAGCTAGCAGGGAGAGCGGTCTGAGGCCACAGAGAAGGGGCGCATGACTGAAAGAGAAGCTGTAATGCAGCTAGCAGGGAGAGCGGTCTGAGGCCACAGAGAAGGGGCGCATGACTGAAAGAGAAGCTGTAATGCAGCTAGCAGGGAGAGCGGTCTGAGGCCACAGAGAAGGGGCGCATGACTGAAAGGGAAGCTGTAATGCAGCTAGCAGGGAGCGCGGTCTGAGGCCACAGAGAAGGGGCACATGACTGAAAGAGAAGCTGTAATGCAGCTAGCAGGGAGAGCGGTCTGAGGCCACAGAGAAGGGGCGCATGACTGAAAGGGAAGCTGTAATGCAGCTAGCAGGGAGAGCGGTCTGAGGCCACAGAGAAGGGGCACATGACTGAAAGAGAAGCTGTAATGCAGCTAGCAGGGAGAGCGGTCTGAGGCCACAGAGAAGGGGCACATGACTGAAAGAGAAGCTGTAATGCAGCTAGCAGGGAGAGCGGTCTGAGGCCACAGAGAAGGGGCGCATGACTGAAAGGGAAGCTGTAATGCAGCTAGCAGGGAGCGCGGTCTGAGGCCACAGAGAAGGGGCACATGACTGAAAGAGAAGCTGTAATGCAGCTAGCAGGGAGAGCGGTCTGAGGCCACAGAGAAGGGGCGCATGACTGAAAGGGAAGCTGTAATGCAGCTAGCAGGGAGAGCGGTCTGAGGCCACAGAGAAGGGGCACATGACTGAAAGAGAAGCTGTAATGCAGCTAGCAGGGAGAGCGGTCTGAGGCCACAGAGAAGGGGCACATGACTGAAAGCGAAGCTGTAATGCAGCTAGCAGGGAGAGCGGTCTGAGGGCACAGAGAAGGGGCACATGACTGAAAGAGAAGCTGTAATGCAGCTAGCAGGGAGAGCGGTCTGAGGCCACAGAGAAGCGGCACATGACTGAAAGAGAAGCTGTAATGCAGCTAGCAGGGAGAGCGGTCTGAGGCCACAGAGAAGGGGCACATGACTGAAAGAGAAGCTGTAATGCAGCTAGCAGGGAGAGCGGTCTCAGGCCACAGAGAAGGGGCACATGACTGAAAGGGAAGCTGTAATGCAGCTAGCAGGGAGAGCGGTCTGAGGCCACAGAGAAGGGGCGCATGACTGAAAGAGAAGCTGTAATGCAGCTAGCAGGGAGAGCGGTCTGAGGCCACAGAGAAGGGGCGCATGACTGAAAGGGAAGCTGTAATGCAGCTAGCAGGGAGAGCGGTCTGAGGCCACAGAGAAGGGGCACATGACTGAAAGAGAAGCTGTAATGCAGCTAGCAGGGAGAGCGGTCTGAGGCCACAGAGAAGGGGCACATGACTGAAAGAGAAGCTGTAATGCAGCTAGCAGGGAGAGCGGTCTGAGGCCACAGAGAAGGGGCACATGACTGAAAGAGAAGCTGTAATGCAGCTAGCAGGGAGAGAGGTCTGAGGCCACAGAGAAGGGGCACATGACTGAAAGGGAAGCTGTAATGCAGCTAGCAGGGAGAGCGGTCTGAGGCCACAGAGAAGGGGCACATGACTGAAAGAGAAGCTGTAATGCAGCTAGCAGGGAGAGCGGTCTGAGGCCACAGAGAAGGGGCGCATGACTGAAAGAGAAGCTGTAATGCAGCTAGCAGGGAGAGCGGTCTGAGGCCACAGAGAAGGGGCACATGACTGAAAGAGAAGCTGTAATGCAGCTAGCAGGGAGAGCGGTCTGAGGCCACAGAGAAGGGGCACATGACTGAAAGGGAAGCTGTAATGCAGCTAGCAGGGAGAGCGGTCTGAGGCCACAGAGAAGGGGCACATGACTGAAAGAGAAGCTGTAATGCAGCTAGCAGGGAGAGCGGTCTGAGGCCACAGAAAAGGGGCACATGTTAGGAGTGAAGCTGTAATGCAGCTAGCAGAGAGAGCGGTCTGAGGCCACAGAGAAGGGGCACATGTTAGGAGTGAAGCTGTAATGCAGCTAGCAGGGAGAGCGGTCTGAGGCCACAGAGAAGGGGCACATGACTGAAAGAGAAGCTGTAATGCAGCTAGCAGGGAGAGCGGTCTGAGGCCACAGAGAAGGGGCGCATGACTGAAAGAGAAGCTGTAATCCAGCTAGCAGGGAGAGCGGTCTGAGGCCACAGAGAAGGGGCACATGACTGAAAGAGAAGCTGTAATGCAGCTAGCAGGGAGAGCAGTCTGAGGCCACAGAGAAGGGGCACATGTTAGGAGTGAAGCTGTAATGCAGCTAGCAGAGAGAGCGGTCTGAGGCCACAGAGAAGGGGCACATGTTAGGAGTGAAGCTGTAATACAGCTAGCAGGGAGAGCAGTCTGAGGCCACAGAGAACTGGCACATGTTAGGAGTGAAGCTGTAATGCAGCTAGCAGAGAGAGCGGTCTGAGGCCACAGGGAAGGGGCACATGACTGAAAGAGAAGCTGTAATGCATCTAGCAGGGAGAGCGGTTTGAGGCCACAGAGAAGGGGCACATGACTGAAAGAGAAGCTGTAATGCAGCTAGCAGGGAGAGCGGTCTGAGGCCACAGAGAAGGGGCGCATGACTGAAAGAGAAGCTGTAATGCAGCTAGCAGGGAGAGCGGTCTGAGGCCACAGAGAAGGGGCGCATGACTGAAAGGGAAGCTGTAATGCAGCTAGCAGGGAGAGCGGTCTGAGGCCACAGAGAAGGGGCGCATGACTGAAAGGGAAGCTGTAATGCAGCTAGCAGGGAGAGCGGTCTGAGGCCACAGAAAAGGGGCGCATGACTGAAAGGGAAGCTGTAATGCAGCTAGCAGGGAGAGCGGTCTGAGGCCACAGAGAAGGGGCGCATGACTGAAAGGGAAGCTGTAATGCAGCTAGCAGGGAGAGCGGTCTGAGGCCACAGAGAAGGGGCGCATGACTGAAAGAGAAGCTGTAATGCAGCTAGCAGGGAGAGCGGTCTGAGGCCACAGAGAAGGGGCGCATGACTGAAAGAGAAGCTGTAATGCAGCTAGCAGGGAGAGCAGTCTGAGGCCACAGAGAAGGGGCACATGACTGAAAGAGAAGCTGTAATACAGCTAGCAGGGAGAGCAGTCTGAGGTGGCCACAGAGAAGGGGCACCTGTTAGGAGTGAAGCTGTAATGCAGCTAGCAGAGAGAGCGGTCTGAGGCCACAGAGGAGGGGCACATGTTAGGAGTGAAGTTGTAATGCAATTAGCAGGGAGAGCGGTCTGAGGCCACAGAGAAGGGGCAACTGTTATGAGTGAAGCTGTAATGCAGCTAGCAGGGAGAGCGGTCTGAGGCCACAGAGAAGGGGCACATGACTGAAAGAGAAGCTGTAATGCAGCTAGCAGGGAGAGCGGTCTGAGGCCACAGAGAAGGGGCACATGACTGAAAGAGAAGCTGTAATGCAGCTAGCAGGGAGAGCGGTCTGAGGCCACAGAGAAGGGGCACATGTTAGGAGTGAAGTTGTAATAAAGCTAGCAGGGAGAGCAGTCTGAGGCCACAGAGAAGGGGCACATGTTAGGAGTGAAGCTGTAATGCAGCTAGCAGAGAGAGCGGTCTGAGGCCACAGAGAAGGGGCACATGTTAGGAGTGAAGTTGTAATGCAATTAGCAGGGAGAGCGGTCTGAGGCCACAGAGAAGGGGCAACTGTTATGAGTGAAGCTGTAATGCAGCTAGCAGGGAGAGCGGTCTGAGGTCACAGAGAAGGGGCACATGACTGAAAGAGAAGCTGTAATGCAGCTAGCAGGGAGAGCGGTCTGAGGCCACAGAGAAGGGGCACATGACTGAAAGAGAAGCTGTAATGCAGCTAGCAGGGAGAGCGGTCTGAGGCCACAGAGAAGGGGCGCATGACTGAAAGAGAAGCTGTAATGCAGCTAGCAGGGAGAGCGGTCTGAGGCCACAGAGAAGGGGCACATGACTGAAAGAGAAGCTGAAATGCAGCTAGCAGGGAGCGCGGTCTGAGGGCACAGAGAAGGGGCACATGACTGAAAGAGAAGCTGTAATGCAGCTAGCAGGGAAAGCGGTCTGAGGGCACAGAGAAGGGGCACATGACTGAAAGAGAAGCTGTAATGCAGCTAGCAGGGAGAGCGGTCTGAGGCCACAGAGAAGGGGCACATGACTGAAAGAGAAGCTGTAATGCAGCTAGCAGGGAGAGCGGTCTGAGGCCACAGAGAAGGGGCACATGACTGAAAGAGAAGCTGTAATGCAGCTAGCAGGGAGAGCGGTCTGAGGCCACAGAGAAGGGGCACATGACTGAAAGAGAAGCTGTAATGCAGCTAGCAGGGAGAGCGGTCTGAGGCCACAGAGAAGGGGCACATGACTGAAAGAGAAGCTGTAATGCAGCTAGCAGGGAGAGCGGTCTGAGGCCACAGAGAAGGGGCACATGACTGAAAGGGAAGCTGTAATGCAGCTAGCAGGGAGAGCGGTCTGAGGCCACAGAGAAGGGGCACATGACTGAAAGAGAAGCTGTAATGCAGCTAGCAGGGAGAGCGGTCTGAGGCCACAGAGAAGGGGCGCATGACTGAAAGGGAAGCTGTAATGCAGCTAGCAGGGAGAGCGGTCTGAGGCCACAGAGAAGGGGCACATGACTGAAAGAGAAGCTGTAATGCAGCTAGCAGGGAGAGCGGTCTGAGGCCACAGAGAAGGGGCACATGACTGAAAGAGAAGCTGTAATGCAGCTAGCAGGGAGAGCGGTCTGAGGCCACAGAGAAGGGGCACATGACTGAAAGAGAAGCTGTAATGCAGCTAGCAGGGAGAGCGGTCTGAGGCCACAGAGAAGGGGCACATGACTGAAAGAGAAGCTGTAATGCAGCTAGCAGGGAGAGCGGTCTGAGGCCACAGAAAAGGGGCACATGTTAGGAGTGAAGCTGTAATACAGCTAGCAGGGAGAGCAGTCTGAGGCCACAGAGAACTGGCACATGTTAGGATAGAAGCTGTAATGCAGCTAGCAGAGAGAGCGGTCTGAGGCCACAGAGAAGGGGCACATGACTGAAAGAGAAGCTGTAATGCAGCTAGCAGGGAGAGCGGTCTGAGGCCACAGAGAAGGGGCACATGTTAGGAGTGAAGCTGTAATACAGCTAGCAGGGAGAGCGGTCTGAGGCCACAGAGAAGGGGCACATGTTAGGAGTGAAGTTGTAATGCAATTAGCAGGGAGAGCGGTCTGAGGCCACAGAGAAGGGGCACATGTTAGGAGTGAAGCTGTAATACAGCTAGCAGGGAGAGCGGTCTGAGGCCACAGAGAAGGGGCACATGTTAGGAGTGAAGCTGTAATGCAACTAGCAGAGAGAGCGGTCTGAGGCCACAGAGAAGGGGCACATGTTAGGAGTGAAGTTGTAATGCAATTAGCAGGGAGAGCGGTCTGAGGCCACAGAGAAGGGGCACATGACTGAAAGAGAAGCTGTAATGCAACTAGCAGGGAGAGCGGTCTGAGGCCACAGAGAAGGGGCACATGACTGAAAGAGAAGCTGTAATGCAGCTAGCAGGGAGAGCGGTCTGAGGCCACAGAGAAGGGGCACATGACTGAAAGAGAAGCTGTAATGCAGCTAGCAGGGAGAGCGGTCTGAGGCCACAGAGAAGGGGCACATGACTGAAAGAGAAGCTGTAATGCAGTTAGCAGGGAGAGCAGTCTGAGGCCACAGAGAAGGGGCACATGTTATGAGTGAAGCTGTAATGCAGCTAGCAGGGAGAGCAGTCTGAGGCCACAGAGAAGGGGCACATGACTGAAAGAGAAGCTGTAATGCAGTTAGCAGCGAGAGCGGTCTGAGGTCACAGAGAAGGGGCACATGTTAGGAGTGAAGCTGTAATGCAGCTAGCAGGGAGAGCAGTCTGAGGCCACAGAGAAGGGGCACATGACTGAAAGAGAAGCTGTAATGCAGCTAGCAGGGAGAGCGGTCTGAGGCCACAGAGAAGGGGCACATGACTGAAAGAGAAGCTGTAATGCAGCTAGCAGGGAGAGCGGTCTGAGGCCACAGAGAAGGGGCACATGACTGAAAGAGAAGCTGTAATGCAGTTAGCAGGGAGAGCGGTCTGAGGCCACAGAGAAGGGGCACATGTTAGGAGTGAAGCTGTAATGCAGCTAGCAGGGAGAGCGGTCTGAGGCCACAGAGAAGGGGCACATGTTAGGAGTGAAGTTGTAATGCAGTTAGCAGGGAGAGCGGTCTGAGGCCACAGAGAAGGGGCAACTGTTATGAGTGAAGCTGTAATGCAGCTAGCAGGGAGAGCGGTCTGAGGCCACAGAGAAGGGGCAACTGTTAAGGAATGAGTGAAGCTGTAATGCAGCTAGCAGGGAGAGCGGTCTGAGGCCACAGAGAAGGGGCAACTGTTAAGGAATGAGTGAAGCTGTAATGCAGCTAGCAGGGAGAGCGGTCTGAGGCCACAGAGAAGGGGCACATGTTAGGAGTGAAGCTGTAATGCAGCTAGCAGGGAGAGCGGCCTGAGGCCACAGACAAGAGGCAAATGTTAAGGAATGGGTGAAGCTGTAATGCAGCTAGCAGGGAGAGCGGTCTGAGGCCACAGAGAAGGGGCACATGTTAGGAGTGAAGCTGTAATGCAGCTAGCAGGGAAAGCGGTCAGAGGCCACAGAGAAGGGGCAACTGTTAGGAGTGAAGCTGTAATGCAGCTAGCAGGGAGAGCGGTCTGAGGCCACAGAGAAGGGGCAACTGTTAGGAGTGAAGCTGTAATGCAGCTAGCAGGGAGAGCGGTCTGAGGCCACAGAGAAGGGGCAACTGTTAAGGAATGGGTGAAGCTGTAATGCAGCTAGCAGGGAGAGCTGTCTGAGGCCACAGAGAAGAGGCACATGTTAGGAGTGAAGCTGTAATGCAGCTAGCAGGGAGAGCGGTCTGAGGCCACAGAGAAGGGGCAAATGTAATGAGTGAAGCTGTAATGCAGCTAGCAGGGAGAGCGGTCTGAGGCCACAGACAAGAGGCAAATGTTAAGGAATGAGTGAAGCTGTAATGCAGCTAGCAGGGAGACCGGTCTGAGGCCACAGAGAAGGGGCAAATGTTATGAGTGAAGCTGTAATGCAGCTAGCAGGGAGAGCGGTCTGAGGCCACAGAGAAGGGGCAAATGTTATGAGTGAAGCTGTAATGCAGCTAGCAGGGAGAGTGGTCTGAGGCCACAGAGAAGGGGCAAATGTTATGAGTGAAGCTGTAATGCAGCTAGCAGGGAGAGCGGTCTGAGGCCACAGAGAAGGGGCAAATGTTATGAGTGAAGCTGTAATGCAGCTAGCAGGGAGAGCGGTCTGAGGCCACAGAGAAGAGGCAAATGTTAAGGAATGAGTGAAGCTGTAATGTCGCTAGCAGGGAGAGCTGTCTGAGGCCACAGAGAAGGGGTAAATGTTATGAGTGAAGCTGTAATGCAGCTAGCAGGGAGAGCGGTTTGAGGCCACAGAGAAGAGGCAAATGTTAAGGAATGAGTGAAGCCGTAATGTAGCTAGCAGGGAGAACGGTCTGAGGCCACAGAGAAGGGGTAAATGTTATGAGTGAAGCTGTAATGCAGCTAGCAGGGAGAGCGGTCTGAGGCCACAGAGAAGGGGCAAATGTTATGAGTGAAGCTGTAATGTAGCTAGCAGGGAGAGCGGTCCGAGGCCACAGAGAAGGGGTAAATGTTATGAGTGAAGCTGTAATGCAGCTAGCAGGGAGAGCGGTCCGAGGCCACAGAGAAGGGGCAAATGTTATGAGTGAAGCTGTAATGCAGCTAGCAGGGAGAGCGGTCTGAGGCCACAGAGAAGGGGCAAATGTTATGAGTGAAGCTGTAATGCAGCTAGCAGGGAGAGCGGTCTGAGGCCACAGAGAAGGGGCAAATGTTAGGAGTGAAGCTGTAATGCAGCTAGCAGGGAGAGCAGTCTGAGGCCACAGAGAAGAGGCAAATGTTAAGGAATGCGTGATGCTGTAATGTAGCTAGCAGGCAGGCCGGTCTGTGGCCACAGAGAAGAGGTAAAGGTTATGAGTGAAGTTGTAATGCAGCTAGCAGGGAGAGCGGTCTGAGGCCACAGAGAAGGGGGAAATGTTAAGGAATGAGTGAAGCGATTTACCAACTATCCCGACTCTAGACAGGCTTGAGACAGGAGTCTTTGTTCACGCGCATTCGTGCAGGAAGGCAGCCAACGCCTGCCAGCGTCGGGTTGGTGGAGAGTTTCTGTTGATACCCAATCAGGCGTCAGGGGCGGGAGTTGGGCAAAATTGGGTAAGATGCTGCTTAATTAGAATAAGAGGGCGGCCACCTTCTCCTGTGCTGGACCTGGTGGAGCACAATGGAGGTGAAGGTCATAAATGCCCCAAATGCAGCAAATCAGCCTATTTGGTGGCTGCACTGTGATCAGGGGGCAGGAGGGGTACTCATGGAATCAGTGAACTGTCTCACACCGATCATATAATGTATCCTTTACTTTATCAGGACTTGTCCATTGAAAGATTACA
Organism: Ambystoma mexicanum; assembly: GCF_040938575.1. Taxonomy (NCBI): domain Eukaryota; kingdom Metazoa; phylum Chordata; class Amphibia; order Caudata; family Ambystomatidae; genus Ambystoma; species Ambystoma mexicanum. The sequence goes on along the minus strand of NC_090933.1, from coordinate 1,335,864,818 downwards.
CACAGTCCTGTCACAATGCCTGGCAATCACTGATTTACCCACGTGTACCTTTGAACCCATATATGCTACTAAAAAGTCATCAAGTGAGCCAGGAACGGGCGAATTGGTTACAGTTACCAATGACAAGGTATAGAAATTGGATACGACAACATTGCAGATCCCTAGTAGTGTGAATTGGATGGTCCTGTTCAATCTGTTACATACGAATGATACTAAGAAGTTCCGTGCTTTCTTTAGGGCTTTTCTGGCGGGAAATATTGCGCATGAGCTCCAACCCATCGCAGAGGCAGTCTGGGTGGAATATTTAGAGAGTTTATATCATGACCCTAAAACAGAGTATGGGCAGAGTGAAGGGTTTTGAGATGGTGCACATTGTAGCAGTAATACACATTTTTAAAGCATCTAGGGCACCTGGCCCTGGTGCAGTGCCAAATGTGGAGTATCAATCCAATCCATTGTGTTGGCGATGATAATGGAGCAATGGTTCGGCAAGATCCTAGCACAGGGTAAGATCCCAGAGATCGTTTATAAAAAAGGGTGGTGAAACAGACTACAAGTTATAGACTACTGACAATGCAGAACACAAGTGCCAAGACTTTTACCACACTCATGTTGAAAAAGCTCACTAGGTGGGCAGAAGAAATGGGTCACTTGCAAATGGGCCAAACCGGCTTCAGAGGGTCCCCTAGAACAAGGAACAAGTTACTTACATGTAACTGTTCTCCAGCATGGGTCTGATATGGATTCACATGCTCATGAATATTCCCCGTCGTCAGGCCGGGAATCCTCGGTAAAGAAAAAATCAGTATTAGTTTCGTTTCTGATCTGTCTTTCGTAGTAGTAACCAATCACTGATCTCTGCATCATACTGACCACAGCCAATGACAGCCCACTACCTAAGCCCCGCCCCTGGCAGCCATCTTCAGATTTGGTAGCACTTAAAGTGGCAGTATGACCAAGTGAAGAGCCGCAGAGGGGTAGGCGGGAGGGTTCGCATGTGATTCCATGCCAGACCCATGCTGGAGAACAACAGTTACAGGTAAGTAACTTGTTCCTTCTCCAGCATGGAGTCTGGCATGGATTCACATGCTCATGAATATTTCCCGTCGTCAGGCCGGGAATCCTCGGTAAAGAAAAAAATCACTATCAGTTTCGTTTCTGATCTGTCTTTCTTAGTAGTAACCAATCACTGATCTCTGCATCATACTGACCACAGCCAATGACTGCCCTCTACCTAAGCCCCTCAGATTTGGTAGCACGTAAAGTGGCAGTATGACCAAGTGAAGAGCCGCAGAGGGGAAGGAGCGAGGGTTCGCATGTGAATCCATGCCAGACCCATGCTGGAGAACAGTTACAGGTAAGTAACTTGTTTCTTCTCCAGCATGGGGTCTGGCATGGATTCACATGCTCATGAATATAAGATTAAATAGCAGTACACACATGCCTAATAACGGGAGGTGGCAAAGGCTCAATATTAAGCATCACATAAACTCAACATTAAGCAACTCTTACCTCCTCACCAGGCCCACCTTCAGGCGAACAGGTTGCGCAGCACTGCTTGGCCGACTCTGGACTCCTCCCTGGAATCCCAGTCGACGCAGTAGGATCTCGTGAAGGTGTGTGTCGACCTCCACGTAGCAGCCCTGCAGATGTTCAGCAGGGGCACACCAGACAAGAACGCCGTGGTAGCAGCGATCGCTCTGGTCGAATGGGCTCGGACGGCCGGGCAACAGTCGGTTTACCTACCGGTGACAGTGCATGATGCAGGCGGAGAGCCATCTGGAAATGGAAGCCTTCGATAGGGCCTTCCCTTGGTTCACAGGTCCAAAGTTCACAAACAGCTGTGACGTCGTCCGAAAACTGTTTGTGCGGTCCACGTAGAACTTCAGCACTCTACCTACATCCAGCGAGTGCAAAGTCCTCTCGGCCGGCGACGAAAGCGACCGGAAGAAAACTGGTAACACCAAGGGCTCATTGAGGTGGAAGTCCCACAGCACCTTGGGCATAAAAGAAGGGTACGTCCTCAGCACCACCCTCGTCTCGTGAAACGTCAAGTATGGAGGCTTGCAGGATAGGGCCTGGATCTCTCCCACTCGTCGTGCGGAGGTGATGGCTACAAGAAATGCTGTCTTCCACGACAGGAACTTCAACGGTGCCAAATGCAGAGGCTCGAATGGCGGCCCCATGAGCCTGGTCAGCACCACGTTGAGCTCCCACGCCGGGGCCGGAGCCTTCGCCAGCGGGAACGAATGGAACAGTCCTTTCATAAATTCCTTCACCAGGCGATGAGACCACAGGGATGGCCGTCCTGTATTTCTGGTGTATCGGGAAATCGCTGCCAGGTGTATCTTGATGGAAGCATACGCTAGTCCCGCCTTGGCCAGCGACAGTAGTTACGGTAGCACCTGAGGGGCCGTAATCCATAGAGGGTTAATCTTCTGTGCACGGCACCAGACAGAGAACCTCTTCCACTTTTGTCCGTAGCACTTTAGGAGTCGAGGACGCCCTGGCCTTTGCAAGCACTTCCTTGCAGTCCGTCGGGATATCGTATCCTCCAAACTCTAGTGCAGCAGGAGCCAGGCCTGCAAGTTCAGCGACTCCGGGTCGTGATGAAGGATGGCGCCTCCCTCTCTGGAGAGAAGATCTGCGTCCGTCGACAGTTTGACTGATGGGGACGCTGACAAGTCCAGAAGGTCTGGGAACCAGATCTGTCTCGGCCACGCCGGTGCGACGAGGATCATCCTGCACCGGGACCTCTTGAGTTGGTTGACGAGTCGGAGCAGCAACGGAGGGAACGCATACAGGAACAGGCCGTCCCAGGGGAACGAGAAAGCATAGCCCATGCTCCTCGGCTGGGGAAAACTGCTGGCGAACCTCTGGCACTTTGAGTTTGTCACCGTCGCGAACAGGTCGATCTGGGGTTTGCCCCATCGCTGGAAGAGTAGATCCACTTGATCCTGGCGTAGTTCCCACTCGTGGCACGAGCGCAACTCCCTGCTGAGTGAGTCGGCTAGATGAAAGGGCACCAGAAACATCCCCTCGGCAACGGCCCAATGCCATGGATCCTGGGCTTCCTTGGATAGGGCTGGGGATCTGGTTCCTCCCTTCTTCCGGATGCAGAACATCGTGGTGGTGTTGTCGATGAAGATCCTCACCACCTTGCCCTTGATGGACAGGAGGAACGACCCGAGGGCCCAGAACACTGACCCGAGGGCCCAGAACACTGCTCGGAGCTCCAGTATGTTGATGTGGAGCAGCCTCTCCTCCGGGAGCCAAAGGCCCCTCACGTGAAGATCTCCGGTGTGCACTCCCCACCCCTCCAGGGAGGCATCCGTCATCACAGTCACCTGGTGTGCTGGAGTCTGAAAGTCTGTGCCCGTCACGAGATGCGCGCGGGTGCCCCACCACCGGATTGCTTGGCAGAAGACCTCATTGAGCGAGATCCTGTCCTCGAAGCTGCCCGCCGCTTGCATCCAATGGGGGTTGAGGAACTCCTGTAGGGGACGCATCAGAAGCCTGCACAGGCGCACCAGATAGATGCACGAGGACATCATTCCGAGAAGGGACTTGATGGACCTCACCCTGGCGACGTCTGTGGCCAGCAGACGCTGCACCTTGCCCAGGATGGCCTTCGTCCTTTCCTCCGACGGCGAGGCCAATCGCGCAGTACCTCTAACAGTAGTTGAGGGACGGGGTTTTCCTTCCTGGCTACGGGAGGAATGCAGGGACACTTCTTTAGAAATTCGAGAGTGTGCCCGAGGGCCAGGGCATCCAGTACCCATCAGTCGGTGGAGATGGACTCCCACGCGCTGAGGAATTTTGTCAGCCGGCCTCCCACCGGGGTGCTCCGGTGGGGGCCCGACACAACGGCCGGTTCAATCTTGCTTGGCCGAGCCCTTGCCGCCTTGGCCTCCCCTGGCGACGATGGCAAGATCCACCTGACTTGCCTCGTCTCCTGTAGGCTTCCTGCGACGCGGAGCAGGCCGCCTGACGGTATGTCAAGGAGACGCCACCGAATCCTTTGGAGGCACCTTGCTCGCCTCCGGAGTTCCGAAAGGGCGGCCGTCGTTGCTGTAGATCTTCCAAAGCCTGAGCCGTCTCAGTGTCAGTCTTGATGGCCTGCGGTGTCTCATCCACCGTCTTTCCAAACAGATTGTTCCCGTCGAAGGGCATGTCCAAAACCTTGGCTTGCACGTCTTGACGGAAATCCGTTGCTTGAGCCACCCCCGCCGTCGAAGGCAAACGCTGTTGCCCAACTGGCGGAAACCGGTGTCTGCAATGTTTGTGGCTACCGTTATGACGTGGTCCGACTCCACCTCATCCTTCCTGTAGGATCGCCAGGGCCTCTGTCCTCTTGTCTTCCGGTAGGAAGTCCAAAAGGGGGGCGATCTTGTACCACAACTCCCTGTCGTAGCAGGCCACAATAGCTAGGGCATTGGCTGCCTTAATCGTCGTTGCAGCCGACGCGATGACTCGTCCCATGGCGTCCAGCTTCTTTCCCTCGCTGTCTGGTGGGGAAGTTGAGGCCGACGCCCCCCCTGCTTTCTTCTTGGCTGCCGCCGAGACGACCGAATCCGGGGTCGGTTGTGCCCCAAGGTACAGGGGGGGCGACCTCTGGGACCCAGTACTTCTTCTCGTACCGGTCCCTCTTGACAGGTGTCGTGGACGGGTTCTTCAGAAGAACAAGTCCCTCGTCCCAGATGTCATCCAGCAACGGCACCGCGAGGACCGTCTTCCTTTTGGCCTTGCGCCGTTGGTTGAGGAATCCTTCCTTCTTTTCTTCTTCGGGGCAGAGCTGGAAAAGCTTGGATGCCCTGGCAATCATGGCGTGGAAGGAGCCAATTTCGTCGGGCGGGGAGGCCCGAGGATGTGGTGGTGGTGGGAGGTCCGTCCAGTCGTCACCACCGTCGTCGTCATCATCATCATCCGTCCCCGGTGTGGCCGTATCTGTTCCCGTGTCATCCCCAGGGATAGGGGAAGGAGTAGGAGAAGGAGACAGCGGCTGAGAGAACATGAGGGCTGGAAGGGTAGGGGTGGATGAACTCTCCTCCTCTTGTTTGGAGGGCTTCCCGACGGGCCCGGTTCCGTTGGGGCTTCCGTTTGGGGGTTGGGGCAATCTCGTCCTTATCACCGTGCATAAGGTTTGGATTGACATCAAAATGGCCACCAAGTTGTCTTGTGGCTCGGGTTGCGACGGGCGCGTTGGTTGCTCCTCCTCCATGGGAGCTTCGTCAGCACCACCGTCACTTTCTTCGTCCCACTCGTCGGGATTCCTCCCGTGGGATGGGGCCTCCCCAAACTTCCTGTTGAGGCCCTCCACGACTTCCACCAACTCCTCCTCGGAGGCTGTGTCCGTAATGGCCACCGGCCCCCCGCTCTTTTTCCACCGGGGCCTTCTCGATGGGCTGAAAAGAGGATTCCCTCCACGGTGGCAGGGAAACTCTGGGCCCGAGGTCGCCTCCACAGGCTTCGCCAGGGCCGTCACGACTTAGCCGGGTGAATCAAGGCCTTCACCACCTTGGGTGCGCTTGAGGCCTTCACCTTGGGATGGGGAGCGGGGGGGGGGGTCACCGCCTCGCTCCCCCTCGGCTGGTTCCTTCGAGATCGACCAGGGCCTCTCCAGAAGCTTAGCCGGGTTCTCGGACTTTCTCTTCCCCGAGCCAGAGCGTTGGCTCGTGGTTCATGGCGCCGGTGAAGGTGCGCCCTGCATGGCAGCCGAGGAGCCCGACCGTTCGGCGCTCCCGGTGCCAGCGGACTCGCAGTGCTTTGCCTGCTGTTGGGCCCCGGTCGCCAGAGCGCCCTCACAGGACTTAGAAGACTGTTCGGACTACTTCTTCTTCTCACCTGCTGGGCTCTTTCCTTCCAGCCAGTTGGCGAGACGGGTCCGACGATCCCTCATGTTCATGCAAAACGCACAGTCCTTCTCCACGTGCGTTTTGTCTCCATGAAGGCAGTAGAGGCATCTCGAATGCTCGTCCTCCTTGAACACATTCTGTGAACCGCATCCAGGGCAGTTCCTAAACAGCTTGGATCTGGGTGTCGAGCTTCCTTTCTCCTGGGCCATGTCCACGAGGTAGGCCTCAGAAACCTCTGGAATCCTCTGAGAAGCGTAACTCGATGAAAACCTCGCCCTGGAGGGACGTAGAAAATTCCGAAACAGGCCCCCGTTGATCGGAAGTAGAAACGGTGGAGCTTGAGGCTTGATTGACCGAAAAAACGCAAAACGCAGTAAAAGATCAAGAGCTATAGCACGAGGACTCCTAACACTTGAACATGCTGTAAAAATCTGAGGATGGCTGCCAGGGGCGGGGCTTAGGGAGAGGGCAGTCATTGGCTGGGGGCAGTATGACCCAGAGATCAGTGATTGGTCACTACTAAGAAAGACAGATCAGAAACAAAACTGATACTGATTTTTTCTTTACCGAGGATTCCCAGCCTGACGACAGGGAATATTCTTGAGCATGTGAATCCATGCCAGACCCCATGCTGGAGAATACATAATAATTGTGCAGTGCAATATTTAATTGCAGATGCAAATTTTCGCTGAGGCAAATTGTGTTAGTGGACTTCTCAAAGGCGTTTCATACAGTATCTCGCCACAAACTCTGGAACAAACTAGTGCACTGGGGCCTGGTCCCTGTGAAGCTACATTTTGTTAAGGCATTTGTATAGTTGCACAGTGGTCTGCCTGCGGCTTTTGCAGGAAGAGAAGCTAACTCATCCGATTTGCACTAATGTTGGTTTAAAGCAGGGTTGCGTGTTTGCGCCCATGTTATATAATCCTATATAGGTCAGATTTTTATCAGTGTTTGGCAGGTGTAAGGAATCTCCCTCCACGGATTGGAAAAGGGCCAATCCCATGGACAATGTATGCAGATGACACAATATTGTTGGTTCGATCATACGCCGATTGGCCTCCAGCGTAGCATCAATAGCTAGATCTGCTTGTGAGAAGAATTATTAACTCAGCCAAAAACTAAAATCGTGGTGCTTGGTAGTGGGGCTAAAAAGCTAGGAATCTTTACATTGAAATTAAATGGTATTAACCAGTATATAAATCTACAGATCCCTACCAGTGTAGCCCCAATTAATTTGTATTATGGTGAGTACACGATACCCTGTATCATAAATGGCAGTTATTCAAATACTATATTGTCAGTATAGGTGGTAACAATATGGAAGGTGGCATAAAAATATACTAAGGTACCATCCTACCTGCTCTGATGTATGGTCTAGAATTACTGTAGAGTAGACCTGTGCAATAAGATGCATGTTAAATGTTCCTAGGCTGGGTCTCTGCTCTCTCCGAGCCCAATGGTTGGTACGGCATTGTGAGCTTTATTTTTCCCTGTTGCTCAGACCACCAGAGGATAAAACATGAATGGGCCTGGTGGCAATCAGACCCTCCAGCTTATAGCGATTTTGCGATCCCGCAAAATGCTTCGAAAAACGGCCGTTTTTGCAAACACACCCACAAAAATGTCTGTTTTCTTTAAAAAAGAAAACTTTTTTTAAAACTCAACGGGCCAAGGGGCTCAAATATTCTTTTTTGGACTCAAGAAATGAAATGCGCAAGTACATTTCATCACTTGAGCAAACCGCAGTCTGATCCACAAAGGACATCTGAATGGACGCTTCTTATATGCGCCCATTCAGATGTCCTTTTTCACCCCTTTGCGCAAATCAGGGGGCATTTCTGAGCATTTAAAAGTGCATCCCAAATTGACAAGCAAGATGCGCTTTTAAATGTGCAGAAATTGTAGGCCACTCTATGCACCCTCTTTAAATACGTGCACGAGGTGTGCCACTGTTTTACAGGGTCTTTACTGACCCTACTCATTCATGCAATACTTTAAAAAAAATTAAACATTTTTTTTAAAGTAATTGCATGATAAAGTATTGCAGAAATGCAAGTGAGACAGCTGCTGTCTCACTTGCATTTCTGTTCTCCAAATGGTGTAGAAATGTGTTTTTTTGAGTTGCATTTTACAGTGGTAGGAACTTTAAGGGCCAGTTACGGTGGAATGCACGGGGAGCTTGTACACCATTGTCGGGAGAGCGTTTCTAACACAAACGTATTCAAGGTGGCTGGCCAGCACATCATTTGCGCTACAGCTCTGCCCCGTGGAAATGCGCAGGTCACCTTTGAGATTAAGGTGGCCTGCTCTTTTCCAAAAATGGCTCATCTAAAAACAACACATCTTCTGCTCTATTTTTAGATGCCCCATTTTATTAGGACAAAATCTACAGATTTCTTCAAAAATGTAATAATTGTCACAATATGTGAGAGAAAGGAGTGAGAGGGGAGTGATGAGTGAGCTGTGGCGTGGTAAGCAAGAAAGCGAAGGGAGATCAGAGGGAGAGCAGTGGGCCAGAGGGGGAATCAGTGGGCAAGAGAGCAGAGCGGAAGCAGTGGGGTGGTGGGCCAGAAATCAGAGAGAGCGGAGGTACAGAAAGTGGAAGGAACATGGGCTCAGGGGTAGTAGTGGGCTGCTGATTGGGAGAAAGGATGAGGGAAAGAGTGTGACAGAATGGGAGAAAGGATGAAAGATGCAGAAGTTGCATGCAAGAATGAAGGACTGTATACTGCGGGAGGAATTGGGGAGAGTACGGTGTGAGTTTGGATTATGATTTGGAGTTTGGCAGGCACTAGAGAGCGCAAATTGTGACTGGTCAGTGTGACAGAGAATGTGAGTATGTGTATGACTGAGCGTGAGGTTCAAAAATACAAGTTGTGATGGGGAATTGGTGAGTCGGGTGAGGTGTGTTGGGGGAGAGAGGTGTGGGGTGTTTGCGGGATTGGGAAACATAAAAGCAGAATATTTTCAGCATTACAACCGATAATGATTAATAACGTTAATAATATTAACTAGGCATGCACATTTATCCAAAAAACGTAGCCAAAACAAACACTGTTCTGCCAAGCCAGAGACATCTAGGACTCTTCCTATTTGATATAAAAGATACATATTGACACCCTGGCTCTTGTAGCCTTGCACACAGCCTCTTTCCTGCAATGTACCAATCTTGCACCCTCCAGTCAATAAAAATTGTGCTGCAAAAATGCTGCCATAAATAAAGGTTTGTGCCGCAAAATTTGCCATTTCATGCTGCAAAATTTGCCATTTCATGCCGCTAAATCTGGAGGGTCTGAGCAATGAGACTGTAGATAAAGCCAACAAACATGTTTCTGGATTGCTTATAGAAAGAGGTGTGTGACCACTCTAACAATATAGACTTTACGACGAAACACCCCGGCCATGAGAAACAGCTTAAGAGGAAGACCTGGGTATGGGACAGAGCTGAATGGTTGCAAAAACTTCACAGGAAAAGAGGATATCTAAAATACACCCAACCGGGAATTATGGTCCTTGTTCTTATTTGCGGAAATTGTGCAATGGAAAAATACAGGAATTTATTATTTTTCTCTGTCTAAATATACTACCCACAGATGAGTACACAGGTAGTTGGTTTGGTGTAGACTGTGTCAAGGTGCAGTAAGATCTAGTACACAGGTAGTTGGTTTGGTGTAGACTGTGTCAAGGTGCAGTAAGATCTAGTACACAGGTAGTTGGTTTGGTGTAGACTGTGTCAAGGTGCAGTAGGATCTAGTACACAGGTAGTTGGTTTGGTGTAGACTGTGTCATGGTGCAGTAGGATCTAGTACACAGGTAGTTGGTTTGGTGTAGACTGTGTCATGGTGCAGTAAGATCTAGTACACAGGTAGTTGGTTTGGTGTAGACTGTGTCAAGGTTCAGTAAGATCTAGTACACAGGTAGTTGGTTTGGTGTAGACTGTCAAGGTGCAGTAGGATCTAGTACACAGGTAGTTGGTTTGGTGTAGACTGTGTCAAGGTGCAGTAAGATCTAGTACACAGGTAGTTGGTTTGGTGTAGACTGTCAAGGTGCAGTAGGATCTAGTACTCAGGTAGTTGGTTTGGTGTAGACTGTCAAGGTGCAGTAGGATCTAGTACACAGGTAGTTGGTTTGGTGTAGACTGTGTCAAGGTGCAGTAGGATCTAGTACACAGGTAGTTGGTTTGGTGCAGTTGGTTTGGTGTAGTTGGTTTGGTCTAGACTGTGTCAAGGTGCAGTAGGATCTAGTACACAGGTAGTTGGTTTGGTCTAGACTGTGTCAAGGTGCAGTAGGATCTAGTACACAGGTAGTTGGTTTGGTGTAGGCTGTGTCAAGGTGCAGTAGGATCTAATACACAGGTAGTTGGTTTGGTCTAGACTGTCAAGGTGCAGTAGGAACTAGTACACAGGTAGTTGGTTTGGTGTAGACTGTGTCAAGGTGCAGTAAGATCTAGTACACAGGTAGTTGGTTTGGTGTAGACTGTCAAGGTGCAGTAGGGTCTAGTACGCAGGTAGTTGGTTTGGTGTAGACTGTGTCAAGGTGCAGTAGGATCTAGTACACAGGTAGTTGGTTTGGTGTAGACTGTCAAGGTGCAGTAGGATCTAGTACACAGGTAGTTGGCTTGGTGTAGACTGTGTCAAGGTGCAGTAGGATCTAGTACACAGGTAGTTGGTTTGGTGTAGACTGTCAAGGTGCAGTAGGATCTAGTACTCAGGTAGTTGGTTTGGTGTAGACTGTGTCAAGGTGCAGTAGGATCTAGTACACAGGTAGTTGGTTTGGTGTAGACTGTGTCAAGGTGCAGTAGGATCTAGTACACAGGTAGTTGGTTTGGTGCAGTTGGTTTGGTGTAGTTGGTTTGGTCTAGACTGTGTCAAGGTGCAGTAGGATCTAGTACACAGGTAGTTGGTTTGGTCTAGACTGTGTCAAGGTGCAGTAGGATCTAGTACACAGGTAGTTGGTTTGGTGTAGGCTGTGTCAAGGTGCAGTAGGATCTAATACACAGGTAGTTGGTTTGGTGTAGACTGTGTCAAGGTATAGTAGGATCTAGTACACAGGTAGTTGGTTTGGTATAGACTGTGTCAAGGTGCAGTAGGATCTAGTACACAGGTAGTTGGTTTCTTCTGGACTGTGTCAAGGTGCAGTAGGATCTAGTACACAGGCAGTTGGTTTGGTCTAGACTGTCAAGGTGCAGTAGGAACTAGTACACAGGTAGTTGGTTTGGTGTAGACTGTGTCAAGGTGCAGTAAGATCTAGTACACAGGTAGTTGGTTTGGTGTAGACTGTCAAGGTGCAGTAGGGTCTAGTACGCAGGTAGTTGGTTTGGTGTAGACTGTGTCAAGGTGCAGTAGGATCTAGTACACAGGTAGTTGGTTTGGTGTAGACTGTCAAGGTGCAGTAGGATCTAGTACACAGGTAGTTGGCTTGGTGTAGACTGTGTCAAGGTGCAGTAGGATCTAGTACACAGGTAGTTGGTTTGGTGTAGACTGTGTCAAGGTGCAGTAGGATCTAGTACACAGGTAGTTGGTTTGGTGTAGACTGTCAAGGTGCAGTAGGATCTTGTACACAGGTAGGTAGTTTGGTCTAGACTGTCAAGGTGCAGTAGGATCTAGTACACGGGTAGTTGGTTTGGTGTAAACTGTCAAGGTGCAGTAGGATCTAGTACACAGGTAGTTGGTTTGGTGTAGTTGGTTTGGTGTAGACTGTGTCAAGGTGCAGTAGGATCTAATACACAAGTAGTTGATTTGGTCTAGACTGTGTCAAGGTGCAGTAGGATCTAGTATACAGGTAGTTGGTTTGGTCTAGACTGTCAAGGTGCAGTAGGATCTAGTACAGAGGCAGTTGGTTTGGTCTAGACTGTCAAGGTGCAGTAGGATCTAGTACACAGGCAGTTGGTTTGGTCTAGACTGTCAAGGTGCAGTAGGATCTAGTACACAGGCAGTTGGTTTGGTGTAGACTGTCAGGGTGCAGTAGGATCTAGTAGACAGGTAGTTGGTTTGGTCTAGACTGTCAAGGTGCAGTAGGATCTAGTACACAGGCAGTTGGTTTGGTGTAGACTGTGTCAAGGTGCAGTAGGATCTAGTACACAGGTAGTTGGTTTGGTGTAGCCTGTGTCAAGGTGCAGTAGGATCTAGTACACAGGCAGTTGGTTTGGTGTAGACTGTCTCAAGGTGCAGTAGGATCTAGTACACAGGTAGTTGGTTTGGTGTAGTTGGTTTGGTGTAGACTGTGTCAAGGTGCAGTAGGATCTAGTACACAGGTTGTTGGTTTGGTGTAGACTGTGTCAAGGTGCAGTAGGATCTAGTACACAGGTAGTTGGTTTGGTGTAGACTGTCAAGGTGCAGTAGGATCTAGTACACAGGTAGTTGGCTTGGTGTAGACTGTGTCAATGTGCAGTAGGATCTAGTACACAGGTAGTTGGTTTGGTGTAGACTGTCAAGGTGCAGTAGGATCTAGTACACATGCAGTTGGTTTGGTCTGGACTGTGTCAGGGTGCAGTAGGATCTAGTACACAGGCAGTTGGTTTGGTCTAGACTGTGTCAAGGTGCAGTAGGATCTAGTACACAGGCAGTTGGGTTGGTCTAGACTGTGTCAAGGGGCAGTAGGATCTAGTACACAGGCAGTAGGTTGGGTGTAGACTGTCAAGGTGCAGTAGGATCTAGTACACAGGCAGTTAGTTTGGTGTAGACTGTGTCATGGTGCATAGGATCTAGTACACAGGCAGTTGGTTTGGTCTAGACTGTCAAGGTACAGTAGGATCTAGTACACAGGCAGTTGGTTTGGTCTAGACTGTGACTGTGTAACCTGTGTGGGATATTTGCAAAAAAGTGTAGTAGCCTCGGCAAGACCACCATCTTAAGCAAGGCCGCCCTCCCAACCATGGCTAGGGGGAGCTTCGCCCAGAACCCCATGATATTCTTGATGCCTTCTACTGCCCTTTCCGTGTTATATTTATGCTCATCTTCGGTCGTGTGATATATGTTAATCCCCAGGTATCTAAATGTTCTGGTCTGCCAGGCTATCTGCAGGATAGGTAAGTTCTCCTGTGGGACTCCTCTGTACCTCACCAGGGGGAACATGCACGATGTTTTGGGGTTCATTGCTATGCCCGATAGAGTCGCATAGCGCTCCATCACCTCCAGGATGTATTGCAAGTTTTCCTCTGGGTATCGCAGGTATAACAGCATATCATCCATGTACAGTGATATCAAGTGCAGTCCCCTCTTAGTGTAAACCCCTATTTCTTCGTACTGCTGTCTCAGACAGATCGCTAATGGTTCTAGGGCAAGGATGTACAGCATCTGGGACCATGGGCAGCCCTGTCTCGTGCCTCTGCCGAGTTGCCATTTATCTAAGATTATTGCTCCCTTTTTGACCATAGCTATTTGGGGAGCTATACACCATTTTCACCCACCCAGGTACCCTGGACCCATCCCGCATTCTTTGAAGGCCTCTATCATCCAAGGCCACCTCAAAGAATCAAAAGCTTTCACTGCATCTAGCGAAATTACTGTTATTTCACTTGGGTCACCCAATGCCTGTTCTATAATGTGATGGAGTCTCCTGTGGTTATCTGATATGCTTCTGCCTGGGACGTATCCAGTTTGATCCGGGTGTACAAGTTTATTTATTACCCGTTTAAGTCTATTCGCCAGCACAGACGTAAGAATTTTACTGTCCTGGTTTAGCATGGATAGTGGTCTGTACGACCCACAGTCTGTGCTTGGCTTGTCGGGTTTGAGGAGTAGAATAATGACCACCTCCCTCAGAGATTCTGGCAGTCTCCCTTTCTCGAAGGCCTCTTTTAGCATTGCCAGCAGTGGGGGGAGCACTTCTTGTCTATACGTTTTATAAAATTCACTGGGGAGCCCGTATGTCCCAGGGGCTTTGCTCGTGGGCAAGTGTATTACCACTGCCTCCAATTCCTCTAATGTAATTGGGGCATCCAGGTTCTCCCTGTCTTCCTCACACAATTTAGGTAGTCCTATATCTTCTAACGTCTCCTGAGTCTCCTGCTCTGCCGTTTCTCCTGCATCTTCGTAGAGGCGTTTGTAAAATCTAAGGAATACCTCATTCACGCTCTCTTGGGTATTCCAAACTTGGCCTGCTTCTCCCTTTATCTCTCTAATTGCTAATCTAGGTGTCTCGTTTTTGTATAGCCATGCGAGTAGCCTCCCCGGTTTGTCTCCCCCTGCATGTTGTCTTTCAATGTATTTTTTATAGTTGCATAATCTCTCCCAGAGCCCAGCGCACTCCTGTTGTAATTGGCTCACTCGTTTGGCATCCTCCTGTGGGGTGCCACTTCTTTTCATAATTGCCTCCAATTTCTTTTCAGCCACTTGTAACTCCCGCACCACACCCCCCTGGAGCCCTCTGGATTCGGAAATGGCCGCCCCCCTTACCACCACCTTAAAGGCCTCCCATAGGGTAACCTCTGACTCCCCGCTTCCAGTGTTATTTTCGCAGTACCCAATTATCTCCTCCCTTGGGTCCTCTCGGAATGCAGTGTCTTTCAGGGCCTCGGCTCTAAGCTTCCATGTTGGGATCTTGGTTCTGGGGGGCTGGTGTCGCCACTCCAGGACCAGGGGGTAGTGGTCCGACAGTATTCTCGCCTTATATTCCAAGCTCTTCATTTCCCCAGCGAGTTCCGGAGTGGCGAACATGTAATCCAGTCTCGTGTACAGCTTGTGTGGGGCAGCATAGTGTGAGTAGTGCCTATCTTCTGGGTGTTGCTGCCTCCATATATCTTCCAGCCCAAAGTCTCTCAGCAAGGTTTGTAACGTTTTCAGTGTGGGGGTGGGCTTATCTAGTTTTGTGTCGGATCTGTCCATTTTGGGGTTCAGTGTACAATTAAAGTCCCCTCCCCATATGACCGTGCCTCCTATGTGGGGACTAATCTTGCTGTACAGTGTCTTGAAGTAGGCCACTGTATCTTGATTCGGGGCATATGTATTTCTGATGCACAGTTCTCTATTCTCAAGCAGCCCCCGAATCACTACCATTCACCCATCCGGTTCCACCGTAGCCTGTAGCATCTGGAAGGGCACCTGAGGTGCCACCCATATGAGTACTCCCCTGGCGTATGCCGAGTACGTAGCTCCCATGGTAATCCCTTTCCACTTTTTCTTTACCACCTCTTGTTTCTCTTTAGTTAGGTGGGTTTCTTGCAATAGGGCTATGTCCACTTTTTGCCTCCTCAGGTACATCATTACCTTATTTCTCTTCAGGTAGCTGTTGAGTCCTCTGACGTTCCAAGTTATCCTAAGGTCTCCCATTATCATCCGTGTCTCCTCCCTCCTCTCTCCTTCCGTGTCCTTCCCTTCTGGTGTTACCAGCTCGTTCCCTTGCTACTGCCGCTACAAACTCCCCAACTCCCCTCCCGCCCTCCCCCCATCTCAACGCGAACTCCCATTTCGTCTCCACTACAAATGCCCCAACACTCCCCCCTCCCTTCCGGTCCCCAACTGTAGCCCAGCTCCATCCCTGGATCTCAGGCCTTCCCGCATATAGTCCTGCCCTGATTTGCTCAGTGCTAGGTGCCCCACAGGGGGTTGCCATACTACTGGCATCTAGTGGGGTGCAAGTTGGGATCTCTGTGTCTCCCGCCTCAAGTTTGCTGTGTTTTCCACCCGCCTCGTGTATATCCTAGCTTCTATCTGACCTCTACAAATCTATATTCAAGTCCCAATGTCCTTAAGTATACAGCACCTCATGTTGGAGACCAATACTTCACTTGCCGTCTCTGCCCCCTCGTCGTTCCTCTGGGGTTTCAAAGAACAAAGCCTTGTTTTTGTGGAAAATGTTCAGCTTCGCTGGGTACATCAGCATGTATTTGAGATTCGCCCCCTGCAGTCCCTTCTTTACTGCTCCACAGTTTAGCCGGCGTCTTTGTACCTGAAGTATGTAGTCTGGGTATGCTGTTATTGCTGCGGATGATCTTATTATTGTGCCCCCTTTGCGGAAATATTCTAGGATTCTCTCCCTGTACCGATAGTTTATTATTTTGGCGATGATAGGCCGTGTCGGGGCACCTGGCCCCGGTCTGCGTGTCAGTGCCCGGTGGGCTCTCTCCACCGTGAATCTCTGGGTGAGTGCCCCTCCTTCAATTTCTTGCAGCAGCATAGTTTCTATGTATTCGGTGGGGTTTGTAACTTCTTCACCTTCTGGAAGTCCAATAATGCGTATGTTATTTCTCCGGGCTCGTCCTTCGGCCTCCTCTGCCCTGTTTTCCAGGTTGCTTACTTGTTGGCACAGTGTATGAATCTCGGCTGCGTTGCCTTGCAGGTGGTAGTGTTTGATTGAACGTCTTTCTCCAGCATGCTAGTGCGTTCTGCAATTGCTCTAACGTCTTGCCGCAAGAGGGTGACATCCACTTGTACAGCATCAATCTTGAATTCAATTGACATCTCCCACATGGCCTTTAGATCTGCTATCGTCTCCAGGATGTGTCTTTCACTGCTCGCTGGCTCTGTGTCTGTCTGTGGGTTTCTTTCCTTATTTCTGGCGCCCTCTGGTTGTGGCGTTCTGGTGTATTCCTCTATGGTGGGCTGCTTCCCCTTTGATTTGGGGAGTTTTGACGCCATCCCTGCATCCACTGGGGTATTATCCTCAGGCGCCTGGGGCCCTGGTCTCTGCAGTGCTAACTGTTCTGGTTCAGTTCCACAATGGTTTCTGGGCTCCTCCGTTCAGCGTCCCAGGGGTTGTGTTTTCTGCTGTTGTGTTTTGGCCGTGGATTGCCTGTTGTGTTGTCTTGTTGATCTGGGGTACGATGCCCACCAACTGGCGTAGTCGCCTTGCTGCAGTGGCACCTGCTCTGTGGGGCCTTTGCGCTGGCCTCCTGGCCGATGCTACTTACGGCCTCGGGGTGGGGTAGCGTCTGTTGTTAGAGTACCTCCTTTTTCCAGTGTGTCTTTTTCGGTATCTCCTCTCTGGTTAGGTCATGGGTCCCCCACTTTGCCCGTGTTACTTCAGTAACCCTGCGTGGGTAGCACAGTGCCGGGGGGTATTTTGCCTCTTAGTCTCGTGCCTTGAGGTGGGACAAGGGGCCGTTCCTGCCTCCGGCAGGCTCCCTTTATAGTGCAGGCTCCACAGTGGGCTCTTTAATTACATTTTGAGTGTTATGGGTGCCCTCCCAGTGTAGTTTAGTGTACTTGCCCTTGTTATTCAGGGGCCATTCTTCTGCCATTCTTCTGCTGCCAGCCCCGCGTCAGCTCAGGGGTGCCCCATTTAGTTTCTGGGGCACGAGCGCAGGCTGAGCTGTAGTGTTGGGTGGTGGTGCTTTTATAGGGTGCGCTGCCTGTATGTACTACCCAGGTCCGGGTTTTGGCACCTCTCCTGGGGAGGTGTAGCATTTAGCAGGCGCCAGCAGTTTCATTAATCTGTATCAGCATCTGCACTTGGGGCCTCTCCGTTGTGTGCCCCTTAGGCTTCCTGTTCTCTGTGGCACGGATCTGACATGCCTTGAATGTTCTGTTCACGTCGGCCCTGCAGGCTGCAGTGATAATGTCCACTCTCCGGCAGGTTCCCACTGCCTATACTCTCAGCGGGAGGTTCCGTGCTGTCTGCTGCGGTGCTGATTTGACCTGCCTGCTAGAGGAGCACTCTCCTCCCCAGCTGATGGTGTATGCTGCGTTGCCTTGTGGTATTGCAGTGTTCCGGGGGTGGAGGGATCGGATCTGTGGAGGGGCCTTATCCAAGTTGTAGGCTGCCCTGATATTTCACGGCCTCACGAGTGTGCGCTATTTCTCCCCTCCCCGCAGTTGCCACGGGTCGGTCCCTGCTGGGGCTCTGTGGGTCCCCGTACGCTCAAGCGGGGCCGTGCCGCTCATTCAAATCCAATTAAGTTACTGTTAATATGTTTAAATTAACATGCCAATTTATTAATCCAAATGCCTAGTTCACACCACTACACCCCTCTATGAAGTGGTTGTCATTTTACCAATGATTGCCACTACTTTTTGTGTAAAATCCCTTTTGGGCAGAGACAACAGGCTCCAAATCCTTCTGAAAATGATCATGTTTATTTCTATCCTCTTTTTCACCAAAGTAACAGGCCCCAGGGTTTTAAAATGTACTATTTGCCATTACACGCACAAAAATAATTCTTAGGTGGAACCTCCAAAGCACAAGTGAAGTGATCTTTAAAGGATACATGTAATGACCAGTATTACTCAATCAGTATTTATTTAATTTGATTTCTTCATTAGGTTAGCAACATTTAAACACATGTATCATATTTAATGAAATTCCTACAGAAGAATCCCAAAATAAAAAAACAGCTTTAACATATTCAACCAAGCTATATATAAAAACTTGATCAACGACAAATTAGCAGAAAATGAACTGAATCTTCATCAGCTCCCATTTTGCAGGCACACTGTGTTTCCTCCTGCACTCCATCATTTATTGAGGGGTGGGTACATTTAAACATACCAATTGCATCAGCCTCCTGCATTCTGGGGATCTTACTTCACATAGTTCTCCTTTCTGTCTTATATGTGTATGTAAATCTGCATGTAAAGCTGAAGAGGGCAGCTTTTGCATATTTTGGACCACTGCCTCTCTCCACATTGGACAAGCTCTTGCTTTCAGAAATATTTTGCGACAACATGTCCCATATGTAGTTATATCCCACTACACTATCCAAATGAACAGTGCCTTACAACCTCCTGTAACCCTCAGCACCAGGGTATTTTTCTTTTTTTCCTTTACCAGAGGAAGCATCATTTATGTGATTTTAATAAATAAGTAAAATATCTTAAGGCCTGACACCTTTATACTAACACCTCAGAATCACCTCATAAGGTGCTACCAGGTGTACCTTGAGGTCGACCTGGTATTTGGCACAGGAATTTATTTTGCAACTCCTCCAGGCCATTACAGCTTGAACCACCCCAGATTTTTCTGCCATAAAATATTGTGGCGCAGACCTGTGCCTTATATACCTCCAGGCACGTGCCCAATCTGAATACCCCAAACTTGAAATGAAAATGTAAATAGCCCTTTAATCCTTAATGATGCCCTTTCAGCTGCCTCCTTAACATTATTGACCTAAGCACCGCTCTTTGAGAAGAAAAGACTCAAATAAAAATGAGAATACCTCTTCATCTCTACATTCATTTAAAAACCAGCTACAAGGTTTCACCCATTCCAGAACACCATCATTTTTGTTTTTATTATATTTAGTTTCATACTATAGTTCCCAACATAGTTATTTGTTCATAGCAGGCCCTGTTGGAGACCTGCCAAGTCCAAAATAGTGTCATCAGCACAAAGAAGCATGCTATAAAATGTCCCCTTCAGAGAGGGTGGGTTAACTTTCCTAAAATAAGTACTAGAGTCAAAGTCTTTAAGGAATAAATTGGGACCAACTGACAACCCTGCTTTTCACCTTTATTGGTGGGGGAAAAACAATGTTTAATCCCCCCAGTTTGCATATTGGACAGACGCAGAGATGTCTGCGTATCACATTTGGATAAGATTTAATAAACCATTAAGCACCCCAATAAAATGTAAATTCCGCCACAATATGATTCTATCAATCAAATCAAACGTGTTATCCAAATCTGAAGAAAAAAAACACATCCTCCCTTAACCTTACCATAGTTCTCCATGATGGTGCTCAGAGTGAAGCAGTGGTCCACGTACTTCAGCCCTCCCCTGAAGCCCACTTGGGAGGGCTTCAAGATATTGTTACTTTGACCCAACATCTCCAGTCTGAGCAACAAACATTTGGAGAATATCTTACTGACAATTTTTAGTGAGGAAATTGGCCTATAAGCATGGGGTTGGGGTGGCTGGTGGCCCAAGGACAACTTTTCCAAGGAGATGGCACAATGCCTGCCTCGACAATTGCATTAAACATAAATCAGTTGGATGTCCTTTGAAAAAAACCTTCCATTATTTCTCACTAAATTAATTGTGTTTCTTTTGAAACTATAAATCTGACCTGCCGTGTACACACCACTCATTAAATCATGGTTCAATTTTCTTTTTGAGATTCTACATTCTGCATCAAACCATGGGGCATTCCTTTCTATAACTTGGACGTCCTGAACTGGGAGACACTGTTTGCCAATATTTCTGTCCCGGATAGTTTTAACCATAGACTCAAACTGACACTTCTGTTTGTGGCCTCTGATCTGTTTAACAGTTTTGAGAGAATATCTTCATTTCTTGTGAAATAGTAATGCTTTCCAATGCCTTCTTGTTGAGCATAGGCATCACCAACCAGCCCCTCTGGCTGTCAGACATCATCTTTGTGGTGCCTACACCCCTCACCATTGGTAAATGAACTCAAGAGGATAGTGATCACTCTTTCAATCAGAAATGCAAACTTTCACAACATTCCTGAAGTCCATAATACAGGAATCAATGACTGAGCTCTGGCTAGGTGAGTTCCTTCTTAAGGCCCTCTTACTTTCCCACGCTGCATGATCAAAAGAATGGCACGGGTTGCCCTTACAATTGGCTGCATCATATCTTGTAGGTTCCGGGTTCCCATAAAATCTGCATAAAATGTGTCACCACACAGGATTCTCCAATAATACTGGTCTTGTAGTAATGCCCATTTGCCACTAAATATTCCAGAAAATCCTTGGGCAGAATTCCAAAGTGCACCAGAAAATCGGTGCTCCATTTTTGACCAATTGTACTGTCCAATGCCAGTAAACATTTGCACTAAATTGCTTTAAAATATTTTGCTTGAGAACCTGAAGCCGCTGGTAATGTTTATTTAGTCCTACTATACTTTAGAATAACTTTACTGATTTATTCTGTCTAAAAACGTCTTACTGGCCACGCAATGGTCTCAACATTTCCTGTAAATCACCACTTAATGTCAAAATAAGTTAAAGGCCTTGTACATTTATTTTACTAAAATTGAACGTGCGCTAGATAACTGTTAAGTAATGCAAATAACATTTTTCTATTAGTTTAGCAGTCTTTAGTCTTTAGTTTATTACATTTCTAATTTGTGTTGCAATAGTTTTTCCGGCAACTGAGCACCGATATATTAAAAAACTGATGTTGCTCACCATTTAATTTGATATACAAATTTTGCTCATTGTGCTCAAAAGGTTGGGGACCCCTGGTCTAGACTGCGTCAAGGTGCAGTAGGATCTAGTACACAGGTAGCTGGTTGGGTCTAGACTGTCAACGTGCACAGGTAGCTGGTTTGGTCTAGACTGTCAAGGTGCAGTAGGATCTAGTACACAGGCAGTTGGTTTGGTCTAGTCTGTATCAAGGTGCAGTAGGATTGGTTTGGTCTAGTCTGTGTCAAGGTGCAGTAGGATCTAGTACACAGGTAGCTGGTTTGGTCTAGACTGTGTCAAGGTGCAGTAGGATCTAGTACACAGGCAGCTGGTTGGGTCTAGACTGTCAACGTGCACAGGCAGCTGGTTTGGTCTAGACTGTGTCAAGGTGCAGTAGGATCTAGTACACAGGCAGCTGGTTTGGTCTAGACTGTGTCAAGGTGCAGTAGGATCTAGTACACAGGCAGTTGGTTTGGTCTAGACTGTGTCAAGGTGCAGTAGGATCTAGTACACAGGCAGTTGGTTTGGTGTAGACTGTGTCGAGGAGGATCTAGTACACAGGCAGTTGGTTTGGTCTAGACTGTGTCAAGGTGCAGTAGGATCTAGTACACAGGCAGTTGGTTTGGTGTAGACTGTGTCGAGGTGCAGTAGGATCTAGTACACAGGCAGCTGGTTTGGTCTAGACTGTGTCGAGGTGCAGTAGGATCTAGTACACAGGCAGTTGGTTTGGTCTAGACTGTCAAGCTGCAGTAGGATCTAGTACACAGGCAGCTGGTTGGGTCTAGACTGTGTCAACGTGCACAGGCAGCTGGTCTGGTCTAGACTGTCAAGGTGCAGTCGGATCTAGTACACAGGCAGCTGGTTTGGTCTAGACTGTGTCAAGGTGCAGTAGGATCTAGTACACAGGTAGTTGGTTTGGTCTAGACTGTGTCAAGGTGCAGTAGGATCTAGTACACAGGCAGTTGGTTTGGTGTAGACTGTGTCGAGGTGCAGTAGGATCTAGTACACAGGCAGTTGGTTTGGTCTAGACTGTGTCAAGGTGCAGTAGGATCTAATAGGCATATACTGATACATGCCAGTTATTGAAGGGTCTACACAGCAAGGCACATGCTTCTTTTGTCACTGAAATTGGAAATGTCGGAGGAAACCAATTCTGGAGCAGCTTATATGGTACAGCCTCATTGGCTATAACGGGTGCAGGGTTTTATGTGGGGAAAGAGGCAGTAAAGCTCCTTTTGGATCACTAATCGGTTGCAGTGGCACTATAGCTGGATAGATAAAATGGAAGGAATCATTTTTAGAACAATGAATTGTGAATGGAACTTGAATGTATAGTTCGATGGCTGTTTTAATATTGGGAAATGTGTATATATTGGTTTTAAAGTATTGTGGATAAGAATTGTTGCATATTCAATATATGTGCTTAAGCAAATACACAATAAAACATGTTAAAAAGCTGAAAGTATCCAGCACACGTACACTGAGAGAAAGGAGGCTAGACGAGAATGATGGAAGCTGGAAGTTGCAAAGCGAGGAGGCAACTTGAGTCTCTCATCTCGAGTGAGGCCCGGCCCGCAGCAGCTCCGACGCGCAGGCAGCGCAGCAGGGAGCCGGGCCAGGCTCCGATGGGACACTGTCTGAATGGCAGGGTTCTGGCCTGCGTCCAGGTCAGAGTCACATCCTTGCAGTGCTCAAGTGCAACCACTCACCTGTCCAGGTGGTAGGAGGCTGGGGGCTCACTATTATCGTGATCACTCTCTGCGCCCCACCCCATTTCACTCTCTTTCTACGTGAGTCTCCCTCCTCATGACTCGCTTTTTGTGACCCCTGTCATGGTAGAACCCCCAAGGATGGGAAATCGGGACTAGGCAGGCATGCCCATCAAAAGGACGGGATCCAAGCGGCATCTATGGCAACAGGGGGCGCAAATCGCATGTCATGGTCACATAAGGGAAGACACTTGAACTACAAGGCCATATGCGAGGAAGCCATTACAATCCTACATCAAAATACACAAAGAAACGCATCCAGCTGGTGTATAGACACAGCCACACACAGCATCCAAGGCAATAAAGGGAGGTTTGACGACATCCATGCATAGGCCATGTTGCTGGATTTAACAGCCTCTCATGCCCGAGCTCACTCAGTCGCAGAAGTCCTGTGTGGAGCCACTCCATGTTATCTGCAAAGCGACCCTAAGATAGTCCTGGAGGGCTGGGAAGGACTGGGTCGCCTACTGGCAAATCCCACCTTTCCCTGCAGCTTATTCAAGCGCCATCTTAAAAATGCATTCCGCTAAAGGCAGTGGGGAACCTGCATGCCCATCATCAATAGGAGTGGACCAATCGGATGCCAGAATAGAGTTTTAGACCCACACAGGCTTGCGAAGCAAGCCAACCAACCTTCCACCGCAATGATTCAAGACTGATTCTGCAATCGCTTAACATTTTAAGAGACAAGATACTTTGCCACCCAATTATTGCCACCTTGACATCCGCATATAATGGAAACTCCATTGGAAACATTACCTTCCCATACAACAACACAATCCTCCAATCAACCCAGGCTTAGGTCAGCCACTAGAAGACCCAGAGGACAGTTAAAACCCTTTTCCAGAGTCTCCCCTCTAATTTCCAAAAGAGGTCTCTACATTGACTTTTACAACCCATATGGGAAAACTCAGTATCTAGAACACACGAAATGAAGATAAAGACACAAATCGTGCTTTCATGCTAAAGCTTACTACGAAATGAGAGTCATCGGAGAAAGAAAGTGTTTTCTTTTTAACCATCATGTTGGCGCGATTTGGCTAGCCCCATTGAAAAACTAAAATTTGAAACTAATATTGGGCAGTCCCAGACATCCACTCTGCTGACAACATGTCCAATACTCAGAAAACTACTTTTGGACTCGCCAAACTGGTTGACCAAGACTGCAAATAACGGTTTATACAATCTAATCCATAGGCCCGGACTTCCGCCTGCATACCATAAAGTACTCCCGGTATCAGCTTTGCTTTCTAGCAGTCAGTTAACGACTTAATTGAACATCTAGAAAACGTTAACAATATTCTGCGCATTTGGTTGGAATATTGATCACTCTTGCTTCCAAGGCAGGTTAAAGTCGCATGCTGATTAGGCTGGGCAGTAACCTCACAGCCTAGGTATGTAACCTTTCTAACAGGGATTACTTTCACTGAGTCCAAGCGCCACCGAATCCAGATCGCCCCAAAGGATGTGAGCTTCTTTGCCATTTAAGACAAGATCATTGACAGCTGCATAAGATATCAGGGCATTCAAAAGCCTCTGGAAGCCCATTGGTGTTAAATCAATAATAACGACATCTGCCAGCCAGCCAACTTTCTGCCCCCTCTCGGGACTAATAAATGCAGCTTTCTTCTAGACACCCCCAATGTCTGCTAGATAGAAGCAGAATACAGACTCCCCTGCCCATCCAAAGTAATCCAACTCTTACCATGCTGTTATTGGGGATATATTTAATAATAATAGCCAACCAAGGCGATGGTAGTTCCCAGCTTTTCAATTTTTGCCATAAACGGCCTTGATTTATAATGTCAAAAGCCTGTGAAAAATCAATTAAGGCAGCATAAAGGGGCGAATAACTATTGGTCCAGGCATTGGCCTGCAAACTTCTGAAACCGGTTTGGTATTTCTGCAGCGCTCCTATTCTTAGCGCCCAAGCCTCAAACACGTTTAATGACAGGGACGCAAAAAATCTTATTTTCCACATCTAGGTGAGCGATGGTTGGTGGGGGTAGCACGATCGTCCATCTTATAGAGATGGGGACAACAGAGAGCTTCCACGAGGGAGGTGTATCTCTAGTTTGGAGAATGTACAAAAAAAGCAGGTCTAGAATATGGGACCAAAGCAATGTATCTGCCTTTAATATTTGGTTAGTAAGGCTGTTCGGCGCAGCAACCCTACAATTAGATGACTTCCTAATAAGTTGATCTATACTCCCAATATGGGCAGTTATAGTTTATCTTCCTCTCCCCTTATGAAATCTGATAAAGTTCTTCCCAATGTGCTTTCCAGCAGCATTTAGCCACCGGATGACTATGAAGAGAGGGTTGGGAATTTCCAAGCTGATTTATTAAGGACCAGAAATTACAAGCATGTTGGTTGTCATTGCAGTTAACATCTGCTCTCCTTTTTGAGCCATCAAAAAGCATTGTGACTGTAGTCCGTTTTTATAACCTTGCATCAGGACTTTTTTTCCACGAACAAAGTCAATGCTTGTTGAGAACAATTTCTTCAGGATAGGTGAGTTCCTTCTTAAGGCCCTCTTACTTTCCCACGCTGCATGATCAAAAGAATGGCACGGGTTGCCCTTACAATTGGCTGCATCATATCTTGTAGGTTCCGGGTCCCCCTAAAATCTGCATAAAATGTGTCACCACACAGGATTCTCCATGTCCCCCCAAGAAGTGATTGGAATGAAATACTGCAGGTTTCTAATAAGCCTTGCCCCACCACCAGAAAACCTTGAGCTCCTGTTACCGTTATGGTTTACTGTAAGGGCCGTGTGTGCCAAATGGGAATTACAAATTGTAGGTCCTGAGGTCCAGCTTAGCAAGCCGACGTTCGCAGAGTCTAGAGCTGGCTGCACTCGCAGACAAAATCGTGATGCATGCCGAGGCCCTCTTTGGGGCTGGCAACTGCAGGATCAGCCAGACAAGGAAGAGATCCATCTGACAGGAGGTGGCCACTCATAGGAGGGAATCTGCTGCAACAGGAGGAGGGACGATGGCACCCCTGACCCTCATGCCTTGGGAGGGGACGGGCATCTCCATCTTGCACACGGAGAGCATCAAGGGGGTTTGAGGCAGCAGAGGCAGGAGCTGGGTGGCAAGTAGAACAAACAGCATGTAAATGCAAATGTTGAGTCCAAATGCATGCAACCCTAGGCAGAGAAACATCTAACATTCAAGGGAACCAGTGCAGCACTTGCCAGTCACAGCAAATGGGTCCATATCACACACATGCAGCGTAGCCAAAATGCACGGCCCACACACATGGACCCACGACGAGCGCCCATGTGTGCCAAGGTAAAACAGGACAAGATTGATAGGCACACCACACTCCCAACAAGCCACCTTGGCAGACCAACAGTCCTTCTGCACACCCATCACCCACATGTAGAAGCACACATCGGAGC
Source organism: Ambystoma mexicanum (assembly GCF_040938575.1). NCBI lineage: Eukaryota > Metazoa > Chordata > Amphibia > Caudata > Ambystomatidae > Ambystoma > Ambystoma mexicanum. The sequence continues at coordinate 1,335,838,755 of NC_090933.1, read as the reverse complement.
AAATAGACCAAAGAAACAGCATGACAAGAGCAGGACACACAATATAGCCTGAGTGTATGCAAACCCAAGATGTGACTCCCAGAAGACTAATGGCATGCTCATCTCACCCCAGCAAGCCCATCTTCTGCCAGCGATGTGCCAGGACCGTTGTCAGGCCCAGCACATGCAGGGAGACCTGGGATTGCCACACCACCACCTCCTGCAATGCAAGCACCACCACCACCGCCGCCTCCTCCTCCTCCTGGAGTGCAAGCGCCACCACTGCCACAGCCTGCAGTGTCAGCACCACCGCTAAGTATGCCAGCACCATCGCCATCTGCCACCAGCACCACACCTTTGGTCAATGGCCCCTCCGTCCCTCCTGTGCCCTCCACACCACCATGGGCACACCAGTCACCAGGCCAGCATGGAGGAGGACCACACCCCCTACCAGACCTGCCCTTCAGCTCGGGACGACTACACAGGCCCCTCTTCCGCCCATGCCCGGTAACCGGGACATGCAGGAGTGACTTAGGGCAATAACGGCACTTGCCGACCAGCAGTTCAATGAGTTAAGGCTGCTGCGTGAGTGCATCCAGGCCAGCAGCTGCAGGAGTGCACATGCACAAGGCTGTACCACGGCTACACTACTCATTCCCCTATACACTCCCTATCACAACCCTCTAGACCGGTAACCAGTGAAAACATTACTGAAAAAAACATTGAATAAATAAAAGCTGCTGATGCACTTGATTACCATATTCGAATTTCACAGACAATGCCCTTCTTTCTTTTTTAAATGTTCGTCACAGAGCCAGAAAAGAAATCTGTTCTCCCATTTAAAACAGTTAAAAGAAAAAAGTAAACAAAGATGATGGCCACCATGGAACAAGAGAAGGGATCCTTCTCCCTTTCCATGCCGGCGTTCCAAAGATTGAGAGCGGACGCACCAGGGACAGAAGCGTACCTGGCGCATCCGCTCCTGATCGGGTCCAGAATGAATAAGTGGGGTGGGAGCGGGAGGGAGAGAAATCTAAGGCAAAGGGGCGGTGGGGAAAGTAGGGAGAGGGGGTTGGATTTAGCTTGTTCCCAGACGGGGGAGTTGGCTCAGAGCGGCGGGATCTCCGCATGGTAATGCCCCTTTTTTCGAGCCTCCCCATTGGCTGAGACCGCTATGCCGTTTGGATGCCTCCAACATATAGGAAAGGTTTTGCTTGGCAATTAATTTTCTCCCTCTCCTAAGGTGGTTTACTTAGTGTTTCTCCTTTATAGGCTCTATTGGCCTTCACTTCGCACTCATAGGACTCTCTTTCTCGAATTTCCCACTGTACACATCTTGCTTTATGGAATATTTTCCCTTCTTCCCATGGTATTTCTATCCCCCGGGACCGGCACTCACTCAAGTTCTCCTCTTTGGCTCTAGTTCACTCTCCCTTGACCTCCTCTGGCGCCCTTCAGTCTTTTCTGCAACCAGGTATGGCTGCAGTTAACTGGACGCCTTGCTGCTCGCTTAGCAGGGAGGTTTTGGCATCGTAGGACGAGTGCACTGCCCACCACGAAGATGTCGTGGTCACACCACTACCAGGACTTGTTCCCATCCCCCTGGCTCTACAGAGCCTCCAGATTTTCACTCTCCCGTTCAGACCACTTCTGAAAGTCGCAGGCTCCTCTGCTCTCCTTGGCTCCACCCTTCTCAGCTGTTAGGTTAGATTTTCATTTATATGCCAAATCACCTTCACATGAGGGACCCCCAGCACTTTCTGATGGACTTGGGGATTCTTTCTTTGTTCTTGAGAGAGTGGGAACCCCCCCCCACTACCCTTTCTTTTACTCTGTCTATGGGTGTCCTTTTTCTCACTGCAACGCTGCCCCCGATCGACCCTTAACCATCAATTCCTTCGACACCTGGCTTAAAGAATCACTAATTCCTCTCACCCTCGTGCCCCGCATCCTCATCCTCATCCTCATGAAAAACACCATCCCCCAAATGGTTCACGCCCCACCTGAGGAATGCCAAAAAACAAAATAACTCTTGAACGCATATGGTGAGCATTTAAAACCGATCTCAGCAGATCCATGTTCGCCCTGCTCCACCGTAACTACAAACCCGAAATTGGAAAGGCCAAAAAAGCCTATTCCAATAAACAAATTCTCAACTGTGACAACCGCAGCAAAGACCTCCACATAATCATATCAGAATTTGAGAAACCCACGTGCACCTCGACCCAATCCACCGCCACACAATCACTCTGCAACTCCCTCTCCCTACATTTCTTCAACACTGCACTTGACAGGACGGCAACCCTTAACACCAAACTGTCCTTCCTCTCCCCCTTCCCATCTCCAACCCCTCCTGATCCCCCCTGCCCCTACGCCCAATTCCCCTACGTTCGATTCCTTCAAACCCATCTCCAGAGACGAGTTCCTTGACCTACTGTCAGCCAGCAAACCCTCTGGGTTGCCCCTCGACCCCTGCCCCGCCTCTGTCTTTCTACCTGCGCAGAAGAATATGCAAGGACCATACTAAATGACTCCCTCACCTCTGGCATCTTCCCTGATGCCTTCAAAATAGCGCATGTCAAACCACTTCTAAAAAAGGCATCCTTTGACCCCCTTGACCCCAAGAATTACAGCTTGATCCTCCACACTATATTCCTCGCAAAACTCATTGACCGGACAGCATACTCACAGCTCAACTCCTTTTTAGAATCCAACTGTCTCCTCGACCCCTCACAATCAGGCTTCAGACTGCGACATGGAACAGAATCTCGATCTGGGATGATCTCAAGGTCACTGCAGACTCTGAAAGCTGCACAGCTCGGATTCTTCTCGATCTCTCTTCAGCCTTTGACACGGTTAACCAATCAATCCTCCTTGACCGCCTTCACTCCGTAGGAATCCGTGGCACTGCTCTCAAATGGATTGCCTCCTTCCTCAGCAACAGGAAACAAATAACCCTCCTCTCCCCTTTTGTCTCAACTGCTCGCTCAGTGAACACTGCAGTGCCCCAAAGCCAAGCCTATCTGCTCTCCTGCTCAACCTCTATATGACCACTCTACCAGGAATCATCCGCACACACAACATCTCCTGTTACAACTACGCTGATGATACCCAAATGATCCTAAGAATTCCCAAGTCAGACACCAACCCCCATCCCCGACCTTCAAGCTTGTCTCTGCGATATGGACCGATGGATGACAATAAACCACCTCCTTTTGAGCCCTGATAAAACTGGAATCATGGTTTGCGGCAATACTGCCCTTCTGCCACATCTGCTCCCATGGCCCCTGTCCCTCGGCCCACCCCCTCTCTGATGTAGTGAAAAACCTAGACTGCACCATGGACTCAGGCCTAACCCTCTCCAATCAGATCAACAACGTGTCACACTAGTGTCACTACTACCTCAAACTTTCAGACGCATTTTTCACTACCTCTCCTACCCGAACAGACTTGCCACAGTTATGTCTATTGTGATGTCAAGACTGGACTATGCCAATTCCCTATACCTAGGAGCTGCGGCATACCAACTCAACGAACTACAAAGAGCCCAAAATGCTGCTGCAAAACTGCTCCTAGCTCTGGGTCAAAGAGACCACATCTCACCAGCTCTCTGAATCCTTCACTGGTTTCCAATCGTACGAAGGGCCACCTTCAAGACCCTATGCATCACTCACCGAACAGTGCACAAGACCGGCCCAATGTACCTACAAGAAAAGAAAATCCTACCTCCTATCTCGGACCCTAAGATCAAGCACTGCCCTTCTTCTTGTGATTCCAACCTCTAACTCGGTCAGGATCGGAGGATCCACCTTCTCAACTTTAGCCCCAACTCTGTGGAACTCACTCCCCCCACATATTTGACACACCCAAGACTATGACCTTCCGCAAAACTCTAAAAACGTAGCTCTTTCCGTAATGCGGACCACAACCATTTGAGGCGACTGAGTCCTTGCAACCCGATGACCAATGCTCAATGAGATCCGAGCAATGACACCACTGAATACGCTTCTAAGTCACTAAAGAGCAAACGCACGCTCGAAATCCGGAATAGCGAACACCTTACATCGTAACTCCACCCAAACACTCCCATCCCATATCACTATGCTTACGCTCTACTCTACACCAACACACAATTAAAGTACAGCTACACCCCTCTATTTCGGCTTAGCTGCTCACATACGAACATTACCCCATGAACACCTCATCATTCTAATGAAACGCAGCTACATCCCATGACAAAACGGCCTAGCTGCACACATAAGCGTCCTCACAGGCCTAACACAGTCTTGGAGTCCACCCCCCAGACTGCACACATTTAACGGATATCAATTCCACCACACCCAATGATAGTATGAAGCTACCATCAGGCAATTGCATCAGCTGCATACATAACTGGTGCACCCAATCACCCTATGACACCTTACTCGCTCAACTGACCTGGACTACAGTCCCGAGGGCGTTAAACCTACCAGCGCTTTGAGGTCATACCAATGATATATAGAGTGCTATATAAATGAATGCCAAATTACATAAGTCGCTGTAGTTTATTATTGAATCTATACTTTCCTATAACTTGAGCATCTACATTTTGGTATTGAAGCACGCCGCACTTTCTGTGCAGTTTTGCCCCTTGGGCGTACCTTTTTATTTCTCTCGACTTACCTTGCAGAACACATGTTCAAGGGTAGAGAGGGATTTACATTCCCTTTACGTTTTATATTGTGAGACCAGCACACTACACCTTATGTGGAGTGCTGGGGAAGATACATGTGGTCCCCTTTCTCACTGCTCCTGTAACATTTCTGCTACAGTGACACGCTTACTATTATGGCTGGTGCCAGTGGACATACTTCACTGACATGTGTGATACTTACTCGCAATGTTCTGCTCAATATAAACCACACTTTGAGACTTCCTTTTTTATGCTCCTCAGCATTTTTATTTTTTGAATCATGCTGAATTATTGCATTATTTGTTGAATTGTCTTCATTCATTTGATATAACTTGTTGAATTGTTGATTATTACCTAGTACACTGTGCGCTTGCCTTTTGGGATTATTTGTGGCGGGAGAGAACAGCAAACCATTGATATTCACATTATGGTAAGCATAAGCTTGAAATAATTTTTTTTATTTCATAGACCTGGGGATATTAAGTATTTGAGTAATAGCGAGATCCAAGGTAATATCCTACATGCAGTAAAAAGTTTTTTACTACATGTAGCAGGAGTACATGTAGTTACAAGAGTACAGCTGCTTCTATTCACATATTTCCGTTTTGTCCGGATCCTGCACAGATTCAGGTTAAGAATCAGCCACTTGCAGCAAGCACTGCATTCAAATAAAACTGTAAAAACCAAGGTGAAGCGCCACAAGCTGTTATGGGTGAAATTAATTTTATAGTTTGTTAAATAAGCAGCACAAGGTAGCATCATCCAACAGAATCTATAAACATTGATAAACCAGACATCTGCAAACAGGAGACCGCACAAAATAAATTCAAAAAAAGAAAATGCCGAGGAATTTTTTGCATAGAGATAAGGAGGTGGAAACACTATTTTCAAATCTCACCCAACCAATATTGGAAACAGAAGGCACAAGAACACAATCATTAAGGAAACAATTTGAACAGCAAGAGAAATTGCTCAAATCAGAAATATCTTGTTGATGGTAAATGAGAACCCTACAACAGTACTTACAAGTAGTACGAATACCAAGAGGTATTAGAAGCTGTATATTTCCACCTTTTGACGAAGAAGATGTTGAGAGTCTCAAGGATTGGGAAGATTTACTGACCAATACTTCAAGGCAAATGATCCACAAATTAATACAGAATGCTAAAAAAACAGCGTGATCAAATCATCAAAGACATTGCCACTATCAAAGACAATATAGAGTCACTCAACATACCGGAAAAAACATTTAAGAACTATTAAAATACTAGATGATGTAATAGATCGATTTGCAGAAGAAATCAAAACCAAGAAACAAAGACAGTTCATCATGGGGGAACTGAACTAGAAATGTAAGCAAGTATACACATTAAACAAAATATTGGGGATAAAAAAAAACCAATATAAAACCACTGAAACAGACACCGAGCACACAACCTCAACAAACAACACCACCCTCTTCAGAAACAGACTGAGTGATCTAGACCAGGACTCAATAGAACAAAGCACACCAGGATCACAAGACCAAGGAATAACATCCATCCCATCAAGCTCTTAGAAGTGTACAAACATATTTTTTTTTTTAAACAGTCAAACTTTAGGACAAAATGGAGATATACTTCGACACACATTCAAAACAAAAAAAAGGACCAGCAGGGGGAAAAAGGGGAAAAAGGTAACAAGCAAAGAAGATCAAATCAACAAAAACAATGGTATATAAACACGATCAAGGAACCAGCTGCCAGTGAAGAAATCCTAGTAGTCAACCTAACAAAGCAGGACCTGCCTAAACATCTAATTAAAGTACTTAATAAAGGGCTAATGTTTTGCCCCACCAACACCTATGAATATTTTGAGACAACGATTGATCTATATCATTTCTGCAGGAAACTAAAAAAAACTTAGAAAATACTTCCTAAATACCCCTATCCAACCTAAACCTACAAGCAAAGAAATAAGCTCCGAATTAGCAGCAATTCACGTGGAAACACTATCAATCTATTGAACCTGGCAGAACCACAGGACATTCAAACTACAGAATCATTCTCCCAAGAACAAGGGATAACTTTGCGACTCTCAGAGGAAACAAAGCTAAAACCAATATCTCGATTTGTCCCAATATTGGGAACTGACAATATCTGTTCCTCAAGGCAAGCCAACTAGAATTAAGACAACTTGACAACTTTATCTTAAGGGAACCACACCAACAAAAAAAAACAACAAAATCATACAAAATCAAGCCAACTCCAACAACAAGCCTTAAAACAACTTAAAGATCATTACGGCATCACTGTCAAGATTGCAGACAAAATAGGAGATATAGTGTTCTGCTTAAAACAGTAGACTTTGTGAAAAGAGCCATGGAACATTTGAACAATAATGAATGCTAACAAAATCTCACTTCAAACCCAATAAATTGAATTACAGCAGGATTGGCACCTCATGAGCTCACACTGGAAAGATCAAGGTCTACTGACGGAAGAAGAATACCTGTACATGAGTGTGTCACACCCAATACTACCAACCATATACTTTGTACCAAAAATCCATAAACCTTTTTCAGATCATTCACAATGTCGACCAACAATAAACAGCATAGGCTCATTGACAGAGAGAATCTCGGAATACATAGATCACCACCTACAACCGCTTGCAGCAGGACTAACTTCATATATCAAAGATATGACTCACAGCATCCAACAACTAAAACTATCCATTGGGAAACTAACTACTGGTTTGTGACCTTAGATGTCACAGCACTGTATACAAGTATAATACACAAAAAAAACAATTCTCACCACCAATCATTTTCTCAAAACACACTCAATATCTTTTCAGGAACAGAACCAAATGATCTTAGAGATGCTCAATGTCACCCTTACAAACAATGTATTCTGCTTTGAAGGCCAACTGTTCAAACAAACTCAAGGAACAGCGACGGGCACAAAACAATTTGTGCCATTGTATGCCAATCTATATGGGACACTTTGAGACAATACGCGTGGCAACATTCAATTTTTCAACTCACAACAGGGTCGTCTTCTGGGACAGATATATTGATATTATAATATGGAATGGCACAGAAAAGCAACTCATGGACTACTATGAATATTTGAACAACAAAACCTATAACCAACAAGCAAAAGACTTTTTGGACTTTCATCTTTATATCAAAGATCATACCACTCTGTATACTTGTCATGCCGCCGAGTTCCTGGCGTCTATGGAGCCGCTGGCGATGCAGAACTTAGTCCCGTCCGCCAGCAGCTTTCTGTCATGCCCCCTATTTCCTGGTTTTCACTTCCTTCTGTTCTCATTGGATGAGCGCTCCGCAGCCCAGTGTTTTAACCAGCCACTTCCGGGTCACGGACGCGTCGCAACGCTTCCAGTTTTCGTCCCGTTAGCTCTGAGTTGCTTGCTCGCTGTTACGCTCTACCTTGGTTACTCGTTTTCCGCCGGTTGGGTCCTCGTCTCAGTCCGGCTCCCTTTCTGCTCATCCTTCGTTCCTCCGCTGTTTCTGCCTGCCCTTCTCCCGCTCCCTTTGCTTTGCTTTTCTCGCCCGCCTCCTCAGCCCTCCTTCCAACTTGCTTACCCTCCGTCCGTCACATCTTCACTTACCGCTCTTCTTCCTCTTGACTGTTTCGCTCTGCTCCGTCTCTTCCGTGTACCAGTTCCCTGCTTTGTCCATTGGATTTGCTCTCGCCTACCACTCGGATAAGTTTGCTGTGACCTTCCCGTGTACCAGTCTCCTGCCTGTCTCCCCCACACTGCCTGTGTCCTTGGGGGGGTTCACTCCCACGTGTTGCCTCCAGACACTTCATACCGGATCTCACCCTACAAGGATTCCTGGTTCCACTCCTCCGAGGCACCCAGCGATAACACAGGGTTTTTTTGTGCCTAAGGGCTTTTTCCCCTCCTGGACGTTCCCGGGGGAGGGGCCCCTTGGTCTCCCTTATTGGGGGGCACAGTGGCTTCCTCCCGGGGTCGTCCCTATCTACATAAAAAAATGGTGCGATCACGAAGAAAGGAAAAGAAGGGTTCTTGGAAGGAAGAAGAAGGTGAGGAGTCGGGGGAGGGGGAGATCTCGGAATCTACACTGTCGGATGAAGATATCACCGACCCCGGTGACAATACTAAACCGACGGCACCTTACATGCCTCGAGCAATCATCCGTATCACACAATACAGAACATAATTATGGAGAATTATTACGAACAAAGAGAAATTGCACAACACAAGAGGAATTCAGCAAGCATGCAACTACAGCAATTGAAAAATTTGAACGAAGCGGATATAGTCCCAAACACCTACGAAAAATACTTTTAAAAAAACAACCAGACGATCTAGATCTAATCTCCTTCAAAACAAGATCAAACCACAAACACCATCACATCAGCAAAAATAAGATTTGTAACAATTTACAGTACAATTAACTCCACAATAAAGAGAATTTTACACAAAAAAAATGGAATATACTATGGGTAGATGCAAACATGCACACAATTCTGGATAATCAACCAAGCATTACCTTCCGCAAATGGAAACATTTGAAACAAATATTAAGTCCCTTGTTCTTTGACAACAAATTTGAAAAATTCATGAAATCCAATGTTAGGCAGAAACCTGTGCAGTTCCCTCTGGGACCACTGCAAAAGATTTAAGACTACAGGTGTTTGGCAGTAAACCCACCTGGTAGCAGTCTGTACCACACAGATTCACTTGGTAGCTGTGGCTGAGCACTCAGTCATCCCTCAAGAAGAGTTAGGCAGTATACAGAGTATTCACAATAGGTCATAAGAACACAGTAGAACAAGTAAACACTGACCAGAGCTTGGTGTAAAAGAGATATAATTATTTATTTAAAACCACATCTAGTAAAACACACAGGCACTAATGTTAAGCAGTTCAAAAACACGGTCACTAAAAAGGTACACACTCCCTTAAAAGAATATTAGGCAAGTCTTAAGTAAAGCCCCACTTATTTTCAGACAGCGGTGAGCGCTTAACGCAGATGGCACTCTAATAATTCATTTTTAAAAGGGAGAGAAAGGCAGAGCATAATTTGAAACAGATCCCAACACTTTCATAAGAACACAACAACAGAGGAAGGCAAAGTAAAACCGTGAAGTTCGAGTTCAGAATGCCGGATCCACTTTAAGAGGATCAGAATGAAATGTGTCCATGGTCACTAGGTTGAAGTGCACAAAAGTCTTGAAAAGGTTCAGAAAGAGTTGGACCAAAAGAAAGGGACCAGTTAGATGGTCAAGGAGGCCAGCCCAATCCAGAAGGTTAAGGGATTATTATTACCTTGTAGCAATCTTTAGAAAGGGAGGCCTGGCGGACACGGTACCTTAAAGTGGTGAGAATACTCCAGCGGGGGCAGTTGTTCCTGGCAGCAGATGCAAGTCGGTGCTCCGTCCGGGGAAAGAGAAGATCTCGTCGGGGAGGAAGGCAGGAGTCCGTTGCACTGCCAGGGAAGAAACCAGCTGCGGAGTTCTCAGGTAAAAGGAGCGGTCATTTTATTCGCGGTCCAGTGGTAAGTGGCTATCCGGTTGCCGAGGTGCTTGGCACGGGCAATTCGACCACAAGACGTCCTGGGATGCGAGGAAAAGAAGGTAAACTGGTTGTGCCCACCAGTCAGGGAAAGAAGCCTCTCCAGCCGGGAGATCTTCTCTGTCGTCGGGAAGTGGTGAGTCGGTTCCGCAGGGCTCCACCGGTGGTGTCATCGTGGTAGGTCGGCTCAGCTTCTCCCTCGTCGGATTCTCAGGTCCTGTGGCGACTTCTGAAGTTCCAGTCCCCAAAGCCCTGCTTTTATGCAGCACACCCCCATTCACTCAGCCTAGCTGTCAAACATGCCAAGTGGTGAGCCTCTCCACTTGGGCCAATCACAGAAGAGTGCGACTTGAGTTACCAAGGTAAATCAGTCCAGGGTGCCTAAAACCCCCTCCGACACCGCCTGTGTTACCCAGACAGAGTGGCACCACTTTTGGAGGCTTCTGTGGGGAAGCCCGCCAAAAGTGGAACAAAGGGCTCGACTTGGGTTGGAGTCACAGAAGAGAACACAAACGCCATTTTAGAATCGAGTCCTGGCAAAAAATACCAACCGGCGAATTAATATTCAATAAATAAACCAGCGGTATGTTTGAGGCTATAAGAATTAAATAATTAAAGTTGGTAGCCTCGAACAATGGGAAAATCCCATAGGGATATATTCGCGGTCAAATATAAAAAGTAGTATCCACTGCCACAAGCCAAAACTTGATCAGGGGGGACGGAGACGTGCCCCCTCGACTAACAGACCCCGGGGCAATCGAATTGCCCCGACCAGTACGTCCACAATATGATGGTTTGTACCGCTTTCTGTTAATAATTTGGGACTAGTAAAGCCAATGGTGACTTTACATGCCCTGGAGACAGTAGTCAGTCCCAGGGTATGGAGTCTATGGTGGGGTGTCACTATGAGGGTGCTGTGTAACACACATAGTAAAAACACATGAGACCCTATGGAGTAAAGGACCCCATAGCCCATAAAACACAAACAGTCAAAGGAACACCATAAATCATGTCCAAGAGTGGGAGAAAAAGAGTCTCACTCTTGGCAGGAGAAAAAACAAACTCCAGAAATCCAGCAAAGCTGCTGGGGGACTCAATAGGTTAGGAAATTCAGCCTAAAGAGAGTATTCTCCCTAACATCCAAGAATCAGAACCCAAGGTCATGGCTACAACCACCGACCACAGGAAACTACAGGTGTGGCCAGTGCTACACAAAACGTCGCTAAACCTAACGGAACGAAGGCAACCATTAAGGACCTTATCAACTACAACAGCAAGTACATTGTCTATGGAATGGAATGTGCATGCCACACATTATACATAGGCAGCACAATCAGAAAACTCAAAATAAGGATAGGAGAACATTTAAGAGCAATTACCAGCCAAGATACAAGATCGCCTCTTGCAACACATTTTCAGGAGCAGCACAAGCCATCAGACATCACGCAACTAAAATGCTTTGGAATTGAGAAAATATTGACTCCACCAAGAGGAAGCAACATGGAAACACAACTACGAAAAAGAGGCATTTTGGAGATGCAGTATGGATACATGCCGTACCGGTGTTTCAACATAAACCGGGAGATGTACCATTTTCTGTAAAAAAACTCTGCATATCTCATAAAATGAACATTACATTAATTTATGCGTGTTTATGATAAATGTCCAGATTAACAATTGATGAATCTATTAACTGTGCAGATTCAGTGCTGGAACCACAGAACACCACACAACACCTGGTTTATATCATAATAGGCAAATACCTTTATTGTAAAAATGAACAACTTGGAAACTATCCTCCGTGTGCATATTTCATTTCAAACCTCTGCGTTTTTAACGACGAAGCGTAGTCAAGCAAATATTGTTTGCCTGCAGGTAACTTATTAACCAGAAAGTGTCATCAATATCCATATATTAGAGAAGGTAATCACAGTAGCAAATGATAATATATCCGCCTAACTAAACCCACTATAACATGGCGGCGCCGCGTGACGTCACTACGTTCACCATCACAAGCGTGATCACGCTAAATAAAAACAACATCTCCGCGGTTTGAAATTCACAGCAATCGTACCGGGAGAGAGCAGCAGATCGTGGATTTTCACATTATGTTAAGCACAAGCTTGAAAGAAATGTTTTAATTGCATAGACCCGAGGGTATTAAGTAGTATTTGAGCAATAGCGAGATACAAGGTAATATCCTACATGTAGTAAAGAGTTTTTTTGATCTAAATAAGCTCAAACCGTATGCAACGCAACCATTTAAATGAAAGCATTGTTTGGGCCAACAGCCACAAAACTAAACATTAGTAATGTTTCTACCTTTAGGGAGCGTAAAACAATTATTTGATGCACATTTTCCAATTCAATCAAGCTAAGGGGACAAATAGAAGGTCCGAATGGCACTAAACTGTCAGCGCCACAAATAATCCCAAAAGGCAGTGCACAGCGTTCTAAGTATCAAGTAGATTCTTTAAATTACAACAAACAAATCTTGAAAATATAACTAATGACCCTGAATGGTTTATCACCTTCCATTTTTCAGGAATGCATACAAAAGCACAAGAGCCATAATTGACAAATAAAACTGCTTGTAGGACTATTACACATTACAATAACAGGGAAACATGTGTCAGGATAACAGCTACTAAGATCACAGCTACCAAAGGGATAATAGCTACCTAAGGGACAGTATAAAAGTGAGCTGGGTAAAACATAACACAACAAGTTTTAGATGAATGAAGATAATTCAACGAATGAATGTACCAATTAAGCAATGCAGTTGAATGAAGATTAATCCAACAAGCTATATTAAATGAATAAAGACAATTCAACAAATAATGCAACATTTCAGCATGATTAAAGAGATAAAAAAGTGCTGAGGAGCATAAAAAGGAAATCTCAAATTGTGGTTTATATTGAGCAGAACATAAAGAGTGCAAGAGCGAGTACAGCTGCTTCTGACATATTTCCATATTGTCAGAATCCTGCAGTCTCAGGTTAAGAATCACCCACTCACAGCAAGCACAGCAAGCACAGCATTCAAATAAAACTATAAAAACTAAGGAGAAGCGCCACAAGCTGCTAAGGCTGAAATGTATTTTATTTTTACTTGCAAGCAGTCAAACCAGCCGCGGTAATGCACAGAATGGTCACCATTCTGCTAGAATAGTGGCTTCTTTCTTTTTTTGCCTTTTTTAAAGTGCTTGTCCTTCTGAGGTCCTGGTTGTACTATTGTCTTGGGCGTGAACCCTTTGTTTTTTACGTCGAGGATCCAGATTGTCGGTGAAGGCAAGATGTGAGGGAGGAGCCCGTAACTCTGCTCATGTTTGTCTTCTGGTGGTCTGAGAAAAACCACACCCCCAGTGGGGGCTGGCTGTCCTGATCTGGTACCTTCAAAAGGGCGCCAAATCCCCAGAGCCGTAAGAAGCACTGAAGATTCCTTTGCTGGGAGCCTTTTCTGTCGACTGCTGCAGCAAGTCCCCATCCATTGTCCTTTCTTTCTTTCTTTCCTCACCACTACCAAGAATCCAGACACTTGGTCCTGTGTTGCTGCATCCGAATGAAGTCAATCTGCAAGCTCTTCTTCACTGCTGAGCTACTGTGTGTTTGAGAGTAATATTTACCTAAAGTCTTGTGTTGCTCCTGTGTGGCTAGGGTGGTGAGGCATGCAGTTGGGAGTTCGCCCATACTGGTTGCCCAGTACTAACGCTGGAACGCATCTAGGGAACATTCTGCAAAGTTCCTGAACACTTTCTACCAACTCTAAAGTCTATATTTACTTGTTGAACACTCATGCCCTAGAATAGGGAAGGGTTCCTAAAGTATAAAACCTCTCTCTAGAAAATAGAAGTATTGCAAAGTACTTACTTGCTAAGGTGTTAGTGCTGTAACTGTATGTCTGAAGTAGAATAAGTTAGTGTTACAAAGTTCTTACTTACCTGTGACTTGCTTACTGCCATTCTGAAAAGTATACGAAGTTATTTACTTACCTTTGAATTGTGTTCCACCCGTCCAGAAAGTAACAGAGTTGGTACTAGTGTATTATTCCTGACACTGAAAAAGTGTAAAAGTCTACTACTGGGGTTGTACTCACCTTGAATAGCACTGCAATTCTAAACGTGTAACATTAGGTTCTTACTTACCTTGAACTGCTTACTGCCTTTCTAAAAAGTCTTACCTTAGAATTGTGTTCCACTCCTCTGAAAAGTAACATTGTTATAACTAACTATTCCTGTAATAGAAATAATGTACAAGTTTCTGACCGATAAGGTTTTACTCACCTTGACTAGCTTTGTGAAAGTCTTAGCCAGGCATAAGGACAGGCCACCGTTCACGGTATGCACATTAACTTTGATTTTTACACCTCGCAGCTTCTTCGAGGTTTCAGAATATATATACATTATCCCATATATATACATTATCCCATAGAAAGGACACTGTAGACAACAATATACACAAAGGGGGGAGGGCGGGCTGATCTCTGAGCCTCTCTCCCAGTGGCTTGCTTCTGTGGCCACTCACAAGGTTTGCTGCAAATAGTCTGTCACGAGAGAGCGGGAAGTGTATTTATGGCCTCTCACACTGTTTGTAATACAATGTCATGGGAGACCGGGGTATGTGTTTATGGCCTCTCGCAACCTCCATTGTTGTTGCATTGACATGGGAGACCGGGGCGTACATCTATGGCCTCTCACACTGTTGCTCTGGTGCGCGGGCCGCGTTTCCTCTTTGCCCTGAAGCTGCTTGGTTAACACAACGTATACATGGAGCCCTCAACACGGGCTAACATCTCACAGCTTCATCTACTGCTGTTCTCCTTTCTCGATTCCCGTCTCTCTTCTTCCCCCGGCGTCTCAGTACACCCACATCAACGTCTCTTCCCCCGCATCACACACCTCCTGAGAGGATAATAACGAACAAATCATCCTCCGGCAAAATGAAAAGCACCCCTCGGAGTCAGACTTCCAAGGGTCCCGGCCTCAACCCATCTATCATCCATTTAACCCCTCTTCTGCTGGCTCTTAGCGCTTTCTGTGCCCTTCTCTTCACAAGCTTATTGCCATTCTAAATGTGTATCCCGAGTTCTTACTGATCCATGAAGTGCACACTGCCCCTCTGAAAAGTAAATCATAAGTTCTTGCTTACCTTAGAATTGTGTTCCACTGTTCTGAAAATTAATATTGGTTTAACTGTATCATTCCTGAAAGAAGAATAAGTTACATAAATTGCAAGGTACTTACTTGTAACATTGTTGGTATAACTATAGTATTCCTGAAACTGACTAAGCAACAGTTTATTACAAATAGGGTCTGCTTACTTTTAATTACATACCGTCACTCTAAAAAGTCTACTAATGTGGTTTTACTCGCCATGAACAGCATACTGCAATTACAAATGTTTAACAGTAGGTTTTACTCACCTTGAACTGCATACTGCTATTTTAAATAAGGTTTCTAATTTGGTTTGCATACCATAAGTATTGTGTTGGTTTTTATAATTGGGCTTATTAATGATAATGGTACTTACCCTTCTAAAGAAATCTCTTTTCCTGTGTATATATAAAATAAACCATTATTTCTACAATACATCACTGGATCAGTGTTTCTTTGGACATATATATGCTACAAGTTCTCTGTACCTCTCTACAGCCCTCTCTCCCTCCACAATAATGCCCAACTGCTCTGGCTACGCTACAATAATATGCAGTCTTTACTAAGAGTTTCTGTATTGACCAAGGTATACCTTTATATAGCCCCTTGTGTGGACTTTAGAAAAACTGTTCTAACAGCAGTCAGGGGGCTTCCCCTGCTTACACTCACTCTTTGCTTAGCATCTCCTTAGCGTGTCTTCTTTGTCTACTTGTCTCAGTGAAATGGAGGTTTCTCCTTAAAGGGACAGATTCTCTTTCTTGTTCTTGATGACATACTGTGACTTTGTCTTCTGGCAAATCTGTGGATTTCATATGGTTCTTTATTTCAGATCCATTAAGGTGTATGGCTTAGGGAGCTCCTCACAGGAACGGAACGGGAGTTCTTGTCCCCAGGAGGGTGTTGCAAAGAGGGCTCACCTCGCTAGCCTCACAGCGAGGGTGGGGGGACGAATTCCCTGGATTCGTCCAAATACCTTTGGCCCTTTCCAACACTGTACCCATCCAACTTAAACCCTGCTTATCCCCAACAACCCACCAATCATAGCTTACCTCTGCCTACCCACATTCGCTCTAGCGTATGCATGCCCCATGCTCACCTCTACACACCATCTCGCATCATAGCTTATCGATTCTACCTTAGCCTATTCCTAAAATCACAATGCTTACCGTTAGGTATTCTGGCTTATTTTTGGGGGAATCTAGGGCCCCTCAACTTTCTCCATTTGTCCCTTTTATTTTTATTGGTGGCCAGAGACAATTCTCTTGAAGTTTGCCTGCCATTGCAACCCGACTAAAAAGTACTTAAGGTATATGGTACTGTGACGCCCAGTCGAAGGAGTGCCTCTCACGCCCTCCATTTTTGGCCCAAGGGGATTTTCACCCTACATTACTTTTAGGAAGAAGGTTGGTGGTACCAGTACTTTAGTTTTGGCTTCACCAGGGTTCAAGCCATTTTCTAGTAGCCATTGGTGAACCAATGTTTTTTTTTAAAAATCCTGCTCTAGGTAATTTTGCATTTTAGGGCTCCCTTTGTTCCGAGCAACCACAAAGTAGGAAGCACAAAACGGTAGTCCTTTATGAGCCCACACAACAGCCTCTATATTGCTTTGAATTGGTTCAGACGAGTGTAGGACCCGGGGCGCTCTCACTCCCTTCCTGTGGTGGTGGCGTAGGACGAGTGGCAATCATACTGTCCAACCAACATGTTGGCCTCTGACCCTTTTCCCCCAGCTCCCTTTAGCTATTGGGGGGCTAGCCTTTGGCCAGTGTCACAGATAGCCTTAATCACTTGCAGAGTCTCTGAAGGTTCAAGGAGAGTTTTACTTTCAAGACAACAGTGACTGATATGATCATCCTGTTTTGATTGTTTATCAGTAAGGGAGGCAGGGGGGTCAATACAATGCATCAGGATGGGGAAAGGTGTTGGGAGAGGGCTCTCTAATGGCTGTGCCTTTCTCATCGAAATGCATAAGACCCTCTCTAACCTTTCCCACTCCCAGGGTTAGTTTCTCCCTACTGTATAAATTCTACCTTGTCAAGGAGTGAGGTCTTAAAGGCAAACGCCTCATCTGCCTAAGCTCTCGCAAGGACTTCCTAGAATGACCCCAGACTATCAATGATGTTCATTCTATAGGGTGCTGTATGGAAGTGCCGTCAGACAATGAATCCCCACTCTGACTTCTTACTACTATTCTCCTCACGCTATTCTCCTCTGTCCAATTCAACCAACCATCTCTTCTTATTACATCTCTCCTCTTTCCCTGGTCTCCCTCTTTCCTTCTACCCCCTACATCCACTCTCCAATGTTACTAACCTTTCCTGCCACACTCCCCTCTGCGTACCACTATTATTCTCCCGTTTGACCATCACTACTACCATCCCCTCCCCTCCAACCCCTTACTCCAGTATATGGTGCCCCGATCACTCGTCCAGGGATAGAATGCCAAGCTCACTCTCCCAATTCTCACATCCCCAATCCCCTCTTCGCAACCCACTCCTACACCCCTATATATCTTTATCCAAAACCTGCTCCCTCTAGCGACGACCCCCAGTCCATCCCCATCTTTCCTTCTCACTCACCTTTTACACAGCTCCTTCCAACTTTGTTACACTACACTACACACAGACAACGGATATCACCCTCTCTCACAAATACCTCATGTGCACTCTACTTAAATTCTGCCACCAAGTCTCCAGCACTCTGCTCCTCCATCCATCCTCCAGCTTCACTCTCAGTCCACCTTCATCTACTTGGACCTCACACAAACAATCCACACACTGCCCCTCCTGCTGTATCCTTTTATACTGTGATCCTGGAGGTTCTGCAACCCCTCTCCCTTCGATTGGCTGCAGCTCTCTGACAATGCAACTGTTGGTGTCTGTCTTTCTCCCAGGAGTTGTGTGATGCAGGCGAGAGGCTTTAGAAAAGCCTCCAACCGTCCACCACGGTTTTAGAAAGAGTCTCTAATGTGGTAGTAGCCAGGAGCTCAGGCTGCTTGTTCTCCTTGTAGCTTTCCACAGATGTTGGCAAGTGTTGTTACCATTAGGGTTTGGGGAGGGTGTCTGCGTCTTTCCTATCCCCCTGCATTCTCTCCTCACTCCCAGTTAGTTTTCTGAACTTTTTTTAAACATATTTTTATCATTTTCAATACGGTATAACTAGAACCATTACATTGTAAAACATTCAACCAAAGAAATAAAATTCCCCCTTAACCCCTACCTCCCGAGCGTGGTAATCTCCGACCACGCAAGTCTTCTCTGGGAAGTTCATTTCACCTTTCACATAAATAGGTCCAGTATCCTTATTTTGTGTGGACACCATTGTTCTTTATAGTCAGATTGGAGGAACTCCAGAACTAGCCCCCAGTCATTTCGGAACCTTCCGTGTTCTCCTTGGATGTTGTAGGTTAATAGTTCCATGGTTAGATGTGTCCAAACCCTTCTCGTTCAGTCTACTGCTAGTGGTGGGGATTTATGTTTCCAATTATATGCAATTTCCAGCCAAGCCCCTATTAGTAGGTCCATAAATTTCCTCTTCTGCGTAGTATTTAGACTTTTATCCCTGGGATCCCATAGGCCCCCTAGCCACACTTCATCTCCCAAGTGTTCCCCGGGAACATTTTATGCATTTGGATTTTATTTTCCTCCCAGTAAGAGCTTAACTTCGGGCATTCTCACCATATATGTCACCTGTCCCCCTTCCCACCCCATTCCCTCCAGCATTTTTTTTGGGAGTTAGCGAACATCGTGTGCAGTCTCTCCGGGGTGTAGTGCCATTGCGTCATTATTTTCACCCACATTTCTCTAGTTTTGATGGCTCTCGTCAATTTTGGTATCAGACACCATATGTATTCCCATCGATCCCTGGGGAGTGTGTAGCCCAGGGTTTTCTCCCACCTTTTCATGTATTGCCAAGTGGCTGGTTCAGCTTGTGCATTTACATATATGTATGTATTGGAGACAAACTTACGCGTACCTGTATGCATCATAATGTAGGTTTCGAAGGGGGTCAAATCCCTGGACGCTGCTTCTTTTATGCGGGCTGCGCTCAACCAGTGGTGGAGTGGTTCATATTTATAACAGTTTTTCGGTGTTAAATTCAATAGTGCTGTGCAGTCCGCAAATTACCTTATCTGCTGGTCTTGATGCATATCTCCCGCCATCTTGCACCCCGCCTCTTCCCATTTTCGGAAAGCTCCCCTTTCCATTCCTGGTGGGAATTCTGGGTTACCAAACAGTGGCATGAACGTGGCGGGATCTTTAGTTAGGGTTTTTTTTTGTAGCATCGTCCCACACCCCCATTGTTGTCTTCATTATCTCACTTATGTGCGTGTTAACATGTCTGAATCGTCTGTTGATCCATAATAAATGTCTGGTGGAGGTTGTTGCTACCGCCCTATCCTACATCTCCCAGATTTCCCCCCCTGTTCCCGGATCCATTCCCTCAAGACCCAGAGCTGGGCAGCTTCATAGTATATCTTAAAATGTGGCATGGCACACGCCCCCTCCCTTCTGTGTGCTGTCACAACCGCATTTGAGTCTCTAGGGGTTTTGTTTTGCTAAACGTAGGTTGAGGCCATCTTCCTGAGTTCCTTAAAGAATGCAAGGGGGTCTTATCGGGAGGGCTTGAAATATGTACATTAATTTTGGGAGCATCATCATTTTCACCGCTGTGATTCTACCCCACCAAGAGATTGTTAAGGGGTTCCATTTTAGCATGTCTTTTTTAATATTTGCTAGGAGTTGTGGGTAGTTATGGGCATACAAGTCGTCTAAATTTCCCGGTGAGCGTGATTCCCAGATATTTAATTCCAGTGGTCGCTATCTTCAGTTGGCAATCTGTTGCGACTGCTCGAATGTCTTCCCTATTACCAGCCAGGACCAACATCTCCGATTTCTGCCTATTTATTTTTAGCCCTGAGATCTCACCAAACGTTTCTATGACGTCCATTAAATGCGGGAGGGTTTCCCCGGGTCCCCTAGTGCCACTAGCATGTCGTCTGCATAGGCAACCGCTTTATGCGCCTGTCCCGCCATCTCTATGCCCTTTACCTCCGGTAGCGCCCTAATTTTTGCCAATAGGGGTTCTAAGTAGATTGCATGTGGGGGCGTGGGAGTGGGCACCCTTGTTTCGTCCCTCTTTCTAAATGTACCATGTCCTGTAGACCTCCATTTACCGCTATCCTTATTTATGGGGAGTTGTAATTGGCGCGGACCATATCTATATATCCCTTGCCCATCCCATTTTCTTTAGAACCTTTTTCTCTAGAAATGACCATTCTACTCGATCAAAAGCTTTCTCCGCGTCCAGGGCAACCAATGCAGCTGGGGACTGTTTGATTTCTATCTTTTCGACTACATGCAGAACCCTATGTATGTTATCGTGAGTCTGCCAATTTGGGACAAATCCCGATTGGTCTTGGTGGATCAATTTAGGAAGGAGTGGTGCCAGTCTTGCTGCTAAAATCTTAGTGTACAGCTTTGCATTTAGGTTAATTAAAGCTATGGGGCGATATGCAGTGGGGAGTTGTTCTTCCTTCCCCTTTTTATGGAACACCAACACTTTTGCCTCATTCATGGTTTGGGTCACGCTTCCCCTCCCCCAAAACGTGTTAAACATGGATGTGAGTGGTGGGGCGAGGATATCTTTGTACATCTTATAAAAGAGGGCGGTATATCCGTCCGGGCCTGGGGCTTTGTTTTTTGGGAGGGACTGAATAGCTGCATAGACTTCTTCTATAGTGATTTCCCCTTCTAGAGTTTGCTTGTATTCCTCTTTCAGTAAGGGGAGCTGCACCCCTGCAAGAAAGGCTTCTTGCTTTTCCCTTCTCGGGAGATCCATGGAATACAGTTTTTGGTAAAATCTTTGAAATATCTGTCCTATCTCGGAAGTCTGGGTCTTGAGCTGGCCCGACTCGTCTTTTAAAGCCATTATTGTCTGTGCCTGCTGCTTGCCCTTCAGTAGTCTCGCTAACAGTTTGTCGGCTTTGTTCACCTTCACGTAATACCAATGTTGTGTGTAGGAGTGCCTTTTCCGTTTTTTTTGTGCAGAGTGCTTCCAGCTGCCCCTGGACGTGTCTTAATGTTGGCATGAGTTTTCTGGTTGAGGTCTGGATCAGTTCGGCTTGGATCGCACATATTTTTGCCTCTAGTTCCTTTACCCATTGACGGTTCATTTTCTCTCTCTGTGCTTTGAGTGCTATTAGGTGTCTTCTTGTTACCGCCTTTAGGGCGTCCCATATTGTGCACTTGTTTGTTTCCGGGAGGTCATTGCTAGCTAAATAGTCTATGATGTGTTCTCTAAGCGTCTGGCCCATTACCCGATCCCTGATTATATCCTCTGGGAGGCGCCAATTCCAAAGCCGGGGGTAGTTTTTTTGACCAGGTTATGGATGCCCACAGGGGGGCATGATCTGAGAGTGTAATGGGATCTATCTCTGTCTGTTTTATCTTCCCAAGGAGGCCCACCGAGACCCATAAATATTCTATTCTCAAGGCCGTATTGTATACATGCGAGTAGTATGTATAGCTTTTCTGTTTGCCGTTGCCATTGCTTCATGCATCAGCCAGCCCGAGGTATGCCATTTTCTGCTTTAAATTTTTGGAGGGGGCGCCCCGGACCTGTTGCCTAGGTCCGGACCCATCTAGGGATGGGTCCCACACCATGATGAAATCCCCCCCCCCCAATATAATATCCCATGTGGCTTGCGTCTCCCCATGTGGACTTTACCTGCACATGCAAGGATTCTCTGATCGCTATGAGCACCCCTGCCTTCTTTTTTCCTTGTGCGTTCGCCTGGTGGATTTGATTGTACCCCATGAAGCAGAGTTTATGTTTGTCTTGGGCTCTTATATGCGTCTCCTGGAGCATTACGATATCAAATGCACCCTGCTTGAGGGATTGCTCCACCTTTTTATGCTTGACTGGGTAGTTCAGTCCCCTAACGTTACGTGTCAGGATCTTCATCCCCATCCCTTCTTCTGTACGAGGTGTCTTCCCTTAGGTTCTTTTCCTCCTTTTGCCATTTCAGAGTTATGCCCGGTCTTCCCCTGTCCCCAACTCACTCTCCCCCCACCTTGTGTTGCGCAACCCCCAACTGGCGCGTTTACCCCCTCCCCTCCACCCCCCCACCCAACTGCCCTGAGGATGGCATGATTCTCACCTGTCGCTCAGGCGTATCGCTGTGTGCTTCACGCCCTCAAACACTCTCAGGGATAACTTTGAAGGGGGTCCTAAACCCTTCCCCATGACTTCAGTGGCTACCGGGTCTTCACCCTGCACCCCTTCTGGCACCTGTTAATTGGTCTCTCGATTCTTATTAGTTAGTTTTCTGTGACTTTCTAGCTGCCTGGGGTCTGTCTGGTCGGGTTTGGAGTGTCTCATTCCTGTTTGAAAGGGAGATTCTCAATCCACTCCCTGGCTGTGCCAATTCCGCTCTCCTGGCTCTGGTTCAGGATTTCTTTGTTCCTCGTAGATGCACTTTGGGAGTTGGAGTCCTGAAATGGAAAAGGGAGAACACTGGCCAAAAAACATACTGGGAGCAATACCATGATGATATTTGTGAGTCATAGGGGGCGTTCAGGTACTATGGCCTCCAAATTCCATTTCCCCATCTGGAAAAGGGTTCCCCCTGGCTTTTGTCCTGGTGAGCCTTCTGCCCCAAGGTGAGGGATCCCTGTTCCACCCTAGGAGAGTGGGGAAGAGACCATTTTTGCAGTGCGACTTAAGGTCATGTGTTGCTCTCTTGCTGCAACTTGGAAGAAGCATGTTGGTTGAAGGGTCATTTTTAGCTGAGCTGCCAACCTTCCTTGTCCAACGAGCCACCATAATCCAACTTTCCCTCATCTTCCTCACCAAGGTATTCACTTGAGGCCTGAAGGTAGAAGTTGTGGAAAGGCTGTCTGTTCAGTTCTTGGGTCATGAGGGTAATCTCTGCCTCAGGGTTCAAGATATCCTGTGAAATGCACCTAGGAAGCCTGCGCTTTCCTGGGTTGTTTAACCACTCTCCCTTTTGACAAAACTATTGAACAGAGTACCTACCGCTGAGTCCTTAGTTGGGCGATTATTAGAGATATTCACCCTCGGATGTCCTTCTGGTCCAGGGTTCAGAATCTAGGGAGGAGAGTCTCACCTGCATTTCCCATGGACTCTCATTGGAGTACCTCCTGCTCTGTTGCATTTTTCTCTAGGCCGGTTGCTCATCCTTCATCTGGATAGTTCATATGGAACTTTCAACCTGTCGTGGAACTCTCCGTAAGGGACTCTGGGGTTACTTATCTGCCACTTGAACTTTTTTCCTATGCCACAAGGGGTTCAGTGACCTCTGGAGCAAGAACTAGCAGTTTAGGACTTACCTCTGGTGCTGATGCATTTTTCAAGTCCTGCTCTGTAATTCTCTTATGGTGAATGTTATTATTACATTGTAGCTTTAAATATTCTTCCTCGAAGTGTACTGCAAAGGTAACGGTGTCTACAATGTTTCAATAACTCCTGGAGGCTTTTGGATAGGATTTGAAATGTTGCCACCCTCCTCACTATATTTAATTATTGTATTATTTTGTAGAACTAAGCCCCAGATGGTCAAAATTAATGTTTCGCTTCAGTGTTGGCTGTATTGATTTCAGGCTATTTTTCCTCACATCATGTGTGATGACCGGACCCCTGGTCTGTGGTCTACAATACATGCCAGGGCCGACTTGTGTCTTTAGGACCATTGGGGAATTTGTCTGCTTTGCTAGACCAGGCTCTCCTTGTTCTTCCCCCTCTGGTAATTTAGGTTGGCTGCCTATCTGAGACAGTGGGCCCACATACAGGAACTGGGGCGAGGAGAGTCTTTATAGCACATTATGCATTTGTTTATGAATGTATATTATGTGTAAAGTACTTATTTGACGTGATAGAGATCATGATGTTTAACATATACGTATGTATTTTTTAAGTATACCCGTCTGGTGTATTTTCAAGAGATTAGTGTGTGCACCATTTGTAATTTTGCTTGTCGCTTTTTCCATGCTACCTGAAGGGAACCCTCATCAATGATAGATCCCTTACAGCACACACCCTCGTCATTCATGATCTGATCATTGCCCAAGACCTTGACATCCTCGCCATCACGGAAACCTGGCTACCGCACGTTTCTGGTCCAGCACTTTCCATAGTTCTAACAGAGGCCTACGCCATCCTCAGAAGTGATAGTTTGAACTCAAGAGGTGGAGGCGTTGCACTCACTCTCTAAAAATTAGACTTGCCAACTATTCAATGGAAGGGAATTGCAAACTCCTCTCGCCCAAACTCTCATCCTCCCCTAAGGATTCCATAGCTATCCACCTCATCTACCGACCTCCCAGCCCTACATCGAGGAAAAATCTCATTAACACGGTAGAAGACATTGAACCAACCTCCAGATCTCTTATGCTTGGGGACTTAAACCTAGGTCACAACGACCTTACGGACACGACCGGCACAGCCGGGACCAATGCACTCTGCTTCATACAGTGTGTTTCTGACCCCACTCACATCAAGGGCAGAACACTGGACTGGATAGCCGATCTTAACAGTCAGATTACCATCACCTCCAATACCCTCTGCCCTACCACCCCTCCTTGGCCTGTAGCTCCCAGAAGATCTCTAAAGACTATCTCCCCACTCCTCTCACCTCTCACTTCTCCTACCAGAGCCCCTTAACTCCAGTGAACCGAGGGTCTTAGCAGACCTTTACCTTAATACCCTGATCAAGGCAGTAGACACTGTTGCCCATCTTCTTCCTAGAAGAGCCAAACCAATAGGCCACATTAATTCCTGGTTTACCCCTGCCCTCCAAGCCCTGTATTCAAGAAAGGGACAGGCGGAAAACTCATGGAGAAGGACACCTACCGACGACGCAAAAGCCGCATTCACCCTGATCTCCAAAGCATACAAGCAGGCCATCATCGCAGCCAAAGCAGCAGCCTATAAAACAAGAATCATCAACGCCAGCGCTAACTCCCAAGACATTTTAGAATTCTCAGAGTTAGAAACGTCTTCCACCCCACCCACCACCATCTCAAAAGACGAGACATGGTGCATTATCAAGATTGCCATGCAGTCAAAAATAGTCTCTCTACAGCAGAAAACAGAGATAAAAAGCACTTATCACCACACCCACTACTCTGGCCCTCACCACCAAACATCAGATAACACAACATTCCACTTTAAAGATATCTTAGAAACAGCCAACATTCTCAAAAACCTCAAACCCTCCAGATGCAAAAGGAGACATCTGCCCAGCCACTACCATCAAAAGCTGCTGAAAGCACTAGTCCCTTTTATTACTAAATTGATAAACGTCTCTTTCACCGCAAATCTAGTCCCAGACAGCCTAAAGGAATCGCGTGTCCTACCCTCACTGAAGAAGGCACGCTCGATGTGCCAGCACCCAATAACTACCGCCCCATCACTACGGTCCCCTTCATGCTAAAGATCCTAGACAGAGCAGTGTACAACCAAATCCAACAACATCCTCAGCATGCGCCAATCAGGCTTCCGTCTGGGCCACGGCACGGAATCAGCGCTATTAGAACTGAAAAACTAGCTAGATGCCTTCATAGATGAAGGCAAGCTCCTCCTCCTCCTCCTCCTCCTCCTCCTCCTCCTCCTCCTCCTCCTCCTCCTCCTCCTCCTCCGACGACGACGACGAACATAAACCACTGCCACTACCCGACGGCCACTGCCAATTTCTGCCATGAAGCCAAGACCTGATAGCCTCCTTCCTAGAAGGAAGATTCATGAGGGTCTTCCCTGACACAGCCAGCGCCCCACTCATCCCGATTCCCTGTGGTATCACACAAAGCTCACGTGTCTCACCCTCCCTCGACAATATTTTCACCAAACTCCATCAGCATATCCTACACGAACTTTGCTTATGACACACAAATACTCCTCCCCTTGTCAGGCATCCATGCAGAGGATTCCTGCACCATCAACAAGATCTACGCCACCATCCAGGTCTGGATGGCCACCTACAGCCTATGTCTCAACGATGACAACATGGAGATCCTGCTGGTAGGATCTCTAGCTATGCTGAAGAATCTCAACTCCAAATTCACCTCACTCACGGTAGATTGAATACAGATCCCAGCTTCAGAGAAAACATTGGGTGTCCATCTGGATGCCTCTCTGTCAATCACTAAACAAGTGAAAGCAATCGCTACTTCAGCTGCATACACAGCTAAACTCACCAATGCAGCCTGACAATTCCTCACACCTACCAGCTGCCTAACCATCGTCGGGGCAAGACTGGATTACTGTAGCACCTTCTTTTCAGGGACCTTCAAACAGAACATCCACAAAATTAAAGCAACCCAAACCAATGCCCAGCAGCAAGAAAGGAAGTTCACTGGCTCCCAATTCAGAAAAAGCTTACTTTCAAGACATGGTCCATGACGAATAAATGCCTCGATAAGACGGCCCCTGAATACCTGTCACATAAAATGGTGAGTTGTCAAACCCAAAGCCCGGTAAGATCAATCCACGCGCATCGCCTGGCCTTATCTAAATTCAAAAGAGCTAGAGGAGGAGGATCCAGCTTCCCGAACGTGGCGGTGAACCAATGGAACTCCTTGCACCCACCCTAAGAGCTGAGAAATCCTACTGCCCATTCTGCAAAGCCCTAAAACATAGTTCTTTGGCTAACCCATGACACTTTCACTGAGCACTCCTACCAGCTCGGACCTCCCTAAACTGGAGCACGGGTTTGAGGCTATGCAATGTACCCTAATTAGTGTTACCCACTGTCTGATGCTATTTCTTTCTTTGTCTGTGTGTAACTGGTTTCACAACAGCGCCCAGATGCCTTCAGGCTTAGGCGCTTTACAAATGCATAAATAAATAAATAGATAAATAGATAGATAAATTAAAGCGGCAGCCACGCAATTGCAGCAACGCAATCTCCTGCAAACCTACAAATCTGGGTTCCGACCCAGATGCAGCACCGAGACGGCAACCATACAGGTGGTCGACAGTGACCTCCACATCCTTGACGACGGCCACACCTGCCTCCTGGTTCTACTCTTGGATGGTTTCGACACAGTAGACCACCAAGCGCTCACGGACCCCATACATCGTGCATGGGGATCAGCAACCTTGTCCTACACCGATTCAAGTCCTACCTCGCCAACCGTACAGCATGTTCAGATGGGCTCCTCTAGATCACCAATGCTACCAGAGGTTGGAACCCTGCTGTGGAGTCCAGCAGGGTTCCAACCACTCCCCAGTTACATTCAATCTATACATGGGGCCGCTGGGAGCCATCCTAGCCACACACACAATATCCACATCCACCAATAGGCCGACGACACACAGCTATATCTCAAGATCGACTCTATCAAGGACAGCCATAGGCTCAAAACCTGCCTCTCGCTGATCCAGTCTTGGATGTCCAGCGCATACTTGAAGCACAACCCCTCCAGGATAGAATTGCAACTCCTCACCAACAACACCAAAAACCCAGACATACACACCTGGCTATAAACCATGAACCCTTAGGGATTCACACCCGAGCTCACCTCCTGTGCCAGGTCTCTTGGGGACC
Organism: Ambystoma mexicanum; assembly: GCF_040938575.1. Classification (NCBI taxonomy): domain Eukaryota; kingdom Metazoa; phylum Chordata; class Amphibia; order Caudata; family Ambystomatidae; genus Ambystoma; species Ambystoma mexicanum. The sequence continues at coordinate 1,335,810,830 of NC_090933.1, read as the reverse complement.
ACATCGACTAACACCTCCCCTTCAAGACACACATAGCTAAGAAAACTCAGACAGCTTGCTATCAGCTCTCCCGCCTGTGGAAAGTCAAGCCCTTCCTCTCTCCAGATAGCTTTAGATCCACTGTTCAAGCACTAGTCCTATCCGGCCAGGATGGGGCAATGCTCTCCTCGAAGGCCTACCGCTGTAAACCTGTGTGCCCCTCAGAAGCGTCCTACACGCGGCCGCACACCTTAAGGGTCTACGCAGATACAACCACATCACCCTGGTCCTCATCGACCTTGACTGGTCCAACTGCATGCACAAATCACCTTCAAGTCTTGCTGCATCATCTAGAAGGCAGTTACCCTCAAGTCACCCAGCTACCTCATGGAGAAATTCAGCATTTCCGGCGAACAGCGCACCACAAGACTAGAAATCCACTTCTGCAAAAAAAGGTAAGGACCAGAAAACGAGCCTACTCATCCTAAACCCCCAAGACTATGGAACCTCCTCCTCGTCAGCATCAGACTCATCCCCACGCTCCTACAATTCAGAAAAGTACTCAAGACCCACCTCTTCAAGAAGTCTCACCTTAACACCTAGTCCATCATGTTGCACGACGCGCCACCTGAATTGGTCGCCACCGCCCAGCCCTCTCCTCCCTGCCACCCTGTACAGCTGTGCCCCTCCTGTGAGCCCCTCTGTATCCTACCCACGCTGTTTATCCATTCTGTTGTTACACTGAAAAGCGCTCTGTTGTGTATCTGTATTGGTGTATACCTCTGTAAAGCGCTCTGTTGCTTCTCGAAAGCTAGGTCTGCGCTCAATAAATACCTTAATAATAAAAAGATACCCATTGCAAAATGTAAAAATACCACATGCAGATCCGTATACAGGTTGCAACAACGTAACGGAGCAACATTGTCATACATCGTATTTTATACTTTCAGCATGCCACCCCTTACAAACTCTGTGCAAACTAATTATTTCCTGGCCTTTTCTTGTGCCTCTTCCACTCAGTGACTTCAGCCAGAGAGAGACATATATGGTGCGGTAGAATAAGATGGCTGAATGAGGCCACACAATGGGGCTGGAATGCATATGTAGCTGTCTGCATCCTAGTTGAGTGGTCCATCTTCGGTTAATAAAGCTAGGTGTAAAATAGTGCTGCCCTAGAGGAATTTTCTGCAGCAAACAGAATGTTTTCCCGCCAATTGATAACTTTCCTAGCTTATCTTGGAAGTGTGTGCGAAAGGGGAACGATAGAGATAGAGAGACAGACTGCGAGGGTGGGTGCAATGTTGTTGCGTGAGCATAGAGGTCGTCGATATTGGTATTTTCATGTACACCTTTTTTCCTAGATTGAGTGACCCCGATGATCTCCTGCTTGAAGTGCAGGAAGGCTTCAAACCTGTGACAAGGTGCCAGACAGCCTCTGCATAAAGACCTTAGAATGTACAGCGGCCCTCCTAGAGGGTTAATGCAAATGTCTTGTTCGAGCTAGCGAGCCCACCATGCATTACTCTCTCACTGTGTTCCAGTGGCTCATTTACCTATTCAGTACATACAAGGACAACACATTCTCTCTTCTCCACCTGAGGCCAATCTGATATGGCTCGGGATGATGGGGAGAACCTCCAACAAACTCTCCTTTTGTGTTCCCAACACTTATTCTCAGTGCTCCAAATACGCTTTTCAAGTGGGAGCATTTTACACACTATTTTTAAAGTTGGGAGTAAAATGATTTTTAGGCAGTAAAAAATAAGTTGCTATCCGAATGCGAGTATATAATAAGCAAGTCAAAATATTTTTGTAATAAATATTTCTTTGCACCAAGTTGTACATTTCTACCTCTTCAGATCAGGCAGTAATAAAAGGTTATTCCTGTGCCACTACGCATACTACGGAGACAAACATATTCGTGGGGATGTGTGGATGAAGGCAGGGGGACAGGCATGTTTCCTATTTGTATTGGGAGTATTTTTCCCCACATTTTAATTTTTTTGTCAAGTATTTGCCTATTTTCTGGAAGTAAAAATGGCTGATACACCACATATCTGTAGAGCTGCTTATTCTACACACAGACAATTCCTGGCTCTGACACCTCCTTCCGCTGGCTCGGCTTTACCAGAACTCCCTCCTCCAACAGTAGGAGGGAATCCAATATGACCTGGTTGCCCACACAACTTCCAGGCACTCTTGAACACATCTGAAGGCCACGACTCATCCAACATCACTTTTAGACTAGCAACTACCTCATTCATTCTTTTGATTCAATTTCCTACTAGTCAGAACAATAAAAACGATACGATCAGCCCAACTATCACTATATACTGGTGATGTCTGCAGTAGAAAAGAAATATAATGTTGACAAATTGCTTGGCCTTAAAACTCCACTACTGCACTGGCATACGGCTCATACCCCAAATACTTAACACGCGGATGCCTCTTCACGAGTTCACTAAAGACAGAGGACAAATGTACTTTAAACCCAGAAGCTTGCATAGAGTCTCTATCCTAGGACCGAGAGAGCCAGATATGGACAGCCCTAAATTGTAATGCACCCAATCACATGTGAACATTTTTCTTGTGTTATCGCAAGGATTTTAAAAGCAGTTAAATTGTTATGAATTTGGATATTACATATTATTAACATTGTGAATTATTATGCTTTCCGTTTCTCTTTTCTTGCTCATATATGTTTTTTATTGAAGAAACTAACATTTTGATTGTTCATGTGCTTAAAGTTTGTAATTAATTAAATGCACAATAACAAATGTTTAAGCCAGTATGCATTGCTCAGTGGCTCTGAACTGAGGTGAACTTCCAAAAAGGGCTACTGGGTGGCACTGTGGCTTGGCAGAAACGGCCTACAATACCCTCACATTTCAGGTAAAGGGTATTTTTGCCATGCTTTTTCAAAACTTTTAACACGGATGGTGTTTATTGATGTATCATTACACCAATCGTAAAGTATACACACAGATTCATCCAAACACTTTCGCAAAATAAAAATAAATAAAAAACACAGTAAGATTAACCAATATGTGCACAATTGATATGCTCTTTAGTATTGGTTCCTGGAGTCGTTTTTGTAATGATAAGGAAAACGTTTTGTGTGTGTTGTGTCAAATTTAACCCCTCCAAAACCAAAGTCGGTCCCATCGGTCACCCCACTAAACAACAACTCGTCCAACAATGGCTCAATGATGAGAGCTGAGGAGAACTTGATCAGAAACTATGTGATGCAGAAAACCCTTAGGCTGCTAACATCAACAGAAGCCTGTTCCAGAAACACATAACCAAGAAGCCCCAAAAGCCCGTCTCAAACCCTTCATCCTACCACAGGACTTCCGGTCCATAGAACAGGCCCTTGTGGTCTCGCACACCGATGATGGGGAGGGAGATGGGGTGAATGCCCTCCTGACAGGGATCCCTGTGGCTCATTTTGCTCCCCTAAAATCAATCCAAAACACTGCAGTACACTTTATTACAAATGTGACGAAATGTGACCGAATCCTACACGAACTACATTGGCTTCCTCTCTGGGCCATGATACTATTCAAGAGTACAGGTATCATCTACAAAGCATTCACAACTAGCACACCAGTGTACCTGGCGGCTCAGCTCCACATAGCTGGACATGTTCCTTGCGCATCAAATCGACCAAGCAGCTCGAATCAAAAATCTTCTGCAAAAAAAAAAAAATACCTGCAAACAATTCTCCTCTTGCCAATCACCCACCCTCTGGAACTCTATACCAGTATCAACTCGGAATGCCTCCACAATTCTCCAGTTTTGCAAATCTCACAAAATGTGACCTTTTCAACACCACCTGCCCAAGGACCAATCCCAATGGGCGTACAGAATCGTAACTCACAGTACTGCGCTACTGTTAAAATAGGCCATTCAAAATGCTCGATACCCACACCCTGTACAGCACTCCGTTGATCTCTAGCTAGATCTGCACTTTAAACAATAGACAATGGACTATGGGGGCCTGGGATGCCCACAAGGTTGTTGAGGAGCTACCCACTCCGCACTCCTTCATGTGTCCTAATAGATGGGGCAAGCACCATGAAACCCTTACAACACCGAGGGAGAGCTGGTAGATGAGGATCCCTACTGAGTAGGCACCAAGGCTTCGATGGACCCACTTACCCTTCCAAGAGGCATGCATCAGATAAATTCTCAGGAAAAACGTCCCTCAGAGCAGACAATAGACCCCTAGAAACATTTGTCCTCATCATTTACGAACTATGGGAACATGCATGAAGCATCCCATTCTAGTTTCCCGCAACGTGTTCGTTGTAGTACACCCAGTAGTTGTAACACCAGCAAGATGCGATTGTAACCCAATGATCCATCTCCAAGCCACGAATCCATCCTCAAGGTATCCCTGAGCCTAAACTCAATCTCCATCCCCAAGACAGTCCCCAACCCCAAGGGCAGCCCTGCCTGTGAGTAGTCACCTGGGTCAAGCATCTCGCATCAGGCACTCCCCATGTGACTTACCGGCCAGCGCAGCTCCATGGTGAGAGGTCTGCGGGGATGTTCTCAGGGTCGCCTCCTCCTGGCGTCCCTTTTATCTCCTAGGACTGTCCTTTTGGGCGTTTAGCTCCTGCAAGACACAGACCACTTTCAGGTGTCATACACCTCTCTCAGGGTATGTTATGCCTAATGTAGGTCTGGGGCTACGAGTCTCCCTCGGTCCCACCCCCACCGTGCTTCCCTAGCAGTCCTCAGTCTCTCACTGCCTCTGAGGAGCATGTAGCACTCCTCCCTTCACTGGTGTCTTGTTGCACTTTCCCTACGGCCCCCTGTAATCCCACTCTAGGTGTACACGCCTGATACCGTGTTACTCGGACCCTACCCACCCCCTCCCTGCCCACTGACACCCCTCTCCTGGTGCACTCTCTCCAGCTGTCTACTGTCTCCTTCCCACCTCTGAGTAGCTCCTTGGCTGTGCCCCTTCCTGCTGCCTACCTCCACTCGTTACTCCCCTCTTCCTTCACACGCTCTGTGCCTCTCTCTTTCCTCCCAGCGTCCTTACACTATGCCTCTGCAGCACCCCTGTGCCCCCACTGGCAGATCCCTGCACACTCACACCCCTCTCCTGGTGCACACTCACACCCCTATCCTGGTGCACTGTCTCCAGCTGTCTTCTGCCCCCTTCCCACCTCTGCGTAGCTCCCTGGCAGTGCCCCTTCCTGCTGCCTACCTCCACACGCTCTGGACCTCTCTTCCCTCCCAACGTCCTCACACTATGCCTCTGCAGCACCCCTGTGCCTCCTGCACACTCACCCCCTGTGCCTTCTCTCGCAGGTCCCTGCACAATCACCCCGTGTCTCCTCTCGCAGGTCCCTGCACACTCACCCCCTGTGCCTCCTCTCCTCGCAGGTCCCTGCACACTCACCCCCTGTGCCTCCTCTCCTCGCAGGTTCCTGCAAACTCACCCCCTGTGCCTCCTCTCCTCGCAGGTCCCTGCACACTCTCCCCCTGTGCCTCTTCTCGCAGGTCCCTGCACACTCACCCCCTGTGCCTCCTCTCCTCGCAGGTCCCTGCACACTCACCCCCTATGCCTCCTCTCCTCGCAGGTCCCTGCACACTCCCCCCCCTGTGCCTCCTCTCCTCGCAGGTCCGTGCACACTCTCCCCCTGTGCCTCCTCTCGCAGGTCCCTGCACACTCACCCCCTGTGCCTCATCTCCTCGCAGGTCCCTGCACACTCACCCCCTCTGTGCCTCCTCTCCTCGCAGGTCCCTGCACACTCACCCCCTGTGCCTCCTCTCCTCGCAGGTCCCTGCACACTCACCCCCTGTGCCTCCTCTCCTCGCAGGTCCCTGCACACCCCCCCCCCTGTGCCTCCTCTCCTCGCAGGTCCGTGCACACTCACTCCCTGTGCCTCCTCTCCTCGCAGGTCCCTGCACACTCACTCCCTGTGCCTCCTCTCCTCGCAGGTCCCTGCACACTCACTCCCTGTGCCTCCTCTCGCAGGTCCCTGCACACTCACTCCCTGTGCCTCCTCTCCTCGCAGGTCCCTGCACACTCACCCCCTGTACCTCCTCTCGCAGGTCCCTGCACACTCTCCCCCTGTGCCTCCTCTCCTCGCAGGTCCCTGCACACTCTCCCCCTGTGCCTCCTCTCCTCGCAGGTCCCTGCACACTCTCCCCCTGTGCCTCCTCTCCTCGCAGGTCCCTGCACACTCACCCCCTGTGCCTCCTCTCCTCGCAGGTCCCTGCACACTCACCCCCTGTGCCTCCTCTCCTCGCAGGTCCCTGCACACTCACCCCCTGTGCCTCCTCTCCTCGCAGGTCCCTGCACACTCACCCCCTGTGCCTCCTCTCCTAGCAGGTCCCTGCACACTCACCCCCTGTTCCTCCTCTCCTAGCAGGTCCCTGCACACCCCCCCCTGTGCCTCCTCTCGCAGGTCCCTGCACACTCACCCCCTGTGCCTCCTCTCCTCGCAGGTCCCTGCACACTCACCCCCTGTGCCTCCTCTCCTCGCAGGTCCCTGCACACTCACCCCCTGTGCCTCCTCTCGCAGGTCCCTGCACACTCTCCCCCTGTGCCTCCTCTTGCAGGTCCCTACACACTCCCCCCCCTGTGCCTCCTCTTGCAGGTCCCTGCACACTCGCCCCCTGTGCCTCCTCTCCTCACAGGTCCATGCACACTCACCCCCTGTGCCTCCTCTCCTCGCAGGTCCCTGCACACTCACCCCCTGTGCCTCCTCTCCTCACAGGTCCCTGCACACTCACCCCCTGTGCCTCCTCTCCTCGCAGGTCCCTGCACACTCACCCCCTGTGCCTCCTCTCCTCGCAGGTCCCTGCACACTCACCCCCTGTGCCTCCTCTCCTCGCAGGTCCCTGCACACTCACCCCCTGTGCCTCCTCTCGCAGGTCCCTGCACACTCTCCCCCTGTGCCTCCTCTTGCAGGTCCCTGCACACTCCCCCCCCCCCTGTGCCTCCTCTTGCAGGTCCCTGCACACTCACCCCCTGTGCCTCCTCTTGCAGGTCCCTGCACACTCACCCCCTGTGCCTCCTCTCCTCGCATGTCCCTGCACACTCACCCCCTGTGCCTCCTCTCCTCGCAGGTCCCTGCACACTCCCCCCACCCTGTGCCTCCTCTCGCAGGTCTCTGCACACACTCACTCTTGCCAGCTCTCCTGCCCCGTTACCTCTCTCTGGCTGCCCTCTGTGCCCTCCAGCCTCTCTGCCACTCCCCTCTGTTCCCTTTGCACCGTCTGTCTCTGCGCCCATAAGTTCCCCTGGCGCCTGTCACACTGGCTCACACCATAACTCTCTCTCGCTTCCGCACTCCGGGCCACGCCCCGCGCCCTCCATTGGTCAGGCGACGACCCAAGCACTGGCCGTTTGGACCTGTGCGTGTCACGCCTCCCTCTGATGTCACTTCAGCGAAACGCCTGTAGAAACCCATCCATTCAGGTCAGGAAGTAAAGCCTGCGGCTCAAGCCTCGCTCTGGCGACAACAGTTGACTAGATCTTTTGATTCCAAAACCAGGAGTAAAAAGTTAATAAAAACGGTCGTTCCTCTCTGTCTACCCTGAATTTTAGGTCAAGGCAAGGTGGCTGCGATGTTGCATTAAAGTCCTTAATTGGACTACCAGCAGCAAATATTTTATTAAATATTTTATTATGGAGAAGTTAGGAAAAAAAGTGTAAAGCAAAAGTGGCCCCAACTGTACATGCTTGAACCTAAGAGGGTGCATACTTGCCAACATTCTGTGACCAAAAAGATGTATGATTTTTCAAGTTTGAAAAATAATAATTCCCATAACAATGACATCACAGGAAAATACAAAACATACAAACAGCACAACATGGAAAGATGTTGAAATGTTAAAAATGTATAATTCTGAATGCTAACACCAAATTGTCGGCAGATGCTGTGGGATGGTGTTACACTCTGACACATGCTTTGACTGCTGGTTCACCTAAGGGTTGTACCCGCAAGAGTGCAGGACAGAGCCACGCAGCTGTCAGGTTAGTGGACTGGCCTGAGTGCAATCTAAGTAATCACCTACCAATCCACTGTATAGAAAGAGTAATTAATGTGTTGCATGCTCTGTCCTGGAACCTGCCTTAGAATCACATAAATTACTTGCCACTGTAAAAAGCAGTAGAATCTGTCACTGAAATCTGTAGGCGGTAGGGCTACTTCAAAAGCAGTAGCCTACTGCCTAAATCTGTAGGGTTGGCAAGTATGAGGGTGATGGGTGGGCGTTATTTAATTCGTGTTGACACATGACTTTTTTCCCCTGCAGTGCTTAACTTACATTTGTTTTTATAAAAATTATACATGTTAACTGTACAGGTCCACATCCACCATCTTTTGATAAAGATGGTGGATCTCCCCATCTCCTCTCCTACCCTTATCTCTGACTATCTTTCTCCTATCCAGGAGTGGTGTGCCACCAATGACCTCGGCCTTAATGCCAGTAAGACTGAGATTCTCCTCATCGGCACATCTGCTCCCTCCTTTCCTTCAGCTCTCTGGCCTGCCTCTCTTGGCCCTCTTCCTGCTCCCACCTGCAAGGCAAAAAACCTCGCGGTCATCTTCGACTCCACACTCTTCTTCTCCCCTCACATCTCTGACATCACTAAGAAGTCACACTCTGCATAGTCAAACTGCCTTCTCTGGTTCTCAGCCACCTGGACCGCAGCTGTTCTGGGCAGTTTCCTCCCCGTAGCACTCCCTGCTTCTGGGCCCACTGGGCTGTGTTAGGCTGTGTTAGGGATTTCAATCAGGCACACACCCAGGTCTCACCTACCATGTAGTGCGCAATGAAACCCTTATTTGATTTGTGTCTATAAGTGATAAATTCAGTGATATACCACTCGTATCACACCCTTCTCAAAATACCCCACTGGTCGCACTGAACCGGGAATCAGGCTAGTTTGTAAAGGTAAATATTTATTTATTTAATATTGAAATCACACATAAGTTATATATATATACATATATATATATATGGGACAGCAATCACCTAACAGTTATAAGACAATTCAGAATATAAGTCAAGCAATTGAATTCACTTATAAAGATGCAGCAAATGTAAATTCGCTGTAAACTTTTACTATGCGATTTTTGATAAAAACGGGTCAAATGCACTGTTCTGATGCGATTTTTACTTGTGGATGTAGCTAAGGGTCTTAGGTATCAGTGAGAGTTGAAATGTCGTTTCTATCTTTAAAATTGAAGACGTTATAGAGGTTTTAGTGAGAGGCGTTTTTGCAAAATAGAACAGGAATTTGTTTTTAAAAAGACAGATAAGTTTAATTACACTATATTAATGACTATAAAAAAGAGGAGGCCACACATGAATCTTCACAGCTACATGGCCAGCGCAACCATTCACATGGTGGGTACTCGATTTCGTTCTGGGATTTACTTTAGTTACTCAAAATCACTAAGGAGTTATGGTTTTGTAACACAGATGAGAAAAATCAGTGCAAGAAGGATTCTAACGATACTAGGGTTCTGAATTTAAAGATGGGATGGATTTAGATTGGGATAAATCAATGCAGATATACTATGGGTCACTGTTCTTCCTATTAATACTTACAGTCTTTTGTAATTAAATTGGACCGTCAGCTCTGGTCATTGGATTGGATCAGGGCTACCGGCAGCACCTCTGGAGGGATTGGATCAGCGGTGCGGTTCTGGTCAATTTTGGACCGCACCTCAGACTGGATTTGGATGAGCCCTTCTGGTCACTGGACACAGCAGATTACAGGACGCAAGTTTCATCGGGCAAGCCTTAATGGTAGCGAGCCAAGCTGAATCAGAATTATTCTTTTAAGTTTTGGATGTTTGAAATTGGGTCTAGCTAGCAAGAGTTCAGCAATGCTAAAGTCTGGAGTCTGCAAAGAAATCTGGATCTTCAGAGAAGTCTGGAGTCAGCTACAAGATGAAGAGTTCTGGAACAAGGTGCTGCGTGTGTAAAGATTGGAGGGGGGTCTGCACTTCCCCTCTCTATATGGTAGAGGGGAGGCACAGAGACCCCTGCCAAGATTCTCTATTACGGTAGCAATGGACAAGCAATCAAGGCCTAGCTTCTCGGGAGGTGATGCAAGCTGGTTCTTAAGTACAGTGTAGTCTCCGAGCACCCACAAAGGAATGTCCACACACTGCATCGGTTAAAACACAGTCTTTATATAATTAATATTCAAGGTCACATACACAATCACGATAACTCACTTTGTACTCCGAAAATCAACAATGGTAAATATGTACAATTCTAAAGTGGTACCACTAACGTTATTAGATCTCATTAAAGTGCATACGGTCAGAATGACACACAGATCAAAATAAAGAGGAAACCAGCAGTAGAGAGAGGAAGGAAAGCAAGATGATCGAGCAATAGGCAGAATACTGGTAACTACAGTTAAACACAGTTCTGTGTGGAGATCCCCCCACCTGGGCAACCTGTAGAAGAAAGATACAAGCCCAGTCCATATATTGTTCACACTAGACTTTCCAATAGTTCTGCAACCCCAAAGTACCTGGCGTTGTAGCGTTCCACGTCGGGGAAATCAACAACCCTTCTTGAGTGTCCTCCCTTTCAGGCAGGAGTCACGGGTCGTCGAACGTCCGACATAGAACAGGTCGAGCTACGACGGTGAAGTGGCCGCGTCGTTCCTACCGGTGCTCGTTGACGGGGAATCGTAAACGTCCGGCCAGGAAGAGGCGTGCGGGGCACCTCGCTGTCGATAGTTCTGGACCGCAAAGAGTTGAAGAACTGTGGCCCAGCAAGGGCGTTGAGTCGTCTGCATCTCTGTGGTCTTTTGGTGGCGGGAAACCCACCGGTGGATGCTCCTCGGCGCATCGACGGTCAGGCCTCCTCCAGCAGGGTACAGCAGCGACGATGCGGACAAGAGCGTCCTTGGATCTATGAAGTTCTTAGGCAACAGGAGCACGGCGGCTCCAGTCGGCGACGGCGGTCGTCGACAGTGGCGGACAACAGTCTGGGCGCTTCTCCTTGGAGTTCCGCAGCAATCCCCGTATCGGGTCGGCAGCCTGTCGAAGGTCTGTCTACCAATGAGCTTAGGCAAAGATCAGATGTGCACGATGGTCCCTCGTAGCTCGGGAAGAGGGCGCCTTACCAGGTCCTCTCTGGGTCAGTTTTGAAGCACAGCAGCTTTCAGATTGCAAAGGAGAGCAACAGCAATTCTTCTCGTCCAGCAGGGTGTCAAGATCAAGCTTCAGTTACTCCAGGTACTCGTTGTAGTGGACTTCAGCTTCTGAACACGATTCTTAGCAGTGAGAGGTCCCCAGATATACTGTTGATATCCCATTCATTCCGTTGGGTCACACTCAAGCATCCAATCACGACTATGGTCATTCATGCAGGCAGGCAGCCAATCAGGCACACAAGGCATTCAGGCCATTCACTTCTCTCCGGACACTCACAACAAGTTATGTGTATTGGGACAAGTACTGAGCCATTCAACACTCCAAGCTGCATTCACCGGTTTCGGGCAGGCCTGTCTCAACCATTGTGTCACCCACCAGATACTAGACAGCCACAACATAGAATGTATATTCGTCACACACTCCATTCACCCAGGTCCCACCCACAGGCGTACCCACAACACACGGTCGTTGAGAAGGCTCCAGCCAGTCTGGTCGGCACTTCCCCACACTACCATATATGGAACTTCCACCCAACAGCCAGTCAGGGGGAAGGGACAGAGGCAGGGCTTCCCGGTACTTCGGGAAGATCAAGGTAACAGGTGATGGAAGGCAAGAGGCCATGGGGGCCATTTTGCCTCCACCCAGAATCTACCGATTCCAAATGACAGGGCCTGGGCATCCCAAAATGGAGGACGCTCAGGGCACCAGGCATTTCAGCATGGAGCTGCCACCAGACCGTACCCTGCTCTGTGAGTCACCCACAGGTACCCAAAAACATACACTAGGGGCGCAGGGTAGCACCCCTACCCATGGGTGCCATAAGGGTATCCCAGGAGAGAGAGAACTGCGCCGCCAGGAGTCCCACATGAACTCCTGCGTGGAAAACACGACAGAACACACAATAAAAAGCAGTAAAGGGCAAGGATACGGATGCCCTGTCCCTCCGATGCATTTCCAGCATCACAGCGTGGAAATTTGGATGGGTTCAGGAAGCAGTGTGTCCTATGTGTTGTGAAGTTCCTATATTTATACTATCAAATGCCATCCCCAAGTTTATGGTGTGGGCAGAATTTCAAAACACGCCCCCACGGCTGTGGGTGGCCACAGGCACATGCTTTGTCCTGGTTGGCGGTCTGAACAGAGCTGTCATCTTTATGATGCGATTTAGGAACTCCCACATTGATTTTGACCACAATATAGCTTTCCCATAAATACACATGTTTGCAATTATGCCCTCTACTAAAATCAGACACATGCATTACATTACTTATAGTTCATCCTGTCGTCTAATTCCCATCTCGGTGAGAGCTGTCTTTCTGTCTGTAGCTTTGTGGTAAACTACTGTCACCCTTTTTAAACAAGGGGATGATAATGGAATGCTTCCAGGAATCGGGAATTATCTGCCTAATGTTGATGTTTTGAAACATTTGGTGCAATATCTCAGTCCACAGATCGATGTTAAGTTTTAAGGATTTATTAGATAACCCATCAGGGCCTGGCGCTCTGGAGTGGCTTATCGAAGAGATATAGTATTGTATATCTGATCTTAGTATCGCAAGATAGAATTCTGAGACCCGAGCCTCCTCTTGTGTTAAATGGACAGAAGCCGTAGAGGCATACATAGCCTTGAAGTACACAATCCATGCCGATTCGGATACATTATGACCCTGGATTAACGTTTGTGGAGTGCTAACAGCTTCATTGAGGGTTTCCCAAATTTGTGCGGTGTTTTGATTACACATTAGGTTGAGCATCTGCTCCCCTTCCTTTTGCCATAATGTTGCGCGATGTTGCCGCAGCCAATTTCTGTAGTGCGTTGTTATTTTGACCAAGCATCTGTTCTAAGTTCAGCTGGCAACTGTACAGCTTTCCGTTTCAGTGCACGGTATTCAGTTTGTTTTATTTTTGACCTGTACATCAAATGAGTGGCTTTTCACTACTGTTGATGCAGAGGATTTTCGCTGATATACTATATGCTTCTGCATAAGATCAAAATAGCACACATTGAATTTTTCCCCAGCTAGTCAGGAATGGGTAAACGCAGATGTAAGCGAAGTAGCATATTGTGTAAGACTTTCTTCAGTCCATTTTACCCGATTGACACGAATGTTGGACGTCACGGTCCCAAGGTACTTTGTCTCTGTGTTTACCAAACCTTTCGGGGGTTTATGCCAAGAACTGGCCAATATAAGATGGTCACTAACTGAGACTGGCACTGTTTGAAACTGTCTTACCAATGACATCAACTTGGGATCCACATACACATAATCAATAATGGCTTGAGATTGCCCACACTGCCAGGTGAATTTTGGTGGATTAGCATCCATACATGAACCATTAAGCATTATCAAGCCGCGAGAAGAGATGATGTGGTTCCATTGAACAGATTCCCCAGCTTTCTCAGGTGAAAACAAATGCAAGTTAAGATCCCCAGCCAACACTGTATGTGCCACATCTGGGAGAAAAGTAACATAGGTCAACAAACAATCAAGATCATTCAAAAATTTAGAATCATCAATGCCTGCCAGTTCCAGTATATATTGACTAACACATACAGCAAGGCTCTGATGGAAATTATGGTTAATTGCAAAAATGGATTCAGTGAAAAGGTGGAAATCATTTTAATCTCTGAGCTAGTTTTCAATACATGTGATCAAACCGGCCATAGGACGACCTTTGTCCCCACACAAGGCAGGGGTGAAATGCATGATATGTCATTGCCAAATAGGGGACACGGTCAGCCATGTTTCTTGCAACAAAATGATGTCATAATTGTTTAGATGGGAATTCAAATTGTTAAACAAATGAGAGTGCCCGCGTGTATTCCACGAGGCAAACTTTATCACATCATTGTCACACTGCTGTGTTAGTTAACTTGTTGTCATGCAGTTACATACACATTGGGATGGCATAGACTGGACACATTCCTTCACATTACTTAAGGCAGATTTGGGAATGGAACCTTTCTCATAATTTTCACTCTCAGCAGGGCCCAATAATAAAATAAAACCCAGTTCAAATAGTTTGCTCTTAGCTGCCCAAATGATGTTACGTACCAGCCTTGATCGCAATTGCAAACAAATGGTGGTAAGCACATTCTCATTCAAAAACTCAATTTGTTCAATATCTGCTGAACCTATGTCTTCAAGTTCACGAACATCGGTAAATATTTCCAATATACTATGCCTATTTAGCAGATATTGGGATAGGGATCAGGTCTACACAGCAAGATTAGAGTGTTTTCATGAGTATTTTGTTTGGTGTTCGCCATTGGTTTTTTAAAAGGTTTCTTCTGGGGTGGTAGTTTTGGTTCCTCGGGCATTTTGACTTTGGAAGTTGATTTGGGCAGAAGAGCTTGAAGTAACTGAGCTATTTCATCACCCCTCCCTTCAAAGGAGTCAGATGTCGACTTCACCCGCACCGAGGAACCTCCTTGATTTTGGGTGCAGCAATGTTCATTTTGTACAACTGGGAGAGAACTCTGCTTCAATGCCACTTTTGGCCGAGTCTCAGTCTCGTTTAGATCTGTTACTTTTGGTTTAAGACTGGCAGCACTTGAGCCCGTGGCACCAAAGGTCACAGTTTTTAACAATGTTTTGGGGGCACCTATAGTGAGCAGTTGCACAAACCTGGACATATAGGCGTCCACTTCCCTTCTGATATCTTCCCGCTTATCATTTGAGCCACTCAAGCCTGCAGGCATATTACATTGCTTGGAGGCTAAGTGACAGACTGAGACCCTTATTTCAAACCTGGGGTCCTGTTAGATTTAGGTACACTCTGTAGCGCGTCCACAAGATCATCCAGGGGAGCATACTGCTCTTGTGAAGCTTTTTGGTTAGCCACTCCCGCTTTGATCTTTTTTAGATGGTTCAGTTCAATATATTTTTTTCTCACAACTTCTGCTGTGCCCTCCAGCCTCTCTGCCACTCCCCTCTGTTCCCTTTGCACCGTCTGTCTCTGCGCCCATAAGTTCCCCTGGCACCTGTCACACTGGCTCACACCATAACTCTCTCTCGCTTCCGCACTCCGGGCCACGCCCCGCGCCCTCCATTGGTCAGGCGACGACCCAAGCACTGGCCGTTTGGACCTGTGCGTGTCACGCCTCCCTCTGATGTCACTTCAGCGAAACGCCTGTAGAAACCCATCCATTCAGGTCAGGAAGTAAAGCCTGCGGCTCAAGCCTCGCTCTGGCGACAACAGTTGACTAGATCTTTTGATTCCAAAACCAGGAGTAAAAAGTTAATAAAAACGGTCGTTCCTCTCTGTCTACCCTGAATTTTAGGTCAAGGCAAGGTGGCTGCGATGTTGCATTAAAGTCCTTAATTGGACTACCAGCAGCAAATATTTTATTAAATATTTTATTATGGAGAAGTTAGGAAAAAAAGTGTAAAGCAAAAGTGGCCCCAACTGTACATGCTTGAACCTAAGAGGGTGCATACTTGCCAACATTCTGTGACCAAAAAGATGTAGGATTTTTCAAGTTTGAAAAATAATAATTCCCATAACAATGACATCACAGGAAAATACAAAACATACAAACAGCACAACATGGAAAGATGTTGAAATGTTAAAAATGTATAATTCTGAATGCTAACACCAAATTGTCGGCAGATGCTGTGGGATGGTGTTACACTCTGACACTTGCTTTCACTGCTGGTTCACCTAAGGGTTGTACCCGCAAGAGTGCAGGACAGAGCCACGCAGCTGTCAGGTTAGTGGACTGGCCTGAGTGCAATCTAAGTAATCACCTACCAATCCACTGTATAGAAAGAGTAATTAATGTGTTGCATGCTCTGTCCTGGATCCTGCCTTAGAATCACATAAATTACTTGCCACTGTAAAAAGCAGTAGAATCTGTCACTGAAATCTGTAGGCGGTAGGGCTACTTCAAAAGCAGTAGCCTACTGCCTAAATCTGTAGGGTTGGCAAGTATGAGGGTGATGGGTGGGCGTTTTTTAATTCGTGTTCACACATGACTTTTTTCCCCTGCAGTGCTTAACTTACATTTGTTTTTATAAAAATTATACATGTTAACTTTACAGGTCCACATCCACCATCTTTTGATAAAGATGGTGGATCTCCCCATCTCCTCTCCTACCCTTATCTCTGACTATCTTTCTCCTATCCAGGAGTGGTGTGCTGCCAATGACCTCGGCCTTAATGCCAGTAAGACTGAGATTCTCCTCATCGGCACACCTGCTCCCTCCTTTCCTTCAGCTCTCTGGCCTGCCTCTCTTGGCACTCCTGCTCCCACCTGCAAGGCAAAAAACCTTGCGGTCATCTTCGACTCCACACTCTTCTTCTCCCCTCACATCTCTGACATCACTAAGAAGTCACACTCTGCATAGTCAAACTGCCTTCTCTGGTTCTCAGCCACCTGGACCGCAGCTGTTCTGGGCAGTTTCCTCCCCGTAGCACTCCCTGCTTCTGGGCCCACTGGGTTGTGTTAGGCTGTGTTAGGGATTTCAATCAGGCACACACCCAGGTCTCACCTACCATGTAGTGCGCAATGAAACCCTTATTTGATTTGTGTCTATAAGTGCTAAATTCAGTGATATACCACTCGTATCACACCCTTCTCAAAATACCCCACTGGTCGCACTGAACCGGGAATCAGGCTAGTTTGTAAAGGTAAATATTTATTTATTTAATATTCAAATCACACATAAGATATATATATATATATATATATATATATATATATATATATATATATATATATATATATATATATATATATATATATGGGACAGCAATCACCTAACAGTTATAAGACAATTCAGAATATAAGTCAAGCAATTGAATCCACTTATAAAGATGCAGCATAGAAAACCCAGGAAAAAGAACAGTTTTGGTTTGTGAACAGATAGCGTTTAGGTTAATATTCCCCCTGCAAAGTTTGTAAATACAAATGAGCAATCCTACACAGATGTAAGTAATCGGCAGGTATTAAGGAATGAAGGACAATGTCTAGAGTTTCAATGATCTCTTCCCTCCCCAAACAAGAGAGACAACCGTTTGGAAAATGACACTTTTAAACTGACAGGTGAAATGGCTTGGTGAAACAATGCAAAAGGGTGCTTTGCTTAAATGGATAGAAATTCTGTGGAAAGCAACACTAAAAAGGTCCTAACACACTTGAGCTATAATATAAATAACAGTACACACTTTAGATCAGGATGAGATGGAAGAAGCACTTTGAAATGGGAAAAAGACATTTGCTAAAATGTAAATTCGCTGTAAACTTTTACTATGCGATTTTTGATAAAAACGGGTCAAATGCACTGTTCTGATGCGGTTTTACTTGTGGATGTAGCAAAGGGTCTTAGGTATCAGTGAGAGTTGAAATGTCGTTTCTATCTTTAAAATTGAAGACGTTATAGAGGTTTTAGTGAGAGGCGTTTTTGCAAAATAGGCGTGAAAATGGAACAGGAATTTGTTTTTAAAAATGACAGATAAGTTTAATTACACTATATTAATGACTATAAAAAAGAGGAGGCCACACATGAATCTTCACAGCTACGTGGCCAGCGCAACCATTCACATGGTGGGTACTCGATTTCGTTCTGGGATTTACTTTAGTTACTCAAAATCACTAAGGAGTTATGGTTTTGTAACACAGATGAGAAAAATCAGTGCAAGAAGGATTCTAACGATACTAGGGTTCTGAATTTAAAGATGGGATGGATTTAGATTGGGATAAATCAATGCAGATATACTATGGGTCACTGTTCTTCCTATTAATACTTACAGTCTTTTGTAATTAAATTGGACCGTCAGCTCTGGTCATTGGATTGGATCAGGTCTACCGGCAGCACCTCTGGAGGGATTGGATCAGCGGTGCGGTTCTGGTCAATTTTGGACCGCACCTCAGACTGGATTTGGATTCACTGGACACAGCAGATTACAGGACGCAAGTTTCATCGGGCAAGCCTTAATGGTAGCGAGCCAAGCTGAATCAGAATTATTCTTTTAAGTTTTGGATGTTTGAAATTGGGTCTAGCTAGCAAGAGTTCAGCAATG
The DNA here is from genome assembly GCF_040938575.1 of Ambystoma mexicanum. Classification (NCBI taxonomy): domain Eukaryota; kingdom Metazoa; phylum Chordata; class Amphibia; order Caudata; family Ambystomatidae; genus Ambystoma; species Ambystoma mexicanum. Next base: position 1,335,792,669 of record NC_090933.1, on the reverse strand, counting down.
CTAAAGTCTGGAGTCTGCAAAGAAATCTGGATCTTCAGAGAAGTCTGGAGTCAGCTACAAGATGAAGAGTTCTGGAACAAGGTGCTGCGTGTGTAAAGATTGGAGGGGGGTCTGCACTTCCTCTCTCTATATGGTAGAGGGGAGGCACAGAGACCCCTGCCAAGATTCTCTATTACGGTAGATAATGGACAAGCAATCAAGGCCTAGCTTCTCGGGAGGTGATGCGAGCTGGTTCTTAAGTACAGTGTAGTCTCCGAGCACCCACAAAGGAATGTCCACACACTGCATCGCTTAAAACACAGTCTTTATATAATTAATATTCAAGGTCACATACACAATCACGATAACTCACTTTGTACTCCGAAAATCAACAATGGTAAATATGTTCAATTCTAAAGTGGTACCACTAACGTTATTAGATCCCATTAAAGTGCATACGGTCAGAATGACACACAGATCAAAATAAAGAGGAAACCAGCAGTAGAGAGAGGAAGGAAAGCAAGATGATCGAGCAATAGGCAGAATACTGGTAACTACAGTTAAACACAGTTCTGTGTGGAGATCCCCCCACCTGGGCAACCTGTAGAAGAAAGATACAAGCCCAGTCCATATATTGTTCACACTAGACTTTCCAATAGTTCTGCAACCCCAAAGTACCTGGCGTTGTAGCGTTCCACGTCGGGGAAATCAACAACCCTTCTTGAGTGTCCTCCCTTTCAGGCAGGAGTCACGGGTCGTCGAACGTCCGACGTAGAACAGGTCGAGCTACGACGGTGAAGTGGCCGCGTCGTTCCTACCGGTGCTCGTTGACAGGGAAGCGTAAAACGTCCGGCCAGGGAGAGGCGTGTGGGGCACCTCGCTGTCGATAGTTCTGGACCGCAAAGAGTTGAAGGACTGTGGCCCAGCAAGGGCGTTGAGTCGTCTGCATCTCTGTGGTCTTTTGGTGGCGGGAAACCCACCGGTGGATGCTCCTCGGCGCATCGACGGTCAGGCCTCCTCCAGCAGGGTACAGCAGCGACGATGCGGGCAAGAGCGTCCTTGGATCTATGAAGTTCTTAGGCAACAGGAGCACGTCGGCTCCAGTCGGCGACGGCGGTCGTCGACAGTGGCGGACAACAGTCTGGGCGCTTCTCCTTGGAGTTCCGCAGCAATCCCCGTATCGGGTCGGCAGCCTGTCAAAGGTCTGTCTACCAAGGAGCTTAGGCAAAGATCAGATGTGCACGATGGTCCCTCGTAGCTCGGGAAGAGGGCACCTTACCAGGTCCTCTCTGGGTCAGTTTTTGAAGCACAGCAGCTTTCAGATTGCAAAGGAGAGCAACAGCAATTCTTCTAGTCCAGCAGGGTGTCAAGATCAAGCTTCAGTTACTCCAGGTACTCGTTGTAGTGGACTTCAGCTTCTGAACACGATTCTTAGCAGTGAGAGGTCCCCAGATATACTGTTGATATCCCATTCATACCGTTGGGTCACACTCAAGCATCCAATCACGACTATGGTCATTCATGCAGGCAGGCAGCCAATCAGGCACACAAGGCATTCAGGCCATTCACTTCTCTCCGGACACTCACAACAAGTTATGTGTATTGGGACAAGTACTGAGCCATTCAACACTCCAAGCTGCATTCACCGGTTTCGGGCAGGCCTGTCTCAACCATTGTGTCACCCACCAGATACTAGACAGCCACAACATAGAATGTATATTCGTCACACACTCCATTCACCCAGGTCCCACCCACAGGCGTACCCAGAACATACGGTCGTTGAGAAGGCTCCAGCCAGTCTGGTCGGCACTTCCCCACACTACCATATATGGAACTTCCACCCAACAGCCAGTCAGGGGGAAGGGACAGAGGCAGGGCTTCCCGGTACTTCGGGAAGATCAAGGTAACAGGTGATGGAAGGCAAGAGGCCATGGGGGCCATTTTGCCTCCATCCAGAATCTGCCGATTCCAAATGACAAGGCCTGGGCATCCCAAAATGGAGGACGCTCAGGGCACCAGGCATTTCAGCATGGAGCTGCCACCAGACCGTACCCTGCTCGGTGAGTCACCCACAGGTACCCAAAAACATACACTAGGGGCGCCATAAGGGTATCCCAGGAGAGAGAGAACTGCGCCGCCAGGAGTCCCACATGAACTCCTGCGTGGAAAACACGACAGAACACACAATAAAAAGCAGTAAAGGGCAAGGATACGGATGCCCTGTCCCTCCGATGCATTTCCAGCATCACAGCGTGGACATTTGGATGGGTTCAGGAAGCAGTGTGTCCTATGTGTTGTGAAGTTCCTATATTTATACTATCAAATGCCATCCCCAAGTTTATGGTGTGGGCAGAATTTCAAAACACGCCCCCACGGCTGTGGGTGGCCACAGGCACATGCTTTGTCCTGGTTGGCGGTCTGAACAGAGCTGTCATCTTTATGATGCGATTTAGGAACACCCACATTGATTTTGACCACAATATAGCTTTCCCATAAATACACATGTTTGCAATTATGCCCTCTACTAAAATCAGACACATGCATTACATTACTTATAGTTCATCCTGTCGTCTAATTCCCATCTCGGTGAGAGCTGTCTTTCTGTCTGTAGCTTTGTGGTAAACTACTGTCACCCTTTTTAAACAAGGGGATGATAATGGAATGCTTACAGGAATCGGGAATTATCTGCCTAATGTTGATGGTTTGAAACATTTGGTGCAATATCTCAGTCCACAGATCGATGTTAAGTTTTAAGGATTTATTAGATAACCCATCAGGGCCTGGCGCTCTGGAGTGGCTTATCGAAGAGATATAGTATTGTATATCTGATCTTAGTATCGCAAGATAGAATTCTGAGACCCGAGCCTCCTCTTGTGTTAAATGGACAGAAGCCGTAGAGGCATACATAGCCTTGAAGTACACAATCCATGCCGATTCGGATACATACAGCTTCATTGAGGGTTTCCCAAATTTGTGCGGTGTTTTGATTACACATCAGGTTGAGCATCTGCTCCCCATCCTTTTGCCATAATGTTGCGCGATGTTGCCGCAGCCAATTTCTGTAGTGCGTTGTTATTTTGACCAAGGCCGCTGTTCTAAGTTCAGCTGGCAACTGTACAGCTTTCCGTTTCAGTGCACGGTATTCAGTTTGTTTTATTTTTGACCTGTACATCAAATGAGTGTCTTTTCACTACTGTTGATGCAGAGGATTTTCGCTGATATACTATATGCTTCTGCATAAGATCAAAATAGCACACATTGAATTTTTCCCCAGCTAGTCAGGAATGGGTAAATGCAGATGTAAGCGAAGTAGCATATTGTGTAAGACTTTCTTCAGTCCATTTTACCCAATTGACACGAATGTTGGACGTCACGGTCCCAAGGTACTTTGTCTCTGTGTTTACCAAACCTTTTGGAGGTTTATGCCAAGAACTGGCCAATATAAGATGGTCACTAACTGAGACTGGCACTGTTTGAAACTGTCTTACCAATGACATCAACTTGGGATCCACATACACATAATCAATAGTGGCTTGAGATTGCCCACACTGCCAGGTGAATTTTGGTGGATTAGCATCCATACATGAACCATTAAGCATTATCAAGCCGCGAGAAGAGATGATGTGGTTCCATTGAACAGATTCCCCAGCTTTCTCAGGTGAAAACAAATGCAAGTTAAGATCCCCAGCCAACACTGTATGTGCCACATCTGGGAGAAAAGTAACATAGGTCAACAAACAATCAAGATCATTCAAAAATTTAGAATCATCAATGCCTGCCAGTTCCAGTATATATTGACTAACACATACAGCAAGGCTCTGATGGAAATTATGGTTAATTGCAAAAATGGATTCAGTGAAAAGGTGGAAATCATTTTAATCTCTGAGCTAGTTTTTAATACATGTGATCAAACCGGCCATAGGACGACCTTTGTCCCCACACAAGGCAGGGGTGAAATGCATGATATGTCATTGCCAAATAGGGGACACGGTCAGCCATGTTTCTTGCAACAAAATGATGTCATAATTGTTTAGATGGGAATTCAAATTGTTAAACAAATGAGAGTGCCCGCGTGTATTCCACGAGGCAAACTTTATCACATCATTGTCACACTGATGTGTTAGTTAACTTGTTGTCATGCAGTACATACACATTGGGATGGCATAGACTGGACACATTCCTTCACATTACTTAAGGCAGATTTGGGAATGGAACCTTTCTCATAATTTTCACTCTCAGCAGGGCCCAATAATAAAATAAAACCCAGTTCAAATAGTTTGCTCTTAGCTGCCCATATGATGTTACGTACCAGCCTTAATCGCAATTGCAAACAAATGGTGGTAAGCACATTCTCATTCAAAAACTCAATTTGTTCAATATCTGCTGAACCTATGTCTTCAAGTTCACGAACATCGGTAAATATTTCCAATATACTATGCCTATTTAGCAGATATTGGGATAGGGATCAGGTCTACACCGCAAGATTAGGGTGTTTTCATGAGTATTTTGTTTGGTGTTCGTCATTGGTTTTTTAAAAGGTTGCTTCTGGGGTGGTAGTTTTGGTTCCTCGGGCATTTTGCCTTTGGAAGTTGATTTGGGCAGAAGAGCTTGAAGTAACTGAGCTATTTCATCACCCCTCCCTTCAAAGGAGTCAGATGTCGACTTCACCCGCACCGAGGAACCTCCTTGATTTTGGGTGCAGCAATGTTCATTTTGTACAACTGGGAGAGAACTCTGCTTCAATGCCACTTTTGGCTGAGTCTCAGTCTCCTTTAGATCTGTTACTTTTGGTTTAAGACTGGCAGCACTTGAGCCCGTGGCACCAAAGGTCACAGTTTTTAACAATGTTTTGGGGGCACCTATAGTGAGCAGTTGCACAAACCTGGACATATAGGCGTCCACTTCCCTTCTGATATCTTCCCGCTTATCATTTGAGCCACTCAAGCCTGCAGGCATATTACATTGCTTGGAGGCTAAGTGACAGTCTGAGACCCTTCTTTCAAACTTGGGGTCCTGTTAGATTTAGGTACACTCAGTTCAATATATTTTTTTCTCACAACTTCTGCTGTGACTACAGTGGCGCTTTTAGAAGGAATGTTCAAAGCGTTAATGAACTGTTTCGTAGAACCAGTAATTGCACTCTTCTTAGTTTTAACATTCTTAGATTTTTGCACAGGGTCAACCCTAATTTCACTACCAGACTTCTTCAAACCCGAGTTTTTTTTCAAAGGGCATCCATAAGCTCCTTTGAGGGGTTTGTCAAAGATGGTGTAAATTTGTCTTTCATACTGAGTTGACGACTGGGTTGAGGGAATGGCCTCATCATTAACAGACAAAGAGGGATCAGTAATTATTTCTGTAAATATAGGAACAGCAGAATTCTCCGCCGAAGTCGAACAAGGCCATGAGGAATGAGTAGAAAAGGTTTGCCTTATGGGAGAGGCGGCATGATCAGTAACCAAAGCCTTGATTGGGGAAAGAGCTACTGTTTTTTGCTCACCACAGTCATTTCCCCTCAAAGCTCCAGCTCCATACATGGCCTACCAGGCTACAATAGAGGCCAGCTGCGCACTTTGCTTTGATCTTGTCATTTAGGGAGTCAAATAGCTTGACTAAGGTGTTCATAGTGGAGTTCATGGCTTCGAAAGCCAGATTCACCACTCTACTTCCTCTAGGAGAAAGTGACCCATCTTCTCCTTGCCTAGTTTGCCTGGGCGTAAGAACCAGGAAGGATGCTGATAGGCTAGACCTGGACGGGCTAGCCACAGGACACATATTTGGTGAAAACGATAGCTTTTCAGACAAAGTTTGAGAGGAATAATCAGTATGCATAGAATCCAAGTTAACTACTGCGACGTCATTGAAAGCCATAACAAAGCTCTCTCCAATTGAGGTAGCAACTGATGTCACAGACACCCCTCGTAACACCGTACAGTCTACAAGAGCTCCAGTCGCAAGTTTCACCACTTTAGCACACTCCACCCCCGCCCTCCCATTAGCAGTTCGCACTTGATTTAAACAAGCCGTTGGGGGAGGAGTATCAAGCACCTTTGCCATATTTGCTGGAAAAAACCCACGAATGTCTGAGGCACCCGGCCCATTTGATGGATTCGCGGGGGCTTTTGAAGCTTCCACCAAAAAGCGTTTCGGAGTGGAACAATTATTGTCATCAAAGAAACCTTTATGTGAGGTTGTTCGTTTTTTTACATCAAACCTTGAATTTTCACTCCCGTTAAACGGCAGTACAGGCATGCCTGTCCGCAGAGTGTAAATAGGCAAATTCATAGTGAGCGGGAGCAGGCACAAAAGAAAGCACACTCAAAAGCCCCAACTAGTTTAAGATCCACAGGGCGAGCACAAGCAAGAGTAGAGGTGTCAGAGACTGGAATCAGGCAAACAGAGGTAAAAGCCAAGCACCGGCGCCGTGCCGCTCCACGCCACGGCGAAGCGGCAAAGCAGTGCTTCACCGGTGCTTCTTCCTGTTGCGCGCGCGCTGGTGCACGCGGCTTCCTCACTTTGTAGCAACGCCTCAGAGGGGGCTGGGCTTCACAGTTAAAGTAACTAAAAATAGGGTATATAAAAGGGTATATGAGTTGTAGTATGTACTACGTATCTTAAATATTATGTAGCAATCACAGGGATGGTTTGATTGAAATACCAGCAAGTATAAACACAAAATCCACAAAAGTCCAGTGAGCAACGTTCAGGGTCCGGTGCAAAGCGGTGCTTCACCGGTGCTTCTTCCTGTTGCGCGCGCGTTGGTGCATGCAACTTCCTCACTTTGTAGCAACGACTCACAGGGGATGGGGCTTCACAGTTAAAGTAACTAAAAAAAGGGTATATAAAAGGGTATATGAGTTGTAGTATGGACTACGTATCTTAAATAATATGTAGCAATCACAGGGATGGTTAGATTGAAATACCAGCAAGTATAAACACAAAATCTACAAATGTCCAGTGAGCAACGTTCAGGGTCCGGTGCAAAGCAGTGCTTCACCGGTGCTTCTTCCTGGTGCGCGTGCGCTGGTGCGCGCGGCTTCCTCACTTTGTAGCCACACCTCAGAGGGGGCGGGGCTTCACAGTTAAAGTAACAGCAAGTATAAACACAAAATCTGCAAAAGTCTAGTGAGCAACGTTCAGGGTCCGGTACAAGGTGGTGCTTCACCAGTGCTTCTTCCTGGTGCGCTGTCTTTCTCATTCTATGGGATTTCATCAATTTTAATCATAACAGTTTGGATTAATAATTTCTAATTCGGTACACCTCTGGACGCTTATCAGTGAATCATGTACATACAATCTTAGGTTTGCAATATTAATGGTTCTGCTACCATAAGGATTTTTTCGTAACTTTGGTTCCTTAAGTGGTACAGATTTCATCAAAGTCTTAAAAGCATTGGCCTAAAATTAGGTTATTGTCTACCAATTCTCAGATTTATCCCTCTTTAGGTTGCTCAGGAAAAGAGTTTCAACTTTAATTACAAAGAAGGATTTAAAATGTCACAGCAGTTTTTTTTTCTTTGTACCTCCCCTTCAAGGCAACAGCTGTCCAGTCCTTTGATCACGGTGGGGTGTAGAGGGAAGCATCCTGTCCATCCCCCGCAGAGCCTGTCCTTTGTTCTTGGCTCAGCCTGAGACAAATGTCTGATGCGGTCTCATTGTGCTCCTTGTTGTCATTATGCGGGAACCATTAGCATCACTTAAGCCTTCCTGTAGCAAGGGGTTGTCAAACTGAAGTGTCAATCTTTCCCTTCCTGGGCTGTCAGATCAGAATTAAATAGTAGATTAGCTCCAGACTTGGTTCCTTTAAATTAAAGTCTTTTAATTTCACACATATAAAATATAAGTTTGTTTGTTTGTTTGTTTTATTCATTTATAATGCACACCATACCCGAGGGTAAGAGGGCGCTGCAGTAAAGGATATGCGAGGCATAGGTTACATAGTTACGTAGTTACACATACAATTAGAGATATATACAAGCTGTATCAGTAATACAGTGAGTTATATACAGGATATTATACAATTTACAGGTATCATATCAACATGGTGGAGATCGGAGAGGTGGTACTGGCTAGATGACCAATTGTTTCAGATAGTTAATGTAATTAGATCTGAATTTACGTAGGATCGCCATGGGGTGGAAGAAATGCCACAAACCTAAGGTGGATGTATGGTGGAAGGACTTACAGAAATGGGCGGAGGCTGAAACGGTGGCATGGCAAGATGCGAGTAGCCAGGCTGATGAGGGGGAGGTGGGCACCCTATTGGCCTGGAAAACGCTAATAACAGAATTGTTTGGAGTAATATCAAATCCAACATACTCCGAAGAGAACGAAACCCGGCCGCATGTGCCAAACATTGAAAGAGATTGACAAATAGACTCACGGGGCTGGGGGGATAATGGGAGCAGTGACTATGATAACTTGATGTGTAATTGAACTATTATGATTATGCTGCTTGTTTGGTTTTCGTTGTTTTGTTTGCATAAAATCAATAAAAGAAATTTAAAAAAAAATAATAATTAGATCTGAATTTAGGGTAGGATTTCTCCTTGTAAGGTATGCGGCAATGAGTTCCATAATTGCTCCGTCCTGACAGGGAAGCTAGTGCCTCCAGCCTTGGTCAATATAAATCTAGGAATGATCAGTGTGTTGGCATTGGAAATTCTTGATGGTCTGGAGGATCTTCTTTCTACAAATCTGTCAGTTAGATAGGGAGGAGCCACGTTGTTCAGGGCTTTTTATGTGAGGGAGGCCACTTTCAGAAAGATTTTGTCTTGGGTAGACATCCAGTTGTAATTTCACCTTGTCTTAGAAATGTGTGCTCATCTATGGATACCTAAAGCTGCTCTCAAGGCGTTATTTTGAAGAATTTGAATTCTATGTAGTATGTGTTTGTTAGCTCCGATATATAGGGCGTTGCAGTAATCGAGTCTAGATAATACAAGAGCTCTAGCTAGAATCATGCAGTTTTCATCCGAGATAAAGTGTTTACCTGCTCTGATGAGCTTACATGTGTAAGCTGTAGCTGAGGCCAATGGAAGCCTAACGTCTTCACTTCTCTGGCTACCTTAATGGTGTTCCCGTCAATCTCAAAGGCAGAGTAGTTCTGGCCTAGTTTTTTGAGATTGGAGTGAGTGCCCAGGATGATAAGCTCTGTTTTGTCATCATTCAGGCATAGACCATGAGTAGCCATCCATGCCTGAATGATGAGATACACCCTATTTACCAAGGCCAAATCCTCATTGTAATCCCCTGAAAGCGGGAGGAAAATCTGAGTATCATCTGCATAGTTAGTGTAGGTGATACCAAGAAGGTCCAGATCATCAAAAAGGGGCTTAGTAAATATGTTGTATAGTGTTGGTGATACACAGGAGCCCTGGGGCACACCGCATGAAATGGGGATTGGGTCTGCTACATCTAATGGGGAGAGCACCCTCACAGTCCTTTCACTGAGGAAGGATTCAACCCATATTATGGCTTCTTTGGAGAAGTATGCAGCGGATTTAAGGTGGTTTCAAAGGACCTTGTGATCTACAAGGTCAAATTCGGCCAAGAGATCCAAGAGTAGAAGGAGGGCTGTTTGACGTTTGTCTCTTAGCTCATCAATTTGAGCTTTCAGATCGATGAGAGCGGTTTCGGTCTCATGCTGTGGACGGAATCCCGACTGTTTTACTCCTAGGAGCTTGTGGTGTTTTAGGAATTTTTGGATTTGTGTGTAGGCGATCTTGTCCAGGATTTTTAGCAGAAAGGGGACTGTCGTGATGGGGCGGTAGTTGGTAGGGTTGAGGGGGTCTAGTGATTGTTTTTTTAGCAGCGGCATTACCCAGGGTTGTGTCAAATTGGACGGCACAGTGCCTGAGGTGAATGAAGCATTTCATTTTAAGTTTAGTTATGAAGGGGGAGAGTTACTAAACATAACTTCATAAGCACAGTTTATAAGGGATTTGGACATTTAAAAGAATTAGCCCTTCACAAACATGCTTTAAATAGGTGAATTCTGCCCTTTTAATCCGGAAACAGAAACACATTTTAAACTGGGTTTGACAGCTAATTTTCTCATGCAGCTGTCAGTCAGTGAGGCCTGGCCTTCCCTGAGCCACCTGTAGAATCTGTGAATACAGCAACTTTTCATTTCAATAGCTCACTGGGGAAATGACTGAATTTAGCGCCAAAACAGCACTTTGAAGGTTGCCATTGATTAGGAAGCTGTATTTAAAGGCATTTTTGGGTTTTAGCCCACATTTGTGGCCTTCATTCATGCGACAGGTAACAGCACCCACTGGCATTCTCCTGCAGGGAGTTCTGTTTTGACCTCAACTTTGCCTGTGTGTGGCAAGGTGGTGCAGCCTCTTTGTGATTTATGAACCATGCGCAGTTTTGCTGATTTGATGTGCACAGGGTTTAGCGCCTCTATTTTTGGCAGTTTTCTTTCCCCCATTTGGCAAAGGGATGTAGTGTGGTGCATTGGCATGGGTTGAAATATCCCACACACCCCCGCCCCGACTTCAGCATGATGTCCAGTCGTGGGTGAGTTGGGCACGTGGGATTTTTTTCGTCTGTCCATGTGAAGAGATCCGGTTGCTTCTCCCATCAGCAATTGATGCGACATGCTCTCCTTGCCGGTTCTGGTTGGAAGTGTGGAGCATCACTCCGGATCTCTTGAGTTTTTCCTCCCAGTCCCGAGGATGTCCTCCTTGGTGATTAGGTGGTTTTAGTTCCAGTACTAGAAAACAGAACATAGCACGGTTATGGAAATTTCCCCACTACTGTTCTCCGAGGGGTGTAGTGGGGCGGATGCATGCATTGAATACAATTTACAATATTCCCTGTCTATGTTTAATAATGATCGTAACACTCTCTTCGCACATACTCAATGAACATTTAATAATACTTTATAGATCTCTGGATTTTCCCCCTCTGGGTTTCCGGTTGGCTCTTCTATTTGCCGCAAAGTATGCCTGGGATGGCAACTCTTTAGCTGGTTTATGTGGACCCACTTGTCTTCCCCTCTGTCAAATTGCCCTTGGGGATGCGGATTCTGTAGGCGACTGGTGAAATTCTGTCCACAATTTCAAAAGGACCCCGCCAACTTGGTTCCTTTGGAAATTGTACAAGTAGACCCAGTCTCCTACTTGATATTCCTTTTTAGTTGTCTTAAGCTCATAGTGGGTCTTCATTGTCATGATGCCTACCCCCGGGCATCCGGATCAAGCCCATCAGCCCCAGGAGCAGGCATCCAGACATTTACAAAAATCCCAGCAGCCCCAGCTAGGGGCTGTCTGGGTTCAGTCCTGGCGCCGTAGACACCAGGCTCATAATAAAAATCAGTCCTGGCGCCATAGGCGCCAGGCTCATAGACATTACTTACCTCATGCAGACCATGCTGCAAATAAATCCAAGCCAACGTGAGGCCTGGATGGGACTATTTTACTACAGGGACTATTTTTTACTCGGGTGTGGTCCTGGGGAACTTCTTTCCTGGGACTACTTTGGAGGCTATTTAAACCACGCCCGAACAGCAGCACATGCTTCGTGTTATTCTGCATCCAGCAGCGTGACTCTCACCGTGCCTGCAGCCAGCATCCAGTCTTCTGCCACCCCAGCGTGCCTGCAGCCAGCATCCAGTCTTCTGCCACGCCCGCCTCGAATCCGGAGCTCCTAGAATAAAGAGGAAGAAAAGGACAAGGTTAGAAAACAAACTTATTTCAAATTCCTCACCTGATTCCGGATCCATTTCATCTCCCGACCTGGAAAGTACATCAGTCCTGCACCCGTCGCTCCGCCAGCTCCAGCACGGCGCCATACTCACCAGTTCTCACAGCATCTTTCGATCCGGCACTGTCTCCATCATTTCTTCGCCGTACTCCGGCACCTAGGGGCACAAGAATAACAAGGTGAGCCAAGGGAATCAACAAATACCTCTTACCACCATATACTCACCTGATTTACCACTGGCGGTATTATTCTCCATATCTTCATATGCCGCATCTGTAAAGAGGGAGAAAAACAACACGTTAACGCATGCAATAGTTACCGGACAGCGTTGGGTAACACAGACTCTTACCTGAACGCCAGCAGCAGCTACGAGACCTTCTTCTCACGAACTCAGTTGCAATTTAAGGAAGGAAGGGGACAAGAGTGAACATCGGGCACATTGATCTCTTTGAACTTGATACTTACCAATCCCGCCTGGGACTTCAGAGTCAATGCTTACCGGAACTCTCCCAACGCCTTCAAACCAGTGAAGTAACTGGTATCTACGCGCCTCTGCAAGACACGCAGGATGGAGAGCTCATCTTTTACAAACATAAGGTGAGGTTACTAGGGGATATCGGAGGTGATTAGTGGGGCAGAGCGGGAACAGTTGGGAGGCCATCACTAAAACCCACAGGTGGCTAATCCCTGTCTCCACTTGCAGGAAAATACTTCTTCGGGTCCAGCAGACAAGACTAGGCGGGCCAGTCCAGACAGTCATCTCTGCACTACGCATCACGTTGACGGAGACGGCAGCTGTCCGGGTCTGATCGACACCCCTGTGGGGTCCAGGTGAGCGTAACAGAACACAAAGCCTTTCTAAAAATACCCACCCGGGTGTTATGGAAACCTCGGAAACCGACCAACTGGCCCAATTATTGGGGGAACTTAGGGCGGAAGTACATGCCGCTCGCCAAGAGACTAATGCCCTCAGGAGAGAACTGATTGTCTCAAAGGAGCGCACTGATGATCTGGCTAGGCAACTACTGCAAAACCAAGCTGGGCAAACGCCCCTACCTGGATATGGGGGAAACCCAACCCCCGTTTCATCAAGCAATCCTGTGCAAGTGGTTTTACCAGGAAATATTCCGTTAGCTCCACCCGAACGCTTTGCTGGGGACCCCAAAAGGTTCGCCGTGTTTATGAACCAATGCCGCTTGCACTTTTTATGCAGACCAGGAGCCTTTCCAAATGACCAAGCCAAAGTAGCCTTTGTATTGTCATATCTTAGTGGCAGCGCAGCGGATTGGTCCATTCCGTTAGTCAACCAGGATGATCCTCTTCTCCGGGACTTTCAGGGTTTTCAAAGGAGCATGGAAAAACTATTCGTCAGACACTCACAGGGTCAAGCCCTGGACAACGAACTTTTATCCTTACGACAGGGTACTGAGGATCTGCTAACCTATATTGCAACCTTCAATAGATTGGTGGTGGAAACCGGGTGGCCGGAGTAAAAACGAATTACATTGTTTCATCGTGGACTTCGGGGAGAACTCAAAGACGTCGTGGCTCAAGTTGTGAACCCACCTCCGGATTGCACAGAATTTATAGACTTAGTGGTCCAGCTAGACCACCGACTTCAGAACCGAAAGACTGATCGAGCTAAGTTTGAGAATCGGGTATTGGTTAAACCCAACGTTGCACCCAAAGGAACAGATGCATCTGAACCTATGCAGATCGGGGGGGTTAAAGGACCCTTAACTCAAAAGGAAAGAGAAAGAAGACGACAGATGCAGTTGTGTCTGTACTGTGGAACCTCAGGACATTTTCTACGGGATTGCCCTACAAAACCACCCAAGAAGGTGGTAGGAGTTGCTGATAAAAGCCACATAGAGCCTGATTCGGGAAACAACCACGCCCGACAGGCGTAGAGGTCCGCTTGCCGAGCTTAAAGAAGGACACTCAGACCTTGCATCTGATCATCCCAATGGTCCTACTTGATCCCAGGCAGCCATCACGTATGCACGCAGTAAGGGCATACATAGATAGCGGGCCGTAGGAAACTATATGGACCACGAATTGGTGTCAAGGATGAATCTACCTCTTTGCAAAAAGACCACTTCGGATGTCATCACCACAGTTGATGGAACTGAGATTGCCTCGGGGCCTGTAACTCATTCCACTACAGAGATGACACTGTTGAGTCAAGATGGGCATCGAGAGACTATTGTGTTTGATCTAATCAAAGCCCCACAGTTCCAGATAATACTGGGGATGCCATGGTTGGAAACACATAATCCTTGTATAGAATGGCGAGAGAAGAGAATAACCTTCCTGGATTGTGCACACACCTGTTACCCGGAGAAAACTTTGAACAAAGGCCTGGCTACAGTCGTTAACCCAATCGTGCAGTTACCTCAGGAATAACAAGAATTTCAGGATGTTTTTCAAAGAGAACAGGCCAATACATTACCTCCTCACAGATCATACGATTGTCAAATCGACCTCCTACCCGGTGCACAACCCCCATGCAGTAAAATCTACGCCCTCACGGAACCTGAAAATCTTCACCTACGGCAATACTTGGACCAATACCTTGCTAATGGCTTTATTCGTCCTTCCAAGTCTCCTGCATCCTCAGCTTTATTCTTCGTGCCAAAAAAGGAAGATGACCTTAGAATGTGCATATATTACCGCACATTAAATCAGATTACGGTAAAAAACCGATACCCATTGCCTCTGATCCCCGAATTACTAGACCAAGTAAAGGATGCTTGTATCTACACTAAATTAGATCTCCGAGGGGCATATCATCTGGTACGTGTCAAGAAAGGCGACGAATGGAAGACTGCCTTTCGCACCAAGTACGGATTATTCGAATATCAGGTAATGCCCTTTGGGTTGTGCAATGCACCAGCAGCCTTCCAGTATTTTATGAACGATGTCCTTCGTGAATTCATTGACTTCTGTGTCGTCGTATACATAGATGATATTCTAGTGTAATCCTCCTCAGAATCAGACCATGTTAAGCACGTGCGTGCAGTCCTTGAGAAACTACGCCAGCACAAGTTATATGCAGAATTGGAAAAATGTGTTTTTCATGCTACGGAAGTTGAATCTCTTGGATTTATCCTGACTCCAAAGGGAGTCCGAATGGACTCTCGAAAGGTGAACGCAATTCTCAAGTGGCCATCACCCAGGTCAGTCAAAGGGGTACAAAGCATGCTCGGATTTGCTAATTTCTACCGCAGATTCATTCCGGACTTCTCCCATGTTGTACACCCCATCACAGCACTTTTGCGAAAAAACAAACGCTTCTTGTGGACCGAAGAGGCTGAAAAGGCCTTCCAAGAGCTGAAAGCGAAATTCACATCAGCACCTGTCTTAAAGCATCCACGCCCTGAGCTTCCATACATAGTAGAAACTGAGGCATCCAGTTTAGCCATGGGAGCTGCCCTGTCCCAGAAGGATCCTGAAACCGGTCAACTTCACCCAGTAGCGTTTTGGTCCAGAAAGTTCTCAGCACCTGAGTTAAACTATGCGATTACGGATAAAGAGCTATTAGCTATCAAATCCGCCTTTAAGGCTTGGTGGCACTACCTTCTTGGTGCCAGGCATACCATTACCGTAATCACTGATCACCGGAACCTGCAGTATTTAAAAACAGCCAAAGCCCAATCATCGCAACAACTTCGATGGCCATTGTTCTTTGCCAAATTCGATTTCGTGATCACTTATCGACCAGGCTGCAAAAATGGCAAAGCAGATGCCTTATCCCGAATAGGGATGGGAGAAGCATATGCAATACCGGAACCGGTGCCAATAATTCCTGAGCAAAGAATTCTTGGCATAACTACTCAACAGACACTAGAAGATATTCATCAAAAATCCAACAACTCTTCGATCCAGCAACCCTGCAGGACTGGATAATGAAAGGCCCGGACTACTCAGTCGTCAATGACCTACCTTACTATCAAGGACGACTATTTCTACCACACAAGACCTACCTTACTATCAAGGACGACTATTTCTACCACACAAGGAAATACAAGAACTAGTCATCTCCAATTACCATGACACCCTGATGGAAGGGCACCCAGGTATCGCAAAAACTGAAGCGAAAATTAAGAGACAGTTCTGGTGGCCCACTTGGCGAAAAGACGTAAAGTCATTTGTGATGTCTTGTGGCATTTGCGCCCAAAACAAAAGCCAGAAGAAAAAACCTGCTGGCCTTTTACAGCCTTTGGATATTCCACCTATACCATGGCCCACCTTGTCTTTAGACTTTATTACAGATCTACCTCCATGTAATGGATTTAACACCATCCTAGTTATTGTGGATCTTTTTTCCAAGATGGCCCACTTTATTCCTTAAAAAGGATTACCTTCCGCTTCAATTTCGGCCAAGGAGTTCCTCGAAAATATTGTTCGAATACACGGATTTCCTTCCGTATTGGTCTCTGACCGAGGCAGTCAATTCATTTCACAATTTTGGAAGAAATATTGTCAATTGGCGCAAATCGATGTGAGGTTATCAACCAGTCACCATCCCCAGACCGATGGTCAGACGGAGAGGACCAACCAGACCCTTGAACAGTACCTACGTTGCATGCTGCACCAGACCGAAAGCAATTGGAAGGATATTTTATGGATTTCCGAATATGCATACAATAACTCAGTACATTCTGGAACCGGACAAAGCCCCTTCTATACCATATACAGACATCACCCTCGAACCTCAGAACTCGATTCACCTCAGCACTTAGAAATGCCTGCAGTTAGTCATTTACACTCTACTATTACACAAGCCTTTAAGCAGGCAACAGAACATTTGAAACAAGCGAAAGAGAAATATAAGAAAAATGCTAATCAACATAGAAGCGATGCTCCACGATATCAGATTGGGGATCAAGTTTGGCTGGCTACAAAACACATACCTTTAAAAGGAAGTCGGACTTTTAATCCTAGGTATTTGGGACCTTACACTATTAAGGCCATTATCAACCCGGTGGCCGTCAAGTTGGAATTACCCTCTAATATGCAGATCCATCCTGTCTTTCATGTTTCACTTCTGAAACCAGTTCAACCCCACCTGACCCTATCCTAATAGATGGAGAACCTGAATTCGAGGTAAAGAATATCCTGGACTCTAAGTTGGTTAAATCAAGACTTTTTTATTTAATCGACTGGAAAGGTTACAGACCACAGGAAAGGTCATGGGAGCCTAGTGACCACATTCATGCACCTCGGTTGGTGAAGAAATTCCATCGGAACATCCCAGACAAACCAGGGCCAAGGGGAAGAACAACTTTAGGAGGGGCCTTGGGGGGGAGTGCTGTCATGATGCCTACCCCCGGGCATCCGGATCAAGCCCATCAGCCCCGGGAGCAGGCATCCAGACATTTACAAAAACCCCAGCAGCCTCAGCTAGGGGCTGTCTGGGTTCAGTCCTGGCGCCATAGGCACCAGGCTCATAATAAAAATCAGTCCTGGCGCCATAGGCGCCAGGCTCATAGACATTACTTACCTCATGCAGACCATGCTGCAAATAAATCCAAGCCAACGTGAGGCCTGGATGGGACTATTTTACTACAGGGACTATTTTTTACTCAAGTGTGGTCCTGGGGAACTTCTTTCCTGGGACTACTTTGGAGGCTATTTAGACCACGTCCGAACAGCAGCACATGCTTCGTGTTATTCTGCATCCAGCAGCGTGACTCTCACCGTGCCTGCAGCCAGCATCCAGTCTTCTGCCACGCCCGCGTGCCTGCAGCCAGCATCCAGTCTTCTGCCACGCCCGCCTCGAATCCGGAGCTCCTAGAATAAAGAGGAAGAAAAGGACAAGGTTAGAAAACAAACTTATTTCAAATTCCTCACCTGATTCCGGATCCATTTCATCTCCCGACCTGGAAAGTACATCATTCCTGCACGCGTCGCTTCGCCAGCTCCAGCACGGCGCCATACTCACCAGTTCTCACAGCATCTTTCGATCCGGCACTGCCTCCATCATTTCTTCGCCGTACTCCGGCACCTAGGGGCACAAGAATAACAAGGTGAGCCAAGGGAATCAACAAATACCTCTTACCACCATAGACTCACCTGATTTACCACTGGCGGTATTATTCTCCATATCTTCATATGCCGCATCTTTAAAGAGGGAGAAAAACAACACGTTAACGCATGCAATAGTTACCAGACAGCGTTGGGTAACACAGACTCTTACCTGAACGCCTGCAGCAGCTACGAGACCTTCTTCTCACAAACTCAGTTGCAACTTAAGGAAGGAAGGGGACAAGAGTGAACATCGGGCACATTGAACTCTTTGAACTTGATACTTACCAATCCCGCCTGGGACTTCAGTGTCAATGCTTACCGGAACTCTCCCAACACCTTCAAACCAGTGAAATAACTGGTATCTACGTACCTCTGCAAGACACACAGGATGGAGAGCTCATCTTTTACAAACATAAGGTGAGGTTACTAGGGGATATCGGAGGTGATTAGTGGGGAAGAGCGAGAATAGTTGGGAGGCCATCACTAAAACCCACAGGTGGCTAATCCCTGTCTCCACTTGCAGGAAAATACTTCTTCGGGTCCAGCAGACAAGACTAGGCGGGCCAGTCCAGACAGTCATCTCTGCACTACGCATCACGTTGACGGAGACGGCAGCTGTCCAGGTCCGATCGACACCCCTGTGGGGTCCAGGTGAGCATAACATTCATACTGTCTGCAGATCTTTCTAGATTCCGCTGAGTATACGCAAAAGAATGTTGAAGGTGTTTTC
This sequence comes from Ambystoma mexicanum, assembly GCF_040938575.1. Lineage (NCBI taxonomy): Eukaryota > Metazoa > Chordata > Amphibia > Caudata > Ambystomatidae > Ambystoma > Ambystoma mexicanum. Next base: position 1,335,774,212 of record NC_090933.1, on the reverse strand, counting down.
TCAGATTCTCAACATACTCATGAGTTGTGGAGCCATTTATCAAGGTCTGCTCTTGGGTTCTGTATAGCAGATGCTGGGGTAGCACCATCCTTCGTCCAGTCATCAGCTCAAATGGAGACATTTTTGTTGCAGAAGAAGGGGTAGATCTGATGGCCATCAGGACAAGGGCTAATCGAATATCCCAACTCGCCCAGAATCTGCCACAAGCTTTGAAATATGCTCACAATAGTTTTATTGTACCTATTAGCTCTGCCACTAGAGGACTGGCGGTATGCAATGTGTAGTTTCATGTTTACTCCAAGTATCTCCCACATCTTTGTCATCAATTCGCTGGTGAAGTGACTACCTTGGTCTGACTGAACCCTTTGGGGTAGTCCCAAACGCGAGAAGATGTGATTGATCATCAGGGCAGCTGCTGTTTCTGCCACGCAATTTGGGGCCGGGAGACATTCCACCCATTTAGAAAACAAGCATGTTACATTTAACATGTACTTGTTCCCCATAGAGTAGCGAAACACGGGCCCGATGAAATCTACTTGCAAATCTGACCAAGGCAGTGTCATCCCCCTCTTTTGGAGGGGAGCACGGTGTGTGAGTGATGTTGGCTGAAATTGTGCACACACAAGACACCCCTTCAAATATTGGTCGAGGTCCTGCCCCATGTGTGGCCAGTATGCAACCTCTCGTAAGATTTCTAATGTCGTATGAAACCCCCGATGACCGGCTGTGGCTGCATCATGGGCGTGATTTAGCACAAGGCTTCGGAATGAGGTAGGGACCACCCACTGGTCATGGCCAGATATGGATCTCCTCACCAAGGTTTATAGTCAAAGTTTCGAATACATAGTTTCGAAAATGCAATACTTTTGAAACAAAAGGATTGTTAAAAAAAAATTAGAATGCACGTTTTTTTCTTTTTTTGGGGGGGTCCCCCCGATACCCCTGTTTTTGGGGGGAAAAAACACACATTTGTCCTATACGAAACCCCCCATAAAATACATTTAAAAAAAAGCATTCCAATTTTATTTTTCTTCGATCCTTTTGTTTCCAAAGTATTGCATTTCGAAACTATGTATTCAAAACTTTGACTGGACACCCCTCACCAACAAACCACCTTGGATTCGGAACATTTTTGGACATTTCACCAACACTCTGAGGTTCTCTTGCCCAATGCAATTGGTATCCGTCAGGGGAAAGTTCTCAGGGTCCTCAATGTGTTGATAAAACTTACCAATTATTGGATCCCCTTGCTGAGCCATCTGGGGTCTCCTTACTCCACTGGGCAGTTGAGAGTTCATTGTGAGCCTTTGTCTGGGACCTAGTGATAGCAGTGACCTGGATTCCCTCAACAGGAACTCGATCTCAAGTAGATCCCCTTGGATGGCTCCGGTTTTGGCCAGCTGATCAGCTAAGTAATTTCCAGTTTTGTCTGGTCCCTCTACTTTAGAATGACCCTTGATCTTTTTCCAGTAGAGGGTCATCCCATTCGAGGTGACCAGATCATCAATATTCTGTATTAGTTTTCCATGTTTTAGTGGTTTATTGTTAGCACATAGCATGCCTCTGGTTTTCCAATTAACCAGGTGCTCCATGAACCTGTTCCATACATAATCTGAATCAGTGATTATGACCAGTTCGTGGAGTTGGTTTTGGACAGCAGTGAGGATGGCTTGATCCACAGTCATCAGCTCTGCCACTTGACTGCTAAGGGTGACGAATTTTGTACCCAGCTGAGGGTTCTGGGGTATCATTCACCCATGCATTCCCTATGCCGGCCACAAGTTCCTTTTCCCCGTTATTGTCAACATGGTAGGAGCATGCATCCACATAGACAGGGGGTATTCCCTCACACTTGTCTTCTTCATAGACTTTGTGTGGGGAATTGAGGTACACCTCCATTTTGTCCTTGATTTTAAGACTTTCGTCCTCGAGACAGTTTTCTCTGGCACAATCATGCAAGTCAGCCAGACCTTGCACGAGGGGACTCTTCTTGTTTTGGCCATATCTGACCTCCACCGGAAAGCCTTGTATTGACAGAATCCAGGAAGTAATTCAGGAAATACTCACATTTCTGGCCCGGATTCTGTCACTTTGAAGATATTGCAGAGGCTGATGTGGAGTCTCCACTATGATGTGTTCCCTCTGGATGAACGGGCGGTAATTCTTCAATGCCCACACCGTTGCTAGGAGTGCCTTCTCACAATCGTTGAATTTTTCCTCCACCGTTGCATAGGAGATTACTTTATTGACCCTGTCATGCTTTTGGTATAATACTGCAGTCAACCATGTATTTGATAACCCTGTCTCCAAGAAGAACTCCTTGTTTTTGACAGGGTAAGCTAGGCAAGGCGCTTGTGAGAGGCTTCTTTTGAGTTGTCTTACTGCCTCTGCTTGTTCTGGACCCCACTCCCACTTGACCCCCCCGTTCAACAGATGGATCAGGGTCTTGTGATCTCTGCGTAATCCTCAATGAACTTTCTGCTGTAATTAGTCAGTCCAAGGAGGCTCCTTAGCTCCCGCAGAGGTGTGGTGTCTTTTGGTTTCTCGGGTGCCTCTACTTTTTCTTCCTGTGGACAGAGACCCTCAGGAGTTGTCTCATGCCCCAGGAAGTTGACATGGGTCCTGCACCACTGTGCCTTTTGGAAAGATAGTTTTGCTGCGGCAGCCCTCAACTGTGTCAGAACATAACAGATCTCTGCTATGTGTTCCTCCACAGTTGAGCTTTTGATTAGGACATCATCTACATAGGCCAGGTTACCCCTTTCACCCAAGTCAGGCATGGCCTTATGCAAGAAGATATTAAATTAATTGCCGGAGTTGATGTATCCGAAGGGAGTCTGGGTCCAAGCGTACTGCTGCCCCCCGAAGGTAAATTCCAGCTTATGTTGGTCCTCCCTACTGACAGGTACAGTCTAGTACCCATTGGTCAGGTCAATGGCAGTATATAACTCTGACCCCTGGATCTGGGCCAGCCCTTGGTCAATGTAGGGAAGAGGCCATCGGGAAGTGTGGACCCGTTTGTTTATCTCCCTTAGGTCAGCACAGAGTCTCCACTGGCCATTCGGTTTCAAAATCCCCAGCACCGGATTATTGAAGGTGCTGTGGAATGGACAAATTATCCCACGGGATTCAAGGTTCTTAATTATTTTTGTAAGGGACTCCATGGATGCGAAGGCAACGGTATTGCTTCACAAACACTGGAGCAATGCCAGGGTCCGTGGGAATTGTTGTTGTATGGATTTCGGTGCGACCACAGTCATATGAGTCCACCGCAAAGAGATCCTGAAAATCTAAGAAAACTTGTTTCAATTTTTGCTTTGCTCCAGAGTCTCACAGGCATCATCTAGGTTTACTCTCTCTTCAACCATCTGCCTGAAGCCCGGAAAGACTTCTGGTTTGGCTATCTCAGGGGCCTCCTCCAGCTGGGTAGAGAAGTCCCTGGTTAAAGTACTGACTTGGACTGATGGCTTCAGGTCGGGAAGGCAGTCCTGGTGGACTTGAAAGATCACCTCATCCTTCCTGAAGTCACAGGTCATCTCTTCCTTACCATAAGGGCAGGAAGAGTACACCAGGAGATTTCCCCCATGCCGGGTGAAGATCCTGTCTGGTGTTGTGTCATTGTCGCTATCGCTGTCAAGACAGTCATTGGTGATTGGGCCTATCAGTTAATTACCTAAATCTATGGAAAAATGTCAGTCATCAACTGCCATTCCAATAATGGTGCCTGCGCCCAGAGTGATACTCCTAAGGTCGCTGTTATCCACCACTATTGGAATAGTGTTGTGTTCTGTATTGACTAGTGGTGTTGGGTCTAACCCCAACCCTTGCTGTTGGAAATGGGCATTGAGGTGAAAATATGCATCAGGATTTTGCAGTTTCTGTCCTCTTTAAATTTTTATTTCAAGTGGGAATTGTCAGGTCCGTTCTGGGATGGTGACTTCCTCTCAAATCTGAACTTCAACTGCATATGGCAGCAGTTGAGCTGACCGAAATGCTTTCTCTGGATCATCAAAGTCCATGGGATTACCCGCTAATCGGGACCAGGCTTTGAAGTTTATTAGGTCCAAACTAATGGCAAAGCAATTGAGAATGTCACTGCATAAATAAAATGCGGCAGGGACATCCGCACGACTCAACAATTATGGACTATGCTCTTGTTGCCTATAGACATTTTGAGCGTACACCTATGCAGGAGATGTTTGGAATTCGGTGTTTCCAGGTCCATTTCCCATTTGTCTATCAATTTAAATGTGGGAACGGCTGGAACTTTTGGGAGTTTTCCGAACATGACCTTGCTGGTGAAGCTCTTACCGTTGTTCACGCACACTCGGGCGAGAACAGAGTCATTCCCCCCATTTAACTGAATAGGGATGAACAACTGTTCTCCAATTTTCTGAATGCCTGCCAAGCTTTGAGCTGGTTTCTCATCATTTTGGACTAAAGAAGTGAGATTTTCTGATTGTGAATTGGTATAGAATTGCAGAGAATTTCCTTCCAGTGTGGAATGCCACTTGAGACTGGAATAGAGAGGACTTCCCATCACCAGTTTGTTGTCCTACTGCAATTATTGTCACGTCTGGGGTTGTTCTGAAAATGGAATTCAATTTGGTCAGGTTTTTTGTTCAACCATGTGGCATGTGCCTTTTTGACTAACATGTTTGACGCTATGTTTTAGTTTTATTGGTCGGTTAGTCTTGGTCCAGAGGACCTTGTTTACACAATCTATTAGGGGGGACAATCTACGCAGGATGTCATTCCCTAGTAAACATGGTGTGCCCTCTGGAGTCACAACTATGACCGGGAGTCTCACCTTGTGTTGCCCAATTTTAATGTCTAAATCTGCAGTCCCCTTGACAGGAATTTCATTCCCATTGATGTTCTGAAGTTGTCCAGGAAGAGGGGTGAGAGAGATCTGGTAACTCTCCCCCCTTCCTGAATTCAGTTGATCAAAGGCCCTTTTTGACAGAAGCGTGGCTTGGGATCCAGTGTCCCCCAGTGCCAAAAATGTACATTGCCCCTGTATTTGGACCGGGGCATAAAATCTTCCCTCCTTTTCCTCAAGGGGGCAAAGATAATGCGCATTTTGTGCCAATTGGGTGGGTTAATTTCTTTACTCTTGATTCTGACAGAGGGGTAGTTTGGGCAGGATTCTGTGTGGGAGCTTAGGAACCTGTAGGAAAAAGGTGACAGTTGGATATTGGGCAAGTTTTGGGCTTGCCTGGTTCTGATGCTGGGCTGACCCCTCCACCCCCCTTTTTGAAGGTAGTCACCAGAATTGGTTTGGGCAAGGTGATTTTCTGTAGGAAAAGTTGCAACTGTGCCTGCACTTATTTGCGCCAAGATAAATTACTAGTGTATTTCCTTTTGCTATGAATGACAAATCCAAAAGTTCTGTTGTATTTGATAAAGTTTTTTACTTTGAATTTTCAGCCCCTCTTGGATGACACGTGTTTCGGCGTACAACCTGCGCCTTTTTCAAATCCGGGCTAGTTTCATTAGTCAAGACAATGAAAAAAATATAAAAACACAACATTCAGAAACTTTTAAATGAAAACCATGTCAATTTCAAAAACAAAAAAGAAAAGAAAACTCTTGTCAGTGTTTAGTCCCATACCATATATTACTCAAAAACCACATTACACCTAGTGCATTCTAAGGAACCAGACTTTTATAAAAATAGATATATGTGCGCCATTGCAACGGAACAAAGGTGGAAGGGAGGGAGGTTAGGAAACTCCTGATAATTGTATTTCATCTTATTCAAAGTGCTGTTTACGGTATCATTGCTGTCCCTAAATGTGATTGCCTACTTTATTACTGCCAGTGGGTTACATGTAAATCATCTCTTACCCTTTAATGTGTCATTACGGTTCACACAAAGAATAATGTTCTTGTTGTAAATGAAGCACTTTTAGTCTTGGGCTCAATCCCACCTGTGCAAACAAACTAGTGTAAAAGTCAAATTACTTGTTTAAATTTAAACAGCTTGTTAAAATTTTGCAGCGTGTAGCGTGCATACTACTATAACACATGATATATGCAATTATAAACAGCAATTGTTCACAGTTGCTGGCTTCTGTTTAACCAGGCGTGGTACTGCCTGGGTGCTGACATAACAATTTTAGAATGCATAATGTCGGTAAACACATGCTAAAAAAAAGTTATATTTGCAAATGCATTTCAGTTTACTTATAGGAGGTTCTGTTCAGCACGATATGAAGCGTGTAAGTATCTTGAAAGGTGGGCTTCCCTCCCATTCCCAGGGTTTACCTGAAAATTCTGATGCTCGCGCTACAAGCATCGGGTTTCTCTCACTTGGAGCTTTCTGGTTGTTATTAAAACCCCTTTGGACCTAAGTCCTTCTTCACTTGCCGTTGTTTTGGAAACGTGGCGGCCATGTTTTGGGATGAATTAACATGTTCCTCTGTATGTTAGGTTAGTATTGCCCCTTTCCAATCCTAGTCATAATTCACCAGTCGATTTTAGTTGGTAGAAAGACTATTAAAATTTCAATGTGAGTAAATGTTTGCCATCATAGGTAATTGCTAAACCCAAATATTGCTAAAATATTGTGCAGTTAGCAAAACATTTTTTATAAAAGTAAATTTCGAGTGCAATGGCTCAAAAGTAAGTAGTTGTCACTGTTTGTACCAGAGTGTGAAGGATTGTGGTTAGGGTAGTCATTTCACCTTTTATTTCTATTTTAGAAAAATCCTCACCTGAATATATCCCAGTTCTGAAAGGACTAGAGGGCACTTGGAGGGGGGGGGGGTTATAGTCAGTGTAGTTTTAGCATCCTATTACTCTGCCTGTGTTAGTATTGGTGGACCATATCCCCTGATTGCCAAAGTGTGAGGGATTCTTGTTAATGTAGTCCTTATGCCAGAATTTTTTATTTTTATTTTAAATTTTTTGTTTTTTTTTAAAGTTTATTTATTTTGCGAATTTCTATTTCGCACATTAATTTCGTTATGGGCTTATGTTATTCCTCTTTCTAGTTATATATTTTGGCCTGGTCTTATCCGGCACCACATTGACCTACTCGTGCCAGTAGTGGTGATCCATATCTCCGATGAATGGTGTTCATGTTCATTAAAAAAGTACAGTAGACACATTATGCATTCTCACTCATAGTGTAAGTGAGGATTGAAACATGTGACATTTATATCATAGGAAGTGAACCATCTCATTGTCCGAGTTCAGACCTTGTTCAACAGTTTTGAAATGACAGATCAGTCTGGCTTCTTCCTGCCGCAGACGTAATTCTTGGTCACCTCCACGTTTGCCCATTTTGATCTTTGTAAGGCCCACAAATTTGATGTCCTTTTTATTATGTAACTGATGGTGGTGTTGCCAGTGATGTGACAGTGGAAGGTTCTTGTCTTGGCTGCCAATTGTTGAAATGTGCTCTCTAATTCTTGTTATTAATTCTCGAATGGTACTTCCAATGTAAACCAGGTTGCAAACACATATTATAGCATAGGTAACGTATTTTGATCTACAGTTTATCTGTTCTTTAATCCGAGTTTTCACTCCTTTCTTGTCTGTGAACATATCTGTATTTGGTACTGCATAAATGCACATGGTGCAAAAGCCACACTTTCTGAACCCCGACATAGGTTGCTGTAACCAGGTTGCTGGTCTTGTCTCTTCTTTTTCTGGCAACAGTGATGGGCTTAGGATCATTTTCAAAGTTTTAGCTTTTCTATATACTATCGTGGGATGGTCCTGGATACATTTGCCCATGTGTGGGTCTAGATTCAGTAGATACCAATTCCTTTTAAGGACTCTATTAATTTCTTTATTATTTGCGCAGTACGTAGTGATGAATTGAATCGTATTGTCTAGTTGTGTTTCCTTGATTCTTTGAGTCAATGTTGATTGTCTCGTCATGTTTAGAGCTTTTATCCTTGCAGTTTTAATTGCCTTTTGAGGGTACCCTCTAGCTGAAAAACGATTTGACAACAGGTTGCATTCTTTCTCAAATGTTGATAAATCCGTACAGTTCCGTTTTGCACTGATAAATTCTCCTTTAGGAATGTTTCGGATGACTGGTTGGTGATGGCAACTTGTTGCGAATAGTGTAGAGTTTACTTCCGTTTTTTTTCCTGAAGGTTTTTGTATGTAATCGATTGGAGGATACAAAAATGGTTAAATCCAGGAAGTCAATTTCAAAGTTGCTGCTTTGGCCGGTAAATTCGAAACCAAATTGGTTTACATTTACTTGACGTAAAAATGATTCAAGTTCGTCTGGTGTTCCATTCCAAATAATTAATACATCATCTATGTATCTTGACCATTTTATTATCTTATCCTTGTATTCTTGAAACTGGTAGATAAACAAATCTTCAAACATCCCCATTACTAGATTAGCCAGGGCCGGAGCGTACTTCACACCCATGGCAACCCCACGGATTTGTCAAAAAAATTGATTGTCAAAAGTAAAGCTGTTGTTCTCCAAAGTGGCCATTACATCTCTTTAAGCATGCACACATAGTTAAAGTGTGAGGCAGATTTGTCCTTGAAAGTGTAATCCATTGCTTCTAATGCTAGTTGGTGCCCAAACGATGTGTAGAGTGCCTTGACGTCCCAGGTTGCTAGCAGGTAAGTCTCTTTCCAATGTATTTCCTCCAAAAATATTATGACAGCAGTAGTGTCTTTCAGATACGCCTTGATTTTACATACTTCTGGTCTTATCACATTGTCATATTCTGCCATTGGTTCTGTTGCCCATCCAATGCCACTCACAATTGGCCTGCCTTCTGGGATGATATCAAAGGTCTTGGAATTACTGGTTTAGTTACATAGAGATGTGATTTTTCTTCATCTGAAATTAATCATTGTTGGTGCCATAGGTACAGACCTATGATATCTCAAAAAAGTTCCTCAATGTTAGAAAACAAGGTGATTTTCTGGCTTGTCATTCTGGGGTTCAATGATGGTCGGTTTTAACTCAGTCCCCACATTTATCCAGTCTGGATTAGGATCTCTCGGGACCCATTTTTTTTGGGAGGAGTTCTCCCCTCCCTGAAGGAGAAGATCCTTTTCCCAGAGTCCTCTGAGGAATCCTCTCTTTCAAATTGGAAGACTCTAACCTCCTCCACAAATGGGTCTTTTTAGGCCCTTTATTTCTCCTACCCGTCCTCTGTTCCTTAGGTTGCAGACTTTTGATTTTGGTTCTGGTTCCTTGCTTTCCAGGGGCTTTTCACAAGTGGGGAAGGAAGCTCCCTCTATGATGTGATATGATATGATATGGCATTTATAACGCGCCTGATGGGGCCTGGGCCAGAGATCAGAAAAGGGTGGACAGGTAACCAGTGCAAATTCAGTCAGGAAATTCAGCAGGGGAGGGGAGGATAGAAAGCAGAAGCAAAGAGGAAGGTTTTGAGGTGCTTCCGGAACCGGAGATGGTTCTCCTCGAGTTTCAGGGAGGCCGGAAGGCTGTTCCAGAGAGAGGCCCCTGCCGAAGAGAGTGATCTGCCACCAACTCGTTGCTTGGAGAAACAACTGGCCCTGAGGGAGTTGGAGGCAGATGAGCGAAGGGCTCGAGAAGGAAGATATTTAGGAAGAGAGAGTTGAAGGTATTGCGGTCCCAGACCCCAGAGGCCTTGTGTACAATGCAGAGGGTTTTGAACTTAATCCTCGCAGCCACTGGGAGCCAGTGCAGAGATTTCAGTACTGGAGAGATACTGGCTTAACACCCCCTTCCCCCTGTGCCTCCTCCCTTGGAACCGGTGGGTTGTCAGGGTTCTCTCCCCATCATTGCTCTGGAGTACCAGACACTTGGTTGAGGGGTTCTGGCCCGTCATGTTCATCTGAGGGTTCTGCTGAGCCCTCAACATGCGCTCCAGTTGGGACACCCACTCTGGCTGGTACAGTGGTCTCTGGTCCATCCTAGGTGGATCACGGGAAGGGTAACTGTCCCTTCTCCCATAATACCCTTGGTTGGGACAGTTCTGGTAACCCTTGGCCTCAACTCTCCCGGATTGGGCTGTCTGGGCTCAGGAAAGTGGGGAAAAAAAGAAGGGTTATTTTGGGGGCTGAAGTTTGGCAGGTACCGGGGAAAGAAGCTCAACCCGGCATTTGGGGGATTACTGACCTCCTGGGGAAAGTTAGGCTGGAGGTTTCCTGGGTTGGCAGCTACCTGGTTGGACCCCCCCCCCTGTTGGACTGGGGGCATCCACACATAGCCCAGGATGGGTCTGTTGCCCTTGTAACGGGGGCTGATATAATCAGGGGAGTAAGGGGTCCCATTTGTAGGATTACCTCTCTGACTACCTGTTTGGGATTAGCCCGAAGGCCTTCTGGGTCTTTGGTTAGAAGAATTTTGCACAGGACTATTTTTAGGCCCCCTATCTCCAGATCTAAAATGGGGGCAACCTTCACCTCCGCGACCTTAGCAGCAGCAGGGGTGTTGGCTGGTTTGGGGGTTTTATTTGTATTTTTATTCTCTACTGGTTGCTGCGTTTCATACATACGAGTCACCTGTTCAATGACCCAGTCTAGTGCTCTCTTCTCGTGAAAGTCCCTCACCAGCTGGGTCATGATGTATTTAGGGAGTGAATGAAAGAAGGTATTAATGAACTCCTTACTGTCTGTGCGCACCCTCCTGGTGGTCTGTGCAAAGGCACGTTTTAATTCTTGCACAAATTCTTGTGGGGCTTGGTCTTCCCCACATTGCAGATTGTAGGCCGCCTTGTGGGCCTCGTAGGGAGTTCCTATGTACGGAAACATGTTTTAAGATGGCCGCCCTTTAGGTGGCCCATCTTGACTGGTTCTGATCCTCCAGCCCCGCAAAGAAGCTGGAGTATTCAGGGGAAAATGTCCATTTGACATACTGAATGCAACTCTGGCTATCTTTCAAATGGAAAGTATCCATCATTTGCTCGTATAACTCGAGGTGCTCCCAAACTGAATACTTGGCATTTTTATGATAGGGAGTTATGACACTTCCAATGGCCTTGATCTGTTTCAGGGGATCTTTTAGGAGAGCCTTCTTTATTTTGTTGGCCTTTTTAGTCTTAGTCACCCGTGTCCACTCATCCTCTGACTCAGAGGCACTGCTACAGGAGGTGGCTATCTGCTCCTCTAGGCTCTCCCTGATTCTGCGAGCTTGGGAATGGCTTGCAGAATGTGGGGCCTAGTTTCTTGAGACCTGTGGTGCTAAGAAGAGTCTTCTGACTCTCCCTTGCTCCCAGGATTGGCTGAGCACCCCCCCCACTGCCCTAGCTGGGAAGAGGTCTTTAAGATACTCTTTGGGGCCTAGTTTCATGGAGTTCCCCACCAAATTTTACAGACTGATCCTTTGGTAGGCGGTATTTTTGAGGATCCAGTTCCCTGATCCTCCCTTCACTGGCTTCTTCCTGATCAGAGAGGCTAGCCCTAATATTTGGGAATCTGTACAGAGATGCCTGCCCATCCATTTCTGGGAGGCACTCATCTGTCAGTCCCATGTTGCTAATTCTACCGAAGTCTACCACCCCTGTGGTCCTTGGTTTATATGAGCCAGTGGACATGAGGGCGGCAGAGTCCATGGTACTGAAGGGGTTAAAGTCCCTGATGACAGGGGTCCTGATGTTATGCTCAGAGGTTTCTCTGTCCCATCCTACCTCATCTCTTTCAGCCCTTATTCACTTGCTCCTCTATTAAGGCCTTACTGGTCTCAATGATTGCATGGCTATCTGTTTGTGGAGCCTGTCATTCTTTTCACAGAGAGCCTCATTGTCTCTCTGTGCTTCCTGACTGGATTGGAAATACTGGGCCAATTTTTGCTGCAGGAGACTCACCTCCTGCGTTTTGTCATTATTGGTCTGAGTGTTCTTTGCCAGAGCATCCTCCACCTGCCTGGTGTGCTCTAGTAGCTTTGCATATTCAGTTTTAACTTCACTAAACTTCTGAAGGGCCAGCTTTCTTTCCTCTAACTTAGTTTTTAATTGGCTGACTTCCTGGCATAAGGTGTCCCTCTCCTGACTTAGAGTGCCCCTCTGTTCAGCCAGGTCATCCCTCTGTTTTTTAAATACACTAGATTTCTGGCGCTCCTCATCAAATTCCTCTTGAGAGTGGATGTCTTTAATAATTAATTTATTATTTTCCTCTTTCAAGGATTCTATGTGGTTCTGTAATGTGACTATCTGTTCTGCGCAGACTCTATTATAATTTAATTGATGCGCCAGTTTCTGTTGACTCTGTTGTAAAGAGTCAACCCTTTCCTGATACTCATCTTGCAGTGTCTGTAATTTGGTATTTTTCTCCGCCTTCTCTTGCTGTAAGAGAGCCAGATCTTCCTTAAGTTTGGTAATATACTGCCTAGCCTCTGTTTCTGATTCTTGGCTCTTCTGGAGCCTTTGTTCTGCAGAGTCCAGATTAGTTTGGATTTTCTGCAGTGTTTCCCCTTTCTTCTTTGCCAAATCTATGTTGTCTGCATTCTTTTCCTGTATTATTCCTATGTGGAGGTACAGGTAGGCCGCTATTATGGCAATTTGGTGTAATGGACCCTTGTCCTGCCATGTATCTAGGTCTATTGCAGTAACTTGTTGTTTTATTTTCTGTAGCCATACCTGTTCATCCTGTTCGGGCCACTCACCCCTGACAAACAGTTTGTGCAGGAAGTGTTCCCTCGCAATATTAATTTCTACTGGGGTCACCATTTTAGAAATATCAATTTCCTCATGGCTTATTTCAGGGTTAATTTTCTTTTGCAAACAGGCCTGATTTTTTTAGAGTATTTATTTTGAGTGGTGCTTGTACAGTGTAGCACAGTACCCCAACCCAGCAAGGTGTCTGTACCCTGCAGGCTAGTATGCTGTGTTAGACTGTCAAGGATGGTATTTCAAATTCAGAATCGTGGCACGAGCCCCCAAGCTGTTAGGGATTTCAATCAGGCCCACACCCAGGTCCCGCCTAGCATGTAGTGCGCAATTAAACCCTTATTTGATTTGTGTCTTTAAGTTCAATATTCTGAATGATATACCACTCATATCACACCCTTCTCACAATACCCCCCAGGTCATACTGAACCTGGAATCAGGCTAGTTTGTAAAGGTAAATATTAATTTATGTATTTAATATTCATATCACACATAATATATATATATTTCTGAGGCTTGTGGAATCTGCTTAGATCACATGCTGTGCATAGGCCGACATCTAGTGGAAGCTGCGGAGTATTACAGTTTGTTTTTCGAAAGTCGAAAATGGGCGTCGACACAGGCGTGCCAGTAATACTATCCCTAGTGTGACGTCCACTGTACCCAAGAACCCTCACGCGTGTAGGATCCTCAGATTGTTTTTTTCCGCCATACTGGTCGGAAGCATCTTGCGGAGTTCCCTGGCCTTAGCCATACTTTTGCTGTTATTATAATTATAATTCTTATTCATTCCCTTCCCCTCCCCAACGTCGACCCTCAACCTCGACGACGGCTGGAGAAGTCATCGACCGTCGACTGCTGCACGACGGATCTGGGCCTCGGAAGGCCGCTGGCCTCGGCCCGGGCCTAGTAGGCCGCTGGCCTCGGCCCTTACAAGTAGGGAGAGTGGGGGGTGGTACATACTCTTCACTCTTGATATATAGTTACATTTTATATATTCCTACACTTAGCAGCCCGCTGCCTTAAGGTGCGTATGGAGGGTACCCCTTTTCAATTCTGCCCCAAGTGCAATCGCAAATACCCTTGGGTCGACAGGCACGCCACGTGCAATCTCTGCTTGCCGAGGGATCACCCCGAAGCGAACTGCAGAGCGTGTAGTAGGTTTAAACCTAAGACACTTAAGGACCGTTCGACAAAGCGTTGGGCCCACCACGCCAGGCAGGAGGCCATGGCAGCGGAGGGCGCCTTCAGCGATGGCAGCGACGCCGTACTTTCGGACGGCGAGGGCATTACGGCGTCGAAAGACAGCCGGCGAGCGCAGGTCCCCGACCTCGGAAGGTCGTCCGGCAGGGCGGCTATGGGGAAGACCCCCGGCGACGCAAGCGCTACACACCTAACACACACTAAACACACTAAGACCAACCGGACCTCGACGACGTCGACTTCCCGGAAAGAGGCACAAAAAGAACGGTCCGACTCGGTGTCCTCTGGGCGCTCTCGATCGAGATCACCTCACGACGCAAGGCAATCATCCACTCTTGCCAAGAGTGCCTCGCTACACACATTAACAGAAGTTCGATCGTCGGGAGACGAAGACGACTTCCACGAAGCACACAGATACCTCTCCAGACCCTCGGCGCCCGGCGTCGAAAATCTCTGGGGCCTCCAAGGGACAGGGAAAACATTTTTCCACGCACGGGGAGGGGGGGAAACAGCGGAAAGCACAGCCTTCCACCCCTGTAAAGCCATCCTCTCACCCTAGGCAGACAAGTAAACACAAGTCTACCCTTGAAAAGTCCCATAAATCATCTCCTGCTAAAGTAATACCCTGTTCCAGGGAATGGTCCAGTGAAGACATAGACAGGGTTATGTCTAGGATGTCTTCCTTGGCTGATTTTTATGATAAGAACCCAGAACACTTTCTTTCATATAACCCTCAAGGGGCCACACCCTCAGGCTCCTCCGATCCTATCCCGCTAAGTAAAAAGCCCCGGGTCGAAAGACCTGAACCCTTCGAGGTTCAGCCTTACTCCACTCCATATTCTACTCCACTCCCCAGTTACCGGGGACAAGTTTTCCCTGAAGAGGACCGGGAGTTTGAAATTATGGAAGAACAAACCGGGACAGATTACTATGCAGAGGATGAGGACCTGGAGGAAGGAGAAGATGAGCAGGAAATTTACAGAGTAGATTCCCCAGTACAAAGCGAAGCCCCAGTTACTGACTCTCCAGTTGATAACCAGCCCCTCCTCAACGAGGTTCTCGCTCGAGCAGCGGAACACTTCCACATCGACACCCACGGTGTACAGGAGGAAAGGGACTTCGCGGAGGAGTTTGTAGGAGAGAGAAGACCGGTCGCTCAGACCATCCCTATCCTCAAATCCATCCAACGAAGAATAGATCCTTCCCTGGTGAATCCTAACCTCACCAGAGCTGTCAACCCCAGAATTGAAAAGATTTTCCGGGCAGCCCAGTCTGACCCTCTGTATATAAGGGGACATCTTAAACCAGATTCCCTAGTGGTGACCAACACTAGAAAAAGGGCTGGCACGCCCTTATCTTCATCAGAAGCTCCTCCCGATAAGGAGAGCAAAAAACTTTACGGGTTTGGCAGAAAGGTAGCCTCAACGTCCGCCTACCAAGCAAGGATTGCGAATTCCACCACCCTGTTGGCTAGTTACAATTGCCATCAATGGGAAGAAGTCGCGGCGCTCATTGCCTCTGCTCCAGAACCGTTAAAGGGCCAGCTGGCTCGGATCTCAGCAGAGGGGAGAGCCGTGTCTGGTTGCATTTTAAAAGCAACTTTCGACGCCGCTGACAACGCAGGGAGATTGATAGCAGAAGGTACTGTTATCAAGAGACATGCGTGGTTACGACAGTCGGGATTCAAGACAGAAACCCAGGCTTCTTTAATAGACAAGCCAGTGGAACCCGACCTATTGTTTGGGAAAGCGGTCGAAGACGCACTTAAAAATGCCAAAGATGAATATGAGACTCTCAAATCCCTTGGCCAGCTTACCAACAAACCCCCTAACCAGAGGGGGAACAATAATTTTCGTCGCCCACGCGGCCAAAATTCACAAAGAGGCAACTATGCCCAGGGACAAGGTACACAATGGAATAACAACCAGCAGTCTACCCAGAGTTACGGCAGGGGTAACAAGAGAGGTCGTGGAAGAGGCAGAGGCAGCCCCAACAAGGGAGGTGGCACGCCTCCACCAAAACAGTGACGCTCAGTTCAGGGTCCCTTGCCACGCAACCCCAGTAGGGGGACGCATTTCCACCTTCACCCAGGCTTGGGAAGGGATCACCTCAGACAGATGGGTGCTGTCAACAGTATCCGCAGGATATTGTATAGAACTACTGCAGCGTCCCCGGAATCATCCTCCACGACAAAGAGTGCACTCCCTAGAGCATCAAAAGATCCTTCTCGAGGAGATCGCCATTCTGCTAGAAAAGGACGCGATAGAACTCGTCCCAGGACACCAGGTAAACAAGGGTATCTATTCAACTTACTTCCTTGTGCCAAAGAAAGATTTGACAATGCGCCCAGTATTGGACCTACGGCCTGCCAACAAGTATGTCAAGCCCCAAAAATTCCGTATGACCACGCTACAAGAGGTAATCCCCCTCCTAAAAAAGGGGGATTACATGGCAACCTTGGATATGAAAGATGCTTATTTTCATATTTCCATGCTCCCAGCGCACAGAAAGTACTTGCGCTTCAAGGTGGACAGTCGCCACTACCAATTCAAGGTACTGCCCTTCGGGATAGCTTCAGCACCAAGGGTATTCACCAAGGTACTGGCGGTGGCGGCTGCACACCTACGCAGGGAAGCAATCCCGGTGTACCCTTATCTGGACGACTGGCTCATAACGGGGGAAACCCCAGGAATTTGCAGGTCAAACATTCAAAGGACTATCGACCTCCTCCACGAATTAGGCTTCTCCATCAACGAGAAAAAGTCAAGTCTGGTGCCAAGCACCTCAAAACAGTTTCTAGGAGCTATCCTAGATACTCAGAAAGGATTGACCTTCCCTTCGGAAGAGAGAATTCGGAATATACTTCTGCAAATTCCGCATTATCAGTCAGGTCAACAGATAACAGTACGCAAAGCTATGCGGTTACTGGGCATGATGGCGTCATGCATTTACCTGGTCCCCCACGCGCGTCTGCGCATGCGTCCCATGCAGGAATGGTTGGCGAAACAGTGGTCTCAGGCAAGTGGTCATTGGGACGATCTAGTGGTCGTTTCGCCAACGCTCGTACAGAGCCTACACTGGTGGACAAGAGAGATTCTCGCAAGGGGGAAACCCTTTTACGATCCCGAAGTACAAGCCGTGGTGACTACAGATGCATGCCTGACTGGGTGGGGAGCTCACCATCTCCACCACACAGCTCAGGGTCTCTGGTCTCACTCAGTAGCCAAGAACCACATCAATATACTAGAGCTTCTGGCAGTATTCCGAGCGCTAAGGGCGTTCGAGCCCCATCTACTGAACTTGTCGGTGCAGATCAGGACGGACAGCACGACAGCCATGTTCTATCTGAACAAGCAAGGGGGGACTCGTTCGCCAAATCTGTCCAAGCTTGCCCAGAAAATATGGATATGGGCACTCAGACGGAACATCTTCCTGTCATCGCAACATGTTCCAGGGGAGCTCAATTCCCTAGCGGATGCTCTAAGCAGAGACTCCCTCCCAGAAGAACACGAATGGGTCCTTCACAGAGACGTAGTAGAAGATCTCTTCTCTCAGTGGGGTTTCCCCACTATAGACCTATTCGCCACAAGCGAAAACAAACAATGCCCAGGATTTGCATCCAGGTTCCCCCAGCCGGACTCCCAAGGGAATGCCCTGTGGATGAACTGGTCAGGGATGTTTGCGTACGCTTTTCCACCAACTCCTCTCATCAGGAAGGTGGTGTACAAGATGAACAAGGAATCGATGACGCTCATCCTAGTTGCTCCCATGTGGGCGAGACAACCATGGTTTCCACACCTACGCAGGATGGCGGTGTGCGAACCCATCAGACTCCCAGCCTGGTACAACCTACTGTCCCAGCAACAGGGTCAAACAGTGCATCAGGAACCCAACTCTATGAACCTAGCAGCATGGCTCCTGAAGTCATAGAGTTTGGACATCTCAAATTACCACAGAGGTGTATGGACATTCTAAAGGAGTCCAGGAAACCAAATACAAGGCACTGTTACTTTGATAAGTGGAAAAGATTCGTTATCTGGTGCCAGAATAAACAAATCAACCCGGTTGATTGCACTCCTTCCAACGTTGTGACATACATGCTCCACCTGCTGGATGCAGGGTTGGTTTTTAACTCGCTGAAAGTACACCTGGCAGCCCTCTCGGCTTACACCACATCCCATAACAAGGTCTCGTGGTGGAAAGTACCAGTGGTTAAAGCCTTCATGGAAGGAGTAAAGAGACTTCACCCTCCTATTTCGAACCCACCGCCAGGATGGGACCTCAACGTGGTGCTAGCTAAGCTCATGGGACCCCCATTCGAACCCATGCATAAAAGTAGTCTCAAACACCTGACTTATAAAACGGCCTTCTTAGTAGCCATTACCTCCATAAGAAGGGTCAGTGAAATTCAGGCTCTGTCAGTGCAGGATCCTTTCTTTACTATCCACAAGGACAAACTGGTTTTACGCACACACCCTAGGTTCTCACCTAAATTCATATCCAAGTTCCATGTAAACCAGTCCATCGAGCTTCCGACTTTCTTCCAGAACCCGCAAAGCTCGGCTGAGGTGAAACTACACACCCTAGATGTGCGTAGGGCGGTCCTATACTATGTAAATAAAACCAGACCGCTAAGGAAAACAGATCAACTGTTTGTCTCCGTAGCTACAGGCAGAGAGGGGGATCGCGTCTCTAAGGGTGCTATCTCGAAGTGGATTATCAACTGTATACAGCTGTGTTACTCTCTTTCTGAAAAGACTCTGCCTTTTACGCCAAGGGCCCACTCTACTAGAGGCATTGGTGCCACTCTGGCTTTCATTGCAAATGTTCCCCTCGACACCATTTGCAAAGCGGCTACTTGGAGCTCTATTCACACTTTTACTCAGCATTACTGCATTGACACTCATTCCAAGACAGATACACAAGTGGGACAAGCGGTTCTAAGACACCTGTTTGCTCATGACCCTTCTCACATCCCACCTCCTTCTTCTGGTACTGCTCGCTAATCTATGCACAGCATGTGATCTAAGCAGATTCCACAAGCCTCAGAAGGGATACATTACTCACCGTAATCGTATTTCTGATGCTTGTATCTGCTTAGATTCACATGCGACCCACCCTTCCTCCCCTCCGAGAGAAGGCGCATGATTGCTTGTAGTCTTACCTTTCTGTCTATCTGCTTGGATTATCTGTACTCACGCTACTCCTCATGCTTCCTCATGTCAGAAAAAATACAATCTGAGGATCCTACACGCGTGAGGGATCTTGGGTACAGTGGACGTCACACTAGGGATAGTATTACTGGCACGCCTGTGTCGACGCCCATTTTCGACTTTCGAAAAACAAACTGTAATACTCCGCAGCTTCCACTAGATGTCGGCCTATGCACAGCATGTGAATCTAAGCAGATACAAGCATCAGAAATACGATTACGGTGAGTAATGTATCCCATATGGGACAACAGCAATCACCTAACAGTGATAAAACAATTCAGAATATAAGTCAAGCAATTGAATTCACTTATAATGATGCAGCATAGAAAACACAGGCAAAAGAACAGTTTTGGTTTGTGAACAGATAGCGTTTAGGTTAATATTCCCCCTACAAAGTTTTTTAAATACAAATGAGCAATCCTACACAGATGTAAGTAATCAGCAGGTATTCAGGAATGAAAGACAATGTCTAGAGTTTAAATGCAATCTTCCCTCCCCAAACAAGAGTGAAAACTGTTTGGAAAATGACACTTTTAAACTGACAGGTGAAATGGCTTGGTGAAACAATGGAAAAGGGTGCAAAAATGCTTAAATGGATAGAAATTCTGAGGAAAGCAACACTAAACAGGTCCTAACACACTTGAGCTATAATATAAACAACAGTACACACTTTAGATCAGGATAAGATGGAAGAAGCATTTTGAAATGGGAAAAAGACATGTGTACACTTTTGCTAAAATGTCAATTCGCTGCAAACATTTACTATACAATTTTTGATGAAAAATTGGTCAAATACACTGTTCCGTGATGCGGTTTGTAGTTGTGGATGTAGCTAAGGGTCTTAGGTATCAGTGAGAGTTGAAACTTCGTTTCTATCTTTAAAATTTAAGAAGTTATAGAGGTTTTAGTGAGAGGCGTTTTTGCAAAATAGGCAAGAAAATGGAACAGGAATTCAGTTTCAAAAATGACAGATACGTTTTATTACACTATATTAATGACTATGAAAAGGAGGAGGCCACACGTGAATCTTCACAGCTACGTGGCCAGCGCAACCATTCTCGTGGTGGATACTCGATTTTGTTCTGGGATTTACTTTAGTTACTCAAAATCACTAAGGAGTTATGGTTTTGTAACACAGATGGGAAAATTCAGCGCAAGAAGGATTCTAACGATACTAGGGTTCTGAATTTAAAGATGGGATGGATTGAGATTGGGATAATACAATGCAGATATACTATGGGTCACTGTTCTTCCTATTAATACTTACAGTCCTTTGTAATTAAATTGGACCGTCAGCTCTGGTAATTGGATCTAATCAGGTCTACCGGCAGCAGGGCACCTCTGGAGGGATTGTATCAGCGGTGTGATTCTGGTCAATTTTAGACTGCACCTCAGACTGGATTTGGATGGGCCCTTCTGTTCACTGGACACGGCAGATTACAGGATGCAAGTTTCAGCGTGCAAGCCTTAATGGTAGCGAGCCAAGCTGAATCAGAATTATTCTTTTAAGTTTTGGATGTTTGAAATTGGGTCTAGCTAGCAAGAGATCAGCAATGCTAAAGTCTGGAGTCTGCAAAGAAATCTGGATCTTCAGAGAAGTCTGGAGTCAGCTACAAGATGAAGAGTTCCGGAACAAGGAGCTGTGTGGAAATTTGGATGGGTTCTGGAAGCAGTGTGTCCTATGTGTTGTGAAGATCCTATATTTATACTATCAAATGCCATTACCAAGTTTATGGTGTGGGTGTAATTTCAAAGCACGCCCCCACAGCTTTGAGTGGCCACAGGCACATGCTTTGTCCTGGTTGGCGGTCTGACCAGAGCTGTCCTCTTTATGATGCATTTTAGGAACTCCCACATTGATTTGCTGTCCCGTAAATACACTTTTTTACAATTATGCCTTCTACTAAAATCAGACACATGCATTACATTTTTTATAGTTTATCCTGGCGTCCAATTCCCATCTCGGTGAGAGCTGTCATTCTCATTCTATGGGATTTCATCAATTTTAATCATAACAGTTTGGATTAATAATTTCTAATTCGGTACACCTCTGGGTGCTTATCAGTGAATCATGTACATACAATGTTAGGTTTGCAACATTAATGGTTCTGCTACCATAAGGATTTTTTCGTAACTTTGGTTCCTTAAGTGGTACAGATTTCATCAATGTCTTAAAAGCATTGGCCTAAAATGAGGTTAATGTCTACCAATTTTCAGATTTATCCCTCTTTCGGTTGCTCAGGTAAAGAGTTTCAACTTTAATCACAAAGAAAGATTTAACATGTTACAGCAGTTTCTTTTTCCTTTGTACTTCACCTTCAAGGCAACAGCTGTCCAGTACTTTGATCAGGGTGGGGTGTAGAGGGAAGCATCCTGTCCCTCCCCTGCAGAGCCTGTCCTTTGATCTTGGCTCAGCCAGAGACGAATGTCTGATGCAGTCTCATTGTGCTCCTTGTTGTCATTATGCGGGAACCATTAGCATCACTCAAGCCTTCCTGTAGCAAGGGAATGTCAAACTGAAGTGTCAATCTTTCCCAGCTTGGGCTGTCAGATCAGAATTAAATAGTTGATTAGCTGCAGACTGGGTTCCTTTAAATTAAATTCTTTTCATTTCACACATATAAAATATAAGCACAGTTTATAAGGGATTTGGACATTTAAAAGAATTAGACCTTCACAAACATGCTTTAAATAGGTGAATTTTGCCCTTTTAATCAGGAAACAGAAACACATTTTAAACTGGGTTTGACAGCTAATTTTCTGATGCAGCTGTCAGTCAGTGAGGCCTGGCCTTCTCTGAGCCACCTGTAGAATCTGTGATTTCAGCAACTTTTCATTTCAATAGCTCACTGGGGAAATGACTGAATTTAGCGCCATAACAGCACTTTGAAGGTTGCCATTGATTAGGAAGCTGTATTTAAGGGCATTTTTGGATTTTGGCCCACTTTTGTGGCCTTGATTCATGTGACAGGTAACAGCACACACTGGCATTCTCCTGCAGGGAGTTCTGTTTTGACCTCAACTTTGCCTGTGTGTGGCAAGGTGGTGCAGCCTCTTTGTGATTTATGAACCATGGGCAGTTTTGCAGATTTGGTGCGCACAGGGGTTAGCACCTCCATTTTTGGCAGTTTTCTTTCCCCCATTTGGCAAAGGGATGTATTGTGGCGCATTGGCATGGGTTGAAATATCCCACACACGGCAGGTGACGGGGCTGGTCAGACCCATGCAAAATTATCTTCTTTCCTGCTCCTCCCGCATGTATGCCCTTTGGCCAGGCGCTCATGTGCGTTCAGCAGGCCCCATCCAGACTGAGGGCATAACATGGTGCCTGTCTCCTTTCGGGGCCACTCCCCTTTTCTTGCTCACCTGTATACTTGCCACTTGCCCATGACACACACATCCTCCAACTTCACCCGCTGCATGGGGGCTTCCAGCTTGAACTGCTGCCTGTCCATGGCCGAGGGGTGCCTTTGCGCCAGCCCCTGGGTGCATCCCAATTCTAGGATCCAGTCCAAGCTCAGCCCTGGCACCCTGAAGACCTGCTTCTGCAGATTGGCAGAGGTAGTGCCATAAATTATCTGGGCCCTGACCTCGTCCTCCTCAAAGTTGCCCAGCGCGCAGGATAGCGTAATATTTCGAAGCTTGCCATGAAACGCGTCCAAGCTCTCCTCTACCTCTTGTCTCGCACACCTCATCCTGAACCATTCATACGATTGATCATGGGCATCAAGTATTCAGTCAGCGCAGCAATGGCTGCGGCATATGTTTGGTCTCTAGGCTGTAAAGTCTTAAACAGTCTCTGGACAGCTGGACCGGCTGAGTACAGGAGAGTTGGCCATTTTGCCCTTTCTTTTATCTCCACTGCCTCAAAGTATAGCTCGAGGTTCTCCACCCATGCCATCCAACGAAGTTCCAGACTGGCAGGTGCTCATACCACATCGAAGACGTGCAGTTGCGCTAGCTGTCCATTCTTCCGATATGCCCCTTGGGCGTCATTCTCCTCATCCCCCTTGATGGGCACCTGACGTTACACAGTTTCTTGTTACCAGTGTGCACGAGCACTCACGTGGAACCGTTACCCTGTGGCGTCTACTCGTGTGATCCCTTGACTTGAATGTCGTTGAGCCTGCAGAGTGCAGCCCTCCTCAGCAGTTTGGCACCAAATTCAGGCTTGTAAGTGCTCCTCTGACTGCACCTCCACCCAGAAGGACAAGTGTTCGCCCTCCCTCTCAGATCTGGTGTAGCAGGGGCGGGGCTCTTCTCCCACTTCTGGCGGTGCACCACCACAGAGCACAGTGCCACTCACTGGCAGGCGGCCCAGTTCAGTGGCTGGATGTGGAGGCCTTTTCCTTTCCCCTTCTCCTGGGGACTGCAGGCACAATGTTCCAGCAGATGGCAGTCACCCCCTATCACCGCTGCTCGGCCCGGGTGTGGAAATGGGCTCAAACACACATGTAGCTTCTCCACATTATTTCCTTTTGTTTTCCCCTTCTCCAGGGACTGCTAGCTCAATGCTCCAGCACATGCAGCCACACCCCTTCACCCTTGTTTTTCATTTCCCCTTCTATGGAGACTGTTGGCGGGCCAGCTCAAGCTTCGGCATGGAGCGCGCACCTCATTGGGATGGGTGCGCAAACACGCAGCCTCAGCTCACTCTGCCCACCTTGGTGATTAGATTAGCGGTGCAATGCCACGCGGCTCCCCTTGGCTCTGCTCTTCTCTAGCTGGAGACGCCGGCGGCTGCCAACCACACCACAGCACTCCTGTGGCCTCACCGCCGTGGGCCTGGTATCCCTCAGGCCATGCCCATTCACAGATTTCCTCCTCTCCTCCCATGCGGCCGATGCCCCTTCTCTGGCATCCAGCCATAAATATGCACAGGGTCCAGACCCCCTCGTCGCCAGTGTGGTGTCCTGCTCACGGGCACCAGAGCGGGACACACAAGATGCCGGGAAAACCCGGCGAGTCAATCAGGCTGCGATCATGCAGCAGGCCGTACCACAAGGGGCACCCTGCAGGGTCTGGATCACCAGGCCAGATCACAGTGGTGGGGGCACCCAGCAGACATCAGCCTCGGCTCTCTGTGCACACAGGCCAGGGCTACAACGCAGGCTGTGGTCACATGGCACACACACCAACAGTAACAACTCGGAGACAGAGTGGCCGTTTCCTGGGTCTCTGCGGCAGTGCCGGCAACTGCATGCAGAGACCACTTTTATTGGATTGAGTCATGACAAAGTCATGACTCGTCTTCTTTAAGGGGCAGCATGCCCCAGTTAAAGGGGCGACACACAACAAATGGGACGTCAGCTGCCACATCCGGTATGCAACGCCCAGTGCAGGATGAAGTAAAATGCATGTTCTTTTTTTCTTGTTCAGTCACGTCTCCCAACATTTTGTTTTTCAATATTACTGTATTGTATGCAGAAGCAATGGAAGCAGTTGATACATTACCATATCTGTGCGGCTTTTATTAAAATGGAAATTGTGAAATACATCAATGGAAAGCTTTCACACAATGTATGGTCATCACTATACAAAAACATAGCATCTCTGAATCAACATTTCTTTTTAGACTAGAAATCAACGGTTCTATGTGAAATGACTGTTATTTAAAGGTCTCAAGAGAAAAAGACCGATTTACTTTGACTGATTTTCTTTTGATCGGAAAACCGTCACACACAGGACGAGCAAGGCAGACTGCACAACGTGAGGGCTAACTCAGCACAGCAGTTCAAGAGGAGGCGAAAGACGGCGAATACCGAGAGGGTGACAAGGAGAGACGTGGTCTTGCCCTTTCAGATCCAGGTCTGTGAAACCTCTGCAATCAGAAATATAAGACCGCAAACAAAGGCGAGCGTGTGTTGCAGCAGATGTCAATGGTACACAAGACCCACCTCCGCTGATAACCAAGTTGGGGAAAGACGCTTGTCTCAGTGGTACCAACCTTGTCTCGAAGGAGAAGAAAGCCAAGCAGTTCTTCACAGCCGGTGAGTCGAGGGGACAGTCGATAAGAAACTGGGATGTGTTGAACAAAAAGTAGCAAATCGATAATTTGTACTTTGGAAAGCGTAAAAGAACTATTAAGGAAGTGGAGGAAAAGCCTGCAACAGAGACGTCTGGCACCACTTGGGTGCTCACGCTGAAAACTCTGGGAGATTACCGAAGGTAGAGACTGCCATAACCAGAAGGCCTTGGGGAGAGGCAAAGAGAGGTCAAGTAGTCTTACAGGGGTCTTGTAAAATCCACTGTACCGTCGAAAGACTTTGACTGACAGATGATTGTGAAGAAGGGGAACTGAATCCTGCAGGGTAAAGATTAGCAAGAGTGATCCCGGCGGATGGATGATCACAAGAAGGGACAAAGTCTGAAGTCCCGTAATGAACAGTGTTTCTTAGCGTTGGCAAGAGTTAACCCGGTAGAGGGTGGCTAACGAAAAGGGGTGAGGCCTGAAGTCCCTGTGAACAGCGTGTTGACAGAAGTGAACCAAAACAATGGAAAAAACACACTGCATTGTTTGAAAAGACATTAAGATTCGTGAAAGCAAGAAATATTGCAGGACAAGGGGAAGTGAAGTGTCCCCCTTGTCATTAGGGATCCGAGCCCGGCCGAGGGAGATTCAGGATGATAGCTCATCACCCAAACTTCGTTGAGAAAGGAACTGTTTAGTTATTTTGTGGAATACGATTGGTGAGGGGTAAGCGCACGGAAGAGGGGGACCAAGCATTGAAGCATGTCACGTTGATGTCTCCAAGGTAACGGGTGGCGGGAGGAACAAGGGAAGTGAGGAAGAAAGGAAAGTGACATGGGAAGGGACGGGGAAAAGGTTAGTTCCTGTTGTACCTTAAATAAAGAGGATGTGTGTATGCAGAGCTCTGTGTCTGCCTATTTCTTACTGCGCCAGCTCTCCACAGGCCGAGCCCAGCTCCAACAATGGCGACGAGGAGGGCGGCATAGCAGGCAGAGCAGTTCTCACAGGAGAGCGCTGCAGTCCACCCACAGTGAACACGGAAGAGGAGTGGAGCGCTCGAAGATGCGGGCCCGCCCAGCTGGTGCGTCCCACAGCACGCTGCCCGGCCCGCGACGGTGATTGCTTGCGAGGAGGAGCCGTAGAACCCCAGCCTGCAGCCGCGAAAGTAAGGCAAACCACACGTGCCTTTCACGAAGGAACGAGCCCCCCCCACAGCGCCCGGCCTATAATCACACGGCACGCGTGTTTCCCACGGAGGGGAGACCCTCGTGGTTCCGGGCCTGCATGGGGAGAGGAATGCGCACGGCATGTGCGCACGGCCAACAAAGGGGAAAGCGTAAAAGAACTATTAAGAAAGTGGGGGAAAAGCCTGCAACAGAGACGTCCGGTACCACTTGGGTGCTCACCCTGAAAACTCTGGGCGATTACCGAAGGTAGAGACTGCCATAACCAGAAGGCCTTGGGGAGAGGCAAAGAGAGGTCAAGTGGTCTTACAGGAGTCTTGTAAAATCCACTGTACCGTCTAAAGTCTTTGTCTGACAGATGATTGTGAAGAAGGGGAACTGAATCCTGCAGGGTGAAGATTAGCAAGAGTGATCCCGGCGGAGGGATGATCACAAGAAGGGACAAAGTCTGAAGTCCCGTAATGAACAGTGTTTCTTAACGTTGGCAAGAGTTAACCCGGTAGAGGGTGGCTAACGAAAAGGGGTGAGGCCTGAAGTCCCTGTGAACAGCGTGTTGACAGAAGTGAACCAAATCAATGGAAAAAACACACTGCATTGTTTGAAAAGACATTAAGATTCATGAAAGCAAGAAATATTGCAAGACAAGGGGAAGTGAAGTGTCCCCCTTGTCATTTGGGATCCGAGCCCGGCCGAGGGAGATTCAGGATGATAGCTCATCACCCAAACTTCGTTGAGAAAGGAACTGTTTAGATATTTTGTGGAATACGATTGGTAAGGGGTAAGCGCACGGAAGAGGGGGACCAAGCACTGAAGCCTGTCACGTTGATGTCTCCAAGGTAACGGGTGGCGGGAGGAACAAGGGAAGTGAGGAAGAAAGGGAAGTGACGTGGGAAGGGGCGGGGAAAAGGTTAGTTCCTGTTGTACCTTAAATAAAGAGGATGTGTATATGCAGAGCTCTGTGTCTGCCTATTTCTTACTGCGCCAGCTCTCCACAGGCCTAGCCCAGCTCCAACAATGGCGACGAGGAGGGCGGTATAGCAGGCAGAGCAGTTCTCGCAGGAGAGCGCTGCAGTCCACCCACAGCGAACACGGAAGAGGAGCGGAGCGCTCGAAGATGCGGGCCCGCCCAGCTGGTGCGTCCCACAGCACGCAGCCCAGCCCGCGACGGTGATTGCTCGCGAGGAGGAGCCGTAGAACCCCAGCCTGCAGCCGCGAAAGTAAGGCAAACCACACGTGCCTTTCACGAAGGAACGAGCCCCCCCACAGCGCCCAGACTATAATCACACGGCACGCGTGTTTCCCACGGAGGGGAGAGCCTCGTGGTTCCAGGCCCGCATGGGGAGAGGAAGGCGCACGGCATGTGCGCACGGCCAACAAAGGGGAAACCCTTGTCGCTGGACATACACAAGTGCCCAAGACAAGGTGCTACACACACAAGGGCTGTGAAAACCCCCAGAAGGGGCTTTGGACAAACTGATGGTGCTCGTGCCACATTTGGCGGCCATCCAACGATGGTGAGAGGTGAAGCCACTCCCTGCAAAGGGGGAGAAAGCACAGAGGACCCTCATCCAGGCACTCAACACACCCAACGTATAGTGCTCATGCCCCAGCGGCGGCCATCAAGAAGAGGGGGCAGCCAGTAACACACATATCCAGTAAGTGACCACCCCATCAAGCAAAATGACGGGCCAAGATGATGGGCAAGGAGCACAAGCTCAAGGGAATGGGTCCCCAGCGCCAGTGGCACCAACACCAGATCATGTGCCGTATCAACTACCAGACACACTGGCAGCCCAGATGCCGGGAGCATTCGATGTGACAGACACTAGCAACATGGGTCCCAGGTGGACCAAGTGGATCAGAGACTTTGATCTGTATATAGGAGCCACAGGGCCAGTTGTCGATGCCAGGCAAGTGTGCCTCCTAAAATTGGCCGTTGGATCTGCCACATGTGACATAATTGACGAAATGCCCCCGGACTCCATAGACTCGATCCAGGACCTCAAAGAGGCGCTAGCAGCATACTTTGCGCCGCATACCAATGTAGACTATGAAAGACACTTATTTAACAGCACCAAACAGGCAAAAGGGGAAACGATGGACGCCTATGTGATGCCACTACGCACCAAGATAAAGCACTGCGACTTCGCAAACTACTCAAACACCGAAGCCCTGAGGTTACAGATCATCTCGGGATGCAAGCCCCAAGCTTTCCGCAGGAAGCAATTTAAAAAATCCAGCACGCTGGAGGAAATTCTAGCGTTAGCAAGAGTCGAAAGAGCCATTGACTCCCAAGTGGAGAGCTTTGGCAACACCAACGCCGGGGAAAACCTAAACAGGCTGCTACTGGAGAAAAAAACTGAAGAGCTTTTCTGTTACAAATGTGGGTTCAAATACCCGCACGATGGAACATGCCCCGCGATTGGACAACGTTGCACCTCTTGTGGCGAAGAAGGACACTTCAAAGCCGTGTGTAGGCTATTCCGAGACCGAGGGAGAGACCGAACAATTCCTGCTTGAGAGGCCGGTACGAGGGGGTTGTCAAACAACAACCCAGCCCCAAGTACCCCGAACACCCAGAATCAACCCACTGTAACGCTTACCTGGACTCTGCGGGGACACTCACGATGGAACTACGTAACACAGTTCTTCTCAATTGGTGTAGCTCCCAATCCTCCCTTCAACCATACGAATATGAGTTCCTAGGACAAACACAAGAGATTTCTAAGAATTTTGATTAGCACTTCTATGGAGTTTAAACTAATTCTACACTCTCATATAACACTTCAGCTTTTCTAATTACCTTAGGAATTTATGTTGTTAGCTCTCCATCCTGCATCTGTGCAGGGGCGCTAGTTCTGAAGAGGGGAGATGGTGCTAACTAATGTCGCTAGGAAGGAAATTTTCACTAATGTTCAATAAACTGGAAAGGTACAGCGCACAAATAATCACACAACAGATAAGAGTGTGAAACCAAGATAACTGCGCCGGACTGAAGTGACTGGAATTAGGACTGGGAAATTTAGGAGTACCTAAAGTGTGAGAGGAATTTCTACACCCACGCATTCATGGGCACCACAACCGGAAAACGAATTTACCTCAGGAAACACACTCACACAATATGTAAAGAACACACGCCAAACTAAGATCCAAAGCTAAGGAACACTCAGTAGCTAATGAAGCGCAAACCCAGCTCCATACGTTATGCGCAACAAATGCTCAGTAACTGATTACAACGCAACACTGAACTTCACAATATCATGGGAAAAGTTATGCTGCTTCAGAGGATAAGAGCAAAGATACTTGCGAAACATTTCTGACAGGAAACTCTTGAATTATGGAAGTCGTTCCGTGACTGGAAAATGACGGGGCTAAAGGAGTGACCGGAATGAAGTCTGTGACGAGAGTTCCAAACACTGACTGTGGAAGATACTATGACTGGAAATTGTAGGAATTGCAGGGAACTCAGGGAAACAATAACGGGCTGAAAAGGGAACCAAAATGACAGAAAGGGAAGTGTAACTAGTGGCGCTGGAACGTGACAGGACCTAAAGCTGGACAGCGGCAAGCGTTGACTGGATTCTTTCCGAACGCGAAGCAGGGAATGCTCGAGGGGAGGGGCTTAAATAGGAGGAGAGAGAAAACAACTAGACCTACACTGCGCACTCTACCAGCATAAACCAGGCAGCCCTGTTGAGTGTTGGGAAGTACTGCCCATGCCTAACACTGCCCTGAGTTGCTTTTTCTTAACATCCACAAATGGTAGATTGAAGACCAATTCTTTTTGGACGCAATTGTAGGAACTTTTGCTGTGATCATGACAGTATTCCCCCCCAAGGCCCCTCCTACGGTGAAACCTTCTCCCCCTGGCTTGCTAGGATTATTCAGATGAAAGGATTTAATTAATCGGGGAGCGTGAATGTTTTCGAGGGGTTCCCAAGTTCTATCCTGCGGCCCATAACCCTTCCAGTCCACCAAGTAATGCAATCTTCTGCGAACAACCTTAGAGTCCAAGATAGCCTTTACCTCGTACTCTGGTTGGTCACCCTCCACAATTACAGGAGCCGGTGGACCCTGGATTCGGGTATTTGGACTTACAGCCTTCAATAAAGACACATGGAACACTGAATGAATTTTCATGTTTTTGGGGAGTGTTAATTTCATGGCCACCGGGTTGATGATCTTCTCAATGGTAAAAGGACCCAAGAATCTTGGAAGAAATTTCCTGGATCCTCTCAACCTCAGATTCCTTGTAGCCAACCACACTGAGTCTCCCACCTTGTATTCCGGGGAGTCTCTTCGCTTTTGATCAGCAAACTTCTTCTGAGCGGTCTTCGCCAAGTACAACTGTTTTCTGGCTAGGTGAACAGCGGTTATAATGTTGTCATGCAGTGTCTTTATAGCAGGCATTTCCAGAGATTCAGGTGGATCATGAACTGAGGTTCGTGGATGCCGACCAT
This sequence comes from Ambystoma mexicanum, assembly GCF_040938575.1. NCBI lineage: Eukaryota > Metazoa > Chordata > Amphibia > Caudata > Ambystomatidae > Ambystoma > Ambystoma mexicanum. Next base: position 1,335,743,594 of record NC_090933.1, on the reverse strand, counting down.
ATACAGTGAAGAATGGACTTAATCCAGTCTAGGAGTGTACAGAATTATTGTAGGCATATTCTGCAATCCACAATATTTTCTGCCAAGAGTCGTCAGTTTGATGAAGCATGCACCTGAGGTACTGTTCCAACGTTTGATTTGTGCGTTCTGTTTGACCATCGGTTTGTGGGTGATAACTAGTGGACAAACGTATCTCCATCTGAGCCATCTTGCACAACATCTTTTCCAGAATTCAGAGACAAATTGACTTCCCCGATCAGACACCACAATGGAAGGAAAGCCATGCAGCCTTACAATGTTTTCCAAAAATACCTTGGCTAGGACTGACGCAGTAGGCAATCCTTTCAATGCCACAAAGTGTGCCATCTTAGAAAATAGATCCACCACCACCAGGATGGTGTCAAATCCTTCACAGTTGGGTAAGTCTGTAATAAAATCTAGGGAGAGTGTATGCCAAGGAAGAGGCGGAACTTCCAATGGTTTGAGAAGACCGGCAGGTTTCATTTTCTGCGATTTATTTTGAGCACAAACTCCACACGTCTTGATGAATTGAATTACATCCTTACGCCAGGTTGGCCACCAATACGATCTCTTGACTCTTTCTAAGGTTTTAGTGACTCCCGGATGTCCTTCCATTAGTGCACTATGGTAGTCTGTAATCACTTGCTCTCGTAGCTTTTGAGTTGGCAAGAATAGTCGCCCCTTATAAAAGGGCAATTCGTCCTGTACATAACAATGTTCCTTTTCGGATTCCCATTTTTGCAATTCTGCTGTACTGATATTGGCTTTGATTTCAACTCTCAATTTTTCAAATAAGGAATCTGTAACATCCATGACTCCAAGCACCTTTTCAACTGGAATTATCTCCACCGGAGTTGTGGCACTGTAAGCTTCTTCTCCCTTACCAATTCGGGACAGAGCGTCGGCCTTTCCATTACGGATACCAGGCCGAAATGTGATAACAAAGTCGTACTCAGCGAAGAAAAGAGCCCATCTCAACTGACGCGAAGATTGTGCCTTTGCCGAACGCAAGTACTGCAGATTCCGATGATCTGTGAAAATGGTAACTGTGTGCCTAGCCCCAAGCAGATAATGTCTCCATTCCTTCAATGCACACTTGATCGCCAACAACTCCTTATCGGTGACTGTATAATTCAATTCCGCTGCTGAGAACTTTTTTGACCAAAAGGCCACTGGGTGTAATTTGTGCGAGATAGGATCACGCTGCGACAAGACTGCGCCCATGGCGACGTTGGATGCGTCGGTCTCTACCACAAAGGGAAGATCCAACTTAGGATGTTGAAGGACAGGAGCTGCAGTGAATTTCTCTTTCAGTTTCTGGAAGGCCTCACCAGCCTCATTTGTCCAAGCAAAGGTCTTATTCTTTCGCAGCAATGACGTGATAGGATGAACCAGCTGAGAAAAATCAGACACAAATCGTCGATAAAAGTTAGCGAACCCCAAAAAACTTTGGACTCCTTTAACTGATGTTGGAGTTGGCCAGGATAGAATTGCGTCAACCTTTCTGTTGTCCATTTTCACTCCTTCCGAAGACAATATGAATCCCAAAAATTCCACCTCTGGAACATGGAAGTGACATTTCTCCAATTTTACATACAAGAAGTTTTCCTTGAGGATTTGAAGAACAGAAGTTACATGTTTGACATGTTCCCGGGGGTTGGCAGAAAAAATCAGGATGTCATCCACATATATCACAACACAGATATCCAGAAGCTCCCGAAAAATGTCATTCATGAATGACTGAAAGGCTGCTGGCGCGTTACATAACCCAAAGGGCATAACCTGATATTCGAAGAGTCCATAACATGTGCGAAAGGCAGTCTTCCATTCATCTCCAGGTTTAATGCGAATGAGATGGTATGCCCCACGAAGGTCTAGTTTGGTGAAGATCCTGGCTCCTTTCACCTGGTCCAGCAACGTGGAAATCAGAGGCAAGGGGTATCGGTTCTTTATAGTGATTTGATTTAGGGCCCTGTAATCGATGCAGGTTCTTAGGTCTCCTTCCTTTTTGGGCACGAAGAACAAAGGCGATGCTGCTGGGGACTTGGATGGTCGAATAAATCCATTGGCTAAATACTGATCCAGATACGTTTTCAAATGGAGGTTTTCCTTTTCAGTTAATGCATAAATTCGATGGCACGGAAGTTGGGCTCCTGGAACCAGATCTATTTGGCAATCATAAGGTCTATGAGGGGGCAGGACTTCAGCTTGCTTCTCCTCCTGAAAAACATCCTGGAACCGTTGATATTCATAGGGCAACAACCCGATGAGACCCAACGTGACTTCTGGAGTGTTCGGCGGTAGTTTCTTTTCCTGAACATGTTCTGTCCCATTACAAGTTTCTTTACACTCTGAACCAAACACCACAGTTCTTGCACGCCAATCAATGACAGGATTATGTCTTTCTAGCCAAGGAATTCCTAGGATGATCTGGAATTGTGGCGCCTGAATAAGGTCAAAGGAAATCTCCTCCTTGTGTTCCCCCAGGCAGAGCATTATGATATCGTTAGTGCGTTGTGTAACTGGACCTGACACAAGGGGAGTGCCATCCACTCCAGAAACATTTTCTGCTTCCAACTTATCAGTTAACGGGATGCCCAATCTGCTTGCCAGGTTTAAATCCATATAGTTGCCGATGGCCCCACAATCAATGTAAGCGTTTAGCGTGAATTTTTTTGTAGGACAATCCTGACTGAATAGGATAACTGGAATCACAAAGTGTGAGGTCGCCGAAACCTTCTTCACGCTCGACAAGCTGACCTCTATGCTTGTCGGGCACTTAAGTTTTCCGGAGTTTGCTCCTTCTTTTCCTGACTAACACCGCCCAGGGGTTTTCGTGACGGTTTCACAGGACAGTCCTTCAGGAAATGACCAGCCTTCCCGCAGTACAAACAGAGCTGTTGCTGCCGCCTTTTTTCTCTCTCAGCTTGAGAGATAGGACCACGAATGACACCCAGTTGCATAGGTTCAGCATGGTTTTCTGATGACACCCTTCCAGAAGTTTCCTTGGGGCGAACAAAATATGCCAGACTCTCTGGGCGACCTCGATCCATTCTCCGATCTTGAAGTCGGTGATCCAACTGGATGGTTAAGTCTATGAATTCGGCAATTCCTTCTGGTGGGTTCACCACTTGTGCTAGGACATCCTTCAGCTCACCCCGCAACCCACGGTAAAACAAGGTAGTTCTTTTCTCTGAGGGCCAATTGGTTTCTGCAACAAGTCTATTGAAAGTGGCTACATATGCTAGCAGATCTTGATTACCCTGTCGAAGTGACAACAATTCATTATCTAATGCTTGTCCTTGGGTGTGGCGGGCAAAAAGTTTTTCTAGTTCACATTGGAAGTTTTGAAAGTTTCTCAACACAGGATCATCTCTATTGACAAGAGGAACTGCCCAGTCAGCAGCATACCCACCCAGGTAAGACAACACAAAGGCCACCTTAGATTGGTCTGTGGGAAACGTTCCCGGCCTGCATAAGAAATGTAGCCTGCATTGATTTAGAAACACTGCAAACCTTTTTGGGTCTCCAAAAAAGCGTTCTGGGGGGGCCAAGGGAATATTTCCTGGTACGATTACTTGGACAGGAACTGATGGTGCAATTGGGGCTGAAACTTGGGGGTTACCAGAAGGCAACGGAACCTGACCAGCTTGTGACTGCAATAATTGGCAGGCCAACTCCTCAGTTCTATCCCTGTTTACCACTAACTCTTTCCTCAGAGCATTAGTTTCGGAACGTGCTGCATGCACTTCCGCTCTCAATTCCCCCAACAATTGGGCCAACAGATCAACCTCAGGAGTTCCCATGATGTCCAGGCAGAGTATGTTTCAAAGGGCTTCGCGTTCTGTAACGCTTACCTGGACTCTGCGGGGACACTCACGATGGAACTACGTAACACAGTTCTTCTCAATTGGTGTAGCTCCCAATCCTCCCTTCAACCATACGAATATGAGTTCCTAGGACAAACACAAGAGATTTCTAAGAATTTTGATTAGCACTTCTATGGAGTTTAAACTAATTCTACACTCTCATATAACACTTCAGCTTTTCTAATTACCTTAGGAATTTATGTTGTTAGCTCTCCATCCTGCATCTGTGCAGGGGCGCTAGTTCTGAAGAGGGGAGATGGTGCTAACTAATGTCGCTAGGAAGGAAATTTTCACTAATGTTCAATAAACTGGAAAGGTACAGCGCACAAATAATCACACAACAGATAAGAGTGTGAAACCAAGATAACTGCGCCGGACTGAAGTGACTGGAATTAGGACTGGGAAATTTAGGAGTACCTAAAGTGTGAGAGGAATTTCTACACCCACGCATTCATGGGCACCACGACCGGAAAACGAATTTACCTCAGGAAACACACTCACACAATATGTAAAGAACACACGCCAAACTAAGATCCAATGCTAAGGAACACTCAGTAGCTAATGAAGCGCAAACCCAGCTCCATACGTTACGCGCAACAAATGCTCAGTAACTGATTACAACGCAACACTGAACTTCACAATATCATGGGAAAAGTTATGCTGCTTCAGAGGATAAGAGCAAAGATACTTGCGAAACATTTCTGACAGGAAACTCTTGAATTATGGAAGTCGTTCCGTGACTGGAAAATGACGGGGCTAAAGGAGTGACCGAAATGAAGTCTGTGACGAGAGTTCCAAACACTGACTGTGGAAGATACTATGACTGGAAATTGTAGGAATTGCAGGGAACTCAGGGAAACAATAACGGGCTGAAAAGGGAACCAAAATGACAGAAAGGGAAGTGTAACTAGTGGCGCTGGAACGTGACAGGACCTAAAGCTGGACAGCGGCAAGCGTTGACTGGATTCTTTCCGAACGCGAAGCAGGGAATGCTCGAGGGGAGGGGCTTAAATAGGAGGAGAGAGAAAACAACTAGACCTACACTGCGCACTCTACCAGCATAAACCAGGCAGCCCTGTTGAGTGTTGGGAAGTACTGCCCATGCCTAACACTGCCCTGAGTTGCTTTTTCTTAACATCCACGAATGGTAGATTGAAGACCAATTCTTTTTGGACGCAATTGTAGGAACTTTTGCTGTGATCATGACACCCACAGGTGACCAGAGAGACAGAGACTCTGGAGAGGACCGACAGAAGAATAGAGAAAGAAGAAGGTTTGTAATGCGCGCAAGACCCGGGCGCAGGTCAAGACGCCATGTACGATACCTGGTGGAACAATCCCCCACAGACTCTGACCGCAGGTCATCAGGGAGCGACCAGAAAAAAAAGGCTTATGTATACGCTCTGGGAAACTCCACCGCAACAGCGCACAGCCCTACACTCATCATCAAATTGCAAGAGAGACCAACAGAGTTTCTTATAGACACTGGATCCACGGTCAACGTGGTAAGTGAGAAAGTCTACACTGACCTCTCTCAGAAACCCAAGCTACATCTAGCAACCGTTGACATATATGCATACCGGGCCAAGACGCCCCTAAAGTGTCTAGGACAATTCAGCGGGCTCTGTCGCTACAGAGGACATGAAATGAGGATACCGATACACGTCCTGGCCACAGAGACAGACAGTGGCTGCGTCCAGAGCTTTAAGGCGGCCGCTGACATGGGCTTGATACATATTCTATACAACACAATGGTCCACAAGTACATAAAACTGGTTGAAATGATAAACAATCTATACCCCAAAATATTCAAAGGAATTGGCAAACTCAAAAATAGGCAAATCAAGCTCCATGTGGACAACTCCATACTCCCTGTAGCCCAAACGTACCGCGGGATTCCGGTCAACATTAAAAAAAAGGTTGAGGACGAGCTCCAGAAATGACTGGAACAAGATATCATTGAAAGGGCCACAGGACCCACCACGTGGGTATCCCCAATTGTCCCGGTCCCCAAGAAGGGATCCGAGGCCATAAGACTGTGCGTAGATATGCAATGCCCGAATCAAGCCATCCGACGGGAGAGATACCCCGCGCCCCACATCACGGACATGATTCACCTACTGAATGGGGAGAAGGTCTTTTCCAAACTCGACCTGCAAAAGGGCTACCACCAGATAGTATTAAACCCGAGAGCAGGAACAAAACAACCTTCGTCACTCACGTCGGCCTCTTTAGGTACAAAAGACTGAGCGTTGGGGTGCCGGTGGCAGAAACATTCCAGGCCGAGGGCCACAACATCATTAAGCACATCCCGAATTGCCTCAACTTCTCGGACGACATACTGGTATTTGGAACAGACGTGAACAAGCACGATGAGACCCTGATGAAAGTATGCAAGGCCCTGCACGATGCCAATCTTACCTTGAACAGGGACAAGTGCGAATTCCGCAAAAACACACTAAATTTCTTTGGACACGTCTTCTCGGAATCAGGAATGACTCCTGACCCGGATAAGGTAGCAGCACTAAATGACACCTCCGCCCAACCAGTGTGTCATAACTTCGGTCCTTCCTGGGCCTGGCCAGTTATTGCAATCTATACATCCGGGAATTCGCGTCTGTCAGCGAGCCGCTGCGACATCTAACACATCAGGATGTAAAATTCGAGTGGACCAGTGACTGTCAAAAGGCATTCAAACTAATAAGAGAAAGGGTTGCGAAATCGGAAAACATGTCGTACTATGACCCCAGCAGGAAGACCGAGCTAACGGTCGACGCCAGTCCCGTGGGTCTGGGAGCCATCCTGGCACAACTCGACCCAAAGGACCCCTCTCAGAAACACGTTGTGGCCTACGCAAGCGCAGCCTATCCACCACCGAACAGGCGTACTCTCAAGCAGAGAAGGAAGGGCTCACTGTCATATGGGAGTGCAAGTATTTTCACCTGTTTCTGTATGGGTAACTGTTCCAGGTCATCACAGACCACCAGGCCCTACTATTCCTGTACGGCAATCCCCAAGCCAAGATGCCTGATGGGGTTTGAGATTGCAGGACCATGCATTTGATATCATACACAGGCTGGGAAAAGGCAAAAACCCGGCAGACTTCCTGTCCAGGAGACCACGAGAGGAGTGTGTACCCGAACCGTCAGTGGCCGACAGGTACCTAAGATATCTCATACACCAGACCACACCAGAGGGAGTCAACATGGAGGCGCTCACCAGAGAGACCGAGAGTGACCTGGCCTGTCGCATCATCTGCAAAGGACTGGAATCTGGACTGTGGCGAAGGGCAAAGGAAAGGGGGAGATCTGCGGGAGGCAAGGTGCGAGAGGACGTGGAACGTCTGCTACAAGTGAAAGACGAGCTTGCAGTGTCGGAAGATCGCTTTCTCCTAAAGGACTGCAAACTGGTAATCCCTGAAGCCATGAGAGCAAAAATCATCGAGCTAGCCCACGAGACCCATAGGGGCATGGCGTCCACCAAACGAATGTTCCGCCAAAAGGTATGGTTTTCCCACATGGACACCTTGGTAGAGGTAGCGTTGAAAGCGTGCCCTACATGCTGCCTCATCACGCCAAATTGCCACCCCGAACCACTGGTCATGTCAGAGCTCCCGCAGAGGATATGGGTGGCAGTCGCGGCCGACTTCTTTGGACCTATTGAAGGAGGAAAATACATCTTGGCCGTGATGGACGAATACTCACGGTATCCTGATGTTCAGCTAATATCATCGACCGCAGCCCATCATGTCATCCCCGCTATGGACCACATGTTCTCGGCCTATGGAGTACCTAAAGTACTCAAGACCGACAATGGACCCCCGTTTTGCGGGCATCAGATAGCCCAGTTCGCCGAATACCTGGGATTTCATCATAGGAAGATCACTCCCCTATGGCCCCAAGCCAATGGGATGATTGAGCGATTTATGGCAAACCTTAAGAGAGCCCTACAGATTGCCCGGTTGAATGGACAGCCATATGAACAGGTACTAAACCAACTCATGAGAGACTACAGGGGGACTCCTCATAGCACCACAGAGAAGACCCCGGCTGAACTGATGTTTGGACGGAACACACAAACATGCATTCCCCAGGCCGAGGTGATCAGCCCACCTCCTGCTCTTGACCCGGAGGGGCGGGAGGGGGATGAAGCAGCAAAAACCCGAATGAAGAAATACACGGATACCCGCAGGCGGGCACAGGCATCTCAAATAGAGGTAGGAGATGTGGTGGCGGTCAGACAACCGCTGACGTACAAGCACACGTCAGCATTCCGCAAAGAACCTCTACTTGTCACACAGAAGAAAGGATCCATGATCACCGCCAAAGGTCGGAGGGATCTGTCACAAGGAACTCGTCCCACTTCAAAGAACTTCCACAGATGGGAGCCAGGCCTCTGAGTGGGAGAGTGCAGCTCACTTGGACTATGAATCAGATGATCCCTACCAAGGAGATCAGTGGGACTTGGATGAATCAGAACCGGACGCGGGGAAAGAAAATGCCGAGAGCGGACCGTCACCAGGGCGGAGTCAGGCACGCCCGCAGAGGGCCCGGAATAGACCTCGCCGATGGATTGAGGAAATGGACTAGCGGCCCACCAGACTGTCGCCCGTTGCGAAGAGTCTGGTAACTCTTTAAAAAGGGGGGAGATGTCACGTTGATGTCTCCAAGGTAACAGGGGGCGGGAGGAACAAGGGAAGTGAGGAAGAAAGGGAAGTGACATGGGAAGGCGCGGGGGAAAAGGGTAGTTCCTGTTGTACGTTAAATAAAGAGGACGTGTGTATGCAGAGCTCCGTGTCTGCCTATTTTTTGCTGCGCCAGCGCTCCACAGACCGAGCCCGTCTCCCACAAAGCCGTCACTCAAAGTATATGTGGAACAGAACTTTTTGTTTGTTTGTTGAATGCATCAGACACTCGGAGGCAAGAGACTTTTACTGAAAGGTGACTTAACTGTCGAAGAACCTGATAGCTGATACAGAACTGTTGGCTCATGCTGAGAAGGCTTAAGTGTGTGTGTGCTGTGCTCCAAGATCCCACCTTGTATCAAGCGGGGTCTCCTCCTCCCCAGACTCCTCCTCACCTGTTTGCTCAGGTACTTCCTCCACTCTGACTGAGCTCTTTTTCTTGGTCTTGATCTTGGTCTTCTTCTCAGGCTTCTTCTCTTTTTTTTGTCTAAGTAGGGCCGCGCTCCCTCAGCCGCCTCCGTGGTCTGAATACAGTATAGATCGGGAGGTGAACCGAGGAGCACGCCCTAAAACGGGGAAAAAGCCGTTAGCCAGAAAAAACCCCGAAGATCATGAGACTGTTGTGATGGGAAGGTCCAGATAATTACTAGAAGGCTAGCTGAAGTGGGGAATCCGGTCTGCCGATTCCACAGACGCTACCCTCCGATCTTGGATGAGGAGACTGGTTGCTGGGGTCTCTAGTACCCTTCGGGACCCAGGGATAATAGGTGTGTAGTGAGACCATAGATCCAAACGGTCTCACGGACTTCCGTGAAAGTATCTGCACCGCTGGAATGAGGCAGAAAAGTACGGAACAGAGAAGGTAAACAATAGAGGATACAAGAAAAATAGAAAAGAACGGAGTAAAAACAGAGTCTCCCTTCCGCTCGAGCGGGTTCTGACAGCGGAGACCAAGGTGGGTTGCAGAGATAGACACGTACAAGGAATACGCGCGGTAAATAGAAAACGCATAGTGAAAGCGAAAGTAGCTTGAAAAGATCCCGATCACCTTACCTGAAGACCTTAGGACACCACGAGTGGCAAAGAACAGGAAAGGCTAGAGCAAAGCGATACGGGAAGAGGATAAAGGCAAGTCACTGTAAGAGACTGGCAGCGCAAGTAACAATTACGATACAACGTGCCGTGCGCTAGTTTGATCAGCCAGTTATAGGTTCCGTCGGCCATCTTGGAATAAACTAGACCGTTGGGTTTGCTCCTGGAATCCATGTTAGTAGTACTTCCAACGGTAAACTAGCTTCCAGGGCTGGTGCATGACAGTATGCCCCCTCCTATACTTGCTTCCTCCTGGTTTTCCCGGATACAGTCTATGGAAATGCTGTACAAGTCTGGGGGCATGCACATGGGTTCTTGGTTCCCATGTTCTTTCGGCTATGGGATAGCCTTTCCAGTGGATCAAATATTGCAATGTTCCTTTCCTGTAACGAGAATCAACAATTCTGTCCACCTCATATTCTTCCGGTTCCTCCTGAGGTGGGACTATGGTTCTTCTCCTAGATCTCTTGAAAGGATCTTCTTGATGAGTCTTGAGTAGGGAGGCATGGAATACAGGCTGTATCCGCCGCAAGGCATGGGGTAGCCTTAATCGGAAGGCAACTGGATTGATTTGGGACTGAATCTGATAGGGACCTATATATCTGGCTGAAAACTTTCTCATATGAGTCCACCTGGGAAAATATCTTGTAGATAGCCATACCAGGTCTCCCGGCTTCCAAAGGGGAACCGCAATGCGTTTGGCATCGGCATAGGTCTTGTATGTCTTGTGGCTGTCCTGTAGTGCTTGTAAGGCCTCTGTGTGGGTACGGTGGAGATCTGTGAGCATCCTCTCCAAAGCGGGAGTGGTGGTCTGACATCTGAGAACTGAAGCTCCTGGTAGGTGGTGAGGATGGTATCCATACGTACACTTGAATGGACTCATCCTGATTGCTGTGTGGTAGGTGTTATTATAAGCGAACTCCGCCATCGGCAGCAGGACTGCCCAGTCGTCTTGTTCCTTGTTACAAAAACAGCGAAGATACTGTTCTAGGTTGGCGTTTAACCTCTCTGTTTGCCCGTTGGTTGGCAGGTGAAACCCAGACGACAGGGCCCTTTGGATACCCAGTTGGGTGCATAATGAGTCCCAGAACTTTGAGGTAAATTGCGTTCCCCTGTCGGATATGATGGAATGTGGTAAGCCATGTAACCTAACCACCTCACGGAGGAAGACAGTAGCGGTTTCTGAGGCAGACGGAATCCCCGAAAGGGATACGAAATGTGCCAACTTAGTGAACGAATCTACTATTACTAGAATCGCAGTCTTCTCCTTAGAGATGGGAAGTTCCACTATAAAGTCCAGTGAGAGGTCTTCCCAGGGGCGTGTAGGTGCCTTAGCTTGATGCAGGAGACCGTGTGCTTGTGGTCTGTGACGGGAGGTCTTGCTGATGGCACAGGTAGGACACGAAGAAACATAAGACGTTACGTCTCTTCGCATAGACGGCCACCAAAAGCTCCTGCAGACTAGTTCAAATGTTGCCTTTTCTCCCTTATGTCCTGCTAGGGGTAGGTCATGACAAAAACCAATCGCTTGTGTTCTCAGAGTGGGTGTAGGAAGAAACAAAGCCGATTGATGAAACCACAATCCCCCACGTTCCTGCAACTGGCAGGAGTTTTTCTCCTCCTGTGAGCTATGAAGCAGTTCCTCTCCAACTTCTTGAAGGAAAAGATTGGCAAATATGTGGAAGTGGTGTCTTGGCAGAATCTTCTCCGTCCTCACCTCCGATAGATCCTCATTAGCTCAGCTTCGGGATAAGGCGTCTGCGACACTGTTTTGAGATCCTGGTATGTGGGTGATCTGGAAGTCAAAGCTTGAGAAATAGTATGCCCAAAGAGCATGCCTTGAGTTTCTGCACTCCATCTGTTGAAGAACCTTCAGATTTCGATGGTCCGTGCGGATTATGAACTGATGTAAGGCTCCCTGTAGGAGATGTCTCCATTCTTGGCAGGCACTTCATATTGCCAACAGTTCTCTCTCGAGTACCGAGTAGTTCCTTTTGCTTCCCGTCAAGGTACGAGAGTAATAAGCAATTGGGTGTTCCAATTTTTCAGCTCCTCTCTGTAACAAAACGGCTCCCAATGCACATCCAGAGGCATCAGTTTCTAGAACAAAGGGTTTACTCTGATCAGGCTGGAGCAGAACAGGAGCAGAGCTAAAATATTCCTTTAGGTTCCTGAAGGCTTCCTGAGCGGCGGGTCCCCAATGGAAAGCTACTCCCTTCTTGAGGAGAATGGTTATGGGCAACACAAGATCCGAGAACCTTGGTATGAACCTGCGATAGAAATTCGCCAGACCTAAGAAACGTTGGATCTCCTTGACTGAGGCGGTTTCTGGCCATCGGTCTATAGCCTGAACCTTGGTTGGGTCCATGCGGAGTCCCTTGGCGGATAAAATGAACCCCAGATAAGGTACCTCTGAGGCCTCGAATTTACACTTCTCTGGTTTAGCAAACAGATTGTTCTCTGACAGTCTGCGGAGAACCTCGCTTACATGGGCACGATGTTCAGCCAAGGAATGGGAGAAAATCAGTATATTGTCGAGGTACACAACTACTGATATGTATAACATATCCGCGAAGATCCTGTCAACAAAACGCTGGAACACAGCTGGAGCATTCACCAGGCCGAATAGCATAACGCAATATTCGAATAAACCCAACGGTGTTCTGAATGCTGTTTTCCACTCGTCCCCATTCTTGATCCTTAACAATTGATATGTTCCTCGGAGGTCGAGTTTGGTAAATACCTTGGAGTCTCTTACCGCCTCGAGAATGTCTCTGATGAGTGGCATCGGGTATCTGTCTCGAATGGTTATGCTGTTCAGACCCCTGTAATCAATACAGGGGCGTAATTCCTTAGAGTCCTTCTTTGAAATGAAAAACAAAGATGCTCCTCCTGATGATCTCGATGGTCTGATAAGGCCGTTTTCCAAATTGGCTGCTAAGTACTCCTTCAAAGCTTCCTTTTCAGTCAAGGATAGCGGATACATGCGTCCAAATGGAAGTGAAGTTTCTTCCTTGAGGTCTATGCTGCAGTCCTCGTTGCGATGAGGCGGGAGGAGTCTAGGTTTGAGATCTTCGAATACTCTTGCGAAAGACTGGTAGTGCCTAGGTAAGGAGGATACCAATGGGCTACCTTGAACACTAGCCAGACTGGATCGAACTTCTGTCGAGGATTCCCTCAGATTCAAGCAGTGCTCTTGACAAAAGTCTGAGTCGAAATTGATCTTGTTCCTTGTCCAGTCGATTCTGGGATTATGTCTTCTCAGCCATTGAATCCCCAGGATCAACGGAAAATGGGCTGCTCTGATAACATCAAAGCGGAGAGTCTCGACATGGTGCTCCATTCCGATCGTGATGGGAATGGTCTCCATGGTAATGGGTCCAGAAGTTAGAGGACGACCGTCCACCCCCTCTACCGGTACAGGTCTGTCCTTTTCTCTTAGTGGGATCTTGTTCTCCTGGGCCCAGGTCACATCGATGAAGTTTCCTGCAGCTCCGCAGTCCAGCATGGCCAATACTGAGAGTTTCTGTCCTGGTCTGCAAGTAAACGTAACCTGGAACACCATCAAACGGTTATCCTCTACTCCTTCAGGAGTTGTTCTGGTAAGGTTGCAAGGGTTTAGGCTGTCTTCCCCATGGTCTCCCTTGCAATTACCTGGGGTTTGGCGTTTCCCTGTCGCTTAGAGGGTATGTCTGGTCAGTCCTTGAGTGTATGCTTAGCTGACCCACAATACATACAGAGATTCAGCTCCCGTCTTTGCCTTCTTTCTGTCTTGGTAAGGGGTCCTCTGGTTGAACCTATCTGCATGGGTTCCTCCAAGGTAAGACGTTCTCTTCTTCCCTGCGGGGGGCTGTACTGAGAGGTCGGTCCCCTTCCTCTTCTCCTTTCTGTTCGCCTTTCCTGAAGACGGAAATCAATCTGAAGTACTAGGGTAACTAGTTCTTGGAAGTTGTTAGGCCGGACCACTCGGTACGATACGGTACGGGAAGAAGATAAAGGCAAATCACTGTAAGAGACCGGCAGCGTAAGTAACAATTACGATACAACACGCCGTGCGCTAGTATGATCAGCCAGTTATAGGTTCCGTCGGCCATCTTGGTATAAACTAGACCGTTGGGTTTGCTCCTGGAATCCATATTAGTAGTACTTCCAACGGTAAACTAGCTTCCAGGGCTGGTGCATGACACCTTGTCCCATGCTGAAAACATGGGGAAGGAAGTCCCCTAGCAATCACATCCTGACTTATTATTTGTGAACACTTTTTTCTTTATTGAAAACTCTATCCCACATGCTTTCTGTAATTAGTTGTAAGGAATTGGCAATAGTTTAGTGTAGGCCTTTTTATTTTAACACAAAGCCACAAGGACTGCCTTATAATCATTTGATGGTCTACGCTTGCTCCCATCGTAGATTTTGGTTTAGGTTAGGTGTTTTTCCAACCTGTATTTACAGTTTAATAAACACCCTTAAACTGTGATCACTTGTGGATGTCTTTACTGTTGCCACCAGGAGTTCCTTATACCCGTCATCATGATCTCTAATTTACAACCTTCTATCTTGCGTGCGCATGTTTACTCCTTGCTTCTCATGAAGGCTCAGTGGCACTCCACGCATTTACACTGTATCAATAACAATAATAACAAAGTTGTCATTATATTGCTACACACGTGCAAATCTAAAAGTGTATCATTTTACAGAAATAACACTAAATGTAACATTTATCCCATTCACATTAACTACACTGTATTTGTAACAATTTGCAACATTGCATCATTGCATCAATATCACTGTCACCCCAGTCCCCACTATGGCAGCCGCAATTCATACTTCTCTCTATCCGTGGGACCTCTATCAACGACCCCATCATTCCCCCCTTTAGTTAATCTCTCATAATGGTCCCACCGTAACCATGCTCCTCCGCTGGACATTTCCAATCCAACCTTCTACCAGTTTTGCAATCTACCCGTTGTTCTATACTTTCACCCCAAGCTGGTGGAGTACACATGACCACCCCTGTACTTATTTCAGAATCAGTTTGAATACACATGTGAGATGAAATGGCAGTGGCCCTAGCCTTAGACATGGTCATAATAATCATGGCCGTGGTTATAGGCATTTGGGCAGAGCAGCACTGTAATCATAGTTGACAGGAACAAAAGATAATTACTGAAAAACAAAAGTATGCACAATAATCTTCATAGTTATGCTCAGCCACGAAGGCACCAAAGAAAAAAAGAGAGTCCAAAAAAGAGTCATTAGTAATTCCCGCCTCCCTCTGTCACAAAGGCTTGCAGGTAGAGATGTGCCCACAAAGCCAAAGGGAGAAAAGAACACAAGAAGTAGAAGTACAAGGAGCAGACAAGAAAGGATAGGCAACAGAGGCAGTGAACAGAAAGGGGCAGGGAGAGGATATGCTGGTTACCCTTACGGATCCAGCACGCACACACACCGAAGCAATACAAGAACTAGACAAATTCGGGGCAATATCAGGGTTGAAAATTAACAGACATGAATCGGAAATACTCATCCTGGCAGGGGATAGTGGGGAGATAAAACGGAAAGCGACCTCCCTAAATTTAAAAATAGTAGACAAGGGGATATAATACTTAGGCATAACCCTCACGGGTAGGGTGGACCGCCTTTATGGGAAAACTATCCGGAACTGTTGGAAAAAATTAAAAGGGACACAGAGCGTTGAAACCCTCTGACGATCTAATGGTGGGGACGCATAACGTTGATAAAGATGAACATTCTACCTAGGCTGGTTTACTATTTTCAGGCTATTCCGATTAGGGTCCCCAGGTCTTTCTTCAGAGCACTATCAAAAGTAATCACTTCCTTTATATGGAATAAGAAGCCCCCAACGGTAGCCAGAGCAGTTCTAACAGCCTCAATTCATGAGGGGGGAATGACTTTGCCACACTTCTATAAATACTATCAAGCTGCGCAATTGTGGGTTTTAAAGGAATGGATGGCGGAGGACCAGCAGAAAATATGGGCGATCCAGGACAGGGCGGGGGCGTGATCCCCACTGGTAGGAAAGTGAAAGAGAAACAATTCAGACACCCAAATCTTCTAATTAGAGAAGTCCTGAGGGCTCAGCTGGAAGCCTGGGACTAACAAATGCGGAAGGGCATCTTGACAGAGGAGCATGCCCCATTTACTCCCATGTTCGGGAACCCAAAATTCCTGCCTGGAATGGAAAAGGGGGCGTACAATAAATGGGAGATAGCAGGGTGCAAGAAAATTGGGCAAATGATACAAGACCAGGACATTAGATCGTTTCGAGGCCTGTAGAACACAACTGAACCTTAAGGATTCAGATAGATACAAATATGAACGGCTTAGGCACTGGCTACCGTCACCGACCATCAGAGATGCGGCTACAAGGGATCTCACTCCATTTGAAAAGTTCATACTGACTAACTCAGGATCCTCGAAATTAGTTTTGTCACTGTATACGTTTATCAATGTGCAGGAAGAGGACCTCAGGTGGAGTTACATGCTGAAATGGGAACACACCCTTGGGGACACAATCAGTAGACCACAGTGGGAGGAGCCCTGGAAAAACATTCCCAAACTGACATGCTCTGTACAAATGAGGGAAATGTGGGTAAAGGTCATGACCCAATGGCACTATACCCCGGAAAGACTTAAAACAATATACCCGCACGCATCCAAACTATGCTGGAGAGGCTGCTTAAGGGAGGGCGATTGGAGGCATATTTGGTGGGACTGCCAAGGGATTCAGGGATTCTGGGCCGAAGTGAAGAAACAGATGCAGGGGATGTTTCCAAATGCTGGCCAAATGGGAGAGAGTGTATGGTCCTGTGGGTTAAAGGACCCGATCGCAAAGAAACTCTCGAAAACACAATGGAGAAGCTTCATGGGCCTGGTTATAGCGGCGTGGTTAGCAATCGCCCAGAATTAGAAACAACGGGACCCGCCATTGGTATTTGGCTGGCTAGAGAAGGTGTGGACTTTAGTGACAATGGAAAGATGAACCCATAATCTACAGGGCACAAGTGGGTCCTTCAGGAAGGAATGGGGAACGGTCCTGGAATATCTCCAGTCAGATCACATAGAACTATGATGCCCACATAAAATAAGAATTTTTGACTTATTCACGGCTTGAGCGGTATCCGAATAGGACTGTGGACAGGGTTCTTACAGTGGGAGGGAGGGGAGAGGCGGGGGAAGTTGGGGTCGAGTTAATGTTTGACATTCATGTACATGAAAAACAATAAAAATATATATTTTTTAAAAACAATGAAAAAAGAAAGGGGCAGGGAGTACAAATAAAACAAACACGTTAGGTACCCTTTTGTGGTGTACGCAGAATGAGGGAAGAGTTTCCCACAGAACCAGGGAAACTCCAGCCTTTTGAGCAAGTTACTATTACTGGGCCCTACTCTGAATGCTCATGGAAAGGAGCAACAGCAGTGGGTGTCTGTGTCTGGACCCTAAGGCACAAACAAGGGAACAGTACCCACAATACTGAAGCCTGTACGGGTCCAGTAGAAACTGAGCAATGACTGCCTCCTGAAACAGGAACCAGCACACCGTTCACAATGACCCAAGGTACAATACTGAAACGCAACAAAGGAAAGGGGCAGAGATTGCCTGCTGGAAACGCAGCAGCCAAACTCTGAACAAAGGACTTACAGTTCTTGTATTCACTTGTGCTTGTGTAACAGAAATATCCAGGGGAAAAAGGAAGTCCAAGAGAGCAAGGTTCAGGACAGAGAACCGGAAGAAAGAAGAAAAGCAAGAAAACTAGAATCTAAGTGCAGGGGTAAGGAGACTGGAAACTGCAGACTGGTAACAAGGAACAGTAACTCTGGACTGGAATAACAAGAGTAGGACTTTAGAGAGAAAACAAGGAAACTGTAGCTATGAAGTGGGATAACAAGGGCAGGACGGAAGACTGTTAACCAGGAAACTGTAGCTCTGAAGTGGGATAACCCAGGCAGGACGGAAGACTGATAACATTGAAACTGTAGCTATGAAGTGGGAAAACACGGGCAGGACGGAAGACTGATAACAAGGAAACTGTAGCTCTGAAGTGGGATAACCCAGGCAGGACGGAAGACTGATAACAAGGGAACTGTAGCTATGAAGTGGGAAAACACGGGCAGGACGGAAGACTGATAACAAGTAAACTGTAGCTCTGAAGTGGGATAACACGGGCAGGATGGAAAACTGATAACAAGTAAACTGTAGCTCTGAAGTGGCATAACACGGGCAGGACGGAAGACTGATAACAAGTAAACTGTAGCTCTGAAGTGGGATAACACGGGCAGGACGGAAGACTGATAACAAGGGAACTGTAGCTATGAAGTGGGATAACACGGGCAGGACGGAAGACTGATAACATTGAAACTGTAGCTATGAAGTGGGAAAACACGGGCAGGACGGAAGACTGATAACATTGAAACTGTAGCTATGAAGTGGGAAAACACGGGCAGGACGGAAGACTGATAACAAGGAAACTGTAGCTCTGAAGTGGCATAACACGGGCAGGACGGAAGACTGATAACAAGGGAACTGTAGCTATGAAGTGGGATAACCCAGGCAGGACGGAAGACTGATAACAAGGGAACTGTAGCTATGAAGTGGGAAAACACGGGCAGGACGGAAGACTGATAACAAGTAAACTGTAGCTCTGAAGTGGGATAACACGGGCAGGATGGAAAACTGATAACAAGTAAACTGTAGCTCTGAAGTGGCATAACACGGGCAGGACGGAAGACTGATAACAAGTAAACTGTAGCTCTGAAGTGGGATAACACGGGCAGGACGGAAGACTGATAACAAGGGAACTGTAGCTATGAAGTGGGATAACAAGGGCAGGACGGAAGACTGATAACATTGAAACTGTAGCTATGAAGTGGGAAAACACGGGCAGGACGGAAGACTGATAACATTGAAACTGTAGCTATGAAGTGGGAAAACACGGGCAGGACGGAAGACTGATAACAAGGAAACTGTAGCTCTGAAGTGGCATAACACGGGCAGGACGGAAGACTGATAACAAGGGAACTGTAGCTATGAAGTGGGAAAACACGGGCAGGACGGAAGACTGATAACAAGTAAACTGTAGCTCTGAAGTGGGATAACACGGGCAGGATGGAAAACTGATAACAAGTAAACTGTAGCTCTGAAGTGGCATAACACGGGCAGGACGGAAGACTGATAACAAGTAAACTGTAGCTCTGAAGTGGGATAACACGGGCAGGACGGAAGACTGATAACAAGGGAACTGTAGCTATGAAGTGGGATAACAAGGGCAGGACGGAAGACTGATAACATTGAAACTGTAGCTATGAAGTGGGAAAACACGGGCAGGACGGAAGACTGTTAACCAGGAAACTGTAGCTCTGAAGTGGGATAACCCAGGCAGGACGGAAGACTGATAACATTGAAACTGTAGCTATGAAGTGGGAAAACACGGGCAGGACGGAAGACTGATAACAAGGAAACTGTAGCTCTGAAGTGGGATAACACGGGCAGGACGGAAGACTGATAACAAGTAAACTGTAGCTCTGAAGTGGGATAACACGGGCAGGATGGAAAACTGATAACAAGTAAACTGTAGCTCTGAAGCAGGATAACACGGGCAGGACGGAAGACTGATAACAAGGGAACTGTTGCTCTGAAGCAGGATAACACGGGCAGGACGGAAGACTGATAACATTGAAACTGTAGCTATGAAGTGGGAAAACACGGGCAGGACGGAAGACTGATAACAAGGGAACTGTAGCTCTGAAGTGGGATAACACGGGCAGGACGAAAGACTGATAACATTGAAACTGTAGCTATGAAGTTGGATAACACGGGCAGGACGGAAGACTGTTAACAAGGAAACTGTAGCTCTGAAGTGGGATAACACGGGCAGGACGGAAGACTGATAACAAGGGAACTGTAGCTATGAAGTGGGAAAACACGGGCAGGACGGAAGACTGTTAACAAGGAAACTGTAGCTCTGAAGTGGCATAACACGGGCAGGACGGAAGACTGATAACAAGGGAACTGTAGCTCTGAAGTGGGATAACACGGGCAGGACGGAAGACTGATAACATTGAAACTGTAGCTATGAAGTTGGATAACACGGGCAGGACGGAAGACTGTTAACAAGGAAACTGTAGCTCTGAAGTGGGATAACACGGGCAGGACGGAAGACTGATAACAAGGGAACTGTAACTCTGAAGTGGGTTAACACGGCAGGACGGAAGACTGATAACAAGGGAACTGTTGCTCTGAAGCAGGATAACACGGGCAGGACGGAAGACTGATAACATTGAAACTTTAGCTATGAAGTTGGATAACACGGGCAGGACGGAAGACTGTTAACAAGGAAACTGTAGCTCTGAAGTGGGATAACACGGGCAGGATGGAAAACTGATAACAAGGGAACTGTAGCTCTGAAGTGGGATAACACGGGCAGGACGGAAGACTGATAACAAGGGAACTGTAACTCTGAAGTGGGATAAAATGGGCAGGACTGAAGACTGATAACAAGGAAACTGTAGGTAGGGAACCAGATAATTAGTGTTAGAGAGCAAGAGGCTGTAGACGGGGAACATAGGACGGCAAGCAGAGGAGATGGGCAAGAAAGTGAAAGCTGCACTGATCTCTAAGGCTTCTGCGGATTGTAGTTCTAAAACTGCTGCATTGGAATAGCCAAGGAATGTGAACTGCCACAATGTGCATTATGGGACATGTAGTTTGTGAAATTAAATAAGAAAGTTCCAAAGTCTTGCAAACGGAAGGTAAAGACAAAAATATGAATAAGTATTGTCCAGGGAGTATTATGGAGATGAATGAGTGCCAAATAGTCCATGATGGTTGTCAATTGGTGTGCCAGTATGCCCCTCCCCAGGCCCCGAGTAGATAGATCAAACAGAAGATTAAGTCCAAGGCCTGTCTCAATGCAGAAGGGCCTTATACTGTGATAGCACACCATGAAGATCCAAAACCTGACCTGTTTAAGGCTTCGAGGTGAGAGTCTTTAGAAGAGGAAACATTTACATCTTTTAAAACCTTAGTGTTTGGATTCAGGAAAGAAAAGGCTTCACAGGCACAAAACTCTGCAGTGCGTTCATGGGCAGTGTGAAGCTCTGCTGCATGCTGCATGGCTTCTTCTCTCCTGAAAGAGAGGTTTCCTTGGGGCTGGCCATGGTACAGTACTGGAAGGTGGAACCAGGGATACAGCGGAATTGGTTGTTTTAGGGAGGTCTTCCAAATCTTCCAATGTATTGATAGACGGTGTGATTTTCATATTGGAAGGCAACTCAGGCAAGACGGGAATTTCATTGCAAAGTGTAAACAGGGGTGCCTCTTTCTTCACAAATGAATCTTCACTAGCATTCAGATACCAGGAAGGGTTCTAGAAAGGAACAGTATCCACTAGATATAATAGAAACTGTCTCCACTATATGGTAATTTGAGGCATAAGGATCAGGAGTCCCTTGAAGAGTTATACAGTCTTTGCAAATGGGAGGAAAGGCTTCAAGAAGCATGACACCAGTGACTGTGCTTAACAGTAGATCTTGGACAACTTTGTTCATGTCTTCCCTGTTGGTTTGGGTAGTCTCAGGCAAGGGCAGTCTTTCTGGTGGCTGGCCTTCAAAGTCTTGTGTGCTCAGGTTGACTGATGAATCTGGGGTATTGACTGATGGCAAAACTAGACTCCATACAGGTATTGGGTTAAGTTCAGGATGGGTCTAAATGTCTGACTCATGGTCTGGTGCTGGAATGTCCATAGAAGCAGAGCACATATCTGACTTGTTCCCTTCAGTAAAGGATGCAAGTGGGAGTAAAGGACCGACATCAAGGGCAGGAACTGGACAATCCTTTGAGGATCCTCACTCAGAAGATTACACTTGGTTTGTGGTATAATGGCAGCGCGAGCTGTTCGGCCAACAGAAGGAGTGAATTCTTCTCTAGCTGTACAATAGTCTGAGTTACTTTGGCTGGTAAGGGTATGAGCTGTCTTAAACTGTATCTGGTATGCATATGCCAAGTTCAGGTCTTCCATCTGCTCTGTATAGGTCTATCTCTTTTTCTGTGTTACCATTCCAGGCCTTACCATGTCAATATTTAAAGACAGAATGTCGGGTGTTTGGCATAGTGTCAAATGGTCTGGTAAATTGTGGCTCTTTGCTAGATTCTTATGATGCAAATAGACAGACTCATCATATAGGCCTTCAGTTTGTCTTTTAAGGCACACGAGCTGTTTCTGTAACTGGTATGTTCCTGTGACATTTTCCAGACCTACAAAGTCAGACTCTGGTGTAGCAGAAGAGCAAGGTGTTGAAATGTGAAGACTGACTTTCGTGTTGTCAAGGTTAGTAGTTATCGTGGAAGCATTAAGAAATCCTATGGTCTGTATTGGTCTTTTGTACACCGGACCAGCTGCACTAACCTCAAGAGGCTGAATGTCCTGTCCCTTAAATGGGTGTTATCAGCGGTATGGGAAGGTTGTTTAGCTAGCCAAGCAGATCCTGAGCAAATAACTTTGGCAACAGGGATTCCATTCATGTATTCCTGTGGCATGCCTTCTGAGGCATGAGAAATGCCTGGAAAAAGAGCATCAGTTAGATTCAAATGGGGAGTAGTGTGCTCTGAGAGAGGCACAGTGGAATGCAGGCTCTGAGAGATAAGTACATCATTGGCATGAGGGCCTGAGTGAGGCGAGGTGGAATGCAGGCTCTGAAAGGTAAGTACATCATTGGCATGAGGGTCTGAGAAAGGCACAGTGGAATGCAGACTCTGAGAGGTAAGTACATCATTGGCATGAGGGTCTGAGAGAGGCACAGTGGAATGCATGCTCTGAGAGGTAAGTACATCGTCGGCATGAGGGTCTGAGAGAGGCCCTGATCACTAATCCGCCTGAAACCCCTGGGGAGAAATGTTTTTAAACTGTCAAATAAATAAGGTTTAATGTTATATACACTTTGTGCTCCGACAATTGTACAATGGTAAATATATACAGTCCTAGGTGTTACCACGATCACTATGATTCCATTAAAATGCATCAACTGTACTAGTTCAAATATCATCTGAATCAACACAGCAAAACAATATCAACCATAGACTTAGGAGGAAGAAAAGTTGATTATACAATTGGCAAAATACTGGCCCTGTTGCCTAGACACAGTACCGTGTGAGGAACCTCCACCTGGGCAACCTGTAAATGAAGATGCACTACAAGCCCAGTCCATATATTGTCTACTAGAGTCTTATCTTCTTCTATATTTCTGCAACCCAAATGTACCTTGTGTTGTAGAGTTCTTTGTCAGGGAATCGACAGGCCTTTCTTGAGTGCGATCCCTTTCAAGCTGTAGCCACGGATCGTCGAACTTCCGAGATGAAGAAAGGGTGAACGTTGTCATTGAGGCAGCAGCTTCCGTCCTTGCAGTGCTCATTGACGAGTGATCGAAAAACGTCCTGCAACAGGGGAGGCATGTGGTGCACCTCGACGACGATGGTTTGTTGCCGCAAAGAGTTAGTGAGGAACTTTGGCCCAGGAAGGGCGTCGAGTCGTCGGCGTCTGGCGTCAGCGAACAGGACATGACCACAGCTGGCTTCAGTAGCTTTGTCGGCATCTCTGAGATCTCCGGGTGGCGGGAAACCCACTGGTGGATTCTCCTCAGTCGTCGGCGGCCTTGACTTTCTCCGGCAGGACATAAGCGGTCGACGGTGATGAACAAGGGAGTCCTTGGATCAAATGTTCTTAGGCAAAGGGAAGCACAGCGGATCCAGTCAGCGACGGCATTCGTCGGCAGTGGACGGCTGGCCAGTGGTTCTCTTCGTTCTCCTCGGTTGTCCCCTTCTCAGGTTGGCAGCCTTTCATCGGTCTGTCCACCAGGGAGCTTTGGCAAAGATCAGCTGGTGCACAATGGTCCCTCGTAGCTCGGGTAGAGGTCTCCTTACCAGGTCCTCTCTTGGATCAGTTCTTGAAGGCACAGCAGCTTTCAGATTACACAGAAGGGAACAGCGGTTCACCTTCTTCTTCTGGGTCGGCTTCTAGAATAAGCATCAAGTATCAACTTCAGCTTCTGAACGATTTCTAGCAGTGAGAGGGCATCAGATATACTGTTGATCTCCCATTCATTCTGCTGAGTCACACTCAGAAGGGCATTCTCTCAGAAGGGCATTCAACTGTTAAGTGCGGACAAGATGGCTGCTTGAGTGAGTGGCTCTGTAGCCTGCCTATCTATCCTTCCAGGACACAATAACTACTCAGAATATTGGTGTTGATGCCTGGAGCTGCCAGGGTGCTACACACCAGCCCCCGGTCCACAGTGTGCTGTCAAGCAACAAGATCCCTTGGTGTGGCTCGGAGGTGGGCTCTGCGGCTGGCTGCCCCGCGGTGCCTGCGGCGCTGCTGGGGCTGACTGTGCGGGATGCCGGGGGTGCGACTGCATGTTCGGATATCTTGCCTGCGGGGATACAATCCTTTCCCACTCCATTTTGCCAGACAAGTGGGGATGTGCCTCTAAAGACCACTACTGCCTACCCCAGTAACTAGAAGCAACCCGACCACCCTTAAGGCTGAACCTTCGCTTTGCTGCCCGGAGCCTCTGCGTTGGCCCGTGCCCCAGCCGAACTGATCATCCGCCGGCCTGTACATACCCTGTGCTGTCTGAGGTGCCGGAGCCCCTCCCCCAGGGGTCCTGCTACCTGGTGCGTGCCACTGTGTTCCTGCATGCACCGTGCAGATCCCCACAGTCTGCTTCCGGATGCTGTTGAGGTGAGAATAGCTGAACAACCTGTGTGCTGAACCTGCCATGCTTCATCCACTGAACCCCGCGCCTCCCCACCCATCTCTGGCCCACTTCACTCAGTGGCCTTGGTTTCTGGTTGCAGCCTCACTTGTGGTTGTGCGCTCCCCGTGGTGTGACCCACACTGACTTCAAACACTTATTTGCACTCTGTTGATCCCGCGAGCCAGTTGCCCTGTGGGATCCACCTGGTGCCTGAGCTCTGGCTTTAATGACATCAACCCTCGAGGTCGCCATCTAACTCTGCAACATATGACATTGAATTGCCGCAATCACATCACACAGTGATCCCAGGCACCGGATAAACGTTGCTTCTGTCCTGCGCCTCCGATTCATCCGCAGCGGCGCACCTGTGGGGTCTACTGCTTACTGCTCCTCCTGACCTGGACGGTACTAGATTGACAGTCCCGGCCGATGGGTTGTGGCACCTGCACTCGGACTGTTACTGCTGAATGCAACTTTGCAGATCTGTGGCTCGCTACCCGGACCCATCCAGTTCTCGTGGCTCCTGATCTGAAGACATCTCCCATTGATGTGGCTGGCACACTGTAGCCACTGACCAGCAAGGCAATAACCCCCCCCTTACCGGGTATCCGCACGCACCACTTGCCCACCCGGAGCTGCACCGATGCCCCTCCCTTGAGCTGCTGATCGCCGCCCTCGCAAAGGTAGACTGCAACTGTTGTGTCCCCTGGTTGACCGCGGTTGCCCCACTTGGCCTCTTCGGTGCTCACACGATCCACTGCCCACTGCAGTTCCATGGTGCTGGTGGCCTCCCACATTAGACAACCAACGTACAGAGAAGCTTAGGACTGAGCTGCATGCTCTTGAAAAACATGTCTCCCAAGATTTAACACTACCGTTGTTTGCGGTCGGGAAAAATCATGTTAGTTTGTTGTAAAACCACTGCCACCAGCCATATTGAGAGGAAAGGGTAGCATTTGACTGCTACATGAGTATCTAAACACAGGGGATACTAAGTAACCCCCTCCAGCACTCTATTGTAAGATATTGGGTGTAGGAATTTAAAAAGACTAGTAAAGTCAATTTCACTTTACTTACTCTGGGAAACAGTAGTTTATCCCAGAGAAGGTATTTAAAGCTTGGGAAATCCTGAAAAGGTTTCCCTGTGCTACTGCGCTGAGGGTGCCCTGTGACACAAATGAAAACACATGAGAGAGTGGGAAAAAGGATCACACTCTCTCCAGGTAAAAAGACCAAGTCCTCAAAATCCAGCAAAGTTGCTGGGGGTCTCTAAGGTGAAGGGAATTAGAAAATGTTTGAGAATTCTCCCTAACAGTGAGGTCCTTGGTTCCTTTCCAACATTCCCCCCTTTCATTACTTCTACAGTAACAAACTCATCCCCACCTGACATATGTACAATCCCAAAAGTATCAGTTTGAGTTTCGCTGGTTGTTGTATGACAAGGTGCATTAGAACCCCCAATTGGTACCATCAACTTTGCACTACTAGGTACTACATTGACACAATATCGGAGACCAAATTGGCAACTGCAGTAGAGGACCAAGAAGAATACGATAACGGGCACTAGTATTTTTACTGCTGTCCCAGCCATGACGGGACCCAATCAAAGGCAAGCGATAGCCAATCCATGTTCTGAACTCCACCTTCTTTCTTCATTTGAACACCTAGATTGGGCACCACCTTCATGATGTGGGATAGTGACACATTCTCATCATCCTCTGGGGGTCCAAAAGTGCAGCATCTGCTTCCCAATTTTTTACACACTCCTCCTTCTATGGCTGTTACCAGATCCAGCATATAGCGGTTCTGCATCGCCATGAGTCTCAACGCACAGAGCTCTACTTTGATGGCGTTGAACCCATTCTCTAACCTATTCTCTGTGTCATTGGCGAGCTGGATTAGCTCCCATCGAATCATCTGAACCCACTTGGCATTAGCAGCTGCTTGTACCCCAGAAGCCAAAAAAGATGAAAAGAAAGTCTCTGCTGAGTTAAAAAGTTGATACTCGTCAGGTATTTCTCTGTGCAGGTCTTTTGAGATATAGTTCAATCTCTTCTTTCTTTTCAGCTGTTGAAATTATTCATTTTCCGGCAGCATATGAAATTCTTGCGTGATCTGCAAGTCTCTCTCTGCTTCTTTAGGTGCTGGAGTGGTTGTTGGCACCTTGACAGGAAGATCTTTTCCCTTCAAGTGTTCTTCCGGGATTACTAGTAGTACTAAGTGCATGGTGGCTAGTGAACACTTGTCCCTCCAGGAAGATGGGAGGTGCAAACGGGCTTGTTGGCCACAAACACAGTAGTAATCCATCACTGCTGCCGTACCTTTCGTCATATCAGAGATCACAAGAGCGTGGTTGCACTGTGTGTTTGCACCAACAGGAACTGTTCCTTTATAGCTAAATGTAACTCTCACCTGGCTCCCACGGAGGCGCTGGTCTGGTCTGGGTTGCTGTGGCGTCTTCAAGCGTGATGCGCGGAATTCGGACCACCGATTGAACAGGACCCCCAAATCTTGCTTGTCTGGCCCGTAGAAATATCCTTCTTATGGGTTCGGAAGGATGAACTCTCCATCCTGCTTCTGGTGCAGGGGCGTGCGTTCGTCCAGTTACTTCACTGGTTTTCAGAATGGCGCTGGCAAATCCACTTGACTTTACTGAGCGATACGCCGTAAGTATGAAGATGCAAAAGTTCAAGTGTGAGCCTCCTTTTATGTTGTCTTTTTCTGTCCTTTATTTCAGGTGCAGAACAAAGGCGATCCGTTGAGGGGTTAAATTGCTGGGGTAGAATCAGGTGAGTCAGTGATGATGGCGACCCCTCTAAATGTCTTTATAATTCCCCAGTAATGTCTTTTGTCCTTTCCCCATAGGGGCCGGGGTGCGTACCTGCTAGAGATGTGGCGCCGACCCGAGATGTGGAATGGCTCACCAAGAATAGCCGGTAAGTAATATGGCTGAAAATCTGGCTTTCCTCTTGTGTTCCCTTGCTCAACTTTTGTCTCTTCTTCTCTCCCTTAGGTGCGGTGCAGAGATGTGGCAACCGGCACTGAGAGCCGCGATGGAGCCGGGAGGCGTCTCTGGAACAGGTGAGTGAAGTGCGGCGCTGCAGCGAGCAACGCAGTGCTTTTAAATGGAAGTCTTCCTTCAGGAATGCTGGCGTGAAGATTCCAGATGCAGGTAAGAAGGTTGAAATAGTTCTTGGTTTTCACCTTTCTCTTCTCTTATTCCCTGTTATGACCGGCTCTTGGTTATAGGGTTCACTCCAAGGGACACTCAAGATACTCAGGCCAGGTACTCTTAGCGGTTACTTTATTAGCTTCTTAGGTTACAGGATCAGATGTCATCAAGTCATTAGGAGATAAAGAGGAAAGGGACAGTAGCCCACTGGCTCCACCACCCAGGCTCACATCTTGTAACTGCCTCGGTTAGAACCAATTCAACTCTAAACATTCTAACCTCACACTCACAGCCTACATTCTAATGATGTCATCGATCCTGGCACAGCATACATGCAAGCACAGGAGCCAACCCTAACATTCCCTTACAGGTGTTCCAGGTTCGAGGCAGGCGTGGCTGGAGTCCAGGTGCAGGAGCAGACACGGTGAGCGTTCAGCTGCTGGGATGCAGAACAACGCGAAGCACGTGTGGCTGTCCGGGTGTGTCTTAAATAGCCTTGGAATAAGTTCCAGGTGAGTATTCTTCCACAGCCCCACCCAAGTAACAAAATAGTTCCTTCAGAAAAATAGTCCCTCCTAAGCCTCATTTGGCTTGGTTCTTCATGCAGCATGGTCTGCATCAGGTGAGTGTGCAGCATGGTCTGCTTCAGGTAAGTACACCAAACACTTCCCTTTATGAGCCTGGCGCCTATGGCGCCAGGACAGAGTCCAAAGAGCCCCTATAAAGGGCCGCTGGGCTTTTACCCGGGGGCGTGATGCCTGCTCCCGGTGGTGCTGGGCCTGGCCTGGTGCTCCGGGGGTAGGCATCATGACAGCACTCCCCCCCATGGCCCCTCCCAAGGCCTTTTCCCCAGGAGGTTTCGGTTTGTTAGGGAAATTCCGATGGAAACTTTTTACTAGCCGAGGTGCATGTACGTGGTCGCTGGGTTCCCAAGATCTTTCCTGATGCCCGTACCCCTTCCAATCAATTAGATAGAAAAGTTTTGATTTTGAGATCTTAGAGTCCAAAATGTTCTTCACCTCGAATTCAGGCTCCCCATCTATCTGGATTGGTTCTGGTGGCTTTATTAATCTGGTTCCTGGTTGCACTGGTTTCAAAAGCGACACATGAAAGACGGGATGAATCTGCATGTTAGCTGATAGATCTAGCTTGACTGCCACTGGGTTAATTATAGCTTTGATCGAGTAAGGGCCTAAATACCTTGGAGTAAAAGTCTGAGGTCCCTTGAGCGATAAGTGTTTGGTAGCCAACCATACTTGATCCCCTATTTGGTATGGAGGCGCCTCCTTGCGATGCAGATCCGCATTCTTTTTGTATTTCCCTTTCGCATGTTGTAAGTGTGCAGTAGCATCCTTGAAGGCTTGAGTAATCGCAGAATGCAAATGGTCGACTGCGGGCATTTCGAGGCTCAAAGGTGAGTCTAGGTCTGAAGTACGAGGGTGATGTCCATATAGGGTATAAAAGGGGCTCTGACCAGTTCCAGAGTGTATCGAGTTATTGTATGCATATTCAGCCACCCATAAAATGTCCTTCCAATTACCCTCCGATTGGTGCAACATACATCGTAGATATTGTTCAAGGGTCTGGTTCGTTCTCTCCGTCTGACCATCGGTCTGTGGATGGTGACTGGTTGAGAGTCTTACGTCGATTTGTGCCAGTTGACAACACTTTTTCCAAAAACGAGAAATGAACTGGCTTCCCCGATCGGAGATTAGTATGGACGGGAATCCATGCAGACGGATGACATTTTCAAGGAATTCCTTGGCAAGAACAAAAGCTGAAGGTAATCCTTTCAATGGAATAAAATGGGCCATCTTGGAAAATAAATCCACCACAACCAGAATAGTATTGTATCCATTACAATAGGGCAGGTCCGTGATAAAATCTAGTGACAAGGTGTGCCAAGGTGCTAGTGGAATGTCTAAGGGTTGAAGAAGACCGGCGGATTTTGTTTTTTGACCTTTGTTTTGGGCGCAAACTCCACAGGACATCACGAAAGATTTAATATCCTTTCGCCAGGACGGCCACCAGAATTGTCGTTTAATTTTTTCCTCTGTTTTGGCAATGCCAGGATGTCCTTCCATCAGAGTATCATGATGACGGGAAATAACCAGTTCTTGCAATTCCTTTTCTGGCAAAAATAAACATCCTTGGAAGTAAGGTAAGCCATCGTTGATTGAAAAGGCAGACCCCCTTTTCATCCAATCCTGCAAGGCTGAAGAGTCCAGGAATAGTTTTACCCGTGTTTGAATGTCTTCAAGGGTTTGTAAAGTGGTTATCCCCAAGATTCTTTGTTCGGGAATTATCGGCACAGGTTCTGAGTTTGTGTCCCTTTCTCCCATTCCAATTCGAGATAGCGCGTCTGCTTTACCATTCTTACAGCCAGGACGGTAGGTGATTACAAAATCGAACTCAGCAAAGAATAAAGCCCATCGGAGCTGTCGTGAAGACTGAGCCTTGGCAGTTTTTAAATATTGTAAATTTCGGTGATCAGTGATCACGGTGATGGTATGCCTGGCGCCAAGAAGATAATACCGCCAAGCCTTAAAGGCGGACTTAATGGCTAATAATTCCTTATCAGTGATTGCATAATTTATCTCCGGCGGCGAGAACTTTCTGGACCAAAATGCTACGGGGTGCAGTTGGTTGGTTTCGGAGTCTCTCTGAGACAGGACAGCTCCCATGGCTAATCTGGATGCATCGGTTTCGACTATATATGGGAGATCAGGAACGCGGATGTTTCAAAATAGGTGCGGACGTAAATTTAGCTTTTAATTCCTGAAAGGCCTGTTCAGCTTTCTCTGTCCATTCAAAACGTTTATTCTTCCGCAAGAATGCAGTGATGGGTTGCACCACCCGTGAAAATTCTGGGATAAACCTGCGATAAAAATTGGCAAAACCAAGCATGCTTTGGACACCTTTCACCGAACTAGGTGATGGCCATTTGAGGATGGCATCCACTTTCCGTGAGTCCATTCGGACCCCTTTAGGTGTCAGGACGAATCCAAGAAATTCAACCTCGGTGGTATGGAAAACGCATTTTTCCAGCTTTGCAAACAGTTTGTGCTGGTGCAATTTCTCAAGGACGGCCCTGACATGTTTTCTGTGATCAGATTCCGAAGAGGAGTACACCAGAATGTCATCGATATACACCACAACACAGACGTCGATGAGTTCCCGAAGGACATCGTTCATGAAGAATTGGAAGGCAGCAGGCGCGTTGCACAACCCGAAAGGCATCACCTGGTATTCGAATAGTCCATATTTTGTACGGAAGGCCGTTTTCCATTCGTCGCCTTCTTTAACTCGTACCAGATGATAAGCCCCCCGGAGATCTAACTTGGTTTATATGCAAGCGTCCTTCACCTGGTCAAGGAGTTCAGGGATCAAAGGCAGAGGGTAACGATTTTTAACAGTTATCTGGTTCAATGCGCGGTAATCGATACAAGTTCTAAGGTCGCCTTCTTTTTTTGCCACGAAGAACAAAGCCGAGGATGCCGGAGACTTTGACGGGCGAATGAAACCATTGGCTAGGTATTGATCTAAATATTGACTCAAATGCAGATTCTCTGGCTCAGTAAGGGCATAAATCCTGCTACAAGGGGGTTGTGCACCGGGCACCAGATCGATTTGGCAATCGTACGATCTGTGAGGAGGTAACGTGTTGGCCTGTTCCTTTTGGAAGACGTCCTGGAAGTCTTGGTATTCCGGAGGTAGTTGCATGAGACAGAGGTTACTGATGCTAGACTGACCTTCAAATTTTCTGGGTAGCAGGTTCGTGCACACTCTGGAAAGGTTATTCTCTTCGCTCGCCAATCAATTCGAGGATTATGTGTCTCTAACCAAGGGATTCCGAGTATAACCTGAAACTGTGGAGCCTTGATTACAACCAACACAACAGCCTCCCGATGGCCGTCCGGACCTACAAGTGTTACCTCAGCTGTGGAATGTGTTACCGGTCCCGAGGCAATTTCGGTTCCATCGACTGTGGTGATGACATCTTTGCTGGTTTTAGGACACAGGGGAAGGTTAATCCTGGAGACCAATTCACGATCCACGTAGTTTCCTATAGCCCCACTATCGATGTATGCCTTTATTGCATGCAACCGCTTAGGCTGTTCCGGATCTACGAGGACCATTGGCACAGTGAAATGCGAGGTCTGAGAGTTTGTTTTCAAGCTCGGCAAGCAGACCCCTACGCTTGTCGGGCAGGGTCGTTTCCCGATACAGAGGTTTCATAGATTTTTTCAGCGGCTCCTACCACCTTCCTGGGCGGCCTTGCCGGGCAATCTCGTAGAAAGTGTCCAGAGGATCCACAATAAAGACATAAGTGCATCTGCCGTCTTCTTTCACATTCCTTTTGCGTTAAAGGTCCTTTAATTCTTCCGATTTGCATTGGCTCTGAGGCTTCAGCCCCCTTGAGGTTAGCGTGGGTCTTGACTAACACCCGGGTCTCAAACTTGGACCAATCTGCTTTTCTGTTTTGCAGTCTGTGATCCAATTGGACCACTAAGTCTATATATTCAGAGCACTCTTGGGGCGGATTTACAACTTGGGCCAGGACATCTTTAAGTTCTCTGCGTAGACCTCGATAAAATAACGTGATTCTTTTATCCTCTGGCCACCCAGTTTCCACAATTAGTCTATTAAAGGTTGCAATGTAGGAAAGGAGGTCTTGATTGCCCTGTCGCAGAGATAGAAGTTTGTCATCTAGAGCCTGCCCCTGGGAGTGACGAGCAAATTACCTTTCCATGCTTGCTTGAAATCTTTGAAAATCACGAAGAATCGGGTCATCTTGAGTTACCAGTGGAACTGACCAATCGGCAGCACTGCCGCTGAGATATGACAATACAAAGGCTACCTTGGTCTGGTCATTAGGGAAGGCCCCAGGTCTGCACAGGAAATGCAAACGACACTGATTCATGAATACGGCGAATCGTTTGGGGTCCCCAGCAAAGCGTTCGGGTGAGGCCAGCGGCATGTTTCCAGGTAGATTAATCTGCACCGGGTTACTGGAAAGCACAGGAGCGGGGTTCCCTCCAGAACCGGGTAAAGGAGTTTGTCCAGCTTGACCTTGCAAAAGCTGTCTAGCCAGGTCATCAGCTCTTTTCTTTGTTACAATCACTTCCGTCCTGAGAGCATTAGTCTCTTGACGAGCGGCGTGTACTTCGGCCCGTAATTCCCCCAGTAGTTGGGCCAACTGGTTAGTCTCGGAAGTTTCCATAGCGCCTGGGTGGGAATTTGTAGGATGGCGTCGCGTTCTGTAACGCTCACCTGGTTCCCACGGAGGTGCTGGTCTGGGTTGCTGTGGCCTCTTCAAGCGTGATGCGCGGAATTCGGACCACCGATTGAACAGGACCCCCAAATCTTGCTTGTCTGGCCCGTAGAAATATCCTTCTTATGGGTTTGGAAGGATGAACTCTCCATCCTGCTTCTGGTGCAGGGGCGTGCGTTCGTCCAGTTACTTCACTGGTTTTCAGAATGGCGCTGGCAAATCCACTTGACTTTACTGAGCGATACGCCGTAAGTATGAAGATGCAAAAGTTCAAGTGTGAGCCTCCTTTTATGTTGTCTTTTTCTGTCCTTTATTTCAGGTGCAGAACAAAGGCGATGCGTTGAGGGGTTAAATTGCCGGGGTAAAATCAGGTGAGTCAGTGATGAGGGCGACCCCTCTAAATGTCTTTATAATTCCCCAGTAATGTCTTTTGTCCTTTCCCCATAGGGGCCGGGGTGCGGTACCTGCCAGAGATGTGGCGCCGACTCGAGATGTGGAATGGCTCACCAAGAATAGCCGGTAAGTAACATGGCTGAAAATCCGGCTTTCCTCTTGTGTTCCCTTGCTCACCTTTTGTCTCTTCTTCTCTCCCTTAGGTGCGGTGCAGAGATGTGGCGACCGGCACTGAGAGCCGCGATGGAGCCAGGCGGCGTCTCGGGAACAGGTGAGTGAAGCGTGGCGCTGCAGCGAGCAACGCAGTGCTTTTAAATGGAAGTCTTCCTTCAGGAATGCTGGTGTGAAGATTCCGGATGCAGGTAAGAAGGTTGAAATAGTTCTTGGTTTTCACCTTTCTCTTCTCTTATTCCCTTACAGGTGTTCCAGGTTCGAGGCGGGCGTGGCTGGAGTCCAGGTGCAGGAGCAGACACGGTGAGCGTTCAGCTGCTGGGATGCAGAACAACGCGAAGCACGTGTGGCTGTCCGGGTGTGGCTTAAATAGCCTTGGAAGAAGTTCCAGGTGAGTATTCTTCCACAGCCCCACCCAAGTAACAAAATAGTTCCTTCAGAAAAATAGTCCCTCCTAAGCCTCATTTGGCTTGGTTCTTCATGCAGCATGGTCTGCATCAGGTGAGTGTGCAGCATGGTCTGCTTCAGGTAAGTGCACCAAACACTTCCCTTTATGAGCCTGGCGCCTATGGCGCCAGGACTGATGTCCAACATGAGCCTGGCGCCAACGGTGCCAGGATAGAGTCCAAAGATCCCCTATAAAGGGCCGCTGGGCTTTTACCCAGGGGCGTGATGCCTGCTCCCGGGGGTGCTGGGCCTGGCCTGGTGCTCCGGGGGTAGGCATCATGACACTAAAACAAAGTTCATAGTCCATGTCTCTATGTATTCACATGGCTTCTCCATTTTTGCAATCCATGCCAGCCTTGTGATGTATTTGGACCATATCTGCGCACACATAGGGCCTCATTACACGGTAGGCGGTAGCCATGTGGCTCAATGGGAATGGGGAAGGAGATAATAACGGTACCGCAATTTGCGGTACCGTTATTAGCTC
This sequence comes from Ambystoma mexicanum, assembly GCF_040938575.1. Taxonomy (NCBI): domain Eukaryota; kingdom Metazoa; phylum Chordata; class Amphibia; order Caudata; family Ambystomatidae; genus Ambystoma; species Ambystoma mexicanum. The sequence goes on along the minus strand of NC_090933.1, from coordinate 1,335,709,209 downwards.
TGAGGTCCCTCAGCGGGAACCATCCATAATGCCTGGGCAGACCACACGTTAAGGACGGGACCTGCTGAGGGACCTCGTAGTAGGGCAGTAGGGGATTACCGGCACCGGTGCCCTTACCAGTGCCGGTAATCCCCTGCCGCCTACCGTGTAATGAGGCCCATAGTCTCTACTTGGGCTATTATTTATTTGCTGTACTCGATCAGTCCATCTGCTGGGAACGTTAATGTGGTACCCTGCCATTTGTTGTTGACATGTGAGTGACCTCCTAAGGAATAATATGGTGCTTGCAGACACTTGCTGTATTTCGCACTGCCATTACATAGTGCTGGGTCTAGATCGATGCTCCTCAACTGCACGCTGTATGCCTGGAATGTGCCATTTATCCTACACAGTACAAGATGTACCAGGCATTGTGCCTCTATAATTGCGACTGGGCATGGAACTAAATTCTTGGGAGCCCCTGAAGCATGCGGGATGAGTGCCCACATGTAACAGCTTTCATTTATCACATCCCTTCCCGCTGTACACATATCGGAGTACCACCTATTAGACGACACTGAATGCTGCATGTCAGAAATAGCCTCAAAGCCCAACCCCTTATATAAATCATACTTCATTCGTACTTTCCGTTTTATTCGTCTAAGAAATCCTGTGGGGGTGGCTGGCAAAAAGTGAGACATTGTCTGATTCTTATTTATCATAGACATATTCATACCATTGCTTAGAAATCTACTAACATTATTTTACTTTATATGTAACTGTCCATCCCTCCTTATATGGCCACTCCATATAACAAACATACCTTCATACACCCAGACAACAATGACTAGTGTCACACAAAACAATATAATACCAAGAAAGCTTAATGCAGAATTCCTAGAACGAATTACATTCAGTTTATCATTATGCCTACATAACAGAAAGGGTTTAACACGTCGGTCAGGCATCCTTGCTTATCCCTGGAAAGGAGAAAGGTTACCAAGAAAGAGAGAAAGAGGTGTAGAGATAAAGAGAGGGAGAGAGAGAGGGAGAGAGAGAGAGAAAGAGAGAGAGAGAGGGAGAGAGGTAGAGAGAGATGGAGAGAGAGAGAGAGAGAGAGAGGAAGCCAGAGGGAGAGAGAGGGAGAGAGGGGAGAGAGATATAGTACCTCTTTTTGGCAGCATTGTAGATTTTTGTATCTGCCTTGTACCCTTTGTGAGCCAGAAATTGCAATAATGCAATAGAATCCCTCCTGTGCTGCTGTTCCTTTTCAACACATACCAGCAGATCATCCACATACTGGATGATCGTACTCGGCACCTGAATATTTCCCAAGTTGGCATGCAGCACTCTATTGAAAATGCTCGGACTTTCACAGTACCCTTGTGGTAATCTCGTGTGCTCAAAGCACCGTTGACCATGCGTGAATGCAGTGAGATACCATGAATCAGGGTGGGATTAAGAAGAACGCATTCTTCAGCTCCCCCACTGTGAAGTACTTCGCTGTCTAGGGAATGCTACATAGGATCGTCGCAGGATTTTGAACTACCAGAAACTCCTTCTGCACTACGTCATGTCATTAAGAGGACGTAGATCCTGGATCATCCTCCAACTACCCCCTGTTGCTTTCTTGACTGGGTATATGGCCGTATTACATGGGACGTAGATGGCACAACGATCCCTTGCTCTAATAGAGCCTAAATAATGCCTTTTATCCATTCCTCCGCTTCCCTTGAAAACGGGTACTGCCGCACCCACAGGAGTACTGCCCCTGACTTCAACGTAATCTGTAATGGGGTCATATCTCTCAGTAACCCAACATCATGCGGATTAACAGTCCATAATTGTGCTGGCGCATATCGCATGTCCTACTCAAAAAATAAAGACAGGGTAACCACTGCCATCAGGGGCCACTGTACCTTCCTATACTGCACCATAATATCACAGGGAATGCATATTTCCAAAATGAACTCCCCATTTTGCTCACTGTCCTCAAATAACTCCTCATAAATCATTTCCTTCAATTGTACTGTTGGGGCTACACATAGTACCGTGCACCACTCACACTTGTCCTGATCTGCTCCAATCAGGACTACTCTTTTGTCTGACACTACTAGTCCTTGCAAATCTAATGATAATATTGTCCCTGCCACCACCTCGGGTCAGAAAATAAAATCTGTGGGCGCTCGCCAATATTTTGTGCCAATTTGAGGCACTGCTTTTGCTAGTACCATGATGCCATAGACACATATGTTGGGACCACAATAACTCTACTAACTTCTGACTTCCTTGCTATTGCATTGATTATTACCATTGCTCAAGCTACACACATCCCTGGAGTGGAACACACTACCCCTTGATCTGTTAATGATATAGTTACATTTAGTTTACTGAGCAGATCCCTACCCAAAATGTTAACTGGGGAACTCTCAGAATACAACAAGGGACCTCGTTCTACCTTTCCTCCCACTTTTACATCCATATCCTCAGTGTATGGAACCGTAAAAATACCCCCAGAGAATCCCTGCGTGTGAAGAGTTTTACCTGATAATGGAAGGTTCACCTCCATAATGCATGATTTAGTTGGACATGAATCTACCATAAATATAAATTGGTTGTTTCCTATTCCCGCTTTCACCAAGGACTCCTCTTTAGGGTGTGTGGTTGTCAATAGGATTAGACACGCGAGTGCTCTCTGTGGGCTGTCCTAATAAAAATATGTATTTGTCCCGGGAATGAAAAAGGGCTGCCCCAGCCATTGTAACTCTTTAGAACGGGGCGCCCGTTCCCCCTGCCATCTTGTTAAACTGTGTTCCCTCACCCTGCTGTGGTTGTTGCCCATGTTGTCCTTGTCTGTCAGTCTCAAAATCCAAGTATCCTTCCGTTTCACCCTCCTCACCTCGTTCTTTAGAAGAATCCTTGGGAGTTTCACTCTTCTTCTTTCTCCTCTGTGTTTCACACTTCTTTTTCTTCTTTTCCTTTTTATCGAAGAGATAAGGGCGAGCTCCTCCAGAGTCCACTTTGCCTGGATGAGCAACACACCAGGCAGTGGGGACTCCTAAGAGCCAACCACTACCAGGGAAAAAGCCTTGCAGTGGGAAAAACCCTGGGTTTCGATTGGGGCTGAGTGATTCTTTATGTAGAAGAAATCCTGGAGGAAGAAGTTCCACAGATTCACTTGAGAATACTGGAGTCTGGTTTGGCCGAATAACTTGTGGACCCAATGGCAAATCTCGGTACCCTCGTTACAGGAAGATGGAGTATAACCAGTTAGTGAGGGAAATACCCAGATAACAGCCCCCACTGCAGCAGCATACACAGGTAAGGCAAACATGAGAGATCTGCAGGGAAGTGTGAAAGAAGGATGCCCAAACAGCTGCGGGTGAGAACCACCGTCCAGCAGACCTCCCGAAAGACGAGAGATCACCAGCATGGACAAAAGATGGAGCCAGGGAGAAACAAGAAGACAGCATACCACTGGGTTAGCAAAGAAGGGAAAGACACTCTGAACGCAGGCAGCAGAACAGAAGAGAGCGGGCGGCATCTCTGAGGGAGATAGAATGTCGGGAGGGAAAATGCAAGCACAGAAGAACAAAGGAAACTAGGAAGTGAACTACAAGCATCTAACCTGAGGAACGGGTTGGAAACCAGCTTGTAGTGGTGGTGGCCATATTGGAAAAAAGCTGGACCGCTAGAAAGGCCACTGGATTTACCTTGTATTCAATGGAGAAAGGACCAATAAAGCGAGGGGAGAACTTGCCCGCATGATGTACTAGGGATGTACTTAGTAGACAACCAGACCTTAGTCCCTATGTCCCAAGGGAGGGTTTTGTCTTCTACTCTTGTTCGCCCAAGTCTTGTAGTTTTTCTTGCCTGTCTCCAGATTCTGAAGAGCCTCCTTGTGGGGTCCTCAAACTCCAGAGGAACGAAGGAGACTGCGTGAAGCTGGCCTCTGTATGTACTGTGGCTCATCTAAGCACCTCCTTCGAAATTGTCCAGAGGTGCCTCCTCGGCGGAAGGAAAACGCCAGCCCCCGAACCTATGCAAGGGAAGTATCAGGGGAACAAGCTACAGCCCTTGCTACAACACAAGACCAATAGAAGAAGGCGATGACAACAGGCTAATGGTTTTCAAGTTACAGATATGGGTATCTGGTCCTGAACCCATAGAGGTATTGGCAATGTTGGACTGTGGGGCTGCAGGCAATTTCCTTAACATCGACTGGGCCCGTGAAAACCATGTTCTCGAATGCTTCAAACAAAGACCCATTCCGGTAGAAGGGGTGGATGGAACTTCATTATCTTCAGGTCCCATAGTCAAAGAGTCCGTTCCCTTACAAATGAAGATGGGTCAGCATACAGAAGACATGGTATTCGATATGATTAGGGCGGCTCACTTTCCGTTGGTCATCAGTATTCCTTGGCTTCGAAAGCATAACCCTTCAATTGACTGGGCCTCAAACTAGGTGAGCTTTAATTCAGCCTATTGTCAAACACATTGTATGGAAGTTCCCAGCATCAAGATCAAGATGGAAGGAAGGGATATCCCGGAGAAGAGGACGGTGTCTTCCATTCCTCTTCAGTACCAGGAATTCACGGAAGTATTCAAGGACACGTTGCCCAGAAGCCTCCCTCCTTACAGGCCTGAAGATTGCACCATCAACCTAACCCCTTCACAAAGGTTCCTTTTGGTTGTATGTACCCTTTATCGTTGCCAGAAAAAGAAGCCTTGAGGGAATATTTAGATGCCCACCTCCAGAACGGATTAATCCAAGAATCCAGGTCGTCATGTGGAGCATCACTGTTCTTTGTACCAAAGAAAGATTCAGCAGAACTCAGGCCATGCATTGATTATCGGGGGCTTAACCAGGTTACCGTCCGAGACCACTAGCCCATGCCTTTGATAAGGGACGTTTTGGAAGCAGTCCAAGGAGCACAATATTTCACCAAGTTTGACCTCAGGGGTGCTTACCATCTCCTGAGGATCCGCAGGGGTGATGAATGGAAGACGGCCTTTCGGACCCCTTTGGGTCTCTTTGAATATAAGGTGATGCCTTTTGGGCTGGTCAATGCCCCCGCCATTTTTCAGCGATTTATGGACAGGATACCTTCGGATTTATTGTTCATTTCTGTAGTGGTCTATTTGGACGACATCTTGGTGTACTCCCGTAGCCTTCTGGAACATAGAAACCAGGTCAAGGAAGTGTTGTCCCGCTTTCAGCAAACCATTTACTAGTCAAACCCGAAAAGTGCACCTTCGAAGCCAGATCGGTGACTTATTTGGGATTTATCCTCTCCAGGGAAGGTGTACAGATGGATCCCAGTAAAATCCAGGCCATTCAAGATTGGAAGGAACCCCAAAATATCAAAGAGATTCAGAGGTTCCTAGGGTTGTCCAACTTTTATAGACAATTCATCCCAAATTTCTCCAAACTAGTACAACCCATCACCCATCTTCTCAAGAAGGGCATCAAGTTCGTGTTTGGTCAGGACCAAAAAGAAGCATTTTGCTGCCTAAAGGATCATTTCTCAACGGCTCCCATCTTAGTACAGCCAGATCAAGACAGACCATTCACCCTTGAGACTGATGCCTCTGCTGGGGCGGTGGGAGCAGTATTGTTGCAAAGGACCGAAGACGGATATGAACATCCAGTCGCTTATTATTCAAAGACATTGACCAGTAGTGAACAGAACTACTCCGTCCTCGAGAAGGAACTATTGGCCATGAAACTGGCATGCCAAGAATGGCACCATCTGTTACAAGGGGCTAATCATAAGTTCCTTATTCACACTGTCCACCAAAACCTAAAGGTTCTTCAACAAATGGAATGCACCAACGCTCGCCATGTCTGTTTGGCTTATTTTTTCTTACAGTTTGATGTCTCTCTTACTTACATCCCAGGAACTGGAAATCAGGTTGCCGATGCTCTATCCCGAACTAGTGCTTCCTGGAGTACAAAGAGTAGCTTCCATGGTTCCTTTTTTGCAAGACCTCTTAGCTCAATACCAACAGGAGAAAGAAAAGACCCTGCTCGGTCACTCAAAACCAGAATGGCCTATACTACCATGAGAAGGCCCCCTATATTCCTTCTAAGACCCTTCAGATCCATATTCTCAAATGGTGCCATGATGCTCCATTGTCTGGTCATCCCGGCATACGCAAGACCCAAGATCTCTTACGCCGTCAATTCTGGTGGCCCACTCTCCTTCAAGATGTAGTCAGATACATCTCATTGTGTCCGATCTGCGCCCGTAGCAAGAACTCCACAGGTAGACCGATCGGCTTGCTACAACAGCCCAAGGTACCAGGAAGAGCGTGGGAACACATTTCTACTGATTTAATTGTGGAATTACCTATCTCCCAGGGTATGAATACCATCATGATAACAATCGATTCCTTCAGGAAATTGGCACACTTTTCTGCCATTTCCCACCTGCCTACTGCTCCAGAGGCAGCTACAATTTTCCTAAGAGATGTAGTTCGGTTACACAACTTAGTAAGAACCATAATCTCAGACAGAGGGTCTCAGTATACCTCTAAGTTCTGGTCAACCTTATGCCAGCAGTTGGGTATTGACAGAGCATTATCATCGGGCCACCATCCGCAAAGCAACGGTCAGACCGAGAGGCTTAACTCCAGCCTCGAACAGTACCTCAGGTGTTATTGCAGCAATAAGCAAGATGAATGGGTCTCCTTCCTCCCTCAAGCAGAATTCGCCTACAATAATGCTCTTCATACATCCATCCAGATGAGTCCATTCTTCTGTACCTATGGATACCATCTAAAACCCTTGCCATGGATAGGACCACCTTCCACCAGTGCGCCTGCCATTGACAGACTTTTGGCTGAGCTACTAGAGGTTCAGAAGACGGCTAAGAGGGCGCTGGAGACCAGCAGACAGACGCATAAGAGGTGGGCCGACCAGAAGAGAACAACTAACCCTGACTGGAGGCCCAACCAGTTAGTCTGGGTGTCTACAAAGTTTCTGCCTAGATGGGTTCATACAGGCAAATTTGCACCTCGTTTCATAGGACCCTTCCCCATTGTCTCCCAGATCAATCCCGTAGCCTACCCGGCTTAAACTACCTGACAGCCTTCAGAGGACACACCCGGTCTTCCATACCTCATTGCTCAAGGAATTCAAGACAGACCCTTATTCATGGAAGACTTCGAGTCAGTGTCCTCCCATCGCAGCTGATCAGGAGGAGTACAAAGTGGCATATCTGGTGGATTCCCGCTACCGTAAGGGTCAGATTCAGTATCTGGTTCACTGGAAGGGCTATTCTCAAGAAGAAAGAACATGGGAACCCAAGAGTCACCTCCATGCCCCTAGACTCGTCAAGCATTTTCATCAACTACATCCAGGGAAACCCGGAGGGCCCCCGAAGAGGAAGGGGTATACTGTCAGGATTCACCCCTGGAGGTTATGGAGTACATGGCGACTCTAACTTGATTCAGTTCCCATTCAGGTCTAGTCCTCACTCAAGATGGTGTCCTTTCTTTTAAATCAGGACCACGCCCCTTTCTCAGTGCATTGTATCTGTTTCTTCACAGCTGACTTCAACGCTGCTGGGCTTTTGGCAGAGTTGTTGACCTCCTTCGGATCCTTCCTGGTCGCCTGCATTTCTTCCTGAATTCCTCTGCGTTCTGCTGTGCTTGCTCCCATTGTTTGTTATTTCCTTTCTTCCGTCTCTGTTTATCTATCGCTGTCTCCCCCTACGTTCCGCCTGTGTCCTAGCCTTCATTATTTTCTTTCCTCCTTAACCATATGCTATGTTGTGTAATACACTCTTGTGGTGTCATCGGCTCATTTAGCCGTTCTGATTTCCCTTTTCCCTTAGCGGTTGCGGTATTGCTTTTACTTTCCCCGCGCCGCGGCTCTTGGTCTCCGCGCGCAGTCGCAGAGCTGCTTTCACTTTAACTGCCGCCGCGGCTTGGTCGCCCTCACTCCCCCCAGTTTCAACTGTTTACCAGGAATGTGGGACTCTGTTATTACCTCCTAGTCTGACTTATTCACTCTCCCTTTTACCTCTCTTTTCTTACGTTCTCTTCTTGGAGCCTCTTCTATGCCTCATATTTCCAGACATCTGTAAAAGGACTACTCTCCCAGTTTCTACTGAATATCAGGCATCCTGTCTACGAACTGCCTCTAGACTGTCACATACTTCAGAGGACTGATCACCCTTCCAATACCTAAGCCTTCTGCAACTTCCGGCAGATCCAGCCCAAGGAAAGGATATTGTCTGCACTACCAGGGTTTTTTCCGCCTATCAGGCTTTTTCCCTGTGATTCTGGGGTTTGACTCCTCGGGGTTCCCCTTAGACAGGTTCCCACTCCTGTCAAGGTGGCCTCTGAGGAAGCCAGGCCTTATTTACACAACAAGAAGAAGAAACCTTACCAAACGAGGTTGACTACTGAATCCAAGAAATCCCAAAGAAAGACGACCCCGGAAGCCAAGGACAGTTCATCAGAAGGCTCAGGTGAGGAGGAGGTTAGGAAGGAAGGGACCTCACCTGGCAGTCTTGACGTCTATGCCGTCCTTGCCTTCCTGTAAAAGTGCGGCTCCCAAAGCGCCTCCTGATGTCACACTCAGCCCTTTTCTCACATGTTTTTCTCTGGGTTGAGTCTTCTTGGGAGATCTTTCCTTCTTCCTGGTTGTTCTGGACTTGTACAGGTAAAGGCGCGTATCCTCTGGGTCCGGATCCAGTGTGAGGTTCGCTGTCTGCCTCAGGAAGCAGGGTGAGTTCAGGATCCAGGAAGGAAGCACTGCGGCGGAATCCAGGAAATGGATAGGAGCGTAGATTCAGAGTTCGGAGCAAGCGGGAAGCCCGCTAGCACGGGACCACAGGGCGCGGTCCGGGATAGAAAGAGGAAAGAGCCAAGAATTGCGAGAGCAGTTCAAGGGGGGCAGCCTGGAAGGGAAGGACAGAAGAAACTGGAAAGGGCACTGACTAAAACGAGCAGTAACGATAGCAATCGCTAACAACACGGAACAGTAGCGTTGAGACGTGCAGAGCCGCGGGGGCGTGCCTATTTTCTAGAAGGCAGCGCATCCAGCGTAAATGCTAGAGAGCAGCGTTCCTGTGCAGGCGGCCATGTTGGAAGGATTATTGACCCGATGGTGCGGTGCATTATGGACCATAAAGTCCATAGGGGGCGAAAGTGGCGATTCATGACAGCATGCCCCCTCCTAAACCTCGATCCACCTGGTTTACCTGGATGGCTTAGATGGAATTTTCGCACCAAACGGGGAGCGTTCATGTTGGAGGTAGGTTCCCAGGTTCGTTCGCTGGGGGGGTATCCTTTCCATTCCACTAAGTATTGGAGTCGGCCCCGTCTGTATCTAGAATCGCATATCCTGGAGACTTCGTTTTCAATCTGATCATTGATGAGAACAGGGTTATGTCGAAGAGTTGATCTGGTGGAGGGTACATACGGTTTCAGTAGAGAAGTGTGGAAAACAGGATGTATCTTCTTCCAAGAGTCCGGTAGCTGCAGTCGAAAGGTCACTGGGTTGATGACTTCCTTAACGGTGAAAGGCCCGTAATACTTGGGAGCCAGTTTATTTGGCCGCAGGTGTCGAGGTAAGAGTCTCGAGGACAACCAGACCTTGTCCCCAATTGCATATAAAAGGCTGGGTCTTCTCTTGGTATCAGCATATCTTTTGATGTCCGACCTGGCCTTTTCCAAGTGATCCTTGGCATCCTTATGTACATTCACCAGACGTTCAATCCATGAATCGACCGAGGGTACCAGGGTAGGATATTTGGTAGAACTGATGGATGGTACCCCTGGTTGCAAAAGAAAGGGCTGGTTTTGATGGCTGAGTGATCCGAGTTATTGTAAGCGAATTTGGCTACCGGAACCAAAACAGACCAATCATCTTGGACCTTGGCTGCAAAACATCGTAGGTATTGTTCTAGGGTCTGATTTACCCGTTCGGTTATACCATTGGTCTGAAGATGGTACCCTGAAGACAAGGCACGTTGGATGCCCAACATTTGACACAGGTGTTTCCAAAATTTGGAGATATAGTGAGGCCCACGTTCGGAGATGATTTTTCGAAGGAAGTCCATGAAGTCTGAATATATGCTTTCAAAATATTCCAGCCAATTCAAGTGCTGATGGTAACTTGTATAATGGGGTGAAGTGTTCCATATGGGCGAATAGATCAGTGGTAACCATTATGGTAGTATACCCTCTGGATGGAGGTAGATCCACGATGAAGTCAGTGGCAATTATTTCCCAAGGACGCACCGGCAAGATGGGTTGGAGGAGAAGCCCTGCAGGCTTTCTATTATCACACTTGTTTTGACTGCAAACAGTGCAGGCTTGAATGTATGCATTTACACCATCGATCATCTTCGGCCACCAGAATTGTCTCTGAACGGAGCGGAGAGTGGCGGTAATGCCTCTATGCCCGGAATGAAAGGTATCATGACAGAGTGTTGTGATCTTGGTTCTCAGTCTTTGTGTGGGTATCACTAGTCTCTTATCCTAGAAGAGGTTATCATTCTTTGAGACCAGGTTCCATTGGTTGGTGTTGATATAGTCCTGCCAAAGATCAGAAGATGGTGTTTCGATACCGATATCCTCCAACAAGGAATTGGCCTGGGCTATGACAACGGTATTGGGAAACATCTTGGAAAGACACGAACTTCAACAAGCTCATAATCGGGATGCCTGGACAAGGCATCTGCGATTATGTTATTGGTTCCAGGGAAGTGCCAGGGAAGTGCTGAAACTGGTACTGGGCAAAGGAAAAAGGCCCAGCAAGCCTGACGACTGTTTCTGCATTCCAAGGACTGCAGAATTTGTAGGTTTCTATGATCGGTTCGTACCTGGACCGGATGTTTGGCACCTAGGAGTAAATGACGCCAGTCAGTAAAGGCCTGTCGGATGGCTAGTAATTCCTTCTCCAGGACTGAGTAATGGGTCTCACTGGGAGTCAAAGTTTGGGATGGATAGGCGATGGGGTGCACCATCTTGTATTTGAATTTTTGTTTTAGAACTGCCCCGATAGCATAGTCTGAGGCGTCCGTTTCCACCAGAAAGGGTTTATTTATGTCTTGTTGAGCCAGGATGGGGGCTTGAGTAAATCTTTGTTTTAATTCCTGGAAGGCTGTTTCTTGAGCAACAGACCAAATGAATGGTGTGTCTTTCTTCAGCAGAGTGACAATGGGATGCACAATGTCAGAAAATGTGGGAATACATTTCCTGCAAAAGTTTGCAAATCCCAGGAAGGATTGGATCTGTTTTACTGTGGTAGGTTCTGGCCAGGAAAGAATTGAGGCTACCTTGGCAGGATCCATTCCAATTCCTTTGAAACTGAGTACAAAGCCAAGGTAATGAACGGACCGGACATAAAAGAGGTATTTTTCAGGTTTGGCCAGGAGCTTGTTCTCTCTTAGTCGCTGAAGTACGGCATTTACATGTTCTTGATGGACTTGGGGTTCATTGGAATAGATCAGTATGTCGTCCAGATACACTATGACGAAAAGAAACAGCATATCCGAGAAGACTCTGTCCATGTAACGCTCACCTGATTCCCACGGAGGCGCAGGTCTGGCTTCGAGTGCTGATGCTTCTTCAATGGTGAAGCGCAGGACTCTGAAGATGGACAGGAAGGGCCCTCTATTCTGGCTTCTCCGGCTTGCAGGAATATTCCCCTGTGCGTGAAAAGGGAGTATTACCTACTGACTGAGTTATGCTCAAGCCTCCCACTCTCTTCCAACCCTCCACGATACCCTTCCACGATTCCCCGTGAAGTCTCACCTTAGGGTCAGGAAGGATGAGCTCTCCATCCTGCTTCTGATGCAGGGGCGCGTTGAAACCCAGTTACTTCACTGGATTGAGGATTGATGGGAGTTCAGGTAAGCTTGACTATTCAGGTAAGGCTCTGTAAAAGTTCTGTTGCAAGTTCAAAAGTCCAAGCTTAATAATAATGTTCATTGTCTTTTTGCAGCAAGCGCTAATGCTTATGTCTTTTTTCCCCTTAGGGGCCGGGGTTCGGAATGCCGGAGATATGGCACGGACCCAAAGTGAAACGTGCAGTTCCAGTTCCAGTAAATGGCAGGTTAGTTCTGGATGAGCGCTCGGGAACTGTCTTTGCATACGCTCATTCAATGTCTTTGTCTTTTTTCCCCATAGGGGCCGGGGTCCGGAAAATGCCTGGAAGCGGCAAGACCCGAAATGAAATGGGAATGACCCAACAGGTAAGTCTTATTCCCTTCCTTCCCTCACCTTTTATTCTTGTCTTTTTCTCTAGGCTCTGGGAAGTGGCTGTGTATCCGGATGATCGCTGCTGAAGATGGAGGAACCCAGGAAAGGTGAGTGAAATGCAGCGCTGCAGCGATCGTAACGAAATGCTTTCAAAAATAATGTCTTCCCTTTCAGGATCGTCGGTGATGTCTCCGTGGTGCAGATTTAGCTGGTAAGGTCTCTTGTCTCCCTTTGCAGGTGACCCAGGATGCTGACAGGCGTGGCTGAAGTCCAGATGCAGGAGCTGACACAGTGAGCGTCCAGCTGCGAGGAGCAGAACAACGCGAAGCGTGAGTTGCTGATCGGGTGTGGTTTAAATAGCTTTGGAAGAAGTCCCAAGTGTGTATCCTTCCTCCGATCAGGTATGTATCCTTCCCCGACCACACCCGGGTGGAAAGTAGTCCCACAGGTAAAGTAGTTCCATTCAGGCCTCAAGAGGGCCTGGATGTGGCAGCATGGTCTGCATCAGGTAAGTGCACATTAAAACACTTGAACACATGTCTAGCTTTATGAGCCTGGCGCCTAAGGCGACAGGACAGAGGTCCAACATGAGCCTGGCGCCTAAGGCGCCAGGACTGCGTCCAAAGGGCCCCAGCTTGGGCCCGCTGGCACTCCCCTGGGGGAAATGATGCCTGCCTCTGGGGTCGCTGGGTCGGACCTGGCTCCTTGGAGGTAGGCATCATGACAGTACCCCCCCTCAAGGCCCCTCCCAAGGTTCTTCCCTCCGGGGGTTTGGGCTTGTTCAGAAATCTCCGGTGAAACCTTTGTACTAATCGAGGTGCGTGGACATGGTTACTAGGCTCCCACGATCTCTCCTGAGGTCCATATCCCTTGGTCCATATCCCTTCCAGTCAACAAGATAGAAGAGTTTCGACTTTACCACCTTGGAGTCTAAAATGTCTTTAACTTCAAATTCTAATTCCCCTTCAATTTGAACTGGATCTGGAGGCTTGGACAATCGGGTTCCTGGTTGTACTGGCTTCAAAAGTGATGCATGAAAAACTGGATGAATACGCATGTTGGACGGTAGATCCAGTTTAAAGGCCACTGGGTTGATTATAGCTTTGATGGGATAAGGTCCTATGAATCTGGGTTTGAAGGTTTGAGGGCCCTTGAGGGGTAAATGTGGCGCCGGTGGAATATCCAAGGGTTGAAGTAGGCCGGCTGGCCTTTTCTTTTGAGCCTTGTTTTGGGCGCAAATTCCACAAGACAGTACAAAAGACTTTGGCCCTCATTACGACCCAGGCGGTAAGTGATCGAAATTACTGCCATGGCGTAATGAGCGTTAACACCATGGTCCGATGGCGATAAGAGCGCCATATTACGACCCATCGCGCACGAGCATTACGCCATGGCGGTAACGTAAACTACGCCATGCCGTAAACAGCCCTTACCGGCCTCGTTAACAGCGCAGGGTGACCTACCGCCACCCATCATTGCGCCGACCGTAGTCAGCGGTCACCGTAATTAGCGGTGACCGCAATTAGGCGGAACCGGAAATAGCGTAATCGTGGCGGAACGGGAAACAGCACAGCGGCCATCTTAAAAAACACAATCCATTGCCATCCTACCCAACCACACTACAACCAACCCTCAAACCCTGACATTCCCATAACCCACCCATTTCCTCAGCCAACCATGCCGAAAGTTGTCAAGAAGGCATGTGACAGGCAGCGGCAGGAGCGCTTCAGTCGTGAGGAACTGCAAATGCTTGCAGACACGCTCCAGGAGAAGGCCGATGTTGTCTTCTCCACTGAGATGACCCGGACAGCCATAGGCCGCAAAAAGGAGCTGTGGGAACTTGTGGCACAACGTGTCAGTGCTGTTGGAACCACCCCACGCACCTCCAAACAGTGCCGCAAGAGATGGGACGACCTGCAGATCAGGGTCCGGGGCATTATGTCTGCCAACCGTAACCTGGCCCTGGGAACTGGCGGGGGAGCAGACTCCCCACTGAAGATGCAGCCATGGGAGAAGACATGTGCCTCTCTGATTGGCATTGAATGCATCAAAGGTGTCGGCGAGATGGAGAGAGGGGCCCCGACATCTGGAGACACAGGTAGGTGCCTCATATCCAGCCTTGCAAGACACCCTGATACACTTGCACGTGAGAATCACAATGTGGCAGACGCAACACATCAGCAGATGAGCCACACCCTGCGCACATGCAGCATGTACACTGTACAGTAGGCAGACACACACCTGCATACAAAACCGAACCTAAAGGGAGGCAACCTGTATGTCACGGGCTACTAACTCCACCATCTATCCATTACACTCTTCACAATGCCTGCTCAATGTCCGCTGAACCATCAATAACAGTCACCCTCCTCTGCTCCACCACAGGCTCGCAATCGGACACTGGCAGGGACGACAGCACCAGCACCCCAGCCAAGAAGGCCAGGAAAGTGGGAGAAGGGAACCATGCATCCACCTCTGCTGGACCCAGGCAGAAACCATGCCAGGCTGAAGAGGCCAGGGCAGCAAAGTCCCCCGAGGAAGGGGTCGTGACAGCGCCTGCAGCCCAACAACACCCACTGTTGCCCACTGAGGGCAATGTGTCAGCAGGGAGCAGTACTGTTGGGGAGACTGCAGCCATCGCTGCCTGCTCCGACAGTGATGTGGAGGATGACACTGGACTTGTTTACAACACGCAACTGCACTCACCACACCTATCCCCAATCAGCCATCATGGAGATGACACCCAGGGCCCATCGCCAGCTAATTCATGGCCAGCAACTCCAAGCCCAGTGGGAGTTGTGGAAGATGGGAGTAGTCCCATTGGTCCCCCATTGGCACCCTCCATTGGGCCAGAATTCCAGCTGTCGCTGGAGCAGATTGCCAACAGGCAGGAAGCACTGGGCACACTCCTCACGCAGCATGTTGCAGAATGTGGAATTCCCAGTGCAGCCATGGAGAGGAGTGCTGATGGCATCAGGGCTGCCATCCAAACTGCCAGCAGGGACATATGCACCGAACTTGCTGCAGTGCGGCAGATGATGAGCCAGCTCATCCAGACATTTGTGGACACATGCCGTACTGAGCAGCCCGGTACATCCTCAGCTGCAAGTTCAGCACAAGCCTCTCCCGTCCGCAGGTCATCCAGGAACCTGAGGAGCACAGGCAGGGGGGCCCCAGGTTCCAGGAGAGGGGGCAGTCAATAGTGTGCTAAACTATACACACTACACCACGGGCACTGTCACATGTTTGCAGGGTGTTCAGGGGGGAGGGGGAGGGGGGAATTGGGTGTGTTGGAGTGTTCAGGGGGGAGGGGGAGGGGGGAATTGGGTGTGTTGGAGTGTTCAGGGGGGAGAGGGAGGGGGGAATTGGGTGTGTTGGAGTGTTCAGGGGGGAGGGGGAGGGGGGAATTGGGTGTGTTGGAGTGTTCAGGGGGGAGGGGGAGGGGGGAATTGGGTGTGTTGGAGTGTTCAGGGGGGAGGGGGAGGGGTTCTGTTATACCTATTCAGAAGAACAATACACTTTTTCTTTTCTCACAAACTTAATGTGTGGACATTGCTCATTGCGTAAGTGTGCTTTATTGTTTTACAGTCCACAGTGTTGACATACCAGACACACACAGTGCCCCAAGTGCCATCCATATGTTACACACTCGCTGTGTGTGCTAGAAGTATCGGTCAATGACATTCTGACGCATTATATGCCCCTCCTGTGCATCGCTGCCTCCCTGAGGTGCTGCCCCATCCCCATCATCATCATCCCCATCATCAGGTGGTTGTGGTTCTGCGTCAGGGGGCAGAGGCATGTTTCGTCTGATGCACATATTGTGTAGCATGACACATGCCATGACGATCTTTGCAACCTTCTCATGGCGGTACAGGAGTGCCCCGCCAGACCTGCTGAGACAGCGGAAACGTGCCTTCAGTAGGCCAAAAGCATGCTCTATCACCGCACGGGTACGTGCATGGGCATGGTTGTAGTCCTCCTCATGCTGGTTCGATGGGTTCCGCACTGGTGTGAGGAGCCACCTCTCCAGGGGATAGCCCGCATCACCTGTAAAATGTGAGAAAAGAATGTGTCAGGAACGAGATTGATATGTGAACATGACGCACAACCATGCCTTGATTCTGACTGTTACTGTGCACCAATTGGAGTTGTGGTTATAGATTTACACTGTGCAACCAGTATGTGTTCATGGCTCTCATGTACTGTTTTGCATGCAAAAACACAATGCAGGGGGGACGATTGCCTTGTGAGTGGCCATCCACTGTGTCCGTTCAGGCCGTCATTCATGTGACCTTGCACGTGTCCTGTGAGCTTCAAGCTCACATGATAGCAACATTGATGTCTGGCTCATTATGACCCCAGTGAGCATTACTGGTGTCAATGGGGACAGTTTGTGGGTCTTGTAGTGGTGCATTGATGTTCCTGTCTGTCATGTGCCTCCTTTGTGCGCAGTTGTGGGGGACAGGCCTTTCAGTAGTTGGTGCATGGTGACGTGCATGTTGGTGGTTTTCTTTAGGGTCAATGCGGTCACAATTTGCACAATGCACTTGCAGATGGTTGTGTCGTTTTTGGGATGCACTTTCATTCACATGTTGGGATGATTAGGTCAGGCATGATGTCTACACTACTCTGTTGACGTCAGTGCTGCCACAGGGAATGATCTGGCTACTGCTAGTTGCACCCATGTGACGTATGCATCACCCCCCTGTATCTGCCAGATGAAATATGCATTGGTACGTCATTCAACACCCACTTTGCATTTCCATGCTCATGACATTAGACTCACCGAGTAGGTAGGATCTTGGGCCTGCATGTCGCTCCATGTAGCGTGGTATTGTGGAGTTCCGAAGGACCATAGAATCATGGGTTGATCCGGGGAATCTGGCACAACAATGTGTGATGATCCTGTTGGAGTCACAGACCATTTGCACGTTGATTGAGTGGAAATGTTTACGGTTGCGGTACGGTACCTCCATGGCATGTGGGACCACCAATTCAACATGGGTGCAGCCAATGGCACCAATGCAACCAGGTATGCCGGCCAGTGCATGGAAACCCACTTTGGTGTTGGCAATCTCCTGGGCAGACCGTGGTAATGAGATGTGGTCATCTGTGTGCTTGAGGAGGGCATCGAGCACTTGCATCAGTGTACGCGAGAATAATGGTTGTGATATGCCATGCAAGTGCCCCACTGTGTGCTGGTAGGTGCCTGTGGCCAGGAAGTGGAGCACGGACACTACCTTCAGTAGGGGGGGGGGTGGCAGTGGGTGTTTCAATCATGCTGACGATGTCGTTGTGTATCATGTCCACAATGGTGGTGATGGTGTCCCGGTCCAGTCGGTACAGGGTGTGGATCTGCTCAGCGGTGAGGTTGAATGGGCTGGCTCTGATGCGTGGGATTGGGGGCTGCCTGCGTGGTGGCACTGGCTGTGCTGGTGGGGCTTGCTGGGCCTGCCTTGCCCTCCTTCTCCTCCTGCATCTCCTCTGTGCAGCCTGTTGTTGTTGTTGTTGTTGTTGTTGTTGTTGTAGTTGCTGTTGTAGCACTCGCATTGCTATCAGGTCCTCCAGCCCCAACATTGCTAGTCCTATTGGTATCATTGTGGAGTGTGACTGGGTGTGGGAAGGGGTGGGGTGTGCTCTTTTTGTACTTCCTGAGTCTGTATTGCCTTCACCTGTGCTGTTTCTGTGCACCTGTGGCAGCTGCATTCACTTTACATGGCCCTTTACGGTTGGTTCGCGATGGCGTAATTAGCACCATGGTGGTAAGGTACTTAACGGGCTGGGTGATGGCGTTAGGGGCATGTCCGCTTGGGTCGGCATTCGCGTACCTTTCCGCCATAGCGCTAAGTACGGTGTGGATGTTCGCGTGCGCGCACCCTTGGCGCAGTCAGCGGCAGCGTTAGCTACGATGCCGCTAATGACATCGTAGTTTACGGTCACGGGTCGTAATCGGCCCTAGCGGAAGATGATGGCAGTAATCGTTTACCGCCATCGTTTTTCGCTTTGCGCCAGGGTCGTAATGAGGGCCTTTATGTCTTTTCTCCAAGAAGGCCACCAGAAGTGGCGTTTGATTTTTTCCTCCGTTTTAGCGATACCAGGGTGTCCTTCCATTAAAGATTCATGATGATGGGCAATAACAAGTTCTTGCAATTCTTTACTTGGCAGAAACAACCGCTCCTGGAAGTAGGGTAAGTCATCCTTAACGGTGTAATGAGGACCCTTTTGACTCCATTCCAGTAAGGTTGAAGAGTCTAGAAGTTGTTTTACTTGCGTTTGGATATCCTCAATAGTTTGCAGTGAAGTTAAGCCTAAGATTCTTTGCTCAGGTATGATGGGCACAGGTTCTAAGCTCGAATTAGGTTCTTCCATGCCAATCCGGGATAAGGCGTCCGCTTTTCCATTCTTGCATCCAGGGCGATAGGTAATTACAAAATCAAATTCCGCAAAGAATAGAGCCCATCGGAGTTGTCGTGAAGATTGAGCTTTGGCCGTTTTTAAATACTGTAAGTTTCTGTGGTCTGTAATTACGGTGATGGTGTGTCTTGCCCCGAGAAGGTAGTGACGCCAAGCCTTGAAAGCAGATTTGATGGCCAGTAACTCTTTATCGGTAATTGCGTAGTTGATTTCAGGAGGAGAACATTTTCTGGACCAAAAGGCCACTGGGTGTAGTTGGTTAGTTTTTGGGTCTCTTTGCGACAGGACAGCTCCCATGGCCGAACTGGATGCATCGGTTTCCACTATGTACGGGAGATCTGGGTGCGGGTGATTCAATACAGGTGCAGAGGTGAATTTGGTTTTCAGGTCCTGGAAGGCTTGTTCGGCCTCAAGAGTCCATTCGAAGCGTTTGTTTTTCTTTAGGAGAGCGGTGATGGGTTGGACTGTTCGGGAAAATTCCGGGATGAATCTTCTATAGAAATTGGCAAAGCCGAGCATGCTCTGAACTCCCTTCACCGAGCTTGGAGATGGCCATTTGAGGATGGCGTCCACCTTTCGCGAGTCCATTCGGACTCCTTGAGGTGTCGGGATGAATCCGAGAAACTCAACTTCTGTGGTATGAAAAACGCATTTTTCGAGTTTTGCAAATAATCTGTGCTGGCGCAGTTTCTGAAGAACTGCCCTAACATGTTTTCTGTGATCAGATTCTGAAGAAGAGTACACCAGGATGTCGTCAATGTAAACAATGACACAGACATCGATAAGTTCCCGAAGAACATCATTCATAAAGTACTGAAAGGCGGCAGGTGCATTGCACAAACCGAAGGGCATCACCTGATATTCGAAGAGCCCAAACTTGGTGCGGAATGCAGTCTTCCATTCGTCGCCTTCTTTTATGCGCACCAGGTGATAAGCTCCTCGGAGATCTAACTTGGTGTACACACAAGCGTCTTTCACCTGGTCGATAAGCTCAGGGATCAAGGGCAGAGGATAACGATTCTTAATCGTTATTTGATTTAGGGCGCGATAGTCTGTACACGTTCTAAGGTCGCCTTCTTTTTTCGGCACGAAGAACAGAGCTGAAGAGACAGGAGACTTGGACGGGCGAATAAAACCATTGGCTAGGTACTGATCTAAATACTGACGCAAATGCAGGTTCTCAGGTTCCGTAAGAGCATAAATCCTACTACAAGGTAGTTGAGCATTGGGTAGCAGATCGATTTGGCAATCATAAGACCGATGGGGAGGTAACGTGTTAGCGTGTTCTTTCTGAAAAACGTCTTGGAATTCTAGGTATTCTGACGGTAGCTGTACAGGGGTGGAAGTTGCTGAGGCTAGACCCATAGCTGGATTTCTTGGATAACAAGTTGGTTCACAATCAGGAAAACTTATCTTCTTTGCTCGCCAGTCAATTCTGGGATTATGTGTTTCTAACCAAGGAATTCCAAGAATTACTTGAAATTGTGGGGCCTTGATCACATCAAACACGATTGATTCCCGATGTCCAACCTGACCCACCAGTGTCACTTCAACAGTGGAATGCGTTACAGGCCCTGAGGCTATTTCGGTTCCATCTACTGTAGTAATGACATCTTGGGTTACTTTCGGGCGGAGAGGAAGCATAATCCTGGAAGCCAATTCACGGTCTATGTAATTTCCAATAGCTCCACTGTCGATGTATGCTTTTATAGCATGCAACTGCTGAGGCTGTTTTGGGTCCACGAGCACCATTGGCATGACAAAATGTGAGGTCAAAGAGTTAGTTTTCAAGCTCGGCAAGCGGACCCCTATGCTTGCCGGGCTAGGTCGTTTCCCAAATCAGGTGTCACTAATTCGTTATCAGTAGCTCCAACCACCTTCTTAAGTGGTTTAACTGGACAATTTCGAAGAAAGTGACCGGAAGTCCCGCAATACAGACAAAGTTGCATTTGCCGCCTTCTCTCTCGTTCTTTCTGCGTTAATGGTCCTTTAACACCACCGATTTGCATAGGTTCAGATACGTTGGTACTCTTGGAGTTAGCGTGGGTTTTGATCGGTGCTCGGTTTTCATACTTGAACCGATCTGCTTTTCTATTTTGAAGTCTGTGATCAAGTTGAACCACCAAGTCAATGTAGTCTGCGCAGACCTGGGGTGGGTTTACTATCTGAGCTAGAACATCTTTAAGCTCTCCGCGCAGGCCTCGATGAAACAATGTGATCCTTTTGCTTTCTGGCCATCCAGTTTCCACAACCAGTTTGTTAAAGGTGGCTATGTAGGACAGAAAATCCTGACTACCTTGTCGTAAGGATAGCAGTTCGTTATCAAGGGCCTGTCCTTGAGAGTGTTGAGCGAACAATCTTTCCATGCTGGCCTGGAAGCCCTGAAAATTCTGGAGAATGGGATCATCCTGATTTACCGATGGAATAGACCAATCGGCAGCACTGCCACTGAGGTAAGATAGTATAAAGGCTACCTTGGTCTGGTCGTTAGGGAAGGCTCCGGGTCTGCATAGAAAGTGTAAACGACATTGGTTCATAAAGACGGCATATTTCTTGGGATCCCCCGCAAAACGTTCAGGCGGGGCCAAAGGCATGTGTCCAGGTAGATTAATTTGTACCGGGTTACTCAAACCCATTGATGTGGAAATGTCTCCGGAATTAGGTAAAGGAGTGTGCCCTGCCTGGGCCTGTAATAACCTTTTGGCTAGGTCATCTGTTCTTTCCTTGGATAAGATCAGTTCTCTTTTGAGAGCGTTAGTCTCCTGGCGGGCTGAGTGCGCCTCTGCCCATAATTCCCCCAAAAGCTGGGCCAGCTGGTCAGTCTCGGAAGTCTCCATAGCGCCCGGGTGGGAAATTGTGGGTAGGCTTCGCGTTCTGTAACGCTCACCTGATTCCCACGGAGGCGCAGGTCTGGCTTCGAGTGCTGATGCTTCTTCAATGGTGAAGCGCAGAACTCTCAGGATGGACAGGAAGGGCCCTCTATTCTGGCTTCTCCGGCTCGCAGGAATATTCCCCTGTGCGTGAAAAGGGAGTATTACCTACTGACTGAGTTATGCTTAAGCCTCCCACTCTCTTCCAACCCTCCACGATACCCTTCCACGATTCCCCGTGAAGTCTCACCTTAGGGTCAGGAAGGATGAGCTCTCCATCCTGCTTCTGATGCAGGGGCGCGTTGAAACCCAGTTATTTCACTGGATTGAGGATTGATGGGAGTTCAGGTAAGCTTGACTATTCAGGTAAGGCTCTGTAAAAGTTCTGTTGCAAGTTCAAAAGTCCAAGCTTAATAATAATGTTCATTGTCTTTTTGCAGCAAGCGCTAATGCTTATGTCTTTTTTCCCCTTAGGGGCCGGGGTTCGGAATGCCGGAGATATGGCACGGACCCAAAGTGAAACGTGCAGTTCCAGTTCCAGTAAATGGCAGGTTAGTTCTGGATGAGCGCTCGGGAACTGTCTTTGCATACGCTCATTCAATGTCTTTGTCTTTTTTCCCCATAGGGGCCGGGGTCCGGAAAATGCCTGGAAGCGGCAAGACCCGAAATGAAATGGGAATGACCCAACAGGTAAGTCTTATTCCCTTCCTTCCCTCACCTCTTATTCTTGTCTTTTTCTCTAGGCTCTGGGAAGTGGCTGTGTATCCGGATGATCGCTGCTGAAGATGGAAGAACCCAGGATAGGTGAGTGAAATGCTTTTAAAAATAATGTCTTCCCTTTCAGGATCGTCGGTGATGTCTCCGTGGTGCAGATTTAGCTGGTAAGGTCTCTTGTCTCCCTTTGCAGGTGACCCAGGATGCTGACAGGCGTGGCTGAAGTCCAGATGCAGGAGCTGACACGGTGAGCGTCCAGCTGCGAGGAGCAGAACAACGCGAAGCGTGAGTTGCTGATCGGGTGTGGTTTAAATAGCTTTGGAAGAAGTCCCAAGTGTGTATCCTTCCTCCGATCAGGTATGTATCCTTCTCCGACCACACCCGGGTGGAAAGTAGTCCCACAGGTAAAGCAGTTCCATTCAGGCCTCAAGAGGGCCTGGATGTGGCAGCATGGTCTGCATCAGGTAAGTGCACATTAAAACACTTGAACATATGTCTAGCTTTATGAGCAGGACAGAGGTCCAACATGAGCCTGGCGCCTAAGGCGCCAGGCTGCGTCCAAAGGGCCCCAGCTTGGGCCCGCTGGCACTCCCCTGGGGGAAATGATGCCTGCCTCTGGGGTCGCTGGGTCGGACCTGGCTCCTTGGAGGTAGGCATCATGACAGTCCATGAAGCGCTGAAAAACTGCAGGGGCATTGGCTAGGCCGAAGGGCATGACCTGGTACTCAAAATGACCAAAAGGTGTTCTGAAGGCGGTCTTCCACTCATCCCCTTCCTTAATTCGAATAAGATGGTAGGCACCTCGTAGATCGAGCTTGGTAAATATTACAGCACCTCGAACAGCCTCCAATATGTCAGAAATAAGGGGTTGAGGATACTGATCCTTAAGGGTACACTGGTTAAGACCTCGGTAGTCCAAGCAAGGTCGGAGTTCCTTAGTGTCTTTCTTAGGCACAAAGAACAATGAGGCACCGGCGGGGGATTCTGAAGGACGAATGGTTCCATTAGCGAGATTAGTGTCCAGATATTCTCTTAGGGCTCTTTTCTCCGGTTGAGATAGTATAAACATTCTGCCGAATGGAATCACTGCTAAGTCTTCAGTGTCAATAGCACAGTCCTCAAGTCGATGGGGTGGTAATGATTGGACAGTGGCAGTTGAAAACACATCAGAATAGGATCGATAGATCTCAGGTACTTGAGTAATGTTGGAAACACACAATGGTGGTTGCTCAGGAGTCTGGGAGTCCACTGGAGGATCTGGCACCAAGCCTTGAGACAAACAATGGGTCAAGCAGAATTCTGAACCTAGAAATAGGGATCCAGCTGCCCAATTGATATACGGGTTGTGCTTCGGGAGCCAGGACATGCCTAGAACCATGGGATAATGTGCTGCTTTTATGATATCAAAACAGAGTGTTTCTTGATGGTTATTTATTGAGAGCAATAGTTCCTTGGTTTGGTGGGTAATGGGTCCGGAGGATAATGGTTTCCCGTTGATTCCTTTGACCGCTGGAATCACGCTTTTGTTTTCTCTGGGAATGTTGTGCCTTAAGGCCCATTCATGATCTATAAATACTCCCATGGCACTGCATCCACTAGAGCCAGGATGGGAAAATGTCCTTTTTAGTGGACGACAAGAACGTTTGCAGAACCACCAAAGTATTCTGGTGAGGACAAGTCAAGGAAGGAACAGAAGTGGAGCAGACATCTTTATCCTGAAGCTGTGCTCCGGTCAAGATCGGGAGCTGGAATTTCCCGAACACCGGGGTGGTGCTATTGGGCAATTCCTTACAAGATGTTTATCGGAAGCACAATACATGCAGAATCCGGCATTGATTCTACGGGTCCTTTCTTGTGGGGAGATCAGACCCCGCAAGGAGCCCAGCTGCATAGGTTCTGGATCCGAAGAGGGTTGAGTGGAGGTTTCCTTGGGGCTAGGGTACTCCACGGTTGGCTTTGGGTTTGTGGTTTTTGTTTTTCTTTTCTCAGCCTTTCTTTTCTGGATTCGGAAATCGATCTGTAGTGACAAATCCATCAAGGCCTGAAAGGAACTTGGACGGGCCACTCTGGATAGCTCGTCCTTGACTTCATCATTCAGACCTCTTCGAAACAGGGTGAAACTAGCCTCCTGTGACCAATCAGCCTCTTTGGACAGTTGCTTGAAACGAGTCACATAGGGAAGCATATCTGGATTTCCCTGTTGGAATTCCAGTAGTCTCTCCTGGGCACTATAAACGAGTTCTGGTCGATTAAACATGGTTTTGAAGGCTTCTATGAATCCATCGTAGTTGTCCAGGAGTGGGTCTCCAGCGTTCACCAAGGGGGTTGCCCAGGCTAAAGCATTGCCACAAAGGAGTGATATCATAAACCCCACTTTAGTGCTAGGCATGGAAAAATAGTAGGGTTTAAACATGAAATGTACCAGGCAGAAATCGAGGAAGGAACGCAGGGATTTGGAAGAGCCATCGTACTTGTCCACTATACCCCCTACAAGGGCACTTTCCTTGAATGCCGAATCCCGGGACAATATGAGTTGTTTTAGGGCTGCATTTTCCACCTTGAGGTTTTTAACCTCAGTAGTTAATTCTTGCATTCCTCTCATGAGGTCCTGGACTGCAGCCTCCATGTTAGGCTCAATATCAGGTTCTGGGCGTCTCAAACTGTCACACTCAGCCCTTTTTCTCACCTGTTTTTCTCTGGGTTTAGTCTTCTTGGGAGATCTTTCCATCTTCCTGGTTGTTCTGGACTTGTACAGGCAAGGGCGCGTATCCTCTGGGTCCAGTGTGAGGTTCGCTGTCTGCCGCAGGAAGCAGGGTAGAGTTCAGGATCCAGGAAGGAAGCACTGCGGTGGAATCCAGGAAATTAATAGGAGCGTAGATTCAGAGTTCGGAGCAAGCGGGAAACCCGCTAGCACGGGACCACAAGGTGCGGTCCGGGATGGAAGGAGGAAAGAGCCAAGAA
This sequence comes from Ambystoma mexicanum, assembly GCF_040938575.1. Lineage (NCBI taxonomy): Eukaryota > Metazoa > Chordata > Amphibia > Caudata > Ambystomatidae > Ambystoma > Ambystoma mexicanum. The sequence continues at coordinate 1,335,684,046 of NC_090933.1, read as the reverse complement.
TTGCGAGAGCAGTTCAAGGGGGGGGCAGCCTGGAAGGGAAGGACAGAAGAAACTGGAAAGGGCACTGACTGAAAGGGGCATTAACGATAGCAATCGCTAACAACACGGAACAGTAGCATTGCGACGCGCAGAGCCGCGGGGGCGTGCCTATTTTCTAGAAGGCAGCACGTCCAGCGTAAACGCTAAAGAGTGGCGTTCCTGTGCAGGCGGCCGTGTTGGAAGGATTATTGACCCGATGTTGCGGTGCATTATGGACCATGAAGTCCATAGGGGGCGAAAGTGGCGATTCATGATAGCTGAGGCATCGGCTTCGACCACAATGGGAAGCATCTGGTCTGTTTGGATGAGAATGGGTGCAGACACAAAGGTTTTCTTTAAGCTTTTGGAGGCAGCGTTTGTTTCAGTACCCCATTCAGACCAGACACCCTTCTTCAGGAGAGCAGTAATGGGCAGGACAATCTCCAGGAAATTGGATATAAACTTTAGGTCGAAATTTGCCAGGCTTAGGAACCTCTGAATGTCCTTGATGGTCTTAGGTTCCGGCCACTGTATGATGGCCTTGGTCTTACTATAGGATCCATCTGAACTCCTTCCTTGGACAGGATAAAGCCTGGGTATGAGATGGTAGAAACTTCGAAGGTACATTTCTCAGGCTTGGCAAGTAACTGGTTTTGTCGTAGTCAATGTAATACCTCAGTGATATGTCTCCAGTGCTCTGCCAGGCTTGATGAATAGATCAGAATATCAACAAGGTAAACTACCAACCAGGAGAACAGAAGATTGGAAAATACCTGGTCCATGAACCTCTGGAATACAGCTTGGGCATTTACTAGGCCGAATGGCATGACTTGATACTCATAATGCTCCAAAGGGGTCCGAGAGGCAGTTTTCCACTCATCCCCGGTCTTGATTCTCAGGAGGTGGTATGCTCCTCAGAGGTCTAGCTTTGTGAATACACTGGCTCCTTGAACTGCTTCTAGGACATATTTAATGACGGCCATGGGATACCTGTCCCTGATGATAAGACTGTTTAATCCATGATAGTCAATGCAGGGTCTAAGTTCATGAGTTCCCTTCTTTGGAATGAAAAATAGGGACGTGCCTGCTGGAGACTTAGATTCCCAATCCAAATACTCCTTCAGAGCTCTTCTTTCAGGTAAGGATAAGGGAAACATCCTGCCAGAGGGTACTGTGGCATCAGGTGTAAATCGATGCTGCAGTCTTCCTTTGAGTGGGGGGGGGGGTAGTTCCCTGGGAGTCACATCTTCAAAGACCTCCAGAAAATCACAGTAATGTGAGCGTATGTGTCATGCTATGACCATGGAAATTATGGCATTCCTAGAGGCGCCATGGATTTCCCCGAAACGCTATGTGACGTTTAGGTGAGTGGTCTAGTGTTGTACACTGCCGCCTCCCCCTTTATACGGCCATGGGTTGAAGTGGCCGTGCGTTGCACCTATGTCTTTCCCCCTTTACTCTTGTTTACTTTCACTTTCTCTTCCGAGGCTTGCCTTCCATGTGAGTTCCTTTCCGGGCTCCTTTTTGCCCCTAATTCCTCTCACGCTTTGCCGTGCCTTCTGTGTTTTCTTGCGTCCATCTCCTTTTGGAGCCGGGTTGTTTGTTCGGGTTCACCGTTACTAATCTTCCTGCTCTCTTTCTTGCCATCTCAGACTCAGGTGTGTTCTCGGCTCCCTCTCACCTTCATTTCAACCTTACAGCCCCTTCGCTATCTTCCTGTCTCTCTCTCTATCTCTCTCTCTCTCTCTCTCACTCATCCTCTCTCTCTCCCTCATCCTGTTTTCTTTCCATTGTTCTCTTTCTTCCGCCGCTCCAGCCAAATACCTCACGTGGCATTCATCATCAGCTCTCTCTACTATCCTATATCTATCTCATCCTTTCTCTCACCTTCCCTCTTATTGGTTTCTCTCTCATTACCACTACCCCTAAGACAACTTCAGTGCCGTGATACTTCCCAGTGCAGATCTTCCTGGATTTGCATTCTTCCTGCAGAGTGATCCATAATTCGGAATGTTCTACAACAGAGCATCAAGGACTTTGACTTTCAATTCAGATCAAAGACTCTTCAGGGTTTTTTCAGCCAGGAGGCTTTTTCCCTGTTTTGGGACTTGCTCCCGGGATACCCCGTGGTTGGGTGTTCAGTCATCCAGACAACGTGGCCTCTGACAGAGCTCGCCCTTACCTACATGAAAATAAGACAAGAAAGAAGACAGAAGTAAAGAAAGAATCCTGCGGAAGATGACAAACAGACTTCCAGGAGTTTCCATCCAAAGAAAGAGGTGAGGAGGAAGGGCGAGAAGGATTTTCATACTCTGACAGAATGGACTGTACAACAGAGGCGGACAAGGATACCATAACCCAGCTTGGGGTTTCTCAGACTGCTGCTTCAGACAGTGTTGATTACAGTACAGGGACTGGAAGCTGATCATGTTGGGGGTCCAGTTGATACTGGGATTGTGCCTCTGCAGCCACGGAATACCCATTATGACGGGGAAGTGAGCTGCTTGAATCAAATCAAAGCCAATATGTTCCTTATGATGGAACATAGAAACAGAAATAGAGCAGGTCTCTTGAACTATGGGCCCGGATATTAAAGGGGAACCATCAACCCCCTCAATCGGAATGGGGTCCATCTTGTCCTGCAGGGGAATGCCTTTCTCCTTTGCCCACGCTACGTCTATGAAGTTACCCGCTCCATCGCAGTACAACATGGAAAGGACTTCGATCGGGAGGAGGTATTCCAAGAGCAACTGTATGCTGAAGACCTTCAATCTATTGTCGCTGGAGGTGTCAGATTGTTGGCTAAGGTTGGGGTGATTCATTTCCCTGACAACGAGGGGGCACATCAGGACAGTTTCTCAGGAGGTGCCTAGAGGATCCACAGTGCATACAGAGGCCTTGCTCTTTCCGCTTTGTGCGTTCTGCAGCGGTCAATGGTCTTCTGACGGTTCCCATCTGCATTGGTTCTTCCCCTGTCGGTTTCTCAGCCGGTAAAGAAGAGTTAGTAAGGGGAGGTTGGTACCGGCTGGTCCTTTTCCTTTTTAGACTTTGTTCCGACATACAGAATTCGATCTGGAGGGACAACGCTACCAACTCATGAAAGGTTGCTAGTCTGGCTACACGAGCCAGTTCGTCCTTGATAACTTTGTGGAGTCCACACCGTAACGGGGTCTGTTGTGCCGAATCCGGCCATCCGGCTTCGGTTGCTATCTTCTGAAACCCAGGGACATAAGACTGCACCTCCTGGGTACCTTGTCACAGGTCCAGAAGGGCTTCGTAGGAGGAAAATAGAACTTCAGGTCACTCAAACCAAGCTCTGAACTGTTGGGTGAACATGGCGTAATCATTCATTGAGAGGTCTGCCAGGGTGATAGGGTAGCCCAAGCCAAGGCATTCCCCACAAGGTTAGAGACAAGAAACCCCACCTTGGCCCTATCTGACTCATAGGCTCTGGGGCAAAACATAAAGTAAAGCAAACATGCATCGAGAAATTCTCTTAGGCGCCAGGGATTTCCATCATATTTTCCGAAAGGAAAGGTCAAGGAAGGGAGGTCGTCTTGCTGATCGTCACGCACAGCAATCTGCTGTCTCAGACCCACATTATCAGCACGGATGGACTGTACTTCCGTAGTAAGTCCCTGAAGGGCAGCCACAAACTCCTGGTATTGTTCCAGAGATGCCATGGTTTGCTCTGGTTGTTGCAAGCTCTCAAAATCCCGGGCTCCTTCCCTTTCACCCTCCTCACCTTGTTCTTCGGAAGAATCCTCGGGAGTCTCACTGTTCTTATTTCTCCTCAGTGTTTCACACTTCTTTACCTTCTTTTCCTTTTTATCGAAGAGATAAGGGCGAGCTCCTCCAGAGTCCACTTTGCTTGGATGAGCAACACACCAGGCAGTGGGGACTCCTAAGAGCCAACCGCTACCAGGGAAAAAGCCTTGCAGTGGGAAAAACCCTGGGTTTCGATTGGGGCTGAGTGATTCTTTATGTAGAAGAAATCCAGAAGGAAGAAGTCCCACAGATTCACTTGAGAATACTGGAGTCTGGTTTGGCCGAATAACTTGTGGATTCAATGGCAAATCTTGGTAACCTTGTTACAGGAAGATGGAGTATAACCAGATAGGGAGGGAAAAACCCAGGGAACAGCCCCCAATGCAGCAGCATACACAGGTAAGGCGAACGTGAGAGATCTGCAGGGAAGTGTGAAAGATGAGAGATCATCAGCACGGACAAAAAGAGGGAGCCGGGGAGAAACAGGTACACAGTGTGGGAGGGAAAAGGAAAGCACTGAAGAACAAAGGAAACTAGGAAGCGAACTACGAGCGTCTAACCTGAGGAACGGATTGCAACGCTCCGTCCGGCGAGTTAAAAGCCGGTTCATAGTGGCGGCGGCCATATTAGAAAAAAGTTGGACCGCTAGATGGAACCATGGGAGGTAACGTTGCGGCACAGTCAATGGAGCCTCCAGCATTTCCACAATCGCCATGGTTTTTTTTTTCATAAAATACTTTTTATTGTTTTATTAATTACAAACAAAACACAACCAAAATACTTAATTCACCCTTAGTCATTGTGGTTAAACACACATGTATACATTTTCCCCGGCATTCGACCTGTCTTTGCGTACATTATACAGCTATCATGAGTTCGTTTCGATCACTTATCTAAGTTCATTGCTTGGCATTCGGTGTCTAATGGCTTCTTTATCAACCTTCAGTTGTCCTGCCACCTTTGCCATATCTTGGTCGCTTTTTCTGGGCATCCCCTCGTAGTATACACTCTTATTTCCATCGGCACACAACCATCTACATCCGTTATCCATTTTTCGTACCTGGGTGGAGTGGGTGAGCCCCACAATTGAGCAATATTTCTCTTAGCGAGACTTGTGGCTGTTGCAAACATGAGTTTTTCGAATCTTGATAATTCAATCTCCGCATCCATCCCTAGTATTAGGAGTTTGGGGTCCATTGGGATTTCGCGGCCAAGCACTGTTGATAGCCTATCACAGCATTGTTGCCAAAAGTCTTGTATGTGCGGACATTCCCATAAAGTGTGAAAGAAGGTTCCTCTCTGTTGGTGGCATCTTAGACAGTTGGGATCCGCCGCTCTCCCCCATTGGTGTAGGTCGTCCCTAGGGTAGTATATTCTATGTAGAATTTTTAGTTGAACCAGTCTAATTCTGGCTGAGATTGTCGATTCTCGGGGGTACATAAGAGCCACTGTCCAGTCTTCTGGTTGTATTTGGCCCACATCTTTTTCCCACTTCTCTTTGAGTCTTGTGAGCTCCTTTGTGGCAAACAAGTTGATGGCGTTGTACATTGTGGATGTTACTTTGTGATCGATTCGATCCATCACAATGTTCCTCTCTATCGGGGTGCATTCTGGCACGTTTGGAATTTCTATTTCACTGGCCGTGAGAGCATGTCTCATCTGCAGGTAGTGGAAGTGTTCTGTGATGGGGAGATCAAATTCCTCTCTTAGGACTTGAAAGGTCTTGATCTCTCCATCCCGTATCATGTGTTCCAATGTCTCTATCCCCTTCTCCTCCCAGGATATCCACTTGGGAATTGCTTTAAGTTCTGGAAGATTTTTATTATGCCATAGGGGTTGTTTTAATGTGACTTTCCCTCCCCATCCCAGGTGTTTATGTGTGTCTGTCCATATCTGTGTCCTCTGAGCAGTCATTGTGGGTGTGACTTGTCTTGTTGTTTTTAGGTAGAGGCTTTCTAGCGGGGTGATCCCCTGGTTTGCCTGGGTGTCTTCTCTATTATGTGGTAGCATTGGGTCGCCATGTAATATGTCATTCACTACTGACATTTGGGCTGCCCAGTAGTACATTTGTAGGTGTGGGAGGCCGATTCCCCCTTCCCATATCGAGCGGTGTAATGTTTGTAGCGCAATTCGGGGATGCCCCCCTCCCCATAGCAGTGTCCTAAGTGATTCCTCTATTTTGCGAAATTCTACTTTAGGTATGTATAGTGGTGCGTTCTGCAGGACATATAGGAACCGGGGGAGGGCCAGCATCTTGAATAGGGCAGCTCTCCCTAGCAGGGTGAGCGGAAGGTTCATCCAGTGTCTTACGTCATTTACGAGCCTGTCCCTCACTGGGTGCAGATTTTTCTCTATGTATTGTGTTAGGTCTGTGGTGATTTGTATCCCTAGGTATTGGAACTGCTCTCTCTCCGTCTTAAATAGGCAAGTATCTAAGGTTGCTGCATCTAGACCTTTAATCGGAAACAGCAGGGATTTGTCATAATTTACTTTTAACCCACTGAAGTTGCCATAAGTGTTCAGTATATTCATAACGATGGGGCAGGATGCCACTGGATTACTTAGGTAGATGAGGAGGTCATCTGCATATAAGGATACCTTGTCCTCCCAGTTTTGTGCCCAGTGGAACCCCTTCCAATTTGGGGAGTCCCTTAGCATTATTGCGAGCGGTTCTATTGCGAGTGCAAATAACATCGCAGAGAGGGGACATCCCTGTCTAGTACCCTTCCCCAGTGCTATGGTACGTGAGGACCAGCCATTGACTCTGATTTCTGCCTTCGGTGCATTGTATAAGAGTTTAACCCAATTCATAAAATGCTCTCCGAATCCCATTCTGTCCATAATGAGCCATAGGCCCTCCCAGTGGATCGAGTCGAAGGCCTTCTCAAAATCAATAGTGAGCAGGGCGAGTGGGTCCTGTAGGGTGGAGGATTTTTCAATGGCAGCGTGGAGTCTATGAATGTTCATTCGTGTGGATCTTTGCGGCATGAAGCCGCATTGGTCCGGGTGGACCAAGGAAGTTATTACCTTCTGCAATCTGTTGGCCAGTATTTTCGCCAGAGTTTTAGCTTCAGTATTAATTAGGGAGATTGGTCGATACGAGCTGCAGGTATCTGGGGGTTTGTCTTTTTTGTGTATCACTACTATATTAGCTTTCCTTAGGTCCGGTGGTAGTATGCCTTTTTCTTTCGCCTGTAGGAACATTTTGAGCATGTGTGGTGCCACTTCTTCTGTGCCGATTTTTTTCCATGTTTCCACTGGTAGGCCGTTAGGTCCTGGGGTTTTCCCATTCTGAAGTTGGGAGATGGCAGTCATTAGTTCTTCCTCCGTTATTTCAGCCTCGAGTTCCATCTTTTGGGTTTCGTTCAATGGTGGGATGGTCACTGCGTCCAACATGTTGGGATCTATTTGGTTCGTCGGTGGGGCGTATAGCTTTTCATAGTAGGTTGCAAAGGCCTCTGCGATACCTGCGTCCGTTGAGGCCCATTCAGTATCCGAGATTTTTATTCTGCGTACCTGTGGGTGGCTCTCCTCTCTCTTTTCTAACCATGCCAGCATTTTGCTAGCTTTGTCTCCTGTTTCGTATATTTTTGCGCGCATAGTTCTGTGTGCTTGTTTCGCGCATGTTAGCGCAACATTTTGTAGCTTCCTTTGTGCCCTTTGGAGGGCTAGGTTGTCTTCTTCCGCACCGGAGCTGATAAAGTTTTCCTCTGCTTGCTTCACCTCTACCTCTGCTTCCGTTACTTCCCGTCGGTGTGCTTTTTTGTGTGCTGTGGTCCAGCTCAAAATTTCACCTCTTAGGGTCGCCTTGTATGCCTCCCATACTATTCCAGGATCATCCACGGAATCTTGGTTTAGTTCAAAATACATTTTAGTTGCTTCTTGGAGTTTCTTTGTGAGTTCCGGGAATCCTAGGTAGAATGTATTCAGTCGCCAATTCGGTGGAGGACGAGGTCTTTCTGTCTCGAGCGTCATTGTGAGTGGGGAGTGATCCGATATTCCTCGGGGTTGCAGAGTTGCCTCAGTTATTTTGTGCATGTTCTCTCCAGGGAGGAGAAAGTAGTCTATCCTGGACATCGATCCATGTGCACCCGAATGGAAAGAGAATTGTCTCTCTTCTGGATGAAGGTCCCTCCATGCGTCTTTCAGGCCCAGCGCTGATGCAAAGTTCGCCAGTTTGGTCGGCAGTGTCGGATTTCTCCCTCTTTGGTGTGTGCGGTCCTCAACAGTGTTCATCACATCATTAAAGTCTCCGCCCACCACCAGCACATCCGCTGGATTGTCTGTTATTATAGGCGTGATTTCCTCCAGTAGAGGGGCCATTAGTGCTGGAGGTGAGTAGATTGCCATTGTCGCTATGGTTTGATTCCATAGTATACCTTGCACATACACAAATCTGCCCCCCGGGTCTTGGATTATTTTTGTTACATCTATCGGGGTTCTTTTATGTATCAGGATTAACACTCCTCTCGAGCCCATCGAGAAGCCCGCATGGACTGCTGTTTTATATTTCGTTCTCTTGAAGAATTGGCAGTTCGTGCCCACCAGGTGTGTTTCAGTCAGCATTACTATATCTGGCTCATGTCGGTTTATATATTGTGTTACTAGTCTTCTCTTTATACTATTTCCTAGACCATTCACATTCCAAGTCATGAAGGCAAGTTTTTTTTCCTTATGTGCGTCCATAGCCATTATTCACCGCGTTTCTTGGTGTATGCAGATGATTGACTTTTGTGATCTTCATATATTGCCTGTACGTAGTGGCCTTGATAGGCCAGGTGTCATTTGGATACATGTGTGACTCTTGGTTCCCCCTCCCCATACTCCTTCCCCAACTGAAGCATCTGTCGCCCGTTAAACAAAACATTTAACTTAACTTAACTAACTATTTTCCTAGTGCTTAGGTCTCTGTAGTCCAAGAGTACCTTCGAGTGCACTTCCTGCTGTGGGGGTTTGTGCTGTGTTGGTCTCCGGGCCGCCAGCTTTAATGCTCGGTGCTGCTTATGGTGGGCCGATTACGTTTTATGTTTGTCATGTGCTTTGTCATTTTGTGCCTTCTGCTGCAGTCATTCATCATCTCTTTGGGGCATCGCTTCCTGTTCTTGGTAGTCCGGTCTATCCGGTGGTTCATTCCGGCGTGGTCTGTTCCTTCTCGTTTCTTGTCTTCTATGTGGGTTCCATTCCCCCTTCAGATTTCTTTCAGCCCAGGTCCATGCCTCTTTGGGATCAGTAAAATGTATTGTGGTGCCGTTGTGGTATATTTTCAGTTGTGCAGGGAACAGGAGGCCATATTTTACATTTTGTGTCTGAAGTCGCCTTTTGAGGGGGTCAAACGATTGTCTCATCTTTTGCACTTCCCTAGTGAAATCTGGAAAGAAGCCGATCCTGGAGCCATTGTATGTTATTTCTCTTTTTGTTCTGGCCATCTGCAGCACTGCGTCACGATCTCTGTAGTTAAGGATCTTCGCTACAACAGTTCTCGGCTGTTTACCGGGGATCGGGTCGCCTGTTGGGATTCGATGTGCCCTTTCTATTGAGAATAGCGATGAGAGGGTCTTGGGCGCAAATAGATCAACCAGCCATTTTTCTAGGAACAGTTCCATGCTCTCTCCTTCAGTTTTTTCGGGCAGTCCAAGAATACGGATGTTATTTCTTCTTGATCTGCCCTCTCCCTCCTCCACCCTGCTCTCCAGTATCTTAATTCGTTCTAGAGCTCTGTTCATTTGTTGTCCCACGCCTCTCAGCTCATCTTCCGCAACCGATATGCGGGTTTCGGTCTCTCCAGTACGGGATGATAGTTTCTGAAGGTCATGCCGCAACAGGGAGACTTCTGTGGTAATGCCATCCATTTTAACTTCCATGGATGCGCGTGAGTTGGCAATGGCGGTCATCACATCCCTTAGAGAGAGGGCTTCTTCCGGGTTCTGCCTATCTTCCGGGCCATTTGGCTCTGTTGGTAGCAACAGGGTGGGAGTTGTGAATTGCTCCATAGTGCTCTGGTTGCCCACCTTTTTTGTTGTTAGTTTATCCTTACCCATTGTGGTGACTGTTTGTCTGCTTATTGTTGCGCGGAATGTATTCTTCCTTGTCTCATGGATTATTACAGTGCTAATTTCTGTGCAGGAGATTGTTGTCACTGATGGGTGGGGCACTGTATAGCTGCCGAGTGTTTTCAGTTATTGTGCTAGTTATGGATTCCCATCTCCCTTCTTCCCCTGTGTTGTGATCACATGTGTGGCTTGGAACTGTCTTTCCCACTGAATGTGGGTCCTACTCCCTTCCTGTTAGGCCAGCTTCTGGGTCTGTTTGGCTTCCCTTCGTCTCGGTCTTTGAATTCCGCCTCTCTCAGGGCGCCCTCTGCCTTCAATTAGTTTATTGGTTGTCTTCTATTTCAGGATTTCTACTCCCTTTGCCGTTTTGGCAGACCGTTTTGTGGCTAGGTCTCAACTGTAGGGCTATGCCTCCCCCTCTCCTTACCGGCGTGGCCCACGGACCTCTTGCGCTGTGTCGCCCTCAGGGCTGCAGCCTCCTGGGTTCTCTCCACTCCTGGTCTCCTGCTCCAGCCGGTCGGGGCCCGTGTGTTCCGGGGGGCCGGGCTCCAGATCCCGCTCCTCAGGCTCTCCACCTCCCCTCACCTCGCCGGCCACCGCCGCCGTGAATCGCCGTGCCACAACGAGCGCTCGGTGGCAATTGGAGCGCTCGCGAATGTCCGCCGCCGACCAGAGCCGATGGCGCACCTCCAGGGGTCGCCTCGATCCGGTCGCACACCGGTGCCTGTTCCCGCCTAGCACTGGTGGAGCGCGGGGCAGGGAGTCCACCTCCGTCACACACTGTCTCCCTGGAGGGGCAGCCCGAGGTGCAGCGGGAAGGGCCGCACCACACTCCTCACGCCACCGCCACGTCTCTTTTCCCGGCGGCGCTTTCCATCTCTGGAGGCAGCCTTTCCTTCTCAGCGTCCGGCGGCCATCTTAGATTATGTTTTGGCGCCAGGTTCCCTCGTTTTCGTTAGCGATTTCCTCTGCTACTGAGCGCCGATTCACTTCCAGAGTCGCGCAGGTTATGGCAGTAGCTGTGTTCTTCAATTCAATCCGATTGTAGGCTGGTTTCTTTTCGATTTTCTCTAGGATTTTGCAGGATTCTTTTGGCGGCCCGGGAGCTCACAGAGATCACGTCTTCATGCTGAGCCCGTTGGCCACGCCCCCCACAATCGCCATGGTTGATGTACGAAAGTCAGCCCCATAAAAGAACTGAGTTTGACCCCCCACCCAAAATGCGGGTGTCCCATTCCTTGAGGCCCTTATAATCCCTGCACTGGATGTGATGGTCCATAATGAAATCCCATCCCAGGCCTGTGCCGGCATTCCCTTGCGAAATACCCCCACCTCCAGCAATACCAGCACTGTGATGTTCCCAATCCTCCTCCCCAGGGCCCTATCCCCCAAAGCCTCCTGCTCTTGCTACTCAAAATCCCCCTCTTCCCTTTGGTGCTCCTTCATGCTGCCACTGTGGTTTGGGGTACTGTCCCACCCACTCCATTGTCCCTGCCCTTCTTCATCCCATAGTGCCGCAATTGTGGCATTCAGAATCTGGTGAGTATCTCCTGTCATTTCCACCTGAGCCAGTGCCATCACTGGTGCTTGACCGACAACCTTATTTAGTTTCTTTTCCACTAGTTTTGCCTTGTCCGTTTGGCACTTCTGTGCGGTCTCCCTGTCCCGCTCCTGATTCTCTTACAATGGTGGACTATTATACTTTGTATATCCGGCCACCCTTTAGCTTCAACTCCCACAATTTTATCTGGTGCCTTCTGGACCTCTTTTGGTAATCCCCTCTTTACAATAAAGTAGAAAAATTGTACCGAAAGGTACCATTGCCCTTCTGTCTCAACTGGCCACATTTCCTGTAACTTAAAAATAAACCTAATTGGGTTCTCATCATCACCCATTGTGGACTGCATTAAAGAATGTAAGCCAGGAGTATCTGGGTACATCTTTCGTAGGGCATCCCATATCCTTGCCCTTACTTCATTAAAGGCTGCTCCATCATGTTCATTATTTGCAAGAATTATCCCAGGATTCCCAGCCCTTACTCATATGTCCTCAGCCTGGTCTCCAACTACGGCGATCAGTAAACTCTTAAGGTCTCCTAGTGCTAAGACTACCCCGGCTGTTTGGTTATCAAATTCATAGATCCATTTACTGGCTCCGGCTGTAAGCTGGGGGAGAACTTGACTCAAATTATTTTTGTCCTTTTGAGGCCATGGCACATACTGTGTTATCCCTACTCCTTTATGTATAAGAGGCATCAGCATGTCTATTTTGTTTTCCACCCCTTTTTCAGTATTTTACTGGTCTTGTACTACCACCATTAAATCTGGTCGATTTCTCTGTCTACGCCTTCCCACTGCCTCTTGTGGCGGGGATGGGTTTCTTGCCGCTTCCTCTCCTCAATCTGTTTATTTCCCTGCCTCTTCATTATTTCTACTACTATGATCTTCCCGTTCATTTTCCTTCGCTGCTTCGACTTCTTGTCCCAGAATAGTTCATACCCTCTCCCCATCATCTTTTTCGACACAAACATTTCTTATTGCCCCATGGTTGAATCTAATTGAAAAATCTCCTGACTTCCAATCCCCTATTTTCTGCACGGGTACCCTTATTTCGGGTGGTACTTCGCCAGGTTCTTTTAACCTGACCAACCTTTCCTGCAACGTTCTTAACTCGTTGTTCATATCTGCTTGTGAAACCCTGGTTTCAGTGATGCTACGGGCATGTCAGTGCTTGTGGATGGGTTATATGGAGGTGGAGGTGCAAAAGCTCTTGAGTCCCCCCAGTTGCTGATCCTGATGATCCTGTTGTCGACACTTTCTCTACCACTGGAGGCTTATAGACTGGATTTGTATACCCTACTGCAGGTTTAGGCGTTACGGGGTGTAACCCCTTACATTGGATCTCTTTTTTAGCTTCCTGATCTTCCATATCCTCTAATAATCGCCAGAGATCTAAAATCTCTTTTCTTTTTTGTAACTTCTTTCCCTTATATTTTGCTGCTACAAAGATGGACAGTTTTTCTAGCGTTTTTCTGTTATGGGAGCCCTGCTCTGGCCAGGAGCAGGACATCGACATCCCCCCTTCCTTTGTTTCCAACACCCATTGTCTATGATATTTTTCTATCCTGTCACACTACAGTGGCAGGGCCCTATGCATGTGTCTAATTAGGGTTTCTTCCCCATACTAATATTGCGCGTCCCTTTTGCTAGGCTATAAAGACCGCATATGTAAACTAAGGCACAATAACCATATACTATAATGACACGTCAGACGCGAGGTTCGTTTTCCAAAGAATTCTGGCTTTATTCAAAGTTTCTCAGTCGGCTGACTGGATCTCAACGTCTCATTAAGTGTGTTCCCAGAACCCGTGAGATGCGAGAGAGCAAAAAGCGCTCAAGCAGCAATATCTATACATCATACATTATCTTTTGTTAAGGCAATTCGACCCGCCCTCATACATCTCATACAGGCTAGGGTTCAGTGATTGACAATTATGATACGTATTAAGTCTTCATTCAGTCTAAACATAGTTATTCTAGCAAAAGCAGCAGAGACAGCTTTCTGTTATGGAGAACATGGAGCTCTGGTTCGGTAAGGATATCTTGTTCTTAGCAGAGAAACATTACATACTACGTTATCTGTGTGTTACGGCTCACGAGCTAAGGGTCAGACAGTTCTGAAGTGGAGAATACCATTCTCTGCGAAGGAGCACCGCTAGTAGAATATAATTCATGTTTAACTGCCTTTTACAACAGTGCTTGCAAGACAAACCGGCACCTGGACTACTGATTAGATGCGGCTTCTGCTCGACTTCAAGGATATAGTGAGAGAGAAAAACAATGTATTTCTGCACAGTTCGACATTACTGTCTGCGTTAGCATTTCAGCGTTCAAGCGGTGGCCTTGCACTGTGTGCGAATCTAAAGCATAGAATATATTTGCAAAGCGTTTAACAGAAAAGAAAAAAGCAAATTGCCGACATTTCACAAAATGGACGCCCTTTGGTTACATTCACGATTTTTGGATTGCGATGTTTATCACATGATGCAATTTGCTTCTGGCCAACATACTATACGTATCATTCGACTATGGGATTAAATTTCTGGTCTAACACTTATGCTTTACTTAGAATGTACTGCTATGCTGCACACGCTGCTGTTTGTTACACAAAAATACAGAACAGCCCACTTTTTTCCCCTACCCCTTTTCCCCACTTTTTCACACACACACACTGTGACTCATCCACCTTCCTTCTTTTTTTACCACAAAAGACATTAAGAAAAAATATACAAAAATAATTGAATAAAATCCAGTCCCATTCCTTATACCGAGCCACTACTTATTTTATCCTTATATCCTCGTAGTACCAAATTATCTGCTTTTTTGACATGCTGAAGATCCCATTATTGCTTTTATCATCATAAAATAATTCCTTGTGGCACTACCTTCTCAACCTATTATGGCTGCGGATCCCTTACCTCTCAGACTTTATATGCTGAGGCTCCCTTTATTACCAGTCTTTACACGCTGAGGTGCCCTTCCTCCATTATAAAAAGTAGAAAAACAGATATACGTGACAATTTCAATACATAACCCACCTCCTATCCAATCTACACCTTAAACACATCACCGGAAATCCTATGCAATCTACACTGTAACACATCACCAAAGGTCCTATTCAATCTATACCGTAACACATCACCAAAGGTCCTATTCAATCTATACCGTAACACATCACCAAAGGTCCTATTCAATCTATACCGTAACACATCACCAAAAGCCCTATCTACTTTCATTGACCTCGTACTTTATCCATTCACACCTCACATACTGTCATACACAGATGTCCTGCTCTTGTCATCTCTTATAAGAGTCTACTAACATGGGCATGTTCACCGAGTTTCCTCCGTTATGGGGTCCAGTAGTGGCCTGTCCTTCTCTCTGGAGCCACATCCCGCTTCAGTGAGCAGAGAAGATTTCTATTAAAATGGCTCCTTCTAAAACCACTCAGGAAACACGTTTCTTTTTATTTGGGGGACCGGTTGCTGTAGGTGGGCATGGCTCTTTCCTGGTGAAGTGGCCTAGGCCTCCAAAAAGTGTGGGGGAACTGGGATCACGTCGGGATAGTCACCACTTGTAAGGGTGTCCCTAATTATGCTCACACCAGACTCAATACACCCCTCTAGGGAAATAAGGCAAAAAGGCGATCTTGTAAGGATAACAAGATTAATCTTACAAAATGAGGATGGCAGCAAAGGACTCTGCTGCCTGAACAGTCTTCTCCAGTCCCACTCTCGTTCCTTCCTGCCAAAGTGGTTTCAGGCAGGCGTTTATATAGGCCTGTCTTGACACGGTGATGTTACTGGAGCTGGATCATGATTTCAGCCAAATCCGTCCTTCTTCCATAATAGGATGCTCTAAAGCCTTCTTTCTTCTTTGTCAGCGGTTTTGTCAGGGCATCCTGTTTTACATTTTGCTAGCTATGCAAAAACACACTGTAGCTCATGCTTTCATCCATGTTGCTACCCATGCAAAAACACACTTCAGCTCTGCAGACTTTTACAAACCTTGAGGCATGGCCCAAGGAAAAATGAAACATTTTCCAGTCATTCTCCTCATATTTCACGCATCCTGCTCGTGTTTTATCTGGGTCCTGTAGTCTCCTCCACACTTTACTCTTATAATTTATCCCACTCTGCATTTTGTCGCACAGAGCATGTAATTCCTATTTTTAACCTGCATGGACCCTTGATGGACAGTGGACACCTGGTAAGTCAGTTTGTGCTGGCCATGGTGACGAACACTGCACACTTCAGCACCTGTGGTCAATTTTAGATCCCACAGGCAGAATTCCTTCTGGGAAGGAGGAGGAGTTTGACTCATATACAGCACTAAGATTTTACAATACCTAGAATCTGACATTACAAATCTATCCAGCTAATAGTTAATTGCGCCTTATATTTAGACAATAACTACCTTCTTTAGTGCTTGCCTATGTCAGTGTATGTGATTATGTTCGCATGAGAGAGCCTTCCCAGTGCCCCTCATCCCCCTTGTACATTATAGCGCCTTAAAGAGGTCTTGGATAACAGTAAAGCACTTCTGCGTTTGGGTGCATCCTGGTTCCTTCCCAACAATATCGGGTTGTATAGTCCCCAATCACAAGGACCTATTTGTTGTCTAGACTGGATATCTCAAGAGGTCTAATTTTCTCCATCCCTATTCTTGAAAAGGGGACTTCTATGATCCGCAACAGGTTCAAAGGGGCCAGAAATGGGATGTTAATGCTGGTCTTTTGACATATTTTGCACATCTGGATAAAGGTCTTTATATCAGTGTGGATACCCAGACAGTAAAACTTCCCACAAATATGTGCCTGGGTTTTAGATTGTCCTAAATGCCTCCCGGTAAGATGGGAATGCGCGATCTCCAGCACAACCTTTCGGTGGCTCCTGGGTATTACCAACTGTGTGTTTATTAAACCTTCCGTAGATGTCTCTCTTCTATAAAGCAATCCTTGTTTTAAAAAGAAAAAAGGGTTTGCCTTCTCTAAACCTTTGCCTTTCGGAATTGCTTGTAGAAAAAACTTCAGCAAGAGCTGGATCATTTCAATGGGCGAAGGCTAGGTCGGGATAGATGGTAGGCTCTTCTCCCATCCTTTCTTCGATGTTAAGAGATTTATCAGCTTCCCCATAGCCTAAATTACCTCTTTCTGTTGTAGCTGGTTCACTTTCTTTAAACTGAGGAAATAGAGCTCTTTCCAAAATTCCTTGGGCAATTTGATCTCCACAACGTGCTTCAAAAAGGATCTCACCATGATTCTGTAAGGAAACCTTTACATCTTCCAGGAAGTCGGGATTGATAACCCCTGCTAAGACGTCTATCCTGAACCTCCACGCTAGGCTAGATTATGGGGCCAATCTTATGTAGCACCCAAGAGGGTGTAGCTGTCACTTGTGTCACCCCTTGTTTCTCCCCTCGCAGGACACTCAAACTTAGGTGGCCTCTGCACTGGGTACCTAATTCGTATTTACTGTGTTACTGTTGCTCTGTAATTGTGGTAAACTAGGGCTTTTTCTCCCCTCACAGGACTCTCAAACTTAGGTGGCCTCTACACTGGGAACCTAATTTGTATATACTGTGTTACTGTTGCTCTGTAATTGTGGTAAACTAGGGCTTGCCGCTTCACTCCTGTCCGCTTGCTCTCGTCTGTTTTCCCCCCCACTCCCTCCTTATTCCATGGTGCTCTCTATCTCTCCTATCTTCTCTAACTGCTTCTCCATTGACTATCCTGCTCTCCTCACTAAATCTGGTAGGAAAAAGTTTAAAAAGGATATCCTGGTCTCCAACCCAGGCCTTCCTATCGCTGACACCTACACTAGTGCCTCCTCCAGCAAACTCTTACTGACATCCTCTTTTTCGTGCCTTCCCCTGACCAATGAACCCTTCATATGGTCTCTGTGCTCTCTCCCTTCTCCTCTTCTCCCATTAATGGTGGCACCCGTTGGGATGTCGTCTTGGCCCCCTTCCGCTCCTCTAAGGCCATCATTAATGTCTACGCTAATGGGACCATCTTGGTCCAAGGCCCTCAGGCCAACCCCCACCTCTTTGATAGACGCTTCCTGCGCCTCATCAACTTCCTTTCCTCTCCTGCTGTCCCCTCTTCTCTGCCCTCGGCTACCTTGCCTCCACCCTCTCACCCTACCCTCTCTCTGGCTCCTTCTTCTTCACCTCCACAGGGCGTACCTCTGATCTGTACCCCTCCCCGGAAGTCCTTCAAGGATGGCAACCTTCTCTACATTGCCACTCTCAACTCTCGCTCTGCCGTCAAACATTCCTCTGATATCTGTCGCCTTCTTGAGGAACTGGACCTTGACATCCTCGGTCTCACTGAGACATGGTTCACGGCCAGCTCTGTCACCAGCTTTGACACACTCCTACCTGACGGTTACAAGATCCTCACCTTGCCCAGGCCCAACCGTGCTGGGGGGGTGTGACCCTTATCTTCCCTGAGTGGATTCCTGCCACTGTCACTCCTACACAGACCTATTCCTCCTTTGAATGCCTTGTCTGCCGACTCTCTCTCTCTCCTAGCCATTCCCTTACCGTGGCTACTATCTATCGTCCACCTGGTCAAATTTCCTCCTTCCTCTCTGAGTGGGCTGACCTCTCCTCCTCACTCCTGTCCTCAACCACTCAACTCCTCTTTCTTGGAGACGTCAATATCCACCTTGATGCCTCCTGTCCTCCCTCTGGACTCTTTCGCAACCTCTGCGACTCTCTCTCACTCTCTATTCTCCCGTCTGGGCCGACCCATTCTGCAGGGCACACTCTTGATGCTCTGATCTCTTCTGACCTTCCCCTCTCTGTCCCTCTCTCCACTCCTCTCTCCTGGAGTGACCACGTTCTGCTATCCTCGCACCTCACCTTTCCTACCCCACAGGCAAAGCCACCCTCATCACTGCCACCCACCTTCGCGGTCATCCGACCCATGAATCGCGTTTCAGTTGAGGCTTTCGCTACCACCTTCTCGCACCCCCTCCCCCTTCGGCTGACTCCCACCCTGACACAGCCCCCACCACTCTCCACTCTGCTATATCTGATACCCTTCATATCCTTGCCCCTGTCATGAGAATCCACCTGAAGCCCAAAGCCAAATGTAACTCTTGGTATGGCTCGGATCTCGTCACCCTTAAACGCAAGTGCAGGGTGGCAGGGAGGAAATGGCGTGCTTCATGTTCATCCTCTGACAAACTGGCCTGCTGCCTGCTCCAAAGGCAATACCGGATCTCCATTCTCACTAAGTAGAGAGCCCTTATCCAAGCCCGCATTTCTGCGGCATCTAACAATTCGGCCGAACTCTTTAAAATCTGCAAGGAGCTGGCCAACCCTGCTGCAGTCTCCACCTCTCCTGTCCCCTCACAGGCCCTCTGCACGGCACTGGCCTCTCACTTCATTTAAAAAAACTCAGCACATCCTGTCCTCACTCTCCTCCTAGCATCTCCCCTCCTCTATTCCCTGCTCTCCCTCTGGCCCTTCTGCAGCCACCCCTCCTCGCTCCTTCTCTCCCTTTCCCCTTTTTTCTGCTGACTAGGTTTCAAGACAAGTCAGATCTATGAAAGTCTCGTCAAAACAGGTCCACCCCTGTTCCTCCAAAACTATCAAGGACCACATTGACTCCCTGGCACCTACCCTGGCTGACTTCTGCAATCACTCCTTCGCCTCTGGAGTCTTCCCATCCCCCCTCAAGCACTCCCTTGTGCACCCCCCCTTCTTAAGAAACCCTCTTCAGACCCCTCCTGCCCAGCTAATTATCGCCCAATCTCTATCACTCCCTTCCTGGGCAAGCTCCTGGAGAAACTGGCCATCTCACAGCTTAATCTCCATGCTGAATCTGTTGGTAGTCTTCATGACCATCAGTCTGGCTTCAGAGCTGCCAGAGGCACGGAAACTGCTCTCCTGAACATCCGTGAGGACCTGCTCTCAAACCTTGACTCTAACACCCCTTGTGTTCTCATTTTGCTCGACCTCTCTTCTGCCTTTGACACTGTCAACCACACCATCCTGCTCAACCATCTCCGTGATAACCTGGGTATCACTGGTCAAGCTCTGGCGTTGCTGACCTCCTTCCTCTCCAATCGACCCTCCCAGGTCCAACTGGGTTCCTTCCACTCTGACATCTTTTTCTCTACCTGTGGTGTCCCCCAGGGATCTAACCTCTCTCCCTGGCTGTTCAACCAGTACCTGGCACTTCTTGCTCACTGCATCGCCGCTCTCTGTCCCAACTTTAAGTGCTATGCGGATGATACCCAGCTCATTTCAGGCTGCCCTCGGCCTCTTCTTCCCCTTCCCTCATCTCTGACTGTCTTTCTGCTATCCAGGAATGGTGTGCCGCCAACGACCTCTGCCTTAGTGCCAGTAAGACTGAGATTCTACGTATCGGCACACCCACTCCCTCCTTCCCTGCAGCTCTCTGGCCGGCCTCCCTTGGCCCTCTTCCTGCTCCTACCTGCAAGGCAAAAAACCTCAGGGTCATCTTCGACTCCACACTCTCTTTCTCTCCTCACATATCTGACGTCTCTACGAAGTCACACTACCAGCTACACCTCCTCAGAGGTATCCATGCTTTCCTCTCCTTCCCCCAGAAGCTCACTGTCTCCAGAGCCCTGGTTCTCTCGAAGCTGGACTACTGTAACAACCTCTATCTAAATCTTCCTGCCTCTACTCTCTGCCCTTTGCAATTCATCCAGAACAGGACTGCGAGACTTGTCCTTGGCCTCAAGCCCAGGGACTGTATCTCTCCAGGACTGAAATCGCTACACTGGCTCCCAGTGGCTGCGAGGATTAAGTTCAAAACCCTCTGTATTGTCCACAAGGCCTTCTGGGGCCTTGGGCCAAAATACCTTGAACTCTCTCTTCCTAAATATCTTCCTTCTCGAGCTCTTTGCTCATCCACCTCCAACTACCTCAGGGTCAGCCGCTTCTCCAAGCAACGAGCTGGGGGTAGATCTCTCTCCGCAGCAGGGGCCTCCATCTGGAACAGCCTTCCTGCCTCCCTGAAACTTGAGGTGAACCATCTCCGGTTCCGGAAGCACCTCAAAACCTTCCTCTTTGCCTACGCTTTCTCTCCCTCTCTCCCCTGCGAAAATCACTGAACCTGCACTGAACCTGCAACTGAGCCACTCACCGATCTCGGTCCTTGGCCCAGCCATTCTTCCCTGCACTGCCTACCTGCACTACGGGACTGCCTCTGTATCCTACAGCCCCTTCTCCAGGCACTTACCTTGCACTTGCCACCAGCTGGCCCTATTATTTATCTTGTATTCTACTAACCATGTACTGCACTTTCCTTGCACTTATCACCAGCTGGCCCTATTATTTATCTTGTATTCTACTAACCATGTACTGCACTTTCCCCTCTCCCCTTCCCCTTGCACTTTTCCCAGTCCCCCTACCCTTGCACTTGCGCGATCTGAATGACACCTGGCCTAGTAGGATCGTTGTCTGTCTCCCCTTGTTCCCCCCGCCTCGTCGCGCCTTGAAACACTTGTGTGTAGGCGCGTTACAAATGCCATATCATATCATATCACCTTTGGTTCGGTGTTGGTTGAGGCTGGTTGAGGCTTCTGACACTGAATGTTCTGTGTTGGATTCCTCAAAGTTTCCCTTCTTCTTTTTGAAGAGGTAGGGTCTATTCCGAGGATTCGACACTGTTGTTGGATTATTACAAAACCACAACAAGATTGGCATCTCCCGAGTGCAGCCCTGGAATGGGGAAAAAGCCAATGGTAGAAAAGACCCCTGATGTGTGAAGACACTATGGGCCTCATTACAACAATTGCAGAATGCGTTTAATGGCGCTGGTAATGGTGCCAGCGCTGTTAAATGCATTCCGTACTATTACGAGGTTCACTCGTGGGACCCGATGTGGACGTCTGGTTTTACCAGACGTCCAGAGCGTGTCCAGCGAGGGGACCAGGGAGCTAACAATGGGCCGGTCGTAATCCGCCCGTTGTTAGCTGCCGCACCCATTCCCATTGAACCCAATGGGGGCTCAAATGGGAATGGGGAAGGTCTGGGCCCGGGTTCCCTGAAGGAGAAATTACCAGGCCCTCCAAACTCAGAATGGCCCTGTAATTCCCCATTCAGGGAACCCAGACCCGACTTTGGAGGTAGCCATGGCGCTATTGGCGCCATGGCTGCCTCCAAAGTCGTAATGAGGCCCACTATGTCTGCAGTGCTGCAGAGTCCAATACAAGTCGCTGCAGAAGGATGCAGGATTGTTACAAAAGTATTCCAAAATTAGAGCAAACTGGATATCTGTAGCTGCGTGAGGAAGAGCCAATCATGGAAAAGGCGCTGTGAGTTTGGAGGTGAAAGGCACCTTTAAGAGAAATTAATAGGAAAGTCTGAGATAGGGTCAATACAGAACTGAAGTCAGTAGGTGGAAAGGGAGCCTTTGGCAGCAGCTTAATGTCAGGAGAAGGCTGTCTGGATACTTCCAAGTAGAAGAGGCTCACAGAAAACTAAGATGAAAGGAAAGACAAAAAGGAGTGGAGCCAAGTAAACGAACAACAGAGGGCAGATCCTCCTGTCCCCGCAAGGATGGTACGCAGCACGGAGCCAGCGGGCTGGAGGGCACACGAAGAGGAAAGCAAAAAGCTAGAAACGAGAGGTAAGAAAGGGGCGCATGCCCGGCAGTGCTGGAACAGGGGGTGGGGGAGCTCCTGAGCCAGTGTGCCTCGCAAGAGAGGAGTGGAAGAGAGCAGGCAGAATGGAACAATGACTAGAGAAGTGAAGTAAACAAAGGCAGCAGCGACCGCCGAAAATGAAAGGAAAAGGCAAAAGTAGAGTGAAAGGGAAAATACCACCGGCAAGGGCCATGGAAGGTAGATGGGAGGCAAGGGAGGACCAAGGAAGACATAGTAGAGGAACAGCTACCACACGAACAAACAAACAAGAAGCGTTTTGCAATAAGACTAAAGTTGCAAAGCGCAGGGGAAGCGGGGCCAGAAGGAATATAAAGAAAAATAAACCAAAAGTTTAGACTACGCTCGGAGAAGCGTGGTGGGAGATTAATGGTGGCTCTTCCACCGGCTCCATAGTTTGCAAACACGGCCACTCATGACAGTATCAAAACCAAGTCTGTAGGAATCATTCATCTTTTCCCAGGGTGGTTAATAGATTCCCTTCTTCTACATACATCAAACCCTATTGATTCCTTTGTGGCAATGGAAGGGTTAGACGTTCTCTACGTTTTTGAAATTGTAGGGTTCCCCAATTAGTTTCAATTGAGTCACATCCCACCTCTGGCACCATATGTAAGGAACTCTACTTTCCAGAATGCCAGAACATTTCTAAGGTAAGTAAACTAACCTTTTATATACTTTACAGAAAGGTAGAACATTATTTCTTATAATGTGAAGACAGTTTGAATCCTCTAATGAGGTCAAGGTAAGTCTTTCACATCAGTAAAAGCGTTCAACAAATGACTGCCACCAGCCAGGAAAGTTTGTCCTTGTAACATAACTGTGACATTTATTTTAAATGAGAAAGGGGATACTCAGTATCTCCCCAGCACTCCACATAAGGTGGGGGTGCTGGTCGCACTCAATAAAATGTAAAAGGGATCCAAAGATCCTTGCTAGTCTTGGGAACTGTAGTTCTCTCAAGATTAGCCAGAGAAAGTTAAAAGTGGAGCTCCTAGGGCAACCCAGCAACAACAGGCACTTATTGCCAAAACATTGTCAAAGAGGATATGATATGATATGGCATTTGTAACGCGCCTATACACACGTGTTTCAAGGCACGGCGAGGCAGGGAGGGGGGTCAAGGGGAGACAGACAACGATCCTACTAGGCCAGGTGTCATTCAGATCGCGCAAGTGCATGGGTAGGGGGTAAGGGAGAAGTGCAAGGGGGAAAGGGAGAGGGGAAGTACAGTACATAGATAATAGAATACAAGATAAAATAATAAGGGCCAGCTGGTGGCAAGTGCAAGGTAAGTGCAGACAAGTGCTGGGAAGGGGGGCTGTAGGGATACAGAGACAGTCCCGCAGTGCAGAGGTTGCCAGGGAGGCAGTGCAGGGGAGAGTGGCTGGGCCAAGGACTAAGATCGGTGAGTAGTCCAGTTGCGGATTCAGTGCAGTTTCAGTAAATTAGCAGGGGAGAGGGGGAGAGAAAGCCGAAGCAAAGAGGAAGGTTTTGAGGTGCTTCCGGAACCGGAGATGGTTCTCCTCAAGTTTCAGGGAGGCAGGAAGGCTGTTCCAGAGGGAGGGATGCATTTTAAAAGATACTGTGGAGAGCCCTTAAAGAGTAAAATATTCTGTGAGTGTTGAAAAATGTTCCCACTCACAGAGGTATAAGAAAATATAATCCACCTGTAAAGCTAAAAGTTCTGGAGTTTACACAGGTCAGGAAGATTTTGTCACACCCTCTCACACACCCCATCTCCCACTTCCCCCCTCACACCTGTCTCTCCCATCAGGCGCTTCTCGCCGTCGTGTTCTCCATTCACATCAGCAGGGGAAGCACGGCAGGCGGGATACCATGTTGGGCGGACCCGCCTCTTTTCGCCCATTTCCGCGTTGGCGGTTGCCATGGCGCCTCCTGCACAGCCGGCAACGCCAGGTTACCAGGAAGTACCGGCAGCCCCAATCGCTGGCCGCATTGCGCTCCACATAACGCGTGCGAGCGGTCACGTAATGCGTCACGTGACACCGCTCGCCGCTTCAAAAGAAGCCGGCAAACAAGACACTTTGCTTCACAGCTACTTCTACGGAGGACTGCCAGGCGTTACCTATTGCTTCTTGTTACTCTCCTTGCCTCGACCTTGGAATGTTTCATTTGGACCTGCTCTCGGACTACCCTTGGACTCTGGCGTGCTCTCTGATCTCCCGGACACCTGACACCTGTTTGTACTCTGGACTTGCTTTTGGATTACCCTTCTGTTTCTGCAAACCTCGGATTGCTTCAAGTTTTTGCCACAGATCAAGTTCTTGCTCCACCAGGTGTTTTCAGGAGTGCCAAGTACATCATCTCAGCCTGCTGTGGGTTCCCCTGCTGTCTGCATAGGTTTCTTACCTATACTCCACCCTTTTTAGGTAAGCTGGTGTCACTGCATCTTGTTTGCTCTCTCTGCCAATTGCCTTTTGGGTGTTTCCTTGATTATAACCCTTTGCCTTACAGCACTCAGGGGTCCTTCCGGCGTTCCCGGTACCAGGCTGACAACGACACTCCCACCTGTGGCCTCAAAGATTGCTAGGGCAGTATTTTACATTCTGCTCGAGCGGTACTTGGGGACAGAGGCATTACATAACTGCACGACCATCAAGTCGGACCCATCAAGTTAGCACAGACTGTGAAGCCTTATGGTCATCCAGTTATGGATGTTTCAGCCGGGGACCCTGTGACTGCCTTAATGCAAGCTGTGACATCACTTAGGACAGATATGGCAGCTGCTACCACTGCCCTCCGCACTGACCTGGCCACTGCCACCACTGCACTAAACCACCGTCTTGACGCCATGCAAAGCACACGACATCCGTTACCTGTTGACGCCGAGTTCGGCGATGCTGCTGTCATGACCCGGCGAAATTGCCCCTTCTGGACCTCATGGTCATTGTCACGCAGGGCTTGTACTCCTTCTTCCTCCCAACATGGCCGTACCAAGCTCCGTGCTACGCACTAGCTTTCACGTCGTGGCACGTACTATAAATTGGTCATGCCCCTGCGGGTCCGCGCGTCTCAACGCTATCTTCGGTAGTGACCCGACATTTGCTTACTCTCTACTTTGATTTCCTTGATCCTCTTGCTTCCTTCCTTGCCTTTATCCTGTTCCCGGATTTTCCCCTTTCTTACTCGTTCTACGCTAATCCTGGATACCCTGGAACCACGAACTTCCCGGAACTCTGAACGCGTCCTGCAACCTGACGAGGCTCGGGCGAGCCTATTCAAGACCCGAACCATCCACAGGAAGAGTCCTGCGGCCGAACAAGGGAGATCCCGATCACAGGTGAGACGGGGGAGATATACGACAGCTGCCCCATCCCAAAACCCGATTCCCGTCACACCACCCACTCTGCCAGCCCCGTCTGTGGTGGTTCAGACCCCATTTCCTCTAGCAGCCCCTGAGAGGTATCAGGGGGATCCTTTGAAATATCGCACCTTCATAAATCACAAGCAAACTGCATTTCTTGTGCCGATCCCAGGCTTTCTCTGATCCTGTCTCTAAGGCGGCTTTTCTTCTCTCCCATTTGTCGGGTGTGGCAGCCACGTGAGCTAACCCATTGTTGGAGGACAACCATCCTGCTCTGTACGATTTCGAGTTATTGACCCAAGAAATGGCCAAGGTTTTTGACATTAGATATGAAGCCAAATCTAGAGACATGGAACTCCTAGATCTTACTCAAGGCCGGTCTACCCTCATTGAGTATATCACCAAGTTTAACCAACTTGCTACTGAGACCTCCTGGCCAGAGAACAAAAAAGCAGTGATCTACTATCGGGGCTTGTGTGGTTCCATGAAGGATGCTTTATCTGTGGTGCCTTCTCTTCCCTCACTCTATATCGACCTAGTTGATTTGACCTTGCAAATCGACGCTAGGTGGGCAGAACGTAAGTGGGAAGCAGGGCTATCCCATACCTCACTTTCAACCACATCCGGCACCTCACCTGAACCCATGCAGATCGGCGGGGTACGCATCCCCATTACTCATGCCGAGCGAGAGCGCAGAAGGGCGGACAACGCTTGCTTCTACTGCGATCTCAACGGGCATTTTGTAAAGGAGTGTCCCCGTCGGCCAAGGAACAAAATTCCGGGTTTTCCGAAGACTCGCCCTTGAGATCAGGGGTTGGGGCGAGTCCTATACAAAATTCCTCTGATCAGGCTTTTGGTCTCGTCCAACCTGTGGTGGTACAAGCTTCCTTAAACCCTGCTGCAGGTATCACCCATGCAGTACGAATAGTGATCGACTCTGGAGCTACAGGCAGCTTTATAGATATAGCGCTACCCAGTTCACTAAACTTACCTTTGATCAAAAAGAAACACCCCAAACCGGTTCATGCAGTAGACGGGACGTCCATAACCTCTGGACCAATCTTGCAACAGACAGCCCCGTTGGAATTAGTCATATAGGAAGTCCATAGAGAGACCATGAAATTTGATCTCATAGCCACGCCTCAGTTTGGAGTTATCTTGGGCATTCCTTGGCTAAAGAGGCACAATCCTCTGATTAACTGGGGCATGGGTCAGGTCTCCTTTGAATCAGAAACGTGCCAATAGTACTGCCTGCTCGAGACACCTCGGCCCCGCAGACATCCTAGGGGTAGTCGCTTCTTTAGCCATAGAAGACAGACCCGACACCCAGGACACTCACATGGTAGGTGCGGTCATGAACAACATTCCTCCTGAGTATTATGAATTTCGGGCTGTGTTTGACAAAGGCTCTGCGGAAGGTCTTCCTCTGCATCGATCCTACGACTGCCCCATTGATTTAGTCCTGGACGCCCCCATCCCAAAGGGCCGGGTCTACTCCCTAACCCAGACGGAAGAGCGAGCCCTGCAAGAATACATACAGCAGGCACTGCATCTGGGTCACATTCTACCATCAACATCCCCAGCTGCAAGTCCTATCTTCTTTGTGCCAAAGAAGGAAGGGGATCTCCGTCCTTGCATAGATTACAGGCGTTTGAACGCCATCATGGTTAAAAACCGCTATCCCATACCTCTCATTACCCCATCAAGTCGGACCCATCAAGTTAGAACAGATTTATCATTACTGTGAAAATCTTAGCTAACAGGGGCCATCAGCGCAAGTGCCATGGATTGCATTTGTGCATGGGGTTTAGGTCTAACAGAGGGTTTGACAGACGCCAAGCCTCAGTGTACCTTTCACAGATGGGAAATAGCCATTTGCATATCAGTCTTTCTCCCATCCAAATGGGCAGTCCAGCAGCAAAGTCCTGGGGAAATTCTCTTCTGAACAATAGTACCAATAGCAATCCCAGACACGAGTCTTCTAGACAGACACTAAGCAATATAAATGAAGGAAAGGTAAAAGATATAAATTAACGCATCATAAACCCGATTATATCGGCACAAATAAATACTTTGTAATACATTATCTAGCACTGAAATTGCAAGTGTAATAGCATTAGACTGTTTCTGTACAATGTACAAACATTGGGGAATATATCTAAAATGCTATTGTGAGCAGATTTGGAGACATCTACAAATCAATTAAATCTGGAAGTCAACCTTTCAACAAGTTTCAATTTTGGAGGACAAGATTGTTTGCAATGTTTTGTGGTATTGGTTGTGTCCTGGAAACACAGTCAGCATCCATTCCATGAGGATGCATGGCCAACACAGTCAATGTCAGATCTTTCACAAATTCAAAATCCAATTCCTGGTATATTGGCTTGGCCACCCATTGTTTTCTTTGTTTTGTAAAGCCCATGAGGTAACAAAGCATCCCGAATGTTCCTGCAGTTTTTGCTTTTTCCCTCCCAACGTTCTCGTTGTGCACAATGACAGCTAGTGTTGTTCTCGCCTCTATACTGAGACCACTTTAAAAGGTTCTCCGAACCCTTTTTTGTACCAGCAGCTTTAATGTTTTTATTGATTGATTTGGCAACGTGCCATACATCAAAATGATGCCGAATGTGTGGAAACTGCTCTTGCATGGCTTTGTGTTACGCAGCTGTTGGTCGTGCAGAGTATGGGCTATCCCTCTGTTCCCAAGTATCAGACTGACAATCACGGTAATACCGCCAGAGTGATGCTTAGGGCCAAAGAAGGTAGTCCGTAGAGCCAGGACTCAGGAACAACCGGAAGAACCCCTGGAGCGCTGCAAAGGAAGGTATAAGGTTATGTAACTGTACAGTATGTAGTAATCTTAGTGAAAACAACCAGGGCACTAAATACCTGTGAGTACTGGAGCGTTGTCTCAGAGAATCGAAAGTAGGCGTTAGCCAGTTGTTCAGAAAGGGGCAGCGGGTCCGAGCAGGCGTGGCAGCAGAGATGGGCAGGTAACCACCTAAGACAGGACCGGAGTCCTGTTGTAACACATGAAACGTAGAGAGTACCAGAGCAGTCCGAGGGGCTAAACACAAGGCAGTCCGTAGGGCAGAGCGTAGGTCGGCATCAGTGGATCCAAATTCCAAGGTAGTAAAGGGGCAAGACACAAGCAATCCGTTGGGCAAAACAGTTCGTCAACCAATAGTCCAAATTTCCAAAGCAGACAAGAGTTAGGCACTGAGCGATCCGTAGAACAAAGCCGAGGTCAGATGAAGTAAGGAGTCTTGAAACGAAGCGTAAGCAACACGTGATCCAGAGAGAACAGCTGTGAAGCAACGTTTTCCGTAACCGGACTCCTTTTATCCATGGAAAGGAAACACGTGACCACTATCACGTGACACGTATACCCAAGCATTGAGAATTGCTAGGCAACGAGTCACGTGTTCCGAGCCGTGCTGGGTCGCGCCGTCCTCCGTGCATTTCTGTGATGAAGCCTCCAGTTCGCTTGCCACAAACATGAAGGGCGATAAACTCCAGCCCTGCCGAGCATGCCACGCCGTGCCCCATAGCGTGACACCTGATAAGGTGATAAGGTACCCCTGTCGGGACGTGTGTGTTTGGGTGCTGGTTGAGAAGAGGCTGTGGACGTGGAGAGGCGTGTCTTTGTAGGACGAGTCGTAGCTCGTGCGGGGAGCGGTGTGACACTTTGGCTATTGAAACGTGCCTGTCAGTGGCTATCAGGTCTATTTGCAATCCCCTGGATTCCAGATGTTCGGTGGATTTAATGAAACCACGTTTCGCCATGGCCCCAGAC
Organism: Ambystoma mexicanum; assembly: GCF_040938575.1. NCBI lineage: Eukaryota > Metazoa > Chordata > Amphibia > Caudata > Ambystomatidae > Ambystoma > Ambystoma mexicanum. The sequence goes on along the minus strand of NC_090933.1, from coordinate 1,335,654,878 downwards.
ACCTGCACGATGACCGAACTCACAATTTATTTACATTCCATGTCTTGATATTGGTATGTTCAGTACTTAGCGGAAAATTCTGGGCTGCCACACAATCCATCGCCAGCTAGACAGACACGTTTGCCAGGGCATGTACTGTGCAATGACATCTGTTCAAGTTTCCAGGCATGACTAATAGTGAGGAATAAGAATTCCCTCTGATATTTGCATTATTGGGTTTTAGCAAGGAACTCAAGTCCCACAAATTGACAGAAACTGGAAATCTTACTAAAAGTCGATCTGCTCAACAGTTACGCTGCTGAACAAAGTACATTTCTAGCAGGTACTTTGCCAAGCATCGGTTGAGCAGACCATGAAAATGTATTATGGAGATGGACACAGCAGGCCTGGATTTTCAGGTTGGTGCCTTGTAATACATGAGACATATTCGCCAAGGCTCCCCGCATATGTTCCCTCTTAATTTATGCTCACATTTCAGCATTTCTACAAATTCTATCAGGCAGCTGTGGAATACAATGTCTTTTTTCTCCTTTAATAGCCAATCGGCCTGCAGTACTCTGTTTTGCGAGTCTACGGTGGTGGACAATTCCCCCAAACTAGGCAAAACTGAAGTCGAGATCTTGAGCAAATTCCTCAGTCAATTGCGTTGAAGCTTCTGCCTCTGTTAGTTCAGGCTGTGATATTTCTGCATGAATTGGAGAACAGGTAACATTGAAGGTTTGTTGGGTGGAACATTTTTAGAGGGTGTAGATTGTGTCAAAGGGTCTGCAAGCAATTGCAATGCATCGTCATTGTCTTGAGTTTCATCTGGGAGAGCTTGCACAAAGTAGCAAACATCCATGGTCCCTCTGTATGTTTTGCAAGTGATTCCATTCATTTGCCAGACATTGGACTTATGCATCACGAGTCTGAATACAGACTGGACCACGCTGTGACTCAAATAGTAGTTGCTCCATTGTGAAATCCGTTTGGCAAGCAACATCTTTGGTTTCAGTTGTTGTCTTTATACTCCTCTTCCTTCTGGGCTTCTAACAGATTTATAGAAAAACATGCTCAATGGATGGCACACATAGAGAAGATACGATTTTCCCACTAAAAACATAATATGACTAAAACATCTGCTTAAAAACTTCTCCAAAACAAACTGGTTTGTTTTTTACCCTTGTTTTCTTAATTCGCTTCGAAATCGTGGCCTTCTCTTTGCTGACTGCAACTTCAAGCTGAAAAAAGAGCACTTATATGGTTTAAATCAAGCAAATTTAATTTCCACTCAAACATATGTACATATCTACAAACAGAACCAACTTGACAGACTTCAAAACATTACAACATTATACAAATGTATTCCCAATCCAATGTGATGCCCACTTGTATTTCATCTTAGGTTATATCTTCCTCTGCCCCATGTGCCTCTGTTCTGCATTAGGGAGGAAGTGTAACCTTCGAACCAAAATCAGAAAAGTTTGAAAAAATGCAAAGTTACATGCATTTCAGTCTCAAAGTATATCTTTTGTAGGATTTACTTTCATTCTAGCAAGGAAACTGTAAGTAAGCATACCTCATTCTCTGGACCTGTTGCAAAGGAGGAAGTGATTGTAGTCCAAGTTCCGGCATCCCCCTATAACATAGTACTTGTTTTAATACGGATAAAAAGATACGGATAAAAAAAGCTAAATTAAACTGAAAAAATGAGATGCAGACAATGATACATACAGAGAGACACCATACATACCACCTTGTGTAAATAACCAATACTATACATGATAATTTTCAATATGTTGAAATTCCAAGCATAACACATGCATGTATTGTTCATTCGCATATAAAGGACTAGTACAATATAATTACTTGACAGGCGAGTGAGGTTAATGTTGACTCCGGAAAAGTAATTGATGCAGAATCTTGCGCCTTCATTTTCAGTACATTATCAGAAAATAGTACAATGGAAAAGGTAAAATAGTATTAGAAATGTGACCACATCCAACGCTCTAAAATATCACTTCATGCAAGTCGGCAGGGCTCACTATTGGGATACTAGACGTGTGAGTGGTTTTGTCACTAGTGAGGGTCTTTGCTTCCATCAGTGTGCTCTACGTAAAGAAGGACATGTCAACCAACACATTTCGAAAACATTATGCAACTTTTAAAGAGCACTATGGATGTTTTTACTGAGTGTCACATTTCACTGATTTATTAGAGGCTCCCAACAGCGGGGATAGATAAAGTATACTAAAGTGAAACATTTGAAAATTCTAGTGATTCTGTTAACTATGGAAATTTGAGTAATACCACTTGGATGGAAATAAACACTGAAAACTCTAAACCGTTCATGAAGTTACCATTTCAATACACTACTTTAAATAAATTGACAGATCATATAGAATACATATTTATACAGACCACCATCCTACATACCAACAAACATAACAAATTCATCGTCCACTACTTACCTGAGCCAGCATGTGCCGAAATTGAGTCGGAATTGCATTTGGAAGCAATTTAAGAAGAATTCTGGGTCAATGCGTTTTTGTGTACTTTGATTGTTTGTACATATTGTCGGTAAAGTGCAGGTTGCAGAGGCGGAATCGATTGCCCCTCGCATCTCACAAGACATCCTGGGCTCTACTTTCAATCTCGTCAACTGGAAAACTGCAATTTGTAATCCATTTTATTATTAAATCAATATCCTTTGGGAATATATGCAGGACTGTGCCCTGAGTTTTGGCATGGCTCACAGAAGGGCAACCGATAACGATACATGAAGGCATTCTCGAAAGGTCTGTAAGATTGGTAAAGCCTAGTCAAATTAACATGGCGATAAATTTCTTACAGAATTGATTGTTATACTGCAAATCGTAACGTATTACTCGTCCATTGACCAAACTTTCAAGCATCAAAAGAAAACATGCTTGCAAACATGGACCACAAAACATGCCATTCTATTACAATGCACAGTGATGCAATGTGCAATTTAGTAAGATTAAAATACATCAAACATTCGATAATGGTGAAGTCTTCGAGATAAATGAACATTAGAATACTGGGTACATTAGGTGGAAATCGATAGAAACTTTCAGAGCAGCGATTGATGAACATAGAGAAACAAATAAGTAACCTACCCATACTTGAACAAATGAGTCGATTCAGCAAGCTGGGGAACAAGTAGCCGTGGAACACGTAGCTCGATGACGATATACCTTGTAGATCTCAGAGATGTTCTCCTGGTAAATGTCAAGGTGTTTATAAAGGTTTAGAAAAGTGGCTGTGTATGTGAATGTGTGATGTGTTTGTTGACACCCACTCAGCCTTGATGCCAATGTTTCCCATCTGCCATACCCACCCACCCAGCCCCCTTGCGAGCGAACAGGCATAGGCCTGCTCATACTGCCTACAGGACAACAGGGCGAGGGTTGAACCACAAATGCAAATTGCTTGTGTGGGTCATTATTTTTTAGGAAAGTGGATAACTGTTTTGGGCTATGTGGGCCAGTTTGATAAATTACTTCAATATGCGACTAGTAGTAGTGAACCCTGTTGCTGAATATATTTTATTTTTAAATGTACAAGTTGCATCACATTTTCATCAAAATACTCACCTTTGGGTAATATTTAAACGGTGTCCGAAAAGGAATGAATAGCGACTTTGAACTGTGTGCCACATTTTCTTTGGTGTCCGAGACAAACTTATGGCCCAGTACGACCCTGTTCATAGGTGTCAACTGCCATTGCTAATAGGGAGGAGGATGGATGGGGATGATGTGAGTGCAAAAGTTCTGGAACACTGCTGAAAGGACAAAAACGTATGTTCATTGCAGAGACAAGGTCTTGACGAGGGGAGTCAGGAGACACTGGATCTGGCCTGGCCATGTGGATAACGGATATCATAGAATATGGGATGCATTCTTTGAGGATAGTCACATCCACATCAGCATGGCATGGAGGTATGGGGACACAAGTAGTCAACAGGATAGAAGGTTGGAAATCACATTGTTTCACAAGATGTAAAAGACAACAGCGGACATTAGCAATATCTTTTTACAGAGAAGAGAAACCCTACAAATCAGCATGTATCGTGAGACATTCCTTTGTGGGTAGGACAGGAAAGTGGACCGAAAGGTCAAGAAGCAAACTACCATTTAAAAACACGATCACATACTGGCGGGAGCAGTCTATTCTGACCCAGAGCGTTTCCACAAAAATGGAACCACCTATAAGTAAATGGGATGGAATTATTCCATACAGGGATTTTAAATATACTAGCAACAAGTGGGTGCAAATAGAGCTTTAGGAGAGAAAAGGTCTTTTGGGTGAACCAGAGTAGCCCTGGTCCCACTCAGGTGTGGCGGCATGGGTTTGGAAGGAAGCTGCAAGCAAGCGCAAGAGTGCTCACCAGAAAGATGCAGGCCACCAAAACACGGACCTGAGAGCCCACAATGGGGGCAGTCGTTGAGCTAAGGCTGTACAGTTCCTGTTTCACGGTCCAAGTGCCCAAAAAGTACAGAACTATGATAACGCTGCACACCATTTTAATATATTATTGTTATGTTTAATAAAAGCCACAGACTTTTATTGCCAACACAAAAACAAAGAGTCTGCATAATGTTGTATGATTCGTAATGTATATTTTCAATGCTACACGGAGGCTAGCTAATCAACAGCTTGTGACACCTTGAGCTTCCACACCCACCCAGCTGCCTTGCGAGTGCATGGTGTTAGGTGCGAACTTGCATGGGTATCCTATCTAACAGGTAAGTAGCACTATGAAGTTCAACAATACAAATTTTATTAGTTATACACAATTCATTGCTAAAAAAGTCATCATAAAAAATGGTCATATTAAATAAAACAAACAACCAATTATAAAACCACACAAGTAAATCAGCTTTAGTCGATTCAATTTGATCTCTGGTCGGACCCGTGTGACCTAATCACACTAAGTCCCCTAGCCTAAAATGTTGTTTTGGCTATTTCGTATTTTAGTTTTTCAAATTCCCTCTTAGGTAAATTCCCTTTTAGGTATTGAACTTCTTTTTGTAGAAAACAGGCATTGCTCCACGGAGTAAGAAGTTTGTGAATCCCCTACTGTGGTTTGAGGCCGCTTTGAGAATAGTGTGTTAGGTGCGAACTGCCATTGATACTGGGATGGAGGGGGATGGATGGACTTGAACAGGGGAGTCTGGAGACACTGGGTCGGTGTTATGTCTTTATGGTCATGAAGATTATGGGGCCTCTCTCCACAAGTACCACTCAGGAAGATACAAATAACTCCCTGAGCGATCCTTGAGGCCACAGGTTTTTTGAGTGCCATAAATGTCAGGAACCAGGAACACAGGAGACCCCCCGACCGCTGTAAGGCAAGCAATGGGTAAGTACAATGGCAAGAGAAACAATGAAAACATGGCGTAAATGAATACCAAGGGGCTTACCAAGATGGAGGGGTCTGGGTTCTGAATAGCACAGATGGAATGGAGGTGTTCTGTGCAGCTGCAGAGTGCGACAAGCAGCTGCGGGCAAGGTGTCACACTGGAAGGCAATTGAGATGGTATAGCACTGCAAAAACCTGCATGGGCGGGTAGAGTTGGAGATCCGTATGCAGTCCGTGAAGAGTTCCAAGGTTGAGACCAGCTGTGTGCGTCGAAGCCAAGGGCAATCCAAAGGAATCCAAAAAACAGTCCAAAGAGTCCTGAAACAGCAGAGCAATAAGATGACCAAGAGCTTGACAAGAGGAATCCAGGAATACAGTCCGTAGTCCAGTGCCGTGACAGAAATACAAGAAGACGCCGAACAGTGCTCAAATGGATCAGCTGTGACGCAGTGAATGAGCGTTCCCTCTCAGGTTTTGAATGGGCAGAGGAGTGTCATGTGGCCCTGTCACATAACGCGCGATCCGGCACGTTTCCTTGTCACGTGACCCAAGCTATCAATATGCTGCCGGGTCTTCCTGGAGGTGTGACGATGCAGCGGGAGGCGTTGGCGGCTCCTCCGGCCAGCTGCGAGACGCCAGGGTAGCTGCCACTGATGAGGTGAAAGTAACAGGTTAGTATGCCCATAGCCAACATAATGGGCCTCATTACGACCCAGGCGGTAAGGGGTTTACGGCAGCGTAAACAGCGCCGACCCTTACCGCCTGAGTACGAGGTCCCTTAGTGCCATGGCGGATTTAACACCTGCTTTTAGCAGGTGTTAAAATCCATGGCGCTAAGGGACCATGGAGTTAATTACGCCACCGTAATTTACGGTGGCGTAATTAACGCCTTCCCCACTCCCATTATGCCCTATGGGGCAAAAATGGGAATGGGGAAGGGTAAATGGGGATTGGGGACTTACCGCCCCGCCAAGGTCGGAATGGGGCGGTAAGTCCGCCAACCACCATGGCGTAAACGTAGTTTATGCCATGGTGGTAAAGTCACGGCCCAGGCGGTCACTTACCGCCTGGGTCGTAATGAGGCCCAATGCCTTTGTGTGCCCTTCCTGTATATTATAACCCGCCGCCGCTGCCGCACTGCCTGAGGGAGTGGCGATGTGGGGGTAGAAGGGGAATGTGGACCAGAAACAGAGAGGGAATGAACGGTAGACCTATGGGCGCTCGTCCGCGGGGTGTGACCAGCGGACGGCGTAACAGTCGGTGGAGGCCATGCTAACAATGGTCCCTGGCCGAAATAACCCTTTGAGGTGCACATGGGGTTTGGCAACTTGAGTGTTCCCACTGTAAAGACTGGAGGGGGATGTTGGTACTCCTGCTCTCTATATGGTAGAGTGGAAGCACAGAGTATGCCAGCCAAGATTCTCTATTCGGTAGCTATGGTCGAGCAATCAAGGCATAAGCTCTCAGGAGGTGATGCGGGCTGGTACTTAAGTACAGTGTAGTCCCCAAGCACCCACAAAGTAATGTCCACACACTATGTTAGTGAAAGCACAGTCTTTATATAAATAAGGCTTTGATTATGTACGCATACAATAACACACTTTGTGCTCCGACAATTCTAAAATGGTAAATCTATACAGTTTCTAGGTGATACAATGATTACACTGATTCCATTAAAATGCATCAACTGTACTCAGTTCAATTAGCATACGAACCAATACAGCAAAAGATATCAACCATAGACTCATGAGGAAACAAGTTAGTTTATACAATTGGCAGAATACTGGGTCCCTACCACTAGGCACAGTTCTGTATGAGAATCCCCCCACCTGGGCAACCTGCAAATAAAGATATAGAACAAGTCCAGTCCATATATTGTCTGAATAGAGTCTTATTTCCTTGTATAAAGGTTCTTCTGCCCCCGGAGCACCTGGAATAGCAGAGTTCGATGTCGGGTTGTCAAAGGATCCTTCTTGGGTGCACTCCCTTTAAAGCAGGAGCCACGGGTCGTCTAGAGTCGATAAAGAGAAAGGTTCAACACTGTTGTTGCATCAGCAGCTTCAGTTCTTGCAGTGCTCTTTGACTATCGGTCGAAAACATCCTGCAGGCTGAGGCATTCGGTGCACCTCGACGACGAGCATTCGTTGCCGCAGAGAGGTAATGAAGAACTTTGGCCCAGCAGGGGCGTCGGGTCGTCGGCGTCTCTGTGGTCTTCAGGTGGCCGGAAACCCACCGGTGGATTCTCCTCGGTCGTCGACGACCTTGACTTTCTCCGGCAAGACGAAAGCGCTAGACGGTGATGAGCAAGGTAGTCCTTGAATCAAATGTCTTGGGCAAAGGAGCACAGGGGCTCTAGTTGGTAACGGTGGACGGCCCTCCGGGGCTTCTCTTCATTCTCCTTGGCGGTCGCCTTTCTCCAGACGGCAGCCTTTCGTAGGTCTGACTACCAGGGAGCTTTGGCAAAGATCAGCTGGTGCACGATGGTCCCTCATAGCTCGGGAAGAGGTCTCCTAGCCAGGTCCTCTCTTGGATCAGTTTCTTGAAGGCACAGCAGCTTTCAGATTGGTGAAGGACAGCAGCAGTAATTCTTCTTCATCCAGTGGGCTTCAAGGTTAAGCATCAAGTATCAACTTCAGCTTCTGAACAATTTCCATCAGTGAGAGGTCCCCAGATATACTGTTGGTCTCTCCTTTATTCTGCTGGGTCACACTCAGGCAACCAATCATTCAGAAGAGCATTCAGGCAGGCAGGCAGCAAATCAGGTGCACTGTGCATTCAGGCCATTCCTCTCCATCCAGACACTCACAACAAGGAATGTGTATTGGGACAAGTACCCAGCCATTCAGCACTCCACACTGCATTCATACCAGTTTTGGGCAGGGCTTTCTCAGTCTTTGTGTCACATAACAGAAACCAGACACCCATAACACGAAGTGCATATTGGTCACACACTCCATTCACCCAGGTCCCACCCCACAGGTGTACCCACAACATACAGTCATTGAGAAGGCTTCAGCCAGTCTGGCCTGGACATCTCCACAATACCATATGTGGAACCTCCACCCAACAGCCCGTCAGGGGGAAGTGACAGAGTCAGGGCTTCCCAGGACTTTGGGAAAAACAAGGTAACAGGTGAAAGAAATCAAGAGGCCACAAGGGCCCTCTTGTCTCCTATCAGGAATCAACTGATTCCAATATCAGGGTACTCAGAGCACCTGTCACTTCAGCACGGAGCTGCCACCAGCCCATTCCCTGCTCCGTGGGCCCCACACAGGTACCCAAAAACATACACTAGGGGTACAGGGATGTACCCCCACCCAGGGGTGCCATAAGGGTATCCCAAGGGTCTGTTCACCAAACCGAAAAGAGGAAGAGCCGCACCACCAGGAGTCCATATGAACTCCTGTATGGAAAACATGACTGAACATACATGATAAAGCAATAAAGGACACAGATTCGGAGGCCATGTCCCTCCGATGCATTTCCAGCATCACAGTCGCCCCCCCTCCCAGACGTAGGTTAGGGTGTCGATTCTACCACGAGATTGACACCCTCATCCAGACGGTCAACATACCTTCTGGAAAGGCCATCTGCATTATCTTGACTGTTCCCTGGTCTATGGTCAATGGTGAAGTCTAGCCCTTGCAGGCTAATGGACCACCTGAGCAGTTTTGGATTTTCATCCTTCATCTGCATAAGCCACTTCAGGGGCTTATGGTCTGTTTGGACCTTGAAGGTAGACCCTGTACGGTAGGGCCTAAAACGCCTAAGGCTCCAAACGATACTGAAACATTCCTTTTCGGCAGTAGCCCACCTAAGTTCTGTACCCTTGAGTTGTCTACTGATGAATATGATCGGATGTTCCCTCCCTTTGTCATCAAACTGGTACACGACAGCTCCAATTCCGGTGTCGCAGGCATCAGTCTGAACGATAAAGGGTTTGCTGTAATCAGGCGCACACAACACATATGCCCTACACAGACTTTCCTTCAAGCCAGTAAAGGCCTTTGGCGCCAGGCTCATAACCATCATGAAGACCAACATTAGAATGTGACTATTTACTTGGGACTTTAACTTGGGGGGGGGTTCAGCCAACATGGAGGCACACACATAGCTCAGTTACAAGGAAATGAGCCATGCGGTCTAGTCTTTTGGGTGTGGCAGGCCTGAGACTACTTTACCTGGACTACTTTGGGCGTGGCAGGCCTGGGACTATTTTACCTGGACTACTTTACCTGAGACTATTTAAACCACACCCAAACAGCAGAACATGCTTTGCGTTATTCTGCTGTGGGCAGCGTAACGCTCACCGTGTCCAGTTCTTTGATGCCAGCGCACCTGAAACCAAGGACCTGGCGAGAGAGAAAGAAGACTATGAAACTTACCTGGAACAGTATCCTGTCTTGGATCCATCGCTGACTTCAGTTCCACTCACCTGAAGGTACGAACTCCATCATCCGGCACCACATGCATCCTGCAATACCTTAACCTGGAAAGAGGAGAAAGAAAGACAGCATTAGTAAGCGTTTACTCACGTTTCCTCCCAAATGAAGAAAGCCACACAATTCTTACCTGGGTAGTCATCTCCTGATCAGTATCATTGCTGGAACATTACGGCGCTCGGCGAGGAACATCGCAACCTGCAAGGAGCGAAAAGACACAGGTTAGCAATATAAAAGGCGAAACAGTGCCGCGCATCGCGCATTACTCACCGGACAGCATCGCGCACACCGCGCTTTCGCCTACCAGCCCATGCTCATCTTCAAACTGCATGACAACACCAAAATACCTTTCCATACCTAAAAGGAAAGAAGCAAGACATTATTATTCGAACTTAAAGGAACATAAGAACTGCATATAAAGACTGTAAAGCAGCAAACCTACGGAGTCGCAGTAGGCCTGGATTCCCAGAGGGCGGCTTGCACCAGTGAAGTAACTTGGTCGCTGCTCGCCCCCCACATCTACACGCCCCTGCCACGAGGAGCAGGACGGAGAATCCACCTTTTACAATATTAAGACCCATCTTTAACCAGAGGCCTTACCAAGGGACCGGGAGAGGGTTCGAGATTGCATATCATCCAACCAGGGCTGGGTGGCGTCCCGTGGATACCAGATGAGCGTAACAGAACGCAAAGCCTCAATAATATTATCCACCTGGGCGTTATGGAGACTTCAGAGACTGAAAAACACTCAGGGAACAGTTGAATTTTACTTCGTAGTTTGGCCTGAAGTATTATTTTTAAGTGCATGTTTTTAACACACGAGAACACTTTGTGGGGTCCACTGTTTCAGCGTCGGAGCTATTTGTTGTTCAGGTACCATTTAATTTGTGGCCTCAGAATATCTTCTTTTCTGGAGTAGCCCTCCTAACATATGCGGGCTACTGTCCTTAGGAATGGGGTGCACGGATCTTCTGCCCATGTAGCAGTAGGACTGGAAGTTAGTGTCTTTGTGGGACTAGGGGCCACATTTCAAAGAGGAACTGTTTCATAGGTCATAGGACCTTTTTTATTTTATTGACCTTCGCAAGAAGTGTGTGGTCCCCAAGTCATGGATCACTCTGTGCCGCGCTCGCGATCGAGAATCTGACCCGACCAAGTAATTGAACTACGTGCCGTTATGAAGAGGCATCATGTAAATGCAACTAGACTCACGGTCATGAGCGGCGGCAAGCACAGAAAGTTGCCGCGCTCGTGATCGAGAGTCTCTTTTAACCAAGTGATTAAATCCAGCACGGGCAGCTCTGCCCATACATAGCCGGCACCCGCAAGCAAAAAAAGCAGGCCCCTCTAGATAGCACATACGATCTAGCATGCTTTGACTCCTGGCTTAGAAAACAAGCACAATACAATTTTAATTGAGGCTTGCCCCCACGCTGCATGGCCCATGGGGTGCCGCGACCAAGCTCCCACTGGCAAATATGCGTGGCCTATGGCCCCTTCCACCTACCACATGCCATAGCCATGTATATGAAAAAGAGGTCCTTAGAACTAAACACAACAAATTAACAAATTTGTGGATGCATTCAGTAGCGGTCAAGGGCTTTGACACATCATTGTATTGTGTCTTACAGGATACCACAGATGCAAACTTTCAGCCGCCTACAATAGAAACACGGCTAACAGCATCTGACCAGCAGCACTGCATGGAAGGTAACAACCCGCCTTGCGTAAAATAGAAAAATGTCCCTATTCGCCAATCAAAAGACTGTTCATACAATCTTTTAATCTAATTCAATTATAATTTAATCAATAGTATTTTAATAATGTAATTATAAAAAAGAAGCATGACCTTATGAACATAAAACCTATATTGGTTTTCTTTCCTGAGGTATACGGGATGATGTTTTTCCAGACTCCATCCATTTCCTGATCTTATTAAGACAGGCATAAATCACGGTCCTGAAGAAGATGATGAATAACAATCATCGAAACCGGTCGACCTCCTTTTAACCAGGATATCCCAAGAAATCAACCGGGATACCCCTCTTAAAAAAGATTCAAAAACATCTTGTTGTGGAGGAAGCATTCCCCCATAAATAGCCGTTGTATTATGGACTCCCATACTAGAAACCAACTGGATTGGTAAAGTACAAAGTAAAACATGCCACAAAGGAAATACTGGACAACAAATAAAAAAAGACCACCTGTGGGGAGAACATAACAACAGACGTGTTTCTGTGAAATCCCTTTTTATTTTATCAATCACAAAGTGATCCATGACTTGGGGACCACACACTTCTTGCGAAGGTCAGTAAAAGAAAAAAGGTCCTACGACCTATGAAAAAGTTCCTCTTTGAAATGTGGTCCCTATTCCCACAAAGACACTAACTTCCAGTCCTACTGCTAAATGGGCAGAGGATCCGTGCACCCCATTCCTAGGGACAGTAACCTGCATATGTTAGGAGGGCTACTCCAGAAGAGAAGATATTCTGAGGCCACACATTAAATGGCACCTGAATAACAAATAGCTCCCACGCTGAAACAGTGGACCCCACAAAGTGTTCTTGTGACTTCAGAGACTGACCAGTTAGTTCAGTTGTTGGGACAATTACGCGCTGAAGTACATTCAGCCAGGCAAGAAACCAACGCTCTTAGGAGGGATTTGATTGTTACTAAGGATCATACCGACGAAATAAGTAGACAATTGCTCCAATCACAGGCAGGACAGACCCCATTGCCTGGTAACATTCTGCCAGCACCTGTACCAACTTCTTCCACCAATCAAGTACAAATAACCCTTCCTGGGGCAGTTCCTTTAGCTCCACCTGAATGATTTACAGGGGACCCCAAGAAGTACGCAACGTTCATGAACCAGTGTCGTCTTCATTTCCTGTGCAGACCTGGAGCTTTTCCTAACAACCAAGCGTGGGTTGCTTTTGTCATGTCATATCTGAGTGGCAGTGCTGCGGATTGGTCGGTACCATTGGTAATTCAGGATAACCCATTATTACATGACTTTGGGGGTTTCCAGATGGAAATGAAAAAACTCTTGGCTCGCCATACCCAAGGCCAAGCATTAGACAACAAACTTTTGTCACTCTGTAATGGAAGTCAAGACTTGCTTACAAATATAGCAACATTTAACAGACTAGTCGTTGAAGCTGGGTGGCCTGAGGAAAAAAGAATCACACTTTTTCATCGGGGTCTACGAGGGGAACTAAAGGATGTCCTTGCTCAAGTGGTTAACCCACCTAAGGACTGTGGAGAATTCATCAACCTTGTGGTGCAATTAGATCACAGATTACAAGACCGAAAAGCGGACCAGATAAGGTTAGACTCTCGAGCTGTGTATGTCCGGTCAAAGGATAATGTTCCACGTACATTGGAAAACACGGTAGAACCCATGCAAATCGGAAGTGTACGGGCCCCTTTAACTAAAAGTGAAAGAGACAAGAGAAGGCATCAGCAATTATGCTTATATTGTGGAAAACAGGCCACTACTCAAAGAATGTCCAGTGAAACCACCAAAGAAAACTGTTGGGGCCACAGAGAAGATAGATAATAACAAGGAGTTGGAAAACTACCAAGCCCGTCAAGCGTAGAGGTCCACTTGTCAAGCGAGAAGGATGAGCCATAGACCTCACACTTTGCATTACCAGTAATTCTGATCATCACCAACAACCGTCTCGCATGCATGCTGTCGAAGCATACATAGACAGCGGAGAAGTTGGAAATTATGTAGACCAAGATCTGGTAGCAGAGATGGGGCTTCCCTTATGCTCTAAATCGAATACTGAAAAAGTTACTATTGTTGATGGGACAGGAATAGCTTCCAGACCAGTAACCCAATGCACAGCAGCACTAACCCTACTGTGCCAGGATGGACACCGAGAATCTATTGCATTCGATCTCATCAAAGCTCCTCAGTTTCAACTAATCTTAGGGATGCCATGGTTGTTAGCTCCCAACCCTCTAATACATTGGCGTGCCAAGAAGTTGGCCTTTTCCGATGATTGTGCTTGCACCTGTTATTAACACGAAAAGGGGAAAACAGACTTATGTACATCTGCTAATCCCAGTACGGCAGCGATTGTACTAGGTGTGACTAGTACTCTACCAAATGAATACCAAGATTGTCAAGACGTGTTCCAGAAAAAACAAGCCAATACTCTAAAACTACACAGGTACTACGATTGTCAGATCGACCTCAAACCTGGTGCGCAAATTTCTTGGTCGAATCTGTGCACTTACTGAACCAGAAAACCTCCATTTGAAATCTTATCTTGATCAGTACCTGGCAAATGGATTTATCCGCCCATCTAAATCACTGGCAGCCAGTCCCTTATTCTTCGTACCAAAGAAGGAAGGAGATTTGAGGACTTGCATCGACTATCGCACATTAAACCATATCACAGTAAAAATACGTTATCCACTGCCCCTTATTCCCAAATTATTGGATCAAGTCAAAGACGGCCAAATCTATACCAAACTGGACCTTAGAGGGGGCGTTCCACCTTGTTCCAGTGAAGAAAGGAGACAAATGGAAAACCGCCTTTCGTACCAAATACGGCTTGTATGAATACCAGGTAATGCCTTTTGGACTTTGCAACGCTCCTGCTGCATTGCAGTACTTTATGAATTATGTTTTGCAGGAGTTAATCGAAGTTTGCGCCCTGGTTTACATTGATGACATCTTAGTGTATTCTGCTACAAAAGAAGACAATGTCAGGCATGTCCGCTCCGTCCTTACTAAACTCCGCCAACATAAACTGTATGCTAAAATCGAAAAATGCTCTTTTCATGTCACCGAAGTGGAGTTCCTCGGTTTTATCCTCACACCAAAAGGTATCAGAATGGGTAGGCACAAGGTAGATACCATTCTTAACTGGCCGTCACCAACTTCATTTAAAGGAATCAAGAGTATGTTGGGCTTTGCAATATTTTACCGCCGATTCATCAAAGATTTTTCCCAAATAGTGCATCGAATTACATCACTATTGAGAAAAAACAATAAAAAGTTCCATTGGACCGAAGAAGCAGAGAAGGCCTTTCAAGAACTTAAGAAAACATTCACTTCTGCTCCAGTTCTACAGCATCCTCGCCCAGACCTCCCTTATATAGTTGAAACAGATGCCTCTAGCATGGCTATGGGAGCTGTTCTGTCACAAAGGGACCCAGGAACTGGCCAGTTACACCCTGTGGCCTTCTGGTCACAAAACTTCTCACCTCCCGAACTCAACTATGCTATCACAGACAAAGAACTCTTGGCTATAAAATCAGCTTTCAAGGCATGGCGATACTATCTCCTTGTTGCTAGATATACTGTCACAGTCATAACTGATCACCGAAACCTGCAATACCTAAACCTAAAAACAGCAAAGGCTCAATCATCCCGTCAACTGTGGTGGCCTCTTTTCTTCGCTGAATATGACTATGTGATCATCTATCGGCCAGGAGTCCGAAATGGAAAGGCTGACGCCTGGTCCCGCATGTGTGTTGATGAAAAGGTATACATAACTCCAGATCCAGTAGCCATCATTCCAGAAGAACTCCTGGGTCTTATGACAACATTGACACAGGGTGAACTCCAAAACAAGATCCAACTCTTAATGGATCCCACTTTCTCACAAGAGTGGTGTACTCAAGGAGAACATTACACCATTAAAGACCAGTTACCATATTTTAGGAATCGTCTATACTTGCCAAGTAAAGATTTACAAGACCAGGTTATTTCAGGTTATCACGACTCCCTGATTGAAGGTCATCCTGGAATTGCGAAAACTCTAGCTAAAGTAATACAAAACTATTGGTGTTCCACATGGCTAAAGACATCATACAATTTATCCAATCAAAAACAAGTCCCAAAAGCAGAAAACAGCTGGTCTTCTCCAACCATTGGAAATTCCTCCCGCACCATGGAACACATTGTCCCTTGATTTCATTACAGGTCTACCTCCCAGTCAAGGATTCAACACCATCTTAGTAGTTGTAGACTTGTTCTCTAAAATGTCACACTTTATTCCTTTTAAGGGTCTTCCAAATGAATCCAATTTAGCAAAAGTATTCCTGGAGGAAATCGTACGGCTACATGGCTTTCCATCGGTCTTGATCTCAGTTCGAGGTAGTCAGTTCATATCCAACTTCTGGAGGAAATGCTGTTCAATGGCCCAAATTGACATTCGACTATCCACAAGTCACCATCCTCAAACAGATGGCCAATCAGAAAGAACAAACCAAACCCTCGAGCAATACTTACGTTGCATGTTACATCAAGTGGAAAGAAATTGGAAGGACATGTTATGGATAGCTGAATATGCCTATATTAATACACAGCAGCACTGGACAAACCCCTTTCTACACTATATATACTAGACATCCACGTACTTCAGAATTGGATCTCCCAACCCCTTTGGAAATGCCAGTGGTTAAAACCCTCCATACGACTATTTCCCAGGCCTACAAAGAAGCAGCAGAACATTTACTCCAAGCCAAGAACAGACACAAGAAATTTTCTGACCAACATCGTAGTAAAGCCCCCGACTATCAAATTGGAGACAAGTGGCCTCATTACACGGTAGGCGGTAAGGGTTAACGGTCACTGGTAAGGGTACCGGTGACCGTCAACCCTTACCGCCTTATTATGAGGTCCCTTTGCAGGTTGGTACTTTAACGCCTGCTTTTAGCAGGCGATAAAAAAAGAACCCGCAAAGGGACCTTGGTGCTAATTACGATACTGCAATTTACGCTACCGTAATTAGCGCCTTCCCCATTCCCATTATGCCCTATGGGGGCAAAAATGGGAATGGGGAAGGGCCTTGGTGAATGGGGAATTACAGCCCCCGCTCTCCTTGGAGTAGGGCGGTAATTCCGCCATCCACCAAGGTGGACATGGTAAAATACCGGCGGCAACCATGGCGCTAATAGCGCCATGGTTACCGCCTACCGTGTAATGATGCCCAAGGTCTGGTTAGCATCAAAATATGTGCCCATAAAAGGGACTCGGACCTTTCGTCCCCGATATCTGGGACCTTATTCTATTTAATCCATAATAAATCCAGTGGCAGTTAAATAAGCCCTATCACCCACTATGCAAATTCATTCTGTGTTTCATGTATCATTCCTGAAACCGGTACAACCCGGTACTCGGGTTACAACACCACCAAAACCAGTATTAGTTGACAGAGAACCAGAGTTTGAAGTAAAGGATATCCTAGACTCAAAATACACCAGATCCAAACTATACTACTTAGTTGATTGGAAGGGATATGGCCCTCAAGACAGATCATGGGAACCTAGTGAATACATTCCATCAGAATTACCCAGCCAAACAGGACCAGGCTGAAGGGCCACCGTGAGAGGAGCCTTGAGGGGGAGTGCTGTCATGACCCTTGCCCATGGCCCTCACTGGCAAGTCAGCCTTCCAGTTTGGGCCAGGTCAAAGGCCTTAAAACCTCATCTAAGACTCTCTTAGAGTCAGTCCTGGCGCCTTTGGCGTCAGGCTCATAACCATCATGAAGATCAACATTAAAATGGGACTATTTACTTGGGACTATTTAACTTGGGGGGGTTCAGCCAACATGGAGGCACACACATAGCTCAGTTACAAGGAACTGAGCTATGGGGTCTAGTCTTTTGGGTTTGGCAGGCCTGGGACTACTTTACCTTGACTACTTTGGGTGTGGCAGGCCTGGGACTATTTTACCTGGACTACTTTACCTGGGACTATTTAAACCATGCCCAAACAGCAGAACATGCTTTGCGTTATTCTGCTGTGGGCAGCGTAATGCTCACTGTGTCCAGTTCTTTGATGCCAGCTTACCTGAAACCAAGGACCTGCAGAGAGAGAAAGAACACTACGAAACTTACCTGGAACAGTATCCTGTCTTCAATCCATCGCTGACTTCAGTTCCACTCATCTGAAGGTACGAACTCCATCATCCGGCACCGCATGCATCCTGGAATACCATAACCTGGAAAGAGGAGAAAGAAAGACAGCATTAGTAAGCGTTTACTCACGTTTCCTCCCGAATGAAGAAAGCCACACAATTCTTACCTGGGTAGTCATCTCCTGGTCAGTATCATTGCTGGAACATTACGGCGCTCGGCGAGGAACATCGCAACCTGCAAGGAAAGAAAAGACACAGGTTAGCAATATAAAAGGTGAAACAGCACCGCACATTGCGCATTACTCACTGGACAGCATCGCGCACACCGCGCTTTCGCCTACCAGTGCATGCTCATCTTGAAACTGCATGACAACACCAAAATACCTTTCCATACCTAAAAGGAAAGAAGCAAGACATTATTATTTGAACTAAGAGGAATATAAGAACTGCATATAAAGACTGTAAAGCAGCAAACCTACGGAGTCGCAGCAGGCCTGGATTCCCACAGGAGGGCTTGCACCAGTGAAGTAATTTGGTCGCTGCTCGCCCCCACATCTACGTGCCCCTGCCACGAGGAGCAGGATGGAAAATTCACCTTTTACAATATTAAGACCCATCTTTAACCAGAGGCCTTACCAAGGGAGCGGGAGAGGGTGTGAGAGTGCAATCATCCAACCAAGGCTGGGCGGCGTCCCCGTGGATACCAGGTGAGCGTAACATCTATGGTGTCCATGAGCTCATCAGCACTGGGCAATGGGTGCGTGTCAGTTTTGGTGGTAGCATTGACCCCTCTGTAGTCCATAAAGAACCACCAATCCTTTGTACCTCCCTGGGAATTTTCCTTGGGGACAAGGACCAGCGGACTGGACCAGGGACTCATTGAGGGTTCAATAACACCCATATCCAACATCTTGGCGACCTCAGTCTGGATTTGGTTCTTCACAGTGTCTGACATCCTGTAGCATCTGTTTTTGACAGGTACGCTGTCACCATTGTCAATTTCACGCCTGCACCACGGGGTGAGGCCTGGTGTCAACCAAAACAGAGGGGCATACTGCCGGCGCAAAGCCATGTAGGCCCTCTTCTGCTCTGGTGTCAGATCTGGAGAGAGATGTACTCCCTCCACTGAGCCATCCTGAGTTTTGCTATGCAGCAAATCAGGAATGGGTTCACTCTCATCCTCTTCTTGCTTGGAAGCTAGCAAGAGACATGAGACTTCTGCTCGCCTATGGAAAGGCTTGAGCCTGTTGATGTGGAATATCTGAGGGGCTACCCCAGGGACTCCCATGTCAACCAGATAATTGACATTGCCTATCTTGGAGATGATCCTGAAGGGTCCAGTCCACTTATCTGCCAAAGCTCGAGGCTTGGTAGGCTCCATCACAAGGATCTCCTTTCCTGGTGTCCAATCCACTTGTGATGCTTTAAGGTCATGCCAGTATTTGTTGAATTCCTGGCTTGCCTTAAGGTTTGCTGTCACCTGAATCATCATCTGTGTCATCTTCCATCTGAGGTCTAACACATAGTCCCCCACTTGCTTGGCAGGACCTAAAGGGGTGGCTTCCAAACTTTCTCTGATTAAGGCAGGGAGCCCCTTCACTGGATGTCCAAAGAGTAACTCAAAGGGGCTGAAACCAACACCATCTTGAGATACCTCCCTGTAAGAAAACAGCAGGCATGGTAGGAGGAGATCCCATTTCCTCCTTAGGGGCTCTTCCATAGCACCCAGCATACCCTTGAGAGTTTTGTTAAATCTCTCAACCAGACCATTGGTAGAACTTGTAGGTTACCCCACACTCTTTCCACATTGTTTTCATGTGACTTGACATGAAGTTGGATCCTCTGTCAGAGACAACCTCCTTAGGGAATCCAACCTTGGTAAAAATGCCCAGGAGAGCCCTGGCAACCACATTGGCAGTAACAGTCAGAAGGGGTATAACCTCAGGGTACCTGGTGGCATGATCAACCAAGACCAGGATGACCTGATGTACACCTGAAGTGGGAGGGTCAAGGGGACCGACAATGTTGATGCCCACCCTCTCAAATGGTGTGCCAACCACTGGCAATGGCTGCAGTGGGGCAATGACACTGCCTCCAGTCTTGCCAGACAACTAGCAAGTGGGGCAGGTTTTGCAGTGGAACTCACTTCTACTCCCATCCGGGGCCAGTAGAAATGTGCAGAGAGCCTGTGCTTAGTCTTCTTGGTCCCAGGTTGACCAGCTAAGGACACCTCATGTGCCACCTGCAGTGAAAGGGCCTGTAAACCTGGGGTACCACCAACCTCTTGAGGGCACCAGGTTCAGGCTTAGTGGGCTCACTGCAAAGGAGCTCACCCTCCCAATAAATCCAGAAATACCTAGGCACTTTTCCTTGTGCCTGGGCCAGGGCCTGTTTCCTCAGATCCTTGAGAGAGTGGCACTCTCTCTGACCCTTACAGAAGTCTCAAATAGAGGGCCCCCTTTCAGCCACAGGCATTGAAGGTCGGGGTGGTCCTCTGGGTTGAGCACCTCTCCCGGTGAAGGGTCTTCTGGCTCTTCTCCCTAAAGGAGTTGAGCTTGGGTTTACCACTGGACCCCGCCCGTCCTGAGCATGAATACTAGTGGGTGCTGCTGAAGCAGCAAGAAGAGAAGGAGCCCCCTTCACAGAGGTGGCCCTCTTATTCTTCCGTCTTCTTGCCTTGGGTCGCCCCTATGGCTTGGGTACCTGACTCACAGCCAGACCCTGTGTCACCTGTGACCTAGTGACTGCAGCAGCAGTCTGGGGGAGACCATCAGAGAGCAACCCCAACTCCACTAGATCATTGCCTAACAAAATGTTAGCAGGTACATTGTCCTGAACCAGGACAGGAAGCTTTGCAGTCTTGTCTCCAATCATAATGTTGACTAAGGCTACAGGCGATAATTTGGGAGGCCCACCAGCTAACCTGGTGGTTCTCAGAGGGGTACCTACATAGTCCTCTGGCTTGAGCAGGGCCCTATCCACAACTTGCCCCAGTGTCTCTCAAACCAGCGGAAGGCTGGCCATTCAAGAGGACACTTCTCAAAAACCTACGGGTATTCTGTGGGATTGTGGCCAGTACTTCGGCGTACTGGTCCCGGCCCCCAAGGGACACTACGGCAATCTCTACAGGAGCACCAAATGTGATTCCTGTAGAGGAGGGGAAGACAGTGGCCTCCACGTCACGCATGGGGCAAGGGTAGTTCAGGCTGACAACATGGACTCCAAGTGCCTTACCTTTATACTTGGGGTTACCCTTCTTGTGGTCCAGAGCCCCACAGTCCCAACAAGTGCCAGGAATGTGGGGTACGGTACTGGAGCCACTGGGTGTCTGCTTTGCAGCAGGTGGACCACTACTCTTACTCCCAACCCACATAGGATTTATCCCCACTAGATTTCTGGGTTTTAGGAGAGGAAGGTTTTGGTTTACTCGACTTTCAATGCTTTTAGGACTCCTCAGACTTCTGCGAGGTCATCTTTTCTTTGTCCTTGTTCTTCCCACTTGGTGCCTTAGGGGACACCCGGGAGACCCACTTGTCAGCCAGCCTGGCCAGAATACACTCCATCATGTTCATATGTGCTCCACTCACCCAGTCAACCCAAGACACATTCTCTCTTTTCTTTAATTCCATTAACCTTTTAAGGTATTGGGCAGGTGTCTTGGCAAAAAAGCAGATTTCATACACTCATACTGACCTCTTTATTCCACACTCAGCTTCAGAATACAGTCATATCCAGTATGAGGCACTCTGCTTAACAAACACTTAGCCCAATCTCGTTTATCAACATCATGGATTCCACAAGCCATCTCAAATGCTTCAATCCATTGGAGGATATCAGAACCCTCCACATACACACCAACCAAATCTTTCATAAACTTGGTGGCTGGGGACCTGACGCTCTCAACTGGTTTTTCTGAAGTCTCTATTCTAGCTTTCTTTAGCTGGATTCTCTGAAATTCAGTGTCCTTGTCTTTGAGTATCACTTGCTGTGCCAACTCCTCTTTCTTAAATTCAGCTTCAGTTTCCAACTTTCTATATTCCCGGAAGAAACATTGCTCGAGGTCGGAATAGAGGCAGCAGTAGTGGTGTCATTCCCAGAAACAGATTCAGTAATAACTCCAGGGGCAGTGTCCTCATAGGTTGCATCCCCCATTCAAGAGCTTCACAATCAGTCTGGTAGTCCACCAGGGCAGCTATCAGCTCAGCCCTAGACTTATCCTCAAAGTCTAACTCCCTGGCTTCACAAGCACTCTGGAGAGCCTCTAAGCTCATCCTAGTCAATTTACAATTTGCAATAGATTCCATTGCTTGTAATGTAGTTATGTAATACACACCTAAACCTCAGTTTAACAAAGTGTGGATATTTTGTAAGTAGCAAGGTTACACACTGATTCTTAAAACCATAAGCATCCCAAAGCTGCCACCAGTGTAAAGACTGGAGGGCGGTGTCTGTACTCCTGCTCTCTATATGGCAGAGTGGAAGCAAAGAGTACCCCAGCCAAGATTCTCTATTCGGTAGCTATGGTCGAGCAATCAAGGCATAAGCTCTCAGGAGGTGATGCGGGCTGGTACTTAAGTACAGTGTAGTCCCCAAGCACCCACAAAGGAATGTCCACACCCTATGTTAGTTAAAAAACAGCCTTTATATAAATAAGGCTTTGATTATGTACGCATACAAAAACACATTTTGTGCTCCAACAATTCTAAAATGGTAAATATATACAGTTTCTAGGTGGTACCACGATTACGCTGATTACATTAAAATGCATCAACTGTACTCAGTTCAAATAGCATAAGAATCAATACAGCAAAATATATCAACCATAGACTCAGGAAGAAACAAGTTGGTTTAGACACTTGGCATAATACTGGTCCCCTACCACTAGGCACAGTTCTGTATGAGGACCCCCCCCCCCACCGGGGAAACCTGTAAATAAAGATATA
Organism: Ambystoma mexicanum; assembly: GCF_040938575.1. NCBI lineage: Eukaryota > Metazoa > Chordata > Amphibia > Caudata > Ambystomatidae > Ambystoma > Ambystoma mexicanum. The sequence goes on along the minus strand of NC_090933.1, from coordinate 1,335,632,242 downwards.
GCACAAGCCCAGTCCATATATTGTCTTATTAGAGTCTTATTTCCTTCCATAAAAGTTCTACTGCCCCCAAAGTATCTGGAATAGCAGAGTTTGACGTCGGGTCATCAACGGATCCTTCTTGAGCACATTTATTTATTTATAAAGCGCATCCAGGCCCGGGGGCATACGGGCACGTACGTTAGATCTGGTTACAGTTACAATTAAAAGCAGTCAACAAAGGGTTATGTTACAGTTACAGGTAGGTGCATACTTAGTGTTGCAAATGCATACATACATAATGTAAGATGTCATACATACATAGTCTAAGATAAATACATTAATTACAAAAGTGTGCAGTCAGCAGTCAATCATGCCAGGATCAGGAGGTTAGGCTGTCATAGAGTCCATGTTGTGAAGCCAACACTTCGTGTTGTGTTTGAATAGGTTAAATGAAGGTTCTGCTTCCAAAAGCGCAGGGATTGTGTTCCATAATTTAGAAGCTTGTACAGGGAAGCTAGCTCCACCCGAGTTATGAAGTTTGAATCTCGGTATGGACATCGTGTGAGCTTGTGCTGCTCTGAGTGGTCTTGAAGAGGTGTGAGGCGTAAATTGGTTGGTAAGGTATGCTGGTGCCAGGTTGGCCCTGGCTTTGTGTGTAAGGGCCAGAGTTTTGAGGGATATTCAGTGCTCGACTGGGAGCCAGCGTAGTTTGCGTCTGGTCTCAGAGATGTGCGCCTTTTTGGGAATGTTGAGGGCAGCCCTGATGGCATTATTTTGAATTACTTGAAGTTTGTTGATATTTTTGTGGCTAGTGCCTAAGTAAAGGGCATTACAATAGTCTATTTTGGATAGGACTAATGCTCTAGCAAGAGTAATGCAATTGGGTGAGGAGATAAGCGGCTTACATGCAGTGATCAGTTTACAGGTGTAAGCGGCTGATGATGCTACTGCATTAGTTTGTTTGGAGAAGGATAAGGTAGCATCGATGTAGATACCAAGGGTTTTGGTATTATTTGACATGGGGATGAGATTGCCATCTATGGTGAAGGATTTGAATACATGAATAAGATTTTTGAGTTTGGCGTGGGTGCCAAGGATGATCAGCTCGTTTTTTTCGTCATTGAGGCAAAGTCCATGATATGCCATCCATGCTTGTATTACTGAGTATATTTCATTAAGGGTTTTGCTGTCTGTTTCATAGTTACCCGAGATAGGAATGAGTATCTGGGTGTCATCCGCGTAATTGGTATACGTGACACCCAGATAGTCAAGGATATCAAAGAGGGGCTTTGTGAATACATTATAAAGTGTCGGGGACACACAAGAGCCTTGCGGGACTCCACAGGGTACTGGTGAGGGTTCAGCAGAATCAGTGGGAGAGAAGACCCTCATGGTTCTGTTCGCCAAGAAGGAACTGATCCAAGCTGTGGCTGTGTCTGAGAAGTGTGCTGCAGTTTTCAAGTGGTGACAGAGTGTTTGGTGGTTGACCAAGTCGAAAGCTGCTGACAGGTCAAGCAGTAAGAGGAGTGCCAGTTTGCCATTGTCTTTCAGGATTTGGATCTGGGTCGTGAGATCTATTAAAGCAGTTTCCGTACTGTGTCTAGGTCGGAAACCTGATTGCCTAAGACCTAAGAGATTGTTTGATTCTAAGTAGGCCTGTATTTGTAAGTAGGCTGCTCTATCCAGTATTTCCCTTTAAGGCAGGAGCCACGGGTCGTTGCCACAACAGTTTCAGTTCTTGTGGTGCTCATTGACAATTGTTCGAAAACGTCCTGTAAACTGAGGCATGCGGTGCACCTCGACGAAGAGCGTTCATTGCTGCATAGAGGTAATGAAGAACTTTGGTCCAGAAAGGGTGTCAGGTCATCAGCATCTCTGTGGTCTTCAGGTGGCAGGAAACCCACTGGTGGATTCACCTCGGTCGTCGGTAAGTGAATTCAGCCACTGGTATTAAAAGGGACCAATCGTCCTGGACCTTGGTAGTGAAGCAACGGAGATATTGTTCCAAGGTTTGGTTAACCCGCTCTGTAGCTCTGTTTGTTTGGGGATGATAACCTGAGGAGAGGGTACGTTGAATTCCAAGTATCCGGCAAAGGTGTTTCCAGAACTGAGAAATGTATTGAGGCCCTCTGTCCGATATGATCTTGGAAGGGAGTCCATGTAGTCGAAATATGTGTTCCAGGAAAATTCCAGCAAGTTCTGACAAGGATGGCAGTTTATACAGGGGTGTAAAATGAGCCATACGAGTGAACAGGTCAATGGTGACCATGATGGTTGTGTATCCCCTGGAAGGTGGTAATTCCACAATGAAGTCTGTAGCTATGAATTCCCAAGGCCTTGTTGGTAGTGGAGGTTGCTGTAGTAGACCCGCCGGTCTTTTGTTGTCGTGTTTATTTTGATTACAGACAGAGCATGCCTGAACGTACAGTTGTACGTCAGCTTTCATTCCGGGCCACCAAAATTGCCTTTGTATTAGTCGAAGGGTATTGGTAATACCATAATCTCTGGAGTAAAGGGTATCGTGACAGAGGTCTATTATCCTTTGTTGTAGTTTTTGTGTTGGAATGACCGAGGCGCTATCTTTGAACAAGTATCCATGTTTAGTCTTCAAATTCCACTGGTTCTTGCTCGAGATGTCTTTCCAGAGGTCAGAGGATTGAGTTTGAATGCAAACTTCATCTAGGAGACTGATTGCCTGAGCTACAAATATTGTATGGGGAAACATCTTAGGACATGTTCGGTCTTCAGGGGGTTCATAGTCAGGACGCCGAGACAGGGCGTCAGTGATTATGTTTTGTGTTCCAGGAACATGGTGAATCTGGAACTGGTATTGGGCAAAGAAGAAGACCCAACGGCCCTGACGGCTGTTCCTACATTCCAGGGCCTGAAATACTTGGAGATTTCAATGGTCCGTGCAAACCTGGACAGGATGTTTCGCTCCTAGAAGTAAATGACGCCACTCGGTGAAGGCTTGGCGGATGGCTAGCAGTTCCTTTTCTAAAACCGAGTAATGAGTTTCACTGGGGGTCAATGTCCGTGAAATATAGGCAATAGGATGTTCCAGTCCGTCATCGAGTTCCGGTTTCAAAACTGCTCCTATGGCATAGTTAGAGGCGTCTGTTTCCACTAGGAAGTGTTGAGTTATATCAGGTAGAGCCAGGATGGGGGCTTGTGTAAACTCTGTTTTCAAGCGTTGGAAGGCCTTCTCCTGGACTGATGTCCAATGAAAGGGAGTATCTTTCTTCAACAAGGCCATAATCGGTTGAACAATCTCGGAGAAGGATGGTATGAACTTCCGATAGAAATTAGCTAGGCCCAGGAAGGACTGGATCTGTTTTACGGTGGTCAGAGTTGGCCAGGATAGTATGGCCTTAACCTTGGATTGATCCATCCCTATGCCGTCTGGGCTAATGACAAATCCTAGATAGTAAACAGTGGAAACATGAAAAAGGCACTTCTCGGGTTTTGCTAGGAGCTTGTGTTCACAAAGCCGTTGTAATACTGCCTTAACATGTCCTTCATGCTTGAGAGGATCCTTAGAGAATATCAAAATATCGCCCAGGTAGACGATGACGAAAAGAAACAGCATATCCGAAAACACCCGATCCATAAAGCGTTGGAAGATCGCCGGAGCATTAGCGAGTCCAAAGGGCATGACCACGTATTCATAATGACCAAAGGGAGTTCTGAAGGGTGTCTTCCATTCGTCTCCTTCCCTAATACGGATCAGATGGTAGGCACCCCTGAGATCCAATTTGGTGAATATTACAGCTCCTCTTACGGCTTCCAGGATATCTGAGATCAAGGGTAATGGATAACGATCTTTAAGGGTACACTGATTTAGACCTCGATAATCAAGACAAGGTCTGAGCTCCTTGGTGTCTTTCTTAGTAACAAAAAATAGTGAAGCTCCGGCTGGAGACTTGGATGGGCGTATGGTGCCATTTTCGGGGTTAGTATCTAGGTATTCACGAAAGGCCTTTTTCTCAGGTTCAGACAGAATGAACATTCTTCCAAACGGAATCACAGCTGAAGGTTCGGTTTCAATAGCACAGTCTTCCGGCCTACGGGGTGGTAAGGTTTGGACAATAGCAGAAGAGAACACATCAATGTATTCCTGGTAGGCTTTAGGAACCTGGACGATGTTGGAGACCGTAAGAGGACCTTGCTGGGTCGTTGAACGTTCTTCCGATGGTATCGGAGAAAGATCCAGGAGTAGACAATGAGACATGCAAAATTCGGAACCTAGGAACAGGGAACCTGCTGTCCAATTGATGTATGGATTATGTTTTTGTAGCCAGGGCATTCTCAGTACCATTGGGTAATGGGCAGATTTTATGATGTCAAACTTTATCTTCTCTCGATGATGGTTTATTGCAAGCTCGATTTCCTTGGTCTGAAGGGTTACAGGTCCAGAAGAGAGGGGTCTCCCATCAATTGCTTCTATGGGTTGCAAGGTGTTCCGGGATTCATAGGGAATATGATGTTTGAGGACCCATTCTTGATCTATGAATATTCCCATGGCCCCACAGTCCACTAATGCCAGAATGGGGTAGGTTTCCTTATTGGATGGCGATAGAAAGGCCTGTAAAATTACCAGAGAGTTTTGTCCAGGAGAGTTCAAGGATGGTATAGATGTGGAGCCTACATCTCTCTCCCGAAACTGAGCTCCATCTAGGATCGGGAGCTGGTTTTTCCCAAAAGCCGCGGAGGGGCTATTGGACATTCTCTGACTAAATGCTTGTCCGAGGCATAGTACATGCATAAGCCAGTATGGATCATTCGCAACCTTTCTTGGGGGGATATGGGTCCACGGAAAGGCCCCTAGTTGCATGGGTTCAGGTTCGTTTGTAGGAACAGAAGTATCTTCGGATTTCAAGGAGGTCTCTAAGGGGCTCTTCTGGAGGGGTGACTTGGTCTTCCTTTTCTCTGCCTTCCTTTCCTGGATGCGAAAATCAATCTGTAGAGCAAGATCCATAAGTGCCTGATAAGAACTTGGACGTGCCACCCTGGCTAATTCATCCTTAATATCTTCATTTAGCCCTCTTCGAAAGAGAGTGAAGCAAGCTCCAGGAGGCCAACCCGCTTCTTTAGCCAGTTGCTTTAATCGAGTCACATAAGTGAGCATGTCCTGAGAGCCTTGCTGGAAATCAAGTAAACGTTCTTGAGCACTAAAGACCTGTTCTGGGCGGTCAAACATGGTTTTAAGTGCTTGAATGAATCCGTCATAATCATCCAAGAGGGCATCTCCGGAATTAACTAATGGTGTGGCCCAGGCTAATGCATTCCCGGAAAGGTGTGAAATAATAAAGCCCACTTTAGCCCTGGGGGTGGAGTTTTTTTTTTTTAAATTCATTTTTATTGCTTTTATCATGAACAACAAAGAAAAGAAACAAAAAATCAAGGCACTTGTCAAATGACGCACCATTCATGACCTTCAATCACATAACGAAAAATGAAAGGCTTAATGTGAGCTCACAGTGTTCAACAATTATCTCAGTTCGCAGGTGAGGTTCATTTCAAGAAACTCGAAAGAAAAAACGTCCCCTTCCCCCCTCGCCCCCTCCCTTGATTTAGCTCCAATCCATTGATCGTTACTGAAGCGCAAAAAACGTTGATAGGGCAATATTCATGACTCCGAAGTCTGGTCGCACAGTGATCACTTGTTTCGAGAGTTATTCAGTTACTGTCGCCTGGGCATTGGTTTTCCATTAGGACTCCTCGGGCTCATCGGATAGGGACTCATTATCTGTTGTTAAGTGTTGACTTTTAAAGTCCATCCATAGAGTTTCACATTGGGCAGCTCTTCCGTGTAGGGTGGCCGTTATGGTTTTCATCAAGTAGATATTCTTGGCTAGGGCAATCCATTCATCCTTTTCAGGCACCGCTCGGATTTCCATTTGATCGCCAGAAGAGCCCTGGCGACAAGGAGTAGGTGGGGGGTTACGCCTTTCACTCTGGTCCAATCGTCTGTGTCCCTTTCTAAGGCGAAAAGCACAAGGTAGGGGTCAGCGTCTCTTTGAATGCCATCAATTTCCTTGATCCACCCCAGGACCTCGTCCCAGAATACTTTGATGCGCTGGTAACCCCACCACATGTGGCAGTAATTAGCCGTTTGGCCACATTTCCTCCAGCACGGGCTCATTGGGCCTCATTACGACCCTGGCGCTAAGTGAAAAACAATGGCGGTAAATGGTTACCGCCATCGTTTTCCGCCAGGTCCGATCATGACCCGTGACCGTTAACTACGATGCCATTAGCGGCATCGTAGTTAACGCTGCCGCTAACTGCGCTAAGGGTGCGCGCACGCGACCGGCCACACAGTACTTAGTGCCATGGCGGAAAGGTACGCAAATGCCGACCCAAGCGGACATGCACCTAACGCCATCACCCAGCCCGTTAAGTACCTTACCGCCATGGTGCTAATTACGCCATCGCTAACCAACCGTAAAGGGCCATGTAAAGTGAATGCAGCTGCCACAGGTGCACAGAAACAGCACAGGTGAAGGCAATACAGACTCAGGAAGTACAAAAAGAGCACACCCCACCCCTTCCCACACCCAGTCACACTCCACAATGATACCTATAGGACTAGCAATGTTGGGGCTGGAGGACCTGATAGCAATGCATGTGCTACAACAGCAACAACAACAACAGGCAGCACAGAGGAGACGCAGGAGGAGAAGGAGGGCAAGGCAGGCCCAGCAAGCCCCACCAGCACAGCCAGTGCCACCACGCAGGCAGCCCCCAATCCCACGCATCAGAGCCAATCCATTCAACCTCACTGCTGAGCAGATCCACACCCTGTACCGTTTGGACCGGGACACCATCACCGCCATCGTAGACATGATACACAACGACATCGTCAGCATGATAGAAACTCCAACCGCCATCCCCCCCCTACTGAAGGTAGTGTTTGTACTCCACTTCCTGGCCACAGGCACCTACCAGCACACAGTGGGGCACTTGCATGGCATTTCACAACCATTATTCTCACGAACACTCATCCAAGTGCTCGATGCCCTCCTCAAGCACACAGACGACCACATCTCATTACCACGGACTGCCCAGGACATTGCAAACACCAAAGTGGGTTTCCATGCACCAGCTGGCATACCCGGTTGCATTCGTGCCATCGACTGCACCCATGTGGAATTGGTGGTTCCACGTGCCATGGAGGTACCGTACCGCAACCGGAAACAGTTCCACTCAATCAACGTGCAAATGGTCTGTGACTCCAACAAGATCATCACACATTGTTGTGCCTGATTCCCCGGATCAACCCATGATTCTATGGTCCTGAGGAACTCCACAATACCACGCTACATGGAGCGACATGCAGGCCCAAGATCCTGGCTACTCGGTGAGTCCAATGTCATGGAAGTGGGCAGGTGAATGACGTACCGATGCATACTCCACCTGGCTGAAAGGGGGGGGGATGATGCATACTCCACCTGGCTGATAGGGGGGGGAATGATGCATACTCCACCTGGCTGAAAGGGGGGGGGAATGATGCATACTCCACCTGGCTGAAAGGGGGGGATGATGCATACTCCACCTGGCTGAAAGGGGGGGGAATGATGCATACTCCACCTGGCTGTGAGTAACACAGAGAACGGAGACAGAGGATGGGCACTCACTATGCACTCAACCCCTCTGCATACATTGGGTGATTCAATTAGTGCATGTACTGGTTGCATTGTGTGAATCAATTAGTGCATGTAGAAGTGAGCCAAAGTAACAGTTGGATGCAAGCCATGTTGGCACATCATGTTCTTGATCAGACGACATGACTGACACATACATTCTCGCCTACATACAGGTGATGCAGGCTATCCCCTGAAGAGGTGGCTCCTTACACCAGTCCGTAACCCGCAGAACCAGCACGAGGAGGACTTCAACCGTGCACATACATGTACTCGTGTGGTCATAGAGCAGACATTCGGCCTATTGAAGGCACGGTTCCGAAGCCTCAGCAGGTCTGGTGGGGCACTCCTGTACCACCATGAGAAGGTGGAAAAGATCGTCATGGCATGTGTCATGCTACACAATATGTGCGTCAGACGGAATGTGCCCCTGCCCCCTGATGCAGAACTGCAACCACCTGACGATGAGGATGAGGAGGGTGCAGATGGGGCGGCACCCCATGGAGGAGGCGACGCACAGGAGGGGCGTGCAATGCGCCTAAGTATCATCGACCACTGCTTCTAGCACACACGGCTGGGGTGAATCACATGGAGACTGCACTTGGGGCACTGTGTGTCTCTGGGACATGCACACTGTGGACTGTACACCAATAAAGCACACATACGCAATGAAAATGTCCACACATTTCATTTTGGGAAAGAAAAAAGTGTATTTAAACTATGAAACGTCGTGACACACCCCCTCCCCCCTCCCCCCTGCACACCCCAACACACCCCCTCCCCCCTCCCCCCTACACACCCCAACATACCCCCTCCCCCCTGCACACCCCAACACAACCCATGTAGGTGTCAACAGATGCCTGTGACAGTGGGCACAGGCTGTTACAAGCCCCCTCTCCCGGCCCCCGGGGCACTCCTGGCTGTGGAGCGCAGGTTACGTCCGGAACGTCGGACGGGGCTGCTCTGTGCAGAACTGGCAGTGGAGGATGTCCCTGCCTGCCCCCGTGCATGCCCGTCCTGTAGGGTGTGGGTGAGCTCAGTGAGCGCACGACGCAAGCCGGCAAGTTCAGCACAGATGTCCCTGGACATGGCCTGCATGGCATCCCTCAGGGTGGCAGTGCTCTGCGCAACTTCGGCCCTTAGGGTCTCCGTGGCCTTTTCAATGGTTGCCCTAGCCCCCACACATTCCGCGGCATGCTCAGCCAGCATCGTGGACAGTTGTTGCTGCCGTTCTGTGATGTCCTCGAGGGACTGCTGCCCCTGCTGGCCCATGGCCAGTGCTGGTGGTGTGATGGAGGGGCTGCTCCCCTCCTGTGGACTGAGGACTGGGCATGGGGTAGAAGGCCACTCCTCTACCTCTGTGTGCCCCTGTGTGTGATCCTCATGGGGGCTGGCGTCTGACAAACAGGGGGAATGTAGTAGGTCAGTGGGGCTTCGGACTTCGTGCTCCTCAATGTCTGAGTCTGAACATGCAGCTATTGCAGCTGTCTCACCCATGTTGCTGCTGGCCGCTGACCCGGTGCCTTCTGTGGCAGGCAATTTTGGTAGAGGTGGAGCAGCTGCTGCTGGCCTGCTGACTACAGGGGTGCTTGCCGGTGGGACGTCCGGTATGCTTGCAGTGGGTCCTGCTTGTTGTGGGGTCTGCCTCACTGCAGCTGAGGTTGAGGGTGCGGGGACGGTATAATTGGCCTTCTTGGCTCTCTTCCTCGCAGGGGTGTCCTGGTCCTCGGGGTGTGAATCTGTGCCTGTGGTGGAGCAAAGGAGGGAGGGCGTTATTGATGGGTCTGCGGACTTTGGAATGACAATGATAGACATTATTCTGGTCAGTAGATGAGGCAGATTTCAGGCAGGGCCATGCAGGTTGTCTCCTTTTAGTGTGGAATGTGGATGCAGGTATGCGGGTGCCAGCAGTGTATACAGGGTGGTGCTCGCATGTGGCTATGGGCAGTGTGGAAATGTGTTGCATTTACACTCTAGGGCAACCTTGTGCTACACATGAATGGACTGCAGTGACTATGGCATGTCTTGTTTGAGGCACCTACCTTCATCGCCTGATGTCGGAGCTCCCCTTTCCATCCCTCCGACGCCTTCAATGGCTTCCATGCCAATCGTGGTTGCACAAATCTTCTCCCACGGTTGGAGTTTTAGTGGGGATTCCGACCCTCCACCGGTACCCATTGCAAGGTTGCGGTTCGCAGAGATGACCGCTCTGACCCGTATGCGGAGGTCGCCCCAGCGCTTCCTGCACTGCTGTGGGGTGCGGGGTACGGACCCCACCGCGCTGACACGCTCGGCCACCAGGGCCCAGATGGCCTTCTTTTTCCCTATCGCTGTCCTGGTCATTTCAGGGGAGAAAACGACAGCTGCGTTGTCTTGCAGGGTCTCCGCAAGCATGCAGAGTTCCTCCCGGCTGAATCTTTCCTGGCGCTGGCGGTCACATGCCTTCTTAACAGCTTTAGGCATTTTTGGATAGTTGGATGGGTGGGTGATTGGTTGGGACAGGTGTCAGGGTTGGATCTGGTGTTGTTCGGTAGGATGGCAATGGATTGTGTTTTTAAAGATGGCCGACGTGCTGTTTCCCGTTCCGGCGCGATGACGCTATTTCCGGTCCTGCTTTTTACGGCCACCGCAAATTACGGTGGCCGCTAATTACGGTGGCCGCTACTTACGGTGGCGGAAGTGCACCTTGCTCTCTTTACGATGCCGGTAGGGGCCTTTTCCGCCATGGCGTTAATTGCATTACCGCCATGGCGTAATGCTCGTGCGCGATGGGTCGTAATGTGGCGCTCTTTACGCCATCGGCCCACGGCGTAAACGCTCATTACGCCATGGCGGTAATGACGGAAGATTACCGCCTGGGTCGTAATGAGGCCCATTGTCTGAGACATTTTGGATAGTCTGAGGGGGTCATATTGCCACCTGTGCATGAGTTTGATGGTATGCAATTTGTACTGACAAGATGATGTTCTGGAGGCAGCTCTGCACATTAAATCCCATTGCTCAGGGTATATTTCTTCCCCAAAGTCCTTTTCCCACCTGGACCTCAAGGGCTCCTTAGATCCGTCTCCCACTGCTATTAGTTCCTGGTACATTATTGATATGAGACCTTTCCTCTCCGCTCTAGAGTCCAATCTCTTCTCTCGAATGGGGTCAAGTCTCTGTTCAGTTTGTCCTTCCATTCTGCCCTCGTCAGGACCCCTTTCAGTTGGATGTACTGGAATGTGGAAAGAGTGCCTATGCCCAATGCTTCCGTCAGTTCTGGCAGAGTGATATACGAGTCCTTTCTCTGGAGCTGGCCCATTCTCTCCAAGCCCGCCTCGTACCAAGATTGGTATCTGCCCACATCCGGTATGTGATTGTTCATGCCGGGGGACCATAGATGGCTGAGCGGAGATGGCCAGGTGGTGATCTTGCGCATCTCCTTGTTTGCACGCCATACACTCCATATCGTGCTCAATATAGGGTGACCTTTGATTTTCCATAGTACCCTTTTGTGCGGGTCCACAGCCATTCTGATACTGTGGCCGGGGCAAAGTAGTGGTTGTCCATTTGGACCCATTGAAGGTCATGATGTTCTCTGAGGTGGGGGATCATGACTCGTAACTGGGAAGCAATGTAATAAGATCTGAAGTCCGGGAGCCCAACCCCTCCCCTGTCCTTAGGCAGTATCAACGTGGTGTATGCAATTCTTTGTTTCTTTCCCTGCCATATAAATCTCATCATTTGTATTTATTTGTATTTATTTTATTTATAAAGCGCAGCCAGGCCCAGGGGCATACGGGCGCATAAGTTAGATCTGGTTACAGTTGCAATTGAAGGCAGTCAATAAGGGTTACGTTACATTGTAGTTACAGGTGGGTACAAACTTAGTCATGCAAATGCATATATACATAGTCTAGTATAAGTACATTAATTACAAAAGTGTGCCAGTGACAGTCGATCATGCTGGGATCAGGCGGTTAGGGTGTCAAAGAGTCCATGTTGAGAAGCCAACGCTTCGTGTTATGTTTAAATAGGTTAAATGAAGGTTCTGCACGCAAAGGTGCAGGTATTGTGTTCCATAATTTAGAGGCTTGTACAGGGAAGCTAGCACCACCCGAGTTATGAAGTTTAAATCTCGGTATGGACATAGTGTTAGCTTGTGCTGCTCTAAGTGGTCTTGAAGAGGTGTGAGGTGTAAGTTGGTTGGTGAGGTAGGCTGGTGCAAGGTTGGCCCTGGCTTTATGTGTAAGGGCCAGAGTTTTAAGGGATATTCTGTTCTTGACTGGAAGCCAACATAGTTTGCGTCTGGTCTCCGAGATGTGCATCTTTTTGGGGATGTTGAGGGCAGCTCTGATGGCATTATTTTGAATTACTTGCAATTTATTGATATTTTTGTGGCTAGTGCCTAAGTAAAGGGCATTACAGTAGTCTATCTTGGATAGGACTAATGCTCTAGCAAGAGTAATGCAATTGGGTGAGGAGATGAACGGCCTACATGCAGTGATCAGCTTGCAGGTGTAAGCGGCTGATGATGCTACTGCATTAGTTTGTTTGGAGAAGGATAAGGTGGCATCGATGTAAACCCCAAGGGTTTTGGTGTTATTTGACACGGGGATGAGATTGCCATCTATGGTGAAGGATTTAAATGCGGGATTGAGATTTTTGAGTTTGGCGTGAGTGCCAAGGATGATCAACTCAGTTTTTTCGTCAATGAGACAAAGTCCATGATGTGCCATCCATGCTTGAGTTATTGAGTAGATTTCATTAAGGGTTTTGCTGTCTGTTTCATAGTTCCCCGAGATAGGAATGAGTATCTGGGTGTCGTCCGCGTAATTGGTATATGTGACACCCAGATAGTCAAGGATATCAAAGAGGGGTTTTGTGAATATATTATAGAGTGTCGGGGACACGCAGGAGCCTTGCGGGACTCCACAGGGTACTGGTGAAGGTTCAGCAGAATCAGTGGGAGAGAAGACCCTCATGGTTTCTTTTGCCAAGAAGGAACTGATCCAGGCTGTGGCTGCGTCTGAGAAGTGTGCTGCAGTTTTCAAATGGTGACATAGTGTTTGATGGTTGACCAGGTCAAAAGCTGCTGACAGATCAAGCAATAAGAGGAGTGCAAGTTTACCATTGTCTTTCAGGATTTGGATCTGGGTAGTGAGATCTATTAATGCAGTTTGCGTACCGTGTCTCGGTCGGAAACCTGACTGCCTAAGTCCTAGGAGATTGTTTGATTCTAAGTAGGCCTGTATTTGTAAGTAGGCTGCTCTGTCCAGTATTTTTAATAAGAAAGGTACAGTTGTTATCGGTCTATAGTTAGAAGGGTTGGCTGGATCAAGAGTAGGTTTTTTAAGGAGTGGGATGACCCACGCATCTTTTAGGTTATCAGGCACTACTCCAGTTTTGAAGGAGGCATTGATGAGGTTAGTTATAAATGGTGCCAGGTCGTGCGCAGCAGCTTTGATGATCGGGGCAGGGCAGGCATCACCTTGGCAATTTGAAGGTTTAAGTTTCCTGATGATGTTTTCTACTTCCCAGATTGAAAGGGGTGAGAAGCTGAAAGGTTTACAGGTTGACATAAAGGTAGGTGATTTGTTAGGTAATTGTTTGTAGTCCGGGTCAGCAAGTAGCAGGGATTTTTTTACGTTGATTTTAGATTGTAGGCGAGCTATTTTATCTAATAAGGCCTTCTGAATATTACTACACCATAGTGCATCTGTAACAGATTTGTCTATGGGGGCAATGGGGGATTCTAGTTCTTTCAAAATCTTAAAGAGTTCCTTTGTGTTGGATTCCGCTTGTGTAATCCTTTTGTTATATGTGTCCTTTTTAGCAATAAAGATGGCTTCTTTGTAACTAGAGGAGGCTAGGGTTAGCTCAGTCTTATTGGATGCTGTGGGATGTTTTTTCCAATGTGACTCTGCGGTTCTCTTAGCTTTGCGTAATTCTCTTAGCTGCGGCGTGAACCAAGTGTTAAGGTGACGCTGTGGTTTGGATTTCCGCAATTTTAGGGGGGCAATGGTGTTCAGTGCTTTAAGTATAGCCTGGTTGTAGATATCCACTGCGACTGTGGGGTCAGCCTCTGAGTCGATATTGTTCAGGATGGGGAGTAGTATGGGTAAGAGTTTGTCAGGTGTAATATCTTTCTTATTTCTCGTGCTGGTGGCTGGGGCGATGATAGGCGCCAGGTGAGGTGTAGTGGCTTTGATAGAGAAGGTTATTATGTGATGATCCGACCAAATGCATGGGTCATTGGATAGAAGGTCAATAGAGCAATTGAGGTGTGTGATCCAGTCCAGTGTTCTGCCTTTGATATGAGTGGGCTCGTGAATCATGTGCGTGTGACCCAAATCCGATAAGGTATTAGCTAGGTCATGGGCGTTAGAGTTCTTAGGGTCGTTAAAACCAAGATTAAAGTCCCCAAGTAAGATTGTTTGAGAGCTGGGTTTGGTATCTGTAGTTATGAGTGATGCAATGTCCTCTATAAAGGAGGAAATGGGACCTGGTGGTCGGTAAATAAGGTGCAAAGATGCCGTGTGGTTAGGTGATAGAGGAAGCTTAATAGACAAGGATTCAGCAGAAGGGATTTGAGAGTCATGGATGACTTTGATGTCGAATGTATTTCTGAATATGATGGCGAGTCCACCTCCCTTCGTTTGAGTGGTGTTTCTGTCGCATCTAATAATAGCATAATCATTAGGTATAGCAAGGGCCAGAGATGGACCGGAGGCAGCATTAAGCCAAGTTTCCGTGACTGCGAGGAGATCGAGCTTTTCGTGAGATATAAGGTCAGCGATGTCGAGAGCATGGGCAGGAAGAGACCATGATTTTTTTTAGCTTCACTAAAGAACCCTTTAGGTATTTCGATTGGCAGCATTTGGAAGGGGTACCGGAAGCGGGGGAGGCACGTCATCTTAACCGCATTAATGCGGCCAAGCCAGGAGATCGTAAGTTTACCCCATTTCCTAAGGTCTGCAGTGAACCGCTGAAGGAGCGGAGGAAAGTTGGCTTCGAATAAGTCATTCAGGGTTCTAGTAATCTGTATGCCCAGGTACTGTAGTGTGAGGTGTTCCAGCTTAAGGCCTAGTGGGAGAAACCTAAGATCATTTTCTGTCGTGGTTCCCTGAAGGGGGAATAGGATGGATTTTGCCTTATTTACTTTAAAGCCAGCGAATTGACCATATTCGTCCATTAGTCTAAGGGCACGGAGAATGGACTATGCGGGATTGGTTATGTGGAGGAGAATGTCATCCGCGTAGAGCGCTATTTTATATTCTGTCTGGCCTAATCGGATCCCTTCTATCACGGGGTCAGCTCTTATCCTTTGTGCAAGGGGTTCCAATGAAAGGGCAAAAAGGATAGCAGAGAGGGGGCATCCTTGTCTAGTCCCTCGTTGCAATTCAAACCAACGTGAATATTCTCCGTTCACGGATATCGAAGCTGTGGGAGATGTATATATTGCCTGTATACCCCTCCTGGTTTTAGGACCTATTCCGACCTTCTGCAGGACAGCACCCAAAAATTTCCACTCCACTCTATCAAAGGCCTTTTCCGCATCGATTGACAACAGGACGGGATCTCCGAGGAGATCACGGGCCACGTGGATGAGGTGCAATGTTTTGCGCATGGAGTCAGCCCCCTGTCTCCCGAGTATAAACCCAACTTGGTCTGGATGAACCAGACGGGGCATTAGCGTTTCTAATCTAGCCGCTAGTATCCTGGAAAAAATTTTTGCATCAAGGTTGAGAAGGGAAATCGAACGATAAGATCCGCAGTTTTTAGGGTCCCTACCTTCGTTGGCAATCACTGTTTTCAAAGCTTTTTTAAAGGAGTCCGGGGCCTGTTCTGTCTCTAGTATTTAGTTAAATAGATCCAAGACGAAGGGGGCTAGTTGTTTGGCAAACGTCTTATAGAAACCAGCAGTATAGCCATCTTCTCCCGGGGATTTACCTAGTGTTAGCCGTTTAATCGCCTCATGAACTTCCTGTTCAGTAATTGGGGAGTCCAGAAATTCAGTTTCTGCGCACGTTATTGTGGGCATGATGATTGATGATAGGTAGGCTGATAGGGCCGGTTGGTTGGGGGTTATTTCAGAGGTGTAAAGCTTCTCATAAAAGTTGGCAAAGGATTCTGGGATATTGCAGTGGGTATGGGGAGGGGGGATGGCTTCCTCAATGATTTTGTTCACCCTACGGTCAGCTCTTTGTGCCCTAAGTCTAGCCGCCAGTAAAGCGTCAGCTTTATCTCCTTTCTCATAAAATTTCTGTTTTAGGAACTGCATTTTGCGCACCACTTGGTTGTGTTCTAGGAGCCGCAGTTCCGCCCTTTTTAGCTGAGCTGTTTTTACTTTTCCGGGGTCTACTTTAAGTTCTTTTATCATCTCCCCCTCTAATTGACCTATTTCGGCCCTTAGCCTTTGCTCTATGATCTTCCGCTCTCTCTTCTTATCGGACACTTCCCGTATTAAGACCCCTCGCCATGTGGCCTTCCCTGCCTCCCAGACGACCTGTTTGGAAACCTCTCCATCGTTATTTATTTTAAAGTACTCTTCGATCTCGGTCTCCATATTTGTCTTGAAGAGAGGGTCTTTCCAGAGGGTCTCATTGCATCGCCACTTCCCTCCCACGATGGGTAGATCAGCCCAGGAAATATCTGCCAAAACCATGTCATGGTCCGACCATGTTATCGGAATGATGTCTGAGTGATGTGCAGTGGTTATGAGGTCATTTGTTAGGTAAATATAGTCAATGCGAGTGAACGTGTGGTGGGGATTCAAATAAAAGGGGTATCCAGCTGCACCGGGGTGCACAATTCTCCATACATTGTTCATGTTCTACTGATCCATTATCTCGGCGAGGTCGGTTCGTCCCCCTTTAGTCTGATATCTTGTTTCTGGGTTTCCTGGTTTCCAATCGATATCAGGATCAGCCCATTGGTTGAAATCACCCCCGAGAATGACGTGCCCCGTGGCCTCCAACATTATTTTTGGGATCACTCTCTGCAGGAATGCAGCCTGTCCAGTGTTAGGTGCATATACAGTCACTTTCACTCTGGCTATTCTTCCCGTGATCAGGAGGGTCCGACCTGCCACATCAGACCATGTCTTTTCCACCTCGAATTGGATGCCCTGCTTGAGCAAGATACCAACCCCTCCCTTTCTCAACGGGCCTGAGCCCCAGAACTTCAGTCATCCCCGCTTCCCAACGATGCTTCTTTCTTCCCCTTTGGCAAACTTAGTCTCTTGAATGAGCATTATGTCAATGTTGGATCTGCGGAATTCCCTTAACACTAACGACCTCTTAGTTGGGGAATTCAGCCCTTTCACATTGATGGATGCTACTCTGAGTAAATCTCTCTTTTTTTGGTTATCAAGAGATGCCATCTTCGGTTGCCTCTGGAGTGCGTTTCACTACTGGCGACCAGACAGTTGTTAGGTCCTTAAGGCCCTGTGACAATGTGCAAATCTTATTATAGAGTCTGCTTTTCTTCTATTTATAAAATGGGATCATAAAGCCTTACTGACACGGAGATACTGGAGCAGGAAGTAAAGCATGTAGGACCTTTCCTCTAACCCTGTGTTTTCGTTCCCTAGGAAACGGGGTGTGAGGAGGAGGAGGTCGAGCCCAACGGTCTCAGCTGGGCATACTGAGGAAGCAGCTGTGATTATAACGAGATTGGGAGAATCCCAGTGCGCCGTTGCGCAAAGTTAAATTATAAACGTTAAGTGAAGTTACATAGTGTTACGTAGTGTTCATCGCCGGAACGGCAAGCAGAGTATTACAAAGAAAATAAAAAGTAATACTGCCGCGTATCACGTCGTGAGGAGGCGCAGACCACGACGACCTGCTCCTTACCAGCGGAGTGAGAAGAGGAGAGAGACGTTCTTCGCGATCGGAAGAATAGGTGATTTGCCGACTCCAGAGCCTAAGATTAAACTTCACAAGAGGCGGAGACGAGGACGAGCATTCGTTCACCGACGGAGGGGAGAAACCGAAGATCCTGCTCGTAAGCAACACTCCGTAACAAGGGGAGGAGTTAAGCTGGTAAGAGGCTGACAGAGCGGGAGGAGAGTTTGATTAAACCATAAGAGGGAAGAAATGAGAAAGGGCGAAAATCGATACAAAAAGAGGAGTCAGGCCCCATGAACGAGGTAAAAATATATCTAACAAAGGAAATAAGGGCTAAGAAACCGTGAGGAGTCAAACGAAATAGGAAAGGCCATATTACCCTGAACTCTGTAAGGAAAAGAACATTTTTATAAAAAAATGAAACAAACAAACCTCCTGACAAGTGAGTGGTGAATAGAAAAGAACCCTTAGAAAAAAAGTGACATGATAAAGGAACTTTTAAGTTGAAAGGGAGGATAAAGACAATTGAACTATATAAGCCCAGTTACAAGGCAAACAACAGAGAAAAGAAAAGAATCCTTAAAGATTGGAAAACAAGGTGCTAAAGTAAAAAGGTCACTCCTAAAAGACAGAGAAAAGAACAAAGAGGAGAGGCAAAGACATAAACAAAGACAAAGATAAACAAATAAGCCCTAGAACAGACTTTCAGATAGATCCTACCTTTTCAACTCCTTGCTGGTCAAACAAGATGATTCTCTCCTTAAAGATTGGCGGAACATTGAAGAGGAAGTATCCTTTTTCTGTTTTTTTCTGAAAAGAAAAGAATTTGATTAATAAAGAATTGGGCTCTCTTTCAGTCCAAAGAAAACTACTTTTGGCTGAAGTCTCATAATTCTTACTATTGCATATACAATAACCATTAGAATTGTCACAGGCCCACAGCAACGTTGGTGTTGCGAACAAATTCAAATGGTGCTATCATTATACGAAAAACCCTTTCCCTCAGGAGTTGCAGAGGCTCAAGCAAGCCCAGGAACTGAGGGTGCTGCATTGGCAGCTTTCGACGGCGTCCAGAACGGACTTGGTGGCAGTGTTCCATCTGTTGTCGGACCATCAATGGGGACCGTTACCTCAAGGTCCCTATCAAGTATTCCATCACAACATAAGGGTCAGCCCCTATCCCACTCCCCCCCCCAACTTCATATATTACAACAATAACAACAATAATCATACAAAAACATAACATTACGTGCGTTCCCAGGGTCGTCCCGTGTGAGTTCGTGTCCCCTCTTGCATCAGAAAGGTGCTCATCATCTGTCGTCCCCAGGGCACTTGACCTCCAAAATTCCGGTCTCCTTAGATTCAGTGACCTGTGTTTCATCCATAGGTACCAGTGCTTCCAGTCGTAGCATCCAGGAGGCACGTCCTCATTTTCCATTATCAGGTGTGTTGTTGGGGCGCCTGTATTTTCTGGATCCTTTCACTCTTTTGCGCTTAGGGCCCTGGTGTTCCCATTGCATTCCATTGCGCTCGTTGTCGCCATTTTCATTGTCTTTCGGGCCTGTACCCAGAAGGTCAGCAATGCATTCCCTAATGTCTTCCTCTGATTGAAGGACGATTTTCCTACTCCCATGCTCAAAGGTGAGCGAGAACAGGTATCCCCATCTGTATCGTGTGCCCTGGTCCTTGAGCCATTTTGTCAGAGGGCTGCAGAGGCGTCTTAGCGCTAGCGTGAGCGAGGATAGGTCCTGGAAAATCGTAATTTGGGCCCCTCCCATTGTGAGCGGACCTCCGGATCTGGCCTTCTCCAGAATCCTGGTTCTGTCCTGGTATCGATGGAATTTGGCCAGAACCGAGCGAGGACCACCAGGGGGTCCACCAGCTCTGTGTATCCTTTCAGTTTTGGGTTCATTAATTTCTTCGTCGGCCGTTAGGATTTTTATGATATCGTTGATTGTATCCTTGAGGTCCTTCTCGGTTTCACCTTCATGTTCCGGGATTCCAAAAAAGCAAAGGTTATTCCTTCTTTCCCTATTTTCTAAATCATCCATTTTGAGGCGCATCTCCTCCTCCTTTTTCTCAATATTTTGTATTCTCATGTCCATTTGGGTCTCAAGAGTGTCGATCGAAGCCTGATTGTTTTCGACACCCTCTAGTCTCTCCTCAAAGCTGTCCATTCTCTGGGTGATTTTATCGATTTTGCAACCGAGGTTGGAGCCCATGTTTTTTATCTCACTCAGCAATGCGGCGATGTCTCCCCTAGTATCAGCCGCCTCATCCTCCGAGGCCTCCAGCGACATGGTGGGAGTGTGATGAGCACTCGGGGAAGGTGGAGTGTAGGCAAATCTGGCAAGTCTATGTCGCACTTTCATGAAACAGACCCAGGGCCAGAGGAGGCACACGCCCCTGGATGCAGAGTCGCGTAGAGCTGTAGGAACAGGGCAAACTCGAGTGCTTTGCTGGAGACTCGACTCAACGTGGGGTCAGTGAGGTCTTCAATAAAAATTCAGAAGAGCCGAGGGGTAGCCAGTTGGGAACATCAAGGCTGAGTTGGTCTTTGCGGGGCTGGGTTGCGCGTGTCCCAAGGCTGCGGTCTCCCTTCATTAGCCTGGGGCTGGTGACTCAAGTGTGGGAGCGCTCCGAGCGGACACTCAATAGGGGCTCTAATAGGCTCTGGGGTTCAGGGTACAATTTCAGGTGAGGGTCGTAAATCTTCCTGTTTGATGATCAGAGAGCAGGGTGAGAGGAGGCACACGCCCCTGGATCGGGGGCCTTACCCTCTCTGGAGTGAGTAAATTCCATAGAAGCTCATACGATTTCACTGATGCTCGGTTCAATGCCAGGCAGGCAGGGTGATAGGCGGGCAGTATACCGTGCTATTGGGAGAGTGTACTCTCGGGCGTCACCTCTGAGGAAGCCCATGTGGTCCGAACTCAATTCTCTGGCTTGCCAGGTGTCACCGTTGGCCAATATGTGGCACCTGGATCTGGGGGTTGGTGGGCATGGAGGTCAGGTCCAGGAAAGCCGCGTGGGGCAACGGTACTCCAGATTTGGATCAAGGCGGTTGGGCAGGGTGCCAGTAACCGTCTCAGACCCTCTCAGTGCAGCCCGAGCTTTGGGGCCACTGTCAGTGCCCGGCGGGAGACATTTTCTCTATGTGGGTGCCTAGAGCGCACCTCTGATGAGGCATCTGGCGGTGCGGTGATCCTGGGGTCCCAGTGTGTAGTAGCGGCTGGGTGCTCCTCTCGCAAAAAACTCCGTATTTGGGGGGGAGCGATCCTCCCGCAAGGGGGCCCCGAGCAGCGGGGCTGGAGAGGTCCGCCCCTCAGGTGCTTTGTGAGCGGGCCGCGGATGAGGGAAGCCTGCTGGGCACTGCCTTCATTAATCGTGGGTGGGGGAGGCCGCCACACAGCCGTGTGCAAAGGGAGGGAACGGGGGGCCCTCCCGCCAGGCGCCCCGACCACAGGTAGAGGAGGCCATAGCTCGGAATCCCCCACCGGGTGCCTCGCCCACCGGCAGCGGGTGGGGGAAGCCGCAGTCCGGAATCTGTCACCTCGCGGGATGGAAGGTTGGGACTGGGGAGCCCTGCACGTCGGGAGCCTTGCCTGCGAGGAGCGAGTGGTGGGAACCACTTTGCGGGTTCCTCCACTTCGCCACAGCAGGGGAAGGCTCCTCACCCGAGTGTTCCTGCAGGGACCTTTGGATCATAGGGGGGGCAGGGGCCCGGGCATCCCGACGCGGGCTCTCCTGGTCCCGCTTGTACCTCTACCCACACTCGGGGCCCAGATGGCAGGACCAGAGGAGAGGAGCGGAGGGGCCCAGGGGACACTTCACAGGCCGTCCGCCGCGGCCTTTGCCGTCTCGTGGAGTCTGCGGCCGGGTTGCCGTAAAGCCAAGGCGAGGTTTCACTTTCGCTTGCAGGCAGCCTCATGGCTCCATTTCTCTTACGGTGGTATCTCCACTTTCCCCGGTCCGATTTTGACCGTGACCACTTTTCGTCTGGTGGGGGGGGGTCGTGAGACGGGGGCTCAAGTCACATCAAGGACCATGGGTGTCGGAGCTCACACGGAGTCGGATTTCATCTGTGCGCCCCCTGGTGGCCAGCCGAAATAATAAGGTTTAAAGGTAAAGTGGACCAAACAAGAATCCAGGAATCCACGGAGGGTTTTTGCAGAGCCATCATATTTCTCAACAATGCCGCCCAATAGCACACTGTCTTTTGTGGCAGAGTCGCGGGATAGCACCAATCGCTTTAACGCAGCGTTCTGAGCTTTCAGGTTCTGCACTTCGGTCGTTAGTTTCTGCATGCCGCACATAAGATCCTGGATGACTGTCACAGCTGTCAGCAAAATCCTCCTCTTCACTGGACAATCCTGGTTCGACCCCCTCCCCCGACTCCTCACCTTCCGTCTTCTTCTTGAATCTTCCTTTCTGGTAGAGTGAAGGTTTCTCCTTTTTTTTATGAAAGAAAGGACGCCCCCGAAAGGATGCCACAGTGTTACCATCAAAGGTGCGACGGGGGCAGCCGTTCCGGAGAAGCTAATTGAGGGGAAAAAGCCTGAGGCACAAAAAACCCTGAGATAGTTCCAAAGGAATGAAGATCTGGCTTGAGTGGGAGGTACTTGCAGCAGCCAGAGGTCAAAGCGAAGTGGATTTGCACAAGGAAGGTGAATCTGCCAGGAGGATGGTTGGGTGGCCGAATCAGCTCGTGCTGCAGGCTGAGAACAGGTAACCAGCGGGTAGTCCGACACCAAGGGCAAGGCAGAGGCAGTCCAGTGAACGGGCAGAATATCGGTACACAGCGGATCAATAGGTAAGAAGGGCGAGACGAAGGTAGTCCTTGAAACAGGCCGAATCCTGGTACACTTAAGGGCGGAAAACTAGAGACAGGACCGAGGAAAAAAACGTAGAACTAGAGGAATATGGGAAGACAGCAGAATGGGGAAAAGGAACACAAAGATACCACAAGGAAGAAGGAAGAAATAAGGAGAGGGAGGAGGAAAAGGGAGAGCAAGAGGGCTAATGGCAGAACGAAGGAAGAAAGGAAAAGGGGTCCTAGAGGAGAATAATATACGGGAGGAAGAAAGGGCAAGTAAACAAATGGAGGAGAAAAACCAAGGTCCAGGAGGGAAACGAATGGGCAGAGAGCGACGGCAACCACTGCAGGAAAACCGTAAGCGTTGCAACGCGCTCACAACCCTGATGTAATGGAATATATACTTCCGGCTGTGCACGCACGCAACACTAGAGCGATAAAGAAGGAAGCGAGGAGGCGTGACGGGGAAAGCTAAGGCAGGCGGAAACGCCAGCGGTTCCACACCCTCCAGCCTTGTCTAGATGTGACAATGACCGCCTCCATGTCTGTATCGACTTCGGTCAGGTGGCGTCTCAATCTGTCACAGGTTTCCCCTTTTCTCACCTGTTTTCGTTGTCTGATGACTTCTTTAGGAGGAGTCTTCTTTTGTATGGTTCGGGTTTTATACAAGCCCGCTCGGCTGTCCTCGGCTTCCAGTGTTCATTCAGCTTCGATGTCCGGGATCAAGGGAAAACTCCAGGAAATTCAGAAAAAAGGAAATAGAGCACGCAGAGGCGGTGCAGGGATTCCGGGAAGGGCTGGATAAGAAGGAGGGAAGGTAGACTGGAAGAAGGGGTTCTAGGAACCAGGAAACAACAGAATAATACTGTCAATACTTGATGGTCGTGTAGGTGATGATACCTCTGTCCCCAAGTTCCACTCGAGCAAACAATCAATATACTGCTCGAGCAGCCCTTGAGGCCACAGGTGGTGAATGTCGTCAGCCGGAACCAGGAATGCCGGAAGAAGTCCCCCCGACCACTGTAAGGCAAACACGCGGGTTAGATAACAAATACACCCTGTACACAATCCTTAATGGTTATCTACAAGGGAGCTTACCCTGAGTGGTTGTTTGGAAACCAATGTTGATGTGGGGTGTTTGTCTGAGGGAGCCGGCAGGGTTGACGACAAGGTAGCAGCCTGGCAATGAATGCACTTGAAGGATGGAAGCACCACCTGATACGGAACCTGGTACTGTGAGCCAAACAATATGGCACGTGATCCAGAGAGCAGAGTCTAAACCAAGGGGCAATCCAATTGCAGTCCAGGAGGAAAGCCGAGGTCGTGTCCAGGGGGAGCGGTTCAAGGCAAGGTACCAAACAAGGGAAATCCAAGAAGCAGTCCGTGGGAGTAGCCGAGGTCTAAGCCAGAAAGAAGCAGGTCCAGGCGAGGTACAAAAGGGAAAGCGGGTCGGAATCCAAGGGCAAAATCCAAGATCAAGAAAAGCAGCGTCAAGTCCGTAGTCCGTAGTCCAACCAAGAACAGCTGTGAAGCGCGGATGGGAGTTCGCGCGTCGCTTTTGAACGCTCGCTCCAGTGATCACGTGGCTCACACACGTGATTGGCGCACACGCGATTGGATGCGTGGAGGAAGAGCATCCAAGCGTCGGCAGCGGAGACGCGGAATGCCCGTGGCGCGTCTCCACGGCAACCGCCAATGCAGAAATGGAGAGCGAGGCATAAACCAGCACCGCTGAGTTCGGCCAGCCCCTTGTCGGCAAACCTGAAGGTGAGAATGTGCAATGGTGCGTGTGGGGACTTGCTGTGCTCTATGTCTCTGCCGTGTATTGATGGAATTACGGGGTGCAACAGGAGGGCTTGTGGATGTGGATGTGGATGGGGGCGTGACAAATACAAGGGAAGAGTACGGAACACACGTCTGGTCACAGCTAACAGCAGCGTTGAGATGTGCGGGACTGCGGGGGTGTGGCCTCTTTATAGAGCACGCTGCGTAGAACATGAACGTAGAACGTGAAGACTGGTGAGCAGCGTTCTGAGCTTGCAGCCATATTGGTAGTATTATGGAATTTAATCCCTGACGTGTCAGGGACCAGGAAGCCCAGAATGGGCGAGTTCGATGGTTCATGACAGTGAGGAGGTCTGAAAAAGTCTCAGGACGAGGAATCCGAGCGAGCTCATCCTTTAATTCTTCTCGGAGTCCCCTGCGAAAAATGGTGTATTGGGCCTGTTCTTGCCAGCCCGCCTCGGCCGCTAATTTCTTAAAGATAGAAATGTAAGTATGTAGGTCAGAATTTCCTTGGCGTACATCCAACAAGTCTTCACTGGCTACAAAGGCACATTCTGTCTTGAGGAACGTCTGTTGTAGGAGGGTCTTGAAAGCTGCAAAATCTTGCAGAATTGGGTCGGACTGAGACACTAATGGAGTTGCCCATGCAAAAGCGTTTCCAGTCATATGAGTAATCATGAAACCCACTTTGGCATGATCTGTAGCAAAGGCACCCTTTCTAAAGGCGAAATGAATGTTACAAGCCTCCAAGAATTCCTTTACCTTCCGTTCAGAGCCGTCAAATTTCCCTGAAACCAGGGGTAAAGGGGGGAGATCAGAAGTCTGTTATTCTCTAGCAGCCACTCTTTGCTGTAATGCTGCATTGTTAGTCTTAAGCGCCTGAACCTCAAGATTAAGGTTTTGAACCGCTGCCACAAGTTCTTGAATCTGCTGTGGTGTGGCCATATTTTCAGTTTGGCGTTGCAAGCTATCAGATTTGTCAGTAAAATCCTCCTCTTCACTCAGATATTGGAGTACACCTTCTTCCCCTTCCTCCTCACCTGATGTGGTTGAAGAATAATCCAACTTCTTTCTTCGAGTTCGCTGAGCGTCTGCCTTCTTTTTTTTTGAGCCGATAAGGTCTGCCTCGGAAGGAAGCCACCGTGATTCCAGTACTGGGAATCTTCGGTGACCCCTCTCCGCAACAGCCGGAACGTTGTAGGGGAAAAAGCCTCTGGCAAAAAAAAACCCCAGATCTTCACAGTGGATGAAACAATAAGCTGGTCTTGATGGTTGATAATAGAAAACAATAATGGCCGGGAAAACTGGCTGTCTCGGATTGAATAGTAAGAACTCTGCAGAATGTCCGTGAGAAATAGCAGGGATGTATGTAACAAAAGAATAATGAAGTATCAGGATAGGGATATGAACAATAGGTCCTAGACAACACCGGAAAGGAAACAGCAAACGAACAGACAGAACAGGGGAAAAAGAAAAGGAGAACAGAAGATCGAGTCAGAAGACAAGGAATAAGGCAAAAAGCACAGAGCAGGAGAGAAGGAAGGCAGAGAAAGGGGCTACAAACGGTAAGCAGAAGAGTGGGCGGACCACCGCCAAGAGAAGTAATGTGGAGTGCTAGCAACAAGGAGAAATCCAGAAAGTTGCAACACGCCGAGCCGCTGAGTGAAGGATAGTAAATAGCACTCGGCGGCGGCGATGTTGAACAACACTAGACCGCTGCGTACGTTGTGAAAACAATGTAACGGTACACACTAATGGCGGACGAACTTCCACCTATCCCATACGCGCCAGTCACCCAAGTTTGTGACAGATGGTCCCTCGTAGCTCGAGAAGAGGTCTCCTAGCCAGGTCTTCTCTTGGATCAGTTCCTTGAAGGGACAGCAGCTTTCAGATTGGCGAAGGACAGCAGCAGCAATTCTTCTTCTTCCAGTGGGCTTCAAGGTTAAGCATCAAGTATCAACTTCAGCTTCTGAACAATTTCCATGAGTGAGAGGACCCCAGATATACTGTTGGTCTCTCATTCATTCTGCTGGGTCACACTCAGGCAACCAATCATTCAGAAGGGCATGCATGCAGGCAGGCAGCCAAACAGGCGCACAGTGTATTCAGGCCATTCATCTCCATCCAGACACTCACAACAAGGAATGTGTATTGGGACAAGTACCCAGCCATTCAGCACTCCACATTGCATTCATACCAGTTTCGGGCAGGGCTGTCTCAGTCTTTGTGTCACATATGATATGATGTGATATGGCATTTATAACGCGCCTATACACAAGTGTTTCAAGGCGCGAAACCATACTAGAAACTAGACACCCATAACAGGAAGTGCATATTGGTCACACACTCCATTCACCCAGGTCCCACCCCACGGGCATACCCACAACATACAGTCATTGAGAAGGCTCCAGCCAGTCTGACCTGGACTTTCCCACAATACCATATATGGAATTCCACCCAACAGCCAGTCAGGGGAAGGGACAGAGTCAGGGCTTCCCAGGACTTTGGGAGAAACAAGGTAACAGGCGATAGAGAGCAAGAGGCCACACGGGCCATCTTGTCTCCTATCAGGAATCAACTGATTCCAATCGCAGGGCCTTGGTATCCCAAAATGGAGGATACTCAGAGCACCTGTCACTTCAGCACAGAGCTGCCACCAGCCCATACCCTGCTTTGTCGGCCACACACAGATGCCCAAAAATATACACTAAGGGTACAAGGTTGTACTCCCACCTATGGGTGCCAGAAGGGTATCAAAAGGGTTTGTTCACCAAACCAAAAAGAGAAAGAGTCGCACCGCCAGGAGTCCCACGTGAACTCCTGCACAGAAAACATGACAGAGCATACATGATAAAGCAATAAAGGACAAGGATTCGGAGGCCCTGTCCCTTCGATTCATTTCCAGCATCACACCCACCTACCCATCCACCTTGGGAGCGCAGAGTCATAGGTGTGAACTGTCATTGATACTGAAAGGGGGATGGATGCACATGAGGCGAGTGCAAAAGGCCCCGAACACAAACTTATGTTGATTTCTGGGGCGGGGTCTCAAAGAGGGGAGTTTGCAGACACTGGGTCTTGGGAGGCCATGTGAACAATGGTCACTATGCGGAAGATCCCTTTGAGGTGCACATGGTGTTTGGCAACTAGAGTGTTCCCACTCTCCCAGCCCCTGTGGGAGAGCACGGTCATAGGTGTGAACTGCCATTCATCCTGGAGGGGGTGAGGGTGGATGGGCATGAGGGGAGCACAAAAGGCCCCGAACACTGCTGAAGGGACACAAACTTATGTTGATTGCTGGGGTGGGGTCTTGAAGAGGGGAGTCTGGAGGAACCCTTTGAGTTGTATATGGTGTTTGCCACCTTGAGTGTTCCCTCCCACCCACTACTGGAGGCGGGATGGATGGGGACGAGGCGAGCGCAAAAGGGCACCAACCATTCTTTCATGACCCTCATACACGATTGAGTGTGTTCTTCACTCACTGAAAAATTCAAACTCTTCGTTTATGTTCATTTATAATTTATTTAGTTTGCTGATGTTGATGGCTCAAACATACTATATTTTGTATACTTGTGGTTGATGCATAGTATTTGAAAATCCCTGTACTGTCCGCTGTCACTGGGGAATTTGGAATGAAAGGCTCGAATGACACAGGTGGGTGTTACTCGTTGAACGTGGAATCCAAACCTCCCATAAAGCCACCTTGTAAACGAACAGTAGGCCACCAGCCTTTACCACCTGGGAAAGAGAAACATAAATATTTTAATTGAAAGAACCAGATAAGTGCACCACATTATTCGAAAATGCATCCTGAATTCTATGGCAAAGTTGTGAAAAGGGGCATAAGCGTCTAGTAATCTCAGTTTGAGGGGCGGGCACTTGAACTTAGGGTGATGCATCAACGGAGAAGATTAGCACAAGAACCTCAGGGTCATCTTTGACTCCACCCTTTCCTTCTCCGCCCACATCTCTGCGGTCTTTAAAAAGTCACATTTCCTACTGCACCTCCTCAGATGTACTTTGCCTTTCCTCTCCTTCCCCCAGAAGCTCGTGGTATCCCAAGCTCTGGTTCTCTCTAGCTTGGACTATTGTAACAGCCTCTTTCTAAATCAACCTGCCTCCCCTCTCCACCCATTACAACTAATCCAGAACAGGACTGCGAGACTTGTCCTTGGCCTCAAGCCCTGGGATCGTATCTCTCCAGCTCTGAAATCTCTCCATTGGCTCCCAGTGGATGGAAGGATTAAATTCGAAAGCCTCTGCATTGTCCACAAGGCTTTCTGGGCCTGGGTCCAAAATACCTTCCGCTATCCCTCTGCAAATACCTCCCCTCTCGTGCTCTTCGCTCCTCTAGCTCCAGCTCCCTCAGGGTCAGTCGTTTTTCAAAGAAACAGCTGGGGGTAGATCTCTGTCTTCGGCTGGGGCCTCCATCTGGAACAGCCTCCCTGCCACTCTAAAACTTGAGGAGAACCATCTCTGGTTCCAGAAGCACCTCAAGACCTTCCTCTTTTCTTCTGCCTTTGCTCCCCCTCTCCCCTGCTGATCTGTTCTCTCTTGGCACCGTGCACCTGGGCGCCCTCTGTCCTCCGGGCCCAGGTACCTGCTCACCCTGCCACCCTCCCGCACTGCCTCCGGGCCACCCCTTGCACTGGGGTATGTATCTGTACCCATACAGCCCCCCCTTTTCTTCCTGCAGTTATCAGACCTACCATGTCTGCTGCCTTAAACCTAGCACTTGCAAATTGCTGGCTGCACTTCCACTGTTTGTTGCCTTTATTATTTATTTATTGTTATTTATCTGTTTTTCCTCTGCTTCGCACTTTCCACTTCTCCCCCTTCCATGCACTTTTCCCCTCCCATGCACTTGCGCGTTCTCAATGTCACTGGGCCTAGTAAGATCGCTGCTTTGTTCTCCCCTATTCCCCTCCCTTGCCTTGTCGCGCTCTGAAACACTTGTGTACGAGCGCGATAGAAATAAAATATCAATATCAATATCAAAAGATGGCCACACCCAACCCATTGTTTTCACATGTGTAAAAGTTAGGAAAACTAAGGTAAGATGCATAGAAAAAACAAAATGAAGATAGATAACAGTATGCTTATAAATACATGCCTGAACGATCAGGACAATATTTTTAGCGAACTTCTCCATTAATTAGTAGGCACTTATATACTGTGTCACCTCAGTGTGGTGTACGCCCATTAAACATGTGTGACGTGGAAAGTCACAAGGTGCAGTCAATAAATAGGGGCCACCCCTGCTGAGAGTTAATCAGCACGGGGACTGAGTGACAAGTGCATCACTGTCTCTGTGTCTGTTACTACATGGGGAGGCCCAGCCCTGGACCGGGCCATTCCCCGATGTTGCGTAGTGACTACGGTTGTGTACACATGCGCGAGCAGCATCGAGGCTCGCGCATGCTCTCTGAAGAATAAAG
This sequence comes from Ambystoma mexicanum, assembly GCF_040938575.1. Taxonomy (NCBI): domain Eukaryota; kingdom Metazoa; phylum Chordata; class Amphibia; order Caudata; family Ambystomatidae; genus Ambystoma; species Ambystoma mexicanum. The sequence goes on along the minus strand of NC_090933.1, from coordinate 1,335,602,748 downwards.
GCGGTCACCCGGCAGTTCGCGCCGGGGACCGGAGCAGACACACGTCTCTGGCGTACTCTCTGTGTGTGTGCCTGAGTGTGTGCCTGCACGGATGAGAGCGTGTGGCCCCTGCTAGCCCCCACGCCCACAACACTGGCGACGAGGGCGGACACGGAGCTGTTCTCTGCTCCGACGGTGTCGGAGAGACAGAACGCCGCTCCGTGTGCACACGGACCTACATGCACGGCCGGCGGCCATCTTCTTTTTCATTCCTCATACGCAGATTGAAGTGGTTGCGGTCCGTGAGGGTGCTCGTGCGCCATCTGCGAGGATTTACAGCAATTTTTGGAATCTCCAGGCCCAGCTGCCGCAGGGCTGTGGCACAGCAAAGGAAAACCAAGGAAGGTGGACTGTGAGGAGTCCTTTCAAGGGGACAGATCCACCCTGCTCACCTCAACATCTTGCTGCACACAGCTCACTGTGAGTACCGCTTATTGCCATGGGTGAAGAGGAGGAGGGTGCTGTTGCCCCAATACCACGCAGAATGCACAGTACTCTAGCCCCCATGCCCGAATTTGATACTACAGGCCCCCCATCCAAGCTGGGACCGAAGTGGCTCATGTGGGTCAAAAAACTGGAAATGTTTTTCAGGGCCTCGGGGGAAACAGATGAGGATGCGAAGATAGCCATCATGGTTTATTCTGCATGGACAGAAGTCCAGCGTATATATGACTCTCTCAACCTCCCAGCAGTCACATATGACGCAGTCAAACAAGCTCTCCGTGACCACTTCCTTCCTATGGCAAATATTGACTTTGACAGGTTTGTCATGTGCGCTGAAAAACAATTGGATGACGAATCATTGGACCAGTTTTGTGCTCGGCTGAGACACCTAGCGAGCTCCTGTAGGTGGGTAAATGAGGAAGAAATGGTTCGCAACCAGCTGCTGCAGGGTTGTAGCTCGGGGAAACTGAGGAGACAAGTCCTGAGGGAACCGGGACTGAATCTGCAGCAGATCTTGGACACGGGGAGAGCTTACGAACTGGCAGAGGCAAGAGGGGCGAAGATGGACGCAGCCACACACTCCAGGAAGGAGGAAGAAGCATATGCAGTAGGAAGCTCTGCCGCAGGGAGGACAAGATGGGCACCAAGAAGAGGAGACGGCCCCACAACGCCAAGTGCTGCTCCGTCGTGCCCCTACTGCGGGTATGATTTGCCGCATGCGGGTGAATGCCTGGCAAAATCGAGAGTCTGTGGTCGGTGTGGCACATTAGGACACTATGCCAGGAGGTGCAGGGCGGTGGCACCAGTAGCGGCTTCAAGAGGACCAGAGAGAAGCGGCAGGAGTGACACTAGGAGAGTGAGGGGCGTGTTGTCTGTCAAACAAGGTATGCAGGATCTCAACATCGCAGAAGAGGAAGAGGATGATGAAGAGATTTTCTTCATTTCGAGCCTCGCCAAGGGCCCTGGGAAAAGTCGACAACTCACATGCACTGTCAATATTGGTGAGGTCCCCAATCCGGTCCTTATAGACACTGGGGCGTCTGTCTGCGTACTAGCAACTGAACATTACAATGCGCTCCCAGGTCCGCCGGGACTGACAGAATCCACAGCGCGAATTTACGCATTTGGAGGGGATACACCTCTTCCCATCCAAGGAGTGTTTGTAGCCCCAGTTTCTCACCATCATAGCAGAATAAAAGCAAGGTTTTTTGTTACCAACGTAAGCCTGCACTCCCTTCTGAGCTGTGCTGCATCGGAAGCGCTAGACATTGTGGACTTCACTTTTGCAGTATATTGCACTGATCTGGATCGTCTGTTACAACGTTTTGAGATGATCTTCACAGGCATTGGGAAACTAAAGGCCGACCCCATACGGTTACACATCGATGGGTCAGTGAGACCAACAGCGCTTAAACATCGCCGCATCCCTTTCCATCTAAGGGCACAGGTAGAAAAGGAGCTACAGTCACTGGTGGACCGAGACATTATTGAAAGGGTGGAGGGGCCCACCCCCTGGGTCTCTCCAATTGTGGTGGCCCCAAAGCCCAAACAGCCAGGGGCAGTACGCATCTGCGTAGATATGAGGCTGCCCAATGTAGCAATCAAGAGAGAACATCACATCACGCCCACCCTTGATGACATTGTTGGGGAACTCCAGGGGGCAAAGGTTTTCTCGAAGCTAGACTTGAGATCAGGTTACCACCAGTTGGAACTTCACCCAGAGTCTAGATACATTATGACCTTTACAACTCACGAGGGGTTATACGAATACAAAAGACTCAGTTTCGGGATCTCGTCCGCAGCAGAGGTCTTTCAGAATGCCATCAGGGGGGCCCTGTCAGGACTCAAGCGGTCATCAACATGTCGGATGACATTCTGGTTCTCGCCAGGTCGTAAGCTGAAATCTGAAGCGCCTAGAGAACACCCTCGAGAGACTGCGCAGCGTGGGTTTGACCCTACACAAAGAGAAGTGTGAGTTCTTGAAGGACAGGCTGGAGTTTTTTGGATTCGTATTCCACGCTGGGGGCATCTCCCCAGATCCGGAGAAAGTGAAAGATATCAGGGAAGCATCCCCACCAGTGTCCCCAGTGGAAATAAGAAGCTTCCTGGGGATGGTCAACTATTGTGGCCGTTTCATCCGAGACTTAGCCTCTCTATCAGAACCCCTGAGGGCGCTCACCAGGAATGACGTAGCGTGGACATGGACTGAGAAAGAGCAAAGGGCGTTCACCGCCATCAAGAATGTCCTCTCAGAGCAAGAAACCATGGCCTACTTCCACCCAGGCCAAGAGTCCGAGATTGTGGTCGATGCCAGCCCGGTGGGGCTGGGAGCAGTCCTCATGCAGGCAGACCATCAGGGGACCATGCGACCCATCGCCTACGCCAGCAAAGCCCTGACCGATACGGAGAGGCGCTACTCCCAGATTGAGCGAGAGGCCTTGGCCATTTTATGGGGGTGCAAACATTTCAGAATATACATCTTAGGGAAGCCAGTTGTTGTTGTGACTGATCACAAGCCTCTCATCCCGATTTTGTCAGGAGCCTCGACCAAACCACCCCCTTGCATAGAAAGATGGTTCTGGCACTCGTGGAATATGCGGTTAAGTTGCTGTATGGACCAGGAACACACAACCCAGCAGACTGCTTATCCCGCCATCCAGGCACCGGGCGGCCCAGGGACTCACTGGAGGTGGCGGACTGTGTGGAAGCCATTCACCTGTTAATCGAGGCAGCATTGCCTGTCGCCCTTGCACGTCAGGAGATCGTGGACGAATCCAGCATTGATGAAGCGTTCCTGAGGATAAAGAGTGCAGTGGACACCGGAGAATGGCGGGAGGTCCTCCTGAACAACTCCCGAAGGAATATGGAGGCACAAAGAGACCTGCAAGCGCTCTGGAAGGCGCGCCATGAGCTATCGGTGGCGGATGAGATGACACCAGATTGTAATCCCAAGGTCACTGGTCGAAAAGGTTCTACAGCTGGCCCACAAAGGGCATCAGGGAATGGCCAAGATGAAGGCTCGTCTCAGATTGAAGGTCTGGTTTCCCGATTTGGAAGGCAGAGTTGAGAAATTCGTGAGAGCCTGCATCCCCTGCCAGGCCGCAAGCCCTGTAGAAAAGGGGCCGCCCATTCAGGCCATGGAATGGAGCGACCGTCCATGGGGGACAGTACGGATTTGCGGATTTTGGGTCCACGGGCCAATACTTTCTGGCGGTGACCGACCAGTGGTCACGATACCCAGAGGTGGAGCTGGTCGAATCCACATCCAGCGACCACCCCACTCTGGCAATGGACAAAATATTCGCCACCCATGGTTTCCCCTTGGGGATATGCTCAGACAATGGGTCACCGTTCCAAGGTCAGCGGTTTGCTCAATATTGTGAAGAAAGGGGAATAAAACATCGAAAAGTCACTCCATTGTGGCCGAGAGCGAACGGCAAAGTCGGGCGCTTCATGCGAACGCTCAGCAAAGTGTTCCGCATATCGGTGAATGGGGGAGAGGACCTCCGGCGCAACCTGGTCGACTTCCTCAGGGAGTATCGTACGACCCCATATCAGTCAACTGGGGTTGCCCCTGCAGAAGCCCTTTTCAAATGAATACCAAGAGGACTGATACCGGAAGCTGAAGGGAGACAGCCGGGAGAGATTGACAACAGCCACGTGCGAACAGAGAGGGCAGTTCAGAATGAGAGGGAGACAGCGCGGCGAGGACTACCAGAGAGAGAGATCGCCATAGGTGACACCGTGCTGGTGCGCAACAGGAGGCCAGAAGGGAAGTTGTCACTGCCATACGAGACACAACCATTGGGGGTGACACACGTCAAAGGATCGATGGTCACTGCTGCCAATGCACGAGGGACAGTCACCAGAAATGTCTCGTTCTTTAAGCGCATAGGAACCGCGAACCATGAGGACGCCATCAGAGAAAGCCCCGATCAGAACGCTGGTGTGCCGCTGGAAAGCGATGGACCGCAAGAGACTCCTGGGACACCGGAGGCCCCCGATGTGGGGGCAGGCAGGTACCCGAGCCGGGCGGGGTGCAAACCGCCGCAGAGGTTCCAAGACTTTATTATGGACCATGCCTCGTAGCTAGTAGCACACTGAGGGTGAGAATGTGAGCAGGACCCTGTTGGTTCCAATGTTTGTTAATGTTTATAATGTTTATGCGTTTTCGGGAAAAGGGAGGGATGTTGCATAGTGACTACGCTTGTGTACTCATGCGCGAGCAGCATCGAGGCTCGCTCATGCACTCTGAAGAATAAAGGCAGTCACCCGGCAGTTCGCGCCGGGGACCGGAGCAGACACACATCTCCGGCGTACTCTCTGTGTGTGTGCCTGAGTGCGTGCCTGCACGGATGAGAGCGTGTGGCCCCCGCTACCTCCCACGCCCACAACACCCACTACACTGGCAATGAGGCGGTTGCTGTAGTGAAGCCACTTCACTCTGCATGAACCCGCTTATGCCCTGCAAGGAGTGGAGCGCCTCCTCCTCCTTAGAGCGCAATCACACCTCGCTGCTGGAGCCTGCATCAAGGCTCGGCGCCGGTGACAGCTCCGCAGGGAGTGAAGGTCCGCCCCCTCTTTGTCCAGGCTTGCCGGCGAAGCAAGCTGTTACAAGGCCCCGCTCCAGTCGCCTGCCCCAAACGAAAAAGAGAGAGATGTGAGGCAGTGGCAAAGAGACCACATGGAGGCCTCCAGTCCTCAACATCCGACGTTAATTCTGAGTACAATCTGCTGCAACCAAATACAAGGTACCGCCAGTATATCATGCCATATGAAACTGGCAACCCAGTTTGGGCAACAAGAAAAAAAAGCAGGAACAAGGGTTGCAACTACCAATCTGGAGTGCGTGTACACCCGTACTCTCTGAAAGTGGACCCTGCCCACGCATATCAGTAAATCATGCCAACTGATTACTCACAACCATCACTGGCCGAGCAGTTGGGGTACAGCTCATACCAGGAGTGCTTGTGCGCCCTACCTGCCTGAGGCCTACACGTGCACGGTGTGGAAGCGTTGACAGGCCAACGACCAGCCTACTTCAATCTGCCTACGATCACAACGCAAGTGAGCACCTACAATGGTGAACAATACTGCTGCTGCCCCGGCTGCGGCCAGACTGCCTCGCACACCGGTGTACCTCGCACCTTTGCAGGAATTCGACGTTTCCGGACCTCTGTCAGCCCTCGGTCCTACATGGTCCACCTGGGTAAAACATCTGGACATGTTTCTATCCGCCACTGGCGAAGACAACGATGAGACAAGGAAATCAATCATGCTGTACTCAGCTGGCCCGGCAGTCTGTAATATTTTCAAGACCCTCTGACCTACTGATGTGACATTCAATGCGGCCAAGACGGCATTGCAGGAATACTTTGTGCCCATGGCTAACCTCAATTATGAGTGGTCGCTGATGAGAAAGGCTCTACAAAAAGAGGGAGAGTTCCTTGACACATATCACTGCAGACTACGGAGAATGGTGACAATGTGCATGTGGCCAGATGAGGAGCATGAAATGTGCCAGCAGTTGATCAATGGTTGCTCGTCGGTCAAACTACGGCGACAGATCCTGCAGGAACCAGGGATAACATTGTTTCACATTCTGGAACTCTGGTGCTACCACAAATTGGCAGACGTAAGAGTGGAGAGGATGTGTGCCACTATTAAATCTGTGAAGCTAGAAGATGCCTGCGCCAAATGAAGACAAGAATTTCGCAAGCAAGAGAGGCATCCACCGTGGGGCAAAATTGAGCAACACAGGGTGGAAGTCACGCCATGTTCCAATTGTGCCCATGACCTGCCTCACTTTGCTAACTGCCCAGCTAAGGGCCACACCTGCAGGAGATGTGATGTAGCAAATCATTTAGCCAGGGTATGCCGCGCACCGGCACCATCTACGCACACGCGAGGACTGGCAGCATCGAAGCAGTGCTCACGAAGACAATCCTGGAAGGTGGCAATGGCAGATCAAATACCCCAAAATGAGGAACAACAAGCCGGGTGGAGAATGACGAAGAGCATGTATATTTCATTTCCAGAGTGTTTTTGGTGAAAGCCCCAAGACAACGGCAGCTGAAATGCACAATTGAAATATGCAGATCCCAGATTTCGGCACTAGTTGACACCGGAGCATCGGTTAGTGTCATGGCGGACGATCATTACTGAAGTCTGACGGATGCAACCCCCTTGAAAAAGACTCATGTACGGGTCTACACATTAGGGGTAGAGGTGCCACTGCTGCTGGAAGGTGTTTTCATTGCACCGGTCCGTCATGAGGACACCACTATCAAAGCGAAGTGAGTAAGGTCACACTACTAGGGTGTGCAGCAGCAGAAGCGCTGCATATCGTGAACTTTGCATCTGGGGTCTATGTACAGGACATACAATCCCTATTGTCCGGGTTTGCTGGTGCCTTTTCGGGTATAGGACAGTATACGAGGGACCAAGTTCACCTGCACATCAATCCGAGAGTACAGCCAGTGGCACTAAAGCACAGGCGAGTTCCTTTTTTAACCTTTGTGCGATGGTCGAGAAAAAAATAGACAACCCAGTTAACATGGACATCATTGAAGCAGTGGAAGGCCCGCCCCTGTGTGTTTCACCCATCATCATTGCCAATAAACTGACAACCGGACTCCATCCGCGTTTGTGTTGATATGCACCTTCCCAACAGGGCCATAAAGAGGGAAAGACACATGACCCCAATGCTTGACGATATTCTGGCAGACCAGCAAGGTGCCTAGTTCTTTTATAAACTAGACCTGAGGTCAGGGTATTAACAGCTGGTGTCAACCCTCCCTCCCACTACATCACTACGTTCACCACCCACAGAGGACTCTAAGGTCAAGGACATCCAAACGGCAGGTCCACCCTCAAACGCCTCAGAAGTATACAGTTTCCTGGGTATGGTTACCTACTGCGGGAGGTTCATTCGTAATCTGGCCACCCATTCAGAACCTCTTTGCAATCTCACCAAGAAAGACAGGAGCTGGAAATGGACTGCTCTGGAGCAGAATGCTTTTGAGTACATTGAGGCTGCGCTCACTCCAGAGGACACCATGGCATTCTTCAACCTGAACAGTAAGGCAGAAATAATTGTGAATGCCAGACCGTTTAGCCTAGTGGCAGTGCTGTCAAAGCAGGATGGGGCAGGGGTTGCCCGCCCGGTTGCCTTCGCAAGCAGAGCTCTCCCAAGCGTGGAGCAGCGATATTTGCAGATTGAGTGGAGGCGCTGGCTGTGCTGTGGGGTGGCAGACACTTTCCCCTCTATGTGTACGGAAAATCAGTGACTGTGGTCACTGACCACAAGCCTTTCATCCCGATCATGGTTGGATCGTCCTCAAAACCCCCAGCGAGAATTGAAAGTTGGTTACTGGCCCTGTAGGAAAATTACCTAGAGCTGGTGTCCTACCCAGGGAACGCCAACGCAGCAGACTGCCTTTCTCGACATTTGCAGGAGTCAAGGTCCCAGGAGGAGGACAACAACATAGAAAGTGAAGTTGAAGAGTTCCTGCATACCTTGTCAGAGAGAGCCACCCCATATCCATGTCACTCGAAGACATACAAGATGCGTCAGCCATTGACGAATGCTTCAGACTGCTAAAATCGGCCGGAAACAACGGTAGGTGGATCTATGACCTCGACAAGTTAAATGGGCACACACAGGATGCAAAGAGAATTCTGGAGCATATGGGGCATGTGTGGTCCGAATAGACATTCCTTGACAGCTGATTGGCCAAGAGAGGGTTCCGAATGGTCATTCCCTCCAGCCTGATACCACGGTCGCTGGAGCTGGCCCATAGAGGACATCAAGGGGTGGCAAAGACCAAGGCTCGACTCAGAATTAAGGTCTGTTTTCCTGGCCTCGAGGAGAAGTGCAAGAATTCGTATATAATTGTGTGTGGTGTCAGCCAGCATTGCCCCACAGAGGGAAACGTACATAGAGTCCATGGACCAAAGCAATGTCCCCTGGGGCACAGTGCACATGGATTTTGGATCTACTTGCCGGGAAACCCATTTCCTAGTGCCTGTGGACCAGTGGTCGGGATACCCGCAAGTGGTTTGTGGAGTCCACCTCTCTGGAGGATGTAGTGCCTATTCACGAGAAGGGGTTTGCCACTCACGGACTCCCTGATGAAGTGTGCACAGATAATGACCCACCATTTCAGAGCCGAGGTTTCTCGGAATACCTCCATGGTTTAGGGATCTGACACCAAATGATAATGCCGGTTTGACCCTGAGCGAGTGGAGAAGCAGCGAGGATGATGAGGACTCTTAACAAAGTGTTCTGCATTATGCATGGACGGGGGAAGTGTGAGCCCCGGTAGAGTATTGCACTATTCCACACTGCTCAACTGGGGTGCCACCAGCGGAGGCCCTTTTCTAGTGATGCTCGCGGGGACTGCTACCTGGTCATTCCAATCGCACCCACGGGGTGATTGATGAAGGACTGGTTTCGGGAGGAGGAGGAGAGCCATTGAAAGGGAAAGCGTTAGGAGAGGCTGGCGCGATCACCACTTGGAGGTAGGAGATACGGTACTAGTACGTAAAAGGTACCCAAAAGGAAAGATGGACCTACCCCATGAGCCTAACCCCATGAGTCTAATCCAATGGAAGTAGTGAACACGAGAGGAACTATGATTACAGCCTCTGATGGCAAGACTACATACAGTAACTAGGAATGCAAGTTTCTTTCCGGCGAGTGGGGAGTTCGACAGGAGAACGAGGTAGAGAAAGTATGGATGATCATCAAGCAACCACATTCCCGTCGTGGCCAGAATTCGAGAGTGAAGGATCAGATGTGCAGGAGCCTGTACCTAGTGAGGATGAGAATGGTCCAGTGGACCAAGGAGGCGGCATGCCTCAGGAAGAGGAAGGAGGGCAAGTTGACAGGCACTACACAGCGAGAGTTCGTCGAAGGCCACCAGAAAATTTGAAAGACTTTGTGGCCAACACCCCCTGATGTGCATGCTGGGACTATGTGACGCAGCTGTTCAGTTTAGGCAAAAGTAAACTTGTATATGTTGCGTGGTTATACGTTATGGGCCATATGTAACTGTTGCAGTTGTTTGTTATTTGGTGTGTGGCCCTTTAACATGTGTGATCTGGAAAGTCATGAGGTGCAGTCAATAAATAGGGGCTGCCCGTGCTGAGAGTTAATCAGCACGGGGACCCAGTGACAAGTGCATCACTGGCCATGTGTCTGTTATTACTCAGAGAGGCCCAGCCCTGGACCGGGCCATCCCCCATCACTCTCAGGTCACAGTTTAAAGCTAAGAACCTTATTTCTACTGGGGTTACAGCCTACAGTGTATCAGAAGTTACAGCCTTGTTGAGCAAGAGGTGACTAAGAATTGTATTACTTTATTATTTTGTGTTGAAAGGTTTATGTTAAAAATCCATTAATATGATGTTATGTCTTTTATTTTTCTGTTCATGCATTATATGAGGGGAAGCATATGCTGTATCTTAACACGCGCACGTGGAGACTCTTATCATACCATTTTGGAATTTGGTCAAGCGCTGCATATTGGTTGACAGTTGAGTAGTGTTGTGGCCCGCTCCCGGTTCACCGGAGCGGGCCTCCTCAGATCCCAGGTCCACCCGGCATGACCCACAGAACTGCATCAACGCAGTATTAACACAGTAGGGGGCGCCCTACGTACTCTGGATCACCGGAGGTGGGGACACCATGGCTGAGGGCACCCAGCCAACCGCAGCCCCGGCTCAGGGGACACCCAGGCCGGGGTTGCACCCAGGGGCCGTGATCACACAGCATAACCATTCTTTTGAGACAGCGTCCAAATGCCGGGCCACACGAGTGGGCCTTCTGCAGAGGGCGTGGCACCAGCATGGTGCTAACAGTAATCACACCAGAGTCAGTTCTTGGTCGACTGACGAGCCGAATACGGCTCGTCCCTTTCATTGGTTTGGTCACATGGCTACTACCATGTGGCCATTGCACAAATCCTGGGAGCTATCATGCTCCCAGGAGGGGTGACATGCAACACTCCTCCTTTTTCATAACGACCAAACAACAGGACCTCACACCAAGATGCACACAATAATACTCAAGACCATACGTACAACTAATCTTTACACACTTAGGGGCCCAGGTCACCCGGGGGTGACAGTCAGGGTTGGTGAGCTACTGGTGACATGTTGGAACCTCCACATGCAAGCACGCCCTTTATTAACCTGGGTGAGTGGACCTTGCACCACTGACACAACACGATCGCTCGCACCTGTCACCCCACACTACAAAACCCACAAACGCAGGAGCACAGCTTCACATGATATTTTGGATAGGCCACCTTAAGCATGTCCAGGGTCGACGGGCCCCCAACCTTGATGTATACAACTGCTGGGTCCACTTTGAGCACTTGCAGGTTCGCAGGATACCAGTCCGACTTCCACTGGGATCTCTTCAGGACAGTTCAGATTTCAAGGGCCGGCAAAGCCGTACATGGGGGCACCAGTGGCCACATCGGCCTAGTCCTTAGCTGGTGAGGCAAAGACCGTGGTAGAATGCTGGTGGCATGATGACAGGCCAGCTCAAAGTTCAAGGGTCGGCAAAGCCGCTCCTGGGGATACCAGGGACTTCTTCGGCCTAGTCTCTAGATGGTGGCAGGAAGACTGTGGTGCTGGTGTTGGACGACGGGACACTCACGTCGCTTCCCCCTCCACACCGGGGCTGATGCAGGCACTGCTACTGGCATAGGGCGCACAAGCACTTGAGAGAGTTGCAACCCCCTCCACTCCTTCTTCTTCCTCTTGGGGGTCAGCGCCACCTGGCTCTAAGATGGCAACTGCACGTTTGGCACACTGGCATAGGACCTGCCCGTGTATGGTGATCATGGGCAGCCCGGCACTTCCTTCCACTGTGTATGTGCATGATGGTACTCCTACCTGGAGCCTGCGGCCAACACCCATGATAGACAGGCCGTCGGGGCTCATGGGTGCCCAGGCCAGTGCTCTGTGGGCAGAGTACTGGATGCGGGCCCACTCCTCTGCCCATCCCGCTCTGTGGGCCAGAAGGAGGCGGCCAATTGTGCTGTGCAGGCCCGGGTGGTAGTCGGCCAACCCCCCCCTCCCCCTATCGGGGCTGCTGCGGGCCTCACCCTCCTTGTTGACACCCAGAGCGTCTTCTCTTTTCAGCTGCTGCAGACCAGGGTCGTAGTGGGCCACACTCCTTCTCACCAGGGTGATTGTCTTCAGGGCCTGTCCTTAGGCCCCTGCGCCGCGCTCAACGCTTCCTGGCATACGCGTCCCACAGGGAGGGGGTCTGGAGCTGTGGCCAGCATGGGGCATGCCACTGCCATCACAGCGCCGTGGTGGATCGCTTCACTCTCCCTCTGGATCACCTTCATGCTGCAGTGGCCAGCAGGCGCAGCGCCGCAGGCAGTAGCATATTTTTTTTCTTTGATGTTCTTCATGCTCCAACCCAGAGAACTCTTACCTTCACCATGCTACGGAATGAAGCACAGCACAACTCACCGCCGGAGGGCCGGGGATGTCCTTAGTGTAGCTGGCCTTGCACCGTCTCCCACTTGGAGCATGTTCCTGGTGACTTTTTATTTTTTTCTGTTGCCCAGGCCTGGATCGATATTTGGGGCTCTGGCAGGCTGCTCACTCCTCCCCAGCGCGGCGGATGCCTCACTCCGGAGACACCCAGCAGCGAGATGAGCCACAGCACTACGCGGTTCCAATGCGGCTGGCCTCAGGGATTTGCAGCCACACCTCTTACATCGCGGCTGAGGCCGCCGCAGCTGCACTTTGTTCTGCTGCTACCCCCTAAGCGGCAGCTTTCTCACGGGCACAAGGCAGCCTCTGCAAAGCAAAACACAGGGCCCTGGGCCAACGACTGCACCAGTGGCCGACACAACTCCTGCAGGACTACACACATGGGCTTCCAGCAGCCCACACACTCACGCATGCGGGGCCAAGACAGTCCTCGTCGCCATTGTTGTGGTCCGCTCCCGGTTCACCCGAGTGGGACCCCTCAGATGCCAGGTACACCTGGCATGACCCATTGAACTGTGTCCACGCAGTATCAACACAGCAAGGGGCACCCTGCGTACTCCGGATCACCGGAGGGCGGGGGACACCTTGGCTGGGGGCACCTAGCCAACTGCAGCCCCGGCTCTGGGGGCACCCAGGCCACGGTTGCACCTAGGGGCCGTGATCACACGGCATTGACCAGCAGGGGCACTGTCCAAATGCCACGCCACACCAGTGGGCCTTCTGCAGACGGCGTGGCACCAGCATAGCTCTCAACCTTTTTTGACACCAAGGTGGGTGAAAAAACCCGATATTGGGGGGTGGGGTGAGAGCCCATTGAAGTGAATGGGCGTATAGGGGGCTTGGCAAGTGAGACAGCTGATTGAAAGGAGGGTGATATTTTTGTTGCAAATGAATCTCGTATTATATTTTTAAACTACAACATACTGTCTCACATGAGGCTAAATAAACATAACATAGAAAGTTGAAACTTGTTGGTGCCTAGTCAGACTTGAGTCTCTGACATAGCTCCCAACCATTTGTGTTGCAAAGGCGGGTGAAATCACCCGATTTTGGTTTTGGCGGGTGAGACGCCCATTGGAATGAATGGGCGTGCAGGAGGCTTGGCGGGTGAGTCAGCCTTTTACAAGGCGGGTGACACCCGCCAAAAGCGTGTGAGTTGAGAGCTATGTGGCTGTGCCTACATTCCGTTTGGCTTTCTTCTGTACCCACAGCCCGCTGCACTGGCTCATTTACTAGGACTGAGTCTGTGTGAGGCATGCACCAGAGTCTGTGGCTCCAAGGCGGGTGAAACAGATGAGTTGGCGCGTGTCTGGATGCTAGTAGCCTACTAACAGTAATCATGCCAGAGTCATTTCTTGGTGGACTGAAGAGCTCGTCCCTTTTATTGGTTTACACAAATCCTGGGAGCTACCATGCTCCCAGGAGGAGTGACATGCAAGAAGTAGAACCTGCAAGCCAGTCAGCTGTGCTTTAATGCTGCTGGTGTCCTCTGGTATAGAATACACTCCACTTAAGTTTCATCTAATTAGTCTCAGCTTTGGTCATTACTACACAGAGTCTGTCACAGACCCCTAGGGTGAGTAGTCCCCTTTAGTTGTTAATTGCCGAGAGGCCCTGACTCCGTCCCTTGTGGGCAAGGTCCGTTTTTCGAATGAAAACTGGACGCTCTTGACGTAAGCGATGTCTGCGTGGAACGCAACGTTGCCGGGTCTCTTCCTCTAATGGGAAGTTGCCGGGCAAGGTATTAGCTACACCTGCCTGTGAAGGCGGGCCGTCTGTTAGCCGACCTGGAACTCTGCGTGGAACGCAACGTTGCTGGGTGCCTTCCTCTAACGGGAAGTTGCGGGCAAGGTATTAGCTACAACTGCCTGTGAAGGCGGGCCGTCTGTTAGCCGACCTGGAACTCTGCGTGGGACGCAACGTTGCTGGGTGCCTTCCTCTAACGGGAAGTTGCCGGGCAAGGTATTAGCTACACCTGCCTGTGAAGGCGGGCCGTCTGTTAGCCGACCTGGAACTCTGCGTGGAACGCAACGTTGCTGGGTGCCTTCCTCTAACGGGAAGTTGCCGGGCAAGGAAGGCGTTCAGTGCCCCTGCCTGTAGAGGCGGCCGGGCTGTCAGCAGCAGCAGCGGCCACGGCCCCTCCCGCAAGGGGTACCTCAGGGGTGGGCCCTGGCACCACAAGCACGATGATTTCCCGATACAAGACCGGCTTTTGTGTGGCTGCCACGAGTCTCCTGGGGATGCTGTGGCTCTTGAGCTGGGATTTCCCTGCTGGGGTCAGGGTTCATTTGATTCCTTTCGCTTAATGCCTGCCATGCCATGTATTGATGTAGTAAACACGCACAGCAAGCGCACGGCCACAGTGGCGCGCAGATGCCCGCCTTGATACTTCACGGTTGTGATGACCCCAGTGCTGCCGACAAGCGCTGTCCCGTGCATCTGGGGAATGCACATTTGTGCTCACGCAGATGGGCCCAGCGCAGGGTTCTGCAAGCCTTTGGCTGTGCACATATTTTTTTCACTGAACCCCTTCTCGGCCTCGGCCAGTGTAGAGCAGGTGAGGGATCCAGGGCACCTGGAAGGCCACAGGCTGCAGACCCCGAGCTTAGTGTGTCCAACTGGATCGTTAGAAGGAGAAAAGACCACAAAACACCTGGTTAGGATGCTTGTGAATGCACGTGTAACGACTGTACTGTACAGGGAATATGTAAATACAACTTTTTAGGTTTAAAAGTGTGCAGCTTTAGTACTTTGCCAGCAACTCTGTAGGAAACGCTCCCTTTTGTGTTATTTTCCTGGTGTTCATGATTAAATGATTTATCTTCTAACAGGAACATGTATTTGGGTGGATGCGAACAATAATCTCCACGTCCCGTCTTTCTCATCCCAGTACTTGCTGTGCCCTGTGTCTCCTCGCTTCATAGTGCTCCTTCCCTTTCCCTCCTACTGGTTTGACTAGCGCCCAGATGCCCTTTTCCCGTGGTCTTGCGCCCTATAAATCTATTTACACTACATTACATGTGAGGTGTTCTACCTCCCCCAGGAACCCCTATGCTATTTATTTTCACCGCTGATCCCTTATGTCCTTGAGGCTTTTACTCTCTTTAAACCTAACAGACCCCAGTTAAAAAAAATGTGCTGCCTCTGGGCAGGAATTACCATTTGTGGGTATACTTCTTCTTGGGGCAGCAACAGGGAGTCTGGCCACCGGCCTAGTCTACCAAGTTCTGTTAGTCTTTACCAGGGGACACGCCTGAGACCCCTGCACAGTGAGGGGATCCCAGTTGAGGGGATGGTATGGTATTGTTTATTTATATAGCACCTAACACATGCAAGTGTTTCAAAGCACTCCAGGAGGGTAGCAACATGGAGAGAAAAAACAGTCGCTCAGAGCCCTTGAAATTCTTAGACGATAATAGTCTGCAGAGGCAGAGTAAGTGCGTAAATACATTTAACACTTTGATATACAGCAAAAACGTCTGATGGCAATTCTGCAGATTATACCAGTGCAATTAAAGGGTGAAGATAAAGAAGAACAGACAGACGATCTTCAGGCACGGTGCGTACAGATTGTGCAAGTCCACAGACGGTCACAGGGGGGGAGGTCCAAGTGCACTTGGTTGGTGGAGACTGGGGTAATTCAGAGAGAGCCACTTTCTTGTGTTATTTCTCAAGGGCAGTGAATGTGGGTGGGGTGTAGAGCCCTGAGGCAAGTGCAAAAGAGGACTAGTGGGGGAGCCAGGGACCTGTTAGACTCTGTGGTACACCAGGTAGCCAGTCAGCAAGCCAGCTGACTGGCTACCTGGAAGAGGTGGGAGAGCGGGGAAAGAGCAGGGGACAGAACAGAGAGCTGGGTTAGCAGGGTTGAGGGAGAGGGAAGGAAGAGGAGAAGAGGAAGTTCTTGAGAAGTTTCCGGAACTTAAGAAGATCAGGCTGATGGCAAAGGGCGGCTGGGAGGGCGTTCCAGAGGGAGGCACCTTCTGAGGATAAGGATCTCCCTCCAAATCACTGCTTGGAGAACCGGCTCACTTGCAGAAGGTTGGAAGTAGATGAGCAGAGGGCTCGTGAGGGACAGTATTTAGGTAGGCTGCGTTGGACAGTATTTAGGTAGGCTGCGTTGAAGGTAGGTAGGTCCCAGGCCCCAGAAAGCCTTGGAAATCCCTGGGCTTGAGGCCGAGGATAAGTCTCACGGCTCTGTTCTGGATGAGTTGCAGAGGGCTCAGGGCAGAAGAAAGGGGTTGAGGAAGAAGGAGGTGTAGCTGATAGTTGGACTTTTTAGAGATGTCTGAAATGTGAGAGGAGGAGAGAGTGGAGTCAAAAATGACCCCAAGGTTTCTTGCCTCACAGGTGGGTGCGGGTGCAGGGCCAAGGGAGGCTGGCCAGAGTGAAGGTGGGAAGCCGGAGCAGGGGTCCCAATGCAAACAATCTCAGTCTTACTGGCGTTGAGGCAGAGATTGTTTGCAGCACACCATGAATGAATAGCGGACAGACAGATATGAGCAAAAAGGAGGCGGCTGAGGGTAGTCTGAAAGATAGTGTGTCATCCGCGTAACACCGGAAGTTAGAGGTGAAGGTGGCAATCACGTGCCAGGACAGCCATATAGATTGAAGAGGCTGAGCTCTGGGTTCGGCCTCCTGAAGATAGCATGTCACGTACCGGAACTACACCTCAGCAGAGCTGGGGTTATAGTTCTGGGTTTGGTGTGCACCCGCAGGTGCCCTGAAGAGTGGCTGTACCCATCAGAGGGAGGTGAACCATGGGCATGGTCTAAGGCATGGTTAACTTTAGGGCGGAGTTAAAACAGCATTACCAGACAGGCGACGCATTGGTTCCATGGAAATGTTCTGGGTGGGCCATTTCCATGGTAGCCAGGCTGAAGGTGCACTTCTTTTTGTGTTCATGTATATTTTCTCCCATAGGAAACCCTAAAAAATGAATTGCTAATAACTTTTGACTCGTCTGACTGATTTGACAGAAATTCTTTAGACAATTAGGGGCCGCCCCAACATCGGGGAAGTTGAGTTAAAGATTAAAAGGTTATTTAGAAAAAATGGGCGGCCTAGTCCCCGTTCATTTTTCCCATAGAGAAAAAGGTACATTTTTGCTCCACCGCACAGCCCAAGCAGCTGGATGGATTTGGACCAGATCCAAAACAACTTGGGCACTTAGGCGTTGACTTGCGATCCATTTGTCGTTTGGGGATATTCTGCCCAGTAGTTTTTTAAATATTTGATGGAGAAGGGGGTGCCCCCCTCTTCAAAATAGCTAGCTATATATCTGGTAAATTGCCAAAAAACTTGGTGTTTATGAATTATACAGCCACCATCCTTTTGTGGTCCCGTCGCGTGATTTAGTTGTGGCTATAGCTGAGGATATTGCAAAATGAAATGCAGGAAAAAGCCATTTGCAGGTAGAAAAACATGCAAATGCCATCAGTCTACAGGTGGGGGTGGGGAAGAGGTAAGAAGACACCAAATAAAATTTGGGAATTGAAAGGGGTCTAGGGAGTGAGTTTGCACCACAAAGCGTCCTGTAGCCTCGAATAGCTGACATCTCAAAGAAAACTGCGTCACAGAAACACTGTGTTGTGGGGGAGAGGGCAGGGCATGTGAGGAGTCGGGGTAGCTGACATGAATGAGGGGGGCACTTGGTGAGGGCAAAACAGCATTTATTTTGCTGCTTTTTGGGCTACACAACTACACATAACCGCGACTATCTGTAGTCTGTACACTGGAAATAGGCATCTGGGACTCCCATCCATGCAGTAACCGGAACCAGCCCTGCTTAGCTTCAAAGCGAGGAAGGTGCCAGCCCCCTCAGGCCATGTTGCCTAATAAATGAGCACAAGTTGAAAGACCACTGGACCACTTAGAGCAACATGGCCTGACTGGGCCGGCCCCCTCCTAGCTTTGAAGCTAAGCAGGGTTGGCCTCAGTTACTGCACGGACGAGAGACGTGGATGTCAAGTTTAGTATGGAATACAGATAGCTGCAGCTATAATAATAATCCAGGGTGGTTGTAGCTAATGGCTGCAGTAATGGAAACATATATATATATATTTTTACAGCTACAGTGATATACAGGGCACTCATCCATGCCGAAACTGGGCCCGACCTTGCTTGGCTTCAAAGCCTGAAAGGTCTAGCCATGGTGCCTAATAAATGAGCACAAATTCCAGGAGCACTTAGAGTAACATGGCCTGAGGGGACGGGCCCCTTCATCACTTTGAAGCTAAGCAGGGTGGGTCCTGGTTACTGCACGGATGCGAGACCACCACAGTCCTGGATGCTGTGTGTTTTCTTAGTTTTAAATATCTCACAAAACAGCAAGAAAACACACTGCATCTGCATTAGGTTTTTTAAAACCATGCTACTGTCAGTTGTTGAAAGTATTGCACTCTAAAGGCCAAGCTGTTATGAGGCCTACATGAAAAGAGCTGCTATCTCTGACTAAGGAGCTGTGAATACACAAATAATTGTAAATCCAGCTTGCACATGCAAGGCAAACTTGTATAACCTTTATTCAACCCTTGGCTAACACGGTACAAACATACTGAAATATATATATATACACACCCACCACTCCTCCTCCTCCTCCTCCTCCTCCTCCTTCACCTCCACCTCCTAGCACCACGTGACGCAGCTACAATCTTGATGCCGACGAGGACCCTCTTTCATCATGGCTGCCCTGTGCGGCTTGGAATAGGCTGATTTTTCCTTCCGGGCTTGCCGGAGTAGAGCTGCCGTGATTGGCTGGTCATTATATCACCCTGCCTCAGAGAACAAAGCCAGCAGGCCATCGCCAGCCCTGTCAAAGGGCCTCCCTCTAAGGGCCTATTCCTTCCCTGTCTGGGCCAGGGAGCTCCAAAAGGGCCATGCTGCAGCAACCCGGATACCATCCTAGACGGGCAACAACAGCGCATCCTGTATTTTCGTTGTGCATATATATATATATATATAATTTCTTCTTCAAACGAAAATTAAGCCCTAAAGAGGGCGAAACCTGCGGAATGCACTCCCAAGAGCAGCCAAAGAATCCAGTCCTTAGCAAATAAAGGGCTTCACGGCATGAGTCAGGCAGCACCAAATGTTCTTTATTAATAAAAAGTGCATTTCAAAGGACAACCTGAAGGTTGCAACGACGCGTTTCGCGATCAACTGACCGCTTGTTAACGATAGTAGGGCAAACACAGACAAAGGACTCCTTAAAACGCAATTCAAGCTCAATGGTTGCAGTGTATAGAATGTCTGATTCAGAACGTTACTCTAATGTGAAGAGAAAGCAGTCGGCCATATTGTAGTGACCAAATTTACCTCATGTCAACCTCTGTAGTCTCAAATAAGTACATATAATAATGTGCTTAACATAAAGTGACAGTTTACAGATTTGATTGTTGACGCAAACGCCACAAAATTCATCAAGGAGGGAACAAACCAAAGATATGGCAAATACCTTGTGGAAACCTAAATGGTCAAAATAGGAGGTAAAACAGTTGTAAAAAATAACCATTGGAAAGAGGGAAGGAACCACACATGCATAGAGTAAGTTTCGCCCTGCAAATGCAAAATACAAAAGCGGTGGCGGGCTACATAGCACCATCATATAATATATGTAAAAATTAATATGTTGTATGCAAAAGGAAGTGTAGTACAATATCAAATACTAACCTTCCAAACTTAAATAAAACCTGCGCCAAAAGAGTAATAAGGCACACGCGGAGGTATATTGCCATCTCCCCATTATGGACCCTCTATGCGAGTTGTGCATGTGCGCGAGTTGAATGACATAAATACATGCGCCTTGATCATCGGTATCACAATCTTACCAATGCATCGAGTGGACATCGTATATATGTTAGGGTAAAGAACTGGTCTAATCAAACACGTATAGCTGTATTAGGACAGGGTTAAAGTGCTTAGTGCGTAAACAATTGTGCAAAGTGCAAAATGCATAGCAGCAATAGTGGGGGGGGAGGAATAAACAATTACAAGGCCCGCGGTAGCGGGGGGGGGTAGTTATGGTTAAGCTGCTAAACTCATAGGAAGAGCACTTTTTCGACGGCTTATAACTTTGCTCCCCCTGGACGAATCCTCACCAAACTTTGCAAAAAACCTCTATTGGTGGTTCTGAATTTTTTTCGCCAAGTTGGGCGAGGGGAGGCAAAGTTATAGGGGGGTCGCCGGAATTTTTTCTTTTTCTTCCATAGACTGAATGGGGAAAATCTTTGCACACGTCTACAGGCCGAACGGCTGGACGGATTTTCACCAAATTTGCGGCAGGAGCAGGGGCTTCGGTCAGAACGCGTGTTTTTGTTGGAAATCCGACCAGTAATTCTTTTGCAAAATACTGAAATGCACGTCCCAAAAAATGTGATATCTGGGTCCGCTCTGCGGACCCATTTCCCTGTTCGCTCCGTGGACCCAAGTGTCATTGCCCTGCGGTACACAGTACACGACCCGGCCGGTTGCTGGCTGGAGGGAAGCGTGCTGTGCGTCAAAAGTTTTGTGATACGCTGCCATGGTGTAACAGCGGATTGTGTTGCAGTGTTTGTGGCAAGGCTGTTAACCACTGTGTGCATGGCTGGGCCTCTTGTACGTAGCAGTGTGCATACTAAAATTAGTCATATGTGGCTCTTTTCGGCGTCCCATTTCCCTGTTGGCAGCGCGGTCAAAACTTTGATTGAACTGCAGTGTGCAGTGACGGGATGCGTGAAATGTGTTCATGACGGCACTATGTTGTATTGGTGGACAATGCTGCGGCAAAAGGAACTGGAAAACCTAGTGTACACCATCTGGCGGTGGAAAGAAGGGATGGAAAGGGTGCGAGAGTGAGAAGAGCTTCACGTGATATATATCATTATACAAGACGACAGAGGTCTGCCAGCGCTATCCGTGCTTTCTCCGCCAATGCGCAGATACCTCAACAGGCAACTATCTTGTGTGGTCATTGTAGGCAGCCTGCATAATGGCATGCGAGCTGCAGCAACAATGTTTTTCTGTCATGAGTGGTGGCAGGCACATTTGCAGAAGGGGCGTGCGTTCCACGACACTTGAGGATTTAAACATAGCGTGTACTATGGTGTGCTGTGTGATGCATGTCTGTAGCCCCTTGGATGCACTGCTGCAGTCCTAGCACAGATAATTATGTGCCCCAATTGAAAAGATATGTCCACTGGTTGAAAGTAGGCGCCACATTGTTGCTTATTGTGTACGATTTGGCTGCAGTGCACAAATTGGTAGTTGCATGTGTGTGGTGATTGGTAGAACAAACTCCAGTTGTCGGTGTATGGGTGGAGATGGTGCAGTGACCAGTCGTGCAGTGTGCCCAATGGGTGTATTAACGGAATAGTGTACATATGGAAGAGGTCCCGGTGTAAATGTTTGTTCTATGTGCTTGCGTAGTTAGTGTCCATTGCACAGATTAGTAAGAGTTGCAGTGCATTACGCACCATTGGTTCTATGCACGTACAAGAGTGGTGGGAGCAGGCTCAATGTTGTGAAGATTGTATTGTTTGGTTGGCATGCTTATAATGCTTTGTGATTGGAAGTGCGTAGTGGTGCCAAACACAGCAAGATGTTTCTGCATTACGGTAAGTGGAACATGTGTTCATGTGTCCCTGCTTTATGGTGTGGCGGTTGGGTGGAAGTGCTGGCGCGTATGTTGCCTTTGTGATTCATGGCACATGCCCACCTGGTCCCCTGCATGCTCAGTTACGTTGTGGTGAGTGTGGCCTAGGCCTAGACTGTTGGGTGCATGGCTGTAGGCCGTGTAGGCTGTACGCCGCTGTAGGCTGTATGCCTCAACCCTCTACTCGGCCCCACAGCCCTGCAAGCATCGTGATTGGCTCCTCTCCCCTACTTGGGAGCCAACCACAAGCCGGCAGGCTTGGAGCCGACCCACCACGAAGGCACACACAAAGGCACTGTGCCTGTCTCCAGCCTGTCTACACAGTCGAGCCTAGAGCCACGACCCCTTGCCCTCCAGCTTACAGGGTAAGCATACTGCCCCCCTTCCACAACCTACTCCTAACCCTTTAGCCAGAGACCTTGAACTGTTCCCATCCATCACGGACCCGGCGTACATGCACCTCCCAACATTGCTACGTCCAAGGTCCCACTTGCACCGTTGTGTTTTCGAACTGCAACATAATGTTTCAATGCTTAATCTGTATCTACTTACCCACCTACCATCCACTACTCCTGCGTAACCATAATTAACCTCCACTGCGGCTTCTCGCACTGCACAAGCATAAGTACCCAACCCACTCTTGCCTCATTTATTTTATTTATTTTATTTATTCGCATTTGTATAGCGCACTTGCAGCCCATGGGCATCGAGGCGCTGTTACAAGTAGGTGTTGGATTCTTAATTCAGCAGATATGCATGAGACCGGAGGTCTTATGTATACACAATTACAGGCATAGTTGCAGGTGAAGCATGATATTCATAATACAGTGACAGAATGCCGTCAGGTACGTTTCATAAAAAGAGCTTGGTTTTAACAGCTTTGCGGAAGGCTTGGTGGGATTCAATCATTCTGATGTGAGGTGGCAGTGCGTTCCAGTGGGTGGCGGCCCGAGTGGGAAAGCTGGCACCACCGGCGCGCACTTTGCGTGATTTGGGCGTGACAATCGTGTTGGAATAGCACATTCTTAATGGTCTGGTGGCAGAGTGCTTGGTGATTCTTTGGGTCAAGTAGGGTGGAGCAAGTTCATGGAGGCATTTGTGGGTAAGGGCGAGTGTTTTGAAAACAATCCTCTCTTTCACCGGGAGCCAGTGTGCCTGTCTTCTAACTTCTGAGATGTGGTCTTTTCTCGCGGTGCCTGTGGCCGCCCTAAGTGCATTATTTTGAACTAGCTGAAGTTTGGCCAGGTTCTTATTAGAGGTCCCAACGAGTAAGGCATTACAGTAGTCCAGCCTAGATCCAATTATTGCCCTAGCAATGGTGAGGCAATTCTGGCGAGACAGGAAAGGTCTGGCAACGTTGAGGACTTTCGAGTAATAGGCTGAGGAGGAGGCGATGGCATTGACCTGTCTATCCATTGACAAGTCGGAGTCTAGGTAAACTCCGAGTGTCTTCACATGATTGGAGACCTTGATGGGAATGTTGTCAATAATGAAGGAAGTGTACTGTTCACCGAGGTTCCCCAGCGTGGAAGGTGCTCCTATGAGGAGGAGTTCGGTTTTTTCGCTATTGAGGCATAGCCAGTTATCTGCCATCCATGATTGGATAGTGGAGTAGATGGTGGTAAGGGTTTTAGTATCCGCCAGGTAGTCGCCTGTGAGTGGGATGAGGACCTGGGTGTCATCCGCATAGTTTGTATACGAGATGCCCAGGGAGTCAAGGATGCTGAACAGTGGCCTTGTGAAGAGGTTGTAAAGCGTGGGCGCGATACATGAGCCCTGAGGCACACCGCAGGTGATGTGGCTGGGTGTGGCACAGGCTGAGTCAGAGAAGACTTTCATGGCCCTTTCTTGGAGGAAGGAGGTAATCCATTCGCAAGCTTTGGGGGAAAAGTTAGCTTGGGTAGCTAGATGGTGACACAAGGTGTTGTGGTCCACCAGGTCAAAGGCGGCGGATAGATCCAGGAGCAGAAGGAGAGCAGGTTTCCCTGCGTCTCTTAGATCGTCCATTTGGTTCTTTAGGTCCAGGAGAGCCGTTTCGGTACCGTGTCGTGGGCGGAAGCCAGATTGCCGCAGGCCGAGGAGACGGTTTTCTTCAAGGAACTTTTGGACTTGCAGGTAAGCTGCTTTGTCCAGGATTTTCAGCAGGAAGGGTACAGTGGTGATAGGTTGATAATTCCCCGGGATCGTTGGGTCCAGCGAGGGTTTTTTGAGGAGTGGGCGTACCCAGGCCTCCTTAAGTCCAGTTGGAACGTGGCCAGACTGGAAGGATGAATTAATGAATGCTGTGAGGAATGGAGCTAGGATCTGTGCTGAGTCTTTAATGAGACTAGCTGGGCAGGCATCTCCCTTACAGTTGGAGGGTTTTATGGACTTGAGCAAGGCGATGACCTCGTGCTCAGTAATATCTTTGAAGTCAAAAGATGGAGAGGGATTAGTGGTGGAGGGCGTGGTGGGTTGACTATGCAGGTTAGCTATGAGGCGGGAAAGGGCTTTTTGGTGGCCACGAATTTTAGTTTGGAGAGTGTTGAGCTTGTCTAGCATTGCGGATTGAATGCTATTGCACCAGTTGTCATCTTTGATGAGAGCAGGAGGAGGGGAGGATGGTTTTTCCAGTTCCCTGAATATGGTGAAGATTTCCTTTGACCCCGATTTGGCGTCATAGATCCTAGCGTTGAAGGAGGCAGCTTTAGCTAGGGTGATGTTAGTTTTGTAGGATTTGGAGATGGCTTTGAACGCATTTTTGGTGGTTTCTGATGGGTTAGCTTTCCAGGTGGAGAGGGCAGTCCTCTTTTGCGCACGTTGTTCAAGGAGTTCTTTGGAGAACCATGAATTAGCGTGTTTGGTTTTCTTGGCTTTTTTGAGGGTCAGTGGCGCAACGGCGTCAACTGCTTGGGTGATGACTTCTTTGAATGTGTTGGCTAGGGTTTTTGGGTTGTTGGAGAATGGGGCCTGCAAGGCCGGGTTGCGGAGGTAGGGTGCTAAATTCTCGACTGTGTGCTGGCGGGAGCTCCTGGCGAGAGTAGCTGGGCAGGGGGCGGGAGGTGAGTTGGTCTCTTTTTTGGTGCCAAGGTTGAATTGGATGTAATGGTGGTCAGACCATGGGATGGGCGTGTTTTCCGTGACAAGTAGTGAGCAGCTATGTTGACTGATCCAGTCGAGGGTGTGCCCTTTGATGTGGGTGGAGTCAGAGACAGATTGTGCAAAGCCCAGGGTGGATAGGGCGTTCTTGAGGGTTTTGGCATGGGGTCCTTAGGGTCATTAAGCCCCAGGTTGAGGTCGCCCAAGAGTATGACCTGGGAGGTCTTTTTGATGTTGTTGGACAGTGCGAAGATGAGGGTGTCATGGAAGTCAGTGCAAGGACCCGGAGGTCTGTAGACAATGTGCACAGTTATGGTGCAGTTAGGAGAAACATTAATTTTGAGTGGGAGGTAGTCACTATTGTGGTCAAGTTGCCCTGCCATTTCCCTAATAGCAAAGGTTTACCTGGCGATGAGGGCCACGCCACCACCTCTCTGAAAGGTGCGGTCCTTCCTGAATATGGAGTACCCCGACGGAATAGCCAGAGATAGTGCCGGGCCTGAACTTTCGTTGAGCCAGGTTTCAGTGAGGAATAGGAGGTCAAGATTGTCCTTAATGATCAGGTCGTTGATGTCGAGGGCGTGGGCAGGTGCGGAGCGAGCGTTGAGCAGGGCGCAACTAAGGGTGTAGACCGTTGGAGGTGTGATGGACGTGGGTGGTCTGGGGGGGTAGTGGGTGGGTCAGGGATAGGGGGTAGTATGTTTTTGGGCTTGGTCGTGGTGTCAGCACTACGCATAGCAGGTAATGCAGATACAGCGTTGGGCATAAGGGCAGTAGTATCAACCGTATCAACATTTGGCATGGGGGCATCACTAGGCATAACAGGCAATGCAGAAACAACATTGGGCATAAGGGCAGTAGTATCAACAGTATCAACATTTGGCATGGGGGCATCACTAGGCATAACAGGCAATGCAGAAACAACATTGGGCATAAGGGCAGTAGTATCAACAGTATCAACATTTGGCATGGGGGCATCACTAGGCATAACAGGCAATGCAGAAACAACATTGGGCATAAGGGCAGTAGTATCAACAGTATCAACATTTGGCATGGGGGCATCACTAGGCATAACAGGCAATGCAGAAACAACATTGGGCATAAGGGCAGTAGTATCAACAGTATCAACAATTGGCATGGGGGCATCACTAGGCATAACTGGCGGTACATAATCCACATGAGGTATAAGTGCAGCAGAGACAGTAGTAGCCACATTAGGCTTGTAGGCATCACTTGGCCTGGGCGTGGATGGTAGTTCCGCGTCAGTGTTAGTAATGGGCATTTTGATTTGGGCGTCTGATGAGATTGGGCGGAGATGAGGTGCAATGGCTTCAGTGTACAATGGTGCCATGGCGCAGGCAGGCCTGTGGGGCACAAGAGTGTCATCCGGGTAAATCGAGTTAGAGTTGTGCCTGCGTGACGGCGGCAAACATCTGAGACCTACGTTTAGGTTACGGTCTACTATATTCGGGGTGTAAGTGATAGTGGGGCGAGTGCGCGACCGGAGTCGTGCGTTTCTGAAGCTGCACGGCACTGTGCGCAAAGTAGTACGGAGGGCCTCCCCCCATGATGGGTGGGACATGCAAATATTAAGGCAAGTGGCCTTACCTTGTGTGGGACAGCATAGTAGCGCCTTGCGCGCCGTCGAGCAGCGGAGAGCTGCAGAGAGCGGCGTCGGCCTTTCCCAACGGCCTTCGCCAGACTGCGGCTTCGCCTGCCGGTCTGCCTCCTCTCCCTTTAAAGCAGGAGAGGAGGGGCTGGCGGGCGCGGCAGGCAGATCAGCTGTGCCTGGATCAGCTGTGTGGAGTCGCGCTCATATTCACCTGTTTGCTGCCCTGGCCCTGCTGTATGCTGCCACTTGATAACTGTATCTGATATTGTGTAGTGCCTTATGGTCGCCTAGAGACCACTGTGATATTGTGTAGTGCCTTATGGTCACCCAGAGACCACTGTGATATTGTGTAGTGCCTTATGGTCGCTTGGAGACCACTGTGATATTGTGTAATGCCTTATGGTCGCTTAGAGACCACTGTGATATTGTGTAGTGCCTTATGGTCGCTTAGAGACCACTGTGATATTGTATAGTGCCTTATGGTCGCCTAGATACCACTGTGATATTGTGTAGTGCCTTATGGTCGCCCAGAGACCACTGTGATATTGTGTAGTGCCTTATGGTCTCCCAGAGACCACTGTGATATTGTGTAGTGCCTTATGGTCGCTTAGAGACCACTGTGATATTGTGTTGCGCCTTATGGTCGCTTAGAGACCTTAACCCACCAGCTCTCGTTAACTTATCTCAACATGTACACCTGCCACACATTGTACCTCCTCATAGGTCTAGTCTACACCTTACTGACTAGTACTATTGACTACTCCGTGCCCACAGGGCAACCCAACAGCCATTTCATGGAACTCGGACACACCACCACACACGCTACTCCTCCTGAGATCATACTCAGACAGCACAGACTCAGAACACGCACACTCCCTCTAGCTTTCCTCTCCACACCCATGCAGGTAACGCCTAGGAACTCACGCCTAGGCTCTCACACTCACGATAAGACCTGCTGCCCACCATACATTATTACCCGCAAGCACCTCAACAGGGCTCCGACGCTCGCTCCAACCTCACATGACCAATGTGAAGTCAGACATCACTTCACTAATAAGCCTACTCACACTACCAAAAAGCGTATCCCTATTACCAACCTCAAGCCACCACAAGCAAAAAAGCTCCAACACCTTAAATGTGCTCTATTAAATGTTCGCTCACTCAGTGCCCACGCTTTAGAAGTCAATGATATTATTACCAGCCAAGACCTAGACATGTTAGCCATAACAGAAACATGGTTGCACCCTGCCTCTGGCCCGACTATCAGCTTAGCTGTACCATCAGGTTACTCGATCTTAAGTCAGGACAGATTAACTAAAATGGGAGGTGGAGTCGCACTAATCTTTAAAGACACCCTAGCCTTAAGACAGACTCCCACCACAGGGGAAGACTCCATTGACATCCTCTCAGCCAAACTTACCCTCTCCCCCAAAGACACAGTAAACATTCATGTCATATATAGACCCCCAGGCCCGCCAATAATTTCAAAGGCATAGTCAACCATCTTCTTGGAAAAAACATCAAACAAACTTCCAAAACATTGTTTCTAGGAGACCTAAACCTTGGATATAATGATAAACTTGACATAGAAGCTACCACTCTCGCCAGAAACCTCACAGATCTAGGATTCACACAGATAGTTACTGCCCCGACCCATAATAAAGGCCGTATCTTAGACTGGGTGGCTGATCACAACTGTGGCTCCACCCTCAACTCCAACACAGCCCTTCCATGGTCTGATCACAACTGCCTTCAATTCTGCATCCCCATATCCTCCTACTCCAAACCACTTATACCAGCACCGGCCATGCTAGCCAGAAGTGCCAAAAAACTTACAGCAGACAATATACGTCCCCTTCTCAACATCCCTTGCCTAGCACCCCCGTTCTCCTCCGACCCCAGCATTCTAGCAGAGATCTTCAAAGACACCCTCACCCATGCCATCAACGCCGCAGCCCCTCTTGAAAACAAAAAAGAAAAAAAATCGTTTCAC
The DNA here is from genome assembly GCF_040938575.1 of Ambystoma mexicanum. NCBI lineage: Eukaryota > Metazoa > Chordata > Amphibia > Caudata > Ambystomatidae > Ambystoma > Ambystoma mexicanum. Next base: position 1,335,574,431 of record NC_090933.1, on the reverse strand, counting down.
TCCAACTCATGGTTCATGGAGGACTTATTAAATCTTCCCCAATGCAAGCGCCAAGCCCTCAAAACATGGCAAGCCAATCCCTGTGATGCCACCAAGTAGACTCTCAGTATCTCTAAAAAATACAAAAATGCCATATTCAAGGCGAAATCAGAAACCTACAATAAACGTATCATGGAAGCCATCTCCCACTCAAAAGAGCTTTTCACCATCTTTAAAGAGCTCACTATCCCCCCAATCTGCACAGATGAGATTGCTAAGGATGAGGCCTGGTGCAATAGCATTCAAACAGCAATGTTAAATAAAATAGACCTTCTTCAAAATAAAATAGCAGAACACTTTAAGGCTCTGCACCCCCAACAGACCCTCTCCGTCAATACTGCCAAAGATAAGCACACCTCCAAATTCAATTTCTCTCTAATCACCGAGTCGGATAATCTACACATCCTCAAACAGCTCAAACCATCTCAATGCAAAGGCGATATATGCCCCCCCAACATCATTAAAGAGTGTGCGGCACCCCTCGCACCGATCATCACAGCATTCATTAACGCCTCATTCAAGATGGGCAAAGTCCCTGACAGCCTTAAAGAGGCGTGGGTGTGCCCACTCTTGAAACCAACCCTTGACCCTGCCCAACCTAATAATTATCGGCCCATTACTACGGTTCCATTTCTCCTAAAAATCCTAGATAAAGCTGCACACATGCAGATACAGGCCTACCTGGAAAACAACTCTGTCCTAGGTAAAAGGCAGTCCGGATTCCGCAAAGGTCATGGCACTGAAACCACCTTACTAGATCTGAAGAATCAAACTACCCTGACCTTAGATAAAGGCAAGCCGACCCTTCTGCTCCTCCTAGACCTCTCGGCGGCATTTGATTTAGTCGATCACGCCATCCTCACGAACCATCTCACTCAGGCCGCACATTTCTCCAAACAAGCCACAAATTGGATCACCTCCTGCCTCGAAGGTAGAGTGATGAAAGTGTTTTCCAATACAGCCAACGCAGAGCCTACCACCATCAGGTATGGAGTCCCTCAGGGCTCATGTACGGCTCCCACCCTCTATAATCTTTTTACCAAACCTCTCTTTGATAAACTGGACGCACTCGGGATCACATACACCAACTACGCTGACGATACCCAAGTACTCCTCCCGCTCACAGGACTCTACCACCAGGACGCAGCCACCCTCCAGAATATATACGCCACCATCCAAGCATGGATGGCCACAAACGGTCTATGTCTTAACGGAGATAAGACCGAAATTCTCATGCTTGGCCAAAAATCCACTCTCACGAACCTCGACCCACTCTTCACCAACTTCTGCATAGACAATTGTGTCATCCCCGTTCTACCTTCTGTTAAAACACTAGGAGTCCACATTGACGCATCACTCTCCATGGACAAGCAAGTCAACTCTGCCTCCGCCCTGAGCACTAAGCTCATTAATGCAATCAAACCTTTCCTAACTAAAGATAATTGCCTATCCATTGCCAGAGCCACTATTGGAGCCAAACTAGATTATTGTAATGCGCTATTGGCTGGCACCTCCAACTCTAATCTCAATAAACTCCAAACAACACAAAATAATGCACTAAGAGCAGCCCTCAATATACCTAAAAGGGACCACATCGCGCAAGCCAGAAGGGAAGCACACTGGCTACCTGATAAAGAGCGTATTACATTCAAAATACTTAACACCGCACACAAATGTATTAACCTGTCTGCACCTTCATACCTGTCTGACGCGCTAGTCAGATCTCACTCCACTAGACCAACGAGACAATGCCACACCAACCAACTTAGGGTCCCACGCATCAAACGAGCTAGAGCAGGTGGAATAAGCTTCCACTACATCGCCCCTAAACTATGGAACGCATTACCTAGCACGCTCAGAGCAGAAACCTCTCACTGCCTTCCGAAAAAAACTGAAAACCACCTTGTTCAACTAACTCCTCCAACGTCATGTCTTCTGACCCTCTCCTCCTCTCCTGTAGCTACTACTTTTCTCTTGCAACTAAGTAATGACTTTTCTGTATGTATAGCAAGTCATGTTCATATCTGTAACAAGCGCCACGATGCCCTCTGGGCTGCCTGTGCGCTTAACAAATGCGAATAAATAAATAAATAAATAGGCCATGCACCCAACAGCCTAGGCCTTCATTATGGCCTCCACAATATAATGCTGTGATGCAGTTGTTGATGTGAATGCATTTGGAGTTGGTGAGTAGCACACAATGGTTGCGGAGGACTTTGTGCACTTAGGAGCTCATGTGTTCATCACCATATGGTCCACATAATTGCCCCTGTAGCACAATAGGGAGCCACATGTCCCCATGTGCGTTTGCTATGGTTTGGCCCTTATAACACCCTTGCTTGAGGAAGTGTTTTACCACATTGCGCCATGGAAGGAAGTGATCAGCATCAGAAAGTTGCAATATGGACAATGTACACAGCCACTCATATACCGTTCAGCACAGGCAACGCCATTGACCTTTGTATGCAAAGATGTGCCCAGGGTGAAAGTTGGGAGGCGCACTTGCATTTGGGGCCTGCATTACACATGACATGAGAAGTAAAACATGGGTTGTACTAGTGTGTGCTGTGTGTGGTGAGGCCCCAGCGGCCAGTGATGGTAGAGCAATGGCAGAAGGGGAGTACAATGGAGACCACATGAAACTTGCAACGTACACTGGAAGTGCTGGCGTATGTTGCCTTTGTGATTTCTGACACATGCATACTTGGCCGCCTGCAAGGCTCTGTTATGTTGGGGTGCGTGTGGCCTACGCCTAGACTGTTGGGTGCATGGCCGAACAGCCTAGGCCTTCATCACAGCCTCCATAATATAATGCAGCATTGCAGTTGTTACTTTGTATGCATTTGGAGTTTGTGAGTAGCACACAATGGTTGCAGAGGACATTGTGCACTTGGTGGAACAGCAGAAGTGAGCTGCTTTGCGTACATTACCATATGGTGTACATCATTGACCCTGTTGCACAATAGGGAGCCACATGTCACCATGTGTGTTTGCTATGAGTAGGCCCTTATAAGACTTTTGCTTGAGGAAGTGTTTTACCACATTGCGCCATGAAAGGAAGTCATCAGCATTAGAAAGTTGCAATGTGAACAATATACACAGCCACTCACATACCATTCTGCACAGGGAACGCAATGTAATTGAGCCATGTATGTAAAGATGTGGCCAGGGTGAAAGTTGGCAGGCGCATTTGCAGATGGGGCCTGCATTACAAATGACATGAGAAGTAAAACATGGGTTGTACTAGGGTGTGCAGCGTGTGCTGAGGCCTAGCAGTCAGTGATGGTAGAGCAATGGCAGAAGGGGAAAACAATGGAGAACATATGAAACGTCTAACGTACACTGCAGTACGGTGTGGTGCGTGTGCTAAAATGTTGCTTTTATGGTTGTGGGGATGGGTTGCAATTCTTACACTGTGTAGTATATGCCTGGACCGATGGAGCGACGGTTTCTCCAGTGTGCCCTGTGGGAGAAGTGATGAAGTAGAGGATGCGTAGAAGTGGCTAGGGGTGACCTGCATGTACCAGGAGGTGTGGTGGGACAGAGAAACATCCTGTTCTTCCAACTAGAGGGAGTTAGTGGCTGCATTTCGGCCATGCAGGCATCATTCACCTCAGAGCTGTGGGGGGGGGGGAGCTGTCCTTGTACAGACAGACGCCAACAACTATTTCCTGTATCAAGAGACTGGGGGATCCAGATTCAAGAAAAATCTAGAGTTTTGTGTAGAGAAGAACCTGCTATCCCCCAGGGCGGTTCATATCTGGGGTCTGTACAATACTGTGGCGGCCAGACTGAGCAGGGTATTTCCATCAAGGAAATGGGAACTTCAGGAAGAGGTCTTCCACTCCATTTGCAGGAAGTTTGGTACCCCTTGGCTAGACCTATTTGCGTCTCCCCGGAACATGAAAATGTGCAGGTTCTGTTTCCAATTCCTGTATTGGGAATCTGGAGGGACAGATATGACGAGCCACAGAGGAGCGAAGGCCAGGAGACCATGCCAAGCTCACTCTCTGCAGCTCAACGTTGCAGGCCCGTGATACATGCTCACCTACCCAAGGTAAGGGTCGGGCCGCAACCATGTGCATCAGTACTACTGTTTCCAACATTGAGGCTACCCTTGAAACACCCCTCCGATGTACACCTGTGCTATGTTTGTGGCGTAACACGTGACTCTGATCGTGCACCTTCCCTGCTCCTCCCACCCAGTACACACTGCACCCTCTCCGTAGAAATGCCCGACTAGGCGTCGGAGGTACTGACCCAAGATCCCATGCCCAGGGTTGGAGTACCCCTCACCTCGGCTCTGTCATCTGCTTTAGCTCTTACCCACACCATGTTAGCTTCTCCACTCACCCCTCACTGTACTACTGTAGTACATGATACCTGTGCCCTAGTTCCTATTCCGCATTGGCGTGTCTCCTTTCAGCCCATTCCACCATCCGCCAAGCAGCAGTTATCCACGCAGGTCTCCCACATCACGGCTATGCTACCAGCCGCTACAGGGGCAGCGTCAGAGCCTCTGCGGATATATGCAAGTCATGCCGGCACCTAAACTGGATGCCACTATTATCTTGCCACCAATGCTCATTTCTGTCCCCCGTCCCCCCCACCCACAGCCGACTTACATTGTGCTCGGCCAGTGCCCATTATTACGACCGTCGATGCCACTCTCATGTCCAAGGCTGCTAGCCAAGACCAGCACCAGCACACCCCTACTCACCCAGGTTTGGCTCATCCAACCACTTCTGAACTGCTTCCCATCCCCATTCCACCTGGAAGGGTGCCAGCCCCCTACTATGTACAAGTGCCTCCCCATGATGATGCTGATGTAATTTTGCCTGTGTCCATCGTTGAGCATATGCCCCCACATGATGATGCTGATGTAACTTTGCCTGTGTCCATCGTTGAGAATATGCCCCCACATGATGATGATGATGATGATGTAATTGTTCCTGTGTCCATCGTTGAGCTTATGCCCCCACATGATGATGATGATGCTGATGTAACTTTGCCTGTGTCCATCGTTGAGCATATGCCCCACATGATGATGCTGATGTAATTCTTCCTGTGTCCATCGTTGAGCTTATGCACCCACATGATGATGATGATGATGATGATGCTGATGTAACTTTGCCTGTTTCCATCGTTGAGCATATGCCCACACAGGATGATGCTGATGTAATTTTTCCTGTGTCCATCGTTGAGCTTATGCCCTCACATGATGTTGATGATGCTGATGTAACTTTGCCTGTGTCCATCGTTGAGCATATGCCCCACATGATGATGCTGATGTAACTTTGCCTGTTTCCATCGTTGAGCATATGCCCACACAGGATGATGCTGATGTAATTTTTCCTGTGTCCATCGTTGAGCTTATGCCCCCACATGATGATGATGATGATGCTGATGTAACTTTGCCTGTGTCCATCGTTGAGCATATGCCCCACATGATGATGCTGATGTAACTTTGCCTGTGTCCATCGTTGAGCATATGCCCCCACATGATGATGCTGATGTAATTTTGCCTGTGTCCATCGTTGAGCATATGCCCCCACAATTGTGATGCTGATGTAATTTTTCCTGTGTCCATCGTTGAGCTTATGCCCCCACATGATGATGCTGCTGATGTAATTTTTCCTGTGTTCATCGTTGAGCATGTGCCCCCACATGATGATGATGATGCTGATGTAACTTTTCCTGTGTCCATCGTTGAGCATATGCCCCCACATGATGATGATGATGATGATGATGCTGATGTAATTTTGCCTGTGTCCATCGTTGAGCATATGCCCCCACATGATGATGCTGATGTAACTTTGCCTGTGTCCATCGTTGAGCTTATGCCCCCACATGATGATGCTGATGTAACTTTGCCTGTGTCCATCGTTGAGCATATGCCCCCACATGATGATGCTGATGTAATTTTTCCTGTCCATCGTTGAGCATGTGCCCCCACATGATAATGATGATGATGCTGATGTAACTTTGCCTGTGTCCATCGTTGAGCATGTGCCCCCACATGATGATGATGATGATGTAACTTTGCCTGTGTCCATCGTTGAGCTTATGCCCCCACATGATGATGCTGATGTAACTTTGCCTGTGTCCATCGTTGAGCATATGCCCCCACATGATGATGCTGATGTAACTTTGCCTGTGTCCATCGTTGAGCATATGCCCCCACATGATGATGCTGCTGATGTAATTTTTCCTGTGTCCATCGTTGAGCAATTGCCCCCACATGATGATGATGATGCTGATGTAACTTTGCCTGTGTCCATCGTTGAGCATATGCCCCCACATGATGATGATGTAACTTTGCCTGTGTCCATCGTTGAGCATATGCCCCCACATGATGGTGCTGCTGATGTAATTTTTCCTGTGTCCATCGTTGAGCAATTGCCCCCACATGATGATGATGCTGATGTAACTTTGCCTGTGTCCATCGTTGAGCATATGCCCCCACATGATGATGATGATGCTGATGTAACTTTGCCTGTGTCCATCGTTGAGCATATGCCCCCACATGATGATGCTGATGTAACTTTGCCTGTGTCCATCGTTGAGCTTATGCCCCCACATGATGATGATGCTGATGTAACTTTGCCTGTGTCCATCGTTGAGCATATGCCCCCACATGATGATGCTGATGTAATTTTTCCTGTGTCCATCGTTGAGCATGTGCCCCCACATGATGATGATGTAACTTTGCCTGTGTCCATCGTTGAGCATGTGCCCCCACATGATGATGATGATGATGTAACTTTGCCTGTGTCCATCGTTGAGCATATGCCCCCACATGATGATGCTGATGTAACTTTGCCTGTGTCCATCGTTGAGCATATGCCCCCACATGATGATGCTGATGTAACTTTGCCTGTGTCCATCGTTGAGCAATTGCCCCCACATGATGATGATGATGCTGCTGATGTAACTTTGCCTGTGTCCATCGTTGAGCATATGCCCCCACATGATGATGATGTAACGTTGCCTGTGTCCATCGTTGAGCATATGCCCCCACATGATGATGCTGCTGATGTAATTTTTCCTGTGTCCATCGTTGAGCAATTGCCCCCACATGATGATGATGCTGATGTAACTTTGCCTGTGTCCATCAATGAGCATATGCCCCCACATGATGATGATGTAACGTTGCCTGTGTCCATCGTTGAGCATATGCCCCCACATGATGATGCTGATGTAATTTTTCCTGTGTCCATCGTTGAGCTTATGCCCCCACATGATGATGATGATGCTGATGTAACTTTGCCTGTGTCCATTGTTGAGCATATGCCCCCACATGATGATGCTGATGTAACTTTGCCTGTGTCCATCGTTGAGCATATGCCCCCACATGATGATGATGCTGCTGATGTAATTTTTCCTGTGTCCATCGTTGAGCAATTGCCCCCACATGATGATGATGATGCTGATGTAACTTTGCCTGTGTCCATCCTTGAGCATATGCCCCCACATGATGATGATGATGATGCTGATGTAACTTTGCCTGTGTCCATCGTTGAGCATATGCCCCCACATGATGATGATGATGTAACTTTGCCTGTGTCCATCGTTGAGCTTATGCCCCCACATGATGATGATGCTGATGTAACTTTGCCTGTGTCCATCGTCGAGCATATGCCCCCACATGATGATGATGATGGTGATGTAACTTTGCCTGTGTTATCGTTGAGCATATGCCCCCACATGATGATGCTGATGTAATTTTTCCTGTGTCCATCGTTGAGCATGTGCCCCCACATGATGATGTAACTTTGCCTGTGTCCATCGTTGAGCATGTGCCCCCACATGATGATGATGATGATGTAACTTTGCCTGTGTCCATCATTGAGCTTATGCCCCCACATGATGATGCAACTTTGCCTGTGTCCATCGTTGAGCTTATGCCCCCAATTGATGATGATGTAACTTTGCTTGTGTCCATCGTTGAGCATATGCCCCCACATGATGATGCTGATGTAACTTTGCCTGTGTCCATCGTTGAGCAATTGCCCCCACATGATGATGATGCTGATGTAACTTTGCCTGTGTCCATCGTTGAGCATATGCCCCCACATGATGATAATGTAACTTTGCCTGTGTCCATCGTTGAGCAATTGCCCCCACATGATGATGATGATGCTGCTGATGTAATTTTGCCTGTGTCCATCGTTGAGCATATGCCCCCACATGATGATGCTGATGTAATTTTTCCTGTGTCCATCGTTGAGCATATGCCCCCACATGATGATGCTGATGTAACTTTGCCTGTGTCCATCGTTGAGCATATGCCCCCCCATGATGATGCTGATGTAATTTTACCTGTGTCCATCGTTGAGCATATGCCCCCCCATGATGATGCTGATGTAATTTTTCCTGTGTCCATCGTTGAGCTTATGCCCCCACATGATGATGATGCTGATGTAACTTTGCCTGTGTCCATCGTTGAGCATATGCCCCCACATGATGATGCTAATGTAACTTTGCCTGTGTCCATCGTTGAGCATGTGCCCCCACATGATGATGATGATGTAACTTTGCCTGTGTCCATCGTTGAGCTTATGCCCCCACATGATGATGCTGATGTAACTTTGCCTGTGTCCATCGTTGAGCAATTGCCCCCACATGATGATGATGATGATGATGATGCTGATGTAACTTTGCCTGTGTCCATCGTTGAGCATATGCCCCCACATGATGATGATGATGATGTAATTTTTCCTGTGTCCATCGTTGAGCATATGCCCCCACATGATGATGCTGATGTAATTTTGCCTGTGTCCATCGTTGAGCATATGCCCCCCCATGATGATGCTGATGTAATTTTTCCTGTGTCCATCGTTGAGCATATGCCCCCCCATGATGATGATGCTGATGTAATTTTTCCTGTGTCCATCGTTGAGCTTATGCCCCCACATGATGATGCTGATGTAATTTTGCCTGTGTCCATTGTTGAGCTTATGCCCCCCATGATGATGCTGATGTAATTTTGCCTGTATCCATTGTTGAGCAAATGCCCCCCCATGATGATGCTGATGTAATTTTGCCTGTGTCCATCGTTGAGCATATGCCACCCCCCATGATGATGCTGATGTAATTTTGCCTGTGTCCATTGTTGAGCTTATGCCCCCCATGATGATGCTGATGTAATTTTGCCTGTGTCCATTGTTGAGCTTATGCCCCCCCATGATGATGCTGATGTAATTTTGCCTGTGTCCATCGTTGAGCATATGCCCCCCCATGATGATGCTGATGTAATTTTGCCTGTGTCCATTGTTGAGCTTATGCCCCCCATGATGATGCTGATGTAATTTTGCCTGTGTCCACTGTTGAGCTTATGCCCCCCCATGATGATGCTGATGTAATTTTGCCTGTGTCCATCGTTGAGCATATGCACCCGCATGATGATGCTTATGTAATTTTGCCTGTGGACCTCGCTGAACATATGCCCCCACATGGCGCTGTTTGGGCTTCACCGCATGTGCCTGTTACTCCTGCCCTGCCTGCTGAGCTTCATGACACCTGGGCCCCACCACCTAAAGGCCATCTTAAGTGTGCATTGGTTAATTCCCGTTCCCTCCCTGCCCATGCCTTAGACGTGCATGACCTTATCATCAGGGATAACCTCGACCGGCTCATACTTACGGAAACCTGCGTAAATGTAACATCTGGACCCGCTCTTACCCTTGCCATTCCAACTAGTTATACCATCTTTAGGCAAGACCGTACCCTCCACAGAGGCAGTGGGGTAGCTCTCATCTCCAAAGAGTCTATTTCAATCAGGAGGATTGACAGACAACTAGGCCATACTTCTGATTATCTTCTGCTCAAAATTAGCCTTGACCCTAATTGTATCATCTCTCTCAACATTGTTTATCGACCTCCAGGTCCAGTCTCAGACTTCCATGAAGCCTTGATACACACTCTCTCTCTGACAAATTGAAAAAAAACGTCTAAAGTTATGCTCTTGGGAGACCTCAATTTAGGTCTCAACGACCCTAATGATGCCTATGCAGCTGCCTTGACTAAAGCCCTATCCACCTTAGGGTTTTCTCAAGCAATCTCTGAGCCAACCCATTTTAAAGGTTGCACGCTGGATTGGGTCATCCATCACTACTCAGGTCACCGACATTACTCCCATACCATGGTCTGACCACCATTACATCCAATTCGACCTTAATGTATCGAACAAGCTTTCCAAGCGGGTGATCCCAATGTCGGCCGCATTCACGAGTGCACGTCAGCTCACCAAGGAAAAGATCATGCCCTACCTTAACGCGACTGCATTCCGGCCACCCTTCCCCAAAGACCCTGAAACTCTCGCAAGTGCGTTTTAAATTGCCCATCATCCAAGCTGTCAAGACCATTGCTCCACTCACCTTGAGAAAACCTAAGAGATCGAAGCACTCCAATGCATGGTTCTCTCAGGAGCTCCTTAACCTTCTCTCCAAGACATGGAAAGCTAATCCGAATGACATCTCTAAGCTAGCCTTTAAGGCTATCTCTATAGAGCATAAATCTGCTATAATCAAAGCCAAAGCCGCCTCTTTCAATACAAGGATAGCGAACTCTCAATCTGGGACGAAAGCCATTTTTGCTATTTTTAGAGAGCTGGAAAACCCTGACATCCCGCTTTCCACCCTCTGTAAAGATGAAAATTGGTATAACAACATTGAAACTGCCATGCTGGATAAACTAAACATCTTGCAAACAAAATCCTAGCTCATCAACGGGCTCTTACTCACCTCATAGCCATCCGTCACAGCAACCTTCCCCCAGGCACGACTGCTGATGAATCTCTGCCCTTTGACTTTCAGGACATGAGTGAACTTGAAGTTATCACTCTCTTCAATACTATTAAACCATCCAATTGCAAGGGTGAAGTCTGCCCTGCTCAGCTCATTAAGGACTGTGTCCCTACCCTTGCCCCCTTAATCACTGCCTTTATCAACTCATCCTTCCAGTCTGGCCATGTCCCTACCAGCCTTAAGGAAGCTTGGGTATGCCCTCTCCTTAAAAAACCCTCCCTCGACCCAACAGCCCCAGGGAATTACAGAGCCATCACCACCGTTCCTTTTTTACTAAAAATCCTGGACAAAGCAGCTTACCTGCAAGTCCAGAAATTCCTTGAAGACAACAGTCTCCTTGGCCTTCGTCAATCGGTCTTCCAGCCAAGACACGGCACAGAAACGGCTATTAGACTTGAAAAATCAAATGGATGATCTCAGAGATGCAGACAAACCTGTGCTCCTTCTGCTCCTTGATTTGTCCACCTCATTTGACTTGGTGGACCACAGGAAAGTACTCCGCCACCTCTCTACTGCGGCTAACTTCTCCTCCAGGCCTTGTGCTTGGGTCACCTTGCTTTTACAGGAAAGGGCTTTGAAAGTCTTCTCTGACTCAGCCTCCGCCACTCCAAGCACCTCAAATGTGAAGTCCCACAGGGTTCATGCATTGCGGCCCCCTTATATAACCTATTCATTAGGCCTCTATTTAACCTTCTAGACTCACTGGGCATTTTACACCAATTATGCGGATGATACCCAGGTGCTTATCCCCCTCTCAGGGAACTACAAGGCTGACTTGAACACCCTCAACTCATCTACTCAACCATCCAATCCTGGATGGCAGAAAATTGGCTATGCCTCAACACTGAGAAAACTGAACTTACCCTGGGTAAACTTGACAATCACTACAAATCCTTCACTATTGATAATTTACCTATTGCGGTGTCTCAAACTGTCAAGACTATAGGCATCTATCTTGATTCTAACCTTACCATGAACAGACAGGTGAATGCCATTGCCTCATCCTCTGCGTACTACTCCAAATTGCTTAATGGAGCCAGACCCTTCCTATCTCAACAAAACTGCCTCACCCTTGCTAGGGCTATAATTGGTTCAAGATTGGATTACTGCAACACCCTCCTTATAGGGACCTCTGGCAAGAACATCGCCAAACTGCAACTGGTACAAAGCAATGCCCTTGGGGCCACGACCGGGATTTCTAAAAAGGATCACATCTCTGAGGTTCTGAGGCAGGTCCATTGGCTCCGAGTTAAGGAGAGAATTTTCTTCAAAACCCTTGCCCTTGCGCATAAATGCATCCATGACCTGGCTCCTCCCTACTCGGTTCAATTAATGGCGAAGCCTACCTTATCTAGACGTACTGGGGAGGCCTACGCCAATAGGATTTCCGTGCCCAAGACCTGGAGAATTCGTGCAGCAGGCACCCGTTTCCCAACCATGGCTGCCTATCACTGGAATGCCCTTCCAACCCACATTAGGAATATTGACTCGCACATGCCTTCTGCAAAGCAATCAAAACCAGGTTGTTTGTATGATATATGAGCCTGTTCTAGCCACCTACTTTAGGGTGCCTTTGGCCATTTGGTGACATACTGTTTTGAACTTGCCTGATATTGCTCTGCTTATTAATGTTGTAACCATCTACTGTAATGTGTAACTAAGAAAACTATTGTGGGGCAGCTGTCAATGTAACCCTGAACCAAGCCTACTTACAATCACGTATAACAGCGCCTCGATGCCTTTGGGCTACAGCGTGTTCTACAAATATAAATAAATAACTTCCTTGGCCTAAAAGTTTCCTGTAGGCATTTCCTTCTCTCCCCCTGATACTGAAGGTATTATTGAGGATCAGGGAGATGGGTGCAGTGGTCAAACTGATAGCTCCTTTTCGGCCATGCAGGTGTTGGCTTCTACTCCTTTTGGACCTGGCTGATTCACCAGTATTTTTCTTTCAGAGATATGCGGTCCTTCAAACTCTAGGAACTGTCCGCTCCTGGAGGTAATAGAAATTGAGTAGGAGGGACTACAAAGGGAGGGGCTGTCCTGCAGAGTGGTGGAATATATTCAAAAGGATAAAAGACCATCTGCTTTGAAATCCTGTTCTGGGCACTGGGGGGCAGAGGGGTGCTTCAGATCTGTTGTGTAAAGAATTATTTACTAGCATCCTACTGTCTGGAACCCAGTGCTCTGCGGTTCCTGCAGGAAGGGATTAATCTGGGGCTGGCCATCTCCACATTAAGTGCCCAGTGGCAGTGATTAAAGCATTTTGGAGGTCAGCTGGGATGTGGCCAGTATACTTGTTCCTTGATGTCCATGCTTCTGAAGAGTGTTTCCGTATACAGATCTGTGTTCTGAGGGTCCCTCATTGGAGGAAGATTCTTTGAAGTGGTTGCCCATTAAGACAGCTTTTTTGGTAGCAATCACTTTGGCCAGCCAGAAGATTAGGCATAATATGTCCACTGTCGATATATTTGTTAATTCATGAATAATTTAATTCCTCGCTGTGATCCAGCATTTCTCACAAAAGGCTGCTTCCAAATTGCGCAGGAGGTGGTGTTCCCTGCTTTTTCCTAATCCTGTCTCTCCGGAGTGAGGGGAATGAGTCCCCTAAATGTTCGGAGGACGGTGCTGATTTATCTGGCTCGCTCAAGACCCTTCAGGAAAGTGGATCATCTTTTTGTCACCTTTTGGGGGACAGAGCCTGGGTTCAGAGCTTTGGTTCCTGGCATTAGTCAATGGGTGCGGGAAGCTATATCCTTGGCTTACCAGCCCTCTGGTACTCCTTCCCCTCTGGTAGTCCAGGGCAGATCCACAAGGGCAATGGCTGCCGTGAGGGGTCAGATATGTCAGACGGACAACTTTGTATAGGTCTTTCATAAGATAACTCAAAATGGGGTTTGACAACTGCCTCACTATCCTACCCTGACAAGGATGTACCTTCCTATCAAAATGAACTAAAGGAAACACTCTAAGGAATCTGCCCCTCCCACTGAAACATTCAACAACTTAACAAGGTAATGTATGGCAGTTCAAATATAACAGAAATAACAGTCATGTTCAAAATCTGATAACTATTTCTCCTTGCAACCTGGGTGAAGTCCCCTTCCCCAGATTCAAACAGGCTATTCAAATAACTGTTTAAAATAGGAAAGATACGTCTTGCAACAACGTTCTAATAAAGTTCTTCTTGCTCCAACAAGTCTTTCACTTGGCTTTGACCGACAGTTTAAAATGTTCAAGAAGTCTTTATCCCTCCACTTATGGCTGAGAGTTCCACACAACTTTTTCTTAGAAAACAAATATACTTCCACAGTTCATCTGTATCAACAAAAGTGTTCTTGTCATGGTTCCACAACAGTTCACAATATATTTTAGTAGTTCTTCCTCTTCTTCCTCCTCCTCCTCCTCTTCCTCCTCCTCTTCCTCCTCCAGGTTTACTACTACAAAGACCCTTACCCTGTAAGTATTTCTGTGATAAAGTTTTACTTCAGATACCTTAGCAAAGTGTCTTGACTTTCCACAAAATCAGTTATGACTACTTCTTCTGGGAACTAAAAAGTGTAGAGAGAGGTGGGCACCACAATGTTTTCATAAATATACTCGAACTGTAGCAAAAATGCTAACAAAGTTTTAAAGGCGCTACCAGACTTAATGATGACCCCTTGACACTAGGGTCCAAACAGTACAGAATAACCAAAAAGTTGGGTGTGCTCACCCAGCGATGTCCGGTGCTCTCAAAACACTTTGAGTTCTCGTAATATACAGAACCATGCACTGTGAATTAGAATGAGATATATTTGTTTCTTTTTCTTCCCTTGATAAAACTACAATGACAAGGCTCAGAAAATAAGGTACATCCTCACTTAATTTAACCTTCATCAGTAAAACACCAACTTAATGATTTTTATGATGCTTACGGTTATACTCTATTTTCTTTTTTTCCATGCTGAACTCGTCTATGAACAAATATGGTATGTACTTTATAATTTTTCTACAGTTGATTTTGTTTGTTTTATAAATTGGGATGTTATTGTAATATATGGCTTAATTGAAGTCCTGAAGATGGAGAATCACTCCGAAATGCATCAGCTTTCTAGCCTTATTTAGACCGAGGACCTGCTTTCTTATGAACCCCATGATGAAATAAATAGGTTATTTTACCATAACCATGAAATCATATGAAACACTCAATTCTTCTCTAGTAAATGCATACTAATAAGAACAAACTATTGGTAACAAGAAATTAAGAAATCCTATATAAAGAGAGTAACAAATAGCTCAATTTGGAGTATTTTTGAGCGCACCTGCCGTAGCTGGGTGAGCACACCCAACATTTTGCTTTTCTGTACTTCTGGGAAGACATGAAACACATTGGTGCTGTTTGTTACACATTTGTGATTACCTCATGCAATGCAGGTTATGCTGTTCTCCTCCTAATACTTTCTATCGGGAGGGCAGCTTTCCCGCCACTCTTGTCTTCCCCATCTTATTTTAACCAGGTCCTGATAATGGCTGCTTCTCACATGTTCTCTTCCTTGGTTTGGACAGTGCTTGCTTAGGTCAGTTCCAATTATTGCTTCTTTAACACTCTGGCAGTTGGGTTTATACACAACTTGCTTCTTAATTGCCCTCGCTTGGCTTTGGCAATGTTGGTTCTTATGGACTTGCTTTAATATTGCACTCTTGACTTTGGCAATTATTCTGACCTTGATAAGTACAATGATATCTTTGTCTGTCCCCAAAGTTCTTATTATTCTGCCACCTTGGCTTCTTAGTATCGGTTTGATATTCAAAGCGATTATCATTCTGCCACTTCTCTTGCTTTACATAAGTTTGGTATTCAAAAGGATTAAACCATGTCAGCAGACAATCACAGAGCTTTCCGGGGTCACGCAACACTAGTGAACATACCGAGTACCGCATACGCACGCGTCCGCTCGCTCTGCGACCTCCTGGTCTTCTGGTTCCTTTGGTTCTCTCAATCGGGTAAACTGTTTTATTCTGCTTTCCGCATCCCACACCGGTTGGAAAAGGAGTGCTCCGTTGCTCGCCTGCCACCAGAGCCCAACTTCAAATGAGGGAAACTTTGCAATGTAATGCTTCCCGCCGTACGATCTTTGCATTCATGGTCTTCAGGGGGATAGTTTTTAAACACACCACTTCCCACTGCACAACCTTTGCATTCAAGGCCTTGGAAGGTAGAGACCCTCTCAGAACCGGCATCTGCTCGACAAACAAAGGTGGCTCTTGCGTTTCTGCTGTCCTTGAACTCCTGCTGGAATAGCAGCGTGGTGTTACTGCAATCAATCCACTTCCCACTACTGCTCTCTATGGCCTGCACCTGAGGGGGCTTTTTATGCCTTCCAATCTTCATCAGGTGTGGGTCATTAGTACTGTTAGGGTGAAACTTGCAATACACTGCCTCTGCATCCCTCTTCTTCGTCCGAGTACTTTGGGCATTGTGGGTCTTGAAGTCCCCAGTGTGTAAATTACTCCTTTCAATGGGAATGCTATTTCTAATTTTACCAACTTCATTTCTATCCCTAATTATATCTAAAGGAGGATTGTAAGCAATTAATGAGTGGTTCTGCTTTACATAAGCATTCGAATTTTCAGAATATGAGACATTAATCATTCCCCTGTGAATCAAAGGAGCCTTTACCATCATAAATGTGGGTGACTTTGTTGAAGGGGGTTTATATAAATGATGATTTATGACAGCTTTCTCCACCTTCAGAATAATTAGCTTTGGGAAAGATAACCTCCCCAACAGCAAGCCATTAAATATGCTCCATCCCTGACATCTCTTCCTCTTTGGAAGATAAATACTGCGTCCCTCCCAACAGAGTCGTCCTGAGGCTGTAATCCTCCCGGCTAATACCACCCCCAGGGTCAGGATCAGGTAGCGGCTGCCGTACCCTCCCATGAGATCCTCATAGCACCAGCCCCAGGTTCAGGGTCAGGTAGCGGCTGCCGTCCCCTCCCATGTGATCCTCCCTCATATCACCACCCCCAGGGTCGGGATCAGGTAGTGGCTGCCTTCCCCTGGCCCCCTGGGAGGAGACTTTAGGCAGGGTCTTTGTGAGGGAGGACTCTGCAGGATTCATCACACTGCCTGCTTGTCACAGGCCCAGGGTGTATCTATTGATGACATTTGCAAGGATGCCACTTGGGCCAAGGCAAACATGTTTGTCCGGCACTATTGCCTAAATCTATACAGGGTGGCCTTGGCAGATTTTGACACTGGGCTACTGGGGGTTGGTACCCCATGAGTCCTCAATGATTTTTGCAGTTAATAAAGTGGTGCACATAACGTTGGTGGTTTGCGTGTTCCTTACCCCCATTCAACACATCCAGTTGGTATACCTCACAACTATGTACTGTGACGGGAAACGGGAACGTGGAGGTAATGTGGCTTTACTTGCAGGTAATCTTCATTACTCATAGTACAAATCACAAGTAAGTACTGTGGTGAGGAAGAGTAGGGTTAGGAGAAATTAAGATTACTGGTATGTAATTCCCACATTACTCTTCTCCCCACGTTACTGGTGGGATCCCACAGTAAATTTCAATTTCCAGCACTTATCCTCACACCTTACTGTGAGGAATCCAGAGAATTCCTCCCATCTCCTGGGGGGAACCACCCCCTTTGGGACGAGGGAGGTGAGCCTGTGACCCAATACCCTTCCTAGGGGACAGGGCAATCCGAATCCCATTGGAGGCGACCCCCACACCGGGACAAGGAATGCCCAAGAAAGGACTCCATTCCACCTCCCTTTACTTCCAAATACTCAATGTTTGTTGGTTAAATGGCATTGAACAGGGTAGTCGTATACATGGCTTCATTAAAGGGGATGGCTTGGTTTCTGACCTGTATTTTTTTACTGCCCTCTTGTGAGAACAAGGGCTAATGGGCATCTTCCATGTCCTTTCAAGGATGAAGCCAAATACTCCTAGACACCAGCAGCACCAGAGAGAGACAGCTGGAGAGCGAGACACACTGACCTGCGTGAACGTGCAGAGGAAGGAATCCCTGCCTCACAGGAAGAAGCAGAATGAGAGTTTGGAAAGCTTGCAGAATGCTGCCGCATGGTATAAGGCAGAGATTTCAGAGAGGCCAGGGCTGCTGAAGCGGACGGAAGCAAAAAGAAAACTAGAGCAGCAGGGTGACGCCCAGAGCCTGCTCGTCCCGAAAGCCGCAGAGAGAGGCCGACTTAAGCCAGGTCTGGGATGGACCCCGCCGGTGGAAGAGAGGTACGCGTTCTTAGACCAAGAGCGGATGAAGGGCAGTGAGGCTAGAGCAAAGCCCACATCTGGCTATGAATCTGTTTACCCCACGAAGGAGAGAATTGGTTGAAAAAGTTACATGCCCACGTAGGGCTGCAAAACTAAATATCACATGAAGGGGTGAAGAAACTGAGAAAAAGAAGGCTGAGAAAGCCAATATCCTATGCCAGGCTGAGTACGAGAGTACCCCCGAAGAGGGCGAGTGAAGAAAACGACCAAACTGGGCTGATCCGGCCCAAGAGTAGGAGGGCCCAGGGAGGAGTGAGCTCTGCTCAGGTCGGCTGAGACACCAGATTGTCTATGAGGGCCTGAGTGAAAGGATAAAGAAACCAGGGCTGGTGAAGCCCGTAGCCTACAGGACCCTAAGAAGGTGAACAATTCAGAAAGACTGAAGAGTGAACTTTGTTGCTATTGTGAATACTGACCTATCCAGTTCTGGAGATTTCCCAGGTGACTGAATAAAGCAAAGACTATGTTGACAGTCAGACTAGGACCTTGTTGCAACATAAAGGATAGCTGAGAGACATTTTTGTTTTGGAACTTTGATACTTAACCAAGAACTGAAAGATACTGGAGAAACTCTTTGGTGGGGTTCAGAAAAGCAGCCACTGCTAAATTAGTAAAAGGGGAAGTAACCCATCCTAATGTCAAGCTTAGGCTCTCCTTTCTTTGCTTCTTGTTGTAGGGGTTGGGCTGATAGATTAGAATTGATTTGGGCAGAGGACAGTGATCATTTGTGAGATACCCTGATAAGCACCCATTTTGTTATTTTCTAAAGTCAGGACCCCTTTATAAAATAACAGGAATAGAGGAGGATTTCTTTAATAAACTCAATTGTTGAACCATGTCCTCTGGTCCGTCTCATAACTCTGACATACCACGCTACCCAGTTTGTAAACCTCATTCCTTTTTGTAGTATGCATTTTCACTGCACTCTGGAATATAAAGGGAATATATTAAGAACTTAAGGGTCCATATCATTGTATGTGCATGGGCTGCGATTTCACTTGAATTAAGCATTAGTGGGATTTGTAATAATATAATTCAGCCTGTGACCTGAGGGCTCAGATGGTCTGTCCACAATCTTGATATCTGGTACACGTATCATAGCGTTGGTGGGGTCTCGTGCTGAAGCTGTAGGTAAGTAGGTTTTCTTGCGGTCAGTATACTTGCACTGAGAGTGTAGTCTTCAACTGTGCCCTTTTTAGTTTGGGTTATTAGGTGTTGCTTGCAACATCTATAAACCAAAACTATTGCTTTAGAGTACAGATAGGGAGGAATGGCATATGAGGATGGACATGCAACCTGTAGGTGTCGTTTGGTTATTTGCCCACCCATTGACAGCCCATGACCATGCTCAAACCTATGGCCATTCCCACCTAGTTCCAGCCCCTCCCCGCCTAAAACGCCTCCTCATGGGAACTCTTTGATCTCGCTTTAATCAAGTCTAACCATCAACATTTGCACTCAAAGCGCGTGCCAGTGTTTTTTCAAAGCAGTCTTCTGAGAGTTCATAATTTAATTGGTGTTGTAAACCAGCTACTGGTGCTTTCAGCCACTCGATTTATATGCACTCTGAAGTCCTGTTAATGGCAAGCATTGGTAAAGCCAACAGTTTTGGCTTGTGTATAAGTGTTAGGCATTTTTCAGGCACTCCTATTTGATGCCCAAGTACTTGCACCATTTGCACCGTCGGCCATAATATCCATGTTGGCATTGCCAATGCTTGTTTTCTTAGTCGCCACATGTTTTACGCTGGACTCAGCTCCACGCCTTTCCTTGCAAGGAGGACAGGAGATCACATGATGGGTTCCTGAGAGGGGACTGAAAGAGTTCTAAGGGATCTTCTCTTTATCTTATCCAGGATTCCATCACATAGCTGGTGCCCCTCCCACCCCGTCCTGCAGAGACCCCCGGCCCACTATAGAATGTCCCAGAAGGAACTATTACAGGCCTTGACCATGATCGCCTCAGCAGTTCTCTGATCAATCTGGAAGGTCACGGAAATCATTGAACACACTGCCATCCTCTTGCAACGTAGGATTGAGTTGCCACACCCATCTTACACCTTGATGCTCATTTGCCCCTCACCAGTTTACATACTATCATCTAACGATCTGAAAGTGATGCCGGGTTCACTAGAGGAACTGGCACACTTCATCTAGATCACAAAGTGTGGCATGTCTGCCGTGCAGGCCAGTAAAAAAGTGTAGGCATTCTCAATGCTCTGCTCTTCTCAACAAACCTTGAGTAGATAAGACTCACATCCATCCTTCCCACCCTCTTCTTTGGTCCTTCTTCTGCCCCAGAAAATGTAGAGTGCTGGCCTTCACCCAACAACTCCTGAATGATACGATTAGCACACACAAGAAATTCTAAGGCTGTGTGACCTCAACTGTGTAAAACAAAATTGATACAGTTGAATAAAAGAAAGGTTGGCAGGGATTGAAATTAAGGTTAGCTAATAGCCGGTCAAGTGGCACAGCGAGTACAGCGCTCGCTTTGACATCCGCGCAGAGCCTGCTAACGCAGGTTAGAATCCCGGCGGGGCCAAACTCAGCCTTTCATCCTTCCGAGGTCGATAAATGAGCACCACACACCGTGGGTAATAATAAGCAGCGCTCAGATACCTGAGGGTTTGTAGCGCTATATAAGTGCCAAATTATTATTATTATTATTATTAATGTGAGAAACCTGAGGGTATTCTCACTCCTACTCACCATGGACCCTCTATGCAGGTGGCCAGGAAAAGGCTATCGCTATTGGATCCTGACCCTGGTGGTGGACAAGCGAGGGAAGGCTGTGTGACCTCAACTGTGTAAAACAAAATTGATACAGTTGAATAAAAGAAAGGTTGGCAGGGATTGAAATTAAGGTAAGCTAATAGCCGGTCAAGTGGCACAGCGAGTACAGCGCTCGCTTTGACATCCGCGCAGAGCCTGCTAACGCAGGTTCGAATCCCGGCGGGGCCAAACTCAGCCTTTCATCCTTCCGAGGTCGATAAATGAGCACCACACACCGTGGGTAATAATAAGCAGCGCTCAGATACCTGAGGGTTTGTAGCGCTATATAAGTGCCAAATTATTATTATTATTATTATTAATGTGAGAAACCTGAGGGTATTCTCACTCCTACTCACCATGGACCCTCTATGCAGGTGGCCAGGAAAAGGCCATCGCTATTGGATCCTGACCCTGGTGGTGGACAAGCGAGGGAAGATCACCTGGGTGGAGGAGTGTAAAGACTGGAGGGGGTATCTGTACTCCTGCCCTCTATATGTCAGAGTAGAAGCACAGAGCACCCCAGCCAAGGTTCCCTATTGTGGTAGCAATGGACAAGCAACCAATGTTTATGCTCTGATGAGGTGATGCGGGCTGGTTCTTAAGTACAGTGTAGTCCCCAAGCCCCACAAAGGAATGTCCACACACTGTTATGTGCGAACACAGTTCTTTATATAAGAATAAGGTTCAAGATATATACATCAATTAATAAAACACACTGTGTACTCTGTAAATATTTGCCATATTAGAATTGCCAATGTCTATGTGGTGCCACACTTAGCTATTGACTCCTTTTTAAAATGCATCAACTGCTGACAGTTATAATGGCATACAAATCATACAGTAATGTCTAGCAGCATAGATCATAGGAAGGAAGACCAGTTGGGTTAAACGACGGCAGAATGCTGACCCCCCCCCTACCTAGAGGCAGTTCTGCGTAGGGATCCCCCCCACCTGGGAAACCTGTAATAAAGAGTATTAACAAGCCCAGTCCATTTATGTTTAAATAGTCTTGTTTCCTGGTTAAAATGTTCAACCACCCCAATGTACCTGAGATAGAAGAGTTTCTTCGAAGGTCCGTGGACTGATCCCTCGAGAGTGGACTCCCTTTAAAGCAGGCACCACAGGGCGTCGAGATTCCTTGAAGAAATGTGAACACTTGCGTCGAGACTGCAGCTTCGACCTTCGAGGTGCTGTTCGACTATCGTTCGCGGAAGTCATGTGAAGATGAGGCGTGTGGTCCACCTCGCTGCAAAGAGTTTGGCACCGCAAAGAAGACTCCGCAGCAGGCATCGGGATAGCTTCGGTGATCAGGACTCGACCAGGGGCTCGACTTCGGATCTTCACTTGTCGGCGTCTTTGTGGATTTCGGGTGGCGGGAAACCCACCAGCGGACTTTCCTCAGTCGTCGACAACCTCGACTTTCTTTGGTGTGACAAAGCGGTCGACGGTGATGGTTCAATGTTTTTAGACAAGGCGGAGCGTTGTGGCTTCGGTGGTCGAGCAGCACTGTGTCAAGCTCTCCCCCCTTCTGGGCAACACGACTGGCTTCCAGCGGTAGAGGAAATCCTCCGAACCCCGGTTGACAGCAATGGACTTCGGTGGCCTCAATGCCTGGGTGCTTTACTTCAAGATACTTGTTGAAACCCTTCTCCGGTCGACAGCCTTTCGAAACTGGCTTTCAGGGTACCTCGATGATCAGTTTCTGCACAATGTTCCCTCGTAGTTCAGGGAGAGGTCTCGTAGCCGGATCCTCTCTCGGATCAGTTCTCGACAGCTTTTAGATTTGGTCAAAGGAAAGCAGCAATAATTCTTCTTCCAGCTGGGCTTCAAGGATAAGCAGTTTCAAGTTTCAGCTTCTGAACAAATTGGCAACTGCGAGGTTCCCAGCTGCACCCATCTTTCTCTCACTCACTCTGCTGAGCGAAGCTCAGTCAGCCAATCAGACAGAAGGGCATTCATCCAGGCAGGCACCCAATCAGGCTCACAGGCACAGGCCATTCACATCCACCCAGACACCTATAACAAGGAATGTGGATTAGGACAAGCACCCAGTCTTTCAGCACACCCCACTGCATTCATGACAGTTTCAGGCAGGGCTGTCTCATTCATTGTGTGTCACACACAGAAACTAGCCACCCATAACATAGAATAGAATACCATATATGGTTCTTCCACCCAACAGCCAGTCAAGGGAAGGGACAGAGTCGGGGCTTCCCAGAACCTTTGGAAAACAAGGCAACGGGCAATGGAAAGCAAGAGGCCCCAGGGGTTTCTTGTCTCCTATCAGGAATCCACTGTTTCCTATGGCAGTGCCTGGGTATCCCAAAACGGAGGATACTCCTAGCACGTGTCAAATTCAGCATGTAGCTACCAACAGCCCACACCCTGCTCCGTGGGCCACCAGAGGTGCCCAAAAACATATGCTAGGGATACAGGGTTTTATCCCCACCCATGGGTGTCATAAGGGTATCCCAAGGGGCTCTGCTCACCACAACCAAATAGAGGAAGAGCTGCACTGCCAGGAGTCCCACTGGACTCCTGCGCAGAAATCAACACGGAACACACATGATAGTGCAGGACAAGGACATGGAGGCCCTGTCCCTCCAATGCATTTCCGGCAGCATCACAAGGACCCTTGGGGTTTGGGAGTGAGGTACCTTTTGGGAAAGACATGGTATCCCCCTCATCCTCAGGATAACCACCCTAATCTTCATATGGGTCATCATAAATGCGTTCCACTTCTCTCCCTCTTTAAAATGCATGACCGTACTGAGACGAGGAAGATGTCATGATGCCTACCCCCGGGCATCCAGACCAAGTCCATCAACCCCGGAAGCAGGCATCATGTTACCCAGAGAAAGCCCAGCAACCCCTGTTAGGGGCTATATGGGTACAGTCCTGGTGTCTATGGCGCCAGGCTCATATGGGGCATTAATTTTTTAACACGTCGCATCGCCAGCAGCACTGCCGCGCCATACTCACCGTTCCTCGCAGCATCTCTACGGTCCGGCGCAGTCCCCATCATTACATTGCCGCATTCCAGCACCTAAGCGGGACAAGAAAACAACAAGGTGAGCCGAGGGAACAAACGAGGACAATCTCTTGCCACCATATACTTACCTGATTTTACCGCCAGAGGTATTATTCACCAGCACGCCAAATCTTCTTATGCCGCACCTGTAAGAAAAGAGACAGCAGCGAGTTAAACTTTGGCGTCATTTAACGGACAGTGTGGGATAACACAGACTCTTACCTGAACGCTTTCAGCTGCCACAGAACTATCTTCTTTTGGGTCTAAGCTGCAAGATAAACAAAGGAATTGGACAAGAGTGATTATTCAGATATTTTTGAACTCTTAAGAACTATATACTTACGGTCCTTCGCCAGGAGGTTTGGAGCCAAGATTTGTCTAGAACTCGTCCAATATCCTTAAGCCAGTGAAGTAACTGGCCATCAACGCTCCCCTGCGTTCCTTGAAGGATGGAGAGCTCATCATTCAAAACTATAAAGTGAGCTTTGTGAACGGGAATATCAGAGGTGATAAATGGGGACGTAGTGAGGGGCTATTACTCAACTCCACGGGTGGCTAATTCCCTTTCTCCGCGTTTAGGAGACTAGTTCTACGGGTCAAGCAGACAAAGCTAGGTGGGCCAGTCCAGTCAGTCATCTCTGCACTAAGCATCACCTTGGTGGAGACCGTGGTTGTCCAGTTCCGCTCAACACCCCTGTGGGAACGAGGTGAGCATAACAGAAGATCCAACTAGGAGTCATGAGGATTACCTCCCATTCAAATACTGGGACGAAGAAGAGGCCTGCAGGTCAGGCATGCCCCCATAATTGATTTAGCTGTTGTCCGGCAAGGCAAGCCCTTAACTTAAACCTGCAGCCTATTAGTAAAGCTCGGGTATATAAAAAGGGTAACTGCAAAGCATTAGAACTGAGGCAGAAGCCAAAGCAAGAGGACTAGAGTGGA
This sequence comes from Ambystoma mexicanum, assembly GCF_040938575.1. Lineage (NCBI taxonomy): Eukaryota > Metazoa > Chordata > Amphibia > Caudata > Ambystomatidae > Ambystoma > Ambystoma mexicanum. Next base: position 1,335,549,541 of record NC_090933.1, on the reverse strand, counting down.
AGCTGTCCAGGAAAATAAGCTGAGAAGCCAATACCCCATAAGAAGTCCTGGGAATCCCGTTCGAGGTTGTATGCAGATCAGAGGTTCCCCCAATTGGCCAGGCGAACTGCAGGTGCTGCAGAAAGGCAGAACAGCCAGCGATTGTATTGCAGAGCACCTGGCTGTTTGGCTGGCCCCTGGAAATCGAAAGCAGAAAGGAGGTGCCTAGACGGGGTAAGTGTGTGGGACACTTGCTATACCCGGGGCGCTGTAAGAACACCTTGACCAGGGAACTTCTCTATGTTAACAAGGAAGAATGCTGCTGAGAAATTAAGAAAGCCAATGGTGATAAACATCAGACTTGGGGAAGGGACTTTGTGTTGTACAAGTTCATCTGAAAGACCGGGGCCTCAAGGATACTGTCTTTTTATATGAACATTACGCTTGGGAAAGGGAGCCCTACATTTTGGTGTCCTGGAACTGAATTTCCTTGGAACTGTGTTGAATTTGGGGAAGAGCACCTTAAACTTTATAAACTGTATTTCATCTGATGCCAACAGGAAGAGAAATTGAGCTTTGTGGTGAACTTATTGACATTTGGGAGAGAAAGCTGACGAATAAGCCAGAGCTTGAAGTTGCTCAGAACTTTGTTTGGAACACTATTTTAAGTTATAGTTGATGTCCCTAGACGTTATGTGGTGTTAGTTGCTAGGGCAATTACAGGATTTGGACACAGACAGACTCTTATGCTGAACTTACTAACATTGATGATCCTTTGTTTTCTTTAGGTAGGGAAATCCACCTTAGTATAGGGCAAGTTAGGCCTTAATCCATACTGACATCTTCTTTAATAAAAGATTGTTCAACTTTGAATGTGTTGTCTGTGTCTCCTTCCCTGATGCCAACCTCATAATAAGCAGGCGTTAAAAGCAGCTCCTGGGTATCCAGCATTACCCAGGAGCTACTGCTGGATGGATAAGGAGGAGCTAAAAGCGGCTCCTGGGTATCCAGCATTACCCAGTGACCAGGAGTTGGCACTGGAGAAGCAGGAGCTAATAGTAGCTCCTGGGTATCCAGCATTGACCAGTGACCAGGAGCTATCCGTGGAGAAGCAGGAGCTAAAAGCAGCTCCTGGGTATCCAGCATTGACCAGTGACCAGAAGCTAGCACTGGAGAAGCAGGAGCTAAAAGCAGCTCCTGGGTATCCAGCATTGCCCAGTGACTAGGGGCCAGCACTGGAGAAGCAGGAGCTAAAAGCAGCTCCTGGGTATCCAGCATTACCCAGTGCCCAGGAGCCAGCACTGGAGAAGCAGGAGCTAAAAGCAGCTCCTGGGTATCCAGCATTACCCAGTGACCAGGAGCCAGCACTGGAGAAGCAGGAGCTAAAAGCAGCTCCTGGGTATCCAGCATTACCCAGTGACCAGGGGCCAGCACTGGAGAAGCAGGAGCTAAAAGCAGCTCCTGGGTATCCAGCATTACCCAGTGACCAGCAGCCAGCACTGGAGTAGCAGGAGCTAAAAGCAGCTCCTGGGTATCCAGCATTACCCAGTGACCAGGAGCCAGCACTGGAGAAGCAGGAGCTAAAAGCAGCTCCTGGGTATCCAGCATTACCCAGTGACCAGGAGCTAGGACTGGAGAAGCAGGAGATAAAAGCAGCTCCTGGGTATCCAGCATTCACCAGTGACCAGGAGCTAGCACTGGAGAAGCAGGAGCTAAAAGCAGCTCCTGGGTATCCAGCATTACCCAGTGACCAGGAGCTAGCACTGGTGAATGAGGAGCTAGTACATAGCGCTCGGCAAATATAACTTCAACATAAAATCCAAATGTTGCATTTTGCTTATTTTTATGACCCCCTTGTCCTTTAAATGTTATAAAGATGTGTCCTAATGCTTATTTATAGAATGCCCCAAATGCACAGAGTTAAATACCCATAGGTGTTTTTGTTTGGCATCAGTAGCTCCTGGTAGCTGTTGATGTGAAGCTAATCAGTCTTCTAGGCTACAAGCAGGCGCTAAATAGCTCCCAGCTAGCCTCCATTTCGAACGCTGCTTTTCTTTCTGCTGCATAACGTTAGGAGGCTTTTGACTCATTCCACTTGTCTAAATACATAGAAAGAGGTCTTATGGTTACAAAGCTGTCCAATTCTGTATTCCACAGCCCATTACTTCAATTCCATGTCATTCTCTTTATGCCTCTTAATCTTTAGGCTGTAACATGCGAGTCCTCTTCTATTTGAAACCTTTTCTGTGCCCAATATTTTATAAAAACGTGCCCTTTAATAGTCCTGAAAATATGCAATGATAGTTCGATCTTTTATTTTTTTTTCTATTCCCTTCTCTAATTCATACCAATTTGCTACTCCAACAATTCTGAGATCATACTGTGGCGCTCCTGGCCTATTGCCCGCAATCTAAAGATAGCAGGCACAGAAGACCGGTAACGGAAGGCAGAGAAACCCCAAGCTCTAGCCCTGCCCCACGACGCACCCAAGTGCATGCAGGCGCTGACGGGCCTGGCCACCGAGCTCCACGGAAGACGACAGCGTGAAGTGGGAAGTGAGTGAGTGTTTGTGTGTGTATGCATGTATGTCTGTGTGTGTATGCATGTATGTATGTGTCTGGGTAGATGTGATGTGACGTTTGGGGCTTTAGGGGGATGAAACCTCTGAATAAAAGTAAATCCCATCCCACGGGTGGACGAGGAGGTGGGAAGGGGTCAGGGTATGTGGGTAAAACCACTGCAATGGCTATTTTCCCACTTGTTGAAGGGTGCACCAAATGGGCCTAATGAGTGCAGCCTTTTTAGTATGCGGCCTTCAGCGGGTGGTAAATTGACATAGGACCGTCTGTGGAGACTTGTACATGTCATACAATTTCTGTATACCACAGCATTCTGGCAGCTAACATGTTTGTGTTGTGGGATTCAGTCACTTCTCCCCAGAAGGGTGCCTTTTCTAGGGAGGTGAGCCCGCTACACTATAATCCCCCTAGGGGTGGCGGTAGGCAGCACCTCACAGGGAAAGACTCCCCTTTGGGGGACAAGGATTCCCGACCCGCAGAGGAACTCCCTCTCTTCTAGAATAGTATCATCAGAACTCCGTAGACATCCATCAAACCAAGCCTCTGTTTGTTATTGTTACATAAGACCCAAGATCCAAACTGAGGAACAAGGTAGTAAAACTACCATGAAGAAGAATAATGCTGGGCGAGTATTGGTGATTAGTGATTACACAATGGTTGGGAACCAACACTACTGTGACAAATGATGAACAAACGATGAAGAGTGACCAACCGAAAAAAAGAATGGACTATAATCCTCTGCTGGTATGGACCCAGCAGGCGATTATAAAAGGAGAAAATGTACTACTGTTCATTAGAAGTGAAACCCAGGAGTTTCAAATCAGCCGAGCCGAGAGTGCTGAGAGAGACCGGGAGATCCTCTGTCAGGAGGAAACCACAAGTTGCTGTGGGCAAGAAGAACAAAGGTAGCCGAAAGCCAGAGAGAGAGTGGGATGAAAACCCCAGAAGGAGAAGCGAGTCGAGCAGTGGCGTGACCCAGGAGATGTGGACTGTTCTGGCAACAACGCTGAGACCGCTGGAGCACTGCTGTCGCAAAGCAGCGGAGAAGAAACAGAAAGAGCGGGAGAGAGAACCAAAGCTATCCTGACAACAAAGGAAATCCCTATTCTGCGAGCTTCCCGGTGACGCCAATCTGTAGAAAGCAAGGTTACAGGAATGGCGGGAGCATAGAGGGAAGACGGGGATCCAGATTACCCTCAGCTCGTCCCAGTGAGCGGCCTAAAAGCGAGGAGAATGAGAAATACTCTGGGACTCAGCCTACACGTCCCAGTGAGCGGCCTAAAAGCGAGGAGAATGAGAAATACTCTGGGACTCGGCCTACACGTCCCAGTGAGCGGCCTAAAAGCGAGGAGAATGAGAAATACTCTGGGACTCGGCCTACACGTCCCAGTGAGCGGCCTAAAAGTGAGGAGAATGAGCAATACTCTGGGACTCAGCCTACACATCCCAGTGAGCGGCCTAAAAGTGAGGAGAATGAGCAATACTCTGGGACTCAGCCTACACATCCCAGTGAGCGACCTAAAACTAAGAAGAATGTGAAACACTCGAAGACTCAGCATACTTACCCAGTGAGTGCTACGAAACTGAGGTAGAAACAGTATGAAACTTCTATTACTCGTCTCAGCAATATAAGAACGGGACAAGAGAATAAGGTTAACTATTGGATCTGCAATAAATATCTCAAGGAAAAAGAGATGGAAACAGAGGAGGAGGAACAAGATGTTGAATGTCTTATTTATAAGGATTTAAAGACCTATAGAAACCCAGAGGATAGGAACCACATAAAGAGGGATTCAGTATCCCTAGTAATCTCAGGGAAGGAGAGACTTTAAGAGACACTTAAAGACATTTACATGAATTTCCAAAGCCCATAACCTTGAGTAGCAGAGGCCTACACAGAGAACAAATAGCAGAGCCAAAGACTTGGAAAAGTCTCCTACAGGAACTAAATAAGTTAATCTAAGACTTAGCTAAAAAGTATCTCAAAATTATATTCTAAGGCTGAAGAAGCCTGACCAGGAGAAAGGAATCATTATTGTGGTCCTTTGCTATTTTTGCTCAATATTGGCTACTAAGGCTGAACAAGCCTATCCAGGAAAATGCAGTCATTCTCCTAGTCTTTAGTTATTGTTGTCTTGGTAGTAGGGACAGAGCAGTGTAGCGTTGAACGGATGACAAACTTCACAACAGACAACGAGCACCTTAGTTTGGCTAGGCTGGGAAATCCATAGATTAGGCATAGTGACGGCTTTTGCACTTTTTATTTTAATAAAGGAAAGTCAAATTGCCAGAAACTGGTCCGTCTCCTTCCGACCTACCACAGTATACTGAGCTGTCACAGATGGGGTAACTATTGAAACAGCACACCCCTCGGACTGACATGGTTATATTCACAGTACATCTTCTCTGTTAAACAGCCCCAGCCTTTACAATGCATTCCACTGCTCTCTTCCCTTGAGACTCTTGATGTTCTAAGTGTGAAGGAATGCTAGCTGCAAGGATGAAATAGCCTGGGCTTTTTTTTGTTTTAGCAATGAAATGATGCTGGTAATTCTGTCTCTGAAAGTGGGCTCTGCCAATGTGATCCACTTCCTTAATGCTTTATGCCAAAAAGCATAATGCCCACATGTACTTTTCTGTGACCATCTCTTGACCTTCCCAGCAGTGGCACCAGGGGTAGGTTCAGCGTTGCATGTGTATTCTTAGTGTGAAGGAATGAAGCACAGCTGCTGGCACCCAAACATCGAACAGAGAGAAGTAGCTTTTTAACTGTATGCACCTCTGGTTCATAAACTCATATACTTGAATACCTCGGAAGTCTAGTGGCAGTTGTTAAAAACGTAATATAACCCATGTATAGTTTTGACATGGTGAATATTGCAAATACACTATTATACAGACACAAGCAGGTGATATCATTTATGGTCTGATTGGTGAACAGCGATTCATTTGTGACGGTCCTGGTATGTATTAAGCTGTCTGGGATGGGTGTTCTCAACAACATTGATGGGTCCAGCTCTGGAACCCCACTCTTTGATCCCTCACGAGAAAGGTCCCCATCCTCCAGTGAATATGACGACTCCCTGGGGGTTTTCCTGGAAACCAGTGCATCAAGGACTGTTCTTTCATTACAATGGCCACCACAGACCAGGGTGCTGAATACTGGAGACCTTTAGATATGGGCAGACAGAGTATTAGGCAGAGTTGGAATAGCTGAGGAGAGAGCTTCAGTCCTCCGAGGGGTCTCGCCATCTTTGAATTTGCTAGGACCCCCAAACATCTGCTACCCCACCCACCCCACTTCCTGCAGACAAGTGGGTATGACTGACAACAGCAGGCAAAGGACACTTGTTACAGCAGATAGAATTGGACACTTAACAGGCTTGCTGTGGAACAATCTGTGGTTGTATTTTGCCTACAAGTTTAGGGGAAGGAAGTGGAGTCTACTTAGTGGAGTCATTTTTGGAATTTGCCTGGAAGTACAGACTTCTCCCGAGTATTCTGATATGGAGGATAAGGACCATGTCTCCAAGGAAAGGAGCAAATCGCCCACGCATTCCAGGGGAAATTTGGCTTGACTGATGGTTGGACCAATGCCTGTCTGCCTGCTCGGATACTGGTACCCAGTTACAACACCAACCTCATTCTGTCGCTTTACTCCCATCTTCACAGGATCTCCTAGACCTTCATTGCCAAGCTGGCTATTCCTTTTTCTGGTTCCTTCTTTTCATCCATAGCCACTGACAGTTGATCACCACTCCATCTCTTCTTATTCTCTCCCTCTGCTTCCACGCCACTGCCCTTGACTGTATAACCTGGCTGACCGCTCCTTGCCCATCCCTTGGACATGGAAGCCTCCTTTGCCATTCCCCGTAAATTGGAGTCTCCTCTGAAACTTAAAATCGCATCTCCAACCATTTTGCCGCCATCCATCACTAGTTGGTGCTCCACTCTCTGATCTGATTCTCATCCCTTCTTAAACCGTGGATATCTCCGCTCTTACCCCGATTTAGAAGTCTATCCCGTCCCCTCTTGCTTGTCGTTTGCTCTCAACTTCTTCTACCCACTCCTCAAGGCTATCTTTGATGGCAATCCCAAAATACACCCTTACATTACTGCTACTGCCACAGCAGCTAGGCGAAAGCCTGCTAAACATTCTCAAAATACATCCCCAGCTCATTTATCTCTACACAAAACCCTTCATTTCCATTGTAGTACTCTGCATGTGGTACTATTTCTCCGGCTTTCCCAGGGCGACATCCTTTTATCCTCCTCTACAAGTTTCTGAAAATGTCCACCTGTTCACTTTTTCAACTGCTGCCATTATTCACCCACCTTCACTATTGCATACAATGGCTCTCCATGAAATATCTCCCCTAATCTATGAATCTATTCCTAGACTACCTTTCCTAGGTAACTCCTGATACTTTCCTCCTTGCACTCTGTGGTCTAAGGTCCTACTCCATCCCGCTTTTCCCACCTGCATTATGTCCAGCTTCCACCCCTTTACCTTCCTTGCTCTCTACCACTGGGAGTCTCCACCCCAAGAATACAGTCACTATATAAACCTTCACCATTCCTCCGTAGATGCAAATCTGATCTCTAGAAGTCACACCGATTTGGTGTTACAATTCTGGCTCCTGTGATCATGTACTGTGACAAATCGAGGGAATTCGTCCCTTCTCCCCCGTGTGAGGATAGGGAGGGGAGCCTGCTTCACAATACCCTCCCTAGGAGTAGAGGCAAATGGGATCTCACTGAGAGACTTCCCCTTTGGGGACAAGGACTCCCTTTCCCATGAGGAACATCCTAGAGACATCCACCTTATGGCTTACATGGCGTGTTGTACAACATCAGAGACTTTTAAATCTCCTGACTTGGATGAAGAAAATTGGAATAGAGGCCAAGATCTTACTGGAAATGAGCATGTACCTTTAAGTCAGAGAGTCTCGGGTACTGCGACAACGAGGTTAAATAATGGACACGCTATGTGCCTAAGAGAGGGAGGCAGTCAGCACACGACAAGCCAGCGAGTTTGAAATTCAACTGAAGAGCGAAATAGGGACGCCGAGTGAAGACGGAAAGAGAGAGGTTGGAACACTAGAGCTACGGCATCAGCCCAACACGAGAAGCCCTAGGCAGGGAAACAGAGAGAGAAGCTCTGGGACGGAGAGAGAGAGAGAGAGGAGGAGGAAGAGGAGGTGGAGGAGGAGGAGGGAGGAGGAGGAGGAGGAGGGAGGGAGGGAGGGAGAGAGAGAGAGAGAGAGAGAGTGAGAGAGGGAGGGAACAAAAGAGGAAAGAAAACACACCACTGCCATAGTCGGACATGAGAAAATTGAACAGGCAGAAACAGGCAAAGCACCAACACAAACCGAGAAGTCCATGGGGCAGGAGCCCGAATGGAGGTGGTGGCGAGACCATAGAAACCTGTGGTGGACTATAGGCCCCTCTAATATCGCTGATATCACCATGCAAATAAGGACCTAGCGTGCCCCCCCCCCATCCTTGTTAATGGACAAGAATATCGAAGAGAGGAAAAAGAGCTGAAAGAGAAGCATAAGGCCGCCAGGCGGGCGGCGGTGATCTGAGCACAGCTTCAGAAGTAAAAAGGCTCCCTGAAACACTTCCCCCTCCAAATAAGAGGTAACAGGGATAGCGGGCTGCCAAGTGAGGATCCATGTATTAAGCAAATAACACATCTCAGTAAAAATTATGAGAAAAATTCTCCCTTTGGGGAAATGAGCTATGGAGCTATATACGGACAATAATACCTAGGTAAAGGAGGCGAGTCACAAATACAACACCAAGAGAGTCTAAAAAGGAGAAATTACAAGGAATCACAGTTTCAAGAAAACGGACCATTGAAGCGAAATAAAAAGCAAACGGACAAAAGCAAATCTAGCCACAATTGGCCACGAGAGAAAGGTTATTCTGACATAAACCAGAAGAGGTTATCAAAGAGAAGGGAAAACTACAATCCACCCTTCAAGGGTTACAAACACTATAGATATATCCAGAGACAATGTAAAGATGACCTATTATTGAAGACCCTTACAAACCGGTACTAAGAAGTACCTTCAAGAGATGGGAGTTATTGTCCTCTTCGAAGTTAGTTGATGTAGTGATAGGTTTGCTTTTGGATAGCGGGCTGTGTTCCTTTTGGACATGCACGACTGACGGACTAGCAGCTTAGTTAGAAAATAGGCAGGGATCCCCCGTAGAGGTAGGGAAAGATGGACCGTATGTTGCTTTAATACAAATATTGTAAACCAAGTCCATAAAGTGTCGGCGTCGTCCTTATGACCCGCCACAGTACCTCACTCCCACATATACAATTGTAACTTGCTTTAGCGCCTCATAATGCCAGTCTGTATTGTCCGCATGTCATCTCACCACTGCGGCGTGCCAGAACAGTCCACATCTCCTGGGTCACGCCACTGCTCGACTCCTTCTGGCGTATCTTAATTAATATTTCAATTATTTTTTTTCTTGTTAAGTTCCCGAAACTGGAAATATGTACCTGCAGTTGCTACTTCCGCACAGTGCTTCTGTTTGATGCACAGTTTTTTTTAAAAAAAAATACAAATCCTAATACTGCACAATGTGTTTTAATTGCAAAATGAATTGGTGGGCTGTGTTCCAATCAATTTGAAGAGTAACACCTGCGTTGCTGTTGATCAACAGTGTCTTGTCTAGTTATGCCCTCCAAGAGACCTAAACTGTGGTTTGTGGGGTGGCTGCATCCCTGGACAGGGACATAAGGGCCTGCCTGTTATAGGACTCCAGATGGGATGCTGCCATTATGTTGGGTTTGTAAACTGCTTGAATCATTGATACCTTTTGTGGTAGCAGTACTAAAATGAATGCATTTTGGGACAGGGCTGTTCTTTGCCAATAATGCCCCCTTTTCCACATCTATTGTATGTGGTGGGTTGAGGCAGGATTCACACAGAGGGTAAAATGACCTCATACTAGCTAACAGGATCCATGTGAGACATCAGAGATCATTGCCTGTAATCCCAGGATCCCGATTCGGGATATATTATGTCATATCACCTGGGAGTGAATGCAAAGGGTCTTCTAAGCGATGGCTATCTTTGCTCAGAAATGTTACATTATTGTGCTGTTGAACATCCTGTTGTTGTGCCTCTGTAACCTTGTTGGCTAATCCTGTTTGTCTCTTATGCACTGTGCTGCTAATAAACTGCCTCCCTCTTGTGAATACCAAAAAAGCGCTGCAGTCTTTCATCCAGCGCATTTGCCATAGCGCCACTATCTTCAGTAAATGGTGGCCTTTGCATGCAGTCAGCCCGAATAAGACCCTGGGACCTGCCTTCTGGGGAATAGCCTGAGCAGTCCAGGCCATGTCAAGACTCCAATGTGAGCATTAGCTCACTTACATATGGCGAGATTCCTGAGGCCTCCTTGCCTTCCCTTTGTCGCTAGTTTTAACACCATTCTATTTGCTCCTTAGAAAACTGTAAACTACGTGTATCGCTTGGACGTGAGTTGGCCTAAGTATCCAGAACTCTTCAGTGGGCAGACATTTGCTGTTGCTGTTGACCCACATCTCAATCTGGTGTACGTTGCTCAAGTAAGTGTTTCATTGTTTCCTTCCTTGTTATCATATAACCGTGCCATCTGAAGTTTTTCCTGAATTGGCTTCTTGCTTCTACTTGTCTTGTTGGGAACTCGAAGGCACACACCTTTTGAAATGCCCTACCACACTATTCATATTTGCTCAGCGTTTGCACTCTAATTTTGCTGTTTTTTAAATGGTAAAATACTATTTTAATCCATTAAAATATAAAGATGGAACGGCAAGCTAATGTTTTAACAAATGTGCTGGTTTTTCTATTGCCTTTATTTGGTTGTCTCTGCGTGGGCCCAAAGATAGGCAAAGACATCAGAGCCGCCATACATTGCAGACATCAGTGCCGCCATACGTTACATGCAATATCAGTGTTTCTGAGCAGCACAACCACTAGACCAGCTCCTCAGTCTTAATTTAGCATGAAGCCAATTTGCTCTTACCATGACACCATGCAAACGGAAGACGTCAGCAGGTCTCCTCCATTGATATGATATGATATTTATAACACGCTTAATACCCAGAGGTATCTAAGCGTGGACCCAGGGATCGCACCTCTGGTGTTCGGTGTCGTCTTGCTTCCAAGGTGAGCATGTTGCTGCTGAGCTATCCTCCCGAGACCTTGCAAGCATCAGGGAAACAGAAGACGTCAGCAGGTCTCCTCCATTGATATGATATGATATTTATAACACGCTTAATACTCAGAGGTATCTAAGCGTGGACCCAGGGATCGCACCTGTGGTGTTCGGTGTCGTCTTGCTTCCAAGGTGAGCATGTTGCTGCTGAGCTATCCTCCCGAGACCTTGCAAGCATCAGGGAAACAGAAGACGTCAGCAGGTCTCCTCCATTGATATGATATATGATATGATATTTATAACACGCTTAATACCCAGAGGTATCTAAGCGTGGACCCAGGGATCGCACCTGTGGTGTTCTGTGTCGTCTTGCTTCCAAGGTGAGCACGTTGCTGCTGAGCTATCCTCCCGAGATCTTGCAAGCATCAGGGAAACAGAAGACGTCAGCAGGTCTCCTCCATTGATATGATATGATATTTATAACACGCTTAATACCCAGAGGTATCTAAGCGTGGACCCAGGGATCGCACCTGTGGTGTTCGGTGTCGTCTTGCTTCCAAGGTGAGCACGTTGCTGCTGAGCTATCCTCCCGAGACCTTGCAAGCATCAGGGAAACAGAAGACTTCAGCAGGTCTCCTCCATTGATATGATATATGATATGATATTTATAACACGCTTAATACCCAGAGGTATCTAAGCGTGGACCCAGGGATCGCACCTGTGGTGTTCGGTGGCGTCTTGCTTCCAAGGTGAGCACGTTGCTGCTGAGCTATCCTCCCGAGATCTTGCAAGCATCAGGGAAACAGAAGACGTCAGCAGGTCTCCTCCATTGATATGATATATGATATGATATTTATAACACGCTTAATACCCAGAGGTATCTAAGCGTGGACCCAGGGATCGCACCTGTGGTGCTCGGTGTCGTCTTGCTTCCAAGGTGAGCATGTTGCTGCTGAGCTATCCTCCCGAGACCTTGCAAGCATCAGGGAAACAGAAGACGTCAGCAGGTCTCCTCCATTGATATGATATTTATAACACGCTTAATACCCAGAGGTATCTAAGCGTGGACCCAGGGATCGCACCTGTGGTGTTCTGTGTCGTCTTGCTTCCAAGGTGAGCATGTTGCTGCTGAGCTATCCTCCCGGGACCTTGCAAGCATCAGGGAAACAGAAGACGTCAGCAGGTCTCCTCCATTGATATGATATATGATATGATATTTATAACACGCTTAATACCCAGAGGTATCTAAGCGTGGACCCAGGGATCGCACCTGTGGTGTTCGGTGTCGTCTTGCTTCCAAGGTGAGCACATTGCTGCTGAGCTATCCTCCCGAGACCTTGCAAGCATCAGGGAAACAGAAGACGTCAGCAGGTCTCCTCCATTGATATGATATGATATTTATAACACGCTTAATACCCAGAGGTTTCTAAGCGTGGACCCAGGGATCGCACCTGTGGTGCTCGGTGTCGTCTTGCTTCCAAGGTGAGCACATTGCTGCTGAGCTATCCTCCCGAGACCTTGCAAGCATCAGGGAAACAGAAGACATCAGCAGGTCTCCTCCATTGATATGATATATGATATGATATTTATAACACGCCTAATACCCAGAGGTATCTAAGCGTGGACGCAGGGATCGCACCTGTGGTGCTCGGTGTCGTCTTGCTTCCAAGGTGAGCATGTTGCTGCTGAGCTATCCTCCCGAGACCTTGCAAGCATCAGGGAAACAGAAGACGTCAGCAGGTCTCCTCCATTGATATGATATGATATTTATAACACGCTTAATACTCAGAGGTATCTAAGCGTGGACCCAGGGATCGCACCTGTGGTGCTCGGTGTCGTCTTGCTTCCAAGGTGAGCACATTGCTGCTGAGCTATCCTCCCGAGACCTTGCAAGCATCAGGGAAACAGAAGACGTCAGCAGGTCTCCTCCATTGAAATGATATATGATATGATATTTATAACACGCCTAATACCCAGAGGTATCTAAGCGTGGACCCAGGGATCGCACCTGTGGTGCTCGGTGTCGTCTTGCTTCCAAGGTGAGCACATTGCTGCTGAGCTATCCTCCCGAGACCTTGCAAGCATCAGGGAAACAGAAGACGTCAGCAGGTCTCCTCCATTGAAATGATATATGATATGATATTTATAACACGCCTAATACCCAGAGGTATCTAAGCGTGGACCCAGGGATCGCACCTGTGGTGTTCGGTGTCGTCTTGCTTCCAAGGTGAGCATGTTGCTGCTGAGCTATCCTCCCGAGACCTTGCAAGCATCAGGGAAACAGAAGACGTCAGCAGGTCTCCTCCATTGATATGATATATGATATGATATTTATAACACGCCTAATACCCAGAGGTATCTAAGCGTGGACCCAGGGGTCGCACCTGTGGTGCTCGGTGTCGTCTTGCTTCCAAGGTGAGCACATTGCTGCTGAGCTATCCTCCCGAGACCTTGCAAGCATCAGGGAAACAGAAGACGTCTGCAGGTCTCCTCCATTGAAATGATATATGATATTTATAACACGCTTAATGACCAGAGGTATCTAAGCGTGGACCCAGGGGTCGCACCTCTGGTGTTCGGTGTCGTCTTGCTTCCAAGGTGAGCATGTTGCTGCTGAGCTATCCTCCCGAGACCTTGCAAGCATCAGGGAAACAGAAGACGTCAGCAGGTCTCCTCCATTGATATGATATATGATATGATATTTATAACACGCTTAATACCCAGAGGTATCTAAGCGTGGACCCAGGGATCGCACCTGTGGTGCTCGGTGTCGTCTTGCTTCCAAGGTGAGCATGTTGCTGCTGAGCTATCCTCCCGAGACCTTGCAAGCATCAGGGAAACAGAAGACGTCAGCAGGTCTCCTCCATTGATATGATATATGATATTTATAACACGCTTAATACCCAGAGGTATCTAAGCGTGGACCCAGGGGTCGCACCTCTGGTGTTCGGTGTCGTCTTGCTTCCAAGGTGAGCATGTTGCTGCTGAGCTATCCTCCCAAGACCTTGCAAGCATCAGGGAAACAGAAGACGTCAGCAGGTCTCCTCCATTGAAATGATATATGATATGATATTTATAACACGCTTAATACCCAGAGGTATCTAAGCGTGGACCCAGGGATCGCACCTGTGGTGCTCGGTGTCGTCTTGCTTCCAAGGTGAGCACGTTGCTGCTGAGCTATCCTCCCGAGACCTTGCAAGCATCAGGGAAACAGAAGACTTCAGCAGGTCTCCTCCATTGATATGATATATGATATGATATTTATAACACGCTTAATACTCACAGGTATCTAAGCGTGGACGCAGGGACCCACCTGTGGTGCTCGGTGTCGTCTTGCTTCCAAGGTGAGCATGTTGCTGCTGAGCTATCCTCCCGAGATCTTGCAAGCATCAGGGAAACAGAAGACGTCAGCAGGTCTCCTCCATTGAAATGATATATGATATGATATTTATAACACGCTTAATACTCAGAGGTATCTAAGCGTGGACGCAGGGACCCACCTGTGGTGCTCGGTGTCGTCTTGCTTCCAAGGTGAGCACATTGCTGCTGAGCTATCCTCCCGAGATCTTGCAAGCATCAGGGAAACAGAAGACGTCTGCAGGTCTCCTCCATTGAAATGATATATGATATGATATTTATAACACGCCTAATACCCAGAGGTATCTAAGCGTGGACCCAGGGATCGCACCTGTGGTGCTCAGTGTCGTCTTGCTTCCAAGGTGAGCACGCTGCTGCTGAGCTATCCTCCCGAAACCTTGCAAGCATCAGGGAAACAGAAGACGTCAGCAGGTCTCCTCCATTGATATGATATATGATATGATATTTATAACACGCTTAATACCCAGAGGTATCTAAGCGTGGACCCAGGGATCGCACCTGTGGTGCTCAGTGTCGTCTTGCTTCCAAGGTGAGCACGTTGCTGCTGAGCTATCCTCCCGAGATCTTGCAAGCATCAGGGAAACAGAAGACGTCAGCAGGTCTCCTCCATTGATATGATATATGATATTTATAACACGCTTAATACCCAGAGGTATCTAAGCGTGGACCCAGGGATTGCACCTGTGGTGCTCGGTGTCGTCTTGCTTCCAAGGTGAGCACGTTGCTGCTGAGCTATCCTCCCGAGACCTTGCAAGCATCAGGGAAACAGAAGACGTCAGCAGGTCTCCTCCATTGATATGATATATGATATGATATTTATAACACGCTTAATAACCAGAGGTATCTAAGCGTGGACCCAGGGATCGCACCTGTGGTGTTCGGTGTCGTCTTGCTTCCAAGGTGAGCACATTGCTGCTGAGCTATCCTCCCGAGACCTTGCAAGCATCAGGGAAACAGAAGACTTCAGCAGGTCTCCTCCATTGATATGATATATGATATGATATTTATAACACGCCTAATACCCAGAGGTATCTAAGCGTGGACCCAGGGGTCGCACCTCTGGTGTTCGGTGTCGTCTTGCTTCCAAGGTGAGCATGTTGCTGCTGAGCTATCCTCCCGAGACCTTGCAAGCATCAGGGAAACAGAAGACGTCAGCAGGTCTCCTCCATTGATATGATATATGATATGATATTTATAACACGCTTAATACCCAGAGGTATCTAAGCGTGGACCCAGGGATCGCACCTGTGGTGCTCGGTGTCGTCTTGCTTCCAAGGTGAGCATGTTGCTGCTGAGCTATCCTCCCGAGACCTTGCAAGCATCAGGGAAACAGAAGACGTCAGCAGGTCTCCTCCATTGATATGATATATGATATTTATAACACGCTTAATACCCAGAGGTATCTAAGCGTGGACCCAGGGGTCGCACCTCTGGTGTTCGGTGTCGTCTTGCTTCCAAGGTGAGCATGTTGCTGCTGAGCTATCCTCCCAAGACCTTGCAAGCATCAGGGAAACAGAAGACGTCAGCAGGTCTCCTCCATTGAAATGATATATGATATGATATTTATAACACGCTTAATACCCAGAGGTATCTAAGCGTGGACCCAGGGATCGCACCTGTGGTGCTCGGTGTCGTCTTGCTTCCAAGGTGAGCACGTTGCTGCTGAGCTATCCTCCCGAGACCTTGCAAGCATCAGGGAAACAGAAGACTTCAGCAGGTCTCCTCCATTGATATGATATATGATATGATATTTATAACACGCTTAATACTCACAGGTATCTAAGCGTGGACGCAGGGACCCACCTGTGGTGCTCGGTGTCGTCTTGCTTCCAAGGTGAGCATGTTGCTGCTGAGCTATCCTCCCGAGATCTTGCAAGCATCAGGGAAACAGAAGACGTCAGCAGGTCTCCTCCATTGAAATGATATATGATATGATATTTATAACACGCTTAATACTCAGAGGTATCTAAGCGTGGACGCAGGGACCCACCTGTGGTGCTCGGTGTCGTCTTGCTTCCAAGGTGAGCACATTGCTGCTGAGCTATCCTCCCGAGATCTTGCAAGCATCAGGGAAACAGAAGACGTCTGCAGGTCTCCTCCATTGAAATGATATATGATATGATATTTATAACACGCCTAATACCCAGAGGTATCTAAGCGTGGACCCAGGGATCGCACCTGTGGTGCTCAGTGTCGTCTTGCTTCCAAGGTGAGCACGCTGCTGCTGAGCTATCCTCCCGAAACCTTGCAAGCATCAGGGAAACAGAAGACGTCAGCAGGTCTCCTCCATTGATATGATATATGATATGATATTTATAACACGCTTAATACCCAGAGGTATCTAAGCGTGGACCCAGGGATCGCACCTGTGGTGCTCAGTGTCGTCTTGCTTCCAAGGTGAGCACGTTGCTGCTGAGCTATCCTCCCGAGATCTTGCAAGCATCAGGGAAACAGAAGACGTCAGCAGGTCTCCTCCATTGATATGATATATGATATTTATAACACGCTTAATACCCAGAGGTATCTAAGCGTGGACCCAGGGATTGCACCTGTGGTGCTCGGTGTCGTCTTGCTTCCAAGGTGAGCACGTTGCTGCTGAGCTATCCTCCCGAGACCTTGCAAGCATCAGGGAAACAGAAGACGTCAGCAGGTCTCCTCCATTGATATGATATATGATATGATATTTATAACACGCTTAATAACCAGAGGTATCTAAGCGTGGACCCAGGGATCGCACCTGTGGTGTTCGGTGTCGTCTTGCTTCCAAGGTGAGCACATTGCTGCTGAGCTATCCTCCCGAGACCTTGCAAGCATCAGGGAAACAGAAGACTTCAGCAGGTCTCCTCCATTGATATGATATATGATATGATATTTATAACACGCCTAATACCCAGAGGTATCTAAGCGTGGACCCAGGGGTCGCACCTCTGGTGTTCGGTGTCGTCTTGCTTCCAAGGTGAGCATGTTGCTGCTGAGCTATCCTCCCGAGACCTTGCAAGCATCAGGGAAACAGAAGACGTCAGCAGGTCTCCTCCATTGATATGATATATGATATGATATTTATAACACGCTTAATACCCAGAGGTATCTAAGCGTGGACCCAGGGATCGCACCTGTGGTGTTCTGTGTCGTCTTGCTTCCAAGGTGAGCATGTTGCTGCTGAGCTATCCTCCTGAGACCTTGCAAGCATCAGGGAAACAGAAGACGTCAGCAGGTCTCCTCCATTGATATGATATATGATATGATATTTATAACACGCCTAATACCCAGAGGTATCTAAGCGTGGACCCAGGGATCGCACCTGTGGTGCTCAGTGTCGTCTTGCTTCCAAGGTGAGCACGTTGCTGCTGAGCTATCCTCCCGAGATCTTGCAAGCATCAGGGAAACAGAAGACGTCAGCAGGTCTCCTCCATTGATATATGATATTTATAACACGCTTAATACCCAGAGGTATCTAAGCGTGGACCCAGGGATCGCACCTGTGGTGCTCGGTGTCGTCTTGCTTCCAAGGTGAGCATGTTGCTGCTGAGCTATCCTCCCGAGACCTTGCAAGCATCAGGGAAACAGAAGACGTCTGCAGGTCTCCTCCATTGATATGATATATGATATGATATTTATAACACGCTTAATACCCAGAGGTATCTAAGCGTGGACCCAGGGATTGCACCTGTGGTGCTCGGTGTCGTCTTGCTTCCAAGGTGAGCATGTTGCTGCTGAGCTATCCCCCCGAGACCTTGCAAGCATCAGGGAAACAGAAGACTTCAGCAGGTCTCCTCCATTGATATGATATATGATATTTATAACACGCTTAATACCCAGAGGTATCTAAGCGTGGACGCAGGGATCGCACCTGTGGTGCTCGGTGTCGTCTTGCTTCCAAGGTGAGCACGTTGCTGCTGAGCTATCCTCCCGAGACCTTGCAAGCATCAGGGAAACAGAAGACGTCAGCAGGTCTCCTCCATTGATATGATATATGATATGATATTTATAACACGCTTAATACCCAGAGGTATCTAAGCGTGGACCCAGGGATCGCACCTGTGGTGTTCTGTGTCGTCTTGCTTCCAAGGTGAGCACGTTGCTGCTGAGCTATCCTCCCGAGACCTTGCAAGCATCAGGGAAACAGAAGACGTCAGCAGGTCTCCTCCATTGATATGATATATGATATTTATAACACGCTTAATACCCAGAGGTATCTAAGCGTGGACCCAGGGATCGCACCGGTGGTGCTCGGTGTCGTCTTGCTTCCAAGGTGAGCATGTTGCTGCTGAGCTATCCTCCCGAGATCTTGCAAGCATCAGGGAAACAGAAGACGTCAGCAGGTCTCCTCCATTGATATGATATGATATTTATAACACGCTTAATACCCAGAGGTATCTAAGCGTGGACCCAGGGATCGCACCTGTGGTGTTCGGTGTCGTCTTGCTTCCAAGGTGAGCACGTTGCTGCTGAGCTATCCTCCCGAGACCTTGCAAGCATCAGGGAAACAGAAGACTTCAGCAGGTCTCCTCCATTGATATGATATATGATATGATATTTATAACACGCTTAATACCCAGAGGTATCTAAGCGTGGACCCAGGGATCGCACCTGTGGTGTTCGGTGTCGTCTTGCTTCCAAGGTGAGCACATTGCTGCTGAGCTATCCTCCCGAGACCTTGCAAGCATCAGGGAAACAGAAGACGTCAGCAGGTCTCCTCCATTGATATGATATGATATTTATAACACGCTTAATACTCAGAGGTATCTAAGCGTGGACCCAGGGATCGCACCTGTGGTGTTCGGTGTCGTCTTGCTTCCAAGGTGAGCATGTTGCTGCTGAGCTATCCTCCCGAGACCTTGCAAGCATCAGGGAAACAGAAGACGTCAGCAGGTCTCCTCCATTGATATGATATATGATATGATATTTATAACACGCTTAATACCCAGAGGTATCTAAGCGTGGACCCAGGGATCGCACCTGTGGTGTTCTGTGTCGTCTTGCTTCCAAGGTGAGCATGTTGCTGCTGAGCTATCCTCCCGAGACCTTGCAAGCATCAGGGAAACAGAAGACGTCAGCAGGTCTCCTCCATTGATATGATATATGATATGATATTTATAACACGCCTAATACCCAGAGGTATCTAAGCGTGGACCCAGGGATCGCACCTCTGGTGCTCAGTGTCGTCTTGCTTCCAAGGTGAGCACGTTGCCCCTGAGCTATCCTCCCGAGACCTTGCAAGCTTCAGGGAAACAGAAGACGTCAGCAGGTCTCCTCCATTGATATGATATATGATATGATATTTATAACACGCTTAATACCCAGAGGTATCTAAGCGTGGACCCAGGGATCGCACCTGTGGTGTTCGGTGGCGTCTTGCTTCCAAGGTGAGCATGTTGCTGCTGAGCTATCCTCCCGAGACCTTGCAAGCATCAGGGAAACAGAAGACGTCAGCAGGTCTCCTCCATTGATATGATATGATATTTATAACACGCTTAATACCCAGAGGTATCTAAGCGTGGACCCAGGGATCGCACCTGTGGTGCTCGGTGTCGTCTTGCTTCCAAGGTGAGCATGTTGCTGCTGAGCTATCCTCCCGAGACCTTGCAAGCATCAGGGAAACAGAAGACGTCAGCAGGTCTCCTCCATTGATATGATATATGATATTTATAACACGCTTAATACCCAGAGGTATCTAAGCGTGGACGCAGGGATCGCACCTGTGGTGTTCGGTGTCGTCTTGCTTCCAAGGTGAGCACATTGCTGCTGAGCTATCCTCCCGAGACCTTGCAAGCATCAGGGAAACAGAAGACGTCAGCAGGTCTCCTCCATTGATATGATATATGATATGATATTTATAACACGCTTAATACCCAGAGGTATCTAAGCGTGGACCCAGGGATCGCACCTGTGGTGCTCGGTGTCGTCTTGCTTCCAAGGTGAGCATGTTGCTGCTGAGCTATCCTCCCGAGACCTTGCAAGCATCAGGGAAACAGAAGACGTCAGCAGGTCTCCTCCATTGATAAGATATATGATATGATATTTATAACACGCTTAATACCCAGAGGTATCTAAGCGTGGACCCAGGGATTGCACCTGTGGTGCTCGGTGTCGTCTTGCTTCCAAGGTGAGCATGTTGCTGCTGAGCTATCCCCCCGAGACCTTGCAAGCATCAGGGAAACAGAAGACTTCAGCAGGTCTCCTCCATTGATATGATATATGATATTTATAACACGCTTAATACCCAGAGGTATCTAAGCGTGGACGCAGGGATCGCACCTGTGGTGCTCGGTGTCGTCTTGCTTCCAAGGTGAGCACGTTGCTGCTGAGCTATCCTCCCGAGACCTTGCAAGCATCAGGGAAACAGAAGACGTCAGCAGGTCTCCTCCATTGATATGATATATGATATGATATTTATAACACGCTTAATACCCAGAGGTATCTAAGCGTGGACCCAGGGATCGCACCTGTGGTGTTCTGTGTCGTCTTGCTTCCAAGGTGAGCATGTTGCTGCTGAGCTATCCTCCCGAGATCTTGCAAGCATCAGGGAAACAGAAGACGTCAGCAGGTCTCCTCCATTGATATGATATGATATTTATAACACGCTTAATACCCAGAGGTATCTAAGCGTGGACCCAGGGATCGCACCTGTGGTGTTCGGTGTCGTCTTGCTTCCAAGGTGAGCACGTTGCTGCTGAGCTATCCTCCCGAGACCTTGCAAGCATCAGGGAAACAGAAGACTTCAGCAGGTCTCCTCCATTGATATGATATATGATATGATATTTATAACACGCTTAATACCCAGAGGTATCTAAGCGTGGACCCAGGGATCGCACCTGTGGTGTTCGGTGTCGTCTTGCTTCCAAGGTGAGCACATTGCTGCTGAGCTATCCTCCCGAGACCTTGCAAGCATCAGGGAAACAGAAGACGTCAGCAGGTCTCCTCCATTGATATGATATTTATAACACGCTTAATACTCAGAGGTATCTAAGCGTGGACCCAGGGATCGCACCTGTGGTGTTCGGTGTCGTCTTGCTTCCAAGGTGAGCATGTTGCTGCTGAGCTATCCTCCCGAGACCTTGCAAGCATCAGGGAAACAGAAGACGTCAGCAGGTCTCCTCCATTGATATGATATGATATTTATAACACGCCTAATACCCAGAGGTATCTAAGCGTGGACCCAGGGATCGCACCTCTGGTGCTCAGTGTCGTCTTGCTTCCAAGGTGAGCACGTTGCCCCTGAGCTATCCTCCCGAGACCTTGCAAGCTTCAGGGAAACAGAAGACGTCAGCAGGTCTCCTCCATTGATATGATATATGATATGATATTTATAACACGCTTAATACCCAGAGGTATCTAAGCGTGGACCCAGGGATCGCACCTGTGGTGTTCGGTGGCGTCTTGCTTCCAAGGTGAGCATGTTGCTGCTGAGCTATCCTCCCGAGACCTTGCAAGCATCAGGGAAACAGAAGACGTCAGCAGGTCTCCTCCATTGATATGATATATGATATTTATAACACGCTTAATACCCAGAGGTATCTAAGCGTGGACGCAGGGATCGCACCTGTGGTGTTCGGTGTCGTCTTGCTTCCAAGGTGAGCACGTTGCTGCTGAGCTATCCTCCCGAGACCTTGCAAGCATCAGGGAAACAGAAGACGTCAGCAGGTCTCCTCCATTGAAATGATATATGATATGATATTTATAACACGCTTAATACCCAGAGGTATCTAAGCGTGGACCCAGGGATCGCACCTGTGGTGTTCGGTGGCGTCTTGCTTCCAAGGTGAGCATGTTGCTGCTGAGCTATCCTCCCGAGACCTTGCAAGCATCAGGGAAACAGAAGACGTCAGCAGGTCTCCTCCATTGATATGATATATGATATTTATAACACGCTTAATACCCAGAGGTATCTAAGCGTGGACGCAGGGATCGCACCTGTGGTGTTCGGTGTCGTCTTGCTTCCAAGGTGAGCACGTTGCTGCTGAGCTATCCTCCCGAGACCTTGCAAGCATCAGGGAAACAGAAGACGTCAGCAGGTCTCCTCCATTGAAATGATATATGATATGATATTTATAACACGCTTAATACCCAGAGGTATCTAAGCGTGGACCTAGGGATCGCACCTCTGGTGCTCGGTGTCGTCTTGCTTCCAAGGTGAGCATGTTGCTGCTGAGCTATCCTCCCGAGACCTTGCAAGCATCAGGGAAACAGAAGACGTCAGCAGGTCTCCTCCATTGATATGATATGATATTTATAACACGCTTAATACCCAGAGGTATCTAAGCGTGGACCCAGGGATCGCACCTGTGGTGCTCAGTGTCGTCTTGCTTCCAAGGTGAGCACGTTGCTGCTGAGCTATCCTCCCGAGACCTTGCAAGCATCAGGGAAACAGAAGACGTCAGCAGGTCTCCTCCATTGCAAGTCTGTGGTGCTCCTGCTGCCGATGACTAAAGACTGCTCGAGGATAGAGGTGGGCAGATGAAAGGAAGTGCCAGAAAGGTGAACTGCAGTATAGTCGCACTACCTTCCCTTGTGCTCTCCCCCACAGCCCTGTGCACCTCATTGCTCTTGCTTTCAATGGCTTCCATTTCAGAGGGCACAATAATGGTGCATTGTTCTACTGCACCCATCTCCGCCTGATGTCAATGTGCTGGCGACCGTGTACATACAAACTCTGCACTCGCCACCCTGTGCTGGCTCCTCTTTAGTGCTGGTTCATGGCATGAGAGTCCAGCGATTGGGGTGGGGTAGGCGGCAAAGGGGTAATATAAGGGCAGTTCGTGGCAATCTGTGACATATTGGCATCTACTCGGCAGTGTATTGCAATGATGGGCAAGGGGAAGAATAGTAGATTTCCAAAGTCCACGAGAACTGGGAACACTGAGTGTTTCAAAGACCATCTCCACCAAGAAATTATAGAACCCCGGTTCTGCCACGTCCAGCACTGGGCAGCACCCGTTCCCTGCCAATTACTGCATGATTTCTGAACTGATGTACGTTTCATATGAATTTACCACACTAGCTCAATCAGCAAGAAAGGCCATCATAGAAGTAAAGAAATGATGCAGGACTAAAAAGATCCAACTATGGATTATACTTAAACACACACCCCTGAAGCAGGAACAGAGGTTTGTGTGAAGATGGCGCAGTGTCCAAAGACCACGAGCAGCATCTGCAGAAAGCAAAGCTCGAATTTTCCAAAATGTGAAACAGGAACGACTGGGAGATGTCTAAAACATGTGTCTTTATATCAAAACATTGTGGGCACCTAGATAGTGAAAAGGGCTGTGTATATTCTGAGGGCATCCTCCCATCTAATCCCCTTTGGACTTCCTCTCAGATGGCCAGGGAAGGGCTGTTGGATCCCGGCCCTGGGGGTGGATATGCGAGGGAGGATCACCTGGGTGCAGAGTCTTTGGGGAGTGGGGAAAAGGTGCCTTTAGCTGAGGCGTGGATTCCCCCTTTCCCTTGTCAGAATGCACCCTACTCTCCCACGACCTTTAGGTTATTACCAATCGTCCCCACTGCCCCACACGCCAACGGTCTTATGTTCATATCCCTTAAGACTGGGAGAAGGAAGAGGTAACTAAGAGTCATGTACACTTCCCTATTTGCAGGCCACCTTGGTACTGGGACGAAGAAGAGGACTGTGGCATGTCCCGTTGACAGAAGTAATTCTGGTCATACAAAGGACGTGCAATGGCTGGAAGTTGAGCGGCTATAGGTGCCTAAATGGAAGGGAGAGCCATTTGGAAATTGAGATCCACCTGGGAAAGAGGACGCTGTAACCCGATGCAGAGCAGGCTGCAGAGGGGCTGGTGAAAAGGACACCGACAGCTGCAGGAGAGCGAGAAAGACGCAGAGGCCAGGATGGGCCTCGAGAAGGTAGAGAGCCTTGTAGAGCCCTGCACCTCGTGCCCCCGGAGGAGCTGCCATACATGGGTGAGGGATAGAGAGAGACCACTCATGCCCAGACGCTCCAGGGGCTTAATATGGGCAAAGGAAGATGCCGATTGAGTGATAGCATATAATGAATGGGTCTGGAGACCAAATGTACAATATTGAATACGTAACACGCTGCAAAGTGCTTAATGAGTTATTCAATACCGAACTAAGGAAAAGATCTGAAAAGTTGAAAAGGTGGTGTGCATGTACGAACAAAGTGCATTTGAAGGAAAAGCATTTATGAATAATGTGAAAGTACACAGCCAAATGAAAACTAGTAGTGACAGCTTGTCAAGCAAGTGAAAAGCAAATGATAAGCACTATATGATAGTGTGAAAGTAAGGCGGTAACAAGTAGAAATACCACAAAGTGAAGTGTGTGAAAGTCACGTTTTGGCAGAGTCAAAAGACTGACAAAGTGAAACAGAAGTGCATATTGACTAATCCCACAGATGCAGAAAGGAAACCTGTGTTGGTCCAATGAGAAGTAATGAACTTTATAAAGTGCCACGGGTTATCGGTTGAGTGACCTGTGATGGGCGGACCCAGTGGTCCGACAACTGCGCCTAGACCGAGTAACCTCTACTTGGATTGAGCCAAGGAAAGTCAAGAGGCTAAAGCTGTTTTGCCTAGCAAGTTTAAAAGAAAAGGCAAGTTTAATGAAGTGTTGAAAAGCCTGCAATGTTGCAAAGTGGATTTGAAATCAGTATTGAGAATTAAGCGTGTTGAACTGACTGAATTTGAAGCCAGGAGAGCAGCCTTCTTGGGGAAGGGAACACTGAGGTCTTTTTGTGCAACTGATTTGAACTTGGGGAAGGAGTAGCTGAGAGCCAGCCAGGAGCTGGAAGAAGCTCTGAACTTTATTTTGAACACTGTTTCTTTGGTTGCTGACATCCCTACTCTGTGTATGCCTTTAATTGTGAGGGCAAGTATAGGTTTTGGACACACAGACCTTAGAGTTGAACGTTATTATTATTATTTTTTTTTGGCTGACAAATCAACCTTTCAGTATATAAAAAGAATCATATAATTTCATCTATTTCAACATTTTATAGACCATAAACCATAAAACTTAAATAAGAAACGTAACAAAACAGTGTATTCAACATTAAACAGATAAATTAAAATTAGCTTAATTCGTATCAGAAAGTATATTTACTTTGGGCAATAGGAGACTAGAACGAAAAAGGGTAACATATTGTCTTGTTACACAGTTCCATTGGTTGCAATTTTAAGAGATGTAAACAAATGCAATTGAAGAGGGAGAGATCTTAGACTTACAATTCATGGCAAGATTTTTACATTACAGTTATTGCACATCGTTCTAGTATTTATCTGATACTATGAGTTAAACAATTTAATATCTAAGTCAAAGTAGACTTAGAATATAAGACAATTAAATAACAAAAGTAAAAAGCACCTTCAATCAAAGTATTTGTACTTAATCTCGATAACAAACATATATTTGTCTAATTATCAGTTTGTTTATGCATTCTTATACAGTAGTATATACTTGTGATCTAGAGAATTTTAGGTCTTGGGCTCTGATCCATTCCAATTCCGCCCTGCCAGGAATTGTATAGTCGCAATTCTGACAGCAGGTTTAGTTGAGCGAAGTATAAATGGCCATGCTTGATCATTTGTCATTGCAATGTGGGTAATCATCAGATGCTTAAAATCCTTATTACGCCTTGGAATGAGAGAAATGCATTCAACCTCCAAGTGACACAATGCTTCTTTATTTGCTTTATCTTGGCAAAAACGCCATATATTTTCATCAGGAGAGTGAAGGCCGCGCCTGGTAAGAATGTCTCTTGTCTTCCACAAATTTAACCCGAATCGTAGGTATTGGGTGTGAAATTGTGGAGAGGGATATTTTGCTAAATAGTCAGCCAGCACTCTAAATTTCTTGTGGCCAAATATTAGCGGATTAAAGTCTGCATAGCCGTTGCATTTATCCTGGGTCATTATCCAATCATATTCGTAGAGCTTTAGTTGTGTGCAATTTGGATTTAAAAACATTTCTATGGTTATGTCGGCAATGGTCGGAAGGTTTAGAATGAAATGTCTCCATTTTACCGGAAAAGCGTGGGTTGAAAGTAACAAGTATGATGCCAGAATAGAAAGAAGTATATTAGAGGAGTTCAACAATATACATTTTCGAAACAGAGAGCACAATTTCCATGAATATGTGGCAAATATGGATGAGGCTCCCAACTCAAAGTGTATCATTGAAATTGGGATGGACTGAGGAAGGTTAAAAATCCCCCACCAAATACGACCTTCAATTCTATCCCAGAATATTCTTTCACGTGGAGCTTTGGTTTCAGCCCCACATGTTATAACTGGTAGCGCTTTCTGGTTATAATAAACCAAGACGGAGTGCCAAATTTATAGAGCAAAGCTTTAGCTTGGGATATGGTCGTGGATGCTTTGCAATCTAAATAAGTAGAATATAGTTTATCATGAGGATCATCAGTTATGGGGATCCCCAAGTACTTCTAGCTAGGAGTAGTTAGTAGCTTGTTTTTTTGGAGGTACCAGGTAAATGGCATCTTGAACCGTCTTGGTTTAACACACTCCATAATCTGGGTTTTGTCCAAATTAATGACCAAATGATTAGCTTGAGCATAGGAGTTTAGACCATCTAGCAGTCGCTGGAGACCTCTTTGAGTTTTGGATAAAGGAATGAGATTATCTGCATATAGTTCAGTTTCGGAGCATCAGAATTAATATCAATAAAACTTGCGCCCATATCTAAAATGAACATGTTGAAAAGAAAGGCTGCTAATAAACATCCCTGCTTTAGCCCTCTATGTTTGGAAAAAGTCACTGACCTTTGGCCATCCAAGGTAAAGCGCACTTGCATCGTGGTGTTTGAGTGAAGGAGCGCGATCAAAGTTACTAAAGAAGATGGACAATGGAGTTTCTGTAATTTATTTATCAACATCGCTCTATCGATGGAATCGAAGGCTGTACAGAAATCTATATATGCCAAAAACAAAGGTTGATTTTGGACTACACAGTTGGATCCGATCGCATTTAATGTTGCAATATTGATAGCAGTGCCTAAGCCGGGTACAAAACCCATTTTGTACGGATCTCGATTTTTAGTTGGGGTAGTACGTATATTTAAGTCTCTCAAAATTATTTGGGAGAAGATTTACTCAGAGTATCAAAAGGGCGATCGGTCTGTAACTAGCAGGGTCTTGACTATCACCCTTTTTGTAGATGGGTACAATAATGGAATGACACCATGATTTAGGTATTCATTGGGATTCAATTAGGTTATAGGTCAAAGGTTCGAATCAAAAGATTCGAAATACAGTAGGTTCAAATCAAAAGGACCGAAAAGAAAAGGTTCAAATTTTTGTTTTAATTTTTATTTTTATTTTTTTGGGGGGGTCCCCCCCCCAACCTGTTTTTGTGGTAAAAACCACTTTTTTTTTACCTACATGGAAACCCAAAAAAAATACATTAAAAAAAAAAATCTAACCTTTTTGTTTTCAATCCTATTGACTCTCACCTTTTGCATTCTAACCTTTTGTATTCGATCCTTTAACTGGACACCATTCAATTATCTGTAGAAACATATTGAATAAAATGGAAGCTTATATTTCTGGATGTTTCTTCATCAGATTTGTTAAACCATCGGGCTGGGGATCCTTGGAGCTACTTGCTTTTTTATGTAACCTAATATGTCATTTTTAGAAAAGAGAAGATCAAAATGGTCTAGTTCAGGGCTATATGGGGCTTCTGGAAGGTCCACGGGGCTCGCATAAAGATTGGTAAAATGAGTTATCCACTGGGTTTCAATGACTCCATTAATTTGCGATGATAATTGTGTTCTAGAGTTTGTTCTATTGATGAGAGCCCATATCTGGGTTGAGTTTTTGTTTATTAACGATTTTAGCATCAGTTCACCGTCATTCTGAAATAAAATAGATTTTCGTGAGCGAACCCAATTTTTATAGGTCGTTTTGATTGACTTAATAGCAGCCCATCTTAGATTGATTGGTAAGAACATAGCAAGCTTTTTATCGCGTCGACTTTCTTCCTTTTACTTGTGTGTCAAAAGAATGAGTGAATTGAAGTTGTATTTTGATGTTTTTAAAAGAGGATATACGAAAAAGTTGCAACAGATCACTGTATTAAAAAAATATTGATGTGAAATGTTTTACTCTGTCTAGATGAACCTTTAATAGAGTTCTATTAAGTTCATTCAGAGAGTCCTCAGTCTACCGACATCTAGTACGGGCATTATTTGAGATTAAAATGCCCTGCATTTTGGATATTTGTTTAGAAGGTGCGAGATTCATAGTCCAATTCAGTGTAAGCATTTCATGGTCGCTAGCATGTTTAGTGGCTACTTTAAATTGGTTTGCGCGGGAGAATAGATTAACATTGACATAAATATAGTCGATAATTGCACCCAAACTACCTTGCTTCCATGTATTCTTAGGAGGGACATCATATAGCCGTTCCGATAGCACAGCGAGTAGAGAGCTGGCTTTAACATCTGTGCAGAGCCTGCTAACGCAGGTTTGAATCCCAGCAGGGCCAAACTCAGCCTTTCATCGTTCCGAGGTCCATAAATGAGCACCACACCCCGTGGGTAATAAGAAGCAATGCTCAGATGCCCGAGGGTTCGTAGCGCTATATAAATGCTAAATTATTATTATTATTATTATCTGCAATTGCACTGTTTACCATGAGCATGTTTTTGGAATCAATTGCTGTTTTCCATCGGATTAATCGTGAATCGTGATATCTCAGGGAAGTATCTAGACAGTGTAAATTGAAATCACCGGCCCCAATAACGTGAACAACTGCTGGCGTCCGCATAAAAGTCCCAAGCCGTTTCAAGTTCGATGAAAAATTGGTAATCTGTGATCGCTATAGGGCTCCAATAAATGTTCAGAATAACTAGTAAGGACCCTTTGATGTACACTTTAGCCAACTGCATACAAGGGCTAGAGTTGATCCATGGTTCGAGAGATATATATCTTTGTTGATTTTTGTGGCTATCAGAAGACCCGATATTGGTCTTCCTTTATTTGTTTTTAAGGCTGGATTTAGTAAGATATCATGATTATCAGATACATGGCTTTCAGACAGCCATGTATCTTGTAATAAGACTATCAATTCAGGTTTTTATCCGGGTTGTTAATAAGATGAGAAAACCCTCTAGTATTCCAGCTCAGAAAAGTTATAGTCAGAAGAGTCGTGTCAAGACTTGATGGTCGTGTAGGCGATGATACCTCTGTCCCCAAGTTCCACTCGAGCAAACAGTCACTATACTGCCCGAGCAGCCCTTGAGGCCACAGGTGGTGAATGTCGTCAGCCGGAACCAGGAATGCCGGAAGATGTTTCCCCTGACCACTGTAAGGCAAACACGCGGGTTAGATAACAATTACACCCTGTGCACAATCCTAAATGTTTATCTACAAGGAGTTTACCCTGAGTGGTTGTCTGGAATGTGATGTAGGGTGTCTGTCTGAGGGGCCGGCAGGGTTGACGACAAGGTAGCAGCCTGGCAAAGCACTTGAAGGATGGAATCACCACCTGATACGGAACCTGGTACTGTGAGCCAAACTAGATGGCACGTGATGCAGAGAGCAAAGTTCAAACCAAAGGGTAGTCCAATTGCAGTCCAGGAGAAAAGCCAAGGTCGTGTCCAGGGGAAGCAAAGTACCAAACAAGGGAAATCCAAGAAGCAGTCCGTGGGAGTAGCCGAGGTCAAAACCAGAAAGAAGCAGATCCAGGCGAGGTACAAAAGGGGAAGCGGGTCGGAATCCAAAGGCAAAATCCAAGATCAAGGATAGCAGCGTCCGTAGTCCAACCAAGATCAGCTGTGAAGCGTGGATGGGAGTTCGCGCGTCGCTTTTGAACGCTCGCTCCAGTGATCACGTGGCTCACACACGATTGGACGCGTGGAGGAAGAACGTGCAAGCGTCGGCAGCGGAGACGCGGAATGCCCATGGCGCGTCTCCACGGCAACCGCCAATGCAGGAATGGAGAGCGAGGCATAAACCAGCGCCGCGGAGTTCGGCCAGCCCCTTGTCGGCAAACCTGAAGGCGAGGATGTGCAATGGTGCGTGTGGGGACTTGTTGTGTACTATGATTCTGCCGTATATTGATGGAATCACGGGATGCAATAGGAGGGCTTGTGGATGTGGATGGGGGCGTGACATGTCGTTTCTTTCTCAAGTTACAAGTTGCTGCTATTGCAAGAGCATTGTATCAGTAAAAACCGATGACTGGACTGAATGTCAGCATGTCATTTAAAGGTCTGTGATTTTCAGCTTCTCTATTAGCCTCTTTGTAAGCATTATGTGTACAATCATTGGAGATATTTGGGATCACAATTTCGAATCCTAGGGCAAATAAGTCTTTTTTTGTTAGCCATATTGTATTTAGCGCTGCTGGACATAGAGAGTAAAATCTTTATGAAGCTTTTATTGAACGAGATGATACAGTGGGTAGAAGATCATGGTATACTATCCCGCTTCCAGACGGGATTCAGGAAAGGCATGTCAACAACGTTACATGGCCTTATGTTAAATTTGCTAAGTGAACAGGCAGAAGAAAATAGATAATTACCCCTCTTTGGAGTATGGGTTGACCTGTCAAAGCCCTTTGACCAAGTGGACCGGGCCCTACTCTAGAACAAATTAAGACAGTGGGGTTTGCCAGAAACGCTTCTTGCAATGCTGGTGGAGCTGCACAGGGAGACCAACATAAGCCTAGATGAGCTGGGACATCTGTTAGAAATTATTGAGGTGCAAAGGGGAGTTAGACAAGGGTGCTTAGGAGCCCCACTTTTCTTTAACCTCTTTCTGGCAGACATGGGTATCTCCCTGGGTTCATCTGCATTGGCCAGCCCCATGCTGAATGGGAGAAAGATCTTTTGGCTGGCCTATGCAGATGATATAGTGCTGTTAGATAGGACGCCGATTGATCTACAGCGCTTGCTGACGAAATAAAGTATTTAATGCAGAAGCTAATAAGCTCACCATAAACGCTGCCAAATCGAACATTGTGATTTTCAAACACTCACAAAAATAAATTAATTTTGCAAGCTGGGAATTAAATGGTCAAACAATACAAACGGTGGAGTTGGTTAAATACTTGGGCTGTGTTATTCATGCTTCCCCAGCCCCCTACAAAGTGGAAGCAGAAGTGACAGCCAAAGTAATGCAGAGAGTAGCACAAATGCGGAAACTAAATCAGAAGCTTTGCACATTCTCAATTTCTCCTTTGATTAGTTACTATTTGGCAAAAATAGTACCAGTCATCCTCTATGGGTTGGAGACCAGGCCACGGTTGTGGTCAGTCAATAGTGATGTATTGGAAGGTCGTGTATGGAAGAGAGTTTTGGTCTCCCTGCTTGCACACCTAATTGGAGCCTCAGATACAAACTAGGTCGAAAATGTTTGAGGTGCATGGCAAGTTGGAAATTAATCTCTCTATATCGGGATATTATGGTTGGAAAAGAGGTCATTTTGTATAGGGACATTAGACCCCATATGTTAAAGGCCAAATCCGAAATCCTTCTGTTAATGGAGAGTAAGGTAAGAGAGCTTCTCTCCAGCGTTGATCTTGATGTAGATACTCTCATCTCCAATCCATTAAAAATTAAACAAAAACTAGAGTTTATGGACTGGGCAACAAGTATTGAACAAGTGCGTACGAGGTAATCTGTAAACTCGTTTTTGTGTGGTGATAAAAAGTTACGATGCCTTTCAAATTACCTGATGCAATTCCCAGATAGCTCTCTACGCAATCATTTCTTAAGAATCAGATTAGATCTGGTCCATTGTGGAGAAGTATTGGTAAATCGCCAACAGGGTGATAAAGCAAAACAACTTTTTAAAGTTTGCATTGATCCAGCACAACAAACATTGAGGCATTTACTCATGGAGTGTGAAGTGACATGGAGTGCTCGTTTGGCACGCTTTAAGGGTTTTGTCCGATACAAAGAAAATATTATCTCAGAAATGTTCTGGCATAGGATTGTTTCGGGCAGTAACGTTGCATTATCCTCTGCGGTGGTTTGTGTGCTAAAAAGCTGTGATATCATTTTGTAGAAATTAATAAGGTACGAAAGCTACAAGGGAGGTGAAACTCAAAGATAGATTCTGGTTAAGGAACCAGTCCTGAATGTAAATGGAATAATTTAGCTTTTATGTATTTTTCTTATGAGTGTATTGTATTGATGGATAATTTAAATCATGATAAATGGTTGTTTTATTAATTTAGTAAAGACTTGAGTCGTAAACAAATAAAAAAAAATATATATTGTATTTAGTAAAACCTTTGATGTTAGCCATATTCGCGAAATTGTATAGTTTCTTTCATAAGGAAACTCATTCTGGTCAATATCTACAGACCCTATATGCTGCAGACTAGGTATCTCGGCCATTATGCCTAGAATAATGGTTCTGTTCAGATCGTACTGGATAAAAGTTTTCGCACAACAGCTTATTAGTAGGGAATAGAGATCTTTGTTCTTATTGTCAAAAAACAAGAGTTCTGATTATTATTATTATTTGACACACTCAGATTTTTAGGAGGAATCTTGTTGGGGGGGTTCTAAAATGTAAGGAGTATGCAAATGTAGGTTACTTCTGGGTAGTAAAGTTGCCATTTGATTAGTCGAATGAGAACAGTGCTTAGCATTATGAGTTGTGCGAGATAAGCGGTCATATAAGAGTCAACGGGCGCTTTAATTTCCTCACGGGAGTTTGATAAGGGCTCGTTCTGATGTGGTATCAGGATGCTTTTAGAGAGATCCACATCATGAGTTGCTCTTATGGGGTCAGCCAGGTTTGATTTGGTCGATAATGGGGCTTCACTGTTCAAAGTCATCAGAGGGGCGTCGGAGGGATTTTTTTTATGCTTAGCTTCCTTCAGCCAAATTGGCTGAGTTTATTGGCCAGGTCGCAGGGGTAGCGACAGTTTGCGTTAAAAGCGGTTGTGTTCGCTGAGAGGCCATGTAAGAATCAACCGCTTTCCGAATTTCTTGTCTTTGACATTCTCAAGCTTCTTTTTCAGAGTTTGAATTTCGAGTAAACAGCTGAGAATGGTCAGCCGGGAGTGTGGCTTGAGTGGTTGATTTGCTTAATTCAGTCTCTTTTAATTCTGCAGCGAAAGCAATCAGGTCATCAAGAGGAATGTAAGGGGTAATTGTTTGGGTGCTTGGATTAGCTCTTTCCTTTTTTGAATTGGCTTTTGTTTGGTTATTTAAATTAGCTCTTTCTTTTTTTGAATGAGCTATAGAAGTATATTTCTTCAAAATTGCGGCCGATGCCACGGAGGTATCTTTCGTAGATAAAGTCAAGGTTTTAAAGAAATGTTTAGAACTGGAATTAGTTATTGGAGCAGTTGATTTTAAGTTTGTGGGCTTTTTCACCTGTTTTTGAAGTTTTGTCTTTGTTGTAGTTACCAAATGACCAGGGACGGTAAAGATTGTATATGCACGCTTATTATCATTTGGTGCACCAGGGGTATCACAATTTATGTGTACAGCAGTTTGAACATTTTCATTGTGCTCCTCGGGCTGGCAGGCAGCTGTGATAACTGGCTGCATTATAGGATTAGAAACCATCGAATTAGTTTCATTCTGCACTTGCTGACTTTTTTCATTATTTTGATTTGTTTGTATTAGTTCAGGATTAGGGTATTCAATCGTAATGCCATTCTTTCTGGACAATACCCTCTCTGTGTCTCTCTCCACCCTCTCCCTGTCTCTCTCCACCCTCTCCCTGTCTCTCTCCACCCTCTCCCTGTCTCCCTCCACACACTCCCTGCCTCTCTCCCTGCTTCTCTCCCCCTATCTTTCTTTCTCTCTCTCTCTTTTTATCTCTCTCTCTTTCTCTCTCTGTCCCTCTCCTACATAACTCAGGCATCCGTAACTCTGGTTAGTGCTAACGAATGTTGATCCCTTCTGTCTCATACTATGGTGTGTGATGAATCGGAGATGATTCCCCCCTGTGGGTGATATTGGTCTGTAATATTTTCTAAATGATCCTCAATCCACCAGATCGATCTCCAATTTGAGCTTTATAATGTTCTCTCTGGGAACACTGTTTCTAGGCGGAGTTCTCCGCTCTATACATCTCAGCGCCACTAGAATTGCTCTAAGTAGTGATCACCAGTGGAAGGATTGGGTTGAGGATTTATTATAAACCTGCTTTTTAAAGAAAGGATCTTTGAGATTCAGTTTAGAGGTAAGCCAAATTAGCTAGTAAATATGGAGGTACACGTCTGGATTACTGGAACTTGCAAAAAGAATAACATGCAATATTATTTGGATGCCTTCAATGTAAGGCAGTGCTTTTTAAGCTTCCCCAATCATCTCTGCAATGAATTGTCCTCCACACACTATGCTGGAGCTTTGTGTCGGGAGGTTGTCTTCTATGATTAAAGGTAGTAGGGTGGGCTGTTGGCAAATACTGTGGAAGTTGGATGCGTGTGTGAGCGTAAGGAGGACACATGGTATTTAAGGGAGAGGCTAGCCTCCAGAAAGACATTAAATGTCTGACCCAATCTCTCAGAGGGATAACCCACACCTGTTGGTGAGGAGGAAATTGGTGAAGGGGAGGATGCAGAAAGAAGGCATGGAAGAGTGGAAATTTAGGTGAGACGCTGGATGGTTTAGAAACATGTGCCCCTAAACCAGAGAGGAGACTGGGGAATGGTGACCTGAAAAGCTGTGCTCAGAATGAAGGTCTGGAGGCCGGAGTGAGTAGATTGGAAGGGGCGGGGGAAAAGACAAGGACGTATCATGGAATCTAACCGTGCTTCATTTTGATTGAGAAAGCCACTTGGAACAGAAACACTGCATGAAGTGAGAGTTCCTAGAGAGCTTTGAAGAAGCCATATTGAAAGAAAACCATTCCATGCTGGAATGTGGTGTAACAACTATTGCAACATCCCGAGAAAGACAAATTGCAGGAACACAGTGCATGCTGGGACTGGGAGTCAGAATGACTTAGTAAGTAAAGCCTAAGTAAAGACTCAGTAATACTGGCATTGCGATGGACCTCCTAAAGCAACTTTAGAAAGACACATTGAAGGAACATAGGGCAGGCTAGGGCTTGGAGACAGAATGCCTAAGTAAGTAAAGTCTCAGTAATACTGCCATTGCGATGGAACTCCTAAAGCATCTTTAGAAAGACACATTGAAGGAACATAGGGCAGGCTAGGGCTTGGGGACAGAATGCCTAAGTAAGTAAAGTCTCAGTAATACTGGCATTGCGGTGGGACTCTTAAAGCAACTTTAAAGAGACATTGGAGGAACATAGGGCATGCTGGGGCTTGGGGTCAGAATGCCTAAGTAACTAAAGCCTCAGTTAAGATTAAGTAATACTGGCATTGCGATGGAACTCCTAAAGAATCTTTAAAGAGACATTGCAAGAACACAGTGTATGCTGGGTCAGAGGAACCTGAAAGAACCTTGAGAAAGTGAAGCGAAAGGGGGGACATGTGCTAGACCCGACCATCATGAAAAGAAAATTAATCAAAATAACATTTCATTTATCTTTATTTCTTTCCTGAAATCTTGATTTTATTTCACGTCTGTCGCCCATCATTGTCTGGATATGTTGATGGTGTGTGTTCAGAAATGCATTTGACTTGATGTGAGATTCTTGCACTTGTTTTAATTTTTACAACTGGGTTACTTCACATCATCTCCTCTGCTCCAATTCCAGATACTTTACACACAATATGAATTAATGCTTGATGGATCCTTGTTAAGATGGATTTCTGAACTCTGACCTGGTGGGCAGAGGTTCAGGAGGCCAGCCTAGTTTCTTGGAACAGGGTAAACTTCTGGACAAGCCAGAACAATCAAGCTAGCATTGGCAGTGGTCAAGACTACGTCTCTGGAGGGGTGAGGGTGATCGAAAGCCCACAATGAGCACACACAGTAAACAACACTACAAATTACTCTGTCAGGTGTATATATCAAAAATACATATACATTTATTAAAGGCCTTTTAAATCAAACACAAGTAAAGATCGGCAGTAATACTTAAACCAACACAATACTACTATAAAACATATATACAGAAACCAATGGGCTGAAGGAATGGCACACAGTAAGGGTCCACAACCTGTAAGTAAAGGGAGCAAACAGTGCGAAAATATTTTAGGCAGTCCTTCACTTCATCAACCCTATCTGAGAGGCAGTCCAATCCCTAAGAAGAGTGGAGCCTTTTGCTCAAAAGTATGCGATCGTGCGAAAACGGGGCCTCTTGCAGGGGCTGTAGTAGCTCAGGAAGGAAGGTGAGGCAGTGAAGAATAAGTTCCCACTATTCGAGGAGGATCTCCCCAAGAATGCAGTACAGGTTCCAATAGTTGGGAAAAGGACGGTAGCGCAGGCAACCTCAATAAAGTTGAGTGGCCCTCAGGGGACACTCGTGTGTAAAAATGGATGGATACGCTAGGGGCCACTGGTAATGGTTGCAAGTACTCACCGATCCAAGGCACACTCCGGACCAAACTTCGGCAGTCGAGTCCACTTCGGTTGCTGGTTCAAATGCTGCAATTGTGCGGCTCTGTGGCTTTCAGCGACTGAGTTCCAGAATGATTCTGTGGCAGGACAGTGACGATTTCTCCTCTGCTGGTGAAGGGATCAACTTGATTTCACTACAGCTCATCTCGGGGCAAAAGGGGGGCACAGCAGCAGCGCACCCTTGAAGTTCGTCGCCACGGCTGGGCGACACGGTGACCATGTGCACTCTGGTTCAGGCGTACTCTTCTAATTCCAGACCTAGGGCACTTAGGTGTACGGAACTCGGCTAGAGATTGCCTCGTACCCAGTGCTTACGACCTCCAAAGTCTCAAGTGTCAACTCGAGATGGCTGCGGTTCCAGAGTAAAGGTTGTGCACAAGCTGGTCAGTTCACTGTTTGGCCCAGGAACACTTCTGAGAACGCTCACTTGCAGGTTAAGGTGGAGGTGCTGTGAATAGTTGTTCCCACTATTCAAATGGGTCGAAGCGCCTTTGCAGACCTTGTAAGTTTGATCATAGGCAGAGGTGTTCTGCGAGACAACAGCGGGCTCAGGGTGCCAAACCTTCCAGCACATCACCAGCGGTTCCTCGACTCAGCTTCTTAATTTCAGGATGCTTGGTTCCTATCCTAGGTTCAGTGAGAATTCAAGAGATCAACCTGGTATGGGTGCTTGGGCCCTTCTCTTATCCAGAATCTCTGTCACGCCAAAACAAAGAGGATCCAATGAGAAACCTGCTCACAAACAGCCATGCCAGACGTGGACCAATCGCGGACCACGGGGGTCCCAGTCATACCCAGCACACCAGACTCTCTGGCACCCAGGATGTGTATTGGAACTAGACAGTCCAGCTGATATCCTGGAGACTCACACACAAGGCATGCAGAAGCCCGTGAAAGTTTGGCGTTTCACGGGAGAATGCATGACCAAATGACTGTCCAGGGTCTGCTCGTTGGGGCCAAGCCACTGTCCAGGGCCAAACACGTTAAACACGATATGGTCCGAAAGAAAGGGTTAGAATTATATGAAAAACAACAGCTGCCACCAGCTCTGTCCAAGGCACATTTGTACTTCTAACAAAAAATCCTTTGAGGGTGTCTAGGGCCTTAAAAACAAAAGGAAGACCCCAGCGCACGGCACTGTAAGGTACTTTGTGCACTGATAAATGTTCCTGCACGTAATATAAAATATTTCTTTATTTTCCATTTGTAAAGCGCCTACACCCTCGGGCATGTTGCACTAGTTACATTTTTACAAAGCTTCGGGACAAGAACAAGATATACATAGTGGTCACAAGAGGGGTAGACAATGTCTTGCAGTGGTTAGGCAAAGAGCCAAGTTTTCAGGGCTTTGCGGAATGCCCAGTAAGATTCCTGTGTTCTGAGGTCCGTTGGCATGGCGTTCCATTGGTGTGCTGCAACTGATGGGAAGCTTACTCTTCCCCCTTTGGCCCTTTTCACTCTTGGCGTAGTTAATTTACCAACGTGGTTGGATCTTGCTGGCCTGTTTGGTTGTGCTTTCAGTATTTCTTGTGACCAGTATTGAGGAGCCGTTTTGCTCATGCATTTGTGAGCAATTGTCAGGGTTTTGAATATAAGTCTTTGTCTGATTGGTAGCCAGTGAGCTTGTGTTCTTGCAGCTGTGATATGTTCTCTCTTGGAGAGGTTGGGTGCTGCTCTTAGGGTATTCTTCTATATTATATGAAGCTTATTTAGGTTCCCTGTGGAGGTTCCTAAAAAGAGGGGGTTGCAATAGTCTAATCTCGTGCCCGTTATTGCTCTGGCAATGGTTAGGCAGCCAGCTCTATGTGGTAAGGTATTGTCTTGCTGCATTGATCAGCTTGGCAGTATATGCAATGGCGCTTACTTTTCTGTTGAGGGAGAGCGATGCGTCAAAATATATGCCCAGGGTTTTGATCGACTTGGAGACTGGCATCTGGATTCCGTCTATCGTGAAGGCTGAAAAGTGTGTGCTAAGGTTCTTTAGCACTGTCAGTGAGCCTACTAGCAGGATCTTGGTCTTCTCATCATTGAGAAATAAATGGTTGGCGTTGACTTTGTTGAGCATGAGGGAGTTATTCTCATAGGAAACTGACAGCGGCAGGAGGAGTATCGCCCACGTAATTAGTATGAGATACCTAGGTCATGCAATAGGTCGAATAATGGTTTAGTGAAGATGTTGTACAGTGACGGTGACACACATGATCCCTGCGGTACCCCGCAAGGAATGGGTGTGGGTGCTGCATGGGCGGTTTCTGAGAAGACTCTCATTGTTTTTCCTTCAAGGAAGGATGCAATCCAGTTGCTCAGGCTATTCAAGCATTGTAAATTTTGGCTTTGGCCTTGGTGATAGCTAGTTTATATTCTTTTGCAAGATTAGAATGATAGTTTTGATGGTTCTGAAGGTTTTTTCCTCCAGAGAGTTTCTGCTTGCCTCTTCTTGGATCGCCGAGCTAATAGGGCCTCTATGAACCATGAGGTGCGGTGGTCTTTGGGTTTGGGCTTTCTAGGAATGAGTGGCGCTATGGTGTCCATGGCTTTTGTGAGTGTGCTCGAATAAAGATCTACTAGTTGTTGTGGGTCAGCAGTGGCAATATTTTCCATTGACAGTGGTAGTAGGAAAGGGGATAGCGAGTCTCTAGTGATCTTCTTGGTGCTGCGGGCCCAAGAAGGGGGTAGGTGGAGGGCAGATGAATGAGTGGGTTTAGTCACCGGGAGACTAAGAGAGGAGATGGTGGTCCGACCAGGGAACAGGTTTGTTGGAGGTGATGGTTATCTGTTTGTTGAGGTCGGCTACCCAGTCAAGGGTTCTTCCTTTAGAGTGGGTGGGGGCTAGGATTCTTTGTTGAAATCCAAGGTCGTTGAGGGCGATGGCAATACTGGGGGCTGTGTTGTCTGTAGCGTCGTGAAGGCCTAGATTAAGGTCGCCAAAGAGTATGACTCTAGAGGTGAGTTTGAGATTCTCCCTAGAAAATGACTGACGTCGTCTTCGGAATTGACAGAAGTGGTGGGTTGGCAGTAGATGAGATGTATGATGGTATCTGAGGGTGCTGCCACCAGTTTTGCAGTGAGGCATTCATCATTTTCTTTAGAAGTCGTGTAAGTGGGTCTGATGAGGAGGCTTTCTCTGTGGATAAGCGCTACTCTGCCTCCCGCCACCCGGGCATTTATTCTTTCACATCCAATGATAGTGTAGCCTTCTGGTAGTGCTAGGGAATAGGGCGGGTCCTGAAGCTTCAAGGACCCAGGTTTCGGTGATGGCTAGGAAGTCAAGCTCCTGTTTAGATATTAGGTCATTGGTGTCAATCGCATGCGCTGGTAGGTATCTGGCATTGATGAGGGCAGTTAGTAGAAGGTAGTCCATTTTGGATGGGTCAAGGTAGTTGTGTATGTACAGTGGGGCTTGTTCATGACTGGGAGGAGACCCTGGTGTCAGGTTTCGGGGAGGGGGAGGGAGGCTGACGTTGGTCAGGGTCTTGAAGGTAGTCTTACGCATCTCCTCTTGACACATACTAACGAGTATGCCACGTACTCTGTGCACATGGTAAAGGCACATCTACTTTCAGCATTTTCAGAGATGTGCTGTTAGCATTTGAAGAGCAAATTTGTGTCATGTGCATGTGTAAATTGCACCTTTACACTGTGCGCATGCTAACAGCACATCTCTATGCATATGCTAATGGCAGACATTGTTTTCACTTATTGATAGAACACGTTCTGTTTAGCAAGCCTAATATTTGTACACGTTAACAGGACATATCTCTACCCATACTGACCTCCAATCTCTTCTCTGCGCATGCTATTGGCACATCTCTTCTTGTCTGCTAATGGTGCATCTTCTCTGCGCACATACTAGTGGGACTCTCTGTACATGTGTGATAACTGTGCCCATGTGCACAGAGGAGATGTGCATGCTAACGACATGCCTTTTAGGCACATGCTAATGGGACGTATCCTCTCTGCACATGCTAACTGCACATCCCATGCCTGTACGTACTAACTGCACATCCTGTGCAGCAACGGGATGTGCAGTTAGCATGTGCAAACTCCACAACCTGTCTATGCAGATGCTAACAGCACATCTCGGCTCTGCATGCTAACAGCACATCTTGGCTCTGCATGCTAATTGCCCTTCTGTTCCATGGCACGTGCAAATTACACATCTTACTAAGTACGTACTATGGGGACATTTCTTCTCTGTGAGTGCTAACGTAGAATCTCCTCTGCCCATGCTATAACAGCACTGCACATGTCCTCTCTGCCAGTCTTAACGGCAGGGCTCCCTTCTGCACAGGCTAAAACGTTGCATCCAAAGAGAGGGTGGAAAGCTACTGGGCAGGAGGGCGGCCTGCACTTCCCAAGTTTCAATTACGTGACGCTGCCTTGATGGGTGTGGCGCAGAGGGAAGACCGCAGAGGAGTCCCTTCTTTCTTACAAGAAATGCAATAATGAAGAATGACCGTTCACACAAGTTACTATCAGTGCTGGAAATTGACAAAATGTACTGGGGCCAAATGTACCCCATTTTTCCCCCTCCCCTTTCCTTATTCAGCCTGACTCGAACATGTCCTCGCCAGCCCCCACCTCAATGCCCAACAGTCCTCCCCTGGCTTTCTGCTGTGTTTTGCTGTAATAAATTAAGTACCATTCGAAATGGGATAATAACCGTTACCACAGTGCTTAAAAGCAGAAGGAATTTGGCTAAAAGCGCTATGTAAGAACACATACTCCCTTTTGAC
The DNA here is from genome assembly GCF_040938575.1 of Ambystoma mexicanum. Classification (NCBI taxonomy): domain Eukaryota; kingdom Metazoa; phylum Chordata; class Amphibia; order Caudata; family Ambystomatidae; genus Ambystoma; species Ambystoma mexicanum. Next base: position 1,335,508,257 of record NC_090933.1, on the reverse strand, counting down.
CTGTTATTGGCATAGCTTCCTTACGCATGCAGCAGCACATCTCCTCTCTGCACATGCTAACTGAGCATCTTTTTTCTGCATGCCCCAGTGGCACATGGCCTCCCTGCATGTGCTGTTGGCAAATATATTCAGTTCAGGCTAATGGAACCGTTCATCCCTGCATGGGATAATGGCCCATCCCTCGTGGTATAGCCCAACAGAAAGCGCACGTCTTAATACAGCCAGCATAACTTCATAAATTATACATTACAGAGCAGGTTTACAATAGGCAGCAAGTAAAGGAACAATTGCAGATGTGTTGGCTCCCGCTGCTTTATGTCAGCACTTTGAGGGGGGAGGTGGAGGTGGAGGTGGGGGTGGGGGTGGCTGGTGGCTTGTGAGAGTAAGCCGACCTATCTGTCCTCTCTCCCATGCAGGGGCACAACAAAACCTACATTTCGGGGGGCAGGAGGGAGGGAATTAAGTCGTGATGGCAGGGGCCACTTCAGAAAATAGGCAGGGCAAACTTGGAGGATCTGCCCCACTGTTCTACCCAACTCCTCCCATGGTCTGGTGTGGGGAAGAACTATTGCATAGTATATTTTAAAGCGCAATATGCAGAGGTGATGGAAGACTTTCGTGAAAGTAACAGCTTTAAAGTTTTATTGCGTTTGTTCAAGTGCATTTTTCTGAGCACACACAGTAAAACTTTTAACACCGCCAGTTTGGGGGAAAGACTTCCCTCACCTCCCTGCCTATCAAAATGCAAGTGCGCACATCCAGGGGTGCACCTAGGCTAAAATGTAGGCTGGGGCTAACCCTTCAAATGTTGGGAGAGGCACTAACTTAGGAGACTGTGGAGGAAAGGCAAAATTATTGTGTAGGGGCATCTAACTTCGTTACTCATTGTAATAAGAATAGTCTAGTGCAACTTCAATGTTACAATCAGTTAACTGCTCTCTGCTTTGAGATTGAAACACCCACTTCTTGCAGAACCTGAAGGTCCTAGAAAGTGTGAAAATGGCAGATGCTGTGCAATGAAAGACTCAATATCCTAGCACATCGGGCCATTGCAGAGTGTGGGGCAGTACTCTGGGCGGCCCAAGCACCTTCAGTGGCTGGGAGCAACAGGGGAGAAAATGTAATGTTGGTTCTACCATAGTCCGCTATACTAGAATCTCTGGTGCACTGACTGGCTGGTGACACTATGTCTGCCTGTCAAATCCAGTGTTACAAGAATGGGGGAGGGCCAGTGCAGCAATAATGCAATTCTATGCAGCAGTATTGGAGCCACTACCAGAGGAGCACCAGTATACACCAATGTGTCCCTACACTTATTAAAACTGTCCTTTTGTAAGGGTGTAAACTTATAAGCACTCCAATTTTTGCAATTGAAGTCAGAGTGAGAATACATTATTTGCCCAGCATCACACACTTACGCTAAACAGTGAAGCTGGGATTTTAACCCGCTCTTTCAATTTGGGCATGGCCACCTTCTTCCGCGCTTTACTTGGAACAAAACCTTTAGTTTTGGGTGTCAAGACCTAGAATAATAATGTCCTATAGAGTTTACTTGCATAGTAAAGCATCATAACATGTACATCCTTATAGCAGCATTTTGTGCCAAAATAATATCACTGTACCTTTATTTTCCACATCCTGCATGGGAAACTAGAAGATGCAAAAAGCAAAACATCCTGGATTTACCCACTTCATTTTCAGCGCTTTAAAAAAACCCCAAAAAATAAATTGTGCCATAAACTCACTTAGGTTTGGAGATTAGTCACAAACTTCCATCGTGTTATGTATGGTTATTAAAGAATACTCAATTTAGGACATCAAAGCAAACTTTACTTTTTAGCATATCAAGCTATTAAATGTTATGGGTATGAACACATTTTAAAAGGGTGCATGCTTGTGTTGCTCACTTAGCTGTCACAGATTTGTTCTTTCAGTTGGAAATTCACCATCATGTGTAAGAAAGGCTATGCTGCTGACAAAAGAAACGCTACAGTGCCATCTAGTGGTGGAAAGTATGTTTTTATTAATTAATGAATCAAAGCGTACACAGTAGAAAATGAAATCATGTGTATTTGTCATAATTTCATGCGTAAAAAGGCTCGATACGCACGTTATCTGCACGGCTGTTCAGAATGTCAAGGTACCTCAAAATAAAAGTGTAAGATACTGCTCGATAATGCTGTCTATAAAGTGTGCTTCAGGTCACAGGCATTCCCAATAAAAATAACCCAAGCAGCTTGGAGCGATTGAGCTCCTACCTCTAGCCTAGAAGGGACAGGTAAGCTTGAAACCAACAGTTTACCAGCAGCTACTTGTGGCTCCCTAGTCATATTGGTTCCTTACAGTGATCTTTCTCTTCTTGGGGTAACTGCCTTTCATTTGGTGCCTGCTATGCCTCTGGGCTGGTTTTCAAGGGACCATGCTGCACCTGTGTTGTGGGGCTGATGCTGTCTCCAGACTAGGCTCTGTCACCCTGGTCCGGTCAGTGTTCAGGTGGCTTGCTGAAAGCTATGTAGTGGCTGGACGCCATCTTGGATTGCATACTAACCTCTGTTGTATGTATGCACCGATACCCCGCCTCTCAGTTGATTTCTTAGGCGGCCTTCTGTTTTCTGTGCGCCTCAGTCTTTCCTATTGCAGCAATCCTCTGGTAAAGGCTAGGAAAATGTTAGATACTATTCGTTATTTCTTCTACAGTGGGATTCAGAGCTGAAAATAGATTTCCTGCGACGCTGTTTGGGAAGAGGGCGCAATGCTTGCTGTAGTCCAATTGTGGCTGTGTTTGTTATTTGCCTCCGTAGAGAGAAAGGGGTGGTTTTAAATGGTTTTCCCTCTACTGGGCTGCTCAGTGTTCTGTTTTTCTTTCCCTAAAGGGAAAACTGGATGCAACAGCTTTGTGTGAGCCTTTAGAGTGCCTTCCTCGTGGAGGTGGAGAATAAAGGGGGATAGTGTAAGGGGATCATTTTAATCATGGAGATAAGGGGGAGCATTGAAGTATGACAAGAGAGGGGGACCATTAGTTTCTTTCCATATTGTATCAAGGTTCGAGTCGTAGTGACAGCCACTTTTCTATTGTCGCCCCAATGGTCTGGTACCTGCTACTTAAAATCTGAATACTTGTCGCAGTCTCATTTTGAATGCCCCTCTGAAACTTTTTCTTTCCTTGTTGCATTAAGGGATTTTGTTGCTTATCGGTTTTTGCAGTGAATCTACAGACTATTACATTAGGGTCAACAGGGTCTTTTGCTTGGTTTCCCGCTGATCGGGGTAGAGGGAGCCTTTTGAGCCGATAGTCATATTGTCTCCATTTGAAGTTAGTATCTGGAGAGGGATTCTTCCAAACCGCATTCAGTGGCTTTTGCATGTCCTACTCGAGAGTCTGTCCCACCAGTGCGTGTCCACCTGAGCGGTTGGGAGATTGCTTGCTTAGTGGACCAGTGACTGCCTACCCTACCAGGTAGGTAACATTTCATCTCTTAAGCCATCTTAGTAGAAACCATACACCTTTCCTCCATTAAAACCAATGTATTCATGAAAAATGAACGAGGACTGGTATAAACCACCAGTACACAGGAAATCTAAGACCACCACGAGCCTCCTAGTGCCCCGTCCAGTAGTGAAAGGTGAATGAGATCACTAGCACACTAACTTAGACAGACGCCTCTTTATCACAAGCGATTCCTCTGGACATAACCGAGCAGCGAGTGCACATGTAGTAAATGCATTATTGGTTTATAAATGTCCCCATCCCTCCCCGGCGCTATGCAACCTTTTCCTGTAGACATGTTTCCACCCTGAAGAATATCTTCTGTAACGTACTGGTTGGCAGTGATGGCTGCCATCTGGTTCTCCTAATGCCCTCCTGAGGGCTGCAGAAGAACCTTCCTTGCAGCTCCATTTAGCTGATGGCCTCACTTGCAAGAGTGCATCTTTCTCCCACCCCATTTTACAGCTTTTATGCAGATGAGGGTAGCACAGTTCTCTGTAAACGGACAAAGGAATACCTGCATTTTGGATTTCACCATTGATCTGAAATTAATTTTGGATCCCTGCCCACCGTTGTGCAGTTTGTTTGTTCCCAAGAGACACAGACTTGTATGTTCACAAGCAGTGCCATTTGAATAAAGCAATCCTCTTTGTGCTTTTAAATTGCTTTGACCGGCTTACATGGTCCATTTTATACTGCCATGCTCTCTGCTTCATCCATTCTTCTTTCCGTTCTAATCCGTTCCATTTTACTAGCGGAATTACCTGGTTGTTTTTAATACGGGCTCAACAACATAACCCACCTGTTTACATCCACATATAAAAGAAAACCAAACTCAATGTAATTAATGTGATCGATTCCTAATAAAGTCGTATGTTGGATTCTGATTATGCTATACAAAATTGTCCCAGTTATACTTTGAGATAAAATAGCTCATGTTCTAGCTGAACCAAATTGTGACGGGGTCAGCAAACTGACCCAGCAAGAGGGAATGGGGACCCCTACCCATCTGGGGCAGGAGTTCTACCAGCATGTTTGCCAGGGCCAGTTCTATTGGTGATGTACAGCTGGATAAGCTGCAAGCGGGCGTTCCTAGAAACTTTCTTATGGTAGTGGGTTATGGCCTCGTAGATTCGTGAGGTTTCATGGCCCCCCTTAGTGGAGTTCAGTATCGTTTCGATGCATTAATTTTCCTCAGTCAGGTCGGCAGCGACCGGCCATCTCTTGTACAAGGCCTGTACGACCACCCTGTGCAACAGGAACTGTCCTGCCGGGAGGCCCGGTGCCTCAAAGAGTTCCGAGAAAGTTAGGATTTCCTTTTCTTGAATCAAGTCCCCAAGCGTGGCCACCTGAAGGGCTCCCATTGTGTGCATGTTTCAAGTTGACCCCAAGAGTGATTAACCATAAGTGCAGCAATGGGGATCTGTGGGGAGAACGGGTCTTCAGACCCAACCAGCTTGCAGGCCCTTTTCCAAAGCCGGATCCCGAGCTTGGCGAGGTAAGGGCAGTGTCTCGTAGCACCCTCCCCAGCCCACAGTATGTCTCTTAGTAACAACCGGGGGAGGGCCGGTTGGAGGAGGCGAGTGTCCGTCGTGCTCTCATCGGCCATCCATTGCGTGACATGTCTCAGCTGGCTGGCAAGGAAGTACAGCTCAAAGTTGGGGATCTTAAGTCCGCCCCTTTTGTATGGTCTTTGGAGAATCTCCAACGCCACCCTATGCCTACCTCCCTGCCAGAGGAAGCCCCTACAGAGTTTGTTGAGATCTTTGAAGAATGAGGGGGGGATGTTGAAGGGGACGTTAGTGAAGTTATGTAGTAGGCGGGGAAGGGCGACCATTTTAAGGAGACCAGCCCACCCAGCCATCGAAAGCGGGAGCCGACCCCAGAATTCCATGGATTTCGTGAGAGAGTCTTTGGCCCTTACGGTATTAAGGATGTGTTCTGTGCCGGGGTTGCAGTGTATGGTTCTCCCCAAGCATTTGAAAGAAGTTGCCTGCCATTCGAGATCTAGAGGGGGGAGGGATCTGTATTCATCAGTGTAAAGTGCTGCGAGGGGGTAAAGGCAAGATTTGCTCCTATTAATCTGGATCCCGGTGAGCTTGTGGAAGCAGTCCAGGGTTTCCAAGATGTAGGGTAGGAGGTGCTCAGGGTCTTGAAGGTACAAAAGGGTGTCGTCAGCATACATAGAGATGAGGTGGGTCACCCCGTCTATCTTAATGCCTCCCTCCCCATATTCCTGTCTCAGGTAGGCCGCCACTGGTTCCGCGGCAAGAATGTATAACATGGGGGACAGAGGGCACCCCTGGCAGGTGCCCCTGTGTAGGGACCATTTAGCGGAATAGGTTTTGTTGGTGTGTACTCTCGCAGTGGGGTTAGCATAAACTAGCTGGGTCCACTTTAGGAATATAGGGCCTATTCCCATTTTGGCCATGGTGGCATACAACCAGTCCCACCTCACGGAAGCAAAAGCCTTTGTGGGCATCTAGTGACGCCACTGCAAGTTTCTGCGGCCTTCCCTCAGTGCTATAAATGACATGATGTAGCCTGCGCAGGTTCGCATGGAGCGCCCCGGGACGTATACAGTTTGGTCTTGATGGATCAACAGATGGATAACACTCCGCATTCTATTCGCAAGCAGGGCAGTAAGGATCTTGCAGTCTACATTAAGCATAGAGAGGGGCCTGTATGAACCACAATCTGCCCCATCCCTCCCCGGTTTAAGTAAGGGTATAATCACGGCCTCACTCATGGAGTCCGGGAGGGTACCACGCTCGAAGGCCTCATTAAAGACCTGGGCCAATATTGGGGCGAGTGTTTCCTCATAGGTCTTGTAAAATTCCCCCGGGAGCCCATCCGAACCCGGGGTTTTCCCAGCTGGTAGCGATCTAATTACCACCTTGACCTCGTCGGGAGTGACAGGCTTGTCAAGGGTCTCAGCCAATTGCGAGTCTAATTTAGGTAGGTCAATGACGTCAAGGGCGTCTTCGATCCTGGTGTCGGAGGGGGGGCGGGGCTTTGGAGTACAGGCTACGGTAGAAGTCGGTAAAGACCGAATTGATTTCTTGTTGGGTATCCACGGCGGTGCCGTCAGGTGTGAGTATGTGGCAGATGGGTGGTCTGGGGGTCTCCCTTTTATAGAGCCAAGCTATAGTTTGCCCGGCTTGTCTCCCAGAGCATGGATTCTCTGTGTGCTTGGCGTAACTCAGTTTACCGAGGGATTCCCAATGAGTTAGGCAGGTTTGTCTAAGTTCGGCCATTTTTTGTAATTGGTCAGGGGATGGGTCAGCCCTGCCTTCGAGCATACTCCGGTCCCTCTCTGCGTGCTCAAGCGAGGATGTAATGGATCTCTGAGCTCCCCCAACTGCTGCAATCATCTCGCCCCTCATGACCACCTTGTATGCTTCCCAAGTTGTGCTCAAGTATCTAACGCTATGCAAGTTATTTTGCCAATATTCTTCAGTACTATCTTTTATGCGTTCCTTGAATACAGAGTCAAGTAGGGCCTCAGCCATCAGCCTCCATGTGGGTATAGGGGGTTTAGGCGGGAACACCTCCCAGGTTACCAGTAGGGAAGAGTGATCAGACAGCACCCTAGGCAGGTAGCACGTATCAACAAATATGGACTGTTGTGTTAGGCTGAGAAAAATGTAGTCCAGCCTGGTGTGTACGGCGTGAGGCGGGGAGTAGAAGGAATACTCACGTTGCTCAGGGTGCTGGACCCTCCATAGGTCACTGAGTTGCAACTGTTGGATTAGTTTGGAAAGTATTTTGGCTGGAGGGGAGGGTTGATCGTGTTTATCTGATCTGTCTAGTAGAGGGTCAAGGGTACAGTTGTGGTCACCCCCCCATATCATAATTCTGTCCACATACGGGCTGAGTCGCGTATAAAGGGAATGGAAGAAGGCAGTCGCGTCATGGTTGGGTGCGTAAGAGCTGACCATGTATACCTCTTTGCCCTCGATGGAGCCGCACACCACCACCATCCTACCTTCGTTGTCTGTTTTAGTGCAAGTGAGTTTGAAAGGAACAGTGTGGGCAATCCAAATCAGAACCCCTCTGGCGTAGGAGGAGTAAGCCGAACCTATTAGGGTACCATGCCAAGTTTTGGCCAGGGCTTCCAGTTTCTTGCCAGTTACGTGAGTTTCTTACAGCATGGTGATTCCGACCTTGCATCGTATTCAGGTAGGTTTGGACATGCCATTGTTTAACGAAGCTGTTCAGGCCTCTGACGTTCCAAGTAACGACCCTTATTGTGTCAGCCATAGGCGTAGTGTGGTTTACTGTATGCAACAGGTGGAGCTCGAGGTCTTGATGGTGCTGCGTTGCATGTGAATTGTTCCCATGGTCTCGATATGTCCCAGTGTATGTCCCCAACTTGTGCAAAAACTCACTTATTTCCACCCCCCCTTTAACTGTGAAATCCCCAAACATAGAACTGGCCCAGCGAGGTTACCCTCGTGATGACTGTCCCGTTTCTGCTCTGTTGGACCGTGCATTGGTCTCCAGGTGCCCTACGGGCGGGTATATATACCCAAAAGGAAGAAACAATCAGGGGGTGGAGTGAACTTGGTCTCCGCAAGGAGGATCCATTCAGCTGTGTAGAGGTTCAAACAAAAGTATAGTTCCCACCAGGATGACAGGAGGATCGTTATCTCGGTCTCCGCTTCCTTTCCTCAATATCGGGGATCAGTAAACCGTCCATCCAGTCCCTGGCCTGAGCCGGAGTGTCGAACAAGTGCGCCTTATTGTTATGCAGCACTTTAAGCCTAGAAGGATACAGGAGCATATATAATGCAGTCCGGCGGCTTTCAATCTGGCTTTCGTGTGTATGAACTGCGCTCTGTTCATTTGGACCTGAAAGGTGTAATCGGGGTATATGGCGATTTTGGCAGAGTCCCGTTGGATTTGGCCACCAGTTCGGGAAAAGGCCAGAATAACTTCCCCCGGCGGTGGTTTCTTAGCCAGGGATCTGTGGGCCTTCTCGATGGTGAAGCCTTGGGAGAGTTTGCCAGCTCCCACCTCGTGTAGCAGGAGGTTCTCTATGTCGTTAGTGGGGTCGGAGCCTTCGGAACCCTCTGGCAGCCCGACGAGACGTATATTGTTTCGGCGAGTCCTCCCTTCCGCCTCCTAGGCTCTGTCCTCCAAGTTCTTCAACCTTTGCTGAAGCTCATCGACGTCTCGAAGGACGTGAGTTTTGGATTCAGTGTTTTCCCAGACTTATGTTTCTAGCGCCTCGGTCCTGCCGGCCAGGGAACGGACATCTTGACGCAGGAGGCCCAGGTCTGTGGCAACGGCGTCGATTTTGTTTTCCATTGTTGCCTGGAAAAGCTTGATGGCTTCGAGTATCTGGGTGTTACTAGGCTCTGTAGCCACAACTGCCGTGGGGTTAGATTGAGCGTCCGAGGCCGCTTTGTTTGTGCACTCGGAATTTGGGGATTCGCAGGCTGCGAAGGTGTCCATCGTGGTCTGGCACTGCTTCTTGGGCCTGCCGCCTCTGCCGGACATATCGTCAACGCAGGGCCTCATCGCACCGAGAATGCTGGGGACGCAATCGGGAGGCCGCTAGCAGCAGCTGCGGAGGGGAGACTCTTGTTACTGCCGCAGGGCCGACAGGGCAATGATATGAAGCTGCGGAGCGGCAGGCCAATTTCGGGAAGCAAAGGGTGTCTCACTTCCAGCGGGCGCGCTGTGCGCCGGACGGCCCCCCCTGTTGTCGGCTGTGGAGTGGTGGGGACCCTAAAAGTGGGCCTCACAGTTCACCGGAGCGTCAGTCTGCAGGCAGGGGACAGGTGTTTTCGCCCACACCTCCCCCCCCCCGATGAAGGTTCATGCAGGTGGGGGAAAAAAAGATAGCCGGGGTCTCAGCGCCTCGGGGAGGCAAGCCCAAGTTCTTGCGTTGCTACCAGCGGTGAAGTCAGGCGCAGGGGGGTAGAGTAATGCGCGGCCACGGGCCCCACGCACCCAGCCGCCAATGTGGATGTCCGGGCTGGTCCTCCGCCGCGCCCCCCTACCTCTGCAGCACCAGTCGGCCACCGCTCACACCGGGGGCCCTCGCGACTATCCAGGGCACACCTCAGCCCAGTCGCGCGCCGCGGGCAGGGCGCAGTCAGGCAGGGGCCTCAGGGTCGATCCTCTCAATCGATGAGTGCAGCTGTTCAGCCCCCTCCTCCAGGCCCGGCACAGGTCGGCAGCGCAGGATCTTCCTCCCCCACCGGCGGGCAGCGTCGTCAGTCGTGATGGTGCGCTCCGGCCTTTCGAGGGATCAGGGCGTGGGAGCTGCCATTTTGAATCCGCTCACCGACACTTTTCGCACGCGGGTAGAGGTGTTAGCCGTCTCTTCTCCGCCTGGGAGACGGTACGATAGTTGCTGAAGAGGTTCTGGGGCGAATGGTGCAACTTGTAGGGTTCCGGAGCACTTTAAAGTCACTTAAAACAGCTTATCATGGCGCATCAGCACGTAGCTCTCAGGAGACACGTCCGCTCTACATGGCGGTTTGCCACGCCCCCCTCTTGTCCATTCTACTTGTGCCTGGCTACAAATGTCAAGTACCACTTGTTATCAGCCTATATCTGCTGTGCCCGGTTCTGGTGAGTGTTCTTGTTCCTCTTTTTCAGGACTCCCGATCCCAGAAGTATTTGCGGCGATTAAGGGAATGAGCAACCCAACAGCGAGAGAGCTGGCAGTGGTTTGTGCTGAAGACTGGCACTCAGGAGGGGCGAATAGGGACTTTGGCAATAATGGTGTTTCGCACTGGTCGCAATAGCAGAAATCATCCGGCAGACTCATGGTTGGAGACCACACACATGGTAACTTTGAGAGTGACTATATTTGTTGCAGGTTGCCATTGCTGAACTGCGCTTGAGAAGAAAGTTGAGGGCTTCAGAGGCAATTTTAGGGCTCATACCTGTAGGACACTATACAGGGGAAAAACAGGACAGCGATTGACCTAGGGAACCAGGTGGGCTCCTGGACCAATGGGTCGGGCAGGAGGATTATAAAGAGGGAGATAGGAAACCGGGTAGTGTGGGATGTTCGGGTGAGGTCAAAGGACAGAGACCAAGAGGAGGAAGGACGGTGCAGCAGAGTGTGGAGGAGGAATGTAAAGACTGTGTGAACGATGAGGTGTGTGTTGGTGAGAGAAAAATTTACTTGAGTGTGTGTTTGGTGAGTGAAGAGTGGCAGAGTTAAGGATAAGAGAAGGGGCTTGCATGAGAGTGAGTGAACCACATGAATAGGGTGATGGAAGACTGACTGAGAGGAGTGGTGGAGTGTATAGGGAAGAGGTGTTAGGGAGAATTCTCATTTATGGCTAATTTCCCTCACCTAGTGAGTCCCCCAGCAGCTTTCCTGGACTTCTGGAGTTTATTTTTTTCCACCTGGTAAGAGTGAGAGCTTTCCCTCCACTCTTACCTGTGTTTTGCTATGTGTTTCCATCTGTTTTTGTGATTGTGGACTCTGAAGTACACACTTCTTTGTGTGTGTCACACAGCACCTTCAGTGCCGTGGCACAGGGTTGTCTTTGAGACTTCCCTCGACTCCATTTCTGAGGCGACTACTGTCTCCCAGAAAAGGGTAAAGTTACCATTAACTTTACTTAGTCAATCTACCACAGATCCAGTACACCCCATCTTCCATGGAGTACTGGAAAGGGTGAACTTGTATCCCTTTTTTATCTGTACCTCCTAGAGCATTGTTTCGCTCTGTTTAACATTTAGACTTGGCTGGTGGCAGTGGTATCTAGCCTACCTTTTCTACCGCAATATTAGATAAACGTGGTACTGTTCTTGGCTATTATATTAGCCGCGAACATAAATCTGCTTGACCAAATCATCTCTTTTGGCTCGGGTTGGGTTTATTCGCCATTTCTTTTTGTTAAAGTCCTTCTTGTGTTTTACTTTGCGCGGCAAACTAGGTTTGCCTTCTTTGTTCACTGTTTTTTGGCGGGCTTCTGCCCAGAAGCCCTCCTCAAGGCGCTTGGGAGTCTAGGTGGGCTGAATGTGAGGGAGGGGTGTAGTCACCCCCTGCACAGGGTATCCTAGGAAACCCAAGTCACACTTTGTCATGATTGGCTAGGGTAGTTGTCTGGGCTGGATAACCCCCCTGCTGGGTCATTGACAGCCAGGCTGTGTGAATGGGGGTTTTTCGCATAAAAGGCAGGTCTCTTGGGCTAGAAGTCAGAGAGTCGCCACTGGAACTTCAAGGAACCAAAGAGAAGTGGAGAGAACGACGGCTGCTGCAACTACCCAGTCCCGGTGAAGCACTGCTGCAGTCCTGAGACATCTTCCCTTCAACAACTCGGAAAAGATCCAGTCCGGAGTCTTCTTCCCTTGAGCTTGGTGGGGATAACCAGCTCATCTTCTACAGCCAGAGGATCCTCTTCCATGGTCGAAATCGCTGCACACTGCTGTAGTGGTCCGGATAGCCACCTGAAGAGCCTCTCCTGTTTTTAAGGAGCGCACCTATTATTCCTTGTCGCTGCTGCCGGCTTCATCCCTGTGTGGTGCAGACCCCCTTCAGACGTCCTCCTTCACAACGAAGCTCCAGGAATCGTGGGTCTGCGGGAAACCAACAGGAACAACTGCCGGGGCACTAGCTGCACCATTGGAACAAGGTACTGTGTTCTACTTGAGGAAACAGGGTGAATCCCTTTTTCTTCATTTAAAAGGCTTGACCTTGTCTTCCCTCCTTCTTATAACTTTTGCTTCCGAACATTTACAATATCCAAGTACTTTTGGCTACGTTGAATCGTGAACTGTCTGACCGTGTGATCTTCGGCAACGGGCCCCGGTGTCTTCGACCTAGGCTCCGGCCCTTTGACTTTTGAACTCCTGTCTCTGAACGTTTCTTGATTCTGCCTGCCTAACCAAAATATTGCCTGTGATTTTTGCCTCCAACTCCCTCTAGGTATCTCAGGTGCTAAGTGTGTTTTTGCCCCGGTAGCATTTCATGTCACGGATACGTGTTTGTTTAATAGACCGAACTATCAAAAAGTGATCGCATTCGTATTCGCTGTAACGTGTTTTTGTGCCTAATACCGGTTCATTCCAACACAGGGTACTTACCTTCAGACTTACTGTACAAAGTGAATTGGTTAGTTGTAGTCTATTTAATCTGTGGTTTTTATTGAAGTTTAATAGAAGTGTTGTGTTTATAATGAAGGGTTTAAAAATAAATGTCTTTTTCTACCTGAAACCTTGAGTCAGTGTTTGCTTGAGTCACAGTAATTGTGGTCCCTTTGCATAATCTCTGCTACTGCTCATATACTCTTGAGATAAGCCTGGCTGCTCCGCCACTGCTACCACTATGACATAGTAGTCCAGGCTTGTACCAAAGGTAAACTTGTATTGCCACCTGTAGTCATAATTGTGTGTAGTGGTCCCTAAGGGCACTGCATGGGATTCTGCTTAACAAGAGGCGTTTGGAGACAGAAGATCGAGGGAGGGAGAGAGTGGGGTAGAGAGAGGGTCAGGAGAAGAGTGGGAGGAAGAGAAGGGAGGAGAGTAGAAGGGCAAGACAGGAGAGCACATCAGCCAGAGGAGAACAAAGGGTAAGGCTAAGTGTGACCCAGGTCTTTGAAAGGCATCCCTTCTTCAGAACGTTTGGTTTTTGTGGGACCCTGGTCAGGATCCACCTAGAAGTTCCCACGGGGAGCCAGATAGAGGAGGGGATTGCCCTAAGGCTCTCACCAGCCAGATCATAGACTGTAGGTGTCACTGATGTGTAGTGACCACCTTGGGATTTAGGGAGGTAAAAGCCCATGTCAGAGGCCCTGAAGGAGTCCCCATTTAAACCTTTGAATAAAAACCTTTGAACCGCTTTGAGAGTTGCTGTGTTCTTGAGGCCATCTGTAACCGCATGTACATTGACCTGGTCACACTCTGAGTTGTTGATACTACTGGGTGTTCACAAAATATCCTATTCCTCTTCTCTAATCTCCCTCATTAGCTACTCTGTTGTGCTTTTCCATTTCTTCTTGATTTCATATGTACCACCCATCTTTTTTATTTCCTCCCTTCGTTATCATACTTTGCTACCCATTTAATACCATTACCTCCCACAACCTTGACAAAATGCTGGGACAGGCACATATGTCTGCAACATGGCCATGCTAACAATAAAGAATGCCTTGTGCACGCAAAAGATGGCAATATGCTGACACACTCACTAGTTGGTGAAGCAAATTATATAGCTCGATGGTGTTTGGGGAAGGGAGATCATTTAGAGTTTTCTGCTGTGTGATTCAAATCATTTTGTTTAAGTTGGCTTCCTTTTCAAGTCTTCTAATGGATGCTACTTTAAGGTTTTAAAAGAAATACTTCTAGAACAATTATGAAATTCCTGGTTCAGACTAGAGGGTTGAGTTTATTAAATGGAGGCACATTCTTGTTTTCAGAGAGGCGAGAAGGTACCCAAGGTTCTCGTGTTCACAGAAGATGGCCTGTTCTTGGGCTCTTGGAACACCTCTACAATTGAAATGCCCCATGGTATATTTGCTGTGAACCGCCCCGACCAGCAGTCCGTGTGGATAACAGATGTTGGAAATGGTAACGTAGTTTCAAAAACTAGAGCATATGTTTAGGGGCTATCCGTGTAATCCTGCCACGTGTGCTGTGCTGAAAGAATGAAATATCACTTTAACCCTTGGTCCAGGTTTTTCCCATTGCACTGTGAGAATTGATGCATGATGTTGACAGGTGGTGTTATAGGAAATGTACAAACCCAGAAGTGGCTGTAGAAGATCTGGGTGCTGGCCTGCATTATGAAATGCGAATGTCCATGCATTAGAAGCCTGCAACTTTTATAGTACATGTGTATGGGCTTCTGGCAGAACATTGGAAAGGAGCTTTATTGTGCAAATTCATGCTGTACAACTCCTCCCATGGTAAACTGATCATATATATCAGGCTCTCGTTCCACCCCTTTGTGGATGACACCCTTCACGTCCTTTTCTTCTTTCACCTCTGACCTCTCACAGAGGCTCTCCAGCTACCACTCTGCTACCTGTCACTGAATGGCACTTCTGTCTTTGAGGAACTGAGCATGAGTCTGCAAAGTCCTCCATATCCCAGCCCCCAAGGCCTCTCCTCTTCTCTCCTCAATCTCTTTTCCCCTTGATCTCTTTACTCCCTACCCTAAAGTAAACAACTTTGCAGTCGTCTTTGACAGGGATCTTAATCTCCACCTTCTTATCTTGTGATCTATTCATGGGCGGCCTCCATCTCCCTCTTCTCCCCTGTGGGCAATCTTTGATCTAGCCCCCTTCCCAATGTGCCTGTCCCCTGCCCACCCTATGCACTCTCTGCCCCTTCTATCAGACATAAAAGACAAAACTAACATTCAATTGCTCAATAGAGCTTTCAGGTTCTACCTCTGCTGCTCTGAAGGAGCACCCATTAAACTCCTCCGGAAACCCGCCCTCCCTTCCACCATTGCCCTGCATCTGTCCCTAGTGGTCAGTGTTTTGGTCCACCTTTCCATCACCACCAGGTCATGTTCCGACTGTGCAGTGCGGCCTGTTGCCTGCATGATTCTGGGAGTATTCCTGGTAGGTGCTCCGTATTCTCAATACATTCAAACCTGCTCTGACCAGTAGTGCATGCCTGTTACTGAGGATTTTATTGGCCGATGTAAACGGGTGTGCAACTTAACTTCTGCTCCACTCAGGAATTAATGGAGTTATGTTTTTTAATGATCATTCCACATAATTTAAATGCCTATGTTTGTGTTTGTTTTTGTTCAGCAGTTACCACTAAAACCTGTTTTTACTTGTTTTCTCAGAGGTAGTAAATGAATGCTGGAATCTTTGCTGGTAATTCTGGTAAGCAGTTGCAGGAAATGGGCAAGGGGAATTGGTCAAGAAAAAGGGCATAGGGCAAGAGGAAGTTAAAGGTTTGGAATACGGGGAAAATTGGGATGGCAGCGACTGAAATTAAAGCATTTTTTCTGATTACTTCCCTGAGGGGACAGGGCCACATCAGGCACCCATGTACGGCAACACAGATCATTAACTGTTTAAATTCCTAAATGGGTCGCGGGTGGATAAGAAGGCAAAGCTGCAATTTACTTCCAGGGAGCAAATGTGTTTTCCGGCCTATAATCGGCGGCGATGGTGCAGCGATGGTAAGCGCCATCAATTACTTTCTGGGCTAAATACAATCTGCGGGCTATACCAGCTTCCATAGCCTGCAGATTGACCAATCATGTACATGGAAACACCACAAGAGTGTTCTAATTAGTAATAAACCTCTGGTAATACCTGTAAGCTCGAAAAAGGCTCTTAGTCTCCTTTGGTGTCTGGGGGAGGTGTTTCCTGCACAACCCTGACTTTTTCTACTTGGGGTTAGACTAAGCTATTCCCCGCAAAAAGCCCAGATATTTGACCGCCAAATGTGCGCGGTGATACTTTTTAGGATTAGCGGTAAGGCCGGCTTGCCTCAGAGCGTAAGTGAAGTGAAACAGGTTCTCTCCTAGGTTTTGCTGTGGATTATGATGTCCAGATACGTGCCGCAGAATAGGTGAAGGGTCACAGTATTTGGTCCATCAGCCGCTGAAAGGTCGCTGGGGCCCGTGAAGTCTGAAGGGAAGGACTTTGAAGTGAAATAGTCCTCCGTGGGTGGAGATAGCTGTATTCTCTTCATCAGAGGGGTTCAGTGGCACCTGCCAATAGCCCTTCGTTAGCGCAATCATGGAAATCCCAGTCTGTCGATGAGGTCATCGATCCGAGGCATCGGATTAGTTATCAAAATGGGATACGGGATACGATGTTCAACTTCGGAAGTCAATGCAAAGTCTATGCAAAACCTCCATGACTGATCTGGTTTGGCCACAAGTGCTATTGGTGATGACCACAGACTCTGTGATGGTTCAATTATTGTCACAACCCTCGCCCAAAACCCCCTCTGGCAAACCCATTGGCCAGGTGGAGTCAGAACTCTGGCCTCTACAGCCTGGCATCCTCTTCAAAAGCCCTCATGGGGCTAGTCCTGGCGCCTATGGCGCCAGGCTCATACACCATGAAAAACAATGTGCTTGGGAACTGCTTTATTGTATTGTCAGCCAACATGGAGGCATCCACATAGCTTGGTTCCTAGGAACCAAGCTATGCGGTCTAGTGTTTTGGGTGTGGTAGCCTAGGGACTACTTTACCTGGACTATTTTGTTTGGGCTATTTAAACCACACCCGAGCAAGACATCTGGGCAAAGCTGAGAAGTATACCAGCGAGTAACCCGGCTGGGTGGCGTCCCTGTGGATACCAGGTGAGCGTAACAATTATATCTGCTGCTAGCATTGTCTCCACCTCCTGAAGGACTATCTTCTTCCTTGTCTCCGGAATTCGGTAAGGCCTCAAGTTAATCACCTTACCTGGGGGTGTGCAAATGTAATGTTTAGTCTCTTTCACTCACCCAAGTTCACTATTGAAGACATCTGGGAATTGATCTATTAGATCTTGGATGGGCTGTTGTTGTTGCTCTCGTAGATCAGAGGGGACCAGACTATGTTATGATTTTTCTTCATTTAATAAGTTGGCCATTGGGACAGAAGAGGACTCCCCCATGTCCTCCTTCCACTCCTTTAGAAGGTTTATGTGATATATTTGGAGTTTGAGCCTTCTGTCCGGCTGGGCGACCTTATAGGTATTGGGACCTGTTCTCTCTAATATTTCATAAAGTCCATACCATCCCAAAAGCATTTTGTGCTTTGAGGTGGGTAAGAGGGCAAGCACTTTTTGTCCGATGGAAAAGGACTGTGATACTTCCTTATGAGTGTTTTGGCTTTCTTGGGCTGGCCCTAGATATTTTTGGACTAGGTCCTGCACGATAGTCAAATGCTATTTAAGTCTTTGGGCAGTTTGGGGACATAAGTAACACTGCCCCTTGCCTTTCTTCCCACGGTTTCCAGAGCATGCCCAGTACGTCTAGAGTGGGGTCACACCGTTAAAGAAGCTCAAAATGGGGAAAACCCTAGAGAAGCCTGGGGAGCTTTTTTGATGGCAAAAAGGGCACAAGGGATCATTGTGTCCAAATTGCATTTATCTGCTTCCACTAATTGTTTTTAGAACGTTCTTTAAGGTTTTATTAAAACGTTATACTAAGCTGTCTGTCTGAGGGTGGTAAACAGAGGTGACTAGGGTTTTGATCTGTGAGATCTCCTTCACACCCTTGATCGGTTAATATTTCTGTCAGAAAGCCCACTCTTGACAGAAAAGGGATTAGGTGTTTAAGAATCTGTGATGTATTATTTTCCATCGGGAAGGCATCCAGATACCCAGTTTCAAAATCTTAAATTGCTATAATATACATTGTCCCTAGTTTGTACTGTTCTAATGGACCCACTATGTCCATGCCAATTCTAGAGAAGGGTACCTCTATTTTAGGAAAAGGTTGTAATGGGGCTGGTGGAGGGGAGTGTGGAGCTGTTTTCTGGCATAAGGGGCACATTGCTATGAAGTTCTTGATATCAGTGTAAACCCCCGGCTAATAAAACCGGTTGATAATTTGCCCCTGTGTTTTTGCCGTACCCAAGTGTCCCGAAGCCAAATGGGCATGAGCTATCTCGTGGGCTAACCTCCCAAGGCTCCTACGGTTGACAATCTGGGTTCTAGTTCTCCCTTCGGGCATGCCTTGTCCCTGATAGAGAAGACCTTGTTTCAGACAAAGAAGTGCCATCTTCAGACCTTCCTTATTTTTCCGGAACTACCTTTTAAGAAGGTTTCCGACATAATAGGATAATTTTGTTGCGGGAAAGCTAGGTCGGGATTTATCTCGGTCTCTTCACCAGTGGCCCTCAGGGTTATGGGGTCACAATATATGAGGGGTGAGGGGAGTTCTTTATCAGTTTTATCCAAAACTCTTAGTACCTCTTTCCATGAGCACTTGTTCTTGAACCTCTATGGGTTTGGGAAAGAGGGCCCCTTCTAAGATTCCCTAGTTGTTCTCCCCAGTTTTCACATGATATGTTTGTTTACCATTGTTCAGAATTAAGATTTTTATGTTACCTCTGTAGTCTGGGTCTATTACTCCAGCCATTACGTCCAAGCCGTATCTCCAAACTAGGCCGGACTTGGATACTAGGCAGATGTAGGTGCCTTTTGTTGGTGACAAGTCCTGTGGGGAAGGACTGGCACTCTTCTACCTCTATGGAGACATCTCGACTACTGTGTAGGTCAAAACCTATAGACTCACTAGTAGCTACAATGGGACCAGGGGCCTAGCTGCTAAGTTTGGAATATTTCAGTGTTCCCCGATTTGTATCGGTTGAGTCAGATCCCACTCTGACACCACATGCAAGGGTTTCGACGAAGGAAGTTGACACAAGGTTGGCATAATTGTTGCTATAGACTTTTATTGATGTAAAATAAATCATTACTGTCCCGATCTCTAAGATGTGTTTCCCTGCTTCAAACTAACACTAAAGGATCTGTCAGAATGTCCGCCCAAATGAAAGTCTGCCATCCTATGTTACAGCCTACTTCTATCCCTTACACTACAACTAAAGAAGAAAATAATAATCCAGGAGAATGACTCCCTTCTCCTGATGTATAGGTGGCGTTCCCACAATGTTCTCATGAAACAAGGTACAATGGGGAATGACTCCTTTCACTTGGCTTGTAGTAGTCCAACAGAAAGTTCCTTCCCCGGAGAAGGACTACTTTCTCCTGGTATACGGATGGTGTTCCCAAAATGTCCTCTTATAAAAGGATGTCCGGGGGTGGGGGAGGACTCCCTTTGAGTTGGTAGTTAGTTGCAGCACTTTGTAAAGTCAACTTTCTGGCCCAGGAGTATGGCTCTCTTCTACTGGTACTAGTCCCCACTCTCTAAGGCCATGGGGAATTGCTCCCTCCCCCTGGCGTCTCTTCTGCGTACTTGAAAGGATTCTGTTTTCTCATCAGGAGAATGACTCGCTTCTCCGGGTGTTTGAGAGTTCTTTTACAACTTGGGTTTTATCTTTGCACTCTTTCACTGGATCAGCAAAGTCACTTATATCGAAGTCCTAGACCCTTTTCTGGTGGTCAGTGGGCTTATATCTGCCTCTGATACAAGGAAGATTTCCTTGGATGCACTCTTCGATCCAGTTGGTGTCCCAGACCCTTCTCTGGTGGTCAGTGCACATATCCTTGCCACTGGTACAAGGAAGATTTCCATGGATACATTCTTCTCTTTGTTGTGGGTCCAGACCCTTCTCTGGTGGTTAGTGGACTTATCCCTGCCACTGGTACGAGGAAGATTTCCTCGGATGCACTCTTCTGTTCTGTTGGGGTTCCAGACACTTGATGGCCCTCTGATTGGCCTCAGGCTTTCCCTGCATTAAGCAGAGTCTTTGTTACTCCCAACCACATCCCTATCGGTCCGCCCGTGCTTCCTGTTACCTTCTGGTACTTGCTTGCATGGCTCTGCTTTTTCCAGGGACTGGGTCGGTCCTATTCCCACTTCTGCAGCTGTCTGCTTCGTCACTGCTTCTGCGGCGGCTCTGTGTTTTGTGGCTTCTTGCAGTCTCTGCATCGTTCAGGTCCAACTCCTCCTGGAGGTCGTGCACAGCCTTGCCTGCTTCTCACTGGGCTCATAAGGTCTCCCTCAGCCACTCGCCGGCGTCCTCTGCAGAGCACTCTCTTCAGGTCAAGTGTGGACTTCGAAACTCCTGGGTTCTCCGATCAGGCCTACTCCACCCCAACGTAACGTCAACACCTATTGTTAATGGCTTTTTGGTATTCCTCATGCCTCCTGTGAGACACCTTATCTCAGTACTAGCGCAATCAGTAATCCTCATGTTTTCTGTGCTCCTCTTCATCTTAGTATTTTGTGTTTTAGTTGTACCTCTGTTACTACAGAAATAGATTGGTTTACTTTCAATATAGGTGTGATGTAATACAAGGGGTTGTATCCAAGGCGGTTGTCCTTATCCCCAGAGAGGAAGTCCCTAGCCATGAGATCCTCCCGCATTAAACTACCCGTAGAGGGACTATTGAGTTGCGGCCACACCTCCCTAGCCACATGGGAAAGGGCTTCCCCTTGGGGAGAAGTTTTGATACCTGGGGAATCGTCACACACCACATGACCACCTTCTGCATCTCTGAATGTCACTTGATGCCAAAGCTCTGCCTTCTCTGCATTCGAGATCTGCCAAGCCTTCTAGAATCCCCAACTGTATATCAGCCTGATAACAGCTTCTTTGAGCTTTAAGCCGTTGCTGGTGTGGTGCCACTATGCTGTGTTGAGCCAGTCAAACCTGCTTGCCGCCAAAGGCAAGTCTCTGCTTTTCTACACCTAGGGTCACCAAGCCCTCCGGTGCTGCTGACCAGACATTGCCTGCAGTTTCCCAGCATCTTCGACCTGCAAGCTGTTATCACTGTCTTTGCTCCTGTTCACACCACCCTCTGACTCAACTGAAGATCAGTGCAGAAAATGCCCAGGCTCCCGGTTCTACAGTAAAAAGCCTACAAAGCAAGAATAAAGTTACTGATGGTTTATGTCCCCTTGGCCGACCCTAAAGAGCTGTAGCATCTTCTAAGACCCTACTCTCAGCCTTTTTAAAGACCTGTCCAACAACTTTGACATTTGCTGTAGGAATTGGTGCCTATACACTCTGGTCTTCAACCCAGAATGGCCCTTTATTATAAAGTCTGCATACTGTGCTTTCCCTAACAGAGGTGGTCTGTGTGTTTGTGACTAGTTTGTATTTATTATCGGTACCTTATATTTATAGATCCTGGGTTGGATATTCTTTTATTTTGGTAGCACAGTACTATACTTGTACCAGCTATGAGGTGAAGGAGGTCTACCTGTCTGGCTGTGCCGGGTTCACCTTTGATTGGAATCACTGCTGTTTTAGTAGTAGTGTGTTGCTTAGTAGGCGCTTTAGCCACAGCTCATCACTGTACTCCTGCAGAGCAGTACTCATTTTGTCCCAACAGCAGATTGAGATCTGTTATTGTCCAGACCTGCTTTTAAGTTCAGTTTCTATTAATGTTATGCTATGGTGGTCTAGACCCGATTGAAGGTATTCTTGGAAAGAATTGTGTCAAAAAGGGGTATTGGTTGGATGCTTTCAGCAAACCTACAACACAGTAACAACCTCTGAAATGTGGCTACCGATGAGGCCGTACTTCAGTTAATCCATCATACTTGAAAAGTGCTTATGTTTTTCCCCTCTTCAGAAGGAAAAAAAACCCTGACGTTCCTTTCCGGGTTTTTACCCTATGTGCTGCTCCATAGGCTTGTGCACTGACCACTAAGCCAAACATAGCTGGTATCTGTGAATGGTTTATTCAAATTTTGCTCTTCGCCTGCTTTGTGATCAGGTTAAATGCTGGTTTCGCAAGATATCATGCAGCTGCTGTCTTTCCCTCTGAGCGCTGGGGTGAGGACTTTGGCTGTCCCTGTACTTCAGCTGGGGGAGAAAGGGAGAGGCCGAATAAAGCAGAGAGAGGGTGATGTGGTACATGTGTGGTGGCTAGCTTTGCACAACATTCTCACCTTAGGGACAGGGCAACTTTAAGCGTCAAGAGTTTCATACTGTCATAACGCTTCTTTCCCATTGTGTAAGAGTGGGCAATAGTGACAGAAACCATTATAGAAATTATTATTATGAGGTGCACTTTTTTCAGGTATTGGCTGGGAGGAGAAGGGAACAGAGGTAGTGGTATGAATAGAACCACAGTAGTATTCATCTAATCAAGGTGTGCTCGATGCTGGCAGACGAGGGTCGGACAAAAACTTGATTGGATGAATGCTTGACAATTGTCATGCTTCGCCCTTGGAAGTGTTGGCAGAGGTGGAGGTACACGTAACATAGTGTCTTTTGTTGCCATTTGGACGGTCTAGTGTTCTTCCAAGATGGCCGCCGCCACTATATCAGTGGGCGGAGACTTGGCTTCCCTGCGTTGTATCCGTCTCCTGGGACTATGCAGCCAGACCTCTGTTCAGAGCAGTTCTAGCGTTCTATAGCTGTTTCTTGTACTCTGTTTACCGGTCCTTTTTTCCTTGCTTTCACTCATAGGTTATTTATCTGTGACTACTTTCTGCCTCTTACTGGTGTTGGGTCAGTACAGTTTCACCCCTTGTTTACTTTTCTCCCTCACTCCTGTTGGTCTTTCGGTGTATTCTCTCCTCGCTTCTTTCGGGTTTGTATTTCTGCTGCTCTGTTACCTGTCTCTGCTCCTTTGCAACTTTACTTGGCTAGTCTCAGTGCGGATTGTTCCACCCTTGTTTCGGCGGCCCGCGGCCAATTCCTCTGGTCTTTCGCGTATCCACTTCGGCTGCTTTAGCCTGCCCAACCGCTTCTTAGCAGTCCTATTGAGGCTGCTTTCTGCTATCTCTTTCCGCTTTTGCGGATTCCTCTCTCGGCTACTCTCCGTCTAACACAGCTCCCTTGCGGCTCCTTTCAGGCTGCTCACAGCCGTCTCTCTCCGCCTTTGCGGTTTCTCTTTCTACTGCTACTATTATTTCACCGCTCCCTTGCGGTGCCTCTTGGGCTGCCCGCAGCCTATGGCTACTCCCTTGCGAGAATCTTGCTATTACTTACTGTCCATTTACCCGTAACTCTGCAGGTGACAGCTGGGTCCCGTAGCCTGCATGAACTTGTCCCAGGCTGTGCTCAGTCTGTCTCGTGAGGATTGTTGGCTTACTAGAGTTTCCTTCCGCTGGTCCTCCAGCCACAGTACTTCCGGCATTATCAAGATCCTTTTTGGAAAACAAGAACACTTCCTTCAACTTGGGTCTAAGAAATACTCAAGAGCCACAGAACTCCCCAATTATCTGGACAATATCCTCCGATACCAGAGAGGTCTGTTCTTTCCAAGCTCCACCTACACTAGAGAATCCGACATCTACATCCTCAGGGTTTTTTGTGCCAAGGAGGATTTTTCCCTGACTTTTGGGGGCTTGCTTCTCGGGGTCCCCATAGTTCTGGGTGACTTGTCAGGCCAAGGTGGCCTCCGTGGGAGCTCCCCCCTACCTTCATCAGAAGAAGGAAAAGAAGACCAAGGAGCGGCGGAAACCACGCCGAAAGAAAGAATCTGAAGCCCAAGAGAGCTCTGTTGAAGACACAGGTGAGGAGGACCGGGAGGGTACCCCAGGGCTTCACAACAATAAGGAAGCAGCAACGCAGAAATACATTGTATCCTTACATGAATCCAAAAACCTTTTTAGAATGGAATACTGTATCAAATTGGCTTTATTATTGAATCAATTGGACAAAAGGAGACTTTGCTAAATAATGCATGCTAAAGATTGAAAAGACAACAGTCGCACATACATATATTAAAGCTGGGCTCCTGCATCTTTGATTGGGTGTTTTTTATGTGTGTTTTGTTAAGGATTTCAATCAGGCGACACACCTTGGTCTCGGCCTAGTATGTAGCGCACAACTGAGATGCTTTTCTCCTTATTTTATGCAGATTCAATTTGAGATGGTAGACAACTCGTATCACACCCCTTTTTTTAAGTACCCCGGGTCACAATGGACCATGAACCAGGCCGGTTGGTAAAATGCAATATTTATTTATTTATTTTAAAATTCAAAATAAATCATACAATTTTTAATATGGGGCAGCAATCACCAATGGGTTGATAATCACAATGCAAATGGAATCAAGACACATGGTTACCCTTCTCCTAGAACATATACACAGAACAATTGATTAGGAACACTTTTTTGATTTAGGAAAGATAGCACCCAAGTTAAGGTTTCCCCCTGCACTGTTCCCTCAACCCACAAATACTCAATTCTGAGTGGATAGAAAGAAGCAGCAGGTAATCGGGAATAAGAGGCAGATCTCTTTATATATTAAATTATAATATACATATGTTTTGTAACAATAGCATGTAGTTCTATCACTGGCAATCACAAGGCAATGGATCAGCAAAAGGCATACAATTAGAATATTAGTGGAAATTCTAGAACAGATTGCAGCCAAATGACGCATGTAAAAGTGAAATACTCTGATTTGGAGTGCGGTTTTTGGGTTGGGGATAGATATATATCAAATGACACTCTAGAGTTGAAAATGGGTCTCTAGCTATGAAACTGAATGAGTTATGCAAGATAAAAAAAAGGTGCACTTTGAGCAAAATGAAGCTGTGAAATAGGAAAGGAAATCAGTTGTGACAAGAACACTTTTACTCTAGAGTATTCAGACTAGACCACCAAAGATGGACACAGTAAGATTCAAGGTTGAATTTGCGAATTCAACCCTGTCACCCCAGCGCCCAACCCTGGCGCAAACCAGTTTGGTAACACTAAATAGGACTAATGGTTTAGAATTACACTAGACAAAATTGAAAAGAAATTGCGCTAGCACTTTAGAAAGTCACGGGCAGAGTGCACAGATATTTCTAACAGTTTTTTACAAGTTATCAGGATAAGGATAGGATGGATTAGAGAGTGGGAATAGGACAAAGGCAAGACAAGATAGGTTATGGGCTTCTTTGGGGTAGGGATTATACTCACAGTCCACTTTTAGTTTTGGGATTTTTGGACCGTCAACAGGTTCCGGTCACGAACCAGCAGCGTGCCTGGCAAAGGTCAACAGCTGGGCTGTTCTGGTCACCGAATGGTAATTCGGGTCACTGGATGGCACAGCTACCGCTGGATGCAGTCAGTGGGCAGCAGTTAACGGGCGTCAAACAAGCCTGGTTCATGGTTGTAGTGTCTGATGTTTGGATGTAGCTGCTCTGCATCAAGTGCACTGATGCTGGCAGTGCAATGGTATGAGGTAGCATGGAACCCTGTGGGGTTTCAGGGTTCCATGAATAGCAGTTAGGGATTCAGGATGGGAGATTACATGAAGAAAGATGCATATCCTTGTAGCTCCTACTCCCTGTTCGTAGCTTTACCCTGTAACTAATAAAGAGATTACTCTTTGTACCTACCTGCCTCTACGCTGGTCACTGAGTACTTCAATGAACCCAAAATACTACAATGGTCCATTGTGACCAGGGGTATTTGAAAAGGGGGTGTGATACGAGTTGTGTACCATCTCAAATTGAATCTGCATAAAATAAGGAGAAACGCATCTCAGTTGTGCCCTACATACTAGGCTGAGACCAAAGTGTGTGTCGCCTGATTGAAATCCTTAACAAAATTTGGGGGCTCGTCCGGGATTGAGTTTGGTTGCCACCCGAGGCAGTCTAACACATCAGATTAACCTGCAAGGTAGTGATACTTTGTGTGATTGGAATACTGGGTTACACAGTACAAGCACATCCCAAAAACAAATACACCAAGTACCAGGCCTGTGTCTAAAAGTACAACTAAAATCAACCCCAAAGTAGACTGAAAAGCAATAGAATACAGGTTACCCTTACATAAATAAACAAATTAATAAAGAAAGAACATGTCCAAAATGACTGTAGTAGAAGTCAATATGGCTAGGGAGCACCTTCTGCACAAGCTATTTGTCAGAGGTGAGTGGCCAGAACAGGATGAAAAAGTCTGGCTACAAGAAATAACAAAACAGGTCACTGCCATGAACCTGGCCACGTGGCAAGATGGTGGCCTATTACACCAACCCTTGAGTGAGCTATATATGACCCCAAAAATAAAAGAGAAGCAAATCAAAATTGTTAGAATCGAGGCCTACATGTATATCCACATGGAAGTGATGCGGGAAAGGCATGAGGAAAACACAACTCTTGCACAGAATCAAGTTGAACTCTTAAATAAAACCCAGCCTGATCTAAATTTAGCAGAACAAAAATTACAGAAGAGCCGAGAGTTGGAGGTAGAATCCGGAAATGATCTCATAGAATTAAGAGGATTTGGCTCGCCAACAGCAAAATAATGCAGATCAAGAGGCCCAATTAGAAGCAGTAAAAATAGAGTGTCAGGAAAAGATTGACTCTCTGGAAGAGAGTGTCACGATCTGAGTCCGCGTAGATATGTGTACCTCCGTCCCCAAGTACCAGTCAGAGAGAGGGTTAATGTACTCGCTGACTGATCTTTGGGGCCACAGGTGGGAGAAACAGGAAGCACCGGGTCCCGGATGGCTGCAATGGAAAAGCAGGTTTAAGAATATGATACAGTAATGAATATTGTGCTATATCATATACCAAACAATCTCTTACCCGGGGACTGGTCGGTGTTGGCTGTGTACCTGTTTCTTCTCTGGTAGTTCAAGGAGAATGGAGTAACAATAGACCAGAGTCCACCTGAGGAGGTAGAAGTATCGGGTACCAAAGCCAAGGATTAGACAGAATGCGGTCCAAATACAGTTCAGAGGTCCAAAGCCAAAACCAAGGGATAAGCCAAAAGCAGTCCTATTACAGTTCCAGGGTTAATGCAATCGAAATACAAATCAAGTCCAAGAATATAACCAGGCGACAAATCCAGAAAGGGCAAATCCGCTGCACAGAAGTTCCAGTAATACGAAGTCCAGGGTCCAAAATCCGTAGTAGTCCAAGTTTGCCAGGAGAACGTAGCCACACGCTGCTGAACAGCTGAGAAGCGCTGCATGAATGAGCAGAGCAGTTTTTATGCCGGCATTTCCTGGTCACGTGACTCCTGTGTGGGAATCACGTGAGCACGAGGCTGAGTGTGACCACGTGACCGCCTCTTTGTGAAAGCGTGAGGCTTGGCGTGGTCACGTGACCGCTTCCTCGCTGTCGTTCTTGCAGGACGGCAGAATGAAGGGCGGAGTGTTCGCTGACACAAACGCCATGGCAACCCCCCAAACACCTGACTTTTCCAGCACCAGGGGTGCCGCCACGCGTGACCGCCGGCACCAAGGCGAGCATGAGCACCTCCAAAAGAAGTGCGCGGCCCACGTTGTTGCCGGGACCAGTCCCCAGGGCTCGGGTTGCTAGCGTGCCTTGTCTCGGGTGAGTTGTGTGAGCGCGAGTGTGTGTTTGCATGCATGACAGAGAGTCAACAGAAGCTGACTCAACAATTAACCTATAACAGAGCCTGCTCAGGACAAATAACCATGCTGCAAGATCAGGTTGAAAGAGGAAAATAATAAATTAATTATATATTGATCTCCACTCCCAAGCAGAATTCGATCAAGAGCACCAAAAATTAAATATCATCAAGAAACAAAGGGATGACCTGGCTGAACAGAGAGGCAACCTAAATCAGGAGAGAGATGCCATAGGCCAGGAAGTAAGCAATTTAAAAACAGAACTACAGGGAAGTGAGTTAGCCCTCCAGAAACTAGATGAACTCAAAACAGAGTATGTGAATCTACCAGAGCACGCCAGATCGGTAGAAGGTGCTCTGGAAGAGAACACCCAAACCAAAGATGCACAAACTCAGGAGGTGACTTTCCTGCAACAGAAATTGTCTCATTATTCTCAAACCATACAGGAAGCGCAGAGAGCCAATGAGGCCCTCTGTGAAAAGAATGATGGGCTCCACAAACAAGTGGCAGCGCAAGAGCGGGTCATAGAGGCCAGCAAAGCCTTGATAGCTGAGCAAAAGTCTCAGAACTCTGCTTATCATCAAGAAGTAGGGGCTGAGAAAGAGAAACTAGCGAGGTTGGAAAAAGAGGGTGCTAGATTTAATCCTAACTGGAGGGACCCTGAACAGGTTGAGAGGGACAGGCCAACCCCTGATCATAGTATAAGGACCTCTGTACTAAGAGACTCAAATCCATTTAACACTTTGTGCACTGCTGAGTTCATGGCTGCCGGTTCACATGAGCAGGAAGCCATGAGGCCATCAGAATTTAATATGCCAAGCATGATGGAACTGACAGGTCAGCGCCCCCCAGAAAGTGATGGACGGGCGTCCCTGTATAGATACCCAAACATTAAGGCTGATGTCTCTGACAAGGAAGTCTCCTATGAGGGGAGAGTCGGGATTAGATCCACAGAAATACTACTTTTCAAGGGACCAGTTGGTTCAATTTGATGAAAAACCAAATGAAATGAGGTCAAAAAGAGCATCCTGAAGACCTCTACCAATTAGGGCAGTGGGGGGGATACTCTGCCGACTCTGGGAAGAGACAGAAGACTACGCTCCTGAGCACCACAGGAATAAAGAAACTAGACCCCTCCATTCTGCAAGCCCCTCTCAAGCTCACAGAATCAGGGAGTGCCTAGATGATCATGAGGGGACCTCAAGTAGTAGCACCTCTGAGTCAGAGGGCGAGTGGACTCGGGTGACTAAGCCAAAGAAGGCAAACAAACTCAAGAGAGTTATGACAAAAAACCCCCATTAGGCAGATTAAGGCCATTAGCAGTTTCATAACCCCATACCATAAAAATGCAACATATTCTGTTTGGGAACACTTGGAACTCTATGAGGAGATGATGGACACTTCATCTGAAAGATAACCTGAACTGCACATAGTATGTAAAATGGACATTCTCCCCCAAGTACTCCAACTTCTTTGCTGGACTGGGGGACCAGAACCATTCAAGATGGTCCACCTACAGGGCGGCCATCTTGAAACACTTTTCAGCCCACAGAAACCCCCAAGAGGCTTGAAAAGCGGCCTTCAATCTGCAGTGCAGGGAAGATCGGGCCCCACGAGAATTTGTGCAGGAGCTCCAACCCGCCATTGCACAAACCACTAGGAGGGTGCGCACGGATAGCAGGGAGTTTGTAACCACCTTCTTTCATGCATTGCCCAAGTATATCATGACCCAGCAGGTGAGGGATTTCCATGACAAAAGATCTCTGGACTGGGTCACAGAGCACGTGACCAGCATTTATAAGGTCCAAAAACCTGCAGAAAATAAAAATGTGACCAAGAACCCCAAACCAGCAAACACCCCTGCTGCTGCTAAGGTGGCAGAGGTGAAGGTTGCCCCCCATTCTAGACCTAGAGATGGGGGAGCCTAAAAATGTACCGACACAAAATCAGCAAAATCGGAGACCCAGAAGGCGGCAGTCAGGGAGGTAATCCCACTAATGGGACCCTTAACTCCCCTGATTATATCAGTCCCCGATACAAGGGCACCCAACCAATCTTGGTGTATGTATGGACTCACTCATCTCCAGCGGGGGGATCCAATCAGGTAAGTACCGCCCCAGGAAACTTCCATCCTGACTTCCCCCAGGAGGGCAGTAATTCCCCAAATGCTGGGTTAAGTTTCTTCCCCCGATACTCACAAAACCCCCACCTGCAGGACAACCCTCCTTTCA
Organism: Ambystoma mexicanum; assembly: GCF_040938575.1. Taxonomy (NCBI): domain Eukaryota; kingdom Metazoa; phylum Chordata; class Amphibia; order Caudata; family Ambystomatidae; genus Ambystoma; species Ambystoma mexicanum. The sequence goes on along the minus strand of NC_090933.1, from coordinate 1,335,478,686 downwards.
TTCCCTGATTTCAGGAACCCAGACAACCCAATCCGGGAGATGGGAGGCCAAGGGTGGAGGGTTACAAAAATTCACCATATTCAGGGTACTACGGGAGAAGGGATAGTTACCCTTCCCGTGATCCACCTAGATTGGAACAGAGACCCCTGTACCAGCCGGAAGGGGCTTCCCAACTGGAGCGCCAGGTCCAGAACCTAACACAGGATCTGGGTCGCATGTTGAGGGCTCAACAGAACCCTCAGATGAACATGGCCGCTCAGAACCCCACAAACCAAGGGTCTGGTATCCCAGAACAATGACGGGGAGAGAACCCTGACAACTCACCGGTTCCAGAGGAGGCGGCACGGGTGGTGTAAAGACCTAGAGGAAGCTTCCTTCCTCACCTGTGAAAAGCCCCTGGACACCCAGGAACCGGAACAAAAATCTCCTGCCTCTGAAAATCTGCAACCCAAGGAACAGAGGGCGGGTAGGAGAAATAAAGAACTCAAAAAGTGCAATTTTGTGCAGGAAGTTAGTGTCCTCCAGTTTGAAGGGGGAAAAAAATCTTCTCCTTCAGGGACTGGGGGACTCCTCCCAAAGAAAAATGGGTCCCAAGAGATCTAAATGAAGTCTGGGTGGATGTGGGGACTGATTCAGTATTGCCCATCCTTGAACCACAGAATGAGCATTAAGGGAATCGAGCATTAAGAGAGGATTCCCAAACTTGCCAAATCAATTCTGGTGACTGCCACCAAAAGGGGGGGGGGGGCAGCCCAGAATCAGAAAAAGGGTAGCCCAAAACTCTGAATGACAAATTTTTCTTTCAGATTCCCACAAAGAATTATGCCCAAACTACCCCTGTGTCGGAGTCAAAAATAACCCAGCTGGCCCAAAATGCACATTATCTTTGCCCACTTGAGGAGAATGAGGGTAGATTTTATGCCCCAGTGCAAGGGCAATGTACATTTGCAGCGCTGGTTACAGATACAGATACCAGATCCCTCTCACCCCTCTTCCTGGACAACTCCAAAACTTCGACGGGAATGAAATTCCTGTCGAGGGGAGAGCGGATTTGGAAATAAAAATTGGGCAACACAAAGTGAAACACCCGGTCATAGTTGTGACTCCAGAGGGCACACCCTGTCTACATCCTGCGTAGGCTGTCCCCCCTAGTAGATTGTGTGAACAAAGTCCTCTGGACTCAGACTAACTGGCCAATAAAATTAAAATGGAGTGTCAACCATGTTAGTTTAAATGGCACATGCCACATGGTTGAACAAAAACCTGATCATATTGAGTTTCATTTCCAGAACAATCGGATACCTGATGTGACAGTAATTGCTGTAGGACAACAAACTGGTGATGGGAACTCCTCTACATTCCTGAAAATCAACCTTCCTTCCAGTCTTAAGTGGCATTCCACACTGGAAAGAAGTACTCTGAAATTTTATACTGATCCCCAATCTGAAAACCCCAATCCTATAGTCAAAAGTGATGAGAAACCGGTTCAAAGTTTAGCTGATATTCAGAAAATTAGAGAACAGTTATTCATCCCTATTCAGTTAAATGAGGGGAAGGAGTCTGTTTTCGCCTGAGTGTGCGTGAACAATGGCAAGAGCTTCATCAGCGAAGCCACGTTCAGGCAGCTCCCAAAAGATCCAGCCATTCCCACATTTAAATTGATTGATGAGTGGGTAATGGGCCTGGAAACTCCCAATTCCAAACATCTCCTGCCTAGCAGGTGCATGCTCAACATTTCTATAGGTGACGAAAGCATAGAACACAATTGTTGGGTCGTGCGAGATGTCCCTGCTGCATTTTATTTAGGCAGTGACATTCTCAATCGTTTTGCCATTAATTTGTGTCAGAATTCCTCTTCACTGGTTGACCCCGTAGTGTAGAAGAAGAATTCTTCCCACCAATGTACCCCTCTGAATGGTAACAATACACATACAGAGGGATCAATTAATTGAAAGATGTTTGGATATCCCTCCGAGACCACCGTAGCTGTAGAAGGAAAGAAGCACAATTAGTATCCAAGTATACCGTGTGTCTTCACTAAATACTAACACTCCTCCCACACTAACCTGCTCAGAGATAGAATTGATCCTAAGTTGATTAACCACGATCTGAGCAGGAATCGGGAAATAAAAGGACTATTCTGCAAAACAAGCGACTTCTCTGGTTACAATCCCTGTTAGCACTAAACTACCAATAACAAGAAAAAGCACAGAGATTCTTACCAGAGGGATTCCAGGGTTAAGTGTACATGGTAATTATTCGTGATGAAAGAGAAAGATGATTTCCGTCTGAGTTAGAAGGAATACGGAAAGTCGAAGTGTTTTTACCTAATGGTGAGCAACTCCCGTGATGCAGCGGACGCTGTCCCACGTTGCAGCGGAGGCTGTCCCGCGGCGCAGCCGAGGCTGTCCCACGTTGCAGCGGAGGCTGTCCCGCGGCGCAGCCGAGGCTGTCCCACGTAGCAGCGGAGGCTGTCCACGAAATAACAAATACTGTGTTGACAGTACAAGAAGTAAGTCGAAAAGTATCAAGAGTGAATGTAGTCAGCAAATTCAAAAGAAATCCTTTAAACAATCCGGGTCAAATCCATACGAGCAAACTTAGACTGAGGAATAGGCAATGACAACATCCAAGGGCAGAAGGCAAGGGTCGAAAACCAGTAGATCACTGAAGCACCAAAACAGACTAGGAATATCCAAAAGCAAGGTCGGTTAGAGAAGCAAGGGTTCAAGATACCAGGTAAACAAGATGCAAGGCAAGTAAACAAGTAGCGCCAAAAATGCTTGATCAGAAGCACTGAGCAAGCAGGGGGGCGGGATTAAATACCCAATGTCACATGATCACCGCCGTGAACAGGCACGCACGTTGCGTCTCCTTAGCAACGCTTTGCTAAGCTTCCATGGCAACCTCCAGCCACCTCGGAAGACCGAAGTTCGGGATATTCCTCCCCGTGAACCGCAACACAAAGTTCGGCTGACTCCCGTGTTTTTTCTGGTGACACGAAAAGTACGTATCCCATTCCGAGAACCTGCGCGCATAACAATTTGGACCTGGAAAATTACAAAGCCTGGTCCCGCCTAGGGGGAAATCCCATGGACTCTGATTCAGAAAAAGCATTTCGGTCAGCCGAATTGCTGCCGTATGCAGTTGAAGTTCAAATTGGAGAGGAGGTCACCATCCCAGGATGGACCTGACTATTCCCACTTGAATGAAAAAATTTTAAGAGGACAAACTGCAAAATCCTGATGCATATGTACATCTCAATGCCCATCTCCAACAGCAGGGGTTGGGGTTAAACCCAACACCATTTGTCAATGTAGAACACACCATTCCAATATTGATGGATAACAGCGACCCTAGGAGTATCACTCTGGGCGCAGGCACCATTATTGGAATGGCGGTTGATGACTGCCATTTTTCCATGGATCTAGGTAATGAACTAGTAGGACCAATCCCCAATGACTGCTTTGACAGCGATAGTGGCAATGACTTACCACCAGACATGATCTTCACCCGGCAAGGGGTGAATTTCCTGCTGTACTCTTCCTGCCCTTACGGTGAGGGAGAGGTGACCTGTGACATCAGACAGGATGAGGTGATATTTCAGGTCCACAATGACTCCCTCTCCTGCCTGAAACCCTCTGTCCAGGTCAATACTCTAACCAGGGACCTCTCCATCCAGCTCGAGGAGGCCGCTGAGATAGCAAAACCGGGAGTCTTTCCAGGCTTCAGGCAAATGGTTGAGGAGTGGGTAAACCTAGCTGATGCCTGTGAGACTCCTGAGCAAAAGCAAAAGTTGAAACAGGTGTTCTTAGATTTTCAAAATCTCTTTGCGGTGGACTCGTATGACTGGTCGCACCGAAATCCACACTACATCCATTCCCACGAACCATGGAATGACTCCAGTGTTTGTGAAGCAATACCGCTTGCCTCTCGCATCCATGGAGTCCCTGATGGAAATAATCAAAAACCTGAGTTCCGTGGGATAATTTGCCCAGCCCACAGCACCTTTAATAATACGGTGCTGGGGATTTTAAAACCGAATGGCCAGTGAAGACTCTGCTGACCTTAGGGAGCTAAATAAACGGGTCCAAATGTCCTGATGGCCTCTCGCATATATTGACCAAGGACTGGCCCAGATCCAGGGGTCAAAGGTGTACACTGCCATTGACCTGACCAATGGGTACTGGACCGTGCCTGTCAGTAGGGAGGACCAATACAAGCTGGTCTTTACCTTCGGGGGGGGCAGCAGTACACGTGGACCGGGACTCTCTTCGGATACATCAACTCCGGCAACAAACTCAACATCTTCCTACATAAGGCCATGCCTGACTTGGGTGAAAGGGGTAACCTGGCCTATGTGGATGCTGTTCTGATAAAAAGCTCAACTGTGGAGGAACATACAGCGTAAATCCGTTATGTTCTGACACAGTTGAGGGTTGCCGGAGCACAACTATCCTTCCAAAAGGCACAGTGGTGCAGAACCCATATCAACTTCTTGGGACTTGAAATAACTTCTGAGGGGGTCTGTCCCCCGGAGAAGAAAGTGGAAGCACTCCTAAAACTTAAGGACCCCACAACTCTGCGAGAGCTAAGAAGCCTCCTTGGACTGAATTTCGTAGGCAGTTCATAGAGGATTACGCACCGATTACAAGACCCCTGATCCATCTGCTGAAGGGGGGGGTCAAGTGGGAGTTGGGTCCAGAACAAGCCGAGGCAGTAAAGCAACTCAAAAGAAGCCTCTCACAAGCGCCTTGTCTAGTTTACCCAGTCAAAAACAAGGAGTTCTTCTTGGAGACGGGGTTCTCGAATACATGCTTGACAGCAATATTATATCAAAAGCATGACAAGGTCAATAAAGTCCTCTCCTATGCAAGCAAGACTTTATCCTCTGTGGAGGAAAAATATAACGATTGTGAGAAGGCACTCCTGGCAATGGTGTGGGCATTGGAAAATTACTGCCCGTTCATCCAGGGGGAACACATCATAGTGGAGAGTCCACACCAGCCTTTGCAATACCTTCAAAGTGACAGAATCCGGGCCGGAAATGTGAGTAATTCCAGAATTACTTCCCGGATTCTGTCAATGCAAGGCTTTCCTGTGGAGGTCAGATATGGCCAAAACAAGAAGAGTCCCCTTTCGCAAGGTCTGGCTGACTTGCATGATTGTGCCAGAGATAACTGTATCAAGGACAAAAGTCTTAAAACCCGGGACAACATGAAGGTGTACCTGAATTCCCTGCACAAAGTCTATGAAGAAGACGAGTGCGAGGGAATGCCCACAGTTTGTGGACGGGTGCTCCTACCATGTTGTTAACAACAGGGAAAAGGAAGTGGTGGCCTGTGTTGGGAATGCCTGGGTAAATGATGCCCCGCAACCCACCACTGGATACAATATCGGTCCCTGCTGTAGTCAGGTGGCGAGTTGATGGCAGTTCATCAGGCCATCCCCACTGCCGTCCAACACCAACTTCACGAACTGGTCATAATCGCTGACTCAGATTATGTTCATGGAGCACCTGGTTAATTTGAAAACCAGAGGCATGCTATGTGCTAACAACAAACCGCTTAAACATGGCAAGCTAATACAAAATATTGATGATCTGGTCTCTAGTGGGATGACCATCTATTGGATGAAGATCAAGGGTCATTCCAGAATAGAGGGGCCAGACAAAACTGGAAAAGACCTAGCTGATCAGCTGGTAAAACCAGAGCCATCCAGTGGATCTCCCTGAGATCGAGTCCCAGTTGGGGGAAATCCAGGTCACTGCTATCACTAGGTCCCAGACAAATGCTCACAATGAACTCTCAACTGCCCAGTGGAGTAAGGAGAACCCAGATGCTGATTTAGTCACGGCACACAAAGAGAATCCGATTATTGGTAAGTTTTATCAACATATTGAGGACCCTGAGAACATTCCTCTGACGGATACCGATTACATTGGGAAAGAGGACCTCAGGTTGTTGATGAAATGTCCAAAAATGTTCCGAATCCAAGACGGTTTGTTGGTAAAGAGATCCATATCTGGCTGTGACCAATGGGTGGTCCCCACCTCATTCCGAAGCCTGATGCTAAGTCACGCCCATGATGCGGCCACAACTGGTCATCGGGGGTTTCACACTACTTAAGAAATCTTACGAGAGGTTGCATACTGGCCACACCTGGGGCAGGACCTTGACCAATACTTGAAGGGGTGTCTTGTGTGTGCACAATTTTAGCCAACATCGCTCACACACTGAGCTCCCCTCCAGAAGAGGGGGATGACACTGCCTTGGTCAGATTTACAAGTAGATTTCATCGGGGCCCGTGATTCGCTCCTCTAGGGGGAACAAGTACATGTTAACCATAACCTGCTTGTTTACCAAATGGGTGGAATGTCTCCCGGCCCCAAATTGCAAGGTAGAAACAGCAGCTGCCCTGATGATCAACCACATCTACTCGCGTTTTGGCCTACCCCAAAGGATTGAGTCAGACAGAGGTAGTCACTTCACCAGCGAAGTGATGACAAAGATGCGGGAGATACTTGGGGTAAAAAGCAAACTTCACATTGCATACTGCCGATCCTCTAGTGGTGGAGTTGAGAGGTACAATAAAACCATTATGAGCATTCTAAAAAAGTTTGTGGCAGACTCGGGGCCAAGTTGGGACATCCAATTACTGCTTGTCCTGATGGCCATCAGATCTACACCTTCTTCTGCAACTAAGATGTCTCCATTTGAGCTGACTGGGCGAAGGATGGTATTACCTCAGCATCTGGTCTATAGAACACATGAGCAGACACTGATAAATGCCTCCACAACTCGTGAGCATGTTTTCGATTCTAAGAAAACACCTTCAACATGCTTTTGCGTGCGCTCAGCGGAATATGGAAAGATCTGCAGAGGGGGATGAAGACTCAATATGATTTAAAAACAACCAAAAAGGAATACCAACTAGGAGACAGGGTCTACTTGTACAATTTCCAAAGGAACCAGACCAAAGAGCATAAATGTTTGCCCAGTTGGTGTGATCCTTTTGAATTTGTAAATAAAATTTCACCTGTCGCGTATTGAATCCGCATCCCCAAACGAGAACTGACAGAAGAGAAATTGGTCCATTTTAACTGATTGAGTTGTCACCCTAGGCACAACTTGCAGCAAATTGAGGAACCAAGAGAGAATCGAATAGAGGAGAAATCTGAAGCATGAGGATAAGAAGAAGAATCAGAAGGGAACGATGGGTTTAGAAGTATAATTATGTAACGGGGAGTATTTTTCTTCACTAACAATTGTCATTATTAAATGCATGCGTGTCCCACTGCTGTCAACCCTATTGGAAGGCAGTGGGAAAATGAAGTAACCAGTTCTTATTTATTTAATAGATTTGTTCTGGTTGTGCCGATTCAAAGACCAAGAAGGACCTCCTGGCGACCTGGAAGGGATAAATCAAAGAAAATCTGGGGGCGTCGCTCCACACCATAAAGGAAGATCCAATAGAAAGCTGTGGGTATTGTTCTGCTCTCTGATGGAAGGACTTCTAAACGATGAAGCCCACCTTGCCCTACTCTCGCTCGACAAGGATCTCAGAAGAGTCGGGGGTTGGGGGGAATCTGTGGGCTACACTGACCCACTGAACAGAATTTCTCCAAAACCAAGCTGCGCTACAACAGAAACAGCAAATGGTTGCACTGGTTCCAGTGAGCACCAGGGCCTCAAAACTGCGTTGTGCAGCAACAAAAAGATGCCTGCACCATTTTGCCAAGCACATATTGGGCAGGATGGAATGTGGGATGTATTGACCCACTAGGCTCTGCCCTGCAACATCACTGTGTGCTGCTTTCACCAGAACCAACAAAATGGCTGCAGAAAGCCCTGTGCGCGTTAATACCTCTGAGAAGTGCGCAGGGAAAACGGAAAAGTCGGCTGCCAATCTACTTTGCCTGTGTCAGTGGTAGAAAAGGAGACCACACTGCCAAAACCTGTCATTTGGGCTGCCCACAGAGGGGAATGGAACTACCTGAAAAGGCAGTGCTTCATTGCAAGGAAACCCCGAAGTGCTCTAAAATCCGTTTTTCCTTGGCTGTTGAAATTGCAAAATAATGGTTCCCAAACATCAGAAAAGATCCAACATCCTTGCTGGGTGTTAACCATCACCTTATTTAAGGAATCCCCATAAGCACACAATGTCAGGAGAAGCAGAATTCATCATGGAATATCCACAGTAAAAAGGGTGCTTGCCTGGGAAAATGTCAGAATGTGGGTGCAGTACCGCCGCCTGCCTGCATGAAAGTTGTCAGTTAAGTGCATTAGAAGTTAAACTTGTGCATTAAAATCAAATTGTTGAAAAGAAGAGACTTGCCATCAAAAGCAATATAGGTTGCCACTATTTAATTTCTATGTTTTAAAAAGACTGGAATTAGAGATCTGTGTCTATTTTTGAAAATGTAAAGTTTATTTTAGCAAAGACAATTTTAAACAAAGTGTTTTAAAGTGAACTGATGCCAGCCACAGAACTTCAAAGGCAGATTCCACAGCGTGCCCCAAACAAAAGGTGCCTTCCTTCTGCTCTCTGCCCCAGGAACTCTCAGTCAGATGCTAATGAAAGGGGAGGGGACTTTGATCTGCTGCCCCCAAGAGAGACAAAGGATTTCCTTGGCTGAAAAGAATATGCTGATGCAAGTGTCAACAGAAACTACTGCCAGAAGGAAGAGAGGTGGAGATTGCTCTTGACTCACCAAAACTTTGGGGGCGGGACAGACAGATATGTGTATCCTTAAGCCACAAGAAAGTATCTTTTTGAAAAAGACTGACAGAGGACTGTGAAAAATTGTAAAAATCTGTAAAATATAGTGTTGTTAACATGAATATTCTGGTCACATTTTGAAACTACTCAGAACTCTGTGCTATGTTTAGGGACATGACTACAGAAATTGTGGTTTTGTAGCAATTGTGATGATGCTAGAAATATGAAACTTCACAAGATTATGCCCAGATGTCATGCGCATATATTTATAAAAATCTGGACAAATCTGACATTGGATACCTGACCAAAAGCACAAAAAACTGTCAAATCTGAACCGAAGCTCTCACTGAGATGGGACTCAGATGAATACTTGCTCCACTTAATCTGTGATGTAAATATGTTATTGCTTGCAAGTTGTTAATATTGTAAATATGCTTTATTTGAAAAATAGATTTACTGTGCAGAAACAAAGGGGAGGTTCTCCCTGGATTGTGAAATACAGCATCATCATGACACAATATTTTCTTCTCAAATCAGGAGAGAGGACAGACTGTAACCAATAGGATTCCTAGAGGGTGTGCCTAGTATAATTCAGCCTACCCACCCCTTAGGGAAATACATAAATAGGGACAGCTTAGGACCTACACAGACATACTTTCATCCATCAACTGATTGCTGGCGGAGCACTTTGCAAGAGGAATCCATATCCAAGACTCCAGAACTTTGAAAACAGAAAGGTCCATTTCCAAAGCTGAACCCTTCTCAGCTTGGCTTTTAAAATCCTGAAACCAGATTTTACCCCAGACCTCTAAGGGGAACAACAAAAAGAACAGCCTGGCTGAGCTGTGTTGCTTTCTTGCTCAGAATTCTTGCCAGAAATCCAGAGATCCAACCCATTTGAGCAGAGCTGGGACCAGATAGCTGTGAACCAGAACCAACCCGTCGGATCCAGTCAAAGTTTGCTGTGCAGTGTCCAGAGTGCTGTGCTGATTGCAGAACCAGAGCGCTTTGAGTCCAGTCCGAGGGATAGCAGAATTACAGTCCAGAAAATATCCCTGACCAGATCTCTGACGGGTCCATTTCAAACAGTGGTAGTAAGTATCCTTGGCATAGGATTGTCGCTAGCAAATATCTTATCAATAAGTAATCCTATCCAAACCCACTCTCTTATATCCAGAACTGCATTGTAGAAAATATTTTGTTTTACCTGAATCTTTCTCTCATCCCTATAGTCCTTTGATAACAGTAGTGTTAAAATCATCTTTGCGCTAATATATTCGCTGAAGAAAGACAAGCGTCTCGGCAGGTAGAAACCATCCAGAGACGTCGCTGGACTGGTGGCTGTGCTGTCGTGTAGCTTGTGGCTTCATAGACTCCCTAGTGTAAAGAAATCTTGTTTGTAATGTTCAAAAGTGCATCTTTCATTTGCAAATGTTGACTCTTTCTGAGAAAAACCGACCTCTACTAAAACCTCTGTAACTTCCGTACTGTATATGCTAGAAATGTAAGTTTCAAATTGAAGCTAACATCCTCGCTTTCCAACGAATCCAAAACCGCATCCCAACTCCTTATAGTTTTTCTGCAATCGTGCTTCTCGTGCGTGTAAAAGTTTGCCACACATTTTTTGCTTGGCTCAATTTCATCAAGTGTAAAACAGCTGTTCTTGCATCCGACCTCAGAATTATGTGTTCAATCTGCTAGTGACTCAATAATCATTGCTAGTGTTTATCTGAAACTATACACAGTGGCTCCCACTAGTATTGAATCCAATTTTTAGTGAATTAAATCCCTTTTTCTGTGTTTTTAACCATTCATTCAAAGCCATATTTAAACCATTTTGACCTGTTTGCAATCATTCCTGTTTCTCTCTGAGTTTGCTGGGGGAAATTGGGATTAATACTGCATTTGTAGAATGTTTATTCCTGAAACCTGTTTTCTCTCCTTCCATCCCTTTATTGTATATTGGAGGGATTGAGTAGTGTGCAGGGGGAAAGAGTGACATTGCATTTGACTGAACCCACACAAAGTATTATTCTATGCTGCATTATTTTTCCTATCCATACTCCTTCTGATTAGAGATTGTTGAGTGTTGTGACATCACCCCATTGCTGATCCTTGTATAAATATTAAATAGTGTGATTCATATATATATTGTGCAAATCCAAAAATAAATCTTTCAACTTTGCAAAACAGCCTGCTTCCTGGTTCAGTGAGACCGGGGGGGGGGATTCAAAGAGAGGGGCGTGATATAAGAGTACATCGTTCAAAAATAAAAGAATTTATAAACATAAATACATAATTAAGGGTTCCAGCTGTGCATCACTAGGCATTGACTTAGGTGGAGTACCGGGTTTTAATCACTTACTGGAACAAGGGGGCACACTGAGGAAGCTTGCCAGTGTGTTCTTACATATACAAATGGAATAAAGTGAAAAAGCAGCGTTGCCTTGCTGCAAGCCCAAAGCCCCCATTGAAAAAGGAAGCTTTTCACCTTTAAAATAATGCTGCTGACGCTATTTCCATCTGTTCTTCCTTAAACCACTGTTATTAGTAAGGCCCCGGCCATGCCCATTCATATCCCCATTGTCCTTCAGCATGACCCCTGAATGACAGGCTCTGTTAAGCCAAATCTGAAAAAAAGGCCCAAGAATCTTCAATTTCTGCCGTGCACGGGAAACACTTTATTTTGTGCTACAAAGTGTCAAAGGAATGAACCCTGCAAAAGAAATCATAGGTCTGTGCACATGTCAATTCCAGGAGACCTTTGCCTTGTACAGACTGTTGTGTAGAAGGAAATAACTATGGCTGCAGAACAGTGTGGGAATCTGATGGAGATGAAAAACCGAATTTAAAAAGAAATGCCATCTTTTCACCACACATGCACAAATGGGCTTTGCAGACAAAGGAGAAAAATGCCCGTTTTAAAAAGTACAACTGTTGAATGAAACCCTGCCCTTATCTAGCAATGTGAAGGGGATTGTGATGTGAAAATACAATGAAGGAAATGGTTCTATTTAGCAGATTTTCTTACAATTCAGAGCCAAAATAAATACAATTCATTCAAACTTCAGTGGCTGCTGGGGGAATGTTGGCTAAAAAAAAAAAAAGGTTTCTGCTGAGAGGATGAGGGAAACAAAAGGGCCTATCGGTAGATACTAATACCTCTGTGATAATTACTAGGTTGGACAGAATCTAGTCTAGGCTGAACCCACTGACAATGGAAGTTCCAGGACAAGGATATGTGAAAAGAAAGTCTCACGTCTTTGTGATTTCTACAGGAGGCTTCAGAGGAGATTTCCATGACGGCCCTGCACTTCAGGGGGTAGCTTGGAAGTTATTCCAAAATATGGGGGACAAAGGACTGCCATTTGTTTCCAAAGACAATTTATGAATAAAAATGTAAAGACTTTTATCCCCGCAGCAGGACTTTGTAAAAATGTCACAGTTTAAAAGTGATTTTGTGGTTTATAGTTTGAGACATTGTAGAATTCACTGACCCCTTGGGAATAGAAATGGCAAAGATTTGGGGATTACAAGGAAAGTATCCATGATGCCCATTAAAAATCTTTGTATTTAGATCCCTTATGATGATCCATACATATGTATAAAGTTATGGAATTTTAGGCCGAACATTTCACACTGAAAAGCGCAAAGAAAAACTGGTAGAAGGGCGAAACAATGTTTCACAAACTGGAGTATTGGACTGCTATGAGCTGCATAAAGTATGTATAAGTTTATGTAATTTGTTTAGATGTTTCCACTGCATAAAGGTGCCATTTAGGACAAAACTGGATTTTAGTTAAAATAATTGTGGGGTGTCTTGGGCATTGTAAAACTTACATCATAAATCTGACATTCCCTTGAAATCCAACCAGCTTAGAGAGAGGCGGGGACTAGCACCCCTGACCAATCCAGTAGTTTAGAGGCGTGCTTAGCTAAACCTGCCCAGCCATATACTTTGATGATGTCACTATGCATTATAAATAAGAGTCCCTGACAAGACGACACGCTTCCTGAAGTTCCTGTGCTGCATTTCTGATCTGCCCCATCCAGATTCCAGACCCGACCACAAGGCCAAAGCATTGATGACCCTACTCCAGAGCCCACTGCAAAACCCAAGCAATGCTGTTCCTATTCCCTGCCAGGCCTAAATTCTGAAAATCCACTAATCTCCCATTAAAATGGGGAAAGCTGTGGTATACTTTTGGGAAGCATCCTGAACCAGCCTGGCTTGCTGCCTTCTAACTGCTGCCCACTGACTGCATCCAGCGGTACCTGTGCCATCCAGTGACCCGAATTACCATCCGGTGACCAGAACGGCCCAGCTGTTGTCCTTTGCCAGTCGTGCTGCCCTATGGTGACCAGAACCTGTTGTTGGTCCAAAAATCCCCAAACTAAAAGTGGACTGTGAGTATAATCCCTACCCCATAGAAACCCATAACCTATCTTGTCTTGCCTTTGTCCTTATCCCACTCTCTAATCCATCCTATCCTTATCATGATAACTTGTTAAAAACTGTTAGAAATATCTGTGCACCCTGCCCGTGACTTTCTAAAGTGCTAGCGCTATTTCTTTTCAATTTTGTCTTGTGTAATCCTAAACCATTAGTCCCATTTGGAGTGATCGGACTGGTTACTGCCAGGGTTGGGCTCTGGGGTGACAGGGTTGAATTCCCGAATCAACCTTGGATCTTACTGTGTCCATCTTTGGTGGTCTAGTCTGAATACGTAAAACTTTTCTTATCACAACTGATTTCCTTTCCTTTTTCACGGCTTCATTTTGCTCAAAGCGCACCTTTTCATATCTTGCCTAACTCATCCAGTTTCATAGCTAGAGACCTATTTTCAACTCCCCAACCCAAAAACCGCATTCCAAATCAATAGAAAGAGTATTTCACCTGTTTTTATTAAAAACCGTTTGGGTAATTTAAAGCAGGAATTGAAAAGAAATGCAACTTTTACACGTGTCATTTGGCTGCAATCTGTTCTAAAATTTCCACTCATTTTCGAAATATTGCCTTTTGCTGATCCATTGCCTTGTGATTGCCAGTGATAGAACTACACGCTATTGTGATAAAACATATGTATATTATAATTTAACCATACATTAATTCATTATTTGCCATTTCCGATTGCTATTTTAGGCCTTTAAGGGTTTAAAGTATGTGAGGGAAGGTCGGATTGTTATTCTGTCTTCTGCCTATTATTCCTGATTACCGGCTGTGCCTTTCTATCCATTCAGAATTGAGTATTTGTGGGTTGAGGGAACATTGCAAAAGGAAATCCTAACTTGGATGCTATCTTTCCTAAATCAAAAAGTGCTCCCATTCCCTGGTGTTTTGTATATATTCCACTAGAAGGTTAAACCAAGTGCATTGCTTACATTCTCATTGTAATTCTCACCCAATTGGTGATTGCTGCTCCATATTAAAAATGGTATAATTTCTTTTGAATTTTAAAATAAATAAATATTGCATTTCACCAACCAGCCTGGTTCATGGTCCATTGTGACCCGGGGTATTTGAAAAAGGGTGTGTTATACGAGTTGTGTACCATCTCAAATTGAATCTGCATAAAATAATGAGAAAAGCATTTCAGTTGTGCGCTACATACTAGGCCGAGACCAAAGTGTTTGACTGAAATCCTGAACAGTTTATAGCTTATTTATTTGTTGGTCATTTCTCTTAAGCAGCTTCAGAGCGTGTGAGACAGGCATGGTGACGAGAGACAGACTCAGAAAGTAAAATGTAAAACCTTTATTTAAAGTTTAAGGGTTGGTGTAATGCCTAACTAGCTCTAGCTCTAAAGGGATGTTTCTCTGAAATTATGCTTCTAAGGGCTGTCGGTGTCTGAACCTGTTTACCTATGAACCTATGCTTGCCTTCATTCTATTAAAAAATGTGTGAGGGGATCTTTTGTCAAAAACGAAATTTAATGGTTCAACAGAAAAATAAGGAAATCAGGGTTGATTTCCGTTGACTTCCTTGCCCGGCGTGGTTTTACGCTAATCAAAATGAGTTCCGTCAAACAGGGTTGCTCGCAAGACCTTCGCCACAGTGTCCTTTCAATGAACTCCAATACCTTCAAGGTCTTTAAGTTCCTTGGGGTTCCCTTCCCTAAGCTTCAGTCCTATAAAACAAACCAATAAGTCTTAAACTCAGCTCAGCCTCTCGGGCTTCCCTTTTCCAAAAAAAAAGTCAGTTCTTCTTTAGGTTTCTCAAGTGCCCTTACCCAAGTTTAGGAACCTCTAATTCAAAACTCAAAGGTCAGCTGGCCAGACCCACGACCCCGGTGGAGGGTGACCCGAAGTGAATAGTGATTCACCTGAGAAATTGTGTACATGTGAAATCCTAAGAAGAAAGGAACTTTAATGTTTGTTTGTCGCATTAGGCTCTTTGATATAATAGACTTTGAATGGCAAAGACTTTGGCACATAAGGTTCTGATGCTGAGTTTTTTAACTACATCCTGGTGCTAGAGAAGCCAGAGTGTGCCGCATTGTCCCGTGCTAAAAACATGGGGAAGGGAAGCCAACGGCTTGAATATCTTGACATATCATTTCTTGAACACTTTTTTATTTTGAATAAGATTGTTTCCGACACTATTTGTATTTAGAATAAAGGATTGGCAATAGGTTTATTAGTATAGGCCCTTTTATTTTGCCAAGACGCCACTAGGACTTCTTTATTATTATTTGATGGTCGAAGCTTGCTCCCCTCTTTAGATTTAGGATAAGATAGGCGATTATCACACCCAATTGAAGTGTACAAATGCCCTTGAACTGTGATCACTTGTGTCTGTCTTTACTATTGCCACCATGAGTTCCTTACAGCACCCAATATTTGGTCGTTCAAGCTGCTACATCTACCAAGCAATCGGCATACACCTCTATCCCTCCCGATGGGGGTGATAAGAGAGTGGATGCCTGGGCAAGAAAGGTTTTTACTGGTGGAAGTATGGCATTAAAATCAACTTTTTCAACCTGTGCCTTTTCAAAGTTTACATTTGCCCTGTGGGACTGCGTAGGTATGGCGGCTGACCACATCCCGGAAGGCGAAGAAAGAGACTGCTTCCTGGCTATCATCAAAGATGCTAAGGAGGCAATGTGTCAATGCCTCCAGTCAGGTCTGGTTACTGCAGATGGAATCAGCAGATCCATGGCAACTAGCACCATGTTGCGTAGATTTGCGTGGTAGAGGAAGTCCGTATTTGCACCAGATGTGCAGTCTATACTCCTCAATATGCCCTTTGACAGGTGGAGGCTGTTTGGCAGCAAGACTGATGAAAGTTCTGAAAATCTGAAGACCTTGAAAGCGGCAGCTAAATCTCTTACTGCCACTATTAGACAGCCTCACCTCAACACTCCTACCCCGGTTCATCATCTTGGAGGGGTAAGTCCTTTCGATTCTACTCCTCAGTTGGAAGAGGAAGAGGACAAGACAGTCATAGAGGTCAGAGAAAATTCTCTCGTGGTGGACGAGGGAGAGTTGCTAAGTCAGCCCAAGCAGCTGGAGTTTTACCCTCAGCCGCTGCTTCAGCCGCCTCAAAACCACTCTGAGGCCTTCATTCCGAAGACCCTGGTGGGAGGCAGACTTTCTCAGCATCTGGAAGAATGGCGGGGCATTACTTCAGATGCCTGGGAACTGGAAAAGGCCTCAGGATCATCCATTGGGGAGCAATCCTTTCAAAGCTCCAGATCTGCTCCTTGTGCTTGAAATGATGACCCTGCTAGAGAAAGGTTCTATAGATCCGGTATCTGTGGCAGAGAGGAACGAGGGTTGGTACTCCCTGTATTTTCTAATTCCCAATAAGGACCCATCTTGGACTTAAGAAACTTGAACATGTTCCTCAGGAAGGACAAGTTCAAGATGGTTACCCTTTCTCAGATCCTTCAGGCTCTCCAACTCCAAGACTGGATGGTGTCATTGGACCTTCAGAATGCTTACTTTCATGTGCCAATCCATCCCAAGCACAGGAAGTACATAAGGTTCGTGGATGGCTTTCTCATTATCTGTTTCGAGTTGTGCCATTCGGGCTGACCTCCGCCCAAGGTTTTTCACCATGTTAATGGTGGTGGTGGTGGCAGCAAGTCTCAGGAGAGGGGGGGATTCACGTCTACCCCTCCCTGGACGATTGCCTGATCAGGGCACTTACACCCGGAAAAGCCTGTGAACATCTCAGCGTAACCTGCCACTCTCTCCACATACAAGGCTTCTCCCTCAATTACAAGAGGTCCCACATGATACCATCTCAAAGGCTCCAATTCATCTGGGCTATACGGGATACATCCTTGGGGAAAACCCTTGCCACCCGAGGTGAGGGCTCAACACATTCTGCAGATGGGCACCAAATTCCAGAATACCTAGCGTCTCCCGGCCTTCGATTTTCTGAGGTTGCTTGGCCTCATGGCATCCTGCAATTTACTGGTGCCAGAGGCTCGCTTGAGAATGAGATCCCTACACAGGGCTGTACGATTCCCCAAAGGGTGAAGATCTCTTGAAGGACTTCTTGAGCTAGTTATCACTCGTGGGAGACTGGTCTGTCTGTCCAGAGAGCCGCCGCCGTTTTCTCCTCTCCGGCTAGGTGAACTGCCCATAGATTCCTTCTTGAATTGGTCAGAACCAGAGCTGCATTGCTTCTCTGCACAGTGGTAGTGACCCTAGCCCTCCTCTCTTTTTGACGTAGTACATGGCCACTGTGTTGTCTGTCATTATCAGGACATTCTTTCCCTGTACAGAGGGCAGAAAGGCCTTCAGCGCTAGTGTGATTGCACTCAGCTCCAAAAGGTTGATGTGTAGTTTGGACTCCGATGGACACCAACGACCGCTGACTTGTCAGCTCGTTGGTGTGGGCTCCCCACCCCATGAGTGAAACGTCCGTCACTACTGTTATCTCCGGCCATAGCTGCCAAAAAGATTCTCCCTTCAGAATATTGCCCTTGCAGGCCCACCACAGAAGGTGTTCCCCACGTTGGAGAGTACTGAAAATCCTTTTGGATATCAGAAGGTTATTTTCCGGGCCAAATTAATATTTTTGAGGGCAAATATACCACATTTAACAAAACTGGTTCGTATGGCTGGGACTTACATAGAATGGCAGGGTGCTGTGCTCTACATACATATTCTAGGCAGCTGGCTGCTTTGAGTACCGATACATCAGACTGCTCTCATGCAGCCCTTTTTCTCTGGCTTGCACACTGAAATAAAGACGCAAACAGGATCTGTAGGTTTGCAGATGTCTCCTGACAGACACTTTAGTTTTTAGTAGTGACCAGGAAATGTTTTGATTGGTATCACAGTTCCCTTCCCTGTAGTACATCACCTTTTCTCTACATTTTTCACTTTCGTCCTGTGTAATTCGGTTGTGCGCATTGTGTGGGGCACAGGTCCTGCAGTAGACGGACAACACATTTTATTTTACATAGAATAACTTTGTTGTATTTTAGCATTGGAAAGTGATATTTTATTCTTCTTTTTTTCCATACACTGATTGCTGAACGTGCTTTGTTACTAAAGAGAAAAATAAATGTGAAATCTATTCTGTTTTTCCTCTGCCTCCACTTCTACTTGCCATGGGGACTGGTGAATTCTGCCAGGTTCTTTCTGATCTCGATTTGCCAAAGAAACAAATCAGCAATAAATATGATCACTTTGAGACTGACTGGAATACAAACATTGTTTTTCTTTTTACCCAGGAGCAAATGGGCACACCATTAAACAGTATGATGCTTCTGGAAAACCCTTGAAAGTACTTGGTACCGCTGGCATAGCCGGCTCAGCCGTGAACCCACTCCAGTTTGACCAACCAGCCGACCTATGTGTGGATACAAATGGGGAAATGTATATCGTAGATGGTGATGGTGGACTTAATAACAGACTCATCAAGTTGTCAGCAGGTTAGCAGCTCTTTCAAGTATGCAACATGCACTACCGTAAACGCCTGCTTCATGTATATTTCTTGAATTGTGGTCCAGGTCTCATTTAGAGCATGCACTGGATGTACATGCTTACATCAGGCCTCTGACTCCAGATAGAGGGTGATTGCAGGATGTACACGCTTACATCAGGCCTCTGACTCCAGATAGAGGGTGATTGCAGGATGTACACACTTACATCAGGCCTCTGACTCCAGATAGAGGGTGATTGCAGGATGTACACGCTTACATCAGGTCTCTGATTGACTCCAGATAGGGAGTGATTGCAGGATGTACACGCTTACATCAGGTCTCTGATTGACTCCAGATAGGGGGTGATTGCAGGATGTACAAGCTTACAACAGGTCTCTGATTGACTCCAGATAGGGGGTGATTGCAGGATGTACACGCTTACATTAGGCCTCTGACTCCAGATAGAGGATGATTGCATGATGTACACACTTACATCAGGCCTCAGACTCCAGATAGAGGGTGATTGCAGGATGTACATGCTTACATCAGGCCTCTGATTGACTCCAGATAGAGGGTGATTGCAGGATGTACACGCTTACATCAGGTCTCTGACTCCAGATAGAGGGGGATTGCAGGATGTACACACTTACATCAGGCCTCTGACTCCAGATAGAGGGTGATTGCAGGATGTACACGCTTACATCAGGTCTCTGATTGACTCCAGATAGGGGGTGATTGCAGGATGTACACGCTTACATCAGGTCTCTGACTCCAGATAGAGGGGGATTGCAGGATGTACACGCTTACATCAGGTCTCTGACTCCAGATAGAGGGGGATTGCAGGATGTACACGCTTACATCAGGCCTCTGACTCCATATAGAGGGTGATTGCAGGATGTACACGCTTACATCAAGCCTCTGACTCCAGACA
This sequence comes from Ambystoma mexicanum, assembly GCF_040938575.1. Classification (NCBI taxonomy): domain Eukaryota; kingdom Metazoa; phylum Chordata; class Amphibia; order Caudata; family Ambystomatidae; genus Ambystoma; species Ambystoma mexicanum. Next base: position 1,335,459,150 of record NC_090933.1, on the reverse strand, counting down.
GAGGGTGATTGCAGGATGTACACGCTTACATCAGGTCTCTGATTGACTCCAGATAGAGGGTGATTGCAGGATGTACACGCTTACATTAGGCCTCTGACTCCAGATAGAGGGTGATTGCAGGATGTACACGCCTACATCAGGCCTCTGATTGACTCCAGATAGAGGGTGATTGCAGGATGTACACGCTTACATCAGGCCTCAGACTCCAGATAGAGGGTGATTGCAGGATGTACATGCTTACATCAGGCCTCTGATTGACTCCAGATAGAGGGTGATTGCAGGATGTACACGCTTACATCAGGTCTCTGACTCCAGATAGAGGGGGATTGCAGGATGTACACGCTTACATCAGGCCTCTGACTCCATATAGAGGGTGATTGCAGGATGTACACGCTTACATCAAGCCTCTGACTCCAGATAGAGGGTGATTGCAGGATGTACACGCTTACATTAGGCCTCTGACTCCAGATAGAGGGTGATTGCAGGATGTACACGCCTACATCAGGCCTCTGATTGACTCCAGATAGAGGGTGATTGCAGGATGTACACGCTTACATCAGGCCTCAGACTCCAGATAGAGGGTGATTGCAGGATGTACATGCTTACATCAGGCCTCTGATTGACTCCAGATAGAGGGTGATTGCAGGATGTACACGCTTACATCAGGTCTCTGACTCCAGATAGAGGGGGATTGCAGGATGTACACGCTTACATCAGGCCTCTGACTCCATATAGAGGGTGATTGCAGGATGTACACGCTTACATCAAGCCTCTGACTCCAGATAGAGGGTGATTGCAGGATGTACACACTTACATCAGGCCTCTGACTCCAGATAGAGGGGGATTGCAGGATGTACACGCTTACATCAGGTCTCTGATTGACTCCAGATAGAGGGTGATTGCAGGATGTACACACTTACATCAGGCCTCTGACTCCAGATAGAGGGGGATTGCAGGATGTACACGCTTACATCAGGTCTCTGATTGACTCCAGATAGAGGGTGATTGCAGGATGTACACGCTTACATCAGGTCTCTGATTGACTCCAGATAGAGGGTGATTGCAGGATGTACACACTTACATCAGGCCTCTGACTCCAGATAGAGGGGGATTGCAGGATGTACACGCTTACATCAGGTCTCTGATTGACTCCAGATAGAGGGTGATTGCAGGATGTACACGCTTACATCAGGCCTCTGACTCCAGATAGAGGGTGATTGCAGGATGTACACGCTTACATCAGGTCTCTGATTGACTCCAGATAGGGGGTGATTGCAGGATGTACACGCTTACATCAGGTCTCTGATTGACTCCAGATAGAGGGTGATTGCAGGATGTACACGCTTACATCAGGTCTCTGATTGACTCCAGATAGGGGGTGATTGCAGGATGTACACGCTTACATCAGGTCTCTGACTCCAGATAGAGGGTGATTGCAGGATGTACACGCTTACATTAGGCCTCTGACTCCAGATAGAGGATGATTGCAGGATGTACACGCTTACATCAGGTCTCTGATTGACTCCAGATAGAGGGTGATTGCAGGATGTACACGCTTACATCAGGTCTCTGACTCCAGATAGAGGATGATTGCATGATGTACACGCTTACATCAGGCCTCAGACTCCAGATAGAGGGGAATTGCAGCATGTACAAGCTTACATCAGGTCTCTGACTCCAGATAGAGGGTGATTGCAGGATGTACACGCTTACATCAGGTCTCTGATTGACTCCAGATAGGGGGTGATTGCAGGATGTACACGCTTACATCAGGTCTCTGATTGACTCCAGATAGAGGGTAATTGCAGGATGTATACGCTTACATCAGGCCTCTGATTGACTCCATATAGAGGGTGATTGCAGGATGTACACGCTTACATCAGGTCTCTGATTGACTCCAGATAGGGGGTGATTGCAGGATGTACACGCTTACATTAGCCCTCTGACTCCAGATAGAGGATGATTGCATGATGTACACGCTTACATCAGGTCTCTGATTGACTCCAGATAGAGGGTGATTGCAGGATGTACACGCTTACATCAGGTCTCTGATTGACTCCAGATAGAGGGTGATTGCAGGATGTACACGCTTACATTAGGCCTCTGACTCCAGATAGAGGATGATTGCATGATGTACACGCTTACATCAGGCCTCAGACTCCAGATAGAGGGGGATTGCAGGATGTACAAGCTTACATCAGGTCTCTGATTGACTCCAGATAGAGGGTGATTGCAGGATGTACACGCTTACATCAGGTCTCTGATTGACTCCAGATAGGGGGTGATTGCAGGATGTACACGCTTACATCAGGTCTCTGATTGACTCCAGGTAGAGGGTGATTGCAGGATGTACACGCTTACATCAGGTCTCTGATTGACTCCAGATAGGGGGTGATTGCAGGATGTACACACTTACATCAGTTCTCTGATTGACTCCAGATAGAGGGTAATTGCAGGATGTACACGCTTACATTAGGCCTCTGATTGACTCCAGATAGAGGGTGATTGCAGGATGTACACGCTTACATCAGGTCTCTGATTGACTCCAGATAGGGGGTGATTGCAGGATGTACACGCTTACATTAGGCCTCTGACTCCAGATAGAGGATGATTGCATGATGTACACGCTTACATCAGGTCTCTGACTCCAGATAGAGGGTGATTGCAGGATGTACACGCTTACATCAGGTCTCTGATTGACTCCAGATAGAGGGTGATTGCAGGATGTACACGCTTACATTAGGCCTCTGACTCCAGATAGAGGATGATTGCATGATGTACACGCTTACATCAGGCCTCAGACTCCAGATAGAGGGTGATTGCAGGATGTACATGCTTACATCAGGCCTCTGATTGACTCCAGATAGAGGGTGATTGCAGGATGTACACGCTTACATCAGGTCTCTGACTCCAGATAGAGGGGGATTGCAGGATGTACACGCTTACATCAGGTCTCTGACTCCAGATAGAGGGGGATTGCAGGATGTACACGCTTACATCAGGCCTCTGACTCCATATAGAGGGTGATTGCAGGATGTACACGCTTACATCAAGCCTCTGACTCCAGACAGAGGGTGATTGCAGGATGTACACGCTTACATCAGGTCTCTGATTGACTCCAGATAGAGGGTGATTGCAGGATGTACACGCTTACATTAGGCCTCTGACTCCAGATAGAGGGTGATTGCAGGATGTACACGCCTACATCAGGCCTCTGATTGACTCCAGATAGAGGGTGATTGCAGGATGTACACGCTTACATCAGGCCTCAGACTCCAGATAGAGGGTGATTGCAGGATGTACATGCTTACATCAGGCCTCTGATTGACTCCAGATAGAGGGTGATTGCAGGATGTACACGCTTACATCAGGTCTCTGACTCCAGATAGAGGGGGATTGCAGGATGTACACGCTTACATCAGGCCTCTGACTCCATATAGAGGGTGATTGCAGGATGTACACGCTTACATCAAGCCTCTGACTCCAGATAGAGGGTGATTGCAGGATGTACACGCTTACATTAGGCCTCTGACTCCAGATAGAGGGTGATTGCAGGATGTACACGCCTACATCAGGCCTCTGATTGACTCCAGATAGAGGGTGATTGCAGGATGTACACGCTTACATCAGGCCTCAGACTCCAGATAGAGGGTGATTGCAGGATGTACATGCTTACATCAGGCCTCTGATTGACTCCAGATAGAGGGTGATTGCAGGATGTACACGCTTACATCAGGTCTCTGACTCCAGATAGAGGGGGATTGCAGGATGTACACGCTTACATCAGGCCTCTGACTCCATATAGAGGGTGATTGCAGGATGTACACGCTTACATCAAGCCTCTGACTCCAGATAGAGGGTGATTGCAGGATGTACACACTTACATCAGGCCTCTGACTCCAGATAGAGGGGGATTGCAGGATGTACACGCTTACATCAGGTCTCTGATTGACTCCAGATAGAGGGTGATTGCAGGATGTACACACTTACATCAGGCCTCTGACTCCAGATAGAGGGGGATTGCAGGATGTACACGCTTACATCAGGTCTCTGATTGACTCCAGATAGAGGGTGATTGCAGGATGTACACGCTTACATCAGGTCTCTGATTGACTCCAGATAGAGGGTGATTGCAGGATGTACACACTTACATCAGGCCTCTGACTCCAGATAGAGGGGGATTGCAGGATGTACACGCTTACATCAGGTCTCTGATTGACTCCAGATAGAGGGTGATTGCAGGATGTACACGCTTACATCAGGCCTCTGACTCCAGATAGAGGGTGATTGCAGGATGTACACGCTTACATCAGGTCTCTGATTGACTCCAGATAGGGGGTGATTGCAGGATGTACACGCTTACATCAGGTCTCTGATTGACTCCAGATAGAGGGTGATTGCAGGATGTACACGCTTACATCAGGTCTCTGATTGACTCCAGATAGGGGGTGATTGCAGGATGTACACGCTTACATCAGGTCTCTGACTCCAGATAGAGGGTGATTGCAGGATGTACACGCTTACATTAGGCCTCTGACTCCAGATAGAGGATGATTGCAGGATGTACACGCTTACATCAGGTCTCTGATTGACTCCAGATAGAGGGTGATTGCAGGATGTACACGCTTACATCAGGTCTCTGACTCCAGATAGAGGATGATTGCATGATGTACACGCTTACATCAGGCCTCAGACTCCAGATAGAGGGGAATTGCAGCATGTACAAGCTTACATCAGGTCTCTGACTCCAGATAGAGGGTGATTGCAGGATGTACACGCTTACATCAGGTCTCTGATTGACTCCAGATAGGGGGTGATTGCAGGATGTACACGCTTACATCAGGTCTCTGATTGACTCCAGATAGAGGGTAATTGCAGGATGTATACGCTTACATCAGGCCTCTGATTGACTCCATATAGAGGGTGATTGCAGGATGTACACGCTTACATCAGGTCTCTGATTGACTCCAGATAGGGGGTGATTGCAGGATGTACACGCTTACATTAGCCCTCTGACTCCAGATAGAGGATGATTGCATGATGTACACGCTTACATCAGGTCTCTGATTGACTCCAGATAGAGGGTGATTGCAGGATGTACACGCTTACATCAGGTCTCTGATTGACTCCAGATAGAGGGTGATTGCAGGATGTACACGCTTACATTAGGCCTCTGACTCCAGATAGAGGATGATTGCATGATGTACACGCTTACATCAGGCCTCAGACTCCAGATAGAGGGGGATTGCAGGATGTACAAGCTTACATCAGGTCTCTGATTGACTCCAGATAGAGGGTGATTGCAGGATGTACACGCTTACATCAGGTCTCTGATTGACTCCAGATAGGGGGTGATTGCAGGATGTACACGCTTACATCAGGTCTCTGATTGACTCCAGGTAGAGGGTGATTGCAGGATGTACACGCTTACATCAGGTCTCTGATTGACTCCAGATAGGGGGTGATTGCAGGATGTACACACTTACATCAGTTCTCTGATTGACTCCAGATAGAGGGTAATTGCAGGATGTACACGCTTACATTAGGCCTCTGATTGACTCCAGATAGAGGGTGATTGCAGGATGTACACGCTTACATCAGGTCTCTGATTGACTCCAGATAGGGGGTGATTGCAGGATGTACACGCTTACATTAGGCCTCTGACTCCAGATAGAGGATGATTGCATGATGTACACGCTTACATCAGGTCTCTGACTCCAGATAGAGGGTGATTGCAGGATGTACACGCTTACATCAGGTCTCTGATTGACTCCAGATAGAGGGTGATTGCAGGATGTACACGCTTACATTAGGCCTCTGACTCCAGATAGAGGATGATTGCATGATGTACACGCTTACATCAGGCCTCAGACTCCAGATAGAGGGTGATTGCAGGATGTACATGCTTACATCAGGCCTCTGATTGACTCCAGATAGAGGGTGATTGCAGGATGTACACGCTTACATCAGGTCTCTGACTCCAGATAGAGGGGGATTGCAGGATGTACACACTTACATCAGGCCTCTGACTCCAGATAGAGGGTGATTGCAGGATGTACACACTTACATCAGGTCTCTGACTCCAGATAGGGGGTGATTGCAGGATGTACACGCTTACATCAGGTCTCTGATTGACTCCAGATAGAGGGTGATTGCAGGATGTACACGCTTACATCAGGTCTCTGACTCCATATAGAGGGTGATTGCAGGATGTACACGCTTACATCAAGCCTCTGACTCCAGACAGAGGGTGATTGCAGGATGTACACGCTTACATCAGGTCTCTGATTGACTCCAGATAGAGGGTGATTGCAGGATGTACATGCTTACATCAGGCCTCTGACTCCAGATAGAGGGTGATTGCAGGATGTACACGCCTACATCAGGCCTCTGATTGACTCCAGATAGAGGGTGATTGCAGGATGTACTCGCTTACATCAGGCCTCAGACTCCAGATAGAGGGTGATTGCAGGATGTACATGCTTACATCAGGCCTCTGATTGACTCCAGATAGAGGGTGATTGCAGGATGTACACGCTTACATCAGGTCTCTGACTCCAGATAGAGGGGGATTGCAGGATGTACACGCTTACATCAGGCCTCTGACTCCAGATAGAGGGTGATTGCAGGATGTACATGCTTACATCAGGCCTCTGATTGACTCCAGATAGAGGGTGATTGCAGGATGTACACGCTTACATCAGGTCTCTGACTCCAGATAGAGGGGGATTGCAGGATGTACACACTTACATCAGGCCTCTGACTCCAGATAGAGGGTGATTGCAGGATGTACACACTTACATCAGGTCTCTGATTGACTCCAGATAGGGGGTGATTGCAGGATGTACACGCTTACATCAGGTCTCTGATTGACTCCAGATAGAGGGTGATTGCAGGATGTACACGCTTACATCAGGTCTCTGACTCCATATAGAGGGTGATTGCAGGATGTACACGCTTACATCAAGCCTCTGACTCCAGACAGAGGGTGATTGCAGGATGTACACGCTTACATCAGGTCTCTGATTGACTCCAGATAGAGGGTGATTGCAGGATGTACATGCTTACATCAGGCCTCTGACTCCAGATAGAGGGTGATTGCAGGATGTACACGCCTACATCAGGCCTCTGATTGACTCCAGATAGAGGGTGATTGCAGGATGTACACGCTTACATCAGGCCTCAGACTCCAGATAGAGGGGGATTGCAGGATGTACACACTTACATCAGGCCTCTGACTCCAGATAGAGGGTGATTGCAGGATGTACACACTTACATCAGGTCTCTGATTGACTCCAGATAGGGGGTGATTGCAGGATGTACACGCTTACATCAGGTCTCTGACTCCAGATAGAGGGTGATTGCAGGATGTACACGCTTACATCAGGTCTCTGACTCCATATAGAGGGTGATTGCAGGATGTACACGCTTACATCAAGCCTCTGACTCCAGACAGAGGGTGATTGCAGGATGTACACGCTTACATCAGGTCTCTGATTGACTCCAGATAGAGGGTGATTGCAGGATGTACATGCTTACATCAGGCCTCTGACTCCAGATAGAGGGTGATTGCAGGATGTACACGCCTACATCAGGCCTCTGATTGACTCCAGATAGAGGGTGATTGCAGGATGTACACGCTTACATCAGGCCTCAGACTCCAGATAGAGGGTGATTGCAGGATGTACATGCTTACATCAGGCCTCTGATTGACTCCAGATAGAGGGTGATTGCAGGATGTACACGCTTACATCAGGTCTCTGACTCCAGATAGAGGGGGATTGCAGGATGTACACGCTTACATCAGGCCTCTGACTCCATATAGAGGGTGATTGCAGGATGTACACGCTTACATCAAACCTCTGACTCCAAATAGAGGGTGATTGCAGGATGTACACGCTTACATCAGGTCTCTGATTGACTCCAGATAGAGGGTGATTGCAGGATGTACACACTTACATCAGGCCTCTGACTCCAGATAGAGGGGGATTGCAGGATGTACACGCTTACATCAGGTCTCTGATTGACTCCAGATAGAGGGTGATTGCAGGATGTACACGCTTACATCAGGCCTCTGACTCCAGATGGAGGGGGATTGCAGGATGTACACGCTTACATCAGGTCTCTGATTGACTCCAGATAGAGGGTGATTGCAGGATGTACACGCTTACATCAGGCCTCTGACTCCAGATAGAGGGTGATAGGGTGATTGCAGGATGTACACGCTTACATCAGGTCTCTGATTGACTCCAGATCGGGGGTGATTGCAGGATGTACACGCTTACATCAGGTCTCTGATTGACTCCAGATAGAGGGTGATTGCAGGATGTACACGCTTACATCAGGTCTCTGATTGACTCCAGATAGGGGGTGATTGCAGGATGTACATGCTTACATCAGGTCTCTGACTCCAGATAGAGGGTGATTGCAGGATGTACACGCTTACATTAGGCCTCTGACTCCAGATAGAGGATGATTGCAGGATGTACACGCTTACATCAAGCCTCTTACTCCAGATAGAGGATGATTGCAGGATGTACACGCTTACATTAGGCCTCTGACTCCAGATAGAGGGTGATTGCAGGATATACACGCTTACATCAGGTCTCTGATTGACTCCAGATAGAGGGTGATTGCAGGATGTACACGCTTACATCAGGTCTCTGACTCCAGATAGAGGATGATTGCATGATGTACACGCTTACATCAGGCCTCAGACTCCAGATAGAGGGGGATTGCAGGATGTACACGCTTACATCAGGTCTCTGATTGACTCCAGATAGAGGGTGATTGCAGGATGTACACGCTTACATCAGGCCTCTGACTCCAGATAGAGGGTGATTGCAGGATGTACACGCTTACATCAGGTCTCTGACTCCAGATAGGGGGTGATTGCAGGATGTACACGCTTACATCAGGTCTCTGATTGACTCCAGATAGAGGGTGATTGCAGGATGTACACGCTTACATCAGGTCTCTGATTGACTCCAGATAGGGGGTGATTGCAGGATGTACACGCTTACATCAGGTCTCTGATTGACTCCAGATAGAGGGTAATTGCAGGATGTACACGCTTACATTAGGCCTCTGACTCCAGATAGAGGATGATTGCAGGATGTACACGCTTACATCAAGCCTCTGATTGACTCCAGATAGAGGGTGATTGCAGGATGTACACGCTTACATCAGGTCTCTGATTGACTCCAGATAGAGGGTGATTGCAGGATGTACACGCTTACATTAGGCCTCTGACTCCAGATAGAGGATGATTGCAGGATGTACACGCTTACATCAATAAACCAAATGGGGGAGCGGGAGAGAAAGGAATCTTGCATGGAGCCCTGGAGCCTGGAGTGAAGGAACCTTGAGTGAAGGTTACCAAGCATGCAATAAACTTAATGGGAGAGGGGGAGAGAAGGGGAGAAATATTGCAGAGAGTCCTGGAACCTGGAGTGAAGGTTCCCAAGCATGCAACAAACCTAATGGGAGAGGGGGGTGGGGAGAGAAATCTTGCATGGAGTCCTGGAACCTGGAGCGAAGATTCCCAGATCAGGCCTCTGACTCCAGATAGAGGGTGATTGCAGGATGTACATGCTTACATCAGGCCTCTGATTGACTCCAGATAGAGGGTGATTGCAGGATGTACACGCTTACATCAGGCCTCTGACTCCAGATAGAGGGTGATTGCAGGATGTACACACTTACATCAAGCCTCTGATTGACTCCAGATAGAGGGTGATTGCAGGATGTACACGCTTACATCAGGCCTCTGACTCCAGATAGAGGGTGAGTGCAGGATGTACACACTTACATCAAGACTCTGCTTGACTCCAGATAGAGGGTGATTGCAGGATGTACATGTTTACATCAGGCCTCTGACTCCAGATAGAGGGGGATTTCAGGATGTACACGCTTACATTAGGCCTCTGATTGGCTTACGATAGAGGGTGATGGCATAGCATCTTGTGCATCATTGTGACTTTCATACCCAGTTGTCCATAGAGCAGCGGTCTCTAAAATCTGATTCTATGACTCACTTGCTTATACATATTTTAATGAAAGCCCCCAAAATGCCATATATGTTTATGTCCAATTAAAAGCAGTTGTCCCCTACCCCTCTATGGAAGGTCTTCATGCACCCCCCACCCAGACATTCTCAGTTACCCCCTATCCCCCGGGGTGGCAGGCTCCACAGTTTGAAGACCACTGCTTTAGGGTGAAAAATATAAACACTTTCTTCAACAGTAAAGATGATATATTTGCTTCCAAAGATTACTTGGATTTCTCCTCCGGAATCAAAAGCAGATATTGTGAAGTGTCTTCATCACACGAGGAAAGGAGACACCTTTGTAGTCTGTCTTTTGTGTTCAGTCAAAGGAGCAGGTCTGTCGCAGGTCTGGAGAGAGAAAACAGATGCCCAAGAGGGAAGATCTGCTCGACTGAGAGAAGATCATTGATGTTCAGTGCGTGTTGAGCAACAGAAGGAACACCAGACTGTGAGGAGACACCTGGAGAATAGTAACCCATCAGGTGAATCATACGAGAAGCTAGCACTGCCAGAGTGGTGAGCGCAGCAGGGATCCCAAGGAAGGGAGACGTCCAGGCTTTCCAAGGACTATTTGAGAAGTCACTGGAATCACTGCACAGTAAAGGTCGATGCCATAAAAATGCAGCTGAAGGGACAAATGTTGTACGGCAACCTGAAGTGAAGATTCTAAATAGCAACTAACCTAATGTGAGAAATAAATGTTGCACTTGGACTGAATATTATTAAGAATGCAAATATTATGAGAGGGAAATTCTGCACGGAAAAGTGTGCAATAAACCTTCAGAGTGTGAAATATTATACAGAATACTGGAACCTGGCGTGAAGGTTCCCCAGCATGCAACAAACCTAATGGAAGAGGGGAGGAGAAAGAGAGAAATCTTGCAAGAAGTCCTGGAACCTGGAGTGAAGGTTCTCAAGCATGCAACACACCCAATGGGAGAGGGAGAGAGAAATTGTGCACGTAGCCCTGGAACCTGGAGTGAAGCTTCCCAAGCATGCAACAAACCTAATGGGAGAGGGGTGGGAGACAGAAATCTTGCATGAAGGCATGGAACCTTCAGCAAAGGAACCTGGAGTGAAGGTTCCCAAGCCTGCAATAAACCAAATGGGGGAGGGGGAGAGAAAGGAATCTTGCATGGAGCCCTGGAGCCTGGAGTGAAGGGACCTTGAGTGAAGGTTACCAAGCATGCAATAAACTTAATGGGAGAGGGGGAGAGAAGGGGAGAAATATTGCAGAGAGACCTGGAACCTGGAGTGAAGGTTCCCAAGCATGCAATAAACTTAATGGGAGAGGGGGAGAGAAGGGGAGAAATATTGCAGAGAGACCTGGAACCTGGAGTGAAGGTTCCCAAGCATGCAACAAACCTAATGGGAGAGGGGGGTGGGTAGAGAAATCTTGCATGGAGTCCTGGAACCTGGAGTGAAGATTCCCAAGCATGCAACAAACCTAATGGAAGGGGGGAGTGGGAGAGAGACATCTTGCACGTAGTCCTGGAGCCTGGAGTGAACCCTGCAAAGGTCACAGTGAAATCTGTAGTGAAGGTTGCTGGGCATTGTTAGGCAGAATTACATGCAGTACCCTTTGGGAACACTACACACAATTAAGACTACATGTGTAAGCACAATCTCACTTTTGGTACAAGCCTGTACTACACAGTTATGTGGTAGCAGTGGCTGAGCAGCCAGACATACCTCAAGAGGGATGTGAGCAGTACAAGATGTTACACAAAGGACTTGCAATCACAGTAGTTCAGACAAACACTTAGTCAAGGTTACTTGGTAAAAGAATATACATTTATTTACACATTTAGTTAGAAAACATTCCACTAGCAAGAAGCAGCTCAATATCGCACACCAATATGCTACAATACTAAACCAATAAGTTTCTGAACAAGTTAGGCTCCCCTGAAGTGGGAGCAAAATGGCGCTTTAGTAACTTTCAAAAGGTCTAAGAAAGACACAGATTATAAGAATCAAAACACAATTACTTTCCTCATTGAAAGCTATGGTATTAAAAAGAAGGGCTCTCCCCGCTCGACTTCTCCAGCACCGCCGGTAAGGAGATTGGAAGGGCATGAAATAATTGCAAGGCGCCCGGAGGGAAGAATGCATTAGGATCTCTTCCCCACCCACACGCTCTGAGTCCCGCTCTATGTGGTACACCTCTCTGGTAGAAAGTACTGATCACAGGGCACTGCTGCGCTCTTATACTGCAATGCTACCATCGAGTGGAAATCACTACTGACATCAGCCTTCACCATTAGTCTTACATGCCGACAGAGGTCTATTACTTCCTCCTTAAACCATCCGCTACCTCAAAAGTACACATCAGCCTGTCTCGGAGGATACATTAACGCGCCCCGTCCCACTGCGCCTGTGAAGCGAAACCGGGCTCTACAATAAAACTGGCACAGCAGAAACTAACCATGCGTAGCGCGAACACTGCGCCCTTAACTTGTAACACACAGCATTCCTTATCACACCACGCTCAGTGCCAAATAAGAACCCTCCCTGAAGGTATCTACAAAAGGGGTACAGCCATAGCAGTGCTCCTCAGAACCAGCAATACAAGTGTGCCCGCATAGACACTGGGCCTCATTACACGGTAGGCGGTAGCCATGCAGCTATTAGCGCCATGGCTACCCCCTTACCGCATTCCGGGTCCTTGCTCCCAGAATGGGGACTTACCAGGTCATTCTGACCTTGGCGGGACCGGTAAGTCCCCATTCCGGTAACCATTCCCCATTCCCATTTGAGCCCCCCTAGGGATTACTGGTGCCGGTAATCCCTTACCGTGTAATGAGGCCCAATATATCTTGCCCTCCTCAGACCCTCTGAGACGCGCTCCACTTTTACTGCCATCGGAGCCTCTAGTGGAGTGGAGGAAAGTAGAGCTCAAACCACAGACCGCGCAGAGGCGGCAGGGGAAATCGCCTTTGAGGGCCCCGCACCGAAAACAGCACTGAAAGCAATACTCAAGAACGTATCAACATGAGGACGGCACCCCATGGTAAACTGCGGACTCCCACGCTGAATACTTGCACCTCTATATGCTGTATCTCCCTCAGAGAAGAGGAGCCCCTTGAAATCGCACGGCCCACGCTTTGAGCGAGCGGGGAGTCGGTGCAAGCACAGGAAAAATAATTAAAACTAAATTTAAAGAAAGGAAAAAGAATGGCCACCAGCCTCCCTATCGTCATGACCTGGGCAGCTTCACATTGGGGAACAAACACATATCTCACTATGCATGTAAAAGACAGCCTCCATTACATCTTACTAGTCGTATTCTCCTCTGCAAACTCGGCAGCCCACAGCAGCATACAGCACGGCTCGCAACTGCAGGTGGTCCGCAGCGACGAGCCGGACCCGGCGCCGCAACCTTGGAAGGTACGTTAGAGCGAGGGCAGCCCTGAATCCCTTCCTCCCCTCCACGCTGGATCAAGGCCGGACCCCTCGCGGAGCTCCTGCCTCCCATCGGAGCCGCAAGCCCCCCTTCCGACACCCACCGCCAGGCAAGCCCCGTGGCCTCTTCAACACAGACCAGCACTGGCATCCATAACGCGGGACTCTTTCTGACACCCAGTGCCTAGCAAGCCCCTGAGCCTCTCCTCAGCACAGCCCACCACCTCAATAAAGCCGCCAAGGAGTCAGACCCGGCAAGCCCCCGCTCCTGGCAGGCGGTGGCACCTCGAACCCCCCGACACAGCACAGCTCGCAGGCCAACACAGACCTGCAGCAACCAGCGGCCAGCAACAGTCAGCCACAGCGCGGCCCAGTGGACCGGCAACAATGCTGTGAACTCTGCGAGGAGGCACAACATAGAGACGGTGAGAGCAGCCCTGGACCGTTTCCTCCCAACTACGCTGGTCCAAAACCGGATCCCCCCACAAAACTCCCTCCCCAAGGGGAGCAACAACTCTGAATCCACTGAGCACAACAGGGGCCCTGGAAGCCCTCCACCACAAAATAACCGCACACGAGCCGCGAGGCGGCCCACTGCGACTACCTCCTAGCCCCCATCCCGACACCTACCGCCGAACCAGAGCCCAAGCAAGCTCTAGAACCATCCCTCAGTACGGCCCCCTATCTCAGCAGGGGCTTGGGCCGCCGCACGACAGACCACTGGGGGTGAGGAGTTACTGCCAGAACAAAGCCACCAAAGGGAACAATTTGCACCGCAGCAAAGCACCCTCACACCCCCAGAGGTTGGGACCACCACCCTAAAACCCAGAGCATCCAACCACCAGAAAACCCCTGGTGGCCTCTCACAGCCAGTCCCGGAAGCCGGGCCACGGAACCTCCCGGTCAACAACTCTCCCGGGGGCCCCCCACAGGACCAGGTGCTGAATCACAACACCACCTGACCAAGAGACCACTGAGGGCCCGACCCCTCGCACCAACACCCATCACCGGAGCAAAAGCCAGGCAAAAGCCGGTCAGGCACAAGGCACTTGCGCGCCCCCAGAGGCACCCTCAGAGACGGCAGACACCACCTGCTACACCCAAGCCTCAAAGCGGCTAACCTCTGGCGAACACCAGGTCACACCCCATAGTCAAACCAGGAGCTGGGCCCACGGGACAATAAAATCCTTGGTGGGGAAGCCACTACTGCCGTCCCACGCACCCCGCTTCCCCCTTCACGCTGGAGTGACCCAGAGTCCGTGCAGCCAAAGCAGTCACAGCTCCCCTCATCCCTAAGCCCGAGACTGCTGGACCGAACCCAAATCTCTACGCTGCAACCTCAGCACATCACACCTCAGCCGGAGACTCGGACCTACAACCATCATGTTGAAAAAACCAGCGAAGCAAGCAGACATAGCTACTCTCATATCCCCCCTGCAACAGACAGATCCAGGAGGGGGGACCGCCTAGAACTAGAGGAAACCAAAGCTGGGAGCATGCACGCAGAACCAGCCCGGGAAGGCCCGACTCAGGTGGTCACGAAGTCTGACCTCCAGGACCTCCTAGCAGCATTGACCAAAGAATTTCAGAAGGGCACGAGGAGGTAAAGAGCACCATCACAGCACTCGAAACGAGAGTGGGGGAACTAGAGACAAGAACAATGCCGCGGAGACCACCCTGGGTGAGCACAGCTATGAAATTGAGAAGGGGGCAGACGGGCTGAGCGGACTTGAAGCCCGCTGCGAAGCACTCCAACTCAAGCAGGAGGACACAGAGAACCGCTCCCGCCGCAACAACATTCGCCTGAGAGGGATTCCCACATCCATTCCAGAGGCGGACCTCGAGCATTATGTGAGCGATCTTTTCCGCTTCATAATCACCCTGCCGGACGACTCCCCCCCATCCCCCCGGTGCTAGATAGGGTCCACAGAGCTAGAGTTAAATCCAACGCCTCGGCCCCGCCGGACGTCCTGGCAAGAGTACACTACGTCCCATTTATATTTTATTTAAAGTTTTCCGGCCAACAAAGCAATATAAAACCATCAGACCAACAATAGCTACCCCACCATTCCAATCAGGAACGCCCCCACCCTCGCCCACCCCCCCCAACTCTAGAAACAACCGATTGCACATATTAATGGAGTCTCAAAGGCCACGCGCTTCAGGAACAATGCGCCACAGCAACTGACACATTAGGCTCAAACATTCAGAGGAAATCTAATGACTGCTACTGAAGAATACACACATAATAGGTATCAGTCCAATTCACAAGGGTTCATAGTCTCATCGATTCACAGCTCTCATGGAGCAAGACCACCATCCAGTCCTGCAGGAAAGAATTCATGGTATCGTGAGTCAATGTAGAGAGTTTCTCGTATGTAAAGATCGCCCAAAGCTACGCCTTCCAGTCCGATTTTCCCAGAGCCAAAACACTTTTCCACTTTTGTGCTAAAGCCAGTCTCCCTGCTCGGTGCATGGCTTGAACTACCCCGGGCAGTGGAGGCGAGAGCTTGTCCAGGGGGACGCCAAAGAGGAATTCAAGGGAGGAGAAGGGGCAGAGAGCCCCCGTTATCTCGTCAATCCAACTCCAGAGGTCTTCCCAATACTTTCGTATAACCGTACACTCCCACCACACGTACCTCCTTGGCTGCACCCCCTCGGACAGTCCGGGACCACCCCCGGGTACATTTTAGTGAGTCTCACTGGCACAAGAGGAGCAGAGAGCCGCATTTTCCCTATCGTCCTTCCACAATTCCCATAACACCGATAAGGTCGTGTGATTCCTAATTTTATGCGGGAGGTCCTTGGCAGGAGACCACAAGAGATCTCTCACCTTCTTGGGGTGAACCTGCACATCTTCTATATAAGACCAGTAGGTCCTCAGATCATCTCTCGAGTGCTCCAACATCACTCTTAGTTGAGCGGCCTTGTGGTAAAGCCTGAAGTCTGGAAGACCAAACCCCCATGCGTTTTCGGGAGTATCAGGGTCTCAAACTTAACCCTTCATTTTTTCCTTTTCCATATGAAGCGCCGGACCTCTAAATGGATGGATCTGAAGAAAGACCTTGGAATGGCTAAGAGTCTAGCAAAATGTTCATTTTAACTGACACCATTCAGCCAAACTACGAGAGTGTCAAGGGGGCCCAGCGAAACAAGTCAGACTTAATCTTAGCAAGGACAGGAGGATAGTTTGCTTCGAAGAGGCTAGACTAGTCTCTCGATAGGAGAATCCCCAGGTAGGGTGTAGCTTTGTGCTCGACTCTAATACCTCCCCATGACTCCCTCCCCTCAACTACCGCTTCGACTCTGCCTATTGGCATCAGGGATAACTTCCCTGGGTTAGTCTTCAGTCCCGAAAAGCTGCCGAACTCGCGGATCAAGGCCAAGAGGCTCGGAAGCGATGTCTGGAGGTTGGTCAAGTACGCAAGGACATCGTCTGCAAATAGGGAGAGCTTGAACTCGAGGTCCCCACAGCGAACACCTTTAATCCCCTGATGCTCCCTTATGGCTATCGCCAAGGGCTCCAACGCCAGCGCATAGAGGAGGGGCGAAATCGGGCATCCCTGACAGGTCCCCCTGGAAAGCAAAAAAGAGGGTGAAACTGTCTCATTCACTGCCACTTTGGACATAGGACCATTATAAAGCACCGAAATCCACCTACAAAACCTACTCCTAACCCCATCCTCTGCAGGACCTTGCCCATGTAAGCCCACTCGACCCGGTCGAAGGCTTTCTCCAAGTCCAAGGATAACAGATAGGCCTCCTCACCTGTAGCTGCCACTTCGTGCATTAAGTCCAGAGTTTTCCTAATATTGTCCCCCCCCCCGCCTCCCAGGAATGAAGCCCACTTGATCCCCATGCACCAACGATGGGAGGAGCGGGGCCAACCTGTTAGCCAGGAGCTTCTCTAATATTTTCACATCTGCGTTGAGCAAAGAGATGGGCCGATAGGATTGACACTGTCTTGGGTCTTTCCCTTCCTTTGGGATGGCTACAATACGGGCTGAGAGCATTGATTGCGGGAGCCTGTCTGATTCCAAGACTACATTGAATAGCTTAGCCAAGAAGGGAGCAAGGACCAGACAAAAGGATTTATAGAAGAAGACTGTAAACCAATCATCTCCCGGAGCTGTCCCCGATTTCATGGAGCTGATCGTATCGATTACTTCTTGAGGAGTTACCGGCCTCTCCAGGGGATCCGACCTCTCAGGGGAGAGGCGGGGGAAACCAGAAATCAATCTATATCCGCCCCATCCCCACAATATTCGGAAGTATAGAGGCACTCGTAATATACACGGAACTGTTCTGCAATCTCTGGGTCTCCACTATAACTGCCCCCCCCCAGGAAGGGCAAGCAAATCCACCCTCCTCCTATGTCTTAACTCACGAAGCCTCCAGGCTAGGATTTTATCAGCCTTTTCCCCCTTCTCCATATATCTTTGCTTCAGGAAAGAGAGTTTCCTCTCCATCTGCCCAACTAAGAGGGAGGCGAGTTTTGCCTTTAATTGCTGCAATTCAGCCCACTTCCCTGGGAACATCTGAGATCTGAGCTTACCCCCCGACCGCAAGGCCTCAATTTTGTCCCTTAGAAGTCTCTCCTCCCTACGCCTCTCCCGCTTCCTCGCCGCCCCCAACCCTATAAGAACACCCCTAGTTGTGTCTTTAAAGGCCTACCAAACTCCCTCCGTCCTCACCTGCCCATCATCATTGATTACAAAGAATTCCTTGACTGAGGCAAGAATGGACTGGTTTAACTCCTTATCTTTCAACAGGAGATCGTTGCAGGTCCACCTCCCTGGGTCAGGGACACTCTTTGGCATACCCAATTGGACCTTAACTAAGTCATGGTCTGACCACGGTGTTACTTCCACCTCCGTTTTCATGATCCTCTCACAGAGCGCCATGTCAACTAGAATGTAGACGATTCTAGAGTATGACCGATGAGTTTTTAGAAAAATATGTAAATAAAGGGACTTGGCTCTCCCGGACCGAATGAGAATCTCAAAGCCCCAGCTCGTCATTGGTGTCTCGAAACGAGTCTGCTAGATGTTTCTGCATCGGAGAGTCCGTATAAGGACGCTCAGACCTCCTTTCGCGATCCGGGTCTAATACCATATTAAAATCCCCTACCACCACAAGGGCACCCTCCATAAAAGACACAGTTTTGGACTTCATCTACAACCAAAAGCGATCTTGGGCTTCATTGGGGGCATATATGGAGACTAGAGTCAGCTTGGAACCCCTCACTTCCCCTTTAATCATGATAAATCGAGCCTCAGGGTCTCTGTACTGGGCCTTCAGGGTGAACTGGGCCTTAGACGCAGCCACTATTGCTACCCCCCCTCTTCTTGGCATGACATGACGTGTGAAAGACCCTCTGTATCAATCTAGCCGTAAGAGATGGTTCCCCACCCCTCAACCAGTGGGTTTCATGGAGAAAGAGAAAATCCAACTTCAATCTATTAAACTCTTCCACTACCAGAGATTGCTTCTGGGGCGAGTTGAGACCACGTGTATTCACTGAGCCCATAGTCAACAAAAAGTCGGGATCAGCCATCAGGAGAGTCAGATCGACGGTCTACTTCACTTGGAGTACAGAAACCCCCAAGATCTCTTCCATAACTAATACTCCCATGTTCCCCTCTAAATCTTTCCCTCTCCAGTGGACCTAGCCTCCAAACGGTTGATAGCAACAGTTATACCCTACATTCCCAGAAGAAAAAAAAACCTCCACCCCCACCCCCTTGTTAGGCGGAAACCTGTGCAGTTCCCTCTGGGACCACTGAAAAAGATTTAGGACTACAGGTGTTTGGCAGTAAACCCACTTGGTAGCAGTCTGTACCACACAGATTCACTTGGTAGCTGAGGCTGAGCAGTCAGACTTCCCTCAAGAAGAGTTAGGCAGTATACAGAGTATTCACAATAGGTCAAAAGAACACAATAGAACAAGTAAACACTGACCAGAGCTTGGTGTAAAAGAGATATCATTATTTATTTAAAACCACATCTAGAAAAACACACAGGCACTAATAGTAAGCAATCCAAAAACACGGTCACTAAAAGATAAACACTCCCTTAAAACAATACTAGACAAGTCTTAAGTAAAGCCCCACTTATTTTCAGACAGCGGTGAGCGCTTAACGTAGATGGCACTCTAATAATTCGTTTTAAAAAGGGAGAGAAAAGCAGAGAATACATTGAAACAGATCCCAACACTTTTATTACGAACACAACAAGAGAGGAAGGCAAAGTAACACCGTGAGTATATAGTCAGTAGGCAGGATCCACTTTAAGAGGATCAAAACGAAATGTGTCCAAGGTCACATGGTTGCAGTGCACAAAAGTCTTGAAAAGGTTCAAAAAGAGTTGGACCAAAGAAAGAGACCAGTTAGAGGGTCAAGGCGGCCAGCCCAGTCCAGAAGGTTAAGGGATTAGAATGACCTTGTAGCAATCTTTAGAAAGGGAGGCCTGGCGGACACGGTACCTTAAAGTGGTGAGAATACTCCAGCGGGGGCAGTTGTTCCTGGCAGCGGATGCAAGTCTGTGCTTCGTCCGGTGGAAGAGAAGATCTCGTCGGGGAGGAAGACAGGAGTCTGTTGCACTGCCAGGGAAGAAACCAGCCGTAGAGTTTCTCAGGTAAAAGGAGCGGTCCTGTAATTCGCGGTCCAGTCGTAAGTGGCTATCCGGTTGCCGGGGTGCTTGGCACGGGCAATTCGACCACATGCCGGTCTGGGGTGCGAAGAGAAGAAGGTAAACTGGTTGTGCCCACCAGTCAGGGGAAGAAGCCTCTCCAGCTGGGAGATCTTCTCTGTCGTCGGGAAGTGGTGAGTCGGTTCTGCAGGGCTCCACCGGTGGTGTCGTCGTGGTAGGTCGGCTCAGCTTCTCCCTCGTCGGATTCTCAGGTCCTGTGGCGACTTCTGAAGTTCCAGTCCCCAAAGCCCTGCTTTTATGCAGCATACCCCCATTCACTCAGCCTAGCTGTCAATCAAACATGGTAAGTGGTGAGCCGGCCGGCTCACCACTTGGGCCAATCACACAAGAGTGTGACTTGAGTTACCAAGGTAACTCAGTCCAGGGTGCCTAAACCCCCTCCCACACCCCATGTGGTACCCAGACAGAGTGGCACCACTTTTGGAGTCTTCTGTGGAGAAGCCCGCCAAAAAGTGGAACAAAGGGCTCGACTTGGGTTGGAGTCACAGAAGAGAACCCAAACGCCATTTTAGAATCAAGTCCTGGCAAAAAATACCAACCGGCGAATTAATATTAATTAAATAAACTGGCAGTATGTTTGAGGCTATGAGAATTAAATAATTAAAGTTGGTAGCCTCGAACAATGGGAAAATCCCATAGAGATATATTTGCGGTCGAATATAAAAAGTAGTATCCACTGCCACCAGCCAAAACTTGATCAGGGGGGACGGAGACGTGTCCCCTCGACTAACAGACCCCGGGGCAATCGAATTGCCCCGACCAGTACGTCCACAATATGATGGTTTGTACTGGTTTCTGTTAATAATTTTGGACTAGTAAAGCCAATGGTGACTTTACATGCCCTGGGAGGCAGTAGTCAGTCCCAGGGTATGGAGTCTATGGTGTGGTGTCACTATGACACCCCTGTGTCGCTGCACGGAGGGTGCTGTGTAACATACATAGTAAAAACACATGAGACCCTATGGAGTAAAGGACCCCATAGCTCATAAAACACATTAGCAGTCAAAGGAACATCATAAATCATGTCCAAGAGTGGGAGAAAAAGAGTCTCACTCTTGGCAGGAGAAAAAAACAAACTCCAGAAATCCAGCAAAGTTGCTGGGGGACTCACTAGGTTAGGAAATTCAGCCTAAAGAGAGAATTCTCCCTAACACTCCTCTTTCCTGAGCGCCTGGATTACCTGCGACATTGAACCTGACGCACGACCAGGCCACCAGGAGTCACCTTCACCAGGGCGACATACAACAATCAAAGCCCACAACATTCTGAGTCCCCCCCACATAACGAAGCAAGTCTTCTAGCACCATATCTTCTTTTCTTTCCCACCTCCCTCCCCAGAATCATCAAAAGAGGGAAAGAAGACAACGCACCCTTGCAAGGGATCAAAAGACAAGGGTAATCTCCCCCACAACCTGGGGAGAGAGAACCTCCAAAACCAGACCTCCTTCCCTATCGAACATATTGAAAGCGTTATGAACACAATGCGAGGTCAGGTAGCTGGCTGCCCGGGGGGGGGGGCGGGGCCATCTTTCTGAATTTCCTATGGCCCTGAATTCGGTGCCTTTCTACAAATTTATTTGCATTACTTGGCTCTGACACAACTTGACCTCTATTCGGTTCTCCATCCCTCGCAGCGCAGCCATCCAGGAGTTCCTGGGACACTCTTTGCATATCCACCTCAGTAACCAGTGAGTACTTTTATCCTTCCACTTCAAACGAAAGAGAAAAAGGGTGACCCCATCTGTATCTCACACTTCTAGACTGGAGACGTTTCGTTAAGGGGCTGCATAATCGCCTGCGCGACAAAGTGAGGGCTGACAAATCCTGGTAAACTGAGATTTTTGATCCTTCCCACTCAATGGGCCTCTTCTTCCGTGATAGCTCCAAGATCTTGGCCTTCTCAGAGTAATATTGAAACTTCACTAGGATCTATCAGGGCCCTCTGAGCTCTGTCAATTGTTGGCTCGCTAGTATTCCCCTCATCAAAAAGCTTATTCACAACCGCATTCACTATTTTAATAATGTCCGCAGGCGTCTCCCCATCTCAATCAGGAACATCCAAAAATCTTAGATTGCAGCGGCGCTCTCTGTTCTCCAAGTCATCCAGTTTAAGAGAAATCTTCTCTTCTCTCCTTTCCAACTCTGAAAGACGAGCATCAAGTTGAGACTCCAAGATGTCGACTGAGGATTGGTTGGCTTCCAGTGCTTGGACTCGATCATCCACTGACAACATGTCCTGTCTCCTACTGATGTCAGCCCTGAATCCTCGGAATTCCTCCAACAGGGCCGCCATCGTTCCACTCATTGATTGGGATTCCATCTCTTCTGGAGGAGCAGTGACAGACGAGGTGCAGTTATCCTTTGCCATCACTGGAGCATGCCGGAACCTCTGCAAGGATTTCGCCCAGTCCATTGGGGGTGGAGAAGTGGGTGCCCACCAGGGCTCCCCAAAACCCCCGATAGTTCTCCAGAGAGGACCATAGCAGGAATCCGGTGAAACACAAGACCCCCAAAGCAGAGGCGAAAAACCAGGAAACCACCATAAACTCTTGATGGCGCCTGTACCAAGGGACGGGACACAATGTTTCCCCCACGCCTCAAGATTCAGTTCAGAGACAATGAGATTACGGTTAAGGGCAAACGGAGAGGCGGCCACGCTGGTAGGGGAGGAACACCACTATGATGGGCGATGTGACAGTATGAGGGGACAACCTATAGCGCTTCCAGTTCAGCTATGGTTATTTCACTCCAGTAATCCCCCTATACAAGGCTGAGATCAGACGAGTCAATGGAGAGTGGGGGGGAACATCAGAGTAGCCAGGATGACAAAGGGTGACCAGAGGGCGGGTGATGGTGCAGGGTGGCGGCTAAGTGATTGGCGCCTGGGGTGAAAACCCAGACCCAGAGCGGTTACGGTCTCCGGGAACGTCCACTGCCTGTATAACACACTTCAGGCGGATTCAGACCTCCACCACCGCTCTCTGAGAGGACCACCAGGCTCTGGACATAAGGACTGCGGCAGCTACTGGATCAAGGTAAAACAGGCGGGGCGGCTCAAGTAGCTAAGGAGTTGCCGGAGACCCTGCCACTCAAATCCCAGATCACCTGGCGAAAAGGGCTACGAGGGGTGGAGGGACCTCCCCCGCCACAACGCAGCGCCCCTCTGGAGCTCCTTCACTGGGATCAGACCACTCCGCCAGTCTCTCCCAACCCATTCAGGGGAAGTCTGTTCCCTCCTCGCCACCATCAATCCCCGCTCCTCAGCCTCTCGCCCCTGCCGGGTCTCCTCCTCTTTGTGCTTCAAGGGCCTCCAGAGGCCACTCAGGTCTCAGGCACCCACCTTTCCAGGTGTCACGGATGACTGGGCCCCACAAGTGCACCGGAACAGGAGCCTCCAGTTCTGAGCGGAAGACTCACAGCATGCTCAGCTACGGCGCGCCTCGCCCCTGTCGCACTCCTTCCATCGACATCTTTGGGAGGGGGGTGAGGAGAATGGGCCCCCAGACAACGACCACTCTGGATCCCCTGGGCTGCTGCACCGAAAATTCTAGAAGCCCCTCCTCCACCCAGGGGGAAGCTCTAACCGCTGCAGGGAGACACACTCTGACGTCTTCCTTGGCTGGACGACCCGGGCTGGAACTCCTGCTTCCTGTTACCGATTCCGAACGGGATTTCACCCTGCAGGTGCCTGGAGGGTCCGCACAGCCTCCGGGGGGCCGGGTCCTCTTCACAGGGGACTTTGGAGGGGCTCAGACTCCTTTTTTTACCGCCCTGGGAAAGCGAGCAGCGGAGGGACTTCAGCACATCTCGGCGCCCCCTAGCGGCTCCAGAGTACACTACTTGAAGGTCAAGGAGGAGATCATGCTGGAGGCTAGGAGCTCCCCGCGAATACAGTTCAGGGATGCCTCAATCTCCCTTTACCAAGATCTCGCCGCCACCACACTCCTGAAAAGGAAAGCACTGAAACCAGTGATGGAATGGCTGAGGGAAAAGGGCGTATCATACCATTGGGGCTTCCCCAGGGCCCTGATTTTCCCCTGGAATGGGAGAATCCGCCACATACTCAAACTACACGAGGCCGAAAAACTACTGAACCCAGCAGCAGGTGGAGAAACCAACAACAAGGAAGTGCCCTCAGACCAAGTAGACCGGCAGAACTCTAACCGGTCCTGGTCCCGGGTGGAGAGGCGCTGTCGAAGAATCTGGGGACCCCCACTCAAAGGCAAGCGCCCAAGCAACGACGGCTAAGGTGGGGCGACACCGACACCCAGGTTCCCCTGGAACCAACAAGCATCACCAAAAACCAGACGCTAGCCACTAACACTGGACACGCACCGACTTCTTTAAGTGAAAGAACACTTCAACCTCACGTACAGCTTTCACAACCACATAATAGAGGCCTAAGGGTCTCATCCTCAAAGGATTGCATTGGCCCAGCCGGAGCCCCCGTTGGTCGAAGGCTGGCCCAGTTGATCAAGTTTTGTTTTAATGGGGGGGACTAGAAGAGTGGCCACCGAGGGGGGACAAACCCCCAAAACAGGTCCCAGCTCACCTGGCAGCCGCCTGCACAGGCAGGCAATAAGCGGAGCATGATGGTGCCCACTAGCTGCAAACTGCCCACACCAAAATGGGGTCATCCATTAAGAACCTGACCATGATCACCTGGAATGTCCAGGGCCTCAACTCCCCCAGGAAACGGAAGTCTGTGGAACACTGCCTCTACCAGCTAGAGGTGGATGTAGACTTTCTGCAAGAAACCCACCTCCTCGCCGCAGACGAACAGCGAGTCAAATACCAAAGGTTCCCTAAAAGATACTTCGCATCCTCTGGCCAGAAGAGGGGAGGGATGGCAGTCCTGCTCAGTCAATCAGCGGCACTGACAAAGGTCATGGTCAAACGGGACCCCGAGGGCAGGTTCCTAATGATTAAAGGCCTACTGGCTCGAGCTCCCAATAACCATCATAGCAATCTACTGCCCAAACGAAGCCCAGGAGCGCTTCCTACGTAGGATCCTCCCAGTCATATCGTCCTTTGCCAAAGGCCAACCACTGATCGGAGGGGACTTCAACCTCACCCCGGACCCAACCATCCCAAGACCTTGTTAGGTAAGATTTCCACAGAGCTGGTAAATCTTCCTTTCCTGGTTCAACTGCAGAACCTTTTGCTTTTCTAGTGGGATATTTTTCATTAATACCTCAGTGAGTGGGAACCTTTTTCCACACTCACCTGTCGTTAACTCATTTTATGGGTGTCATTTTTAAGACTCTCCATAGTGTCTTTTTAAAGTTATCATGTCTAACAACTTATTGGCAATAAGTGCCTGTTGTTGCTGGGTTGCCCTAGGGGCTCCCCATTTAACTTTCTCGTGCTAACTTTGAGTGAACTACAGTTCCCAAGGGTAGAAAGGATCGTTGAATCCCTTTTACATTTTATTCTGTGAAACCAGCACCCCCCACCTTATGTGGAGTGCTGGGGAGATACAATGTATCCCCTTTCACATTTAAACTGTAACAATTCTGTTACAGTGACAAGCTTACCTGTAATGGCTGGTGGCAGTGATCCCTTTTACTAATTTGGTGCACCTTTACTGCTGTAATCACAGCTGCAGTAAAGGCACCTAAGGGTGCTCATTTTACCAAAATGGCCCCTGTCTTCTTTTTCTGCCATTTTAGTGTTTCTTGTCGGTTCTTGTTCCTTCCCCTGACACCCAGGGCGGGAAATTCCTTTGTTTGAGTTTTGTCTTTGGCGGGAGTCCCCTGGACCCGCCGCCCAGGCTCCAGTCAGGAGACAAAACCTTCCCCTTCCTTCGTCATAGGTCTTCCTTCAACTGGGCCAAATCCCAGTGGGGGGTTGGCTGTCCTGATTGGACAGCCAGCCGCCCCTTTCTTGCAAAATGCGAGGATAGAATGCAGAGGTTGTGTTGCAGTTCCTGATAAATACTGGAAACCTGGAAGCTGAAGTCATGTCGACCACTGGAACATAAAACCGAAGAGGATGACGAAGGAAAAGTGGCGGGAATGATTTCCAGCGACCGGAGAGTCTGCTGTGTAACCGGAGCCTGCTGCAGCCCTTCCTTCCGATCGACCTGGGGGTCTCCAAAAACAATGACCCGAACCCAGAGCCTGGTGTGATCCACTAGACTCAAGACGACCTGCATTTTGAGCCATCCCACGGGTTGCTGCGACCTTGCGTTCTTGCAATACCCCAATACCCTGGGACCTCCAGCCACTGTGCGGTGCACGGTCTTCCGAATTCCGAATCTCGCTGAAACTTCGTGGGCATCCTGGTCTATCTCCAGAGACACGAATCGAGTCCAAAAAGTCCCCTCACAAGAGTCATGGACCTTTTAAACGACGAGCATTCAACCAGCGATTTTCTGTCTTCTTCTGTGCTCCTTGAAAAGTCGCCAAACCCGCAGAACCGCATTCAGCCGTGAGAGAAATCTTGCCTAGAGCCTTCTTCATCGATCCCTGCTGCAAAGTCCCTTCTGAGGTCTTGTGTTCAGTCTCCAGGACAAGGAATCCACTGACCGGGTATTTGGCTGCAGTCCCTGAAGTTCTCCTGCTGCAATCTCTTCATCATTGCTGAGGTACTGTGTTGGCTTGGCTATATACTTACCTTAAGCCTGTTGAGATTTCTGTGTAGTCCTGGGGTGTTTTCTGTGATTGGGAGGTCCCTCGTCCAGTACACCCAGTCCCACTGCTAGAATCCTGCTGGGGTGTCTTCTTTGAAACCCCTGGACCCTCTTCTAACCCTAGAAGTAAAGTATTCACTTGTTTGCCAGTTTTCCTAAGGAAACTCTGACTTTTGCTACTAAAGAACTTATTCTAACACTGCCTGTTGGTCACTAGTCCTAGTGACCCCCCTTCTGCCACTGAGAACACTCATGCTCTAAGGGAAAGACTTTGAATGGATTGGGACTTCTGCCTAGAAAAGAAATCAAGTGTTTTACTTACTTGTAAAGAGTTAGTTGGTTGGTAACTGTAATTCTAAGAGTGAACATTTACAAAAGTTCTTACTGATCTTGAAGGTGTGATGCACTATTCTTAAAAGTATGGTTAACATCTTTTCTTCCTTAGCCACTGTTTTACCAGTCTAAAAGAAAGTAGATGTGAAGGTATTTTACTCTTCTGTGATTAGGTTGTGCCTCTTTACAAAAGTAATGTGTTGGTTTCACCAGATTATTCCTGTAGGGTAATTGTATGAGTGTCCTCCAACTGTTGGTATCACCAGGTTAGTCCTGTTAGGATAACTGTATGAGTGTTCCCTAACTGGGTCTTGCTTCCCCTGACTTGCTGCTAGCCTGTCCTTAATAAGTCTACATTAGGTTGTTGCCTACCTAGAATAAATATTAAGTAAAGTGTGACATTGGGTTTTACTTTCCCTTTCATTGTGAAGTTAAAGTAAGTGGGTTTTACTTACCTTGTGTTAGGTGGGTGCCATCCAAAACAAGTTACCAGAGTTATTGCTTACCTCAATCTGGGGTTGCCTAATTTCCAAAGCATCTGTAATTGTACATTACATCCTTAGGTTTAACTCACCTGGTATAACTGTGTATTATGACAAAAGTAGTTATAGGTTTTTACTGCACCTAGAATAAGTGTTACACTATTCACCAAAAGTATAGTGTCCAGTTGACTGTTTATGTGATTTGTTCCAAGAGTCACTGTACAACTGGAAGGGCCCACCGTCCTTGTATTACCAAAAGTAATCTAAAAGTAACCATGGGTCTTTTACTCCCAAAGAATAGGCTTGACCTTTACTAAATGTGTATAACAAGGTTTTGACTTCCCTAGAACTACTGTTAGGTGTTCCAAATAAGGTTTATACTTGGGCCTGGGTGCTTTCAAGTATAGTGTTGTGTTTTATATTGTGATTTCATATAATGTGTTAGTACTTAACCCCTAGATTTATCTGGGCCTACCTGTATTTAAATAAATCCTTTATTTTTACAATACATAGTGTTTCAGTGTTTCTTTGGATCATTTGTATTACAATGTTCACTTGTACTGTATCTACTGCCCTTTCTCCCTCCTAAGATAAGCCTGGCTGCTCTGTCTACACTACCCCGAACTCAGGTGGTACAGCCTTATACTAAGAGTGGGGTCTTGTACTGCCTCAGTAGAATGGTTTTACTAGGCCCTTAATTGGACTTCAGAAAAACTGTCCTAACAGACCTTGCTGCCCACTGGAACAGACTTCACAAAGGCACTGGGGTTTGTGGAATTCGTAAGAGAGACAGAGACAATCGACGCCTGGAGGCTGGCGAAGACAAGACTTGCGACTACACTTTCTTTTTGCATGTCCACGGGGCTCTCTCCGGGATAGTCCTTCTACTCATCTCAAGCTTGCTGTTCCCAAGCATCGTGAACATCCATTTCGGCCTGAGAGTGATCTCTGACCACGCCCCACTCATAGTCAGCTCCAGACGGAAGGCCTACCAACACCGCGACACAGAGCCTGGAAGCTGCAGGACTATCGCCTCATGGACACTGCAGACAGCCAGGAGTTGTCGGAAGCCCTCACTAACTACGTCACGGAGAACGCGGAAAAAGGGCCTACAGAGGCTATTGTGTGGGATGCCATGAAGCCAGTAATCCGAGGGGTCGCCATGAACTGTTCAGCAGCACACAGGCACCGGCACCAGCTAAAATCAGAAGGACTGGAAACGGAGGTAGCACAGAAAGAGGCAAACCACCAACTACGCCAATCAACAAGGTCATGGAACGAGCTACACAAAGCTAAAGTAGCCCTGGAAATGCACCTGGCAGACCGTACAGCCCGAGCGTTGACATACACGAAGCAGTACTATTACCTGAACAGCAACAAAGCCAACCGCCTACTCGCGCATAAGCTCAAGAAAATACACACCAGGAACAACATTGCAGTCCTACGGGACCAAGGCGGGACCCCACGCTGCTCTGAGGCCGAAAAGATGACCATCATGACCGAGCACCATAGGAAGGCAATGTCAGGGAACCCTACGGAAGCGGCAGCACACGCCGCCTACCTGAGCACGATCCCAAGGCCACCCCGTCTCCCACAGATGGACACCCTGAAAGACCCTATATCCTCGGAGGAGGTGTCTGAAGTGATCCGCTCCATGAAAAACACGCCTCCTGGCCCAGACAGGCTGCCCGTGCCATTTTACAAGAAATACAACCACATCCTGGCCCCCCACCTAGCTTCACTTTTCAACTCCTTCCTCGAAACTGGCTCCACCGCCCCTCCATGGAGGAATCGGTCAGTTTTGATTCCAAAACCAGGAGCAAACCTAGAACTCTGCGCGTCATTCCGCCCAATTGCTATACTGAATGTAGACTCCAAAATCTTCTCGAAGTTACTGGCACACAGGCTCGCCGGGCTCCTCCCAGACCTTATTAACCCGGACCAAACCTGTTTAATCACCGGGCGCAACACCTCGGACAACATCAGGCGCACCTTAAACATCATTGAGACAGCCAGTAGAACTGGAGAAGAGCTAGTGGTGGCCTCGCTCGACGCACACAAGGCGTTCGACATGCTGGACTGGGGCTATATGAGGAAAACACTGTGTCACTACGGAATTGTCCCGCAATTCTTGAAATGGATGATGGCTAACTATCAGCACCCCACCACAACCCTGATGATCAACGGCGACAGATCCCCAAGAATCGAAATCACTAGAGGCACATGCCAAGGCTGTCCCTTGTCGCCTCTTGTCTTCGCCCTGTCAATGGAGCCGTGCGCCTCCAGAATCCGGCAGAACTCTGCAATCCTGGGCCTCAAATTCAAGGACAATACCTACAAAGCGGTCCTATACGCCGACAATGTACTGCTAACACTTACACAGCCAAGCACATCCCTCACTGCACTATGGGAGTAGCTAAGCAGCTTCAAGTCAGCATCAGGGTTCTCAATCAACCTCACGAAGTCCACAGCACTGGGCATCAACATTCCAAGAGCAACGCTGGACTCTATAGTGGCCTGCCTCCCAATCCCATGGGCCAGATCTCACTTAAATTACCTAGGCGTCCGCCTACCGAAGCTAGCAGAACGCACCTACAGACTAAACGTCCCGCCCCTGCTGAAGGACCTACAGTCGGATATGGCCCGCTGGCAAGATCAGGAAATATCCTGGCTAGGAATAATCACAGCATTCAAGATGAACTTGGTCCCTAGACTGCTCTACCACTGCCAAGCCCTCCCAGTAGCAATACCCAAACAAGCCAAACAGAAAATGTAAGCAAATATGCTAAAATTTGTTTGGGGGGGCAAGAAGCCTCGAGTAACCAGGAAAGTCTTACTTAGGAGCCCCGGGTCCGGAGGTCTGGGAGTCCCTGAGGTCGAAAGCTACTGCCTAGCCGCCCAGCTCTCGGCGGCATTCATGTGGCAACCTGGCATCAACAAGCCCCGCTGGCTAAAGCTGGAGGAGGACTGGAGCCAGTACCCACTGGGATCCCTCCCACACATCACAGGCCCAGAAAATCCCCCTAACGCTGGGTCCCGCTTGACCACCAAGAACACGGTAAGCAGCTGGAAACAGGCGGCAAGGAGGTGGAACTGCAGGAGCACAGTGGCTCCACTCTCTCTGATCTGGGAGAACCCGGACTTCACCCCAGGCCAAGGGCAGAACGTTTTTTCTAATTGGAAGCAGGGCGGCCTGCAGCGCGTAGCGGACTTCTACAAAGGAGACTCTACTCACCTTCGAGGATTGCAAGAGAAAATTCCAGGTACTGGAAACCGAGAGGTTTCACTACACCCAGCTCTGTCATTGGTTGTCACATGACTCAAGGAGAACTGTCAGCACTGGAGCTCACGCTAACGACAACCCCACCCAGGGGGAAGATCTCCACCCTGTACAGGCTGCTGGACAGGGCAGACCCGACTCTAAGGAGCCCTACATGACACGGTGGGAGAGAGACCTAGGTCGAGAACTAGACGGGACCAGCTAGGAGCGCATCTGGAGAAGAACCCACAAGACCTCTAAATGCGTAAGGAACAAAGAGGTAGCCATTAAGGTCTGTTACAGGTGGTACATGACACCAGAAATCCTTCACAAATGCAACCCCGCCACACTGTTGGAGGGGCTGCACGGACACAGGAACGTTGTTTCACCTCCTCTGGTAATGCCCGAAGGCAGAGAAGTTCTGGAGGGAGGTCCTGGAGCAAATCCGACAGATCACAGGCCTATCAATACCGCGGGACCCCAGGATGGTCCTACTGGGAGACAGGGGAGAAGGACAGTTCCCGATGACCGGCAACCTGGCGGACCTCTGCATACATCTACTGACTGCCACCAAGATTTCAATCGCCAAGCTGTGGAAACTTCAGGAAGGCCCAGCAATCTACGTGTGGTGGGTCAAATGCTGGGACATCGCCGCAGCGGAGAAAATTACTGCCATCCTCCTGGGCAACCAAAACAAGTTCCACAGCACTTGGGGCCCATTGCTGGACTTTGTGGAAAGATTCCCGGGAGTGGCCAGACAACCTCCAGCGCTCCGCTGGCTAACTAAAATGGACTAACATCCTAGCGGCCCCCTGGACCGGCGCACATGGCTGCCTACCCTATCGCAACCACAGCACCCATAACTTGTAACTTTGATCTGAGACTGACGCAACCCCTCCCCTGGACCACCCCGGAACTCACCCCTCATTCTTTTCCCCCCTTTCGTTTTGTCTTTTTGTTCTTTTTACCTCAGTTGAGGCATGTTTTCTTTTTCTTGATTACTATGTTTCACTCAAAAGCATGTCACAAAGAATAATGAAGCCTCTGTTGTTTATAAATGCCAATAAAATGTTACATTGAAAAAAAAAGAATGTAGCTGTGCTTTCGCATAATTCAGTATTTATTCTATGTGAATAGATATTTCAGCATGCCACGTGGTACAGTAAAAGGCAGGAGGGAAAGTACTGACTAGCTCCTCTCTGAATTCTATCCCTAACTTATTCTATTTGAATAGTTATTTCAGCATGCCCCATGGTACAGTAAAATGAAGGAAGGAGAGTACTGACTTGCACCTTTCTGGATTTTATCCCTAGATTTCAATGTGTTGTGGATGCACGGAGAAAATGGCACTGGTCCCACACAGTTCTACATCCCGCACAGCGTTACCGTCGACTCTGTTGGACGGGTAAAACATTTCCTTCACACAAATTGAAGTACTTTCCATAACGTGTTTACTCTTTCTTGCTATTTCAAATCACTAAATACTGTGTGTGTACATTTTAAAATGTATTTTCAATGACTCACTTTGAAATCCTGTGTTTGCGTTTTATATAGTACAAGGAAAACCTGTTTCACTAATGGAGCATGCATGCAGGAAACAGATCTTGCTTTTCTGCTCTACAGACACTGTCCTTGGGTGTTTTTTTTTAAATACAGTAGTTTGAAAAGAAAATGCAAGCATAGAAAAGAGTATTTTGTTTAATTTGCAAGCCAATTTTCAGAATCTCGAAACACTTAAAGGGTGGAGAGAAACTGGAACAAGGTTCAGAATGGAGGAAGAGTACAATTCCAACACCAGTGAGCAGAAAAGTGGCTATCCTACCTCATTTAGCCACATAAGTTTGATAAGGATGCTTGTACCACTTGGGTGTCTCCCCCCACCTCAGAATCTAACCAATATGTGAAGCGTCCTCCAACTTCTAAGTGGCTGCTGTATAGTGTCCCGCTGTAGGAATGTTCCTCAAAAGAGCAGCAGTAGTCCCCTTCCACCGATGGAGTAGGTTCTGGGTCTTCCAGCAAGTCTATTCTTGGCATTCTGGGAACCCCAATGGATCCATAATGATATATATAGACTCTTTGGGAGCAGGGAAGCTAGTGTGAATTACACCAGTGCTCTGGATCTACCTGAAAGTGTCTTGTTGGCTTTCCGGGAACCCCAATGGATCCATAATGATATATATAGACGCTTTGGGGGCAGGGAAGCTAGTGTGAATTACACCAGTGCTCTGGATCTCCCTGGAAGTGTCTTATTGGCTTTCTGGTAACACCAATGGATCCATAATGATATATATATATATAGACTCTTTGGGGGCAGGGAAGCTAGTGTAAATTAACCTAGTGCTCTAGATCTCCCTGAAAGTGTCTTGTTGGCTTTCAGGTAACCCCAGTGGATCCATAATGATATTTATGAGACTTGTGGATCTGCTCAGATCACATGCTATGCATAGGCCAACATCTAGTGATAGCCGCAGAGTATTACATTTTTTGTTTTCAAAACTCGAAAAGGGACGTCGACAGGGCGTACCACTAATACGATCCCTAGTGTGATGTCCTCTGTACCCATGGTCCTTCACTCGTCGAGGTCCCTCAGATAGTTTTTTCCGCAATCGGAATCGGACGCATATCGCGGAGTTCCTTTTTCTGGCTGACGCTATTACTTAGAAAAGTTTCCGTCCTTTCGACAATCGTACACCGCAAGATCTCCGGCAACGGCTTTCGAGGACAAGACCATCCGTTGACGACGATTCCTGTCTCGACAAACTTTGTCTGCGGCCGACCAGGCCCAATGGGCCTCAGCCCTCTACAGTGGGGAGAGTGGGGGGAGGTCAGATTGCACCTCACTTAGAGAAGGAGTATTCCCCTATAGTTGCTTGCATTCTGCCAGGCTGCCACCTTTCCACACAATGGAAAATAGTCCTTTTATATTCTGTCCTTCCTGTAAAAGAAAGTTTCCATGGAAGGATTCACACTGAGTGTGTAACCTTTTCCTTCCTAGGGACCACGCCGAAAAACAGTGCAAGGCCTGCAAACTGTTTAGGCAGGACGGAAAGACTAAACGCTGGGCACACCACGCCATGCAGGCCGAGGCCGCCATGGACGTCGAGGGAGCCTCCAGTGATGTCGGCGTCGTAAGTGACGCTGAGGGCGATCGGGACCCGATGGATTCCCGCGTGTGAGCCCGCGACTCCCAACAGGCAGGCCAGCAGTTCTCAAGCACCTCCATGACAAGCCACACTAAGCACATCCCCCAGGGCCGACAGTCGACCAGGTCGTTGAATGATAGGCCACACGCAGTGTTGAGGGGAAAGTCCAAAAAGTCCCTGTCCTCTGGGCCATCGCTGTCACGATCACCACACAACAGACCCCCGAAACTGACACCAAAGTCCGTTTCCGACACTGCGACAAAGTCAGGGGAGTCTTCGGTGTCCGGTGAGCATATATCGAAAGACGCGTCAACGGTCCCTACTAAAATCTCCAAAATGAGTTATTTAATTAAGAAACGCGTCCTTGACGCCCTGCTCAAGGCAAGGACATCAAAAAACTCTTAAAGTCCTCGACGCCCCAGGCCTCAAAGTCACAAGGTTCAAAGATTAGGGATTATTCTACCCCTAAGGACACCCTGTCGGGGGCAATGCATCACAAACCGCTCCCTGCACCAGATCCTCTGCATACAACTACCCCCTCAGTGCTGCCAAGCTCCTCCCAGTGGACCCCGGAACAGTTTGAAAGGGTCATGAGGAGAATGTCTAGTTTTGTCAATTTCTTTTCTCAACACCCAGAACAACTTACCAACCTCCAGGGGCCCTGTCAAAGCTGTACAGCTAACAAACATTCTGACGCCAAGAGGGCCCGCCTGGACGCAACACAAACTAATACCTCGTCATATCAAGAAGTGGCTCAAGACACATATTATGGCGACACTCGAGGCTTCCAAGACCCTGGCTCATTTACCTACCCAGAAGACCAGGGGACACAGGGGATGCAGACCAATACTATGATGATGTTGACGACGATGATGTATACATCATCCAATCCCCAGACCACACAGACCAACCAGTGGCTGATTTCCTGGTGGACAACCAACTGCAGTACAATGACCAGCTCTTAAAGGATGCAGAACACTGTAAAATAGATACCCAAGAAGCTCAAGTCGATAAAAGACTTCAAGGAGGATATCCTTGGGGATAAGTGAACTGCAGCACAGCTCCTCCCACTGTTTCAATGTATCCAGAGGCGTATCCAGCCTTCTCTACTTACCCCCAATCTGACAAGGGCAGTCAGCCCACCCACCCACTTAATTTTTTTTAGACCAGCTCCTTTGTGCATTGGGAGACAACTAAAGCCAAACTCTCTAGTAGTCCCCACCACAAGGAAGAGAGCAGGAACACCTTTAGCCTCTGCCGAAGCCCCTCCTGACAAGGAGAGCAAGAAGATCTACATCCTGGGCAGGAAAGTAGCTTCCTTGGCTGCCTATCAAGTGAAGATAGTGAACAACACTATGCTGTTGTCCAGCTATAATTGCCACAAGTTGTACAAACTTGCATAACAAATAGACTCGAGCCCAGAACCCCTAAAGACACAGCTCTTACAAACTGTCACTTAAGGGAGACAAGTAGAAAGCTGCATTCTTAAAAACAACTTAGATGCACCAGACAGTGAGGGGCGAATTGTGGAATGCCATGCATGGCTTCATCAATCTGGTTTCAAATTGGAAACCCAGGCTACCCTCTCAAACGTGCCCATCGAGCCCAACACATTATTCGGCAAAGCAGTCGAGGACGCACTAAAATGTGCAAAGGAGAAATATGATACACTCAAATCCCTGGGACAATACAAACACTAATACAAACACCAGCCAGCTACCCGCCAAGACAAAGACAAACTACACAGGAAGAACAACACATCCTGTTAGAAGAGGTCAAAGCACTGCTACAAAAGGACGCCATAGAAATCATCCCGGCAAACTAGATAAACAAGGGTATTTTTTCAATGTACTTCCTTGTGCCAAAAAAAGACCTAACAATGCGCCCTGTACTAAACCTGCGCCCTGCGAACACCTATGTGAAGCCACAGACATTCTGCATGACAATGCTACAGGAAGTGATCCCACTGCTAAAACAGGGGGACTACATCGTAACCTGGGACATGAAAGATGCATACTTTCATATTTCGATGTTCCCAGTGCACAGAAGATTTCTGCGCTTCAAAATAGCGAACCAACACTACTAATTCAAGGTGCTACCCTTCGGCATACCCTCTGCTCCAAGTGTATTTAGTGTACTAGCGGTTGTGGCAGCGCATCTACCCAGAGAATCAATCCCATTGTAGCCTTATATAGACGACTGGCTGATAACAGGGGAATCCCCCCAAATTTGCAAGCAAAATACCAAAGAACAATCAATGTTCTGTTCCAATTGGAATTCTCAATCTACGAGAAAAAAAATCAAGTCTTGTTCTGTAAGGAACTCATGGTGGCAACAGTAAAGAAGTGATCACACTTCAAAGGGGTTTATTAAACTGTATGCAGGTTGGAAAAACACCTAATCTAAACCTAAATCTAAGATGGGAGCAAGCTTCGACCATCAAATGAAAATAAGGCTGTCCTAGTGGCGTCGTGCCAGATAAAAGGGCCTATACTAAGAAAAACCTATTGTCAATCCTTACAACTAATACAAAAACAGTTTGGGATAGTATTCAGGAGAAAGTAAGGATTGTTCACAAATAATACGTCAGGATGCGGTAGCCTAGGTCTCCCTTCCCCACGTTTTGTGCACAGGGCAAGGTGGGATCCTGGAGTACAGCACACTCTTGACCTTTCCTAGCACGAGATGACAGTTCCGTTTTTAGCTATCAGGGCAGTCATTGATCAAGTCTCATTTCTCTTTAAAGTCTCTTGCCTTCGAGGACCTGATGTACTCAAAATAACAAAAGAAAAGTTCCTTTAACAAATGAAAGTTTGTTTCCTTATGTTACTTAGGATGAGGATTCTTCACCCCTGAGTCCCCTATCTTCCGGGTTCAGACCCCTCTGTACTTTTAGCCTCCCTCCGCTGGGTTCACTGTGACCTTTTCAGTATTCACAAATCTTAATGTCTTTTTAAACAGTTCTCTGTGGACCTCCTTCTGCTGGGTTCACGTTTGTCAACACACTGTGTCTTGGGACTTTAGACTTCGCCCCTCTTTCGCGGCATCCCCCCGCCGGGTTCACTCTTGCAACTTCACAATTCCGTTTGCTTTCAATGATTGTGGGATTGGCTTCGCTTGTTTTCTCTTGATGCAGGATTCACTTCACTTCCCTTCCTTTCTGGACAGTTTATCGGTCAAAGACTTTGGACAGTACAGGGATTTTTGCTAGACCTCCTGTATGACTACTTTGACCTTTCTCAGCGGCTCTCCTACGGCCTTCTGGTATCTATAATTACAATCAACATGGGATTTCTCCAGTCAGCACCCACGTGGTGCCGGTCCCCCCTGCATCTGGTCTTCCCTTAACACTTTACAGTTCTTTGTTCTCTTCTCAATATGCCAGTTTGCGACTTCCATTCAACACAGTTCAGTTCTTATCGGCTTCCCTTCGGCACATTGGCTGTGATGAACCGCTTGGCTTTCCTTGTTTCTTGCAGTCAAGGCCAGTACCACGGTAGCTGGAGTTTCCCTCCCTCCTGCTTATCCGCGTAGGCACGCACTGTGCTGCAACACACTTGGGCTTTTGTCCGCGGTCTTATGATTCCTTCTGTGGAAGTTTTGCGGGTTTGAGTCGAAAAGGGCAAGGTCGTGTCCCTCCTTGTCAGACTCTTGATATTCGCTGCTTTTCTCCTTCTCTTGAACTGCCGTGCCTGGATAGCTGTCTCATTGTGCAGTCTGCTTTGCTCGTACTGTGCTCTCTGGCTCCACCTTTTATCCCTGTGGGAAGGGAAAGAGCCGTCAGGTGTATGTGATTCTGGTGAATTGCCTGACTTTGCCTAACCATTGTATTGAAACATGTCAAGTAAACTACTCTGCTGTTAGTCCGTTGTCTTTCGTATTGTGCAAAAGAGTTTGTATCGGAAAAGGGGGGTGCGGTAGTGTTTAGAATGTCCTGTGTGAGAGAATGGGGAAAAGGTTTTGAAGGAAGGGGTTCCACTCCCTATAGAACCCCCATCCAAGTGATCCTCCATCACTGTTTCACCCCCAGGAAGTGGATTCAATATCAATGGCCATTTCCTGGCCACCTGGATCACAGATCCCCAGGGACCGGTTAGGGAGACGCTGTCAGGTTTCTCACAGTTCCAAGAAAGACAACACAGTTCTTAGGAGCGATCATAAAGACAGAAGAGGGACTAGTCTTCCCATCAAATGAAAGCGTGCAAAACATACTGCTGCAAATACCTCAATAACTAGCCGGTTGCCAAATAACCATACGCAGAGCAATGTGTACACATTTACCTGGTCCCGCACGCACGGTTGCACATGCACGCAATGCAAGAATGGTTAGCGAAACAGTGTTCTCAAGTAAGCGGTCAGTGGGACGATCTAGTGGTGTTTTCGCTAATCCTAGTTCAAGCGCTACGCTGGTGGACAAAGGAAAATCTATTGAAGGGAAAAGCTTTTCACAACCCTACAGTGCAAGCAATTGTCACAACAGATGCATCTCTCTCCGGGTGGGGAGCTCATTACCTTTACCACCACCATAGCCCAAAATCACATAAACCCTTTAGAGCTACTAGCAGTGTTCAAAGCCCTACATGCTTTTCAACTGCACCTGCCAGGCCAAACGGTACAAATCCTCACAGACAGCACCACTGCCATGTTTTACATAAATAAGCAGGGAGGCACACACTCCATGTCTGTCCATGCTAGCACAAACAATTTCAAAGTGGGCACCCAAGCGGAACATGACCCTAGCGTCGCAACATGTTCCAGGGGAACTCAATTCTCTGGCAGACTCATTGAGCAGAGATCCTCTAGCCAAAGAGCATGAGTGGCAGCTCAGCAGAATAATTTCAGACAGTATCTTTTCCCTCTGGACCTATCCTCCCTTAGACTTGTTCTCCACAAGCCAAAACACACAATGCCCAGTCTTCGCTGGTCAGGGAAATTTGCCTACGCTTTTCCTCCAACACTGCTACTCAACAGGATAGTGAAAAAAATGCACCAGGAACAAATTATGCTAATCGTGGTTGCTACTATGTGGGCGAGACAACCTTGGTTTCTGCATCTGCGCAAACGGGCGATGTGCGATCCAAACAAACTCCTGTGCCCCTCCCACATGCTCACTCAGCACGGGGGGACAGCATTACACCCACATCCTCAATCTATGAACTTGGCAGCTTGGCTCCTGAAGTCCTAGAGTTTGGCCATTTAAAACTACCTCAAAGGTGTATGGAAATCCACAAGGACGCAGCACACAAACCAAACCCCAGACACTGTTATTTTATCAAATGGAAAAGATTTGTAATATGGAGCCAGTCACAAAATATAAACCCGATCGAATGTACTCCATCAGACATTTTTCATTACATGCTCCACTTACTAGACTCCGGTCTAGTATTCAACTCCATCAAGGTTCCCCTAGTGGCTCTATCCGTGTACACTACTTCTCAAAGCAAGGTGTCCTGGTGGAAAGTCCCTGTCATTAAGGCATTCATGGAAGGAGGAAAAAAAGCGTTACCCTCCCATTTCAAACTCGCCTCCAGGTTGGGACCTAAATGTGGTACTCTGAAAGCTCATAGCACCCCCCTTTCAGCCCATGCACAAATCCAGCCGTAAACTCGTAACATATAAAACGGCTTTTCTGGTGGCCATAAGAAGAGTAGGTGAGCTACAAGCCTCGTCGGGGCAAGACCCTTTCTTTGTGATCCACAAGACATGTTGGTATTAAAAACGCACCCTAGGTTTTCACCGAAGTTCATATCCAAGTTCAAAACCAGTCCATTGAACTACCCGCTTTCTTTAAAAACCCTTCCAGCTCAGCTGAGATAAACCTCCAATAAACTTGATGTAAGGAGGGCAGTTCTTTACTATGTAAGCAAAACAAAATCGCTACGAAAAACAGACCAACTGTTTGTTTCCATAGCACCTGGCAGGGAAGGTTATCACGTTTCAAAGAACGGCATCTACAGATGGATAGTGAAATACATACAGCTCTGCTACTCTATCAAACCTTACTCTGCCTTTCACACCAAGAGCTCATTCTACCAGGGGTACAGGAGCTACATTGGCCTTTATTGCAAAGCATCTACATGGAGCTCTATACATACTTTTACTCAGCACTACTGCATTGACACACATTCTAAAGCAGATTCACAGGTGGGACAAGCAGTGCTAAAATATATATTTGCTGCTGTACCTACTAACTTCCCACCTCCTGCTCGAGACACTGCTTGCTAATCTATGCATAGCATGTGATCTAAGCAGATCCATAAGCCTCAGAAGGGATACATTACTAACCATAACCGTATTTTTGATGCTTGTATCTGCTTAGATTCACATGCGCCCACCCTTCCTCCCCTATGGAGTTGAAGGTGCATAGATGTATTTCTGGCTTTATCACTTCTTATCTGCTTTATTACATCTGTACTCACGCCACACTTCATGCTACCTCATGTCAGAAACAAAACAATCTGATGTACCTTGATGCGTGAAGGACCATGGGTACAGTGGACGTCACACTAGGGATAGTATTACTCGCACGCCCTGCCGACGCCCCCCGAAAACAAAAAAATAAATAAATAATACTCTGCTGCTACCATTAGATGTTGGCCTATGCATAGCATATGAATCTAAGCAGATACAAGAATCAGAAATACGATTATGGTGAATAATGTATCATATATAGACTATTTGGGGGCAGGGGAAACTCGCATGAATTACACCAGTGCTCTGGATCTCCCTGAATGTGCCTTTTTGGCTTTCGAGTATCCCCAATGGATCCATAATGATAATGATGTGTTATTTATATAGCGCCTTTATCCAACGCGCTTTACAGAGCACATATTTACATACACTATCACCCAACCGAGTTTGGTACTAATTTATCAACCTCGGAAGGATGAAAGGCTGAGTTGGTCTTGGCGGGATTCTAACCTGCGACCTGCAGATCACAATCCGATCGCAGCAGCGCGCGCTCAACCAGCTGAGCTATCTTACCAGCTTGGCTTTCAGGTATCCCCAAAGGATCCATAATGATATATA
This sequence comes from Ambystoma mexicanum, assembly GCF_040938575.1. Lineage (NCBI taxonomy): Eukaryota > Metazoa > Chordata > Amphibia > Caudata > Ambystomatidae > Ambystoma > Ambystoma mexicanum. The sequence continues at coordinate 1,335,418,109 of NC_090933.1, read as the reverse complement.
TATATATATATATATATATATATATATATATATATATATATATATATATATATATATATTTCTGAGGCTTGTGGAATCTGCTTAGATCACATGCTGTGCATAGGCCGACATCTAGTGGAAGCTGCAGAGTATTACAGTTTGTTTTTCGAAACTCGAAAATGGGCATCGACACAGGGCGTGTCAGTAATACTATCCCTAGTGTGACGTCCACTGTACCCATGATCCCTCATGTGTGTAGGACCCTCAGATTGTTTTTTTCCGCCATACTTGACGGAAGCATATTTTGCAAAAATCTATAATATTTCCGTTTCTTCCACTCCCACGTCGAATCATCGAGGGTCGAAGTTCGACACCGGCCCTGAGAAGAAACAACCGTTGAGAGCTGCACGACGGACTTTGGGCCTTGGATGGCCGCTGGCCTCGCCTGGGCCTTGGAAGGCCTCTGGCCTCAGCCCTGCAAGTAGGGAGAGTGGGGGGTGGTAACATACTCTACACTCGTACATATTTTCCTACACACAGTAGCCCGCTGCCACAGGGTGCGTATAGAGGGTACCCCTTTCAAATTCTGCCCGAAGTGCTACCGCAAGTATCCTTGGGTTGACAAACACGGCATCTGTAACCTCTGCTTGCCGAGGGATCACCCCGAGGCGAACTGCAGAGCGTGTCACCGGTTCAAGGCTAAGACACTTAAGGACCGCTTGACCAAACGTTGGGCCCACCACGCCAGGCAACACAAGGCCATGGAAGCGGAGGGCACCTTCAGTGATGGCAACGACGCCGTACTCTCGGACGGCGAGGGCAACCAGGTGTCAAAAGACGCCCAAGCGCAAGTCCCCGACCTCGGCAGGCTACCCAGCAGGGCAGTTATGGGGAACACACCTGGCGACACGAGCGCTACGCACACCACTTCCACACCTAAGCACTCGAAGTCCAACCGAGACTCGACGCGCGTGTTGGGTTCTTGGAAAGAGGCACACAAAGAGCAGTCCACCGATAGGTGTCCTCTGGGCGTTCTCGGTCAAGATCGCCTCATGACACCAGGCAACCATCCACAGGTGCCAAGAGTGCCTCATTCACCAAAGTTATGGAGGTAGGCTCGTCACAGGATGAAGCAGACTGCCAGCCCAAGGCCGCTCACCAAGAGTCAGCGTCAGCAGACCGTTCGGCGGCTGCTTCCGAATCCCGACACCCTCACTCTAAGGAAAGGGGCACTATCCCCGAATCTCGACGCCAGGCGTTGAAAAGCTCTGAGAGGGTGAAAAAACCAGGGAAACACTCTTCCACTCAGGGGGAAGGGGGAACAGCAGAAGAAACCATCCCATCATTCTTCTGCACCACAGGTACATAAAGACAGTGCTAAGTATTCTGAGAAACAGCTAGCCAAGACCCCCGCACAAGCCCATAGGTCCAGTCAAGTCATAGAAGGGGAACACTCTCAAGAAAGGGTCATTCCCAGCTCCAAAAAATTGACCATTGACGATATAGACAGGGTTATGTCTAGAATGTCCTCCCTAGCAGACTTCTACTCCAAAAACCCAGAACACCTTCTCTCCTATACCCCTGATGGGGCTACTCCCTCAGGGTCTAGGGACCCGCAGCCCCCTGGTAAGAAACCTCTGTTCGAGACCTCAACGCAAGGTCGGTCTTCGGACCCTTTTTACATTCAGCCTTACACCCAGTATAGTGAGGATCCAATACAGGATGATGATCCCGACTTGGTAACGTTGGACGACCAAACTGGAGTGGACTATTATGGGGATGACGAGGACCAAGAGGAGGAGGAGGAGGAGGAGGAGGAAGATAACCCAGAAGTCTACAGAATAGACTCCCCGGTAGACAGAGATCCTCAAGTCACCGACTCTCCAATTGACAACCAACCACTCCCAAATGAGGTCTTAACTAAAGTGGCACACCACTTCCGCATAGAGACTCAAGGGGCACAGGAGGAGAGAGACTTTGCTGAGGAACTAGTAGGGGAGAAGAAACCCATTGCCCAGGCCATTCCAATTCTCAAGTCCATTCAACGGAGAATTGATGCTTCCCTTCTCAATCCTAACCTCACCAGTGCAGTAAACCCTAGCGTCGAAAAACTGTTCAGGGCAGCCCAATCAGACCCGCTTTACATAAGGGGGCAACTGAATCCAGACTCCATGGTAGTTACTAATACCTGGAGGAGGGCGGGAACGCCTCTATCATCATCTGAGGCTCCCCCCGACAAAGAGAGCAAGAAGATCTACAGGTTGGGAAGGAAGGTAGCCTCCACTTCCGCTTACCAGGCAAGGATTGCCAACTCCACCACTCTGCTGGCGAGTTACAACTGCCACCAGTGGGAGCAAGTAGCTGTCCTCATCGACTCCGCACCGGAACCCTTAAAGGACCAGTTGGCCCAGGTTGCGTCGGAGGGGAGAGCCGTGTCCGGTTGCATCCTTAAGGCAACCTTTGATGCCGCAGATAACGCCGGCAGGCTAATAGCAGAGAGCACTGTCATTAAGAGGCATGCTTGGTTAAGACAGTCAGGTTTTAAACCCGAGACACAAGCCTCCCTAATTGACATGCCGGTGGAGCCTAATCTACTGTTTGGTAAAGCGGTATAGGACGCATTAAAGAATGCCAAAGATAAGTATGAGACTCTGAAATCCCTGGGACAGTTGACCAACAAGCCCCCGATTCAAAGAGGCAATAGTAATTTTCGTCGTCCACGCGGCCAAAATTCACAGAGAGGCTCCGACTATTCACAGGGGCAGGGTACATCATGGGGTAACAACCAGCAGTCTACCCAGAGTTACACCACGGGAAACAAGAGGGGCCGTTGGAAAGGTAGAGGCAGCCCCAGTAGAGGCGGCACGCCTCCTGCAAAACAGTGACGCCGCGTTCAGGGTCCCTTCTCACGCATCCCCAGTAGTGTGATGCATTACCAACTTCACCCAAGCTTGGGAAGAGATCACATCAGACAGATTGGTGCTGTCCACAGGATACTGCATAGAACTACTCGAGTGTCCCCGAAACCACCCTCCACGTCAAAAAATACATTCCTCAGACCACCAGAAGATCCTCCTCGAGGAGTTCGTCAATCTTCTAGCAAAGGACGCAATAGAACTCGTCCCTGGCAACCAGGTAAACAAGGGTATTTATTCAACTTACTTACTTGTGCCAAAAAAAGATCTGACAATGCGCCCAGTATTAGATTTACACCCTGCAAACAAGTATGTCAAGCCCCAGAAGTTTCGCATGACTACTCTCCAAGAGGTAATCCCCCTCCTAAAAAAAGAGTCTCATATAAATATGAGACTCTTTGTGGGCAGGGAAACTAGCTGGAAACTAACTTGAATTACACCAGTGATCTGGACTCCCTGTGAGTGTCTTCTTGGCATGTTGCACTGGAATTGAAAGACTAGGAAAGAAGGAAGGTAAAAGGATGGTCTGATTGAGGTGACCATCAGAAACCACCTTCAATATTGAAAGGAGAGAACATTCTTAAGGTAATGATTGTGAAAGACTGTGTGGCTTCTCAGTGCATACGTCAAGGATCCCACTGATGTTTCTAGTTGATAAAACTACCAAAAATGCCACTTGCTATATGCTGGAAGCCTGCCTTATGGACAGGTCCATTAAAAGGGCCCATACGCTTAGCCAGGACAATGTTCAGCTCTTAGGGGGAGGGTAAGGACTTCTGACTTCTGTGATTACAACTTGCTCAAATCCTTCTCTGAAATTCTCAATCACTGGAATGGCATGGAAAGGTTATCAAGTAAGTCATTTTCAGTACGCTGTGATAGCCGATAAATTAACCCTAATGTAAAGTTGCCATATAAAGAAGGTGAGAGAGAGTATTGTCGCGTCCTGTTTCCCTGCCCTGCTGGCCATGATGAGCGAGAGAGAGAGACTGTTGATTGTTGCCATGTTCCTGTGCAGCTTCCAGAATGTTGGCAGAGTGCATTGAATGAATGTTCTCTGTGAATGTTTGGTGGGGGCTGAGCTAGGATGTTATAGGTGGCCAGTCGGTGTCTCGTGGCTTAACTCGGACAGTAGAAGAGTAACTGAAGAATAACGAATAATCTATATTCTAAGCCTTCTGCGGGACAACAAAACATACAATTTTGTTGACAAGATCACTCAAATAAACCAGTACGTGCTGTGAAGGCATCACGAAGAACAACACAGACAAGAGATTCCAAATTCAAAACATCCAAGTTTATAAACTCAAATGTCAGGATGGAAAAAGGCCTAACTTGCACTATACTAAGGTGGGATTTCCCTACCTAAATAAAACTAAGGGGAGTCTGAGTCAATGAGTTCATCTTAGGAATCCGTCTGTGTTCAAAGACTATGCTGCCCTCACAACTAATCTATACAATGTGTAGGGAGGTCAACAACAGATGAAATGCCCACAAACGCTTACAAAAGAAAAAATATAACCTGCTAGGGAAAAAAGGCCACGAGTTTCTTGCAAGGATAACACGTTTTAATCATACAAAAAGGAGCTATGCCAGCAAAGAACTCTGCTGCTCAAGAACGTTCTGCCGAAAAATAGTACAAGCAGAAGGTTATAAGGAAACACATTTTCACAAATGACGTCACATATACAGTAAAAAACCAGCGTGGCTGGTTGGTGAGACCCTACACGTGGGCGGCCTACTCCATAGTGGATACCAGGCTGCTATTGGTCCCAGCCCCATCCGTCCCGTCTTTCATCATGTGGGGTCAGCTGGGCTCATCGTCTCTGGCGAATGACAGTCACATTCCTCATTAGTTACTATTATAAAACAATGCTACTCTATCATTATGGCAGGCACCTTGGAAGCTCTGGGACTGGCACAGGGGGAGGGTTAAGTTCCTGCTGACCCACACATTCTTCTTTCATTCCATAGCTCACTATCTGCACCCAAGGTTTCCACCCTCGCTCTGGACTATAATTTATTCCTCCCTCTACCTCATATTACTAAGTGTAATTATGAAATAAGGTGGAATGGCTGTGTTCCTTTAGATCTTTTATGACCACTGTGTTTATTATGGTTGATGGTCTGAGGCCACTTACTATCGCGGAATTCAGGGGTCTTGGGCTCTGGCAGTTGTGGGTGTCATAACTCATGGCGGCCTAGGTGGGGATCAAATCTGCTTTTGGCCTGGCTGTGATAAACGTGCATTGTGTGGCATCTGGTACTGTGCCGCGGCCTTGCAGGGCGCGTTCCTTCTTGGGATAACAAGCATTTGCAACAGTTATGGAACAAAGGGATATTTCTATGGGAGTTAGCAGCGTGGGTCTCTCTCCCATTAGTGCTTGGGCCTGTTCAGGTTTCTTGTTGGGCCTGTGTTCACCGTGCGTCCATGCAGGCCGACTGTTTCTACCATCACTGCAAAAATGGCACTTATATGCACGCAACTAAGTCTATATATACATCTGTAATATTGTTTGTGCAGGGTTTATTAGCACGCCCCACCTCCCCCTGGTACATCGCAAGTGGTATCTATGGGATTCCCCTTGCTCTAAAGCGCCTGGGGGGTGGGGAGGGGTTGGAAAGGTCAATTTCCTTCCCAACACAACCAAGAGAAAACAGTGTTCAACAAACTTCTGAGCTTCTTCCAGCTCCCTTCTCCAAATATAAAACGGTTCCACACAGAAAAAGGTCTTCGGATTCTCTTTCTTGAATTTAGGATGCAGAAGTCTTTTCAGGTCTCAGTCTTCTTCCCGAAGTCAGGACTCTGGGTTACCTTCCCCAAGTACCAAATCAAACAATTTAAAAGACCTTGAAATGAAAGGCTTCTAGTTAGGACTCAGGGTTCCCTTCCTTGAGTACCACAATTCTAAAATAAACACAGATTGTCCCAGTCTTCCACCGTTTAGTTAATGTTGGTTTCAAGTGTACAGTTCAGATAATTCTGTAGCTTTCACACATTTTTTTTCAAATAAATGTCTTTATTGACATTTTTCACATAACAAATGAAACGTATGAAACAAGTACAACAAATCTCTTCCCGCCCCCCACTTCTCCTTCTCCCCACCCCCCCTTGATTTCCTGTAACATGTTCTCCCTTCTTCCCTCTGCTACTCCCTTTCACCCTGGTGCCACTCTTAATGCCTGTAAATTGCAGCGGACAGTTGTGTGTTGGCTCTTGCGCTTCCCTCCCCCGGTCACTGTTTATTGAGACTGCATATAAGTTTCTTCACAGGGCTCTCAAATCTTGCGTGGATGACAGTTCATTCAGCAGTTGCCCCCAGTCCAGCGCCAGTGTGTTCTTCCCCTCCGGGTTTCTATGCTTGTTTAGGTAGCCATCTCTGCCAAACTCCACCTACATGTATCTTAAAGCCATTGCTTCAACGATGGGTCTTCAGGTTTCTTCCAAACCATCGCTATTTGCCGTTTAGCTGGTCCCAGAAGCAATCTTGCAATTTTGTTTTGCGTTTTATCTCTTTGCCCCAGATAGTAGACCCCACAGGCACACCAAGTATGACCATTCATACTTACTCCCTAGTAGAGCATTTAACCCTTCCAGTACACCTCCCCAGTACTTTGCAACAGTCGGACATTCCCATATCGTGTGCCCTAGGCCCACATGATCTTGTCTGCATCTCGGGCAGATGTGAGGTGATGATTTATTTATGGATTGTAGTCTTTCCGGTGTCAGGTACACCCTGTGTAAGTAGTAGAACTGGGTGAGTTGGAATTGTGCGTTCCTGAATGTTTTCTTAACCGGCTCCCACATCTTCACCCATTTCTCTTCTGTTATGGTGACTCCTTCTTCCCTTTCTCATTTTCCCTTAACCACTAGGTTCCCTTCTTGTTTTGTTGATTGTAGTTCCCCGTATAGCCGGGATATCCTTTTGCCCCCTCCCCTAAATCCAGCCGTGCTTGCATAAGTAGTTTCCCCTCTGGTTCCGCTGGGATACTTTCCATATGTCTGCCATTCGCCTCACCACCCTTGCATAGGACAGGAAGTGACCGCTTGCCACCCAGTATGTTTGTCTCCATTCCTCGAAGGTTACTAATTTGCCCCCTACAAAGAAGTCCCTCAGCAAGGTGAGCTTTCACAAATCTTAAAAATTTCACTGTAAGTCAGGCTTCAGTATCCTTTGTCTGTTCTTTTTAAATCATATAATTTTTTCAGCATTTTGTTGTTGGTTTATAATTATATTTATTTTAGCACTTCAATGTATGATTGTTTGCATGGATTTAAACTTTCGTTCCCTCCTTTAGATTTCAACTGTTTAATTATGTTTAGCAACAAAGTTTTAATTCAATTTGGTGTTCAATAATTGCATCTCTTGGCTTAGGGTTCGTTTTCTCTTCATATATAGTTCAATAGTTTCACTTTAAATGAATAGTTCAATGTACGGAGACCTTTAAAAACGGGTTTCTTGCTACACGCAACCACTCAGATGTAAAATATTCCCCTCTCTTCCATACTAGACAAATATAACTGTGTTTAATTGAATAGTTTGGTGTACAGAGACGTTTGAAAATGTGTTCCTTGACATACGCGACCACTCTGATACAAAGTATTTTCCTTTGTTGTATAATTAACAAATATAGTTGTTTGTTTCACTTTAATTGAGTGGTTCATTGTTCGGAGACCTTTGAAAACATGTTTCGTGCAACACGCGACCACTCAAATACAATGTATTTCAGGAAATGCTTAAAGGTGTAGTTTTCTCAAAATTTGTATTGTTTATAAAGATTACCCATGATGATAAATATTCCTAGGTAGACTTTTCTGCATATGATGCTCGAAGTCCTGACTAGGATGCATCCATTTTGTGAAATGAACAAGCCTCCTGTGCTCATGTTAACTCTGCTCTTGCGGCAGTAATCAAGCAAAAGCTTCCTACTGGGAGATTTTGCTTATTGCTGCCAGAAGAGCACAGAATGCTGGCAGGCTACAGCTTCCTGCCGATCACGGCGGGCGGCGTAGTATTTATAATTGCTAGTACTTTCGTTATACGTTTCCTGGTGTTACGCTCACCTGGTATTCGCAGGGGCGCCACATGATGCTGGATGGGGCAGCTGTGCGCTATTTCGGGCTTTCTCTGCTTCGTTATTTGCCGGGTGGGGGGTAACGCCTATGGCAGGAGAATGGAGTAATTAGGTTTGGGTCCCCGGTGGGTGAAACTCCCACCTCCCTCTGATCCCGAATCCCCTTCCCCTGGGGTTATTTTTCACCTTGGATTTTTATGCGTAGAACTCTCTGTCCTGCTTCTCTGTGCAAGGGCACGCTCTGAGTGCGGGCATTCCGTTGGACCTAGGTCCGTGGGCCCATGTATCGGGTCCAGACCGGCTGTCACTCCGACTCTTCTTGCTGTCTTCAGGTGAGTTATTGTGTCTTTTCAGTTTCTAATCTGTCCCTTTCTCCTCCCTCCGTTTTTGTCCTTCTTTTCGATGTTGCCTTTTTCCGCCTATGCAGTTTCTCTAATAATGTCTTTTGTTTCGCAGGGATGGTTGCGGTTAGAGTTCTTGACAAGATGCCGGATGAAGATGAGCTTGCAGCGCCGGGCGGCGAAGATTACAGGTACGTGTTGATGCGCGGAGCGCAGCGCTGTTATTGGATTTTATTGCGAGAGTTGCTAACCTGTGTTCTCTCTCCTCGTTCTCACCCGTAAAGGTTGCTGTGATGTTCCGGAGTGGTGAGCGAGCAAAGCGCCGAATGGTTCCAGGGTCCGCTGCTTACCCAGGTAAGTGTTGTTAGTAATGCTGTCTTTGTTTGTTCCACCTTTGCAGGTTGCAGTGAGGTTCCGGAGTGGCGAGCGAGCAAAGTGCGGAATGGTTTCAGGGTCTGCTGCTTACCCAGGTAAGTGTTGTTAGTAATGCTGTTCTTGTTTCTTCTAGGTCGGTAATGGCATCCAGATCGATGGCTTCAGGATCGGTCCAGAGATAAGCAGGTAAGCAGGAGCTGGACACAGTGAGCGTAACGCTGCAGGAGTGCAGAATAACACAAAGCGTGTTTTCCTGCTTGGGCATGGCTAATATAGCCAGCCACACCTGAAGGCCCCGACCACACCCAAAACACTGGTCTGCATAGTTCAGTTCTAGGAACAGAACTGTGCTACAGGCCTCCATGTTGGTTTTAGACCCATGACTGATACTTGTCCTATTCCTATTCCAGAGGCGCCAGGACTGACTCCAAGTTTTCTTATTACGTGTGTTTAAAGGCCCTTGGGTCCACTTTTAAGGACTGTAGTCCCAGTCCCCAAGGACCCTCCACCCAGGTGATCCTCCCTCGCTTCTCTGCCCTGAAGGTTGGGATCCAATAGCGATGGCCTTTCCATGGCCACCTGCGCAGAGGGTCCAAGGGGTCTATGAGTGAGAATACCCTCAAGTTTCTCACAGTGCACAAAGTAGGACCCTGACCTAAAGACCAGCGATGGCAGCAGACACACTCGCCCACCTTTGCTCCCCTATTCCCTCTCCCCCAGTGCCCTCTGAAAGGTGATATTTGCTGTGTTGATTGAAGCTGATATGAGCTGGAGGCCATCCAGAACCTCACTGTATAGAAGGTTCAGAGCTATCAGCAAGGAATCGGAATGATAAGGTTAGAGATGATAAATCTTTGAAGGTTGGCAAGCTTGTTTCATAGGGGTTAATACTTGGCTTTGTAAACTAAGGTACTAGGAGCTAAGCTGCCAGTCAAGATGTGTTACCAATATCTGAATACCAATATCTGAATATGTTGCATTGGCAAACAGATACAATTAATGTTAACTGACTAAAAGTATGTGCAGATCAACCAGACACTGCCTCCAAATTATGAGTTTATGTTCAGCAGCCATCACCCTTTTTGGTCCCAGCAGCACCGTTTCTTGTAGGGCTTTTATGGTTGAACTATAGGCTCCCATTGGCGCGGTTGTAAGCTCTGATGGAAGTGATTGGACAAGAGGAGACTGCTAGCCAACCATACCGCTGATGAATGGCATGGTGTCACCAGAGCGAGCGTACAAGCTTCACCCATGAACTAAGGTGGCAGCAACAATGACCATTCTCAATGGGTACTGCCCACATTACTGAGAGGTGCTCGACCACAATGGACCTTACTCGCAGAAACGAGTATCATGTGTGTTTGTGAACCCTACAGTAGGAGTTCCTAATACATAGATGTGTTTCTGATGGTTGGGAAGGGTTTGCGCAGAAGCCCTCAGAGTGCACAGGGTGGCCCAGAATATCTGGGCCCGGCCCACGTCTAAGATGGGATTATGACTCTGAATTGGCAATTTAGCAGTTTTTATCGATGCAGTGTCTTCCCCCATTGGTACCATGAATGGATTGTACTATGTCATCTTGTTTAAGGGGACACTGCTGTGTTCCTTGCAAAATGTGTTCAATTCATGAATATCTTGGTTTTCTACTGGATCCAGTTTTTATTTTAGTAAGTTAACAACTGCAGTGTAGATTTCATTTGTTTAGTGTTTATGGGTGTAGTGTGACTTCAATACAAGTCGCGTAGTTCCGATGCAAAATTCAAATGATATATTTTGGCGTGTTTGCTTTCTATGGCTGGAGAGTTTTAGAATAAAAAGTCCTGGTTCTCAGTGTGAGCATGCCCAATACCTATAGCACAGACATCCTAAGAGAATAATACATATATGCTGTAAATGTATAATTACTGTGCGTTATTTCATTTAACCCTAAAACGACTGCCCCAAACATGTTACCGTGTCACAAAACCAAGATTATTTTTTTACATGTAAAGGGCATGACATGTTTGTGTCTAGTTATACGTATAGTAGGCTTTGTACGCATGCACAATTATCTCTCAGCAACAGTTTGCAATACAAATGCACCCAGTTTTACGTGAGCATACTTGCAAAGGTTTAGAGCTTTCAACTTAGTTTGCAACCTAGCGAGATGAATGAGGCCTTAAAATTCCCAGAAAGGTTGGCTTTTATTTATTTATTTATTTATTACGCGCCGAAGCTCGAAAGCATCAGGGCGCGAAAAAACACGAGGACGGAGATTCACAGGACAACATAAATAGAGAGAAGAGAGGGGAAGCAGAAAGAGGGCGAACTGGTGCGGTGGTAGTTGCCTAATTATTTGAAGAGAAAGGTCTTCAATTGCTTCCTGAAGAGTTGGATATTGCTTTCCAGTCTAAGGCTGCAAGGCAGTTTATTCCAGTGGGAAATCGCCAGGCTCGGAAAAGCTCCACCGAGGCCAGTGGCTTTACCTGGGAGACTGGAATTGATCAATCCTTGTGTAGAGGATCTCAAACTACGGCTTGACTCATACCAGCTGAATTTTTTTCTTAGGTATGCTGGCGCCGTACCATAAAGACATTGGTGGGTTAGGGTCAGTGATTTAAACAAGATCCGTTCTTTCACTGCCAACCAATGAAGATCATTTCTGTCCTTAGCGATGTGTTCTCGCTTAGATTTGTTTGCGATGGACCGGACAGTATTATTCTGGATAGTCTGGCATTGTTTCAGGCAGTTTTTGCTGGCGCCAAGCATTAATGCGTTGCCATAATCCAAGCGGGACAAAATGGTAGCTCTCCCTATCGTGGCGCTATTCTTGATGTTTAGAAATGGTCTAATTCGGCAGAGGACCCTTTGGTAGTATTGACAATTTCGCTTCAAATAAGCGGTTTGGGCTTCCACACCTAGGGAAGATTGTAAATAAATACCTAGGGTTTTGACCTTCTTAGATACCTTGATGGTGGAGTCTTTTATAGAGAATGCAGAGTAGTCCGGGCCAAGGTTGTTTAAGGCTTTAGCGTTTCCAAAGGTCATAAGTTCCATTTTGGAACTATTAAGACACATCCAGTGTGTTAACATCCAGTTTTCAATGGTGTTATAGATAACTGATAACTTGTCGTTGTCTATGGAATGGTTTCCACTCAATTCTAGAATAAGCTGTGTATCGTCAGCAAAGTTGGTGAAAAAGATTCCAAGCTGTGATAAGAGGGTACACAGTCAACGGATATATAAGTTGAAAAGTAAGGGAGAGAAGCTGGTTCCCTGATGGACACCGCAATCTACAGGTTTGGATGAGGTGGAATGACCTCCCCAATTGATTTTTGAGTTCCTGTCTTCTCTATTGCGTCTTGGGAGCAATTTCCAGCTGCGCCTAGGGCCTCTCGGAGCTTTCCGTGATTTAACAAATCGAAAGCCGCCGAGAGGTCCAAGAGGATTAACAGTCCTGTTTTTCCTCTGTCCAGAATGCTCAACATTTCTGTCTGCAGGTCCAGCAATGCTGACTCTGTGCTGTGGGCACTTCTAAAACCCGATTGTTGGGGGTGTAGCAGGCTGTGTTGATCTGCATAATCTTGCAGCTGCTTGGTCGCTATTTTGTCGAGTACTTTCAACAGAAAGTTGCAATTAGTGATGGGTCTGAGGTTAGTGGGGTCTTGTTGATCTAGTCCAGGTTTCTTAACTCGAGGGGTGACTGTGACTGTTTTAATTCCTGTCGGTACTTTCCGGTCCCTGAAGGAAGCATTTGTCATACGATGGAGAAAAGGGGAAAAGATTTCAGCGTTTTCTAGGATCTGTTTTGGAGGTATGATGTTTTCAGCGCAGGTGGTGCACTTCATAGAAGAAAGAATGTCATTCGTGTCTTTGATTGAAACTGGTGAAAATGTGAATTTAGGGATGTTTGGGACAGGGTTCGCCAGCTTAGGTTGCGCAGGTAGTGACAAGTCCGATGCTTTGCAACTTATAATGGAGTCTCTGGCTTTTTTAATTTTATTGGAGAAGGCAAGTTGAACTGCTTCGCAGTCAGTCAAGGTTGGTTGAAAGGGTGGAGAAAGTGTGGGTGGTTTTTCGAGTGATTTAAGGATTTGGAATAATTTCCCAGTCGAGTTAGAGGCACTGGTAATTTGAGTATTGTATTATTTATATATATCTATCCCAGCCCCAATACAAGAGCTTTATACCATCTAGGACATGTAAAGTGTGCCTAGTTAAAAATACAAAATGAGTCTAGTAGACCAAGTTAGGCCATCTTTTTGCCAAGTGCCACCTTAAAATAATCAAAAACAACATGTAAATTTCCCTCAATCATTTGGCAGGATCCACACTTTGGGCCTTATTCACAGAGTGTTTTCCAATGGGGTTTTGCCATTATAAAACGCTTCTGTGAATTAGGCCCTTTATAAATAATGAAAAAAATATGTGGCGCATCAAGAATAAAAGCCATACTGTTTTTTTAAAAAGCCTAAATTTATTATCTGTTAATATGTAAATGGCACGTGCTTAAAAATACATTTGCTATAAAATGAATAAGAACCCCAGATATAAGGGTATAAATAGAGATGTAGTAGCCCCCCTGTAAATGTGTGCTCTCTTTAATCAACCCTTACCATCAACGTTTACCTTTAATATGGGCCTCATTACGAGTGTGGCGGTCCGTAGACAAGGCTGCCGGTAAGATTACCAGCACCCTTGTTTCTGGGCCATCGCTCTACAAGTCTGCTTGCAGGGGCCGTCGCGCCCGTGTGGTCTGACCCAGGCGGGAGCTGTCTCAGAAGCACCGGAACTGTTAGCAACAATATGGAGACTTGCCAAATACGATGCCTGACTTCCTGCACCGCCAGGACTTGTAATGTCCCGGTGCCACCAGAAAGTCAGGCGCCGGAAACAGTGTTTCAGGGTCATCAGCAACTTGCGGGTTATTGCCGACCTCGTAATGAGGCCCGATATTTATACAAACACCAGAGCTATCGACTTTGTCAATGCCTGTCACTTAATAAACTGCACAGACATTTTAACATGGGAATCTTGAGCCTTGTTAACACAGAGTTCATGAGACAATATTATTTGGCCAAGTCTTTACAGACTCGACCTCTGCTCCCAGAATATGGGTGACCTTTTGAACACTATTCAGGGAATACCATGGAAGAATATACTTGGTCTTTCCATGGCTATCCCCAATGCCATCATTGGACACTAGTTGTGTCTGGTGTCACTGAAGGCAAGGTATGTCTGGAGACGCCTTTCTCTCCTCAGAAGAATAATTGCTCCGCCCAAAAATTCCCTTTATGAGAATATTAAGGCTGCTATGAGAGCAGGATCTGTACCATCGTTGAATGAGCTCAAGGAACGGATGTGCTCTGTGTTGGTGTACATTTGTGCATCTGAAGAGGATTTGATTCTTAGACTGTGGCATGTTAAAAAGATTCTCTTCAGGTCTGACTGGGCTGCGACCGTTGATTGTATTTATTCTTATATAAGCTTTGTGGAATATTCTAGGTTTACCCGTGCGAGGGAATGTCTGCCTTTATATATTGAAAAGCTTCCCTGCTCTGTTGTAGGTATGAACTTCGTGCGTTTCAAGTTTAATCAACTGCCTGTTTATGAGAAAGTTAAGAGTTGGCGGAGCATGAAAATGTTGGAAGAGTCAAATGGACTAAATAATGAATGTGGGTTTTGTGGGGTAAGCAACACCTGGTAGATGAGTGCACGCTCTTTGGTAAAGAAGGATCTGGGGTTTTCAAGGACTACACCATTGAATGTTCAGAATTTGTTTTGGTGGTGTTGTATGTGGGGACTGCTATTTCCTTCGTTTTATCTCTGAATCGCTTTCTTATATTTTTAATTTCTGAGTTGAATAAGACAAATGTATCGTTGGAAGTATAACAAATTGTAAAATTGAATTTGTATTCTAATACTTTTTTATTTTAGAAGATGACTTTTGAGAATTGTATTTTATTCTTTTTATTACCTCTTATCTTTGTTTTTGTTGTACTTTGTTGTGTATGGTGTTCTGTAAACTGTAAATGCAACAATAAATGAAAATTAAAAAAAAGAGCCCAGCACTAAAAACATATTTAATGGGTCTACCTCAGAAAAGGACTAAATACAATCGCAGAAATCTACAAATACTAACTGCAGGTTTGTCATTAAATGCACGCAGTTGTTTTAATTTGAAAATAAAAAGAAACATCTTTTCTTTCTGAAAATAATCTGCCTAAAAGAGACCAGGCCCGGTTTCCAACCAAAAGCCTTCCAGGTGGGGTCTCCCCTATTCTAGAGCCACCAGTTAACTCTCAGGTAACAGGCTTCCATGCAAAGCTGCCTGCAGTTCCATCAAATTATCCACACCACATGAAAGCAGCAGGTGCTGAGGTTCTCCCAAAACCCCAAATCAATATTTCAGCTGGCCTCCAAAGTCTGCTTAGAGGTCTACAATCATTTGCATGCTGTTTTCACATCAGCACCCTGTAACTTGATGTATTTTTTGCAAAGATGTGGACCCCTCCCATCCCTGTACAAAATCCTTATCCATGAGATCAAAAATATATTTGTGCTTGCTTTACAAAACAAAATGGGTTGTTCAGAGTCGAATTCACAATCATCACTCCTTCACAAGTTTCGGTTACTAAGAGATAGGCTATCATGTGCACACAGGACCGGTCTTCTGTGGGTTTTCGACTGAGCTGGGCAAAAAACCCACATGGCAGACCTGCCGTTTATTTAATGCTGCTCGGCAGAAAACACAGCTGACAGGCTGGCTGTGAGTCAGCAAATTCTTGGCATTCCACAGCTGACGCAAACCCCACTGTGCCAGGGCCCTATGTCGGCTGTGAGCTTTGCAGATAAGCCCACACGCTCTAGTGCTTGTATCATAGCTATCGGCACCTTTATTTCTCTCTGCTGCAGTGTCATGAGACTCGGCTGCTCTGTCGACCCTGCAAGACAAAGCCAGTATGTGATGTTTTTGTATAGGCGCTGAGAAACACACATTGTCAAAAGCCCTAGTTTCAATAAACACACTTTACTTCGAAAGCGCATTATTTAATAGAAAGACACATTGTCAAAGGCCATAGTTTGGTGTTATGTACAGGGTATGAGAAACGCACTTTATGTAAATGTTTTACTCTTCATTTAGACTGAAGGAAGCATTGCCAACAGCAAATAGTTTTATGTCAAAGTTTCTCCACATTTTTCCACATTTCTTTAAAAACATACTGTCCAAAGCCAATAGTTTTTATGTCAAAGTTTCACTCTTCATTTAAAAAGACAAAACACTTCTTGCTGGCCAACAAGAGCAGGGCTTTGCCACTGATATTTTTTATCTGTCAAAGAACCGCCTGCGCTGCCCATACATTGGTCTTTCCCATTGTCGCTGTAAACCACACTTTGCACATAAAAAGGCAAATTGCTCTCAATATTTTTTTTTAAAAACAAGCATTGCCCAAGGCAGTAGTTTGAGTACTTTTATATAGACTCTGAAACACATTTTGCCTATTTACATAGGGCTATTGTAATCAAGTTTAATGTTGCTAGCCATTGAAGTTAACTCTCTAGCCCGTGGCATTCAAATGATAAAATCATGACGTCATCTATACTCTCTATAAAGTTAATATCCGCTTCCTATAACATTAGGCCAAACCCACTCATCACCGCGTCACTCTGCAAAACCCTAAGTTCACAGTCCCTGTCTTCAGAGTTCACTTCTCCCTCCATATTCGACCAAGCAGAACCACAACCCGCTGCTCCCATATTTACATAATTTTTATATAAAATGTATATTCACTTTTATATCAAACTGACATAAATAATACCCACTTGATATCAAATATACATTTTTATAGCAAATGGATATCTACACATTTTGATATTTTGATATATAAAGTTAGTATTAAAAACCAATCAAAAGAAAGGCGGGTCTAAGGCCGGAAGCAAGGGGGCATGTCCAGGGGGCCCCATTAACTACTGATGTATGTGCTGTAAGTGATAATGTTTTATGTGACATTTTGAAGTGAGTCAAGCTGGACATTTTCTTTTCACCAGTGCTTGACAACCTGCTGTGTTTGTGTGCATAGTAGGCTGTGGTGTTTGGAATTTGTCATTGCTTAGCCTTAATCTCTTCATGCAGCAAATGGTCAGGCAGCATGTTTGTTGTATGTGTGAGGGATAGTTGTGTGTGACCTTTTTACATGTGCGCTTGTTGTGGAGGTTTTCCTTTGAGAGACTTTTATTGATTTGGTATATCTAAATATTAGGCAGCGGGTTCCCTGCATGGTGAAAGTGTGGCAGCATTGTAGGACTACACAGTGTTTCTGGGGTCAGCAGACCCGGTTGATCTTTGGCCTAGGTGTGGCTGATCGGTCATGAAAAATGTTACTTGGGAGGGCCTACCTTGGTGTCTGGAATAATGTTTTGTGGTTCGGTTACTTGCCCTTTCAGCTATTTAGTCAGAGGAAGTTGGGTGCTTGGTTCCCCAGGCATTCTGTTTCCCTGTGGCAGTGCGCTAGTAGTTCCTTGGGATGTTGCTTAATCTGTAGGTGTGAGGCAGGGGCTGCAGACATAGTTTCAACTTCCAAAGGTTTTTTATTAAATGCATGTTTGTTGGAATTTGTGTATGAACGTTGAGTAATATGCATGGAGCTTGTCTCTGTACAGTCTTGGTGGTTAGTTTCTGTTTGTGTTTTGTGGCATGTTTGGAATACCATGTCTTACCTTTGAGTTAGTTGTAGGAGAGGTGTGTGTGTGGTGCAGGGAGTCTGAGTTTTTGGTTGTCTTTTTGAGTTCAGTGTGAGAGGAAGTGGTGTTGTGTCTTGTTTGCTTGTCCTGCTGACCAGGACGACTGAAGGTAGAGTGTTGATGAATTCTGTGTGTGAATACGACGCTTGGAGAATACTGGTTGGTTACTTTGAATGTGGCATTAGCACCCCTTTCCAAGGGCTGGAACAAGGTGCTAACGTCATTAGCACCCCGACTTACCAAAGCGGAAACCCGGGGTCCTAAAAAAGGCCCAAAGCACTCAGAACACCAACAACAAAAAACATAAGAAGGGATGCAGAGAAACAAGGAAGTCAGAAAGGATAATTTAACCTGTCCCCAAATCAAAGAGATGTTTGTAGAATTTCTTTTAATTGAGCAGTTGACATATCCCTTGAGATCGGATGGTAACGAGTTCCAAAGACTCAGTGCCCATGCATTGAAGCTTGAGCCACCAACCTTTTTTTTTTAGAAGAACTTTAGGTTGATAGAGTGAGATATCTTTATTGGGACATAGTCTGCCTAAAAGGAACCCTCGAGACTTGTGAGGAAAGATTTGCAGGAGCTTCACCTGCCAAGCATTTAAACACCAAGATGGTGCCTTTGAAACAAATTCTTTGACTGACCGAGAGCTAGTGAAATTTTCTACGCGCCTCAAACACTTGGGACCGAGGACCAATTCCACAAACAGCGTGTACTGCTCCATTTTGGATCGCTTGTAGACTTTTCATATTTGCTAGGGAGGTTCCAACAAACTTGCAATAATCCAATTTCATATTAATAATAGCTGAGGCAATCATGGCCCTATTGGACTCTGATAAATAAGGACGAATCTGCCAGAGCAAATGAACAAAATAAGAGCAAGAAGACTTATGGTAAGAACCATGGTTCTTAAATGATAGATGAGTCAAAGAAAACCCCCAGTGTGTTGACAGAATCTGAGACCTTGATAGTATGGCCCGCAATAATGAAGCTATTGTAAGATACCTCAAGTTGATTTAGCTTTTGTGGGGTACCCATAATGAGCAGCTCGCTATTATTATTGTTTAAAGCCAGGGAGTTCATGGCCATCCAAGACTGTATTGCCTTAAACACTTCATTGACCCTGTCTGAATCTTTACTGTAGGTACCAGATATTTCTAACACAATCTGAGTATCGTGCACACCATTTGCAAACTTTACACCCATAGAGGATAGCAGATTGCACAAAGGCCTGATGTACACATTAAACAATAATGGTGACAGGCATGAGCCCTGAGGTACACCACACAGAAGGGAGGCCATCTGTGATTGCGCAGTAACCCTTGGTCACAGATGCAGTGCTAGCGCCAAGAAATGATCTGTACCAGCAGGCAGCCAAGGTAGTACATCCGGTAACCTTAACCAATCTATCTGCAATGAGAACATGAACGGGTTCCTAATCATCACCCGGTCCCTTGTCAGTCATCCACTTGACATGTTTGACCTATTACTGACCCATGTCCCTGACCCGGTCTGTACTACCGAAACATGAATTGTTTCATGCCTCCTGCCAGACTGATGATAGATTAGCAGCCCATCCCGGTGGCGGAGTTGCTTTTCTACATAAACCTTACCTTCAGTGTGCCGGGATGGATTTCCCTCGCTGTACTGGTATATAATGTTTGTTTATTAGAGTCTCTATTTCTCCCACATAGACCTTATACGTTTTAATTATATACCATCCTCCCCGCTCTGATCCTCACTTTGTAGAAGCATTTGCAGATTGGATTGCGGTTCTTCAGCTGAAGTATTCCTCCCTCTACATTATGTGGGGACGTTAATCCCTGGCCTTGAAGGTCCTTCTGACCTTCAAAACTGTAGATTAGTTGATGTGCTGGCAGACCAACAGCTGTTCCAATTTGTGAATGGTCCTACCAACATTAAAGGACATGCTCTTGACCTTATTTTGCTGCAGAAAAGGCAGCTATAGCACATACCTGCCTCCCTGTGGTTTGGTCTGAACACATACTAGTGCCTTTTTCAGTGCCCCTATCTTCGTCTATTCCTCTGGACTGCCTGCCCAACACCCTTAGGCATTCCTGGTGGAAAGTGGATCCCAGCATGCTGTATACAATCATTCAAGCTCACTTTGATAGGGCTATATCCAGTCCGGATCTCGACTATCTGACTACTTTGGAAAAGGTCTTTGTCGAGGCAGCCAATACTTTGGCCCCTCTTACCTCCGGTAGTTCCAGGTGTACAAAATCTACTCCGTTTCATGGATTCCCTCCGCTCCTCCAGGCTTTTATATAGACGAGCCGAGAGAGTCGAGCGCTCTGAATATCGCAATGAGGACAGAATGCTGATGAGAGTATCCTCTAAGATATAAAGTAAAAAAGAAAAGGTCAGGCGCGCTCTCTAGTTCCCAGTCTTTTTAATCCTTAAAGTACTAATAACAGGGTTTCATCCCAGCAATGTTCAAAGATAACAGGGTTAAATCCCAAATGTAAGTGGTAACAGGGTTGGATCCCACAAAATGTTCAAAAAATATACCAGGGTAAAATCCCAATTTCCACAAAATGTTCCAAAAATATACCAGGGTTAAATCCCAACTGCCAGTTCAAATGCTCCTCCAAGTACTTTCGTGTCTTCAACTCTCTTCATGGAGGCTGTTTCTTTTCAGCTGTTGCCAATTGCTTTTTTAATTACAGTCCTAAGGAATTCTGCTCTTTGTAGTGATGGCACAATGTTTTGTTCAGGACACCAGGAACTAACTCCCCTCCAAACACACACATCTTACCCAAAATTGGGGGAGGGGGAAAACCCATGATCATGGCTCTTCAAAGTGAGGGCATGACAACCCCCGGTGCTGCTGCCTCCAGGACCTGGGCTTCCTGCAACATTAAGTAAAAAAGAAAAGGTCAGGCACGCCCTCTAGTTCCCAGTCATTTTAATCTTTAAACTAGTAATAACAGGGTTTGATCCCAGCAATGTTAAAAAATAGCTGGGTTAAATCCCAAATGTAAGTGGTAACGGGGTTGGATCCCACAAAATGTTCAAAAAAATACCAGGGTTAAATTCCAACTGCCACAAAATCTTCAAAAAATATACCAGGGTTAAATCCCAAATGCACAGTAGTTCTGCTCCTCCGTCAAGTCTCCAACTCTCTTCAGGGAGGCTGTGTTTCTTTTCAGCTGTTGCCAATTGCTTTTTTCATTACAGTCTCAAGGAATTCTGGTCTTTGTAGTGATGGCACAATGTTTTGTTCAGGAGACCAGGAACTAACTCACCTCCAAACACACACATCTTACCCAAAATTGGGGGAGGGGGAAAACCATGATTATGGCTCTAAGATAAATTAATATCAAGGCAGCCAAAACGGACTATTTCTCTGCCAGGATTTCGCAAGCAATGAACCAGCCTAAAGAGCTGTTTTCAGTAGTAAGAGCGCTTTACTCTTCTAGTACGATTGCTTCTAAAGTACCTCCCTCACAAAACCTATGTAGTACTTTATTGCCTTTTTTATGGAGAAAATTATGAACATCAGGAGTAGATCGTGTTGCACCCCGATGGGCTGCCTGTCCCGCCCTTGTTATGTTCGTCTGAAGGACCCACTTGACTAATTGGGCAACCCTCCCGACTTTTGCCCTGTCACTCAGGATCAGATGCACAGAACTTTTCTTTATTTGAAATGATGTTCTTGCCTAGATCCCATTCATTTGGAAATGTTGAATTTCAGATGTGGCATTTCACATCTGATAACACGAGCAGGTCATTCTTCCTTTATGCTGGCAAAAATGACCTCCTTTCAAAAACATGCTCTCTTAACACCCTTATTGAAAAAGCCTACCCTCGTCCCCCAGCCAACTTCGTGCTATTTCCATTCACAAATTCTTGATGAAGGTGATGGAGGCCATTGTTGCCCCACAACTCCACGTCTTCTTTGAGGAAGCAGCAATTCTACATCCCCATCAGTCGGGCTTCCGCACCCTGATGGGGACGATAGCTGTATTGGTGTTAGTAATGGATGACCTGACCAGAATCTGAGATCAAGATGGGGTGCAATTTTTTTAATATTTTGGAACTCTGTGGAGTCTTGCAGGGCTCGGCAGTATCTCCGCTACTGTTTACCTTTATGTCCGTCCCTTAGCCGACCTGATACATAGCCATGGCTGTCAATTCTATGCATACGCTGATGAGACTCGACTCATTCTGCGAGTTTACCCTAATCCTAGGGAGGCAGCAACCTGCTGGCATGGATGTTTAGCAGATATCGGTGCATGGATGAATCATAACTGGCTTAATTTTAATGGAGGTAAGACCGAGGTCCTGGTGGTGGGCCCTGCCTCAGCTCGGTCCCTATGGACATATTCATTCTGGCCTTCCCCTGTTGGGTCAGTTAAAAACCGCAGGGTTAAGATTTCTGCCCCTCTTTCTCCTGAATTACAAATGAGTAGCAGATGCACTCTGGTTGAGAACCCTAAATAATCTGATGCCGCTCATCCATACCAAGATGAAAGGCCCAGTGGGTGCTAGTGCAGTTATGGGGATTGTGGACTATTGCTATGCCACCCTGCTGGATCAGGCCTAATATCATTTAAAGAGGCTGCAGGTTGTCCAAAACACAGAAGCATGGCTATTGGTGGACCTTCCTTAATTCTCCGAGACTTCTCCCATTCTGAAAAAACGTCACTGGCTCACCGTGGAGGGCAGAGTGAAGTTTAAGACTCTGCACCTTATCCATCGCACGCTCTGCCGTCTGGGGGCCTTTTACTTCCAGAGAAGCGTACCCCCTATGGCCCTGGCAGGGTACTATGTGTCAGGATTCGTAAATCGGGGAGGCATACTGGCAATCTTTCCCTTCCTACTCGCTTACCTTCCTCACCTGGTTTTCCTTCGCTTTTGTCACGGAGACGCTGGTTCAGGACACGGAAGTTTGCTCATCCAGTTTGTTCTGTGTCCTTTAAGCAGCGCTGGGCTTTACCATGGAAACGCAGTCACTCTGCGTACTTGAGGTCACGTGTCTTTACACATTGTTAGACCCTCACGTGACTTTTTGGTTTTCGTTCTTATGCCCCGCCTCCCCGCTACTCGCTGCTTCTGAAATTGTTATTTCTCTTGCCGCTACGTACCTTGCTTTGCTCCTGTTGAATTAGTGTTTGACCCGGATCGCCTACTGGACTCCTGCTGGTTTTCCCTTGTTTGTCCCTCTTGTTGTTGCCTCGACCCTCGGAACTGCTCATTGGAATTGTTACGGATCACGGATGTCTGCTTGAATTTTGCCCGCTTGGTTTTCGATTCTTGGAACTGTTCACGGATTTTGTCTTGTCCTCATTTCGGCTGGTGCTGCTATCAACGTCCTCCATTCTACTGCTATTGGAACTTTTCTACAGACCTGTGGATACAGACTTCCTCATTGCCCCATGGAACTGGAGACTCTCTAGTGTACTAGGCGTCCGCGTGCCGTCGGTTTCAGGTGGACATTGTTGTTTACCGGATTCTTGTTTAGGCGTCCTGTGCCGGCGGTGGGTAGGTGGATCTACGCTCCTGCTAGCGGATCACTTCTGCTCTTCATTTATTCCTCCGGATTTTGAACTTCCTTGGAAACTCTCAACCGGTAAGACTGTTCCTATATATCTAATACAAGTTTTGATCCTGTTTGGGTTCCGGTGAATTACTGGTTATTTTTTGTCCTCTTAGAATTCTGACGCCAACCTTACTATTCTGATTTGCCATTCAGTCAACTACAGTCTATTTTCAGGTACTAAGAGTTTGGGTTGTCTGTGCATTGCTATTCAGGTTGTCTTCTGTCACTAATGTACGGTTCCTTTGCAGGTTGACCGGTTCCTGTGACGTCCTCTCATCTTTAGGTCAATTGACTGTTCAGAGAGTTTCTTCTACCTCTCTGTTGGGTACATTGACAAAAAGAATTCGTCCTCTACACGACGAGTTCAAAATCTTGGAGTCAGGATTCTGGTTACCGTGTCAAGGAATATACCCTGACTTAACACTATGCTCTGCTGGTCACTGACGCTTTTGTGTACCCTGGTTTAAAAAAGGGACGGTTGGTGGTCGGACATTCTGTGTCGGGCCCCCGCCTCTGGAATGCCGTGTCCCGAACCCTGAGGCTCATTGATGATTACCTTAATTTTCGTAAGGCTTTCAAAGGTTTCCTATATCCCCAATGACACAGTAGGATTTCTCCCTTTCACTCTGCTGGTCTTCACGAACAGCTCCATGATGCCCCCAGGCAAATAAATAAATAAATAAATAAATAAAAAAAATAGTGTGCTACATCAAGCTATGGTATACTGCTCTGCTTCCTTGCACCCAGCATGAGGTCCAGTACTTTTTCAGCCAAGTCGTGGCCCTGAAACTTTAAGCACTCTGGAGCCTGGCATAGAGCTGAAGTGTGCCCGCGGCGAGTTGGAAAACATTGCCCTATTCTGAAGTCAACAATCCCAGACATCCATAATCCTCCAGGGCGCACTGCTCACGTTGTGTGTAGTTCTGCCTACCAGACTGATCATTGTCCCCGGTAAAACCTGAATCCACGCAGGGGAATAGGAGGGAACTTGTATGCTTTCATAAAATACAATTGAACCAGCATGACCCCGGCCCTTCCCAGCCAAAAAGCAAAGTCTGGACCAACAGATGCCTGACAACCAGCAACATCCACAAAGACTGAGCCTTCCTGCACAGCTCAAGGGAGCCAGCTCTACTGCATCACAGTGGCATTGTTCATCAACACTGGCCCACTCATGCCTGGCACCAGAGGCTGGTAGGCTTGTAGAGCAAGGTGAATTGCCCTCGGCACCAGTAGATTAACGTGGAGCCTTGCCACTCTAATTATCTGCCCTGCACCTCCAGGTCATTGTGATTCAATCCAGTATGGAAGCTTTCGAAATGGGAGGGCAAATGACTTACCCACCATGGCATTCTCTCCTCTGTACCACCACCTCAAGTTCAACAATAAACCAGTGCTAACTGGTAGCTTGCCATCCAGGGAACGAGCCAGCTGATCCTCACTGAGCCAGTACACCCACTGGAGCCTCATCGTGCAAATGAGGAGTGCACAGGGCCAGCAGGCGCAGAAGCATCCAAGCTGCATGCATCACCTTGATGGTGGAAACCTTTTGTGCGGTGGAAAGACCTTCATTAGTGCCATGTCCAGTACTGCCCCTATGAACTACAGTAGCCTAATAGGTGTCCGATTTGATGACGTTTAATGAGCCCCAAAGTGCGGTGCAGCCCCAGGGTCTTGCACACTGCGGAAAGCACTCCCGACTGGATGATTTCTCTAGCCAATGATTGAGGTAGGGAAACCTGCTAGCCCCAATGGAAATCTGCAACAGCTATTACCATGGTGAAATCCCTCAGGGCAGGCTCAGACTGGCCTATAGGGCAATAGGCCCTTGGCCGAACCAAAAACACAAAATGCTTGCACGGGCCAATTTTTGGTCAAAGTGGGCCCCTTTTTTGGCCAATGTGGGCCAGTTTGATGAGTTACTTCATTATGCGACTAGTAGTTTTGACCAGTGTTGCTGAAAATATATTCTTCAAAATGCACCATTTGCATCACATTTTATCAGAAAACTCCCCCTTGGGTACTATTCAAACAGTGTCACAAAATAAATTGCAACTGTGGGCCACTTTTTCATCGGTGCCTGAGACAATTCTATGGCCCTGTGCGACCTTGCCTCAGGTATGACATTAGGTTGAAGGACCCCATCCTGAACTTCCAAAGCTAGCTCGCAGTGACAAATCACAGACACTGGCAGGATTGGCACGTGACCATGCAAACCCCTGGACGTTCCCATCTTAAACTTGCCCTGTTTCATGTATTTATTTAAGCCCCGTAGGTATTTGTTGCTGTGACGGGCAGTCTGGGGGGGAAACGTCAAGAAGTGGCGAACTGTAACCTTTTCCCTCACTCTGTGGGATGTACTAGTGAGTGGCCACAGATCTCCTCTGCTTGACAAAGTCCTCCAACCTTTGTGAACTGAAGGCACATCCAAGCACCCCTGACATGCACCAGGCTGGGGGGCTGCTTCTCTAGTCTCTGCCTCTGAATGGCTTTCGGTAAGATTAGCTCCACAGCAGAGTACGTTTCTGTGGTGAGGCGGGCAAGCAATGATACTGTTGAGCCGTGAAACAAGGCTTTGGGTTCAGAGACGTCTTTCCGAGGGTAAAAGGAGTATGTGGCACATTATTCCCCGTTTCAAAGAAATCTGTGCACATATTTTCAAAACATAAATAACACATCAGGATGTTTTATGGTAAGCCACTGAGGATCCAAATGTGCTGCCCAGCTGTTGCTGGAAAGTACATTCTGGTCTTAACAATTAAGCCTGTTATGTCTGCAACCTTTGCCTCTCCAGATTGTTGCACTACAACTCCCATCAGCCCTACCCAGCATAATCTAAAGTGAAAAATAATGAGAGTTGTAGTCCAAAACCTCTTGAGAGCCAACATTTGAAGGCCTCTGTATAATGCTTTTGGTGTTGACTGAAGAGCACACTGTTTGTCTGTTCAATACAGCACAACTCCTGTTGCAGCTTCACCCCCCATGTGGGTTATATATTTATTGTGTGCAATACTAAAAGTTGAAATGCATATTGATAAATGTGAGTGCCAGGATTGGTCAGAAGGTAGCTCATTGTGTTCAGCACTTGCTAACAGATATTTGTGTTCATATGCAAGATCACAGTTCCAAATTACAGCATGGTCGACTCAGCCTTTAATATATTGGAGGTTGATCAAATGCATGTTTATATACACTTTTGTTATATAACGCCCACAGTGCTACACAACCACATACCTGCGTCCGATAGCATTTTAAAAAGTAACATAGCATCAGTACGGTGCAGGTCTAGAACCTTGTTCCTCCTAACGAGGGTTGTTATTAATGGCAGCCACAACCAACGAGGAACATGGTGTTAATCTGTAGAAGGGATTAGGTAGTTAGATTTGAAAATATGGGTAAACAATGTTGAGGCTTGCACCCAAGCTCTGCCAACAGATGATCATGATTTCCTGGACAATTCCCCTCATTTCACTCTATATTACTCTATCACTCTGCTGTGTTCCATGAAAAGATTTGCCTTCTCACATACTGGTGGCAAAGTGCAGCCCTTTGTCTGATCTTTCTCTTTATGTAAGCATTTGAATGGAAGGAGTTCTAGACAGAAGAGAACCAACCAAATGTCACACTCTTGTCTTATTTGGCACAACATAATGTTTTTTTTTTAATACAATTTCAAAGCTACTGCTGCACATCTTCAATGACAATCCACATGTCTCTGAGTTGGGTGTATTGCAAAACTTTAAAATACAACGGAAAACCCCATATGAAATAAGCTCACATCAATTCATATTCTTCTACATGAATACTTGCTTTGATGATGGAGAAAATGCAACTAGAATCACTCTCCTTTCGAATGACATGCTCCTAAAAAGTTATATTTTTAAAATATTGCCATGATGGGTTATTATGTGGTTTGTATACTTTCAAAGCCAGTTCCAAAATAAATGGTGTTATTTTTGTTCACAAAAGTCAAAATAATTGCAGCTTTCTCTATAAGAACTGGGAAACAATCTGGTCAAGTGCAGCTGTTGCAGTTTGGGATCAAATCCAAGATTTCTCTCTTAACCAACGTGTGTGATCCTGGGCAAGTCGTTACATCTCATAGTGCACAACTTGTTAAAATTGCAAGCCTCTAAACATTTCAACATTGACAGCCCCTAACAGGGATTTAGTTCTCGGGGTATGCACTTCTAAAAAGCCTCACTCAAGCCAACTGAGTATACTTTTCCTTCATATATAACAGAGACCATTGATATATTGAACACCACAGTTCTTTCTTTTATTTTGCTAACAGCAATACCACTTGAAAGCCAAAGCTCCCTTCTAATCTCAGTCCATGTCAGAATACATGCACCTTTCTGGTATGTGTAGCTTTCTTGTTGCTTCCAATATGTCCCTGAGTGCTAGGGATGCCAGGGGGGCAGTGCAGGTGTGCAACTGGCGGGGAGGGGACCTGAGCCCGAGATCAGAGGGTAGCCAGGTAACCATTGCTGTTTCAGATTCAGCCAGAAGATCAGCAGGGGAGAGGAAGAGAGAAAGCAGAAGCAAAGAGGAAGGCCTTGAGGCGCATCTGGAACCAGAGATGGTTCTCCTCAAGTTTCAGAGAGGCAGGGAGGCTGTTCCAAAGGGAGGCGCCAGCCGAGGAAAGAGCTCTACCACCACCTCGGTGCTTGGAGAAGCGACTAACCCTGAGGGAGTTGGAGGCGGATGAGCGAAGAGCTTGAGAAGGAAGATATTTAGGAAGAGAGAGTTGAAGGTATTGAGGTCTCAGGCCCCAGAAGGCCTTGTGGATAATGCAGAGGGTTTTGAACGTAATCCTCGTGGCCACTGGGAGCCAGTGCAGAGATTTCAGTCCTGGAGAGATACGATCCCTGGGCTTGAGGCCAAGGACAAGTCTCGCAGTCTGTTTTGAATGAGTTGCAGAGGGCGGAGAATAGAGGGAGGCAGATTTAGAAAGAGACTGTTGCAGTAGTCCAGCCTAGAGAGAACCAGAGCTCTTGAGACAGTGAGCTTCTACTAGGGGAAGGAGAGGAAAGGATGTCAGCTGACGATATCCCTTACGGAGAAGAAAGGGAGGGCTTCCTTAATATCCTAAAGGATCGAATGTGCAAGTCCCTCCAATCATGGTTGGACTCTGCTGATAGTGTTGGCAAAGTAATGTTCAGATTTGCGTGGTTACGGAAGTCTGGGTTCACACCAGATGTGCAGACCAGCCTTCTTAACATGCCCTTTGATAGCACACACCTTTTTCACAACCAGGCCGGATGAAGGTCTTGAGAAGTTACAGACTTCCAAGCAGGCAGCCAAGTCTCTTAGTGCCCCTATAAGACAGCCTCAAGCTTCCCAACCAATGGCATAGGGACTCATTTGGAAGAGTGAGAGGTTAGGCCAAAGAGGCCAAAGCAAATTCCCTTGTGGTGGACGAGGAAGAGATGCTATGGCCGCCCAGGCAGCAGCTGCTGTGCCTTCAGCCGCTGCTTGAGCTGCTCCAAAACCACTCCGAGGCCTTAGTCCACAGGACTGCAGTGGGGGGCAGACTCAGTCAGCATTTGGAAGAATGTCGGGGCATTACGTCCGATGCTTGGGCCTTACAAACGGTGGTCCAGGGTTACTGCCTCCCCTTTTTAAGAAAGCCTCCAGACAAACTACCAGGGAGCCACTCCTGAAGGATTCCAGATCCGTTCCTCTTGCAGGAGATTTCCAGTCTGCTAGAGAAAGCTGCTATAGAACCAGTACCTGTGATGGAAAGGAACAGGGGGGTAGTACTCCCCTTACATTTTGATCCCCAACAAGGACGGAGGATTGATACCCATTTTGGACTTGAGATACTTGAACAAGTTCCTCAGGAAGGACAAGTTCAAGATGGGCACACTTTCTCAGATCCTTCAGTCCCCCCGCTTCAGGATTAGATGGTGTCATTGGACCTTCAGGATGCTTACTTCCATGTGCCTATTCATCACAAGCACAGGAAGTACCTGAGGTTCACCCATGGCGGCTCTCACCATCAGTTTTGGGTTCTGCCATTCAGGCGCACCACCGCCCGAGGGTTTTCACCAAGTTGATGGCGATGGTCGCTGTGAGTCTCAGGTGGGGGGGATTCACGTCTACCCCTAGCTGGATGATTGGTTGATTAGGGCCTGTGCACCCGTACAGGTCCTGGAACACCTCAGCATCACCTGCAACTCTTTGGCTTCTCCATCAATTTGTAGAAGTCCCACACTTTAATTCATCGGAGCGGTCCTGAATGCTTCTTCAGGAAAAGCCTTGCCACCTGAGGTGACGGCTCGACACATTCAGCAGGTGATAGTCAAGTTCCAGAATGCCCCACATCTTCTGGCCTTGGATTTCCTGTGGTTATTCAGCCTCATGGCATCCTGCATTTTTCTGGTGCCAGAGGCTCATCTGAGAATGAGATCTCTCCAGTGGGCCCTCCGGTCCCAGTGGTCTCAGTTTTCAGGCAAGATGTCAGACCTGATTCAGGTGCTGAGCACGGTTGCACAGGACCTCCTGTGGTGGGCCTGCAAGGAAAAAATCTGAAAGGGGAAACATTTTGGCAACCATTTCCAGAGAAAACAATAGATACGGATGCCCCCCTCATGGGTTGGGGAGCCCAAGACAACGATCTGACCGTCAGTGGTCGTTGGTCTCCATCTGAGTCCAAACTACACATCAACCTTTTGGAGCTGAGGGTAATCGGACTAGCACTGGAGGCCTTTCTGCCCTCTGTATAGGGAAAGAATGTCCTGATAATGAGGGACAACCCAGTGGCCATGTACTACCTCAACAAGAAAGGAGGTGTAGGATCACTACCACTGTGCAGAGAGGTAATGCAGCTCTGGTTCTGGGCACTTCAAGAAGGAATCCCCCTATCAGCAGTTCACCTATCCGGAGAGGAGAATAAGGCAGCGGACGCTCTGAGCAGACAGAGCACAGTCTCCCATGAGTGGGAACTAGCTCAGGAAGTCCTTCCGAAGATCGTCACCCTTTGGGGAACCCCACAAGTAGATCTGTTTGTGTCCAGCATCAACAGGAAGTGCAAACTGTTCTGCTCCAGGGAATTTCCTCACAGAGGAGCTCTAGTGGACGTGTTTGTTATGGACTGGGAGTTTCCACTCCTGTACGCGTTTCCTCCAATCCCTCCTTGCGTCATCAGGAGGTTGAGAAAGTTTGGGAAATCCATGATCCCGATTGCTTCGGATTGAGCCAGGAAGACGTGGTACCCGGAACTTCTGGACATGTCCATCTGCCGTCCCATGAGTCTTTCACAAAGAGAATAACTTCTCTCGCAAGATGGGTGTCGGGTTCTCCATCCAGGGGTCAAGACTCTCAACCTTCACGCCTGGTTTCTGAGAGGTTGAGATGTACGGATTGGGACCTCCCGGAATATGTGATGGAAGTGTTAGAAATCTCTGTATTGCTGCTGTTGGAATAAGTTCTGCAGCTGGTGTAGAGATCAGAATGTGGACCCTTTTCTGTGTGACACGCCTATGGTGCTGTCTTTCTTACTATAGCTTGCCAGTCTGGGGCTCCAGGTCGGCACTGTAAAGGGATACTTGACGGCGCTTTCCATCTTTAAGCGCACGCCCAAGCAGGCATGTTATTTCAAAATGCCTATTGTGATTCAATTCTTTAAAGGGCTCACAAATGTGTTCCCACCAGTCCCTTTTGTGGTTTAATTATGGTTTCGAAATTTCTAATGTGTGCTTCTTTTGAGCCTCTTCATTTCTGAACCTTAAGGTTATTAAATTGGAGACAGTCTTTTTAACGGCCATAACATCAGCAGGCAGGGTCAGCAAATTGCATGCTTTGAACACAAACATTTTTAAGGAAAAGGTTGTACTGAGAGTCCGACCCACTTTTTTCCCAAAGGTGGTTTCCGAATGTCACCTCTCTAAGAAAATGTTGCTACCAACATTTTACCCTCCACCTCACCCTGGTAAGGAAGAGGAGAGGCTTTGACTTGATGCCAAAAGGGCTTTAAGTTTCTACATCTCTCGTATGGTAAAGGTGAGGCAAGATGGCCAGTTGTTTGTCAGATACACAGGACTCAGACTGGGTCTTACAGTGACAAAACAAAACTTTATCCCGTTGGATAATTTTAAGCATCACCAAGTGTTATAACCTGGCCGAGAAGGATGTCCCTGTGGGCTTGAGAGCACATTCGTCGAGAGGTGTGACCACTTCATCAGCCTTGTAAAGAGGGGTGCCGCTATCTGTGCAGCAGCCACTTTGTCCTCTTTACATACTTTTATGAGACATTATTGTCTGGACTCTGCGTTGGGACAGGAGGCAGGATTCGGGAAGGTGGTGCTTCACAGCATTAATGACAAATCTTGAAATTCTTACTCCCACCTCCAAGACCATACTGCTTTGGGAGCGTATCGTCAGATGAGTAATACGTGGGAGGATGGAATCCATTCGAAGAACACATTACTTACCCCTGGTAATGTTCTTTTGACTATATGTTCCTCCCATGTATTCCTTATCGCCCCTCCAATCCTACGTTGCAGTAGAATTTCTGTGTATTACACCTTTCTTTTTTGAGTGCCTGATCTGTTGACCTAACGAATGCTGAACATTCTTATACCAGAGGGGGAACAACTAGGAATTGAAGTAATAGGCATGGTGCATGCTCTATATACTATCAGTGATGTCAGCCTCAAGAGCGGACGGAGGCCGTTGGGGGACATCGAGTCGACGACGATGCATGGTACCCACTACAG
This sequence comes from Ambystoma mexicanum, assembly GCF_040938575.1. NCBI lineage: Eukaryota > Metazoa > Chordata > Amphibia > Caudata > Ambystomatidae > Ambystoma > Ambystoma mexicanum. The sequence continues at coordinate 1,335,386,413 of NC_090933.1, read as the reverse complement.
CAAAAAAGTCTGAAGCAGCTGACGCTGGAAGGAGTTATAAGATGAGGAATACGTGGGAGGAACATCCAGTCGAATGAACATTACCAGGGGTAAGTAATTTGTTCTTCACTGCCACCGCCATGTAGAGCATACACAGGAAACTGGGCATAGTTACTCACCCAGGAAAACACTGGGTCTATTTTTGGTACCCTTCCCAAAGAGGTTTAAGTTCTCTCAGGTGACCCATGATCAGTAACATACCCTAACATGGGACTCGCTAGGGAAAACGGTTAGTGAACAAGGTGAGGAAAAGCAAAAGGTTTAGGGGGCTCACACCAGAACCACACTTTAGGACTCCCCTACAACCTGGATCTATCTGTGTTTGGCCCAGTCCTTTTGTGTGTCAGCGTTTCCTTTAGATCTGCTTTATAGATGTTGTAGGCCTTATCCTGAATGTAAGCAGGATGTCTGCTCTTTGCACCGATGCAATTCATGGATTATGAAGAAATCCTACTGCACAGGTGCCCAGTCATTAGTCACATTGGGAAGCTATTTGCTGGAGCTAGCAGTGGTGTGGCCTGAGCTTTAATGTTTTGTTTTCCTTATGCTCCAGGTCTGGGTTGCTGACAGAGGCAATAAGAGGATCCAGGTGTTTGATAAAGGCTCTGGAGAGTGGCTGGGAGTCTGGAGCAGCTGTTTCTCAGAAGATGGCCCCTACTCAGTCAGGTAAATACATGCGCCCTATGGAAACCACCAAGTGGGTGTCCTCTGTTACCAACACCGTCCACCTGTATCGAACATAGAGCTCAAACTGGCTGGCTCTTTGTCCTCTGCGTAGAGCTGCACCTTTCCTTCAATTATTTTTGAGGGTTTAATATGCAATTTATACAAGTAGGCAAAACATGTTTTTAGAGAGGTAGATGGAGAACAGGTTCATGTGATAACTGGGGCAAAGGGGAAGAGTAGTCTGGTGGGGGTGATGGGGCATCATACAGGCATCTTTATGTTAAACATTGGATATATGATAGCACGGGCAGCCAACTGTTCCCACCCCTCGTGCTCCCCTAAGTATAACAAAACAGGGAATTCTCAGATAATGATGTAAAGGAAAGCTTCTGTACACAGTATATAAACTAGCGGAATAACGCCGATAGCACATAGAGGAATATAGTCATTATTGGATGACATTCATACTAGTCTAAGACCAGGAGGGTGCGGCAGAAGGGAGAAGGAACCAGGTCATTATTCAGCATAATAAGCCGGAGCAGTAGGCATTCAACTATTGAAGCTGATTGCCCCTCGTCTCTCCTAGTAAGCTTTAATGGGGGAAGAAAGTATATTGGCTTCCTTTAAGGATGGCTGCAAGCACACAGCAGGTTTCCAGGCTGGGTGGACTGGGGAGGGGGCACTACCCATGCTCACCTTTCCTGAAGTACAAGATTGGCACAATTCCTCCAGTGGTCAGTTTTAGCAACTTTCAGGTGTGGAGGTCTGACAGTTTCTGCTGAATTGAGCTTAGAAGGCATCAACATTGCCCACTCATCTTTAATTTGAACAAACTTCACAGTCAAGTCCCTTACATCTTTCTCATAAGGCCTGATCATGGGACGTTCAAAGGCCGTATGGGGACAGGAACCTTTGTCTCCCTTGCTGTGCCTTCATATATATATTTGCCACAGTCCACGGCACCCTGTAGAGGGTTTAAAAGTTAGGGTGTGATGGTCATTGATCGTCGTTGGGGAGACTTTCCCATCAGGAGCCCCTTCACAGTAGATACATGCATGAGGCAAAGCAATCTTCCTTTTTGACTATTCTAACCATGTTATAATCTTGGCCTCACCCATCTCTGCAGGGTTTGTGACTGAAGATGCATTCATACAGGACGTTAGAAATGTTACATCACACAGTATGTCACACAGTCATCTTATCTCATCTGATGACCATGTCTTTTACCTTCGTGGCATTCTCCATGTCTTTAGGAGAGCGGCGCCCACAGGAACCAAATATCTATCTACTTAAAGAATGAGTCTTAGAATGTGTGTGTTAGGAGGCTAATAGCATAGCTATTAATGAGTGAAATAATATTAAATGCCTTGATGCATTCTTACCATGAAAAGTGGTGATAATCTTCGGGCGCTGCTGTTTTGTGGAAGGGTAACTTTACTATTATTTGAAAGAAGGATGCTTATGTATCTGTGGTTCTGAGCGGGTGTGGCGGTGGGGGAAAGGGCTTCCACCCGCGACATACCTTACGCGGCCCACCGCTTAACACAGTGCTCCTTAAGGGTCTTAGGCCGAAGGAGTTTGCAGGCCGCACACCGCTTTTTGTCGTGATCTAAGGGGAGACAGGCGTTGCACATCCTGTGTTCGTCCTTCCAAGGATATCTGACCCTACACTTAGGGAAGAACCTGAAAGGAGTCCTTTCCACAGCCAAACGGGAAGATGACCAGACCAAAAGGGTAAAGAGGGGAAAAGAGGAAAGACATACCAAAAATATGGCCACCCTGACCCCACTCTCCCTACTGTAAAGATCGGCCAGAGGGCCCGACCACGTGGAAAGTCCGGCTGCCGGATCTTAGGCACCGAAATCCACCGCCGTAGACGAATCCCCTGCAGTCTTTGTCGAATATTTTCTTGTGACCGAAGTGACTTAATGGGGAATAACCGACAAGTCGGTATAAGATAAACAATGTCTCTTTCTGTAAGAGCTCCGCTATAGGGCGACCAGTTATCTGGGCGGAAAAAACCAATCGGAGGGACCTTGGCGCATGAGGGATTTTGGGTACACTACACGTCACGATAGGGATAGTGTTACAGACACGCTTATGCCGACGTCCCCTTTTGGTCCTCAAAAGACAAGATGCAATACTCTATGGTTACCACTGGATGTTGGACTATATGCACAGCATGTGAATCTAAGCAGAGACAATCATCAGAAATGCTATTACGGTAAGTAATGCATGTCTTATCTCTGGCAAATTGTATACCACTTTCAACTAATACACTCTCGGTTCATGGGGAATCAAGTGGAATAAAACCATGACTAGGAAAAGGAGGTTATCTCCCTGGGTATGCAGTGGTTGGAGGAGTCAGGGTTTCTAAAATCTACCCATTCACAAAAGCGGTTGCGCCAGCCTCTGCTTGCAACGCTTTTATGACGATCCTATATTTATCAACATTCTCAGGAGCCTTCCTCCATGAAGAGGAAGGCCCGCAGTACTAGATATTCTCTTTGCATCCAGGGTGTCAACATTCCCAGGACCCTCACTCCACAATATGATGTGGTATGATAGGTTATTTATAACACGCTTACTACCCAGAGGTTTCTAAGCGCGGACCCGGGGTATCGAACCTGTGTTGCTCCGTGTCGTCTTGCTTCCAAGGCAAGCACTTGCCCCTGAGCTATCCTCCCGAGACAAGTAAAGAGGAATGCCTGCAATACTAGATAGGCCTTTCTTTGCATCCAGGGCCATCATCTCATGGAGAGAATCTACTTAAGAACAGCCCATAAATGACTGAACCTGCCCAGCTTGTCCAGGCGTTTTCAATGTGTTTTTGCAGCATTTTTACAGGGGTGGGTTCGGGAATGTTAAAAAACTGATTATTTTGCACACAACATTTTATTAGGTTTTTCAGCATGGGTACGTATCAACATCAGTGATGTAATATTCAACAACATACGATCTTAATCCGAGCCAAATACCAGTGTCAGTCCAACGGGCATAAAGGCAGGCCAAATGTTCCATACACCTATATTCCACCCCCCCACCCACCCCGGATGTTTCGGGGCTAAGAACCCTCCCTCCTGCTTTCTGATTTAGTAGTTCACTTCCCCCTGGAGCCAGCGTGTTAGAGGAGGTCTCCTAGTCTGAGCTGGACATTTTACAGCGTAGTCCATGAAGGGTGCCCATATGTTCAAAAAATTGTTCAGGAGTCCCGAGCGCATTGCTGAGACCTTCTCTGCTACAGCGACCTCCCAGCACTTTGATCACCATAGCGGGACCGAGGGGCCGTCTGCATTTTTCCAAAGTTGTGCCATTGTAATTTTTGCAGTTAAAAAAAGTGCGTGCATAAGCGTTGGACATGTCCTGTGAGCGGGAATCCCCCTCCCCCTGTTTCACCCAAAAGAATTATTCCGGGATCCCACGGAATGGACAGCCCAGTGATTGCTTTAATGTGATTTACCACCTCCCACCAGTATCCCTCTGCTTTTGGGCAGCCCTAGACCATATGAAATAGCATGCTCCGGACTGGACACCCTCGCTAGCAATCTGTGGGAATTTTTGGCTTGGTCTTATTTAATTGTTCTGGGGTGACATAATATCTGTAACAGATTTTGTAACCCCCTTCCCTGTTCGAAATGTATTGTGTGCTCTTATGAAGCCTCGTCCAAATTTTCCCCCATTCTTCTATCTCTATTTCCCAGCCTAGGTTCCTCTCCCAGTCGAGCATGTATCTTTCTTTTTTAGAGGGGTCCGTTCTATCTAGGAGGCGATAGAGCGCCAAAATTCTCCCTCTTGAGGCTGGCGATAGCAGTGATAACTCTAACGCTGTTAAGTCTCTGGCTACCTTCTCCCGGACCACCTTGTGCGATATCCAATACCGGAGCTGGGCATAGTGAAACCTTTCAGATTCTCCCACCCCAAACTTTTCTTTGCATCTCTCAAACGTTATGGGAGAACCGTCTTCCAGGAAGTCTGCAAGTTTATGTAGTCCCCCCCACTCCAAGGCGCGAAGCCAAGTGGTGAGAACTCGGGGTTATTCCAAATAGGTGTGAGCGGGCCTAGTGTACCCCAGCAGCCCCACCTCCGCGCTGCAGCTTTCCAGCTGTGAGTAGTAATGCTAGTTGGTGTGAGGGCCCCCCTCTTTGCCTGGACTTTTATGGTCGGTAAGTGTGGCAGATTGGACAGTGGGACTGGGCACCAGGCCTTCTCCAGCTGAGTCCATGTATATGCGTGGGCAGGTTGTGCTTTGTGTGCATACCTCGCCGCGTCTGGCACACCAAGACCACCCTGATCCCTCTGAAGGATCATTACCTTCTCCGCTATGCTGGGTTTGGCCCCTCCCTCCCCGACAAATTCCAGTATCTTTTTCTGCAGGGAGAACAGTTCGTGTTTTGGGATGTGACCAGGAGCGCTACGCAATGATACAACAATCTGGGGATTAAGTTCATTTTTTTGAACAAACCAGGAGATTTCTTGGTTCTTCCAGAGCTTAAGATCTCGCCGAAAATCACTAAATAGCTGCGGGAAGTTGTTTACGTAAAGGCGGGAGAGATCTTTAGTGATCTGTACCCCAAGGTATCCGATTGCCTCTTTGGCCCAGGGGATTGGCATCATAGGACTGAGGTCCAATTTCTGCTGCTTGGAAAGATTGATTGCTGGTGCTGAGGATTTGTCTAGATTAACCCTGAACCCGGAAACCGCCCCAAATTCCTCAATTTCTTCCCAGAGAGGCCCTAGAGATGCATCCAGATCAGTCGCTGTGACCAGGACGTTGTCCGCATATAGTGCGACTTTGTGTTCGTGGGCCCCCACAGTGAGCCCCTCTATCTCTGGGTTTTGCCAAATCCTGGCAACAAAGGGCTCCATAGATAGAGCAAACACCAGAGGTGATAGCGGACACCCCTGCCGCGTTCCCCTCGTTATGTTTATCGGCTCAGATCTAGTGCCGTTAGCCCAGAGTTGCGTGGTTGAGCTCTGGTAGTTGGCCATTACCCATCTTGTAAAGTTTGGACCAAACCCAAAGTGTGTCAGCACTTTTCTAATGTTGCCCCAGTCCACCAGGTCGAAGGCCTTGTGCGCGTCTAATGATATTACTGCCATACCTTTACCCCTCCTACTGGCACTTTCAATGAGATTTATCGTGCGCCTTATGTTGTCGTGCATCCCCCTTCCGGGCATAAATCCCCTTTGATCCTGTGCTATTATATCTGGGAAAGTCGCATTCAGTCGAACCTCTAGCACCTTTGAGAATAATTTCCCATTGTTATTCATTAGGGTTATTGGTCGATAGGAGGAAGCCTGTTCGGGGTCTTTCCCTGGCTTGTGGATCCGGACTGTGAGGGACTCTGCCATGGACTTTGGAGCGGCTCCGGCGGACAGGAAAGAGTTGAACAGTGCTGTCAGGTGTAGGGCCAGAATATTTGCATAGACTTTATAACATTTTGTAGCTAGGCCACCTGGGCCTGGTGCCATGCTTTTTAAGTATTTTATGGCTTCCGTTATTTCTTCAAGTGTAATCTGGGATTCTAAAGTTGCCAATTGAGCACTATCTTGGGGGCTAGTGGATCGGAGGTATTTCGATAGGCCAGCGAGAGATATGGGCGGTCCCGCCATTATTGCTTTATGGTAGTTTACCAGCTCCTCCATTTATTCCCTCTTCGTGTATCGGGCCCTGCCATCAGCACCCACGACCCTCAGGATATTATTGCTGCTGTGAGCTTTTTTAACTTGTACGCAAGGACCCGGTTTGCTTTGTTCCCTTTGCCATAGTAAAGCTGTTTTGTAAAGGCTAGCGACTTGGCTGAGTGTCTGCCCAATGCATCTCCAATGCAATTTGCGCTTTCTGTAAGGCTCTTTCTGTTTTCCTTGAGCTATGGGATTTCAGCTCAGACTCCCAAAACTTTACCTTTTCCTCAAGTTTGGCCACAGCAATGTTTGAGACCCGCCTCTGTTCCTTCCCAGCGCTAATTAATGAGCTCCTCACCACTGTCTTCATGGCATCCCAAATAATGTTTATGGCTGTATCAGCTGTCGTGTTTTCCCTGAAGTAATTGGTTAGTGTTTCTCCGATTTCCCTTCTAATGCTATCATCTAACAATATGGAGCCGCATAATTTCCAGTGCCCCTGGGAGGATACATCTGGCCACTTATGCTGAGGTTTGTAGATACTGGGGCGTGGATTGAGATCATGCGGGTGTGTATCTCTGTCTTGTATAGGCAAGGATATAGGGAACCGGAGACTAATAAAAGGTATATTCTTGAAAACCCTCTGTGTGAACAGGAGTAGTGGGCGTAGTCCCTTGATCCCCCATTAGCCAGCTTCCAAGCATCCACTGTTTCCGTTTCCCCTAAGGAGTCTTGCTAAGGATAACGCTTGCATGAAATCAGAGTTGGTTGGGGGAGCGTTTTGTCCACCTGAGGGTCAGGTACCAGGTTAAAATCTCCACCTATGAGAAGGAACCCCTCCTTAAAGGCTAGGATACTTGGGATCAGGTCAGTAATAAACTTGTTCTGGGCAGTGTTCGGGAAGTAGACAACCACAATGGCGATAGGCTGCTCAACTAACAATCCCTTTAGCCGGAGAAATCTGCCCCTGGGGTCTTTTCTCACTGTGATTCTCGTTAGGGGACCCTCTCGCTCAATAAGATTGCTACTCCCCATTCTCTCTCTCCCCCGAGGAAGCGAAGAATGATTTTTTTAGAGGGTCTAAATCTAATTAGATTTTCATCAGCCTGTAATAGGTGCGTTTCTTGGAGGAGAATTATGTCTCCCAATAGGCGCCCCAGCCTATGCTCCACTGACCTGCGCTTCCTCGGAGAGTTGAGGCCCTGAACATTCCAAGTATGGACTGTAATTTCGTTTTTGTCAGCCATCCCCGGGAGGTTCCTTAGTGGGTTCGACACTAGGCCTGATTATGCTGGGTCCCGTCTGGTCTATATGAGTAGCATTGTGCTGACAATATGGCTCTGGGCTGTATTCAGATGTCAACGTGTTGTGTGTTGTAACTATCTGGGAGAGTAGAAAGAAGGAATCAGCTCTCCCAGTAAATCTTGCTTATCCCCCAATCCCCCTCCGTCATTACCGCCGTCACCACCCCAACCTAGTAGGAAGAACCCCATCCTACTCAACAGGGTAACTGGGTGGTGCAGCAGCACCGAGCGAATGGCCAACTGGGCCCAGCGTGTGAACTGTAATATATAAGGGCAACTCATGAGTAGCATAGGGGGTAGTCTGTTCCGACAATTTCCCTAGGGGTCATTTTGCCGCTGCCCCAGGGCTTTCTCCATATCCTCCCTCCCCTGACAATTCCCTTTTGTCCCCCTTCGATCACACATTTCAGGGTTAGCGCTTGTGAGAGGGCCAAAAACCACCAGAGAAGATCCACTGACCTTCAATAATCGTGTAGTGGTAACATTGTTGAGTCAGGGTTAAGCGCTCTCCAGGAGGGGCCGCGGATCCTGTGCTTCCTGCTGACTCTTGACCAGGATGTCCTTGCTTGCTTTCCGGGGGTGTCACAAGTCGCCCCTTCTGATTCAGACTCTCCATCTCCCCTGCTAATGCCCACAAATGTCTCCGCTTCTTTCAGGGAGTGGATCTGTTGTTGGGCTCCTTCCCAGATGAATTTCACAGATGTTAGAAAGCCCCAGCGGTACAGGACCTTTCTTTCGCGCAGCCATTCCGTCGGCACCTTCAGAGATTTCCGCTTTTGGAGAGTGAAGTTAGCTAAATCCTGGTAGAGTAGGGTCGAGGAGCCTCGAAAAGTGATTTGGTGCATTGCTCTGGCTTCTTTCATAATTTCCTCTTTAACTCGATGAAAATGCACCCTGGCGAGAACATCCGGTGGAGAAGAGGAAGCTTGTCTTGGGACCGTTCTATGAACTCTGTCTAGTTCCAATAGGGATATTGTTATTGATATTTTATTTCTATCGCACTCGTACACAAGTGTTTCAGAGCGTGACAAGGCAAGGGAGGGGAACAGGGGAGAACAAAACAGCGATCTAACTAGGCCCAGTGACATTGAGAACGCGCAAGTGCATGGGGGAGGGGAAAAGTGCATGGAAGGGGGAGAAGTGGAAAGTGCGAAGCAGAGGAGAAACAGATCACTAATAATACATAAATAACAAAGGCAACAAACAGTGGTAGCACAGCCAGCAATTTGCAAGTGCTAGGTTTAAGGCAGCAGACAGGGTAGGTCTGATAAGTGCAGGAAGAAAAAGGGGGGGCTGTATGGGTACAGATACAGACCTTAGTGCAAGGGGTGACCCAGAAGCAGTGCGGGAGGGTGGCAGGGTGAGCATGTACCTGGGCCCGGGGGACAGAGGGTGGCCAGGTGCACAGTGCCAAGAGAGAACATATCAGCAGGGGAGAGGGGGTGCGAAGGCAGAAGAAAAGAGGAAGGTTGTGAGGTGCTTCCGGAACCAGAGAAGGTTCTCCTCAAGATTTAGAGTGTGCAGGGAGGCTGTTCCAGAGGTAGGCCCCAGCCGAAGACCGACATCTACCCCCAGCTCGTTTCTTTGAAAAACGACTGACCCTGAGGGAGTTAGAGGTAGAGGAGCAAGGAGCTCGAGAGGGGAGGTATTTGCGGAGGGATAGCTGAAGGTATTTTGGACCCAGGCCCCAGAAAGCCTTGTGGACAATGCAGAGGGTTTTGAATTTAATCCTTGCATCCACTGGGAGCCAATGGAGAAATTTCAGAGCTGGAGGGATACGATCCCAGGGCTTGAGGCCAAGGACAAGTCTCGCAGTCCTGTTCTGAATTAGTTGCAGAGGGCCGGGACTAGAGGCAGGTAGATTTAGAAAGAGGCTGTTACAATAGTCCAACCTAGAGAGACCCAGAGCTTGGGATAGTTTAAACACCAAGCCAGAGGAGCACAATGGCGAGCCAACCATCCTAAGACCCTGCTCATCCTAAGACCCTTTTAGGCAGAAACCTGTGCAGTTCCCTTAGGAACCACTGCAAAAGATTTAAGACTACAGGTGTTAGCAGTAAACCCACTTGGTAGCAGTCTGTACCACCCAGATTTACCTGGTAGCTGTGGCTGAGCAGTCAGACTTCCCTCAAGAAGAGTTAGGGAGTATGCAATGTATACTCACCAGGCACTCAGGTACAATAATACAAGCAAACACTGACCAGAGCTTTGGTATCAAAGTATATAATTATTTATTTAAAAACACACAGTTGAAACACTCCAGCACTCTTATTGTAAAATATTCTAAACACAGTTACTATTATGATATATACACCCCTTTTGCCCTTATTAGAAAATCACAGTAAGACACCACTTATTTTCATACAGAGGTGAGCGCTTAACTAGATTGCGCTCTACTAAGGTTGAAAAAGGGAGGGAAAAAGGCAGAATATGCAGGGTTACACCACTCTACGATTCAGGAACACTATTAGCAAGGCAGAGAGCAAAAAGTCACTAGTGAGCCAAAGTCCAAAGGCTGGGCCCACTCTTAGAGAGAGCAGAGCACAAATGCGCCCAAGATCACACAGTTACACTAGGCTTAGAAAGTCTTGCAGAGGGTTCAGAAAAGAGTTTAGAGAGGCTTTAGAAAAGTTTATCCAGGGTGTCCCAGGCTAACCCAGGTTCGAAAGCCAGGGGCTAAATCTACCCCGTACAGTCGGTTGCAAGGGAAGCCAGGCGGGACACGGTACCTTAAGTGGGAAGGATCCTCCAGCGGTGGCAGTTGTTCCTGGTAATGGTTGCAAGTTGTGGCGTCATCCAGGGGAAGGGAAGATCTCGAGGTGGAGGAAAGATGCAGGTCGTTGCACTACCAGGGCAGAAACCAGCTGCAGATTTTTCCGGTTAAAGGTGGTACCTTTGTCTCGCGGTTGTGGTAAAATGTGGTATCCCGGTTGCCGGGGTGCTTAGCACGGGCAAGGCGGCCACGAGATAAGTCGGGAAAACGAAAAGACGGTGAAACTGGTTATCCCCACCAGTTAAAGGAAGAAGACTCTCCACCGGTCGTGGTGTCGTGGCAGGTCGGCTCAGCTTCTCCCTCGTCGGATTCTTAGGTCCTGTGGCGACTTCTGAAGTTCCAGTCAACAAAGCCCTGCTTTTATGCAGCAAGCCCCCATTCACTCAGCCTAGCTGTCACTCAAACATGCTAAGTGGTGAGCCGGCCGGCTCACCACTTGGGCCAATCAGGACGGAGTGCGACTTGAGTTGCCTAGGCAACTCAGTCCAGGGTGCCTAAATTCCCCTCCACCCCGCCTAAGTACCCCAGACATAGTGGCACCACTTTGGAGGGCTTCTGTGGAGAAGCCCGCCAAAAAGTGGAACAAAGGGCTCGACTTGGGTTGGAGTCACAGAAGAGAACACAGACGCCATTTTAGAATCAAGTTTTGGCAAAAAATACCAACCGGAGAATTAATATTAATTAAATAAACCGGCGGTATGTTCGAGGCTACCTTAAATAATTAAATAAAGATAGTAGCCTTAAACAATGGGAAATCCCATAGGAAAATATTTGCGGTTGAATATAAAAAGTAGTATCCACTGCCACCAGCCAAAACTCGATCAGGGGGACGGAGACGTGCCCCCTCAACTAACAGACCCTGGGGCACTCGAATTGCCCCAGCCAGTACGTCCACAATATGATGGTTTGTACTGGTTCTGTTCAGAATTTAAGACTAGTAAAGTCAATGGTGACTTTACATGCCCTGGGAGACAGTAGTCAGTCCCAGGGTATGGAGTCTATGTTTGGGGGTCACTATGACACCACTGTGTTACTGCAAGGAGGGTGCTGTGTAACACACATCACAAAAACACATGAAACCCTATGGAGTAAAAGACCCCATAGCCCATTAGACACATCTAGATCCAAAGAAACACACTCAAATCATGTCCAAGAGTGAGGGTAAAAGAGTCTCACTCTTGGCAGGAGAAAAAAATAAACCCCAAAAATCTGCTGGGGGACTCACTAGGTTAGGAACTTCAGCCTAAACAGAGAATTCTCCCTAACAGACCCCTGCTCCCCCCATCCCCTCCACCCACCCGCCCACTTTCATCATACCTGCCCCCCCTCCCCAAACTAGCAGCCCGCCTAGCCTCCCGAGCACACCCAGCCCCGCAACCATCCATCCCCTGTTCCCCCATCAACTCCCACCATCATCCTCCTCTGACCCCACTCCTTCCCCGCCCTAAAAACGGCCCAAGAACAGTAGCCACTTCCCTTTCACCCTCTGACCCCCCCTACCCTCTCACACACCAAGCACAACCAAATCACTGAAGAAGAAACATCCCTGGTCTCCCTCAACCTCTCAGTACTCCTCGCCACTCCTGTCACGACCCGCCTCTTCATTCCCCCAATCTCGATCATCACCACCCTCCCTCCCTGCCTTACCCTGCCTGAAACCCCTCTCCCTTGAATTATCACCAACCACAACTGAAACACCTAACCCCTCTCATCCCACCTTCAAATCCCGACACTAATCCAACCAACCCGTCACACCAGTCCAACCCCTCCACCCCTAAACTCACCACCTCAACTGCCCACCTACTCTTCCCAGTGACCACCAACCACCCCCCTCTCGCTCTCCATCTTCCACCCCCACCACTGCATCTCCCACATCATCCTCCTGCACCGAAGTAAATTGCATCATTTTTAACGCCCGATCTGTAGCTAAAAACAGACAGCATCTTTGACCTCCTCGCCTCAGACAAACCGGACCTGGTCTCTATCACGGAAACTTGGTTCTCTGACGACTTTGCCCCTATCGCCAATGAAGCCTTCCCCCCTGACTACTCCCTCATCCCACTGAACCGACCCTCTAGAGGAGGAGGACTAACAATCGCCTTCAAGTCTCACTTCTCTGCCTCAGTCATCGACAACCAGCCAACCATTCCTTCCTGCGAATCGCTCCTCGTAAAACTATCCCTCCCCCCTTCTTTCTCCCACAGCTTCCTAATCTACAGACCCCCTGGCTACGACAGACAATTCTCAGACAACCTCTGCGACTCGATTGCCACCCTCCAACTAAACCATCCCACCCTCACCCTTCTAGAAGATTTCAATATATGGCCCGACATCCCCACCAACCCTATGACCCACTCTCTGGTCGACCTCCTAGACGCATTAACCTCCATACCCACATAAACGGGCCAACTCACTATAAAGGACACACCCTTGATGCCGTCTTCAGCTCCCACGACCTGATACATCTAAACACCCCCACCCCCATCATCTGGTCGAATCACTTAATTGTCTCTTTCATCATTCGCTCACCCTACCCGCTCCCCGTAACTGAACAAGAACCTCCAAATCTACGCAAATGCTGGAAGAAACTAAAAATCCTTCCCGACCTAGCCGATGCACTCCTTCAGTCTCCTCCCCTTTCCCGCCCACCCAATGACCATCTAACCTCCAACACCTTTGACTCATGGCTCAACACCTCATTAATCCCGCTCACCCCCTCCTGCAAACCATCAGCTCTCCATGGCCCTTTTCCTATATGGTTGACACCAGAACTGAAGACAACTAAACAACTATATAAATCCCTAGAATAAAAATGGCGGAAAGACAAAACCGCCCTGAGCAGATCCATCTTGGCCCGGCACCATCGCCACTACAAAGCTGAAATCCGGAAAGCTAAATAAGCACATTAGAACTCCTGAATACTAAACTGTAAAAACCCCAGCAAAGAACGCCACAAAATCATCTCCGAATTCACAAAACCATCATGTACCACCACCCAATCGACCCCCTCACAGTCACTCTGCGACTCACTCTCTCTCCACTTCTACACCACTGCTCTCGAAAGAACAACCTTTCAAACCAACAAACTAGCCCTCTTACCCCCACCATGCAATCCACCCAACCTACGCTGGACCCCAGCCCAGCCACGACCCACACAGAAATGTTTGCATCTACCTGCACAGGAGAACACGCAAGAACCATCATAAACGACTCCCTCTCCTCAGGAATTTTTCCCGATGCGTTCAAAACTGCTCATGTCAAGCCTCTTCTTTAAAACCTTCCCTCGACTCTCTTGCAACCAAAAACTACCGCCCCATCTCAAACACCAGGTTCCTTGCTAAACTCATTGACCGGACCGCCTACTCCCAACTAAATGCCTTTGTCGCAGCCAACAATCTCCTAGACCCTGCTCAATCAGGTTTCACAACCCGACACGGAACAGAAACCACCCTAACCTCAATCTGGGATGACCTTAAACACACTGCAGATTCTGTGGGATGCGCCTCACTAATCCTTCTTGCCCTATCTGCCGCCTTTGATACAATCAACCACTCAATCCTCCTCGACCGTCTCCACTGCCTGTTAATCTGTGGAAACGCTCTCAAATGGATAGCATCCTTCCTCAACAATAGGAACCAAATAACCCTACTCTCCGCCTATGCTTCCCAAGTCCGACCAGTTAACACCGGAGTTCCACAAGGAGCATGCCTATCAGCCCTCCTGTTCAACCTCTAGATGTCCACCCTCCCACGAATAATCTGCTTGCACAATATCCTGTGCTACAACTATGCCGATGACACACAACTAATCCTAAAACTCCTTCATTCAAGACCCAACTGCCAACCCGACCTTGCTGCCTGCCTCCTCGACATAGATCATTGGATGACCACAAACCACCTCCTGCTGAACCCCTCCAAAACCGAAATCATGGTATGTGGCTTCACCAAACTTCTTCCGCACCCGTTACCATGGCCATCTGCCACGGGAATTCCCTGTCTCCCTCAAACTCAGTAAAAAACCTTGGATGCACCCTCGACCCTGACCTAACCCTCTCGCTCCAAGTCAACAACGTCTCTAAGTCCTGCCACTACCACCTCAAAACTCTTAAGCGCTTTTTTCCCTACCTCCCCTTTCCCAACAGACTCTCCGCGGTCCAATCTATTGTTATGTCAAGACTGGACTATGCTAACCCCCTCTAACTCGGATCCATGCATACCACCTGACTAAACTACCAAGAGCACAAAACTCTGCAGCCAAACTGCTACTAGCACTTGGCCCAAGAGATCACATCTCCCCAGCCCTCAAAACTCTGCACTGGCTTCCAGTTGCCCGAAGGGGGACCTTCAAAACCTTATGCATCTCTCACAGAGCAATGCATAAAACCGGACTCCAATAGCTCCAAGACAAACTAAAACCCTACCATCCTCCACGCACTCTAAGATCAAGCTCTGCCGGTTCCTAGTTATACCAAAAACCAACTCAGTCAGGTTAGGCGGATCGTCATTCTCAGCCCTGGCCCACACTCTGTGGAACGCACTTACACCCCACATCCGACTCACCGAGGACCTCATGTCTTTCCGGAAACTACTGAAAATGTGTCTCTTCCCCTAAAACCAACTCTTAACTCAAACAGGACAACAGCGACAAAAACTTTAGCCCAAGATTGCTATATCAAAAATAACAATCCGCATTGTGACCTGAGGGGAAAATCGAAAATTTAAACTGCTAATGTAAATTAAAACAGATAAACTGAATAGAACGAGTGAATTGGATGAAAAGAATGAAATGGATGAAAGCAATGGCATGGATGAAAGGAATGGATGAAAGGAATGAAATGAATGAAAGTAATGGAGCAGATTAAATAAATGAAGTGGATGAGAAGAATGAAGATGGTGCGGCGGGTGGAATTGATGCTGCGGATGAAACAGATGAAATGGATGCAGCGGATGAAACTGATGTAGCGGACGAATCAGATGCAGAAGTGGTTGGACGAGATGAAGAAGATGGAACGGATAAAGTGGGCAGAATGGATAAAGTGGACGGAACAGATAAAGTGGACAGAACCGATATAATGGATGGAACGGATGAGGTGGACGGAATGGATGAAGTGGACGGAATGGATGAGGTGGATGGATCAAATGGAGCGGACGGATTGGATGGAATGGCTAGATCGAACGTAATGGATCGATCAAATGGAACGCATAGAGCGGATAGAACACAAGGAGTGGATGGAACGGATTGAGTGGATGGAACAGATAGAGTGGATGGGACAAACAGAGAGTGGATGGAAGGGAGGGTGTTGATGGAACAGTTGAAGTACATGGATGGAAATGCTGGAGTGGATGGAAAGGATGGAGTACATGAAACAGATGGAGCGGATGGAATAGTTAGAGTGCTTGGAACGAATAAAGTGCATGTAACCGATAGAGTGCATGGATTGACAGAGTGCATGGAATGGATAATGGATGAACGAATGGAGTGGACGAATTTGATGGAGTGCACAGGACGAATATGGTGCGTGGGACGGATGACATACTTAGGACGGATGGAGCGCACGGGTTGGATATGGTGCATGGGACGGCTGAAGTCCCTAGGAAGGATGAAGTCCCTGGGACGGATGTAGTGCGTGGGACAGATGAAGCAGGCGGAAGGGATGAATCGGGCGGAACGGATGAAGCAGGTGGAACGGATAAGTAGTTTGAACGGATGAAGTAGATGGATCGGGTGAAGTGGACGGATCAGATAGAGTGGTTGGATCGGCCAGAGGGGATGGATCAAATGGAACGCATGGAGCAGATAAAACGCATGGAGCGGATAAAACGCATGGAGCAGAAAAGACTCATGGAGCAGCTAAAACGCATGGAGCGGACAGAATGGATAGAGTAGATGAAACGGATAGAGTCACTGGAACGGATAGATTGGACGGGACGGACAGTCGACGGAACGGTTGGAGTGGACGAAACAGACGAAGTACATGGAGCAGAGGGAATACATGGAACAAATAGAACGGATGGAGTGCTTGAACAGATGGAGTACATGGGATGGAGTGCGTGGGGCGGAGGGAGTGCGTGGGGCGGAGGGAGTGCGTGGGGCGGAGGGAGTGCGTGGGGCGGATGGAGTGCGTGGGACGGATGGAGTGCGTGGGACGGATGATGTGGGTGGACCTGATGAAGTGGGTGGGCTGGATGAAGTCTGTGGAATGGATAGAGTACACGGAATGGATAGAGCGCATAGAATGATAGGAACGGATGGAGTGGATGGAACTGATGGAGCAGATGGAACAGATGGAGTAGATGTTACGGATAGAAGAGATAGATTGCATAAAATTGGAGGGAGTACTGTTAGGGAGAATTCTCTCTTTAGGCTAAATTTCCTAACCTAGTGAGTCCCCGAGCAGCTTTGCTGGATTTCTGGGGTTTGTTTTTTTCCTCCTGCCAAGAGTGAGACTCTTTTCCTCCCACTCTTGGACATGATTTATGGTATTCCTTTGACTGGTAATGTGTTTTATGGGCTATGGGGTCCTTTACTCCACAGGGTCTCATGTGTTTTTCCTATTCGTGTTACACAGCACCCTCCGTGCAGTAACACAGGGGTGTCATAGTGACACCCCACCATAGACTCCATACCCTGGGAAAGACTACTGTCTCCCAGGGCATGTAAAGTCACCATTGGCTTTACTAGTCCCAAATTATTAACAGAAACCAGTACAAACCATCATATTGTGGACGTACTGGTCGGGGCAATTTGATTGCCCCGGGGTCTGTTAGTCGAGGGGGCACGTCTCCGTCCCCCCTGAAAGAGTTTTGGCTGGTGGCAGTGGAAACTACTTTTTATATGCGACCGCGAATATTTTCTTATGGGATTTTCCCATTGTTCGAGGCTACCAACTTTAATTATTTAATTCTCATAGCCTCGAACATACCGCCGGTTTATTTAATTAATATTAATTCTCCGGTTGGTATTTTTTTGCCAAGACTCGATTCTAAAATGCCGTTTGTGTTCTCTTCTGTGACTCCAACCCAAGTCGAGCCCTTTGTTCCACTTTTTGGCGGGCTTCTCCACAGAAGTCTCCACAAGTGGTGCCACTCTGTCTGGGTACCACAGGGTGTGTGGGAGGGGTTTTAGGCACCCTGGACTGAGTTACCTTGGTAACTCAAGTCACACTCTTGTGTGATTGGCCCAAGTGGTGAGCCGGCCGGCTCACCACTTAGCATGTTTGAGTGACAGCTAGGCTGAGTGAATGGGGGTTTTCTGCATAAAAGCAGGGCTTTGGGGACTGAACTTCAGAAGTCGCCACAGGACCTGAGAATCCGACGAGGGAGAAGCTGAGCCGACCTACCACGACGACACCACCGGTGGAGCCCTGCAGAACCGACTCACCACTTCCCGACGACAGAGAAGATCTCCTCGGCTGGAGAGGCTTCTTCCCCTGACTGGTGGACACAACCAGTTTTCCTTTCTTTCTTCGCACCCCAGCCCGGTTTGTGGTCGAACTGCCCGCGCCAAGCACCCCGGCAGCCAGATAGCCACTCACCACTGAACCGCGAATCACCGGACCGCTCCTTGTACCTGAGAAACTCCGCGGCTGGTTTCTTCCCTGGCAGTGCAACAGACTTCTGTCTTCCTCCCCGACGAGATCCTCTCTTCCCCCTGTCGAAGCACTGACTTGCACCCGCTGCCAGGAACAACTGCCCCCGCTGGAGCGTTCTCACCACTTTAAGGTACCGTGCCCGCCAGGTCTCCCTTTCTAAAGATTGCTACAAGGTAATAATAACTCCTTAACCTTCTGGACTGGGCTGGCCACCTTGACCCTCTACCTGGTCCCTTTCTGTGGTCCAACTCCTTTTTGAACCTTTACAAGACCTTTGTGCACTGCAACCGCGTGACCTTGGACACATTTCGTTTGGATCCTCTGAAATTGGATCCGGCCTCTTGAACTCTAACTTCACGGTTTTACCTTGCCTTCCTCTCTTGTTGTGTTCTTGAAAAAGTGTTGGGATCTGTTTCAATTTGTTCTCTGTTCTTCTCTCCCTTTTTAAAACAAACTATTAGAGTGCCATCTACGTTAAGAGCTCACCGCTGTCTGAAAATAAGTGGGGCTTTACTTAAGACTTGTCTAATAGTCTTTTAAGGGAGTGTATATCTTTTAGTGACCGTGTTTTTGAATTGCTTACTATTAGTTCCTGTGTGTTTTTCTAGATGTGGTTTTAAATAAATAATTATATCTCTTTTACACCAAGCCCTGGTCAGTGTTAACTTGTTCTATTGTGTGCTCTTGACCTATTGTGAATACTCTGTATACTGTCTAACTCTTCTTGAGGGAAGTCTAACTGCTCAGCCACAGCTACCAAGTGAATCTGTGTGGTACAGACTGCTACCAAGTGGGTTTACTGCCAAACACCTGTAGTCCTAAATCTTTTGCAGTGATCCCAGAGGGAACTGCACAGGTTTCTGCCTAACAAGTACATGGAACAGATGGAATGCATGGAACAGATAAAGAACATGGAACTGATGAGTGCTTAGAACAAATGGAGTGCATGTGACAGACGAAATGCATGGGACGGACGGCGTGCATGGGACGGACGGCGTGCATGGGACGGACGGAGTGCATGGGACGGACGGAGTGCATGGGACGGACGGAGTGCATGGGACGGACGGAATGGAGGGAGTGGATGGAACGGAGGGAGTGGATGGACCCGATGGAGAGGATGGAACGGACGGAGTGGATGGAACGAATCGAGATGCCAGAATGGATGGAGTGGCCAGAATAGATGGAGTGGGCAGAATCAGATGTAGATGATGGAATAGTTCATGTAGATGAACGA
Source organism: Ambystoma mexicanum (assembly GCF_040938575.1). Lineage (NCBI taxonomy): Eukaryota > Metazoa > Chordata > Amphibia > Caudata > Ambystomatidae > Ambystoma > Ambystoma mexicanum. The sequence goes on along the minus strand of NC_090933.1, from coordinate 1,335,367,181 downwards.
TCGAATGATAGATTGAATGGAATGACTAGTAAACCAAATGAAGAACTACGCGAAATGTATGAACACACAGAGCCGATTGAACAGAATGAGTGAATAAAACGGATTGAATAAATGGCTCCGATGTGCGCTCGATCTCAAACACTTTACCGAAAACCATCATATCACATCACCATGCTTACTCTCTCCTATACACCACCACTCAACTAGAACACAACGATACTATGACACATTCGGTATAGCTGTTCTCGTATTAACACCTGCCTCATACTCCTTATCATCCTATTTAAACACAGCTGGCTCAGCACCCGATAGCCTATGCGTCTCCTCAGGCCTAACGCAGCCAGGAATCAATCTGGGTATCACCTACCCAGAATGAACACATACTCTGATCTCTCAACCACCACACCTACCGCTAAGAAGCAGCTATCATACGAGTGCCACACCAGCTGCACACATAGCCAGTGCCTCCTTGCACCTCATGGCTCACTCCTTCTCTCTCTCGACTGACTTGAACTACGGTTCCTGAGGGCGTTCAACCTACCAGCGCCTTGAGATCATACCAGTGATTCATAAGGCGCTATATAAATGCAAAGTAACATAACATACCATGTGCTTCTGTTGGAAGGAGAGGAAAGGCAGAGTACCTCTGAGGAGATGCAGTAGGAAGTTTGACTTTTTAGAGACCTCAGAGATGTGGGCGGAGAAGGAAATGGAGGAGTCAAAGATGTCCCCGAGGTTCTTAGCCTCGCAGGTGGGGGTAGGAGGGCCAAGGGAGGCCAGCCAGAGAGTGAGGGGAAAGGATGGCAAAGGTGTGTCGATGAGGAGGATCTCTGCCTTGCTGGCATTCAGACAAAGATCATTGGCGGCACACCACTCTTGAATGGCAGTTAGGCAATCAGAGATGAGAGAGGGAGAGGAGGTGGCAGAAGGCAGCCTGAAAATGAGTTGTGTCATCAGCGTAGCACTGGAAATTTGAGCAGAAAATGGCAATTCAGTGGGCGAGAGTTGCCAGGTATTGGATGAAAAGCTAGGGCGAGAGGTTAGACCCCTGGGGAACACCGCAGGTAGAGAGGAAGATAGATGATAGGAAGGACCCAAGTTGGACCTGGGAGGGTCGATCTGAGAGGAAAGAGGTCAGCCAGGCCAGAGCCTGATCAGTGATACCCAGGTTTTCACAGAGACGGTTGAGCAGGATGGTATGGATGACAGTGTCGAAGGCAGAAGAGAGATCGAGGAGGATGAAGACAGAGGGAATGTTAGAGTCAAGGTTGGAGAGCAGATCTTCACAGATGTTCAGGAGAGCAGTTTCCGTGCTTCTGGCAGCTCTGATGCCAGACTGGTGGTTATGGAGATAGCCAACAGAATTGGAATGAAAGTTAAGCTGAGAGATGGGCAACTTTTCCAGGAGTTTGCCCAGAAAGGGAGTAATGGAAATTGGGTGATAGTTAGCTGGACAAGAAGGATCAGCTGTTGGTTTCTTGAGAAGAGGATACAAATGAGTGCTTCAGAGGGGAGGGGAAGGATCCTGAGGCAAAGGAGTGGTTGCAAAAATCAGCAGGGGCCGGAGCAAGGGTGTCAATGTGGAGTCATAGGGGAGTGTTATTATAAATCTAAACAGGTCCGACACGTACCTCTCCAGGTCTGCGTCTGGGATTGAATAAATTGTTCTTAACTTTTAAACTTTTCATCAAATTCCCTCTCTACGTAATCTGATTATAGCTGATCTAGAGTGGGTAAAACTAGCAAATCATAACAACAATGGAATGCTGTGTAAACTTCATTCACAAATTATTGCTAAATATCTATGGGATCACCAGATGCAATTAGCGTCCCTTGGCCTGGAATTATATGCCTTCTTGTCCATGGAAGACTCGGGGGGCTTTTCTTGAGTTCCAGCCAATCCCAGATGAGCTCCGGTGGCCCATTCTTACAGCGGTCCCATTTATATGGCATCTCTGGATATGTCGCCTGCCTTTGACAGCGTCATAAGAGGTATTCTATGGACGAAAATACTAGCCCATGGTATTCCGTCTCGTATGGTGGGCATCATTGCTCTGTTACATGAGCATACGAATTACAGAGTCTGTTTCAATTGCTCTGGGCTGTTAACTGATGCAGTACCCACTGAAATTTGGGTTAAAAAAGGTTGTAACCTTGCATCAGCACTATTCAATGTGTATTTGTCTGTTGTTGATATAATTTGGAATTCTTCCAACATTTTTCCAGAAAAACTGGAAGTTGCGTTTGAACTGGCTTGCATGTGCGGATGATTTTGTTTGATTGCACTCCTTTTAGACTGCAGAACAAACTTAACCTCTTCTCTGCATTTGCCAAACAACATAACCTCGTTACTAATCCTTCAAAATCACACATCCTTGTTTTCTCCAATAGGAAAAAAAAATCAAAGGTTCAAATGGTGCATTGATCAGAATCCTGGATTACAATTTGTCTAATGCCAATTTTCTCAAGATGTGGCAAAAGGCCCTTACAAGTAAAGTTACACAACTCACTAACCAAATGAAACTTATATTACACAGGAATTGTAGATACTCTCTTGTGCCACTATTTGATTTTCATATCTTGGAATTTTAAGCGATTGCTCTTTATGGTCTAGAACTGTGCCTATTGGATATTGGTTAAATTCTTACAAGCTTCAAGGCAAACTATGGAACACCGTATTAGGGCTTCCGATATCATTGCCCAATTCTGTTCCAATGCACGAGCTTGGTCTCTCCCCTTACCTTCCAAACTCTATTGGAGGAGGTTAATTAAATATGTTAAATTGCTATATCCCTCGGCCAATTCACTTTACGAAGACTGTGTGCATGGGGGGTCTGAGGTGGGGTGATGGCATCATTAAGGCTGCCGTGTGCAGGGGGGTCTGAGGTGGGGTGATGGCATCATTCAGGCTGCCATGTGCAGGGGGGTCTGCGGTGGGGTGATGGCATCATTAAGGCTGCCGTGTGCAGGGGGGTCTGAGGTGGGGTGATGGCATCATTAAGGCTGCCGTGTGCAGGGGGGTCTGAGGTGGGGTGATGGCATCATTCAGGCTGCCATGTGCAGGGGGGTCTGCGGTGGGGTGATGGCATCATTAAGGCTGCCGTGTGCAGGGGGGTCTGAGGTGGGGTGATGGCATCATTAAGGCTGCCGTGTGCAGGGGGGTCTGAGGTGGGGTGATGGCATCATTAAGGCTGCAGTATGCATTGGGGTCTGAGGTGTGGTGTTGGCATCATTAAGGCTGCCGTGTGCAGGGGGGTCTGAGGTGGGGTGATGGCATCATTCAGGCTGCCATGTGCAGGGGGGTCTGCGGTGGGGTGATGGCATCATTAAGGATGCCGTGTGCATGAGGTTCTGAGGTGGGGTGATGGCATCATTAAGGCTGCCGTGTGCAGGGGGGTCTGAGGTGGGGTGATGGCATCATTAAGGCTGCCGTGTGCAGGGGGGTCAGAGGTGGGGTGATGGCATCATTAAGGCTGCCGTGTGCATGGAGGTCTGAGATGGGATGATGGCATCTTTCAGGCTGCAGTATGCATTGGGGTCTGAGGTGGGGTGTTGGCATCATTAAGGCTGCATTATGCATGGAGGTCTGAGGTGGGATGATGGCATCTTTCAGGCTGCAGTATGCATTGGGGTCTGAGGTGGGGTGATGGCATTGTTAAGGCTGCCGTGTGCAGGGGGGTCTGAGATGGGGTGATGGCATCATTAAGGCTGCATTATGCATGGAGGTCTGAGGTGGGGTGATGGCATCATTACGGCTGCCGTGTGCTTGGCGGTCTGAGGTGGGGTGATGGCATCATTAAGGCTGCAGTATGCATGGACGTCAGAGGTGGGATGATGGCATCATTCAGGCTGCCATGTGCAGGGGGGTCTGAGGTGGGGTGATGGCATCATTAAGGCTGCCGTGTGCAGGGGGGTCTGAGGTGGGGTGATGGCATCATTAAGGCTGCCGTGTGCAGGGGGGTCTGAGGTGGGGGGATGGCATCATTAAGGCTGCATTATGCATGGAGGTCTGAGGTGGGATGATGGCATCTTCCAGGCTGCAGTATGCATTGGGGTCTGAGGTGGGGTGTTGGCATCATTAAGGCTGCATCATGCATGGAGGTCTGAGGTGGGGTGATGGCATCATTAAGGCTGCAGTGTGCAGGGGGGTCTGCGGTGGGGTGATGGCATCATTAAGGATGCCGTGTGCAGGGGGGTCTGAGGTGGGGTGATGGCATCATTAAGGCTGCATTATGCATGGAGGTCTGAGGTGGGGTGATGGCATCATTCAGGCTGCAGTATGCATTGGGGTCTGAGGTGGGGTGTTGGCATCATTGAGGCTGCATTATGCATGGAGGTCTGAGGTGGGATGATGGCATCTTTCAGGCTGCAGTATGCATTGGGGACTGAGGTGGGGTGATGGCATCATTAAGGCTGCCGTGTGCAGGGGGGTCTGAGGTGGGGTGATGGCATCATTAAGGCTGCCGTGTGCAGGGGGGTCTGAGGTGGGGTGATGGCATCATTAAGGCTGCCGTGTGCAGGGGGGTCTGAGGTGGGGTGATGGCATCTTTCAGGCTGCAGTATGCATTGGGGTCTGAGGTGGGGTGTTGGCATCATTAAGGCTGCATTATGCACGGAGGTCTGAGGTGGGATGATGGCATCTTTCAGGCTGCTGTATGCATTGGGGTCTGAGGTGGGGCGATGGCATCTTTAAGGCTGCCGTGTGCATGAGGTTCTGAGGTGGGGTGATGGCATCTTTCAGGCTGCCGTGTGCATGAGTTTCTGAGGTGGGGTGATGGCATCATTAAGGCTGCAGTATGCATGGAGGTCAGAGGTGGGATGATGGCATCATTCAGGCTGCCGTGTGCTTGGGGGTCAGAGGTGGGGTGATGGCATCATCAAGGCTGCAGTATGCATGGAGGTCAGAGGTGGGATGATGGCATCATTCAGGCTGCCGTGTGCAGGGGGGTCTGAGGTGGGGTGATGGCATCATTAAGGCTGCCGTGTGCAGGGGGGTCTGAGTTGGGGTGATGGCATCATTACGGCTGCCGTGTGCAGGGGGGTCTGAGGTGGGGTGTTGGCATCATTAAGGCTGCATTATGCATGGAGGTCGGAGGTGGGATGATGGCATCTTTCAGGCTGCAGTATGCATTGGGGTCTGAGTTGGGGTGATGGCATCATTACGGCTGCCGTGTGCAGGGGGGTCTGAGATGGGGTGATGGCATCATTAAGGCTGCATTATGCATGGAGGTCTGAGGTGGGGTGATGGCATCATTAAGGCTGCTGTGTGCAGGGGGGTCTGCGGTGGGGTGATGGCATCATTAAGGATGCCGTGTGCATGAGGTTCTGAGGTGGGGTGATGGCATCTTTCAGGCTGCAGTATGCATTGGGGTCTGAGGTGGGGTGTTGGCATCATTACGACTGCAGTATGCATGGAGGTCAGAGGTGGGATGATGGCATCATTCAGGCTGCCGTGTGCAGGGGGGTCTGAGGTGGGGTGATGGCATCATTAAGGCTGCAGTATGCATGGAGGTCAGAGGTGGGATGATGGCATCATTCAGGCTGCCGTGTGCTTGGCGGTCTGAGGTGGGGTGATGGCATCATTAAGGCTGCAGTATGCATGGACGTCAGAGGTGGGATAATGGCATCATTCAGGCTGCCATGTGCAGGGGGGTCTGAGGTGGGGTGATGGCATCATTAAGGCTGCCGTGTGCAGGGGGGTCTGAGGTGGGGTGATGGCATCATTAAGGCTGCCGTGTGCAGGGGGGTCTGAGGTGGGGGGATGGCATCATTAAGGCTGCATTATGCATGGAGGTCTGAGGTGGGATGATGGCATCTTTCAGGCTGCAGTATGCATGGAGGTCTGAGGTGGGGTGATGGCATCATTAAGGCTGCAGTGTGCAGGGGGGTCTGTGGTGGGGTGATGGCATCATTAAGGATGCCGTGTGCAGGGGGGTCTGAGGTGGGGTGATGGCATCATTAAGGCTGCATTATGCATGGAGGTCTGAGGTGGGGTGATGGCATCATTCAGGCTGCAGTATGCATTGGGGTCTGAGGTGGGGTGTTGGCATCATTAAGGCTGCATTATGCATGGAGGTCTGAGGTGGGATGATGGCATCTTTCAGGCTGCAGTATGCATTGGGGACTGAGGTGGGGTGATGGCATCATTAAGGCTGCCGTGTGCAGGGGGGTCTGAGGTGGGGTGATGGCATCATTAAGGCTGCCGTGTGCAGGGGGGTCTGAGGTGGGGTGATGGCATCATTAAGGCTGCCGTGTTCCGGGGGGTCTGAGGTGGGGTGATGGCATCTTTCAGGCTGCAGTATGCATTGGGGTCTGAGGTGGGGTGTTGGCATCATTAAGGCTGCATTATGCACGGAGGTCTGAGGTGGGATGATGGCATCTTTCAGGCTGCTGTATGCATTGGGGTCTGAGGTGGGGTGATGTGCATGAGGTTCTGAGGTGGGGTGATGGCATCTTTCAGGCTGCCGTGCGCATGAGTTTCTGAGGTGGGGTGATGGCATCATTCAGGCTGCCGTGTACAGGGGGGTCTGAGGTTGGGTGATGGCATCATTAAGGCTGCAGTATGCATGGAGGTCAGAGGTGGGATGATGGCATCATTCAGGCTGCCGTGTGCTTGGGGGTCAGAGGTGGGGTGATGGCATCATCAAGGCTGCAGTATGCATGGAGGTCAGAGGTGGGATGATGGCATCATTCAGGCTGCCGTGTGCAGGGGGGTCTGAGGTGGGGTGATGGCATCATTAAGGCTGCCGTGTGCAGGGGGGTCTGAGTTGGGGTGATGGCATCATTACGGCTGCCGTGTGCAGGGGGGTCTGAGGTGGGGTGTTGGCATCATTAAGGCTGCATTATGCATGGAGGTCGGAGGTGGGATGATGGCATCTTTCAGGCTGCAGTATGCATTGGGGTCTGAGGTGGGGTGTTGGCATCATTAAGGCTGCATTATGCATGGAGGTCTGAGGTGGGGTGATGGCATCATTAAGGCTGCAGTGTGTAGGGAATCTGCGGTGGGGTGATGGCATCATTAAGGCTGCCGTGTGCATGAGGTTCTGAGGTGGGATGATGGCATCTTTCAGGCTGCAGTATGCATTGGGGTCTGAGGTGGGGTGTTGGCATCATTAAGGCTGCATTATGCATGAAGATCTGAGGTGGGATGATGGCGTCTTTCAGGCTGCTGCATGCAGGGGGGTCTGAGGTGGGGTGATGGCATCATTGAGGCTGCCGTGTGCAGGGGGGTCTGAGGTGGGGTGATGGCATCATTAAGGCTGCATTATGCATGGAGGTCTGAGGTGGGGTGATGGCATCATTCAGGCTGCCGTGTGCAGGGGGGTCTGAGGTGGGGTGATGGCATCATTAAGGCTGCAGTATGCATGGAGGTCAGAGGTGGGATGATGGCATCATTCAGGCTGCCGTGTGCTTGGGAGTCTGAGGTGGGGTGATGGCATCATTAAGGCTGCCGTGTGCAGGGCGGTCTGAGGTGGGGTGATGGCATCATTAAGGCTGCAGTATGCATGGACGTCAGAGGTGGGATAATGGCATCATTCAGGCTGCCATGTGCAGGGGGGTCTGAGGTGGGGTGATGGCATCATTAAGGCTGCCGTGTGCAGGGGGGTCTGAGGTGGGGTGATGGCATCATTAAGGCTGCCGTGTGCAGGGGGGTCTGAGGTGGGGGGATGGCATCATTAAGGCTGCATTATGCATGGAGGTCTGAGGTGGGATGATGGCATCTTTCAGGCTGCAGTATGCATGGAGGTCTGAGGTGGGGTGATGGCATCATTAAGGCTGCAGTGTGCAGGGGGGTCTGTGGTGGGGTGATGGCATCATTAAGGATGCCGTGTGCAGGGGGGTCTGAGGTGGGGTGATGGCATCATTAAGGCTGCATTATGCATGGAGGTCTGAGGTGGGGTGATGGCATCATTCAGGCTGCAGTATGCATTGGGGTCTGAGGTGGGGTGTTGGCATCATTAAGGCTGCATTATGCATGGAGGTCTGAGGTGGGATGATGGCATCTTTCAGGCTGCAGTATGCATTGGGGACTGAGGTGGGGTGATGGCATCATTAAGGCTGCCGTGTGCAGGGGGGTCTGAGGTGGGGTGATGGCATCATTAAGGCTGCCGTGTGCAGGGGGGTCTGAGGTGGGGTGATGGCATCATTAAGGCTGCCGTGTTCCGGGGGGTCTGAGGTGGGGTGATGGCATCTTTCAGGCTGCAGTATGCATTGGGGTCTGAGGTGGGGTGTTGGCATCATTAAGGCTGCATTATGCACGGAGGTCTGAGGTGGGATGATGTCATCTTTCAGGCTGCTGTATGCATTGGGGTCTGAGGTGGGGTGATGTGCATGAGGTTCTGAGGTGGGGTGATGGCATCTTTCAGGCTGCCGTGCGCATGAGTTTCTGAGGTGGGGTGATGGCATCATTCAGGCTGCCGTGTACAGGGGGGTCTGAGGTTGGGTGATGGCATCATTAAGGCTGCAGTATGCATGGAGGTCAGAGGTGGGATGATGGCATCATTCAGGCTGCCGTGTGCTTGGGGGTCAGAGGTGGGGTGATGGCATCATCAAGGCTGCAGTATGCATGGAGGTCAGAGGTGGGATGATGGCATCATTCAGGCTGCCGTGTGCAGGGGGGTCTGAGGTGGGGTGATGGCATCATTAAGGCTGCCGTGTGCAGGGGGGTCTGAGTTGGGGTGATGGCATCATTACGGCTGCCGTGTGCAGGGGGGTCTGAGGTGGGGTGTTGGCATCATTAAGGCTGCATTATGCATGGAGGTCGGAGGTGGGATGATGGCATCTTTCAGGCTGCAGTATGCATTGGGGTCTGAGGTGGGGTGTTGGCATCATTAAGGCTGCATTATGCATGGAGGTCTGAGGTGGGGTGATGGCATCATTAAGGCTGCAGTGTGTAGGGAATCTGCGGTGGGGTGATGGCATCATTAAGGCTGCCGTGTGCATGAGGTTCTGAGGTGGGATGATGGCATCTTTCAGGCTGCAGTATGCATTGGGGTCTGAGGTGGGGTGTTGGCATCATTAAGGCTGCATTATGCATGAAGATCTGAGGTGGGATGATGGCGTCTTTCAGGCTGCTGCATGCAGGGGGGTCTGAGGTGGGGTGATGGCATCATTGAGGCTGCCGTGTGCAGGGGGGTCTGAGGTGGGGTGATGGCATCATTAAGGCTGCATTATGCATGGAGGTCTGAGGTGGGGTGATGGCATCATTCAGGCTGCCGTGTGCAGGGGGGTCTGAGGTGGGGTGATGGCATCATTAAGGCTGCAGTATGCATGGAGGTCAGAGGTGGGATGATGGCATCATTCAGGCTGCCGTGTGCTTGGGAGTCTGAGGTGGGGTGATGGCATCATTAAGGCTGCCGTGTGCAGGGCGGTCTGAGGTGGGGGGATGGCATCATTAAGGCTGCCGTGTGCAGGGGGGTCTGAGGTGGGGTGATGGCATCATTAAGGCTGCCGTGTGCAGGGGGGTCTGAGGTGGGGGGATGGCATCATTAAGGCTGCATTATGCATGGAGGTCTGAGGTGGGATGATGGCATCTTTCAGGCTGCAGTATGCATTGGGGTCTGAGGTGGGGTGTTGGCATCATTAAGGCTGCCGTGTGCAGAGGGGTCTGAGGTGGGGTGATGACATCATTAAGGCTGCCGTGTGAAGGGGGGTCTCAGGTGGGGTGATGGCATCATTACGGCTGCCGTGTGCAGGGGGGTCTGCGGTGGGGTGATGGCATCATTAAGGATGCCGTGTGCATGAGGTTCTGAGGTGGGGTGATGGCATCTTTCAGGTTGCAGTATGCATTGGGGTCTGAGGTGGGGTGTTGGCATCATTAAGGCTGCATTATGCATGGAGGTCTGAGGTGGGATGATGGCATCTTTCAGGCTGCAGTATGCATTGGGGACTGAGGTGTGGTGATGGCATCATTAAGGCTGCCGTGTGCAGGGGGGTCTGAGGTGGGGTGATGGCATCATTAAGGCTGCCGTGTGCAGGGGGGTCTGAGGTGGGGTAATGGCATCTTTCAGGCTGCAGTATGCATTGGGGTCTGAGGTGGGGTGTTGGCATCATTAAGGCTGCATTATGCATGGAGGTCTGAGGTGGGATGATGGCATCTTTCAGGCTGCAGTATGCATTGGGGTCTGAGGTGGGGTGATGGCATCTTTAAGGCTGCCGTGTGCATGAGGTTCTGAGGTGGGGTGATGGCATCTTTCAGGCTGCAGTATGCATTGGGGTCTGAGGTGGGGTGATGGCATCTTTAAGGCTGCCGTGTACAGGGGGGTCTGAGGTGGGGTGATGGCATCATTAAGGCTGCAGTATGCATGGAGGTCAGAGGTGGGATGATGGCATCATTCAGGCTGCCGTGTGCTTGGGGGTCTGAGGTGTGGTGATGGCATCATTAAGGTTGCAGTATGCATGGAGGTCAGAGGTGGGATGATGGCATCATTCAGGCTGCCGTGTGCAGGGGGGTCTGAGGTGGGGTGATGGCATCATTAAGGCTGCCGTGTGCAGGGGGGTCTGAGGTGGGGTGATGGCATCATTACGGCTGCCGTGTGCAGGGGGGTCTGAGGTGGGGGATGTCATCATTAAGGCTGCATTATGCATGGAGGTCTGAGGTGGGATGATGGCATCTTTCAGGCTGCAGTATGCATTGGGGACTGAGGTGGGGTGATGGCATCATTAAGGCTGCCGTGTGCAGAGGGGTCTGAGGTGGGGTGATGGCATCATTAAGGCTGCCGTGTGAAGGGGGGTCTCAGGTGGGGTGATGGCATCATTAAGGCTGCCGTGTGCAGGGGGGTCTGAGGTGGGGTAATGGCATCTTTCAGGCTGCAGTATGCATTGGGGTCTGAGGTGGGGTGTTGGCATCATTAAGGCTGCATTATGCATGGAGGTCTGAGGTGGGATGATGGCATCTTTCAGGCTGCAGTATGCATTGGGGTCTGAGGTGGGGTGATGGCATCTTTAAGGCTGCCGTGTGCATGAGGTTCTGAGGTGGGGTGATGGCATCTTTCAGGCTGCAGTATGCATTGGGGTCTGAGGTGGGGTGATGGCATCTTTAAGGCTGCCGTGTGCATGAGTTTCTGAGGTGGGGTGATGGCATCATTCAGGCTGCCGTGTACAGGGGGGTCTGAGGTGGGGTGATGGCATCATTAAGGCTGCAGTATGCATGGAGGTCAGAGGTGGGATGATGGCATCATTCAGGCTGCCGTGTGCTTGGGGGTCTGAGGTGGGGTGATGGCATCATTAAGGCTGCAGTATGCATGGAGGTCAGAGGTGGGATGATGGCATCATTCAGGCTGCCGTGTGCAGGGGGGTCTGAGGTGGGGTGATGGCATCATTAAGGCTGCCGTGTGCAGGGGGGTCTGAGGTGGGGTGATGGCATCATTACGGCTGCCGTGTGCAGGGGGGTCTGAGGTGGGGGATGGCATCATTAAGGCTGCATTATGCATGGAGGTCTAAGGTGGGATGATGGCATCTTTCAGGCTGCAGTATGCATTGGGGTCTGAGGTGGGGTGTTGGCATCATTAAGGCTGCATTATGCATGGAGGTCTGAGGTGGGGTGATGGCATCATTAAGGCTGCAGTGTGCAGGGGGATCTGCGGTGGGGTGATGGCATCATTAAGGATGCCGTGTGCATGAGGTTCTGAGGTGGGATGATGGCATCTTTCAGGCTGCAGTATGCATTGGGGTCTGAGGTGGGGTGTTGGCATCATTAAGGCTGCATAATGCATGGAGGTCTGAGGTGGGGTGATGGCATCATTCAGGCTGCAGTATGCATTGGGGTCTGAGGTGGGGTGTTGGCATCATTAAGGCTGCATTATGCATGGAGATCTGAGGTGGGATGATGGCGTCTTTCAGGCTGCTGCATGCAGGGGGGTCTGAGGTGGGGTGATGGCATCATTGAGGCTGCCGTGTGCAGGGGGGTCTGAGGTGGGGTGATGGCATCATTAAGGCTGCATTATGCATGGAGGTCTGAGGTGGGGTGATGGCATCATTCAGGCTGCCGTGTGCAGGGGGGTCTGAGGTGGGGTGATGGCATCATTAAGGCTGCAGTATGCATGGAGGTCAGAGGTGGGATGATGGCATCATTCAGGCTGCCGTGTGCTTGGGAGTCTGAGGTGGGGTGATGGCATCATTAAGGCTGCCGTGTGCAGGGCGGTCTGAGGTGGGGGGATGGCATCATTAAGGCTGCCGTGTGCAGGGGGGTCTGAGGTGGGGTGATGGCATCATTAAGGCTGCCGTGTGCAGGGGGGTCTGAGGTGGGGGGATGGCATCATTAAGGCTGCATTATGCATGGAGGTCTGAGGTGGGATGATGGCATCTTTCAGGCTGCAGTATGCATTGGGGTCTGAGGTGGGGTGTTGGCATCATTAAGGCTGCCGTGTGCAGAGGGGTCTGAGGTGGGGTGATGGCAACATTAAGGCTGCCGTGTGAAGGGGGGTCTCAGGTGGGGTGATGGCATCATTACGGCTGCCGTGTGCAGGGGGGTCTGCGGTGGGGTGATGGCATCATTAAGGATGCCATGTGCATGAGGTTCTGAGGTGGGGTGATGGCATCTTTCAGGTTGCAGTATGCATTGGGGTCTGAGGTGGGGTGTTGGCATCATTAAGGCTGCATTATGCATGGAGGTCTGAGGTGGGATGATGGCATCTTTCAGGCTGCAGTATGCATTGGGGACTGAGGTGTGGTGATGGCATCATTAAGGCTGCCGTGTGCAGGGGGGTCTGAGGTGGGGTGATGGCATCATTAAGGCTGCCGTGTGCAGGGGGTTCTGAGGTGGGGTAATGGCATCTTTCAGGCTGCAGTATGCATTGGGGTCTGAGGTGGGGTGTTGGCATCATTAAGGCTGCATTATGCATGGAGGTCTGAGGTGGGATGATGGCATCTTTCAGGCTGCAGTATGCATTGGGGTCTGAGGTGGGGTGATGGCATCTTTAAGGCTGCCGTGTGCATGAGGTTCTGAGGTGGGGTGATGGCATCTTTCAGGCTGCAGTATGCATTGGGGTCTGAGGTGGGGTGATGGCATCTTTAAGGCTGCCGTGTGCATGAGTTTCTGAGGTGGGGTGATGGCATCATTCAGGCTGCCGTGTACAGGGGGGTCTGAGGTGGGGTGATGGCATCATTAAGGCTGCAGTATGCATGGAGGTCAGAGGTGGGATGATGGCATCATTCAGGCTGCCGTGTGCTTGGGGGTCTGAGGTGGGGTGATGGCATCATTAAGGCTGCAGTATGCATGGAGGTCAGAGGTGGGATGATGGCATCATTCAGGCTGCCGTGTGCAGGGGGGTCTGAGGTGGGGTGATGGCATCATTAAGGCTGCCGTGTGCAGGGGGGTCTGAGGTGGGGTGATGGCATCATTACGGCTGCCGTGTGCAGGGGGGTCTGAGGTGGGGGATGTCATCATTAAGGCTGCATTATGCATGGAGGTCTGAGGTGGGATGATGGCATCTTTCAGGCTGCAGTATGCATTGGGGACTGAGGTGGGGTGATGGCATCATTAAGGCTGCCGTGTGCAGAGGGGTCTGAGGTGGGGTGATGGCATCATTAAGGCTGCCGTGTGAAGGGGGGTCTCAGGTGGGGTGATGGCATCATTAAGGCTGCCGTGTGCAGGGGGGTCTGAGGTGGGGTAATGGCATCTTTCAGGCTGCAGTATGCATTGGGGTCTGAGGTGGGGTGTTGGCATCATTAAGGCTGCATTATGCATGGAGGTCTGAGGTGGGATGATGGCATCTTTCAGGCTGCAGTATGCATTGGGGTCTGAGGTGGGGTGATGGCATCTTTACGGCTGCCGTGTGCATGAGGTTCTGAGGTGGGGTGATGGCATCTTTCAGGCTGCAGTATGCATTGGGGTCTGAGGTGGGGTGATGGCATCTTTAAGGCTGCCGTGTGCATGAGTTTCTGAGGTGGGGTGATGGCATCATTCAGGCTGCCGTGTACAGGGGGGTCTGAGGTGGGGTGATGGCATCATTAAGGCTGCAGTATGCATGGAGGTCTGAGGTGGGATGATGGCATCATTCAGGCTGCCGTGTGCAGGGGGGTCTGAGGTGGGGTGATGGCATCATTAAGGCTGCAGTATACATGGAGGTCAGAGGTGGGATGATGGCATCATTCAGGCTGCCGTGTGCAGGGGGGTCTGAGGTGGGGTGATGGCATCATTAAGGCTGCCGTGTGCAGGGGGGTCTGAGGTGGGGTGATGGCATCATTACGGCTGCCGTGTGCAGGGGGGTCTGAGGTGGGGGATGGCATCATTAAGGCTGCATTATGCATGGAGGTCTAAGGTGGGATGATGGCATCTTTCAGGCTGCAGTATGCATTGGGGTCTGAGGTGGGGTGTTGGCATCATTAAGGCTGCATTATGCATGGAGGTCTGAGGTGGGGTGATGGCATCATTAAGGCTGCAGTGTGCAGGGGGATCTGCGGTGGGGTGATGGCATCATTAAGGATGCCGTGTGCATGAGGTTCTGAGGTGGGATGATGGCATCTTTCAGGCTGCAGTATGCATTGGGGTCTGAGGTGGGGTGTTGGCATCATTAAGGCTGCATAATGCATGGAGGTCTGAGGTGGGGTGATGGCATCATTCAGGCTGCAGTATGCATTGGGGTCTGAGGTGGGGTGTTGGCATCATTAAGGCTGCATTATGCATGGAGATCTGAGGTGGGATGATGGCATCATTCAGGCTGCCGTGTGCAGGGGGGTCTGAGGTGGGGTGATGGCATCATTAAGGCTGCCGTGTGCAGGGGGGTCTGAGGTGGGGTGATGGCATCATTACGGCTGCCGTGTGCAGGGGGGTCTGAGGTGGGGGATGGCATCATTAAGGCTGCATTATGCATGGAGGTCTGAGGTGGGATGATGGCATCTTTCAGGCTGCAGTATGCATTGGGGTTTGAGGTGGGGTGTTGGCATCATTAAGGCTCATTATGCATGGAGGTCTGAGGTGGGGTGATGGCATCATTAAGGCTGCAGTGTGTAGGGGGTCTGCGGTGGGGTGATGGCATCATTAAGGATGCCGTGTGCATGAGGTTCTGAGGTGGGATGATGGCATCTTTCAGGCTGCAGTATGCATTGGGGTCTGAGGTGGGGTGTTGGCATCATTAAGGCTGCATTATGCATGGAGGTCTGAGGTGGGGTGATGGCATCATTCAGGCTGCAGTATGCATTGGGGTCTGAGGTGGGGTGTTGGCATCATTAAGGCTGCATTATGCATGGAGATCTGAGGTGGGATGATGGCATCTTTCAGGCTGCTGTATGCAGGGGGGTCTGAGGTGGGGTGATGGCATCATTGAGGCTGCCGTGTGCAGGGGGGTCTGAGGTGGGGTGATGGCATCATTAAGGCTGCCGTGTGCAGGGGGGTCTGAGGTGGGGTGATGGCATCATTAAGGCTGCAGTATGCATGGAGGTCAGAGGTGGGATGATGGCATCATTCAGGCTGCCGTGTGCTTGGAGGTCTGAGGTGGGGTGATGGCATCATTAAGGCTGCCGTGTGCAGGGCGGTCTGAGGTGGGGGGATGGCATCATTAAGGCTGCCGTGTGCAGGGGGGTCTGAGGTGGGGTGATGGCATCATTAAGGCTGCCGTGTGCAGGGGGGTCTGAGGTGGGGGATGGCATCATTAAGGCTGCATTATGCATGGAGGTCTGAGGTGGGATGATGGCATCTTTCAGGCTGCAGTATGCATTGGGGTCTGAGGTGGGGTGTTGGCATCATTAAGGCTGCATCATGCATGGAGGTCTGAGGTGGGGTGATGGCATCATTAAGGCTGCAGTGTGCAGGGGGGGCTGCAGTGGGGTGATGGCATCATTAAGGTTGCCGTGTGCATGAGGTTCTGAGGTGGGATGATGGCATCTTTCAGGCTGCAGTATGCATTGGGGACTGAGGTGGGGTGATGGCATCATTAAGGCTGCCGTGTGCAGGGGGTCTGAGGTGGGGTGATGGCATCATTAAGGCTGCCGTGTGCAGGGGGGTCTCAGGTGGGGTGATGGCATCATTAAGGCTGCCGTGTGCAGGGGGGTCTGAGGTGGGGTGATGGCATCTTTCAGGCTGCAGTATGCATTGGGGTCTGAGGTGGGGTGTTGGCATCATTAAGGCTGCATTATGCATGGAGGTCTGAGGTGGGATGATGGCATCTTTCAGGCTGCAGTATGCATTGGGGACTGAGGTGGGGTGATGGCATCATTAAGGCTGCCGTGTGCAGGGGGTCTGAGGTGGGGTGATGGCATCATTAAGGCTGCCGTGTGCAGGGGGGTCTCAGGTGGGGTGATGGCATCATTAAGGCTGCCGTGTGCAGGGGGGTCTGAGGTGGGGTGATGGCATCTTTCAGGCTGCAGTATGCATTGGGGTCTGAGGTGGGGTGTTGGCATCATTAAGGCTGCTGTGTGCAGGGGGGTCTGCGGTGGGGTGATGGCATCATTAAGGATGCCGTGTGCATGAGGTTCTGAGGTGGGGTGATGGCATCTTTCAGGCTGCAGTATGCATTGGGGTCTGAGGTGGGGTGATGGCATCTTTAAGGCTGCCGTGTGCATGAGTTTCTGAGGTGGGGTGATGGCATCATTCAGGCTGCCGTGTACAGGGGGGTCTGAGGTGGGGTGATGGCATCATTAAGGCTGCAGTATGCATGGAGGTCAGAGGTGGGATGATGGCATCATTCAGGCTGCCGTGTGCTTGGGGGTCTGAGGTGGGGTGATGGCATCATTAAGGCTGCAGTATGCATGGAGGTCAGAGGTGGGATGATGGCATCATTCAGGCTGCCGTGTGCAGGGGGTCTGAGGTGGGGTGATGGCATCATTAAGGCTGCCGTGTGCAGGGGGGTCTGAGGTGGGGTGATGACATCATTACGGCTGCCGTGTGCAGGGGGGTCTGAGGTGGGGGATGGCATCATTAAGGCTGCATTATGCATGGAGGTCTGAGGTGGGATGATGGCATCTTTCAGGCTGCAGTATGCATTGGGGTCTGAGGTGGGGTGTTGGCATCATTAAGGCTGCATTATGCATGGAGG
Source organism: Ambystoma mexicanum (assembly GCF_040938575.1). Classification (NCBI taxonomy): domain Eukaryota; kingdom Metazoa; phylum Chordata; class Amphibia; order Caudata; family Ambystomatidae; genus Ambystoma; species Ambystoma mexicanum. The sequence continues at coordinate 1,335,350,208 of NC_090933.1, read as the reverse complement.
TCTGAGGTGGGGTGATGGCATCATTAAGGCTGCAGTGTGCAGGGGGATCTGCGGTGGGGTGATGGCATCATTAAGGATGCCGTGTGCATGAGGTTCTGAGGTGGGATGATGGCATCTTTCAGGCTGCAGTATGCATTGGGGTCTGAGGTGGGGTGTTGGCATCATTAAGGCTGCATAATGCATGGAGGTCTGAGGTGGGGTGATGGCATCATTCAGGCTGCAGTATGCATTGGGGTCTGAGGTGGGGTGATGGCATCATTAAGGCTGCAGTATGCATGGAGGTCAGAGGTGGGATGATGGCATCATTCAGGCTGCCGTGTGCTTGGAGGTCTGAGGTGGGGTGATGGCATCATTAAGGCTGCCGTGTGCAGGGCGGTCTGAGGTGGGGGGATGGCATCATTAAGGCTGCCGTGTGCAGGGGGGTCTGAGGTGGGGTGATGGCATCATTAAGGCTGCCGTGTGCAGGGGGGTCTGAGGTGGGGGATGGCATCATTAAGGCTGCATTATGCATGGAGGTCTGAGGTGGGATGATGGCATCTTTCAGGCTGCAGTATGCATTGGGGTCTGAGGTGGGGTGTTGGCATCATTAAGGCTGCATCATGCATGGAGGTCTGAGGTGGGGTGATGGCATCATTAAGGCTGCAGTGTGCAGGGGGGGCTGCAGTGGGGTGATGGCATCATTAAGGTTGCCGTGTGCATGAGGTTCTGAGGTGGGATGATGGCATCTTTCAGGCTGCAGTATGCATTGGGGACTGAGGTGGGGTGATGGCATCATTAAGGCTGCCGTGTGCAGGGGGTCTGAGGTGGGGTGATGGCATCATTAAGGCTGCCGTGTGCAGGGGGGTCTCAGGTGGGGTGATGGCATCATTAAGGCTGCCGTGTGCAGGGGGGTCTGAGGTGGGGTGATGGCATCTTTCAGGCTGCAGTATGCATTGGGGTCTGAGGTGGGGTGTTGGCATCATTAAGGCTGCATTATGCATGGAGGTCTGAGGTGGGATGATGGCATCTTTCAGGCTGCAGTATGCATTGGGGACTGAGGTGGGGTGATGGCATCATTAAGGCTGCCGTGTGCAGGGGGTCTGAGGTGGGGTGATGGCATCATTAAGGCTGCCGTGTGCAGGGGGGTCTCAGGTGGGGTGATGGCATCATTAAGGCTGCCGTGTGCAGGGGGGTCTGAGGTGGGGTGATGGCATCTTTCAGGCTGCAGTATGCATTGGGGTCTGAGGTGGGGTGTTGGCATCATTAAGGCTGCTGTGTGCAGGGGGGTCTGCGGTGGGGTGATGGCATCATTAAGGATGCCGTGTGCATGAGGTTCTGAGGTGGGGTGATGGCATCTTTCAGGCTGCAGTATGCATTGGGGTCTGAGGTGGGGTGATGGCATCTTTAAGGCTGCCGTGTGCATGAGTTTCTGAGGTGGGGTGATGGCATCATTCAGGCTGCCGTGTACAGGGGGGTCTGAGGTGGGGTGATGGCATCATTAAGGCTGCAGTATGCATGGAGGTCAGAGGTGGGATGATGGCATCATTCAGGCTGCCGTGTGCTTGGGGGTCTGAGGTGGGGTGATGGCATCATTAAGGCTGCAGTATGCATGGAGGTCAGAGGTGGGATGATGGCATCATTCAGGCTGCCGTGTGCAGGGGGTCTGAGGTGGGGTGATGGCATCATTAAGGCTGCCGTGTGCAGGGGGGTCTGAGGTGGGGTGATGACATCATTACGGCTGCCGTGTGCAGGGGGGTCTGAGGTGGGGGATGGCATCATTAAGGCTGCATTATGCATGGAGGTCTGAGGTGGGATGATGGCATCTTTCAGGCTGCAGTATGCATTGGGGTCTGAGGTGGGGTGTTGGCATCATTAAGGCTGCCGTGTGCAGAGGGGTCTGAGGTGGGGTGATGGCCTCATTAAGGCTGCCGTGTAAAGGGGGGTCTCAGGTGGGGTGATGGCATCATTAAGGCTGCCGTGTGCAGGGGGGTCTGAGGTGGGGTAATGGCATCATTCAGGCTGCAGTATGCATTGGGGTCTGAGGTGGGGTGTTGGCATCATTAAGGCTGCCGTGTGCAGAGGGGTCTGAGGTGGGGTGATGGCCTCATTAAGGCTGCCGTGTGAAGGGGGGTCTCAGGTGGGGTGATGGCATCATTAAGGCTGCCGTGTGCAGGGGGGTCTGAGGTGGGGTAATGGCATCATTCAGGTTGCAGTATGCATTGGGGTCTGAGGTGGGGTGTTGGCATCATTAAGGCTGCGGTGTGCAGAGGGGTCTGAGGTGGGGTGATGGCCTCATTAAGGCTGCCGTGTGAAGGGGGGTCTCAGGTGGGGTGATGGCATCATTAAGGCTGCCGTGTGCAGGGGGGTCTGAGGTGGGGTAATGGCATCATTCAGGCTGCAGTATGCATTGGGGTCAGAGGTGGGATGATGGCATCATTCAGGCTGCCGTGTACAGGGGGTCTGAGGTGGGGTGATGGTATCATTCAGGCTGCTGTGTGCTTTGGGGGTCTGAGGTGGGATGATGGCATCACTAAGGCTGCCGTGTGCATGAGGTTCTGAGGTGGTGTGATGGCAACATTCAGGGTGCAGTATGCATTGGGGTCTGAGGTGGGGTGTTGGCATCATTACGGCTGCAGTATACATGGGGGTCTGAGGTTGGGGGATTTAAAGGGGAGTAGGTTAGTTGAGGGAGGAGGAGGGGCAGGTGGGGTCGTTGTGGAGGAGTCCTCCTTTCTGCGGTTGATTGGTAGACTGACCTAGAAGTATTTTAGGGTGGGGGAGGTCTTTTACTGTTAGTATTATTTGGGATGGCTGGATTTTTGCTGTGTTGAGTTCTATTTTTATGCGGATTGGTTGTGATGGTAGTTGGGGTGTTCTTCAGGGATTCAGTCAGTCGTTAACGGTTGGGGTTAGGAGTAGGGTTTGAGCTACCTGTCCTGGAAAATGGCGGGCTCAATCACACATTTGCTGGTAGCACGATAATACAAAGTGGCACTCTGTGGACGGGCACGACTCACCAGGCCATAATGTCCATTTCCTTCTGTTTTGGGACATATTAGCCTGTAGAAAGGTTACACATGCCTTGCATTGGAAAAATAAGACTGTGTTTCAATTGGGCCCTGCTTTGTAACTCTGACTGCCTTATTCTGGGGAGTTGTGGGGATGATCAAGGGGGCTTGCAACCTCCCTGGCTAGCTGGGTCTTGGGAGTGTCCCCTGGTCACCCTCACTTATCCCCTGCCACTAGGCTGGGGAACATCCTACCCCTCATTAAAGTGAACTAGTGGCCCTTTAGGGGCCTTCTCATAATGTCAACGGCCCGTTGTGGAGCATTGCTCGCCCCACCCACACTGTAAAACACTGATTCAACAAAGCACAGGCCCAAAACTCCCGAGACTGTTATTGCAACTATCAAACATCAAAACCTCTTACTGCATTCACACTGACCAATCGGGCTCTGGTACAGCGTTTGCACACCTGCACCGAACTGCACAAACCAAAACCCAAAGTTGCGGACTGGCTGCATAATACTGCGATTCTGCCTCCACGCGTATCGCTACAGACATGCAGGCCCTAAAGCTCAAACTGACCTTGGGTGAGGACCCACCCACACGTAAGGGGCGGTGTTGGCCATTGGAGAAGGTCATGGTTGGAGTTTGGAGCAGGTTGGCAATCTGGAAGGCAGTAGATGGAGGAGGGAGAGGACAGCAGGCAGTGATTGGCGAGACTTCCAGAGGTGGCACGTGGGATACATAAGGAGGGAACCCCTAAGGCCGGTGAGCTGGTACTAGTGAGGGCAGGAAGAGTGCATCCATAGATCAACGTGCAGGGAAGCAGAAGTGAGACCCCAATTTGATGGGTTAAATCCTCCGCTGGGAGTAGAAACAAGCATGTGGCTTGGCATTGAGGGGGGTCAGGAACAGGACAGGAGTGGAGCGCTGGGAGTAGAAACAAGCATGTGGCGTGGCATTGAGGGGGGTCAGGAACAGGACAGGAGTAGAGCGCTGGGAGTAGAAACAATCATGTGGCTTGATATTGGTGAGGGGTCAGGACCAGGACAGGAGTAGAGCGCTGGGAGTAGAAACAAGCATGTGTCTTGGCACTGAGGGGGGTCAGGAACAGGACAGGAGTGGAGCGCTGGGAGTAGAAACAAGCATGTGGCTTGATATTGGTGAGGGGTCAGGACCAGGACAGGAGTGGAGCGCTGGGAGTAGAAACAAGCATGTGGCTTGGCACTGAGGGGGGTCAGGAACAGGACAGGAGTGGAGCGCTGGGAGTAGAAACAAGCATGTGGCTTGGCACTGAGGGGGGTCAGGAACAGGACAGGAGTGGAGCGCTGGGAGTAGAAACAAGCATGTGGCTTGTTATTGAGGGGGGTCAGGAACAGGACAGGAGTAAAGCGCTGGGAGTAGAAACAAGCATGTGGCTTGGTATTTAGGGGGGGGGTCAGGACCAGGACAGGAGTGGACCGCTGGGAGTAGAAACAAGCATGTGGCTTGGCACTGAGGGGGGTCAGGAACAGGACAGGAGTAAAGCGCTGGGAGTAGAAACAAGCATGTGGCTTGGCATTGAGGGGGGTCAGGAACAGGACAGGAGTAGAGCGCTGGGAGTAGAAACGAGCATGTGGCTTGGCATTGAGGGGGGTCAGGAACAGGACAGGAGTAGAGCGCTGGGAGTAGAAACGAGCATGTGGCTTGGCATTGAGGGGGGTCAGGAACAGGACAGGAGTAGAGCGCTGGGAGTAGAAACAATCATGTGGCTTGGTATTGGTGAGGGGTCAGGACCAGGACAGGAGTAGAGCGCTGGGAGTAGAAACAAGCATGTGTCTTGGTATTGAGGAGTGGTCAGGACCAGGACAGGAGTAGAGCGCCGGGAGTGGACACAAGCATGTGGCTTGGTATTTAGGGGTGGTCAGGACCAGGACAGGAGTAGAGCGCTGGGAGTAGAAACAAGCATGTGGCTTGGCATTGAGGGGGGTCAGGAACAGGACAGGAGTAGAGCGCTGGGAGTAGAAACAATCATGTGGCTTGATATTGGTGAGGGGTCAGGACCAGGACAGGAGTAGAGCGCTGGGAGTAGAAACAAGCATGTGTCTTGGTATTGAGGAGTGGTCAGGACCAGGACAGGAGTAGAGCGCCGGGAGTGGAAACAAGCATGTGGCTTGGTATTTAGGGGTGGTCAGGACCAGGACAGGAGTAGAGCGCTGGGAGTAGAAACGAGCATGTGGCTTGGTATTGAGGGGTGGTCAGGACCAGGACAGAAGTGTAGCGCTGGGAGTAGAAACAAGCATGTGGCTTGGTATTGAGGGGAGTCAGGACCAGGACAGGAGTAGAGCACTGGGAGTAGAAACGAGTATGTGGCTTGACATTGAGGGGGGTGTCGGGACAGGAGTAGACCGCATGGACTAGAAACGAGCATGTGGCTAGACATTGAGGGGGGTTTCAGGACCAGGACAGGAGTAGAGCGCTGGGAGTAGAAACGGGCATGTGGCTAGACATTGAGGGGGGTGTCAGGACCAGGACAGGAGTAGAACGCTGGGAGTAGAAACGAGCATGTGGCTTGACATTGAGGGGGGTGTCAGGACCAGGACAGGAGTAGAGCGCTGGGAGTAGAAACGAGCATGTGGCTAGACATTGAGGGGGGTGACAGGACCAGGACAGGAGTAGAGCGCTGGGAGTAGAAACGAGCATGTGGCTTGACATTGAGGGGGGAGTCAGGACCAGGACAGGAGTAGAGCACTGGGAGTAGAAACGAGTATGTGGCTTGACATTGAGGGGGGTGTCGGGACAGGAGTAGACCGCTGGGACTAGAAACAAGCATGTGGCTAGACATTGAGGGGGGTGTCAGGACAGGAGTAGAGTGCTGGGAGTAGAAACGAGCATGTGGCTAGACATTGAGGGGGTGTCAGGAACAGGACAGGAGTAGAGCGCTGGGAGTAGAAACAATCATGTGGCTTGATATTGGTGAGGGGTCAGGACCAGGACAGGAGTAGAGCGCTGGGAGTAGAAACAAGCATGTGTCTTGGTATTGAGGAGTGGTCAGGACCAGGACAGGAGTAGAGCGCCGGGAGTGGAAACAAGCATGTGGCTTGGTATTTAGGGGTGGTCAGGACCAGGACAGGAGTAGAGCGCTGGGAGTAGAAACGAGCATGTGGCTTGGTATTGAGGGGTGGTCAGGACCAGGACAGAAGTGTAGCGCTGGGAGTAGAAACAAGCATGTGGCTTGGTATTGAGGGGAGTCAGGACCAGGACAGGAGTAGAGCACTGGGAGTAGAAACGAGTATGTGGCTTGACATTGAGGGGGGTGTCGGGACAGGAGTAGACCGCATGGACTAGAAACGAGCATGTGGCTAGACATTGAGGGGGGTTTCAGGACCAGGACAGGAGTAGAGCGCTGGGAGTAGAAACGGGCATGTGGCTAGACATTGAGGGGGGTGTCAGGACCAGGACAGGAGTAGAACGCTGGGAGTAGAAACGAGCATGTGGCTTGACATTGAGCGGGGTGTCAGGACCAGGACAGGAGTAGAGCGCTGGGAGTAGAAACGAGCATGTGGCTAGACATTGAGGGGGGTGTCAGGACCAGGACAGGAGTAGAGCGCTGGGAGTAGAAACGAGCATGTGGCTTGACATTGAGGGGGGAGTCAGGACCAGGACAGGAGTAGAGCACTGGGAGTAGAAACGAGTATGTGGCTTGACATTGAGGGGGGTGTCGGGACAGGAGTAGACCGCTGGGACTAGAAACAAGCATGTGGCTAGACATTGAGGGGGGTGTCAGGACAGGAGTAGAGTGCTGGGAGTAGAAACGAGCATGTGGCTAGACATTGAGGGGGTGTCAGGACCAGGACAGGAGTAGAGCGCTGGAACTAGAAACGAGCATGTGGCTAGACATTGAGGGGGGTGCCAGGACCAGGACAGGAGTAGACCGCTGGGACTAGAAACGAGCATGTGGCTAGACATTGAGGGGGGTGCCAGGACCAGGACAGGAGTAGACCGCTGGGACTAGAAACGAGCATGTGGCTTGGCATTGAGGGGGGTCAGGAACAGGACAGGAGTAGAGCGCTGGGAGTAGAAACAATCATGTGGCTTGATATTGGTGAGGGGTCAGGACCAGGACAGGAGTAGAGCGCTGGGAGTAGAAACAAGCATGTGTCTTGGTATTGAGGAGTGGTCAGGACCAGGACAGGAGTAGAGCGCCGGGAGTGGAAACAAGCATGTGGCTTGGTATTTAGGGGTGGTCAGGACCAGGACAGGAGTAGAGCGCTGGGAGTAGAAACGAGCATGTGGCTTGGTATTGAGGGGTGGTCAGGACCAGGACAGAAGTAGAGCGCTGGGAGTAGAAACAAGCATGTGGCTTGGTATTGAGGGGAGTCAGGACCAGGACAGGAGTAGAGCACTGGGAGTAGAAACGAGTATGTGGCTTGACATTGAGGGGGGTGTCGGGACAGGAGTAGACCGCATGGACTAGAAACGAGCATGTGGCTAGACATTGAGGGGGGTGTCAGGACCAGAACAGGAGTAGAGCGCTGGGAGTAGAAACGGGCATGTGGCTAGACATTGAGGGGGGTGTCAGGACCAGGACAGGAGTAGAACGCTGGGAGTAGAAACGAGCATGTGGCTTGACATTGAGGGAGGTGTCAGGACCAGGACAGGAGTAGAGCGCTGGGAGTAGAAACGAGCATGTGGCTAGACATTGAGGGGGGTGTCAGGACCAGGACAGGAGTAGACCGCTGGGAGTAGAAACGAGCATGTGGCTTGACATTGAGGGGGGAGTCAGGACCAGGACAGGAGTAGAGCACTGGTAGTAGAAACGAGCATGTGGCTTGACATTGAGGGGGGTGTCAGGACAGGAGTAGACCGCTGGTACTAGAAACGAGCATGTGGCTAGACATTGAGGGGGGTGTCAGGACAGGAGTAGAGTGCTGGGAGTAGAAACAAGCATGTGGCTAGACATTGAGGGGGTGTCAGGACCAGGACAGGAGTAGAGCGCTGGAACTAGAAACAAGCATGTGGCTAGACATTGAGGGTGGTGCCAGGAACAGGACAGGAGTAGACCGCTGGGACTAGAAACGAGCATGTGGCTAGACATTGAGGGGGGTGTCAGGACCAGGACAGGAGTAGAGCGCTGGGAGTAGAAACGAGCATGTGGCTAGACATTGAGGGGGGTGTCAGGACCAGGACAGGAGTAGAGCGATGGGAGTAGAAACGAGCATGTGGCTAGACATTGAGGGGAGTGTCAGGACCAGGACAGGAGTAGAGTGCTGGGAGTAGAAACGAGCATGTGGCTAGACATTGGGGGAGTGTCAGGACCAGGACAGGAGAAGAGCGCTGGGAGTAGAAACGAGCATGTGGCTAGACATTAAGGGGGGGGCCAGGACCAGGACAGGAGTAGACCGCTGGGACTAGAAACGAGCATGTGACTAGACATTGAGAGGGGTGCCAGGACCAGGACAGGAGTAGAGCGCTGGGAGTAGGAACGAGCATGTGGCTAGACATTGAGGGGGGTGTCAGGACCAGGACAGGAGTAGAGCGCTGGGAGTAGAAACGAGCATGTGGCTAGACATTGAGGGGAGTGTCAGGACAGGAGTAGAGCGCTGGGAGTAGAAACGAGCATGTGGCTAGACGTTGAGGGGGGTGTCAGGACCAGGACAGGAGTAGAGCGCTGGGAGTAGAAACAAGCATGTGGTAAGACGTTGAGGGGGGTGCCAGGACCAGGACAGGAGTAGAGCGCTGCTCCACAGGATAGAAATCCGAACCCAAGCCAGGAAAGCTGATGGAGGCCACTTAAACTCTTCTATGGAGACTGTGAAGTTGAGAGTAACCTATGAGGGCGGGGTTACAGTATGTGGCACAGGTTGTTGGGGTCTGCACGGCAGCTCAGAGTGGCGTCTACCCTGCCTTCGCGAGGGTGATGGGAGCGTGAACTCTAGAAGGAAACACTTGACTTTTAGACCTTTAGCAACAAACTGTTCTGACATTTTTGTGATTTATTTGTCTGTTCTTGGGGCTGTGGCTGGACCCTTGTGGACCCACTCGGCTCATTGGCAGAGCAAATAAGCTTGGTTCAAGCAGGACTTCTCTTGAACAACAAGCCGCAGAGCTCCAGGATCACTGGTGGCCACGCACTGAGGTGGAATACTGGACAATAGACTGGAGGCGGGATCCCGGAGGTGAACCTTAGAGGAATTGGGATTGGACACTATGGAGAGGGTAACCTTACCATGGTTGTAAAGATACAAGAAAGAGTAAAGGGGGTTCATGAGGGATGCAGGGGGGTGTTAAATGTTATGCTGTTGGCGCTGTGTATGTTCTTAAAAACCAGTCCCATCTTTTAGATATAGAAGCAGACCTCTCCGTCATGACTTAGCGTTTGCAGAGGGGATACGCTTGTTAAGCTGACTCTATTCGCGTCTTAAAACTTCCAGATCCATATCCTAGCACAGGGGCCGTCTCTGCAGGATCCGTGGCTGAGCCCCAATTGCTACCGCCAGACGCCCCCGCCGTTTAGGCTCCCAGGAGGCGCTGTCCAGACTGGGCGAAGCCCCTTCCGGTTTAGCAATGGCTCATTCGGAGTCTTTCTCTTCTCATTGGTCGCCACAACACCGCACTGTCGTCCTGCGACACCGACGTCCAGGCTCTGCCGTAGCTGTAGGGTGGGTGGGTGGGAAAACGAAATCCTCTCCTGGTTGACGGGCGCCCGGCTGCTGGAAGAGCTGCAAGTGCTCCTGTGCCGGGCGCCCGCTGCCTATGAAGCCCTTGCCCCTCCCCTTTCCATTGTTGCCCCTCGCGGGCTTCCTGTTGCGCTTGGCGCTCTTCTGAAACTTCTTGCCGCCCTCTCCCCTGCCCCCGAGGGGGGAGGGGGGACGAGAGAGCGGAAGGAGGAAAGGCCCCTGCCCCGGTTATCGGGGTGCCTCCTCCATTTTCTTGCTGTATTTCCGTCGTCACCTTCATAACCTGGGCATTTGTCCATTAGTTAGGCCATGTGTATCACCCATTTCTCATTCTTGCCAGCCCCTTTCCTGTCCCCTCTAGTAAGGTGCTGAATGAGACATTTTCTTTTGGTTTGGCGTAACAAGGCCGCAGATTTATTTTCACATAAATACAACCACAGCAAACAGATCTTGAAAATAGTTCCAAAGATGTAGCGACTGCTCCTTGTCCTGTTTCCCCCTTTTATCCATGTCCATTGCAGGCCCAACTCCCCCAAGACCTTCGAGTCTGAGAACCGCCTGCCCCTGCAGGTATTTGCGGACTGGGGGAGCGCCGTTTGTTGGGGGGAAGCTGAGCCCCAATTGCTACCGCCAGACGCCCCCGCCGTTTAGGCTCCCAGGAGGCGCTGTCCAGACTGGGCGAAGCCCCTTCCGGTTTAGCAATGGCTCATTCGGAGTCTTTCTCTTCTCATTGGTCGCCACAACACCGCCACGCCAAAGGTGGGTTACCGCCCACCGTGGCTCCCCCCTTTTCCTATTTTGTAGTTCTAGCAGATCTGAGTACACCTTGCTGCCCAGTGCAACTCCGTCTATCCTCCTTTGACCAGGGATTTCACCTTTGCCGGTTGTGTCTGCTCTAGGGATACCTCCGTCCCCACCATCTTTTCCGTCATACCTTGACCTGCTCTCGCACAACCGGCTCCTGGTTCGACCACCGCTTTGAAGCCAACTGCCTCACCTTTCTTCCAACCATCCCTTGGTAGCCCCAACTCTCTCAACCCTCCAGACTTGCTATCCCCCTGCCCCTGCAGGCGTTTCTGGGCTGAGAGAGCGCCCTTTGTTCGAAGAAGCGGAGCCCTCGTTGCCACCACCAGACGCCCCTGCCGTTTTAGGCTCCCAAGGGGCGTTGGCCCGACTCCGTTCCTTACATAGTCCAACCGTCTCCTTCTTAGACACCACTCTCCCAACCCTCCATGCCTGATACCCACCTGCCCCTGCAGGTGTTTCGGACTGGGAGCGCAATTTGCTCGAGGAAGAGGAGCCCTCGCTGCCCCCACCAGACGCCCCTGCCGTTTTAGGCTCCCAAGAGGTGCCGGCCCGACTCCGTTCCTTGCCCAACCATCTCCTTCGTAGACACAACTCTCTCAACCCTCCGTTCCTGATACCACCCTGCCCCCGCAGGTGTTTTCTGGGCTAAGAGAGCGCCATTTGTTCGAGGAAGCGGAGCCCTCGTTGCCACCACCAGACGCCCCTGCCGTTTCAGGCTCCCAAGGGGCGCTAGTCTGACTCTGTTCCTTGCCTTGTCCAACCATCTCCTTCGTAAACACGACTCTCTCAACCCTCCGTGTCTGATACCCCTGCCCTTGCAGGTGTTTTTGTGCTGAGAGAACGCCATTTGTTCGAGGAAGCAGAGCCCACGTTGCCACACCAGACGCCCCTGCCGTTTAAGCTCCCAAGAGGCGCTGGTCCGACTCCCGAGTAGTGGAGTCTATACCTGAGTCTACTGTACATACTGACTTGTATTCTGGATCGAAACTTATTCCCCCTTTTGCCTCCTAATCCTGGTGTTATATTGTTTCAACTTAACTGACCGCCCTTACACAAGCCCCAATAAATTGCGCTGTGTATTAGTCTCCTTCGTGGCCACCTCTGCAGCCCAATAGATAGCCTGAGCCATCTCCCCCGCATCAGTGTCCTTGCAACTACCCGGCCATGCCGTGTTAAGGGACCCCCCCCATGCCCCAAACCTGGACAAACTACCTTGTAGGGTATGCCCTCTTGTGCCTCCACCTCGGTGTATCAGCCACTGACCTGAGTGACCCAGCCACCTTCACCCCCTGGCCAATTTAGATATGTGTCCCATACCGTGAACCTTAGAATCTGGCCAGATATGGCTGCCTACCGGGGTATCCATCTACCTCCGTACCCTTATTGTCTCCCCGGCCTATTCCCCCCTCCTTTCCCAACCTGCTTTATCATTTGGAGCATTGGCATGAGGATCAGTTCTCTATAACGCACTTAATACCCGAAGGTTTCCAAGCGCTGACATGGGATCGAACTAGTGTTGCTCTGTGTCTTCTTGCCTCCAAGGCGAGATTGCTCCCCCTGAGCTATCCTCCGGGGAGCAGCACCTCCTCTCTTAGCTATCGCTCCTATGCTCTATTTACTCAAACTAAACCCAGGCCTTATTTCCATTCAGTGCCTTAACCATACTAAGCACAAATGCCCCCATGAGCCCCCCCTGCTGACTCCGGGCCCTGACCAACTGCCCTCTTGCATCCGTCCAGCCAATCCCAATGGAGCCAATGTGAGAGACCCGGTCCCCTCAACCACACCAGCGAGCACTGAGCCTATACCATACTGTGCATAGCCAATTGACCCTAAGCGAACCCTCATACGTGAAAAGCTCGCCATTTTACGTCCCAAATGCACATGACACCTGCCTATACCGATGTAAGTAGTGAACTGGCCAGTTATATTACAACAGCAATATCTTTGGTGATCCCATGAACTACTGACACCTGTGAGGAGGGGCCACCCCTTCACGCAACCCTGCGCCTTTAAAAAACACTTGCGTACTGGTTCGTTACCACTGCCCTGTCATAACCTAAGGGGGGGAGGCGACACGCCTGCCAGTACTACCCTAGCTTGCTGCTGCTACAGATCGAATAGTAAAATACCTCATCGTTACCTTAAACTAAATCCCTGGAGCAGCAAAGTTGCCCCTGAAACGACTTGTGTATAGGCCTGTTACCGTCGCCCTATCCTAACCCAAGGTGGAGCATAAAGTTGAGCAACACTGCCCCTTCATACCTGCACCTGGAATGTGAATTCCCCCGCACTTTGCTATTACATCCCTGTTCAACTTCCTGGCCCACATTCTGTGCCCATGTCGCACCATTATGCAACTCAGTCCTGCCATCTAGCCTCGTGGTGCTTCCTGGTTGCTGGCTTGCGTGCTTGCGACTAAGCGTGTTGGGTTTGGCCATATTTCCCCCAAGACCCCTTTGTACGTAAGCGGAGCCTGACCCAGGATCCCCAAAAAGCTTGAAAACCTCCATCTTGCAACCGGACATGCGGCACGGCTTCCGACCGCGAGCGCCGACTTTCACCTCGGCCGCAACAATCCCTGCGTGTGTAGCCCCCCTGTGGTCGGGCAACCACCACCTTAAATCTGTAAAGCTCCGTCACGGAGCAACCCCCCGTAGCCGGGCAACCCACTAAAGATTAAATGGCAAACACTCCCTCATCCTTCACTGCTGGAGAGAACAATTTCCCTGCAACATAGTTCAACCGCAAGCCGAGCCCATTACTTATAATACCTGTTTGTACAGACCTGTTGAACCGCACCTTTACCAACCGCCCTTTACCATCTGCGTGGATCCGCCACTCCACACCCTGTAGCCTGGCCACACCCTCCATCTTAGTGGTAAAAACTCATCTTCCCCCCGCAGCTGAAGAGAACAATTTTCCTTCAGCCTCGTTCAAACTCGAAACCATGCTCCTACCCGGCACTACCTCAGACCGCAGGCGTCGCCTTTAAACACCGTCTTGTTTTTTTTTTTTTTTTTTGCGGGAGGCCATTTGAGGGAACCCAGGCGCTATTGCGTTTAGTGTAGACGTGGCGCGCGGGGTAGTTGTGGATACCTGGAAGCGACGCGAGCAGATGTTCTCACATCTGTCCCATGTGGGAAAGCAACTAGGCACACTGCGGCTTGGCTCAGAAACAAATCGCCGGGGCGCCCTACGGCGGCCGCTCTCAATGAATCAAACCGGTAAATTAGGTCACAAAGCGTGCACAGAGCTGGCGTTTTGCCCCCGCTGGCTAGTGCCTGTTAGCAACAACTCTCCCCCAACATTGCGATATCGTTGGATACGAGCAGCATACCAATCTTGCCACACTTGTGTATATGCGCGTTATAGATGCCATGACATATATCATGTCCATGTTGCGCCCTCTCTGCGTGCGCTGTCCTTTGCTCGCATTAGTCTAATGCCTGCGCTGACCACCCCCTCATCCACCTTCTACCAAACTTGCCGCCATTGGCCACGAGGTCAATGCCCTTGCCCCTTCTGCCCTGGCTTCCACATCCGGCCCGACCTTCCCATGGCGCGGGCCTCTCTGTTGCCTGTTATCACCGCCGCACTCAATGTTCTCCTCCCGACCAAATCGCCATTACGCTTGACACCCCCCATACGTAGCGGAATAGATTTATTTATATATATATATATATACACATTTGTGTATTGCTTAACGATGGCTAGTGCCTGTTACACGACTCTCAAACATTGAGATTCATAGCACTAGAGCCCGCATAGCGACCCTTGTGTATCAGCATTTCGATCTCCGTACTGCATTCTGCCCGGCCATGCATTATAGCCTCCACCTGAAATATACATTTTTAGTCAGCCGGCCCGTTTCAACCATGAAACAACAACGACACACCAACCACTGGATTAGAACTCAAGCCTCCTGCAGTGCAACGCCAAGTACTAATCACTTGCGCCACCGGTCTCCTGATCGCCCGCCCCGGCAAGTAGCGCGGCGACTGCAAAAACACCCATGGCCCCTTTATGCTAGCTAGTCAGTATTACCCTGCACGCAAGGGGGGGGGGCACCCCAACTGCTCGAGGCCCACAGGCGCCTGCACAAAGCTCAACCACGCTAACAAAACAGTGCTCATCGGTGCAAGCGTATTTAACAACAGACTACTTTCCCGACCCCCTCTGCAAGCGACTGCCTACTTCGACTCCGCTCTTGTTTTATGGCACGCCGCCATTACCCACGAGGCTGTCCTCCTGCCCCGCATCATTAAACACTTATTCCTATCCCTCTTGCTTCCAGACATATAACTTATCCCTATATCATTATTAGCCATTTCCCCTGAGGTTGCCAGCCTCCTGTCGCCCCTACAGTGCTTGGCCTCTTTGTTGAGCGCCTCTCTGTTTGCCCACTACGAACTCACCTCTTGTTTCTCAGGACTTCTTCTGCCTCATGCACTGGAGCACTGTACCCACTGGACTGGAACACTGGCCTCTTTTCTTGCTGTATTTCCGTCGTCACCTTCAGTATCTGCCATGGGGTTGCAAGCACTTTTCCAGACCTCCTTGGTTCCAGGCATGTGCCTGATGTCCTAACCTGGCCAGCTTCCTGCTGAGCGGTGTGTAGTGTATGCTCCACTTGGCAATCTCCATAATGGGCTCCTGGTGTTTTATTCCATTGGAGCGAGCACTTAGCAGGTTTAGGGGTGACCCCGTGCATACACGCCTGTGACCAGTGCTTGCTCTGCAGGGAAGAGAAGATCAGCTGTGTTGTTCTTTGGCTGCCTTGGTGTTCGTGCTTGCAGAATAAAATCGACATTTGGGAGCTGCCACTGCCCAGCCCTATGTAGCTGAACTCTTAAGAATTGTGGGACGAACTACCTTGCTCAAGGTTTCTGTGATGAGTGCATAGCCCGCGTCTCTTGAAAGGCTAATTACTTGCAGCTGACGGGTGTTCAGCAGTGCAATGATGGGGGAGAATGAATCTTATCTGGCTGGAAGACTGCTACATCTGTAAAGATTGATGTCTGGATCACAGAAATGCAGCATTTGGCGGAGATGGGGAGAGTGCTATATAGAAGGGAAAGGAAACTTACACTGTTTGAGAAGATTTGGGGGGAGTTTCCCCTCAATGTACTAGATTGTGAACCTGGGGTGGGGGGTTATGTTGGGGACTTTATTGAATGTACAGACGATGTTGTATATAGTTCATTTCGTCTTGTTTAATCCGATGATTTTGTTTTTTGTGTATTTGTAAACAAAAATAACATTTTCAAAATAATTACTTGCAGCTGTTGAGACACTTGTTTTTTAATAGGAAGAGGCAACTCTTCTTGTTAACTGACAAAAAATGAACCCTTTAAGAAAAGGGCCGCTGCACCCATCTGTTTTTTGCCCATTTATTAAGAGCTGCAGGCCTGCCACAAATGTTCCCCAGGGTGATCCTGCTCTCCTGAGGGTATCAGGTAATATATCCCCATATATATGGTCGCCGTATATAATTTCGCCGGGAAAAGGTCGTGGCGATATTATATGGGTGACCATATATATGGGGACAGGGGCAGCAACAAAAAAAAAAAGGCTTTGGGGGTTGCAGGGGCGTCCCCCGCATGTTCCATGCAATAATGTCACCACAAAAAACTGCCATTTTTCAGCGACATTTTTGCATGGCGATATTTTTGAGGGGACATTATTACATGGAACCCTCCTGAGCAGTACTTATTCAATGAGTGTTATAAGGCTGATGAGCTGCATCGTGCACCCATGCCACGGGACTGATCTGCCATGGCACTACAAGCCTGCAAAGGCCATGTCCCCTTGCAATAGCCCCCACCACAACGGTTCCTGTTTTACTGGCCTCAGAGGGATGTGGGCTTGCTGCCTGAAACACTTATCCACAGCCCTTTTTCTTCAGAAGTTCAATTCTCACTTTTGTACTCATTGTGTTACCATCAACAGGAGGCCCATCAGGCTCCGTTCCATCAGACAGGTGACGACAGCCCAAGCCCTACAGGAGTACAGGTCTGCCATGAGTTCCCCGGATGACCAGCTCAATGGTGCTCTTGTTCTAGGCTTCGAAAGGACTCTGCCTACGCACATTAGGACTTGTGTCCTGCAGAGGACGCACAGGTCTTTCCACCAGGCGCCTTAACCAACTGAGATGGGTGTAGATGGATGGCCATTCTCACCTGCAAGGAGATTCCATGATCAGGAATGAGATTTGACTACAGACCAGTGTGTGAAGACCATCTGTAAATGCAGGAAAGCCATTACAGATCACTGATCGCAGGTGGATTTCTCATGCCCTCTCAAAGGCTTAGCATGCCTCCTCTTAAATAGGTTTTTATTTAAATCGGGCAATCTCCATCTGTCGATCATTATAAACTGACTTTTATCCTGAAGAAATCAAACTGATTGAATGCTCTGCCTTCTTTTCTGTCTTCTGTCTGTAGGCTAACCGCTGATGAAAAGTACCTCATTGTGGCGCAGCTGAACATTAACCGCCTGAACGTTGTGGCCGTGCCACCCATTGGCACCATTGGGGATTGCCACGTAGTAAGCAGGATCCAGCTCGCTGATGGTGTTCGGCCACACCTTGTGGATGTTGATGTGAAAACTGGAGCTTTTTATGTGGCAGAAATTGGGTCTGAGCAAGTGCAGAAATATATACCACATAAATGAGTGAACTAATAATGCTTATGACCTCTTTCTCAGGTTCCTCGCTGAAGTCTTGAGTACTTGGTTCTAGAATTGCCAAATATTTAATGAAGAAGCTAAGGGTATTATTACATGCCCAATGTGGATAGTCTCATGCTTTAAGTCCCTCACACATGTGGGGGAGTGTACCAATGGACCGGTCTTATAGCAGGGACTTGCTTCTAATAGCAGGCTCAAGACTTGCACATAGTGGGCCTTTTGGAAGGATTACCAGCCATGTGCGAATATGACCATTACATGGCAAATCTGCCAGGATCATTTGCGATTTGAAAGTCGTGCGCTTTACATTGCAAAGATTTCAGCCTGACATGTATGTTGTGTTCACAGCTTTTCCCGTTTAGCTGGAAAACAATAGCTGTTGCGGTTGCTGCCCTGGCAGTTCAAAAAAGAAAGCCAGGTCATTCTGTCTCTGTTTTACTTTACTGCATTGTTGCTATCTAGACCTGTTAAGTTGTTGGCTCCATGTCTCTGAATTTGCCCACAAGGACCTGAGTGCCCGGTCATTAGCATCATATATCCTGGGTATGTGGTCAAACAGTGCTTTAAGTGGAGTGACCTAAATTATGGGTGTGGCCTGAAATGTCCCAGCACAGGACAATAGAAAAGAAAAGCTGTTGGGTTCATTTTTTTATTGTCTCGCACTGGGGATTCGAACCCGAGCCCTGCAGCGACAAGCCAGTGTCACATTGCACTGTGCTATTCTGTAGGTGCTGGATTTCTTTTGTTTCATGCAATAGACTGCTTGACACATAGTCAATTGAATGAAACAAAGGAAATCCAACACCTACGGAATAGCACAGTGCAATGTGATACTGGCTAGTCACTGGGGGTGCACAGATTCGAAACCCCTGCACAGAAAGAAAGCATGAGCCCCAGCTCGTGCCCCGGTCCACTTAAAGCCCTGGGGGTCAAAGAGTGAGTGGGTCAGACAATATTTGAGGACCATTCAATGACTTCTGGTGTAGAGGGCTGATTGTGTGACCAGTAAAACTCCTCTCCCTCACTTACTGAGGAAACTCTGGGCGTCCGATTCTAGCATATCCCTTCTCCGCACCTCAGAATACCAAGTGCTCACATGCTTGTTCAGTTCCCAGCTGCAACTGATACCTGTCTCTCCGGAGAGCTAGACAGGGGCCGATCACTGAATTGTCTAGATATTTGAAGTTAATGTTTGTTTAGCCAAATCCTGAAATGTCGAAATAGTTGATGCCGGCCCTTTCAGTGAATTGACGGATTACTTGAAGCTGGTGTATATTGATCAAATCTGTGACTCTACGTTTAAAGTTGATACTTGGTGATTGAATCAGTAAACTTCCAGAATCTCTGCAGCTTGTGTTTGGACTCATTTTATTCTTGAACCGTTGGCCATCGGTGAATTAACATAGTTTTTAATGATTGCATTTCAGGTTAAATTGCTGCAGGTGCGTGCTGAAGCCCAGGCTGATTTTTGTATTGGAATTACTGCATGTCGCTGAAATCCAAATTATTATTAAATATGTCAGGTTGATGATAATGAATGTGGATTTCCATAAATAATACATGCCGTATTGCTATCATTCTGTTTGAATTCGTTTTAATATATTTGTGGTCCTTTTTCACACTTATTTTTAGCATGGAAATTGATTATTTCAACTGGCTCCAGAGTGCACTTGTGCCAAAAGCATAATTTCAGTCCATTCACTGCATTACTTGGCAAAACTGCGCTGCAGGCAGCCACCTCTTTATCACCTCCGAAGGTCCTGTCACATAACATTATTTAGGTTTACTACTAAATGTGTACAGAATTGTCAAAATAAACCATGTCTGAGTTACACTAAATGTTGCTGGAATTATTTGTTTGCTCGTTGGGATTATGCTCTGGGAAAACTTATCCAAAAGAAAGTGCCTCTCTTGAAAGTAGGGTGTTCCTGCTTCCTACCAAAACAGTCTTTCAAATGGATTGTTTTCCTCCCACATAGTCCTCATTTTATGATATCTTTGTTTCCATTTTCAGCTGCTTCGGAAAAATGGTTCTCTCGGCAGAGGGTACTGTGCGTTGAGGCGGTCGACTCGATGTTCCTGGAGGGCTTCCATCTCGGCTGACGTCATCATTGAGTAAATATACCAGGCGCAGCGCCCGTTGGCTTCAGTTCTGTTTTTCCGCAAATGCTTCAAGAATTACGGCGTGCGTCAGTTTTCTTCAAAAACATTTAAAAAAATTGCATCGTCTTCAGGTCAGAATACTCCGAAGTCGGGCTTCAAAATGAGCCTAAAATGCGATGCCAAAATGTCCATTACGGACCCGCATAAGATATGCATCTGGTGCCTGGGCGTCGAGCATTTAACCGCTGACTGTCGATCCTATCAGTCGAGGACAGGTAAGCCCTTAAAAGAGTGCAAAGCTAAACTATCGGTGGGTAGGATTGTCCCCGAATCCCCGTCCACTCCTTTCAAAATGTGGGTCATCCCACGAGTCGAGAGATTCCTCTCCTCATAAAAAAAAACAAAATAACGATCTCACTCGAGGAGCAGACACTCCTCGTGGTCATCAAAGAAATCAAAGAGAAAGCATAGATTACCTTCTTCTTCCTCAGATGAAAGGAACCTAGTCTGCCGACTAAATCCTCCTCCAAAGATGAGTGGGAACTTTTTAGGAAGAAAATGGTTAAAATCTTCAGGGAACAGTCCTCGACCTCCTCGAAAGATAAGAAAAGTGGCCATGCTACGGTCGATGATGAGCATTATGCCAAGATAACACCCTGAGTAACCTTGAGCCCGGGTCATAAGCCTAAGACTTCTCGAAAGTCTTTGAGTACTCAAGACGAGAAATTGTCGAAGAAACTGTTGAATCGAGGGTCGAGTCCCTCGAAGCACAAGTGCAAAGTCAATTTGTCGATTCCATCGATGCCGATACAAAAAACATCTACGCCGATTATACATTCATCAGCGCCCCTGCCTCAAAGTCAGTAAAAGGTTTTTAAACCTCTCCCAAAAAGGATTTTTTCCAGGTCCTTGACCTCAATATATGAGGCATATGAAACATCTGATAAAACCCCTCCATGTGGTCTTCAATTGGATACCTGCATCCTTCATAAGAAAACTAATGTCCCTGGATGTTTCATTTCAGAAGAGACCAGGGTTAGGGAACTACATGACACTCTACAGACAGCTAGTGGAGTAGATGCCTCCCCAGAGCTAGATTCTGGGAAACCGGACCTGCTGATCATAAGGATGCGTCATACAGAAGCCCAATGTTCAGAATGGTAGAATTCCTAGGGTGGAGAAGATCAGCTCCTGCATTTGACCAAGACGACCTTATAGATATATTAGACAAAAGCCCTCAATATGACCCTATACTACCTTTTCACGTGGCATGGTTGCGACAAACTGGGAGAGTGCAGAGTCCGGCCCTGCAGTAAATGAAAACATACAGGCCATCCAGTAGCGGCCCCGGCTACCTGTCAATAAATCCAACTCAGGAAAGTCTAGTAGTGAAAGCAGTTACATAAGCCTCTGAGCAAGCTGCGTACCCAACCATACTCCCTGATAGGGATGACAAACTCATTGACTCTTGGGCAAAGAAAGTCTTTTCTGCTAGCAGCATGGCTTTAAAGTCTGCTAATTCTACACGTGCCCTTGCAAAATTTACATTCACCCTGTGGGACGGCATAGCGATGGCGGCTGATCACATCCCTGAAGTTGAGGGAGAGACAGCTGCATGAACCTGATAAGGGACGGCAAGGAGGCCATGTGTGAGTCTCTGCAATCAGGTATGACCATAATGGCAAGCACTGTCCTACACAGATTTGCGTGGTTGAGGAAGTCAGGATTTGCACCTGATGTACAATCCAGACTCCTTAACATCCCCTTGCTCACTGTGCTCAGAGAGGCACAGCTCCACATCACTGATGATGCCCGACTAGGCTGAAGCACATGTCTGGGGTTGCTGCTGGTACTCTTGTTCAGAGGAGATTTGCCTAGCATTTCGGTGCTGGATTGCCTTTAGGTGGGACAAAGACTGATATGTATATGGAAGTTTAATCTCTGTGAAAAGCACAGTGAGCTAAGCGTGGTTGAGACTCTCCCGGGGGCCATCCGCCTAAGAACAGGTCAATGGGCTGTGTTCGTGCTGGTAGAGGGACTCCCAGACCTTCTTTTGCATAGTTATGATTAGTGGCAGAATGCTTTCACTAGACTAGATAATCATGCGTGAGGATCGCCCCCGCCCCCCACGGGCAACCTGTAATGAAAAAGTTAGGGAGTAACTTAGCTTGTCTTTTACAGCCCAGTCGAAACATTTTCATTAACCTTCTGCTTTCGTCTCAAAGGTTATACCACCTCCAAAGTACCTGAGAGGCCACGTGAGAACAGGATCCAAGACGAATCTGGGAAACTTGGACTCCTGACGTTCGAAGATGCTCTTCGTTACAGTACCTTTGGTACAGTACCTTTGGTGCCTTGGCAGGTGAAGTGGCAGAGCTTCTCGGTTTCACTCGACGCTTCCCTCCGAGGATGGGACCCCTTTGGAAGAAGGAGCCACTGGGGTGCTGAGTCCAAGAAGAAAAAGGGAACCAAAGTATTTCTGACGGGCAGCAGTTTGGCTCTTTGCGGTGCTCTCAGATGGTCAATGATTTCACCGACTGTAGAGGTCCTGGGAAGATGAAACTTGCTCTGTGCGCCTCAAAGGCTTGGCAGATGAGAGTAAGACCCCTGGGGACCTTCAATGACTTCTAGCAATGACAGGTGCATTGGTGACAGGTTTCGGAATTATGCGGTTATCAGACCTTTGGTTCGTTGGTGCTGCAGCCACAGCACGGACCTCTGGATAGCTTCTGGTGACCTTAACTTGACCACTGGACCATGGACCCTCACCAAGTGTGGACCCTCGGATGTCTTCTTTGAATTCTGGTGGCGAGAAACCTACTGGCCCATCTTCCTCTGCACTCAGCGACCCTGGACCTTCTCCAGTGGGGAAAAAGTAGTCAGTGATAATGGCAAAGATCCCCCTTGAAGTATTCTTGGGCAGTTTTGAACTTTCACAGCTCCAGGTGTCAAGCAGTGTTATGCCAGTGTACCCCCTCTTCTAGGCAGTAGAAACAACAGGCTTCCAGTGGTCACTAACGCTCCTCCGGACCCTGGGTGTCACCAATGGACTTCTTAGACTCGAGATATCCAGGCACACCTCTTCTGGATTCATGTAGACACATTCTCTGGAGGGCAGGCACAAAGGATTGGCTTCCAGGGTAATTCTGATGAAGAGCAGCAGGTTGCACGATGCTCCCTCATAGCTCAGGGAGAGGTCTCCTAAACAGGTCCTCTTTGAATTTGTCATTGGAGCAACATGGCACCTTTTGAATAACAAGAAGAAATTGTAGCAGCAGACGTCTCCTCCAGCTGGGCTTCAATGAACAGCTTATTCCTGCTTTGACTTCAGCTTCTGATCAAATTGTTGAGTGAGAGGTCCCCTGTTAAACACATTTGATCCACCTTCACTGACGCTGAGCTATGCTTGGTCAATCAATCACGCAGAAGGGCATTAATGCAGGAAGGTAGCCAATTAGGCTCACAAGCATTCAGGCCATTCACTCCAACCAGGCACCCATAACAAAGAATGTGGATTGGGGTAAGCACCCAGCCTTTCAACACACTACACTGCATTCATGTCAGTTTCAGTCAGGGCGATCTCGGTCAATGTGTCACACACAGAAACCAGACACACACAACACAGAATGTGAGTTCACTTCAGACTCCATTGACACAGGTCCCAGCCCACTTGTGTACCCCAATACACAGCCAGTGGGAAGGCTCCAGTCAGCCTGCTAGGAGGCAGCCCAAAAGCCATATGTGCTATTTTCACCCAACAGCCAGTCCGGTGGAAGGAACAGAGGAAGGGACCCACAGGACTTTGTGGAAACAGGGTAAAAGGCAATAGAAACCAAGAGGCCACAGGATCCATCTTGCCTTCTGTCAGGAATCCTCTAATTCCTATGGCAGGGCTTTGGTGTCCCAAAAATGGAGGACCCTCAGGCCCACTGTCAAGTCAGCAGGTAGCTGCCACCAGCCCATAACCTGCTCTTTGGGCAACACACAGGTGTCCAAAACACACACACAAGGGGTATAAGGGTGTACTTCCACCCATGGGTGCCATAAGGATATCCCAGGGTTTTGTTCACCAAAATAAAAACATGAAGAGCTGCACTGCCAGAGGTCCAGGTTGGACCTCGGTGGCAGAAAACACAAAGCCACATACAGAGAAGTGCTAGGACAAGGACTAGAAGGCCTTGTCCCTCAATAAGGCATTGTCAGCATCACAATCATGAAACAGAAAGCTTTAGTCATAGGAAAGGTAGTCTGTCACTGCCAACTCGGTGAATACATGGTTCAAGAAACTCAGTGTATTAGTCATACACAAGAGAACAAGAGAAAGGGCTGCTGCCAACTCAATGAATACTTGTTTCAAACTCGGTGCACTAGTAACAGACAAGACGTTGCTGCAAAAAAGTGATTCAGAAAACTAAGTACACTAAAAAGCAGGTGCTTAAACTATGGACAGGTGTCTTAGCAGATACAGCCTGAAACTTAGATTGCAAAGCAACATGGAGCAGCTTTGCCAGAAACAAGTTGTCTGTTGGGCAGGGGGTAAAAAGGGTGCACAAATACTTTCAGAAAAAGGATTAGCTTTAGCAGCAAACAAGACAGAATCTGGAAAGCAGCGATAGCAGGTAGGAATTGTAGAGGAGGATTGGTCCAAAAGACCCCCCTCGCCTACATCTCCTCCCCCGGTGAGGGCCATGGCTTGTCAGGCGTCCCCTCCTTACCACCAGGACCCAGGTGGTGGATGGCTCACCTGCTGAAGACATTGCCCACACATATTGAATTTAGCTAGGCCTCAGAAACCATTTTGTCTAATAAAGATGGTGTGAGCTCGGCGCACTGCAGCGCGGCCCCCACCTTTGTAGAGTTTCAATTATCCCTGTGGCCGCAGCTCCCTGGCAGATCCGCCGTGAGCCCTTTCCCACGAACAAGACGGACATGAGCTAGTGTAAGATACCAACATTGTAACATTTCACCTTCCGCAGTGTATCGCTGCTCCCAGCATGACCCGGCCAGCAGAGCCTGGTTGGAAAGAGAACTGTAAAATGGCCTTCAGATAAAAGCAAAAGTTCCCAAATACTAATGACAAAACTACCTGCGATGGATGCATTTTCTCCACAAACCTCTTTGACTAAAAGACCTGTAAAATGTATAGATATGGCAGAATGCATGTTCATATGGCATTAGCAATGAAGCACCCACACCACTGCAGTTATGTACAAATAGTGAAAGCGTCCCGGGGGATTATTTGTTATGCGTATCATTGAAAAGTTTACACCTCATGGTCCCGCGCCATAACCGAACTAATGCTGCTAGAGTGCAGAGAAAGACAAATGAAACCATATTGAGGGCTCATGTAAAGGGCGCGCGAGAATGCACCCTTCATGTGTGTATGTCCAAGCCCCTTATGTACCACTACCGTCACGTACGATGGCGAGTCGTTCCTATGCGCTCCACCAACCTCACTACTACCTCACTTACTGCAAATGTATATGCATATAACACAATGTTGTAGTTGTTAAAACATAGTGTACAAATAATGTGCTCGGACTAGCTATATTTGAGAGGCATTAGCAAAGTTAAAATGTGAGCCTTGGAATAACTCAATTAGTATTGTATATTATTTGAATGTTTATGATGCTTTCACCTAAAATCGGCAACACACGAGGAAGATACCTTTGTGAGTATATGCAAGGCCGTTCCCCCTCCCTCCCTGCGAAGCCTGCCAGACGAGAGAGCAGAGGCCCGCTCCACGCTGCTCCACCTCCCCCAACTAGGCTGGAGCCGCTTCAAAGATTTGTAGTTCCCTCTGCAGCACCCAAGGCCACGGCCCGCCACCTGTATTATTTACAGCCCAGCAGTAAACCTCCGCCTGAAAACACAAATCCAGAGGCACCCTCTCTCAAGCCCCACGACCCACCGGATCACCTTAGGTTAATAGCCCCTGTAAGATTAGGACACCCAATATTATGGCAACATTACAGCAACACATTCATAATGACTTCTAACAAGACAAGAGGACATGTACCGCCTGTCCCATGCCCTGAGACCCAGCCCCACGACCTATGGTACCCGGTCAACAGGACACTGGTAACCATGTACTGATGAATCGCCATCAAACCCCTCTCAAGGTGCATTCCTCCTGTGTTGCATTAACCTGTAGAATAACCTATTGGAAGATTTACTAAAGAAGATAATATTGCAAATGACTGAATGACTGCGGTGTGCATGGCCTAGGGCAAAGAAGTCAGGAAAAGACATTCATCTCTGACACTGGCCACAGTGGCACAACAACACTGCCCGGATGAACCCAGCTGACCCGCCAGGCCCAGCCCAACCCACGAGGCTGACCAGTGACGTCCTCCAGCCAAGACCAACCACATCACAACAACACCTATAGCTAGTCGTCGCCACCCAATCCCATTGAACTTGTGCCCCCTATAGTGTGTAGGTTTTGATGACGTTTTTTGTAAATATATACGCCTGTCTTTGCTATTGTCAGACAGAGCCCTCTCGGAGTTTGCAGAGTTCTTTGCATGCCCTATTCTGATTGATAAACTCCCATTTACGCTCACCCGCACTTTGTCTTGGCCTTATTCCCATTCTGGGAGAGTGCATCATTGTCTCTCATTGCGGGGAGGATCGTGCTGGGTGGGGACGCTTGCCTTCAGTGGTGACCCCGAAAGCGTGATTATTTATTTTCTCCCAACATATCCCTACCGTCCCCTTTGGCACGAAAATCTCCGGTCAAAAAGGGATACGCACGGTGCGCCGGCTCCGGGAGGCTGCCCGCCAACGGCGACCGGTACGCTCAGAAGTGCGCACTCAACAGAGAGAGGGTACGGGATCCCGGTTGAAAAATCCCCTTTGAGTACCACTCGCCGGAGCCGGGGCTGACTGTTGAGCGCAAGGCAGCACTGCCTGGAGGGACCCAGTTTTGGAGACTCTCGGTTCAAGACGGGCATGTGAGTATTGAGTGCGAGCGATCATAAAGGGAGTAGAGGAGGAGCTTTAGGACAGGGAACGAGGCGGGGTAAAAAGGGGCACGTTGGGTCTACTAAGGACCATCTTAAACTTTCTTTGCTTTTTCTTTGCATATGGCCATAAGATTAAGAGGTGAATAAGAGATAAAAGTGACGGGAACCTAGCTCCGAGAGGGGGTGGAAGGCGGCGCCGCATAGTGCTATCTTGACAAGTACTGGGAATATATGAAGAAGTAGAAAATGAGATAAAGGTGTCTGGCAAAGGGAGACACGGAGAATATATTAGTGACTGCTATTCTTTCTATTCTTTTCTTTAGGTTTACGGGAAAAATATAAGTGGGTTAGTACAAAACCAAAGAGACAAACTAAAGAGAAAGAGAGCTTTACTCTAAAATTGAGTGGCAAACCCAGATATATATACATATAACTGAATAAGACGGACAGGGACAGCTGGCTAGGGAGGAAAGGGAGGACAAACTGAACTGTGAATAGAGTGCTACATAGGGGTGTGTGAACATCGTATGTGTCAGGACATAATTTGGTGTAATGGTTGTGTAAAAATGGTCAGAAATGTATAACCATTGAGTGGTCATGGTAAGTGAGACCAGACGAAGTACCGTAAAGACAAGAGTAATGTGGTGAAGCGAGTGTGTACCTTTTTGATTTGTGGGGTAACATTGTTGAGATTACTGACGGTTTGCTCTTGTACGTGCCCCCAAAGAGGATAGAATAGAGGCGGTGCGCAGCCATTCTTATGGTGTGCAGGCGGAGGGAGGAACACGAAGGTCCCCACGATTCAGAAGACATAAAATACGCGGACTCACATGGTGATACGTTTATATTGAGATATCGAGATACATAGAGATACATAAGTACCAGGTGGGCACAAAGTATGGGGGCAGAAACACCCTTATCACATATTTGCAAAAACCTACCTGGATACGCAGCACGGATTAAGAAATATCATGACCAATGGATCACAGAGTTGAAGGGGGAAGGGTTGCCTCAGATATGGCCCGAAGGCGGTTCATTTGACAAGAGTGTCCTAGATATGGTAGCCACATGCATTTGTTTGAAATACAAGGGGAAGCAGTTGCATAATAGGAGAGAAATATTAGACCTCTGGAGATTGTTTGAAGAGATACCGCCGCCTAAGGCAAGGGAATTAGATCCTGATCTACCGTCTACCACTGATAATCCACTAATGATACAAAAAGATGATAAGATATTGCCAGAGGAAGAGCCACTGATAGAAGTAACCAGGTTGTACCCAATACTAAACAAGCCAGTGCCCGCAGAGGGATACAGTGACCCTACTTATGTGCCCCCACCGACAACTATCACAACCCAAGGGCCAACAGCACCCCCTCCATACGAGAGTCATAGGGAGCGAGCTTAGGTGAGCACACCAAGGGTGGACATAGAAAAACTAACAGACGATCTAGAATCAAGGCTCTCCATAGCCAAAGATGAGCTCTCGAGGATAAAAAGCATATGTGAGCGGACTGCACTTAATGCAGCCAGATCAGAGCATGCATCTAGAGCGCAGAGCGAGAGTAGAACATTTGAAGAAGGGTGGAAAAAAGGCGAGCTACTGTTCAGAATACAGGAAGAACCAACCCGAATAATTGAACTAGAGACAAGAGAGGGATGTACTGACAATGAAGAGAGGCCTATAGGAGACAGGGAGGAGCTACTATGTGATATATGGGATGATTTGGAAGAAAGCGACAGGTTGAGTATGGCAATGGGAGGGGGAAGCGAAGGGTTGGATGGTGCATGCTCAATGAGGACACTGGATGATGAGTGGACGGGGCGATTAAGGAACCGGGTGGGGAAAATGGCATCATTAGGAAAATCAGGAATGAAGGTGGGTACAGATACGACAACGAAGGGAAAGTTGCAGCTCCCGCTACATAGGGGAGGAGGGAGGCCGAATTACATACCCTGGGCTCAGATGGATAAGGCCAACTTACTAAAGTTATTGCCCCCGTTATCAGGAGGGGCGAGCAAGTGGATATATGCCTTTGAGAAACACACAGCCGGGGTACCCCTAGCAATAGGGGATGTGAAGAGCTTGCTTGTATCAGCAGTGGGGGATCAGGCCGACAGAGTATGGGTCAAGGCTGGTTTCCCGGGGGTAACATTAGACTGTGATCGCCATGATGGGGCCTCATTTAACACAGTGCGTGCAAGGGTGTGGGATGCTTTGCGGGAAACGTTTCCAGATACCCCAGACTTACAGTCAGTAATGCAGTGTACAATGAATGACGGGGAAGATGCTATGGATTACATTTTTCGGGTCCAAGAGATGTGGAGAGCAGAAACGGGCACGCCCTGGTATCAATCAACATCGTTATTTTACTTCATTATAAAGAGGGGGCTCCCAAAAGAGGTGCAAAGGCGCTCAACAAGATAGCAGGTATTGAAGCGAATGGATGGCCTGAGATTCAGAGCATAATAGTGCACCACTGTAAGCGGATAAAAGAAAGGGAGAAGGAGGTGGCGCAGAAAAGATTGGCAGACGAAGCGAAACTAGTGCAAACAAAGTTGGTGAAGGTCGCAGCAGCAGTAGCCGTGCTCCCACACAGCAGGGAGGGAGATGAGGAAGAGGAGGGGCTGGTAGCAATACAAGGAAGGATGGCAACTAATTGGGCAGGAGCAGGACAGCGGAACGAGCAGGAGCAGGGCGGAGGCCGCAGTGGCAAGAGTGGGCCCCTCGAGGGGGACGCAGTGGGTACAGGGGCCGAAGAGGAGGTGGACAAGGGTACGGGGGAATGGGAGGAAATGGATGGCAGGGTCCCAGAGGTGCGCAAGGGAGTTGTTGGAACTGCGGGAGGTGGGGACATTACTCTAGGGAGTGCAGAAGCAGACCAAACAGCGGATTTCCAGAGGTAGAACACTATGGCCATCCCCATCCGGGGAGCCCATATGGTCTCCCAATGGGACAACAACAAAGGAACCCAGGGCAGGGGTACAATGAGCAACAACAGAGACACCAATACAGAATACAGAATCACCCACAAAACAATGACACTATGCACTACACGCCAGGCAACCCTTTTGCGATAACAGCAAACGGAGCCCCAGCACCAGCCCCCTATAGTGGCGTGTCAGTGGTTTCAGGGAGTGTGTTCAACCAAGGGGGGGCAATGGGACACCCCGCATAGGACAGCCCACAGAGAACACTTGCGTGTCCAGTTCTATCTACCACCTACGATGCAGCAGAGGAACCATTGGTAGGGGCGCAGATAGGAGACAAGCAGTTCATATTCATGGTGGATTTGGGAGCGGAGAAATCATGCATTAGGGAGGGCCGGTTCCCGCTATCTAACTGGAAGTTAGAGATGCAGGGGTTCTCTGGGGCTGTAATTGAAGTTCCTTTTACAGAAGCATTGGATGTAACGGTAGGGGGTAAAACTGTAAAAACCCCCTTACTGTATTATGAACATTCGCCAATAAATTTACTAGGGAGGGATCTTCTTAGCAAACTCAATATGACAATATCATTCACTGAGAGAGGTATAGTGTGTTCAACACCAGGAATATGCCCATTACGTGTAATGCTGGTAGTACAGGCTCACACAACCGCACCAGAAATATGTGTTTTGCCAGTAGACGAGAGAATGTTTATTGAAGGACTAAAGACGCTGGCCCTCATAGTTCCTGAGCAAAAAAGGATGGATTGGAGAATACCGGCGGAGTTCCTCTTCCGCCCAATAGTGCACCCTGACATAGCACCAGGATCAGTGGTATCATTAGACTTGCATGCTGTACAGGTATCTGCGAAAAGGATCTCTGTGATTGGAATGGATATAGAAGGATGTGAGTGGCGTACAGTACTGTACTGTGTACCAATGCCAATATTGCCCTGAGAGACTTAACTGATGAGGATCTCTTTTCAGATTTGGAAGGGGATGGTGAAATCGTAATGGAAATAGCAATGCCCTGTGACATTTTGATTCAGGCTAGAGAGATTCCTGTCCAGCTGATGGCAGTGGTGGGAGTACCACCGTCATTTTTCGATGATGACATGAGGCTAGTACCAAATAACTTGTGGACAACAGGCCCCCATGACGTAGGGTTGTTGCATGGAGTACAACCAGTGATAATAAAGCTCAAACAAGGAGCGATTCTACCCCGAGTGAAACAATATCCATTGTCCCGTGAAGCTGAAGAAGGGATAAAAGAGACAATAAATGCACTACTAGCACAAGGGATAATAGTGCCTTCAAACTCCCCATGTAACATATGCATTTACCCGATTAAAAAAGCAAAGGGAGGGTCTTGGAGGATGATCCAGGATTTACGCCCCCTAAATGATGTAATACAGAAAGAGTTCCCTTTGGTCCCGAACCCTGCATCAATATTATGCAGCATCCCAAAAACAGCATCACATTTCACGGTGGTCGATTTGAAAAACACATTTTTCTCCATCCCTTTGGCTGAAGAGAGCAGATACCTGACAGCATTTACACTAGGGGGGAAGAGATATGAACATTGTAGATTACCACAGGGATACTGTGAGAGCCCGAGCATATTCAACCGCATACTACATGAAGACTTAGGAAACGTATCAGGAAATGCACATGGTTGAGAGCACAATCATTCAGTACGTAGTCGATTTACTCGTCTGTGCACAGGATGAAGAAACGTGCCAAAAAGATTCGATAACACTCCTGACCCTGTTGGCTAATAAGGGGTACAAAGTAGACAAGGAAAAGCTACAATATTGTCTGACAGAAGTTCTATACTTGGGACAGCTAATATCAAAAGATGGAAAAAGAATAATCACTGACAGTGTAGAAGCAATAAGATCAGTAAGAGAACCCACAACAGTGAAGGAGATGCAGAAATTCTTGGGAATGTAGAACTATTGCCGAGCATGGATATTAGATTATGCAGCATACACCAGACCCTTACTGCAAGCGCTCAAGGAGGCCCAACAGGAGAACAAGAAAATAGAATGGTCAGAAGAAATGAGCGCCTCATTCAAATCATTAAAAGAGTTGATTTCAAGCGCTCCAGTGCTCGCAAATCCTGATTATGGACGCAAATTTTACCTGTTCTCACACTGCAAGGGGACACTCATGACAGCTGTACTGACACAAAAGACGTCCCTAGGACACAAACCATTGGCTTACTATAGTGGCACTTTGGATGCTGTGATGCAAGGACATTTTGCGTGCGAGCAATCGCTTGCTGCAGCCGCGTTCGCAATTGAGAAAAGTGCCACAATAGTAATGGGATGCCCTGTGACATTGTTTGTGGAGCATTCATTATTTGCAATACTCGAAAGGTCAAAGAGTACACTGACCACACAGCGGGCAACCGCCTATGAAATAATATTGTCCAGCGCCAATATCCATGTGGTGCGATGCAGGACAGTGAATCCGGCAACATTCATTACAGAAGCATGTACACTAGAGGACATGCAGGAACACGATTGTGCAACTTACACAGGAGAAAGAGGGGAGGACACAGTGGTGTGCGAGAATGCCCTGAGCGAGGGGGAAGTGTACTTTGTAGACGGATCAGCATCAATTTACGTGGACACAGGAGAAAAACGTGAGTATGGCAGTGGTGAGATTAGAAGACGGTGAGTATGAGACACTAGTGCAGTACCGCCTTCCATCACATTTCTCAGCACAAGCAGCAGAACTCATTGCCCTAATAGAAGCATTGCACGCAGCTAAAGGGTGCGCTGTGACAATTTACACAGATTCAGCTTATATGACGACAACAGTACATGGAGGTCTGGCCAGATGGGGGCGGAGGGGGTTTCGACGAGCAGATGGGACTCCAGTGCAACATGCAGAATTACTGAAGGAGTTAATTGAAGCCCTACGAGATCCCACAATGGTAGCAATAGTGAAGTGCCAAGCACATACGTCCAACACAGAAGTTGTGTCTTTGGGAAACGCGGCAGCGGACGCGGCTGCCAAAGAAGCCTCATACTTTGAGAAATGTGAAGCAGGTGAGTACATGCTACAGCACAAGACAAACGAGGAGCTTCCAGAAGGGTACAATACAATGCCCATATCACAAATACTAGAGTTACAGGAAGGAGCAAGTGCAGATGAAAAGGTGATGTGGGTGAAACGAGGGTGCAGCCAATCAGCAACAAACTTACTGTGGCGACAAAATAACTCAGGAAAAGTGGTAATGCCAGCAAAATTATTAGAAATAGCGTTTCAACAACTACACTTCCCAGCACACAACACGAAACAACACATTGCAGCAGAGATACAGAAAGAGTGGTTCGTGCCCTGTCTTCAGGAGCACTTAACTACATTGACATTGGAGTGCACAACATGCCAGATATACAGTTCAGGAATGACATTACGTACACTAAGGGGAACAATTCCAAAACCGATTAGGCCATTCAGAGAGCTACATATTGACTACGCGGACATGGGAGAAAGGTGTAATGGGGCACGTTACATGATTGTGGTTGTGTGCCCATTTTCAAGATGGGTGGAAGCAGGCCCATGTGCACGACCTGATGCTAAAAGCGCTGCGAAATTCCTAGTGAGAGAAGTATTTCCGCGCTGGGGAATTTGTGACGTGATTCGCTCAGACAACGGCACTCACTTTGTAAACAAACTCTTCAAGGAAGTAACGACGCTATTGGGAATAAAGCATAAGTTGTGCTCGATTTATCATCCTCAAAGTAATGGTGTGGTAGAAAAGATGAACGGCCTGTTAAAAGGAAGATTATCGAAACTATGCTTTTCATTAAAAAAGAACTGGATTTACTGTTTACCCCTTGCACTGTTTGAGCTGAGAAATCAGCCAAGCAAGGACCACCATTTGTCCCCGCACGAAATCGTGACTGGGAGACGAATGCACACAGCACACTCCCCACTGCGCAAACACTCAGATGCACACAGAAGCGCTGCGATATTGGGAGATGAGTTCACAGACTACTTGAAAAAATTAACAAGGGCAGCGCGCGCACTATCAAAGCAGCTTTCACCACGTTACGGAGCCTGAAGCCCAGGTACAACTGATGATGGGTGAATTCATTTATGTCCGGAGCTTTGTGCGCCGGTGGAATGCACCAAGGTTCCATGGCCCATACGAAGTGGTATTTTGCACGCCTACGGCTGTAAAAGTGATGGGCCTAAAATATTGGATACATCTGACGGATGTACGAAGAGCATATAATAATGTGCAGGAAGAGGTGGATGAGGGGGCACAGACAACAGCAAACAATGCAAATGAAAATAATGAGTGAATATGAACATGTGTGTGTGGTGGAAATGCACATGATTAAGAAAGTGTTGACCAGAATAATTACATTTAAAGGTGTTATAAAAAAAAAAAATGTGAACTTATATGTAAATAATAATGTGATAAAAATGTATAGTGTCTGCTCCCTTGTCTGTGCATCCCCAACCCTACTGCCCTACCCACTTCCATTCCCTTTCAATATATACTGGCACGGGTAGTGCCAACAAAATGTTTACATTCATGCACTTAATGCACTTTTATATCTCAAACAGGAGCTACCATGGCATCTAACGGGCAGCCTGCAACGGATAGATTTATTAGATATAGAGAAATGTTAGCTGAGAGATGCAGATATTCATATGAGTGTGGATTATCTGTGTGCATTGCATTGTTTTTTACAATCATGTTTTGCCTGGTTACGTATTGGTTCATAGCGTTCATCTCTATCGAGATGAACGAGGGGGAGGGATAAACAGCACTAATGTGACTAATGCAACAGCAAGTGTAAATACTAAAGAAGGTGATTTTTTGGTATGGGACGGAACTAAACTTGTATGGGGATATTATACCTCACCATCCAATGCTGTCATCTCGAAAAATGAAGGGCTGCAAGGAGAAATGCAAAACAACACAGTGTCTCCGCCAAAAATATCTAATTACAATGCCCACAGTTTGAATGATCGAAACCCCTCCGCCATATCCTGGTTGTATAACACCCCTACCAGCCAGCCTGCCCCCATAGCCAAAAACACACTGTCAGATAACATAAAGGAAGAAAATGAAAAAATGACAGCAACACATGAAATATTATATGATGATTGGGCAAAGGGGGGCGGGAAGGAGAAAGGGGGGCCCACTTTGTCCATCACCCATGAAGCCGGGAAGTACATTAGAACAGAACTAACAGACGAAAAAGGGAGGCGGGGAGGAGGAAGTATGATGAGTATTATGGGTTAGGACTAGATAAAATGGAAGACCCGCGACACCCCCACCAGACAAACAAATGTTATGCGGACATGAGTGCTACAGCTAAGCAAACAACAAACGAGAGTTGTTATGTCTGCTCCCTCATTCCCCATGCTTCAGGCACACCCAAAGTATTGTTACCCAAATAATTGCCTATTGTAGATGCCCAATGTCTCCTTCATCTCACGTTGTGCAGAATTAATAACACCTTCCAGGCACATGAAGTTACTTTTAGAATGCTGCAGAATGATAAAACCTGCTATCCAAAGACAGTAGGAGTGGTATGTCTGGAAGAACCTTTTTTTTATAATACAAGGGACACTTTTTTCAGACAACAAGTGGAAGGACGAAGAAGTAATGTGTAAGGCTGAAGCGCTGAGGGGTGTGGCACCAGAGAAATTGCAATGGATAGAAGAAACGTGCACACCAGTATGGAAGGAACACATTTCAAAACTAACTTGGGTAACAGCAATTGAAAACCCCTTCAAGCTGCAGAAGGAAATAGACTATGAACTGTGTTTTAAAGGAGAGGGGAAAGCCTCCATGGGGACAAACAAGAACTGTAACAAGACCCTCACCATCCCAGATTTAAGAAAAGGGACAGCGGCCCTGATGGACACGTATTGGGTATGTGGCAACCAGGCATACCTGCACCTCCTACAATCATGGAGTGGCAGCTGCTCGATGGCCACTCTGCACTCAGCACTAATGGTAATCCCGGAAAGCCACATTGATGGGAGCAAAAGGACGCGAGAAAACACCCAACAGAGTGCGGCCCAGCCAACTGCAGAGTCACAAATCTATGTCCTGTCTTCTGGGAACAAGGAAGAGGTGCTGTCCCGAAACAGACGAGCATCGAACTACATATCAAAGGCATCGTCAGAATTGCTGGCACAGATCCCAGACAGGTATCGATTATTCAGCTCTGCAGAAACATTCTTCGCCTCACTCATCCAAGTATCCAGGCACGAGCAAACGCAAAATGGCTCCAAATAACACGTTGGGAGCTGATCCAGCTGGCAAATGACACTGAAGAAGGGTTCAACGTAATAAAAGTGGAACTAAGAGCATTACGGCTGATGACCATGCAAAACAGGTATGTCTTGGACCTGTTGACAGCGATGGATGGAGGTGTTTGCCGAAAAACCGGAAGTGCCTGCTGCACTTTCGTACCTTCCGAAGACGCAGACAACGGCTCCCTGTCCCATGTGATCGAAGCAGTACATAACCTAGGAGAAAGAATGAGAATGGAAGGTGGAGCGGAAGAAAGCACTTGGTTCGACAATATTTTCTCCTGGGTTCCATCATGGCTGGGAATGACTGTGAAATTTTTGATGCCGGCTGTGGTGTTCCTCCTCTTTATTTTTTGCCTGTGCCAGGTGGATCTTCGATGTTGTGCTAACGCAGTACCGAATGGTGCAATGATGATGGTGACAATGGGCAACACC
The DNA here is from genome assembly GCF_040938575.1 of Ambystoma mexicanum. Taxonomy (NCBI): domain Eukaryota; kingdom Metazoa; phylum Chordata; class Amphibia; order Caudata; family Ambystomatidae; genus Ambystoma; species Ambystoma mexicanum. The sequence continues at coordinate 1,335,314,339 of NC_090933.1, read as the reverse complement.
CGTGGTACAATACAAGCTATGCAGGAAGTGCAGGTACAAACAGGAACAGATGACCCACCAAGATATCAGCTAGTGCCTAGGTATCACGACAAGGACATAGTAGATAAACTGTGGCATACTACCATTAGAGAGCCCCGTATACTAGAATGGTACAAGGAGGTATGGGTAGAATTGGAAGGAGAGAGCGGATGTATATACCTGACTTGTACCCCAGATGAATATGCTAGGAGAGGTGAGAGCTTAAGGGGGGTGTGCAGAGCATGGATGCCCATAAAAGGCACACCTGCATGGGATGACGTAATAATTGACGAGGAAGAGTGCAGGAGATTGGAGGATTTAAAGAATTCGTTACTTAAGTAACGAAAGGGGGGAAATGTAGGGGAGGATTGGTCCAAAAGACCCCCCTCGCCTACATCTCCTCCCCCGGTGAGGGCCATGGCTCGTCAGGCGTCCCCTCCTTACCACCAGGGCCCAGGTGGTGGATGGCTCACCTGCTGAAGACATTGCCCACACATATTGAATTTAGCTAGGCCTCAGAAACCATTTTGTCTAATAAAGATGGTGTGAGCTCGGCGCACTGCAGCGCGGCCCCCACCTTTGGAGAGTTTCAATTATCCCTGTGGCCGCAGCTCCCTGGCAGATCCGCCGTGAGCCCTTTCCCACGAACAAGACGGACATGAGCTAGTGTAAGATACCAACACTGTAACATTTCACCTTCCGCAGTGTATCGCTGCTCCCAGCATGACCCGGCCAGCAGAGCCTGGGTGGAAAGAGAACTGTAAAATGGCCCTCAGATAAAAGCAAAAGTTCCCAAATACTAATGACAAAACTACCTGCGATGGACGCATTTTCTCCACAAACCTCTTTGACTAAAAGACCTGTAAAATTTATAGATATGGCAGAATGCATGTTCATATGGCATTAGCAATGAAGCACCCACACCACTGCAGTTATGTACAAATAGTGAAAGCGTCCCGGGGGGATTATTTGTTATGCGTATCATTGAAAAGTTTACACCCCATGGTCCCGCGCCATAACCGAACTAATGCTGCTAGAGTGCAGAGAAAGACAAATGAAACCATATTGAGGGCTCATGTAAAGGGCGCGCGAGAATGCACCCTTCATGTGTGTATGTCCAAGCCCCTTATGTGCCACTACCGTCACGTACGATGGCGAGTCGTTCCTATGCGCTCCAACAAACTCACTACTACCTCACTTACTGCAAATGTATATGCATATAACAAAATGTTGTAGTTGTTAAAACATAGTGTACAAATAATGTGCTCGGACTAGCTATATTTGAGAGGCATTAGCAAAGTTAAAATGTGAGCCTTGGAATGACTCAATTAGTATTGTATATTATTTGAATGTTTATGATGCTTTCACCTAAAATCGGCAACACACGAGGAAGATACCTTTGTGAGTATATGCAAGGCCGTTCCCCCTCCCTCCCTGCGAAGCCTGCCAGATGAGAGAGCAGAGGCCCGCGCCGCGCTGCTCCACCTCCCCCAACTAGGCTGGAGCCGCTTCAAAGATTATTATTATTTACAGCCCAGCAGTAAACCGCCTGAAAACACAAATCCAGAGGCACCCTCTCTCAAGCCCCACGACCCACCGGATCACCTTAGGTTAATGGCCCCTGTAAGATTAGGATACCCAATATTACGGCAACATTACAGCAACACATTCATAATGACTTCTAACAAGACAAGAGGACATGTACCGCCTGTCCCATGCCCTGAGACCCAGCCCCACGACCTATGGTACCCGGTCAACAGGACACTGGTAACCATGCACTGATGAATCGCCATCAAACCCCTCTCAAGGTGCATTCCTCCTGTGTTGCATTAGAATAACCTATTGGAAGATTTACTAACGAAGATAATATTGCAATAACTGAATGACTGCGGTGTGCATGGCCTAGGGCAAAGAAGTCAGGAAAAGACATTCATCTCTGACAGTGGCAAAACAACACCGCCCGGATGAACCCAGCTGACCCGCCAGGCCCAACCCACGAGGCTGACCAGTGACGTCCTCCAGCCAAGACCAACCACATCACCACAACACCTATAGCTAGTCGTCGCCACCCAATCCCATTGAACTTGTGCCCCCTATAGTGTGTAGGTTCTTATGACGTTTTTTGTAAATATATACGCCTGTCTTTGCTATTGTCAGACAGAGCGCTCTCGGAGTTTGCAGAGTTCTTTGCATGCCCTATTCCGATTGATAAACTCCCATTTACGCTCACCCGCACTTTGTCTTGGCCTTATTCCCATTCTGGGAGAGTGCATCATTGTCTCTCATTGCGGGGAGGATCGTGCTGGGTGGGGACGCTTGCCTTCAGAATCAAAACCCCCATGAAGCAGGAACGCCAGGTAAAGGCAGTTGATGGAACACTGGGTAACCTCAGAGTGAGCTTATGAAGCCCTCCCATCCCACAGCCCAACAGGGTGGAGCTGATTGCAGCCTGAGGCGGCTGTGTTCAATTAAGCCCAGTCCAGGCTTCAATAGCTTGCAGCAGTAGATTGCAATTAAATCCTTACACTCTCTTGGTAGCCTAGCCTGCAGGAACCTGTAACAGGTGAATGCAATCAGGGTCTCTCCAACTTGTAGCTGCTTGTTGCAAGTGAATGTATTTAGTATGCCTTTCCCAGCCCTTTGCCTTTTGGACAGCATATATCTACCAGGATGCATCAGCTGGTTAACCCAAAACCCGGAATGGTACATGAAAGTAGTTTGGCCCAAATCTGCAGCAGAGAAACAGGTAAATTAATGCCATGGCCTTTGTGGGTTTTAATATCGGAGTTATGCTATAAACAGTCTATGAATGGGTGCATACAGTGGTACTGGGTAGCATGTGGGTAGGCTCCCAACAATAAGCATGCAGTAAATATACTGGGTGGGGGGGAGGGACACAGTTGCTGCCATATGCCTAATGAGGGCAAAGTCCTGAGAATGGCAGTTTTTTTCTTCCCATGACCCTCCCTTCCCAATCCCCTCAAGGGAGACTCCAGCTGCTGAACACTTGAGACACACATTTTCCTGCACTCGCATATCTGGACGGATGTGAACTTTGGATTTGACTCTCTGGCTGGCCTCCTTGGCCCTCTTCCTGCTCCCACCTGTGAGGCTGAGAACCTCAGGGTCATCTTCGACTCCACACTCTCCTTTTCTCCTCACATCTCTGACATCTCTAAGAAGTCAAACTACCAACTGCACCTCTTCGGAGGTATTCTTCCTTTCCTCCCCTTCCACCAGAAGATCACTGTTTTTAGAGTTCTGGTTCTCCCTAGAATGGAGTATTGCAACAGCCTTTTTCTAAATCTGCCTACTTCTGCTCTGTGCGCCCTCTGCAACTCATCCAGAACAGGACTGCAAGACTTGTCCTTGGCCTCAAGTCCAGGGTTCGTATCTCTCCAGCACTGACATGTATGCATTGGCTCCCAGTGGCAGCAATGATTACGTTCGAGACCCTCTGCATTGTCTACAAGGCCTTCTGTGGCCTGGGTCCTGAATACCTCCAACTCTCTCTTCCGAAATACCTTCCTACTTGAGCTCTTCGCTCCTCCACCTCCATCTCCCTCAGGGTCACTCGCTTCTCCAAGCAACGAGCTGGTGGTAGATCTCTTTTTTTTGGCTGGGGCCTCCCTCTGGAACAGCCACTCTGAAACTTGAGGAGAGCCATCTCCAGCAACCCTTGCACTTGGGTATGTATCTGTAACCCTGCATTCCCCCTACGTGACTTTTGGACACCTGCTGGCCGCACTTCTTATTGTTTTGATCCCATATTTAGCACTGCCCCCTCCCCGTTCCCCTGCCACTTTCCCCTCCTCCCTCCCCTGCACTTGCGCAATCTCAATGTCACCTGGCCTAGTAAGATCGTTCTCTGTCTTCCCTCTGTTCCCCCTTCCTTGACTTGTCGCCCTTGAAAGGCTTGTGTATCGGCGCGTTACAAATGCCATATCATATTATATATCATGTTTTCACATCTACAAAATAGCAGGAAGTCTGTGAACATTTGGGAAAACCGGGAAATGTGAAACCCCTCCAAAGAACTTACAAGAAATAAAGCACAGATGTGGAAAGAGTGAACCAAATCTTCTCAGCAATTCAGTCATGGATGGCGTGAAACTCGTTGGCCCTTAATAACGAGAAGACTGAGCTGCTTATTGGAACAGGTACAAGGTTAAAAAAAAAATGGATCCGCAATACAGTGACTTTAAGTTGCAGGTAACATCTTTCCTGTAGCCTAGCACGTCAAAATGCTGGGGGTCTACCTGGACTCGCATCTAACATCTAATAAACAGGTAGCGCATCTAAAAACCTGTTCATACCATACCAGGCGCAGCAGAATAGGACAGTAATGGCATGTGCCAAGGTCAATGCAAAGCTCAAGTACTGCAAAAGTCTGATGGGTGACACCTCACAGGCAAACATAAAGAAACTTCAAACAGTGCAGAATGGAGCGGTGCGTGCGGTGTGTGGGCTCAGGAAGGGAGCGCATGTGTCTGAGGCACGCCGGAAGCTGCACCAGCTCCCGGCGGAGCAAAGAATACAGCACAAGGCAAACTCCCTTGTGCACAAATGCCTGTCTGGTAACGCCCCTCTGTATCTCTGCCCACGGGTTCAAAAAGCTCCCATAAAACGAACCTGATAAAAATGGAACCCTGGCATGCCCACGTTTCAATTTGAGAAAGCTCGGAGGCCCCAGCTTTGATGTCTGGGCTCCTGCCCAACATGCTGAGGGCAATACCAGCCCTATCCCAATTCAAAAAGAGTTTGAAGAACGTTCTCTGCGAGTGGCACTATACAAAAGAATATATAGATAGATAGAAAGCAACATTCGAGCAGCAGAGGCAGACGGCAGTGCCTGCTACGATGGAAAGCAAAATGGCCACCAGGTCTATGCCTTTAGGCCAGCCCCCTGAGACACATCACATGACCCTGGTCACATTGTTTGGTGCAGGAGTTGTTACTGCTCCAGAATAGGCTAGAGATGCACAATGTTATGGGCGGCCTCTAAGGGAGGGAGAACTGCCCTTCAAAAAGCAGACTGCACAAATGGTCTGCCAGCCTTCGGGAGAGCTGCCAGCAGGGAGACTAGAGTTCCAGCTATACCCCTAAGCAGGAAGCAGCAGCAAGCAGGTTACAGCAGTGCATGAGGTATCCCTTCGTGTAATGACCTGCTGACCACATTCTGCATGTCCCAAAATACAGGAACAATGTATACTTTACTTAAGAAATCCACAAAACCATTAGCCATATTGCATTATTCTAATAATCTTACTACACAACTCTGCCTATTTATATTCTAAACAACCATAATGTGCTACATCTATTCATAAATTCATGTCAGAAACCTACTCCTGAAAAGTACCCTGACTTGACAGGACTGTTGCACAACTGAATCAGTGGGCAGTATATGGGACGCCTGTCCTGTGTGTTCTGATGCTCGAAATGCTTAACATGAACACGTTCCCCGGTGGCACTATTGCAACCGCTTTCTGGGGCTTGATGCCAGATGCGGAAGTAATCGATCTAATCCCCTATAGTTGAATAGTAAGAAAGGAGAGAAGGGGCACCTTACTAGAACAAGGTAACTATAATGACTTCTTCTCACATACCTCAGTATTTTTCGTACCACTTTATAGATGCGTTCAGTGCATTAGTGTATTCTCTACACGCCACTTAACTGAATACAGAGAGAAAATTGCCATTGTCAGATACGTTGTATCTTAAAGGGAGACATATACAGTACACAAGACTATCATGAAGGTCATAGCCCTGGAGATCAGGCACAAGTGTAAAATAATGCCCTCTGGTCTTCCTTTAACCTCTGTGCATTTAGCTGTGTCACCCCTTTAAACAAGAACATCTTTCTCATAAACAGACGGTTCTCTGCATATGTCTGATAAATCTGCAACTAAAATGAAAAAAATACAGGGCCTGCAGTAGTGGACCTGTAGTTATGGTTAAGTTGCTCAACCCATAGGAAGAGCAGGTGTAGGGCAGCTTATAAAGTTAGTGCCGTTCGACGAATCTGCACGAAACGTTGCAACAAAAAGGTACACGACCCCCTCTGAATTATTTTGCTTAGTTTTGTCCAGGGAGCAAAGTTATAGGGGGTTGGGTGTAAATGTTGAAACCCGGATAAACATGAATGGACATTTTATTTGCTCACAGCTACAACCCAAACCGCTGGACGGATTTGAACCAAACTTGGGCACTGAGCGGCAGCCTGGTCCTGAAAAGAATGCTTTTGCAAATTTGGTGTAATGCGTCCAGTATATTTTTTTTAAATGCCCAAAATGTAAGTAAAATAAATTTGTCATATCTGCATCTGGTCCGTCACTTCCCGATTCAGTCTCCGCGGATGCCTCTGGGCCAATCACGGAGCTGCGTGACATTCACAGACATTGTACTGGCCCTCTGATTGGACAATTAAAAATGTGAGGTGCATCAACACTTTTGCAACGGATGCCTTGTTGGATTCGCAATCTGTGCCCTTAGTCTGTGGACATCACAATAAAAACATATTAAAAAACACAACATTACACTTGTCAAACTAATGAAACGATTCAGGGGTGATGAGGATGGGATGGGATATCGTCAGAAACAGTAAAAAAATCAGGTTTTTCTTCTCCGATGTCCCTGAACCTCTTAGATGTTCAAGGACATTGCTGTGATGCTCGTGGACATCCATGCATATTTCTGCATTGCAGGGTCAGTAAAGAGCAGTTTTTGGATGACTTATAACTTTGGCACCATTCGTGACATTTTGCAATATGATTGTAGACCCAACTATCAATGATTTAGGAACGTTTGCTGCCTTTTTGACAAGATGGGTCTAAATTAGCGGCGAGAGGGTCCCAAAATGTTTGAACGGTGTATACATTTGGAACCGTTTGACAAATTTGCGTACACGTTTGCAAGAAGAGTTTAGACCCAAAAGTGAATGTTTTTGGAGCGTTTGGTGGGATTTTGTCACGAGCGGCAAAATTAGAGGGGGATCCTGACATATTTAGATGGCTCATAACTTTGGACCGTTAGACAAATCTGCACAAATGTTTAGAAAATATTATAGATCCAACTTTGAATGTTTATGCAAAGTTTGAATGGATTTTGTTAAGTGGGGGCTAAGCTATATCACTATTTTTTGTACCTACATTTTGACACTTTAAAAAAAATAAAAACAAAGACGGATTTGCAGTAAACTTGTGCGAGGAGCATTAGCAAGGACCTAAAAGCATGGTTTCGCAAATGTCTGTTTCATTTTTTTTTAAAGTGTCATAACGTAGGTACAAATAATAGTGATATGCCTTTGGTGACTGAGATATAGCCTGTGGCAGGCCATGCCCCAGACATCCTGGCCACTGGCCATGGCCACCAGGGACCGGCTATGTGGTAACGTTTTTTGAAATCGGGGAAAGGTTTGACTGGGAAAAAAAAAATCTGCTTATGGCTACAGCCTGAAGTGCTGGACAGGATTGCAGAAAACCTGTGTGAGGATCACCAGCAAGGAATTGAAATCATGCTTTTTGCAAATCTTTCCTGTGTTTTATTTTGTCCAAAGTAGCAAAATTTAAGTACACACAATAATGATATCACTTTGGTGCCTGGGCAGTGGGCCTGGCCCCCTTCAAAGACTATTGCCTACTCTGTTATGTTATTAATTTTTTATAGAGCACAGGACGATGACTTTCTTAAACCCAGAAATGCGAGAGGCATTGCGGATAGAAGCTGGTATGGCGTTCCAAAAAGTTGGGGCCTGAACAGAAAAACAACAGCCCCCAAAACTCTTTCATTTATACAGCGGATCGAAAAAGCCTGGACTTACCAGATGATCTAAGATTGCGACTAATGGAGGACGGGCCGTCCTGTTGGCTAGGTGGATGGGAGCTTGATTGGAGAGACATTTGTATGATGGGTATGTATTTTATCAGAGATACAATGACAAATGGGCAGCCAGTGTTAAACCTTGTCTTGACGGAGTTACATGTTCACGCAGACTTAGATTACAGATTGTCCTGACTGCATTATGTTGGACCACTTGAAGGCAATGGAGGTTTTACTTTGAGGTGCCTGCAAGCAGCCAATTGCAGTTATCTAGGTGAGAATGAATCAGCGCTGTGGTAAAGGAGGCAGTGTTTTCTATGGACAAGTAAGGTTTAATCTGCCTTAAGAGCTTTTTAACATAAGCACAGGAGGATTTAACTTGTGCAACATGCTGATTTATGGTTAAGCTTGAATCCAAGATGACTAAGTGTTTTTACGCATGGGCTAACTGCAATACAGCAGTCAGAGATGAGGAAGTGCAAATAAACAGCATCCAATTTCTGGATTCTCTGAGGGGAGCCCACAATGAGCTCCCCTCATGAGCTCTGTTTTATAGCTATTTAATACTAGCGAATTGGCAATCATCCAACTTTGAATGAAGTCATAGACCCTATTAACGGAGGTGAGATCAGGGTATAGTCCCCAACAAGTTCCAGGACAAGCTGGGTATCGTCAGCATAATTTGTATAGACACTACCCGCATTATCAAGCATGTCGAACAGAGGGCGAGTGTAGATCTTAAAAAACAGTTGTCGAGAGGTGGGCCCCTTGTGGTACTCCGCAAGATAGATATTCTGCAGGTGCCTACAAATTGCCAATTACCACCCATGCTGATCTTTGGCTGAGCAAAAAACGCAAACCTAGCTGTACAGGAATCTGTACATTGGACTAGGCGTCTTATCCTGTCAAGTAGTAATGAATGGTCCAACAAGTCAAATGGGGATGATAGGTCAAGTAAGACCAAAAGGGCAAGTGTGCCCTTCTCAGCTATTTCAGTCAAGTCTATATGCAGATCTATAAGAGCTGTCTCTGTGCCATGTATTGCACAGAATCCTGACTGACGGGTACAGAGTATGCCATACTGTTCAATATGGTCCTTAAATTGCAAATATGCAATCTTGTCCAGTATTTTCAACAGAAATGGGACATTTGTAATTGGGCAATAATTATTAACCACACTCGGATCCAGTGTAGTTTTTCTCAGAATTGGCGTTATCCAGACTTCCTTTAGACAAGATGGAATAACAGCTGTATTAAAGGAGGACTCAATGATTTTAAACAAAAGAGGAGTAAGAAGATGAATAGATTCTTGAAGAAGACTAGGACAGACATCTGAAGCACATGCTGTAGGTTTGAGATCTGAAACAATTGTCCCTATAGTGTCTTCTGCAGATACTAAACATACAAGAGGCATATTGTTACAAGACGTATCCAGCCTGTTAAAAAGCTTTTCACTAGAACTTTGTTGGAAGGATAATTGTGTCCTGTACAATAGTGATATTGTTTTGATGATTTTTAATTTTCTTAGAAACACCTAGCTGAAGTTCGGCGCACCACGAGGCACCATCCTGGACAAGAGTGTCCTTAGTTTTCTTACCCTCAAACTCCTCAAGAACTTCAAAAAGTTATTTTTTAAATCAGATTTAGCATTTGCAATTCTATTTTCAAAGAATAATTTCTTAGTAGCAATCAGAGCTTTCTTATTGTAGTGTGCTGCAGACTTCTACTTAGCATGAGAATCGGGACACAGAATTTTCCTTCACATCCTTTCCAGTGCTCCTTTCTGTCTCCTGGCTTCCAATAAGTCAGCTGTAAACATAAAATGGTTGGAGATTACTACTTTGTTCTTTTTCAACAGGAGGGGGCAAGTAGGTTAATGGCCTGTGAGGTAGTGTCAGAAAATTGTTGCACCAGCAAATTAGTCCAGTAAATTAGTATCACTGGTAGGTACACATGCAACCAATAGATTAGAAACAAGAGCCTGAAAAGAAGGAAATTATAAGTTGTTTAGTCTTCTCGAAGTATATTAACACAGAGTAGTTGTGGCAAGATTATGAGTTAGAACCCAGTCTTAAATGTGCCCTTTTTGATGAGTAGCGGAATTAATACATTCAATAAAGTCAAAAGTTTCTAAAAGGTTTGTCAGAAATTAGGTCTTGGCGTCTGTTCCATTGTAGTTCCATAGGTTAAAATCACCAAGAATAAGGGTTTGGGAGGATTGTTTAAACAAGTTAATGAGCACAGTCAATTGCTCTTCACAGACATTAGTACATGATGGGGGACAGTAAATATTTAGGATGTTCAAAGTAGCATTGGCATCAATACTAATTTTTATCAACAAGGATTCACAGTCCTCCAAAAACATAGGATATTCCAAAACAGTGCCCCGCCCCTTTTCCGACACAAACACTTTCGCACAACATGCAAGACAACAGACTAACACCAGAGCCGTTTTTCCTGATATGTCCCAATACAAGGGTCAGGCAAAGTCAGGCAATTGACCAGAATCACACACACACCCGACGGCTCTTTCCCTTCTCTACAGGGATAAAAGGTGGAGCACGACCGCACCCTACGAGCAAGGCAGACTGCAAAACTCAGTACAGCAGTTCAAGAGGAGGCGAAAGACGGTGCAAGTCGAGAGGATACCAAGGGGAGAAGTGACCATGCCCTTATCGGCAAAGACCTGTGAAGCCTCAAGAGAAGGAGTCGTAAGACTGTGAACAATAGCCAGCGTGTGTGGCAGCAGATGTCAACAGTGCCAAGACACCTCCTCCGTTGACAGCCACGCCGGGGAAAGATACATGGCCCAAAGGTACTGGCCTTGACTCTACAGACAAGGAAGCAGAGCAGTTCATCAAGAACAGTGAGTCGAGGGGAAAGCCGATAAAGAAACCAAACTGTGTTGAACGAAAGTAGTAAGCTGCTAATTGAACTTTGAACAAAAAAGGAACTATTGAGAAAGTGGGAGAAAAGCCTGCAACAGAGGTGTCTGGTACCACGTAGCTGCTCACGCAGAAAACTCTGGACGATTTCCCGAAGGTAGAGACAACCATAAACAGAAGGCCTTGGGAAGAGACGAAGAGAGGTCAAAGTGGTCATACAGGGGTTTTGTAAAATCCTCTGTACTGTCGAAAGTCTTTGACCGACAGATGATTGTGAAGAAGGGGAAGTGAATCCCACATGGTGAAAGTTGGCAAGAGTGAACCCAGCGGAGGGATGCTAACGAGAGGGAACAAAAAGTAAAGTCCCATAGTGAACTGTTTGGTAAAAGTTGGTGGGAGTGAACCCGGCAGAGGGAAGCCGACAACCAAGGGCAAAGCTTGATGAACTGTTTAAAAAGACATTGAAGATTTATGAATGCCAGACCAGGGGAAGTGAATTGTCCCCCTTGTCAGTTGGGTCCCAGTCCAGCCGATGGAGATCCAGGGGTGAAAAGTCATCACCCAAAGTTCATTGAGAAACGGAATTGTTATGTTTTTTTGTGGAACACGACTGGTGAGGGGTCTATGTCCGGAAGAGGGAGACCCAGGGGTGAAGCCGTCACCCGAAGTATATGTGGAACAGAACCTTATGCTTGTTTGTTGAATGCATACTGCCCTCGAAGGCAAGAGACTATTAAAAGGAGAATTAACTGTCGAAGAACCTGATAGCTGATACAGAACTGTTGAGAAAGCTCAAGCGTGTGCTGTGCTCCAAGGTCCCACCTTGTCCCATGCTGAAAACATGAGAAAGGAAGACCCATGGCAATCACATTCTGACTTATTATTTGTGAACACTTCTTTCTTTATTGAACCCTTATCCCACACTCTTTGTGTAATTAGTTATCCATAATTGGCAATAGGTTTTTCTTAGTATAGGCCCTTTTATTTTGACACAACGCCACAAGGACAGCCTTATTCTCTTTTGATGTTCAACGCTTGTTCCCATCTTAGATTTAGGTTAGGCGTTTTTCCACCCTGCCTTATCAGTTTAATAAACACCCTTGAACTGTGATCACTTGTGTCTGTCTTTACTGTTGCCAGTATGAGTTCCTTACACACCCCAAAAACAAGTTTATCCCTGATAAAAAAAAACAGCAGTGCAGCAGGACACAGCACAGACCGACACAGACCAGCTGGTCCCTCGTTCCTGGTGTGCAAATTAGTAAGGCCTGTAAGACTACAAAACGCACGGGAGTTGTAGTTTTTACTCCAGTGTTGTTGAAATGGATGCAGCTTTACTTTGTATTGAACTTTGTATGTTCGAAAATAAAAGAATACAAACTCAAGTAACCAAGGTTATTAAATAATGCTAAAAGCAAAATATTCTTAAAAACAAAGTCCTAGCAGCAGTTTGATTTCTAAAATAGATTGGCAGCAGTTTCAGCAGGCAATTGCACGTTCTGTATCAATCATTTTCAAATGAAAGTAAAAGGAGCTCGAAGAAGAAGCTGTCTTTTCTGTGCTGGCACAGACTGGCTGGTCTCTCTCGCACTCTGATTTGCTTATTGTGAGGGGGGTAGCTCTGGGGCAACACAGATTTGAATCCTGATCCTGCGCTTGGAAACCAATCTCTTGTATTAAGCATGTTATAAAAGAAAAATTATAATTATTGGGGAATGCGGCATGGTCGAAGCCCATGGGGCTTGGGGCATCATGGATTGTGTTGATTGATCATGGCTACAAGCCATGAACAGGGGCCATTGTTGACATTATGAGGATATAGTGGCCATTGAACTAGGATGCAGAGTAGGTGCAGTGGATAACAAGGGTGGTTTGGCGGTCCTTGGGTCATGGTTGAGCTTCATGTCCTAGGCAATTCAACCATGACTTCCATTTGCTGCTGAAAACGACACACATCAGTATGTGCTGCAAAAAATTAAAAAAATGTTAAAGGAGGTTTACCGTCCTTTCATATATGTTAATAGATAAATTATTAACTTTGCTAAAGGGACGTTATGGTTGCAACGTAAAATCAAAAAAAAAAGAAATTTGCCAATTATGGTAAGCTATGAAACCATAACTAACACCACCACCCTACACTGCTAAGACTAACACCCAAGACATCAAAGATGACATTACAAATGGCAAAAAAACTCTGTGGTAGAGATAAGTCCACTGACTAACAGAGAAGGGACGGGGACCTTTGTATTCACGAAACAAGAAGTAGAGGGAGTCGCCCTCAACCCAGTGGCAGAGATAAGCCCACTGACCATCAGACAAGCGTCTGGGCCCTAACATTCACAAAACAATTATTAGCAGGAGTTGCCCTCAACCCAGTGGCAGAGATAAGCCCACTGACTGCAAGAGCATGTGTATCGTAACAAGACTGAAAAATGCATTTCTCAGAATTATACCTGACGATACAAACGATGTAGTGCCCAAGCCTACTAATGCAACCTGGGACATCCACTGGGACCTGAACGAAATTCAGCCTCATATTCAACATCTTAATAGCTAAAGAGCTCCTGGACCTGACGGCCTTAGCAACGCCACCATTAAAAAACACCTGGAACAATGGTCTGGCATATGTTTCCAACTTTTTAACATCATTGGAGCTTGTGGCTTGATATCGAGCACGTGGAAAACAGCGACAATTATTCCAATCTATAAACAAGGCTGTAGGAATACACCTGCAAACTACCGTCCTACAGCATTATTAGACCCTCTGGGGAAAATCTTTGCTCCTTTTCTCCAGAAGACGTTATATACTTGGGCAGCAACACATGATCGGTTTGATCCAAGACAAACTGGATTTATGAGGAATATTGGCACACATTTAAATATTTTATTGCTTAATTGCTTGAAACATGAATCAATGAGGAAAAACATCTCTACCTTTGCAATATTCGTAGATCCGCAATTAGCATTCAATATGGTAAATCGATTTAAACTCTGGGAAAAATTAACAAGCTGGAAATGTCTGCATAACATCCTAGAAACGATTAAGGCCTTGTATTCGCAAACTTCCATCCAGATTCGATTATCATTAGATGGAATGATGTCAGAACTTACTCCAACAAAGAACGAATTGAAACAAAGCTGCCCTTTGGCAGCAACCCTTTTTGTATTATATATTTCAGATTCACAAACAACTGAAGTGGCAACTGCGGGTGATCCACCTATCTTGAATGCTTCAAAAATTCTGTACATCCTATTTGCGGACGATATTGTCTTATTTGATAAGACGCAAATGGGCCTGCAAAAAAGATTAACAGCATTAGTACAATACACAGATCAAAACAATCTAAAAATTAATATTAAAAAAACAGAAATGATGGAGCTGACAACCCAACCTAACCCAAAGAACAAACCATTGAAGATCACCATCAAAGGAGAAAGATTACGCCCAGCTCAAACAGTCAAATATTTAGGAATCTGGGTCAAGCAACAACAACAGATCTGCGATGGATAGAACACTTAAAAACAAAAGCTCTGTCCTTAGCACGCCAAGCGCTAGCTATCCATAAAAAACATAGGACATTTTCCTAAATACCAGTATGGACGTTCTACAAGCAAAACGTGAAAGCCATTGTGACCTACGGCAGTGAGTCAATAATAAATATTCCAAGACCAATCTGGATTAAAATAGAAGCCATTTTCTGGAGGGAAGTACTGCTGCTACCAAAGTCATATCCAATGCCAAGAATTAGATATGAACTTGGGATACAATCACTGGATTCCATAGTCACCCCGAAGTACCTCGATCTCTATAGAAAAACCTTGCTGGCGACAATATACCTCCTATCAATATGCTTCATGATAACTCAACTGCGACAAACGCAACAGTAGTAAATGTCTGGAAAATATATTGTAAACAAATGATGGAAATGATGGATGCAACCGAAGGCATTTTAAAAAAATAGGCCACAGATACTAAAATTGAAAATAAAAAGAAACGATTGGATTTATACACAAGAAATAAAATCTGAGTACAAAATGACTATACATTCCTACTTAGATGTAAGAGCACTTAATGAATTGCCTCAATACTTGAAACAATTTCCAGATCGTCACCTTACAGACATATACCTAAAACTAACATTGAATGTGCATCCTACTCATGAAGACCTTGCACATACTCATCAAATCACAAAAGAGGAGAATTTTTGTAGATTTTGTAATTGTGATAAACAGACAGAATCTCCGTTCCATTTGATCCTGGAGTGTGAGGCAATATCTGACAAACGTGAACAATTTGCCAACATGTTCCCCCAAGCAGCCAGAAAAATTGACAGTAACAAACGTTGGGCACATATCATGACGGGAATTGATGAATTACTGACTATGCGAGTGGTCCAATTTTGGGAATCACTAATGTTGAACACTGTTGACACAGAGTGATCTTGATTTTGAAAGTCTATATAGCACCAAACTTGCCAATATCAAGAACAACCATGTTGAAAAGTAACACAAAGTAATTTGCAATTTGTTTTTATTTTATGTCTTTTGTGTAGCCTGTTTGAATGAACAAAGTTATGTAATTAACGGAAACATTAATATGATAAAAATGTAAAGTTTGATTTCAAACTAAATCATTTTGAATAAATAAAATTAAAAATAGAGTTTGGCCCTTGGCATATCTGAGACCAGGAGAAGGGAGTCATTCCCCCTGGTTTTGTTGTGGACACTTGGGGACACGCCAGGGGGAAGGGAGTCATTCCCCCTGGTTTTGTTGTGGACACTTGGGGACACGCCAGGGGGAACGTAGTCATTCCCCCTGGTTTTGTTGTGAACAGTTGCAAGGTGCCAGTGAAGAGTCATTCCCCCTGGCTGTGTAAAGAAGGATATCATTGAAAAACAAAGTCCGTATACCAGGGGAAGGGAGTCATTCTCCCTGTAAAGGTATTTTATGTTTAATATTAACCCTGTTCAGTTGTCGTGTAAGGGATACAAGTACTTTTTGACACAGGACAGAGAGACATATTTTGACTGACATTCTTGTCATCATCAATAACCTTACTTCGGCATCGAGCCTTAAAAGTATTTCACAACAAATATAAGACATTGGGCCTCATTACGACCCGGGCGGTAAGGGATTACCGGTACTGGTAAGGGCACCGGTACCGGTAATACCTTACCGCCCTATTCAGAGGTCCCTTTGCGGGTCCTCCCTTAACGGCTGGTTAAGTCCAAAGGGACTTTGGAGGTAATAACGGTACCGCAATTTGCGGTACTGTTATTACCGCCTTCCCCATTCCCATTGAGCCCTATGGGGGCTCAAAGGCAATGGGGAAGGTTCCATGGTGAATGGGGAATTACCGCCCCCGCCAACCTTGGAATGGGGCGGTAATTGCTCCATTCACCATGGCGAAATCGGTAGGGTTTTGGAGGCAACCATTGCGCAATTAGCGCCATGGTTACCGCCTGGGTCGTAATGAGGCCCACTGCATTAAATTAAACAGAAACATGTGGCATGTTTTCTAGGGGATGAGGGTCCTTGAAGTCGATTATAATAGAGTCAAAGGCATTTCCCCTCTGCTGACAAATCCTGGTGCAACTTGCAATCATCTCCCAGGTTGCAAATACCAGGATCCAGTGTATGCATTTGTTTAAGAGGGCTTCCCTGGGTTCATAGTGACTTGGCAGAGTTTGGGAACCTTATGTAAATGTAATGACCCCTCTGCCTGGGATGCTCCTGGTCTTCTGGTTTTAGCAGTGGATGAGGTAGGGGCACGGTCCAACCCGCTTGCCTTATTGTCACATGCAACGGGGGTTACCATTGCTTGAGTCGATTTTGGCAGTGGCCCTTTGCTCGCTCAGGCTGTAGTGGTGCTAGTGCTCACTTTGGTCCCGTTGGTGGGCCTCCTCCTGCCCTTGATGAAGGTTTCACACAAGGGCAATCCAGTTTCCGCTGGTTTATTTGGGGCCCTTTTCTGCCCTCTTGGTTATACAGTACCCCCACATTCCACTGGTTCACTCCCTTCCCAACTGCTTTGACCAGGGATACAACTAGATTCTTTAATATCAAAGGTTCAGCTAGGACAATGCTACATTGCCACTCTTTGCTCACTAGGCCCCCATGCCCAGACTGTTTTAGAGTAAACTTTTCCAATTGCTCGCAAGGTGGCAACGGGCTAGGTGTACCACTGTCCGGCAGAACATCACTAGTTGCCCTTGTTAGCATGTCCTGCCCCCTTTCCCTCCTATTTTAAGTCTGACCGTTTTCTCCATCCAGCTGTGACTTATAGGATCCCTGTGGGGTCATGATTTGCCTAGGTGGGCTCATCAGAGGTGTCCGTCTTGGGTAGCGTTATGCTCCCCCCACTTGATGCAGCAGTTTCAACTTTGGCCGGGAAGTGCAGATGCTCCAGCTAGCACTTGCTAGAGTATTAAACAATGGCAGCTGCAGTGGTCACAATGGTGGGGGTTGTGGGTAAGATACCCAATAACAACTTGGTTAATGTCTTCCCCTGTAGCCACACTCAGGTAAGCTCCAGTGATAATTGGGGGCGGCACACTGAGAGGCCCCCCCCAAGGCTTCGGTGCTCAATACAGCTCCTTGGCCCGTGGTCCATAGGACAATGCCCCAAGTGACCCACAGGGCCCATTTCTTCATTGGATGATCGTGTGGACTTGTCGATTTTTGTGAGGGCCTCAATATTCTATGAAATGTCCCCCCCCTGCAATCCACAGGGGCGTTTACTGAGCCCGAAAACGGATGTATTTCGCTAATAATTGAATGAGCACCCCCGCAGGGGCATTAACAGTTTAGTACAGTTGGTCTTTGCAACACATGATGAGGACAGTAGGGCTACCGCTGGCATTTCCCTTCTCACAGTCAGCAGTTTCCGTCTAGGTATGGGTGTGATTACAGGTTCTGGTGTAGCAGGCTGGAGTTAACATGGCGGGCGAGATAGCCAAGGGTTAATGTGTTGGAGGGTTAGAGGGAAATTGGCAAGTTGTTTTTTGGAGGGGGAATTATATATAAGCATGGAGTTTGCTGCACATGTCCAGTTCCACGTGTCACAGGTGAATCAGCAGTCTCTATTAGCCCCCAATTTTCGAATGGATTGTGTCCTCCCACGTATTCCTCATCTTGTGATAATTCGTTATCTCCAGCTTCGCTGCAGATAACGAATTATCACAAGATGAGGAATACGTGGGAGGAACATCCAGTCGAAAGAACGTTACAGTCGGTAAGTAACTTGTTCTTCTCTGCTAGCAGTAACGTTGTGGCCAGCCCCCCGCCTTGGGTCTCACCTGGTCTCCTACTTGTCCTGCACGATCACCAGTTCCGGGGTCTCTTGCTTTCTTCGTGCGAGACCTCCAGTATCGCGCTCTGAAACACTTGTGTACGAGCACGATAGAGCTACAGCGGGTTTCAGCAGGAGGCAGCTGAAAAGGAAACTGCTCCTTCCTTCCTCCAATCCTGGGGATCTTTGGTAGCCCACCAGTCATGAACTCCCTGCTGGCGCTAAATCCCACTCCCTTTACCCCAGCGGTCTTCGCCCCTGCGGTGGGTTGCAGGAGTTTGAGCATGAGATGGTGGGCAGGCCTACTGACAGCCATTGCAGCTACAGCACAGAGTTTCTGGTTGCTGGTAGGTGTGAGGGGTCAGAATGAGAGGCGGACTACGTTGTGAAGTGGTCTCAACAAATGCCATATTCAAAGGTTGGATGAACGCCTCACTATGCCAAACCTGACGAGGATTACCCTGCCTAAAATAAACTAAAGGAAACACTCTAACAAAGGTTATCTTTCCCTCACACTTATACATATAATAAACAAGGAACTGCATGGCAGTTTAAAACAACAATGATTGAATTCACAACATAACCACAGTCTCTCTTCACAACCTGGACCAATCCCTCTTCCCCAGGTTTAAACATGATTCTGTGCCAAAGTTTAACAAAAGGAGACAAGGAAATCCAGGCTCCAACAAAAGTTCCAGTATCATCTTATGCCACCTCAACTTGACAGCATAAAGTTCCAGCACAAAAAGTATTAAGCTTCTCCTCCTCCTTGAGGCAGTACTCAGTTTCTCAATAGCAACAATAATTGTCTTGGTCCGGATGATTTGCCAAAAGAAGTAAGTTCCAAAAGAAATGTAGTTCCTTTGATACAGCTTTACTCATAGCACCTCAAACAACATAAATGGTTTCTGTCAAAACCACTTTGTAGCACTTCTAATTGATGGCCTTGACGTTAAAATTGCCCTCCTGAACACAAGGGTCCTCATTACGACCCTGGCGTTAAGGGGTTAACGGCGCCGTAAAAGGTTGCGGCGCCGTTAAACCCTTAACGCCTTACTACGAGGTCCCTTTGCGGCTCCCGACCTTAACGGCTGGTCTGGACCTTGAAGGTGATTACTGTACTGCATTTTGCGGTACCGTAATTACCGCCTTCCCCATTCCCATTGAGCCCTATGGGGCAAAAATGGGAATGGGGAAGGGCCAATGGTGAATTACCGCCCGCCAACCTTGGAATGGGATGGTAATTCCACATTTCACCATGGCGGAGTCGGTAAGTTACCAGCGTTAACCACTGCGCTAATAGCGCCATTGGTTAATGCCGGGGTCGTAATGAGGGCCAAGGTCTTTAGGCAAACATGCTTTGGATGTTCACGACCCCCTTATCCACCCCAAATTGGACATATCATGCCTCCCAAGACATGGCTAACTGATGCAAGCGGCCCCATGATAGCTACGGCAGTGCCACCAGGATACTTCATTATCTGCAAAAAGTCCTACTGTGGGCCATAGGCGGTGGGGGAGGGGAGTGTTGCGATCATTGCGAAAATCGCTTTCAATTTTTTTAGAGACAAATCTTGTGATGCCCACTCCATTCAGCTGCTTTAATCTCATCGTGGTTTATCGTCTGCGGGAAACTTCAATGAGAATTTAATACAGCTACTAAGAACTAGTAATGGCCCAAATTGCTCAGTTTTAGTGCTGGGTGACCTCAACCAGTGGCTCCACGGTCCCAGGGACAAGGCAGGGACCCTACAAGCAGAAGCATTGTTGAAATTGACTTCCGGATTAAAAATAATTAACCCACAGCCAAATCAGGTAACGCGCTGGACTGGGTGATTTTGTGAAACCGAAGCCAGAAATAAAAAAACACCTCTCCATGTGTATGGTCTGACCATTACATTGTAGACTTCCCTATTCTCTTAGAGTGTGTGCCCCAAAATTCTCCAAACCCTGTTAAAACAGTATGCAATACTAGTAGTATGAGAGCCTTTTTGGTAATTGCCTGACAGGAGCCGCAGTCGGGGTTATGGTGACCTGCACCACGACAACACAGACCTATGCGGTGGGAGTCGGTGATCAACATCTTCGATCCACAGTCTTGGCACTTCTTGAAACCCATCTTAGGCATAGATGGAGCCGACGGGGAAGACATTTTAGTTGATTGAAAATCGCTGATGAAGTTCACCAAAGAAACAGAAGCATGCTGTAATTCTTGAAAGTGTTAGCTTTGAAAAACGGAACTGAAGCCAATGGGCGCTGCGTGCGCTATTTACAGTGATGATGACGTCAACAGTCGAATGGAGGCGCTAGAGGGACATCAACGAGATGGCACACAGCGCCCTCTGTTGAAACTATTTTCCAAAGCAGCTGGAACGATAATTATCATAAGATGAGGAATAAATGGGAGGACCCAATCCATTCAAAATCTACTTTTTTTGCACTGATACAAAGTTACCAAGAAATGGCAACAAAGAAAAAGACTAAGGGAAACATAGTTTCCCAGTACTGACAGTCTTAAGAATGTGTCAGTTTACCCATTGCATTCAGAGAAAACTTTCCTAACACTATCCCCTCATGACAATGTCGTATTAATGACCTTGTGACATAGTACAAGCTGGAAAACAGGAGACTGGGGAGAAGCCTAAAAGTGAAAACCAAAATGCCTGGGAGAGGTCTTAAGGAGAAAGACCAAAAAAGGGACAAGACTAATAGCATGTTCTGCTCTCAGAAGTGCACAGAAAATATTTTACAGCCCCAGTACACACCATGCAGAAATTATGAACACTAAAGGACAATTATGCACAAAAACCCTCAGGCGAACTGCATAAAATTGCTCTTTACAGCCCTTTATGTACCAAAAAGCATACACGAATGAAAATAAGGAATGAATAAATGATTACTAGACATGTAAGAAATGTAAAAAATCTAAAAATACTTCACTGTTGAAGCAACCACCAACGAAATCCTCAATCCCGCCAGTCTCACGCCGAAAAGCTTCAAAAACAGGTCAGGCAGAAAGAATCCAGCACCAACAGGCATGAGGAGCTGTCATACACTCTTCCCAGAAACTATCTACCTCTCCCTCCCCATGGCTCCTCATTATAAGCCTCCCACAAAAGCGTGATGGCATTTTCCAGAACTTTCTGGATTTCAAAGTCTACCTGTTGCCAGCTCCAATGGGCGCCCAGCCGGACTGACCCATGACAACCCTAAGAGACAAACTTTTCCCTTTCCCATGAGAGCGCGAAAAAACAGCATAACTTTCCTTCGGCTCTACAACGTTATAAGGCACCGGCTGGTACCTTTATTCAAAACAGTCCATGAAGCAATGCAGACTAACATAAGCGAGAAAAACATGTTTGCTTGTGGAAGAATACAAACACTATTCATAGTTCACATAAAAATGCAGCTTTCACTGAGGCCTGAAGAATATGTCCAGTATAATTCTGGAAGTACCCAAAATGCAAAAAAAAAAGAGGTGATGGCTGAAGGTTTAGAATGAATCTTGACCACTGGCATTGCTCTGGGCAACCCTCCACACCATCGTTCTTCGACCTGCCAAGCCATTACAGAAAGGGAAAGACCATATGCAAATCAGTCTTGGTCCCACCCCAAAAGGGGCAGTCCAGCCCGAACTGTTAGGACACATCCCTTCTGCACAAGACCACAAGCATCCCCAAACATGTTTTGGCCTTGTTGGTCCTCATCAGTGAGGAATAGCTTTGGTCTCTAGGCCCAGCAGCCACGTGACCCACGTCTGGGCACACCTGTCCCACTCGGGGTGACGAAGCAAAAACAAAGAGTTGATGGCTGGAAGGTTTAGAATGAATCTCAACCACTGCCATTGACCTGGGCAACCCTAGAGACCATCGTTCTTCGACCTGCCAGGCCATTACAGAAGGGGAAAGGCCATATTCAAATCAGGCTTGGTCCCACCACAAAAGGGGCAGTCCAGCTCGAACTGTTACGTCACATCCCTTCTGCACGAGACCGCATGCATCCCCAAACATATTTGAGCTTTGTTGGGCCTCATCAGTGAGGAATAGCTTTGGTCTCTAGGCCCAGCAGCCACGTGACCCACGTCTGGGCATACCATTCCCACTCGGGGTGACAAAGTAAAAACCCAAAAAGTACCCAAAATCCACCACCGTCATGTTGCCATGTTCTTAGTTAAAAAGCATTACAATACACCCTTGGACAGTTGACTTCCATAACTCAGCGGCTTCTGAAACCGACGAAGCATCATAACTAAATTAGAAATACATTGAATACAACAACAAAAAATTAAAATCATAACAATTATACAAATACAACCAAAGGCATAACGCAAAGTTCCTCCAATATCTAGAATCCAAGAAAACAGTCATTCCCACCATTCCCCAGTGTGGTGTTGTGTAACATTTTTCATCGAGTCCTTTAAACTTTAGATGTGATTTTCCACAGAATGGGAATGGTAAAACAACATATACCTTCAAATGTGTTCCACCCTAAATTGTTTCAATAATAAATATTCAATAGCAGCTCTATTCTCCAAGGCAGCTTATCTCATGGCTGTGTTATCTAGAAGCAGGTCTACTAAGGCTTTAACTGTATGAGTTAACCCTTTCACTACTATGCATACCAACTTAATCAAAGATCTATAGCCCACAGCAGCTAAACCCCAAACTTCCACCAATGAATATGAAAGAGCTAAGACTTCTGATTCTGATAAGAAATGCACATTTGAATCACAGTCTGGGGGTTGCCCTATAGTTTCAGAAATTGATCATCTCATTCGATGCAATGCTGGCTGCAAAGGAAACTTTATTAAACCAAGCTGTGTCAAAGCACACTGTCCTCTGGAAATGTTAGCTGGAATGTAAGTGTAGGTAATGTTACCACACGAAAGAAACCATCCTGTCGGGAAGTTTTACATGGTTCAAATGACTAGCAGCTACAACTGTATGATTACAAATCATAGTGTTATTAACGTTGGTGCATGTGCTTCGAGTGTGTGAAGACAACTGTTCGTCAAACACAGTCCGTTTTTTATCTTTGGTATTGCTTCCTAGACTCATGCTCCATGGCCAAAGGCACGTGCACTGAAGGGATGTTCAAGTTTCCTCCAATAACTGGTGTACAAGTTACAAGTTAAGTAGCGGCTGGTGAATTTTTTAAGTGGGAGGGCATACATATTTCCCCAAGATATGCCATAGCGACCAAGCGTAGCGAGGGAGCCCAAACCAATCAAGGGGGCTTTGTAGGGTCCCCCCCGGGACTCTTTTTAAAATAATGGTGCATTTTAGAGCATACTTTTAAAATAAATTGGATAAAAGGCCAGACAGTTTGCATTTGGCGCTTGGGGGCCCAGGGGACAGGCATGATATTTTTTTACTGGACATCTATGATAGTTGTTCAGTAAAAAGATACCATCCTTGTCCTCTGGGCCCCACACAGTGCCTATTACAATCAACATTATTATGTGTGTATGCAAGGCGCAGGGGCCCAGGGGAAAGCATGGTATTTTTGACTGGCCATCTATGATAGATGTCCAGTAAAGAAATACCATCCCTGCCCCTGGGCCCCACAGCACCTCAGAAGGAGAGCTGATTTTGGCAGGTAGGTAGGGGGATTGTGCACAAAGGCATTTTCAAAATGCCTTTGTTGTACAACCCTCCTCCCTCCACTCGCCAAAATCAGCTCCACGGACCAACACATTCACACCGCAAGCGCTTTATCATTCACACGAGCACCCATCATGATACACTCACTCATAACACATCCATACTGAAAGGAAGGCATGGTATCAAGAATAGATAGACACAAGTGAACACAGTTCAAGGGTGTCTGTTAAACTGTATAGGTAGGGTTGAAAAACGCCTAATCTAAACCTAAATCTATGATGGGGCAAGCTACAACCATAAGATCAAAATAAGACAGTCCTAGTGGCGGCTTGTCAAAATAAAAGGGCCTATACGAAAAAAGCTATTGCCAATCCTTACAACTAAATACCAAAAAGAGTGTGGGATAGGATTCACAAGAAAGAAAGAAGTGTTCACAAATTATAAGTCAGGATGTGGCACCCTGGGGTCTCCCCTCGCCATTTTTTTTGCACGGGACAAGGCAGGACTCCTGAGCACAGCCCACGCTCGAGCAACAGTTCTGCTTTAGATATCAGGGCCGTCAGTGGTTGTCTCTTTCCTACAAAAAGTCTCTTGCCTCCAAGGACCTGATAGCTTCCAAAAATGACAAACAAAAAGTTCCTTTCAAATGTACATTGGGTGATGCCTTCACTTCTGGGTCTCCTTCATCCGGGCTCAGATCCTTCTTGACGGTTTGCCTCCCTCGGTTGGGTTCACTATGGCTTTTCACAAATCAATTTCTCTTTTGGCACTCATAAATCTTAATGTCTTTTTAAACAGTTCACCGTGGACATCCCTCTCTCGGGTTCACTTTTCTCAGCACACTGTTCCTTGGGACTTTAGGCTTCACCCCTCTTTATTGGCATCCCTCTGTCGGGTCCACTCTTGCCATATCACAATTCCTTTTACTTTCTTCTGATGCAGGATTCACTTCCCTTGCATTCTCAATAGTTTGTCGGTCAAAGACTTTCGACTGTACTGGGTTTTTGCTAGACCCCTGTATGACCATTTTGACCTTTTCTTTGTGGCTCCCCTAGGGCCTCTGGTATCAGTAGTTTTATTCAACGTGGGATCAACCATAGCCTCTCGAGTGAGTACCCATGTGGTGCCGGACACCTCTACAGCTGGTCTTCCCGTAACAATTTTACAGTTCTCAATGTGCCACTTTGTGATTTTCATTCAACACAGTTCGGTTTCTTATTGGTCCTCCCCTCCACTGGCTGTGATGAACCGCTTGGCTTTACCTGTATCTGGAGTCAAGGCCGGTACCACAGTAGTAGGCTGCCATGACCCTTGTCCAAAACTCCCTCTGGCAAACCCATTGGCCAGGTGGAGTCAGGACTCGGGCCTCTAGAGCCTCGCATCCTCTTCAAAAACCCTCATGGGGCCAGTCCTTGCGCCTATGGCACCAGGCTCATACATCGTGAAAAACAATGTGCTTGGGAACTACTTTATTGTATTGTCAGCCAACATGGAGGCATCCACATAGCTTGGTTCCTAAGAACCAAGCTATGTGGTCTAGTGTTTTGGGTGTGGGGACTACTTTACCTGGACTATTTTGTTGGGGCTATTTAAACCACACCCGAGCAAGACAACATGCTTCGCGTTACTTTGCAGCTTGCAACGTGACGCTCACAGTGTCCAGCTATTCCCTCGAACCCCGGAGAAGCAGAACCTGCAAGGAGACAAAAGGAACATCAATAGCAGCAGCATCTTACCTGCAGTCTTCATCTTTAGCCACTCACTTACTGAGAACAGCTTCCTCGAATCTGCATGCCTCCCGGACAGAACGACCTGAAAGAGGAAGATAGAGGCAACATTAAAGAAAGCAGTAGAGACATTTACAAATTACGAACTGCTCAAAAGGCTTACCTGGCTGGTCGCCTCTCGGCTGGCACCACTCCGGTCATTCCACTCGC
Organism: Ambystoma mexicanum; assembly: GCF_040938575.1. Taxonomy (NCBI): domain Eukaryota; kingdom Metazoa; phylum Chordata; class Amphibia; order Caudata; family Ambystomatidae; genus Ambystoma; species Ambystoma mexicanum. Next base: position 1,335,288,786 of record NC_090933.1, on the reverse strand, counting down.
GCTGAAGAACAACAAGGAAGGAAAACACAGGTTAGCAAAGGCAAGACTTTGCAGCGCTGCGCATAGCACTTACTTACCGCATCATAGCGCTCTTAATGCGCCATCATTTACCAGCGGGGCTCAACCAAGCTAGTTCGCCGCACTGAAGAACTGCATACCTAAGGGAGAAAAAAGAGACATTTTCAACAAAGAAAGGCATGCAGGATAGCAACAAAACTAAAGAACAGCAATAAGACCTACCTGAACAATATCAAACGGGCCGGCGTCAGTGAAGTAACTGGACTGCACTCGCCCATGAAAGACAACGCGCCCCTGCAAAGAAGGCAGGACGGAGAGCACGCCTAATTCTACCACAAGGCAGAACCTTCCCCGCAGACCACATCAGGGCAAAGCTGAGAAGCATACCAGTGAGTAACCCGGCTGGGTGGCGTCCCTGTGGATACCAGGTGAGCGTAACAGAACGCGAAACCTACCATAACAAATCCACCTGGGCGCCATGGAGACATCAGAAATTGACCAATTGGCCCAATTACTAGGAGAGCTTCGTGCTGAGGTTCATTCTGCCTGGCAAGAGACCAATGCCCTCTGGAGAGACCTAATAGTGACCAAAGAACGCACTGAAGAGATTAGCAGGCAATACTTGCAATTACAGGCAGGACAGACGCCTCTACCTGGAAGCAATCCAACGATGCAAAACCCCGCCATACCACCCACTCCGGTACAGATCACATTACCTGAAACAATGCCCCTGGCACCACCAGAAAGGTTCTCAGGCAACCCACGGAAGTATGCAGCATTCATCAATCAGTGCTGCCTTCATTTTCTTTGTAGGCCTGGAGCATTTCCAAACGACCAAGCTCGGATAGCTTTTTTCTTATCATACCTGAGTGGTAGTGCAGCAGATTGGTCAGTGCCGTTGGTAACCCATGACGATCCTCTATTACATGACTTTGGGGGTTTCCAGAGAGAAATGGAAAAACGTTTTGCTCGCCATACCCAGGAACAAGCAGTAGAAAATGAACTCTTGTCCCTCACGCAGGGGAATCAGGACTTGTTAATGTACATTGCTACGTTCAACAGACTGGTTGCCGAAGCTAGGTGGCCAGAAAACAAAAGACCCACGTTATTCCATCGAGGCTTACGAGGCGTATTAAAGGACTTCTTAGCCCAGGTGGTTGATCCACCCAGAGACTGTGCAGAATTCATAAATCTGGTCGTGCAGCTAAACCACCGGTTGCAGGACCGAAAGGCAGACAGGTCTAAGACGGACCCTCGGACCGTGTATGGTCGACGAAGGGAAAACACACCCCGTGTACCTGAAAATGCTGTAGAACCCATGCAGATTGGAGGGATACGGCATCCATTAACAAAACAAGAGCGGGACAAAAGAAGACAACAACAGCTTTGTTTGTATTGTGGGAAACCAGGACATTTCCTGAAGGACTGTCCAGTAAAAACCCCAAGAAGAACAGTCGGGGCCACAGAGAAGGATGAAGCTAAGGAATCGGAAAACTACCAAGCTCGACAAACGTAGAGGTCAGTTTGTCGAGTGAGAAGAAAGAGTTGCTGACCTCGCACTTTGCAATACCAGTGATCTTAATTAACCACCAACAGTCATCAAAAATGCATGCTGTTGAAGCATACCTTGATAGCGGAGCAGCTGGAAATTATATTGATCAAGAATTGGCAGCAGAGATGGGGCTTCCTTTGTGTTCTAAGCCAACTATGGACAAGGTAACCACTGTGGATGGGACAGAAATCGCTTCCGGACCAGTAACCCAGTGCACAGCCAGGGTAAACTTGCTGTGCCAGGACGGACATTGGGAGTCTATTTCATTCGATCTCATCAAGGCATCTCAGTTCATGCTAATACTAGGGATGCGATGGTTGGTTGCTCACAAGCCTTTGATAGATTGGCGGGCACGAAAATTAACCTGCTCCGGTGACTGCTCCCCTGCCTGCTATTACCAAGAGGAGAAACCCGAAGTCTGTATCCCCATGATTCCCGGAGCGACAGTATCAACCCTGGGAGCAACTAATACCATGCCAAATGAATACCATGATTTCCAGGATGTTTTCCGAAAGGACCAAGCCAATAGATTGCCGCCGTACAGGTCCTATGACTGTCAGATTGACCTTGTTCCTGGTGCACAAATCCCTTGCGGCAGGATCTACGCTCTCACAGAACCAGAAAATCTTCATTTGAAATCCTATTTAGACCAGTAGCTTGCAAACGGATTTATCCGTCCTTCGAAGTCCCCCACAGCCAGTCCTTTGTTCTTCGTACCGAAAAAGGAAGGAGACTTGAGAACCTGTATTGACTACCGCGCATTGAACCAGATCACTGTGAAGAACAGCTACCCCTTGCCACTTATCTCTCAGATGCTAGACCAAGTTAAAGATGCCCAGATTTATACCAAATTGGCCCTTCGAAGAGCGTACCACCTGGTCCGAGTCAGAAGAGGAGATGATTGGAAAACCGCCTTCCGTACTAAGTGCGGCTTGTTCGAATATCAAGTCATGCCCTTCGGTTATGCAACGCTCCTGCGGCATTCCAATATTTCATGAATGACGCCTTAAGGGAGTTAATAGATGTGTGCGCCTTAGTGTATAGACGACATCTTAGTATACTCAGCCTCGGAACAAGATCATGTCAGGCACGTTCGTTCAGTCCTCACCAAGCTCCGTCAACATCGTTTGTTTGCAATGCTTGAAAAATGCTTTTTTCACGTTACTGAAGTAGAATTTCTTGGTTTTATCCTTACTCCAAGAGGCATCAGAATGGACGTGCACAAGGTAGATGCCATTCTGAAATGGCCTTCACTGACGTCTCTGAAAGGGGTACAAAGCATGCTGGGCTTATCGAACTTCTACCGCCGGTTCATCCCAGACTTCTCTCAGGTTGTGCACCCAATCACAATACTATTACAAAAAAACAATAAAATGTTTGCTTGGACCGAAGAAGCAAAAGAAGCCTTTCAGGAACTTAAACAAAGGTTTACATCCGCTCCAATCCTGTAACATCCTCGTCCAGACCTCCCTTATGCCGTTGAAACTGATGCGTCCAGTCTCGCAATGGGGGCTGTCCTTTCACAGAGAGACCCGGAAACCGGCCAGCTACATCCTGTGGCCTTCTGGTCGAAAAAGTTCTCACCTCCAGAGATTAATAATGTCAGCACGGACAATGAACTCCTGGCTATCAAATCCACCTTTAAAGCCTGGAGGCACTACCTTCTGGGGGCCAGACACACCATTACAGTCATCACAGACCACCAAAACCTGCAATATCTCAAAACAGCCAAGGCCCAGTCCTCGCGCCAATTACGGTGGGCCCTTTTCTTTGCCGAATATGATTATGTAATCATATTTCGACCAGGAGTCAGAACCGGAAAGGCGGATGCCTTGTCTCGCATGGGCATAGATGAAATAGCATATACAACTCCAGACCCAGTACCTATTATACCTGACGACAAACTCTTGGGTATCACGACAGTCTTAACACAAGCAGAACTACGAAATGAAATCCAACGGACAATGAATCCTGATTCCTACCTCGCATGGCAAACTCAAGGAGAACAATATACCATCAAGGACCATCTACCCTTTTTTAGGGATCGCCTATATCTACCCGAGAAGGAATTACAACAGTATATTATTTCAAACTATCATGATTCACTGATCGAAGGGCATTCTGGGATCGCCAAAACCCTAGCTAAGGTGAAAGAGAACTTTTGGTGGCCTACCTGGCGTAAGGACATCATTCAGTATATTCAGTCCTGCGGTGTCTGCGCACAAAATAAATCACAGAAACAAAAACCATCTGGTCTCCTACAACCATTGGACATTCTTCCAGTTCCATGGCACACTCTTTCCCTTGACTTCATCACTGATCTACCTCCAAACCAAGGGTTCAACACCATCCTTTTAGTTGTGGACTTATTCTCGAAGATGAACCATTTTATTCCTCTCAAAGGCCTCCCAGACGCAGCCATTTTAGCAAAAGTGTTCCTGGAGGGCGTAGTTAAGCTACATGGCTTCCCTTCGGTTCTGGTCTCTGATTGAGGCAGCCAGTTTGTTTCAAACTTCTGGAAAAAATGTTGTGCAATGGCGCAGATCGACTTCGGCTATCTAACAGTTAAACCGACGGCCAAACCGAGAGAACCAATCAGACACTCGAGCAATATTTACGGTACATGCTGCACCACGAACAAAGGAATTGGAAAGACCTACTATGGATAGCCGAATATGCATATAACAATTCTTTGCATTCAAGCACGGGACAAACGCCCTTCTATACCCTTTATGGCAGACATCCACGTACCTCTGAACTAGACCTTCCGGCCAGCTTGGAAATGCCAGCAGTAAAGACTCTACACATAACCATTACTCAGGCTTTCAAAAGGGCAAAGGAACACCTTATTCATGCCAAAGAAAAACAAAAGAGATTTGCCGACTAACACCTGAAAAAGGCCCCTGATTATCAAGTAGGAGACAAAGTTTGGTTAGCCGCTAAATTCGTACCCATCAATGGAACCCGGACCTTTCATCCCAGATTCTTAGGACCCTATACCATTAAGGCAATTATCAACCCAGCAGCCGTGAAACTGGATTTACCACCTAATCTACACATCCACCTGTTATTCCATGTGTCCCTCCTGAAACCAATGCAACCCAGCACACGGATTGGGACACCACCTAAGCCCATACTTGTTGACGGAGAACCAGAATTCAAAGTCAAATATATCTTGGACTCTAAATACTCTAGGACCAAGCTATATTATCTCGTCGATTGGAAAGGATTTGGACCACAAGATAGATCCTGGGAGCCCAGTGAGAATATCCACGCACCACGTCTAATCAGCAAATTCCATCGGAACTTCCCAACCAAACCTGGGCCAGACAGAAGGAACACCATGGGAGGGGCCTTTGGGGGGGAGTGCTGTCACGACCCTCACCCAAAACCCCCTCTGGCAAACCCATTGGCCAGGTGGAGTCAGGACTCGGGCCTCTAGAGCCTGGCATCCCCCTCAAAAGCCCTCATGGGGCCAGTCCTGGTGCCTATGGCGCCAGGCTCATACACCGTGAAAAACAATGTGCTTGGGAACTACTTTATTGTACTGTCAGCCAACATGGAGGCATCCACATAGCTTGGTTCCTAAGAACCAAGCTATGCGGTCTAGTGTTTTGGGTGTGGTAGCCTAGGGACTACTTTACCTGGACTATTTTGTTGGGGCTATTTAAACCACACCCGAGCAAGACAACATGCTTCGCGTTACTTTGCAGCTTGCACCGTGACGCTCACTGTGTCCACCTATTCCCTCGAACCTCGGAGAAGCAGAACCTGCAAGGAGACAAAAGGAACATCATTGGCAGCAGCATCTTACCTACAGTCTTCATCTTTAAACACTCACAGCTACTGAGAACAGCTTCCTAGTATGGTCAAATCCACAACACCCCCGGATTATGGGGATAGAGGCCATCACTACATCTTGTCACTGGGTTAGCAGTAACAGTCTTCTCATCCAGTTTCAATTCAGATTCTGCTTTTAATTCCGGACTACACTCTTAATCAGTTGAATTCCAAATATCACCATCCCACTTTTCTGGGTCCTAATCTGTTCCAGCAGTGGCAATCGCAGCAGCAACTTTCTTCTTAACATTGGTACCATGCTTTCTATATTTATATCGAGCACCTCTGACAGTCACCCTTTCCGCAACTTCCTGGTATTTATCCGCTTTATCATTCCAAATAAATTTTCAGTTGTACTTGCTGCATCAGTGAAATGTATTTCTCAGCAGCTAACTCTTTTTCTAAGCTCAAAATATCCTTGCTTAATTCAACATTTGTCTGGTGCATTTTTCAATAGGCAAGCAAGAGAATCCACCCCCATCTCCCTAGCGCAGCACATTGCTTTCCCTTCTCCACTGAAATCTGATGTAAACAACACACAACATCTTTGGCCCAGCAATGCTTAAACTCTCATCCCAAGGTTCACTTAGCCCAGCACTGCAAGCCCACTCTTGTGCCAACTTGTCATATTGGCTTCTCGCCCAGCCAGGAATAACAACAGTAGGCAATCACCACCGGCAGAAGAATCCTTATCTTTTCTTAAACAAGGTATGCATAGTTACAATAATTTACAACAATGTATTAACAGTAACTTATTCACACCAACCCAAATGCAGTCACTCAAAGCACACACACACACACACACAAAATGCTCATCAACACAGCCAGGCTCTCACTTCTAAGAAAAAAAAAACCTTCCTCACAGCGCCATATGTTCGGGTCTCAGAAGTGGGCAGAAAACATTTTACAGCCCCAGCACATGCCATGCAGAAATTATAAACACTAAAAGGCAGATATTCAAACCAACACTCTGCAAAAAATGGCTCTTTACGGCCCTTTGTTCACCAAAAAGCATGAACAAATGCAATGAAAATAAGGAATGAATAAATGATTACTACACATATAAAAATGCAAAAAGTCTAAAAATACTTCACTGTGGAAGCAATTGCAAACAAAATCCTCATCTTACCAGTCTCACACTGAAAATCTCTGAAAACAAGACAGGCAGAAAGATTCCAGCATCAACGGGCATGGGACGTCCACACTCCACGGAAGCTTTCTACCTGACCGTACCCAGGACTCCTAATTTTAAGCCTCCCACAAATGTGCGATGGTATTTTCCATAACATTCTGGCTTTCAAAGTCTACCTGTTGCCAGCTCCCATGGGCCCATGGCCGAAGTGACCCATGACAACCCCAAGAGACAAACATTTCCCTTTCTAATGACAGCACGAAAAAACAGCATCACTTTCCTTCGGCTCTACAACGTTTTCAGGCACCTGCTGGCACCTTTATTCCAAACAGTCCGTGAAGCAATGCAGACTAACATAAGCGAGAAGAAACATGTTTGCTAGTGGAAGAACACAAACATTATTATTATTTTTTAAATTTCTTTTATTGATTTTATGCAAACAAAACAACACAAACCAAACAAGCAGCATAATCATAATAGTTCCATTACACATCAATTTATCTTAATCACTGCTCCCATAACCCCTCCCTCCCCCATGAGCCTATTTGTCAATCTCATTCAATGTCTGGCACATGCGGCCAGGTTTCGTTCTCTTCGGAGTCTGTTGGATCTGATATTACTCCAAACAATTCTGCTATTAGCGATTTCCAAGCCAACAGGGTGCCCGCCTCCCCTTCTCCAGCCAGGCTACTCGCTTCTTGCCATGCCACTGTTTCAGCCTCCGCCCATTTCTGCAAGTCCTTCCACCATACATCCACCTTAGGCTTGTGGCATTTCTTCCACCCCATGGCAATCCTACGTTTTGCAAGCACATACACCAGATTTCCCAGTTTCTCAATATGCTTGAGTTTCCGTGGCCTGGGGAACCCGCCCAGTAAGCAGGCCCAGGCCGTGTCTGTAACAAGAGTAACCCCCTTATCAGCCAGTTTCTGCGCCACTTCTCCCCAAAACCACCCAATGATCGGGCACGACCAAAACATATGTGTCATGTCAGCGTTTTCTAAGTTACATTTGGGACACGCTTGTCTTCCAGTGTTTCGGAACTTGGATATCCTCAAAGGGGTCAGGTATGCCCTACGCGTTACATACAGCTGTATTTGTTTTAATCTGGCATTTCTAGACACTTTTTTGTGATAGCCCAGGGCACGCTCCCACACCCCATCCTCCATTGGGGCCCCCATTTCCGCCTCCCAGTCCAGTCTCAGATGTGTCAATTCCTTCCCCACCTTAGCCATCACCATCTCATACAGTCTCGAGATCTCATGCCCTCCTTCGTATATATCATATATTGCTCCCAAAACTGCATCTGGTTCTTCTATCAAAACTGTCTCTGGCCAGGTGTTCCTAATCATCCGCACCAACTTAATGTACGTAACATATTGGCCCGTATGTAGCCCCGCCTCTTCGTTGAGTTCTATAAACTCCTTAATTGACCCCTCTTCCCAAACATCGCCTAGCGTTACCAGCCCCACCGATTCCCAGTAGGTCCCAATAATCACCCTCAACTGATTATCCCCTCCAGTCAAAGCAACCAGCGGTATCTGCGGGAGGCACGGGCATGGGACTTCTATCACGCGACAAGCCCTACGCCAAATTTTCCACCCAAACCTCAACATCGCAGGACGCCCCCTCATTTCGGTTTCAGGCAGCCAGATAATTTCTTTCAAGTAAAACGGGGCACAGTCCTGTCCAAGCACCCTGTGCTCAGGGGTCACTTCATCGGAGAGCCACTTAGCCACATACTGTAGCTGTCCCGCCAAATAGTAAACCTCAAAATGAGGCAGTCTGATACCTCCATTTTCATAAAAGTTCTGCAATTTCCAAAACGCCACTCTATTTCGGGTACCATGCCACAGGAACTCCCTGCACATGCTGTTCAATTTACTGAAAAACCTCTTGGGTATCATGTATGGGATATTACTAAAGTAATACAGGAGCCTGGGCAGGACTACCATCTTGAGCATTGCCCCTCGCCCCATCATCGCCAGGGGCAGTTTTGCCCAGAACTGCATGCTGTTCCTAATTTTCTCAACGTCTACTTCTGTATTATGTCTATGTTCTTCTTCCACCGTGTGGTATACATCTACGCCCAGGTAACGAAAAGAGCTAGTTGCCCATGGTACTTGTAGCACCGGTAGTCTATCCACAGGGGTCCCCTTATAGTTACCCAGCGGGAATATGACAGACTTTTGGGGGTTCACCGATATGCTCGACAACTCTGCATATCTTTCCATCACTTCAAGTATGTATAGGAGATTTTCTTCTGGGTATTGCAGGTACAATAATAAATCATCTGCTTACAAGGATATCAAGTGTCGTTCCCCTCCTACCTCAATGCCTATTGCATCATACTGTGCCCTAAGGCATATTGCCAGAGGCTCCAGGGCCAAAATGTAAAGCATCGGGGACCAGGGGCACCCCTGTCTGGTGCCTCTACCAAGTTGCCATCTCTCAGATATCACCGCTCCAGTTCGGACCCTGGCAAGCGACTCACTATACAACACCTTAGCCCACCTTATATAGCCCGGCCCCATTCCATACCCTTCCAAGGCAGCCAATAGCCATGACCACTTGACCGAATCAAAAGCTTTAACTGCATCTAGAGACACTATCGCCATCTCACCTTCATTCCTGCTACCCCATTCGACCACCCGGGGAAGACGCCTATGGTTGTGTGTTATATTCCTATTCGGGACATAGCCCGTTTGATCAGGATGTATCAGTCTACCAATCACTTTCTGCAATCGATTTGCCAGGACAGCCGTTAGAATCTTGCTGTCCTGATTTAGCATTGACAAAGGTCTGTAGGAACCACATCTATGCTCCGGTTTGTTGGGCTTGGGCAGCGGTATTATGATCGCCTCTCTGAGCGACTCAGGCAACCGTCCTATCTCAAACGCCTCATTAAGCATGTCCAGCATTGGGGGGAGGATTTCCTCCTCTGTATACTTTATAGAATTCGCTGGGGAACCCATCTGCTCCGGGGTCTTACAGGTAGGCAACTGCTTAACAACCGCCTCTAACTCCTCTAACGTGATTGGCTAATCTAGCTCCTCTCTCTCCTCTTCACTGATCTTGGGCAGCCCTATGTCTTCTAACGTTTCAATTATCTTGCGTTGGTCACTCATCTCATCATCCCCGTACAGCACTCTGTAATAATCTGCAAATTCTTTGTTAACCCCTTCTTGCGTGGCCACTTCATCCCCGTCCTCCCTAATAATGGTCCTAATCGGAGTCCTAGGGGTCTCGCTTTTGTATAGCCAGGCCAAAAGGCGGCCTGTCTTATCTCCCCCTGCGTGCTGCCTCGCACATATTTCCTATAAATAAGATTGCAGAGTCCTTCCCAATGCCCTGCACATTGTTGCTGTAGTTAGAGTACCAGCTCCGTGTCTGCGTCACCGTTCTTCAATGCTGTTTCTAGCTCAGTTTCCGTCCTCTGTAGGTCAGCCAAGACCCCACCCTGTAACCTTCTTGACTTAGCAATGGCCGCCCGCCGCATCACCACCTTAAAAGCTTCCCATAATGTGCCCCGTGGAGTCAACACTCCCAGTATTCTCCTCAAAGAAGTTGGTAATCTCTTCCCTTATATCTTCCCTAAAGACTGGATCCTTAAGCGCCTCTGCTCTCGGAGGCGCCATGTAGGGATCCTCACCCTCAGGGGGCAATATTGCCATCCGAGGATCAGGGGCGAGTGATCTGAAAGGACCCTAGTCTTATATTCAACTTGAGTAATCTCAGACATCACATCAAGCCTAGTGTGCAGTTGATGCGGGGCTGAATAGTGCGAGTATTGCCTCTCAGTGGGATGTTTCATCCTCCACGCATCTGTAAAGCCAAAATCAATTAGCAGCGCCTGCAACGCTCTCGCCGCCGGGCTAGGCTTACCCACCCCGCCATCAGATCTGTCCACCACAGGATTCAGCACACAATTAAAGTCCCCACCCCAGATCACTGCGCTCCCTATACACATACTAAGGTTGGTACACAGGGCTCTGAAATATGCTGCTGTGTTTTGGTTGGGGGCATACGTGTTTATATGCATACCTCCCTGCTCTCCACCAGCCCTCGCAATATAGCGATCCTTCCATCAGCTTCAACTACCTCTTGTATCGATTGGAACGGGACATGCAGTGCCACCCAGATTATTAACACACCCCGGGCGTACGCAGAATATGGCGAGCCCACCACAGCCCCTCTCCACTTTCTCTTAACCAGGTCCAACTTCTCTCGCGTCAAGTACGTCTCCTGTAGTAGTGCAATATCTATTTTCTGCCTTTTCAGATACATCATGATTTTATTTCTTTTCAGGTAACTGTTAAGGCCCCTGACGTTCCACGTTATTATCCTGAGGTCTCCCATAAGTCGTTGGTAAGCACCCCCTCGATCTTCCGCCGATCCCGCTCCCTCATGCGCCGCAAGTGCAACATTCTGATTCCTCCAAATAGGCTCGAAACAAAACTTAAACTTCCCATAACCACACACACTCAACTTTCCATCCCCCCACCTTCTTCTCCCCCATCCCTTCCCCAACCACACCCCCCCAACTGTTGCCCAGCTCCATTCCTGGATCTCAGGCACCCCCACATCTAGACCTGCCTAGCACAAGCTTCTACTCAGGGCTCAGTAGGGTAAGCCGCCCTAATGGGCGCTGAAACTAATAATCTATCGGGGTAGGTCATCCACGTTCTGTTGCTCCTTTTAAGAAATATTACGCATACAGATGCTAGACAGTTACCAATTGCAGTTACACTCACTATATTCTAGTCCATGTCGAGCATCAGGCTCGGATTGTGCTCAAAGTTCAGCCAGTTACAATTTCTCTGTACAATTCAGGATCCTCCTCCCACTCACCCTCACAATGTCCGTATTACAAAATCTTCATTCGGTATGCTCCTGCCGGTCACGATCCGCCTCTTTGTTCCGGGCAACCCTGCAGGTCCAGCCATGCAACAACATCCTCCGGGGTATCAAAAAATAGCGCTTTGTTCTTATGTAGCACCTTCAATCGTGCCGGATACAGCAGCATATATTTGACTCCCGCCGCCCTCAGCCTTCTTTTGACGGCCATGTAACTATACCTCTGCCTTTGCACCAGTATCGTATAGTCCGGGTATGCTGTGATGTTGCTGGATGCTCGCTCTATCATACCGCCCTTACGAAAATATTCAAGGATCTTTTCTCTATCCCTGTAATTCAGGATCCTCGCGATGATCAGCCTTTTCGGGGCCCCCAGCCGGGGTTTCCTCATTAGGGCGCGATGCACCCGCTCCACTGTGAATCCTTGCGAAAGATTCCCTGCTCCGATCCCTTGTATGATCATGTTTTCAACATAGTTTGTGGGGTCTTGGCCTTCTTCCCCCTCTGGCAGACCAACCACACGGATGTTGTTCCTCCTCGCCCTTCCTTCCGCCTCTTCCACACGATTTTCCAGGTTGGCAACCTGTTGTTTTAAGACATGAATCTCCTTTGCATTGTTCGTGCTAACGTCGGTATTGATCTTCACCCCACTTTCCAGACCACTGGTTCTTTCTGCAAGTGCCCTGACATGTTGACGTAACAGGGTGAGTTCCGTGCCCACAGCATCAATCTTATTCTCCAGGGCTGTGCGTAGGTCCGCCATTGCCAAGTTCCATTTATCACTCAGTCCCGTTATAGCCTCCAGGATCTGGTGCTTATCCCCTTCGGGGGCGTCTTCCGCGGGAGCCACGACCATGCTCTGCACCGATGTCGAGGGGGTCCACTGCGTTTTTGTAAAAACCTACATCGTGGGTTGCTTGGACTTCACTCTCAACCCTTTTGCCGACATAGTGCTGCCCTCCACTCCTGTACGGCTCCGTCTTGGTGCAGCTGCTGCACTGTCCTTAGTCCAACAATAGTCTGGCTCCCAGGTCTCCTAACTCACATTCAAGATGGCACTCCGAATTGTGTTACGGGTGGGCTATGGCCTTGCACTCCTCATTCAACTTCCGTAGGCCTTGTCGCCCAAGTATCCAATGCTATCTCCTCCTGCAGTCAGATCGCCAAGGCTTCATTAGCGTACGCCAGGCCGGGCACTCTCACGTTGCTATCTCGAACACTTTTCCATATTTCCTGTTGTACTCGTCCTCCAGGCAATCGTCCGCAGCCTTGTCCCGCAGTCCCGGGGAATCAGTTTCGTTTCTCCTCGGAGGTCTCTCCTTTGTTAGCCGCCATCTTGGCACCGAAGTGGCCACACAGCCGAACCAACAAAAATGTATATATCTCTCGATTCCTCGGGACCATGAACTTCTCCCACGAACTCCACTTGGCGTGCAGCTTCCGATGCCTGATCCCCAAAGTTCTAGGTGCTCGTTACAGTTTCAGCGGGTAACTTTAGCAAAAGTAAAGTCGGATCATCAGGAGCTCTTCACGCAGCACGTCCTATTCCATGGCCAGATAGCCACGCCCCCAAGAACTCAAACATTATTCAGATTTCACATTAGAATCCAGCTTTCACTGAAGCCTGAAGAAAATATACATATTTCACTGACGCCTGAAGAAATTGTCCAGTATAGTTTTGGAAATACCCAAAATCCATTGACGTCATGTTCTTAGTTAAAAAGCATTACATACCTGAAGAACCTCTTCAGGAGAACCTTCTTTCTGTTGTGTTATAGACTAGAATTGGACATTTAAGGATAGGATTTTGTGAACACTTTTGTAGGTCAAGAATTGGAACATTTTGAGTTTTTGGCTTAGGGCTAGCTTGGAGACTAAGGATTTGTTAAGATTAGGATTTTGATCTTTCTGTTGGCCTCCTCTTTGGAAACTACAATAAAGAATAGGGTGTTCCTGGAGGGACAAGCACTCTTTAAGACTAGGTTACAACTTTATTATTTTGGGAAAGTCCACCAGAGGTGTTGATTACAGCAGGAATATCCCATGTTGTTGTCCCACCACAGGCTGTATTTTCATCAGGAATGTCCATATGTTTAACCCCTGCCCTGATTAAACTTCAGAAAAACACACTTGGTTAAAATATACCTGCCCTGTGTAACATGTAACATTGCTGAAACCTCCTACAGACACACCCTATTATGCAGTAACTGGACCACACATGTGCTCTCTAGTGAAAGGTCATTAACTGCAGTCCATGCAGTCTGCCCAGCAATAAAATACCAGCAAGGTCAGGCCCAGATCCAGAAAGTCAGAGCTACTATAAATTAAAAAGATGAAAAGACCACAAACAGACAATGGTTGGCCATAGAATGGCAAGGTGGTTTGGCATATGTGTGAAGTAAGAGGTGGGGAAGCCATAGTGTGGGGAGAAGGTCAGTTGGGCAGGCCTGGTTCCTTGTAAGGGCCACCCCGCCTCCTTCTTGGTCAGCAGGGGTGAGAAGGAGAAAGTTGCACTAGTCATTGAGGAAAGAGGTCTTCTTACAAAGTGACTGGGCACTCGCAAGCCAAGGTTATTCTTGGAGAAGGGGATGTTGGTGTTATGGTGAGTGCCGAGAGAAAGATGAAGCTGGTAAAGCAGGCAGAGTTTGATTTGAATCTAAAGCATCTGTTACCTGGATGTGATGGGGGAGCCATGTTTAATTCTGCAGTGGGCAGAGTGCTTTGGGGAGTAAGTGGAAGGATGGGAAGAGGGTATCAGGAGGTGGGGCAGAAGCGATGTGGGGGACCGTTAGGGGGCAATGCATTGACTATCCATGGGAGAGGGGTATGGCGAAGGCGCAGTGCAGGAGATCAGGTATACAAAGGCGCATTAAAAGGAATGATCAGTGGGTACAACCATGAAGATAGAGTGGCCGAAAGATGTAACAATAGGCAGGTAATGACCAGTAGTGTAATTCAATAGATAGGCCAGTTACAACAAAACATTAAAATAATAGGCTGTTTTCGAGTAATACTGTGGTCTGGTTACGACCAAATATTAAATAATAGGCTTGTGGTGATCAGCAGTGCAATATAATCCGGGTATGACCAAAAAAGGATAACATTGCTAGGTATCTGTAGTAGTCATAGTTTGTGCTGGATGGTTGGGGTTTTGTAAACGTGGCAGGGGGTAAGAGTAATGTAAGGAACTCATGGTGGCAACAGTAAAGACATACACAAGTGATCACAGTTCAAGGGTGTTTATTAAACTGTATATGCGGCTTCGAAAAACACCTAATCTAAACCTAAATCTAAGATGGGAGCAAGCTACTGCCATAAAATAATAATAAGGCAGTCTCAGTGGTGTCTTGTCAAATAAAAGGGCCTATACTAAGAAAAACCTAGTGCCAATCCTTACGCTAAATACAAAGAGTGTGGGATAGGGTTCACAGGAAAGAAAGAAGTGTTTACAGAAAATAAGTCAAAATGCGGCAGTCTGGTCTCCCTTCCCACAATTTGAGAACGGGACAGGGTAGAACTCTGGAGTACAGCACATGCTTCAGCTTTCCCAGCACAAGCTAACAGTTCTGTTCTCAGCTTATCAGGGCCTTCCGTGGTTAAGCCTCTTTTCTACAAAAAAAGTCTCTTGCCTCTGAGGACCTGATGTCTTTAATAAAATAAAAAAACAAATGTTTCTTTCAGCTTGCACGTTGGGTGATACATTTTTACCCTGGCATCCCACTCGTTTGGACTCTTGATTGTTAGTACACGACAAAAACTTCCCCCTCAAACACTGAGGGTTAGGGGACTGCTACTCTGATGCGCAACCACACAAAATATTGGTCAAATGTTCAACCCAAGAACATCATTGCTGCTGGGTTTTGCCAATGTAGACCCAGAGTCCCTTATGAGCCTAACAAGTGGTATAACAACAGACAAGGTATTGGTTCAACCACTGCGCATAGACCATTGATCAATCCTCTCCTTAATATAAAGTTGTATCTATAGGGATCGGTATTCTTTCCAATTTTTCGCAAATGAGAGTTTTCAACAGATTCTTCACGTTCAAATTAAATTTCAAATGGTGATTAATATGCTCCTGCCAACAAGTGTTTCGACCTTACAGAACACAGGTCTCCTTCAGGGCCAATGTATCACCTTTCTTCTGTTTAAATATTCTAACTAAATAATTGAATGATGTCCAGCAGCTTACATATAACATTGCTAGCTGGACTAAGAGATCCAATCCCATTTGTTTATTCAAAAAACATTTCTTTCTCCTTGAATTGGAGTTGCGCTTCTTAACCTTTATAATGCTTCCAATAGCGTGTTGATGTTGTCTGCAGTGGTCTGCTCCAGTTCACTGTGGCTTTCAATACAATCTTCATTTGTACCATTCACAAATCTTATTGTCTTTTTAAACAATTCACTGTGGACATCCCTCGGTCGGGTTCATGCTTGTCAACTTTACGATGCAGGATTCGCTTCCCCTTAGTTTTCACAATCATCTGTTGTTCAAAGGCTTTCGAAAGTACAGAGGATTTTATTGGACCCCTGTATGACCACTTTAACCCCCTTCTCGCCTTTCTCCCAAGGATACGGTAGTTCAAATACAGGGTAATCGCCCAGAGTTTCTCAAGGGAGCACCCACATGGTGCTTGAATCTGCTGTGCTGGCTTTCCCCTTGTGTATCAATAGTTATTTGCACTTTAATCAACCTCTTGCTACTTTCGTTCAACACAGTTTGATTTCTTATCGGCTCTCCCCTCGATTCACAGGCTGTGATGAACTGCTTGGCTTTCTTGTCTGTGGAGTCAAGGGCAGTACCATTGGGCCACACATATCTCCCCGGCTTGGCTGTCAGCGGAGGACGAACCTGTGTACCAATGACATCTGCTGCAACACACGCTGGCTGTTGTTCGTGGTATTACGATTTCTTCTCTGGAGGTTTCACAGGCCTCTGTCGATAAGGGCAAGGTCTCTCCTTGGTATCCTCTCCATTCGCACCATCTTTCTTCTCCTCTTGAACTGCTGTGCTAAGTTAGCTCTCTCGTTGTGTGGTCTGCCTTGCTCGTATTGTGCTCTCGTGCTCCAGCTTTTATCCCTGTGGGGAAGGGAAAGGGCCGTCAGGTGTGTGTGATTCAGGTTAATTGCCTGACTTTGCATGACCCTGGTGTTGGGACATGTTAGGTAAATGGCCTTGGTGTTTGTCCGTCGTCTCTTGCGGTGTGCAAAAGTGTCTGTGTCGGAACAGGGGGAGGGGTAGAGTGTTAGAGTATCGTATCGTACAGGGTAGAATGAGGAAAAGGTATAATGAGAAGGGAGATACCGCGTCTCACCCATCAGTGTCCCACTTCCACTCCCCAAGGACCTCCCATCCAGGTGATCCTCCCTCACTGGTCCACCCCCAGGAACCGAATCCAATAGTGATGGCTGTGTCCTGGCCACCTCGATGACAGATCCCCAGGGACTAGTCGGGGAGACACCTTTAGGTTTCTCACAGTACCCTGCTGAATATGGTAGCCATTATAAGTCATGGGAGGAGGGCGAGCCAAGTAAATGCGTTTAATCGCTGGCCTAACTGCTCTTCGCCTGGCCGTCCGATGGGAGGGCTGACCCGATGGTTTGGGAGGCCTATTAGTGGAACTGGCGGCAGGTGGGCAAAAACTGATTTAGTGCTATATGTGTTGCAACAAATGGTGCTTGCCCCACTTCTGAGTCCCAGTCAGGTTTTCATACCAAGACCCAAATAGAATCCTTGCAGTGATCTGCGATCTTTCAGAAAGAGAAATTGGAATCCTCACCGAGATCCCTCTAAGGGAGCAATCAGAATCTTCACAGGGATCCATCCCAGGAATCCTCCCAGGGATCCTCTTCAGGGGGCAAGCAGAATCCTCACAAGGATCCTTTTGAGAGAACAATCAGTGTCCTCACAGGGATCACACCCTGGAAGCAAACAGAATCCTCACATAGATCCCTTTCAGGGGGCAAGCAGAATCCTCACAATGATCCTTTTGTGAGAGCAATCAGGAACCTCATAGGGATCACACCCTGGAAGCATGCAGAATCCTCACAGGGATCCCCTTCAGGGGGCAAGCAGAATCCTCACAGGGATCCCTTTCAGGGGGCAAGCAGAATACTCACAAGGTTCTCTCCATGCATGCAATCTGAAATTGTGTACGGAGGCAGCTTAGGTTCCCACAGGAACAGTCCCAGGACAGGATGCACCACAACATGCTCACAGGGAGTCAATGGTACTCAATGAACTCTCAGCAGGAACATTCACAAGGGCCCTCACAGGAAGTCAAGGGGCCCATCACAAGAGCCCAGGGAGCACTGGCATAAGTAACAGTGCCTTGTGCCTTGTTTGTGATTTACCAGTTGAATGCAGTTACTGGACTGACCTACTAGAGAGACAAATGACAGAATCACAGCTGAGCATACAAATGAACAATCTAGGGGATCCAATCAATTGATTCCATTTGAAAGACAGTTTCAAATTTAAAAATGGTCTGCCTAGAGCTTCTATGCAGGGTGAAAGACATGCCCCTTTTAAGCCGAGCCCAGCCCTATCAAGGCACGTTCAGCCCTGTTGAGGCAAGCTCATCCCATTCCTAAGGAGTCAAAGCCCAGCCCTATCGAGGCAAAGTCCGGCACCATCAAGGTGATTCCAGCCATATTAAGGTGAGCCCGGCGCTAGCATGGGAAAACTAGCCCTATCAAGGTGAGCACAGCCCTATCAAGGCGAGGTGAGCCCAGCTGCAAGGCAGGCTCAAGGCAGGCTCAGCCCCATCGAAGCAGGCTCAGCCCAATCGAGGCAGGCCCAGCCCTAGCAAAGAGAGACCAGCCTTAGCAAGGAGAGCCCATCCTTAGCAAGGAGAGCCCATCCTTGTTAGGGCGAGCCCAGCCCTAGTAAGGAGAGCCCATCCTTATCAGGCTAGCTCAGATTTAAGGCAAGGTTGGCCCTAGTAAGTTTAGTTTATTTTTTTAATGTGGTTTGTTTGGCCTCTGAAAGCACCACTTTGTCCTCACAGAGTACTTACATTTCCCTCCAGATGTGGAAAAGGCCCGGCCCTTCTTGAAATCCTAGGCACATCTCTGGAAGGTTGTTTTGGAGTATTCAGGAATTATGGGAAGTTCGACTGTGAGTTAAAGCTAGTGAAAGAAATAATCACTTATTAATGATTTGTCAATTCCTTGTTATTCGCTTTAGCTCTTAAAGATAAAAAATCAATTTTAGACTAAAATAATGAATTAATGTCTTAGAGCATATACAAATGATATACATAGATAATTAGAAAATCATTTTAAAAGCTTTATGTAATAATAATTTTTGTACATTTTTTAAAACCTTTGAATTAAACTATGTCCAATTAAGTTTTTATTTCTAAACTGGAAGAGAGTATTACACACTTGAAATTTCCATGCCGAATGGGACTGGAATTTCAGCTGTGATTGGCAACTCAATGCACCATATTAACATTGTATAATAAATGCAGAGCAGCAATCGGGATCCATTTCAGGGGCTTTCATCCAGTCTGGATTCTCTTTGCATTATATTCTTTCAGGTTATCTGGACGTGTTATCCTCACTATTCCCTCTCACCCCCATGAGCCACGTGGGATCCCTGTGTTTACAAGTTAGGTATGATGCTGCCATGAGTGGATCTTCTGATGACGGCCCAAAGCCCACCTCTGAGGCTTGTCTGCTCAGGTTTTTAGAAGAGCTCAGTTTCTTACTTGAATGGATCATCTGATGGCAGCACAAAGCAGACTTTTGAGCAAAGATTTTCTTGCACTTTGTGCTCTCATTCAGTTTCCCGCCAACATGGCCCATTTTATGTGTTTGCAGGTCAGAGCCCAGAGTCAAACTCTAGGAGCATTATGTACGTTGTTACAGTGTCCCCCCTGTATGCAGCACCTGATGCCTGGAGAGATGAGAATCAGCACTGAAGCTTTTCTCGCTCCCCGTGCACTGCTATGATTTGCCCACAGTATGGATCATCTGATGCTTGGACAGAGAAGAGTTATGGCTGAAGCTTTTCTTGCACTCAGTGCACTGGTATGGTTTCTCCCCAGTATGGATCCTCTGATGTGATAACAGATGGCAGCTCCAAGTGAAGCTTTTCAAACACTCTGTGCACTGGTATCGATTCTTCCCTTTATGGATTCCCTGATGTGATAATAGATAAGAGCTACGACTGAATCTTTTCTTGCACTCCTTGCACTGGTATGGTTTCTCTCCAGTATGAATCCTCTGATGTGAAAACAGACCAGACCTCCGAGTGAAGCTTTTCCCACACTCTGTGCACTGGTGTGGTTTGTTCCCTGTATGAAGTATCTGATGGCTGGACAGAGCAGAGCTATGACTGAAGCTTTTCTTGCACTCTGTGCACTGGTATGGTTTCACCCCAGTATGGATCCTCTGATGTGATAACAATTGAAAGCTTCGGGTGAAGCTGTTGTTGCACTCTGTGCACTTGTATGGTTTTTCCCCAGTATGGATACTCTGATGTGATAACAGATGAGAGCTCTGACTGAAGCTTTTCTCACACTCCATGCACTGGTATGGTTTCTCCCCAGTATGGATCCTCTGATGTGATAACAGATAAGAGCTACGACTGAAGCTTTTCTTGCACTCCGTGCACTGGTATGGTTTCTCCCCAGTATGGATCCTCTGATGTGATAACAGATGGGAGCTCTGACTGAAGCTTTTCTCACATTCCGTGCACTGGTATGGTTTCTCCCCAGTATGGATCCTTTGATGTGATAACAGATGAGTGCTCTGACTGAAGCTTTTCTCACACTCCATGCACTGGAATGGTTTCTCCAAAGTATGGATCCTCTGATGTAATAACAGTAGAGGGATATCAATGAAGATTTTCTTGCACTCAGTGCACTCATACGATTTCTCCCCAGTATGGATTCTCTGATGTGATAATAGATGAGAGCTCTGAGTGAAGCTTTTCTTGCACTGCGTGCACTGGTATGGTTTCCCTCCCATATGCAGCATCTGATGCCTGGACAGACGAGAGCGATGACTGAAGCTTTGTTCACATTCTGTACACTGCAACATTTTCCCAGCACAGAGCTATGATATCTATACAAGTGTGAGCTTTGGGTGACACCTTTTTGAACTCTGCACTCTTGTATTGGTTCAGTCTCTGCCCAGTAAAGATCCTCTGATGTGAGCGCAGATGCAGGCTCAGAGCAAAGATGCTCTATAGAACAGATGCTCCAAAGCAATGTTTTTCACTCTTTGTCCACTCGTAGTGATGTACTTCTGCTGTTGCAAGAGCTCTTGCAATTATCTCTACTGCACACCTGTTCCTGTAAACAAGAAATAATTGCCAGTGAGAGCATGAATAAATGAGGGGGCTTTCAGATTGTTATGCAAATGTTAGAAGAGGTGGATTATAATAAATATTACTTTCACATTTTATATAACACTTCATGCCGGATTCTAAGTGCTGTAATATTAGATGCTATTACCCAATTTAAAGGTACTCAATTGGATGAAACCAGGAAGGATGAAATTCAGAGCCTTCACCTCTGGGATTCGAACCTGGGTCATGGGAGGTGAACACAGATTCCTTGTGCAAGCACCTAACTTGCTGAGTGGAAGGGTGAGCTCTACCGCTAAAGAGGAAGTCAGGGGATGTTATACAATAGGCTCGAATGCAGTGATAGTATTTTTGTTGTTAGGCAAATTATTTTTGGGCCCAGGTGACCCAATACTCCGTCTTGATAGCATTCAATTTCAGGTGTCCTGTTGGTCAGCATGCTTTGGGGTACAAGAGGAAAGTGTGAAAGCCATCATTACAGGGGTGTCTCTGCATCAGCCTGGGTGGGGTGTAAACAGTGTGGTAGTTCACCTCAGAGGGCAAGTCACACTGCTTGCTCTAGTTCTTGAACTGTGAAGTGAACAAGCAATGAGGTGCTGTGACCTTTTCATCAGAAGTCTCTGGTGTAAAGGGTGTGTTGGCACAGCCATGAAAAGCTAAACGAGGTTCTTCTAAAGTGTTCAACAGCAGATGTGTGCCTCATCCCATTTTGGAGTTGGGCGACTAGGGCAAGTGTCTAGTAGGCAGAACTGTTGTGGATGGCCCTTGGGGGAGGGAATCGTTAATAGCTCTCCCTTAAATTAACATTTCGATTATTTTTTTATTATTTTTTTTATAGAAATGTATTGAAAGTGGTAAAACAAAGAGTTTTATCAAAAACTTCTTCACAGTTTCTTTCTCTTCATTAGGGAAGCACTTCGCGCAAGTCCCCTTCCTCTCCGCGTCTCACAAAGATGGTGTCTCTGTCCCACTGGGCTTTGCGTCTTTGTCCGCTTATCTATGTTGGTTCCAGTCTTGATGCAGGTTGTGGTCCATTCGAAAGTGTGTTTATCTTTTTCATCACTATATCTATTAGTTTTGCCATTGCCACCGTCCAGTTTGTTTTTTCACCTGATATTAATCGGTTCCACCAGTCATCGGGTTCGAGGTGCCATGCATTTTTGCCAGGGGTTGGAGATACATTTTTCGGATTTCCATAGTTTCTGGGCATTTCAACACTAGTTTCTATTTTCAGTGTTTCTATTTCCGTTTGATTGTCACATAGGCGGCATGTCTTTATCCTATTCGAATCCCGAATGGCTATGATTTCTCGGGTTGGTAGTAGATTTAATCTGGCTTTTAGAAAAAGGTTTCTCAGTTTTTTGTCGGGGAATTTGTGGCAGTAATTTTGAGGTTTGTTCAAACAATTGAAAGTGGGTGGTAGATGCGTTAGAAGTTTATTGCCAGCCGCTTTCTCCAATGTGGTCATCCAATCCCACTCTCATTTTTCGTTTGATTCTCTCAGGATTTTCCATTAGATCTTTTTCAGAGCAGGCAATTTTTTTCAGATCTTCTTTTCTAGCCATCGCCCAATTGTTTAGGGCTCTGCACTTTCCTGCTTCAATTTAATCTCTCATGAACTCATAGGTAGGTAGCATGTCCGACATGATTATCTTTCTGAATGGACTCATCGCACTTTGGTCCACCATGGCTGCCAAGGATACCAGGCCCAGTTCTCTCCTAATTGCCGGCATGGCTGTCGATTTCGGGACCCCTAACAGCGTTTCCATATATAGCCCTCCAATTTTGTCCACAGCTGGCGTGGTATATTGAAAGAAGTTTCGGCTCTGTACACTAAGGTCGGCACTACCTTAGATTTGTAGAATATGATAGCTGGAGATAGCGAGAATGTTCCGTATTTTTTTTCCACTGCTCTTGCCTGTGCTGTCAGGCGCTTTGTTTTCTCCCATAGTTGACTTTGCCAAGCGCTTTCTGTTCCGGAGCTGTCCATCATTACCCCCAAGTATTTGATACTTTTTATGTTTTCTATTTCCATGTTCTCGATAAACAAAGTCTGCTTTTTCTTTCTTGGGTTTTGACCTTTTCCTAATATCAAGACCTTCGTTTTGATTTGTTTATTTCGAGGTTGTTTTCGCTGATATATCTTGCCAGATTTGTTAGTTTCCGTTGGAGGCCTATTTTTGTTTGATCGATCAAGATTACATCGTCAGCATATGGCAGGCGTGGGATTTCTGTTTTACCAATTTTGGGAGGGAACACTCTGTTTACTTTACACCTCTGTTTACTTCGATCTCTTCAGAGAGGGTGCCTTGCAGGTTCACTCTGATTTTCGTCTTTGTATGTAGGGCTTTTATGGGGTCCATCACCTCCTCTGGGCACTTCCAGGATTGTAGTTTGTCCCATAGCATTCTTCGATTTATCCTATCGAACGCTTTTGATAGGTCCACAAAGGCCAGGAAGATCCTAGGGGCCCCCTCCTTTACTTTTGCCTTCAGAATATTCAGTAGAAAGATGTTGATCCCCGTACTTCCGTTTTTTTGGAACCCTGTTTGCAGGACGTCTCTTGAAGGGCCGTTTTGTTCCCAGGTGCGAAAGTGAGTGAGCAGGTGAGTCGCAAAGATCTTTCCTATTATATCTAATAGGGCGATGGGTCTATAGCTTTCAGGCTCATATCGTGCTCCTTTCTTGTAGATCGGTACTATGACCGCATTTAGCCATGTTTTCGGAATCATTTTTTTCCTGCCGCACTCCTCAAAAATCTTGCTGATTAGATTGGACCATTCCTTCGGGCACATTTTAAGGTCCGTATTTGATAGACCATCCGGACCTGGTGCGCGGGATGTTTTTAGTTTGTTGATTGTTTTTTCGATGTCAGCTTTATCTGATAGGTCGACCCAGGGTGTGTTGTTCCTTTTATTCATTGCGCCCTCATCTTGTTCCGGGGACTTGAATTCTGTTGTAAAGTGGCCTATCCAACTTGCTTCCGGGACTGTGTTGCTCTGCACGCTCTTGAGTGTATTATTTGGTGCGTTTATCAAGCCCCAGAAATCCCTTGCCTTTTTTGATTGTAATTTTGACATAATTTCTTCAGCGTCTTTTTGGATTTGGGCAGCTCTGTGCTGTTTTCTCCAGTTTGTATACTCGTTCTTTGCCTACTTCCATTTCTTCCAGTCTTCCAACGCGTTGGTCTTTTTTGCCACTCTTTTCAGTCTACGGACAATTTTCCTTTTGTCTACCAACTCTTTATCAAAAGTGTGTTTTGGTGCTATTGGGTTTTTGCTGTTTTTATTCACCTTTCTTCGCAATGCCAATAAAAATGGTTCGGTCTCTCCTCATCCGATGTAATTTGAGATTTGGTTGTCTTTTGGGACCACGCTATGTTTATTTTCGCTATGTCGGTTTCGGTTATTCTTAGACGGGTTCTCTGGGCATTTACTTCAACTGCTGAAGCATATACTTCCTTATTTGGTATGTGTCCTTGCCATGAGCACATTAGCAGATTGTGATCGCTTTGTTGGGTTTTTATAACTTCAAAATTCCTCATGACACTTGTCAACCCATCCGAGATAAAGATGTAGTCCAGGGTCGCTTTTGATGCATTGCGTTCCCACGTTGGAAGGTTTTGTTGGGAGGGAAAGAGGTCGGCTGTGTTTTGGATCTCCCTGACTCTGATGACCTCATTCCACGCTTTCCCTCTTTCTCCAGCTGGGTCGTATGTTCCACTTGCTTGTTTGCCCCCCAAGTATACCGACTCTATCTTGGAACATTTCGCGTTGAAGTCTCCACATACTACGATTTCGTTCCTCTCGAACTCCTCGTATAGCTTATCAATTGTGTCTCTCATGTTTGAACAGAACGATATTGGAACGTTGCGGGTTCCAATAGCAGTTGACTATCGCTAGTGGCTTTATCTGAGATTTTTGCTTCTTACCATCGCACTGATTCCATGACGTCAAAACCACCAATAGTTCATAAGCTTCTTTCCATTTGGTTCCGATAGCCCCTGTCCTGTTTTGATCGCTGTTAGGAGACCTGATGAAGGTCTACCTAGCAGACCTTTTACTGCCGGCGAGATTTCGACGGTGTAGCCATCGAGCACTGGCCTATCGAGCAACCATGTTTCTTGAAGGCATATTATATCGTAAATGCCCAGTTCCACCTCTCCAGCTGTGGTCAGATGTGCGTGGCCTCTTGTGTTCCAAGACCCTAAAGTAAAATGATCTTTTTCGGGCCTCACCGCGTCACTGCTTTTATTTATCTCGTGGACGCCGGGGGACCCAGGTCGTTGCTATTTTTTTGAGTTTTTGTTCCAGCTTTGTGTTAGCCATTTCCATGGGCCTACTTTCTGTTCCTCCACCACTTTCCTCTCTGTTTTATATGTTACTCTATTCTTATCCTCATGTCTCCTTTGCTCGTCCCCTCTTACCCTCCGTAAATCCCTGTCTTTGTCCTTTGCCGGGTAATCTTCTGAGACTTCCTTCGGTCTCTCCCGGTTCTCCCTAGACAGGCGGGACCGGCTTGATGCTTGGATTTCTGTCTCTTTCTTGTTTCTCTCACTCTTTCGTGCATCTTCCCATCTGATGTTACGATGCTCTCTGCGTGCTTCCACCCTCTCCTGTGGTTCTTTCCAACGGTTTTGACGGTAGAGCTCTTCCGTCCTTGATTTGTAGTGCGTTTGTGCTCTTTGGGTTTCTGCCTTTTCCATTACGAGGGTGTTTTTATCGTTTTTCTTGGTTAACTCCGTGAGGTGGAAACCCAAATGTTCGATTTCTTCATAGACTTGTTGGTCAATATGTTCGATTCTTGCGGACTTGAGATGGAGGTAGGCCTTGGCCCTCTTTTCTCTATGATAAGGCTCCACAAGTTTCAGGTCCTCTGTTCTGATTTTTCTCAGGGTTTTCATTTTTTTCATTATATTCAGCACTGTAGGTCTATTCAAGATCAAGAATCTTCCGTCTTTGACTCTCTGTTCCAGTTTAAACACTCTTGTCTCTTCTTTCTTTTTGTCGTGCCTGGCCTTTTCATGGCTTTCCTCTTTCTCGTTCGAAAGCGTTTCTGTTCTGCTATTATTGTTTGGGTTTTCCCTTGTATTTCCCAGAATACCCAGGGGGCCTTTTTTCTGTTGTGGGTCGTCTAAATTTGCCAACTGTCGATCAGAGGCTACTTTAGGCGCCTGCTTGTTCTCCGCCACTCCGTTCCCATCCATCTTGTCCGTTATTTGGCTTGCACCTTTTCTTTTTATCTCACCCTCTCTTGTTTCTTTACTTTGTTGTTTGGTTTCTTCCTTGTGTTCGTGGGTTGAGATGTTCATTAAGTCGGACATCACCATAAACTCCTCTATGGTTTTCGGTGATCTAGCG
This sequence comes from Ambystoma mexicanum, assembly GCF_040938575.1. NCBI lineage: Eukaryota > Metazoa > Chordata > Amphibia > Caudata > Ambystomatidae > Ambystoma > Ambystoma mexicanum. Next base: position 1,335,262,705 of record NC_090933.1, on the reverse strand, counting down.
TCCGGTTCCTTTGTTCGTCTTTCCGTTGGTTTGTTGTTTTTCTCCTCTCCTACGCACCCTGCCACAAGGTCGATTATTTCTGACGGCTCAGTCGTTTGCCTCACTGATAATATCACGCCTCTCTTTTCCTCCGGGGTGTGATGTGATACTTGGGTTGTTCTTTTAACAATTTGCTCCCCAGTCAGTACTTTTTTCTTCTCTCTGGGAGATGAGGGCGGATTTCCCTTTGTCTTCGACTGCGCTGCCATTTCCTGGATCTTAGCTTTTGTACAGCTCCATTTTTCCATTTGATCCTTATTTAGGGCTTCCATTATTTCGATCTTCTTTTCAAGCGTTTTCATTTTGGTTTCCCACTTGCATGCTTCCTGCGTTGCCCGATTTTCACCCACGATGATATAACTTTCTACATGGCTTAGGTTACTTATCATATTTGCCAGGATTGCAGTGCTATCCTTTACATCTTCCTTTATTGCCTCGTATAGCTTGCAGAATGGTGCCAGCACGATTGACATAGCTGACATAATTGCGATCATGTCTGGTTTGTTGGTAGGCATCTCTTTCTGCATTGAGGCTGCGATGTCACTTAGTCTTCTCTTTTTTGGAGATTCTTGAATGTTCTCTTGTCTTCGTGTCGCCTTGTGAGGGTATGACTGTGTTATGTCCACCAAAGGACTATATACTTTGTCCTTTCTTTGATTTGGCCCACCCGACCCTTTGATCGACAGTACTTGGTCCCAGATTGCTTTCGACGCATCCCTTGTTTCGATGGCTGCTTTCATGGGGGAGCCTGTCGTCAGATGTGGTTTATTCCATGCCGTAGACTGTTCTCTGTCCCATGGCAGTACCCCGTTTTTGTGTTGTGTTCCCAAGTGGCGGGTTTGCAGAAACCTGCTCCTTGTTGTTCTCCCCCTCCTGCTCAGTTCTTTTCTGTTCTGTCTCTTTAGTCCCATTTTTTGGGGTTTTCATTAGCGGTCCAGGGGGGAGGACACGTAGCTGTTCTCTTTCCGTACCTGCCTCCTGACCACTCATCTCACTGATCCTAGGAGGGACTATACTCTGAGTTGCCGTCTTTTCCGAGATTGCCTCTTTCGCCTGGTCTTGGCTGATGGACACAAATGGACCACTTTCGGTTCTTCGCTGCTTTGGCGCAGATGGCGTTTCCCCGAACGCTTCCAACAATTCAGCATCGGAAACTTCGTTATCAATTAGTAACTTTCTTTTATGATGTTGTATGAAGAAGTTCTTTAATGGGTGCGATATGATAGGAGCCGGTAAACCTTTCCTTTGGGAACCTCTTCTTTTCGTCTCTTTCGTTCTTGTCTGTTCGATCCCTCCCTTTCTGCCCATTTTCCTTTCAGTTCTTGCCTTTTTTGTCCCTGGGTTCGTTCCTTTTTTCCTTATTTTCAAACATAGTTGGTGGTTTCCCCCCCTTTTCTCCCCTTTTTGCCCCTTAGCCGGGATCTTCTGGTTTGCTTCCAATTCCGTTGATCCATTTATTATATCACCTGAGCCATCAGGTTCGATGATCTCTAGGTCTGATTCTGCTGCACTCAGCCCCTCTTCCGAGTGTATGCGACTCGCCACATCCGATTCATCTTCGGAGTCAGTTTCGCTGGCAATGGCCTCCTTAGTGGTATTATTTTCATGTGATCTTCTTTTTGTCCATCTTACTTTTTTTTTAGTACAGCTCTCTTTCTCACTGCTCCTTTGGTGTATCATAGCTTTTATTTCTATTTTACTCGTCTTCTGGGCTACCACTCCCCCGGGTTCGTACTCCAGAGTAGTGGTCTGCTGGCTCCACGGTTTTCCGCAGCTCCCTCCTGGGCTGTTTGGTTGGTTTTGCACTGGACACTGAGTGATCCTCAGTGCCTCTGCCTCTGACTCTCCTGGTCCCTTCACGGGCCCATCGTTGTTTCCTGGGAGGCTTTTGTTGACGGGGGTCCTTTCATTGCGAGACGAGACCCCCGCCTCTGCGACCGCGGCCTCCACATCCTCCGCTTTCCCCTCTTCATCCTCCTCTCTCCTTCCTTCTTCGTCGTTAGGGCTCCGGCCTAGCCCTTCGCTCCTGAACTTCCGCCTGGCGTCAGGCGGGCGCCGTCCTCCGACCGCGCTCGCACAGACGTCACTCGTCTCCAGCGGAGACTGCGAGAAGCCAGCCGTAGGATCGGCCTCAGACACCGGGGTACTCGTGCTGGTAAGTTCATCCCCCCGAGATTCTGCTCCACTCCATGGACATAGAATCTCAACGTCTAAAGGTGCTTCCACTTCTGACGTGATTTCCGAGAACACACTCGTTATTCTTTGTTTGTTTCCTCACATCTGCCCCACTACTGCCCCTAGGGGTCTCGATAGTGTTAGAAACTCCGACGACCCCCCCATAGGTGTTTGCTTGGTTTTCGGAGCTCCTATCTCCTCAGAGGTCAGGGCTGTAGTTTTGGCCCCCGACTTTAGGGCCTCTTCCTCAACAGGGCTCACTGTCTGTCTCACTGCCTGTCTCACTGCGGATTCGGACTTACTCCTCTCCTTTAATCTGGTCGCCATTAACCATGTGGTTTTTGCAGACTTCTGTGGTCTTAAGTCCGGTTCCATGCGACTCTGACTCCGCGTCTGCAGCGGACTGCTGCAGACTGCTTCTCACCTCTGCTTCCCAGCTCCGCGCACCGCTCCTGCGGTAGGTGTGGGTAGTTATAGGCTCCACCTCACACAGTTAGGACAGTAGAAAGACTCTCGTGCTGGACTGCTGCAGACTGCTTCTCACCTCTGCTTCCAGCTATTTTATTTTTTGGTATTATATTGTTTTTTGGTTAAAAAAAATCCAACTTTTAACATTCACTGCTGCAGCCTCTCTTGTTCGGACTCGATTATATTATAGTGTGTGCTTGTCCCCAGGCCATAAACCCGGTGTCCTGTTCCACACTCCCGAGTCTCAGTGCCCAAGATCATCTCTGTAGAACAGGTGAGATGCACTTATCTACAAGACCTTCAACATTGGGGAGGTTCTGTCATCACAACACCCATTAGCTAATAGCCATTCTATACTACACTTGGGTGACACTTGGTGGCGACAGAGGGGACCAAACACCTGCTACATTTCTAAAAACCTTGTATTTATAGTTTTTAGTTATTATTATCATGTTATGGTTTCATAAATGTAAACCTTTCACATAATCATTTATCATACAATGAATAGCATCAATGAATATATCTTGTATTAGATTGAAATTAAATACATACAGCATTAAGCATTATTTAAATGTAAAAGGAATGCAATTCTTTCACAAGATAAAATTGTGCCAACCTCATGGTAGAACATATTCCCACATAGGCGTAAAGTGCTTAACCCTATAAAGTGACATGTACACCCCTTAACCCTTAGAACAACACTAGAGCTATGAATGACAACTCATCTCACTGGAAATAAACCGAACATTCAAAATCGTAAACATAGCAAAATACTAATTATTGTGAGGGATCCGAAATGAGAGGAGGACACAAAAGAGGTAATATTCCCATTGTCAGACATGTTTATTAAACAGAATTGTGTTGGCTAAACACCTCTCTAACCCTATCCTAAAGAAGAGTTTGCCTGCCTAGGAAACTAAGACTAAGGATCAGTCTGTGTCAAGTCTTCCGAAACATGGAAACTGTCCTTGTGCCCACAACATTCAGATATGACCCTCACGCTAGAAACAAACTAAGGGTGTAAGGAAATTACTCCGATTTATGTTTAGTAAAAAAGTGTTCACAATCAAAATATAAAGACAAATCCAACAAAAAGTGTTCTCCAAGGAGAAGATGGTTCCCTTCTCCTGGATATTTGGGTAGGATGGTAAAAGTGTTTCTTTTGAACAACAGTTTCTTGATATCTCAAAAAGATCTCTTTATTCAGGAGTTCCTTATACTAGATTTAGAAATCTCTTGTTCAAATGATACATTCCATGACATCCAAAACTTCGTTGGTTTCTTTGTACTGGATTCAAAGTTCCTATTCATTTCAATTCCACAATAAGCTTTCTTTAGTTAACATGTGTTATGATTTGGTGGATTTTAACTTCTCTTTTACTTTGGCGGATTGCCTAGTGTACTCCTTTACCAGGAATCCTCTTGTGAGCTCTTCAGATCTCCTGGTATACTCACCTGCCAGGTATCTTGCCACAGTGTTAAAATGTCTTTGTACAATTCCAAGTGCCTGGTGTATCTACCTATCTCGCCTTCCACAGATTACTGAAAACCACCTTGTTCTAAACTGTTCATTCTCTGTTATGGTGTTAGTTCTCCTCACTCACACAACAGCGCCAAGATGCCCTCGTGCAATTAATCATGGATGAATATAAAATTGATAATCTATAAAACCATGAATTGAGTTCACCCTCATATGAAATTTCCTATCACAAAAATAAAACTATTGGTTTGGCACTGTTTTCGGCAAGTCATAAGCACTGTATCTGATTCTCTAAGTCAACTTTCCAATGGAAATTCATTTCAACGTCATTGCTTTTGTTAAGTCTCACATGCTCTCAAACTGTTACCAATCAGATTACCTATTAACAAATATAGATATGTACAATACATGATGAATTGATGTGAAATTAAATGTAAAATTCTCTTTGACAGTAGACAAACTATTAGTTTGGTATTGTTTCATACAAATCATAATCACTGTGCCTAATCCTCTATATTAAGCTGGACAATAAATTTAGCTTTTGCTATTTGAACCATCGTTAATATCGAGTGATATAGTTTAGTCCATAAATCCTGCAAGGTCAGAATCTTGCATTGACTATGGTAAGGCCTAAAGAGCAACACCCGCTGGGTTATCAAAGTACTGCACTCAGTTATTAAAATCTGCATGGTCTCCTTGCAAGTTTGGTTGCGGCAGAAGCAACAGTAGTTCTCTGCTACTTTTATTTGGTGACGTCGCTCATGTATTGGTTTTGTTTTCACTAAATTCAGACGATATCTTAGAAAGATCTGTCTGTATCGTGGGTTGGGAAATTTCAATAAATATTGTTCAGTAGACCGAAATTTTTTCTCAAGAAATTGATTATCTTTATAGATCATGTACTGCTTACATTGATCTATAGTCCAACTCCAATCTATTTGCCATAGCTTATTTTTTTGTTTCGTAGGATTGGAAGCCAGTGTATCTGCCGTATTTCCACCGCGTCCATTACATTGTTCACAAGAAGTCTCGTTTTACAAGGAAAATTATGGTCTGACGTGGGCATGTTAATAGCTAATTTATCTATAAGGAGATCTGCTTTCGAGGCTATACTAAGTTTTCTGTGCAGACTTAGCATCTTCCAACAAATCATTGCATACAAGGACAACAGACCTAACTCATATCTTATTACAGACATTGGTGTACTTTTTGGGATGCCTAAGAGCCTCTTCCAAAATGTTCCCTCTAGTTTTGTCCAGAACTGCTCTGTCTTTGGAGGTTTGGTGTCTGATCCATAAATGATTATTGCTATTACTTTTCGTAGGTAAAATGTTATGATAGATGAATACGAGAATTTTCCAAATTTGCGTTGAATTATCAATTATGTTCGCATTTTTGTTTCTAAATCTTGTAGGTACGGTTGGTCTTTATGATTATTGCTCACATTAATTCCTTGTTGAATAATTTCGAGCTCATTTCCATTTAATCGCCATTTGAAATTGCAAATCTTTGTTTGTGTGATGGGTAACTGCATAGAATTTTGGTTTTGTCAATGTTGATTTCTAAATAGTCTTCAGTTGCATATTCCTCTAATGCTTTTGGCAGCCTTTGAAGGCCAATAGGTGTTTTTGACATGAGGAGCAGGTCATCTGCGTAAATAAAAAACTCTCAGGAATTTTCCGAGCCGTGGAGGATCAGATGATATACAAGAGAATAATATGGCCATGTCAGCAATGAAGAAATTAAAAATCGTAGATGCAAGAATCCATCTGTTTGCTCTTGTAGTTCGGTGTTGCCTGGAATTGAATAAGCTCTGTAAATTCAGATAGCCTGCTATGATGGTAGTTGTTACAATTTGATCAGCAGCAATTACATTGAGTATCAATTCCATATCATTGAAAAATACATTGTCTTTGATTGTAAGATGATTCCAGTATAAATGAATGAGTGCAATACAATAGGAATGGATTCTAACTAACTGTATGTGTGAATTCGGTTGAGCCCATTTTTCCAGGATTATGCCCATTGAATTTTTGGTTGCAACAAATAATCCTGCCATTGGTCTTCTTTTAGATTGTGTTACAGCAGGAGTTATTGTTATAGTATGTTCATCCCAGACCAGAATCGTCGTCAGCCACGTTTCTTGAAGAATTATGATATCGAAGCTATCCAGAGCATTATATTGATCGTTAAAAAGATGCGCGTGTCCTAGAGTGTTCCAAGATAGTAGTTTTAAAGTTTGGTCTTGGGATGACGTTAGTGGTTATGGGTTGGAAAGGCATTGGCATCATGTCTCCATGCAGAGATAACTCTAATTTGGTATGTATCCAGATTGTTTATACATCAAGTTTATTAGTCTCCTTCCCGAAGGATGTTGCAAGATGCTAGGTCGGCTGGTGTTGATGAATTTTCTGGTTTTGGGCAGAGTAGCATTGTATGTTTCGTATGACTCATAATGCAATGTAAAGCCCATATTAAATATTGCTGGTCTCGCTTGCCAAATTAAGCTTAAAATGGCACTTGAGTGAATCCATAATCTTGCACCAGTCAAATCTGTTTCATGGAGAAACTCCAATAAGTCTATATCAGAAGATGATAGATCTTCTAATGTAGGTATTTCTGAGAAGATATTCAATGCCAATGTCCGATTAAGATCATATTTGTCCACTGAGTCTTTAAGATATTGTATTATTAACATGTGGAAATGTATATTATTCAGTCCATTTGGCCGTAGAGTAGTTTTTATATTTAGATCAGATTCTTTATCTTGATTATTTTCAGACATTGATTTTTGTTGTTGGGAACTTTCTTTAAATTGCACTTTATTTGTTATTATGTGCGATTGAGTGTGGGCAGCAGGATCCGAAAGAGAGAAGCAATGATATATCAGCTTCTCTAATCAGTCAGTCTTTGATCAAATATTTTAGATGCACCTTTGTTTTTCGGTTGGTACAGCTGCTCAGGACAATAGTCGTCTTTCGCCGGAGCATCTTTATTGATAGGTCTAAGCAAGTTTGTTTTCTGCTTGTCAATTGTATCTATTAGATCAACCAGCAGCTCATGTGTTAATTCCGACGTGGGTGTATTTTATATTATTTTTTCTCGTAATTTTTATATATTTCTTGGTGATTGCTTCACTAGCATCAAATTTCTGTTTATTAGGTTTACTTAAATAAATAGGTTTTTAAATTGTTTGGAAGCCGCTTGAGTAGTTGAAGGCACTGGGGCTCATTACGAGGGGAATTACTTGCCCCGGACTTCCCGGATTTACCGGGGCATTACAGGAATTACCGGGGCATTACAGCCCCGGATGTATAGTTATTCTGGCACCGGCATTCCGTTACTCCCCATTCCCATGGTGTCCCATAGGACTCCACGGGAATGGGGACCGCGGAAACACCGGCACCCTGCATTAATGGTGCCAGTGTTTCTGCATCTGTCTATGGCCAGGTGACATTACGCCCGCCAGGTCAGACCTGGCGGGTGTAACGCCACACGGCCACAGACTTGTACTTTGCTGGTCTGGAAACAACAGTGGCGGGGGGCTTACCTCCACCGTTGTTTACAACCAGCATGGTCGTAATGAGGGCCACTGTCTTGATATTTTTCGTCTTTTTCAACTGTGGGGGAGCTGTGGTCTTCTTGCAGCGTTCCGAAGTAGGTTTGAAAATCCACTCTGGGTTCTAATAATGGTGTTCTTTGCCCATGTGTTATTCTAGATTGAGTCGTCCTCGCTGCAGCAGTTTCAGTATGTAGTAAGGATTGATTTGTAGCTTGTTGACTTTCCTTAATTTCTATAATGTCCTCAGTTGATATTGCTTTTAAGAGGATGCTAGTCTGGGTCGCCACACTTAATCGGATATAAGACGGATAGTCCGTTCGAGTATTCATCGAGTTCTGAGGACGATGGTTATCGTCAGAGGTTTGTCGTTTGTATAGGATTTCATTGGCTTCCGATTGCTGCCTTAAAATGTTAGGAATGAGTGTTTAGTCTTGTATCAATAGTCTCGTAGAGTTTAATCATCGTTGTCATTGCTAAGCTCATTGATGTTAAAGAAGATTGCAGTAAAGAGTTTGTTAGTATGGAACTCAATTGAGTTTTGTTAGCTGTAGGTCCTCTTTGAAATGAGCGTTCAGAGAACCTTATTGAAAGGGGAGAAGAATTTTAAACTGCTGTCGCAAACATTATTGGAGTTTGCGATAGTGTGAGGCAGTGAGCTGGTTCTAGCTCATTGGTTCCAGATTTTATTGGAGTGTGTTGTAATTCGGGCCGTGTTGCTGGTTGGACAGCTAGTAACTCACTGTGTTCAGTTATTATTTGATTAATCTTGGGTAGTTTGTATTGTGATTCAAATTTAAAAGTTGGGGTTCCAGCTGGTAATTCAGGATGATTTAAAGTGTCCTGATTTGTTTGATTTCGTTTGGGAGAGTCCATAATTAGTAGGTTGTTGACGCTGGAAGGCAGCAGCTTCGCTGCATGTATCACAGTATGATTAGTTGATTTTGTTAGGTTAGGTAATGAACTATCAGTGCATTCACTCGCCGCCTTTAAGACAGACTGGTTCACACCACATGCCGTAGCTGTTACAAGTGCCATTGTATGATCACTAACACTGCGTTTTTATAGCGCTTGAGTGGTATCACAAAGTCCCACATGCACAGGTGTAACCGCATTAGTTTGCTGCTTTATGTTCACGTTGTTCGTGTGCTTTCTGTTTGTCTCAATCGGGTATGTAACATCGAGTATGTAACATAATATAACCTACAAGGACTTATTTCATATGTGTATCAGATTACGTGGTATACTTCCCTGCCAGGTATTTTGTAACTTGATGAAACTTTCCTCTCCATCTTTGGTGGATCTCCTGGTATACCTCCCTGCCAGGAACCCTCTTATGTGTTCTTTAGATCCCCTGGTATACTCCCCTGGCAGGTATCGTCCCACAGTTTTAAAGTTCTTATAGTTTCAAAATGCCTGGTATATTTGGTTACCAGGACTTCTTAGATCCCCTGGTATACTTCTCTGCCAGGTATCTCGCCACAATGTTAAAGTCTATATACAATGTTGGTAGATTGCCTGGTATACTCCCCTGCCAGGAGGAATCCTTCTCTGGGGTCCTGCAGATCTCCTGGTATACTTCCCTGCCAGGTATCTCCCCCCCACCCAAATGTCAACTGCCTGGTTTATTCCTCTACCAGAACTTATTGGCATCACTGTCCTTTCACTATGCTACAGCTGCATCAACTTTGTTCTGTTTCAATATCTTTACTTTGTAATAGTTTATTTATACATCACTTATACACTGGTGGAGTGCTTCAAAGCGCTTCAAGGCGGGAAGGGAACAAGGGAATACAGTAATCATCCTTAGGCCTTGAGGTTTCTGAATGATCTAACAGAAAAACTAACATACAAAGCCTGAGGCATTTCTGCTAGTGCAAGTGCATGAATTGTTAAATTTGTGACCCAGTTACGGAGGGGGGAGAAAGGAAAGGGCAAACTTAGGGTATACTTAGGGTACCACTTGTTCCGGCTTTCCCCCACATTGACATTGCATGCATAGGTATTCGTTCAGGTTTTGTTGCTGCACTTTATCTTGCAGGTATTCATATATTCTTCCTTTTTGGCATTGGGATTTGTATGTATTTAAACCGCCTCCGATCACTGTCCATAGGAGCAGTCTCACATAATTCATTCTCTTGCTTGCATGCTTTTCGGTATTCCCCTAGGCAGCCTCAGTGGTAGTTTGTAGCATCTCTGACTTATGGCGTGCCTCTGTGGTGAAGCTTCCTCCTTGGGGTGGCTTCCTACGCAATGCAGAAGTTTCTACAGCATTCCCTGCAGCTCCGCGTTCACTCGCCGGCTTCCTTCTTTGGCTTGGACCGGAGAATGCTGCTTCCCGGCACGACCGCACCACCAGTAGCTCCGCTGTGGCCCCCAGCATTTATACGGTCCTTCAGGTGTGCCTGCTATCTCTCTCCTTCCGTCACACCACACTGATATGTGTGACTCACGTTCGTGAGCCGTTGCTTGGATGGGCCTGTCTTCTCTCTGTTGGCTTTCTCCTGCACGGTTCTCTCTCGTTCTGCTGCGCTGAGTGCAGATGTCATTTTAAAATGTCCTGCGCATTTGAGGTCTATTCAAGCAACTAGTCTGCACATTAGGTTTCAGGCATCGCTTAGTCTGCATCAACTCCCCCCTCCTCTTTTATGTCTCAGTACTTGAGGCTTTATGGGAGCAGAAGTCCATAGATATTATTGGATTTCTAAAATGATGTTGTTCAAAGGTTTTATATAAAGAAACATTAGAAACAGGAGATGATATATGTGTGTTGTGAATGTTTCAGGTATAGATGGAATTTTGTCTAGAGTGACACAAAGGAAGGGGTTTCTGATGTTTACAATAAGCAGGATTTGTGGGATGACAAGCCATCAAGAAATAATTGGGTTTACAGGGTCTTCTTCAGGGGGTAGGGGAGATACCACATCTCGTCTGATGGAGTCACCACCTCCCCCCAACATCTGCCTCCTCCAATGTGATCGTCCCTGAAGTATCCACCCCCCAGGGTCAGGGTCAAATAGCGACTGCCATCCTGTGGCTACATGAAAAGAGGTAATTGCCAGGAAATCATTGATGAATCCACCGGATTCAACATATTATACACATTAAAACCTACTAAGACATTGCCACCAAACTTACAGCATATAGACTAAATAAATGACATATCAAATAACATCACATTCAATAAATACTTTAAAACTCCTCATATTGCACCACAAATAGAGGAAATATGTCACAGTACGACCTATTCACTTTACAGACTGTAGACGACAACATGTGCTCCATCCCTGTACCACAGATCACAACATTTCCCCTCCCAGGGCAGTAAAAAATCTCTGAGGAAGGAAAGCAGCGCTATGGTCAGGGATATTTGCCTACCACTCATAAGTCTCATCCAGAGTGACTCCAATATCACTCCAGAGCCAGAGTGCGTACATCTATCACAGTGACTTCCTGTGCTGTCAGACAAAGCAGCACACTATCACTGAATGTCTCAGCGATTCCGATTTTACTAATTTCCATTCATTTGGCATTGGAATTTCATTATATAGGCCATAGCCGATGTCATTAGAGGAGGATATTTATTGTGTTCTTTATATAGTTTCCGCTTACTTACAATTTCCCAATTCTTTCTGTCTAGTTCCTTGATTTTCTTCTTTGCTAACCATGGCTCTTCATGGGCTAACCTCAACTCTAAATTGGCTTCTTTGAGATAACCTTCACAGCTTGCCATAATACCTCACAAGATTGCATCCTTTTCTTCATGGGCTATATTTTCAAGGACTGAGAACAAGTTGTTCCCCTTTTACTCATAACTTAAAATAGAGGTTCAAAATGTTTTTGATCAAAGAAGTCCAAGAGCGAATGCCCAATGCTGATCTAAATGCAGCAACTAGGAGTAAAACTGGAAGTCTTAAAACAGATCCCCAAATTTTACCACTAGGAATGTCAACCATTTCCAATTGCTAGGGTCAATTAGCTCTAGGCCATTAAATATACTAGGAATTACTTTCATCTTGTAAAATCTAGGCTGTAGTGAATAACAACCATATTTTCCCCCAATACAATTGTCATTTGGGTTATAACAAAACAAATGTTATTGTACAATTTTCAACTGCTTGACCGATCTGTAACCGCCGGGTGTTACATAATGTTTTCTTGCTATTTTTATTGCATATATGAGAGACTATGTACCCGTGTCTCCAGATTGTTATCCTGTACCTGTTCATCTCCATGTATGTAACAAGTCTCTCCAGCGCCCAGTTACCTCAGGGTTCAGTACGCGATACAAATAACAAACAAATACAAAAATACAAAACTCACTTTTAAAGTGAGTTTAGCTGTAATAAAACAATATTAGAAATTAGAAAACCTAGGTATGTAAAGTGATTTACTTGCTCAGTACTTACATTGTTGATATGCCTTTTAGAATTGTTAAAATTCTGGTTGCTTTTTAAATTAATGATTTTAGTTTTAATAGTATTTATTTCCAAATTATTTTATTTTGCAAAACTCCCAAAGTAATCTAGACTTTGTTGTAAGTCTATCTGAGTGGTATCTAACAAAATAACGGTTGTTAACATAGGCTAGGCAGCCCACAGACAGCATAGCAATATTTGGGGGAAATGGGTTGGCCTTTAGTAGTAACTCCTGCATATCTGACATGTATAGGTTGAAGAGACAGGGGGCAAGAATGCACCTCTGTCTCAAGCCAGAACACAATCAAACCTCTTTCGATAATGAGCTTTAAGAGCCTAAGCTAATTTGTAAGGATGAAAAAAGAAGTACGGGTACGATCAGTATGGAAGGCGCTAAAGTAATTTGTAAGGATGTTTCTGTATGGAGCATAATTAACATGTTTAAAAGACCTAGTGGAATATTCCATGAAGCGAATTTCCTCCAGAGTATATTCCTGTGGACCGCATCAAAGGCTCCCGACTTATCCAGGCTTACAGAGGATGGGGCACGTTCTTGGCTTCTTACTGCTTTGCGTTGGCATAGATCATACACTTGCAACTCTCTTTAGGCTGAGGTATACCTAATATGTCTTTTGAGGATATCAAACTGCTAACTCATAAGAAGGCAAAGACTTTGGGTGTCAGTACACAGGAAGCAGAGACAATTCTGGGGTTGATTAGAGACAAAACAAGTCAAGTCCCGTGCATGCGCTGCGGATCGGCTGAGGCAAGGCGGAACTACTCTATAAATACCCAGACTCACCGCGGAGCGGCCGCAGAGTCTGCAGAGTCTCTTAGAGTGATGAGTGACCAGTGGCTCTTCTCTTTCCCTTACTGAAGGCGGAACTACTCTACAAATACCCAGACTCACTGTGGAGCGGCCACAGAGTCTGCAGAGTCTCTTGGAGTCTGTGGAGACCTGGGGAGAAATGGGGCCTGGAGCCACACAACAGACCAACAAACCCAGTGTGGGGTGGTCTAGGAGCAAATCTTCTGACTCCCATACTGGCCCCCCTGCTGGCCCTCACCCACTCACCAGACTGCAACTGCGCAAGGGAGCCTTCTGCCTGGAGGAAAAAAGCTCCCTTACTGCGCCCCTAGTGGACTCCAAGCTACAAGTGAGTAATCAAGTGACATCTAATTTGACAATCTCTGCAGCTAGTAGAGTGCCGTGTTCAGAGTTACAGTATCAAGCCCATAGTAATTGTGATCATTTAAATATACAGGGCTGTGCGTACTGCCATGTGAAAGGATGTAACAACTATGAACAGTTGGATTGTGACACAGTAGAATTAGTGGAACCAGTGATCTCACTTGAAGCAACACATGCAACACACAAAATCCAGCAGCTTGTCATGACTGCTAAAAAAAGAACAGCCTAAACACTAGTCTGGGTAGTTCATCGCCATATGAAAAAACGAAAGCAGAACTCACAATGGAATGCAGGGACAAACAGAAACCTACCGGTTTGGTAGACGGCTGCTGTGTGGCGGGGTGTGGTCCTCTGGCTGAGGAGACGGCGGGAGGTGTGGGGGTGGAGGGGCCGCTGGGGCATGCTCCATGGCCGCGGCTCCCTCGCCCGCTGTCTCGCCGGTTGGTGTGGCGGCCCTCGCAGCTCGGCCGTGTGGGTCTGCGGGCTCTCCTTTCCCAGTTTCGGTGCCCCGCCCGCTCTCGTCTGTGGCTGCTGCCGCTTTGCCGGCCCACTCGCTCGCCCCCCCAGACCGAGTGGTCGCAGGTGCGGGAGGGGACGTGCCTGAGACAGTGGATGCCTGCGAGAGTGTCCGCCGGGTCCGCGTATCTTCACGAGATATACCAGGAGGGGCGGAGCCTATGCCCGCCAGGAGAAATGAAAAAAGGACTAAGTCCGGTCCTGAAGTTAGAACTAACGAACGGACTTTGGGCTCTCTGGACATCTTTCATACCGAAAAGCAGAACAGCATTACAGATTCAAATGAAACATGCTCTGATGATCATGGTGCTGATGTCTTTTTTTCTGCCAATCTAGAACCAGACCCCCTGGTTTGGAATTATTCCTGAGTCGTCGGACAATATCTCCCCTTTCATTGCCCAATTACAACATAAGGACCAGATAGAAAGAAGACATTCACTGGAATTAGTAAATAAACTATTAATGGATCTAACCCACATTAATCAAGAACGAAAAAATAAAAATGAAACTGTCTCTATGCTGAATACAAGTGAGATAAATAAGAGCATTAATACGCACACAAATAGGTGTGAAGATGATGAACCCCAGGCAGGTTTACAACTTGATGACAATAATACAGACCAAAACATAAGCAATGAGGATGAGTATCCTAGACATCGTGCCATTCTGACAAACACCAAATCCATATGGCCGAGTGGAACATTTAAACGAAGAAGAATAATGGATAGTGAGTCTCCGAAGATTTTTGACTCACAAAAAAGGTTAAGACAAGCTCAGACAGAATTGGATCTATATGAAAAGGTGAATACAATCGAATCAATAAACAGCAACAAAACTGTTAAGCAACAAGCAGCGAACAACGTTAAGAGTGCAGAGACTCCATCGAAAACTTCATCAGATGAAACCAATACGGAGTCCTCAATAATGAATCGTGAGTACCCGAAGATCAGAAGAACTTATTACAAAACTAAGTATAGAATGCATGATGCAAAGAGGGGCACATCTGATCATTTGGAGGACACAATCAAAAAATACATCCAAGAACTACAACCTGCCCTGACTTCAGTAATGTCAATGATCATCTCGCCATTCGTGAAAATGTATGAGCATTTAAACAAGACAATAAAGGATCAAACTACCTTGATTGCTTTGATTAATTCTAAGCTAATTAGCATTGAATACGAAACTACACACGACAAACAGTGTTTTAAAGAACTCGCTAATAAAATTGAAGGAATGGAAGTCACACTAGCTGCACAAAAACTGAATAATAGTGAAGATAAAAAACTATTGGCTGAAATTGCAAAAGAAGCGCTTTCCCTGCTAAAACAGGAAAGAATTAGCTAAGGTACCAAACCTATATTAAAAAAGACGTGTGTAAACAGCAATCTAAGTTATGATGCATCTGCTCCACAAAAAGAAGCAACAAATGAACAACCTTATGTGGAACAAACTACTGTGGTACCAACGACTAAACAAACTAGTACCTGAACTTAAAATAATCGATCTGACAACACAAGAATCACTAAGTGCGACAAGAAATAAGCCGGAGCCAGTTACAGAAAATACATCGGCCAATAATGAAAAGCAGAAACAAACTAGAAGCCAGCCTCAGGAGCCAAGCCTAAGCCTTTCTTTTAAGGATGTACTTGCCTTATCTACTATAGCAGAAAATGGAGCCAACACAGACAAGCAAATACCTTCCTCATCTGCAAAGGACAAATCCGAAATAATAGATGAGCATGTAACAAATCAGGCAACCGAAAATGTGACGACAAATCCACCGAAAAAGATCCTGTTTGATATTTTCAATGCATTAAAACAATCGGCAAGACCGAAGCGTGCAAAGATAGCACAAATCAAAAAGACTAAAAATCAAACTATGAAAATCACAACATCACTATTAGCTCAAGAAAGTTTTTACGAAATCCTAAAACAGTGAGCTTCTCAATAAATCAAGGCGAAGATAAAATATTAGAAAAGGAAATGGATTCCCATAGTGAAATTAAGGAAAACACAAAGCAACTTGAAAGTTGTAAAAATATATCTACTGATATAGAAAACTCAACTGATTTAATGGAGCTATCGATATATGAAGATGAAGATGAAAGAGAAGAAAAAAGCACAGAGAATACCGCACTTGGCGATCAGTCTAAATTGTATGACAAATCTTCTCTGGAGAAGGTGCAAGAAGATAAAGGAAAAACAAAGAAAACAGCCTGTGCTTTGACCACGCTGGAAGGTCAGGATAAAACAGAAGTTCGTGTATGCGTGCTGGTTCCAGCAATGAACTCTAAAAAAAATGAGAAGATAAATGAAATCAGTCCAGTGTTTCGAACAATGGAGGAAAAATGAAAACATCTGGCCTGTAAAGAGTCGCATAACAGTGATCAGACCGAGCGATCCAGAAGAAGAATAAGTCCATATATGCATAACAAATTTGAGACTCAAACCAGAGCTGCCGCTAATAACCTATGCGCCTCTAAAAATAATTCCAATGGCCCAGCGTGGATCCCTGCCTGTCAAAGAACTCAAAGTGATCCTTCTTATAAAAATAATAGTCGGCAGAGTATCAAACAGGAACCTGAAAGAAACCTGCAATTTAGCAATTTAAATACTGCCTTTGTTTAGAACGGACATTTCCAAGAAAAGACGCTGAACCGTACAAATGTTTTACAACTTTTTCATTACGTTCCAGCGCTCAGGACCATTGAATCCGGAGACATCAAATGTGTCAAATTCTTTAAAGAACCTGAAGACGACAAAGTAAAGCTCCATCTTGACTCTAGGATAGTATGTGACATCCTTCTAGACGCAACGGCAGTCCTACTCTCATTAGGATTTGACATCTTTGAAGTGAACAAGAAGGAAGATTGAAATAACATCAGAGCACAAAACTTAAACATAAATACTCCATCTCCGATAAGAGAAAAACTTGAAAGCAAATCATGAAGATAAAGACAATGAGAAGATGGCAAGAACTTATACCATAACTGACAATTCAAAGTTAAGTGAAACAGCTTACAACGAAGAAATAGAAATGCAATCAGAGAAAGAACAAATCCAAATTACATTTTCATGTAATAGTAATAACCAAAGAAAGGATACTGATGCAAGATCCCTACTGCATGAGAGCGATGATGATCTAAAAAACTGCAACTGTATCCCTGTTGCACTGACAAAACACAATATAAAAAACTATCGCCAGGTCGCCCCAGCTAAATCAACTATCAGCTGTGGATCCTGGAACACCCGAGGATATAAAAATCTTTTCCAACAGGAGTGGATGAAAGGACTAGATATTATATGTCTCCAGGACACTTGGATGATTGATCCACCCATTTCTGACGTATATGACATCTGCTAAGCAGCCATTAAAAATGAGAAAGGAAGACCGATGGCTGGTTTAATCACGTTGGTCAAGAAAGGGCTAGGATACAAGATAATTGAATCTATAAATGTAAATGCGTATATACAAGTGATCCATATGGCCAAACAAGATAAACATCAAAGGACACTAGATTCAATATATCTTATTAATATCTATTGGCAACAAAAAATAATGAAACCAACGTGTTTTATTGACATGATAACACAATTGCTCGATAAAATCAATGAGCAAGTTGATTCGTCTAACATTGTACTCTGTGGTGACCTAAACATCAGGTGCATAGATAATACATCAGCGTATATGAGCGACTGTACCATAGCTAAGCAATGGTGTATAGAGATGGAAGCACGAAAGATGCACATGTTAAACGGAAATACGCCATGTGGTATACCAGCTAACATGACCTGGAGAAGAGACAGTCACAAATCCATTTTAGATTACTTTTTTGTATCTGAGACTCTGCATTGGCGAATAAAGACCTTGCAAATCCATGAAAAGCAAGAAAGTGATCACAATTTGTTGGAAATAAGTCTGACTAATATAACCTCAGAACCCCAAGCTTACTGGAAGCATGATGTCACTACTGATTCCACAAGACTACTGTCACGATGCCCGCTCCCGGAGAGCCGGCTCAGGCCCTGCGTCCCCGAAAGCAGACATCAAGTCCCCGGGGAAGGTCCCAGCAACCCCTTATAGGGGCCCTTTGGACAGCGTCCTGGCGCCTATGGCGCCAGGCTCATAGAAAACGTCAGTCCTGGCGCCATAGGCGCCAGGCTCATTATGAAAGTGTTTGGGTGCACTTACCTGATGCAGCCCATGCTGCAGAACCCCGGCCTCCTTGAGGCCTGAAAGGAACTACTTTACCTGTGGGACTCATTTACCACCCGGGCGTGGTCGAGGAAGGATACATACCTGATTGGAGGAAGGACACATTCTAGGAACTTCTTCCAAGGCTATTTAAACCACACCCGATCAGCCACACGTGCTTCGCGTTGTTCTGCATCTAGCAGCTGGACGCTCACCGTGTCTGCTCCTGCATCTTGACTTCTGCCACACCTGCCAGCATCCTGAATCACCTGCAAAGGAAGGGAACAAGAGAACAGAAGAAGGAAAAGGCCTCACCTGCTAAATCTGCATCCCTGAGACATTTCGACGGCAATCCTGAAAAGGAAGACATTTATTTTTAAAAGCACATCGCATTGATCGCTGCAGCGCTGCATTCTACTCACCTTTACAGGGCGCCTCCATGTTCAGCAGCGACCATCCGGATTCGCAGTCACGCCCCCGCGTCTAGGGAGAAAAAGACAAGAACAAAAGTGAGAGAAAGAAGGGAAAAGGGAAGCTAAAACTCCATGTCAAGACTTACCTGTTGGGTCATTCCCTTTTCATTTCCGGTCCGCGCTGCATCCAGGCATTTTCGGACCCCGGCCCCTAAGGGGAAAAAGACACTAGCATTAGAACATTAATGTATGGACACAAGGGGAACCACTTATAGAAAAACTTACCTGGAAGCCAAGCAAGTTTGGTTCTCACCCATCCGAAAATCCAGTGACGTAACTGGATACCAACGCGCCCCTGCATCAGAAGCAGGATGGAGAGCTCGTCTTTCCAGACACTAAGAAGGATACTTCTGCGAGTCAGACAAGCCAGATCTGGGGCCCGGTCCAGTCCGTCTTCCGAACCCTGCGCATCGCCTTAGACGAGGTCACAGCAGCGCGAACCAGGCCAGCGCCCCCGTGGGAGTCAGGTGAGCGTTACAACTACGCTTGAGACTTGAGGATTCTGATGTCAAAAATATTACAGCGATGTATAAGCACGAAAAGGCTGTGCTGGAATATGATCATATTCTCACTCAATTTAAGGAAAAAAACTATAGCCTTAAAAGACCAGGCTTTGTACCAAAACATACATTTGATTTAGAAATTCTAAAACAAAAACGTAAAATGAGAACTCAAATACAAGCTATACAAACAACGAATACTCCTGAAGCACAAAGTAAAAAAAAACATATTATGCAAACGTACAAAAATTGGTTAAAGTCCCATAGTACGATTATGAAGCAACGTGATGCTGAAATGAAGCTATCAAAGCTCGCTAAAACAAACACCCGAGACATCTGGAGTGTCATCAACCAACATGGAACTTTGCAACAAGCCATCATGACAAATGCAGTAAAAGAAAAAGAATGGATAACGCATTATACCACTGTATACAGTAAAAAAGAAAATGTAAAAGAGCCAAAATTTCCAATTGTAACATCATGGGATTTAACCTTTGATCATGATGAGATTTTAACAACCATCAAAAATCTAAATCTCTCCAGAGCTCTGGGCCCAGACGGGCTGAGCAATTACATCTTAAAACAGAACCCCGATGAATGGGCCAGTTTCTGTCATGTTCTTTTCAATAAAATTGCGACTTCATGCTGTACTCCGAAGTCCTGGAAAAGTGCTATTGTAGTCCCTATCTTCAAAAAGGGAGATAGAAGTAATCCGAAGGACTACCGTCCAATAGCACTTTTAGACGTCTTGGGAAAGGTCTATGCAACAATGCTAACACGTAAATTAAATCAATGGATCCACACTGTAAACCAAATAGACCCAAGACAGACAGGCTTCGTGAAAGGAGTTGGATGTGCCTTGAATTTGCTAATTGAAAACATTCTAAAAATGGAAACGATAAGAATGGGCAATAAAATATACATCGCTGTCATAGACTTTGCCCATACTTTTGATAGCATTCCTCGAGAAAAGGTATGGGCTGAGCTATACGCTTGGAATTGCCCTATAAGTCTCCTATTAGCAATACGAGAATTGCACACTGAAACTAATATACAGATTAGACTTGACAGAGCAGGTCAATTATCGGATGCTATACCTACCCATTGTGGAGTTAGGCAGGGGTGCCCACTGGCATCCATAATTTTTAATCTATTTCTCTCTGACATAGATGTCACTCTTGATCAGACTCAGTCATTTCCACCAAAAATAAATTGTCAATCAAATAAGCCGTCTTCTCTATGCGGATGATTTAATTCTATTAGATCTTACGCCTATAGGCCTCCAAAGAAAACTAAACGCCCTAGAGAGATACGTTCAAACCAACTGACTTACCATCAACACGACAAAATCTGAAATCCTCGTGCTAGAAAACCTTAGAGGCAAAAATAAAGGCAGAGTAAGTAAATTCCGCTGGTCACTAGAAAAGACGTTCCTTCAAAGTACATCATCAACAAAATACTTAAGAATGATCATCAATTCAAGCGTTAACGACGCACCCTGGGTTGCTAGTGTTAGATCTAAATGTCAACAACTGACAAATCAAACATGTATCATCCATAAAAAATATGGACAATATTCACTCCTCCCAGCCTTGGCGTTTTACAAACAAAAAGCAGTTCCAGCACTCATATATGGAGCTGAATGCGCATTTGGTGCCCCATATCAGCTGTGGAATTCTCTTGAAAATATCTTTTGGACTAAGGTCCTACACCTACCCCAAGGAACCCCGACGGCGTGCATTAGATATGAACTTGGTCTAATATTAATTCACGCTAGAATCTGTTGGGACACGCTAAATCTCTACTCAGAAATTACTACTACAAACACCCCTATCCAATTTGAGATTTTACAAAACATTGAAAACTCCAAGGAACAAAATGTGCTAACATCCTGGGTAGAGAGTTGCAAGATGATCTTGAAGAATCTTGACATTGACATCGAAACCCTACATACTGACCCAAATTTGGTGAAAATACGCCTCTGGAGAAGTGACTGGATCGTAACAGAAGATAAAAGAAGAACTCACAAACTGATGGAAAATGTACCCCATGAAAAACGAGCATACAACGAAATTCCAAATTATTTAAAATGATTTCCAGAGGCTCTGCGGCGAGATTTGTATTTTAAATTTAAATTGAATCTACTTAAGACACAAGAGCGAAAAAGCTTATGACAGAAAAATAAAAACATGACAAAGATCTGTAGATTCTGTGGACTATGTGAGGAGACCTTAAAACATCTTACCCTGCTATGCAGAGCCCTCAGAAAGGAAAGAACAAGATGTCTTGGAGACTTGATTACAAAAAGACCTTTTTTAAATGCTGATGATTGGTGGCAAATTATGTATGATGAGACAGAAAGAAAACTAATGTTTGCCCTTACCTTTTTTATAGACACTTTAGAAGTGAAACTAAATAACCTTGAAAAGGAAATTGTCTAAAGGGACTAAAATCTGTTGAGCAAAAATGTAACAATCTGCTGAATGGAAATGTTATGTTATGTTAATTGGATTATGATGATGTAATCACATTTTAAAGGTTTGTAATAAACTATATAAAATTTTAAAAAAAATGTTTATTAAAAAGAGACAAAACAAGCATTATTGCCCTAGAGGATCCTACCTGCAAATTTAGGAAATTATAAACACTGATTCGAAGGGAACTTAACAGGAAGCCACGTGACGTTATACTTAGTACATGTTACAAAGTACAATGTATCCCTAGAGGTCTATGGGTACCTTTAAGACCCACCCTTTGCAGGGAGAACAAGGAGTGTGTACTCAACTGGGAATTGATTTTGAATAAATGTTCATTGGATCTCATTCCTTTGACAATTCAAGGACTAGCACAACAATTGGGTAGCTTAGAAACTGACATTCAGAATCTTTAGAGTGAACTTATAGATACATTGGGTAGATCTGATTTTGATCAAATACTACAAGAGATCAATATTAACTCACTCCTAAAAAATAATTGGAAGTGAAGAAGGCACAGAAGTTCTGTTGAGATGCATACAATTATCTTAACAAAGAGGTTTACACCTGGGTAGACGAATATAAACCACACACCAACATCAGACCCACGACAGATAGTTCTTCCACTACTGGAATTGACAACAGCGACTCTCATCATGAATTTCATCCTATAGGGGCAACTAAGGTGATAACAATCCTGAGCGAAGGATTAACCGCCACATCAGTTTCAGAACCCGGCACGTCCGATACCATTTTCTTTTATAGAAAGAGGCACCTGCAGGAATGAACAAACAACAAGATTTCTCATGCTTTATCTGAGTAATATCAGTTGGAATATGAACAAAAAGGTTTTGTCAAATTGCAGCTTTCGTTTTGTATGCATAATCTAAAAGTAGCTTTTGTTATATGTCAGTATGGATTGCACTGTTGGCACAGCAATGATAATGCAGATGCCTCCAGTGAAGGGTTTTTGTATAACACAGTGAGACATTATTGCAATTGGATTGTCGATAAAACTAGTCAACAATTGCATACCAGACTACATAAAAAGGATTGACATTTCCTATATTTGCAGCACCGACTTAATTGTTTAGTTTGTCCTATTCCAACCCAGAGTATTGACTAAAGAATTAAATTTCCTATGTTGTATTTGAGTGACATGAATTTTAATGTAAATACAGTTTGTTCATGTAGGTGTATTCATGCTCCAATTTGCAAATATAAATCAAGAATTAGATTTTCAATGCGCCTAAGTTGCATTTGAGTGACATGCATTGTCTTGTAAATAGTTTGTTTATATAGGTAATACCAGGAGCATTCTTGCTACAGTTTGCTGATCTGAATTAAGAACTATATTCTCAATGTTTTGCGTGAGTAATATGAATCCCAATGTGCAAAGAGGGTTTAGTTAGATTATAGCCTGGAGATTGTATATTAGAATTGAGGCAGAATGCTTAATGATAAGGATAAGCATTTTATGGTGGCAAAAACATCCAATGGGTTAACATACAAGCGTATTCGCTTTTTTTTACGAGATTGCACACTGTCTGGTTACAATCTTTCTATAGTTCTTGGTTTATTTGTCTTTATTGATACATAAGTACTTCTTTTTGCCATGACGTCATCACGCAGTTCTGTGATGATGTCCCTTTGTTTATGGACGCGCGTCCGCACAGAACTTATAGTCATTGACTACATTGTTTTGTAACTGGTTTGGGGCGCTACGGCTGAGCTAACTTCAGCATCTGGCCCCAGGGACCACGCAAGTTGTTTGAAAATGGTGAACCTTGCATGCTTACTGCATTATATAAATATAACCAGCGACCAGGAGGTAATACAAAGTGTTTGAAATGTCCACATAAGATGCAAATATATTTTGTTCACTATTTATAACACCATATACTTTAAATGGTGTATAGCGGTGTCCTAATGTTTATTTTTAGATTGTCCCAAATGCACACAGTTAAATTTACATAGGTGTTTTGATTCAGCATCAGTTGGCTTGGGGAGCCAAAAGTAGCTCCTGGTAGCGTGGCTGTTAAGCTAACCAGGCTCTTCTAGGCTACAAGCACGTGACAAATAACTCCAGCTCCCCTCAATTTCAAACCCTGCATTGTGGGGTACATTTACCAGCCCAACAGAAATCCCTGCATCAGAAAACTGCGTTTTAGCAGTTACAGGAATAATGGCTGCACTGTGGCTGCTGAGCACATATTCCTTTGCATCAAAACTGTGTTTTAGCAGTTACAGAAATCATGGCTGCGCTGTGTCTGTTGAGCACATATGGGGCAAAATGGAGCACAGACACCCCAAGAATGCCTGCATTCATTTTTTCATGTGCACCCAAAAAGCGAAGGATTCGAAGGCAGATTGGCTCTGCGCTGCTATGCTGACAGCTCAAAACTTCAAACTGCAAAAGAAAATGTTCTGCGATTAAAATCAACCTTGCACTGATGCTATGTTCATGTTTAAACCTCACACAGTTTGGTTCCAGTAAAACACAGCCATGTCCATCCATATTCAGATTGTACACCAGCAAATGGGCGCATTCCTCACTGAATGACATGTTGTGTCAAGCAAAATCTGTGAAGAGCAGAGAAACCCATTGTAAAGGATTTAAAAAAGAAACCTCTTTCTCCCTGGCTATGCGTCAATTACAAATAAAACTATTTCCAGCATCTTCTGTACTCTGAAATTGACCTGATCTCTAAGAGCTCTCAGAAAGTGAATGTCCCGGAAACTGCGTTTGTAAAATAAACCTAAGCATAGAAGCACATGTGTAAATCCACTTTTGCAAAAGCTGTGAAATGATACTTTGAAAGCTAAAATGGGACATCATCCCAAATACTCGCACAGAAACAGTATTTTATGTGTGGGGATGGGGTTTGGTTTAAATGTATAATATATTCATTTACAAAAAGACTGGCTATTGTGAAAGAAAGAAAAAGAAAATAAATGTTTGAAAGCTGTTTGAAAGCAGCAGAACCAGTTTTTCCTGGGCAGGCACTTAAAAGATATCCAGCCCCTTGGGAAAGGAAGTCCCTTTACAAATGGGAAAGGACCAGGGTGGGGGAATTTGCGACCTCGTCAGACTGGCTGGCACTTTTGTAGCTAGGTACAATGGATCAAGGGGAACTGCCATTCTCACAAGGAAGTGTGATTTCCTTTGACACCTCTCCTCAGCTTCTACTGCCTGGGATGAAAGAGCGTCATGGTAACTCTGTTGTTCAGCTGACCAAGCAAAGACATTTTGCCAGGGGGGTTAGAAAGACTGCCCACTTTTGGGGACAAAGCCGGCCCATTTGATTTAAAAGACTTCTGATATTAAGACATTTATTTCGGGAATCTAAAGAAGCAGTAATGTGAAATTTTGACCGTTTTAATGTAATTTGTTTACCATTAAAGTAAGACTATGTGGGTTATCCTAGCATGTGGGGTGCGTGAATAGCATTAAAGAGGCATTTCTGCAGAAAGTGTACATGACACAGATGTATAATTTCAATGGAAACATGCCCGACAATGATAGGCTCATGTGTAGCCATTTGTATATTTTTAGGGGAAATGTTTTCCATAGAAATGGCGAAAGATTGCCAGAAGGACAAAACAGCATCGAACAAACTTGGGATCTGGACTGGCATATTCCTCATTAAATATGGGGTCTGCCCATCTGATATTCAGGAGGTTAACAATTCTAAATATAAGCGTTTTGTTCCATAAATGATTTTGGCAAAAGTAACTGTGATATAACAAAGCACATCATAAAAACACCTGCACTAAAACTGATATCACTTCCCTGGGTCCAATCTTCTTACAGGGAGGCAGCGACATCTACCGCCTGACTTATCCCATCTTAGAGGTAGGTACAGGTTATTTCTGCCCACATAGTAAAAATCCTCTGTTGTCATCCGGCTTATAAAAAGGAGGAGGCATAGAGATCCAGACATTCACTTTCACCCTGCAAGACTCCATACTCCATAGCCAGGCCGGAGGTAGATTATCCTATCCAGGCAGAACCTCCTATCAAGGCAGAACCACTATCCAGAAGTAAACCCTACATAAAGCCCAATAATTCAGGGAGAAAGGGGGAAAGGCTGCTGACCACTTTTGGATTGCCCAGTGACCAGACCTGCCTTTGCCCAGCTGGTGCACCCCTCTTTCCACCGTGACCCGACTCTGGTTGCCCCGCTGTTTCCCTAGAGGAGAGCACAGCTGCTGCACAGCGACCAGATGTTTGTCCCGGAGGCCCGGCTGGCTGTCCAAACTACCCAATTCAGGTGCATTCTGTAAGTATCACCCTCCCAGTAACCAAAAAGCTCTATACACTGTTCAGATACCTTTCCTTTAGTCCAACCCTATAAAAACCCTATTAGTATCCTAGTAACTCTTAAATTGTCAGAATTACATGTATATCTTGTCCTTAGAGGAACTAGTGTTAATCCCCATGTGTTAGCACAATTCTTTCCAAATCATTTCAATCCATTGTGTAAGTCCTTAGTACTGTTTTGAATAAATCAATTAATTTCCCATAGAGATGAACGCGGCTTAAATAGGTTGACCTTGCAAATTAACCTTCTTGCGAACCGTGCCTTTCTTTAAATACCTAGCCACTAAAATATAGTTAACGTAGAACCAACCATTTTTCTAACAAACCGAGTTTTTCCCGTGAAAATGTTTCCATTTTAAAATCATTTTTCCTTTCCGTTTAAGAATCCCACACTGTTACCCATCCAGAGTCACCATTTCACTTTAGTATCATACCTGCTATGTGCCTTTGTACCTTATAAACAAAACCAATTTTCGATTCTGTCTGTTTAGCTAATTTCTGAAGTTGTTTGCCTATTTTAAACCCGTAGAAATGAAGAAATTGCAATTTTGCCACTTTAATTCTTGCTGCACCGTTTTTCCTGCCCAAAGTCGATTTTCTAACCTGTATGCCTGTTGTTTAGTATCTTGCCTTGTAGCGTGTACGTTTTCTTGCCTCTTTAATACAGCCACACAAATTCCTATCTTATTCATACAACCACATGTGTAAAATAACCATTCAGTAATTCCGAGTGCCATTTTGCTTATTTTTCAAGGGCTCTCAATCCGATTTTGGCCTCCCATTCAGGGTTGCTAGGTCAGATTTTTCATCTGATTTTCGCCTAGTATACCTGACTCCTTGCTACTCCTCTCCACCCACACAAAGCATGGTTAACAGGGGTGTGAGGGAGTGTTGCAGGGGGAATACACAACTGTGGTGCCATTTAAAAGTACTACCCAAAAAGTATTCTTACTTTCATTCATTTTTAACTTGATGTGTCTGATGTTAGAAGGTTAAATTAAGGGTATCCTATCATTCTGCTGTGTAATTATCACCACATAGGAGATTGCTGCCATCTATTGAAATTGTTTTATTTCATTTGAATTGAAAAATAAATATTTCATTAATACACACCGGCCTGGTTCATGGTCCATTGCGACACGTGGTGTTCCGGGGGGGAGCGGGGTTTGGGGGGGGGTTTGAGGGTGAGGGGGGTTGAGACGGGTTGGCTGCCTTCTCAAAAATAGAATCTGAATGTAATAAAATGAAAAGCGTTTTTATTGTGAACGCATCCCTGGCCAGTAGAAATAGTCCTGGTCTGGAGTGTGCTATATATTTAAATCCATGACAGCATAATAATTCTCATGTTTTTTCTTTTTTTGTGTATGTGTGTCATCTCTTTATCTTTCACTTTGTATATTTTATTTTGTTGAACTATTGTGAGAATGTCCTTGATGAAGTACTTAGTTTTAACTGACCACCATCGGCTTGCCCTAGCTGATTGACCCATGATTAGGAAGCTTTTAATGTTTTGCCTCATCGCTTTTTAGTCCTTGTGTGCTTGTAGCGCCCTGATGCTTGCGAGCTTCAGCGCTTTATAAATACAAATCAATCAAAAATGCATCAGACATATTCCCCATTTTTGTTTCATTAAAAATGTCATGCTCTTTTATTTTTAATGAAAAAGACGTACAATGGGAATGGGAATGAAAGTAAGAGCATGTGTTGCAATAGCAGCAAAGATTGTCTTTGCAAGGGATAAGGTGGCACAAAGGGGGTATTTTCCCATTGGTCTTTGATGTATGTGTATAGAATATACACTAGACTATTCAAGGCTGTCCCCGTATTCCTATGGAAGCCTGTTTAGAAAATACTCAATTTTCCTGTGCTATCAGCCAAACTAGTCACATTTTTCAATACAAATGTTACCAGTGACTGACTACTTGTATCGATTAGTGGAATGGATCTATAGGAAGCAGGGAAGATCTACCTCCTTTTTTATGAATTGGAATAATGACAGCTTTCTGCCATGTTGCAGGAAACGTTACCGTTGATACCACCAGAGTATAGAGCAACAACAGAATTCGTCCCCTCTGCATTTAGAGTAACTATTGGTAGCCCGATTGGGACGCAGGCCCTTGAATTTTTTAGACTGACAAGCTCAGCTTGTAGGTCTTTACTATCAAAATTCAGAGACCAGGCCTGCAAATTATCCAGAGATGAGAAAGGTCACTCATTGAAGTCGAGAATATAAAAACTGGTTATTTACCTATAACTCTTGTTCTCCAGGAGTGAAGCACAAAGTCTCCCAACACTAGAAACCTGTGGTAAAATCTGAAGATGGCCACCCCGGGTGGCGCTTAGGAGGACCGATGTCATTGGCTGGGGGCAGTATAACCCAGACGACACAAATAGGCTATAGAGGAGACAGCAGTTTATGTTTAAAGCAAAACTGCTTTCTTTTTACACAGGATTCCCAACCTAAAGACAGGGAATATTCATGCGCATCTGTATCGTGCAAGACCCCGAGCTGGAGAATTGAGAGGAATGATCAGCCTACGCTGACTCTGAAATACAATTTGCTTGACTGTCTTTCATTGTATTTAACAGGGCCCCAATGCCTCTGTTTTCTTTATGCAATACACATGTCATCATTTAACAACCAACTCTTACACGTATATTTAGTTTGTACATTTTCAACCAGTTATTATATTTCTGCTTAATTGATTTTGAGGCTCTTATAATCGGTCCTCAAGATTTAGCTCGATCTTGGACTTTGTCAATCTAAGGGTCCCTCTCATTTCCCTTTTGCAATTGCTAATTATTATTATAATTATATGGACTGGATCAGTATGATTCCTCTTAAAGAGTTTTTGGTGCCAGCTCCTGAGTTGAGGTAACCAATTTAACCAATCTCTGAAGGTAACATTTGTGGGACACCATTTCCATAATTTCCCTTGAGCTCCATAACTATGGGTATTCAGATGGCTTATCATCTTCGATACCATTTCAATCTAGTTCCTTCATTATTAATGTGGTAGGGGAATGTTTTGTCCTTTTAGGGCGCTTTTTGAAGTGCCTGTGCCGACTAGGAGACTTGTGTGACGTCCCTGTATTCTATCTGGCAGTGAAGGATTGGCTGTATCCAATATTAAATATGGACGCAAGAACGCGTGGTCCTGGCGCATACTCATGTCAACATGAGAAGTCTTGAGTATCCCGTTGGAAAGGGGGTTGCTTGTGGATTTAATGTTAGACATTGTTATTATTACTATGGAGTCCTTGATGATTAGATGGCCCTTGTGGTTACCTAGGATACCAGGGTGCTTGCTGAGTCAGACTAGACAATCCATGTGCATTTGGAGGAGCTTTGCAAGTATGGGTTAAACCGGTTAGGACATTCTGCTTTCCAGTGTCCAATTACCTGGAAATAGATGCATTGAGAACCCTGTGGGGGCTGATATGTGGGTCTGGGACTGAATGGGGAAACATTTCTCGGAGGTCTGTTGGCGCCCACCCCCTCCTTGCCCCTTGTGCACCTGATACAACAGGGGCTTGTCTTTGCGGGCAGTCAAACTGAGTTAATTATATTGTCAGCTGCTTCTCTGTCTTTTTATCATTCCCATCGAAATGAAAACTCTACATGTCCACTTCTGATGGCATACCCTGACAGATGTTTACATTTCCAATCAATGAGTGCCCTTTCAATATCACATTAAATAGCCGGGAGAAGTGCAGCAACACAATACTGCTGCCAACTTTGGACCGTGGTGGTGACATTTTCTATATTAGAATGATCGTCTAAAGTGCAATGACCCTTGATAAGAAATCCTCTATGTGCTCTCCTTTGACCTGCCTTAATGATTCCACCTTTGACCAATCTGTTGTAGCTTTTGCAATTCCTTTACTGCTTTTACTATCTTATTCCTTTTACGGGAACAGTATCTCTAACGCCCATAACAGCAGCAAGGAATTCCACAAGATCATCACAGGGATTCATGGCCCCTCCATGCACTCTCTACTCCCGCCTCCCCCAGTATCTCTAACACCCATAACAGCAGCAAGGAATTCCACAAGATCATCACAGGGATTCATGTCCCCTCCATGCACTCCCTACTCCCGCCTCCCCCAGTATCTCTAAAGCCCATAACAACAGCAAGGAATTCCACAAGATCATCACAGGGATTCATGGCCCCTCCATGCACTCCCTACTCTCGCCTCCCCCAGTATCTCTAACGCCCATAACAGCAGCAAGGAATGCCACAAGATCATCACAGGGATTCATGGCCCCTCCATGCACTCCCTACTCTTGCCTCTCCCAGTATCTTTAACGCCAATAACAACAGCAAGTAATTCCACAAGATAATCACAGGGATTCATGGACCCTCCATGCACTCCCTACTCCCGCCTCCCCCAGTATCTCTAACGCCCATAACAGCAGCAAGGAATGCCACAAGATCATCACAGGGATTCATGGCCCCTCCATGCACTCCCTACTCCCGCCTCCCCCAGTATCTCTAACGCCCATAACAGCAGCAAGGAATTCCACAAGATCATCACAGGGATTCATGGCCCCTCCATGCACTCCCTACTCCCACTTCCCCCACACATCTCCCAATTGCTCTGTAATGCTCTCTTAAACAATGGGCCTCATTACACAGAAGGCAGTAATGGTTAACGGTCACCGGTAATGGTACCAGTGACCGTTAACCCTTACCGCCTTAGTACGAGGTCCCTTTGCGGGTAGGTGCTTTAACGCCTGCTTTTTAGCAGGCGTTAAAAACCAACCCGCAAAGGGACCAGGGTGCTAATTACAGTACCGCAATTTGCGGCACCGTAATGAGCGCCTTCCCCATTCCCATAGAGCCCTATGGGGCAATAATGGCAATGGGGAAGGGCAATGGGGAAGGGGGAATTACCGCCCGCCAACCTTGGAATAGGGCGGTAATTCCCCTTTCCACCAAGGCGGTGCCGGTATTTTACCGGCATGGACCAAGGTGCTAATAGGACCTTGGTCCTCCGCCTTCTGTGTAATGAGGCCCAATGTCTTCATCATAGTGCTAGAAATAACCTGCACCATCGGCACTAAAGTAGCAGCATTCCCACCTCCTCCACCTACACCCCAGCATACCCCTAACCCTGACCCCTTCCCCCTATTGTATCCTCTTTCTCTCCCATCTCTAGAACAGAATCTCTTACGCTACTTGCCATCTGTCCAGATCCCCGAGTGACCCACACCCTCCTACCCGCCTCAAATAA
Organism: Ambystoma mexicanum; assembly: GCF_040938575.1. Taxonomy (NCBI): domain Eukaryota; kingdom Metazoa; phylum Chordata; class Amphibia; order Caudata; family Ambystomatidae; genus Ambystoma; species Ambystoma mexicanum. The sequence goes on along the minus strand of NC_090933.1, from coordinate 1,335,231,651 downwards.
ATCTTTACCTCAACCTATGCAGGTGCCATTGCAAGATCCATCCTTAACTTGTCCCTCACCCCATGCATAGTCCGGGCAGCATTCAAAACGTCACACATAAACCCCCTCCACAAAAAACCCTCACTTGACCCCCCTCCTTCCAGCCAAATACAGACCCATTTCTAACACCCATTTCTTAGTCAAACTCTGTGACCAAACTGTCTACTCCAAGCTCTTCTCTTGGCCCTGCCCAGACCGGCTTCAGACCCCTCCATGGAACTGAATTATCCCTAATCTCCCAGAAAAAGCACTGCAGACACTGAGGGCAGTGCCACACTCATGCTCCTTTGGCACTCAGAGGCATTCGACACAATCGACCACAGCATCCTCATCGACAGACTATACCCTCTCGGCATAAGGGACACAGCACTAAGTGGCTCTCTTCATTCCTCACCAACAGATACCAAATCACCCACCTCCCTCCCTTCACCTAGACTGACCGCCCGTCATCAATGGAGTCCCACAAGCAGCCCTCCAGATAAATCTTGTCAATACGGCCCTTTTAATTCTTCCTTGTATACCACTTAGGTAGGCTATTTATGACAGCACCCCATACATCATGGAGTTTACTGCTGGCAGCCGGGCTAGCAGCAGCTTGCAAATCCACTCTTTACTTTAACAATCCACAAAGTCCCTTGAAAGAAGCAACTGCGATGAGTCATGGTTTATTTATTTTTTAACACTCTCCTCTGTTAGTAATTCCATCAATATAATACTTTCTGAGTAATGCAGAAGACAGATTCTTTGTGGCTCTTAGAAGGGAATTTGTCTTTTTTTCAGCTTGTTCAGTTGCTTGCATTTTCTAGGTTATAGTTTTATTAAAGCATTTTGAATCCTGAACATGCTTTTCATGTGGCTTTAGGTATTGTGTTAAATTAAAATGGCGTCTTAAACAAGGGCTGCATTTCTGTTTCATTTTCCTCTGTTTTAATTGGCTTTAATAGAGGCCGCGCAGTTGCAGCAGCATAGGTTTCATACTTAAGGTTTCTTTTCATCACAGAAGCACATCAGTGGCATTTAATGACTTGAGGTTGTTGATGTCCCGAAGTTTTAGGAGAGCCTAACGGCAAGCAGTTGTATGGCATTTGTGAGAAGGAAAAGGTCTGCGCCCAACCCACCCATTGGCCTCCTTCCTTAGACCCCACACTACACCTACCCACTGCATCCACTGTAGTTTTAAAACCTGGGATGCACCATTGACACCGACCTGACACTCTCACACCACATTAATAATGTCTAAATGTGGCTACCTACACCTCTGCACCCTAAAACGCATCTTCCAAACTACATTTCTTACCCCCACAGAGTCACTGCAATGGTGTCCATGGTCCTCTCCCGCCTAGGCTACCCCAACTACCTGGGTGCCCCTGCTTATCAACTCAGATGGCTCCAAAGAGTCCAGAACTCTGCAGCTAGGCTCCTCCTTGCCCTCGGCCCCAGAGAGCACATCACCCCTCTCCCTCCGTATCCTCACTGGGTCCCAGTCGGACGATGGGCCGCTTTCAAAACATGTCCATCACTCACCGCGCCCTCGACATGACAGGCCCAGAATACCTTCAACAGAAAATCACTTGCTACCAACCCAACAGAGACCTGTGCTCTGGCACTGCTCTCCTCCTTGTGATCCCCACCTTCACAATCAACTAGAATAGAAGGATCCTCTTTCTCCGTCTAAGCCCCCACTATCTGGAATTGGATGCTGCTTAACATCCGATGCATAGAAGACCACCTGGCCTTCCGGAGGGTGTTCAAGACATGGTGATTCCCCCTACCACTGTGGCTAACCCTGCTGTCTGGAGCTAGTCAACCACTTCAATTAAGCGGGGGCAGCAAAGAACTTCCACGAAATCACTGAAAGAGGGTAAGAATAATCTAATCAACTCCAGCAGAACACAGGAGAGAGTCCATGCCACACCTACGACACCAGGAAGCCAGCCAGAGAACACGCATATGTAGCACACCCCACACTTAAGGAAGATAGCGGGAGGCAAGGCTGCACACATCTGCAACCATACTCCACTCCCAATGACACATCGCACAGCACCTCTAGCATTCGAATGCAGCTATCCCCCATGACAGAATTTCAGTCTAAATGGGCACATGAGTTTTACTACTCCCGCACTCTCTCTTATCTTTCAAAGCACCCATCCTCTTGCCAGCTCGTCATGGCTAGCTACTAGGGACCTGGCCACCCCTACCCAACCTCTCTTTGGCCAAAATGCACACACGAATTCTAAACACCTCTGTATGATTTTCCCAAACCATGGACTACGGTCCCTCGAGGGCGTTCATCTACAGCGCTTTGAGCCCATACCAATGGGATAAAGGCAATATACAAATGACAACTTACATTACATTAACAATGAGGTCACTAAAATGACCATCAGCAAGTCTTAACCTTGTCAGAATTTTTAAAATTAGGTTGGGATGATCACTCCTAGATATTTTTACCACCTCCACGGTTAAAGCATTTCCCAATAAATAAGAAGAAAGAAAGAAAGATAAAGTCGATTGTAAAGTGTGACGTCAGTCTGGACCACGTTCGCTGGCTTGGGATATACCCTTTACTGGCCAGTCTGGAACACGTTGGTTGGCATGGGATATCCCTTTTTGATCGGCCAGTCTGGACCATGTTGGCTGGCTGGCTTGGGATATCCCCTTTACCGGCCAGTCTGGATCATAATGGCTGGCTTGGAATATCCCCTTTACCGGCCAGTCTGGACCACGTTGGTTGGCTTGGGATATCCTCTTTACTGGGCAGTCTGGACCACATTAGCTGGCTTGGTATATTCCCTTTACCGACCTGTCTGGATAACGTTGGCTGGCTGGCTGGCTGGCTTGGGATATCCCCTTTACCAACCAGCCTGGACCACGTTGGCTGGCTTAGGATATACCATTTGTTTAAAAAGATTGGAATTTCCCATAAATTCCGCCCAGCTGAGCCCTCTGGCATTGTAACACAAAATAAGCTTATACATGGAGGGATGAGGGTAGTCAAATTTGCACATTTAATTTTTAGTTTGTTTGCATGTGAATTGGATACCGTGTGGTGTAGACTTGTTCTTTGCTGTGCCCAAACTACTGGACTTCTCCTTACCATTTAGAGTTGGCATAAGCGAGTCATAACCTCTTTGTGGAAGGGTTTTGTAGGCCCCGCTCAGCAATTAAAGAGCAACTATAGAAAAGAAGGGCAACCTTAGTTTATTAGCACTGGCCCCTCGTGAAGTTCAACTTGCTTGATATCTGCAGAGATACTACGGCCGGGATGCTACGAAAAATAGATAAAACTCTCGCTCTGTTCAATGACTTGTTCGTCCTTAAAGATAGATTCTAAATGTATGCGGTCTGGGTTCCATCTTTCATCTACTTGTAGAACGTCCTACAGATGGGCCACAATCTCCACCTCATCTTTTCCTAATTTTGATAAATCAGTGTATCCACCAGGTTGGTGGTGTAACATCTAGGCCACTCTCCTGCCCTTGCGACCTCTTGGGATGTTCGTTCTGAACTCTGTTGCTTTCCAATGGGACTTTCTAGTAGGATTAATGCATGACCACCTTCATCCCCTTCCAGGGCCTTTCTGTTTGGATTTGGCAATGTTCTTCAGGATTTTAGACTTTTTCTTTTGTTGCTTATTAGCGATCCCGCTCTGGGCTCCCTTCTTTCTGGCCCCACTTTTAACAAGGCGTGAGGAACCATTCGCACTGAGGTTATGGCCTTTTGTGGAGGATGTAATGTTCTGCATCTCACTAATATGAGTAGACATTTCTTGGACAGAGTCCACCCATGGTGACTTGCTATAATACAGCTGCACGTCATTACTAGACAATGCACTCGGCGGATTCTATTTTTTAGGATTTGAGGACTCTCACAATTTCAGATACTTGGAAGTGTGAGAAACCTGAGGGTATCCTCTCTCTATACCCTGTGGATACCCATCTCAGGTGGCCAGGGAAAGGCCATAGCTTTTGGATCACGACCCTGGGTGTGGAGAAGCGAGGGAGGATCTCCTGGGTGGAGGGACTTCGGAGATTGGGAATCGGGTGCCCATAGGCGAGGCATGGTATCCCCTCTCCCTATTGATGACCAACCTACCCCTTCACCCACCTTTATGGGCTATTGCAAATAAGCTTCCCTCCTTTCCCTATATTTGAGCCCTGAAAGTACTGGGACGAGGAAGAGGCGTGTAAAAGCAATGAACACTCAAACTCCATTTCACCACTTTGGTACTGGGTCAAAGAAGATGCCTGCAGAGAGCTGTGAGGGTCAGGCATGTTCCTTTAACTATGGTCAGGCAAATCTAATTAGGAATCTACACCTGCAACCTGCCAAGTGGTTGCAGGTGTATCAATGGAGAACCATAGAACAGCAGAAAGACGAACAGGGAGGCCTGTGTGGAAGCTGTGAGCAGGGGACTCGTGTTGTGAGGAGGCAGCCATGGTGGGGCCTGTGAGGAAGCAAGGATGCCAGTCAATGACTGGAGCCCAGAAAGACTGGAGCCCCAGGTAAGGTGGGCGTTGGATTGCTACAGGAGTGGGAGTCTCCGTGCTGGGCTGCGTGTAGCAGCACCTCTGTGCGAGCAGGAAGAAAGGGACACTGTCCGCGTCCGTGTGGAGGAGGCAGAGAAGCAGGTGTGTGCTGCAGGGCACCAGAAGTGTGAGCAGGGCTCGCAAAGGGCCGGTCCATTGACTGGCGAAGCAACAAGAAGGCAGTCGGAGAGGCCAGAGAGGATGCAGCAGTGTCGGTGGAGTCACTCAGAACCGGGGCGCCTCCAGAGCACTGCGTGTGAGTAATGCAGTGCCGTATAAGGCTTATTGAATGCCGAACTGGGTAAAAACCTGAAACAATGCCGAAATACATATATTGTATACTTAATTGAGAGCAAACTTGAAACATGCTGAAATATATATAAATATATCGAATACCGAACTGAATGAAAAGGGGAACTTAAGCCAAAGTAGACATATTGAATACAGAACTTCATGTTTTATGGGCAAAGCTAATGCTGAACAGAAGCCAAGAGGAAAGTGCCCATTTAAAAAGCATCATGCAGAAAATAACACAAGTGTGAACAAATTGTAACAGAAGGTGGGGTATGAACCAGACAACCACAAAGTGAACTTTATACCTGGAGGCAAGAGAGGTGTGACACGTGGGGCCAAACGGCCGACTAGGAGAAACCAGGAAAGTGTGAAGCTGCTCCTAAAGTCAACAGGCTGGGACCTGGTAAATGACTGTGAATCTGTGCACAGGAACACGTACAGATGAACTTGTGTGAACTGGAGAGCTTGGGGGTCCCTGGTTGCACGACCTGTGATGGGTGGACCGTGTGGTCTGATAACTGAGCCTAGACCAGTGAGTACTAAACAACGAAACCTAAGAGGCACTGTGAAAGAAACCAAGGAGAAGCACTGGAGGCAGACTGGTGAGGCCGACCTTGGATGCTTCGTTGAAGTCTTGGGGGATCCTTCCCAACGGAACCCCTGCTCCCTCCTTCCCTTCTCTCTGGCCTTCCTCCTTGGGTTCTCCCTCTGCTGTTTCTTCTGAAGCCAGAAACCTTGGAGTCATCTTCGACTCCTAGCTCTTCTTTCTCCCTTACACTAAGGACATTGCCAAGAAGTCCCACTTTCAGCTCTTCTTTCTCAAAGGAATTCTCTCTTTTCTCACTTTCCCCCAGATGCTCAATGTTACCAGAGCCCTGGCTCTCTCTAGGCTTGACTATTGCAATGGCCTCCTCCTTAATCTACCTTCTTCAACTCTGCGACCACTCCAGCTAATCCAGAATAGAGCAGCAAAACTTATCCTTGGCCATAAGCCCAGGGACTGCATCTCTCCTGCCCTAAAATGTCTTCACTGGCATCCGGTTGCTGCACAGATTACATTCAAATCCCTCTGCATCATCCACAAGGGTGTATGGCACGGGGTCACACTGTCTTCAACTTGATCTTACTAAATACTCTCCCACTAGACCACTACATTACTCTGACACCTCTGTGTGTAAAGCATTTTGCTAAACAGAGGGTAGGTGGTTGTTCGCTTTCCTCAGCTGGCTTCTTCCTATGGAACAGCCTCCTCCTCCTCTTCGCCTTGAGCAGGACTTCCTTAAATTCCGGAAGCTCCTTCAGACGTTTCCCTTTACCTCCCTTCTACTCTCCTCTGCTAATGCCACAGTTGCTGTGATTGGTGTCCGGGGCCCTTATGCATCCTCAGGGCCCTTGACCTCCCACACCCAATCAGCCCAGCTCCTGTCTACCCTCAGCACTTGCATTGCCACCCCTTCCGCCCCAGAGGTTCGCACTTACACTTAACGTGGCTGTGGCCGTGTAGCCCTCAATCCTAGCATTTCATCTGTGACTCACCCATGAACCCGGACTCACCAGCACTTACCCCCGCTGCCCTCTTCCTTGCTGCACTTGCACGTTCTGAATACTCACAGTGCATAGTAGATTGATCCTTTTTCCTCCCACTGCTTTTAAATATTGTGTTTTGTAATGTGTTTCACTCCCTTGCTCCCTCCCTTCGCCCTGTGGGTGTTCGAAACAGTAGTTTACTTGCTGTATAAGCGCTAAACAAGCAAACAATAAATAATTACAAGAGAACCCAAAGGCTTGATGAACCACAAGTGCTGTCTTGAGGACAGAGCCACAAGACCTTTTTCTTTTGAACTGTGTTTGAGACTTGGGGAAGGGAGCCCCGAGAATTGTATGGAACTGTATTGCATTGGACGCGGGAAAGGTAATCTTGAGACTTTTTGTGAACTTTCTTGAACTTGGGGAAGGGGAGCTGTAAAGGAATCTGGGAGCTGGAAGAAGCTCAGCACTTACTTTATGCTGATCACATGCCTTTCATTATTGACGCCCCTACACATTGTTTAGTTCCAGTTGTGAGGGCAAGGTTAGGTTATGGACACAAACAGACTTTTCAGTTGGACTTTCTGACTCAGACTTCCCTTAGTTTTGGTCAGGTCGGGACATCCCACCTTAGCATAAGGCAAGTTAGGGCTTCAGCCATCCTGACATTTACTTTAATAAATTATTTTATTTTGAAATGTAAGTGTCTGTTGTCTGTGTCTTGCTTCATGTTGCATTCAGAGTTAGGTATGTGCCTTAACGTCACAACTTATGTTGTCATATAGACGTGCAATAGAGTGCAGGACCAGATTTAGGGCCGAAATAGAAACAGAACCCAATGAGGTACATTCCGTTGAGGATGGAAGTCAAAGTTGGTAATCTTCTGAGGTGTGACAAATAGGTTGCCACTTCCATCACCCCCAGACTAATCAAGCTCCGTCTGCTTTGATTATTAAACGGCATAAAATGACAGCAAAGCACTTAAGTTGGAAGGTCTGACCCCCAAAACCGAAATGTCAGCTCCAAACTCTGATATGCATCCTGCACCAAGGTGTTTTGTGAAAGAGAATGGTCAGAGTAATGACTATCCGGCAACTTATCACCTGAGGAAATATCCTGAACTACTCTCTCTTCAGGTGCCATACTTGCATACTTTCCCCCCCACAACCACTTGACTGTAGGATTATACATCATGCTGGGGGAAAAAAGGAAGTCATTTTAGCTTGGGACTCCATAAAGGTGTTGCTTTTGTTTGGGTGGTTCACATTTAGTGGGATTATCTAGAGTATAGCCTTCTATAATCCTCAAATTGTAACACCTTTTGCCTCCTTTCAGGTTTGTCCTAACAAGCAATTTCCAAAAGGAAAGTACTGTAGGAACTATCAGGTGCTTTGTGGCAATGATTGTACCCCTTAAGAGGAAAGGGAAAGTACCTTAAAACTACAGGATCCACTGGTCCTGCTCAATAGCCGGTCCACAGTAGTTTGAGCTGTGCAATCCACAAAGTTTCCCCTGCTCTTTTCCTGCATAGAGGTCCTGGAATGAGTCATGCCTTTGAACTCAAGGCCAAAAGAGAGTCCACTGTTGTTTTATGCCAACGAGCCTAGTTGCAGTTGAAGGGCTACAGGGCTCCGCCAACCCTTGCTAACCCGATCTGCAAACATGGCTCCTCAGGTTGCACGACAATAGACCCCATCTCTTCAGAGTTCAAGCACTCGATCCCTCTCCAATTGCAATTCCAGAAGGACCGTGGACCTCCTTTGGTTTGTATTCCCATGCAGAACTGCGGAAACTGTCTCAAAGGCTGATGCTTGGGCCGAACTTTTTTACACTGTCAGCACTGGCCTCCATAGCACCTCCTCCTCTGCTCGCTCCAATCCCTCAGCAGAAGAGCGCTCCACTGAACACCAAATAGTCCTGCGGAAACTACCTCCATTGCTGGTACTACATTTTTTTAAACTGGCGACACTGCTGGGGTACAGACAATTGCATTTGAAGTATGGAAATCGACCAGAACAGATGAGTGAATGGTTCGTGAAGTGAGGACACTTATCTCAGGTGTCTGGTCTGGCCCGGGCAGGCATGCTGACACCACTCAGTCATGCTGCTATACCATCCTAGCCCTGAACGACCGGGTTGTTGACCCATACAAAATAGCCGCAGTATGGCTGCATATCCCTGAGAAGGGCTGAAATCCTTTGCTATGCCATCACAGGGTCTGAACGAATGGGTAGTGGTAGTGTCGAAGATAGCAGCTGCCTGGCTGCATATTATTGAGAAGGGCTGGAATCCTGCCTGTATACCATTATAGCTGCTGAGGGAGTGGGTGTCGGCTGCGTATCTTTGAAAAGGGATGAATCCTCCCAATATGCCATCATAGCCACCGAAGGAATGGGCAGTAGATCTGTACAAGATAGCAGCTGCATGGTTGCGTATCTTTGAGAAGGGCTGGAATCCTCCCGATATGCCATCATAGCCACCAAAGGAATGGGCGGTAGATCTGTACAAGATAGCAGCTGCATGGCTGCGTATCTTTGAGAAGGGCTGGAATCCTCCCGATACGCCATCATAGCCACCGAAGGAATGGGGGTAGATCTGTACAAGATAACAGCTGCATGGCTATGTATCTTTGAGAAGGGCTGGAATCCTCCCGATACACCATCATAGCCATCGAAGGAATAGGCGGTAGGTTTGTACAAGATAGCAGATGCATGGCTGGGTATCTTTCAGAAGGGCTGGAATCTTATAGCAAAGGTCTGACCCTTATATATGCTGCATTACCACAGGACAAGACACCTCTGTCTGATCTCAGCTCCACTCAACCGGCCATCAGTTCTCTAATCACATAAAAGAGAATGTGGAATACAGCATAAGACAATGGCTACCTTTATGGGGATCAAACCAGTGCCCTGTAGAGAAAAAGTGTTTGAGATATAGATACATGGAGATGTAAAGGTCCCCATGTTAAGGGAAAAAAAGGAGAGACTCATGGAGGCCTTGAAAGAAGAAGCAGCCAAGACAACCGTCTCGGAGGGCCCAAAAGTCAGATGTATCCATGTGGGAAGCACTCACAATGCTGGGGTGTGTGGAAGTTCCTACAGCACTTTCACGACAGAGGCAAGACACTATGCTGAGTATGCGACACCTGTCACAAATGTTGTTGTGACACAATAACTGTAGTCACCTTTGTGGAACAGGTACTCGGTGGGACCAGAGAAGAGCAGATAATGCTACTGCATTTAAGGCTGAAGATCAGAAGCTGCTATAGAAACCTTTATAGAAAGTGACACACACCATGGCTGCATCCCAAGGCGGGATGTGACAAATCAAGCCCGTGCAGCATAGGCAACCACATGTCTCTGCACCCCGAGACTTGTGAGTTACCGGCGCAATAGAAATGAATAAATACAATAAAGAAATAAAGAAGGGAATGGAAGAAATGCAGCAGCCGTGGATCCTCTTGCAGAGAGGGTTCTTCAGGACGAGTCATCTTGGAGCAGAGCAAAGGAGCTATTGATCAGAACTCAACAGATCCTTTCCCAAGCGATCAAGAGTCAAGCGTATTCTGGCATAGATGCTACCTTGGCATTCTGCTACAAGTGTGGCAGGGTGGTCATTTTCAGAACAGAGGAAGATATCCTAGGAATCCCTGCAAAGAGCAGAGAGATTAAAGATCTGCTGTGCCTCGTGACTATAGGGGAGTGGAGCCTCTGTGAATGCTGACACCGAACAGAGCTAAGAACATTAAACTGGCTCAGTTGCTGCATGACATACCGAAGTGGCAGTGCCAGCTAAGAAATCGCTGGAAACGGACAGGTAAACAAATAATAATGGGTGCCCTGGATAGAGGTTCATGGCTCACCGTTCACTGTTAGCACAACTGTCGCAAGCATTTGGGCCTTCCGGCCCTTAAACCCAAAGTCACCACAGGCAGAGGTACATCTGATCTAAATTACAGCAATTGCCTGGCTTAATCAACTCTAAAAACAAGCCATGCCTGGCTGTGGTATAGTGACTGAAGGAACACACAAATAGGAGAGCTGCAACAATTTGACATCATGAAAGTATCAATCATCTGAGCCCAGGCCCAGCTAGTACAGGGCAAGCCTAGCTGTCATCACTACTGCCAGTGAGACAAGAGCCAGGATTCTGCCTCTATTGATGTCCAGAGAGGAAGGTTGGCACCACCCTGCAAGGGCCAGGACCTATCAGTAGGAGCCCTGGAAATTGGTACTTCAAGGGCAACATTGGCATAACAAAGGCAGCAATGATACATGATTGTGTGTGAAATCTTTACATTTATAAACCATAACACAATAATAATATATTAACAATTAACACTAAATAAAAGGTTTTTAGAAATGTAGCGTGTGTTTGGTCCACTCTATCGCCACCTAGTGTAACCCAAGTGTAGCTTTGAATGGCAATTAGCTAATGGGGGTTGTGGTGACGGAACCTCCCCAATGTTGAAGGTCTTGTAGGTAAGTGCATCTCACCTGTTCTGCAGAGATGATCTTGGGCCAAGCACCCACTATAATATAATCCTATTAACGATTGTCAGGCCTAGTACGATAGTCGCTTGTTTTGTTCCTCCCTCCCTTTCTGCACCCCTCTCCCTCAACTTTTGTTTTTCTCCGGCTCTACCAGAAATGTCGTTAGGTCTAGTATGGTAGTCGCCTGTCTGTTCCATTTCCTTCCCATTCTCCCCATCCCTTCCTTATGTATGGCTTAGCTCTTGCACTATCTGAAATGTTGTCAGGCCGAGTACGATAGTTAATTTCACATCCTTACTGTTCATGGCCTGTAAGTATGTCATTGTATTTTTCCTTGTTCCCTCCCTTGCCTTGAAGTGCTTTGAAACACATTGTGTATAGGCGCTATATAAATAAACTATCATATCATATCACACCAGAGTGCTGCTCACCAGAAGACCTTTGAGGCATGGAAAAGGAGAGTAGCCAAGGTGGGCCTGAGGAAGGGCCCCATCATCTTGGTTTGCTGTTTGGGGTTAGGCATGCTGCCCATTCCAGAGTCCTCTGCCATAGAGGTGAAGGCAAAAGGCACCCAAGCCATAGAAAGCTCTGCTTCCTTACCATCCCCAGGGAACATGGGTTGATCTGCTGGCCAGCCTCTTTGCCAGCTGCACTCGAACCAGGCTCCTCACAGGAAGGGAAGTCACTCCTGTAGGTGCCAGCCAAGCTCCCTGGATTTGGAGCGCAGAGTAAGAAGAACTCACTTTGTCCTAGAGCCCCTGGATTGGTACACATACCACCCAGAGTGTCCAGAGCAGCTGGGTGCATGTGCTGCCGCTTCAAGCCCGTCTTTGGGTCACTTTGACAGGTCTTGAGACCTTCAAATCATGACGGGACCGGCCATGCTGCTTTTGGCACTCTAAAGACAACTTGAAACGCTTGCTGTGGTTCAAGCATCACAGTCATTGGCTTGACCCATTGCCATGGACCTGCTCGAATAACTGCAGGCACGCCCTAGGGAGCAACCAATTAGAGCGCTGACCCAATTTACTGGAAGACATCGAACTCGCTGTCGTGAATTCCGACTCAACCCAGCAGAAGCCATCATCTTGCCGCTGACTCAACTAATACTCAACATTGTTTAACCATTTTAAAGGCCGATCCGATCCATTGGGAGCATGTGCCTTTGAACCAACTCGACACCAACCGCCAGTAGGATTGCATCGACAAATCGTCCTGGTATTAGCTCCCTCGCAGCTAACGTGCCAAGAAGCACCGGCTCGATGCTCCGATGTCTCCGAAAGACAAGAACAAGGTACTGTTGTGATGAATTGCCATCTGGCAGAAGTGTGAAAGCCCTGGCTCTTTTTTTGTTTTTATTAATAAAATGAGGCGGGTAATTCCACCTCTGAAAGGGTATTCTACTGATCAGATTCCCCAATCAGAAACTCCATGCCAAAAGCATAGTGTGTATTTGCACCTTGATGAATTTGGTTGTGTATTAAATGTTTCCATCACGATGATGATTATTAATTAACTTGGTGTGTTTTATTGTCATTGAACTTGTTAATTTTTATATGAATTTCTTATATAGCTAAAGTGTTTCAATTTGTTAACTTTTTTTAAACTGTACAAAAAAAAATAAACAAAATAAAATAAAACAAACCCAATACAAACAACACCCTCTGACAACAAACAACTCAAACACTAGTGGCTGCCCTTCCGGACCCAAGTCCCAGTGCACAAAGCAAAGCACACAGAGAGAGCTAACGCGCACAGACGCCAGTTGCTTGTGGATCAGCACGCATCAATAGAAGAGCACAGCATCTATCCTATCCCTCTTCCCACACTAACCACCCAAACCTGCTTTACCTTACAGAGCCACGTGAGCTCCTGGAGACCATGAAAATGGCAGCGGTACGCCTTATAAATCAACCTAACATAACATCCCATCGGGGAGGGGATTTCAGAGATTAATTAACACCTGGAAAATAAATAAAGTAAGGAGCAGCGTTTCTATAATATTGCAAGCAAAGAATAAAAGGTGCTCACCTTTTAAACTTACAAAGCTTGCTGAAAAATGTTCTGTAGAGTACAATCCTGACAAACATATTCACAAGTATATTGACCAGATGTTCATATGGCCTACTGGGTAAGTCTCTCCACCTTCATAATGGAAACATGAGTTCTGAATCCCAGAATCGCCAACAAGAGCAAATTAAAAACACTAAAACCCTTGAAGGATTTCCCGGATCACTTATGGATCCAGGATCCGGGGAAATCCGGCACAATGACCAGCGCTGCGTTTACTTAAACCATGTGGCTTGTTCACGTGTACTTGATGTGCCACTACCCTGCACACCGTGATTAATCCTATGGACTCCTCACAAAGCCCCCGCCTAAAGTCTCCTCCCAGGTGGGCAGGGAAAGGCAGACACTTTCTGGTCCTGACCTTGGGCGTAGTGTTTTCTGCTGGAGGATCACCTTGGAGGAGAAAGGGCCCATGGGAATAAAAGGACTCAGTGATGTGACGCGCAGTATTTGTTTTCCACTAGGTTGGACATCTCCCCAATACCAAAACATGTAGTGGCTTGTTGTCATAACAAGCTTGTTGTGCCACACGTTCAACATCTTTATGAGGGTAAAAACAATCATTAACCCTTAGGCATGGAGAGAAATAAAAACCCTTCTAAAACCCTGTAGATTTATGGAGCCAGAAGCTCCTCTAACGCCCAAAGGTACAGGGAAAGGCAGTCTGTGAATAATAACAATTCAAACTCTAAAGAACGTTATTCCCCTATACAATCCAGACTTGCAAATGATCCCAATGATATTCCTTTAAAGAATATTATGGGGAATGGAAATGAGTTTGAGACCGAAAAGCAAGCTAAAAAATTAAATGTTGTCATTAGGGACGGCAAGTGCCATAATTCCCGAAGTACTGGGATGAAGAAGAGAGCTAAAGAGGAACAGAACTGCAGAAGTGGTCAGCTTGTTAAGGGAAATGACCCACACCTGAGGGAGACGTGGATGCTTAAAAGACCCTCTCAGGTGCAGGCCCATTAGTGAGCAGGGAGAGCAGTGGAAGCAGCAGAAGCAGAAACTGGAGGAGGGAGAAGGCACCGGCAAGTGCAACAGCTGAAAGTGACACCGGATCGCTCTGAGACTGCTCACATATTCAATACACAGGTTTTCAGATTGGAAAACACTTGTGTATGAATGAAAGCAATAATTAAGGCAATTCTGAATACTGAACTATCAGAAACCAGAGAAAGAAATGTTCAAGCCCCAATGACTGTATCATTAAGCATGCACGTTTATGGAGAATCCAGCAACAAGAGGGAGAAATACTTTTAAAACCTAATGCAAACAACCATTACCCAAGCCTAAAGAAAGTGAAGGAAAGGCAATTTAAAGCCAAAAGATATTGCCACGGGCAGGAGGGGAATAATGAAAGTTCCAAAGGTTGTGAAGCTGGTTGTCCATATTTGAAGAAGCATAAGGTAAAAGCTGGATAAACCCCCATTGCCAAAGCCAAGGAAGAAGCAGAATAAAACCATATCCTTGTCAGTGTTTGGTTGATAACGCAGTGGGCAAACAAGAAGGCTGCCTGTCTGGAAAAGGTTGTTCAGAAGGAGGGGAGCATAACTTGCAGAGGTTTTTGGAAAGTACAAAAGAGTACTTAAGAGCACCAACGTGAATCTCGCTTCCCTGAAGTATTGCTCCAAGGCTGATGTTGTAAAGTAATGAAAACTGTAAAATGGGGTATCCAGTTAATATGTTGAAAATAAAATTTTGAATGATAAAAATGTAGAAAGAAAATACCAAACAAAAAAATCGAATGTATTATTTTTTTAATTTACATGTTTTTTTTTTGTGAGTAAAATAAAAAGGGTTTAAAAAAGGGGGGATTGGGGGTGAACCCCCCATTTTAAAAAAAATAACAAAAAAAAGACATTTGCCATTTTTTTCCCGCTAATATTTTTTCTACATTTTTGCATTCGAAATAATGAAATTCGAAATATTAACTATAAACCGTAAAATGGCGGTAAGCTGAACTTAACCACAGAGGAACTTGTTGTTTATTACTTACTATTTTGGCAGGGGAGTATACCCGAATAGCAGACTTGAAGTAGTAGGCCTGGAATGGAAGTCAACCAGGTGTGTTTGAAGTGATAGGCCTGGAATGGAAGTAAGCCAGGTAGAAGTTGATGAAGTGCTGTCAACCAATTATCCTGACAAACTTTCAATGCTGAAGCAAGAAGTGTATAAAAGTGCTGCAGAAGTGTTATTTACCTTCAGAATTAATACTTTGCTGCCAAACATCCTGACAAAGACAATTTATGTTGCTACTTATGAACTGAGGAAATATTCTTTGATTATGTGATGAAGATTACTTTGAGTCCTACTATCAAAAGAGGAAGACAAAGAACCTTTGTTGGACCACTGGAGTGTTGGAACGTTTTGTTGTCATGTTAGACCCACAAAGAACTGTGTTAGAACTTTGTTGCAAACCAGGATTTTCTCATTGTTTTCTGGAACTGTGGAACAGAATCCTGATTGAATCTGGGGAAGGGAAATTCACCCAGATAATAAAGAGAGACTGTTATATTGTCTTTTCTTTTGAACTGCCATGCATTACTGTAAGGAACTCATGGCGGCAACAGTAAAGACAGACACGAGTGATCACAGTTCAAGGGTGTTTATTAAACTGTATGCAGGGTGGAAAAATGCATAATTGTAACTTAAATCTATTATGGGAGCAAGCGTTGACCATCAAATGAAAACTAAGGCAGTCCTTGTGGTGTCTCGTCAGAATAATAGTGCCTATGCTAAAAAGCCTATTGCCAGTCCTTACAACTAAATACAGAAAAGAGTGTGGAATAGGGTTCACAAGAAAGAAAGAAGTGTTCACAAATAATTAATCGGGATGTGGTGGCCAGGGTCTCCCTTCCCCACGTTTTGAGCACAGGACAAGGTGGGACTCCCGAGCCCAGTACTCTCTCAAGCTCTCTCAGTACGAGACGGCAGTTCAGCTTTCACGTATGAGGACCTTCCATGGTTAAGTCTCTTTTCTAGAGAAAAGTCTCTTGCCTCAGAGGCCCTGATGTCTTAACAAATATAAACAAAACGTTCCTCCTGTTCTGATTACACTTGGGTGATGTTTCTTCAGCCCTGGATCATGCCCTGCCGGGCTCAGACCCCTCTCAAAGATCAGCCTCCACCTGTCGGGTTCACTCTGGCTTTCGCAAAAAACAGTTCACCTGTTGACTTTCACAAATCTTAATGTCTTTTTAAACAACGCTTGCTGAACATCCCTCTGTTGGGTTCACTCTTGTCCTTAACAGGTTCCTTAGGGCATCATTCTTTGCCCCTTCTTGTCAGCATCCGTCTGTCGGGTTCACACTTGCTAATCACACAAAGTTCTTTAAGCTTCACTCCCCTTTGCTTTTGAATGGTTTGTCGGTCAAAGACTTTCGACTCTACAGAGGATTTTGCTGGACGCCTGTATGACCACTTTGACCTTTTATTTTTCAACTCTTCTAATACCTTCTGGTATCGGTAGTTTCAACAAACGTGTGATCAACCAGAGTCTGAGTGAGCACCCACGTGGTGCCGGACTCCTCTACAGCTGGTTTCCCCTTAATATCAATAGTTCTTTGAACCTCCTTTAAGTTTCTACTTTGTGGCTTTCATTCAACACAGTTCAGTTTCTTATCGGCTCTCCCATCAACCCAACTCACCGGCTGCGATGAACCTCTTAGCCTTTCTTTTATCTGGAGTCAAGGACGGTACCACGGTGGCAGGTGTCTCGGCTGCAACACATGCTGGCTATTGTCTTACGATTCCTTCTACAGAGGTTTCACGGGCCTGGGATGGAAAGGTCAATGTTGCTTCTCTCCTTGTAACCCTCTCGGTTCTCGCCATCTTTCCCCTCCTCTTGAACTGCCATACTTGGATGCTGTGTCGTTGTGCGGTCTGCCTTGCCCGTATTGTGCTCTGGTGCTCCACCTTTTATCCCTGTGTGGAAGGGAAAGGGTCATCAGGTGTGTGTGATTCTGGCCAACTGCCTGACTTTGCTTGACCCTTGTATTGGGACATGTCAGGTAAACGGCTGTGGTGTTAGTCTGTTGTCTTTCGTGGTGTGCAAAAGTATGTGTGTCGGAAAATGGTGGGGGCTGTGTTTCTGGATACAGCGTCTCACCCGTTGGTGTCCCACTTCCACTCCCGAGGACCCCCCGACCCAGGTGATCCTCCCTCATTGGTCCGCCCCCAGGAACTGGATCCAATAGCGATGGCTGTGTCCTGGACACCTGGATGACAGATCCCCGGGGACTAGTTAGGGAGACACCTTCAGGTTTCTCACATTACTTTGTTGAGTTATTGTATGTATAAGTGTGAAGGACTGATATTCTTGGTTACAGTGCTTCCTTTAGTTTATTTTAGGCAGGGAAAGCCTCGTCAAGGTAGGGATAGTGAGGTGTTTATCCAACCTTTTAGTTAATAAAAGAGCATCTTTTGAAAAACCCCTTTTCTGACCCCTCACCCCCTCCCACCAATATTGATTCTAGAGACGCCACTCGTTCTGGGAACTCTGTGGGTGCTATGCAGAAGGCAGACCTACCTACATTTAAAATGAAAGAACCCTAAGATTTTACTTTTTGCGGTGTGCGCGCCTATCACTGCCCCCTAATTGTTGACAATTCTGCCATTGCCGCACCAGAAAAAAGCTTGTGTGTTTTATATAACAGAATATATACACATACATATAATCTCCTCCAGATGATGCACAGAACGATACACTGATTTGCCCAGGATCACACATTTTTGTTATGCGGTCACCACAACTACACCACTTATTTTCTCATGTCTAGTTGAAAGAAATATGAGGACTGTGTTATAACCTGTGCTAAGCGCTTGGGCTCCGTCACATGGTGCACAACCATGTGACACCTTGAATAAATACTGTCAGACAGCTTTCCGCCCACCATTTGCTTCACAACCCTGTCTGGAGTGCGAGTGTGCTGGGGTGCCGCGTACGCCATGGCCCCTATAGGCCGCCCTGCCTCCCAGGCCAGCCCCATAAATACTGGCGACGAGGATTGGATTGGCCCATGCTGATCCTGATGAAGACACAGCCTGTCCCTGTTGCACAACTGGGCTGCGACGCTCCCTCCTGCTGCGCTGGCCTTTCTTGGCCAGCCATGGTTTGCTCCCATATGGCGGAGCTTGGTAGTTGCGCAGCACGGGCTGCTGCAACAGGAAAATAGAAAAGCTCCCACATGTTGTAGCCTGGCAGGATGTTGCAGCCCTGATATCCTGTCATCCAAACTCCTACCTGGTGGAGTCTGAAAGTGGCGTGGCCCAGAAACACTGCCAGCAAGAATTCCCCCCTGGGGGAGCAATGGTCTGCTGCTAAATGGAACGTCTGCATGAAGCTGACTGTGGATTGGCCCGAACAGCCGCTGCATTAATTGAAATTACTCCTGCCTGGGAGAGCTCACACGTGGCGCCTGGACACTCTACCACTAGTTCCCCGCCTAGACAGGGGGAGGGTGGGGGAGAGCCTGAGGTGGCGCGGCCCTCGACCAATGCCTGCAGCTTATCCCCTTTTCCCACCACGAGTGCTCCCGACTGGGGGAGAGAAGCAACCGTAGCCATCAATTCAGTAACTCCCGACTGGAGGAGAGAGAAGTGGCGCAGCTGATACGGCTGCTGAGCGATGAGCCCTTTCACCTGGGGGAGAGAGGACCCAATGCCACCACTGCTGTGTGGTATCTTCCACCTGGGGGAGACTGACTTCAACAAGGACCGCTGCTGCTGCGCTCTCCCGCATGGGGGCCCCGAGTGTGGTGCGGCCAGCATTACTGCCGGCAGCCCCCCTGTGAGAAACCCGTTCTCACTCCTGCTCCCCTTGGATCCTCTGCACAGGTGGCCAGTGAAAGGCCCTCACTCTTGGATCCCGACCCTGGGGGCGGAGCAGCAAGGGAGGATCCCCTCAGTGGAGGGTCCTTGAGGATTGGGTCCTTGAGGATTGGGAGTGCACAACCCTTGGGCGAGATCTGGTATCCACCTTTCCCTATTGACAACCACCCTAAACCTCCCCACCCCAACCTTTGTGGGCTATTATAAGCCAGTTCACCTCAAATCTTCACATGTAAAACTTGACAGTACTGAGACGAAGAAGATGCAACTAAAAGTGAAGAAGACTACACCTTTACTCTACGCTAGTACTGGGATGAAGAAGATGCCTGTAAAGAACTGTGCGGGTCAGGCATGTCCCTGTAATTGTGGCCAGGCAGGGCTAATTAGATTTCCACACCTGCAGCCTGTCAAGTGGCTGTAGGTGTATAAATGGTGACCAGCCCAGGAGGGCAGTGCGCGACAGGTGAAGCAACAGGAAGACCTGAGTCTGGAGGAGCAGCAGGAGACCCGTGAAAAGAGACAGCTGTGGTGACCCAGGAGAATGTAAGTGGGCTCCGTATATCCCGCAAGCCCTGGAGCCTCCAAACCTCAGAGCGTGCACCAGGAGCTGCTAAGGAGCCTGGAACGCCGAGGATGCTGTCTGTATTTGGATAACAGCATCAAAGGTGCCGGTGTGAAGCAGGGAGCACTCGGCGAACAAGCGGAGCTTGTAACGGTGGGTTTTCACGACTTCAGGAGGTGAAAGGAAGTCACGGGAACCACCAGATGGAAGCAATGAAGACAGGCGAGTGGCAGAGAGGCGCTCCAGCACAGGGGAGCTCTTGAAGGACCACAAGTGAGCAACTGTCCACGAGAGTAAACAATTAAGTGCATATTGAATACCGAACTAACTGGAAATTCAACATTACAAATCCAATGCATGTTGAATACCGAACTAAATGGAACATTGAATAGTCAATGCATATTAAATACCAACCTAAATAGAAACTGAGCATTGAGATAAAACCAGCACACACTAAATATCAAATTAAAGAACAATTTATCATTAAAACGAACAAGTATACATTTAATACTGAACTTAATCAAGCAACATATGAGAGCACTGAACTCTGAGCTGAAAAGGAACTTTAAATATATAGGGCACAACTAATTAACTGAAACCTTGAAGTCCAATACATTAAAGGCTGAGGGAAGCCAAACAGTGAATGCAGTGTGACATGGCTACAGTGTGGAAAGGGGTGTGTGATACATGGTTGTAGAGCCACAAGGCGACCAAGGAGAAGCCAGAGGAGTACCAGAATACACCCTAGGCCAAGAGCCCAAAAAGTAATCAAGTGACAGTGACATGGTGAACAGGAACAAGTACCAAGTAACCTGTGGGTGTGGGCTAAGTAGCGCAGGCGTCCTGGTTGTGCAACCTGTGATGGATGGACCATGTGGTCTGACAACTACACCCAGACCAGAGAACCCTGAATGGTGACCGCTAAGCACACCGTGAAACAAGCCCAACGAAACCACTGCAAAGGAGCTGGCGAGGCAATCAAGCAAGAGGGTCAGGTTGACCTGGCGTTTTATTAAATAATTCAGAAAAGATTAAGACAAGTGTAATTAAAGGAATTGAAGTCTTGAGGAAAGGAATCCTGAGACCTAAAGAACTACACTTGTTGTCTTGGGACCAGAGTCTCAAGACTCTTTTATTTTGGATTGTGTTACCTGAAACTTGTGGAAGGGAACCCCAAGGATTGGTGTTGAACTATATCCCTGTGAACCATTGTGTTACTTACCTTGGGGAAGGGCATCCTGAGACCTAAGGAACTAGACTTGTTGTCTTGGGACCGGAGTCTCAAGACTCTTTTATTTTGGATTGTGTTACCTGAAACTTGCGGAAGGGAACCCCAAGGATTGCTGTTGAACTATATCACATTGAACTGGAGAAAGGTAACCTTTGAGCCTTTTTCATGGACCGTTCCTATGTCCTGGGGAAGGGGAGTTGCACGGAAGCTGTGAGCTGGAAGAAGTTCAGCACTTTGAGTTAAACACTGTTTCTTTGACTTTTATATCCCTACATATTGGTTGGTTGTAGTTGTGAGGGCAAGGATAGGTTCTGGACACAGACAGACTTAAGTTGAACTGTTTGGTTCAGACTTTTCTGAGTTTTGTTTATGTAGGGAAATCCCACCTTAGCGTAGGGCCGCTTAGACCTTCCAGCATCCTGACATTTAAGTTAATCGATATCTTTTTGTTTGAACTTGAAGTCTGTTGTCTGTGTCGTACTTCATGATGCTTCCGCACCCCCCACAGATCCGGCTGGGCCCGGAGGGGGCACAACGGTTCTTCACAAGTGCTGTGGGGAGATCCCAAACACTGTCACACTTCTAGCGGATAACAGCTACCGGTTTCCCCAACAACGGACAGTCCCCGTCAGCGACCCACGCAGCAGATGTGGCCCCAGTGTACCCGGGTGCGGCTTTTCCTTCTGGCGCAGGGGGCGCCTTCCTCCCTGTGACAAGAGACTAGTGAAGTAAATGGCAGTGTATATATGACATCATGTTTGCAGTAGGAACCATGAACACAGAGGTGCTGTCCTGCATGCAGCTGTGCTTAAAGTGGACCCAGTACCGAGAATAGTAATCAGTACTCAGCAATCTCTACCCTAACTGTGCTTGGCATGGGACCTTGCAACCTGAGCACTGTGCTAAGGGCTCGTGATGTGTCACGTGGTGCACCACCATGTGACGCCTTGAAGACATAGTGGTAGAAACAGGAGGACTGCAAGGTGGAGGTTACACTTTACAATCCACATGGAACACTGCTTTCCAGAAACTGTCTGCAAAGTAGGCAAATGCCAATAAAACAATTGGCCAGCTGTATAAAATTGCAAGGGTATACATTCTATCTCCCCAAAATCCCGCCCCATCTTACAGGTGCCAACTGTGCCCGACGTTCTCGACTTCCTTGCATGCATGTGGCAGTGAAGGACTGCATGCATGTGTCAGCGAGGGGCTGCATGGATGTGTGAGGGACTGCATGTATGTGGCAGTGAGGGACTGCATGCATGTGTCACTGAGGGACTGCATGCATGTGGCAGTGAGGGACTGCATGCATGTGTCAGTGAGGGACTGCATGCATGTGGCAGTGAGCCGAGGAGCTGCATGTATGTGTCAGTGAGGGACTGCATGCATGTGTCAGTGAGGGACTGCATGCATGTGTCAGTGAGAGACTGCATGCATGCGTCAGTGAGCCGAGGGGCTGCATGTATGTGGCAGTGAGGGACTGCATGCATGTGTCAGCGAGGGGATGCATGCATGTGTGAAGGACTGCATGTATGTGGCAGTGAGGGACTGCATGCATGTGGCAGTGAGGGACTGCATGCATGTGTCAGCGAGGGGATGCATGCATGTGTGAAGGACTGCATGTATGTGGCAGTGAGGGACTGCATGCATGTGGCAGTGAGGGACTGCATGCATGTGTCAGTGAGGGACTGCATGCATGTGGCAGTGAGCCGAGGAGCTGCATGTATGTGTCAGTGAGGGACTGCATGCATGTGTTAGTGAGGGACTGCATGCATGTGTCAGTGAGAGACTGCATGCATGCGTCAGTGAGCCGAGGGGCTGCATGTATGTGGCAGTGAGGGACTGCATGAATGTGTCAGCGAGGGACTGCATGCATGTGTCAGCGAGGGGCTGCATGCATGTGTGAGGGACTGCATGTATGTGGCAGTGAGCCGAGGAGCTACATGTATGTGTCAGTGAGGGACTGCATGCATGTGTCAGCGAGGGACTGCATGTATGTGGCAGTGGAGGGCTGCATGCATGTGTCAGCGAGGGGCTGCATGCATGTGTGAGGGACTGCATGTATGTGGCAGTGAGGGACTGCATGCATGGGGCAGTGAGGGACTGCATGCATGTGGCAGTGAGCCGAGGAGCTGCATGTATGTGTCAGTGAGGGACTGCATACATGCGTCAGTGAGCCGAGGGGCTGCATGCATGTGTCAGTGAGGGACTGCATGCATGTGTCAGTGAGTGACTGCATGCATGTGTCAGTGAGTGACTGCATGCATGTGTCAGCGAGGGGCTGCATGCATGTGTCAGTGAGTGGCTGCATGCATGTGTGAGGGACTGCATGTATGTGGCAGTGAGGGGCTGCGTGCATATGTCAGTGAGGGACTGCATGCATGTGTCAGTGAGGGTCTGCATGCATGGGTCAGTGAGGGACTGCATGTACGTGACACTGAGGGACTGCATGCACGTGTCAGTGAGGGACTGCATGCATGTGACAGTGAGGGACTGCATGCATGTGTCAGTGAGGGACTGCATGCATGTGGCAGTGAGGGACTGCATGCATGTGGCAGTGAGGGACTGCATGCATGTGGCAGTGAGGGGCTGCATGCATGTGGCAGTGAGAGACTGCATACATGTGTCAGTGAGGGACTGCATGCATGTGGCAGTGAGGGACTGCAGGCATGTGGCAATGAGGGACTGTATGTATGTGGCAGTGAGGGACTGCATGCATGTGACAGTGAGGACTGCATGCATGTGGCAGTGAGGGACTGCATGGCAGTGAGGGACTGTATACATGTGTCAGTGAGGGGCTGCATGCATGGGTCAGTGAGGGGCTGCATGCATGTGTCAGTGAGGGGCTGCATGCATGCGTCAGTGAGGGACTGCATGCATGTGGCAGTGAGGGACTGCATGCATGTGACAGTAAGGGAATGCATGCATGTGGCAGTGAGGGACTGCATGGCAGTGAGGGGCTGTATGCAAGTGTCAGTGAGGGACCGCCTGCATGTGTCAGTGAGGGGCCACATGCATGTGTAAGTGAGGGACTGCATGCATGTGTCAGTGAGGGACTGTATGCATGTGGCAGTGAGGGACTGCATGGCAGTGAGGGACTGTATGCATGTGTCAGTGAGGGACCGCATGCATGTGTCAGTGAGGGACGGCATGCATGTGGCAGTGAGGGGCTGCATGCATGTGGCAGTGAGGGACTGCATGCATGTGTCTGTGGGGACCACATGCATGTGGCAGTGATGGACTGCATGCATGTGGCAGTGAGGGACTGCATGCATGTGTCAGTGAGGGGCTGCATGCATGTGTCAGTGAGGGGCTGCATCCATGTGGCAGTGAGGGGCTGCATGTATGTGGCAGTGAGGGGCTGCATGTATGTGGCAGTGAGGGACTGCATGTATGTGTCAGTGGGGACTGCATGCATGTGGCAGTGAGGGACTGCATGCATGTGTCAGTGGGGACCGCATGCATGTGGCAGTGAGGGATTGCATGTATACGACACTGAGGGACTGCATGCATGTGACAGTGAGGGACTGCATGCATGTGGCAGTGAGGGACTGCATGCATGTGTCAGTGAGGGACTGCATGCATGTGACAGTGAGGGGCTGCATGCACGTGTCAGTGAGGAGCTGCATGCACGTGACAGTGAGGGACTGCATGCACGTGACAGTGAGGGGCTGCATGCATGTGGCAGTGAGGGACCGCATGCATGTGTCAGTGGGGACCGCATGCATGTGTCAGTGAGGGTCCGCATGCATGTGGCAGTGAGGGACAGCATGCATGTGGCAGTGAGGGACTGCATGCATGGGTCAGTGAGGGACTGCATGCATGTGGCAGTGAGGGACTGCATGCATGTGTCAGTGAGGGGCTGCATGTATATGTCAGTGAGGGACTGCATGCATGTATCAGTGAGGGACTGCATGCACGTGGCAGTGAGGGACTGCATGCATGTGTCAGTGAGGGGCTGCATGCATGTGTCAGTGAGGGGCTGCATGTATATGTCAGTGAGGGACTGCATGCATTTGCCAGTGAGGGACTGCGAATCTCCGGGCCAATCCCGTAGGCGAGGCAGCTCTGGGGGCTCCAGGGAGAGGGTGTGCTATGGGCCAAGGTCACACGGTTGGTCTAGGAGTGGGACACGCTGCCCCCCTCTCTCTCTGAATGCCAGTCCTTACCTGCTGGGCATCTTTCTCAGCCCCCTGGACACCCCTCCTCTCCTCTGCTGCAGGGATACTTCCTCTGGACACTCCTCCTCTTCCGCTGGCCTCCTTCCTCTGCTGCCCTCATCCCTGTAGCCACCCCTCCTCTTCAGCACTGGGCACCCCTCCCGCGCTCCCTCCCCATCTGTGACATTGCGTTTAAACATAATGTTGAAAGCCTCCTTTACTCATACGCGCTTGGGGAAAGCCTGCCATGTAAATACACTTCATATCTAGGTGTCAGGTGCAGTTGGGGCTGCGTAATTCTGGGGGCAATTATACGGCTAGAATTCGGGCCATTTAAAGGATAAACGGCATGTTCTTCTCTAGCGCCGAAGAGTGTCGTCATGGGGCAGGTGGGCGCTAAATACTAAGAACCGCCTTAACCGTACTCAGTATTTTCTCTAAAACAGCTACGACTTGGGCATTGCCCCCACCAGAACTGGAGCCGCCCACAGCCACTGGCCTTTCTTTTCGAGCATTTCGGGGTGCCCTTTAATCCCCCTGTAGTAAGCGGCTCCACTGGTATTTGGAGGTTTAACCCTTGTAGTCTGTGTTTGATCCCGTGTGATGTTTCCAATGCAGACCGACGCCCCTGCCCCCAAAAAGCGGGACATATAGCTGAGTGAGTAAAACAAAGGGGGGTCTGGGCATCACTCTACCAGCACGCGAACACAGCCCAATGACCTGTTCTGGGGTGAATAACCGGTCATTTGGCTGTGTTTGTGCTGGTAACTCCCAGAACCCCCTTTGTATAGCTCAGTGAGTGAAGCGCTTGTTGTTGAACTCTGCAGTTCTTCTCCGCGTTCCAGTTGAGTGTTGCAGCAGGATGGCCTCTGCATTTTACCTTTTCGAGGTAGGCACCAGCAGTGCATGTGGTAATAGCAACATTGTGAAATGATAACTGCAAAAGCAGCAGTTGCGCTAGGCGCTATTATTATTGTCGGATTGTTAGTCAGGGCTACGCAGCCCGCCCACATCGTTGTGTGGGCAGACCGCCGTTGCGGTCTTAGTTCCCGGCAAGGGAAGTGACGTTGGGCTAGGGAGGGGGCGGGACAGGAAACGGGCAGACGAAGTTGAAAGGCAAATAAAGGAAGACGCATTGTTCCCCGGCTCCCGTGTGATTCATTACGCGGTTCAGGGACCCGCGTAAAACCCCACATTTGGCGACGAGGGGTACGCTGTACCCACTCGCAACCCAGGGACCCGCAGGAGAGCGGGTGCTGCGCATCGGCGCAACGCCGCCACTGAGGAGTACCACGGAGGTCCGCGGTCGAGCGGCGTGGCGCGTCGGCGCACCTCCCATAACCTGCTGAGAGGCACAAACACGAGCGGCCGCAGCAAGCGGAGCCGCGGGGGAGCAGTCGCGGCTGCGCCTGCAAGGGCGTACGCGGGCCCGGGGGCAAGTTGCCAGGGTCCTGCCCCCCCTCCCCCACTTCAACCAGCGATCGGCGGGAGGCCCTGAGGCGGGCCCCAAGGCCCAAGTCAAAAGGTCAAGCACACGCACCAGCCCGCGAGGGACACAAGGGCAAGCCAGAGCCAGAAAAGAGGCTGCGCATTGCCACACGGCACCACCGTCACAGCGAACATGTCGGGCCCAGCAAGCCCCGTAGCCTCCTCGTCGGATGGATCTGGAGCCGCGAACGATGGCAATCAACAGGCACCAACTTCAGGTACCGCCGCCCACAACTTACCACTTCCGGGCCCCTTTGATGTGAGAGACACATCTAACCTAGGCCCCAGATGGGTCATATGGCTCAGGGATTTCAAATTCTACACAGGGGCAATAGGTCTGATAGACAACGCAATGCTAAAAAACACCCTCTTCATGACAGTAGGCCCCGCTGTCAGGGACATCGCAGGCGAACTGATGAACGTAGACACGGTCACCTATGAAGAACTACATGGGAAGCTATCAGAATACTTCACGCCCCATACAAACATTGACTATGAGCGCCACGTCTTTCACACTACGCGACAGGAGAAAGGAGAGTCCCTCGACAATTTCGTGATGCGCCTACGCATCAAGCTAAAGTACTGTGAGTTCCATAAGTACTCCAATGACGAGGCGCTAAGATCTCAAGTCATAGCAGGCTGCATCTCACAGCCATTCAGGAAACAGCTTCTCCAGAAACAAAGGTCCCTGGAGGAAATCCTTGCACTGGCCAGGATGGAAGCAGCAGTTGAGTCGCAACTCGACAGTCTAGGCAAAGTCACCATTCAACACCCGCCACCGACTGCTGAGACCATCAATAAGCTATACACTGCGCCCTCACCGAGTGGGAAAGGAACGGACGCCACGTGCTACAGATGCGGATTCGAGTATCCGCACGCGGGTGACTGCCCTGCAATTGGACAAAAGTGCGCCGCATGTGGCGGTATGGACCACTACAGAGCCATATGCAAAAACCCACCGGGACAGGGACCCAGCAGAACGAGACAACAAGAGAGAAGGAGAAGCTCGCGACATAGCCCACCAACAGGCAGAGGAGATGAAGACCAGCCGGGACCCAGGAGAGAAGAAAAACCACGAAGGAGCGCCTACACCAGAGACGACAGAAGGCCTTCGGAGGGATCGAGGCGATCGGATCGCAAAGAAGACGGTTCGTCCGGTACATTGAGATGAGATCCCCATCAGGCAGTGAATCCCAGTCATCAGAGGATGATCAACGGAAAAAGGGGTATGTGTGGGCTCTCAACAACGCCACAGCCACCCAGCACAGTCCAACGCTCCAGCTTCAAGTCAACAACACACCGTTAGAATTCCTCATAGACACGGGGGCAACTGTTAATATAATAAGCGAACAGGCGTATAACTCACTCCCCAGCCCCCCAAAGATCCGAAAGGCGTCAGTGGACATATACCCCTACGGCGCCACGACCCCGCTGCCATGCATAGGAACAATATCAGCATGGTGCGTGCATAAATCGCACGCCGCAAAAATCACGCTACACATCCTGAAGACGGAAGCCAACAGCAGGTGCATTCTCAGTTTCAAGACTGCCGTCGAGATGGGTTTGGTGCACATCCTGTATCAGTTAATGGCCCATAAATACTTTGCCAGACTGGATGCCATCGAGCAAACATTCCCCAACCTATTCAAAGGCCTAGGAAAACTAAAGCACCGCAAGGTACAGTTGCACATAAACCCGAAGATACCACCCGTCGCCCAGCACTACAGGGGCATTCCAATAAATATACAACACCAGGTCGAAGAGGAGCTGGACAAACTAATCAAACTCAACGTTATCGAACCGGTCTCAGGACCCACTCCATGGGTGTCCCCCATCGTTCCCGTCCCCAAGAAGTCACCGGACGGATCCATACGCCTGTGTGTCGACATGAGGAGGGCCAATGTGGCCATAGAAAGGGAAAGACACCAGGCGCCCAGAATCACGGACATGATACATCTGCTCCACGGGGCCCAGGTCTTCTCGAAACTGGACCTCACCAAAGGCTATCATCAGATCGAGATCGAGCCCGGATCCAGGTACATCACGACATTCGTTACACACCTGGGTTTATTTCAATACAAAAGACTTAGCTTTGGGATATCCTCTGCAGCAGAAATTTTCCAAGAGGAAATACACAGAGTCATCAGGCACGTGCCCAACTGCCTAAATTACTCCGACGACGTCCTCGTATTTGGAAAGACCCAAGAAGAGCACGACACTGCTCTCCACAGAGTGTGCGCTGCACTGCAAGAGGCAGGACTAACGCTCAACAAAGCCAAATGCGAGTTCGGTAAAGGCTCCCTACGATTTTTCGGCCACATATTCTCCGACAAAGGGATGCGACCAGACCCGGAGAAAGTGGCGGCACTCAACTCAGCCGCACCCCCAACGAACACGACGGAACTTCGTTCCTTCTTAGGACTGGCCAGTTACTGCTCCAGATACCTAAAGGACTACGCCACCATCAGTAACCCGCTGTGCCTCTTAACGCGCAAGGATCAACCCTACACTTGGTCCACGGACTGTCAGAAGGCATTCGAGGCGATACGGGATGCCATTTCCAAGGCAGAGGACATGGCGTACTATGACGCCAAAAGGCACACCGAGGTGATAGTGGACGCCAGCCCCGTGGCTCTGGGCGCCATACTAACGCAAGTTGACACGCTGGAACCGGCAAACATATACGTGGTCGCATACGCCAGCAGGAGCTTAACCCCGACAGAACAAGCCTACTCCCAAGCGGAAAAGGAGAGCCTAGCGGTGGTGTGGGCATGCGAATATTTTCATCTGTTTGTGTATGGCAAGGAGTTCACCATCATCACCGACCACCAGGCACTGATCACAATATATGGAGACCCCAAATCACGGATGCCGCCCAGAATAGCCAGATGGGGCCTACCACTGCAGGACTACAAATTCGTCATTAAGCACCGGCCTGGAAAAGAAGACAATCCAGCGGATTATCTATCACGCCACCCGACCGGCCCGGCCACACCACACCCATCCATCGCTGACAAATATCTCAATTACGTAGTGCATCACCTACAACCACTACCAGTCGGTTGGGCAGACATCATTGCACACTCTGAACAAGATCCGGCTCTACGCATCGTGCGACATTGCATACAAGAGGACAGAAGGGCGCACATGCGTCAACAGGCACAGCGCGAGTCGGAAGAGGTCCGAGCAGACGTCAAACTGATAGACCAGGTACGGGACGAACTCTCCATCGTCGACAATCAAGTAATACTCAAAGGGTGCAAAGTGCTCCTCCAAAAATCGCTACGCACCAGAACGATCCAAGTAGCACACAAAAGTCACCGGGGAGTGGTGGCCACCAAGAGACTACTGAGGGAAAAAGTGTGGTTCCCCAAACTGGACTCGATGGTTGAGGAAATCATAGGGCAATGCGCGACATGCGCACAGGTAGCACCGCCTCCGCACCCAAACCCACTCCACATGTCGCCACTACGGAGAAATGTATGGGAAGAACTGGCGGTGGACTTCTTTGGACCCCTAAGAAATGGCACATATGTGCTAGTGCTAATAGATGAACACTCCCGATTCCCGGACGCACAGATCGTGGACAGCACAGCAGCAACCAGCGTTATTCCAGCACTAGACCGCATGCTGTCCACATATGGAATACCCAGGATCATAAAATCTGATAATGGAGCGCCATTCATGAGCACAGACTTCGAAAACTTCGCGAAGTATATGGGCTTCCATCATCGGAAGATAACTCTGCGATGGCCTCAGGCCAATGGAATGGTTGAGAGGTTCATGGCCAACATCAAGAGAACCCTGCAAATAGCGACCATCCGCCACAAACCTTTTGAACAAGCACTGTATCAGTTTCTCAGGGACTATCGCCACACTCCCCACAGCACCACGGGCATCTGCCCCGCTGACCTGATGTTCCGCAGGCCAGTACAGACACGACTGCCAGAAGACGCCCGCGCAGCCGAAGCCACGCCTCTGGAACAAGAGGCCAGAAACAAGGATGACACCGCCAAAGCCAAAATGAAGGACACGGCGGATCACAAAAGAAAGGCACAGGAGTCGAACGTGGAACTGGGAGACCAAGTGTGGCTGCGGCAACCGAAACAGCGCAAGGAGCATGCCACGTTTGCACCGGAACCGCTGACGGTCACGCAAAAGAAAGGTATGATGATTACGGCCCAGAGGACTGACCAGTCCTCCGTCACAAGAAACGTATCGTATTTCAAACCCAAGAGGTGCTACAGGGAGGATACCTTGTATCAAGAAGCTGACAGTGAAGATGACATTGCCCTTGACGGGTATTACGTGGAGGAGAGCGAGTCCTCAGAAGGTGAGGACAGGTCATCACCCCAGGGCCTGGATGAGCACACCCCGGGCAGCAGAGGTCGCCCTCAGAGAAGTCGCTTCAAGCCCTACAGACTCATAGAAGAAATGGAGTAAGGTAAAAAGAGACATGTGGTTGTTTAAAAAGGGGGGAGATGTCGGATTGTTAGTCAGGGCTACGCAGCCCGCCCACATCGTTGTGTGGGCAGACCGCCGTTGCGGTCTTAGTTCCCGGCAAGGGAAGTGACGTTGGGCTAGGGAGGGGGCGGGACAGGAAACGGGCAGACGAAGTTGAAAGGCAAATAAAGGAAGACGCATTGTTCCCCGGCTCCCGTGTGATTCATTACACGGTTCGGGGACCCGCGTAAAACCCTACAAT
Organism: Ambystoma mexicanum; assembly: GCF_040938575.1. Classification (NCBI taxonomy): domain Eukaryota; kingdom Metazoa; phylum Chordata; class Amphibia; order Caudata; family Ambystomatidae; genus Ambystoma; species Ambystoma mexicanum. Next base: position 1,335,200,718 of record NC_090933.1, on the reverse strand, counting down.
TATATAGGCGCTATTATTCACACGTAGGTTCGTGGTGGTGGATCCCTCGCGTGATCCCGTTTCCTCGGCGATCAGGGGCTGCACTGGAGCGGGTCATTTTTGCACCCTTTAGTTTGCACCTGGCTCCTGCCCTAGGCCTTCTTGGGGCGCTCAGACTTCCTGCTACTAGTCACAGGGGTCCCCTGCATGTGAATCGGAGGTAATCAGGGTGGGGTGGGGGAGCTCTTGTTTAAACCACAGGTGAACCCCTGCCCTCCACCCTCAGTGAGCTGCCTGCCTTGGCCGTTTCTCTTTGTTCCTCCTCCACTCTCGCCACTCCTGGCGGTGCTTCTGAAGATAGTGCTGCCAACTCATGGCGGGGTGGGGGGGCGAGTGTACCACACACAGGGGATTGTGGAGAATCCAATGCCCACCCCCTCCTACCCCACGTACCTGGTCTGGGACCCTTCTAATGTGGCCAGAGAAAAGCCAGTGCTCTCTGATCCAGACTGGGGAGGGAGAGGGTGTACTGCTTGAGGAGGATCGCATGAGTGGGGCATCAGATCAGGAATACGGGGAGGAACCCCATCTTTACTTTCCCCATATCCCCTCTCTTCTGATGGCCTGTTGCCAACTTAAAGAAGTGGAAAACCCTAATTTCTTTAAAATGAACTATGTGTCCCAGAATCCCTCAGGGACTGATGAAGAAGAGGGCTAAGGAGGCATGCAAACGTAAAGGACAGACAAGTAGGCCGAACAGCCCTTGTCAGGGTCAGGCAATTAACATTAAGAGCCTGCACCTGAAGTCAATTGCCTCACCTGGGAGGCATAAAAAGCTGCAGCAGGAAGGAGCAGGGGCTGCAAGGTTGGCAGTAGTAGCAGAAAGAGGGGGGCACAAGGCTGGCAGTTCAGGAGGAAGTGTGGCCAGTTAAGGGATGCCAGGATGTTACCTGCAGGTTCGGAGTTGGTCCTGTGTTCGCAAAACCTGTCTGATTGTATGGTGATTCCAGACACTATTTTGGTAGCTTGTCACTAACTCTGGTGTGGCTTGACGAGCTTTGTGAAACATGTGAGCCACGTGATCAGCAAGACACAGTAAGACACTGACGCGTGTTGGAAGTCGCAGGAAGCTGTAGTTCCCTCCACCAACTGCTAGAGCTGCAGTGTGTGCTCAGAGTACGATTCAATTCATGGCGGATTGACAACTGCGTCGGGCGCCAAAAACGTCTCCCCCATTCCCCTGGGGGCCAGAGGTTTTGAGTGCTGCAGTGGGGCATAGCCTGTCCTTGGACGACAGCCACCCTGCTGTGTAAGAGACAACTAGGCTGTGAATGAATGAGGGAATTTCATAAAAGGCAAGGTCTTTTGCAAGGAAGGCGGAGTCGACCACTGGACGAAGGAATCCGAAGTAGAACTTGGAAGAGAAGCTTGCTCCAATTCCTGTTCCATTGGCTTGCCCAGTGAAGCCCTGCTGCTGTGCTGAAGCTCAAAATTCGTATTGACTAGAGAAGCCCTGCAAGGACGATTTCTCCCCTTGAGCTGGCGGGACCAATCATCCCCAAGACGAATTCGACTGGAACCCCTCTCTCTGCGCTGTACTTCCATTGCTGCTGCAGGAACCGAGTGCCAGGGGACAGGAACACCAGAATCAAGTGCATCGGTTTTAAGTCAGACCTGAGCTCGGGAAGATCCTCCGGACTCCCTCGAATCAGGACTAAGCAAGCACCCTCAACAGAGTGCTGGACCGCAGAAGCAAGGAAATCCCAGAAGGTCCCCAAGAACGGCGGTGGTGCTATTCGCGAGAAACTGAAACTGCAAAGTGCAGCTGATCTGAACTTTGCCCATTGCTGCCACCGAGCTTCGAATCGTAGTGCAGGAGTCCCCAGACGTTCTCCCTCTTGTTCCCACGACTGAGGCCCAGGAACAACAGGACCTGCCAGACAACAACAGGAACAGAAGCCACCTGGAACCATTTCTTCAGACCTAAGGTACTGTGAACTAAGGGGTACTTGCCTCTTGTCTGTGTCGCTTGCTTGCTCTCCGTTGAGACTTGCATTTGCTGCCTGTTGCAGAGTTGCTTGCAGCTTTGCCCTTCACAAGCCTCCCAGCCTGTGGCCCAACAGTGACTTCTTTTTACAACAAACACTCTTTTAACAATGAGCAAGACTTTTGATTTTACCTTCAAGAGGTTCCTGAGCTCCCCTAGACTTTGCTAAAGTGACATTGGCTGTCCTGGCTCCCTGCAGACTCTTCTAACCTCCAACTTTATGTTTTAACTATCCCTAAACATACATACCTTACTTGTTAAGACGGATTTCTGAACTCTGTCCGGGAGGGGCAGTGGTTCAGAAGGCCAACCTTATTACTTGGAACAGGGTAACCTCTGGACAAGCCAGACCAATCAGGGTAGCTATGGCAGGCGGTCAAGACTAAGTCTAAAGAGGGGTGAGGGTGATTGAAAGACATCAATGAGCACACAAAGCAAGGACACTTACAAATTACTCCAAACAGGTGTTATATTAAAAATATATACACATTTATTCCAAGGCCTTTGCAACAATGACCGTAGCGAGAAATCACAATAAAACTCTAGTAAACCAACACATACCAAACCAATACAATATATATACAAATACAAACGAGTCTAAAGCGTTAGATGCACGAAAAATAAGTAGTCCACCTAGAAGGGGAGGAAAACAGGCAGTGCGAAATAATGATTAGACCCAGTCCGCCTTCAGAGGCACCTAACTAAAAGGAAGTCCAAGCCCTACGAAGAGTGGAGCCTTGTGCTCAAAAGTACCTGCACATGCTGGTGCCAACGGGCAAAAAGGGTCTCTTCGAGGGAATCAGGCAGTTCAGTTTGGTGCACAAATGAAGAAGAACAGAGTTCTGCGACTCAAGCGCAGCCTCCACTGTGGGCAGAAGCAGAGCGCAAGTATGGAAAGGCGTGCTGTTGGACACAGCAGGGAAAAGCTATGGGCTCCTGCAGGAGGGCGACCAGTTCAAAGCTATGCTAATCACCGGTCCCCGATGCCGGCAGACCCAGGCTTCTCCGCGTCAGTTTCAGTGCTGGCAGGTTCAGGGGAGCAGGGGACGTCTCGTCGTCGTGTAGATTCTGCAGCAGCAGAGTTGAGTTAAAGATGTCCCAAACGAAGTGAAACCGCACAGTTTGTTACCACAGCAGGGCAACGGAGCGGCCGAGTGTATCTCAGCCAAATGTACACTACTCACTTCAGACCTGGGAATGCCAAGTGTACGAATCGTGTGAGAGTGACAAGGACTCGAAATACAACACAACCTGGCGGCGGTTACAGAGCAAGACTCCTGGGTAGGCTGGTCAGTCTGCTGGATGGCCCAGAGACAATTCCGAAGGCTTACGTGCAGGAGATGGTGAAGATGCAGAGAATAGCTGTCCCCGCTATTCCAAGGGTCGAAGTACCAGTACAGGCCTTCTGGTTCGATCAGAGGTAGAAAGGGTTTCACAAAGCAACAGCAGTGCAGAGGAGCAGTCCTTCAGCGGGTCACCAGCGATTCCTCGGTTCAGCCTCGTGGTTGCAGGATACTTGGGTCCTGTATTCCTTTGTTTGTGAGAACTCAGGAGATCGACATGGTAGTGGCATTTCCAGCCCCCTCTTATCCACGGTTCCCTTCGCGCCAAAACGGAGAGGACCCAATGGGAGATCCGCTCATCAAACACTCACACCATACGTGGACCTATCACGGACCACGGTGGTCCCAGGCATTCACACCACACTAGACTCTCTGGCACCCAGGATGTGTATTGGGACCAGACATCCCAGCCCACATCCTGGAGGCACACACAAGGCCTGTAGAAGCCTGCGAAAGCATCTATGTTTCGCGGGAAAGTACATGCCCAAATAAGGAAGGCCCTGGATCGGCTCGACCTGGGGAAGGTGAAGGGGTCAAGACGGCCAGCGGACAGGACAAAGAGCCTCGTGGTCTGGCCATTTTGGGAGCCAGGCCACCATTTTGGGCTAAGCGCGAGAAACGCGCTTAAAATGCCAAAAGGAGCTCAAAAACACAAGAAACGATCGCTGCCACCATTCCCGTCCGTGATTCACTTGCACCGATCATTTACAATCCAAACAGAGTATCTAGGGCCTGTAGAAGACTATAGACCCAATAGAGCAGTAACTTAGCTTACAGTGCCCTCTTGTGTCATGTTGCACGAAAGCTGCAATATGATAAAGAAACTACGGAAAACAGCGTTTCCTGGTACTGACTGTCTTAAGGGCATGTCAGTTTCCCCGTAAGAATGGAGCGAAAGCCCAGAGGAGTGCGGCAGAAGGCTGCACTTCTCTGGCAAAGTCTAGATCATGGTGAAAACAACAGCAAAAAGTTTAGGGGTTGCCACATGGAAGGAAAATTACCCACAATTAAGAAATCTTTCCTAACACTTGTATAGCTGGGAAAGGGTTAATCTACATTGCATTGAGTGGTTCAAAAGTGCTTACCTGTAACCATGGATTCCTTCCCTAACCTTTTCCTTTTTGCTACAACTTGAGTGTTAACCATTTAAGAGTGAAAAGTGGTATATTAATGTCCAGTGTCCGAACTATTGACGTCCCCTGGGGGTGTAGGAATTCTGAGTGCCATCCCAAAAGGGTATCTACTTACTTAATTGAACTGAAGGAGTGTATTTTAATTATTGTATATTGCTCCCTTCTAAAGAAGGCTTATTTTAAAACTGACTTAAATTAATAAATAATTATTTTAATCAAGAAACCTTGAGTAGAAGTGTTATTTGAATACATGTCACTGTGAATGTTACAACCCTACAGCTCACATTGACCTCTCTTGGGATAAGCCTGGCTGCTCAGTCACTCTACCAAGGTGTGTAGTACAGGCCTATACCAAAGGTTGGGTATGTATTGCAAGGAGGACAAGGCTGGTGTAGTCTCCCACAGGGTTACTACATCCAATCTTGCCTAACACTAGGTATAGAAACTGACTCCAGCAAAGGCCTATGCTGCATGCCTCAGGAGAAAGTAGCAGATTTACAAAACCCAATCAGGACACTAACAAGCAGAGACAAGGCAACCTTAAAAGAAATCCAATCCCTAGCAGGCAGGCTCACGTCTGCCACAAAAGGAATTCCACAAGGAAGGGTCTTCCATAGAAGACTTGAAATGAAAATGAGAGTGGCAACAAAGAAGCACCATCACATAGGGCTCCGAAGAAGGCTAAAGAAAGAGCTGCAAATCTGGGAGGATTTTCTGGGACACTTTCATGGTACTGTCATTTGGCGCACACCTATAAATAACAGTGACAGGAGAGTCTTATTTAATGATGCTTCAGGCAGCAAAGGCTTTGGGATATCTTTTGGCAACAAATGGTGCTCAGGGCCGTGGCCCACGCCCTGGCAGGGCAGAGGTTGGACAAAAAACATCACGTTGTTAGAGATCTTTCCCATATGGATATCGATTTCCAAATGGGGCATAATGTTAGTGTTAACCACACGGTCAGACAACATGGTGGTGGTGCATGTCATAAACAAAGGATCTACTTCATGCCAGTCTGTACTTAACAGTGCGGAGGGAAATAACTAAGCATGCATTAAAATACAACATTGCACTAAAGGCCAGGCATATCTCCTGCAGAAATAATGACGCTGCTGACGCATTGTCTCGTTTTCAGCTAAAAACATTCCGAACATTAAAACCAAAGGCAGAGTCGCTGGGGACCGCAGTTCCAGAGGAAGTGTGGAGAATACTGGAAGAAGAGTAGTAAGGAACCACACACCGGACAAGAAGACTGGATCAAAGCCCCTAACTGCACACAAATGCACCCAAAAGGACGGGAAATGGAACAACCAGTGGCACCAGGTGAGCCCACATTTACTAGGAGTAGGAGAAGTCTAAAGCACTGAATATCACATGCGCATTTACTAGGCAGGGGAGAAGACCAAAGCTCTGAGAACCACATGTGTATTTACTCGCTGGAGATGGAGGCCAAAGCACTGAGAACCCCATGTGCATTTATTAGGCAGGAGAGAAGGCCAAACACACAGAGAACCACTATGTGGAGGAAAACGCCAAAACACTAAGAATCCCACATGCATTTACTAGGTGGTGACGACGACCAAAGGACTGAGAGAACCCCATGTGCATTTACTAGGCAGGGGAGAAGGCCAAAGCACTGAGAACCCGAAGGCTGAGAAGAAAGCCAAAACACAGAGAATCCCACATGCATTTACTAGTTGGAGGAGAAGGCCAAAGTGCTGATAACCCCATGAGCATTTACTAGGAGTAGGAGAAGTCTAAAGCACTGAGAACCCCATGTGCATTTACTAGGCAGGGGAGAAGGCCAAAGCACTGAGAACCCAAAAGCTGAGAAGAAAGCCAAAACACAGAGAATCCCACATGTATTTACTAGTTGGAGGAGAAGGCCAAAGTGCTGATAACCCCATGAGCATTTACTAGGAGTAGGAGAAGTCTAAAGCACTGAGAACCCCATGTGCATTTACTAGGAGTAGGAGAAGTCTAAAGCACTGAGAACCCCATGTGCATTTATTAGGCAGGGGAGAAGGCCAAACACACAGAGAACCACTATGTGGAGGAAAACACCAAAACACTAAGAATCCCACATGCATTTACTAGGTGGTGACGACGACCAAAGGACTGAGAACCCCATGTGCATTTACTAGGGGGAGGAGAAGGCCCACGCACTGAGAATCCCAAATGCATTCATGAGCCAGAAGAGAAGACCAAAGCACTGAGAACCCGAAGGCTGAGAAGAAAGCCAAAACACAGAGAATCCCACATGCATTTACTAGGTGGTGCCGACGACCAAAGGACTGAGAACCCAATGTGCATTTACTAGGGGGAGGAGAAGGCCCACGCACTGAGAATCCCAAATGCATTCATGAGCCAGAAGAGAAGGCCAAAGCACTGAGAACCCGAAGGCTGAGAAGAAAGCCAAAACACAGAGAATCCCACATGCATTTACTAGGTGGAGGAGAAGGAAGACCCAAGTGCTGATAACCCCATGTGCATTTACTAGGGGGGGGAGAAGTCTAAAGCACTGAGAACCCCATGTGCATTTACTAGGGGGAGGAGAGGTCTAAAGCACTGAGAACCCCATGTGCATTTACTAGGGGGAGGAGAAGTCTAAAGCACTGAGAACCCCATGTGCATTTACTAGGCAGGGGAGAAGGCCAAAGCTCTGAGAACCCCACATGCATTGATGAGCCAGAGGAGAAATCCAAAGCACTGAGAACCCCATGTTCATTTACTAGGCAGGGGAGAAGGCCAAAGCACTGAGAACCCCATGTGCATTTACTAGGCAGCGGAGAAGGCCAAAGCACTGAGAACCCCACGCGCATTTACTAGGCACGGGAGAAGGCCAAAGCACTGAGAACCCCACATGCATTTACTAGGCAGCGGAGAAGGCCAAAGCACTGAGAACCCCACGCGCATTTACTAGGTGGTGACGACAACCAAAGGACTGAGAACCCAATGTGCATTTACTAGGGGGAGGAGAAGGCCCACGCACCGAGAATCCCAAATGCATTCATGAGCCAGAAGAGAAGGCCAAAGCACTGAGAACCCGAAGGCTGAGAAGAAAGCCAAAACACAGAGAATCCCACATGCATTTACTAGGTGGAGGAGAAGGAAGGCCCAAGTGCTGATAACCCCATGTGCATTTACTAGGGGGGGGGAGAAGTCTAAAGCACTGAGAACCCCATGTGCATTTACTAGGGGGAGGAGAGGTCTAAAGCACTGAGAACCCCATGTGCATTTACTAGGGGGAGGAGAAGTCTAAAGCACTGAGAACCCCATGTTCATTTACTAGGCAGCGGAGAAGGCCAAAGCACTGAGAACCCCATGTTCATTTACTAGGCAGGGGAGAAGGCCAAAGCACTGAGAACCCCATGTGCATTTACTAGGCAGCGGAGAAGGCCAAAGCACTGAGAACCCCACACACATTTACTAGATATCCGTTGCAAAAGGATCTGATGCATAGGGAAGAAATGTAATTGTGCATGCAGCACCCTTTCATATGCTTGGGTGCTAGATGGTGGAGTGCCGGAGGAGGATAAAGTTAAGTCACCGCCAACTTGCGTAGAAGAGGGTATGTGGCATCAGCTCAGAAACAAAGAACAATCCAGGGATGCGAAAGGAGAGAAGATTTCTGAAAATTCCCCACCTCGGAGTCGCTTGGAAACAGATGAAAATATAGAACAGGACAAAGTTTATGTATGCTCCATCCCCAGATTCAGGATTGAGACGCATACACCTCTACTGTGACAATGCCACAGGTAGAGAGGGAGACCAAGAGACAGAGCAAGTGGCTGTAGGCATTGATGAACCCATGCATTGCAAAGTACAAGCACTGCACACAGGAAGCAATCATCAGACACCTCTGCTGTGACATTAGCACAGATAGCGAGGTAGAGACACAGCAAGAGGGTGCATGCATTTATGAACCCATGGATTGTCAAGTACAAGTGCTAAACACAGGAAGCAAGCATCAGACACCTGACGGGCGGACATCTAGGGACAGCCAAAACCCAGGCACACATCGTGAACTGGTTTTATTGGCCCAGGATATTTGCTGATATGACAAACTTTGTGGGCACGTGTTCACCATGTCAGAAAACCTGCATCCAAAAAGGCCCCCTCCAGCTCCCTTACAGCCCTTACTAATCATAGGCATACCTTTTTCACACATAGCTATGGATATAGTTGGAACCCTAGAATGATCAAAGTTGGGAAACTGATACATACTGGTGATATTAGACTATGCAACTTGTTAGCCTGAAGCCTTTCCTTTACGGAACACCACAACACAACAAATCCTCAAGCATGTAATGACATTTTTTTCGAGAGTTCGCCTTCCAAAGGAGACCTTAACAGGCCAGCGGTCTACCTTTATGAGTAAACTCATGTTCGAGGTAAAGGAAATTCTTCAGATTATAACTTTGTGCACTTCTTTATACCACCCTCACACTGATGGTTTAGTTGAATGATTCAATATAACTTTAAAGCATATCTTAAAGAAACTATTTGATGGAAAGAATTGGGATGTTACGACACTATGGGCCCTTTTTGCAAATTAACATGATTAAGTCTCAGGAACATCAGAAGGGCTATAATGATAGAAAAGCTGTATTAAGATAATTTTCTATTGGATAAACAGTTCTAGTTCTCCTTGCTTCTTCTGAAAACCAAAAAATCCTTTCTAGATGGCATGGTCCCTAAAAGATAACATATCAGACAGAGTTTTACGATTACCAAGTCTTGCAACCACATAGAAAAATTAAGATTCACATATATCACGTGAATCTTCTCAAGGAATGGAAAGAAAATCCCATTGAAGACACTACCATAGTATTAACCAGCCTGTTATCTGATGAAACCAGCGTGAATACTCTGATTCCCTCCGATTTAGCTCAGAATCAAAAGGAATACCTAATGGACGTCTTAGAACAGTTCCCTGATGTTTTTAGAGAGGAACCTGGTAGAGTAAAAGGGATACATCATTACATCCGTACACCCACAGGAACAGTGGTACATCTGAAGCCATATCGGATACCTGAAACTAGAAAAAGCATAATTGAAGAGGAATTAGAAAATATGTTAATGGCTGATATTATCGAGCCCTCTCAAAGCCCTTGGTCATTACTGATTGTGTTAGTCGCCAAGCCAGATCAATCGTGCAGGCTCCTCATTGATTTCAGGAAAGTAAACGCCATCTCCCAGTTCTCAGTTCGATAGCTAACCTATGCCAGAATTCATTATCTTATTGATAGATTGGGATCCACCGTTTACCACCCCACGACTGATCTGACTGAGGAGTACTGGCAAGTCCCTGTTAATCCAGCCGATAGACTTAAAACAGCTTTCTCTACTCCCATTGAACTTTTCTAACTTAAAGTATTGCCTTTTGGTTTAATGGGGCATCAGCTACATTTCAAAGGATATATGGAGCATTCAGCGATATTATCATCCATAGTAAGTCTTGGAAAGCACACATTCACCACCTATATTTAGGTACGAGGGCACTACAAAAAGCTGGGCTCACAGCAAACCCAAAGAAATGCCATTTAGCTAGATCAGCAGTCACATATATTGGGTTTTTCGTAGGAAACGGGAAGGTTAAGCCCCAGACAGCAAAAGTCTGAGCGGTTAAAGAAACCCCAAATCAAAGAAAGTTTTGAGAGCCTTTTTGCATTTAGTAGGATGTTACAGGCATTTTATCCCTAACCTTTTCTCTATGACATATTGTCTTACTGATAAATTTAAAAATGCAGAGCCCCTGCAAATTAAATGGCGTAATGAAGATCAATTGTGCTTTGACAAACTCAAACACATTCTGTGTAGTGCGACAGTGATGAAGGTGGCAGATTTCAACTTGGAATTCATCCTACAAACGCTTCACATATTGGCTTAAGTGCAGTTCTTTCACAAGATCACAACGGTATACAGCATCCCATCCTCTATATAAGTAGGAAATTATTCTCAAGAGAGAAAAATGATGCAACCCGAACTGGAAGTCTTGGCAATTAAGTGGGCCATTACCTACCTCAAATCCTATCTGACAGGCAGGAAATTCAAATTCGTCACAGATCATGCCCCATTAACTTGGATGAGCCTCCGCAAAGATACTAATGCAAGAGTCATGCGCTGGTTCTTAGATTTACAGCCCTATTGTTTTAGTGTGTAGCACAGGAAAGGAACAGGGTAATATGGACTTCCTTTCCTGTTTTCCAATAGGTGCTGAGAGAACCAGTGACCTTAGGGGAAGGGTATGTGATGAATCCAGAGGCGTCATCACGGATTTCCCGGCGGTGACCTCCTCTCCTCCAATGTGGCTAGGGGACGGCAGCCACTACCTGATCCTGACCATGGGGGTGGTTATATGAGGGAGGATCACATGGGAGGAGACAACTACCGGGGAGACGTTTTGACTGCATTGGAGAAGATGCAGTATTCCCCCTTTTCCCATGAGGAAGACCCTCTGATACCAGAGTTCTTAATGGCCCATTGTCATTCTGCTCAGGCCCCAACCTTTGAACCAAACACCCACAGCGCATACATACCACCTTTTGTTTCTAATAAGCCTCTATGTGAAAATCCTGAGAAAAACCATGTAAGAGTTAGAAGTCCAATGACATCCATGGACGCCAATTCCCATAACTACCCAGGTACTGAGACAAGGAAGTACAAAGGCAAACCCCAAACCAATACAGATGCATGAGATGGCAATGTGGGGGAGAATTTTTAGCAAGTGTTACCATATTTGGGCAATTGAACCAACATTCCTGGCAGGGAAGTACACCAGGCAATCTACACAGTTACAAGAAGTTATACAGAAAGACTGTTACAGAACTTTATTGCTTAAACAAGAACCTTGTGAATCTAGGGAAGGTCCAAAGGAATCATTATTTAAAGAGACAATTTTGCCATCCCATTTAAAGAATTCAGCGTAAGGGAACCACCCTCTGGATCCAAGGGCATTTAACTTGGAAACCATTTTTGTTATTCTTATACTTTGATTTTTTACACCTTTGCCAACATCATGTCCTAGACATTTCCTTGCACCTTGTTTGTAGTGCGAGGGCCAGTATAGGATTTTTGGACACCAGGATGGCTCATCAGTTACTGACATCCTGACACAGACAGATCCTTAGTTTTGCTTTCTAGGTAGGGAAAATCCTCTTTAGAATAGGGCTAGAAAGGTATTTCCCCAACCCTTTTTCATTTAATAAATTACTTTGTATGAAAACATGAATACCTTGTGTCCGCCTCTCATTTCTGAACCTTCAGAGAACCCAGGAAAACATTACAGGTCACCATTCTTCATCAACAACTGACCACTCTCCTTTATTTATTTTTTTTAAATTGGTTTTATTGATTTTGAAACAAAAATAAAAATAAAAAATAAAAAAGATTTGAGCGTTTCAATTGTTACAACTCTGTTAGCATATGGTTACATCAAAAGAACAAAACTAGAGTCTCATTATACATGTGATCGTCCTTGTGTTCGTTTCGGATCTCTAGTAGTAACAATCAGAATAACATTCTCCATACCCACGCCCCTCCCTCCCCATGGTTGGGCAGACATCATTGCGGCATCTTTTCTCTGTTGACATGTTCATAGCGGGTAATGTTCGGTTCACTATTATGAGGTTTCCTTGATTCTTGGGTCTTAGCTGGCTTGTATTGAATGTTTTTTGGGATTCTTGGTTCATTTAAGATCTCGTAGTGTTTTCGGGTTGGGAGTCCGTAGTCTCGGAGAGGTGTGTGCTTCGAAATTCTGACCATAAGGTCTCGCATTGCGATGCCTTGTTATGCAGGGAAGCCGTGATCAATTCCATTGTATAAATGTTGGTTGATAAATTGATCCATTCCTTCTTACTTGGAACCAATTTTGGACTTTCATTTTGTTACTAGCAGCGCACAGGCTGCTAATAATAGGTGTGGGGCAAGACCCCTGAGTCTAGTCCATTCGTCCTTGTTTTTTTCCATTCCGAAGAGAACCAAACGTGGATCAACGTCTCTTTGTATGCCATCTATGTCCTTAATCCATGCCAGGACTTCCTCCCAGAATACTCTAATGCGTGGGCAGCTCCACCACATGTGCCAATAGTCGGCAGTTTCTCCACATCCTCGCCAACATTTTGGGCTCAGTGGCTGAAACATCTTGGACAATTTGAGTGGATCGTATTGCCATCTATGTAGGAGTTTGATGGCGTGTGATTTATATTGGCTGGATAAGGACGTCTTGGATGCGTTTTTGCATATCATTTCCAATTGTTCTGGGTCTATCTCCTCTCCTAAGTCTCTCCCCCATCTGCTTCTAAGATGTTCCGTGGACCCGGTGCCTGCTTCGATAAGTTCTTTGTACATAGCCTATATCAAACCCTTCATTTCAGTCTTAGAATCCAAGAGTTGTTCGAATAGTGTGAGTTCTCTCTGCAGTTTTTCTTTCCATGTGGATTTTGTGAGGACTCCTTTTATCTGGATGTATTGGAAGGTGGACAATGGGCCTATCCCTAGGGCATCAGTTAGGTCTGGGAGAGTAATGAATTTGCCCTTCTGCTGGAGTTGCCCTACCCTTTTGAGTCCCGCTTCGTACCAGGATTGGAATCTTCCTACCTCAGGTATGTGATCGTTTATACCAGGGGACCATAGCGGCCAGGTGGTGATCTTGTTCATTGCTTTGCTTGGTTACCAGATGTTCCAGATGGGACTCAGTATCGGGTGGCCCTTCATTTTCCATTGTATCCTTTTGTGAGGGGTCCATAGCCATTCTGACACAGTGGCCGGCGAGAAGTAATGGTTGTCCATGTGGACCCATTGTAGATGGTTGTGTTCATGTAAGTGTGGGATAAGGATGCGTAGTTGTGAGGCTTTGTAGTATGTTCGCAGGTCGGGGAGACCTACTCCTCCTTTGTCTTTGGAAAGCGTCAGAGTGTTGAATGAAATCCTCGCCTTTTTTCCCTGCCAGAGGAACCTAACCATAAGTTTTTTTAGCTTCGTCAAAAAACGCATTTGGTATCTCGATAGGTAACATCTGGAAAGGGTACAGGAATCGGGGGAGGCATACCATTTTAATGGCGTTAATCCGCCCTAACCACGAAATTGTGAGTTTGTCCCACCTGTTCAGATCGGCCGAGAAGCTCTGGAGGAGGGGAGGGAAGTTGGCTTTGTATAGGTCCTTTATGTTTTTGGTGATCTGGATACCTAAGTATTTAAAGGCAGAGTGTTCGAGTTTGAGGCCTAAGGGCAAGAACTTGGTTTCGTTTTCCTCTTTTGTTCCTTGCAAAGGGAACAATATTGATTTAGTCCTGTTCACCTTAAACCTGGAGAGTTTGCCATTTTCTTCTAATAGTTGGAGAGCATGAGGGACAGATACAGAGGGGTTGGTAATGTGTAAAAGTATATCATCAGCATAAAGTGCTATCTTATATTCTTTTGTTCCCAATCGCATGCCTTCTATTCTGGAGTCGGATCATATCTTTTGGGCCAGGGGTTTAGGGAGAGTGCAAAAAGTATAGCTGATAGGGGGCACCCCTGTCTAGTACCACGTCCCATGCCAAACCATCTGGAGTATTCCCCATTAACAGAGATAGATGCTGTTAGGGATGTGTATACTGCTTGTATCCCTTTCCTAAATCTCAGCCCTATCCCCACCCTGCGAAGGACTGCCCTCAAGAATTCCCACTCCACTCTATCAAACGCCTTTTCTGCGTCTATTGACAGTAGGGCAGGGTCACTTGGTAGTTCTGGTGATGAGTGGATGAGATGAAGAGTTTTGCGCATGGTGTCAGTCCCTTGCCTACCCAGTATGAATCCGACTTGGTCATTGTGTACGAGGTGAGGGATCAGTACTTCTAATCGAGCGGCTAGTACCCTGGTGTAAATTTTTGCATCCAAGTTGAGCAATGAAATTGGGCGGTATGAAGCACAAAGTTTGGGGTTCCTTCCCTCCTTTGGGATCACTGTTATTAGCACCTTCGTAAAGAAGTCGGGGGCCGTCCCTGTTTCTAATATCTCATTAAAGAGCTCTGTCAGGAATGGTGTTAGTTGGTTGCTGAAGGTTTTATAAAACCCAGCGGTATAACCGGCCTCTCCGGGGGATTTACCTACAGTTAGTCTTTTAATTGCCTCTTGGACCTCAGGTTCGGATATCGGGATTCTAAGAGCTCAGTTTCGGGGTACGAGATTTTGGGCATATCTATCTCGGAGAGATAGTGTTCTGTATCTGATTGCCCTGGAGTCACTTCGGAGGTGTACAATGCCTCGTAAAAGTTGGCAAAACTCTCTGGGATAGTGTGGGGGGTTGGGGGGTTCGTAGGGTTTTCTTCAATTATCTCTTTGACTTTCCGTTCTGCCCTTTGTTCCCGGAGTCTGGCTGCCAATAGTGCGTCGGCCTTGTCCCCCTTCTCATAGAATTTCTGTTTGAGGAATCAGAGTTTGCGTGCAATTTGTTTGTGCACCAATAGTTTTAGTTCTTCCCTTTTACGTTGTGCCATGTTGATGTTGTCGCAGTCCGTGCCCAGGTGTTCCCTGTTCTCGCTCTCCAGTTGGCATATTTCGGACCTAAGTCTGTGCTCAATGATCTTTCTCTCTCTTTTTTTGGTAGAGCCTTCTCGTATCAGGATGCCTCTCCAGGTGGCTTTAGCCGCCTCCCATATTGTCTGCTTGAAGACTTCCCCATTGTTATTTAGTTTGAAGTATTCCTCGATTTCAGTTGCCATTTGAACTTTAAATACTGCATCTTTCAACAGGCTTTCATTACAGTGCCACTTCCCTCCTGAAACAGGTAAGTCTGCCCATCTTATATCTGACAGGACCATGTCATGGTCTGACAATGTTATCGGAATTATTTCTGATAGCGTTGTGGTGTCAAAGAGGTCCTTGGTGAGGTACAGGTAATCAATCCTGGTGAATGTTTTGTGCGGATTGGAGTAAAATGTGTAGCCCCTTTCATCAGGATGTTTAATTCTCCACACATCTTGTAGATCATATATCTCCATTATGTCTGAAAGTCCAGTGCGTTCACTTCTCATTTGGCTTCTCATCTCGGCGTTGCCTGGTTCCCAGTCTTTGGTCGGGTCTGCCCACTGGTTAAAGTGTCCTCCAAGAACAACCTGGCCGGATGCTTCCAACATTATTTTGGGTATTGTCTTTTCTAGGAACTTGGCTTGTCCTGCATTGGGAGAGTATATTACTGCGACTGTTACTTTGACCTTTGTGATTGTCCCAGATATCAGGAGAGCCTGCCCGCTTACATCGGACCAGGTCTTATCCACTTCGAAGTTGACTCCTTTCTTGATCAGGATTCCAACTCTGCCTTTCTTGAGTGGACCCGAGCCCCAGAATTCCTTTCCCCCTTTTTTTCCAAGTATTCCTCTCTCCTCCCCCATGGCAAACTTTGTCTCTTGTAGAAGGAGAATGTCTATTTGAGATCTACAGAATTCCCTTGCCACTAGTGATCTCTTGGTCGGCGAGTTGAGGCCTTTCACGTTAAGTGTTCCTACCCTTAGGGACTCCCTACCCTTCTGCTCTTCAATTGGCGCCATTATCAGAGTATTTTGGTTGTGGATCCGAGACCCGTGTCAAGTAAGTATATTGGTCATAGGGACTCACGTCATCTTGGTGATCCTTTGTGCTGCCAGTAATGCTTCATCCTCTGTACATTTCTTGTCTGCCCAGCCCCCCCACCCTTCCCACATTGACGGCATCCATGCGGACCCAGGTGAAGACGCTGGTCCTGCATCGAACAACCTTTAAGGACCGTCGCTTCGGGTCCCCAAGACTATTATAACATCATAATCTTGATTGAGCCCCCATTCACCCCCATCTTTGTTTACATGGTCTGGATCTTTTTTGAGCCTAGATATCCTTACACAGTTCAGGCCATGGATATATGTATTAGAGTATATGTCGTTTTACCAGTGTTGTAGTTCATCAGTTCTCCCCCCCTGGGGGGTATTACCTCTCTGAAATTTCCTTGATTCCTTGACACGTTTCCTTCTGGGGCCCTGTATACGCCATCCTCTTTCTTCGTGGCGTGGGTCTCCCCGTTCGTGTTCCTCTTCGCTTGATCCAAGGAGTTCGGAGATGTACGCCTTAATCTCGCCTTCTGAGCTTAGCTTGATTTTGTTTCTGTTATATTCAAAGGACAGAGAGAAGGGGTACCCCTACCTGTATCTTATGTTCTTTTCTGTCAGATGTTTGGTGATAGGCCTGCACATGCGTCGGAGTGCCGGGGTCATGGATGATAGGTCCTGGTATATCGAGATTCGGGATCCTTGGAGGGTAATTGAGTCGCTGCCTCTTGCTTTCTCGAGGATCCGTTTTTTGTCCTGAAAGCGGTGAAATCGAGCGAGGACAGATCTTGGTCCGCCTGGGGGCCCTCCGGCTCTGTGTATCCTCTCCGTCTTAGGTTCATCAACTGCATCATCGGCAACTAAGAGTTGCTGTCATGATCTCTGCTTCCAAAAGATCAGGACTTGCCCGACTCCCTTGGAAGCAGACCCATAACCCCGGTTCCGAGTGCCAGCCAGTCCCAATTGGGACCTTTTGGACCCTGTCCTGGCGCCAGTGGCACCAGGCTCATAAAGATGCCCAGTCCCAGCGCTGGAAGCGCCGGGCTCATAATGCTTGGGTGGACTTACCTGCAGCAGACCATGCTGCTTGCTTACCTGCCAGTTGAACCCCTGATCCTCTTCTGTTTGGGACTACTTTTCCTGTTGGGTGGGGCAGGAGCCACTCCCTAGGTTCAGAACACTGGAACTCTTCTGGAAAGCAGGAACTCTTTTCTTACCTAGGCGTGGCTGTGGAAGGAGACACCTAGCACTACAGGAGGCTATTGAAACCACACCCGATGGATGAATCTTGCTTTGCGTTATTCTGCATTCTCTGCAGCAGAACGCTCATCATGTCTTCTGCTTCTGATCCTGGGCCTAAAGGAACAAAGGCTTACCATCCTGGAATCCAGTCTTCAGCAGCACCTGTAAAGACAAAGAAAGAACAGGTTAGCACTACGGTCTTCAGTGGCAGCGCATCTCTTACCTGGTCCATCGGCTGTCACCAACGCCTCGCGCTGCATTCCGGCATCTGAAAGACAAAGGCTTACCTACTCTTCGCATGCTCCGGAGGTCTTCGCTCTGCATTCCGGCATCTGAAAGACAAAAGCTTACCAGCTCTTTGCACGCTCCGGAGGCCTTCGGCGCTGCATCCCGCATCTGAAAGACAAAAGAAGGTGCGTTTAAAGACATTGGGCAACTTTATTACTCACGTGCCATTACTCCTTCCCACGCCGAATCCAGTGGGTATTCCAGCACCCTTCAGCTTCTCTAAAGCTCCGAACTTGTACCTGCAAGATAAAAGGGACAGTTAGTGCGCATCGTGAAGCAGGCTACAAGCGCTTACTTACGTGCTTCCAGGCGCTTCTATTCCTCACGCGGGCTCGATCCTCAACTCTCATCAGCCCGCCATCCGCCATCGCCGGAATCCTGCAAAACAAGAGATATCATTACAAAAGAATTTTAAGACATTTGAAGTGCCCAGAACTTACCGTTCGTGCAGTTAACGACGGACAGCAGTCCTCTGAGGTCAAGAGGCCTGCACCCTTATCCAGTGAAGAAACTGGTTACGGCACCCTGCCCCGAGGCAGATGGAGAGCTCGGTGTTCACTTACCTAAGGTGAGGGCGTTAACCTTTGGGGTTCTACAGGAGAAGAGAAAGGGAAGAGGAGAGAGGCACCCAATAACCCCAGTTCATTAATCCCATATTTTCTATCTGCAGACATCTTACTCTTCGAGTCAGACATACAGTGCACAGAGGTCCAGCCCAAAGAGCCAACCGTGTGTTACACATCACCTTTGAAGATACGGCATTCACCCAGTCAAGACCGGCGCCTCTGCGGGAATCAGGTGAGCGTTACAGATTGATGATGTCGTGCAGGGTATTCTTCAGATCGCTCTCCGTCTTCCCTTCTCGTTCCGGGATTCCGAAAATCCTCAGATTATTCCGCCTCTCCTGGTTTTCCAAGTCATCAAGCTTAAGTTTGAAGCTCTCCTCTCGTTGCTCCAGTTCGGTCATCCGCTGATCAAGTTGCGCTTCAAGAGTGTCTATGGACGCTTCATTGTTCTCAAACCCTTCGAGCCTCTCCTCCATGGTATCTAGACGTTGGGTAATCTTGTCAATTTTGGAGCCAATGCTGGTGCCCATATTCTTTATTTCGCCCAGCAAGGCGGCAATGTCCCCTTTGGTAGCTGCTGATTCACTCTCCGAGGGATTTGGGTTCGCCATGGTATGGGCACAGTTTTCGGCAGAAGTCAAGACGTAGGAGAATGTGGCTAGTTTCTCCCTAATGTCCATTGGTTCTCCCAAAGTTCCTTAGTATCACCAATGCTGTTCGATGGGGAGATGGAGTCGGGGTCAGAGGAGGCACACGCCCCTGGATCGGGGGCCCTAGCCTCTGCACTTCGACGTCGGTGTTCTCGGTAAGTTAGGCTTTGGAAGGGGTGTCCGTCGTGCATTTGCTGATATGCCCAGGGTACGGGTTCAGTAATGCGTATGGGTTACCCAGGGTGCGCTTTGGGGGTGTTTTCTTCCTGTGCAAGGCGAAACATTTAGGGCGCGAGGGGTCCGAACCGCTGCTGCGTGGTGATGCTGCCGTTGTTCACGGGGTAGATGGGATGGGCGGGCCTACCGTCTCCCCGCTCAGCGCTGTCTCAGGGCCTAGCCCGGTCCTGCTCTTCGGAAGCTCCGCCGACTCGACCGAGGCTGTCCCGTCCCTTTTGCGGCACGGAACGTCGTCGGGAGTGCGAATTCCGTGGCCAGGGTTCTAGGTCTTTCAGGCTAGCTTCGTTCGGCAGGCCGAGGGTCCGCTTCCGACCGTTGTGCAGTTCCCTGCGAGCGGGCCGCGGAGCCGTTATGTGTGACGTCTTTTTGATGGATGTATATCTCTGGTTTGCAGGGGTCGTTTTTGATCGGGTTTTCGACCGAACGGAGGGGGGGGGGGGGGGCCCTCTGCTGGAAGCACACCGATGTAGAATCTTGGGGGGGGTCGTCAAAGTGGGGGCTCAATCCTTCCTAGGGATCCAAAGTAGCGGAGATCACGCAAAGTCAGACCACATCCGCGCGCCCCCTGGTGGCCAGTCTCACACTCTCCTTTCATTATTGCGGATATGGCTTTATATCAAAACCTTAGACATTATAAGATATTAAAAATGACAAGTTACAACCCTACATACTTTCATAGAACACAGTTATTAAAATGAATTCACGTATCAAAAATATATTCTCTAAGCATTTCATTGCAGCAGTTGTCAAGGAAATGTCCATAACTATCAAAATGATGTTCCAAACAAGATCAGGTATATACAATTGTAGGTTAGTTAAAAATCTGTCAAAGTGCTTATGCCTAATTTCCAGTGTGGCCTTACAAGCATTAAGTAAATGGGCTAAGCTTTCCAAACAACCTTCTACGTTACAAAGCCGACAAAATCTATTTTTGACAATCCCAATTGGAATCCCACTACCCCCATGGCCAAAATAAGATTAAATCTCAGTCGCAAAAATTGCAATATCAATTTCGGACATGGAAATGGACATGGAAATGTATTCACGTATGGCTCAGCATCAAAGATTTTCTCCCTGGAGAGAACCCAGCAAATAGACTATAGTTGTTAATAGCCTCTCTTGTCCTGCACTAGTCAGCATACCACAGAGCATTCTTAACCAACTGAGGAGATAGTTCCAAAGAGGCAAATGTTTGATCACAACTGGTCAGAACTTCATTGCAATCAACTATCCATTTAGTCAAACAAGTAACACTCATAGATTCCTTCACAATTTTTAAATGTATAAATATTGAGTGCACTGGGGGCACACAATCTTATATAAAAGAGCCAAGGATTTCCACTTCAAACAGGCTGAAATTGATAGTAGCCCAAGCTCATAAGGTAACACAGGAGCAGGAACGCAATTTGGCAGGCCTAGAACATGCTGCCATCATGCTCCTTGATATCACGTGACAGATCTCTATCATAAAGAAGTGATGAGATAATCTTTGCCTTGTAATATCTTACTGCCAGGGCCCAAACTATGTCCCATATCTCGTATTGAGCCTTTTAAGTTGAGGAGCATTGGGAACACACTTCTCCTTCATATTGTCTATTCGCAGCTTTTTGGTTGTTTGCTAAATACTGTGAAACCCAAATATTTATAGGTCTCGACCACCTCCAGCTCATTACATTTGATTCTACACCTATATGATGATCTTTTCCCGCTGTTTCTGCAGACCATTTTCTGAGTCTTACTAGTATTAACAGAAAGACCATGTAAATCCATAATGTACTAAGGCATCGAACATATGCTGAAGGCCGATTGGTGTCTGGTCGACTATAACAAGATCATCTGCGTAGGCCATATATTAGACTGGAATAGCCCCCAAGCGAGAGGGGTTTCCCCGTAGGTAATCACCAAGATCGGAATCATATAGATTAAAAAGGGAAGGGGCCAGGACACACCCCAGACGCCCTTTCCAATACTCACAGGATCTGACACCAAACCATTGCTTGGGTCGAAATTGAGATCCATGAAGCAGGAGCCAATAGTTGCTCCAGGCTGTCTGGGAGTTTCTGACCAGGAGTTACTCACAAGACCTAGGAGCTATTAAAACAATACTACAAAGGTGTTTTTGGTATGGTGTTTGTTTAATGAATGACGTAAAAGAAAAATCAGTCGGTAAGAAAGAAGAATGTATGGAATGCAGAGAAAATGTAAAAAGAGATGTGAAATTGAGAGCTGCAAACACCAGAAGTCACAGTGGGGGGTGTCTGAAAGATGGCAGAACATATTTTCATTTATAGTCTGTGGCACACGCCCCAAAATGCACACACCACACACCACATCTTTCTGTTGCTATTTCTCTCTGCAATTCACTATATTGCAGTCAATATCTATTCGGGTCCTCCATTTCACATTTCTTTCCCGTTTACTTTCCGTCTTGGCCCAGTGCCTCCCTCTGTTGCTTCCTCTGTTTTTCTCTAGCTGTCTGACCTCACAACCATTACCCTACTACATCTCTATTGCCATCTCTTCACGGTTATGTTATGTTAGACGCATTTATTGTTTTGAGCATACGCTGAAAGGTAAGGTGATCAGCTGTCATCCGCAATGGCAAGGGAGTAGCATTTCAGGCCATGGCGGCAGCCACAGAAAAGGCCCGGCCGCCAGTATGAGTCAATCTAAACTGGGGGACCGTGACCAAGAAAGCAGAGTGGGAGCGGAGACATCATGTTGGTACGTAAAGGGGGAACTTTTTTTGAGTGTATTTTGACCAGAGGCCGTTGAAAGCCCGATGTACCATACACAAGGATTTGAACAATATCCTCTTGTACACCGTAAGTCAGTGGAGCTGCTACAGCGGCGTTCTGCAATAGCTGTAACCGATGAATCACATAGTGGGGCTGGGCAAGATACAGGGAGTTGCAGTAATCTAAACCACTCAAAACAAGTGCTGCTACCACCAGAGCACGGCATTTTTCCCGGCACAAAAGTGAGGACCTTCCGGAGTATGCGCAGCTTAAAATGACTGCTCTTACATACAGCCGCAACCGGGGCCTCCATCGCAATAGAGGAGGAAATAACAACCCCCAAATTCTTTACGGATGCAACAGGGGTCGGGAGAGGGCCAAGAGAGGCCGGCCAGCACACATTGGTCCAATAAAGGAGAGGTGAGGTGGTACCGACCACCAAAACCTCCATCTTGCTACCATTTAATTTGAGCCAGTTTGATGAAACCCACTCCCGACCTCCTGAAGACACAACCTAAATCGACTGGCTGTATTGGCATGATTAAGGTCAAGACGGACCAGAATGTGGGTGTCGTCGGCGTAGGAATAATAGCAGAAGCCATGGGAGTGAAGGAGAGGCAGAAGATGCCTAATATACAAGTTGAAAAGAATTGGGTCATGGGTTCTTTCTGCTGCTTCTACTTCTGTGCTACCAGCATGCTCTCACAATTTGCTGTTTCAGGGTGTCCCTTCAGGTGGAGAGGAAGTGTAGGGTTTTAACAATAGCTCACAGCATGTATGTGCCCTTTTTGACAGGAAAAGTATGACAGTAATATATTCTGGGCCTTTGATGGCCACTGATAATGCATTACAATTAGCAGATACCCTGGCAGGAGCTGGCGCAAAGGTGCACAGTCAGAAAACAGTGGAATACATCTTGTGTTTAAGGGAATTTGGAACTCCCATAGGAGGCACAGCTAACAGCAGTCTCATTGGCTCCTATGGTATATTCCGAGAAAGCCATTCCATTCTAGAAGCTACTTTGCACAGTAGCACAGATCTGCTACCATTGATTTGTGGTATTCTGGAGTCTATTCATTCCTCAGTTGTGCTTTCCAAACTCTATCTTTGCAGCGCTCATCACTTGGTCCGTGTCAAGGAGAGGGATGAATGGAAGACAGCCTTTGAGACACCATTTTGAATACTGTGTAATGCCCTTTCAGTTATGCAATACCCCGGCTGTCTTCCAACGATTCATGAACTCCATTTTGCCTGACTTAATGGGTCTCCATGTTTGGGTGTACGGTTAAGGCATCCTGAAGCAAGACACAGAGAGTCACAGTTAAAAATAAAAAAATATTTATAACTCAAATGCCTAACTTGTCCTATGCTAAGGTGGGATTTCCCTACCTGAACGAAACTACGTCAGAAAGTTCAACTTAAAAGTCTGAATCCAAAACCTATCCTCGCCCTCACAAGTAAAGCTAAACAATGTGTAGGGATAGCAATACTAATAAAAAGAATTGGTGATCAACATTAAGTTCTGAGCTTCTTCCAGCTCCCAGCTTCCTATTCAGCTCCCCTTCCCCAAGTGTAAGAAAGTTCCACTAAAGTCTCAAGATTACCCTTCTCAAGGTCAAACAGTCCCACAGATCCTTGGGGTTCCATTCCCCAAGTTCAAGCCAACACAGTTTGACACAATTCTCGGGGTACCCTTCACCAAGTTCAAAACAACTCCACAGCAAGGGGTCTTGAGGGCTCTGTCCTCAAGACAGCAATTTCAGTACATCAATCCCTGGAGTTTCCTTCCCCAAGACTATAGCATAGCAACATATACTTGGCTTCAGTCTTCCAATGTTCAACACAACTCCAGGTCAACGTGACCCTCCTGGATTGCATTACCAGTTCACTTCCAAGTGTTCCTTCTTGGTTTGTTTCACAAGGTCTTTGGCTTTCACAATTGAGGGTTCCTTAGTCTTGGTGCAGTTGTTAGACCACATGGACAACCCCTCACAGGTCTCGCAACCAGGCACCCTAGGCTCTTCAGCACATACAGGTACTTCTGTATTTGCCCCTGTGTCAGAGTCACATTCACTTAACTTCTCCTGGTTGACCTCTTGGCTTTTCTGTGAAGTTTCACATTCTCTTGGCTTCTCCTGGTTAGCCTTTTGGTTTTACCACAATGTGCGACACAAACCCCTTGCCAGTCTTTGGCCTTGTCATGCTGTATTTAATCACAGAGTTCACTTTGTGGTGGTCTTAGGATTCCCCACCTTGCTGTCATGCTCTTTCACACTTGTGCTTTTTATTCTGTATATAGCTTTCAAATGTGCCCTTTCACTTTTAACTTTCACCAGCTTGTAACTCTGACCATAAAGTTCTCATTCAGTTCGGTATTCAATGTACGTGATTTGACTTTGCCATTTAATTCTGAGGCAGCCTGTGGCTTTGGGTTTATTTCAATCTGCATGTGTCACTTCATTCAGCATTCTATCAGATTTATACAGCATTTCTCACTTGCGCATAGCCCCTAGGAGCGTCCAGGTCTCCAGTGGCATTCCCCTGCAATCAGCGACCCTCAGCACTCCTCTGGCTCTGCTTCTGCTTTACCGGCTGGCGTTTTGGTAACTGCAAGCCCGGCTCGCACTTCGGGTGCTTCTCAGTGCACTCGTCGACAGCTCCACTTTGCTTCCGCAGACGCTGGTGGCTCTTTTTCTTTGGTCTCTTTGGTCCACAGCTCCAGCTGCTCTTCTCCAACCACGTAGGCTCCCACACCTGTGGATCTGCAACGACCAAAATTGTCCTGGGCTCCACAGGTCGTCTCGGTCGTCTGCCGGCGTCCTGGCTTCCGTCTAGGACCAACCAGGTAATCCTCCTCACAGAAAGGACTCTTTGCTGGCCTCTCCCCCCACAGGCCTCCCTGTTGGTCCACCTATTGCTCTTTACTTCTCCTCTTATACACCTACAATCACTTGACAGGTTGCAGGTGTGAGCTCTGATTGGACTTGCCTGGCTGTAGTAAGAGGGACAAGCCTGACCTTCACAGTACTTTGAAGGCATCTTCCTCGTCCCAGTACTAAAGTGGTGACAGGAGTTACTACTGTTCATTACTGCTAGTCGCCTCTTCCTCGTCCCAGTACTGTCATAGGAAAAGTGTGTGAAAACGGGGGAAAATACGGCACCTGACTTCCCGCGGCGCCCGGCCTTTTAATGTTCCGGTGACACAGTGAAGTCAGGTGCTGGATTCAGCTGTGTTACGGGGTTGGCGGCAACCCGCCGGTAGGACCAACGGGTTACCGCCAACCTCATAATGAGGCCCTATGTCTCAAATTTAGGTATCCCAATCCCCAAGGACCCTCGATCAAGGTGATCCTGCCTCGCTTCTCCACCCCCATGGTCAGGATCCAAAAGTGATGGTCTTTCCCAGGCCACATAAGAAGAGGATCCAGAGGGAGTAGGAGCGAGGATAAAGTCAAGTTACTTGCATACCCCTCCCCAATCCGGGGTGCTTCACAGAGAAACTGGGAGAGGATGTCTGCGTTGCCCTGCTCTCGGCCCTTCCAGTGTTCTACTATGAAGCAGTAAGGTTGCAGTTCCAGGAACCACTGCATTACCTGAGGGTTGGATTCCTTCCTATGACTGATCCATACTAGAGGAGAGTGGTCTGTTATTAGGCGAAACCTACGACCCAGGAGCTAATACGTTAGGTGAATCATGGCCCACTTGATTGCCAGATCTTCTAACTCCATGACTGAGTAGTTCTTCTCTCTAGGGAATAGGTTCCTGCTGATGAACAAAATTGGATGCTCCAAACCAACATGGTTTTGCAACAGAACAGCTCCTAACTCCATTAACCCTTTAAGTGCCACCGCCGAGCCGGCTCGTCAGAGGAAACCGCTCCAGGTTGCCCCCGACGAGCCGGCTGGTCGGTTTTGGCACCTTGTTTTGAGCGATCCCTGCAAAGCAGGGATCGCTCAAAACTGTAATCCAACCCCCGGGCTATGTGAGGGGGAGGTCCCCCCTCACTGCCAGGGGCTGGATTACCTTCAGTTTCACGTCGGCGTGCGTAAAGCACGTCGGCGTGAAACTGAAAGTAAATTCACTGCAGCAGCCATTTTCGGCTGCTGCGGTGAAGAAAGAAGGTGAGTGCCCTTCTTTCTCCGCGTCGATCTCCGGCTGTATTTCAAGCTAGAGATCGAGGCGGGTATCGTTGGAAAGGGGAGATTCTCCCCTTCCCAATGATACCCATTGTGTGGCATTGCTGCCTGCGGATCCGTGGGCAGCAATGTCACCGGATAAATACAGATCCGTTTGTGACGCGGGGGGAGGGGGGCCGCTTACTAGGTAAGCGCCCCCCTTCCTCTGTGGCCCCAAAGCATGGGGCCACAGTGTCGGAGACCCCTGGGGGCAGATGATCACTGCCCCCAGGGGTGAAAATGAAAAAGAAAAAAAAAAAATCGGTGGGAGGGATTTTGGGGCCCCGGGGCCAACTAGGCCACCAGGGACAGAGGAAAAAGTCATGTCCTTGGAAAGGGGAGGTTCTCCCCTTTTCAAGGACACCACAAATATGAGGCATTGCTGGTCACGGGTAACCGCAGAGCGCTCGATCCGTGACCAGCAACCCACTGGACCACCATGGATCCATTTGTGACTTGGGGTGATGGGGGGCTGCTTCAAGTAAGCAGCCCTCAACCCCCCCCCCCCGGCCCCCAAAGCATGTGAACCCTGGAGCAGATGGCTGACCATCTGCCCCCAGGGAATGTTAAAAAAAAAAAGAAAAATGAAACGATGGGAAAAGGGGGTGTGGATTTCTTACTGAATGAAAGGGGGGGTGGCCCTCCCCCCCCAACTGAAGTAGAAAGGGGGCACCCCTTTTAACCCTCCCTGGGGGCAGATTTCTGCCCCCAGGCAGGAGTACATGAGGTGGCCCCCCATCCATTTGTGGGGAGGGGGAGAAGGACAGAAGGAAAGTGTGGGCAGGCCCACCAAAGGATGGGACCTGCAGGTTAGGGCCCCCTGGGGCAGATGGGTGCCCATCTGCCCCTAGGGATGGGCCAATGAAAAAAAAATGGAAAGGAAACATGGTTGGTTTTGGGGGAGTGCCCCTCCCACTGGACCACCAGGGATTTTTTTCAAGGAAAGGGGGTTGTTCCCCCCACCCACCAAAAATGGACTGGGACCCATGGCATGCAACCTTCCCTGGGGGCAGATATCTGCTCTGAGGAAGGGGCATCTGACCACAGGGAGGGATGCATGAGGTGGGACCCCCCTATCTGACGCCAGGGAGGGATGCATGAGGTGGGGCCCTCCATTTGGGGTGGAGGGGGGAGAGGGCCACCCCCCGTTACAGTAGAACATTTGCCGGCAATGTAGGGTGCCCCTCGGCCCCCCCCTAAAAAGCAGCCTACGATTTTGTATTATTTTCTTTGTTTACCCAACTTCGCTTGGCGCAGATGGGCACATTAATGTGCTCATCCTCCCCCAAGGTGGGTAAACACTACTGCCCCATGCAATGGAGGGGCCTGTCTGGGTGGTTTGGTGTTTGGCTGGGCTGACACAGATATTTTATGCGTTCCTTTGTTTCCTTTAGAGGTCTTGTGCAGTTCAAGCTTCTCCCTTGGCATGTAAGTATTGACTTTTGGTTGTGGGAACATTGTATATTACGCGGGGGCGGATTATTACTCGGGTGGGTGGGAACTGGGCCTGTAGTGTTGGTGGTGTGGACGGGATTGGGTGGAGGTATTGGGTTGGCCAGGGACACAGTTGCTGTGGTAGGTCACAAATCTCCCCCCAGAGCAGCTGAACAGTGCTGTTCCCCTGGGAGGGCAGTTTGCCACGTAGCTATCTGTACAAGTATTTTTTTTTGTGCTGAGGGTAGCCATACGCCTATTGGTCTTAATTCCATTTCCTATCAGTGTGCAGTGTAGCCTTCCGTGGTGGTAGATGACTGGGATGTACCATGTATCGGGTGGTAGAAATCGAAAGGTTAGCAGAAACCCCCAAGACAGTTTAGATGTGTTGTTGGTAGGCTAAGTACTGAATGTAATTATTTTGTGTTTCCGTTGCAGTTGTGGCTCCTGGAAAGCTTTCGCTGACTGATGCAAGTACTGCATATATTACTTTTGTAGATATCCATTGTAATGTGGAGGTGGATGGTTACTGTGGTGGGAGGAACTGTGGCTGCAGTGTCAGTGGTATGCGTGGGAATGGGTAGTGGGGAGGTCCTGGGGGCAATGATGGGTGTGGCTTGCATAGAGGAAAGTGGTTGCTTTGCAGAAATACAAATGTGGTAACGATAACTAGCAGCAGTGTCACAAAAATGTTTGCAGTAGTAATGCAGATGGTCATTTCTTCTGAGCATGCAATGCCCACGCGGTACAGAGCTCATTCCTTTTATTGCAATGATTGTTAGGAAAGATTTCGTAATTGTAGGTAAATTTCCTTCCATGTGGCAACCCCTAAACTTTTTGCTATTGTTTTTAACCTTGTTCTTGACTTTGCCAGAGAAGTACAGCCTTCTGCCGCACTTCCCTGGGCTTTCGCTCCTTTCTTACGGGGAAACTGACATGCCCTTAAGACAGTCAGTACCGGGGAACGCTGTTTCCCGTAGTTTCTTTGATTGTGTCGCAGCTTTAGTGCAACATGACACAAGAGGGCACTGTAAGCTAAGTTACAGCTCTCTTGGGTCTCTAGCCTTCTACAGGCCCTAGATACTCTTTTAGGATGGTATTTGATCGGTGCAAGTCATTCAGGGACTGGAATGGTGGCAGCGATCGTTTTGTTTATTTTGAGCTCCTTTTGGCGTTCTGAGCAGGTTTTTCGCACTGAACCCAAAATGGTGGCCTGGCTCCCAAAATGGCCAGACCACGAGGCTCCTTTGTCCTGTCCACTGACCGTCTTGCTCCCTTCACCTTCCCCAGGTCGGGCGACCCGGGGCCTTCCTTATTTGGGCATGTACTTTCCCGCGAAACGTGGTTGCTTTCGCGGGCTTCTACATGTCGTTTGTGTGCCCCCAGGGTGTGGGCTGGGATGTCTGGTCCCAATACACATCCTGGGTGCCAGAGAGTCTAGGGTGGTGTGAATGCCTGGGACCACCGTGGTCCGTGATTGGTCCACGTATGGTATGTGTGTTGATAAGCGAATCTCCCATTGCCTCCCCTCCGTTTTGGCGCGAAGGGAACCGTGGATAAGAGGGGGCTGGAAACACCACTACCATGTCGATCTCCTGAGTTCTCACGAATGAAGGAATACAGGAGTCAAGTATCCTGCAACCAAGAGGCTGGACCGAGGAATCGCTGGTGACCCGCTGAAGGAATCCTCCTTTGCACTGCTGTCGTCCTGTGAAGCCCTTTCCTCCTTGGATCGAACCAGAAGGCCTGTACTGGTGCTTCGACCTTTGGAATAGCAGGAACAGCTATTCCCGGCGACTTCATCATCTCCTGCCAAGTAAGCCTTCGGAAGTGTCTCTGGGCCATCCAGTTGACTGACCAGCTTACAAGGGAGTCCTGCTCTGTAACTGCCGCCAGGTTGTGTTGTATTTCGAGTCCTTGTCACTCTCCCACGCTTCGTACGCTTGGCGTTCCCAAGTCTGAAGGGAGGAGTGTACATTTGGCTTGAATACACACAGCCGCTCCGTTGTCCTGCTGCGGCAAAAAAATGTGCTGGTTTCGTCGATTGGGACGTCTTTTTGCTCTACACGACTACGAGGCGTTCCCTGCTCTTCTGAACCTGCCAGCTGCTGAAACTAACGTGGAGAAGCCTGGGTCTGCTTGCTTCGGGGACCGGTGAGTAGTTTAGCTAGGATCTGGTCGCCCTCCTGCAGTATCCCATTGCTTTTCCCTGCTGTGTAAAAACAGCACCCTTTTGGCCGTACTCGCGCTCTGCTTCTGCTCGCTGTGGAGGCTGCGCTTGAGTTGCGGAACCTGTTCTCCTTCTGCTGTGCACTAACCCGAACTGCCTGACTTCCTCCGAAGAGCTTCCCCTTTTGCCCGTTGGCACCGGCGTGGCAGGTACTTTGAGCACAAGGCTCCACTCTTCGCAGGGCTCGGACTTCCATCTAGTTAGGTGCCTCTGAAGGCGAACTGAGTCTAAAGCGTTATCGCACGGCCTGTTTTCCTTTCCTTTTAGGTGGACTACATATTTCGTGCTTTAAACGCTTGCGACGGTGTATTTGTATATATATTGTGTTGATATGGTATGTGTTGGTTTAATATTGTGATATTGTGATTTTCTCGCTACGGTCATTGTTTTAAAGGCCTTAAAATAAATGTGTATCTATTTTTGATATAACAACTGTTTGGAGTAGTTTGTAAGCGCTCTTGCTTTGTGTGCTCATTGCAGGCTTTCAGTCACCCTCACCCCTCTTGAGACCTAGTCTTGACCGCCGCGATCGCTACCTTGATTGGTCTGGCTTGTCCAGAGGTTACCCTGTTCCAAGTAATTAGGTTGGCCTTCTGAACTTCTGCGCCACCAGGACAGAGTTCAGAAATCCGTCTTAACAAATTGGTGTACAGCGGTGGGATACGACTGAAGGTATCCAGTGTTGCGCTCGAACTAAGGCATTTCAGGTTATTCCAACCAGTACACGTAGTGAATTGTTGTAGTATAACTTTAAAAAGGCCATAGTCCTATCAAACAGTATGGAAACAAATACCTTGTTAACTTTAAATGCTTCCAAATCAGAAACATTGAAGAAGATGTGTGCGGAGAGAGGTGTTTCCTCTCAAGGCACTAAATTGGAAATGATCCAAAGAATCGTGGCGTGGCAAGAAGCGCAGCTTGACGCTATAACTTCTGAGGACAGTGCAGAAGGTGGTGGGGCTGCTCTCACTGGTAGAACCGACGGTTCTGCCGCTGCACTGATCCATCGCGACCACGAGGACAGGGAGGATGTGATGTCTAATGTTTCCTCTGCCAGTGTTGATGGGGAGGCTATGCTTGAATTCAAGAAGCAAGTGCTGCGGTTTAGGCAGCAGGAGCTTGAATTCAGCATAGCCAAACTAAAAATCGAACAGGCAGAAAAACAGAAAGACAGGGATCACCAGTTGGAACTGGCCAAGCTTCAGGTTGCAAATGGGTCCAAGGGTCCTGGACATGGGTCTGGGGCTTCCTCTCATCCACGGTTTCCGAAAGATCTGCTCAGTGTGTATGAAGAAAGGAATGACATTATGGACTGGCTGAATGCGTTTGAGTATGCATGCGAGGTTCAAGAAGTTGACAATGCTGATAAGATTGCGTGGTTGCTCAGTAGACTGCCCCATTCTGGCTCTAGTGCCATTATGGAAATGTCGAAGGCTGAGCGGGCTGATTTCGCAATGTTAAAGCAAACTCTCATTTTAAAGTTTGGGAAGACTCCGGCCCAATATTTAAAGCGTTTTCGAGAGCATAAGAAAAAGGAAGGTGGTACTTGGGTATCTTATGTCGCTGAATCTTTGAAAAACTTAACTGGCTGGGTTGAAGGTTATAAGGTTTCTACCTTCGAAGGCATGATAAATCTTGTCATGCTGGAACACATTTTTGCTTCTTCTTCCCCGGAGCTTAAGCAGCATTTGGCCGATTCGAAGGAGATAGATCCTAAGAAGCTGGCCATTGCAGCAGACTTATGGGTGTCACATTGAGTGTCCCATAAGGACAAAACTCATCCTGGTAAGCAGGAGGAAGGGAAAAAGTCCAAAGATATGGAGGGTGGGGAATCTGCTAAATCTTCTTCCCATAAGGGCCACAAAAAGAAAAACAAGGGTAAGACACAAGAGAACTCACAGGGTAGTGGAGGTTCGCCTCCAAAACAGAACTCTGGTTACAATAAGCCTCCCTACATAAACAGACCCACTGGGGCTTGTTTTTCTTGTGGAGCAACTGACCATGTGAAGGGGGATCCCCGTTGTAAGGTTAGACCTTTGGGGGTCCACTCCGCTAATCTGGCCTTCTCCTCCTACGAGGAAGAAGAGATTACAGGAGCATCCTTCTCCTCAGACTCATTTCCCAGCGGGATAGAGGCTGAGGTAGTTTTAGTGTCCCTGGGTTCCTGGGAGCCTAAAGTCGCAGAGGCTTATGCTAGGATTCCGGATAATACCAAGCACTACTTTAAAGACAGTGTGCTGATCAATGGAGTGGATACTCCAGCTCTTAGGGATAGTGGGTGCAGTCGCACTGTAGTGGATTCTACCTTGGTAGACTCAGAGGAAGTTGCCAGAGCTACTCTGATGCCCACTAAGTTGGCTGACGGCCCCCTCCGTATGTTTCCCGTGATCCCTGTAAATCTTACTTTAAATGGTACAGCAGTCAGGATTCCAGTGAGCATTCAGAGAAACGTCCCAGGAAAGGTCTTGTTGGGTAATGATCTCAGAGCTTTAGGGCTCGTAGGAGACACTGCCGAAAGACCCTACACACGGTCTCAAGCACAGGCAGCATTGGCCAAGTCCAATACGCCGCCCCAGCCAAAGGGGAAACCCAAGGCGAAAGGAGTCTACAAGTCAAGGCAAGGGAAAGAGAATATTCCCCCGAGCTCGCCTACCACTGCGGTGGAGGAAGTTGGTCAATCGCCCGGGCCTGACGAGGAGGTGGCGATGCCCGAAGTATTCGACCCCAACGATCATCCTGAACTAAAAGACTTGTTAGTTGAAGGAGGTCCTGATAGGGACGAATTCAGTAAAGGCCAACGTGAGTGCCCATCTCTGGAAGGCCTAAGGAGACAGGCCTGCTCCCAGCTTGAGGGTGAACCTCCTGGGAAGCATAGGATTTATTGGGAAGGTGGACTCCTGTATAGTGAGCCCACAGAGTCTACAGAAGGAGACCATAGGAGGTTGGTGGTTCCCCTTGCTGTTAGGCCCTTCCTCCTGCAGTTGGCGCATGAAGTTCCCCTTGCTGGTCACCTTGGTATGAAGAGGACCAAGCAAAGGTTATCCATGCACTTCTACTGGCCCAAGATGGGGGTGCAAGTAGAAAGTCACTGCAGGAGTTGTGCCTCCTGCCAGTTGTCTGGTAAGGTTGGCGCGACAATCCAAGCTCCGTTGGTACCGCTCCCAGTTGTGGGGGTACCATTTGAAAGGGTAGGGATCGACATGGTTGGCCCCCTTGACCCGCAAACATCCTCAGGCAATAGGTTTATCCTGGTGCTGGTCGACCATGCAACCAGGTATCCTGAGGCCATCCCATTGAAAACTGTAACTGCCAAGTCAGTTGCAGAAGCTTTACTCGGCAGATTTACTAGGGTTGGCTTCCCTAAAGAAGTTGTGTCGGA
This sequence comes from Ambystoma mexicanum, assembly GCF_040938575.1. Lineage (NCBI taxonomy): Eukaryota > Metazoa > Chordata > Amphibia > Caudata > Ambystomatidae > Ambystoma > Ambystoma mexicanum. The sequence goes on along the minus strand of NC_090933.1, from coordinate 1,335,167,716 downwards.
TCATGGCAGCAACTTTATGTTGAAGTATAGGCAGGCTATGTGGAAAGAATGTGGGGTCACCTACAGGTTCTCTTCTGCATACCGCCCCCAGACCGATGGTCTGGGGGGGCGTCTCAACAGGACGTTCAAGAGCATGATTGGGGCTCTGGAGGAGCCCCAGAGAAGAAAATGGGATCTTCTTTTACCATGCCTACTGTTTGCCTACCGAGAGGTACCACAGGAGGGTGTTGGCTTCAGCCCCTTCGAACTTCTGTTTGGTCATCCCGTACGGGGACCCTTAGCCATCGTCAAAGAGGGATGGGAGATGCCCACTCCCCCTGTTACTACCAATGTAGTTGATTATGTGCTAGGGCTCAGAAAACGGATGGTACTTCTGATGGGCTTGGCTAGTGATAAATTGAAGGCAGGGCAAGCGCTGGTGAAACATTGGTACGACCAGAAAGCTTCCCTCATCAACTTTACACTTGGTCAGCAAGTCCTGATCATGAATCCCATAAGGCCTCGAGCTTTACAGGACAAATGGTCAGGCCCTTCCCTTACACAGTGGTGGAGCCCCTGGGTGAGGTTAACTATTCAGTGGACCTTGGAAGGCCTGGACAGGCTCCAAAAGTGTTTCACGTGAATAGGCTGAAGGCTTTCGTCCCAAGAGTCGAAATCGCAGCACTGCTACTGGCGTCAGACGTTGAGGAAGAGGAGTCTGAACCTCTCCCCGACCTGTTCCAGAGCGGTCCTTCAGATAGCTCCATTGAGGGTGTCCGAGTGGCCCCTCACCTGACTTCTGATCAGCAGGCTGAGGTGAAAAGTTTGCTTAGGCAGTTTTCCCCCCTGTTTTCACAGTCCCCTGGTTTGACACCTTGGTGCAAACATAACATTGACACAGGAGACAGTGTACCTACCAAAAGTAGGGGATACAGGATGTCAGACAAAGTACGGTCTTATATTAAGACTGAGGTCAACAAGATGTTAGATCTTGGGGTGATTGAACCCTCTAGTAGTCCTTGGTCCAGTCCTGTGGTCTTGGTTCCAAAGGCAGGCACTTCTGAATTGAGGTTCTGCGTGGATTACAGGGCTCTGAATGCTGTCACCAAGACAGATGCACACCCCTTGCCTCGAACAGATGAGCTGGTGGATACTTTGGGTGCCTCCAAGTACCTCAGCACGTTTGACCTCACTGCTGGCTATTGGCAAATAGCTTTAGCAGAACATGCCAAGGAGAAGACAGCATTTTCTACTCCAGACGGCCTTTACCAATTCCGGGTAATGCCGTTCGGGTTGAAGAATGCACCTGCCACTTTCCAGAGGCTTGTGAATCATGTGTTGAATGGGTTGGACGAATTCTGTCTTGCATATCTGGACGATATAGCAGTTTTCAGTGCCACCTGGGAAGACCATGTGAAACACCTCGGGATTGTGCTCCAGGCTCTTCAGAAAGCCCACTTGACCATAAAGGCTAGTAAATGCCAGATTGGACAAGGCTCAGTGGTTTACCTTGGACATGAAGTAGGTGGAGGGAGGATACAGCCTCTACCCAGTAAAGTACAAGCAGTACAAGACTGGCCTACCCCCACTACGCAAACCCAAGTGAGAGCCTTTTTAGGACTCACGGGGTATTACCGCAATTTTGTGGCAGACTATAGTACCACAGCTGCCCCTCTGACTGCCCTCACAACTCCGAAGAAACCCAAGAAGGTAACTTGGACCGACGAGTGTGAGAAGGCCTTCAATGGCTTAAAAGACTCCTTGTGCCAGGCCCCTGTCCTTAGGGCCCCTGATTATCAAAGACCTTTTATCGTGCAGACGGATGCCTCTGACACTGGGATAGGAGCTGTACTATCACAAGTAGATGAGAAGGGTAAGGAACACCCTATCGGTTTTATTAGTCGCCAGCTTAAGGACAGAGAGCTCAGATGGTCCACGGTAGAGAAAGAATGTTTCTCTGTTGTGTGGGCCCTAAGGAAGCTGAGGCCCTACCTCTATGGGACCCACTTCACTGTGCAGACTGACCATAAGCCGTTAAAGTGGCTAATGAACATGAAGGGGGAGAATCCAAAGTTGCTTAGGTGGTCCATAAGTCTTCAAGGCTTCGACTTCACTATTGAGCATAGACCAGGTGTCCAACATAGCAATGCTGATGGGTTGTCCAGAATGTTTAACCGACCTGGACAAGAAACTCATCCAGGGGTGGATTAGTTCCCCCTGTCCATAGTCTGGGAGGGGCGAGTGTTAGGAAAGATTTCATAATTGTAGGGAATTTTCCTTCCATGTGGCAACCCCTAAACTTTTTGCTAGTGTTTTTAACCTTGTTCTTGACTTTGCCAGAGAAGTACAGCCTTCTGCCGCACTTCTCTGGGCTTTCGCTCCTTTCTTACGGGGAAAATGACATGCCCTTAAGACAGTCAGTACCAGGGAAAGTGGTTTCCCGTAGTTTCTTTTATCGTGTCGCAGCTTTAGTGCAACACGACACAAGAGGGCACTGTAAGCTAAGTTACAGCTCTCTTGGGTCTCTAGCCTTCTACAGGCCCTAGATACTCTTTTAGGATGGTATTTGATCGGTGCAAGTCATTCAGGGACTGGAATGGTGGCAGCGATCGTTTTGTTTATTTTGAGCTCCTTTTGGCGTTCTGAGCACGTTTTTGCACTGAACCCAAAATGGTGGCCTGGCTCCCAAAATGGCCAGACCACGAGGCTCCTTCGTCTTGTCCACTGACCGTCTTGCTCCCTTCACCTTCCCCAGGTCGGGCGACCCGGGGCCTTCCTTATTTGGGCATGTACTTTCCCGCGAAACGTGGTTGCTTTCGCGGGCTTCTACATGTCGTTTGTGTGCCTCCAGGGTGTGGGCTGGGATGTCTGGTCCCAATACACATCCTGGGTGCCAGAGAGTCTGGGGTGGTGTGAATGCCTGGGACCACCGTGGTCCGTGATTGGTCCACGTATGGTATGTGTGTTGATGAGCGGATCTCCCATTGGCTCCCCTCCGTTTTGGCGCGAAGGGAACCGTGGATAAGAGGGAGCTGGAAACACCACTACCATGTCGATCTCCTGAGTTCTCACGAACGAAGGAATACAGGAGCCAAGTATCCTGCAACCAAGAGGCTGGACCGAGGAATCGCTGGTGACCTGCTGAAGGAATCCTCCTTTGCACTGCTGTCGTCCTGTGAAACCCTTTCCTCCTTGGATCGAACCAGAAGGCCTGTACTGGTGCTTCGACCTTTGGAATAGCAGGAACAGCTATTCCCGGCATCTTCAACCATCTCCTGCCAAGTAAGCCTTCGGAAGCGTCTCTGGGCCATCCAGTTGACTGACCAGCTTACCAAGGAGGTTGGCTCTGCAACCGCCGCCAGGTTGTGTTGTATTGCGAGTCCTGGTCCCTCTCCCACGCTTCGTACGCTTGGCGTCCCCAGGTCTGAAGGGAGGAGGGTTCATTTGGCTCGAATACACACGGCCGCTCCGTTGTCCTGTGCGGCAACAAAACTGTGCTGGTTTCGTCGATTGGGACGACTTTTTGCTCTACACGACTACGAGGCGTTCCCTGCTCTTCTGAACCTGCCAGCTGCTGAAACTAACGTGGAGAAGCCTGGGCCTGCTTGCTTCGGGGACCGGTGAGTAGCTTAGCTAGGATCTGGTCGCCCTCCTGCAGTATCCCATTGCTTTTCCCTGCTGTGTAAAAACAGCACCCTTTTGGCCGTACTCGCGCTCTGCTTCTGCCCGCTGTGGAGGCTGCGCTTGAGTTGCGGAACCTGTTCTCCTTCTGCTGTGCACTAACCCGAACTGCCTGACTTCCTCCGAAGAGCTTCCCCTTTTGCCCGTTGGCACCGGCGTGGCAGGTACTTTGAGCACAAGGCTCCACTCTTCGCAGGGCTCGGACTTCCATCTAGTTAGGTGCCGTTGTTTTAAAGGCCTTAAAATAAATGTGTTTATATTTTTGATATAACAACTGTTTGGAGTAGTTTGTAAGCGCTCTTGCTTTGTGTGCTCATTGCGGGCTTTCTCAGAGAAGAATGTGCCAATTCTGTAAGCACCTACTGTAATCTCACATGAGAAGTGATGTCAGATTGGGGGAAGTGCGTGTCTGGGATTGTTGCAAGAGCCATGTGTTCAAGCAATAGTTGTGCTTATTGGTGAACTGTATGTATGGCCATATTTGTGGGGGTTTTCCTGTTTCCATTTCCTAGTGAGGATGAGGGTTGTGTGGATTATCGGCCACTCTTTCATCAAAAGGGCTGCCCGACTTTTCAGAGGGCCAACCACATCTGGGGCTGGAAGGGATGGCCTCGATGTCCATTGGTTTGGGGTCGGGGGGATGCGCCTTCACCAACTCAGGAGCCATCAGCGATGCCCAGGCAAAAGGAGATGTCCGTCCCCCCCCGACCTTATAGTGGTGCACCTGGGAGGAAATGAATTGGCATCTGTGGGACGGAAAGGGGTACGGGAGTTGCTCATGGTGGAACTCGAATGGATTGCACAGTGATTTCCAAACACTGTGGTGGCCTGGTCCCAGATGATTCCCAGGAGGGATTGGAGAAGTCCAGGGAATGCAAGGGCCATCAACTCCTCAGTGAGGAAACTGAATGGGGAGCTGGCAAGACTAACAAAGGGGAATGACAGAATTAAAACAATCCATCATGGATTCATAAAAGGTGAAGTGATGCTTCACAGAGACGGGGTGCATCTTTCTACTGGAGGCATGGAGCTGTTTATTGCGGACATCCTCACCTTTGCCCAGACGATATGTTGCGGGGAGAGGCCAATAACTGATGGACTTACTCGATTGTGTAAGTGTAATAAACATGTTAGTACATTTGTTGACAGTGAGACTCCAACTTCCTAGCAACTGCTTTGTGTTCATGGCATGTGAATGTATTCAGTATGTCGGTGCTGCTTATTTGTTTGCTAACTATCACCACTTTCAACAGCCTAATTGCCCTTGCCTGCACTTGCAGTAGTTCCGTCCTTGTGACCTTTCCCCTTCCAACACTGAACCTTACGTGAATGAGCAGGGTTTTTTTGTGAAAAGTGTGCCAGCAATTGTCTGGAAGGGTCTGGCATGTACTTTCCTTTTGTTCCCTGTCTGCGTCTTGATCGCCTCTGCCTTTTCAACTCACCCAGTCACTAATATGTTACATGGTTAATTCTCAACGCCATTTCCCATGCATCAGCATTTCATGGAGGAGGGGAGGGTGCAACGCACGTTGGCTGTCTTTGAATTGGTACTGTGGGTGCAATCCTCGTCTCCACACTTGTATTTCTGTAATGTATAGTGGAAGAGGACATCTTCCTTACATTTTTTGTTGTCTTTGTTTTAGGTGCAGGTGTGTTGTAGCTGTCTACCCACTTGTAAGTAAGCAGTGAGCTGGTCCTTAGCATTTCACGTGTTTGCAAAATTGTACTCCTTTTTTTGTAGCGTGCTCAGAGTACGTCATATTGCAGAGGGCTGCTACAGTTTGTGAGCAGAGTTTTGACATTTTGGCGTCCTTGTGTGGTGTAGGTTTGTGGCATTGCATAGCACTTACTCTACTAGGTTCCACACTTTGAGAAGCACACATAGTTATTGTTTCAGTCTTTCTCTGTTCTTTGGGCATTGAAAGGTTCCATAGCAACAGTAGTCATGGCTTCTCGGCGACGATCACTGTCTGGTGCACAGGCGTCAGCTGCACTGATGGAATCTGGCTCAGAGCATGGCACAGAGGTGGATATGGAATCTGAAACAGATACTGCTTCTGAGTGTCAACAGGAAAGTGATTGGGGAAGTGAATTCTCTGTGGATGGTAGTTCTTCCTGCTCATCATCTGAGGATGAAGAGGTGGAAAGAGTACATGCACCTATTCCCACCCTTCCCACACGCAGTATTCCCACTCTTCCCACACGCAGGAGACCTGTAAGGGGGAGGGAACAAGCAGAGGTGTATGTTCCTAGCCAGAACATATCCATTGATGAGTCATTGATGTAGTACAAAGGCCGGCTAGTGTTCAAGCAATTCATTCCTAGCAAGAGAGCACGATATGGGATCAAGTTTTACATGGTGTGTGAAAGTACCACTGGGTATGCCTGCAACATGAGAGTATACACTGGGAAAGGCTCTACCCTAAACCCTCGGGGCTACCCAGCCCATTTAGGGACAACTGGGAAGATTGTTTGGGATCTTCTCACACCATCGCTCCACAAGGGTCACCATTTGTATGTGGACAATTTCTACACAGGAATTCCACTGTTCAGGGAATTGTTCAATGTGGGCACACTGGCATGCGGTACAATGCGCTGTAACCGCAAAGGCTTCCCCAGATAACTTGTGTGCAAGAAGTTGGCCAAGGGAGAATGTATGGCATTGCGGCGGGATGAACTGTTGGCAGTAAAATTCTGCCACAGAAGGGATGTGTATATGCTGAGTACTATTCATGATGAAAGTACTTCAGCAGTCACTGAGCGCGGGCAGACTCAGCAAGTGTGGAAGCCCAACTGCATTCTGGACTACAACAAGTACATGGGTGGAGTAGATAAAGCCGACCAAGTGCTTGAGTCATACAAGGCTGAACGCAAGTCGCGCTTCTGGTACAAAATGTTGGCCACACGCATTATGCATATAGCAACATACAATGCTTATGTGCTGTATCGTCCAGCTACTCCACAAAACAACCTGTCCTTATTGAACTTTGAAACAGAAATTGTTCAATCGCTGACTATGGTCCATGTAGAAATTCTCTCCGTTCCAGAGGTAGAAGATGTGGCCAGATTGCAAGATCGACAATTTGCTGATTTTGTTCCTGCCACAGCAATGAAGACACACCCTTACAGAAGATGTAAGGTGTGTAGTAAACAAGGAGTGAGGAAAGATACTTGGGTGTACTGTCCCCAATGCCCTTCCATCCAGGCCTCGGCCTACAGCCTTGTTTCCTTTTGTATCATACAAAGGAAAAGTATTGGGAGATGGACTAATTTCCGGAAATGGCCATCATCCCTTGAAAGGGACCCTTGGGCTCTGAATTTGTGCACCTCTTACAAAGGAATGGCACTCCTGCTCCCTGCACTGGAGGTGTACCATCAATGAAAATGCAACAGCATTTCACCTCACGTCACATCATTTAGCGTGCCTTCACGAGCATTGCTAGTCCTGCTCCCTCCACTTGAGGCCTGCCAAGGAAAGGCACACCACTCCCGTACCTTTCCCTTGAGGCCTGCCTTCTTCGAAATAAACTTCAGTCCAGCTCCCTCAGCTCAAGGCATGACTTGCAAAGGAACGCAATTCAGGCTCTGTCCACTTAGAGGCGTGCCTGCGAAAGACAATTCAGTATGGATCCCTGCACTCGAGGCGTGCCATGCACAAGAATGGAACCTCATTGTGGTTAACTCCACTTTGGTGTGCTTTGGCAAGCAATGCTAGTCCTGTTCCCTCCACTTAAGGGCTGCCTTGGGGAAGGCACACCACTCCGGTACCTTTCACTTGAGGTCTGCCGTAGATGGAAAGGCTCAGTCTAGCGCCCTCTGCGCGAGGTGTGACTTGCAAAGGAACGCAATTCAGGCTCCTTTCACTGGAGGCGTATCTTGGAAAGGCATTCCACTCCAGCTCCCTCCACTTGAGGCATTGCTTGGGGAAGTAGGGAACACCCTGTCCCCTTTGGGGTGTCTTTGCAAGGCATGCTAGTGCAGCTCGCTCCACTTGAGGCCTGCCTTAGAAAAAAATGTCAGTGAAGCTCCTTCCGCTTCAGGCGTACAGTGGAAAGGAAGGCGATTTCTGCACTTTCCACCTAAGGCTTGCCATGCAAACAAACTCCAGTCCCATTCCCTCCACTCGAGGGGTGCGTTGGTGAAGATGGGAACACCATTCCAGTTCCCTCCACTCAAGGGGTGTATTTTGGAAATAGTACACACCACTTTGGCTCCCTCCCTTGAGGTCGAAGTGTCATGAAAGTGGTACTTGGACACCTACATGGCGGCGGTGTCTTGCGTACCACATACCACCCTGCCCTCTTTATTGTTTTACCGTAACTTGTGGTATGTGTGGTGTAGCTGAAATGTCTTCTGTAGGAATGACTTGGATACGATTGGTGTGTGAGTGAGGTATAGCAACATAGAACATGCATATGTCATTTCTGTGAATGCACTTTCCCAGAACTGCAGAAATGAGTAGCATGTTAGAGAGTGTTAGTTTAGTGTGGGTAAGGTTGCACATATGAGTGCTGTAAAAATCTTGCTATGGACATACTTGAAGTTGGTGTGAGTGACAGCGCCTGTAGGCCAGGTAGCCAAGGGAGCCAATGTGCACTTGCTATCAGTGTGCAGTTACGATTGTTGGCACATGCCATTTGATGCAGAGAGTTGATGTGCAATTGCTGGAAAATGATGTGAAAGATGTTGCCTGGAGACACAGTTGCATTGTGTGCACACGGTCACATGGGACAAGTGTGCAGATACGCTTGCTCTGGCGCAAGTGATTTGGTAGAGGTGTGACTGCTGATATGGATGCCGACTGACTGCAGACACAAAAGGTGTATGAATGGCCAGTGATACGGTGGGTGCCTTGCCGTGGCATCACTCCTCACAAGGACATTCCTCCTTGTGCTAAGCAGGGAGGCTTGTCCGTGTGGTAAATCCCACCTTGCTTGTCCGACTGCATTGTGACGTGAATGTATGAGAAGTGTGAGCAAAGGTGCATGTGAAGGGGCTTACTGACCGCACTTTCCTCTGTACTGGGAGCACTAAAGACCACTTGCTGTGCAAATGATGTACCCATTCTCACTCAGGTACGACACCCACGCATACTAGGTCTGCCTTTCATTGGGACACCTGTGGGAACGCGGGATGGTAGGCCATGTGGTGGTGGCGACGTGTTTCAGTGGGTGACCAAAGGGAAATGTCTGAAAATTGTGTTTTTTTTGCCAAATTTGGGACTTTGCCGGGGATTGTGGGTAATAGATTCTGGCCCGATTGGCGCAAGTCATACCTCTGTGGATCCCACGGATGTCTTCTTTTCAGAAATGCATGGGCGTCCCTGTTTTTCTTGGTGGCTGCAACACCCCAGGCCTAAATCTGTAGGTTGGCTCCCCAAACCCTTTGGGGGATAGCAGGGGTTTAGCCTTATTCCTTCGTGCCCAGGTAGGTGCACCCACACATGTGAGGTACCGTTTTCTTCGGGACACATGTGGGAATGCGGGACGGTAGGCCACGTGTTGTTGAGGGCGTGTTTCGATGGGTGAGCCGAGTGAAATGTGCGGAAAAAGTGTTTTTTCCCACATTTCGGACTTTTCGGGGGTGTCTGGGTAATAAATTCTGGGCCGATTTGCGCAAATCATACCTCTGCGTATTCCCACGGGTGTCCTCTTTTTGGAAATGTATGGGGTTCCCTGTTTTCCTTGGTGGCTTGGACACCTGAGGCCCATATCTGTATGGTGTGCCGGTCGGCAGAGAGTCTGAAATTCAGGTGTGGAAACAGACTTGGGGTTACTTGTGTTTTAGGCTTTCCCCCTGGCGCCCAGGTAGGGGCACCCACACATGTGAGGTACCGTTTTCATCTGGACATCTGTGGGAACGCAGGAAGGTGTAACATTTGTTGTGTTTGTGTGGTTTTCATAACATTTTGACCCATTTGCTGATGCTCATTGTCACACAACCCTTTAATTTCCCAAATGTGACCTACATTTAGTCGCTGCTTTAGGCACCATTCACTTTTGTAACCTGCACAAGTCACCTACCCTTGAAAAGGTCTGCCTATGCTCTTTCAAAAAATGGATGCTTGCCGTTCCTCACCACATTGGTTTTCCCGATTTACACATGCCAAGTGCGTCTGTTCAGACCGTGAGCGTAAAACTCCTGTGTACCATGGCTCAGTGTTTGGCTTGTGGTATTGCTTGTTTTGTAAAACACTACAAAAAATGTGTGCTCTTCTAACTGCAAAAGTCGGGGGAATGTAGCAGAGCATTGCTTTTCTCAAAATTCATGGAAGCCATTGCCGTACCAAGCCAACCATGTCTAACACATACCTTTTTTTCGGTAATTTTCCCGCTTTTCCCCCAATCCATGGCAGTTTCCCCTACATAGTTGTTGCCTGACCTATGCAAATCACCCCTTCCTAAACTTGGAATTTTGTCTACTTTTCAGAAATATATGCCTTTCTGTCCTACCATTCGGCTTTCCTACCCTTTTCTTCCATTCCGTCCATGCATGTACAATTGGCAAAAATGGCCAATATCGCCTACCTCTCGCAAAACGGTTGTTAACCACATCAAAATATTTTTTTTTCGTTTCCACTCAACCTGTTCTTGAAAGCCAGGAAATTGGGGAACTCAGCACAGCAAACTATTTGTTCCTAGCTCTTACAAGAATAAAACCACAGGCTTCTTTGTACATTATTTTATTGGCATTTTTTTAAAAACCCAACATTTTCGTCCTTTTTGCTTATTTTCTCTCACCCCCCCTACAGCAACCTAGGACTCCTCGGTGGCGTTACGACCGCCTACATGTGGGAAAAAAAGGAGCCAAATTTGGCTGAGATATCTCATGTAACAAAAAGGTTACAAGCCATTGAATGGCCACATACCGAAATCACCAAAAAATTCCCTGGCACTGAGGGGGAAATACCCATGGCACTTAAAGGGTTAAGAGGGCATCCGCCTGGAGAATTAATTATTTGGAAAAATCTGCAACTTTCAAAACAGGGCTCTGGCAAAGGGCTTGTTTCAACATCGTATAACAATCTCATCTTCCTCTTCCCATCTGATCGTTTGGGTCTCATTATTTTTCAATTTGTCTGTCAATCTGGATGTTTTGCTGGAGACTGTTTTAATAAACCTGCAGTAGTACTCGATTAGTTCCAAAAAGGCCCTTAGATCTGATGTGGTAGGATTGTTATGCTATTCTATTGTATGTTACATTAGGCTCGCTCATACATTTAGGCCTCAGATCCTCCATTTTGCCTTTCCCTCTGCACTCAGCTCTGCCGAAATGCCCAAACCCCTCCTGGTACGAATTGGACACAGACCCCGTAACAAGGCAGAAGGACACATCAGACCTTCTCTACAAGTATAGCATTAGCACCATATATGGTAGATAACAGAAGGGTTTCTGTGAATGCTGCTTATCTATAGTACACCACGTTGTACCGAACCAATGTCTCCGCAAGGCTTCATCACAAGTGAACAGCTATTGCCAAATGTCTGCAATTTCATGTCAAGTACCTCCCACCATTGTGCAAACACTATAATATATTAGTGATTGGATAGGCTATGCTATATAACCTGCGCTTTAAGGGCTGTCCCATGAGAGCTCTGAGTCCCGACTGCCAGCCACTTGTTCTGCTGTAGTTTCCTGCTTATCAGCTGATCACTTTGTATGCTCTGTATTTTCTATCTAATACAAGAAGTTTGCTTTACCCATCAGTCTCTGTTTAATCTCCTTATTTGCTGCAAGCCGAAGCAAAGACCAAAGTAACCCTTGGGGAGGGGCCACTTTAGCTGCCACAGATGGTGCTGTGACTTTGGCCTACCTGCGCAGGATTTCTCTGCAGGCTTCTCTTGAGAAGGGAGCAAGCCTCTCCCACCCCCCAGGCACTTTAAGGTTAGACGAGCCTGTTGGAAAGCACTATAATAGACCAGGGGGAATTGGGTGTCCTGAAAGCCCCCATAAAATCATAATATTGCATTGAGTTTTGACCTCTAGACAATAGTGCGCGAGTAAAAGAAAATTCCATTTTGTAGATATTAATAGACATAGCTAAAGCACAGAGCCTGAATGTCAGTATTTAAAAACAGACCGCAATCTCAAAGGGGAAATCTGGGTAGGCCCAAGCGCTGATGAGAAAGGGCCGCACAGCCAATTTCCACAGAAACCTTCTTTGTTTTAAAGTTGTTGCAAATGTATTTGTTTTGAAAAGAATGTGCCCTGCAAAGCCACGAGACAGAGCTAGGCTCTGTGGTGTACATGTTATCCTGAACTGGCCGAAGCAGACCCCTGACTCCCACCCAGCTAACAACGAGTGATAGCCCCTACAACTGCCCTAGTCCTAAGACTTCCGAATTCCAAGATAGCAGTTCACCCCAGACCACTAACCATAAACCAAAAAACCATAAAAGATCCAAGGGTATGGCATTCCACCTTTCAGTTTTACAACCAAAAGGTTTGTAGTGTGAGGTACAAGCGGGGATAAATTATAGCTCAAAAGGAAGGGTGGAAGCCTTGGGAGCCGATGACACGAGCGGGAATGAATGATGTGTGGGCCAGTTTAACCTCGAGACTCCCCCTGTGACAGTACCCGAGCTGGCCATGTGCACTGTATAATGATAGACTAGTATTGTTCGAAAATGTAGCTAATTGCTTCTTCGGCCTTTGAGAGGATGAGCCCAGCGGGACCCATGTGATGGAAGAACAGACTGGGCTGGGACAAATGACCTAGCATCCCCTATGGAGCAGGTCGACCATCTATAGGGACGCAACAACCAGCCACGTAGGTTTTCACTGTAAACAATGATGTCACAATACGCTGTGTCTCCTTTTAAGATTCTGCTTGTACCCATTTTGGCAGAACGTTCTGTAGCAGCAGACTTCTCTGTTGAAGAACCCATTTTGTGGAATAAATTCCTGTTATCCTTGCAAGAGGGACTTGGGCCTTTTTTCCATATTGGTTTGTATTCTTTCTGGAGTGAGCGCACAGGGACTTGACTTCACTTCCCTCGACCACGACTGCATGACCAATTAAATAACAAGTTCCTCACCATACCAGAGGTCGCTTTTATAAGCGTGCAACACCTATTGACTACGAAGTTGCCAAATCTGCGGTGGGGGTCGAGCGGTGGGCCACGGAGGATCTCCAGTGCAGCACACGGCTGTGAACTGGTTCGCCTCGGGCTGATCGGCAAATACAACCTTCCTGTCATTTATTTTCTGTCCCTGTTTATTTTGGCATTGTACTATATTTTGACTACATGTTGATTTGCAATGTCATGCATGCGCTGCCTCTCTATCGACACCCTCTAGTATATTTTGTATTTGTGTGTAACTGGGTTGATAGCTGCTCCAGTGTAGAGATATGCTGAAAATCTAGGGCCCATGATGAAATTAGTGCTGCAGGCTCTCCTGTGCGCAGGTATATTTATATGCCAGGGACCATTAGGGTTACAAGTCTGTGTACAGGGAAATTGGCAGGCAAGTTCAAGACAAACAGGTAGATTTCCCTACATTTTAGCAGGTCAGGTCACAGAAGTACCGACAGGGTGCCACAGTCCATGACTCCCCACTCTTCCCTGTATCAGAGCAGCTCCCTGCAGACATGGAAAAGCACTGGCAGGGTACCGGCCACAGCCCACATTAAAGCCATTGTTTTCGGCAAGTCATTGTTTTCGGCAAACATAAAACAAAGATAAAGACAAGCAATGAACTACAAAACACAGTCCTTCTGTAGTTATATTCGGGAGTTTTAATCTGGGTATCATAGTCCACTGATTCCCGCCCTTCCCTCAATGAAAATCTGCTCATTTTAGAGGACATGTCTTGCAAACAGCTTCTATGTGTTGTTGCTTTCCATTTGTCATGTTATGTTGAAAAGGCTTCTGCTGATGTTTATTTCTGTCTCTGAACTTTTGTCAGTGAGGTTTTGATTGCTATTTTTTGTTTGTCACGTTAGGTTTAACAATGTATGCTGCTGTTTGGTTTACAGTTCACATGGTCTAAAGATGATGGTTTGATCCTCATTGCATTTTCTTTTGATTCAGGTCTATGGCACCCATGTGATGTCTCAGTCTATTTCTGAATGGCAAACTATTGGGGCATGCTAGTGTCTCCAGATTGAGTGAGTTTCATAGTCACTGCACCCGTGGCTAATGTGTGCAACCACATGGCCACGATTTGTGACCTGGGTGCATGTACATATTGGGGGTCTAGGCATGTTGTCACATGGCCCCCAGGATTGGTTGCAGGTTCCGCACTGGTTGTCTATTAAGAGTTCTTTCTTAGCGTGCCGTCGCTGTAGGATTATTGTGCATTCCAGCTGATTGTGTTGGCTTGTGTGTGCCCCGCCACCGTGTTATTTTTGACTTTCTCTGCACCGTGGCTTGCCTTTGCCACCCAGAGGGTCGCCGTGGTATGCCGTTACCACACATATCCTTGACCTACACTACAGGTCTTTAAATTGCTGCCTGCAGGCCTGGCTTGTTTTGGTGATTTCCATATTCTCTTGGGGTTACTGGTCATTGTGACTTTGGTTGAATTGACTTTGTTTTTTATTTCATGATTTATTGTGGGCATTGTCAAGATTTGTTTTGCTACAATTCACCAGCACCCTGTCAATGCTACAGACAACATAGTGCACAGACATACATACCTACCTATCTACGTGTTTTGCGACCATGCAGGGGGTGGAGTGATATTGATTGGCAAGAACCAAAATATTAGATCATAACATTTTTGTGATTGGCTCCCCTTCTTTGCCCTATCTACTACAACACTCAGAGCCTTGTGGTCTATATCTGTGTTCTTGTTTTGACTAAAGAGGCAATACTGATGGAACTTGGCCATTCGGGAGTTAAGTACCGATTGTTTTTGCTGAGTACATCTTGTGTCTTACTTTATCTTTATATTCCGTAATCTCTATCAATCCTTGCTTGCTCCCGACTCCCCTTCTGTACCACCTCTCCGGTTTGTCTTTACGCTGTCACCACTAGTAATTACCAATTGCCGTGAGGTTGTTTGCATCAATCCTGTTGACTTGCACTGCCTGCAGGGCCAGCCCCTTTGTGTCTCCCCACCCTTTTCATTCCTAGACTTAGTGATGGGCTCTGGGCTAGAACACAACACTTACACCTGCAGTAGGGACCAATGCCTTCCTCATGTTTTCAACGTATGGCGTGTTCACCTGTAAATATTTAAAAGATTGGAATGTTTTGACTCAGGTTCAAGGGGAGTTTCAGTGGCCACTTGAGGGCTCAATTCATGCAGATCATCTTATTGTCGTGCACAGAACTTTGGAACAAAGAAAGTCGAAGGTGTCCGATGGTCATTGGACAGCCTATTTCGCCTGGTACCAGGAATTTGATCTGATTACGTGACAGGCAGACTAGATCCTTTAGGAACTCTTGGGCTAAGCTAGAGAAGGAATTAGAGCAATAAAAGCATCCCTCCAAGGCTGGCATGCCAAACAGTAAACACACTCACAAAACAGGCCTCTACCCAAGGGTTTCAAGCAGAGACTATGAAAGACTCCCTTTCAGAAACACCTATTGCGCCAACTGTTTACCTGTTAGAAGAACTATCACCATTCCGGCCTCTCCTGAGTGGCGGCACACCACCTACAATGCACAGAGGGATCCACCACCCACCACGCCACAGCAAGCTGCCATGTCAACGCAGGCACTTGCACCCATCCCCAGAGCCCTTCTCTGGCTCCCACACCGGCGCCCAAACCGCCACTGCACTTTTTATGTTCTAGTACCAGAGCCAAACGTCTAGCTTCCTCAAGCCCCATTGCTCCCACCAAACATAACCGCCGCAACAGACTGGCACACAGGTGGACCACTGACTATTTACAAAAATCCCTCACGGCAGCAGAGCCAGGCTCGCCACTCTATAATGCATTGCAAGAACTAACTAGACAAGAACTCCAAGTGCCACATGCCTCCATGTCTACACCCCCCAGCAAAGCACACCAAGGATGACTCATCCACCACTGCTTCTACAGTGATTATGCCGATGCGCACTTACCCTCAGACCAATACCGAGGCTGAACCTATGAGAATTCACTCTCCCTGGATCTCCACTGACATATATCATATGGCACAACGTTCCCCACGTTGCCTAACAACTCCACTGCTTTTATGTGGGGACCTTAAAACAACTCCTACATGCTGTTCTCTAAAATACTCTATACAAACAAATTATGGACAAACTGCTATGGCCCGACACACTGGCGGCAGGGGAGGCTATTACTAATATGACTGCACTTCCGCCATCAAAGAAAAATATCAGGTAAAATTGGAGAACTAGTCTGAATCTCCCTCTGACTGTCGAGATTGACTGACTGTTCACTAAATACTCTGGTATTGCAAACGCTGAGGAACAAGAAAAACCTGCATTAGTTTCTCATTTTCTGAATAGTCTCCATCCTGAAATTTCAAACAATATTCAAAGTGTCCAGATTGGGTGGCAAGCTAAATCTATTGAAAATGCACTGCAAGCAGCTCAAATGCCAGGAGCAGGATGGTGCTACCCGTCCCCACAGCTTTGCAGATACAGCATGCTCAACAAAAGACTGCCCTTGGGGGCCGCCCAGGTACCCCATACCAAGCATAAACCCAACAAGCCCCTGCCACCTTTTACCAGGGCCACCAGCCACAGCAGACTTTTGCACACCCATTTTTTTTTTTTAAATTTGTTTTTTATTGACAACGTACATGACTGGGTGGGCCAACTGGCCTATCCCCCCAACAATAAATGCAAAAGAAAATCACATTGTCTGGATCATTTTTTGGTTAACTCCCAGCCCATATTACCCCCCTCCCGTTCCCACCCCCCAAACAATTAACACGCCATGTTTAGAGAAGATGCTTATACGATAAGCCTAGTGGAGAACACTTGCATAGAACTCGTCAAAGAACAATAATCCTTAAGACAGCGGGGTAAGGCCATGGTGGGGTTAAGTCAGGGCTAGCCCCGATCTCTGAGAAGTACGGGGGCCCATGTATTGCAAACATTAGCCTAAACATCTACAGACGCATAGTAATACAGTCATCATGCAACAGCACTGCTGTCCATTCTTGGACAAAATCAGTCATGGAATCGTTTGCTATTGCCGAGAGTTTCTCATAACTAAAAATCGCCCTAAGTTTGCAGAGCCATTCCTCTTTGGAGGGGGTCAGGGAACTCTTCCATTTTTGCGCAAGCGCCAATCTCCCTGCTCGCAACATGGCACAGATGATCCTGGGGAAGGTATTCACCTCCGACTCAGGCATGGGGGAGCCCAGTAGGATTTCCAGCGGGTGCAAAGATGGACCATAGCCCTCAATGTCTCTGATCCAGCTAAGCAATTCCGTCCAGTAAATCTGTATGGACGGGCAGTTCCACCACATGTGAAACCAGGTTCCCCGTTGGTGGCATCCTCTGGGGCAGAGGGGGGAGACATCCCGGTACATTCTAGACATTAGAGCCGGGGGGCGGTGCCATGAATGAAGGATTTTAAAGTTATGTTCCATAGCTGCTGTGTATAAGGAGCCCGTGAAAATGCCCTTGAAAACCGCACTCCAGGTGGGATCATCTATGGACCCTCCCATCCTCTCTTCCCATATGCGCTTGAAGGGTTGTCTGCCCTCCAGGTCTGCTGTAATCAGTACACTATAGAATTTAGACAGCGCACCCTTACGCGAACTGCTTTTGGCCAGAATGAGTTCGAATGGGGTTAGGGGGCGGCTAAGCTGCTCAGACCATCTAGGTTGGGTAAGTATCCCTTTCAGCCGCAGGAATTCAAAGACAGTGGGGGGCCTATCCACCAGGGCCTCTGTTAAGCTGTCGTATTCAATGAAGCCCTCTTCTCGTGTAAGCTGGGAGACTCTTTCCAGGCCCATGTCCGACCAGGCCTGGGTGTCCCGGAAGCCCCTCGTGCCCAGATCGATGGGCGGGCCCCAGAGTGATGACATCGGAGAAGGCCATGTAGATATCAGTTTATTAGCTTTGCTGGGTTTCCAGAGCGTCCATAGGACTGCTAAGGTAGGATGTGCCTTGAGGTGTGGGGGAAGTGACCTGGGCGGAGCCCAGAGGTAGTCTCTGACCTTTCTTGGGTGAGCGTGGGTGTCTTCGACATACGTCCAGTATGTACGCATATCCTCCCGTATATGCTCCAACATCACCCTAAGCTGAGCTGCTTTATAGTAGAGTCTAAAGTCGGGGAGTCCGAAGCCACCGTGGGATTTTGGGAGGGTCAGAGTGGAAGTTTTAATCCTGGGCCTTTTGCCATTCCAAATGAAGTGCAGGACACGGGACTGGAGTACCTCGAAAAAGGCCTCGGGTATCACGACAGGGAGTGCTGAGAAGAGATAGAGGAGGCGCGGTAGGACGTTCATCTTAACCGTAACCATCCGTCCGAGCCAAGAGAGCGTAAGGGGAGCCCATCTTTTGAGATCGTTACTGACCCGGGCGAGAATTCCGGGGAAGTTACGTTGGTATAGTTGTGACAGGTCCCTGGGGATGACGGTGCCCAGGTATCCTGTAGATTCCCGCTCAATTCTTACTCCTTGGATGTCGGTTCTGTTCCCAATATCCTGTTCTCCCGGGCCTATGGGCATAATGCTTGATTTGGACGTGTTTATTCTCAGCCCCGAGAAGGAGCCAAAGAAGTGTATGAGCTCAAACAGCCTCGGTAGGGATTCTTGAATGCTGGTCAAATAGCCAAGTATGTCGTCTGCGAATAGGGAGAGCTTAAACTCGCACTCACCACATCGTATTCCCGTGATTCCCGGGTCATTTCTTACCGCTATGGCCAGGGGTTCCATGGCCAGGGCATAAATGAGAGGTGACAGGGGACAGCCTTGCCGGGTGCCTCTGGAGAGGGAGAAGGGCTCAGATGTACCCCCGTTAACCAATACTCTCGCCGTGGGCGAGTTGTATAGTGCTGCGACCCACCGACAAAAATTATCTCCCATTCCCATTTTCCGAAGGACCTTGATCATATACGGCCACTCGACCCGGTCGAAGGCCTTTTCTGAGTCGAGTGAGAGGAGATACCCCTCCACTCCCTGCTCGGTTGCTTCATGCATAAGGTCCAGGGTTTTTCTAATGTTGTCTAAACCCTGGCGCCCCGGGATAAAGCCCACTTGGTCTCCATGTACCAGGGTAGGGAGGAGTTTTGCCAATCTATTCGCTAGGAGTTTAGCCAGTATTTTAACGTCCGTATTTAGGAGTGATATGGGGCGATATGATTGGCATAAGGTTGGGTCTTTGCCCTCTTTAGGTAAGACCACTATTAAGGTTGACATCATTGTGGGCGGGAGGGATCCTTGGCTAAGTGCAAAGTTAAACAGCTTAGCCAGGAAGGGGGCGAGTGTGGATCTATAAGTCTTGTAAAATTTAACTGAGAAGCCGTCATCTCCCGGGGCCGTGCCACTTTTTAAGGAGGAGATAGTGTCGATTACTTCTTCCGGGGAAATGGGGATTTCCAGGGTGTCAACTTTGTCTGGTAGTAGGCCCGGGACTGGGATCGAATCCAGAAATCTATCAACGTCTATCCCATCCCCTTTGTACTCTGAGCAGTATAACTTTTCATAATATAGCCTGAATTGTTCCGCTATTTTGGAGTCCCTTGCAGTCGAGTTACCGTCCGCAGAGCGGATTGAATTCACTCTCCTGCTGTTCCTAAGTTCGCGGAGTCTCCAGGCCAGTATCTTGTCGGCCTTTTCCCCCTTCTCCATGTATCTTTGTTTAAGAAAAGAGAGTTTCCTTTCCGTTTGTCCTACTTGGAGGTCAGCCAACCTGGCACGCAGCTTCTGCAATTCCTCCCACTGCCCAGGAAACATCTGTGTTTTCAGTTTACCACCCGGTTGTATGGCCTTTATTTTAGTTTTCAGGTCTTTCTCTTCCCGGACCCTCTCCCTTTTTTTCCCTGCGCCAATGCCAATCAGGGTACCTCTGATAGTTGCCTTGAATGCCTCCCATACTCCCATAGTGCCTACCTCCCCGTTGTCGTTGAGGGAGAAGTAATCATTTATGGCTGTCAGAAGGGTTTGGCGCGTCTCCCTGTCATGTAGTAGGAGGTCGTTACAGCTCCATCGGGAGCCGGCTGCGGGAGCAGGGGGGAGGCCGATCCTAATCTTGACCATGTCATGGTCTGTCCAGGGGACGGTTTCCACTCCCGTGCTTGTGACCTCTCCCTGCCTTGATGAATCAACCAGTATGTAGTCTATGCGCGAGAAGGCGTCATGAGACTTAGAGTAAAACGTGTAGTCGGGGTTCAGACCTTTCTTGGGTAAGCTCGTGTCACACAATCCCAATTCCGCATTCACTTCCTGGAAGGTTGAGGCCAATTTTTTGTGGAGACGGGCATTGGGACAGGGTTTCGCTGATTTCCTATCCCTCTCAGGACATAGCACCATATTAAAGTCTCCTCCCACCAAAAGAGTACCCTCTGCGAATGCCATTATTATCCCCTTCATGTTTTCCCAGAAGACGTCCTGCGACTCATTTGGGGCATATATACAGACCAAGGTGAACAACCGTCCCCGCACCTCCCCCTTTACCATAAGATACCGACCTTCAGGGTCAGACTGTGACACTATGAAGCCAAAGTGAGCCCCGGGGGACACCAGCAGCGCTACTCCCCTCTTCTAAGACTGGGTGGAGGCAGAGAACACCTGCTCTATATTTTTAGCTTTGAGTTTGGGCTCCTTCCCCTGAACCCAGTGAGTCTCTTGCACAAAGAGGAATTGTAGCTTCATCCTCGTGAATTCCCGCACAAGCAATGACCTCTTGGTGGGTGAGTTGAGCCCCCGGACGTTTAGAGACCCCACTGACAAGGATTGGAGTGAGTCATCCATTTGGACGCGTTTTGAAGCTCGTAACTCCAATATCAATGACGCAAGTGGCACTACCCCCTGAGTGCTTTGATACCTCGTAGAGGGTTAATAACAGCCCCCGAGATGTGAGCGAATCCCCAAACTTTGGCGTTTTATAACAAATCCCCCAACAACCCAACATCCCCTCTTCTCTCCCCCCACCCCCCTCCCCCCAGATCGCCTGGTTGTGTTGAGGCATCGTCCCAAAGTCACACAACCGGCCAGCCATGTCTTCCCCCTCCGGGCTTATAACCTCTTCATAAACAACCATCCGAGCCCCCCCCCCCTTCCTCGGGATTAATGCAAAAAACATGTGATATAGCAACATCCCCCCTCTGCTGCGACTAGAAGATGAGTTTTTAGTCGGCCTCTAGTAGACTGTTTCAGTCATTCTGAGGATTTGGCGACGCCAGGGCTACTCTCCTGAATTTTCTTTGGCCTCGTACCCTGCGCCTCTCTTTAGGAACATTATTCTTTTTTGGGCCCATCGGGGTGCGCTCCCGTTCACGGTCTCTCGGCTCCAGGCCCGAGCTATCTATGAGTTCGCTCGTCACTCTTTGAATGTCATCTTCGGTGGTCAGGGCATATTTATATCCCTCGAACTCAAAAGAAAGTGAAAAAGGATACCCCCATCTGTATCGGACTCCCTTGGCTTGAAGCATCTTCGTCAGGGGCGAACAAAGGCGGCGTCTCGCCAACGTGAAGGCCGACAAGTCCTGATACACAGATATCTGGGCTCCCTCCCACTCCACCGGGCCCTTCTTGCGAGCTAGTTCGAGAATCCTGCTTTTCTCAGCAAAGTAGTGGAAGCGAGCCAGGACGGATCTAGGGCCTCTGGAGGCAGCCCCAGCTCTGTGGGCCCTATCAATAGTGGGTTCGCTGGTATTCGCTCCATCAAAAAGCACTCTCACCACCGCATTGACAGCCTTGACAATGTCTGCCTGAGTTTCACCATCTTGTTCAGGGAAGCCTAGGAAACGTAGGTTGCAGCGCCTTTCCCTATTTTCCAAGTCATCCATTTTCAATGAGCATTTCTCCTCTCTTCTCTCGAGCTCTGACAGGCGCATATCAAATTGTGTCTCGGAAATGTCGCTCGAGGCTGTGGTATTCTCCAGTGCCTGCACCCTGTCTTCTATATTGTCCACCTTTTTGTCTAGAGTGTCCAGTCTAAGGGTGATGTCTGCGCGGAATCCTCTAATTTCGTCCAGTAGGGCCGCCATACCCCTGGTGACCGAATTTGCGTCTGTCACTTCTTGTTGCGTTTGGGTAGCCATTTCAGGGGCTGTGGGGGGCTCGGGGGACGGACGCCGAAACCTCTGTAGCGTTTCCCTCCAGTTCATAGGCCCTTCCTGGGCACTCTTGTTCCCCGGTGGCTGCCACCAGGTGGACGTGGCTAACGGTGTTTGTTTGTCTCCTTTGAGTCCTGGGGGGAGCGGGGGCCTCTGGTAGCTCTGCGGCCGCGGGTGGGGTCACGGTTGTGGGGGGGGGGGGGATGGTATCCCAGGCAGTTCCCTCGTCGTGGGCTTCCCTTTCTCGGGGTGTCCCCGTTCACTTCCCCGTAGCTGGAGGCTGCAACCTGTTGTGTTTTGACTGGGCAAGGAAGGGGTGAGGAGGGGGGTCTTCTGCACCTCTGCCTGACCCTGAGCGGTGTTTGCGGGGGGCGATTGCCCTTGGTGGGGCCCGGCGCACCTCTCAGGCTCAGGGTGCTTCAAGTGCTTCTTTTTTTTTTTTTTTTTTTTTTCGGGCTCCTGGCTCCTGGCTCCTCTCCTCCCAACCTCTTGGGGGTTTTATGGCCCCCGACGGGTGCCCCGCCCCGGGTTGGGTCTCCTTACCTCGGGGGGCCGCTCCTGCGCCACTCGGCCCGGGGTGGTGTCCTGCGTATTCGCCCGCGCGGGCTCACCAGGCTGTGGGGCGTTGCTCCGTTGCAGCCTCTCCGCTGGGAGGGATCCTTATCTCCTGCTACTGACTCCTCTTCTTGGGCCGTTCCGTCGTCCCGGGCCGCGGATTGGTGGAGGCGGAGGCCCCCGGCCTCGGCCGCCTGGGCCTTAGCGCGTCTTCTCCGAGCCCGGGCTCACCAAGGATTTCCCCGGAGCCGCAGGGCCGCAGGGGGGAGGGGCCTCACGCCCTCGAATTTCGGAGGCTCGGGGCTCTGGCTCCGACGCGCCGCCGAGGCTCAAGTTTGGGCTGGGGGTGCTCGGCGCCTTCGTACGGGGGGGGGGGGTGTCGGCGTCTCGCTCCGGGGGTGTCGGGGGGGGCTCAGGTCCCTCGATTAACGCCCTGTTGGGGAGACGAGCGGAGATGGATCAGCACATCTCAGCGCCCCCTGGTGGATCTCCGCACACCCATTTTTGCCTGCCCAGCAACCCCTGCCGCAGCAACCTTTCTGCAGCTATAGTAGGCAGACAGGCCATATCATCCAGCAATGTCCTACCAAACCTGCCAGACCACATCAAAATGGTCCCACTACTCCTCGCAATACAAATGTCTACCTTCCACCCCCGCCTTCTCCTAACGGAGGCTACCAGCATATGCATATCTCCTATGGTCCACAATGACATTGCCAGAGAGACCCTGCCATGCTGTCATCTGCTTTGCTCCCACTGGACCGGTCTGGTCCCTATCTCAAATGTGACATCCAAGGAAAAAGGGTGAATTCTTTAATTGACACAGATGCCAGCCGCTCCACACTGCGAGCTGTTGATGTTTCAAAGGAAATTGCCAATGCTGTTGAGATATCTGGCACCACTATTACACAACCGTTTCAATTGAATTGTCCATTTCTTTTGGTCACATCATTGAACATCATGCCTTTCTGTTGAGCGCTTGCTCACCTGCAAATCTGTTGGATATTGATCTGCTATGCAAAATACATTGTACCATTTATTGAACTCCTGATGGTATTTATCTAGAGGTTTCACAATCTAGGCAAGCTGAAAGTTTGCTCCTCCTCCAACTTCAAAAAGGGTTTGAAAAACCACTATCTAATCCTAAATCTATAGATGGGAGCAAGCTACGACCATCAAATAATAATAATGCAGTCCTACTGTTGTCTCGTCAAAATAAAAGGGTCTATACTAAAAGAAACTATCGCCAATCCTACCTTGAAATACTAATAGTGTGGGGTAGTGTTTATGAAAAAGCAAGAAGAGTTCACAACAAATGATAGGTCAGGATGTTCAGGCCATTGGCCTCCCTTCCCCACCTTTTCAGCACGGGACAAGGCGGTACACTCGAGCTCAGCACAGTCTCTGGCTTCTCTAGCATGAAGATACATTTCAATCATTAGCATCAGGGCCTTCTGTGCCCAAGTCTCTTTGCCTTTCAAATCATCTTCTTTGAGAGGGAGAGGGCCTGATGCGACAAACAATACATTCCTTTCCTTTTAGGATTTCACAAGTATTCAATTTCCCAGGCGATTCACTATTCACCTCGGATCCCCCTCAGCTACGCTCAGATTCTCTTAACACAATGTTCAATTAGTCTACCTCTGCCAGGCTCAGACCAATTTCAATGTAACTTTCAAACTCAAACTTGCTTTAACCAAAAGCTCTCAGCTGATCTCCCTCTGCTGGGAACGGACCAACTTCATCTACTTTGTCATCAACTTTCTTTACCCTATTAACATCGAAGACCTTCGATTGTGCACAGGATTTGGCTTGACCCGTTGCAGGACCACTTCGATTCACAAATCTTTGGCACTCTTTCACCACCTTTCAGTTGGATACCTTACAGAGACTTTCAAATAAGCATGCATGCTGTTCCGAACACACGTATCTTGGCTTCAAAGTTCAATCATTCATAGGTTGTTAAATTTTACTCCCGTTGATTATCACATACGCTTCATACACTGTTCGCTTCAGCGTTCACTATATAATGTTGGCTCTTTGAACCTTGGCTTCAACACAGAATAGTCTGGTATCAGTCTCACCAACTGACCAGCTGTGCAGACTTCACTTGCGCTGCTTTCTTGTAGGAGCAAAGGACAATACCAATGTGCAGCCAGGGATTCTCCCTGCCTTCAATATCGATGCCGGAGAGACCTGGATGCCTCCGACATACAATGCAGGATTCTGCATCCTTGTTTCCTGGTTTTAGGTTTGAAATTCTTGAAGGTTCATGAAAGTAACGGCTCGCTGAAAAGGTCAAGGGCATTTCCCTCCTTGCAATCCCCTTCCGTTTTGCCATTTTTCACCTTGTATTAAACTGCCATCATGGAACTGCTGCTTACTCGTGTGCTTTGCCTCGCTCAGAGAGTGCTCTCATGCTCCGCCTTTTATCCATGTGGGGAAGTGTAATGGAAGTCAGCTGTGAGAAATGGTCAGACCATTTTATTGGGACATGTCAGGTAAACGGCTCGGGTGTTAGTCTGTTTTATCTCATAGTGGGCTGTCTGTGAGAAAGTGTTTGTGTTGGGAAACGGGGGCAGGGGGATGTTGAGTTCCTAAATAACCTACTTGGTAGGATGGGATAAAGGTGTTACAGGAAAGGGGATATCACGTCTCGCCATCCGGTGGCCCACTACCACCCCCCGAAGACCCCTCACCCAGGTGATCCTCCTGCACTTGTCAACCCCCAGAAACTGGATCCAAAAGCGATGGCCGTGTCCTGGCCACCTGGATGACAGAACCCTGGTGACTAGTGGTCAGAACATCTTCAGGTTGCTCACAACTGCCACTTGAAATAGGGACATCTCTAATTAAGGAGGGCACCTCCAATGAACAGGAAATGGTAGATGTATTAAGACAAATGTCTAACTCCGAATTGTCTGAATCTTTGATCCTGGACCATAGAGTCGGACGATCTAGGTCTCTAAAACAACCTCCTTTCTGTGAAAATCCCTCTGCCTATCCCCATGTCACCTGTGTACCTGGGCATCTTTGATTGATGCCATGCCCCAATCCTGCTCCCCTGTGGTCTACGCCCTCTCTCGGAGACGACGAAATGGGGGGGGGGGGAGGGGTTGATGTGGCAGGATTATTATGCTATGCTATGCTACATTATGCTAGGGTATGTTACATTAGGCTCTCTCATACATTTAGGACTCAGATCCTCCATTTAACTTTCCCTCTGCATTCAGCTCCGTTGACGTGCCCAAACCCCTCCTGGTGCGGATTGGACCAAGACCCTGTAACAAGGCAGAAGGATTCATCAGACCTACTCTTACACTTGCTCTCTACAAGTATAACATTCACACCATATATGGTAGATAACAGTAGGGTTTCTGCGAATGCCACTTATCCATAGTACAACACGATGTACCAGCAAAACTTTGTCACAAGGTCCCCAGTCAGATGTTGACAACGGTTCATAGTGATAATACCAAATAAACAAATCTCGAAAACAAAAATCTCGAAAACAAAAGGCCAAAGAAAAAATATCGAATTTTTTTTAATGACTTTTTTTTTTCAAAATGGGGGGGTTCCCCCCCAACCCCCCTTTTTTTCTATTTTTTTATTTTAACCCTTTTTATTACTTACCTGACCCCAAAAACACATATAAATAAATAAATAAATAAATAAATAAATAATTCGATATTTTTTTTTTTCGAGATTTTGTTGAGATTTTTGTCATTCGGTATTATGTTTTCGGCCTTTTGACTGACCACCGTTGACAACTATAGCCAAATGTCTAATTTCTTAACAAGTACCCACCACCATTTTTCAAATGCTATAATATATTAGTGATTGCACAGGATATGCTATATAACCTGCACTCTAAGGGCTGTCCCTTGAGAGCTCGGAGTGCCGACTGCACGCCCTTGTCCTGCTACATTTTCCTGCTTATCAGCTGATTTTCCAGCTAATACAAGAAGTTTGGTTTACCCATCAGTCTGTGTCTAAGCTCTTTATTTGCTGTAAACCAAAGCTGATACTAAAGTGACCCTTGGGGAGGGGTTGCTTTAGCTACCATGGATCTTTCTTAGTTTTGAGAGTGGGGTATCAGGGACAGCTCTCACCTTCTCTTGATGTGGTTGGACTGTACCATTACCCACAAAAAACCCAAAATACTTTAACGCAGATTGAGCCAGCTTGCATTTTATGGGATTATCAGTACGCCCTGCTTCTTAACACTCAAGATTGTGTAAAGGTGGTACAAATTATCTCCCCATGTTCTGCTACGTAATCTTTCACAATGCCATCTATATAGGCTCTGCAAACTTTCGAGTATGGTTGCAAGATTTTGTCCACAAGTCTCTGGGATGTTGCACAAACACCATGCTGCCCAAAAGGCAGTTTTCTCTTCATCAGGCACGTGCAAAGGAACGTGCCAATACCCTTTCGTTATATCCATCGTCGAAAGGTAGACCGCGTCACCCAGCCAGTCCATCAGATCGCCAATAGAGGGCATTGGGTAAGCGTCAAAGGCAGAGATGCCGTTCACTTTTCTAAAGTCTATACTGAAATTACAACCAACCCGCAAAGGGACCAAAGAGGGGGCTAATTACGGTACCGCAATTTGCAGTGCCGTAATTAGCGCCTTCCCCATTCCCATTATGCCCTATGGGGCAAAAATGGGGAAGGGCAATGGGGGGGAAGGGGGAATTACCGCCCCACCAACCTTGGAATGGGGCGGTAATTCCCCTTTCCACCAAGGCGGTGCCGGTATTTTACCGGCATGGACCAAGGTGCTAGCACCCTGATCCACCGCCATCCGTGTAATGAGGCCCTATGTCTCAAGAGGGCTGAGGGTGACTAAAGGACCTCAGTGAGCACACAAAGGAAGAACACTTACAAATTACTCCAGACAGGTGTTATATTAAAAATCGACACATTTATTACAAGGCTTTTGTAAGATAGACCATATCAAAGAATCACAGTAATACTAAAGTAAACCAATACAGCACAACCAACACAACATATATACAAGACCACAGGGGTCTAAGTGATTATAAGCACGAAATATGTAGACCACCTAGATGGGGATGAAAACAGGCAGTGCAGGTAATCTTTAGACCCAGTTCAACATCAAGAATACACCTAACAGGCAGTCCAAGCCCTATGAAGAGAGGAGCCTTATGCTCAATAGTACATGCACGCGCTTGTGCCAATGGACAAAATAGGGTCTCTTCAAGGGTCTCTAGCAGCTCAGGAAGGTGGATGAGGAACAAGTTCCCACTATTCAAGCAGGACCTCTACTTGAGGGCAGAGGCAGTTTGAGAGCGTGGGATGGAGTCGCTATTTCACAATAGCTGTGGAAAGGAAAGGGGCCCTGAAGGGCCACTTTGTGCATAGAAATTGGCTCCTGTGCTAGGGGCCACTGGTTGGGGTAAGGACTACTCACCGGTCCCCGACGCAGGCAGACCCAAACTTCGCCAGTACAGTCAATTCGCTGGCAGGTTTGAATGCGACAATCAGGACGTCTCAACACTGTGTAGACTCTTGATACAGCGAGGATTCCCAAACGGGACAGTGGCGATTTCTCCGGGAGGAGGAATCAGCCCAATTCCACTGCAGCAGGCTTCAGGGGCAAGGGGGTCACAAATGCAGCGAACTTGCACAGGTCGTTGCCACAGCAGGGCAACACAGTAACCGCGTTTACTCCGGTCCGGGCGCACTCGTCTCACTTCAGACCTGGGAATGCCAAGTGTACGAAATTCGGTGTGAGGGTGCCGTGGAAACAGAGCAAGCAGTATACCAAGTTTCGAGGGACACTTCTGAAGAGGCTTACTTGTAGGGTTTGTTGAAGATGCCGAGAATAGTTGATCCCACTATTCCAATGGGTCGAAGCGTCTTCGCAGACCTTCTAGGACAATCAAATGCAGAGGGGTCCCACGGGACGAAAGCAGACTCAGGGGGCCAAACCTTCCAGCGGGTCACCAGCGGTTCCTCGTCTCGGTTTCTTGTTGCAGGATACTTGGCTCCTTATCCTTTGTTCGTGTGAACTCAGGAGATCGACATGGTAGTGGTGTTATCAGCCTCCTCTTATCCAAAGTTCCCTTCGCGCCAAAACGGAGAGGACCCAATGGGAGATCTGCTCACAAACACCCACTCCATACGCGGACCAATCCTGGACCACGGTGGTCCCAGGCATTCAGGACACTCCAGACTCTCTGGCACCGGGGATGTGTATTGGGAACAGACATCCCAGCCCACATCCTGGAGGCACACACACCAGGTATGCAGAAGCCCGCAAAAGCATTGGGTTTCGCGGGAAAGTGCATGACCAAATAAGGACTGTCCTGGGTCGGCTCGACCTGGCAAAGGTGAAGGGGCAAGATGGCCAAAGGACAGGACAAAGAACCTAGTGGCATGGCCATTTTGGAGCCAGGCCACCTAATAGTGCCAAGTGCGGTAAGCGTGTTTTACATGGCAAGAAAGGGTTAAAAATATATGAAAACTATAGCTGCCACCAGTCCTGCCTATGACACATCTGCACCGTTCATAAAAAGTCCAGCGAGAGTTTCTAGGGCCTTTGGAATGACTAGAGACCCAAGGGTGCTGTAAAGTAAGTTACCTTGCACTCTTGTCACATGTTGCACAAAAGCTGCAACATGAGGAAAGAACTAAGGGAAACAAAGTCTCCCAGTACTGACTGTCTTAAGGGCATGTCAGTGTCCCCATAAAAAGTGAGCGAAAGCACAGAGGAGTGCAGCAGAGGGCTGTGCTTCTCTGACAAAGTCTAGATCAGGTGTAAAACAGCAGCAACAAGTTTGGGGGTTGACACATGGAGGGAAAATTACATACAATTATGAAATCTTTCCTAACCAGGCCTGAGGGGTTTTCCGGGCTGTGAACAAATCCCATGGTATCATTTGATTACCAGTTCTTACCATCCTGTTCAACTAACTTTCGGAGTATGGTTTTGAGGGTTTATTAAATCTTTCCACAAGGCAATCAGTCTGAGGATGATACACAGATGTTCTTAGTGTGGTGATATACAGCAATTGTTCCCCCCCCCATAAGATTGCTCATGAAAGTAGAGCCCAGAATGTATTTATTCCCAGTTTGGAAGTTTCCAGGGATCCTACAATGTCTATACCAATCCAGGAAAATAGGACCTCAATTATGGGCAACTGATTCTAGGGAGCTGATGGTGGTATGCGAGTGCTGGTTTTCTGGCAGATCTTGCAAGCCTGAATGAAGTTTTTAATGTCGGTGTGGATCCCAGGCCAGTAAAACTTGTTTGTGATACAGGTCTGAGTTTTGGACTGTCCCAGATACCCCCAACCCCCGTCAGATGTGAACGGCTATCTTGAGCCCACCTGCTTGTGACTTTTAGCGACCACCAAATGTGTTTTTACCAGGCCCCTGTAGTGGTGTCACCTATATAAAGAAATCCATGTTTCATAAAGAAAAACAGTCCCTTTTTCTCACAACCACCTGGCTCCGCTAGTATTGCAAAAATGCTTCCGCTGACAAGGGGTCGTTTCTTTGGGCAAAAGCTAAGCCTGGAAGTGTCTCGGGCTCTTCCTCTTTAGCTTTTCTGGGTTCAGGGTTGGGAGGGCCATGGGGTGGTTCATCAGCCTCTCCAAAGCCTTGAGTTCCTCCATCTGTTCATTCTTTGCCAGATCCTTCCTTAAGCATAGGTAACACCTCTCAAGCATCCCTTGAGCAATGTTATCCCAGCGGATGAATTTGGAATGGGTCATTTCTGTGATTTTGTAACACTACCTTAACATCACCTCTAAAGTCTGGGTCTTACTCCCGCTAATACATAAATTCCAAACCGCCATGCCAGCCCTGATTTGGATGCTAGTCTGATGTATGCATTAGGGGGTGGAATTAATATAAAATCAGTGGGTATCAGTCTTCTTTTGCCAGAGGAATAGTCTCATCCGTACTACTACAGATATAAAACCCAATAGAGCCCTTGGTAGCTATTAAGCGGTCTGATGCTCTGGCACTTATCTTTTCAAATCTTAAGGTCCTCAAACTTGTATCGGTTGAGCCACATCCCACTCTGACACCATTTGTGAAGGCATTGTGAAGCAAGACAGACAACAGATTGAAAGTTCTAAATTAAATGATTTATTAACTCAAATGTCAGGATGGTTGAAAGCCTAAGTTAATCTATGCTAAGGTGGGATCGCCCAACCTGAACAAAATTAAGGAAAGTCTGAGTCAGAAAGTTCCTGGTGTAGGTGCAGTTGTCAGACCACATGGTCCACCCATCACAGGTTGCACAACCAGGAACTCTATGCTCCTCAGACCACACAGGTTCTTCTCCATTTGCCCCGTGTCAGATTCCCATTCACTTAGCTTCTCCTGGTTGGCCTCTTGTGGTTTATGTGCAGCGTCACATTCTCCTGCCCCCTTCTGGTTAGCCTTTTGGCTTTGCCACAATGTGTCACACATCCCATGCAAGCCATTGGCCTTGCCCCACTGTATTTATTCACAAAGTTCACTTTGTGTTGGTCTTATGCATTCCCCAACCTTGCTGTCCTGCTATTTCACAGTTGTGCTCTTATTTCGTATATAGCTTTCAAAAGTGCAGTTTCACTTTTAACTTTCATCAGCTTGCAACTTTGACCATAACGTTCTCATTCAGTTCTGTATTCAATATATGCGATTTGACGTTACTATTTAATTCTGAGTCAGCCTGTGTCTTTGGGTTTATTTCAATCTGCATGTGTCACTTATTTCTGCATTCTATTTGATTTATACTGCATTTCACACTTGCGCATAGCCTGTAGGAGCGCCCCGGCCTCGAGTGGCTTTTCCCTGCACTCAACGGTCCTCGGCGTTCCTCTCTGGCAGCAATCTCTCTCTGCTTCGCCAGCTGGCGTGCCGGTAATTGCGAGCCCCGCTCACACTTCAGGTGCTTCTCAGTGCACTTGTGACAGCTCTGCTTTGCTTCCGTGGACGCTGGCAGGCAATTTTCTTCGGTTAGCTGCTCTTCCCCGACCACGGAGGGTCCCACACCTGTGTATTTCCAAAGGCCCAACTCGTCCTGGTCTCCACAGGTCATCTGCCGGCATCCTGGCTTCCTTCTAGGACCCACCCCGGCTGCCTCCTCACAGAAAGGACTCCCTGCTGGCCTCTCCCACACAGGCCTCCCTCTGTTGGTCCTCCTGTTTCTCTTTACTTCCTCTTTTACACCTGCAACCACTTGACAGGTTGCAGATGTGGGCTATCAAATAGACTTGCCTGACTGCAGTTAGAGGGACATGCCTGACCTTCACAGTACTTTGCAGGCATCTTCCTCATCCCAGTACTAGAGTGGTGAAAGGAGTTACTAATGCTCATTACTCCTAGTCGCCTCTTCATCATCCCAGTACCGCTATAGGAAAATTGTGGGAGAATTAAGGGATATGTTTTAGAATACCCCATAAAGGCTGGGGAAGGTTAGGTTGGTTTTCAGAAGGTAAAGGGGATGGCATGCCATGTCTCACCTGCCCTCCATCCAGGTGATCCTCCCTTGCTTCTCCAGCCCCAGGGTCAGGATCCAAAAGCAATCGTCTTTCTCTGGCCACCTGAGAAGTGGATCCAGGGGGAGTAGGAGTGAGCATACCCTTGGGTGTCTTACAGTACATCATTCTGATTTTCTCCCATACCATGGAAAGCTTTAAGAAGCAGGTCTATAAAGTGTTGATGCCAAGGCAGAGAAGTGCCACATTCACAAGGATACCAAGTAAATCCAAGCTATTTTGGAATTGAAGAGCCTTCTCCTGGGCTTCGCTAATTTGTACCGCTGATTCACCCCCAGATTCTCTCATACCATGGTCTCCATTTCCCATTTTCTGAGCACAAAGAAACATTTCCTCTGGGTTGATTTGGCAGAGGGAGCCTTTGCAGCACTGAAGGAGGCTTTCATGACTACACTGGTGCTGCAGCATCCAGACGAGACACTGCCTTTCATCATGGAAACTGATGCCTCCAATGTGGCCATCAGAGTGGTCTTGCTACAAGGGAATCCAGCTACCAGATGCAAACATCCTATTGCCTATCATTCAAGGAAACCCTCTCCCAGAAAAAGAAAGTATGCCGTGCTCAAGAAGGAGCTGCTGGCCATCAAGAAGGCCTTAGAAGAATGGAAGCAACCCCCTCTGGGAGGAGCATTTCTTGTGCAAGTGCACTCCAACCACCTGCATCTTCAGAGCCTTCGCTCGGTGCAATGCCAGATTGCTCGTCAAGCTTGATGGGCCTACTTCTTTTCTCAGTACGATTGTAACCTACATTCCCGGCTCTGAGGATGGCCGAGCCAATGCCCTGTTGGTAGCATCCTGAGGTTACTCGCCTACCACCATTACCTGCTAGCCACTCAATTAATTCCATGATACTTTACAGCAGGCACACCAGGCTACTGCCCATGACCCATTGCCACATAATTCTTGAACTGTAGCACAAATGCCTGTATGAAGAACAGCCTGCTGTTTATTCGTAACAGATTGCATCTGTCTCCATCTTTGGTGCGTTTTTTAGTTCTGGAAGGGTTCCATGATTCTCGAATAGGTGAACATCGAGGATGGAAGGCTACGCTTTAACTCATTGCTCAGCAGTTTTGATGGCCTGGATTACCCAAGCAAGTCAGCGAATGTGTGGCCATGTGTCCCAATGGTCTCTGCAGAAGGTTTTGTAACCATGTCATACCATTGCTGCAGATTTTATTGTGAATCTCCCTGACTCCAAGGGATAGACCTGCATCATGGCGATTGTGGATTGTTTTATAACCCTGCCGTCAGGTCGTACATCCACTCATATGGCTCAAGTATTTTTCCATGACATCTACTGATTACATGGTCTTCCTAAGTATATGATCTCAGGCATAGGTGTCAGGAATTGGAGGCTGTGGAAGCGCTGGAAGCTTTGATCACGCTCCAGTCCTCACCCAAGATGGCCGCCGATCGATCACTCTCCAGTCCTCACCCAAGATGGCCGCCGATCTCACCCAAGATGGCCGCCGACCCTTTATAGGCTGACTCCTCCCACAAACCGACGCGTTGTATCTGTTTACCAGCGCTCGGTTCGTGTGGAGATTCTCTCGTGAAATTCATCCGTTCCGGCTTCCTATTTTCGCCTTCTGTGTGATTCCCTTCTGTATTCCTCAGCCCAAATTCTACTGCACTATACGCGGTATCGGCTTGCTTTGGGCCGTGCCGTGCTTACTTACTCTTGCCTTTATTCTTTGAGCACTTTTGGTCTTTTCAATTCTTGTAGGTACCGGGGGTATATTGCTACCGGTGCCGTCACTCTGTTTTTGCGAGCTAGCCTTGCTCACTGGGACCTTAAGGAGCATTTCTAAACTGGTGAGTGGGTTTCTTTCTATACTTCTTCCTTCTTCCTAATGGTTCGTCTTCGCGGTCTGCTTTGTATGGGTTCTTTCATTCTTTACCTACTTATCCTTTCTAATACTTTTCTCTGTCATTCTGTTTAGTCTTAACCACTGGTTCTAGTAGCTTCTTATATCTCCTGTTCTATTATTCCACTTCTCCTGGATACACTGAGCATTCATCAGCGGAGGAGTTTGTTCTCAAGTCTATCGGACTTCCTTGCCTGCTGCAAATGGAACTTTCATAATTGGAAGAGAGGAGTTCTAATTGCCACCCAGCAGAACCCAATTGGGAACAGGGTTTTTTCTGCCTTAGTGCTTTTTCCCTGAATCTAGGACTGGCCCCCTGGGGATCCCCGCGGTCAGGGATTATCTCTGCCAAGGTGGCCTCCGGAGGGGACAGACCCTATCTGTACGATAAAAAGGCCCGAGCACCAAAGGACAAGACTCCCACAAGGAAGAGGGATCAGAAGAGATCAGAGGCTACTCTTACAGAACCCATTCCGGAAGAAACAGGTGAGGAGTTGGGGGAGGAAGCTTCGGTATCTGACAGAATACAACGCCCAAGATCCTTCATGGCGTCGCTCGAGCAGTATCAGGAGTTGGTGGCTGCTCTGCAGAACCTTACTATGGAGGTGCAGGCCCTGCGAACAGAGAACGTAGCCCTCCGACAGCAAGTGGTGCTACATCGGGATGATCGCGGGGACCTGCCTACGATGCCCTTTTCCTTTGGCAAATACAACGGACATCCAGGAGATCTGAAGGAATTCCTTGACGCTTGCAGGGTGTATTTCGCCTTCCGACCTCACGCCTTTGAGACAGCCAGATCAAAGGTTGGGTTCATTATAGCCAATCTTACCGGAAATGCTCTTTCATGGGCTACACCCATTGTCACCCGAAACGATCCCCTTCTGAGTGATTATGACCGTTTTACGGAACTTTTCAGTGAAAGGTTTGATAGGCCAGAAATATTCTATTCATCCTTGGAAGCAATCCTAGACATCAAACAAGGAAATACAGACGTCCAAACCTATTTAACTCGCTTCCAGAGGCTAGCAGCCAAGGCAGATTGGCCTGATTCCGCCCAGCAAACCATCTACAGAAGAGGTCTCCAGGACGAGATCAAAGATGAACTAGCCAGAGTAGCCCGTCCTGCATCTTTTCAGGAGCTAGTGACATTGTCCCTTCAGATTGAATCTCGTCTGCAAGAAAGAAGATCTGAGAGAAGAAGAAACCGAAGCTTCTCACAACCTAACCCTACTCCTCCACCTAGAGCCAACCCTGCTATAGATGAGCCTATGCAGATTGGAGCTGCCCGTGGTCCTCTGACGCCAGAAGAAAGAAGAAGGAGGAGAGAGGCAGGTCTATGCATGTACTGTGGCTCTTCGACACATTTGTTGAGAGAATGCACTGAAGTCCCTCCTCGTCGACAGGGAAACTTCCGCCCCCGATCTTTAGCAAGGGAAGTCTCGGGGGAGGTAACAAGCACCCTTGCAGCTACACAAGAGCAGTGAATACCCCGGAAGATAACAGTTTAATGGTGTTCAGAGTGGACCTATGGTTAACAGAAGAAGCTCCCACAGAGGTGTTCGCCATGTTGGATTGTGGAGCAGCGGGAAACTTCATCGACTCCAAGTGGGCTACAGAGCACTTGGTACCCGCCAAAACCAAGATCACCCCGATTCCGGTAGAAGGGGTTGATGGTAGACCCTTGTCTTCCGGACCCATCACATTGGAAACTGTTCCATTAAGGGTGAGGTTAGGTCAACATGAAGAGTTCCTGGTGTTTGATCAGATCCGAGCTGCTCATTTTCCATTGGTATTAGGGATTCCTTGGTTAAGAAGACACAACCCTCACATAGATTGGACTGCAAACCGAGTTTCTTTCAATTCTAAGTTCTGTGAAAAACACTGTATGACCTTGTGTAACGCTCCCCACACCATAGACCGCAGGAGAAGTATCCAGAAGCCAGTCACAGTGGCCTCAGTACCCTTACATTACCAGGACTTTTCAGAGGTATTCATGGACATAATTCCTAGACAACTACCACCCCATAGAACAGAGGATTGCTGTATCGATCTAATACCGGAAGCAGTAGTACCGTTCGGAAGAATGTACCCTTTGTCACTACCGGAAAGGAAGGCGTTAAGAGAGTATCTAGATGCAAATTTGCAGAACGGACTCATTCAAGAATCCAAATCTTCATGTGGGGCCTCCCTTTTCTTCATTCCAAAAAAGGACTCGACAGAACTTCGTCCTTGTATAGACTACAGGGGTCTCAACAAGGTCACTGTCCGGGATAGATATCCCATGCCCTTGATTCGGGACGTCTTGGAGGCTGTACAAGGGGCTGAGTACTTCACGAAGCTTGACCTGAGAGGCGCCTATCACCTCTTGCGAATCAGACAAGGAGACGAGTGGAAGACGGCTTTTCGCACCCCATTCGGGCTCTATGAATATTGTGTGATGCCCTTTGGCCTAGTAAACGCACCAGCCGTCTTCCAAAGGTACATGGACAAGGTTTTCGCTGACATGCTGTTTGTGTCGGTAGTGGTGTACCTGGACGACATCCTGATCTACTCCAAGTCCTTGTCTGAGCACAGATCATTGGTCCGACTAGTTTTACAACGTTTGCAGTCTCACTATCTGCTAGTAAAACCAGAGAAGTGTTCATTTGAATCCAAGAGGGTGTCCTACTTGGGTTTCGTATTGTCCAAGGAAGGCGTTGAAATGGATGCTAATAAGGTAAAGGCCATAAGAAACTGGAAAGATCCTACCAACATCAAGGAACTGCAAGGGTTTCTAGGCTTGGCAAATTTTTATAGGAGGTTCATTCCCAATTATTCCAAAAAAGTACTCCCTCTGACCTCCTTGTTGAAGAAGGGTGTTAGATTTGCTTTTGACGGCGAACCTCGAAAAGCATTCGACTTTTTAAAGGATTGCTTTTCTACAGCACCCATCTTGGTTCAACCAGATCAGACTAAGCCCTTTATTCTGGAAACTGATGCTTCTACGGGGGCAGTAGGGGCAGTATTACTTCAAGAGGCAGAAGACAGCTATGAACATCCGATCGCATACTATTCCAAGACTTTAACTAGTAGTGAGCGAAACTACTCGGTTATCGAAAAGGAACTTTTGGCAATAAAGCTGGCCTGCCAAGAATGGAGACACCTCCTGCAAGGAGCCACACATCCTTTCACTATTCGAACTGACCACCGCAACCTACGGGTCTTACAACAATTGGAATGTTCCAACGCCAGACATGCCAGATGGGCGTATTTTTTCCTACAATACGACTTCATGATGACTTACATACCAGGCACAGAAAACAAGAAGGCAGACGCCTTATCTAGAAGCCTAGGAGATCCATCCGGATCCTATATAGGACATGAACTGGTTTTACCACATCTCACTGTGTTGGCTTCTACGGTTTCGTTTCTTCAAGATCTAATCCCTCATTATCAGACGTGTGCGGAATTTCCGCTATCTACTAAACAGGAAAAGGACGGGTTGTTTTATCATGAAGGAGCCCTCTATATCCCCACAAAGAAGCTGCAAGAACAGATACTTTCTTGGTGTCATGACACCCCCCTGACAGGGCATTCTGGTATTAGGAAGACTTTTGATTTGGTCCGGAGAGGATTCTGGTGGCCTACCCTACGAAGGGATGTAGGTCAGTATGTCTCTACCTGTTCAATATGTGCTTCCAACAAACATCAAACAGGAAAACCTCTGGGGTTATTACACCAACACTCCTTACCGGATCGCCCATGGGAACACTTATCCACTGACTTTATTGTGGATCTGCCTCCTTCATACGGAATGACCACGATCATGGTGACGGTTGATTCCTTTAGCAAGCTGGCACATTTCTCCGCCTTCAAGCAAGTGCCTTCGGCCTCAGAGATGGCTGCAACATTTCTCCAAGACATAGTCCGTCTACATGGTCTACCTAAGACCATAGTTTCGGACAGAGGACCACAATTTACCTCAAAATTTTGGTCTTCCCTCTGCCAGGTTCTCGGGATTCATAAGGCTCTTTCCTCAGGATACCATCCTCAAAGCAACGGCCAAACTGAGAGACTCAATGCCAATCTAGAGCAGTATCTCAGGTGTTTTTGTAGTCCCCAGCAGGAAGAATGGTATCGCTTTCTCCCGCAAGCGGAATTCGCCTACAACAACTCACTTCACACCTCGATCCAGATGAGTCCTTTCTATTGTACCTATGGCTACCATCCTCAACACCTGCCCGGGCTCAGTCCGCCTTCAACCAAGATTCCAACTCTGGATACGATTCTACAGGACTTGCAAGAAGCTCACAAACTCGCTAAGGAGGCACACCAAGCAAGTCAACTTTCACAAAAGAGATGGGCCGACAAAGGTCGGAGAGCCCATCCCAGCTGGAAGGTGGGACAATTAGTCTGGTTATCCACCAGATTCCTACCCAAGTGGGTTCATAGGGGGAAGTTCTCCTCTCGTTTCCTTGGGCCATTTTCCATCATACAACAAATCAATCCAGTTGCTTATAAACTCAGGATGCCAGAATACCTCAGAAGGATACATCCTGTCTTTCATGTCTCCCTTCTCAAAGAACATAAGGAGGATCCTTTCAAGAGACCTGTAATCCGTACACGAGCCCGAGTGAAACCAACACCTGAAGAATACGAGGTGTCTCATCTGGTGGATTCTAAGTACCGCAAAGGGCGGTTGTACTATCTGGTCCATTGGAAGAACTATCCAGTAGCAGAGAGGACGTGGGAACCTGTGGGTCATTTACACGCCCCGCGTCTGGTGCAGAAGTTCCATCAACTCCATCCGGGCAAACCCGGGGGCGCCCCGAGAAAGAGGGGGTATACTGTCAGGAATTGGAGGCTGTGGAAGCGCTGGAAGCTTTGATCACGCTCCAGTCCTCACCCAAGATGGCCGCCGATCGATCACTCTCCAGTCCTCACCCAAGATGGCCGCCGATCTCACCCAAGATGGCCGCCGACCCTTTATAGGCTGACTCCTCCCACAAACCGACGCGTTGTATCTGTTTACCAGCGCTCGGTTCGTGTGGAGATTCTCTCGTGAAATTCATCCGTTCCGGCTTCCTATTTTCGCCTTCTGTGTGATTCCCTTCTGTATTCCTCAGCCCAAATTCTACTGCACTATACGCGGTATCGGCTTGCTTTGGGCCGTGCCGTGCTTACTTACTCTTGCCTTTATTCTTTGAGCACTTTTGGTCTTTTCAATTCTTGTAGGTACCGGGGGTATATTGCTACCGGTGCCGTCACTCTGTTTTTGCGAGCTAGCCTTGCTCACTGGGACCTTAAGGAGCATTTCTAAACTGGTGAGTGGGTTTCTTTCTATACTTCTTCCTTCTTCCTAATGGTTCGTCTTCGCGGTCTGCTTTGTATGGGTTCTTTCATTCTTTACCTACTTATCCTTTCTAATACTTTTCTCTGTCATTCTGTTTAGTCTTAACCACTGGTTCTAGTAGCTTCTTATATCTCCTGTTCTATTATTCCACTTCTCCTGGATACACTGAGCATTCATCAGCGGAGGAGTTTGTTCTCAAGTCTATCGGACTTCCTTGCCTGCTGCAAATGGAACTTTCATAATTGGAAGAGAGGAGTTCTAATTGCCACCCAGCAGAACCCAATTGGGAACAGGGTTTTTTCTGCCTTAGTGCTTTTTCCCTGAATCTAGGACTGGCCCCCTGGGGATCCCCGCGGTCAGGGATTATCTCTGCCAAGGTGGCCTCCGGAGGGGACAGACCCTATCTGTACGATAAAAAGGCCCGAGCACCAAAGGACAAGACTCCCACAAGGAAGAGGGATCAGAAGAGATCAGAGGCTACTCTTACAGAACCCATTCCGGAAGAAACAGGTGAGGAGTTGGGGGAGGAAGCTTCGGTATCTGACAATAGGTGCCCAATTTATGTCTTGTTTTTGGATGCAACTCTGGAATTATGGAGATATTCACAGGGCCTTGAGCTCAGGCTACCACCCACAAAGCAATGGGCAAAATGAGCGCACCAAACAATAATTTGGTATTTAATAATAATAATAATTAAACCTTAAAACAGTACTCACACTGCTACTCCAATGCATTGCAATTGGATTGGTCTGATCACCTAGACACTGCCGAGTGCCTAGAATGCCCCAAATTCCTCCACAGGTCCAGCCTGTTTTTCGGCACCTATGATTTTAATGTGAAACTGTTGCTCATGCAGACTGTGCTTCCCAGCAGAATTCTGTCCTCCGATGCTTTGATAAAGCAGGTGCAGGATGTGCATCACCTCATCTCCAAAACCTTGGAAGTCACCTCAACTTCTTACAAAGGTGCCCCTGATATGAATGGAGGACCGTGTTTGTCTCTGCTTCAAAAATATTCTATTGACGAACTTACCGACCAAATTGGTGCCTCAATAATTGGGCTCATTTCAGATTACTAGTTAGGACTCGCCTGTTGATTTTCACCTTCAACTACCTGCACCTTTGCAGGAGCATTCAGACTTTCATACTTCTTTACTGAACCCATACAGTTGGGCTCCGCCTAACCCAGCTCCTACCCTTCTCTCTGGCCATCCCAAGTTCGAGGTCAAGGACATCTGTGACTCCCGAATTCGTCGTGGCTGATAAGGTTTGATCAACTGGAAGGGTTATGCCGGCTGTGATCGCTCCTGGGACTCAGCTGTCCATGCCCATGTTTGGTCCTCATGGGAGCACCGCCATGATGGCCCCAATGCATAGACACAGGGGTCCTTTGTCAGGTCATCCCGCATGCACGGTATGATGCATGCCTGACTGTCATGCTCCAAACTAACCATCCTGTTTTCCTGTTGCCTGTACTGTCCTCTGCTTTCCCTTCCTCGTTCCTTCCTGCCTTGCTCCAGCTTCCTCCTCCTCTTGGCTTGGCCCACCACCCAGCCTGCCATCCTATTCCACCATTGCCTCTTCCTGGAACTTGTTCAGCCCTCCAGGCCATTGGGGTGCTCTGCCAGCTGTCATATATCACCATGGGACAAGCTGCACAACTTCCACACATCATGTTAAGCCAAGGGACGTGGTTTCATGGTGCACAGAGTGGGTCATAGGTCATCCTTCTT
This sequence comes from Ambystoma mexicanum, assembly GCF_040938575.1. NCBI lineage: Eukaryota > Metazoa > Chordata > Amphibia > Caudata > Ambystomatidae > Ambystoma > Ambystoma mexicanum. The sequence goes on along the minus strand of NC_090933.1, from coordinate 1,335,126,900 downwards.
TGTTCCCTCGGGAGGAGGGCTCGGCGTCAGCTTTGTGCATTATTCCTATCAGCTATCCTGGAGTTTTGTGGTGGGGCATCCTTTTCTGATCACAGAAAAGGAACATCAAGGTAAGAGCCACAAACTTTAAGGTACACAGCGCAAGCAAGTTGTGGCATTTGACATTAAGTATCTGGTTACTGAGCTTTCATTACCATACAAAAAAACAGTCATCTTCCACTAAAGGGACTCCTGGAATGCTAGGTTAGATGGGGCATACAGCTTGAAGATTCATGGAACCCACTTAATTTACACTGGACTGGGTGGTAGGTCAGACAACCACTCAATGCTACAATGATGCCCAGCCTCTGTTTACTTTGTATACTCTCCTCTTGAGGGAGGCTTTTCCTGTGTTGTGCCCCCACCCACCACTCACCCTATCAGCAGTACTGATGTGTGCCCTTGATTAATAACAGCATTTGAGTGTGCCAGGCACACTCTGGAGAGCCACTGAGCTCCTCAGCCTATCAGAAGAGCTAAGCAGCACATGTGGATCAATGCAGCCTATATCACCTCCTTATGATCCTAAGCTGGGCGCCATGTGCTGCACCCAGTTTAGGAACATAGACTTCAGCCAGACAGATCTGCGAGTAGGCTGAGGTGGGGACATTTGCAGTCCCCCTTCTGGGCTGGGCAAAGCAATGTAGTGCAGTACATGTGCCTTCAGCATGCACAGAGCAGCAGCACATTTGTGGTCCTGAGAGGAGGTGCATATAGTCGTGCCATGCAAAAGAATGAGGGAAATTAAGCCCTAAAGGTGCAACTCTGCCTGAGTCCGGGTATACCAAGATATCAAGATGCCCAGCTGGGGTGTTAATCCCCTAGTTCCATTAGTAAAATGACTAAGACCAGGCACGATGCATCTAAGATTTTGGATTTGCAGAGGACCTGTGTAAACAGGCCCTGCTGCTGTCGCTTTGGTGGAGGTGTGCCCCCTCCATCTTGCTTTCCTGCCCTTTTCTTGCTTTTCTAATTCTTTCTCCCTCCTCTCCCCCCCCCCCCCCATCTCCCATTATTTACAGATTTCCACACTCTATCCCTCCCCCTGTTTTTCTTCCCCCCTCCTCTCTCCTCTAATTGGCTCTTGGAAGCCAAAGCCACCCTCTTTACCGCAGGACCCGGGTCAGCCATGGCCGAGCAGCCCTCAGCGAAGGGCCATAAAGGGCAGCTGCCCGACTAAGTCCGTGTTTGCCCGTGTTCACCCGGGACACCTGAAGCAAGCAGCTTACTGTGACTGATAAGGTAAGTGTTGTGTGGGTGGGGATTACAGCCATTCTTGTAAACCTCCAAAAGAAAATTATATGCTTACATGCATTTAGCACAACTGCGCTAGTTAGCCATACTTGCATTTACCCTCATTGTGTATGGGAGCCATATTTTGCCCACCTGAGCTAGTTAGCCATATTTTACATTTAACCTAATAGTAGAAGGTATTCATTGTTAGGTCAGGAAGATTTATCATTGGTATAAAAATCTTGCCTGTGTCAACCCCAGAACTCGTTGCTTTACTGGTCTGAGTGGGAACCTTTATCCACACTTCCAGAATCTTTCACTCTTTAAGAATCTCCATAGTGCATTTATTTAATTGCATCCTCTTTGACAACTTTTGGCACATACTGCCCATTGTTGCAGGGTTGCCCTTTGGGCTCCCCTTTTAACTTTCTCTGGCTAACCTTGTGTGAACTACAGTTCCCAAGGGTAGAAAGGAGCTTTGGATCCCTTTTTTTCATTTTATTAGGTGAAACTAGCACACCCCACCTTATGTGGAGTGCTGGGGAGATACAAGGTACCCCCCCCCCCTTTACTGCGGGCTGTTTTCACAGCTGTAGTAAAGGCACCCAAGGGTGCACATTTTACCAAAATGGCCCAGGTCTTTTTTCACCATTTTAGTGTTCCTTGCCCTTTCTTGTTCCTTGGCACACATGGCAGGAAATTCCTTAGTGCGATTTTCATCTTCGGCGGGAATCCCTTGGATTCTCCGCCCAGGCTCAGGGTGTCTGAGAAAGCAGGAATCGAGGGAGGAGTCCAAAACTCTGCAGCCCTTTGTCTTCCAAGTTGCCTGAAAGTGGACAGCTCCTAGTGGGGGTCTGGCTGTCCTGATTGGACTACCAGACTGCCCTTGTTGCAAAATGCAGGGACAGAATGCTGATGTTACGCTGTAGTTCCCAATAAAGACTTCATTACTGGCAACTTGGGGACTCCAAAGATGACTGCCCCAACCCAGAGCCTGGTGAGATCCACTAGACTTAAAATGACCTTCATTTTGAGCCATCCCACATCGCGCTGCGGCCTTGCTGGGCTGCAATACCCAAACAGCCTTGGACCTTGGCACATTGTGCGGTGCACAGTCTTTCAATTCACGCTGAATCTTTGGTGGTATCCTGCTGGAACTCCATGAGAGACAATTTGAGTCCTAAAAGTCCCCTCACCAGAGTGGTGGACCTTCCAAGTGACGAGAATCCGACCAACGATATTCAGTCTTCTTCTGGCTCCTGAAAAGGAAGCCAAAACCACCACAGAATCGCAACCAGCCGTGAAGAAACTCTTCCCTGGAGCTTTCCCCGTTGATCCTTGCTTCACAAGTCCTTCCAGGGTCCTGTCCTCAGTCTTCATGACAAGGAATTCAGTGACTGGGTTTTTGGCTGCAGATCCTGAAGTCTTCCTGCTGCAACTCTTCTGTGCCAAAGTACTGTGCCGGCTGGGGTATGTTACTTATCTTAAGCCTTTGTGATTTCGGTAAACTTTGGGGTGCTTCTTGTGATTGGGAGCCTTCTCATCCAGTTCACCCAGGGCCCCTGTGGAATCCTCCTATGGTATCTTCTCTGAAGTCCCTGGACCCTTAACTAAAGTGAAATACTTGTTTGAACAGTCTTCCACTGGGACTCTGACTTTGCCTTCACTGAACCATATCTCACCCTGCCTACAGCTGGCACCTAGACCACAAGTGTCCCTCTTCTGCCTCTGAGTGAACATGCTATAGAATAAGGGAAGGACTGGATAAGTAAAGGTTTCTGCCTTGAAAAAGAGAATAAGTGTATCAGTTACTTGTAAAAAAAAAAAGTTTGATGGTAACCAACTCTGAGCGTGAACAGTTACAAAAAGTTCTTACTTACCTTAAAGGTGTTCTGCCACTTGAAAAAGTATACTGGAGGTCATATTACTTCCCTTAGAAATGTTTTGCCATTCTGAAAAGTATATGTGAAGTCTTACTTTCCTTAGAAACTGTTTCAGCATTCTAACAGAAAGTAGATGAAAGGTTATTTTACTCACTTGTGAATTGGTTTTGCCTCTTCCCAAAAGTAATGCCATTTGCTTCACTACCTATTTCTTTCGGGGAATAGGTGTACAGATTTCCCAACTGGGTCTTCCTTCCCCTTGCTGTTAGCCTCTCCAGAATATGTCTGCTTTAGGTTTTACCTACCTAGAATACCCTTGAGTCATTTAAAGTGTAACCCTGGGTTTTGCTTTCCCTGGTCTGTTTTAGACAGACACTAAAAGAGTCTTAGGCTTATACATGCCTTTAACTTGCTAATATCTCCTTGATAAAAAGGTATTGTCTTGATGCCTAACCCCGGGGAACCAGACCAGGTCCAGCAACCCCGGAAGCAGGCATCAAGTTGTTTTGAGCAAGCCCAAAAGCCCCTGCAAGGGGCTGTTTGGGCGCAGTCCTGGCGCCTATGGCACCAGGCTCATAGGGAGAGTCATTCCTGGCGCCACAGGCGCCAGGCTCATAGCGTAGAACTTACCTGATGCAGACCATGCTGCTAGCTTACCTGGTGCAGACCATGCTGCAGAGCTCCAAGCCAAATGAGGCTTGGAAGGGACTATTTTACCCAGGGAATATTTTTTTACTCGGGTGGAACTGGGGAAGAATACTTACCTGGGACTACTTGGGGGGCTATTTAAATCACACCCGAAGAGCAGCACACGCTGCGTGTTATTCTGCATCCAGCAGCGTAACGCTCACCGTGTCTGCAAACCTGCATCCAGTCTTCTGCCATGCCCGCCTCGAGTCTGCAGCTCCTAGAAAAAGGGAGGAACAGAAGGAGAAAAGGTTAGAATAAGAGCAAACTTTCGATCCTTACCTGAATTCCGGATCCACCGCACCTTCGAGCTGGAATAAAGAAGCATTTACACGTGCCGCCTCGCCTGATGCAGCGCTGCGCTGAACTCACCGGCCTTCACAGCACCCTCACGAGCCACCGCATCCTTCTGCATGTTCCCGCCGCATTCTGGCACCTAAGGGGAACACAAGAACAGCAAAGGTGAGCCAAGGAAATAAACAGAGGCAATAGTAACTACCTCCATAGACTTACCTGATTACTGCCGGAGGTACTATTCCTCTTCACGGGTCGGCACAGTCTCCATTGCATCCTCGCCGCACCACGGCCCCTAAGGGGAACAAAAGGACGACAAGGTGAGAACACGGGACAAATAAGGGGAACTCTTCTCACCGCAATAGATTTACGTAATTTTACCGCCGGAGGCATAATACCCCGAACTTCACATTTTCTCACCACACCTGAATAAGGGAACAAGCAGTTTACATTCCGTCCTTATTTTATTGAACTGTGTAGGATAAGCCAAATCCTTACTTGAACTTCATCAGCTACCACAAGGAACTCTTCGCTGGGGTCAAGCTGCAAACTGCAAGGAATCGGACAAGGGTGAAAGTCAGACATGTGAACTCTTACGAACTACATATTTTTTTCGGAGTCAATATTGTTTTGGAACTCACCGATTCCTTCGAGCCAGTGAAGCAACTGGTTATCAACGTGCCCCTGCGCTCAATGCAGGATGGAGAGCTCATCTTTTCAAACCATCAGGTGAGACTATAAGAGGGGACATCAAAGGTGATCTGTGGGGAGAACAGCGGGGGTGGGGGGAATTTACACTCAACTCCACGGGTGCTTAGATCCCTTTCTCCATTTGCAGAAGAATATTCCTACGGGCCAGGCAAACGAAGCTAGGTGGGCCAGTCCAGTCCGTCATCTCGGCCCTACGCGTCACATTGGTGGAGACCGCAGCTGTCCAGTTCAGATCGACGCCTCTGTGGGAGCCAGGTGAGCGTAACAGGTATATAGGTTTTACTTACCTTGAGTTAGCGGTGTGCTATCCCAAAATAGGTTACAATAGCTATTGCTTATCTCAATCTGTGTTTCACTGATCTCAAAAAGCACCTTCCTTTAATAGTATATTACACTCTTAGGTTTTGCGCATCTAGTTTAACAGTGTGTCATCACAAAAAGAAGTCCTAGGTTGTTACTGTTCCTTGAATGTGTGCCCCACTATTCAGAAAAGTATATTGGTTGGTTTACCATGTGATTGCTTGCAGGGAGTCACTGTACAACTGCTAGGGTGTACCACCCCTGTATTACTAAAGGTAATCAGAAGCCAACTACTGGTTTTACTCCCCAAGAATAGGAGTGTCCTATACTAAATCGGTTTGACAAGGTCCGACTTCCCTAGAATTCCTGCAAGTTATTCTGAAGAGGGTTCTATGCTTCAGTCTGTGTACCTTCAACCATGGTGTGTTTTGATAAATGTGTTCATGACTCTTCGACCAGTACATACCCCAAAACTTAAATTGGCCTATTTGTATTTAAAATAAACCCTTATTTTTTATAATACTTCTGGTTGTCAGTGTTTCTATTGAATCATTTGTGTTAAGGATTCTCTGTACCTTCCTACAGCCCTCTCTTCCTCCTTAGATGGGCCTGGCTGCTCTGTCTACGCTACCATACACTCAGGTGGTACAGCCTCATACTAAGAGTGGAGTCTTGTACTGCCTCAGTTGAATGGTTTTATTAAGCCCTTAGTTGAACTTCAGAAAAACTGCCCTAACAGTCCTATTTTGCATTTTGTCTAATTGCGTAAGGTAGCCATATTTGCATTTAGCCTGCCATGGCATGGTTAGAAAACGTGAAAGGGGGGACTTGTCCACACTAGAATGAACTAGGGATGGCAATGTATCACTCTAGGATCCTCTATATTCATTTAGAACTTAGATCATCTGTGAATCGAAGCACTGCTCTTTGTACATAGATTGAACCCACGATGTAGACATTGTTGCTTGTATAGTCAACCCATTTTTTGCCCCCTCACACACCGCACCTTCGTAATCTAGCGGAAGGCGCAGGCTCATTCCACACACCGGGCACTCGAATATAACACTACTGCACAACACCTTTGCCATAAGAATGGAGCCACCTTTAACAAAAACAAATTTGAACAGGAGCTTCTCACATAATTCACTATCTCCTTGAACACAATACACCCAGTTTAGTTTAAAGTTTACCTCCACTGCGGCCATCCACATGCCATTCAGACATGGGTGACTAGCAGGGTCTTGGCCTCCCTCACATAAATGAATGAACTGCACGTACGCATAATAGCACATCCCAATTTTCCCTAATGTGTACTACACTCCCTCCAAGGGTGTTCAACCAACAGCGTGCTGGGACCATAATTATGGTGAAAAGCGCTATACAAATAACAAAACGAATGAATGAACAGGCCGGCTGGGCTTGACAAATGAATATAAGGCCGGCTGGGCTGGGTCCCTGGACCTTGTGTGCCTGCTCCATTAGTGCACTAGCTGCACATTTATTTATTGTGCAAAGAATGCGACAGCTCTGCTGATGTTGCTCTTAAGAGCGGTTTAGGCATATAGATACGTTGTGTGGCATCACTACTTATGATGAGGTTGTGGTTCTCTGAATACCTTCAAAGATGTGGGCTTCTAGGTAACCTAACACATTGCTAATGTGGAGTGTGTTCTGTTCTCCCCTCCAGGCAGCGGGGGCTACTGGGTGCCGCCACATGTAGGTGCACCTGGCTGGTGTATGCTGGTGGGGCTTGCACCAGCAGTCCAGTACTCCGGGCGGGCTAGCAGGGCTTGCTGGCAAAGGCAATGAGGGAGCAATAACTCAAGCTCACTCCTCGCGTTGGTAGCGCCACGGCTGGGGAGTGGGCAGGAATCGGGGCAGCTCCGCTTCCACTATACCCCCCCTGGGGTAGGAAGGTCTCTGGCTTGCTCCCCAATAGGCCTTCCCTCCCTAGGCTTAGCAGGGTTTCTATGCCCTCATGACAATGTACGATTACTGACCTGGTCACACAGTACAAGCTGGAAGAAAGGGGACTGGGGCAAAGCCTACAAGTGAAGCGTGAAAACCCAGACGCCTGGGAGGGGTCTAAAGTCGCATTGTGAAAGGGGAAAGACCAAAAAAGGGACAAGATTAATACCCGATTAACCTCTCCATGATACCTTTATTTCAAGATAGACTAGCATTAGACATTTAAGCATACGATTTTGTGGATGCTTGTTTGGCAAGAATTGGAACATTGAGTTTTTGGCTTAGGGCTAGCTAGGAGACTAAGGACTTGTTAAGATTAGTATTTTGATATTTCGGTTGGCCTCCTCTTTGGATGCTACTTTGAAGGACAGGGTGCTCCTGGAGGGACAAATACTGAAGACTAGGTTACAATTTAATGATTTTGGGAAAGTCCACCAGAGGTGTTGATTACAGCAGGAATATCCCACTTTGTTGTCCCATCCCAGATTGTGTTTCCATTAGGAATGTACTTATTTCTAACCGCTGCCCTGACTTAACTACAAAGATACACACTTGGTTATAATATACCTGCCCTGTGTAACATGTGTCATTGCCGGAACCTCCTACAGCCCAGCTCTATGATGTAGTAAGTGGACAACACATTGTGCTCTCTAGAAAAAGGTCATTAACTGCAGTCTTCTCAACAATAAAATACCAGTGAGATCCAGATCCAGAAAGAGCAACTATACATGAAAAAGATGAAAAAAAGACCACAAACAACGGTTGGCCAAGGAATGGCAAGATGGTTTGACATGTGTGAAGGAAAAGTGGAGTCAGTCAGGGGAGAAAGTCCGTTGGTCAGGCCTAGTTCCTTGTAGGGGCTACCCTGGCTCCTTCTTGGTCAGCAGGGGTGAGAAGAAAGTTTCATAGTATGCTGAGCAGAAAGTGTGGCAGCGTCTTGTGGGAGGGTACACAATTCCCATAACAGAGATGGGGGTGGTATGAGTCAAACTAGTCAGTGAGGAAGAGGTCTCCTTCCACAGTGACTGGGCACTCCCAAACCAAGGGTATGCTTGGGGAAGGGGACAGTGCGTGTTATGGTGAGTGCCTAGAGAAAGATGAAGCGGGTAAAGCGGGCAGAGTTTGATTTGAATCTAAAGCATATTTTACCTGGATGTGCTGGAGGAGCCACGCTTAATTCTGCAGTGGGCAGGGTGCTTTGGGGAGTAAGTGGAAGGATGGGAAAGGAGTATGAGGAGGTGGGGGACCGTTAGGGGGTAATGCATTAAATATTCATGAGAGGGGTAGAGCGAAGGCACAGTGCAGATTGGGTACATAAAGGAACGGAGGGGTCTGTGTGTACAACCCTGAGGATATTAGTGACCAAAAGATATAATAGGCAGATAATGACCAGCAGTGTAATTCAATAGGCCAGTTTCAATAAAACATTAAAATAATAGGCTGGTTTCGACCTTCAGAGTAATACTGTGGTCTGGTTATGACCAAATATTAAATAGGCTTGTGGCGATCAGCAGTGCAACAAGAAAAAAGGACAACATTGGGAGTTGTGTCTGTAGTACTCAGTTTGCAGTTGGAAGATGGATCGTTGGGCTTTTGGAAAGGTAGCATGCAGTAAGAGAACCCTGCTGAATGTGACAGCCATTTTAAGTCATGGGAGGAGGGCGAGCCAGGCAAAAGGTTAAAGCGCTGGCCTAACTGCCCTTCGCCTGGCCGTCCGATGGGAGGGCTGACCCAATGGTTTGGGAGGCATTTTAGTGGAACTGGTGGCAGGTGGGTGAACATTGATTCAGTGTGTTGTGTGTTGCAACAACTGGTGCTTGCCCCACTTCTGAGTCCCAATCAGGTGTTCATGCCAAGACCCAAATAGAATCCCTGCAGAGATCCCTCAAAGGGAGCAATCAATCTTCACCGGAATCCCCCCATCCCTCCCCCAGGGAGCAATGAGAAACATCACAGGGATTCATCCCAGCAATCAATAAGAATCCACTCAGAGCAATTATAGTCCTCACAGGGATCTATCATAGGAGGGAATCTGAATTCTCACAGGTATCGCACCCTGGAAGCAAGCAGAATCTTCACAGGGATCCCTTTCAGGGGGCAAGCAGACTCCTCACAAGGATCCTTTTGCGAGAGGAATCAGGCTCCTCACAGGGATCACACCCTGGAAGCAAGCCGAAACCTCACAGGGATCCCCTTCAGGGGGCAAGCAGAATCCTCACAAGGATCTCTCCATGTATGCAATCTGAAATCCCGTACGGAGGCATCTTAGGTTCCCACAGGAACAGTCCCAGTACAGGATGCACCACAACACGCTCACAGGGAGTCATTGTTACACAATGAATTCTCAGCAGGAACACTCCTACGGGCCCTCACAGGAAGCCAAGGGGCCCATCACAAGAGCACTGGCATAAGTAACGGTGCCTCGTGCCTTGTTTGCGATTTAAAAGTTTAATGCAGTTACTGAACTGATCTACTAGTGAGACATATGAATCGGAGGACTCAGTTAACTTAAAGCCATAGAATCACAGCTGAGAATACAAATGAACAATCTAGGGGATCCAATCAATTAATTCCAATTGACAGAAAGTTTCAACTTTAATAAAAGTCAGTCCATGCTGCTCGGCATGAAGGCTTTTTATTGTGCAGATCCAACACTTTTAAGCCGAACCCAGCCTTATCAAAGCACGTTCAGCCCTATCGAGGCAAGCTCAGCCCTTCCCTAAAGAGTCAAAGTCCAGCCCTATCGAGGCACAGTCCCACCCCATCAAGGTGAACCCAGCCATATTAATGTCACCCCGGCGCTAGCATGGGAAAATGGGCCCCATCAAGGCGAGCCCAGCCCCGGCAAGGTGAGCCCAGCCCCATCAGACCTAGCCCAGATTTAAGTCAAGGTTGGCCTTATTAAGTTTTGTTTTCTTTTTATGTGGTTTGCTTGGCCTCTGAATGTACCAGTGTGTCCTCCCTAAGTACTTCAATTTCCCTCCAGACGTGGAAAAGGCCCAGCCCCTCTCGAAATCTTAGGCACACCTCAGTGGTTGTTTTGCAGTATTCAGGAATTATGATAGTTCTTGTCTGTGAGGTAAAGGGACTGGCAGAAATCATCACTTAATAAATGACTGGTCAATTCCTTGCTAATAGCTACATGAGTTAAAGATAAACACTTTCACAATAAAATGATTTATTTCTTAGAGCATATACAAATTATATATATAATTAGAAAAGAATTTAAAAAGCGTTACGTTATCCTTATTTTTAAAACCTTTTAAACAAACTATGTACATTTTTTAAACGCTTTTCTCTCTAAACTGGAAGACTATTACACACTTGAAATTTCCATGCAGAATGGGAATGGAATTTCAGCTGTGATTGGCTGGAACATATTAACATTGTATAATAAATGCAGAGCAGCAATCGGGATCAAATTCAGGGGCGTTCATCCAGTCCTGGTTTCTCTTTGCATTATAATCTTTCAGGTTATCTGGACGTGTTCTCCTCACTATTCCCCCTATCCGCCATTAGCCACCTGGGAGTTCAGAGTTTACAAGTTAGGTATGTTGCTGCCATGAATGGATCTTCTGATGACGGCCCATAGCCCACCTCTGAGGCTTGCTCAGGTTTTTAAAAGAACTCAGAGTTTCTTACTTGAATGGATAATCGGATGGCAGCACAAAGGACTTCTGGGCAAAGATTTTCTTGCACTTTGTGCTCTCATTCAGTTTCCCGCCAACATTGCCCATTTTATGTTTTTGCAGGTCAGAGCCCAGAGTGAAACTCTGGGAGCATTATGTACGCTGTAAGTTTACCCCCTGTATGCAGCACCTGATGCCTGAAGAGATGAGAATCAGTAGCTTTTCTCGCACCCCATGCACTGCTATGATTAACACACAGTATGGATCATCTGATGCTTGGACAGATTAGAGTACCGAGAGAAGGTTTTCTCACACTCCGTGCACTGGAATGGCTTCACCCTTGTATGCAGCATCTGATGCGATAACAATTGAGTGCTCTGAGTGAAGCTCTTGTTGCACTCTGTGCACTGGTATGGTTTCACCTTAGTATGGATTCTCTGATGTGATAACAGATGGCAGCTCCATGTGAAGCTTTTCAAACACTCTGTGCACGGATATCGATTCTTCCCTGTATGGATTCCCTCGTGTGATAACAGATAAGAGCTACGACTGAAGCTTTCCTTGCACTCTGTGCACTGGTATGGTTTCTCCCCAGTATGGATCCTCTGATGTGACAACAGACCAGACCTCCGGGTGAAGCTTTTCCCACACTCAGTGCATTGGTGGGATTTCTTCCCTGTATGCAGCATCTGGTGCCTGGACAGAGCAGAGCTATGACTGAAGCTTTTCTTGCACTCCGTGCAGTGGTATGGTTTCTCCCCAGTATGAATCCTCTGATGTGATAACAATTGAAAGCTCCGAATGAAGCGTTTGTTGCATTCTGTGCACTGGTATGGTTTCTCCCCAGTATGGATACTCTGATGTGCTAACAGATTTGAGCTAGAACTGAAGCTTTTCTCACACTCCGTGCAATGGTATGGTTTCTTCCCCGTATGCAGCATCTGATGCCTGGACAGAGCAGAGCTACGACTGAAGCTTTTCTTGCACTCCGTGCACTGGTATGGTTTCTCCCCAGTATGGATCCTCTGATGTGATAACAGAAGAGAGCCATTAATGAAGCTTTTCTTGCACTCTGTGCACTGGTATGGTTTCTCTCCAGTATGGATACTCTGATGTGATAACAGATGAGAGCGCTGACTGAAACTTCTGTCACACTCCGTGCATTTGTGTGGTTTCTTCCCAGTATGCAGCATCCGATGCACGGACAGACCAGAGCTACGACTGAAGCTTTTCTTGCACTCCATGCACTGGTATGGTTTCTCCCCAGTATGGATCCTCTGATGCGTTAACAGATTAGATCTATAACTGTAGCTTTTCTCACACTCCGTGCATTGGTATGGTTTTCCCCCAGTATGGATCCTCTGATGTGATAATAGATGAGAGCTCTGAGCAAAGCTTTTCTCGCACTGCGTACACTGGTGTGGGTTCTCCCCCATATGCAGTATCTGATGCTTGGACAGATGAGAGTGATGACTGAAGCTTTGCTCGCGCTCTGTACACGGCAACATTTTCCCAGCTCAGTGCTGTGATATCTGTACAGGTGTGAACTTTGGGCGACACCTTTTTGAACTCTGCACACTTGTATTGGTTCAGTCTCTGCCCAGTCAAGATCCTCTGATGTGAGCACAGATGCAGACTCAGAGCAAAGATGCTGTATAGAATAGATTCTCCAAAGCATCGGACATGAGAGCAATGTTTTTCACTCTCCTTCCACTCGTAGTACTGTACCTCTGATGCTGCGAGATCTGTTGCCGTTATCTTTACTGCACACCTGTTCCTGTAAACAAGAAATAATTGCCAGTGAGAGCATGAATAAAGGAGGGGTGCTTTAGATTGTTCTCCAAATGTTAGAAGAGGTGGATTATAAATATTACTTTCACATTTTATACAGCGGACCCGGGGATCGAACCTGCATTGCTTTGTGTCGTCTTGTTTCCAAGGCGAACACGCTGCTGCTGAGCTATCCTCCCAGGAGGGAGGAGAGGACGAGAGGGTGGACAGGATGTCCTGGGTTTTAGAGAGGAAATGAGAAGCCAGGGCTGTGCAGAGGGCCTGGTAGGGGACAGGAGAGGTAAAGACTGCAGCAGAATTGGCCAGCTTCTTGCAGATTTTAAAGAGTTCGGCCGAGTTGTTAGAAGCCACAGAGATCCAGGCTTGGATGTGGGCTCTCTTCTTAGTGCGGACCAAGAGACAGTATTGCCTTTGGAGAAGGCAGCAGGCCAGTTTGTTAGAGGATGTACAAGAAGCCCGCCATTTCCTCTCAGCCAACCTACACTCACGTTTAAGGGTGACGAGGACACAGTCATACCAGGAGTTGCACTTGGCTTTGGGCTTCAAGCTGATCCTCATGACGGGCAAGAACATCAAGAGTATCAGAGATAGAAGAGTGGAGCATGGAAAGGGCTGTGTCAGGATGTGAGTCAGCCAGAGGAGGAGGAGGGGGGGGAGAGAAAGTGCTGGCAAAAGGTTAAACTGAAACATGCTTTAACGGTTGGATGACCGAGAAGGTAGGTGGCAGTGCTGGAGTTGGCTTGGCCTGAGGGGTAGAAAGGGAGAGATGGGAGGAAAGGATGGCGTGATCACTCCAGGAGAAAGGAGTGGTGAGGGGGATAGAGAGGGGAAGGTCTGAGGATATCAGAACTTCCAGAGTGTGCCCTGTAGAGAAAGTCAGGGCAAAGGGGAGAATAGAAAGAGAGAGTCACAGAGGTTGCGAAAGAGTCCAGAGGAGGGACAGGAAGCATTCAGGTGGATGTTAAAGTTTCCAAGGAGGAGGAGTTCAGTGGTCGAGGCCAGGAGGGAGGAGCGGTCCGCCAACTCAGAGGAAGGAGGTGATCTGACCAGGTGGCCAATAGATAGTAGCCATGGTAAGAAAGTGACCAGGAGAGAGAGAGCATGCAGACAAGCCATTAGAAAGAACAGTAGGCCTCTATAGGAATGACAGAGCTGGCCGCAAACCATGTCTCAGTGAGACAGAGGACATCGAGATCAAGTTCTTCCAGAAGGCGGCAGATGTCAGAGGAGTGTTTGACAGCTGAGCGAGAGTTGAGAGTGGCAACATGGAGAAGGTTGCCATTGTTGAAAGATTTCCAGGGAGGGGTACAAATCAGTAGGTACGCCCTGCAGAGGTGTAGAAGGAGCCTGAGGGGGAGGTAGAAGAGGAAGGAGGAGAGGGCAAGGTAGCCAATGAGGAGGAAGAGGGGGAGGCAAGGAAGCCAAAGAAGGGACAGCAGGAGAAGAAACGAAAGTGATGAGGCGCGGGAAGCATCTATAAAAGGGGAGAAGGTTGGCCTGAGGGACTTGGACCAAGACTGTGCCATTCAGGTTAACATTAATGATGACCCTACAGGAGTGGAAGGGGGCTAGGAGGGACTCCCACCAGGTTCCACCATTAATGGGAGAAAAAAAGAGAAGGGAGAGAGAACAGAGACCATATGAAGAGTCCCATAGGTCTGGCAAGGGAACGACAAAGAGGAGGTTGGTCAGGATCTGTCTGGAGAAAACACTAGTATAGGTGTCAGCGATAGGGAGGCCTGGGTTGGAGACCAGGATGTCCTTTTTGAACTTCTTCCTACTAGACTTAGTGATGAGAGCAGGATAGTCAATGGAGAAGCAATTTGAAAAGATAGGAGAAAGAGAGAGCCCCATAGAGAAGATGGGGGAAGAGGAGAGAGGAAGAGGGGTGGAGGGCAAAGGTGGGGGGGAGACACTAGGAGAGGGCACAAGGAGGGGTGCAAGCAGACGAGACAGAAAGGGACAACAATAGTGGACGATTTAAGTAGACAAGAGCTCAGATGGAAGAGAAGGCAGAAAAAAGGCAGTCCGGTAAGCAAATCAGGTTACCAGGGTATCAGGAACAGAGCAGTCAGTAAAACGAGAACCTAGAGGAGGGTGGAGCACAGCAGAACAATATACAAAAGAACAAAGCAGTCGACAAATGATATCCTAGAGGAGGGAAGAATACAACAGAACACAGAGCAATACAATGCAAAACAGGGTAGTCAATGAGGAAGATCAAAGGAGGCACATGAGTGCAGGAGGCTGGAGAAGAGGGGGCGCAAGGCACACAGGATAGGGAGTTGCGAGGGACCCCACAGACAGGGACGTGGGATGTGACGAACCAAGGATGCAAAGTGCAAGGATTACGCGGTCACGGATTGCGAGGGACCATCGCAAGGCGCGGAGGCAGCACAGTCAAAGATTGCGATGGGCCACGCAGGTAAGGGAGGCGAAGCGAGGATGGAGGTGGTGAGGGTGCACGCGTAGCAAGCAGGGACAGAGGGGCGCAGATGGGTATGTGATCAAGGAATGATATGGGCAACGCTGGGAAGGGCAAGCATCTGGTCCTTGGCAGAGGGGGCTGTCACGGCAGGGGGTGACTTGATTGGCTGATTTTAAGGGCTTGCCAACCAATGGGAGTGTGGTGGGATTGAAGGGGGGGGCATGCGCTCACAAACTTTTACAAATGCACAACTTACTGTGCCACGGGGCACCTGTCCTCACCCCAGCACCAGAGAAGTTGGCGTTGGTTTTGCCTGATGATGGTGGGGATAGCCTGTGGGGACAGATGGTGTAAACACATGTTGGAGCATGCTTACATGCTGTCTGGGCAGGGGTTCGGGTCCTCCTAGTCCAAACAGGAATTGCCCTTTTCTTCATCTGCCCTTCGCTTCGGACCCCCGGGTAGAGAAGCCCTCGATCTAAGAGTTAAGAGGAAGAAAGGTGCCGGGCTAAGAAGGTGGGTGGTGATTAGGCCAGGTGACCTAGATGCTCCCCATCTGCAAAGGAAAAGAGGCCGGAGGGCTGATTAAGTAGGGAAAAGAGCGGCAACCAGGAAGGCACAAGATGGGCAGGGCTTGCTAAGTATGAAAAAAAAGAGTGGCAACTAGGAGGGCACCATGTGGGCAGGGCTTAGCCCAAGTGACCTAGATCCACTTAGACCTGCTCTCCATCTGCAAAGGAAAATAGGTTGGAGGGCTTTCTAAGTAGGGAAAAAGAGCAGCAAGCAGGAAGGCAACAGGTGGGCGAGGCTTAGGGCAAGTAATCTACATCCACTTGCACCTGCTCCCCATCCAGATGAATGTACCCTAACTGTGCTAGCCACAGAAAGAACTCTGTTGTATACTGCACCTTACAAATGCTCAAAATAAAAATTAATACAAATTCCACCTGCCTCCTCTCCTTTTTGAGATTGTCCAAAGCGGTTGTAAACCAACTGTCACGATTTAGGCCATCCCTTACAGGTTTGGGCTACACGATTCAGCATATGGGCGATACATGTTTTATATGAGCCAGCAAGGACATATAGAGTATTTGAGTCCGTAGTGGTATTAATACAGCTAGTAAGATCTTCGGGTTTAACCTTTTTGAAAATCCTACTGTTAACTTTACAAGTCGGCTTTTCTGGAAGCTGAAATTCAACAAAAGAATAGTCCGATCACATGTATGACTTGGTCTCAGTAATATCTATTTTTATATTCTGAGAAGTCACCCAATCCAAGGCGTTACCTTTAATATGAGTGGGCTCGCTATTGTGAACTAAGATCTCCACGTTGTTAAGAAGTTGTTCCAAGGTTATTGCTTCCTTATCAGAGGTATTGCCACACCACCAATTTAAATCACCTACTAACACAGTCAAACAACTTGGTTTGTTTAACAGTGCTAGCAAGTGAGTTATGTCATCAGTATAACCAGGCATTTCGTCCAGGGGGCAATAAAGAAGGATGACATTAACACAGCAACACTGTAGAGAGTTTACGATGTATAATTTCACATCCCTCAAAAACACTAGGTGAGTTGCAAAAACAAAGTTATTTCTTAACTATGATGGCAACACTCCTCCATTTTGATGCTCACGATTTTTAGAAAAAGAGTCATAACGCGGGGGAACAGCCAGATCAACTCTTGGTCCACTGGAATCCTTTAACCAAGTGTCAGTTAAACATAGCATATCAATTCCATTGTCAATGATATAGTTATGGACATCAATAACATGTACATTCCGTAAGCAGGTATTGATGAGAGAGGCTCTGATGGTTCCACCCATAGCAGTGCATGTTACTTCAGGGGGAACCGTTAGAAAAATGCCTTGATCGGAGAAAAATACTTTGCTAGACAAGTCACTGGAAATTATATCACGCATAGGATCAGGGTCCATATTATATTGAGAAACCTCCTTAATCCTTTCCTCAATAACAACACCCTGAGATGTATCACTGGGAACCTTGGCAGAAAATAAATCTATCAGGAGGTAAGCCAGTTTAAAAAAACCCTGAGCTATAATATGACATCCTGTTACGTAAATGTGATGTCACGTGGCTGGGGAGACCTGACCACGTGTCAGAGGGGCAGGAGCCGGAAATAAAGGAATCACCGGAACTGGCGGTTTGGCGCCAGTCCGTGTTTATGCAGCATACAGAGTGGTCATGTCTTCCTTTGCGCTACGCTGCACTGCCACCTCCAGGCCCAAATAGGCCCGTGATCTAATGGAGCCTCCTACATCACAGTAATAACATATTCCAACGAAACATCAACAATATATTTAGTAGCCATATTAATAGGGTCTACAGTACCCTCAATAAGAGGCCTTGATGCTACTGATGGTACCAGCGGCAAAATGCTACATGCACCAGAGTCAATCAGTTTGGCAGCCCCAGGACACCTGACTGTGTAACACCAGCTGCAGGTAGCAGCCCCCCAAAAAAGTGCATACGGTCTATGATATACTTGCTGATAATTGCTTAACCCACAGCTAATAACAGTCTTTGAGTTCTGGATGATGGCTCTGGATAGAAAATATAAACAGGAAATAGCCAGCAAGGTCCAAAGACTGAACAAAAATCCCCTTACACTTCCCTGTACCCAAAACAAAACAAGCAGAGGCAGAAATAGTGGCCAATGCGTTCAAGAAATACAAGACAATCTACACTGTCCGAAAAGTAACAAACAACGCAGTATAAGGCAGTTCGCCCCTCTAAAGGGACGCGCGAAGTCAGTCTGGCCACGTACCCACAGCGCACAATACCGGCTCTTCCAACACAACAACTCAAGTGGAGGCAAATGGAGGACACAGCTGAGCCCTTAGAGGAAAGAACCCTTCGCCGGCAGCACAAGGTCTGCAAGCGTGCGTCGGCAAGCGTCACGCCGCACCTGGAAAGCCCGCTTCCGGTGGCTAAAGGTGAACTGAATGCCTCAAAGACAGGCACGGGCTAGAGGAAAGAACCCTCCGCCGACAGCACAAGGTCTGCAAGCGTGCGTCGGCGAGCGTCACGCCGCACCTGGAAAGCCCGCTTCCGGTGGCTAAAGGTGAACTGAATGCCTCAAAGACAGGCACGGGCTAGAGGAAAGAACCCTCCGCCGACAGCACAAGGTCTGCAAGCGTGCGTCGGCGAGAGTCACGCCGCTCCTGGAAAGGCGGCTTCCGGTGGCTAAAGGTGAACTGAATGCCTCAAAGACAGGCACGGGCTAGAGGAAAGAACCCTCCGCCGACAGCACAAGGTCTGCAAGCGTGCGTCGGCGAGCGTCACGCCGCACCTGGAAAGCCCGCTTCCGGTGGCTAAAGGTGAACTGAATGCCTCAAAGACAGGCACGGGCTAGAGGAAAGAACCCTCCGCCGACAGCACAAGGTCTGCAAGCGTGCGTCGGCGAGAGTCACGCCGCTCCTGGAAAGGCGGCTTCCGGTGGCTAAAGGTGAACTGAATGCCTCAAAGACAGGCACGGGCTAGAGGAAAGAACCCTCCGCCGGCAGCACAAGGTCTGCAAGCGTGCGTCGGCGAGAGTCACGCCGCTCCTGGAAAGGCGGCTTCCGGTGGCTAAAGGTGAACTGAATGCCTCAAAGACAGGCACGGGCTGCCATTAGAGGAAAGAACCCTCCGCCGACACACAGCTGCACCTCGAAAGGCCGCTTCCGGGCCGTGTATACAGGTGAGAGGAATACCGTAAAGACAGGGACGTGCTGCCATTAGAGGAAAGAACCCTCCACCGGCAGCACAATGTCTGCAAACGTGCATCTGCGAGCGTCATGCGGGCCGCTTCCGGTCGATAAAGGCTGCCTCAAAGACAGGCATGCGCTGCCACCACAAAGTCATGGACCACCCTAAAGCACGTATACTTTAAATAGCAACGAAGGGTGTACATTACAGTCCTACCTGTAGAGCTGAAAGCTTCCAAGGTGCCCTGGAGGTGCAGCACTACCTGAAGCGATTCTTTCGCGAAAGCATTGGCACCTGGGAAATGTAGTCCCTAATGGACATGGTCCAATAACAGATACCAATAAATGAACTAGTAAACAAACCCCGCACAATCCGTGGAGTATTTCAATGCTACCGTCTTTCAGTAAATGAAAGCCCCGTCCAATGCTATTTCAAAGCCCTGTGAAACGGCTGCTAGACTGAAAGCAAATTGAATTAATGGCTCACTACAAACGGGCAACCTGTAAAAGTGATCAAAGCTATTTTCTGCTGGCCATGGCCAGAGTATACCAGGAAAAAAACTGCTTCCACCGCCCACTTGGCTTTTATGCATATACACAAATGCCAAAATCCATATCTAGACAATATCATTGTCTTCAGAAGAGCACCGGAGCTGAATGTGCAGCAATTTTGACCTCCTGAAGGAGAAAAGTCTCACAGCATCATGCCTTTTTTTTGTTGCTCCAGTGTGTCATAGGTTGGACTCCTTTGCAGTGTATTTTCGCCAGGGAAGCACTCACCCTAAAGAAAGGGACGTTTCTCAGGGCAATGATACAAGAAATATTCTTTTATTTAATTATTTCATTTATAAAGCACGCAACAACCCGAGGGCACCTACAGATTTATTTTGGCATTTTACCCTCTATGAACCCTGAAGCCTTTGCTATGATATGATAGGTTATTTATAACGCTCTTAATTCCACGAGGTTTCTAAGCACAGGCCCGGGGTTCGAACCTGTGGTGCTCTGTCGTCTTGCTTCCAAGGCTAGCACATTGCCCCTATTTGAGGGTTAAAACACAACATGCTGCTTATTCTGTCCTGTCAAAATAAAAGTGAGTCAGTGATAACTGTCGTTCCTACTTCAGTTTCAAAGCATGCATTGTAATGGACCAAGCACTCACCACTAAGCAGTCATCTTTTTTGTCAATGGGGAGAGGGAGGGTATTAATCAGCCTATATGTTTATGAGCGCATTTTCATTTACAGTTATTTTTTTTTATTTTTTTTTGTAACATTTAGTTTGATTCAAACTTTTATCACGACAGATTCCTTACCATTTCCTTAAGTCAACCCCTTAAACAATTTACAACACAAACTTAAAGAATAGAGTTTTCAGTATTGGACCACAATTAGGACATTGGTTTGTTCAGCAGGTGAAAAGAGAATGGTTCATTTCAGTTTACTTTAAGATTTCTTCCAGAAAGTTTATTACTGAGCAAGTTAGGTGCACAGAGCTTCCACCTAAAATCCTGAGCCACCATTCGTCCATGTTTTCACCTGCAGGTGCAGATTGCCTCAAGTGGGTTGACCTTTGGTCCTTTAGTGCAGTACATTCTGTTATTAAGTGTTTAAGTGATTCAATGCTGTTCATACAGAAGCTACATACTTCATCCTTTGTGGTTTCCATATGATGCACCACCAGCATTTTCTTCGTCTTGTATGCATTCAAGCGCAGTCTTAAAAACCCATTGCGATGGTGACGAGACAGGAATTTTTGCAGATTCTGTAGCATGTTTTCCAGCCGGTTCATTGTGGGCCCAAGTTCTGAAGCAGTTGGCAGTTTATTATGTTTGTACAGATTTTGGATCCAAAACCACTGTTTTAGCTTCTTTTTTGCGTTTTGGGGCTGGTCTAACAAAGTTGCCATCTGGATATCTGCTGCTTGCAGGTTTTTCTCTAACTTTTGCGTCCAATTCTTGAGTAGGCCGGTGTACGAACTAGTGCCTACTCAGGGATCCTGTCCTAGATGCTGGAAGCGGGGCTTAGGGAGAGGGCAGTCATTGGCTGGGGGCAGTATGTCCCAGAGACCAGTGATTGGTTACTACTGAGAAAGATAGATCAGAAACGAAACTGATACTAATTTTTTCTTTACCGAGGATTCCCGGCCTGACAACAAGGAATATTCATGAGCATGTGAATCCATGCCAGACCCCGTGCTGGAGAACAGGTTTGATCCCTTTTCTAGGGCTTCTAATTTCAGCCGATTGATCATAGTCAGGTTGATCACCATCCCGACTCTTTTTGTGAAACCTGTCTGTCGACAATCTGAAATTCCGTTGTTGCCCAAGTTGTTATTTTTTGTTGGAGAAAAGTGGCCATTATCTTTCCAATTGTATCGAGGAGGGCAATCGGGCGATAGTTGGCCGGAACGGCCCGATTACCCTTCTTGAAAATTGGCACTATTATTGCCTCAGTCCAGGAAGCTGGTAGTGTTCTTTGTTTCGCGATTCTATCAAACAGTTTTGCTATGAAGATGGCCCGCTCGGGTTTATATGCTTTTAGCATCACATTGGAGATGCCGTCAGGCCTTGCAGCTCTGGAGTTTTTCAACTTTCCAATGGCATTTTGTATAGCTTCTTCACTCTCTGACACCTCCCACTGCGTTACCTCAGCTTCCAATGCAGTTGGTGTTTGTTAGGGAGAATTCTCATTCTAGGGCTAATTTCCCTCACCTAGTGAGTCCCCCAGCAGCTTTGCTGGATTTCTGGAGTTTATTTTTTCCACCTGGTAAGAGTGTACATCCTTTTTCCACTCTTACATGTGTTTTGGCCTATGTGTTTTTAGTCATTGTGTGATCTTTGGTACTGGAGCACACCACTCCAGGTGCCCCTGGTCTTGTACGTGTTACACAGCACCTTTAGTGTAGTAACCCAGGGTTGTCTCTAAGACTTCCCTCTGACTCCATTTCACTGGGGCTGACTACTGTCCCCCAGAGAAAGGTAAAGTTGCCATTTACTTTACATAGTCATTTTTACCACAGACCCAGTACACCCCATCTTATATGGAGTACTGGAAAGGGCTAATCTGTACCCCTTTTCTGTCTGTACCTCCCTGAGCATTGTTTTGCTCTTTTACCATTTAGACTTGGCTGGTGGCAGTGGTATCTACCCTAACTTTTCTACCGCGATTATATTAAATGAACGCGGTACTGTTCTTGGCTATTATATTAGCCTTGAACATAAACCCGCTTGACCAAATCGTCTTTCTTTTGGCTCCGGTTGGGTATATTCGCCATTTCTTTTTGTTAAAGTCCTTCTTGTGTTTTACTTTGCGTGGCAAACTTGGTTCGCCTTCTTTGTTCACCATCTATTGGCGGGCTTCAGCAGAGAAGCCCTCCTCTTGGCACCTAAGTGTCTAGGTAGACTGAATGTGGGGAAGGGGTGTAGTCACCCCCTGCTCAGGGTATCCTAGGAAACCCAAGTCGCACTTTGCCATGATTGGCTGAGGTGGTTGTCCCAGCTGGACAACCCCCCTGCTGCGTGATTGACAGGCAGGCTGTGTGAATGGGGGTTTTGCGCATAAAAGGCAGGTCTCTTGGGCTAGAAGTCAGAGTCGCCTCTGGAACTACAAGGAACCGAAGAGAATCGGAGAGAACGACGGCTGCTGCAACTACTCCGTCCCGGTGAAGCCCTGCTGCAGTCCTGAGCTATCTTCCCTTCAACGACTAAGAGGAGATCCAGTCCGGAGTCTTCTTCCCTTGAGCCTGGTGGGGATAACCAGCTCATCTTCTTCAGCCAGAGATCTCCGCCGTGGTCAAAATTGCTGCACACTGCTGTATTGGTCCGGATAGCCACCTGCTGAGCCTCTTCTGTTTTTAAGGAGCACACCTTTTCGTTGTCGCTGCTGCAGGCTTCATCCCTGCATGGTGCAGACCCCCTTCAGACGTCCTCCTTCACAACGAAGCTCCAGGAATCGTGGGTCTGTGGGAAACCAACAGGAACAACTGCCAGGGCACCAGCTGCATCGTTGGAATAAGGTACTGTGTCCTACTCGAGCAAACTGGGTGAATCCCTTTTCTTCATCTTCAAGGCTCGTCCTTGGCTTCCCTCCTTCTTATAACTTTTGCTTCCGAACATTTGACAATATCCAAGTACTTTTGGGCTACGCTGAATCGTGAACTGTCTTAACGGTGTGATCTTTGGCAAAGGTCTCCGGTGTCACCTAAACCTGGCTCCGACCCTTTGACTTTTGAACTCCTGTTTCTGAGTGTTTCTCGATGCCTGCCTCACCTAAATATTGCCTGTGATTTTTGCCTCCAACTCCCTCTGGGTATCTCAGGTGCTAAGTGTGCTTTTGCCCCGGTAACATTTCATGTCACGAATACGCGTTTATTAAGTAGACCGAACTGTCAAAAAGTGATCGCAACTGTATCCGCGGTATCGTGTTTTGTTCATAACACCGGTTCATCCAAACACAGGATACTTACCTTGAGACATACTGTACAAAGTGAATTGATTAGTTGTAGTATGTTTAACGTGTAGTTTTGTTTAAAGTTTAATAGAGGTGTTGTGTTTTATAACTGATGGTGTAAAAATAAATGTACTTATATTTTTTTCCTGAAACCTTGAGTCAGTGTTTGCTTGAGTCAAAGTAATTGTGGTCCCTTTGTGTAATCTCTGCTACTGCTCATATACTCTTGAGATAAGCCTGGCTGCTCTGCTACTGCTACCACTATAACTTAGTAGTACAGGCTTGTACCAAAGGTAAACTTGTATTGCCACCTGTAGTCTTAATTATGTGTAGTGGTCCCTAAGGGCACTGCACAGGATTCTGCCTAACAGTGTTCCAGATTCAGTCTTTGAAAAGTCGCCCACGGCGACCCCATTTGGCAACATATCCGTTTGATTTGCAGAGCCTCTGTTTAAGATGCGCCAAATCTCTCTTGAATTGTTCGATTTGATTAGAGCTAACATCTCACCTCGTTCTTGATCTCGCCTACAGGAAAACGCTTTTAAACAGTTTTGTTATTTTTGCCTTAGTTGTTTTATAAGGCTATGAGAGTCAACTCCCAGATTGCGTTTTAACACTCTTATATCTTTATTAAGCTGTTTCTTCTGATCCTTTACACTTTTGCTCCACTCATGCATGTGTAATTTTGAGTTTTGTACATTCTGAGATCCGCTCATGTTTTGGTAAGGCAGTAGTGGTACATAGTTTGTCGAGTCACATGTTGTCTTGGATAAGGACTGAAAAGCCTCTGTCAGGCATGTTATTTGTTTCTCTTTTAATCTGAGCCGATTTCGCCCTTGGTTTACTTCCAGTATTTGTTTGCAATTCAGTACTTTTCGGCTTAACGGCCATGACATTTCCAACACATTGTGGTCGCTATATACAGTCGGCACAATTCTTAATTTCAGGATCTTGTTCCATAGATTTTTTGAGGCCCATATATAGTCTAAGATCTTTTCATGGACAAAGTTTTGGCAAGTAAAATTTGGTGGCATATCGCCAGTTACGTGTCCATTGACCATGTCGCAATCTCTTGCATCCATTTCATTATCCCTTCGAGCTCTCCTAGCAGTTGTTTTCTGAGCTTCCTTCATTGGGGCTGAGATGAGCTTCTTTTCATCATTGAACCACGTTAGGTTCATATCTCCACATATGATGATCGATAAATCTTGATGTTTTGTTTGATTTTTATCGATTACCGTCATTATTGATGAGAAACTTCTCAGCTGTAATCTTTGCTGGGTTCCAATAAATATTAATTAATAAGTATTGTGTTTTCAGATTAAGGTCACCTGTACAAAGCTATTAGGATGTTCTTTTTCACATACTTCACAGTTTGTGCCATTTTTCAGCATTGTGATTAAGTCTGAGAAAGGATGACTCTGGGCGTTTTTCTCTGCTGGATTAAGCAATGCCAGGTACCCATCTTTTGCCGGTGGAATCTGCAGCCATGTCTCTTGTAAACAAATGGCAACATTTTCTGTCAGGTCCACTGAGAAATCATTAAATAAATGTTGGAAACCTCTCGTGTTCCAAGATATCAGCGTGGAAGGTCCTTCCTGCTTGTATAAACCTAGCTAATGCTTTCTCATTCTTGTTGTCGCGCTGCCAGATTGCAGCGGAGAGGTTTGTACTGTTTTTAGCTGTTTCCTTATGGAAACTCTACGCTGTTCGTCGGTTTCCTTTTCTTTTATTTTCTTATTTGAACCAGAAGGACTTTTGAGTGCAACCGGTTCTTCTTCTGAAAGTTCAAACCCCAAGAACATTAATTGGTCTTTCGCAGCCATTATAGTCTTTCGTACTGCCTTTGATTTTATATGCAGTAGGTCTTGATCAGCTCGATCCTCTGAAATGTATTCAACGATACTGGTATGCAATTGGTGGCGGTAGAGTTTATCTTGCCGCTCTTTCGTTATATTCTGCCAAATTTGGCTGACTCGTTTCGTCCGCCTCTTGGTTGACCGAATCACTGCCTTCTTCAAAATCGTCATAATATGTCGACAAATTGCAGAGGTCCACTGATGACTTCATCGTTTTAATTGAGTCACTGTCTGAGTCAAGTCTCATTCTTTTTTGTGGCTTTTTGGGTTGGATTTTAGAGTTACTCCAACTATTTTTATGAGACTTTTTTCTTTATCTGATTCTTTGCGTGAAACCCGTTTCTCTCTTGTGAAAAGCATTTTTTACGTATACGTTTTCTAGAGCTGCTTGTTTGTTTTTTTGCTGTTCCAAGATTTTTCTTTTTTTCAGTTTTTTTTGCCGGACACTGCTTACCCACATTGGGGTGAGTGGTTTTTAGCTACACCGCTAAATATGCCATATGTTAGTTTGTCTGTGGAGCCGTGGGGTTTTTCGGGTGACTTTTCAGTGTTTTCCTCTCTTCCCATAGCGATGTTTCTCTTTTCTGTTTGAGTGTTTGACCCCCTCTTGTCCCATCTGACTAGTGCCTGTTGGCGGGTCGGCACTCTCATGATGTTGCGGTCTATGCTTCTCCAAGGACCGTCTCGATTGATCTGAGGCCTCTTCTCCACCAACTGCATTTAACATGCTGCCACCATCCGTGCCGCCGTCGACCTGCGTTTCCACATTTTTTTGATGGACCTTCGGGCTGGTGTTTATTGTAGGCTGACTATTTGCATTCGTTCTAATTTGCTGTAAGCAGCCTAGCACCGCCTCCATTAGTGTTTTTTTCAATATTGTCTTTTCTGGCTTGTTCACTTGACTGAACTTGCCAGGACGTTGCTTTGGTGGCTTCATTTTCCAGATGTTGTTGAAATAATGTGTTTACGCTTTCCAATTTACTTATTTTTTCATTCAAGTGGCCAATTTGCACACTTTTGTTCTGAAATTCCTCATGCAGAGATTCATAAAGTTTTATAAATGGAATCAATGCCAAGGACGTCGCGGCCAACACATTATTGTGGATATGTATTGCAGCCACGGTTGACAAGTTTAATTTTTAATAACCGCTCATTTTCCACATCGTTATGTTGGGTGTCTTTGTTCCTGCTGGTGAACTTTCCTCCATCTCGCGTTGGTTCGCCTACGGCTGCTCGCGGCAGCAAACCAGCTGCGTTAAGCAAACTTGCCGGCTCTGGCGTGGAACAGCTTACCGTCTGCTTCGCAGTAAGTCTGCTTCCCTTTCTTGCCTGCAAATATAACCCAGTTTGCTTGTTTTGAGTGTTTACAGGTGTTATAGCTGGGCTTCCAGCGACAGTGAACACAGGTTTGGGGAGTAGCGCTTGCCTTTGAAATGGATGCTCGCATCAGCTTCCAAGGTCGATGTTAGCAAGAATCTCTTCATTTGATGCAGCACAGAGCACTTGCTTTTCCCTCCTTTGCCCCAGAGCACAGCACATAGCAGGTTTCTCTCCCCTTTTCCTGGGCAGCAATCGTGCGTATCTTTCAGCAGCTGGGATCCCAGGGGGCTGCCGGCACCATAGAATATTGGCAGGCACAGGCTGCGATGTTTCCTCCTTTGAGCTCCGACACAGAGCACTTTCAATGTCACCACTGATTGGGCTTGGAATATCTGCAGGAGGAGCGCCAGAGTCTTTCCCTATTTTCTCATAGCTTCGACACAGAGCTCTTTGTGTCACTGCTAGAGGCCCGGTATTTTACTTTCTTTTCTCTGATGATGGGAGCATGCACATTTTCACTGCCAGAGGTCTGGGATCTTGGTGTTGGCTTCGGCGGGGCAACAACCTACATGACTTGTGCTGGCGCCTGCTTGGGGTAGGGGGGGCATTCTGGGCACTCGCCTTCCTCTATGTTCCGTCCTCGGCAGAGTGAGCTTCCACCTCACTCACCGGGCTGGAGCATGACATCTCGATGCAGCATTGGTCGCTGCATCACCCGTTCTCTCCCCCAGGTGGGAGAATTCAAGCAAATCATGCTACAGTCACGGCCGCACTTCTTCCTCCAGCTCGCCTATGGGCACACAGCTCTTCTTCGCCCTGGGCGGCGCGGTTGAGCGCCTCAGAAGACCTCTCCAGCTGGTTCCTTCCTTCCAGGCAGCAGATGCCACTTTTTCATCACGCCGTGCAGAGCACCTTCTTTTAAGCTGCCCGCCTAATCCGTGAACACGCAAGGGCTTCGGCATGGCGGCAACATGCAGGGTGGGAGGTTGTGGGCCACTCACACACTGGACCAGTGCAATGGAACCTCACCTTCCCCACAGTGCAGGGGATGGAGAGGATTTGCCAGCAGGGTGCTGGGCATCCACTCCTCATTTTTCCACAGCAGTGAATGTAACTTCCTACACCCGGGCGACCGACCATGCCGTGACGCTCTTCTCCCTCGTCACCATTATTGTGGGGCCGGCGGTGGTCACGCAAGTGCTGGGGGGTCCAGCACCGTGATGTTTTGCCTGGATAACACAGATTTACTGTAGTTGCAGGACAGGACCTTGGTGGCCCATGGGGACATGGGCCTGGGGTGCTGGGGGCACTGTGGATGCCAGGAGCATCCCTCAGGGACTGTGATGAAAAAGAGGGATGAGGGGGCATGCAGACGTAAGGGACTGGCAAGTTGGTTTAACTGCCTTTGCAAGGGTCAGGTAATTAACATTAAGGACCTGCACCTGAAGTCAATTGCCCGAACTGAGGGGCATAAAAGACTGCATCAAGAAGAAGCAGGGGGAAGGAGCTGGAGCAGGAGCTGGAAGGCTGCCAGTAGTAGCAGAAGGAGAAGAGCATGAGGCTGGCAGTTCACGAGGAAGTGTGACCACTGAAGGGACGTCGAAATGAGAGACAAGCAGATTTCACCTGCAGGTTTTGAGTTGGTCCTGTGTTCACAAAACCTGTCTGGCTGTGGCGGCACTGAGACTTGGAAAAGTTAAAGGTTTCCCCAGGTGCGCCTAATTGCTGTGACTACATGCTGAAGTCATGCAGCTAGCCAAGGCCTGTGTGCAGAAGCAAGCCAAGGGAAGTAGGAGAAAAGGAGACAATTCACGGTCGAGGCAGGATAGGAGACACCCATGCTGAATAGAGGTGTAGGTCCCAAGAGTGCCTTAAGTAGTCGTAGCAGAGAGAAAAGTTGGATAGTGGAATCCGCCCTCAACAGCATTGTTTTTGGAGTCGCTAAGTGAAGCTCTGTACCTCAATTCACTGAAAACTCCTTGCTGGTAACTGTAACCAGCTGTTATGGTTGTTAGCACAAGGTTCATAACATGGCTCAAGCATCTACTAGGAAAAACGTACCTTGCTACCTCTTGTGGGACCAATCTCACAGGGGTACGATGTAAATGAGGAAATACCTAGCAATCCCTCCACAGACCGGTACTAGAAAGACCAGCCTGTGGTGAGACCTCCAGGGAAAAAACCCTGCGCAGAGCGGCTAGAGTTGGAAGTCTCCTGCAAGCAGCTCTCCGGATGTGGTCTGGACTACTGCTTCCTCAGTGATTCCCAGAACTTTCTTCGGCCTGGTTTCGGCTATGAACATTCAGTGGAACAAGAGAAAAGATAAGAAAAAGAGGAAAGATTCGAGCAGAGAAAAAAGCAGAGCGATAGGAGTAGATCTGAACGAGACTTACCCTGATTTCCAGAAAGAGGGGCTCCGGACATCGGAGATGGCGTACCCCACTATGTAATAGTGGGATGTAGTGATAGGGAGCGACAGAGGGGCTGCACGTACGGAAAAGAAGTGAAATTGTGAGTGAAAGATCTAACCCGGAAGAGAGATATCTAATATTCCCAGATAACTAGGGTGGAACCTTACCCCCAGATAGAAACCATTCAGGCACACACTGCTAACTATTGCTACTGCCCAAACTGTTTGCATGTATGCCTCTGTATGCTGTAACTAAGACGCGCTTTCCCTGTAACCAGCGCTATTCTGTAACCAGCGCCACGATGCCTCAGGGCTGATTCTGTGCGCTTAACAAATGCGAATAAATAAATAATAAATAAATAAATAATAAATAAATAAACAGTTCAGGCCAGTTGATCTTGTAGGCTCCTTCCGAGGAGATAATAAAATGCATAAGAAATTCCTCCAGGTATTGTCTATGGGCTTGCCTAATACAACGAAAATAGGGTTAAAGTATTAACTTCTAGTTGTCCCAAAGAAAGGATGAGATTGGAATGTAGCTGGTGGCAAAGAACACACGTACCATGTAGATAAGAGAACGCTACCGGAGGAATCCTTTCCTATGCGTAACTTACACGGAAGTGAACCAGTCCCGTTAAGAACTTCCAAAGCGGGAAACTATCCAGATCAAAGACAGAACAAAGAGTCTCAGACGGATTACAGATAGATCTTATATAATATCCAGTAAGGGTCTACAAAGTGAACAAGAAGAGGTAAGCGTACTTACGAAGCATAGCTGGTCTCGAGCGAGAGTAGCAACGCATTGGGCTGAGCTCAGAGTTTCCAGATATGCGTTGTTCAAGTCGGGGGGCGTGGTCACCGCCTTGTCCGCAATAGCCTGAAACACTAGACCGTGGTCTCCAGTTTCCAAACCCACCATGGTACGTGGATGGAAAGGATTCCGTGCTGCAAATCCACCGTGTTGTCGTGGTATCCAGACTGCGTTTGTCACCCCAGCTCAATTAGAACTCACGTAGAAGTAGAAGCAAGTAAAAGTTGTTCGTTGCCATGGGAATTCTTGACAACAAAGGAAATGTATCACACACGTTTAACACAATTCAAAGTGCTTGTGTATAAGAAAAGCCATCCCTTTTCCATTGTTGCATTAAATAACTTTACCAGAGTGGTCGCGTGTCTCCAATTAAGAGGGAGAACGCTGGTTTGTAATCACTCGAAAGGTAGCCGCTGACTTTCCCAAATTGTTACAAGAACTCTTACATCAAAGAAAGGTTGCGTATGAATGATGGTGATTCCCAATCCATGTTAAAGCAGTATTCTGTATGAGTGAAAGGGAATGCAAGTCTTTAAAGTTGAAATTCTCCATCAAAGGGTAGTCGTGTGTACTTAATTCTGTTTCCTTTGTGAAACCTGAATCTTGTATCATCCAGAACAAGAACATTGTAATTGTAGAGGTTGCCCAAGTAACAAGAACAAGCATTACCCAATCCAGTAGGCAAATCCTTCCTAACATGAAACCAGCCATATTCAAATCTAATCGCCTTTATTTTGAAGTTGACAAAGTTGGTACAAATCCGCTGTCCTCTGATCCAAGGGTAACAAGGTTATCTTTGGGGTAACTGCTGGAAACAAGGTGTACATAAAGCTGGGTAAGCTGGGTGCTTGTTAAAATAACTGATCAACAATCTGTGAAGCTGTGACTGTTGAAGCTGAGAGATAAAATCAGTCTAAGAACCAAGACAGATTCTAGTGGTAGCTGTAAGACAGGCAGACGAGGCAAAGAGGCTGTCCATTACGGCATAGGAAGGAAGAGTGCCTTGCCTACCTGTGGAGGTCGAAAAGTTGTTTCTTTAAGTTGCCTAATAAATCCTCAAAGTACCAAGTTGCAGCAGAGATGACAAAACAGTGGTCGTTTAAAGAATTGTCAGAGAACTTTACATTGAAGGTGGGTGAAGCAGTAGTACACTGTGAAGCAAAGGAGCCCCTGCTTTCACAGTGCCATTTACAGAAGGGAGCTGTCAAGAGAAACGCAACCCCCTTAGAAGAAGCATCCTGACAAGTTACACCAAAGACGCTGCAGAAGTTACAAAAAGATGGACAGTTGTTGAAGCAGAAGTGGTACTTTTGTTTTGAACATTGTCAACACTATCCTGGAAGGAGGTTATCCAGGATTACATTTGGTGCTGTTTTCTTTGTGGAAATACTTTTCAACATACAGAACCAGAACTGTTACCAGTGGATTTTTGTTTGGGTGAACTTTGTTTCTTTTAGAACTTTCAACAACTGGTTTAAGACTTTACTTTTGTTTGTGAGGGATTGACTTTGGACATCTCTGGGAAAGGGATCTACTCAGGACAAGTGTAAGTCATCCAAGTCACTGGTCATTTGGTAATCATTTATTTATGTTGTTTATAATTTATTTTTTAGTGTGTGGGCTAGTTTTGTGTATGTTAGGAGATTTTCCCATATAACCTAGACTAGGTAGTGAACTCACTGGCAGAGTAGGATTAGTTAGGCTTTCTTTGCATGTTCTGTCATTAATAAAATGTCAAATACTGAAAGCAGTTGTCCGTTTCGCATTACTGAACCTTCAAAGGATGCACTTTTATTTACAACTCGGCGAGGAAGCCGTGAGATCTACCCCAAAGAAAAGGATGGAAAGAAATGTATGGCATGGTCCCTACCAGATTATGGATCAGACGGGGCTAACGGTTATCAAGTCTTGCAACCAGATAGAAAAATTAAGGTTCACATTTATCACGTGAATCTTCTTAAGGAATGGAAAGAAAATCCCATTGTAGACAATATCATAGTATTAACCATCCTGTTATCTGATTGTACTGGAGCACTTTGGAGCATGTCGTAAGATGGATGGAATTACCATAAAACAATCCCAGGCCCGAATAACCAGACAAACTCAAAGAAGATGGCAAAAGTACTGTCTTATTATCAGTTGAATAAAACAGGGACATCTGGCAAAACGGCAGTTAACAGCCTACACACTCACAGCATATTTCAACCTCGCAAAGGGCGTTATACCCCAATGTACATCGGCTATGACGTCATCTTACGTGGCAAATAATAAAAACCTATTGCAGGGAGGGGTTGGTTAGGGGATATGTCTCCATATATATTCATTTATATATTAGTACATTTCAAACGCTCTTCATAATAATAGGCATGCTCAGACTACCTCTACCTATGTAAAACATAGACAACTGCAGAGCAACTAGCAGCTGATTGATGGATGCAACATTGTATAGACCACCATCATATAAGCCCTTACGATTGGTTTGGCACGCTTACAGCAACCTTCAACATCGGCTCATTAGCAGCACATAAGCTATGACCCCAGGTGCAGGAGGCCAACGTCAGACCACCACCTTCCCAGCCAATTAGTCTACCATCTCTCATCGCCTAGGCCTTAAGCCAAGACTCTACCTTTGTAGTTGACCTAGCTGGTTGTTCTCTCCCTTGGATATTCAACGGGAGTGAAGGCGCACCGTTATCTCGCCTGGAGCTTCATGAATAGATCATATATCCAGCTTCTGAATCACATGTCAGGTGACCATGATTTTGTCCGAATCGTCTCCTATTAATGTTATTTGATTAAATTTACTTCAGTTGAGTTTACTCTTCTCAGCCTTTGGAGACTTGGTTGCTCCGTTCTGCAAGTTCTCTCCATGTCTTTAATTGTCTAAAATCTTGCCATTCACAATATTCTTTCTTTTATCTCACTTAAGACAAATGTGTCCTATGCACATGGCTTATCCTTTTGATTCCTTGAACTGGTTCTTGCTGTGGCATCCTAGACTTTAAGCCAGACAGCCTCTCCTGTTTCATGCACGGCTTGAATTTTCTGTGCCGGTCAGCTCCTTCAGCTTGACTTCTCTCCCCAAGGTTTCCTTCTTACTATTTATTCAAAACCGACATCCATTTTCTCAAAAAGGCAGCTTTGCCTCATCCTATTTTCCATTTTAGCAAGCCTATTTATTGTCTTGTCTACCTTGTGCCTCAGTATATGTACATCAGTTGCCACTTACCTTCTTTTTTGTCATGACACGCGCTCCATGGAAGCTATGGAGCCAATGGAAGGGCTGATTCCGTTCCTCCACCAGCGGTCTAGTCTCCCACGCACTGCACGTTACCGTCATGACGCATATAAATAGGCGTCACACGCGGTAGTCGATGCGTTGCAACCTTGCTTTCCTCGCCAGGTTCGTACGCTAGTGCTCCTTTCTGACTCCCCTTGTGAATTCCCGCTTGCTTCCTCTTGTCAGTCCACAGTGATTGCCCGCTCAGCTCCTAGCCCTTGTTCTCTCATGGTGCTTCCTCCTCTCCTCTGTTCCTCCCGCTTTGTAGCCCTGGTTCCTTCTTCCGCTCTAGTGCTTTTCTCTCCCTTGTTGTGCATACCTCTACGATTGTATGCTCCTTCCCACTGCAGCCTTCTGCAGGCCTCTTCCTCATTCCTCAGCTACGGTATCCATCCAAACAGCGCTCAGGATACACACGCTAGCCCGACTCCAGCAGTGTCTTCTGGGAATTGTAGTCCTCTCATCTACTTCAACGGAAAGCCTTCAGCCTTGACATCCGTAGTGCTAACTACATCCAAGCACACCACGGTTTTTCAGCCACGCTTTTCCCTGGAATTGGGGGCGGACTCCCTGAGGGCCCCCTCTGCCTTGCTGTCTGCCAGCGGGCAGGGTGGCTTCCAGTGGAGCTCGTCCCAAACTCAACAGGAAAGGACTGGACCTCTGGAGAGAAAGGAGAGTCATAGACACAGACAGTTCCTCAGAAGAACTCAGTACAGGTGGGGAGGAGGAGGAGGGAACCAAGGAGGGTATTTGTCAAGCAACCAATACTTCATCGCATGACAGTTTGCAACGCCCAAGGATGGCTAGCTTAGAGCAGTATCAAGAACTGGTCAATGCCATACAGGGGATAACTGCTGAGCTCCAAACCATGAAGGTAGAAAACACCGCCCTTAAGGCTGACAATGCCGCTCTGAGACAACAAATGATTCTGAGAGAAGAAGTTAGGGGAGATCTCCCACCTATGCCCTTACCTTGTGGGAAGTATGATGGGAACCCCAAGAAGATTAAGGAATTCCCCGACGCCTGTAGGGTATACTTCACCTTTCGCCCAAAGATGTATGAATTCGACAAGGCAAAGGTTGGCTTCCTCGTCTCAAACCATGGGGGTAACGCTCTAGCATGGGCCACCCCGTTGGTTACAGAAACGGATCCTGTCCTGAATGATTACAATGCCTTTGTACAACGATTCAGAGAACGCTTTGAAAGGACCGAGACTTTGTACGCGTCTTATGAAAACATACTAGACCTCAAACAGGGTCTTTTTGATGTACAAACCTATGCCTCGAACTTCCAGAGGATAGCTTTGGAGACAGGATGGCCTGACTCAGTTAAGCAGACTCTCTTTCGGAGAGGGCTACATGAAGACTTGAAGGATGAACTCTCTCGAGTAGCAAGACCCTCCTCCTTCCAAGAACTGGTCGCTCTGGCCCTCCAGATGGAATTTCGAATTTCCGAGAGACGAGCAGAAAGAAGGAAGACCAGACCCAATCCGCCTTCTACACCATCCTGCTACTCGCCAGCCGCTCCAGACAGATCTCTTCCCCAGACTGAAGAGCCCATGCAAATAGGTGCAGCGAGGGGTCCCCTTAGCGCAGCAGAAAGAAAGAGACGAAAAGACCTGAGCTTGTGCATGTATTGCGGTTCTGAGAAGCACCTCCAAAGAGACTGTCCGGAAGTACCTCCCCGAAGATCGGGAAACTAAAGACCCCGACCCTGACCAGGGACACGGAAGGGGCTTCTCTTGCTAATCCCTGTGTTACAAGTCCACCTATACCATGTACCCCCTCAAACCAACTTATGGTCCTAAAGATCGTCCTGGAATGGACCTCAACCCAAGCAGTTGAGTGTCTAGCAATGCTTGACTGTGGTGCAGCTGGGAACTTTATGGACGACCAATGGGCCAGTAGATACGCCATTCCTAGGAGAGAAAAACCTCAACCCATACCTGTCGAAGGAGTGGATGGTACCCCCTTGTCTTCCGGTCTTATCCGACAAGAAACCACAGAAGTCATGGTTAAGATGAAGACTCACCATGAAACCGTGATATTTGATCTGATAAAGGCTGCCCGCTTTCCAGTGATACTCGGGATACTCTGGTTAAGAAAGCACAATCCAGGAATTGACTGGGTAACTAACATTATAGAGTTCAGGTCAGACCTTTGTATGCAGTCCTGTTTGAAGGAGGAAGGGCAACAGTCACATCAGGGTGACACAGTGCCTGCGAGGAGTATTAACTCCATTCCTGTTGCCTATCAAGAATTTACCGACATCTTTGCAGACGCTCTTCCCAGACCTCTTCCTCCACATCGAGCCGAGGATTGTAAGATCGATCTTATACCTAATGCTGTGGTTCCATTTGGGAGAATGTATCCCTTATCCCTCCCGGAGAAGGAAGCATTAAGAGACTACCTAGCCAGCAATTTACAGAATGGCTTGATACAAGAATCAACTTCCTCGGCTGGAGCTTCTCTGTTCTTTATTCCAAAAAGGGGAACCAAGGAACTCAGACCTTGTATTGACTTCAGGGGCCTAAATAGCCAAACCATTCGAGATCGATACCCGATACCTCTGATAAAGGAGATCATGGAAGCAGTACAAGGGGCAAAATGGTTTACCAAGCTAGACCTCAGAGGGGCCTATCATCTCCTACGAATCAAACAAGGGGACGAATGGAAGACCGCCTTTCGTACTCCATTAGGTCATTTCGAGTACAAGGTAATGCCCTTTGGGTTGGTTAACGTGCCAGCCCAGTTCCAAAGATTTATGGACAAGGTCTTCAGTGATCTTCTGTTTAAGTCCACTGTAGTCTACTTGGATGACATCTTGGTTTACTCTCACACTTTAGAACATCGTCTACACGTAAGAGAAGTGCTCAAGAGACTCCGAGACCACCACCTATTAGTCAAGCCAGAAAAATGTCTTTTTGAGGTTTCTACAGTTTCGTATCTGGGCTTTATCCTGTCAGAAAACCGCATTGAGATGGACCCTAACAAGACTACATCTATTAACAATTGGCCTGTTCCCAGCTCAGTCAAGGACATCCAGAAGTTCTTGGGGCTGACAAATTTCTATCGGAAATTCACCACGGGCTTCTCCAACACAGTCCTACCTATCACAGCTTTGCTAAAGCAAGGGGTGAAGTTCCATTGGACACCAGTAGCAGATTCTGCTTTTCATCGGCTCAAACAAGCATTCACCTCTGCACCTATCCTCCGGCAACCTGATCAGTCTCAACCCTTTATCGTAGAAGCCGACGCCTCACAAGGGGCTATTGGAGCAGCTCTACTACAAAGGAAGGAGGATCAACTCGAACATCCCATTGCCTATTATTCCAGAACACTCACCTCCAGTGAAAGAAACTATTCGGTGATTGAAAAGGAACTGTTAGCAATTAAACAGGCTTGTGAGGAGTGGCGCCATTTGTTGCAAGGAGCGAAATACCCGTTTCAAGTACGAACAGACCACAGGAACCTAAGTATTCTCCAACAGATGGAATGCAGGAACTCTTGTCATGCTCGTTGGGCTTATTACTTCTCCCAATTTGATTTCATACTCACATACCTACCGGGTAAAGACAATCACTTAGCTGATGCACTCTCCCGCAGCCACCAAGAAGGATCAGGGAATCACCCCGAACAGGAATGGCTGCTCAATGGGAAGAGATTCATAGGAACAGTAAATAAATATTTACAACAGGTTCTGGACGCCCAAAAAACCACCTCTCTTCCAAGAGACCCCTCTCTAACCTACAAAGGAGAAAACCTGTTTAAAGATGACTTGCTTTACCTGCCCACCCAAGATCTCCAGAACCAAGCTCTTTCGTGGTGCCATGATCTGCCTATGGCTGGTCACAAGGGCCGTACTGCTACACTGGAACTACTGAAGAGGAATTTCTGGTGGCCGAAGATGAATAAGGACGTTGTGGAGTACGTCTCTTCCTGTCCCATATGTGCTCAAAGCAAACGCAGTTCGGCTAAACCATTGGGGCTTCTACAACAGGATGAACCACCTGCCGGACCTTGGCAACATATCTATGGATTTTATTATTGAGTTACCCAAATCGGGAGGATGTTCTGCTATCATGGTAGTGGTCGACTCCTTCAGTAAGCTGGCTCATTTCATTCCTCTTAGAGGCACTCCTTCTGCCACGACCACAGCAGACATGTTCTTAAAGGAGATAGTCCGTCTCCATGGTCTCCCTTCCTCAATTGTGTCTGATAGAGGAACACAGTTCACCTCCAAGTTTTGGACAACCTTGTGTAAACAGTTGCAGATTCAGAGAACGTTGTCTTCTGGCTTTCACCCAGAAACAAACGGACAGACCGAACGTCTCAACGCTACACTTGAACAGTTTATAAGATGTTACTGCAACCAGACTCAAGATAACTGGTATCATCTCTTATCGGTTGCAGAATTCTCGTATAACAACACCAAACATACTGCAATAGGAATGAGTCCTTTCAAATGTACATATGGGTACGAACCCAAACACATCCCATTTCCTACTGTTCAACCCACTAATGTCCCTACCATAGACCTACTACTGGACACTCTGAAACAAACTCATAAGTCTGCTCAAGAAACCCTGTTAGCCAGTCGCCAGACTTACAAGAGATGGGCTGACAAAAACAGAAGACCTAATCCTGATTGGAAGAAAGGAAGCAAGGTATGGTTGTCCACTAAATACCTTCCCCGGAGAGTCCACCCAGGTAAACTCACTCCGAGATATATTGGACCGTTTTCCATAAAACAACGGATCAATCCTGTGGCCTTTCGGCTAAACCTCCCGCACTCTCTTCGAAGAATACATCCAGTATTCCATACCTCGCTTCTTAAGGATTATAAACCTGATCCTTTTTTGAGAACCTCCAGAAGAAAGATACCCAGTGTGGATGATGACGCCCAAGAGTATGAGGTTTCACGCATCTTGGACTCTCGTTACAAACACGGAGTCCTACAATACCTCATACTGTGGAAAGGATACCCTTGGACGGAAAGATCTTGGGAACCAGCCAAAAATCTACATGCCACCAGACTCCTACGCATATTCCACAGACACCATCCAGGCAAGCCTGGAGGAAGGCCTTGGCGAAGGGGTTATACTGTCATGACGCGCGCTCCATGGAAGCTATGGAGGCAATGGAAGGGCTGATTCCGTTCCTCCACCAGTGGTCTAGTCTCCCACGCACTGCACGTTACCGTCATGACGCATATAAATAGGCGTCACACGCGGTAGTCGATGCGTTGCAACCTTGCTTTCCTCGCCAGGTTCGTACGC
Organism: Ambystoma mexicanum; assembly: GCF_040938575.1. NCBI lineage: Eukaryota > Metazoa > Chordata > Amphibia > Caudata > Ambystomatidae > Ambystoma > Ambystoma mexicanum. Next base: position 1,335,088,821 of record NC_090933.1, on the reverse strand, counting down.
TAGTGCTCCTTTCTGACTCCCCTTGTGAATTCCCGCTTCCTTCCTCTTGTCAGTCCGCAGTGATTGCCCGCTCAGCTCCTAGCCCTTGTTCTCTCATGGTGCTTCCTCCTCTCCTCTGTTCCTCCCGCTTTGTAGCCCTGGTTCCTTCTTCTGCTCTAGTGCTTTTCTCTCCCTTGTTGTGCATACCTCTACGATTGTATGCTCCTTCCCACTGCAACCTTCTGTTTGTCTCTTCCTCATTCCTCAGCTACGGTATCCATCCAAACAGCGCTCAGGATACGCACGCTAGCCCGACTCCAGCAGTGTCTTCTGGGAATTGTAGTCCTATCATCTACTTCAACGGAAAGCCTTCAGCCTTGACATCCGTAGTGCTAACTACATCCAAGCACACCAGGGTTTTTCAGCCACGCTTTTCCCTGGAATTGGGGGCGGACTCCCTGAGGGCCCCCTCTGCCTTGCTGTCTGCCAGCAGGCAGGGTGGCTTCCAGTGGAGCTTGTCCCAAACTCAACAGGAAAGGACTGGACCTCTGGAGAGAAAGGAGAGTCATAGACACAGACAGTTCCTCAGAAGAACTCAGTACAGGTGAGGAGGAGGAGGAGGGAACCAAGGAGGGTATTTGTCAAGCAACCAATACTTCGTCGCATGACATTGTTGCACATGATTTCTTCATATTAGCATGTGCGTTTACTCATTTTCTTCAGTTACATCTTCATTATTCTAGTATTCACAATCGTTTCAGTATGGCTCACCATCTGTGCGTCCTTATGATGTCTCTTTGAGATGTCACCTAGCCTCTCGCGTGATTCTGTTTACAGATGTTCGCTCAGTGGTTGTCATAAACCTATGTCCCTTACATCAATTCAAGAGTCCATAAGGTACGGTTGTCTCGGTGGGAAGCGCTTCTTGAACAATCGCTGCAGTATTGCCATTATAGCAGGTGTCATACACAGCACTGCCCTGCTTCTTTCCCAATATGGTGGAGTGGAGGGGCAGGGGTCTGGTAATTACGTGGAAGGCTCCTCCTCCACATTCCACCCTCTGGTTGAATCATCGACCATCTCAATATTCTCGACCTTCATTGGTTTTCCTCCAAAGAATGGCTTCTTCGGTATCCATACCTTCATCACCTCCCTCAGGTACCGGCCCTCTTTATATGTTCATCCATACTCCAGGTCATATACTCAGGGATCTGCGCTGTCTCACATTTTCTTCAACATCTACATAAGGTATCTCCTGCTCCTCATCGCGGCCCACAGGTTCCGTTTTTATTCATATGCTGATGATACTCAGATCCTGGTGCGCCTCGATCTTACTAAGTCAGAAACTGCTTCACGTTTAAAATGCTGCCGGAGGAGCTGGGATCATGGATGTCATTGAACTGGCTGAAACGAAACAGTAGCAAAATAGAGTTTCTTGTTGTGGGTACGTCCACCCCACAACCGTTTTGGACGGGTGATTTTTGGCCCACTTCCTGTACCTGTCTCATCTGTACGTAATTTAGGGTTACGGATTTCCGCCAATCTGGCGATGGATGAGCATGTCGGCGCAGTGTGTAAATCGGGCCATTTCAAACTTTGGACCCTCCGGAAAGTACTCCCCTTTATTCCTACAGCTAACCAGGCCCCGGTGGTTGCGGCCTTGGTTTTGAGTGTCTTTGACTACTGCAAATCACGTTATTTGGCCCAAACTAGCTATATTACTGATCGGCTGCAACTACTCCAAAATGCCACGTCCAGAGCCATCCTTCCTCCACCTTTTGGTGCTCATACGACTCCTTTGTTGAGGCAACTGCGCATCGGATTATGTTTAAGTCCATATGCATAGTGCATAGAGCCTTCCATGGGGTCGGTGCAGAATTTCTGCAAGACAAGTTCCTCCATTATCTGCCTACTCGCGCCCTCCGTTCTTTAACCACCATTCGGTGGTGGTGCCTCGCTTTAGTCTAATACGCAAAGGGGGCCGTGCTTTCTCGTTTGCCGCCGCCAAATCATGGAACATCCTACCCCTGTCCTTGTGTGAGACCACCTGACCTTTCCACGGAAACTGAAGACTCTGCTCTTCTAATTAACTGCAGCCTGTAAATTCCCCTCATTTCCTCCTCTAGCGCCAAGATGCCATCGGGTGTACATGCGCTCACAAGTGCAATGGACATAACATTTAGCTGCACCCTCCAGTTGGTGTACAGAATACCCAACGTTCTACATAGTTCTTAAGTTCTTTGGGATAGTAGAACTTTATTCCTGGTTGAGCTAACATGCTTTTATTCACATGCTCATGAGCAGTTCTTTGTTTGTAACTGCCCAACAGTTGCAGCATTTATATCGATCATTTTCTTCATTCAAGCAGCCTTCTTTGCTGTCTTCTTGCATTGTCCAATTACAATTCTTATAATGCGAAACCCTAGCATTATTAACACCAGTATTGCTCCCAGCATCTTAAATGCATCTGCCATCCATGTTGGAACCTATGAAAAAATGTCAGAAAACCAACCTCTATCTTCGGTTTCATCTGTTTCTTCCTAAATTTTCATGTGCAATGTTGACAGCAGAGTTATTGCTTCTGTCAGAGCGCCATTTTCTTCACCATGGGCAGGTATTCATGTACAGCAAGAAGGCTTGATCTTGGTGCACACACCTCCTTCCATTGCTGTAATCAGATCCAAGACATACCTTTTCTGAAGGGTCATCAGTCTTATGGCGCTCAACTCTTCCTTCATTGCATTAAATCCTTTTATCCTCAAGTTGATGGTCAATAACAGCTCCCATCTGGTTATTTGGTGTTTACTGCAGTCTAAAGTCCTGGCATACCACTGCTGTTTTGCTGAACAGCTTGTGTTCATCCAGACTGTCATCATATATCTCCGATTTTGCCGAAAAGTAATTCTCTCTCTTCTGTCAGGTGAAACTAAGCTCCCTCTTCTTCCTTAGGTGTGCACCCATTTTCGGGAAGCCTGTGATTTGTAGGTCACTTTGTGGGATCACCAACGTAGGAATAAGTATACTCACCAAAGAACACGTTCCTCACAGATTTTCAGGCAACTTTATATATGCTCTTGATCCACAGGCCCAATAGCGTTCCATCAGGACTGCAGTTCCTCCATTCATGCCTGGCACTTCAAATGTTTCTTTTACTTTCCCCAACTATAACTAAACCTTTGTCCCTGTAACATACAGTCTCATTCTTTACTGGTATTATGGATACCGGTCTTGCTTCATTTCGACCTATGTTAGTCATTTTGATTACTTGGCCCATGACAGAAGTCTATTTGTTTACTATTTGCACTATTGATACTGGTTTGTTCATCAATAGATGTGCACTACATGCTAACATTCCATCTTCCCATCCTGTACTGGTGGCAACTCGTCCATACACCAATAGCTGAGGTCTCTCCCAGCATCCTGGCAATTCTGGTGCTTCCCATGTGTCCACACAACTCAGCCTTGACCTTTCAACAGTTCCTATCTGTTCTCCGGTATGACGTGAATATAAGAGCATTGTTTTGATATAAGCATCTTCATATGGGAATGTTTTCCTCAACATCCATCTTAGTGTCACCCATTTCCCTTGAAATTGTCCTCTTGTTGTGCATGCTGCTAAATTGCTCCCTTTGCATCATGTGCAGATATTTCTTAAGGCAATAAATGTTCTGGCTGTGCTCATGGCGTAGGGGATGAGAGCATATACGTACAACTCTCACCTGATGTTCTTCTCCCCACCTCTCTCATGTGCTGGTGCCACATGTTAACTGGGCTGAATTATCAAGATATGAATTTATACTTTCACGATTTTCTTCAGCATTCCTTTTGGATCGGGCAATTTGCTTAGTGATACCTGTAAAAGTATCACTCGTGCCTTTGGTCAGGACAAGAATAGATGTCTCATTTGGGGATACTACATTATAATAATGTGATAGTAAACCACGAAATGAAGACGGCATGAGAAAATAAAGACCCCACATTAAAATGGTGGTGATGGCAAGCAAAAATGACACAATATTCAGATGTCACATTATCTCTCTTGGAGTTGCTGGCCTCCCTACTAGTATAAGCCCACATTTCTGGATTATTCCCATTTGTCTGTGTTTCTTCCTTCAGATTTCTGTTACTCTTTTAATAATCAGACTTTTATAGCAAAATTTGCAATATTTTGGCAACAATCACTCTTTGAATAATTGGGATTTCTGAAAAATGTGACGTCAATGTCTCCTCTTACTCTTACCAAGGCTGGGTAGGAACAGAGAATATACACACAAACAGCATGCAGAAACGTGTGTAACTCTACTAGTGACATACAGTAATAGGTGCAATATGTAATTGTGAAAGAAGAATTCTCTATTTTAGATGTAATTAAGGCAGACCTTTGAACATCTTAGAAAAAATGTTCTCACTTCCCCTTGTGCTTGGTAATAATCGAAAAATGTTTTCTGCAACCTCAGCAAGTCCAATCACTTCCTGCTAGATTTAGGGCACGATTCATAGAATCCAGCGCAGAAAAAGGCGCTAGCGTATGCCAGTCGTGGCGCAAAGAAACAATTGCGCGGCGTGCGTATTCATGGATTTCCCGAGGCACCACTAGCCGTGGTGCAAGGAACATCAAGCAGTGTCAGTAACGCCCCCATGCGCAGTAAAAAGCCAGCAAAATGCATAACAGCGCAAGCCCCCGTGCCATCCCTGGTCCAGCATACAGCCCCCCCCAGTCAAATTGCGTGAAAACTCTGTGCGGACGGGGTACACGTGGAGTTTCCACGTGACTTGGCTGGGGTGCTTCTGAGGTACGCAATGAGTTTCCATGCAACTAGGCTGGGGTGCATCTGGTGTACGCGCTGATTTTCACGTGACTTTGATGGGGTGCGTCTGGGGTACGTGCTATTTTCCACGCGACTTGGCTGGGGGTGCATTTAGGGAATGAGATGAGTTTCCACACTACTTGGCTGGGGTGCGTCTGGGGTACGCGCTGAGTTTCGACGCGATCTTGCTGGGGTGTGTCTGGGGTATGCAATGATTTTCCACACAATTTGGCTGGGGTGCATCTGGGGTATGCGCTGAGTTTCCACGCGACTTGGCTGGGATGCGTCTGGGGTATGCAATGAGTTTTCACGTGATTTGCCTGGGGCGTGTCTGGGGTATGCGCTGAGTTTCCACGCAACTTGGCTGGGCTGCTGACATGGAAAAAAATAACTTTACGCAGTATTCTGTGGCACCGAGGAACATGAAGAATGTGTATGCAAAGCTCACGTCAGCTACTGCAATGTTACGTATGGGGGAACATACACAAGGGCACCCAGTGCAGGGATGATGCATAACGCGCCTCAAGGTTTGCATCCTGCAAAAAGTAGAGGATACATACATGCGTGCATGCATGGGTACGCGAGACGATGCATGTTACGTGACTCCCATGGAATAGTTTATGACGTGACCGCGTAGGGGGAATGCCTATGTGCACACATTGTACGCTTGCTGTACGTGAAGTACGTTAAATCCCAGCATGCCGCAAGGGCCTTTACTGTGCCAGAGAAACTGCAGTTGTGTGACGCGCAACACTGTTCCTCCTGCACACACTGCTGCTTGTCTTTGCTCTCCTGGCCCTGCTTTGCCCCATTCCCCACTACAGTGTTGCTGCGTGCTTGGCTCTGAGTGGCTGCCTGCAACCTGCACTGTCTGCCTGTGCCAGCTTGAACACTCTTGGCTGCAATCCTGTGTTATACATGCAAACACCTCCATTGTACTTACAGGGACTAAAACCACTGAAAGGACCAGCGTTGCTACACGTCACTAATCCAGGACCTAGGTGGCCCACCTGCCAACGGGTGCCATGTCTGCCCCATCTGGTGATGGCAGCACACCCACATCGCAGCATAGAGCACACAACTTCACAGACATTGAAGTCTGGATCTTGGTGGATCATGTCCTGGATACCTATGATGTCCTCTACAACCCCGGGACGCAGTTGGGCTGCAATGCAAGGATGAGTATCTGGGATGAGATCATGACTGCAATCAAGGCTAAGGGGGTGGCAGTCCGCACCAGGGACCGGGTGAGGAAACTATGGGATGACCTCACGACATGCAGCCATACCAAGGTGTAGGCAGCACTCGGGACGGAACCCACCATGGAGGTGCACCATGCAGGCAGCCACCACTTACACTGGACACAGATGCAGGTACTACAGAGGTTCTACCCACACTCCCGGTACTTGGCTTGGAAGAGACATCTGGATGATGTAGGTTGGTACCCATGTGGGATCATGCCCTATGGCATATGTGTGGCATGAATGTATGCCGGTGCAACATCCTATTTGTGTCGCGTGTGTGTTGTGAGTTGCAGCTGATTGGCGACTTGGGGAGACATTATTTGTGAATGAGATTGTATGACAACAATTATGTGTCGACTGCTGGATGGAGCAGCCATGGCTTGTTGTACGTCACTTGCGGGGTGTAGTAGCTTGGATGTAGCTGAAGTGCACTGTATGGTTTGCGTGCATGTGAGTTACTTGCCTGATGTGCTAGTGCATGTGCAGTAGGACTGGCAGCGCATGCTTGCAAGCACATGAAATGGATGTGACACAGGTACCCTGATGCCTGTGTGTACATTGTGTGTGAATCAGTTAATGGATGGGCCATGATGACTGACTTGCCAAGTTGATTTGTAGTATGCCAGACATCCATTGCCACCCATCACTGATGTCAATGTTTTCTATCCTATGTTTCCGCAGTGACAAAAGGACATGACCGGCAGGGTTAAGCGCACAACCCAGAAGAGACAACTTGACTCTACATCATCTGAGGGTGATTCGGCTGGGGGTGTGCCTGGTCCATTGAGCACACCTGCAGGTGGTACGTCCCAGGAGGTTGGTGTGGAAGGGGACTCCTCTGTGGCTGTAGTCCAAGGTGCATGGACGGAAGGGCCATCTATGGAGGAAGGCTCTCTGGAGTCATGAAGGGAGATGGAGGTGGTCACCCCCGAGCTATCGCACGCCCTGCTGGCTGGTATTGCGAGGCGGGTGGGCGTGATCCGTGATGATGTGAGGGCAATTTGTGAGTCATTCACATCATCACGGATCAATTAACAACTCTTTCACACAGCTGGCACGTGCACTGCTCTCAGGTGGGATGTGTGCACTGGCACATTCAGCTGCCCACTCCTCCACTGCCACCTCTGTGCCGCAGTCATCCTCCGGTGGGCCTTGCTTGTAGGTTCCAATCACAGCCCACTCCTGTTGTACGCAGTGCGCCCTGCCAGGTGCTTGCAATGTCCCTGCCTGAGGTGGAGGTCCACGGGAGTACAGTGGAGGTGGTTGCTGTGCCAGACCAGCCTCCTACACAGGACCAGGCATCAGTGGAGCAACTGACACAGTAGGACAGTGCCAGCACCGGACATCCCCACCGACCAATGTCGAGATGGCGCTGGAGCATGCGCAGGGCACGCTGGGTCAGGCATATGCAGTTTGGCAGCAGTCCGGCCCACTCTTCCACGGGCCATTCTCCATCGAGGAGACACCCTGCACACAGGGCAACAGTGACCAGGCAGGAGGAGCACCGCCGCTCAAGGGACATGGTGTGTGTGCAGGTGGAAATGTCCATGATGCTGGTTGCGAAGAGGGAGGGTGCTAGGGAGGCACAGGTGACCAGGACTGAGGCGGTGGAGAGGAGGGCACAGATGGAAGTCCAGATCCTGGAAGAGGCTTGCAGGGATGCAAGCCATCCAGGACCAGGCAATGGCCCACCTGCAACAGGAAGAGGGGGATTGTGAGGCAGCCCAGGATAGCTTAAGGGACACACACTGAGCATGCTGCTTTTGTACACGGTACATATTTGTTTATCTTCATTCCCATTTCTTAGTATTTGGAGTCTGTGGACATCACTCCATTTCCTTTACATAGTTTTTTGGTGTGTGTTTCAGATCCCGTTTTCCATGAGTACATGTGATATTTTTCATTTTCCTTTTTGGATTGTACGTGTTTTCTACACATGGACGTTTTCATGTCAAATCATTGTTTACATGTACATGTTTTGACATTTCATTTGCAGTATGTATGCAGCTAATACTAATGTTCAATATATTTATGTTCTACCCTCATACTCATTGTTTGTCAGTTATTTTAGCTGTGTGCCGGTTTTGTGGTCCTTTTAGTAGTCCGGATTGTGACCATTGTTAGTCATGTGTGATGTTCATTACATGCATGTGTGATTGTTGTGATTTTGCAGGGTGAGTATACACATGTGGCACACCGTGGTGATGTATGTAGTTTGACTTTGGGGTGTGCACGGTCAAAGGGCATTTTGTTTGACATGTGCAGCATCACTGGATATTGGCCCTCACTGTGTATGTGAGTGTGGTGGGTGGGGGGACTGTGCGAGTGTTGCATTTCCACAATACACAGCATCAAGGACTTGGTGTCCTTGATGCTGTGTAACACACATCTACTGCTTTCCCCTTCACCGGCATGTGTTACTGTTGCCAACATTGACTCTGGTGTTGGTCAATCACTTGCACCGGCATGCACTATTGCCATTTCTTTGTATTTACACATTGGCTGACCTATGCAGCTGGCTTGGTGCGTGGCGCCTTGTCTTGATTGACATGTCCTTCACACATGGGAGAAACACTGCGTTTCTTTGGTCATCTATTCTGGTAACAGCACATCCTTCAGGCTCATGCTGTTGGACACCTGGCTAGTGTATATTCATGTGGCACACCTTCAGGCTGGTCTTCATACTGTCACTGTCGGTTTTTTTCCCCAGGTGATTCTTACCATGACAATGTCAAGTAGGCAGCAGGGCCTCCCTTTGTCATTGGCTTGTTGCATGTGTATGTTGTGAGATGGCTGCTGACACACCCATGTATGTGCCTGTGGTGTATGTATTGCTTATGGTTTGCAGGATGCATGGACCAGTGTACATTCAGGGTGGTGTCAGAACACGGCAGTCAAGGTGCACGACACAGTCGATGGACTGATGATGTGTCACTATGTCAGCAGTCAGCCTGCAGGTGATATCCTGTCTGCAGATGGCTGCCTGCAGGGGGGGTCATCATGGGTGCTGGGGTGTTACAGGTGTTGTGGGCTGCATGTGGGCTCGGATGATGGGGGTGTCCCATGTAGTGGAGGCTGCATGCAGGGTGGCATGACGGGTGATGGGGGCTGGCTTTTGAGTGTCCCATCAGGAAGGGTCTGCTTCGTGTGGCATTATGCGGGTTGTTGCATGATGTTTTTGAGCAAATAGCGCATGCCCCCACACGCACCCTATCTTCTCATGTGATCACTCCAACCGCACCCCCGCCAAATTGCATGGAAACTCAGCGCTTACCCCAGACGCACCCAAGCCAAATTGCGTGTGAATCCCTGAGGGACATGCACAATTCCACTGGAAGCTGACCCCTCCTCACGGGACAGCCACACACCACCACCATCACCCGTGACCACACCCTGCATGCAGCCCACACCACATGGGACCCACTCCCCATCACCTGCCACCCATCACGGCAGACTGCAGGCAGGCCCTGTCTCATGCGACACCCCCGCTCTCCCATCACAGCAACCTGCAGGCAGGCCCCGTCTCATGGGACAGCCCCACCATCACCCGTCACGGCAACATGCAGTTAGGCCCCTTCTCATGGGACAGCTCCACCCCATCACCCGTCATGGCAACCTGCAGGGAGGCCCCCCCATACTGGACACCACCTGCAGGCCAGATGATGACATAGTGACACACGTTCACTGCATTGATTGCATGCTCAGGACCTTGCATGCAGTATAGTGACACCACCCTTATCCCGCTGCATACAAAACACACAGCAACCAACTAAAAAACCATACACCTCGAACACAGGTTACAGTGTCACAGCTGATCCCACGCATTTGCTGACTGCATCCACATCCCAACATACACATCCCAAAAGTGTATGGCAAAAATAGGCCCTGCATGGCATGTGACAAATTGAAGTTAAAATACCACATTGACAAATACCCACACCGTGCCAGAATGAAAAGCAGCCACCCATAAACACATGCGTGACCCTCATGGGCTTTGATCATCCCTTTTGTACTCGCCTGTTCTCAATTACTTCTCTGAATCAATTAGTTTGCGGTTAATGTCCATCCTTGGCTGTGGCCTCCCTCTTGTACAGCCTCTGTGCCTCAATGGTACTTGAGGTGAACCTTCTCCGTGTCAATAGGCACTTCAGATGCTACCTCGTCTGTTGTGCTTTCTCTCCTCCTCTACCCTGCTGGCGTCCCGGATGACAGAGAATGCACTAGTCACCTGCCCTCACTCTGATCTCAGACCCGGTCCTCTGAGCCACCAGTTGAACCCATGAACTGTCTCCCCGCCATCCACCACACTCTGTGGCTGTTTACTGTACCCCTACAACCCTCTTCCAGCAATTGCCACCTGATGTCTGCACTTCCACCAGGCCACAACTTTTCCCTGAATGATCATGTTGTTGCATTTCATTTGTAGGGCGTTCACATGTACTGCTCTGACAACCACAGGGATCACCTTCACTGTGCATGTTCACTGGCGTGATGTCAATGTGACATGGTCTCATGGAATGTGTGTGTCCGGCTTCACTGTATTCAAGCAGCCTTGTATCGTAGCACCTTGTGAGACTAGTGTGTATTGAGTTAGTGAGTCACATGTCATGTCACATCCATTCTACATGGCTTTGGAACAGTAGTCAGCAAGTTCGGTCTCGTGCAGTTTAGCAGTTCAGATATGGCTATGCTATGTGGCATTTGTGTTTGCGTCATGGATGTTAGTGAATGAACTATGCCAGTCAGGTGCTCATGGGTGGAGCAGGTGCTATGAAGCATGCACTACATGTGGTTTTGTGCCCTTCCACACACATCCATGTCTGCTATCATGTTGACATTCACTTGCATTGACAGTGTGTACGTGTGTGAGTTTGTGACATGGCAGGTTGATGTGTTGCATGCCGAAATTGTGATGCCTATGTGTGTGGGCTATACTGTTTACGTGCCTCTTCATTTATTTGTCTGTCCATGTGCAGGTGATGAGGCACTGGATGCAGAGGAGGAGGAGGTGGAGGAGGTAAAGGATACTGATCCACACCCAACCACCAGTGGAAGACGTGGTGTGGTAGCCCATGAAAATCCACTGGTGCTACAGTCCATCCTGGACATGACTCAGCCTGAGTCCGCCTCTGAGGAAGCCTATGGCTCTGATGGTGAAACAGATATGGATGCCTCTATGATGTCGCAGGTGAGTGCATCCACTGTGGGTGCTGTTGCTTCCCAAACGTCTGAAGGGGGGGGAAGACCCCTCACAGGGCCAGTCAATGTTGGTCTGTCCGTCTGTGGTGGTTACGGCTGCAGGGTCACACTCCACAGCATTGACGCCTGGGGCAGCTGATCAGGGGAGGGATGCAGTCCTGCAGTCACAGACATCGCCATCACATGAAGGGCCAGGTTCCCTTGGTCAGGGCAGGCATGCGGTCTGCCAACGTGGAGGCCGTATGTTAGCTGGCAATACTGTGCGGGAGCAGTCCATGTATGCTGCTGCACAATAACAGGCTGCTTCACATGAGATGTGGGCTCAGGGCATGGACAGGGTGGCCAATTTCATGATACCCACGGCAAGACAGGTGGAGCACCGGCAGCAGGCATTGCAATCCACATGCTGCTCACACAGGCTGAACATGTTGGCCAGCAACAGGAGCCGACGGGCAGAACAGCAGATGCAATTGATGACTCGTGCCATCACGGAGGAACTGCGTGCATCCCGTGAGGTGTTGCATGGAAACCTCTGAGTCACCATGTTGCAGATACAAGCATCTCATTCCCGAATGGCCACTGCCATCGAGGACCAGACCAGGGCTATACGTGGTGAACCTCCCTTGTCACTACCACATTCTGATGCAACACCAGCGGGTGGCGACAGCAACGACAGGTCTCCGGATCCATGATAGCCGTGCAGCCCATTAATCCATGAGGGGTTAATGGGCTGCACGGCCTGACCCCCCCTCCAAACCCCCCCAGACCCCCATCGGCATTTTGATTTTGTTTTTGTGTCTATTGTGCAATTATGTGACATGTGTTGCTTTGTGTGGCAGCCAAGGGCATCCACTGTAGCTTCCAGCTGTCCCTTGCAGGCTTGTCTCATGTTGGTACCATCCTTGTTTGTGCCTTAGGGTCCAGACACATATGCCACTCCTGCTTCCCCTTTCCATGGGCTTGCATGGATGGCTGGGTGTGAAAGTGACTTACACATTGGCATGGGGCTTCCATTATATCTGTGGGCAGTCTTCAGTCCGACATGTGTATACACCCCTAGTGGGATTCATGATTGTTTGTCCCTTTTTGTTTGCACATTGAGAACCATACTTATTCATGTTCCCCATTCCACATGGTCCGCCCCCTTTTTAGGTGACTGCACTGGGTGGTATGCGCCTTTTCTGACCGGCTCGCGCAAGGCGTTTGCCGTGTCACTATGACGTGTTGGGCCTGCGCGGATTCCGTGCAAGTCTCAGGTAAGCCACTCGCAATGTGTTCCATGAATCGGTAAACAGGCTCTTGCACGCATTTTGCACGCAAGCGCCCCTTTTTGCGCACCAATTTATTACATGAATCGGGCCCGTAGACTTTTTCTGTAGTAGGAGCACACAATGATCAGAACAGCCTTCTATCTAGTGTCATTAGCAGTGTCGTGGTGGGCCTCTGGCCACCTGTGTTCACATCCGTGCTGCCCCACCAATGATTTATACAATTTCAAATTCGGTGTTATGGCGTTGCTCATGCCATCATGAGCCCCTTTTCTTTGAATATATATGAATACACGCCTTCTAGAGTCCCACTCTTCGACTTTCCAACTCGTCTCATGTGAATGCCGACACTCGCCTCTAAAAATATGTTGTCAATAAACATCATTTGTCCATAGCGTACATTGAGAATTTTGAAATGCTACTCGAAGTGCATGTACTGCTAAAGGTTTTGTGCCGCACAGCAGCATTATGAGCAAGCCACTACTACACAGCCACAGCCGTATGCAGATTCCAATTTCATTAGCACTTCCTGCATGCCCTATACATACCCTGGTCTGATGACTCATCTGAAAACCACAACAAGGTCACCTGCCCTTTTCATCTTCCCAAACAATGAAAACAAATAGTTCCCAAATGATCATGTTGATAAACTGGTGTGACCTCACTGTAGCCGGTGCAGCGTGACCCATAATCGACTTTAGATGGCAAAAGCAAGCTGTGCAATGCCCCATTTATGTAAGTTATGTTCTTGGACTAAAGGAAAACTAGCAGATAAAAAGCACACATTTCAAGACCGTTATTTTTAATAGACAAACGTTTGCAAACACGGGCATATCCAGTGGGATGACTTTTCATGGTTATCAGCCATTCTTAGCATGCTGTACCCCTCCTCCATGCCCATCTGTATCCTAACCCCCGATGTACATCTGTTCTCTTGTTTCTTCTGAATAGTGCTCAGTTAAGCATCTATGCTGTTGTATACCTCTGTAAAGCGCTCCATTGTGTATCTGTTATTGTTGCATAGCTCTGTAAAGTGCTCCATTAGCATGTTACTGAGGGGAGGGGATTTCTATTTGTGGCTCTCTCCCGTCCGGTATTCTACCTGGACACCTGAAGTGGCTGTATTCAGTTCAGTTGTCCTGTGTTTACTCTGTTTAGGTAATCAAATTCCATTTTTTCTTTTGTATTCTGTTATTCGTGGCATTGCTATCCAGGAGAATAATGCTAACAGCCCTAAAATGCAAAGGAAAAACAAATTTCACAGTCTCACCTGTGTACACCCCACTTGGACATGCAATTTCTGTTCTATTACATTAAGCTATTCAGCCTAATTATGATCGTACTATCTCTGGTACTAGCAACACTTACACAGGATTTTCTTTGTTTTTCTATTAAAGTATTTCTCTTGAATAATGAAGGTGGTTTATGAGAAACAAATGATATTAGCGAGGCGAGGGTCTGTTGTCTTGCATTCCATACTCTATTAAAAGTTTCTCACTTGGAATGATTGTCCGCCGTTGGCACTGAGCAGACTTCAGAGCAAAGCTTTTCTTGCACTTCATGCTCTGGTTCAGTTTCCTCGGCAGCATGGACCATTTGCTGTTTCTACAGGGCAGAGCCCAGAGTGAAGCTGTGTGTACATGTTATATGCGGTTACAGTTTCTCTCCAGTAAGCAGGATCTGATGCCTTTAAAAGATGCGTACTAGGACTCCAGCTTTTCTCTTACTCTGTACACTAGTGCAGCTACTTCCTAGAATGGATCATCTGATGCAATAACAGATTACAGCACCTGGTGAAGCTTTTCTAGCACTCCGCGCACTGGTATGGTTTCTCCCCAGTATGCAGCATGTGATGCCTGATCAAATGAGAGCGATGCCTGAAGCTTTTCTTGCACTCCGTGCACTGGTATGGTTTCTCCCCAGTATGCAGCATCTGATGCTTGGACAGATTAGAGCGTGTTGTGAAGCATTTCTCACACTCCATGCACTGGTATGGTTTCTCCCCAGTATGCAGCATCTGATGTGATAGCAGAGCAGAGCGTGCTGTGAAGCATTTCTGGCACTCTGTGCACTGGTATGGTTTCTCCCCAGTATGCAGCATCTGATGACTGGACAGATGACAGCGCAGCCTAAAGCTTTTCTTGCACTCTGTGCACTGGTATGGTTTCTCCCCAGTATGCAGCATCTGATGCCTGGACAGATGACAGCGCAGCCTAAAGCTTTTCTTGCACTCTGTGCACTGGTATGGTTTCTCCCCAGTATGCAGCATCTGATGCCTGGACAGAAGCCAGCGCAGCCTAAAGCTTTTCTTGCACTCTGTGCACTGGTATGGTTTCTCCCCAGTATGCAGCATCTGATGCCTGGACAGATGAGAGTGTGTTGTGAAGCATTTCTCACACTCCGTGCACTGGTATGGTTTCTCCCCAGTATGCAGCATGTGATGCCTGATCAAATGAGAGCGATGCCTGAAGCTTTTCTTGCACTCCGTGCACTGGTATGGTTTCTCCCCAGTATGCAGCATCTGATGCTTGGACAGATTAGAGCGTGTTGTGAAGCATTTCTCACACTCCATGCACTGGTATGGTTTCTCCCCAGTATGCAGCATCTGATGTGATAACAGAGCAGAGCGTGCTGTGAAGCATTTCTGGCACTCTGTGCACTGGTATGGTTTCTCCCCAGTATGCAGCATCTGATGACTGGACAGATGACAGCGCAGCCTAAAGCTTTTCTTGCACTCTGTGCACTGGTATGGTTTCTCCCCAGTATGCAGCATCTGATGCCTGGACAGATGACAGCGCAGCCTAAAGCTTTTCTTGCACTCTGTGCACTGGTATGGTTTCTCCCCAGTATGCAGCATCTGATGCCTGGACAGATGAGAGTGTGTTGTGAAGCATTTCTTGCACTCTGTGCACTGGTATGGTTTCTCCCCAGTATGCAGCATCTGATGACTGGACAGATCACAGCGAAGCCTGAAGCTTTTCTTGCACTCTGTGCACTGGTACGGTTTCTCCCCAGTATGCAACATCTGATGACTGGACAGATGACAGCGCAGCCTAAAGCTTTTCTTGCACTCTGTGCACTGGTATGGTTTCTCCCCAGTATGCAGCATCTGATGCCTGGACAGATGAGAGTGTGTTGTGAAGCATTTCTCACACTCCGTGCACTGGTATGGTTTCTCCCCAGTATGCAGCATGTGATGCCTGATCAAATGAGAGCGATGCCTGAAGCTTTTCTTGCACTCCGTGCACTGGTATGGTTTCTCCCCAGTATGCAGCATCTGATGCTTGGACAGATTAGAGCGTGTTGTGAAGCATTTCTCACACTCCATGCACTGGTATGGTTTCTCCCCAGTATGCAGCATCTGATGTGATAACAGAGCAGAGCGTGCTGTGAAGCATTTCTGGCACTCTGTGCACTGGTATGGTTTCTCCCCAGTATGCAGCATCTGATGACTGGACAGATCACAGCGAAGCCTGAAGCTTTTCTTGCACTCTGTGCACTGGTACGGTTTCTCCCCAGTATGCAACATCTGATGACTGGACAGATGACAACGCAGCCTAAAGCTTTTCTTGCACTCTGTGCACTGGTATGGTTTCTCCCCAGTATGCAGCATCTGATGCCTGGACAGATGAGAGTGTGTTGTGAAGCATTTCTCACACTCCGTGCACTGGTATGGTTTTTCCCCAGTGTGCAGCATCTGATGCCTGGACAGATGAGAGCGACACCTGAAGCTTTCCTTGCACTCCGTGCACTGGTAAGGTTTCTCCCCAGTATGCAGCATCTGATGCCTGGACAGATGAGAGCGACGCCTGAAGCTTTCCTTGCACTCTGTGCACTGATATGGTTTTTCACCAGTATGCAGCATCTGATGTGATAACAGAGTAGAGCGTGCTGTGAAGCATTTCTGGCACTCCGTGCACTGGTGTGGTTTCTCTCCAGTATGCAGCATCTGATGCCTGGACAGGGTAGAGCTATGACTGAAGCTTTTATCACACTCCGTGCACTGGTATGATCTCTCCCCAGTATGGATCCTCTGATGTAATAACAGACTAGAGCTTGAAGTGAAGCTTTTCTCGCACTCTGTGCACTGGTATAGTTTCACTCCAGTATGCAGAGTCTGATGCCTGGACAGATGAAAGCGTTGAGTGAAGCTTTTCTCGCACTCTGTGCACTGGTATGGTTTCACCTCTGTATGCAGCATCTGATGCCTAGATAGAGCAAAGTGATGACGGAAGCATTTCTCGCACTCCGTGCACTGGTATGGTTTCTCCCCAGTATGCAGAATCTGATGCCTGGACAGATGAGAGCGAAGTCTGAAGTTTTTCTTGCACTCCATGCACTGGTATGGTTTCACCCCAGTATAGATCTTCTGATGTGATGACAGACTTGTCCTGCAAGTGACACTTTTCTCAATCTCAGTACACTGGTATGGTTTCTCGCCCATACGCAGCATCCGATGCCGAGACAGAGGAGAGCCATGACTGAAGCTTTTCTCACGCTCAGCAAACTGCATCCTTTTACCAGAAGTATTCTGCGATATCTGTACTAGTGTGAGTCCTGGAAGATGCCTCTTGAACTCTGTACACTTGTATTGGTTCTGTCTGTTCGCAGTATAGATTCTCTGATGTGGGCACAGAAGCAGGCTCAGAGTAAAGATTCTCTATAAAATGGATGCTTCGATGCATCGAACAGAGCAACGTTTGTTCACTCTTGTAATGCTGTACTTCTGCTGTTGGAAGAGCTGTTGCAGATATCTCTGCTGCACCCTTGTTCCTGTAAATGATAAATAATTGTAAGTGAGTGCATTTGGAAGGCTTTCAATAGCAGAACAGCTGGAATACAATAAATAACATCACTATCATGTTTTGTATAGCACTTGATGATGGATTGTAAGTACTGTAAAGAAAGATGCTATTTCCCATTGGTACGCATCCAATTTTGCAAGATTGGGATTCGAAGCTGGGTCATGCAAGGTGAACACAGATACCTGGTGCGAGCACCAAATTTACTGAGTAGAAAGGTGACGGCCACTACTAAAGAGGAAGTGGTGCAATAGGTGAGAATGTAGGGATAGTATTTTTGTCGTTGGGCAAATTCTGTTTGGGGCCAAGTGACTGATTACAGAATGCTGATAGCATTCAATTTCAGTCCAGCAATTTCTACCCAGGGAGGTTTCAGACTTAACCAGTGTTGAGGTACTGCCTGCCTGTTGCTCATCACCCTTTGGGGTACAAGAGTAAAGTGTGGAAGCCATCAATACAGGCAAAGGCAATTCACCAACCTTTATAGATATGTACACAGAAGGCAACACATATCGTAACTACAGCCCAAAGTAGAATGTGACGGCTCATGCTCAGAGAAATGCAAAGGGAATGGAAGACCTGCAGCAGAGGGTAGATGCTCTTGCAGTACAAGTGCCTCAGGCAAAGCTACCTCGTAGTAGAGAGAAAGGAGCTGTGGATCTGAACGGAATAGATACCCAAGTGACTACGGGTCAAGCGTATCGCGGTATGGACGCCCCCTGAATAGACACCTAAGTGACTACAGGTCAAGCGTATCTTGGCATTGAAGCCCCCCGAATAGATATCCAAGTGACCATGGGTCAAGCGTATCCTGGCATGGAAGCCCCCTGAATAGATGGCGGGGCCATCCTAAGCACTTTGGGGCCGGGAGCAAAGACACTTTTGGATCCCCCATTACACCAAATGAGAGATCGAGAATATCTGGTTGCCCACCCCCACCCCTTGTCACAATTACAACCCATAGCTTGATATGCTGTCTCACAGTAATCAAAATAAGCCCGAGTCCTCCCTTTCGGTCCCCTTACCCTCTTCTTGCTATAATCAGAATGATAAACCAGTAGAATTTCAAGACAAACAGAAGTTCACAACAAGGGTACTTGTGTTTCAGCCTATGATAAGGACACTTTATATCAATAGCTTTCAAAGCAGGTATACGGCCCGTCGTAATAATCCAGGACCATATGAAAAAGGTACACCTAACCCAGAATACACAGAGGACTCATAGTGGTTGCCTCACAGAATGCGAAAGTGTCCAAGTATGGTACAGGAGACCAATTGGAATAAAGGAGAAAGCAGCACATACCATAGCATAGATAGTGGATGAAGATTAGAAGCTATCAGGAAGGTGTCTGTATCAAAACAGACAGATTAAAAGAGACATGGTTTTCAAGTAGTGCTGCCATTAGAGAGCAAAAAAAGAAGTGGCTGTGGTATGCAGTATATCAATGCTCACTATTATAGAGGAAGCAACACTTTAGCCAGTTGGGAGTCAATGGCGCGGGGAGTCAAGGGCACGGGTGTTGGAGTTCCGCTTCCCCCAATGGACTGTAACTGGACATTGCCCTTATAACGGACCTACAACAGACTTCTAAAAGTTGGTATCCTTGCCATTGGGGCAGACAAAGTGGTGTTGTCACGACTATGGTCTAATGTAATGTGGATACGGTAACACTCACCTGGACCATAAAAGGATAGAGGTTGGTTCTTGGCCAATTAACCCTGTTTACTTGATTGGTTTCCTACCCCTTGCTCAATGAAGGAAGCTGGTCGAGTTCTTGGCCGATGGTCTTATCTTGCTTGAACTAAATAAGACCTTCCAATTGATGAATCCTTCTGCCCGCTATGTTATTCACAGCCAGAGCGATGAATCAATGGAGAAGGCACGGAGTACAATAATGACCACGCCAAGCTGTATAAGAAGAACACACAATTCAGTGTCTGCCCTTAATTGATGACAAAAACTAACTCGAAATTCAGAAGAGAGACTAACCTGTTGGGAGACTTAAGGAAATGCAGGGAAGGAGGACACAGAGTGATTCCAGGAGCATCTTGAAATGAAAACAGAAAGTCCAGAGGCAACAACGACCAGGGAAAGGAAAGTTAGTAAGGAAACTAGCACCCAAACAGAACGGGGGCCGCACTAGGAACGGGCTGGTGCACCCCAGGGAAGCGTCCATAAAGTCTAGTCTACATATGAGACGGAAACAAATGAGGAACCTGTATCCGGTTGTGAATTAACAATTGTATGTCTGTTCTCCGTACCTGTAATGAAAAGTAATTACTGGGTCTGAGACGTTAGTAAGTCCAGTGCACTTGTGTGGCTGAAACAAAACAAAAAGACGTAGCTAGGTGCGTGGTGCAGTTCACTATTGTTTGCACTCTGCGCGTGTGATAAGCGAAAGCAACTTATTCCGAGACTGATAATCTGTGCAGGGAGAGTATCTGGGAAACAGTTGGCAGTGCGGAATTCCTCCGGTGATAACGCATAAAAGAAATCCCAGCAATAGTTAATGCCAGCCTGCTTGGAGAACACAAACGCGGAATGGCAGGCGGCTTTGAGGTATATTGGATACAGTCCGCTCGGGGAATGTGCGGTATGCAGGCTATTTTGCAGAGTAACTGGATACTATGTAGCAGGGAGAATCCGTAGTATCCGCAGCTTCGAACCAGGAAACAACAATCAGAAGCAGCGAACGCCACCAGGCGTGAATCTAAATACGTTTGCTGCAAAACCATGTGACAGCTGGAACGTGGCAAACACGTGGTTCATGTATGGCGTCCCTGCTGCAAACGCTGTTTCCCAGGAAGTGTCAGACACCATTGTGAACTGAACGGCCTGACTGCCAATCTACGTGCAAAGTGCTTCCCTTGAAGTCCTTTCAACACGGGCTTGACCGCCGAACCAGGGGTAGGCGCTGCGGCAGGCATGACAGATGTGCAGACGATAAGTCAATATAAAGTTCTCCAAAGGTTCTCCAACTTTTGCACTGCACAGGTACTGTTGGCTTTTCCTATATATCATGGGGTAAAGAAAAGCTGATTGGGGGCGGGGGTATAAGTGTGGGTGGGAGCCAAAACAAGATCGACAGGATGCTTAAGCTTATTAAGGAGGTGAATTCCCTGATCATGGAAATAAAGGACCTACTGATTGACATTGTTGGCCTGGGAAGCACGAGCCCGAGTCTGAAGGACCATAGGGGACCCCCTCCGAAGGCAGATAAAGTTCCTGTTCTAGCCTCCAATTTGAAATCTAGCTGTGCACCAACCTCATCTCATTTTGTGACTTAGTAACTGCGCATGACACAGGCAAGAAAGGCCCTTGCAATTGGCCTTGGAAGGAGACGGACCGGCTTGCCAGCTTTGAAACTGTTCCTCTTTTAGGTCAGAAGGCAGGAAGACATTTTACCGTTGCATTGAAACCTAATGGGTTGGCTTTGGTGGGCAATGGCCCTATCGTCATTGAAACCTATCAAATGGACGTGCCTTTGCCAGCCTTGTTTGCACCGCTTGCCAAGGTGTGCGAATGGGAGCCTGATCCTCCCCCAATTGGCACCTTATATTGGCGGTACTGCTAATGTATCCCTTGAGGGTGCGGTGGGCCTTGAAGGGGCACCATACTCTGCTGGAGGAGCTGTGGAGTTACTTGTCGAGGGTGCCCTTAGCTGTGTCAGATCTTTCCCCTCTATCGCTCTTTCTAATCGGTTTGCATGTTTGTCAGAAGGTAGCCCAGCACCCACAGCACTTGTTTTTACTCCAGCTGTGCCTGCCACAAATTATGCTAACTCTGCTCTGGGCGTCCCCTCATGGACAGTTGTCTCGCACAAAAAGAAGAGGAAGGCAGTGAGGAAACCTACTTTAACTAAGAAACATATGCGCATGGCCCCACCTCTATTGGTGAAAGCACACCAAGATAGGAGCACTCAAACTAGCACTGCTAAGATCTTCGAACAAGTTAAACTATTGCCAGAAATTGAAGAAATGTTCATCGATCTGAAAGAGCTGGTTCTTTGGAAGGCAGACACTTGGTTGAGTGAGGTGGCAGTTCTATTTGACAAGGTCTTGTCCCTGGATGACACTTCTATGAAGGCATGTTTTCATTCACGTGCTGGGGCTCCTGGCCCTTCATTGCATACTGGCGCGTCAGAAAATAAGGCCCCCCCGTTGCCTCCCCCAGTTAGTTAATTAAGACGACTGCAGGGATCCTCTTTACTGTTGGTGGAGTTCTACATCCTGTCCGATTACCCCACTTGAACCCTCACTTTAAGTACGGCCCCGGTTTCACAGACACGTTGGGCCCTAGACTATCTGGCCGCAACTCAATGCCACTGGGGAGGGCAAGGGGGTTTCAATCAGTAAGTAACTCCGAAGGTGGAGCAGAATTTGAAAATGAGCAGGGCAGTTCTGTTTACATGGTGAATGTTACTAGATTAAAGAATGGAGGCACTGAATCTTCTTAATTTCTGAAAAATAAATGCTCCCATCGGATTCGGCACATAGAAGGGTTGTCTTTCCATTGTAAGGGAGGATATCGTTAGATGCCGGCGAGGTGCGATCCCTAACTCAGGCCGCGATTTCATCCATATTGTCTTTACTTGGGAGACCCTTAGCAATGGTCTCTGTTGTATTGACTTCAGATGCTTCCCAAGTGAAAGAGTTAAAATTGTAATCTGATCTCCTGACCTTTTCTATTCTGAACACGTTGCCCGCCATGCCTTGGGGCTCTGAGGCTGCATAGGGCAACAACCCAGAAGGCGGGTGTTCCGAATGTTAGGAGCCAGGATCCTCCTCATGGACAGGGCGAGTACAGCAGTAATTTAGAAGCAGTCGATTGACTGGCTAAAGGGTTGACAGACCCTCCTACAGCCCTTCAATGTTATAAACTTCTCTCTTGGAATATTGCAGGATCTCTAAATTCTTGGATGTTCAGGACTGGTGTTTTTTCTCGCAGGTTCAGCATAATTGTGTTTCAAGAGACTTGACTGGTTGAACCTGTGGTGTTTCAGGGATATCAGCCCTTCCATATTCCTGCAATCAAGGGCCCGAAAGGGTGGCCGTCCAGAGTTTGTTAATTCGGATTGACTTGTTATTGGATTGGAAGTTTGAGGTTGTACAAACTAATTGCTCGGACCTCCAAAAGCTGTTTATTTGGATTGGCAGGGAGGAATTGTTTTGTTTAGTCAACATCAACAGTAGGCCCTGGTCACTACATGGTTTGGCAACCCTGGAAGGTATACAGGGTTTAATTAACACAAGGTTTGCATAGTTAATAATTAAGGAAAAATATATAATCATGGTTGTGGTTTTTTGTATCCAGGTGGAGCCCTTAAGGGAGTTTGTTGGCCTCTGGGATGACCAGGACTACGCCTGGGACATTCCATCCCTGAAGGATAATTAATGCACCTGCCAGAAGACGTCGCCTTGATGTTGAGTCTGCTTGTATGAGGTTTAACTTAAACCTGAGGGCATGTAATGGGTGGTTTCCAAACGACCAGCCTGTATGTCACACATTTAATGGTCTTAATGATGTTCCCTCATCGATTATATCTTTATTTCAGCTAAAGATTGGGCAAGAGTCAGAGATTTTGAGATATTCCAAAGAGTGGAGAGCGATCAATCTACCCTGCCTATTTCGATTCCAATGCCCAATCTATTTTACCTCTGGATTTGTGCAGCCCTTAGTTCCCAACAGATAAGGGTAGAAGGTAACGCCCGGAAATCCTTGCAATGAGCACATTGAATTGACCGTGATGTGAAACCCTACATCTATGATGCAATTTATTCCATTTTGGAAACCAGTGTTGAGGCAGATATTACTGACACAAGGCATAAATACGTTTTCAAAAATTGATTAGCAGAGTTTGCTAATCAAAATGTTTTTGATTAGCAAGTAGACCCATTTGATTAGCAATGTTGTACCAATATTGTTAATGTCACCAAGACATGACATGAGCAACAATACAGCAGTTTTGCATACCGCTGAAATAAGACATTAGTGAGAGGAGTCAGACCTTGCAAATTGTGTAAACTTCAGCTAGACCTGAAGGTCGGGTAACTTAGTTTACCTATTCAACCTAAGAGAAATGCACTTGACCCATAGAGGACAACACATTTAAAATTAGATTTCTGTAAAATGGTGCATGTCACTACAAACCCACTTAATGTTTGGCACACTGGTGCCAACCAGAGGCCAGCTATGCACAGTGAAACTTGTACTTGACATTTATTGCAAACAAAGTAAATGTTAAAAGTTTCAAACATCTCTTGTAAATGCTACTCGCTGTTCATAAAATCTACTCGACTTTGCGAGTGGGAGAAAAGCCTTTGCAAGCCATAGGTGAGTGTCTGTAAAAGGTTAGCTGCATGAATGGACACAAATAAGTAGATATGATAAAAAGGCTCTGAAAACAGTTTGGCTGGCTCTCTCCTGGAGGTGGTAATATATAATACAATCATAAAGCAAAGCGATCTCTAGAGGCTAACTAGAGTGTTTGTTATTGCAGTAGATCTGTGGATGTACAGACTGGATGGAACTATTGATCACTACTTTGCGTAAGCATTTAGTTTGCCCATGTGTATTTATTATGCAAGAGAAAATAAAGACTAAGCAGAGTGGATTGCATGGCAGGCAGAGAACTGGCCAAAATAGGTAGAATATTTAAGGTTTCGGTCATCTCACTTTTAGGGTACCTGGTATAAAGCAACAGGGTGATAATATAGAACCTCAAAGATTATGGGTTCAGTCATAGGTTGAGTACCATTTGCGAGATGTATGCAACCTGCAGGTTACATAACTAGGCTTGCCATCAAAAGCATATCATGTGATCATATACATTTTCAAAGGTTCACTAGTCAACATGATGCATCTTCCCATACAAAATGAAATATAGTTGACACTATGAAATTCAGATACACTAACCTGGAGATGATGCAGTGTTTTACAGTATTAATACT
The DNA here is from genome assembly GCF_040938575.1 of Ambystoma mexicanum. Classification (NCBI taxonomy): domain Eukaryota; kingdom Metazoa; phylum Chordata; class Amphibia; order Caudata; family Ambystomatidae; genus Ambystoma; species Ambystoma mexicanum. The sequence continues at coordinate 1,335,064,570 of NC_090933.1, read as the reverse complement.
GTAATTATGCATTATGTAACAACTTACATTTTAGGAATGGAATTGCATGACTGTCTTTTTAAAAGATATAAAGTTGACACATACTGGTCTTTGCCAGACAGGATATAGAAGGCTTAATAAAAGTATAACCCCGATTACTTCTGATTTGCAATTATTTGAAACAAATTCTTGCATAGCACTCCTACACATGCATTTGGCACTTAAGAGTGGAGGAGATGATTACTCCTGCACTTTCCCTCCATTAGCACTTGAAGTGACCAGTGAAAAGAGGGTCAAGAGAGCACAGAGGGCAAGAGAGGACAAGAGAGGACTGAAGGGCAAGTTGTGCTTTCATTGAAGAGGGCAACTTAAATAGCCAACTTTGGTACACAAGTGTTCATTTGATTAGCAAACCTACAGAATTGCATAGCAAATTGCTATGCAACACTGCTTATTTTATGCCTTGCTGACAATACAATGATAGCTGGGTTTGAAACGATGATGGAAAAATTCTGCCCATTTGTAACTGTTCCCTTTAAAATAATAAGAAAGGGTACCATTGGAAAGGTTGGCTGGCATGATGATGCGTGTCACCTAGCTAAGAGAGAAATTGAAGTGTGTTGGTTCTAGATTAGGGATAGGCAGGACTAAGCTGCGCATTTTAAGAGCCAATTATAAAAGTGTGCTTTTTTCAAAAGAAATTATTTGTAGCTGATAGATGGGAGTGAGGGGGGGGATCACTTCACAATGCCTATAAATCAGGGAACATCCACCTCTTGTGGAAACTGGTTTCCAGTAGAGATTCTAAATCTGATCAGCCCCTGTTATGCTGCATTAGTGGTGAGCTGTGGAAATGCTACATTTTCGATTTATACTGCAACACCTCATCTCCGTCATTTTTGGGTGTTTTCTCCCTTGCGAGGGATGCAGTTCCTCTCCATACTATGGTTAGAATACATAGAATGGTTAGAATACATAGGCTTGAAGTGCATGGAACTACATAAGTGCATAGTATGGTTGGAGTGCATAGAATGGTTAGAATACATAGACTGGTTAGACTACATAGGTTTGGAGTGCATGGAACCACTTGAAGTGCATGAGACGGCTGAAGTGCATGGAACTACTGGAGTGTGCTCGATCTCAAGATATAAACCACCTTACCACATCTCCATGCTTACTCTCTCCTTTACACTGCCACTCATCTAGAACACAGTGATACTATGACACCATTCGGTATAGCTGTTCTCATACCATCACCTGCCACATACTCCCCACCATCCTATCTAAAACACAGCTGGTTACACACCCTCCAGCCTAGGCGTTCTCCTCAGGCCTAACGCAGCCAGAATCGGTCTGGATAACAACCTGCCAGAGCGAACACATAGTCTTGATCTCCCAACCACCACACCTACCACTAAGAAGCAGCTATCACAGGAATGCAACACCGCTGCACACATATCTGGTGCTCACACGCACCTTATGACTCTCTCTCTCTACTGACTTGAACTCCGGTTCCCGAGGGTGTTCAACCTACCAGCGCCTTGAGATCATACCAATGGTACATAAGGCGATATATAAATGCAAAATAACATAACTACTGTAAAACAGATGGGCTTAGCCTTGGCTACATCTAAAGGCAGCAAGGTCACGGGTCCAGATCCGATTCCCCTAGATCTATTAAAAAACGAAGTCAAAATCTGGGCTCCGGTTTTATACAAAGTTTTCAATACCATCCTTCTCATTTCTTTTTTCTGAGTAAAATGTTAGTCTTTCAAAAAGGAAGCATACATTCTAATGAAAAATACAGGTAATGTTTAATTCACATCCCTGTTGGTTAATTACAAAAGGTGGTGTTTTTAAAGGCAGAAATAAATACAGTGGTCAGTCTAATGCAAAAAGCCAATGCATTTTGGTATAAAATACCATCTTCAGGGCTATGCAAACTTATATAGATTGTACATAAAAGAAACTAAGCCATACAAACAGAAAAAACATATATACAGAAAAGTTTGTCGTTGTGAATTATGTACATACTATATTGTGCCAATTGTGTTCATACATGTCGTCGCCAAGGGTAAAACAGAGAAAAAATCTCAATCAGCAACTATTTAGATGTATACAGCAGCAAACTACAGATGAATGTAGAATGACCATTGTATTTATTTCTGCCTTTAAAAACGCCACCTTTTATAACTAACAGGAATGTGAATTTAACATGAACTGTATTTTTCATAAGGATTTATGCTTCCTTTTTGAAAGACTAACATTTTACTCAAATTGAAAAAAAGAAAAAAGTAATGCGAAGAAATACTAAATCTAAACACAGTAATATTTGTATGCTCTTATTGAGCTCACTGAGAGCGTCAAACTATGGGGTGATTTCACCTCATTGCTCTTTTCTCTGTATTGTCCATGATCCGTGTGTCATGGGATCATTACTTTCTGACAGCCCCAGGCTAAAGTTGTAAGTAAGAATTACAAAAATATAAAGAACTGATCGAATTGAGAAAATCTGAATTACTTGCGTGGTACCCACTCCCGCTCTACCTATATTCAATACCATCCTTGCCATGGGGGTCATCCCTGATCCCTGGCGTAGAGCGGTCATCATCCCGATGTATAAAAAAGGAGTCAGGGATGAGCCCGCAAACTACCACCCGATTTCTTTGTTAGACTGTGTGGGAAAGTTAGTTGGCAAGATCATCTTAAACCACCTTTTAAGATGGGGTGGATAGTAGTGACATAAAAATGGACTTGCAGGCACATTTAGGAGAAATATGGGCACGATGGAACAGTTTTTGATCATTCAAAAGTATACAACACTTTGGAAAATGAGCCTATATGTGGCATTTCCGTTGAATCCGATTCATGTCTCAACTCTAATGCTTGCGTCTACTATGGACTGGGGGGTGAGACAACTGATCCGTTTCAAGTGTCCACGAGTGTTAGACAGATGTGTCCTGGCCTGCTTCTTTTTTAACATCTATATACAAGAGATTATTGATGCTCTATTGAGCGGGTGCCAGGACTGCCCGAAATTAGCTACTTGAAAATACCTGTCACTCTTCTATCCGGATGACATGGTTTGAATCTCAACTACCCCTTTATCTATTTTCCTAGTGAAATGCACCAAGCTTTGTTTAAAATTGAATATTGGCAAAACCAAATCAATGGTGTTTAGCCCTCACTTTTCCAAGCACAAAGCGGTCTATCTAAAAGTGGAAGGTGTCTTAATTGAACTGGTGGACCACTTCGATTATCTTGGGGTGAGGTCCCAGTAGTATCCTGGCTGGGTGACTCAGGGTGATAAGGCAGCAATTAACCTGGAAAAATGAAGTGGTGCCATTAGATCCTAGCAGTGCGGTGTCCCCTGTCTTAGATCTATACAATAAGCAGGTTTTGCCAGCTGGGTTAAACGGGTCGAAGCTCTGGGGTTATATGAAGACTGCTCAACTTAACATCAAAGAAAACAAACTTTTTAAAACTACTTCTGCTTTTCCCCAAGAGCGCTCCCTCTGCATCTACCCATCTGGAGTATGATATTATTCCTATAGGTACCCTGGATCTGTTTAATCCTGTAATCCTTTGGATAAAACAGGTTTGGAAAACTGTAGGGATGCGCTGTTACACTATGTGTCACTAAATGGGGGGGGAAAAGCCTTCAATGGTTTGCCCACATTAAGACTTTGTTGCATAATGTAGGGAATGGTAGATCAATAGGACCTCCCTCCCACTACATGTCCCACCCTGGTTAAGACCCATGACTCGTCGGCAGCCCCCGGCCTCCCGGGCCCAGGCGGCGGGGCGGCTGCAGGCCGACACGTGGGGCGACACCACCACGTTATGTGGCAGAGCATAGACGCCATCTTGTATTAAGCCATCCCCATCTTGCTAGAAACATGCATATCTAACCCAAGGCAGACACACTGAACGCTGCAGAGTGACCCCCACTTGACCACGCTCACAGAGGCTCACACTTCCCACACCATGGCAGATCCGCTGAGGACTCGTTCTCACGAGTCACCAGACGCGAGCAAACAACAAAATAAAACACTGTAGCTGTTAACCTTCCGCAGTACATCATTGCTCCAGCCATGAACAGGAACATTAGGATGTAACTGAGACCAGCCCTGCAGGCCCTGGGCCCTGCACCAAGCCCCCCAACTAAAGAGGGCGTGGAGCCTCGCACCCATACCCACCCCGAAAGCCCTTGCAACGTGTAGAAACCATTTAAGTAATATGTGCCTTGTTGACTAATGTTCGCTGCTAATGTAAAGGAGAATGGGTAAAGAGAAAAATGTGCAACCGATATTGCATATAATGAAGAGATGTACAAAGACTGGACAGCTGATAACTGTGAACAATAGCCTGTGTTGCTCTCTTTATACACACCTACCTGACACTACCTCATGTCCGTATGTCAACTGTAGATGTGAAATGCTATGTAAAAAAGTATGATTCCCCAGCTAGTATCCCATGTTAATGCAAATACATATGAGTGCTTTTAGAAACCCCATGTGTTGTTAGTCGCCCCTCACCCATACGACAGTAAACCGCCTCGTGCAAGATGCCACGCACGGAGCTGCAAGGCCATTTCCTCCTCCTCCTGCCCAGGCCCTCTCGAGATAGACGGTGTTCAAACAGCACAGCCCTGCCTTCCCTCCCAACCCTGCTGGACCCGTTTCAAGCATCCGCCACCCTCCCCCGTGTCAGAGGCCGCCACAGCCTGACTCCATGACTTACGAGCTACCTGGTCCTAAATCCCACCGCCATTCAGGCACCAGTCACATGCCTCCCACTGGCCAGTAGTACCTCCATCGACCCTGAGTTAATAACCCTAGAAAGGGGGGCACCCACACGTGTACCAACAGATCGTAATACCATCCCTCACCGAAACTGCCAAGGATGGTTTGTCAAGCACCCCCGCCCATGCCACCTGATTGGACCGGAGCTATCCCCCAAACTGATATATTGAGACACTCCAGATCGCATATCAATGTTCCTGGCCATGCATTGATCTAAGGTCAGCGCGTACAAGAGTTGCAAATCAACAGGACACATGAAGAGTGACGAATGGGTGGGAATGTGTGGCCAAAAGGGCAAATGTTAGTTTAGTTATCAATCGTTGTTACAAGGCATGTCCGGCCTGGCGCTACACACCGATGAGCCCAGCTGACCTCCCACCCCACGTGGCGCAGCACCAACGTCCGCCAATCCTGGAGAAGCAACTGTATACAGTGTATACCACCTAGCCATCACCACCCAATCCCTAAGACTCTGTGGCCCCTATAGCTTACCTCATGCATGACGTGTATTTGTAATATAACTGACTGTCTTTGCTATTGTCCGACAGAGTGCTCTCGGAGTTTGCAGAGTCCTTTGCATGCCCTATATTGAATTATATAAAGCTCTTTTTGATCTCACCCGCACTTGGTCCTGGCCTCATTCCCCTTCTGGGGTGTGTCCATTATTGCCTCTCACTAAGGGGGGGTGCGTCTCTGGGGACACTTACATTCAGTGGTGACCCCATAGACGTGATTTGTTTTGTTAACTTTAAACTGTCCCCTTGGCACGAGATGACCCCGGCTGCAGTGGAGACGCATGGCACGCCCGCTCAACAGAGCCGCCTACCTACGGCAACTGGTACGCAGAGACGTGCGCACGCAGTTAGGGCGAGAGGGTACGGGTCCCGTTTAAAAAAATCCTCAGTACCGCTCGCCGGAGCCGGGTGGGGCCATTGAGTGCGAGGCCACGCTGCTTGGACGGACCAAATCCGGAGAGTCTCTGATCAAGACGAGCATGTGAGTATTAAGTGCGAGTGATATTAAAAGGGAACATTTTTAGTTTTTTGAAGGACAAGGGGAAACGAAAAAAGGGAGTGGGGAATATAAGGGGAACTTTCTTACTTCTAATACTTTCTCTTTCTTTGCATATGGCCATTAGGACACTAAAGTGAAAAGGGAAAAGAGGACAGGAACCTAACTCTGTAAGGGAGTAGAAGGCGGTGCCACGTAGTGCTATCTCAACTAGTGGTGGGAATAAGTAAAACTGTGAAAAGATAAACTAAGGGTGACTAAGTGAAGAGACACGGAAAATACGTTAGAACTAGCTTTTCTTCTTATTCTTCTCTAAATTCCTCTCATCTCGGGGTAGAAATAAGGTCTAAAAAAAAAAAAAAAAAAACTAAAAAAAATATATATATATACAAACAAAAAAAGTTGTGCAAGGGGTAGAGGGGGTTGCCGTAGAAGGCGAAGAGCAAGCCATGGAGGGTAAATGCTATATGTGGATGCTGAGGTATGATGAATGTCTGGGGTGTGTTGTGCACATTTTATGGTTGTGATTTTCTTTAATTACGTGACACTATATAATTGCACTTTTCTAGGGGGGTACGGTCATTGTAAGTATGGCCCGGTAAGATTTGACAAACCAGCACCTTTTTCATTGAGTAAAGTGTGAATTGTTTATTATAACGTGAAAGGGGTTGAAGTTGCATGTACACAGTAACCCACACATAGAGACAGAACAGACTAATACAGGAGAACACAGTAACACCGATCTAGGCATGGGAGCGGAGACACCCCTAGCGCACATCTGTAAAAGTTTACCAGGCCATGCAGAAAGAATAACTAAGTACCATGACCAGTGGGTAACAGAACTGAAAGGGGAGGGTCTCCTCCAGGTCTGGCCACAAGGAGGGTCCTTTAATAAAAGTGTTCTGGACATGGTAGCCACCTGTATATTCCTAAAATACAAGGGAAAACAATTTCATAATAGGAGGGAGATACTAGATCTATGGCGATTATTCGAGGAAATGCCTCCACCAAAGAAAATAGACACCACACTTGATCAACCTGCACTCACGGCTACCCCATCAGCGCGAGCAGAGGGTAGCAAGGAGTGCGAGGGAAAAGAGGGAGTCATAGAGGTGACTCGATTGTACCCACTTCTAAATAAACCCCCACCCGCTGAAGGATACAGCGATCCCACATACGTGCCCACTAGCACCCCCACACCCACAGCAAGACCAACTGCACCACCGACATAAGAGTCCCCCCGATCAAATGGGCAGGTGAATACCACCTCGGTAAACATATGTAAATTGACAGAAGATTTAGATGCCAGACTCTCAATAGCAAGGGAAGAGTTGTCAAGGATACAAAGCCTATGTGAACAAGGTGAGCCAAGTACAACAAGGTCAGAACGATTGTCCCAACCATAGATAAGTCAAATGAGGAAGGGTGGAAGAAAGGGGAGATACTATTCAGAATACAAGAGGAGCCCACCCAAATAGAACTAGGAGCAAACAATATGGGAGGAAGTGTAGAGGGAGAAGGAGTGGATGGTGATGGGAGAGAAGAGCTCTGGTGTGACCTAGACGAAGACGAGCAGGAAGCTGGGAGATTGGGAATGACGGCAGGTGGAGGTTTAGTAGAATTAGAGGAAACACCACTGGGGAGGACACTAGAACAGGAGTGGACAGGGAGGGTTAAGACCACCATATGACCAATCAACATTGTTATTTTACTTCATAATAAAGAGAGGGCTCCCGAAAGAAGTGCAAAAAGTGCTTTACAAAATAGCAGGGATCGAAGTGAAAGAATGGCCAAAGATACAGAGCATAATAGTGCACCATTGCAAAAGAATTAAGGAACGAGAAAAGGAGGTGGCGCAAAAGAGGTTGGCAGACGAAGCCAAGTTAGTACAAACGAAACTGGTGAAGGTCGCAGCAGCTGTAGCAGCACTCCCACACGACAGAGACCCAGAGGGGGAGGAGGAGGAGGAGGAGGGGGGGGATTAGTAGCAATACAGGGGAGGATGGCTGCAAACTGGGCAGACAACAGGCAAAGGCAGTGGAATGGACAGGAGGAGTACGGAGGACTGCAGTGGCAAGCGTGGCACCCTAGCAACAGAAGAGGTGGGTAGAGGGGGCAGACAGGGATATGGAGGTAATGGTAGATTTAAAAAACACATTTTTCTCAATACCACTCGCAGAAGAGTGCAGATACCTGACAGCATTCACCCTAGGGGGGAGGAGGTCCGAACACTGCAGATTGCCCCAGAGATATTGCGAAAGCCCCAGCATATTCAATAGAATATTGCATGAAGATCTTGGAAACATGAGTGTCGACAGCACAATAATACAGTATGTGGACGATTTATTGATTTGCAGCAAAAACGAAGGAGAGTGTAGAAAAGACTCCATAGCCCTTTTAACATTGCTATCCCAAAAGGGGTACAAAGTGGACAAAGAAAAGTTACAATACTGTCAACGTGAAGTGCTATACCTAGGGCAATTGATATTGAAAGATGGCAAGAGAATAATCCCAGACAGAGTAGCGGCCTGCTCGGCCGTGGGAAGACCAAAGACAGTAAAAGACATGCAAAAATTCCTAGGGATGTGCAACTATTGTCGGGCCTGGATATTAGACTATGCTGCATACACACGCCCATTGCTCCAGGCACTCAAAGAGGCACAAAAGGAAAAAACAGAAATACAGTGGGACTCAGAGACGTGCGATGCATTCACATCACTCAAAGAACTCATTTCGAGTGCACCAGTACTCGCATCTCCAGATTATGAACGCAAGTTCTACCTATTCTCACACTGTAAGGGGGCACTCATGACAGCAGTCCTAACCCAGAAAACGTCACTAAGTCACAAGCCTCTGGCATACTACAGTGGGACACTGGACGCTGTAATGCAGGGACATTTCGCATGCGAACAGGCTCTCGCAGCCGCCACGTTCGCCATTGAGAAAAGCGCCACCATAGTAATGGGGTGCTCACTGACACTGTATGTAGAACACTCATTGTTCGCCATACTCGAGCGATCAAAAAGCACGTTAACCACACAGAGAGCCAACGCGTATGAGGTAATACTGTCAAGCGCCAATATACATGTGGTAAGATGCAAGGTGGTTAACCCCGCAAGATTCATCTCAGAACCATGAACTGTAGAGGATATCCAGGCACATGATTGCGCAACATATCAGGGTGAGGACAATGGCACAACTGTGGTAAGCAAGAACGCACTGGCAGAAGGAGAGGTATTTTTCATAGATGGGTCAGCTTCCATAAATTCAGAAACTGGAGAAAAACATGTGAGGGTGGCAGTCATGCGAATGGAAGAAGGTGAGTACGAGGTCCTAATACAGCGGCGACTGCCGGCTCATTTTTCAGCACAGGCAGCAAAACTGGTAGCATTAATTGAAGCATTACGAGCAGCAAAAGGATGCACAGTAACGATTTACACGGATTCAGCATATATGACCACAACAGTACATGGAGGGCTTGCCAGGTGGGGAAGAAGCGGGTTCAACAGGGCAGATGGTTCACCCGTACAACATGCGGAATTGTTAAGGGAACTCATAGACGCGTTGAAAGAAACCACCATGGTAGCAATAGTAAAATGCCAGGCCCATACAAATAGCACTGACTTTGTCTCTTTGGGAAACGCAGCAGCAGAAGCGGCTGCCAAGGAGGCGTCATATTTGACAAAAGAAAACACAGGTGAGTACTTAATGCGAAGAGAAGCGGAGGAAAGTGCCCCGGACGGGTACAATGCCATGCCAGTGTCTCAAATACTGGAGTTACAGGAAGAGGCACCTGAGGACGAAAAATAGTTGTGGACTAAAAGAGGATGCAGCCAGTCGGCAACTGATTTATTATGGCAGCAAAATGACACAGGTAAAGTAGTGATGCCAACTAAGTTATTAGAAGTAGCATTCCAGCAGCTACGCTTCCCAGCACACAACGCAAGGCAGCACATCGCAGCCGAGATACAAGAAAACTGGTTTATTCCAGGATTACAGGAACAACTCTCCAAGATAACAATAGAATGCACAAGGTGTCAAATATACAACGCCGGCATGACTTTGAGAACACTAAGAGGAACGATACCCAAGCGAATAGGACCTTTCAGAGAGCTGCATATCGACTATGCGGATATGGGTGAGAGATGCAACGGAGCGAGGTACATGATAGTCGTAGTTTGCCCCTTTTCACGATGGGTAGAAGCAGGTCCCTGTGCCCGCCCAGATGCGAAATGCGCTGCAAAGTTTCTCGTGCGGGAAGTATTCCCCCGCTGGGGAATTTGCGACGTAATTCGCTCCGACAACGGCACACATTTTGTGAACGATCTCTTTAAAGAAGTGACATCATTGCTAGGAATAAGGCATAAATTGTAGAAAAGATCAACGGATTACTAAAAGGCAGACTCTCAAAACTGTGTTCCACCCTTAAGAAAAATTGGGTGCACTGTCTCCCCTTGGCCCTTTTTGAGCTGAGGAATCAGCCAAGCAAGAACCACCATTTGTCGCCCCATGAGATCGTGACAGGGAGACGAATGCACACAGCACACTCACCCCTCCGTAGACATTCAGATGCACACAGAAGTGCAACGGTACTAGGAGAAGAATTTAATGACTACCTGACTAAACTTACTAAGGCAGCACGAATGATAGCGAGACAACTTGCACCACCATTCATAAGTGATGGGGAGAATGAAACGCACACTCCAGAGAAAGAAAGCCCAACAGGTCAGCTGGAACCAGGGGAAATGATATACGTCAGGAGCTTCATGCATAGGTGGCATGCTCCAAGATTTCATGGCCCATACGAGGTGGTGTTTTGCACACCCATAGCGGTGAAAGTGAAGGGCCTGAGATATTGGATACATTTGACAGACGTCCGAAAAGCCTATGACAGCGTGGGATCAGTAGAAGGTGCAGAGGGCCCTGACAGGGTAAATGTGCATGAATAAAAGAAATGTAAAAACAAGAGCATGCGAAATGTATTGAACTGACAACTGTATTATAATAATGTTTATGACAGCGTGTGAATCAGCATAAAATGATCTCCCACTCTCACTCACTCAATCTCTCTAAAAGATTACTGAAAAGTGGAAAATGCAAAAAATAATTGCACTGTATGCTTAATGCACTCTTTTCTATGTTTCAACATATAGGAGTAACCATGGCAACGAACAGGCAGCCTGCAACGATTAGCAATAGGGACACTAGGAGTAGAAATGTTTTTCATTTACGAACATACTCATACAAATGTGGGTTGACTGTCTGTGCTATTATATTTTTTACACTCATGTTTGGCTTAACAACATATTACATAATAGCATTTATCTGCATTGAGATAAATGAGGGGGAGGTAATGGAACTAATATGGAAAATGTAAGCAAACCGTTTAAGGAGGGTAACTATTTAATATGGGATGGCTTTCAGCTGGTATGGGGGTATGGCCCACATCCAGACGAGGCAAAACGTCAGAACGATACTAACAACAAGCCGACCATCCATTTGAAGCCCCAAAGCCACACCACAAATTTTAGTGTACATGAACTAAATGATCGACACCCATCTGTTATATCATGGTTATATGGTACCACTGCTACCCCACCCACAACGACAATCAGTCCTCCCAGAGATAAAGACTACACCACAGAGAGAATAAAGGGAAAATATTGAAATGGCTAACAAGTTCATTACTCTGTATGAGGAATGGGAGAAGGAGGGGGCCGGGGAGAGGGAGTCCCTGTTGCACACAGCCAGGCATGCTAAAACATTCCTTAAAAACAGGAGGAAAAGGGAAACAGGTAGGAAGAGATATGACGAATACTATGGCCTGGGACTTGACGCGATAGAGGATCCGAGGCACCCACACCAGTCGAATAAATGGTATGCAGACATGAGCTCCACAGCCAAACCAACAACTAATGAAAGTTGCTATGTGTGCTCCCTGATCCCCCATGCCTCAGGCACACCTAAAGTTTTAATGCCGCAAGAATTGCCTCTTGCAGACACCCAGTGTCTCCTCCATCTCACTCTGTGCAGAATTAAAAACACCTTCCAGGCACACACGGTATCTTTTGAAATGCTGCAGAACGAAAAAACGTGCTACTCAAGACCAAAGGGATTGGTATGCTTAAAAGAACCATTTTTAGTAATAAAAGGAACACTATTTTCAGAAAACAAATGGAAAGATGATGTGGTAACGTGCAAAGCTGAAGCACTGCGAGGGCTGCCAACCGAAAAACTACAATGGATTGCAAAGACGTGTGCTGCGGTGTGGTCAGAACACGTGGCAAAATTGACCTGGGTGAGCGCTATAGAAAAAGCATTGAAACTACAGAAAGAAATCTCAAATGAACTTTGCTTCCTAGGAGAAGGGAAAATCGACATGGGAAGAAACACGAACTGCAGCAAGAGCCTAATGATCCCAGACATGAAGAAAGGAACAGCAGCCCTGATGGACACTTACTGGGTCTGTGGCAAGCGGGCGTACATGCACCTCCCACCATCATGGAGGGGCACGTGTTCCCTGGCGACACTGCACTCAGCCTTAATGGTAATACCGGAGAGCCACCTCGGCCAAGGAGGCCGGAAAACGACTCAAGCTACAACCAACGCCTCACCCACTGAAGAGCCACCACTGTACGCTCTATCAGAAGGAAACGCCGACTAAATCATGTCCAGAAAACGGAGGTCATCAAACTATATCTCAAAGGCCTCCTCAGAACTCTTGGCACAGATCCCAGACAGGTACAGGTTATTCAGCTCAGCAGAAAGCTTCTTCGCCTCCCTCATTCCAAGCATTCAGGCCCGAGCAAATGCAAAATGGCTGCAGATCACGCGGTGGGAGCTGATTCAATTGGCCAACGACACTGAAGAAGGGTTCAACGTGATCAAAGTGGAACTAAGGACACTGAGACTGATGACAATGCAAAACAGGTATGTCCTAGACCTGTTGACAGCGATGGACGGAGGTGTTTGCCGAAAAATCGGAAGTGCCTGTTGCACTTTTGTACCTTCTGCAGATGCTGATAATGGAACACTATCACACGTCATCGCTGCAGTCCACAACCTAGGGGAATGAATGAAGACGGAAGTCGGCACCGACCCAAGCGCGTGGTTCGACAACCTTTTATCCTGGGTACCTTCCTGGATGGGGCTCGCTGTGAAACTACTAATGCCCCTCATGTTTTTACTTGTGATTTTTTGTGTGTGCCAGTTGGGTCTTCGATGCTGCGCAAATGCAGTCCCCAATGGAGCAATGATGATGGTGCCAATGGGCAATGCAGGAGGAAGGGCACGGGCGCAACAGGAAGCACACGTACAAACTGGTGAGGTTTTAGAATCCAAGTATAGAATGGTGCCCAAATATTATGACAGGGATATAGTGGACAGGTTATATCATACCACAATAAAGGAGCCCCGGGAGCTAGAGTGGTACACGGAGGTATGGGTGGACCTGGAGGGAGATATGGGATGTATATATATGACTTGCACCCTTGATGAGTATGCTAGAAGGGGGGAAAGCCTCCGGGGGGGTGTGCAGAGCCTGGATGCCAATAAAAGGATGCCAGCCTGGGAAGAGGCAGTGTTGGCTGAGAAAGAGAGCGAACGACTGGGGGAGATAATGTATTTGTTACTTAAGTAACAAAAGGGGGGAAATGTAGGGAAGAGTAGGTCAATAGGACCCCCTCCCACTACATGTCCCACCCTGGTTAAGACCCATGACTCCTCAGCAGCCCCCAGCCTCCCGGGCCCAGGCGGCGGGGCGGCTGCAGGCCGACACGTGGGGCTGCACCACCACGTTATGTGGCAGAGCATAGACGCCATCTTGTATTAAGCCATTCCCATCTTGCTAGAAACATGCATATCTAACCCAAGGCAAAGACACTGAACACTGCAGAGTGACCCCCACTTGACCGCGCTCACAGAGGCCCACACTTCCCCCACCTCCCACTGCATAGCAGATCCGCTGAGGACTCGTTCTCACGAGTCACCAGACGCGAGCAAACAACAAAATAAAACACTGTAGCTGTTAACCTTCCGCAGTACATCATTGCCCCAGCCATGAACAGGAACATTAGGATGTAACTGAGACCAGCCCTGCAGGCCCCGACCCCTGCACCAAGCCCCCAACTATAGACAGCGTGGCGCCTCGCACCCATACCCATCCCGAAAGCCCTTGCAACGTGTAGAAACCATTTAAGTAATATGTGCCTTGTTGACTAACGTTCACTGCTAATGTAAAGGAGAATGGGTAAAGAGAAAAATGTGCAACCGATATTGCATATAATGAAGAGATGTACAAAGACTGGACAGCTGATAACTGTGAACAATAGCCTGTGTTGCTCTCTTTATACACACCTACCTGACACTACCTCATGTTCGTATGTCAACTGTAGATGTGAAATGCTATGTAAAAAAGTATGATTCCCCAGCTAGTATCCCATGTTAATGCAAATACATATGAGTGCTTTTAGAAACCCCATGTGTTGTTAGTCATCCCCTCACCCATACGACAGTAAACCGCCTCGTGCAAGATGCCACGCACGGAGCTGCAAGGCTATTTCCCACTCCTTCTGCCCAGGCCCTCGCGAGATAGACGGTGTTCAAACAGCACAGCCCTGCCTTCCCTCCCGACCCTGCTGGACACATTTCAAGCATCCGCCACCCTCCCCCGTGTCAGAGGCCGCCATAGCCTGACTCCATGACTTACGAGCTACCTGGTCCTAAATCCCACCGCCTTTCAGGCACCAGTCACATGCCCCCCAGGGGCCAGTAGTACCTCCATCGACCCCGAGTTAATAACCCTAGAAAGAGGGGCGCCCACATGTGTACCAAAAGATCGTAATACCATCCCTCACCGAAACTGCCAAGGATGGTTTGTCAAGCACCCCCGCCCATGCCCCTGACCATGCCCATGAGACCTCATTGTTTGAACCTGAGCTATCCCCCAAACTGATATAATGAGACACTCCAGATCGCATATCAATGTTTCTGACCATGCATTGATCTAAGGTCAGCGCTTACAAGAGTTGCAAATCAACAGGACACATGAAGTGTGACGAATGGGTGGGAATGTGTGGCCAAAAGGGTAAATCTTAGTTTAGTTATCAATCGTTGTTACAAGGCATGTCCGGCCCGGCGCTACACCCCGATGAGCCCAGCTGACCTCCCACCCCACGTGGCGCAGCACCAACGTCCGCCAATCCTGGAGAAGCAACTGTATACATTGTATACCACCTAGCCATCACCACCCAATCTCTAAGACTCTGTGGCCCCTATAGCTTACCTCATGCATGACGTGTATTTGTAATATAACTGACTGTCTTTGCTATTGTCCAACAGAGCGCTCTCAGAGTTTGCAGAGTCCTTTGCATGCCCTATATTGAATTATATAGAGCTCTTTTTGATCTCACCCGCTCTTGGTCCTGGCCTCATTCCCCTTCTGGGGTGTGTCCATTATTGCCTCTCATTAAGGGGGGTGCATCTCTGTGGACACTTACATTCAATAACCTGAGTATTAGTGAGCTCTCGAGCAATCCAAGAAATAGTCGTCAATCTGCTATCAATAAAGCCAACATCTCTGTAAGTGGAGAGCTCTGGAACACCTCCTTGTTGATGCTGTTAAGTGCAACCTGGGCCGTGAATATATTGCTCACAACTGTGAGCCTGGCTTTAAACAATAGTTGGATGAAATCACACCTCCTTTCGAGCAATCTCGGGATATGCGATTGGGCATCTTTCCAGTAGCTCTCATGCCCAGTGTACCTCAGCATAGGATACTTGTCCTTTCGGTAGGAATTCTAGAGAAACAGTGTTACACTTCTTTCTGCTATGTGAAAAATAGCAGAGGTTGAAGCTTAAAACCAATTCTAAGAGAAGCTGGAATTCGTACACTAAACTCTGCTATGTTGTTTTTAACTTAGTCTTTGTCTCCCAGTGACGTTTACAACAGCTCGATACAGCTATAGGACGTGGCTACTGAGACAGACATCTCGGATTCAAAACTAGGAAAATGGTGCCCCCGTGGTGTCTTATTTTTTAAGGCTGCAAGCTTTGCTCTCCTTGTATCTTTTATAACTGCCCTTGGGGGAAAGTTCAGAATACTAAAGTGTATTGCTTTTATCGATTGTTGAAATGTGCATTTTACTGTAAACTTGAAGGCTTTTTCACTGAATAAAAGTATTTTTGAATTGACTTTATCCAGTGAAACCATGAGTGCGGGTTTTTTGAAGTTCTTACTCTGAGAACGAAATCGGACAATTTGGAAATTATTAGGGACTGTCAATTTTGCCAAGTTAGGCAATACAGGTTTGACTCCCAGTCCTGCGCTTAGTGACTAGTCTCCGGTATTACACGCGTTATAAAAGATGAATTAATTAGTTAAGAGGCGAAGCTGGGATGTGCACCTACTCTGCAATATCTGCACTTTAACA
The DNA here is from genome assembly GCF_040938575.1 of Ambystoma mexicanum. NCBI lineage: Eukaryota > Metazoa > Chordata > Amphibia > Caudata > Ambystomatidae > Ambystoma > Ambystoma mexicanum. The sequence goes on along the minus strand of NC_090933.1, from coordinate 1,335,048,345 downwards.
CTTTCTTTTCCAGTTCTTACCATGAATTAAAATAATCCCATTTTATAGAAATGACTTGGAGAGTACACAAATCACATAACCAAACATGACAAGCATTTTTTAAAACAAAATCTTATCGAAGCAAATTATACAAAACAGCAAAGATCAGGTCATGAGCTAAACAAAGCCACCAGCATGCGAGTAGGCAAACCATTTCACAGAAGACAGCAGAGGAATAAGTTCTATCCTAATCACCTCTCCGGACTAACACTTTATGCTCATCAATTGGGGTGTGGGGGTGGGGGACTGCCTAGGTTTTACAACTCCCCATCTGAACAAACCAATTTCTGGACCCTCGCCATATTCATGCAATGCTACTTTCTATAGCAACCGCTACCTGGTAAAGGTGCATTGCTGATAATAGAACCTGGTGTGCTACAAAACAAAGAACATATACATGCAGGTTTATTAAGTTCAGACATAGGAGAGGCCGGGTCAGCATATCTATTGTGAACCTGCAACTGCATGCCTACATTACAGAAGGATAATATCAGCTATTTAGCTTGGCATCTCCATACTGCAGTGCGCACGCACTAGACATCCTGTAACTTCTTCGCAGTCCAAGATAAACTGCATTGAACACCAAACACATTACGCCATTTTCAATGTTCAACAAGGTTTGACAGCATTCGGTTCTTTAATGTACTGTTGCTTTTACTTGCTAGTTAATGCCGGGACCAGTTCTCCTATTGTTAAATATGCGTATTGCTATGTGTGCATTGCTGCTATACCTTCAAATGCGTATATGACTCAAAACTATAACAGTATGTCTCAAAAGGTACAACTGCAGATTGCAGTGTAGTGCAATTGCGGTGCGGCTGTATTGCGGTGAATGTAGTCTCTTCATAGTGCAGTGCACGTGCACTAGAATTCCAGCGCATCCTTCGCTCGCATGCTCACCCATCACACAAATCCTTTTGCGCCCTAGTATTCAACTCATTAACTGCATACCTCTGGATCTCTGAATTCCCTACATCACTCACCTACACCTAACCCACCTTCTTACACCCTTAAATGCACAACTTTGCCCACCCAAATCACCCACTCTCCTCACCCGCCACTCTCTCCAAACTACTCATATTAATATGCACAAGCATACAAACTTACAACACATAGTTCTGCCGCTAAAACACAAGTCATCTCTATGGAGGAGTGCTCTGCACACTAAATGGTTTAAGCCATTACATAATTTTCAATGTTTACTTGGTTTACAGCATTTGGTTCCTTTTTGTACAGCTTACTGCTAGCCAATGCCAGGACCTGTTTTCTTCTTGTTAAATGCTTGCTGTCAAATGCTTGTGTTGCTTTCACAGATCCAATAGCGTAAAGAGACAACATGTGAAGCTCATACTTCCTGTTTGGATAAACTGGCAGTGTCCGACTAGTAGCCATACACTACTCTTTCTCTCACTGCCACGCTTCCTCTCTCATCGGACCGAACTTGCTGGAAGGAGCATCCAGCTCAGTGCTCCATCCCTTGGCCTTTATGCCCCTGGTCATCTAGTTGCTTATAGTAGCCCTCTTAGCTATCTGCAGGCAGAGCATCGATTAACTAACTCCCACCTTCAGCTCACTCTTCCTATTGCTACTATATCCAGCAATCTGTCCTCTCTTTTCCCCTTTTCTATACTATTCTTGGAAAGGAAGGAAGGAAGGAACTGTCTAGTCACCATCTTTTGAGTGACTACTGCAATGAGTGGCCCCACTCGCAACATCCTTGGCCTCAAGCCCAGGGACCGCATATCTCCAGCCCTACAATCTCTCCACTGGCTTCCGGTTGCTTCAAGGATCAAATTCAAATCCCTCTGCATCATCCATAAGGCTGTCTGGGGCTTTGGACCACGCTATCTACAACTGGCTCTCAACAAATACTCTCCCTCCACATCTTTACGCTCCTCCGGCGCCAACTCTCTGTGTGCCAAGTGCTTTTCTCAACAGCGAGCTGGTGGCCGATCTCTCTCCTCAAATTCCAGAAGCTCCTCAAGGCTTTCCTTTTGACCTCCTCCTTCCCCCTTTACCTCCCATGCGAAACCTGAGTCGCTGAGATTGGTGATCAGGGCCCTTGTGTGTCCTGCCCCCACCCCCATAGCCTTCAGCCTCCGCCCATCCCCAGCACTTGCCCATGGGCGTACAATAGCCTGTGCTATCCCACATTGGCAGTTGTCCACTCTTACCAAGTGATCACTGCCAGGCACTTAACAAGCTGCTGGCCACTTACTCCCTAGCACTTCCCTCCATGGTACTCCTAGCACGTACCCTCCCCCACCATCCTTTCTCTCTCTGTGCACTTGCATGCTCTGAATGCTCACAAGGCCTACTAGGACTGTGCCTCTCTCTTTCTTCATTGTTATTATATTTGCCTTTCATTCCCATGTTCCCTCCTCCACTGCCCTATGGGCGCTTGGAAACACAAGTTACTTGATATATAAGCGCCTTGCAAATGCATAATCAATCAATCAATAAACATCTTGGCAGTTTAGTCTCCAAGCTATCACTTCAACTGACTCATTACCACCAATCTCCTTTTCCCATTGTGATTACACAAATGCTTAGCAGACCCAGCAGACTTTCAGGCCGCTGCATTAGGGGGTGGCAAAGGGTCCCTTTTATAAAGCAGCAAATCCCAAGGGAGGGACCCACAACCCAGCCAGGACTGGACCAGCCACTCCCAGACCGAATCCAATGTTCCTCAACTTAATCCCATGGAATGTCAGGGGTCTCCACACCCAATCAAAAGGCCAAACATCCTCTCTCACATTAAGAAATGAAAAGCGGACATTGTATTCCTCCAAATGACTCACCTTTCAGAAACTGAAGCTATGAAATTTAAAAAAAACACCCGTTGATCACAATCTCATCTATCAAGCCTCAGGTAAAAAGAATGGGGTTAGAATTCTTGTCTTGTCAAATCTTCTATGAAGGCCTCCATCATTCACTCGGAATCAGATTCTGAGGGAAGATGGATGTTATGTTCATTGTTAATCAATGGCAGCAAATACCATTGAATGAACATATACGCACCGACCCATCCTTTTGGAACTCCATCCACAAAAATTGTTGCAGGTGACAATCTTATAATTGGAGGAGACTGGATCCTCCCAATTGATCCTTTCTTAGACAGGAAATCCAAAGTAAGATTTTCGGGCAGGAAAGGTCAACTGTCCCTGATAAGAATGGTTGAGAAACTCGGCGTTGTTGATCTTTGGAGATTACAGAATGCTGATGAGTTGGACTATACATTCTACACCAACACTCACCAATCATACTCTAGAAGTCATTACTTCCTGTTGGGAAGAGGACAGCCCCCCCCAGGCGCTTTAGAATAAGGCGAGATGCCGTCCAGGCACTGTAATGAACGAGGGGGAGGGTGGTCAGTGAAAGGGCCGCTTTCCTGTCCAGCAGGACCCCATGCTGACATCATCATTTATAAGCATGTTCATATGGTGTGGCCCAAGGTGCGGGCGGCATCGCTATTTTGCGTAGATATTAATATTCCTAGGTCGAAGGGAAGACTTGCGCTGTAAACATGGTAAAGGAAGCATTGCATGCACTAGCCCCAAATCCACGAGGCAATGGAAATCTCCAGTCATGCCCAAGCTCCCATGAGGACAGTTTGCACCCCCACCAACACACTGTTTGTCCATTGTTCTTGAAAGTTCTGTGGATATGTGTCTTTCGGCCAAGAGGAATGTGCCCTACAACGCCGCAATCAGAGGCCAGCAGCTGGTGGGCATGTTCTTTCACTTTGGCCAAAGCATGACCCAGCCTATTCCTGAGCGACCACGAGTTATAGCCCATATAACTGACTAAACCCTAAGATCACCGAATTCCATGACACCAGGTGCCCTTTGACCATCCAACCCAAAGTAACAAGTCCTGAAATGAAGAGGATGGACACGATGTACAGTTGCAGCAACAATCGTGTGATTTGTATTGCGAGGTGGTAGGAGGGTTACATTATAGTTCAAAACGAGGGCAGAGACCTTGGAGTTGGATGGCACGGGAGTGAGTGAAATGTATGGGTGCACGCCAGAGTGCCCTGGAACTTCCTGTGTGTCTGTTTTGTAGTCTGCCAAGTGCATCGTATGAGTGATAAACAAGCTGTATAGTAGGAGTATAATTAATTTGTTGTCTGACCTTCAACGTGAGATGAGCTCTGCAGCGCCCACGTGATGGAATACGGACGGACTGGGCTGAGACCAACAAACTGCCATCCGGTATGGATAAAGGCAGCACCTGTATATGGTACATCCAAGCAGCGCAGGTTTTCACTGTATGTATTGTGTCACTTATCACAATATTTTGTTTTAAGAGCTTCTGCTTGTAACTTTCTTTGGCAGAATGTTCTTGGCAGTAGAGTTCTTTGCTGTTGCTCTCATCTGCACATGAGATTTAACTTGTTATCCTTACAAGATCGACTTGGGCCTTTCATCCCTAGCGGGTTGTATTCTCTCTGGTGTGATTGTTAAAGGGCTTACTTTCATTCCTAAGGGGCTCCCTCATCAGAAATAAGATAGTAGACACCAAAATAGGTCGGATTGTCCTCTCCGACCACGCACCCATCTTAATTGTTTTGGATATTAACCACATCGATAATCATAATAAAGGATGGCATTTAAACACAGCTCTTCTTAAACATACACATTTCACCAAAGAAATGACCGCATTCTGTAAAGAGTTTTTCTCATTTAACCGACCTGACAAACTAGTATGGAATTAACTTAGGATGCCTTCAAAGCGACCTTAAGAGGGGAAATTATAAGTAGAGTAGTTCTAAAAATAAAAAAAAGAAGAAATAAGAGAAAGAATTACAGGATTACCTTTCAAATATCAAACTACTAGAACAACAGTTCCAGCTAGATAACTCGGATACTACCCTAATGAAATCAAAATTCAAATTCTATAAGAAATGACCACAGCAGCTAACATAACGCTAGTCAACATTATGGCAAAATACCATGGCGGTTCAAACTAAGCAGGAAAACATCTGGCAAGTTACCTGAAAGGCAAAAAAGAGAACTAATCAAGAAATGAATCCATCAGAAATAGTTTCGGGAAAATATGCACCACAGACTCAGAAATTGCTATGGTCTTTCCAGAGTAATACTGCACATAATATGCTTTTGAAAACTTTATGAACCCCCAAATCCAAGCAGAAATAGAGCTATTCTATCAGAAAATGTATTAAAACCAACTCAATAAAAATCTTCTGAAATCTCTTGATGGTTCAATCAGAAATACCGTGTGCTATCGCCTCTATGAAAAAATTGGAAATCACGTGGTACAGATGGACTCCCTATAGAATTTTATCAAACATTTACTAAAACTCTTTGCCCTAAGCTACTTATCTTATATGACCACTTTTGCTCTATAGACCTACCCTCAGACTCCCTTGGGGAAACCAACATTATTGTGCTACCCAAAAACAATAAGGACCCGCAGAACCCAAGAGCTACAGACCATATCGTTAATCAACGTTGACTGTAATATGTTGGCTAAAATCCTTGCTGTGAGATTAGAGAAACTTCTTCCCCTCCTGATAAAAAATGACCAAGTGGGTTTCATTAAGGGTAGACACCCCTATGCTAACACTAGACTGGTTACGGACATGCTCTCGATTGCTAATCCTACCATTTAAACCCAGGCTTTTAATGGCATTAGACGCAGAGAAAGCTTTCGATCATTTAGAGTGGCATTTCGTGTTTAAAGCATTAAGTTGGCACTTATCACATACCTGTACAACTCCCCTAAAGCATCCAAAACAGTAAACAAAATGATCTCCCCACTATTCCCCCTAAACAAAGACACCAGGCAAGGCTGACCGCTCTCCTCACTTTTATAACTAATCAAACGACTCAACTATCACCGTAATTCAAATCCATAGCACTGATCAAGTTTGCAGCGTATGCAGATGATATTATCCTTTTTCTTTCCAACCCCAATATGTCAGGAAAACTTTGATCCACACTGAAAATTACGGGAAGGTTTCAGGATGCAAACTTAAAGAGAAAATCGAGATCCTCCCTATGACTGTTTCTTGTTTCAAACGCAACTGACCCATGGCTAAACTGGAAATCAAGCCACATTATATCCCTGTTAGAATGTGCTCCAATATCGACACACCAATCACTCGGACTGAAAACTCCATATTAGAAACGTTAAGGAAAAAACTAGAAACCTGATTGCCTCCGTGTCTATCCTGGTGGGGGAGAATGAACACAATCAAAATGATGCTCACACTAGTACTATTACACCCTCTTGCTAAGATCCCAATCCCATTTAGCAAGAAATGTTATAGAGGCAACTCTATCCTCTCAACATTCTTATGGTAAAGGGAAACAGCCTAAACTGTCCATGAAGAAACTGCAAGCAGATAAAGATGAAGGGGGAAGAGGGGGGCAAATTTCCAATCTTCTTGGCGTACCATCACACTTTCATTCTATCACAAATAAACCAAATTTCATAACATTCACCGCAAGACGGATGGGATCCCCGCAAATGGCTAGAACTGGAAGAAGCCTCATCACACCCATTTCCATTAATTTGCAGATTGAGCATGACTCGCCCAAAAAAACACACTCTAATCCCTAGCTTGGTCTCTGCTGTCAAAATGCTGAAAGGATCCAACATAGTGTCTGAGATAACACATGAAGACTCCCAAATGGCCTCACTCTGGAACAACCCCTCAGAGAGGAACATATTTTATGTGCATCAAATATGGGCCAAAGAATCTTCCCTCAGCTTCACAGAACTTCAGGACAAATATGATCTCCCTCCGACTGAACTTAGCAACTACATGAGGCTCTGTAAAATAATCTCAAAATACAAAACACTCAGACAGCTCTCTGTTGTAGTTTGGACAATATTGCATTGTCCAACTCACTTAACAAGGCCAGCTTTTATTTTTTTTACAAAAGAAATACTTTCTCAAACAGTCCTAGAAACCTGAATTCGGAAGGCACTAGAAAATGTGAAGAAGCTCCGGGCTCTGAACTGAAAATGACCCAATGGCAAAAAATATTCAGGAGGCTAGCGAAAGCCTCGCAATCAGCTAGTAATACCCAAATGCTTGTCTTTGTCTTTGACAGGCCACTATGGACTCCAGAAAGATGAATGACAATCCATACTGTTGCAGATGCAAAGATACACAACTACTCTGCTCAATGAAGCATATGCTTTTCACATGTCCTCAACTTGCTGTATTTTGGGAGAAGATTATGAAAAATATTTTAGACATTCTTCAAATTGGCTATAATTGGCTACTCATTGAAAGACCTTTGCACCAACTCCTTAGGTACCAATGTTAAAGAAAGACTCTTAAATTCTAGGCAAATCTCTCTACTAGATACTCTTCTAGTTGGGCCATCCAATGTATCACCGCTACATGGAAAAACAAAGACTTGCCAACCCATCAAGTCTGGTGGAACTCATCTGCCTATCTCACTGCTTGGCGAAAGCATTATGTGGAGACACCTTCAAAATTACACAGTGCTAAGAAATCTGGAACCCCCCAGGAGAAGTACTTATGCAAGTTCCTCCCAGACTCCACATCCAATAGCACATTCCTAGAAGCCTGAAAACCTCCATAACTAAAAAAAAACTGTACAAGTCCTCTCGAGACCCTCTGACAGTTCCATCTATCACAACTCTCTCTTGAACTTACACTAAGCGGTTACCAATACTGGCTGGGCACCCCTCCCCCTCTGCATAACCCTCCCAATGCTGCTACCCCTGGAACATCAGCCACAGGGCTCTTCGAGCTACACTCATCCAAACAATGCACTACAGGTACCCTACCTGTACCAAACTCTAAAATCAACAGAGACCCCAGAGAAATCAAATCAAATTTGCCAAATAAAAAAAACTATATTCTGCTATTCTTCAAGTTTTCAAACACCCTAACTGTTTCATAAAAACATCAAACATAACAATGTTAATGACATAAGTAACCTACATAACAAACCTCTATGTGGGCTATTATATACACTACATTCATATTCATTCATTACTAAAGTGTGGTATACTATACACACACATTAAATATTACAAATATAGTCTCTTATAAAATTACATATCATATTTATAATGCAAATCTAAGCCTTGTGTGCACTATACGACAGACCTCTTAAGGCATCACCTATTTTGGAAACAATGACGTAACCAATCTGGTTTCACTAGCTGCGATAGGACCCGTTATCTCTGACTATTCATATCGACCACTTGAAAGTATTTTTCACGAGTTCATTTGCTCTGTCACTGGCTGCCGTACTTATACTCATGCTGTCTTATTCTTTGTGCGGTCGCATGTAGACTGAAGTTCATGTCTGCCGTTTACATTACTCGAGCGTCTTTAAGCAAACTCAACCTTGAATGTTTTGTTTCCTGTTGTCCCAGTCATGTGGTTCCCTTTTTAGTTTGCGTTGCTTTGTGGATACCGTATGCCTGCTTAATAGGACATAATGTTCCATTGTATCTTGCCAAGCTTCATAAGAGCTAGAATCTTATCTAGCTCTGGGGCAGCATATAATTGTTCATTTCTCTGCTGCACAGTTTCGAGTGTGCATAGTTTAAAAATTCCAGGGGATACTTGACAAATTACTGTTTTATAAAGTGTGGTGTCGCATTATACCTTGCAGGGCTGCATACCAAGTAAATTCCCATCTTCCTTGAGAACTACATTGTATGGGAGGAAGGAGCTGTTTTCAGCCCCCCAGGTGAAGCATATGTTATGCTCATTAAATTGTTGGCAGTACACCCCCGGCCGAACCCCGATGATGGGTGGGAGCCATTGAATGACAACTAACCAATGTGTTTCGCTGGCCCCCAGGGACTCCATTTTGTATTTACAACAACTCCATCTTTTACTAGGCCTCACATGAAACTCTCAGAGGCAAGCCTGCATCTCTTCCCTGTCCAGTGCTGCGCACAGCCAGCCTGATAGCCCCAATCACATCCCCACTATCTGCGCTGCGGCTGTCCTCTTCTCACGGAAGCTTGGACGCGAATTGTTGCAAGCTGACACTGTATCTCTCTTCTTCCTCTGAGATCATTGCCCCGTGTGTGACCGGACCAGAGCCTGGCCCTTGGAAACTATTTGTCTTAACAAAACTGCCTATGCTCAAACAGCCCCCACCATTAAGAGTTACTGTCTGAATGAACCTCAAGCCCCTCATCTCTTTGATGTAGCAGTGGTGGGACCCCTGACCCTGGGCCACCCTTAATTGCTCCCCGTATAACTAATCGAGAGCAGGCATATATTCTCCATGTACTACCAAATCCCGACACCCTTGTTTGATCCTCAAGGCACCTGATAAATGTACCCCAGAATCACACGCGAGATAAGGCACCCAGACCACCGCAAAGCTGCCCCACTCTGGTCCGGGTCAAGAATGCACACCTTATTTTACAATTTATCAATGTTATTGTGTTATGATGAACCTTGTGTGCCATATTAAATCGTGCATGCCGAAGATTACTGTGAAGTCTACTTTAGCCAGAGTGATGGCTGTGTGGACCCAACGTGACCTATTGCCCCTCCCTGATGAGCCAAGCCACCCCACACGCCTCAAGAAGTAACGAGTTAAGCTCCAGCCAACCAGCACCGGCGATAGTATACATTGTATAATGTCTTATTTTAACTTGTCCAATGAGAAGCGTTTGTGTATCCCTTATAGAACACGTCATAGATGACGTGTTTTGGACTTATAATGTGTTTTACCTGTAATGTTGGCAGAGCGCTCTCGGAGTAGCAGAGTCCTCTGCGTGCCCCATTTTATCTTTATGTAAAGAATACCTTTTACGCAAGTTCTCCTGATCTCATTCCCTACTGGGGTACGTCCATTGGTGTCCATCTATTCTATGTTTTTTATTATATTTATGGGAATGACCACTTTCAACATGTAAATAATTTATTATCTGTCGCCTAGTTTTAAGTATGTCTGTTTTGCCTCACATTGTTATCCTAACTCAGGGGAAATGCAGCCTCATAAGACACATTTATTTTGAACGCAATAATTATAGCGAATAGCATTAACCATTAACCCATGATGTCATTTCTTGTCCTAGTCCTGTCAATATTATTTTATTCGAGTGACCTAATGTTTGTCCTATTCTTGTTTCTTGAAACATCATGTTGCCTAAACATAAACAGGGTTTCTCCTAATTTCTAAACTACCATCTTATTCAAAGATGACCTGTCATAGCTTGCTTGTCTTCCGCGCTGTATTGGGTATGTCTGATCTACCTCATTTTCTATTAGTCATGACCATGAGGGGATATAGCTTCATTCAGCAAGATTCCCTCTCCGGGATGGGATATGGATTTGATGTCTGGTTAGAACGACTGACTCTACCGTAACCATTCAACATTCTCATTAAGTCCTTTTTGTATTCTTCTGGTTAAGGAAGATAAGTGCTTGTTCTTTCTTTCTCCTTTTCTCGAGAGCTGTCCTTCTCGAGAGGAAGTTGATAAAGCACTGTCCCGCGCATTTCTTCAGCTTTATGATTTTTCTCTGGGAAGTGTTTCACTAACAGAGCATTTTCAACCCTGTTCCGTATGCAGTTTTTATGTTCTGTAATCCTTGTGCATGCCTTTCTCTCGGTTTTGCCGATGTAGCGTAACCCACAGGGACACCAAATTGCATAAATCGCCATACGGCTTTTGCAATTGTGTTTTGTTACCATGGTGACTTTAGACCAAAGTTGCACTCTATGCTCCTTTTTGTTAATGTACAACATCTGCAGTTACCATGATGTATGGCTTTTTGCTATTTATAAGCCCCACATTTCTGGTAAGCTTTTCTCTTTTTGGAGAGGCAGTCCGAGGTCATTCATTGTAATTCTGTCTTACAGATTCCTGCGGCTTGACTTGTCTTTGCCAAATATCATCAAATTTTTCATAACAGATTTCTTGATTTTACAAGACAGATTTCTGAATGTACTGACAAAAACCAACTGCTCTGTATTTTTTTTTGTTTGTCTGTTTACCAACAAGGCCTCAATGTTATTATTAGTGGCTCTTCTGTATGCCTGCCTCACTACTTTCTTAGGGCATCCTCAATGTCGTAGTTTTTCTTTTAAGTGGATTGATTCTTGCTCATAAAGTTGCACACTAGAATTATTTCTACTCAATCTGAGAAATTGGCCGAATGTTTGATTATTTCCGGTGTGCTTGGGGTGGAAGCTGTCGAACCCAAGGAGAGCATTTCTATCTGTGGGCTTTTGGAAGGGTTTGAGCCATGGTTTACGAGTCATTTCGTCATGGAAAATTGTTACATCTAGCAAGTTCACCTGAGTGTTACTGAAGGTGGCTGTGAACTTCAGAAACCTATCTTGGTCATTCAGCCACATGACAAACGTGTTCGCTGTAGTCTTAATACCTTTACAAATTAATCGGACATCATCTATGGACCTTTTCCAGAGGAGGATGTTTTCTTTATAGGGTTTAGTGGCTATGAATAGCTTGTTCTTTTTTAACATATCTACGTACAGATTGGCTACATTTGGTGCTACTGTGGCCCCCGTAGAAGTGCCATGTATTTGTTTATATATTGTTTCCTGAAACTGAAAATAATTCTCCATGAGAAGCAAGGATAGGCACCACAAAATGAAGGGTTTGGGAACTGGACCTTCTGCGCACTTTTCCACGAGTAATTCCTCTACCATATTTAGACTTGCATCTTGGGAATCATTGTGTATAGTGAGGTAACATCTAGGCTCATCAGGAGCTCATTCTGAGGGTCAAAGGGAATACCTTCTATTGTATTGATAACTGCTGTTGTATCTTGGACAAACAACTGCATCTCTTTGACGTATGGTTTTAAATAGACATCTGCAAATTGAGAAATGGTTCCAAGACGGTGTCTATTCCTGACACATTTGGTCTGCAAGGTGGTTTGTGGTTTAAGTCGCGTTTTATGTACTTTTGGTAGTATATAGAATTAGGATTTCTGGGTTTCTTTTTGAGAAGAAACTCTGATTCTAGTCGACTAATCCAGTGCCTGTCACGTGCCTTGTTCACCTTTTCCTTAATGATCTCCTTCAGATGATTGGTGGAATCTTCTTCTAGTTATTGGTAACTGGTGTCTTGGTTCTTGGTGTCTCGGGAGGACAGCTTAGGGGCAAGGTGCTTGACTTGGAAGCAAAACGACACGGAGCAACAACACAGGTTCGATCCCCAGGTCCACGCTTAGAAACCTCTGGGTATTAAGTGTGTTATAAATAACCTATCATATCATAGCACATCTCGTCTTGTAGTTGCCTCTGGCACTCTTGTATGTAGCCAACCCTATTCAATAGGACGATAGCCCCACCTTGGTCTGCTTTTTGCATAATGATGTCTGGATTATTTCAATGTATTGATAGCCTCAGTTTCTTGTTTGGATGTATTCATAAATGTCCTTGATTCAACTGTTGTTCTAACTTTGTCACGTCTGCAAGTACTTTCTTTTCAAAGAGGCAAGCTTCGGATGGATGTGATCCGCTAGGCGGTGTCAAAGTCTAATTATTTCCAAGTCCTGATTCATTTTCCTCGCCTGTATAGCTAGCCTCTTCAAAGTTTTCTTTTAGATGGATTTTCCACATAAATTTACAGAACTCCACGCGGAACCCGTAGAGCAATACAAAGGGGCTTGAAATTGTCGAATGGTTACGGGTGAGTCAGTCTTTCTAACCAGACATCAAATCCATATGCCATTCTGGAGAAGGAATCTTGCTGAATTATCTATATTTCCTTATGGTCATGACTAATAGAACATGGGGTAGATCAGACATACTCGATACAGCGCAGAAGACACACGTCATCTTTGAATAGGATGGTAGTTTAGAAATTATAAGAAACCCTGTTTATGTTTAGGAATCATTATGTTTCATGAAACAAGAATACGACAATCATTAAGCCACTTGAATAAAATAGTGACGGGAATAAGCCAACAATAAATGAACATCATGAGTTAATGCCATTCTCTATAATTATTTAGTGCAAAAGAAACTTGTCTTATGAGGCTGCATTTCCCGTGAGTTAGGATAACAGAATGCGAGGCAAATCAGGCATACTTAAAACTGGGCGACAGATAATTAATTATTTACGCGCCGTTCTAGAGGAGGATGGGAGTTTATTTGGTATGCAGCCTTGCAAGGTATAATGTGACACCACGCTGTACAATACAGTAATTAGTCAAGTATGCCCTGGAATTTTTAAACCAGGCACACTTGAAACAGTGCTGCAGAGAATTAACCAATTATATGCTGCCTCAGAGCTGGATAAGATTCTAGCTTTTATGAAGCTTGGCACGGTACAATGGAACAAGACGTCCTATTAAGCAGGCTGGTAACAACAAAGCAATGCGAACTAAACAGGAACCACATGACTGGGACAACAGGAAACAAAACATTCAAGGTTGAGTTTGCTTAAAGACAAAGAATAAGACGGCTTGAGTAACAAGGGGTTAAGTACGGCCGCCAGCGACAGAGCAAATGAACTCACGAGAAGGGGTTTGCCAGGCTAGTCCCGACAAGCACGTTTGGCTTGTGTTGTAGATACTGGCCACAATGCGGCACAAAACATCCGAAGTGTTAGTAAAGTAAGAGACAAGCGATCGACGAACTGGGAGCGAACTGTAATACTTTCAAGTGGTCGATATGAATAGTCAGAGATAACGGCTCCTATCGCAGCTAGGTCACTTCATTATCCTACAGCATGTGTGGCCAGGACTATCCTGACATGGATGCCCCACTGAGGCTCTGCAGCACGGGTGGACAGGACTCTCCTGACATGGATGCTCACTGAGGCTCTGCAGCACATGGCCAGGACTCTCCTGACATGGATGCCCACTGAGGTCCTGCAGCACGTGTGGCCAGGACTCTCCTGACATGGATGCCCACTGAGGTCCTGCAGCACGTGTGGCCAGGACTCTCCTGACATGGATGTCCACTGAGGTTCTGCAGCACGTTTGGCCACGACTATCCTGACATGGATGCTCCACTGAGGCTCTGCAGCACGGGTGGACAGGACTCTCCTGACATGGATGCCCACTGAGGCTCTGCAGCACATGGCCAGGACTATCCCGACATGGATGCCCACTGAGGTCCCGCAGCACATGGCCAGGACTATCCTGACATGGATGCCCACTGAGGTCCTGCAGCACGTGTGGCCAGGACTCTCCTGACATGGATGCCCATTGAGGCTCTGCAGCACATGGCCAGGACTATCCCGACATGGATGCCCACTGAGGTCCTGCAGCACATGGCCAGGACTATCCTGACATGGATGCCCACTGAGGTCCTGCAGCACGTGTGGCCAGGACTCTCCTGACATGGATGTCCACTGAGGTTCTGCAGCACGTTTGGCCACGACTATCCTGACATGGATGCTCCACTGAGGCTCTGCAGCACGGGTGGACAGGACTCTCCTGACATGGATGCCCACTGAGGCTCTGCAGCACATGGCCAGGACTATCCCGACATGGATGCCCACTGAGGTCCTGCAGCACATGGCCAGGACTATCCTGACATGGATGCCCACTGAGGTCCTGCAGCACGTGTGGCCAGGACTCTCCTGACATGGATGCCCATTGAGGCTCTGCAGCACATGGCTAGGACTTTCATGACATGGTTGTCCACTGAGGTTCTGCAGCACGTGTGGCCAGGACTATCCTGACATGGATGCCCCACTGAGGCTCTGCAGCACGGGTGGACAGGACTCTCCTGACATGGATGCCCACTGAGGCTCTGTAGCACATGGCCACGACTCTCCTGACATGGTTGTCCACTGAGGTTCTGCAGCACGTGTGGCCAGGACTATCCTGACATGGATGCCCCACTGAAGCTCTGCAGCACGGGTGGACAGGACTCTCCTGACATGGATGCCCACTGAGGCTCTGCAGCACATGGCCAGGACTCTCCTGACATGGATGTCCACTGAGGTTCTGCAGCACGTGTGGCCAAGACTCTCCTGACATGGATGTCCACTGAGGTTCTGAAGCACGGGTGGACAGGACTCTCCTCACATGGATGCTCACTGAGGCTCTGCAGCACATGGCCAGGACTCTCCTGACATGGATGCCCACTGAGGTCCTGCAGCACGTGTGGCCAGGACTCTCCTGACATGAATGCCCACTGAGGCTCTGCAGCACATGGCTAGGACTTTCCTGACATGGTTGTCCACTGAGGTTCTGCAGCACGTATGGCCAGGACTATCCTGACATGGATGCCCCACTGAAGCTCTGCAGCACAGGTGGACAGGACTCTCCTGACATGGATGCCCACTGAGGCTCTGCAGCACATGGCCAGGACTCTCCTGACATGGATGCCCACTGAGGCTCTGCAACACATGGCCAGGACTCTCCTGACATGGATGTCCACTAAGGTTCTGCAGCACGTGTGGCCAGGACTCTCCTGACATGGATGTCCACTGAGGTTCTGCAGCACGTGTGGCCAGGACTATCCTGACATGGATGCCCCACTCAGGTTCTGCAGCACGTGTGGCCAGGACTATCCTGACATGGATGCCCCACTCAGGTCCTGCAGCACGTGTGGCCAGGACTCTCCTGACATGGATGCCCACTGAGGCCCTGCAGCACATTTGGCCAAGACAATCCTGGCATGGATGCCCATTGAGGCTCTGCAGCACTGGTGGCCAGGACTATGCCCCACAGAAGCTCTGCAGCATGGGTGGCCAGGACTCTCCTGGCATGGATGCCCACTGAGGCTCTGCAGCACGTGTGGCCAGGGCTCTAATGGCATGGATGCCCACTGAGGCTCTGCAGCACATGGGGCCAGGACTCTCGTGGCATGGATGCCCACTGAGGCTCTGCAGCACATGGGGCCAGGACTCTCCTAGCATGGATGCCCACTGAGGTTCTACAGCACGTGTGGCCATGTTCAGACTAGGCGTAGACGTGATCGGACAGGAGAAGAGAGATTGCAGATCTTCTACTGCGCCTCAGTCTGAACTGCGTGGAAATGTCAGAGCCTCAGGACTGCGCGCGTGCAACGTTCATGTAGCCTCATATATGAAACATACCTGCCTAACCTCCGGATTTTTCCCCCGAGACTCAGGAATTCTAATCATTTCTCTGAGTTTCTGGGAAAGACCGTTGAATCTCAGGAGTGTTGGTGGGGGACAGCTTTTACTGATTGCTTTTTTTTGTTTTTGTTATGCTTGCAGGACTGCGCTGCTTTGGACTCCCTGCCTGAGGGTGTCTTTATTTCTGTAGCAATGACTGCAACGCTTCCAGCACATTGGCAAAAAGAATGCAGGTGAAGCAAAATAACGCGCGTTTATTTTGCTTCACCGTTCCTTCTTTTTTTCCGACCTTCAACGCGAACGTGCGTTTCTATTGCTTTCGTTCTTTTTGCTCAGGTTAGGGTGGACTCAGCCGTGTTGAACCACAGCCATCGGGTGTGCAGGCTGGACACCTCACCACTGCACTACATAACCTGATGAAAAACAACTAAGGAGAAATGTCCAATTCCAGTACTGCAGAATTCAGGGAAATTCCTTTGTACTGGTTCTCGGAGTTTCCATGTGCACATTTTAACGTGTTGATTTTATGGAAGGCGAATGCCTTTTGTCCTATGCAATGTGGGTGGCTGTGAAAAGGCAATTTAAGGAAATATGCATATTTCAAGTTGAACTGCAAATTTCTGACGTCACATCACAACAGAGTTGACCTTTTTGACATGTGGGCGGGGTCATGTGGAAATGGGCGGAGTTTTGTGTGACTGTGGGCGGGGCATACATCTCAGGAATTTAGATTTTAAAATGTAGGCAGGTATGATATGAAAAGAGAGCTACTTGGAGCTGTAATAATGATGCGAATCTTTAGGAGAGGGGTGTACATTACCCTGTATATAGAGATATTCCAGGAGGCCGGGAAACACGAGCGTCACCGCCGCTGCTCCCGGAGAAAGAGAAGGCCGCGGTGTTTACATTTCCCAACCCTGCTGCGAAGGGACCATGACAACGCCAGCAAAGAACCCGGAACCCAGGCAGGGATCCCATTGGTTGGTTTCCCTTCTGAAACCAACGCATGCGCTACAACCAATGTGTTCATTGGCTGTAAAGTTACCTGTGCAGCTCTACCAAGCTTGGCGATATGACCCGAGGTTTCTGCCCTCACCTGCTCCGGCGTCCACAGGGCAGCAGGCCTCACCTCCGACTCCCATTGGTTGAGCGAGAGAGCCTTCCCATTGGCTTTCGCTCTGGGAGCCAGCACGGAAGTGATGGAACAGAGGGCGGGTCTAAGGCGCCCTGATTGACAGGTTTGAAGGCGCAATTTATGGCCGTCCTAAAGGGCGGAAAGAAGCGCGCGGAGCCTCGTGGGTGGAGCGCCCTAGTCTCTCTTGACTGCGTTTCTACACAAATCTCCCCATATACAGTAAAGCTGCATTCATAAGAAATTAATAACACACAAGTCGTGATTTATTTATTTGTCCGTGTGCTCCATCAATTTACATGAAGTTTTGGAGGCAGGTAATGGAGAAACTGCTTGTGTTCTCCAGCATTTTTCATGAAAACAAAGGTTATTCAGTCTGTTTTACTGGCAAACAGTTAAGCAGCAGCATTTCAGTCAGGAAGAGGAAATGTTTCCAATGCTTTTCACTGAACACTGATGAGTGAGCATTTATTTAATATTCTTTGCTGTTATTTAAACTGCAGTTTTGAGGGAATGCGACCAGAAGCTGCCTGTGTTGCCACGTGAAAGTTGTTTTTTATTAACACAAATTAGAATTTTTGTAACAATCTATCCTTTATATTATTAGGGCCTGCTAATTTGGTACACAGGGGCGTCATGAGAAAATGACTGCTTCCTCTCAGTAGTAACATTACTCTCCATAGTATCCTACACACTGGTGGGCCATACATGCCAACCCTCCCGATTTAGGCGGGAGACTCACGACTTTTCAGTGAGAAATATTGCTTTTTCTCACGTTCTCCCGCCTAAGATAATTCCACTGCCAATACATTCCTATGGGAAAAACTACGTCTCCCGATTTTCTCTCTCAAAACTCCCTCTTCGGTGCGTCTGAATGTTGGCATGTATGGTGCGCACCCGCACAATCAAACAATTTATTGAATGCTTTTGTAACAAAAATGTAGTTCTCTTCATCAAGAGTCTAAGGACATTATTTGTACTAACGACGCATAACAGAGTCCGTCATGGACCAAGTAATTATTGCCAATGACAGCTTCTGTTCATCGATTGCATGTTTTTCATATGTTGTGGCGGCTCCTGTGTACCTATAGCCTTATCCCTCATCTATGTTCTATATAATACACATCTTCGTCATTTGATTTATGACCTTCTATTTCCCTCTATGAGGGATATGGCACTCATTTTGTAATGTCTACTGTTGTCTCAGTTAAAAACTCAAAACGTTTTGAACATAAAAAAAGAAAATTACATTACAAGAAATTACCATAAGTGTACCCCAGACACCAATAACTATATACTAGTATTATATGGAGGAGCACTATAAAGTAAACCATGATTGGCACTTTCGTGAATAGCGCGCTATATACTATGGGCATCTTTATGAGTTTGCCGGTAATTTGGCAGCAAATCTGCCGAATTACTCAGTTACTATTACTTGGTCCAGCAGATCTACAGCACAAATAAAACGTGGGGTTAGGGCAGTGTTAAACCCCATTAGAGAGTCCATATGACTCCATGGGTCTTCGTTGGAATTACCACTGGCAGTAATTCTGTCAGTGTTAATTTAGCTCTTTTTTGGTGGTAAAATTGAGGTTTTACCTCCAAGTTTTTGCTGGAGGTAATACCTGCACACGACCACCAAGCTTTTGCGGTAATGCAGTGGTAGAAGAATGCCCTCCGTAATTGTTATGAGGCCCTAGGTGGTTTAAATCATTTTTAGGGGCTTTGAATTTTGCGATTTAAGGCACAGTGAGATTACATAATTTGCACTCTATCACAAACAATTTACGTAAGTGGTGAAGCAAGGAAGGCATTACAGCACAGTGCAATTTAGGCACCTGGTCTCATATCTTCTCAGCTCTTGTTTGGTGAAGTTATGTGTTAATGCTTGCTTCCATTTGTTAAGTAATGCTATGTTTTATGAATTAAACCAATTTGACAAATATATAAATCATTTTTCCCACTCTCATTGGAAAGCTGCAAGCGAACAAATTCAATTTAATGTGATCTGACAAAATCTCCTCTGCACTCCTGCACTCCTTCCCTCTAGACAGCCTTCAATGTCCCTGCCTGCACCCTCTACAACCTACTCAGATCCTCCCCCACTTCTACCTACAGACATCTTTCTATTTGGCTCTCCATGCACAACTGCTCTTTTCAGGTTCCTGCTATGGTTTTGCCTTATTACCTGGCTGACTCTCTGTCTATGTGCCATCTCATTCCCTCCACTCCTTCTGCGCACTCAACCTCACTGTCCCACTCCCGCTCCCCAAAGCCTCTTGTCGTTTCCACTTTCTCCCTACTTATGCTGCTCTACTGGAACCCGTTGTCCAACACAATCAAAACCAGCTCAGCTGTGGATCGCTTCAAAGCTCAGCTCAAGCTTCATTTAATTGCTAAAACGAGAGCTCCCACATCCTCTCCCCTATTATCCCTACCTGCCCCACCGCTCCCCACTCCATGTTGTGTATCATGTAATTTTGTATAGTGGTACAGTACATCTCTTTAGTTTGAAGCACTTGACCCCCTATATTAATGTTGCCATTGTAAGTGGTCTATTTATTATGTTTTTTGGTTTTGTTTATCCTTGGTCAATGTCCCTCTTTGTTCACACAGTCATAAAATGGCTCACCATTTATTGTCATCTTTGCACTATTGTACAGGCACCCTTATCCAGAATGCCTCCACCATCTTTAAATTGGTTATTGTAAGACATTTCCGATCTACAATGAGATCCTTCTTCAAATATATACTAAACATTACAATGAAGGTGACCCAGGCTTACAGCACAAGGACAAGGAGTCTTGATTCTATTAAAGACATGGAGGCAAGCATTATGCTTCAACTCCTTTAACCTTAACTCTTCAGCAGTTTCAACTTGCAAAAAAAAGTTTTTTTTTTTTTTTGGAACTACATGTCATGATGCCCGCTCCCGGGGAGCCGGTTCAAGCCCTGCGTCCCCGAAAGCGGACATCCAGTCCCCAAGGAAGGACCCAGCAACCCCATATAGGGGCCCTTTGGACAGTGTCCTGGCGCCTATGGCGCCAGGCTCATAAAAGACATCAGTCCTGGCGCCATAGGCGCCAGGCTCATTATGGGAGTGCTTGGGTGCACTTACCTGATGCAGACCATGCTGCAGGATCCCGGCCTCCTTGAGGCCTGAAAGGAACTACTTTACCTGTGGGACTAATTTACCATCCGGGCATGGTCGGGGAAGGATACATACCTGATTGGAGGAAGGATACATACCTGGAACTTCTTCCAAAGCTATTTAAACCCCACCCGAACAGCCACACGTGCTTCGCGTTGTTCTGCATCTAGCAGCTGGACGCTCACCGTGTCTGCTCCTGCATCCTGACTTCTGCCACGCCTGCCAGCATCCTGGATCACCTGCAAAGGAAGAGAAGAAGAGAACAGAAGAAGGAAAAGTCCTTACCTGCTAAATCCGCATTCCGGAGACATCTCGCCGACAATCCTGAAAAGGAAAACTTTTATTTAAAAGCTCATCGCGTCGATCGCTGCAGCGCCGCATTCCACTCACCTTTACAGGGCGCCTCCATGTTCAGCAGCGATCATCCGGATTCGCAGTCACGCCCCAGCGCCTAGGGAGAAAAAGACCAGAACAAAAGGTGAGAGAGAGAAGGGAATAAGGAAAGCTAAATCTCCATGTTAAGACTTACCTGTTGATTCATTCCCTCTTCATTTCGGGTCCGCGCCGCATCCTGGCATTTCCGGACCCTGGCCCCTAAGGGGAAAAAGAGACATCAGCGTTAATGAGCGAATGAAAAGACATTACCAAAAAACGCTCATTAAAGACTTACCTGATTTCTACAAGGATTTCACCTCTCATATCGGGTCGGTGCCTGTTCCCCGGCATTCCGTACCCCGGCCCCTATGGGGAAAAAGACACTAGCATTAGTACATTAATGCATGGACACAAGGGGAACCTCTTATCAAAAAACTTACCTGGAAGCCAAGCAAGTTTGGTTCTCACCAATCCGAAAATCCAGTGAAGTAACTGGATACCAATGCGCCCCTGCATCAGAAGCAGGATGGAGAGCTCGTCCTTCCAGACCCTAAGGTGAGACGCTACGAGGAATCACAGAAGGGTTTCGAGGAGGGTGAGAGGGGAAAGTGGGAGGCCGATTGCCTTACCCCGCAGACAGTTAATCCCCTATTTTCACCTACAGAAGGATACTTCTGCGAGCCAGACAAGCCAGATTTGGGGGCCCGGTCCAGTCCGTCTTCCGAACCCTGCGCATCACCTTAGAAGAGGTCACAGCAGCGCGAACCAGGCCAGCGCCTCCGTGGGAGTCAGGTGAGCGTAACAGAACGCAAAGCCTTCCTACAAATTCCCACCCAGGCGCTATGGAAAGTTCTGAGACTGATCAGTTGGCCCAATTACTGGGGGAATTACGGGCCGAAGTACATGCCGCTCGTCAAGAGACTAATGCCCTCAGGAGGGAATTAATAATGTCAAAGGAAAGAACTGATGACCTGGCCAGACAGCTTTTGCAAGGTCAAGCTGGGCAAACTCCTCTACCCGGTTCCGGAGGGAACCCCGCTCCTGTGGTTTCCAGTAACCCTGTGCAGATAAATCTACCTGGAAACATGCCGCTGGCCCCACCCGAACGCTTTGCTGGGGACCCCAAACGATTCGCCGTATTCATGAATCAGTGTCGTTTGCACTTCCTATGCAGACCTGGGGCCTTCCCTAATGATCATACCAAGGTAGCCTTTGTATTGTCATATCTCAGCGGCTGCGCTGCCGATTGGTCAGTTCCACTGGTTACTCAAGATGACCCGATTCTCCGTGATTTTCAAAGGTTTCAAGCAAGCATGGAAATGTTATTTGCTCGACACTCTCAGGGGCAGGCTCTGGATGACGAACTTCTATCCCTGCGACAGGGCAATCCGGTCCTCCTATCCTATATTGTAACCTTTAATAGACTAATTGTGGAAACGGGATGGCCAGAGGATAAAAGAGTCAAGTTGTTTTATCGAGGCCTATGCGGAGAACTTAAAGATGTCTTGGCCCAAGTTGTAAATCCGCCCCAAGAATGCACAGAGTATATAGACTTAGTGGTCCAATTGGATCACAGACTTCAAAACAGAAAAGCAGATCGGTCCAGGTTTGAGACCCGGGTGTTGGTCAAGACCCATGCTAATCCCAAGGGAGTTGATGTCTCTGAGCCTATGCAAATTGGAGGGGTTAAAGGACCCTTAACTCAAAAGGAACGTGAAAGGAGGCGGCAGTTAAAATTATGTCTTTATTGGGGGAATTCTGGACACTTTCTACGAGATTGCCCGGCAAAACCGCCCCGAAAGGCGGTAGGAGCCGCTGATAAAAACTATGAAGACTCTGTTTCGGGAAACGACTCCGCCTGACAAGTGTAGGGGTCTGCTTGCCGAACTTGAAAACGAATTCTCAGACCTCGCATTTCATTTTGCCAATGGTTCTCGTAGATCCAGAACAGCCTAAGCGGTTGCATGCAATAAAGGCATACATCGATAGTGGGGCTATTGGAAACTATGTGGATCGTGAATTGGTCTCTAGGATTAACCTCCCTCTCCGTCCTAAAACCAGCAAAGATGTCATCACCATAGTCGATGGAACTGAAATTGCCTCTGGACCGGTAACACATTCCACAACTGAGGTGACTCTTATTGGTCCCGACGGCCATCGGGAGGGTGTTGTGTTTGATGTAATCAAGGCTCCACAGTTTCAGGTTATTCTTGGAATCCCTTGGTTAGAGACACATAATCCTCGAATTGATTGGCGAGCTAAGAGAATAACCTTCCCGGATTGTACACAAACCTGCTACCCAGAAAACCTGAAGATTAATCTAGCATCTGTAACCTCTGCCTCCATGCAACTACCTCCGGAATACCAAGACTTTCAGGACGTCTTCCAAAAGGAACAGGCCAACACGTTACCTCCTCACAGATCGTACGATTGCCAAATCGATCTCGTGCCCGATGCACAACCCCCTTGTAGCAGGATTTATGCCCTTACTGAACCTGAGAATCTGCATTTGAGACAATATTTGGATCAATACCTAGCTAATGGTTTTATTCGCCCGTCAAAGTCCCCGGCATCCTCGGCTTTGTTCTTCGTGCCCAAAAAAGAAGGCGACCTTAGAACTTGTATCGATTACCGCGCATTGAACCAGATAACGGTTAAAAACCGTTATCCTCTGTCTCTGATCCCTGAACTCCTTGACCAGGTGAAGGACGCTTGCATATACACCAAGTTAGATCTCCGAGGGGCTTATCATCTGGTATGAGTTAAAGAAGGCGACGAATGGAAAACTGCCTTCCGTACTAAATACGGATTATTCGAGTACCAGGTGATGCCTTTCGGATTGTGTAACGCGCCGGCTGCCTTCCAATACTTCATGAATGATGTCCTTCGGGAACTCATCGATGTTTGTGTTGTCGTATATATCGATGACATTCTGTTGTACTCCTCTTCGGAATCTGATCACAGAAAACACGTCAGGGCAGTACTTGAAAAACTGCGCCAACACAAACTATTTGCTAAATTGGAGAAATGTGTTTTCCATACCACAGAAGTCGAGTTTCTAGGTTTCATCCTGACACCCAAAGGAGTCCGAATGGACTCAAGAAAAGTGGATGCCATCCTCAAATGGCCATCACCTAGCTCTGTAAATGGGGTTCAAAGCATGCTCGGCTTTGCCAATTTCTATCGCAGGTTTATCCCGGAATTTTCACGCGTGGTACAACCCATTACTGCACTCTTGAGGAAAAATAAACGTTTTGAATGGTCTGAAGAAGCCAAGCAGGCCTTTCAGGATTTAAAAGCTAAGTTTACCTCTGCACCTATATGGAAAAACCCGCGTCCAGATCTCCCTTATTTCGTCGAGACTGACGCATCCAGCCTAGCCATGGGAGTTGTTCTGTCCCAAAGAGATCCCGAAACCAACCAACTGCATCCCGTAGCATTTTGGTCCAGAAAATTCTCGGCACCCGAGGTTAATTATGCAATCACGGACAAAGAACTGTTAGCCATTAAGTCCGCTTTTAAAGCCTGGCGGCATTATCTGCTTGGCGCTCGACATACCATCACAGTGATCACTGATCACCGGAATTTACAATATTTGAAAACCGCCAAGGCTCAGTCATCACGGCAGCTCCGATGGGCTTTGTTTTTCGCTGAATTTGATTTCGTGATTACCTATCGACCTGGCTGCAAGAATGGCAAAGCAGACGCCTTATCCCGAATTGGAATGGGAGAATCTGATACAAACTCAGAACCAGTACCAATAATTCCCGAACAGAGGATTCTAGGCATGATTTCGTTACAGACGCTTGAAGACATTCAAGCCAGAGTGAAACAACTCCTGGACCCTACAACCTTACAGGAATGGATACAAAAGGGATCAGACTTTACCATAGATAATGGTTTACCTTATTTCCAAGGACGCTTATTCCTGCCTCATAAGGAATTACACGAACTAGTTATTTCCGGTTATCATGATACATTAATAGAGGGACACCCCGGTATTGCCAAGACAGAGGAAAAGGTGAAACGACAATTTTGGTGGCCCTCTTGGCGAACAGATGTTAAATCTTTTGTGATGTCCTGTGGTGTTTGCACCCAAAATAAAAGTCAAAAGAAAAGACCAGTCAGTCTCCTTCAACCTCTAGACATACCGCCAGCACCCTGGCACACCCTATCAATGGATTTTATTACGGACCAGCCTCCTTGTTCGAGGTACAATACTATTCTGGTAATTGTGGATTTGTTTTCCAAAATGACCCACTTTATTCCTTTTAAAGGTTTACCTTCAGCTTCTGTCCTAGCCAAAGAATTCCTCGAAAATATTGTTCGGCTACATGGATTCCCATCTATACTAATCTCTGACCGGGGAAGCCAATTAATTTCCCACTTCTGGCGCAAATGTTGTCAAATGGCGCAGATCGACGTAAGATTATCGACCAGTCACCACCCTCAGATCGATGGTCAGACCGAGAGGACAAATCAGACCCTTGAGCAGTACTTACGGTGTATGTTACAGCAATCTGAAAGCAACTGGAAAGACATTCTTTGGATAGCCGAATACGCATATAATAATTCGGTACACTCTGGAACTGGCCACAGTCCTTTTTATACTTTGTTTGGGCATCACCCTCGAACCTCAAACCTTGACTCACCTCAGAACCTCGGAATGCCTGCAGTAGAACATCTGCATTCTACAATTACCCAAGCCTTCAAAGAGGCAACTACGCATTTACAACAAGCCAGGAGAAAATACAAGGAGAATGCTGATCTACATCGGAGTGAAGCACCTCCGTATCAGATTGGGGATCAAGTGTGGTTAGCTACCAGACATTTACCACTCAAAGGGCCTCGAACTTTTAACCCAAAATATCTGGGACCTTATTCTATTACGGCAATAATTAACCCAGTGGCTGTTAAACTTGATTTACCAGCTAATATGCGAATTCACCCTGTTTTTCATGTGTCACTTCTGAAACCAGTGGTACCCGGAACCCGACTACTCAAACCTCCAGAACCTATTCTAATAGATGGGGAGCCCGAATTCGAAGTGAAGAACATTTTGGACTCAAAAATGTTTAGGTCAAAACTGTTCTACCTAATTGATTGGAAGGGGTACGGACCTCAGGAGAGGTCGTGGGAACCCAGCGACCATGTGCATGCACCTCGATTAGTCAGGAAATTCCACCGACTCTTCCCAGACAAACCAAAACCCCCGGAGGGAACAACCTTGGGAGGGGCCTTGGCGGGGAGTGCTGTCATGATGCCCGCTCCCGGGGAGCCGGTTCAAGCCCGGCGTCCCCGAAAGGGGACATCCAGTCCCCAAGGAAGGACCCAGCAACCCCATATAGGGGCCCTTTGGACAGTGTCCTGGCGCCTATGGCGCCAGGCTCATAAAAGACCTCAGTCCTGGCGCCTCACATTATGGGAGTGCTTGGGTGCACTTACCTGATGCAGACCATGCTGCAGGATCCCGGCCTCCTTGAGGCCTGAAAGGAACTACTTTAACTGTGGGACTAATTTACCATCCGGGCGTGGTCGGGGAAGGATACATACCTGATTGGAGGAAGGATACATACCTGGAACTTCTTCCAAAGCTATTTAAACCCCACCCGAACAGCCACACGTGCTTCGCGTTGTTCTGCATCTAGCAGCTGGACGCTCACTATGTCTGCTCCTGCATCCTGACTTCTGCCACGCCTGCCAGCATCCTGGATCACCTGCAAAGGAAGAGAAGAAGAGAACAGAAGAAGGAAAAGTCCTTACCTGCTAAATCCGCATCCCGGAGACATCTCGCCGACAATCCTGAAAAGGAAAACTTTTATTTAAAAGCTCATCGCGTCGATCGCTGCAGCGCCGCATTCCACTCACCTTTACAGGGCGCCTCCATGTTCAGCAGCGATCATCCGGATTCGCAGTCACGCCCCAGCGCCTAGGGAGAAAAAGACCAGAACAAAAGGTGAGAGAGAGAAGGGAATAAGGAAAGCTAAATCTCCATGTTAAGACTTACCTGTTGATTCATTCCCTCTTCATTTCGGGTCCGTGCCGCATCCTGGCATTTCCGGACCCCGGCCCCTAAGGGGAAAAAGAGACATCAGCGTTAATGGGCGAATGAAAAGACATTACCAAAAAACGCTCATTAAAGACTTAACTGATTTCTACAAGGATTTCACCTCTCATCTCGGGTCGGTGCCTGTTCCCCGACATTCCGTACCCCGGCCCCTATGGGGAAAAAGACACTAGCATTAGTACATTAATGCATGGACACAAGGGGAACCTCTTATCAAAAAACTTACCTGGAAGCCAAGCAAGTTTGGTTCTCACCAATCCGAAAATCCAGTGAAGTAACTGGATACCAACACGCCCCTGCATCAGAAGCAGGATGGAGAGCTCGTCCTTCCAGACCCTAAGGTGAGACGCTATGAGGAATCACAGAAGGGTTTCGAGGAGGGTGAGAGGGGAAAGTGGGAGGCCGATTGCATTACCCCGCAGACAGTTAATCCCCTATTTTCACCTACAGAAGGGTACTTCTGCGAGCCAGACAAGCCAGATTTGGGGGCCCGGTCCAGTCCGTCTTCCGAACCCTGCGCATCACCTTAGAAGAGGTCACAGCAGCACAAACCAGGCCAGCGCCTCCGTGGGAGTCAGGTGAGCGTAACACTACAGTCCCCATGAGACCTTTTAGTTCTGTAGTTCCTTTCACAGATTTCCTGTCCTTGTCACCCTCAAGCCACTTCCTGCCTAGATCCCTTCCTCTTCTTTGGATGTTCTGAACCTGTACATGTAAACCATGTCCCCTGTAGGTGAACTTGAGACAAACGGCAGCCTGAGAAAACTCCATGGACTCAACAACCATAACAGACACCTGGACCTCGCCACGCGACACTCCGACTCTTCTGTCCTTCCGGCAGACCTTTCTCAGCCTTTCCTCTGCTCATCCACTGCGGAAACAGAAAAACACTCTCAGGGAGGGAGTATGCACTCAACACGGCTATGTAGCAAACACAACATTGCTTGAAAATCACATCACAGTGCATACTTCAGGGCAGGAATAACACTTACCTCTGTGTATTTAACAGAATCAAGACTGCCTGTGCTGTGAGGCTGGGTAATCTTCATTCTATGTCAAGACCAGAGGCAAGCATTGTTCTTGTTCAAAGCTCTGCATCACGGTTGCGGACACTGACGTTACCGGTTTGAAATAGACCATCTTGAAAGAGCTGTCATTTGTCCAATCTGCTGCTCGCAGAATATCTGCTAGCACTGTTCATGTGGTGAATGCTTTAGATCCCATTGCACCCCTAACTGAGTACGCTCCAAATCTGGATAAATCAGTACCCGCTTGCTCCATAATCTTGCTCACCCATCTGGCTATTGTGGCTGATGCTGTCGCCTTGTAGGGCTTCCTACGTGCTATGAGCAGCTGTGTCACCCCTGGAGGCCTAATATCAGTCGTCCTAAGGTCATACTCTCTAATACAGGATGCAACGCATAACTGAGGTTGCCCTAGAAAGTAAGGATACGAAATTGATGCAGAGTTAGTGTTAGTCCTCTTTGTTATGGTAAATGTAACTCCATCAGGACCATATATCTTCCTATCGCCAATGCCTTAACGTCGGATACTCTCCTGTAAGAGACTAGACATAGCAGCATTGCCACCTTCCCTGACAGTTGCGAGACCAACAGGTATCTATTGGCTGGCCAACTCCCCAAAAATTGTAAAACCACATTGATGTCCCACAGCTACGAGTACTTTGGAAGCGGCAGAGCTTGAAACTTGACTCCCTTCATGAGCCAGACCATGGCTGGGTGATCGCCCACTGTTGCACCTTCTGCTGCAGCATGTCCTGTGGATATCGCTGGTCCATAGTTGCCCAGCATCCGGAAAGCTTTCCGGTCTTCCAAGAGACAAGCTAGAAAAGTGAGATCTGTCACTATAGCGGCAGAAATGGGATGAAGATTCAGTCTCCTACACCAGTCCACCCACTTGCCCCACACAGAGTTATAGCTCCTGGCGGTGGAGGGTGCCCACAAATCTTCTGGGCAGCTTGACTCGAAAATGCCAGGCGCAGCCCATCTTATCCCGACACCCTGCAAGCCACTAATGGTAGGGTGCCCTTCACTCTCACAGGGTGATACATCCCAGTTGGGTCCGTGAGCAGGTCTCACTCCTGAGTAGGAATCTGCAGGAAATCTGCAGAAAGTTCCATCTGAACTGGAAACCAGGCTTGCGATTTCCACACGGGCACCACAACTACCACTTCCGCCTTCTCTCTGCAAATCTTCGCTAGTACTCTGTTCAACGTTATGAAGGGATGAACGCGTACTGCAGGGCTCTGCTCCAGCTCTGTAGAAACACGTCTGGCCCTAGCACAGTTGGGTCTAGCCTCCAGCTGAAGAAGTGTAGGTTTGTGCATTCTCTAAGCAACGAGTTGGGGACAGATCACTCTCTTCAGCCGGTGTCTCCCTCTGGAACAGCCTCCCTGCCTCTCTGAAACTTGAGCAGAACCATCTCCGGTTCCGGAAGCAGTTCAAGACTTTTCAATTTGTTCTGCCTTCTTTCTTCCACTTTCCTGCTGATCTCATGCGTGAATATGCACTGGTTACCTGGCTACCCTCTGAATCACAGACCCAGGTCTCTGCCCTCCCAGTTGCACACTTGCACGGCCTTCTGGCAACCCTGCACTCAGGGGCTGTATTCTGCGGTACAATGTCCATTCATCACCAGGCTTTCTAACGACTGCCTTTTAAATGTGGAGAAAATAACAAAAAAGTTAATTGAATTATTTTGTGGGGTGGGAAAAGGCAGATAGGGGGGTGGGTATAGTTAAAAATAAGTGCAGGACAGGGGGTTTGGGAGGAGGAAACCCCCGCAAAAAAAGTCAATGAACTTTTACGTTATTTTCTCCACATTTAAAAGGCAGTAGTTAGAAATCCTGACGATGAATGAACATAGAACCGTATTCTGCATCCCTACAGTCCCCCCTACTTGCACTTATCTAACACCTCTTGTCTGCACTTAACTCCTGCACCGCCACCTGTTGGCCGCACTTTTTTCCTATGTCTTGATCCTATATCTCGCACTTCTCCCCCTGCAATTTTCCCCTACCCTCTTCCCACACTTGCGAAATCTCAATGTCACTTGGCCTAGTAAGATCGTGGTCTTGTCCTCCCTTGCCCCCCACCCCTTGACTTGTCGTGCCTTGAACCACTTGTGTATAGGCATGCTATAAATAAAAGAGGGATATATGAATCTGGATCCACAACCGGTTCATTCACTGGAAAGTTCCCCTGTCAAGCATCCAGTTGCTGGAGTCCGTCAGGTACCGGGAATTCCAGTCCGCTACTATATTGAGAGCCCCCGGTAAGTACTCCACCATTACTGATATCCCAGTAGGCAGGCAGTAATGCCAAAAGTCTTTTACTAGCTCTGCTAGTAGTTTGAACCTTGCACCTCTTGGTTGATTTATGTACCGAACTGCTGAAATATTGTACATTTTTCAGAGAATGCAGCAGTCCACTCTGTGTTTCGTAAAAGACTTGATCACGAAGGATCCACCGAACAGTTCTAGACAGTTTATATGAAAAGATAGCTCTTATCGCACCCATTTGCTGCCTGTCTCTACCGTGCTGTACCTGACCCCCTCCCAGCCTGCTCTGCTGGCGTCCGATTCAATAACCAGATCTGGCCTGTCTCTGAAAACGGCACGCCCGTTCCATGCCTCCATGTTTTGCAGCCACCAATGCAACTCTGTCCTCGACTCCTGATCTAGGGGAATTATCTGATGATACTTTAGACCCTGCTGTAATCAATTAATGTATTGGGTATTTATAATGTGCCTATACACATGTGTTTCAAGGTGTAACAAGACAAGAGGGGGTGGGGACAAGGATGACAAAACCAAAAACGGTCCTACTAGCCCTTGTGACTTTTGGATCATGCAAATGCAGTAACAAGAAGTGCGGGTGAGAGGGGGAAGTGCAGGTCAGGACGGAAGGGCCCGAGGGATAAGCGAGTGTCAGGGGAGCTCTTTCTGTGTTTGCCAACTTTTGTTTTCGTAAATGTGAGTGTTTCGCTTTGCTGTAAGGGCTACCGCGCATGTGTGGTGTCATGCAGTGAGAGAGCGTTGGATCCACCCTCCCAAGGGAGAGGGCCTAGTTCGCTCTTAATGCCGGAGAGCAGCGCCGCCGTGCGAGGCCGGGCAGGTTCCCAAACGTGCTCTGATATAAGCACAGGACCCGCTCGGTGCATGCAGCGGCACTGGCAGCTCTCCGCTGCTATCCCATGTCAACGCTCACCCTTAGCGTGGCTCGTGGGCTCTCCTGATGTGCTCAGGGCACAAGATTCACGAAGTGGTCAGAGCCGCCTTCTGAAGGCAAATACATGCGCCCAATGTCCCACAACTCTGCTACACATACAAAATGTTACAACAAAGCCATTCATAATTGTATTTTTTATTCTTTTGGAATTTGTATTGCGCACAGAATGTACCAAACGGTATAATGGCGCTGATGGAAACATAATTCAAACAAAACATAGTTAGACTCCAATATAGAATCGCCAGGATATAAGAAAAACCCTGTCTAAAGAAGAACGTTTTAAATGCTCTACGGAACTGGTATAGTGAGTGAGCTCCTCAACTCCAATGGTAAGGAGTTCCACAATTTTGGCCCAAATACAGAGAATCTGCCATCTCCAAGGGATTTGTACACTGAATGGGGTATCGATAGAAGAAGAGCATCACTCGAACGCGACTGTCTGACGGGCTGTGTGAATGAATCTGGTCCCTTGAATATTGAGGGGCAGTACCATTGACATATTTAAAGATAAGGCAAGCCGCCTTGAATCTAATGCGATCTTCGATCAGCAACCAGTGCAGATCACGACAGAAAGATGACACATGGCCAGTTCTGCCCATCTTAAAGATGATCCTCACTGCCGCATTTTGTGCTTTTTGGAGTCTGTAAATTTTATTAGCCGGAGTTCCCAACAGCTGACTATTACAGTAGTCCAAATGCGCGCTAGTCAAAGCACCAACCACACTTGCATGATCTTCTGTAGGAATGCATGGAAGAGCCTGGCGTATGAGTCTCAGAGCAAAATGCACTGCCTGGACCTTGGCTCCCACTTAACCTTCTCTGCTGAGATCCTCTTGACAGATACAGCCAAGATTATTTAACCAAGATACATATTTGAAAGTCTTTCACAAAAGTGTTGGGATAGGCAGTATATTGGCTACGGTCAGCAGAAGTCTTGGACCGCACAAAATGAAAACCATTGTACACATTAAATATTGCAAAGTACTCGCTCTGCAGCTGAGACAACACTTATCACTGTAAATATTAATAGTCATCAGAATGCAATGGGTGGAAGTGTTAAAAAAAAGGACTTCCTCACCATCCCACAGCCTACAGGGGGAGGCCATGAGATCTCTGCAAACCACACCCTATTAAGGAAGTAGCAGCCAAAGCGATCAAACGAACCATTGCACCGAACATGCTCCCTCTTGCTAGCACACAGCTTTAGAGTACATGGATTTAATGCTCCCCCTTGCAAGCACACAGCTTTAGAGTGCATGGATTTAATGCTCCCCCTTGCTAGCACACCACTTTAGAGTGTGAATGGAGTTAATGCTCACCGTTGCTAGAACACAGCTTTAGAGTACATGGATTTAATGCTCACCTTTGCCACCACACAGCTTTAGAGTACATGGATTTAATGCTCCCCCTTGCTAGCACACAGCTTTAGAGTGCATGGATTTAATGCTCCCCCTTGCTAGCACACAGCTTTAGAGTGTGAATGGATTTAATGCTCACCCCTGCTAGCACACAGCTTTAGAGTACATGGATTTAATGCTCCCCCTTGCTAGCACGCAGCTTTAGAGTGCATGGATTTAATGCTCACCCTTGCTAGCACGCAGCTTTAGAGTACATGGCTTTAATGCTCCCCCTTGCTAGCACACAGCTTTAGAGTACATGGATTGAATGCTCACCCTTGCTAGCACACACCT
This sequence comes from Ambystoma mexicanum, assembly GCF_040938575.1. NCBI lineage: Eukaryota > Metazoa > Chordata > Amphibia > Caudata > Ambystomatidae > Ambystoma > Ambystoma mexicanum. The sequence goes on along the minus strand of NC_090933.1, from coordinate 1,335,015,617 downwards.
TTAGAGTGTGAATGGATTTAATGCTCACCCTTGCTAGCACACAGCTTTAGAGTGCATGGATTTAATGCTCCCCCTTGCTAGCACACAGCTTTAGAGTACATGGATTTAATGCTCACCCTTGCTAGCACACAGCTTTAGAGTGCATGGATTTAATGCTCACCCTTGCTAGCATACAGCTTTAGAGTACATGGATTTAATGCTTCCCCTTGCTAGCATACAGCTTTAGAGTACATGGATTTAATGCTCCCCCTTGCTAGCACACAGCTTTAGAGTGTGAATTGATTTAATGCTCCCCCTTGCTAGCACACAGCGTTAGAGTACCTGGATGTAATTCTCCCCCTTGCTAGCACACAGCTTTAGAGTACATGGATTTAATGACCCCCCCGTGCTGGCAGACAGCTTTTGAGTACATGGATTTAATGCTCCCCCTTGCAAGCACGCAGCTTTAGATTGCATGGATTTAATGCTCACCCTTGCTAGCACACAGCTTTAGAGTACATGGATTTAATGCTCCCCCTTGCTAGCACACAGCTTTAGAGTACACAGATTTAATGCTCACCGTTGCTAGCACACAGCTTTAGAGTACATGAATTTAATGCTCCCCCTTGCTAGCAGACAGCTTTAGAATACATGGATTTAATGCTCACCCTTGCTAGCACACAGCGTTAGAATACATGGATTTAATGCTCCCCCTTGCTAGCGCACATCTTTAGAGTACATAGATTTAATACTCACCCTTGCTAGCACACAGGTGTAGAGTGTGAATGGATTTAATGCTCACCCTTGCTAGCACACAGCTTTAGAGTGTGAATGGATTTAATGCTCCCCCTTGCTAGCACACAGCTTTAGAGTACCTGGATTTAATGCTCCCCCTTGCTAGCACACAGCTTTAGAGTGATGGATTTAATGCTCCCCTTGCTAGCACACAGCTTTAGAATACATGAATGTAATGATCCCCCTTGCTAGCAGATAGCTTTAGAATACATGAATGTAATGATCCCCCTTGCTAGCGCACATCTTTAGAGTACATGGATTTAATGCTCACCCTTGCTAGCGTGGATTTAATGCTCACCCTTGCTAGCGCACATCTTTAGAGTACATGGATTTAATGCTCACCCTTGCTAGCACACAGCTTTAGAGTACATGGATTTAATGCTCACCCTTGCTAGCACACAGCTTTAGAGTACATGGATGTAATGCTCCACCTTGCAAGCACACCGCTTTAGAGTGCATGAATTTAATGCTCACCCTTGCTAGCACGCAGCTTTAGAATACATGGATTTAATGCTCACCCTTGCTAGCAGGCAGCTTTAGAATACATGGATTTAGTGCCCACCCTTGCTAGCACGCAGCTTTAGAGTGCATGGATTTAGTGCTCTCCCTTGCTAGCACGCAGCTTTAGAATACATGCATTTAATGCACACTCTTGCTAGCACGCAGCTTAAGAGTGCATGTATTTAATGCTCCCCTTGCTAGAACACAGCTTTAGAATACATGGATGTAATGCTCACCCTTGCTAGCACACAGCTTTAGAGTACATGGATTTAATGCTCACCGTTGCTAGCACACAGCTTTACAGTACATGGATGTAATGCTCCCCCTTGCTAGCACAGAGCATTAGAATACATGCATTTAATGCTCCCCCTTGCTAACAGAGAGCTTTAGAATACACAGATGTAATGCTCACCCTTGCTAGCACGCAGCTTTAGAGTACATGGATTTAATGCTTACCCTTGCTAGCACACAGCTTTAGAGTGCATGGATTTAATACGCATCCTTGCTAGCACACATCTTTATAGTGCATGTATTTAATGCTCACCCTTGCTAGCACACATCCTTAGAGTGCATGGATTTAATGCTCCCTCTTGCTAGCACACATCCTTAGAGTGCATGGATTTAATGCCCCCCCTTGCTAACATGCAGCTTTAGAGTACATGGATTTAATGCTTACCCTTGCTAGCACACAGCTTTAGAGTGCATGGACTTAATGCTCACCCTTGCTAGCACACATCCTTAGAGTGCATGGATTTAATGCTCCCCCTTGCTAGCACACAGCTTTATTTAATCCAACAGACCACGCGTTGAGCTCATTACCTACCACCCTTCCATGCCTGCATTATTCTTATGCCTTTTATGCATCCCACCATCCTCTCCTATGATAACACAAATATATTACAGTATATTTTACCCATTATCCCCCTCCCACCACACGCACACCCAACCAGAACACCTTATGCATTGCTTTAACATGATGGCTCATCATTTGAAACTTCAAAATGCTTTGCGGAACACATACCAGTCCCAGTACTGCCAATATCAAAGCATTTAAAAGAATTCTTCTAAGAGGTTAATAAAAATGGCCTAAAAAACCATCTGCAATTAAGAATAGAAGACAAAGATTAGAATGTAAAGGTAAGACCAGTTGCTTCATATTTCCCGGTCTACTGAAGTCCAGTGCTTAATTTGTGGGGGTGGTTGCCGGTGCCCAACACCGGCACTCTTTTTTGGGCACCAGAACGCATACGGGGCCAGCGCACATGCAATTGCTTTGTTTGTTCTTCCACTTCGCTTTGCTTCGATTATAAATCATTGGGATGCAATATTTGACACATTCTGTATAGTAACACAGAATGTGCAGTTTTTATTGGCTGTTCTTCTGAGCCAGTGAAATTACATGGTGACGTGTTGTTGTTGCCACAGGAGGCAGCGTGGCGCCACCTTCATTTGACGAGTTACTGTGAAGTGAGGGTGTCGAGGCGTGGCGTCGTCGGTCCTGACTTGTGAGAGAGAGAGCCTGCCCTGCTGCACTGCATGGTGTGGCCTAGTTGCTTCCTGGGGCCCCCTCTGCCTGCTTTTTCACATGTGGGGGTGCCAGTGTGCGCACCCAGCCCCCCCACCCTGAGGCCCGACAGGAGACCAAGACCCAGCCGGCAAAGCAAGTATGTCACTTGCGTGCGGTGCAGCCTGATCTGTCACAGTCAAGTGATCAGGCAAGGAAGGCCCAGGTCGGGGCCCGGGCGGCGGCACGGTCCCCTGGTGGTGTCCTGACTGCCCAGGAGTCAGGGGTCCATCTGCACCCGGGCTTCTGTCTGTGTGACCTGTGTGCAGTGTGCTACTGACTGCAGTCAGTGCCAGGCCCAGGCCAATTTCTGTGACCAGGGGCTGCCGGCTTGAAAATATGACCTTTCGTGTGGCCGGTGGCCAGGGTCCCGCCCCACAGAAGGTAGGTTTTAAAAGAAATAACTTATTTTGAGTGGCGGCTGTGGCCCATCACTTCGAAAGTGATGGGCCCCAGCCGCCCAAATATACGTTTTTTCTTTTAAAATCTTACCTTCCGTGGGGCCGCTGCGCTGCGCACCTATTTTTGTCATCAGGCTCAGCATGGCCATGGCGGTGGTGGCCCCATGGAAGGCAGCCTAAGTGATTGAGGCAAGGCAGGGCAAAGCCAGGACCGGGCGGAGCACGGGCGGCAACGTGGTCCCACTAGTGTCTGTCACAAAAGGAATGAATTGTTGTTTGCAACTTTGGCCACTTTTTCATTGGTGCTGAGCCCGACTCGAGACAATTGTATTCCCCAGTTCGACCCTGGATAGCATTCATCTAAGCGAAACATGAACTGTGAATTTGTGCCTGGGTGTTTCCGTTCTTCCTTTTAATGTTAGCGGGCTCATTAGTTCACAAACGAACTTCAGCGAGGGGACCCACCCGGAACGGTGCACGTATAGGGCCGAAACCGAACCGGCTGCACTTCGCGAGAAAAGCCCATGCAAAGACGAACTTCTGAAATGCCATTTCAGGCTAAAAGATACACACATGGAAACTAGATGGGGATAAACATGTTGCACGTACCCACTAATCTGTCGCCATAAATAAAAGCATTAATTGAGTATTCGTGTATAATTCTCAACCATCTTTTGCTGTCATTTTTTTTTTACATAATTCCAGCGCATGTTTTCTATCCTGATGTGTGGTTTATAAACCAGATGTGGACCCTTAACTTGGGTACAATACGCTCCGAGTCTGTGCTCCGAATGAGACCACATGCAATCCTCAGATAGAGGTGGGTGTCTGTTACACCCAGCAGTTTAGTGAAGTATGTCAAGAACATGTCAGTGGGAAGGAGATATCCGAATATCCATTCTCCTCTGGCTCCTGAATATTGGGTGACAAAACATATTTAGTTTTTTAATATGTGTTAAGGTGGAAAGAGGCCCTAAAAGAGAAGTAGCACAGGCCGTTGATTTCACAACATTGTCTTGCAGAAATGACTTTTTCCCAGTTATCCAACACCAGGCTCATGCTTGAAGGAAGGGTGAAGGGGGATGCATTTATTAGATGTGATGACTGATAAGGGCTTGAGAGTAAATTGATTACACAAACACCTGGATGAGGTGGCTGAAGAACGGGCTGAGGGGAGGGTGTTCTTCCTGGAGGTAACCGATTAACAATACTGGGTGTACTTTAACAGACTGTTAGATGGGGCAGAAGGGGGAGAGACAAATACAGTGCAACAGTGACTGAAACAGAATGCTTTTTTATTTATTTGCATTTTTAAAGCACTCACACAGCCCTGGAGCATTGCGGCGCAGTTACAGGAGGAGCATGTCTTAGTTGCGTATTTACTACTAGCCTGTGCCAGCAGTTGCTGCAGCACCAAACATGTGACATGGAGCAGCAGCAGTGCGATGGGCTGCTGGTGGGCCAATCTAGGTAGGTCTAGCACTGAACAGGCGTGGCCGGCACGCCCGCGCTTATAGTGGTGCTGCGCCCGCACTGATGGTGGCGCTGCGCCTGCGCTGAGAGCAGCGCCGCATCCGGCATTATGGGGCCAATATTTTTTGGGCACTGGCACTTACTTTTTAACAAATTAAGCACTGCTGAAGCCATGCCGAAAGAACATTCATGCCCTAAAATCGGAGTGGGCTTTACTTAGGACTGGGGCACAAGACATGGCAGCCTGTCTGACAGCAAAGGGGCTCGAACTAATAGCCCTCCATATCCACTGCTTCATTATGAAAGGGATACAAACAGAATTATGAGTACTGGGTCGAAGAAGAGGAGCAGAGATTTAATGTGGAGTCACAGTAACACCAAGCATAACGTGCAGTGTAGTTGTTAATCACTCAATCAGCTGCATGGGACATTTAAACTTGGAAATCACCTACAGGTGAGTGAAGGAGAAGTCGAAGCAAGCTGTAGAGAATGCGGTGCAGGAAGCAGACACAGAGGCAGAATTACAAAGACGAGCTGCGCTGGAAAGCGGAGATGCTTGCAGGCAGCCGCGCCTAGAGGTGCAAGGTGCCGGAGAAGAGGAACTGGGAGGGACTGCTAAACGAGAAATCTTCACTGCAGGACTGGAGAAAACGCAGTCCTGTGGAATGGAAAAAATTCCATCAGCAGAGCAGTAAAAAGCCGACGCGGGAACCGAGAGAGAACTGCCCTGACGGGAAAAACCTAAACCTATCAAACAGAAAACCTTAGCTGCAGCTGCACATAAAACCGGTTATTCGACCCAAAGGAGTCTGGGGCCCGTGGACATGCCCACAAGTTATTCATCACTTCGGGACATAGTTTGAATATATCGACTAAGTAGATTTGAAGCACAAGGGCAAAATTGGCACAACTCCCCTTATATGAGATGTCAATTTGGGGAACATTGGAAACTGCATTGCCACATAAGCCAAAAGACTTTAAAGAAGAAATACAAGGGCAAATCCTGTACATTTCTCCTTATGTGAGAGATCAATTTGGGGAAACCTGGAACAAACATTGCCAAAAGCCACTCTATAGTAAAAAGGAAGTTGACAGACAGAAATTGAGCAAACCCTCATATATGGACTGTCAGTGTGTGGGAAGGTGGAACACGTTTTCACTGCAGTCCACAAAAGTTCAATCAGTGAAAAAGTACAACTGAGTTATACTTTTAAAAAGCAAAGTGAACATTGCAGACAGGCCTGATAAGATGCACATCAGGTAGTGAACCTTTTTGGGAAAATATACCTGAAAAGGGAGTACACCAGGGGATCTGCAAGGATCAAAAAGGAGATATTCCTGGCAGGAGAGTCTACCAGGATACCTATTCAGTTGGGGAGTTCCTGGCAGCGGAGTATACAAGGAAATCAAATCTTGTGTTAAAGAGATACTTTGTCATACGAAACATTTGTTGAAATGGAACATTTGCTTTACCTCCCCAAGGCTTTCTGGTGTAGAGGAGCAGATGTATACATCCACTGGAGATCCTACAGCCCTGCGTCCCCTGTATTGAAGACATGAGACCGTGCCCTAACACCAGCTATTGTAGGAATACTGCAGCAAGTATTTGGAAGACGGTATCCATTAAGACAACCATATTGAATGTACCCTTGAGTTGATGACAGCCTGCAAGAGGAACTCCCTGAAGGAATATGAGAAAGAGCTAAGAAAATGGACTGATGACGTCCTAAGAAAGTGTGCACATAGTCTTGAACTACTGAATGGAGACAATGTATGAGTCTAAGGGAGAAAATATGAAGTAAGGAATCAAGTGAACCTTAAAAGCTGTCTGGCCTGAAGTCAAGAACTGAAAAGTCGAGGTCGGGTATCTACGCTGAAGAGCAACATCTGTGCGAAGGACGAATCAGAAGTTGCCAAGTCTTAATTCATTAAAAACATTTAAAAGCTTGCAGAATTAACAGAATCGTGGTCTCTTGTCACGTGAGTCCAGGCTGAAAATAGGGCTTGAACTTTGAGTTACCAGACACGATAGCGAGTGTCCTCACTCCCGTTGCATTCCTAGGACACGAATACTCTGCAAGGCCAAGTATAAAGAGATGCATGGCAGAAGGCATGGGTGATGAGAGATGTTGGGCTAATTGGGTATTAGGGTAGCCTTATGTCCTATATATGTGCACCTGGGTCTTGGCTTACGTGCTGCTAAATGAACCGAATATTCCAGACACGGCAAGTGTGTCAAACCAATTGTATTCGTCCAGATAACGAAGGACCCTATAGCTTGAGAAACCAATGAAAAATGACACGTACGAAGATGTAGGCATAAGTTGTCCACCTGATATATTTCAGCCAATAACAGACCTATAACAGACCTAGCTTCAATATGATTGTACATCTAGATGTTTCCTTTAACCAATCCCACCCCTTGATAGGTTTTTCACTATTTCCATGTAGCATGACATGATTCTGATGCATAAAGAAGTATATCATTGTATTTTTGTGGAAATCACAAAGAATGAGCTTAAGTCTGTTGATGTTCATTGTAAACTCCCCGTTTTAGATAATTGCTAATAAAACAGCAACTTGCCATCTTCTTAAGTTTGTCCGGTTATTTGGACTCAGAATTATTCTGGTGTAATCCCATCCAGTAACAGATGCACGTTCCAAGGGCCATAAGCTCACTGGAAATTGGAGTCCAAAGGATTTTCACACTGTTTCAAGTTACATAGTGGAAAACTTTTGTCTCCTTAACAATCATCATGAACATCAGATGTCAAATGTGTTTTAGAGGCGCTATGTATATGTGAAGAATTAAAAATGTTCTGTTTATTATGTTTAACAGAAGTAGGTTTAAGTTCTTACAATTAAAGGGTTCTGAGTAATGACAGCATTTCATTAGGGACTCTGGAATCAAGGGTCTTCTTCACAGAAAAGGGAAGAATACCGCGTCCCTCCTGTTGGAGTCACTACTCTCCCTTAACAGCAATCTCCTCCCATGTGATCCACCCTCAGAAAACCATCCCCAGGGTAAGGATCAGGTAGCGGTTGACTCTCCCATGCCACATGGAAGGAGGCTTTAGGCTAGGGATCAGTGATGGGTCCGCAGGATTCATCACACTTGCTTCATTGGGGTTTGTTTCCCATTGCTTCTCCTGCTCCCAGCTCTCCCAGTGCTTTGCTCGCAATCCAGCTGGTTGCCTTCACGGGATACAGGACCTCCTGGATTTGATCAGCTGTGACAGCAACACAGGTTTGAAACTCATAGGCTTCTCCTTCCCAGCAACGACTCTCTGATAAGAGTCCTGCTTCCATTTTTATGTCACTTGGCTGGGCCTGCCCCAGCAGAGGATTATACTCCTCTTTCTCGTCCCACTGAGTGCTCTTCATCACTCCGTCATTCTTCCTCTTCACGGTATTGTCCATTCCACACAGTGCAGTGATCAGTATCACTCCTTCACTCTGCTTCTTCACAGTATCAATCCCATTTGTTGCTTCAGGTCGATTCATGGACTGTATCTCATAATAACAGACAGTGGTTTGATCTTCTTGGCTCTTCTGAAGCCTTGATGCTGATCTCTCCTGGTGAGGTCCCGCTGACCTATACCCATAGGGAGGGTAGTGTACAGCGGGCTCACCTCCCTAGCCTCACAGAGAAAGGTTCCACCCAGCACCACTATTATAAGACATCACGTGTTGCCCTGGAGGCAGCACCACTACTATAGGGCAACATATGAGCCCTGGAGGCAGAACCACTACTATAAGACATCGTATGTAGCCCTGGAGGCAGCACCACTAAGATTGGGTATTATTTGCTGCTCCGGTAATGGGTACCTCATGGGCAGCACCCTCTATTAATGGGCAGTGTACCCTGCCTCCAAAGCAGCACAATTACCAATGTGAGTTGTTTGCGTCCCTGGACGCAGCATGTACTACCAGAGGACAGTATCTCCTGCCTTTGATCCAGCTGCAGTACTAAAGGGCACTATATACTACCGTGTAGGAAGCACATTCTCTTAATGCCCTGAAAGCAGCACCACTAAGACTGTGTATTATTTGCTGGACTTGGTGCTGGCTACTCACAGGGCACCGTGCTATCAGTGCCCAGTTAGTCAAACCGTCTGACATCAAGCTTACAGCAGCCACCCATTACTATACTCCCACCCCCTCTATGGACACACCTTCGTTGGTCCCCACCCCTGATCATGCACCTCACCGTCCACTACACAACCTTCAACAAGTATTAAAGCAGCATTTAACAATTCCAGGTCTCTCACAGTCCATGTCCTTGACATGGCTGATCTCATCACTACTCATGACTTTGACCTCATATCCATCACTGAAACCTGGCTCCATGCGGCCTCAGGACCCCTGCAATCCCTTGCAATCCCTGAAGGCTACACTATCATCAAAAGGGACTGCAACACTACTCAAACATAAAGGAGGAGGTATAGCTATTATTTACAAAACCGTGATAAAACTCCGGCTTTCCACTCCTTGCCAATTCAAATCAGCAGAATCCCTCACACCTAAGCTCGCCATCTCCCCCAACAAGACTATTACTGTCCACATCATATACAGGCCCCCTGGCCCCATATCCACCTTTACTGAAGATCTCGCCCACACACTGTCTGAAAACACCAAGACTACCTCACAAATCATTGTACTAGGTGATTTCAATTCAGACCTCTCTGACCCCAAAGATGCATCGGCCCATGATGTCAACAGCTTACTACTCAACCTAGGCTTCACACAACGTGTCACCGCACCTACTCACTCTAAGGGCAAAATCCTAGATTGGATAGCTGACCGTAACTGCGACTCGAAGTTCAATTCCAATTTACCATGTGCCTGGACGTACCATCACCTTATCACCTTTAGCATCCTCACTAAAACCATCCACTTCATCCCTAACATAGCACCTGCCACATCCACCAGGAACAAGCGCAACATAACCTGCGCCAAACTTATCCCACTCATCCTCCCTGCCCTCAATGATCTTGCCTCTAGATGCTCGGATCCTACTGTCTTGGTAGACACTTACAATCAGACTATGCTAAAGTCACTTGATCTCATCGCTCCCTCCAAACTACGTAAACCTAAACCCTGGGCTCACCTTAACTCCTGGTTCACGCCTCAGTTTGAGAAAGTTACCTAAGGAAAAAAGGACCCTTGAAACTCGCTGGAGAAGCCACCTCACGGAATCAAATAAAGCAAGCATGGCACTAGCTACATTAAACTACAAAGAAGCCATACTGTCTGCTAAAAAAGAGACATATAATAAACGTATTGAACAGGCCCAATCTAATACCAAGGAGCTATTCAAAATCTTACATCCCCTGCAACTCCTCCAGACACCTGCTCCAAAGACAGGATCTGGTGTACAAACATCCAAGGGGCTCTCTTGGGAAAAATCACCATGCTCCAAACTAAAATTAATGAGAAAAAAAACAGCCTGCACTCATTTATATCACAGCTTGCCCCCAGGCTAACTACAAACCCAATACTATATCCTTACAACCATTCTGCTTCTCACCTCTCTCTGCCTCCGAAGTTGAACACATCATTAACAGCCTTAAGCCCACTAACTGTCAGGGAGACTCTTGCCCTGCCACTATCATCAAGGAGGCCTCACATAACCTGGCGCCTTTCATTACCACACTCATAAACTCCTCCTTCAGGTCGGGGATCGTCCCTGACAACCTCAAGGATGCCTGGGTTATTCCTCTTCTGAAAAAACCAAACTTGGACGCTAACACTCCCATCAACTACAGACCAATCACCACGGTGCCATTTCTCTTAAAGATTCTTGATCGAGCGGCATACTTGCAGATCCAAGATTATCTTGAATCCAACAACCTCCTGGGTTTAAGGCAATCGGGCTTCCGCCCTCGCCATGGCGCAGAAACCGCACTATTAGACCTAAAAACGCAAATTGAAGACGTAAAAGACAACGGAAAATTGGCTCTCCTACTCCTATTAGACCTTTCCGCTGCATTTGACTTAGTCAATCATCAAATCCTCTGCCACCACCTCAAAACGGCTGCCAACTTTTCAGAGAAATCTACAGCCTGGATTACGTCCTTCCTGGATAATAGATCCATGAGGGTCTTTTCCCTCTCCGCCACTGCTGAACCTTCCCCTATCACACATGGAGTCCCCCAAGGATCATGTGTGTCCCCGACACTCTACAATGTCTTCACAAAACCTCTATTTGACATTCTGGACCGCATGGGCATCACGTACACTAATTACGCTGACGACACCCAAATACTAATTACTATCACAGGTGATCACAAAACTGACTCCCTAGCCATCAACGCCATTTATCAGGTCATCCAGGCCTGGATGGCGCAGCATGAACTGTGCTTAAACGACGAGAAAACTGAGCTCCTCATCTTAGGTTCACCCCAAAAACTCAGTAAACTTGACTCTTCATGCAAGTCCTTCACTGTTGATGGTAATTCCATCAAAGTGGCCAAGGACACCAAGACACTAGGTATTTACCTTGATTCCACCCTCTCCTTAACTAGACAAACTAATGCAGTCTCGTCAGCCGCATCTTACACATGCAAGCTTATCACAGCCTGCAGCCCCTTTCTGTCTCCAGCCAACTGCACTACCCTAGCCAGGACCTTGGTCCTATCCAAAATCGACTACTGCAATGCCCTCTACCTAGGTACCAACCAATGCAAAATCAGAAAACTTCAAATTATCCAAAATAATGCTATTAGAGTGGCCCTTAACATCCCTAGGACCTCGCACATCTCCGAATACAGACTGAGCCTCTGCTGGCTTTCAGTTACCCAAAGAGTCTCTCTTAAAGCTTTGGCACTCACACACAAAAGTATCGCTAACCAAGCCCCCAGCTACCTATCCAACAGGTTCACATCCCACTCAGCTGCAAGACCTCTCAGAAGTGCACATTCTAACTGCCTTGTCATCCCACGTTTCAACCTCCAAAAATCGGGAGGTCACAGCTTCCCTGTCCTCACAGCCAAGTTGTGGAACACATTACCTAAGCCACTCAGAGCTGAACCCTCTTTCCCTGCCTTCAAGCGTAATGCCAAAGCTTGGCTGTCCACTCACGACTTTGCATGACCCTGACTGTAACATTAATCATGCCTTCATAGGCCTTTTGCATTATATCTTGCCTTAGTATTTTGTTCAGCCTGTGTAACCTGCATACCATCGATTATGTAAAATGTATATTCTGTATATTTTAATTTAAATACTTTACTGTAAGCTGCATATAACTAAATAATGCGCCCAGTTGCCCTTGGGCCTTGCGCGCTATACAAATAAATAAAATACAAAATACAAATACCCTCTACCATTGGACAGTATATGCAGCCTCCAGTACAGCATATGCTACCAGCGAGCAGTAATTGCTGCTCTGATGGCATCACCCTCAGCCAATGGGCACTATCTGCTACCCTGGAGGCAGCAAAACTCTAAATGGCCAATATCCAAGGCAGTGCCCTCTACTAGTGGATAGTTGATCCTGCCTCCAGGTCTGCAAGCCTCTACCAAAGGTCTGTGTGCACTGCCTTCGGGGAAACAGAGTGCCCTATGGCACTAGCGATGCCCCCTTGGCTTGACTACATGGAGAGGTGGTCCAAACTAGACTTGTACTATTAATATACAATATTGGCTGCCCTTGTGAGCAACTACATCAAACTCTGCTAAATCTAACAATAGTGAATATATGCTGCCTCCAGGGCAGCAGAAGATGCTCAGGTGCATTAGCCGCTGCCTCCAGGGCAGCAGAAGATGCTCAGGTGCATTAGACGCTGCCTCCAGGGCAGCTCTACGAACAATTGTAATGTCATTCTGCCCTGGAGGCAGCGGCTAATGCACCTGAGCATCTTCTGCTGCCCTGGAGGCATCACCACCGCCATAGGACACTATATGCTTGCCTACAGGCACATTATAAATGACTTATCATTTATATACGCTGCCAAGGGTAGCTCTAATAACGATTCCGTATTCTGCCCTGGAGGCATCACCACCGCCATAGGACACAATATGCTGCCCTGGGCTGCTCTAATAACGATTCCGTATACTGCCCTGGAGACATCACCACCGCCATAGGACACTATATGCTGCCATGGGCAGCTCTAATAACGATTCCGTATACTGCCCTGGAGACATCACCACCGCCATAGGACACTATATGCTGCCCTGGGCAGCTCTAATAACGATTCCGTATACTGCCCTGGAGACATCACCACTGCCATAGGACACTATATGCTGCCCTGGGCAGCTCTAATAACAATTCCGTATACTGCCCTGGAGGCATCACCACGGCTTTCGGGCACAATATGCTGCCCTGGGCAGCTCTAATAATGATTCCGTATACTGCCCTGGAGACATCACCACCGCCAAAGGACACTATATGCTGCCCTGGGCAGCTCTAATAACGATTCCGTATACTGCCCTGGAGACATCACCACCGCCATAGGACACTATATGCTGCCCTGCGCAGCTCTAATAACGATTCCCTATACTGCCCTGGAGACATCACCACCGCCATAGGACACTATATGCTGCCCTGGGCAGCTCTAATAACGATTCCGTATACTGCCCTGGAGACATCACCACCGCCATAGGACACTATATGCTGCCCTGGGCAGCTCTAATAACGATTCCGTATACTGCCCTGGAGGCATCACCATGGCCCTCGGACACTATATACTGCCCTGGGCAGCTCTAATAACGATTCCGTATACTGCCCTGGAGAAATCACCACCGCCATAGGACACTATATGCTGCCCTGGGCAGCTCAAATAACAATTCCGTATACTGCCCTAGAGGCATCACCACCGCCATAGGACACTATATGCTGCCCTGGACAGCTCCAATAACGATTCCGTATACTGCCCTGGAGACATCACCACCGCCATAGGACACTATATGCTGCCCTGGGCAGCTCTAATAACGATTCCGTATACTGCCCTGGAGGCATCACCACGGCCCTCGGGCACTATATGCTGCCCTGGGCAGCTCTAATAACGATTCCGTATACTGCCCTGGAGACATCACCACCGCCAAAGGACACTATATGCTGCCCTGGGCAGTTCTAATAACGATTCCGTATACTGCCCTGGAGACATCACCACCGCCATAGGACACTATATGCTGCCCTGTGCAGCTCTAATAACGATTCCGTATACTGCCCTGGAGACATCACCACCGCCATAGGACACTATATGCTGCCCTGGGCAGCTCTAATAACGATTCCGTATACTGCCCTGGAGACATCACCACCGCCATAGGACACTATATGCTGCCCTGGGCAGCTCTAATAACGATTCCGTATACTGCCCTGGAGGCATCACCACAGCCCTCGGGCACTATATGCTGCCCTGGGCAGCTCTAATAACGATTCCGTATACTGCCCTGGAGACATCATCACCGCCATAGGACACTATATGCTGCCCTGGGCAGCTCTAATAACAATTCCGTATACTGCCCTGGAGGCATCACCACCGCCATAGGAACTATATGCTGCCCTGGATAGCTCCAATAACGATTCCGTATACTGCCCTGGAGACATCACCACCGCCACAGGACACTATATGCTGCCCTGGGCAGCTCAAATAACAATTCCGTATACTGCCCTGGAGGCATCACCACGGCCCTCGGGCACTATATGCTGCCCTGGGCAGCTCTAATAACGATTCCGTATACTGCCCTGGAGACATCACCACCACCATAGGACACTAAATGCTGCCCTGGGCAGCTCTAATAACGATTCCGTATACTGCCCTGGAGGCATCACCACGGCCCTCGGGCACAATATGCTGCCCTGGGCAGCTCTAATAATGATTCCGTATACTGCCCTGGAGACATCACCACCGCCAAAGGACACTATATGCTGCCCTGGGCAGCTCTAATAACGATTCCGTATACTGCCCTGGAGACATCACCACCGCCATAGGACACTATATGCTGCCCTGCGCAGCTCTAATAACGATTCCGTATACTGCCCTGGAGACATCACCACCGCCATAGGACACTATATGCTGCCCTGGGCAGCTCTAATAACGATTCCGTATACTGCCCTGGAGACATCACCACCGCCATAGGACACTATATGCTGCCCTGGGCAGCTCTAATAACGATTCCGTATACTGCCCTGGAGGCATCACCATGGCCCTCGGGCACTATATACTGCCCTGGGCAGCTCTAATAACGATTCCGTATACTGCCCTGGAGACATCACCACCGCCATAGGACACTATATGCTGCCCTGGGCAGCTCTAATAACAATTCCGTATACTGCCCTGGAGGCATCACCACCGCCATAGGAACTATATGCTGCCCTGGACAGCTCCAATAACGATTCCGTATACTGCCCTGGAGACATCACCACCGCCACAGGACACTATATGCTGCCCTGGGCAGCTCAAATAACAATTCCGTATACTGCCCTGGAGGCATCACCACGGCCCTCGGGCACTATATGCTGCCCTGGGCAGCTCTAATAACGATTCCGTATACTGCCCTGGAGACATCACCACCACCATAGGACACTAAATGCTGCCCTGGGCAGCTCTAATAACGATTCCGTATACTGCCCTGGAGGCATCACCACGGCCCTCGGGCACAATATGCTGCCCTGGGCAGCTCTAATAATGATTCCGTATACTGCCCTGGAGACATCACCACCGCCAAAGGACACTATATGCTGCCCTGGGCAGCTCTAATAACGATTCCGTATACTGCCCTGGAGACATCACCACCGCCATAGGACACTATATGCTGCCCTGCGCAGCTCTAATAACGATTCCGTATACTGCCCTGGAGACATCACCACCGCCATAGGACACTATATGCTGCCCTGGGCAGCTCTAATAACGATTCCGTATACTGCCCTGGAGGCATCACCATGGCCCTCGGGCACTATATACTGCCCTGGGCAGCTCTAATAACGATTCCGTATACTGCCCTGGAGACATCACCACTGCCATAGGACACTATATGCTGTCCTGGGCAGCTCTAATAACAATTCCGTATACTGCCCTAGAGGCATCACCACCGCCATAGGACACTATATGATGCCCTGGACAGCTCCAATAACGATTCTGTATACTGCACTGGAGACATCACCACCGCCATAAAACAATATATGCTGCCCTGGGCAGCTCTAATAACGATTCCGTATACTGCCCTGGAGGCATCACCACGGCCCTCGGGCACTATATGCTGCCCTGGGCAGCTCTAATAACGATTCCGTATACTGCCCTGGAGACATCACCACCGCCAAAGGATAATATATGCTGCCCTGGGCAGCTCTAATAACGATTCCGTATACTGCCCTGGAGACATCACCACCGCCATAGGACACTATATGCTGCCCTGCGCAGCTCTAATAACGATTCCGTATACTGCCCTGGAGACATCACCACCGCCATAGGACACTATATGCTGCCCTGGGCAGCTCTAATAACGATTCCGTATACTGCCCTGGAGACATCACCACCGCCATAGGACACTATATGCTGCCCTGGGAAGCTCTAATAACGATTCCGTATACTGCCCTGGAGGCATCACCACGGCCCTCGGGCACTATATGCTGCCCTGGGCAGCTCTAATAACGATTCCGTATACTGCCCTGGAGACATCACCACCGCCATAGGACACTATATGCTGCCCTGGGCAGCTCTAATAACAATTCCGTATACTGCCCTGGAGGCATCACCACCGCCATAGGAACTATATGCTGCCCTGGACAGCTCCAATAACGATTCCGTATACTGCCCTGGAGACATCACCACCGCCATAGGACACTATATGCTGCCCTGGGCAGCTCTAATAACGATTCCGTATACTGCCCTGGAGGCATAACCACAGCCCTCGGGCACTATATGCTGCCCTGGGCAGCTCTAATAACGATTCCGTATACTGCCCTGGAGACATCACCACCGCCATAGGACACTAAATGCTGCCCTGGGCAGCTCTAATAACGATTCCGTATACTGCCCTGGAGGCATCACCACGGCCCTCGGGCACAATATGCTGCCCTGGCAGGTCTAATAAGGATTCCATATACTGCCCTGGAGACATCACCACCGCCAAAGGACACTATATGCTGCCCTGGGCAGCTCTAATAACGATTCCGTATACTGCCCTGGAGGCATCACCACGGCCCTTGGGCACTATATGCTGCCCTGGGCAGCTCTAATAACGATTCCGTATACTGCCCTGGAGACATCACCACCGCCATAGGACACTATATGCTGCCCTGGGCAGCTCTAATAACAATTCCGTATACTGCCCTGGAGGCTTCACCACCGCCATAGGACACTATATGCTGCCCTGGACAGCTCTAATAACGATTCCGTATACTGCCCTGGAGACATCACCACCGCCATAGGACACTATATGCTGCCCTGGGCAGCTCTAATAACGATTCCGTATACTGCCCTGGAGGCATCACCACCGCCATAGGACACTATATGCTGCCCTGGGCAGCTCTAATAACGATTCCGTATACTGCCCTGGAGGCAATACCACCGCCATAGGACACTATATGCTGCCCTGGGCAGCTCTAATAACGATTCCGTATACTGCCCTGGAGACATCACCACCGCCATAGGACACTATATGCTGCCCTGGGCAGCTCTAATAACGATTCCGTATACTGCCCTGGAGGCATCACCACCGCCATAGGACACTATATGCTGCCCTGGGCAGCTCTAATAACGATTCCGTATACTGCCCTGGAGACATCACCACCGCCATAGCACACTATATGCTGCCCTGGGCAGCTCTAATAACGATTCCGTATACTGCCCTGGAGACATCACCACCACCATAGGACACTATATGCTGCCCTGGGCAGCTCTAATAACGATTCCGTATACTGCCCTGGAGGCATCACCACGGCCCTCGGGCACTATATGCTGCCCTGGGCAGCTCTAATAACGATTCCGTATACTGCCCTGGAGGCATCACCACGGCCCTCGGGCACTATATGCTGCCCTGGGCAGCTCTAATAACGATTCCGTATACTGCCCTGGAGACATCACCACCGCCATAGGACACTATATGCTGCCCTGGGCAGCTCTAATAACGATTCCGTATACTGCCCTGGAGACATCACCACCGCCATAGGACACTATATGCTGCCCTGGGCAGCTCTAATAACAATTCCGTATACTGCCCTGGAGGCATCACCACGGCCCTCGGGCACTATATGCTGCCCTGGGCAGCTCTAATAACGATTCCGTATACTGCCCTGGAGACATCACCACCGCCATAGGACACTATATGCTGCCCTGGGCAGCTCTAATAACAATTCCGTATACTGCCCTGGAGGCATCACCACCGCCATAGGACACTATATGCTGCCCTGCGCAGCTCTAATAACGATTCCGTATACTGCCCTGGAGGCATCACCACCGCCATCGGACACTATATGCTGCCCTGCGCAGCTCTAATAACGATTCCGGATACTGCCCTGGAGGCATCACCACCGCCATAGGACACTATATGCTGCCCTGCGCAGCTCTAATAACGATTCCGTATACTGCCCTGGAGGCATCACCACCGCCATAGGACACTATATGCTGCCCTGCGCAGCTCTAATAACGATTCCGTATACTGCCCTGGAGACATCACCACCGCCATAGGACACTATGTGCTGCCCTGGGCAGCTCTAATAACGATTCCGTATACTGCCCTGGAGACATCACCACCGCCATAGGACACTATATGCTGCCCTGGGCAGCTCTAATAACGATTCCGTATACTGCCCTGGAGGCATCACCACCGCCATAGGACACTATATGCTGCCCTGGGCAGCTCCAATAACGATTCCGTATACTGCCCTGGAGGCATCACCACCACCATAGGACACTATATGCTGCCCTGGGCAGCTCCAATAACGATTCCCTATACTGCCCTGGAGGCATCACCACCGCCATAGGACACTATATGCTGCCCTGGGCAGCTCCGATAACGATTCCGTATACTGCCCTGGAGGCATCACCACCGCCATAGGACCCAATATGCTGCCCTGGGCAGCTCCAATAACGATTCCGTATACTGCCCTGGAGGCATCACCACCGCCATAGGACACTATATGCTGCCCTGGGCAGCTCCAATAACGATTCCGTATACTGCCCTGGAGACATCACCACCGCCATAGGACACTATATGCTGCCCTGGGCAGCTCCAATAACGATTCCGTATACTGCCCTGGAGACATCACCACCTCCATAGGACACTATATGCTGCCCTGGGCAGCTCTAATAACGATTCCGTATACTGCCCTGGAGACATCACCACCTCCATAGGACACTATATGCTGCCCTGGGCAGCTCTAATAACGATTCCGTATACTGCCCTGGAGACATCAACACCGCCCTAGGACACTATATGCTGCCCTGGGCAGCTCTAATAACGATTCCGTATACTGCCCTGGAGACATCACCACCGCCATAGGACACTATATGCTGCCCTGGGCAGCTCTAATAACGATTCCGTATACTGCCCTGGAGACATAACCACCGCCATAGGACACTATATGCTGCCCTGGGCAGCTCAAATAACAATTCCGTATACTGCCCTGGAGGTATCACCACGGCCCTCGGGCACTATATGCTGCCCTGGGCAGCTCTAATAACGATTCCGTATACTGCCCTGGAGACATCACCACTGCCATAGGACACTATATGCCGCCCTGGGCAGCTCTAATAACGATTCCGTATACTGCCCTGGAGACATCACCACCGCCATAGCACACTATATGCTGCCCTGGGCAGCTCTAATAACGATTCCGTATACTGCCCTGGAGACATCACCACCACCATAGGACACTATATGCTGCCCTGGGCAGCTCTAATAACGATTCCGTATACTGCCCTGGAGGCATCACCACGGCCCTCGGGCACTATATGCTGCCCTGGGCAGCTCTAATAACGATTCCGTATACTGCCCTGGAGACATCACCACCGCCATAGGACACTTTATGCTGCCCTGGGCAGCTCTAATAACGATTCCGTATACTGCCCTGGAGACATCACCACCGCCATAGGACACTATATGCTGCCCTGGGCAGCTCAAATAACAATTACGTATACTGCCCTGGAGGCATCACCACTGCCATTGGAGGTCCTCATCACGAGTTGGGTGGTATCCGGGTACTAATTGCCCCAGGATAGCACCCAACACAATTTCAGTTACTGCTACTTGGTCCGGCGCTAATTTGCGCCAGATCACGAGTAGTGGTAAGGTAGTAATTCCCCATTGGGTCCATCGGACCCAATGGGGATGGGGTGGCCATCCTCATTCCATTTCTATGACTGAACGCCCACCATGGATTGCTGCAGTGATCTTTTCCATCAAGTATATGTCCTTTGCTGTATTGGTCCATTCCTTTAGGGTTGGAAGCGTCCTTCTCTTCCAGTATCTACCACGGCATGCCCTGGCTGCCAAAAGGAAGAGTATGCCAACAATCTTCTTGCTTGTCCAGCCCAAAAAGTACTAACATTGCGCCTGACCCACATACCCCTCTCACCCGGCGTCTTTGATCCATCCCAGAACCTCCCCCCAATACATCTGGACATTTGGGCACCCCCACCACATGTGCCACTAATCTGTCCTGTTTCCACAACCATGCCGACACTGAGAGTTCACTGTGGGGTACATTTTAGAAAGACGCGTCGGGTCGTATTGCCAAGGTGCAGTAGTTTCAGGCTGTGAAGCTTACACTGGCAGGATACTGACGTTTTGAAGGCCCTCCTGCACATTAGTTCCCAGAGATATTCATTCAAATCTATACCCAAGTCCTTCTCCCACCTTTTATTCCCTATTTAAATTTTTTAGGAGTATTTAGGGCTGTCCAGACCCGTGGCATGGGGTTTCATGCTGTCGGCCACTGCACCCTGGTAATGGGAGGGTTTATCTGGAGGGAGAGTCCTCCATGTGCTGTGTATCAGTTAAAGACTCCATTCCTGTAGCATGTCTCTCGGGTTATGAGCTTTCTGTTCCGGGATAATTGCAAAGGTCACTAACCAAGAATGCTAGAAGCAGCCAGAGAAGAAGCGTGGATGCCATGGGCGCCCAAGATCCTTCTTGCAAGGTGTACAAGGGGCCGGACACCCTTATAGCTCCTAGTCCAGATCCTCAGTCCACGGAGGATCCCCCCACCCCACACATGCCATGGGAGAGGGTCCAGCACACACATTGACACCCAATGTACATTAGCACCCTGATCAATCGGGAAGCTCGGAATGGGGGCTTTACCCCAAGGAAAAGCCCCCGGTTCCAAGACTGTCCAGAAGCAGGAGGCCACCATCTTCCCCACCAGGACAGCATGTAAATCAGCCCTGTGCTCACCCGCGTTCCCTTCTCCCACCCCAACCCTAATTTCCACATCACTAACCCACTGCCGCACCACTTAATTGACACTCTCATATCCCTTGCCGGCCCAAGCACATCCCTGCCACGGTAATGGCCGCCTTGGCAAGGGACAAGAAACTGTGCAGTCCCTTTCTTCCTTGTCCATGCTGGTTTGTAGTTTTTTTCAAGTTTCTTCTGGGCAGGGGCATGACCTGACCCAGTAATGCCCCTGCCCATCAGGGTTTAGCGCTTAAATAGGCACATTTGGGTTTTCAGGGAACAACATTTCAAGTTTCAAGCTAATAGCCAGATAAAAAAATCATTTGCCACCTCAATTCTATGCATGCACATAGCACACCATTTCTTACTCGCCAAGAGTCATTATCACTAGTCAATGGATTTTGCACCCAGGGTTTTTGCACATTGGCCCATCAGGCACAATTGGGTTTTGCATGTTGACACCATGAGCACATTGCCCTTCCCCCCGACCACTGCCACCCTCTCCTCAACCATTGTCTGTCCCTCCTCAACTATGCCATGGATGTCAATTGGGGTCGCCAGAGGTCGCAAGAGCGAACTATGCCGTTTCCCCAGTGACCTCTGGCATAATTCTGCGACCTCTGGCCTGGACTGGAGCCTGGAGCTTGCACTTTTTTATAAATAGTTTGGCACAATGCTAGAGCGCTAGCCTGGGCAGTGCCATGTGCTACCGTGGGCAGTGCTAGTGTGCTGCCTTGGACAGTGCTAGCAGGCTACCCTCTGTGATGGGAATGGTGGAAAGCTGGGACATTCAGGTAACCAGAGGCTGTCACTGTGATGCTGGAAAGGCATTGGAGGGACCGGGCCTCTGTGATGGGAATGGTGGAAAGCTGGGACATTCAGGTAGCCAGAGGCTGTCACTGGGATGCTGGAAAGGCATTGGAGGGACAGGGCCTCTGTGATGGGAATGGTGGAACGCTGGGACATTCAGGTAGCCAGAGGCTGTCACTGTGATGCTGGAAAGGCATTGGAGGGACAGGGCCTCTGTGATGGGAATGGTGGAAAGCTGGGACATTCAGGTAGCCAGAGGCTGTCACAGTGCTACCGTGGGCAGTGCTAGCAGGCTACCCTGGACAGTGCTAGTGTTCTGCCCTGGACAGTGCTAGCAGGCTACCCTGGACAGTGCTAGCGTGCTACCCTGGACCCGTGCTTACCTGGAGAGGGCCAGCGTGTCACCCTGGACAATGCTAGTGCGCTAGCCTGGCAGTGCCATGTGATACTGTTGGCAGTGTTAGCTGGCTACCCTGGAAAGTGCTAATGTGCTGCCCTGGACAGTGTTAGCAGGCTACCCTGGACAGTGCTAGCGTGGTACCCTGGACCCATGCTTACCTGGAGAGTGCCAGCGTGTCACCCTGGACAATGCTAGAGAGCTAGCCTGGGCAGTGCCATGTGCTACCGTGGGCAGTGCTAGCAGGCAACCCTGGAAAGTGCTAGTGTGCTGCCCTGGACAGTGTTAGCAGGCTACCCTGGACAGTGCTAGCGTGCTACCCTGGACCCATGCTTACCTGGAGAGTGCCAGCGTGTCACCCTGGACAATGCTAGAGCGCTAGCCTGGGCAGTGCCATGTGCTACCGTGGGCAGTGCTAGTGTGCTGCCCTGGACAGTGCTAGCAGGCTACCTTGGACAGTGCTAGCGTGCTACCCTGGACCCATGCTTACCTGGAGAGTGCCAGCGTGTCACCCTGGACAATGCTAGTGCGCTAGCCTGGGCTGTGCCATGTGCTACCGTGGGCAGTGCTAGTGTGCTGCCCTGGACAGTGCTAGCAGGCTACCTTGGACCGTGCTAGCAGGTTACCCAGGACAGTGCTAGCGTGCTACCCTGGACCCGTGCTTACCTGGAGAGGGCCAGCGTGTCACCCTGGACAATGCTAGTGCGCTAGCCTGGGCAGTGCCAAGTGCTACCATGGGCAGTGCTAGCAGGCTACCCTGGACCCGTGCTTACCTTGAGAGGGCCAGCGTGTCACCCTGGACAATGCTAGTGCGCTAGCCTGGCAGTGCCATGTGCTACTTTGGGCAGTGCTAGCAGGCTACCCTGGAAAGTGCTAGTGTGCTGCCCTGGACAGTGCTAGCGTGCTACCCTGGACCCGTGCTTACCTGGAGAGGGCCAGCGTGTCACCCTGGACAATGCTAGTGCGCTAGCCTGGGCAGTGCCAAGTGCTACCATGGGCAGTGCTAGCAGGCTACCCTGGACCCGTGCTTACCTTGAGAGGGCCAGCGTGTCACCCTGGACAATGCTAGTGCGCTAGCCTGGCAGTGCCATGTGCTACTTTGGGCAGTGCTAGCAGGCTACCCTGGAAAGTGCTAGTGTGCTGCCCTGGACAGTGCTAACAGGCTACCCTGGACCCGTGCTTACCTGGAGAGGGCCAGCGTGTCACCCTGGACAATGCTATTGCGCTAGCCTGGAAGTGCCATGTGCTACTTTGGGCAGTGCTAGCAGGCTACCCTGCAAAGTGCTAGTGTGCTGCCCTGGACAGTGCTAGCAGGCTACCCTGGACCCGTGCTTACCTGGAGCGGGCCAGCGTGTCACCCTGGACAATGCTAGTGCTCTAGCCTGGGCAGTGCTATGTGCTACCGTGGGCAGTGCTAGCAGGCTACCCTGGACAGTGCTAGTGTGCTGCCCTGCACAGTGCTCACGTGTGACACTGGACCGTGCTAGCGTGTTACCCTGGGCACGTGCTTACCTGGAGAGGGCCAGCGTGTCACCCTGGACAATGCTAGTGCGCTAACCTGGGCAGTGCTATGTGCTACCGTGGGCAGTGCTAGCATGCTGACCTGGACAGTGCTCAAGTGTGACCCTGGACAGTGTTTGCGTGTTACCCTGGACACGTGCTGACCTGGACAATGCTAGCGTGATACCCTGTGCAGTGAGGTTGTCTTGGCCTCTTGTTTAAAGTGCGTTTCAAACACGGCCTGAGGAGCATGTGCTTTCCTTTGTGCACTTATACATAAGTTATCATGCATAACTACAGAAAATGAATGATAAATTATAAGGCACACAACTAGAAACAGACTAATGTGAAGTAATAAATACCACTTCAATGCGTAAGAAATGGTAACGCATGTACAACACAAAGAACCACCAACGGTCGAAACAATTATCCAGGTTTTACCATCCTTGTCCAGAAGCAAATGAAATAGGTGGCGGCACAGCGACAGTGTCCATCGATAATGATGAAGTAGACCTAAACACGAATAATGTGATGGGAATGGTGGAAAGCTGGGACATTCAGGTAGCCAGAGGCTGTCACAGTGATGCTGGAAAGGCATTGGAGGGACAGGGCCCCTGTGATGGGAATGGTGGAAAGCTGGGACATTCAGGTAGCCAGAGGCTGTCACTGTGATGCTGGAAAGGCATTGGAGGGACAGGGCTCTGTGATGGGAATGGTGGAAAGCTGGGACATTCAGGTAGCCAGAGGCTGTCACAGTGATGCTGGAAAGGCATTGGAGGGACAGGGCCTCTGTGATGGGAATGGTGGAAAGCTGGGACATTCAGCTAGCCAGAGGCTGTCACTGTGATGCTGGAAATGCATTGGAGGGACAGGGCCTCTGTGATGGGAATGGTGGAAAGCTGGGACATTCAGCTAGCCAGAGGCTGTCACTGTGATGCTGGAAATGAATTGGAGGGACAGGGCCTCTGTGATGGGAATGGTGGAAAGCTGGGACATTCAGGTAGCCAGAGGCTGTCACAGTGATGCTGGAAAGGCATTGGAGGGACAGGGCCTCTGTGATGGGAATGGTGGAAAGCTGGGACATTCAGGTAGCCAGAGGCTGTCACAGTGATGCTGGAAAGGCATTGGAGGGACAGGGCCTCTGTGATGGGAATGGTGGAAAGCTGGGACATTCAGGTAGCCAGAGGCTGTCACAGTGATGCTGGAAATGCATTGGAGGGACAGGACCTCTGTGATGGGAATGGTGGAAAGCTGGGACATTCAGGTAGCCAGAGGCTGTCACAGTGATGCTGGAAAGGCATTGGAGGGACAGGGCCTCTGTGATGGGAATGGTGGAAAGCTGGGACATTCAGGTAGCCAGAGGCTGTCACAGTGATGCTGGAAATGCATTGGAGGGACAGGACCTCTGTGATGGGAATGGTGGAAAGCTGGGACATTCAGCTAGCCAGAGGCTGTCACTGTGATGCTGGAAATGCATTGGAGGGACAGGGCCTCTGTGATGGGAATGGTGGAATGCTGGGACATTCAGGTAGCCAGAGGCTGTCACTGTGATGCTGGAAAGGCATTGGAGGGACAGGGCCTCTGTGATGGGAATGGTGGAAAGCTGGGACATTCAGGAAGCCAGAGGCTGTTACTGTGATGCTGGACATGCATTGGAGGGACAGAGCCTCTGTGATGGGAATAGTGGAAAGCTGGGACATTCAGCTAGCCAGAGGCTGTCACTCTGATGCTGGAAATGCATTGGAGGGACAGGGACTCTGTGATGGGAATGGTGGAAAGCTGGGACATTCAGGTAGCCAGAGGCTGTCACTGTGATGCTGGAAATGCATTTGAGGGACAGGGCCTCTGTGATGGGAATGGTGGAAAGCTGGGACATTCAGGTAGCCAGAGGCTGTCACAGGGATGCTGGAAATGCATTGGAGGGACAGGGCCTCTGTGATGGGAATGGTGGAAAGCTGGGACATTCAGCTAGCCAGAGGCTGTCACAGTGATGCTGGAAATGCATTGGAGGGACAGGGCCTCTGTGATGGGAATGGTGGAAAGCTGGGACATTTAGGTAGCCAGAGGCTGTCACTGTGATGCTGGAAAGGCATTGGAGGGACAGGGCCTCTGTGATGGGAATGGTGGAAAGCTGGGACATTCAGGTAGCCAGAGGCTGTCACTGTGATGCTGGAAAGGCATTGGAGGGACAGGGCCTCTGTGATGGGAATGGTGGAAAGCTGGGACATTCAGGTAGCCAGAGGCTGTCACTGTGATGCTGGACATGCATTGGTGGGACAGGGCCTCTGTGATGGGAATGGTGGAAAGCTGGGACATTCAGGTAGCCAGAGGCTGTCACAGTGATGCTGGAAATGCATTGGTGGGACAGGGCCTCTGTGATGGGAATGGTGGAAAGCTGGGACATTCAGGTAGTCAGAGGCTTTCACTGTGATGCTGGAAAGGCATTGGTGGGACAGGGCCTCTGTGATGGGAATGGTGGAAAGCTGGGACATTCAGGTAGCCAGAGGCTGTCACAGTGATGCTGGAAATGCATTGGATGGACAGGGCCTCTGTGATGGGAATGGTGGAAAGCTGGGGCATTCAGGTAACCAGAGGGTGTCACTGTGATGCTGGAAAGGCATTGGAGGGACAGGGCCTCTGTGATGGGAATGGCGGAAAGCTGGGACATTCAGGTAACCAGAGGCTGTCACTGTGATGCTGGAAAGGCATTGGAGGGACAGGGCCTCTGTGATGGGAATGGTGGAACGCTGGGACATTCAGGTAGCCAGAGGCTGTCACTGTGATGCTGGAAAGGCATTGGAGGAGGGACAGAGCCTCTGTGATGGGAATAGTGGAAAGCTGGGACATTCAGCTAGCCAGAGGCTGTCACTGCGATGCTGGAAATGCATTGGAGGGACAGGGCCCCTGTGATGGGAATGGTGGAAAGCTGGGACATTCAGCTAGCCAGAGGCTGTCACAGTGATACTGGAAATGCATTTGAGGGACAGGGCCTCTGTGATGGGAATGGTGGGAAGCTGGGACATTCAGGTAGCCAGAGGCTGTCACAGTGATGCTGGAAATGCATTGGAGGGACAGGGCCTCTGTGATGGGAATGGTGGAAAGCTGGTACATTCAGCTAGCCAGAGGCTGTCACTGTGATGCTAGAAAGGCATTGGAGGGACAGGACCTCTGTGATGGGAATGGTGGAAAGCTGGGACATTCAGGTAGCCAGAGGCTGTCACTGTGATGCTGGAAAGGCATTGGAGGGACAGGGCCTCTGTGGTGGGAATGGTGGAAAGCTGGGACATTCAGGTAGCCAGAGGCTGTCACTGTGATGCTGGAAAGGCATTGGAGGGACAGGGCCTCTGTGATGGGAATAGTGGAAAGCTGGGACATTCAGCTAGCCAGAGGCTGTCACTGTGATGCTGGAAATGCATTGGAGGGACAGGGCCTCTGTGATGAAAATGGTGGAAAGCTGGGACATTCAGGTAGCCAGAGGCTGTCACTGTGATGCTGGAAAGACATTAGAGGGACAGGGCCTCTGTGATGGGAATGGTGGAAAGCTGGGACATTCAGGTAGCCAGAGGCTGTCACTGTGATGCTGGAAAGGCATTGGAGGGTCAGGGCCTCTGTGATGAAAATGGTGGAAAGCTGGGACATTCAGGTAGCCAGAGGCTGTCACTGTGATGCTGGAAAGGAATTGGAGGGACAGGGCCTCTGTGATGGGAATGGTGGAAAGCTCGGACATTCAGGTAGCCAGAGGCTGTCACTGTGATGCTGGAAAGGCATTGGAGGGACAGGATCTCTGTGATGGGAATGGTGGAAAGCTGGGACATTCAGGTAGCCAGAGGCTGTCACTGTGATGCTGGAAAGGCATTGGAGGGACAGGGCCTCTCTGATGGGAATGGTGGAAAGCTGGGACATTCAGGTAGCCAGAGGCTGTCACTGTGATGCTGGAAAGGCATTGGAGGGACAGGGCCTCTGTGATGGGAATAGTGGAAAGCTGGGACATTCAGCTAGCCAGAGGCTGTCACTGTGATGCTGGAAATGCATTGGAGGGACAGGGCCTCTGTGATGGGAATGGTGGAAATCTGGGACATTCAGGTAGCCAGAGGCTGTCACAGTGATGCTGGAAATGTATTGGAGGGACAGGGCCTCTGTGATGGGAATGATGGAAAGCTGGGACATTCAGGTAGCCAGAGGCTGTCACTGTGATGCTGGAAAGGCATTGGAGGGACAGGGCCTCTGTGATGAAAATGGTGGAAAGCTGGGACATTCAGGTAGCCAGAGGCTTTCACTGTGATGCTGGAAAGACATTAGAGGGACAGGGCCTCTGTGATGGGAATGGTGGAAAGCTGGGACATTCAGGTAGCCAGAGGCTGTCACTGTGATGCTGGAAAGGCATTGGAGGGTCAGGGCCTCTGTGATGAAAATGGTGGAAAGCTGGGACATTCAGATAGCCAGAGGCTGTCACTGTGATGCTGGAAAGGAATTGGAGGGACAGGGCCTCTGTGATGGGAATGGTGGAAAGCTCGGACATTCAGGTAGCCAGAGGCTGTCACTGTGATGCTGGAAATGCATTGGAGGGACAGGGCCTCCCTGTCCTTGTCCTGCAGTCCTTTTTCCTTTGTGTTCTGTATTGTTTTCTGCCCAGGAGTCCATGTGAGACTCCTGGCCGTGCAGCTCTTCCTATTTTTGGTTTGGTTTACAGACCCATGGGATACCCTTATGGCACCTAGAGCATCTCTTACTTTGACCATCATTTAGCGTGATCAATTGCATGAAACACAGAGGTAAAATCGATGAAAAAGACATACAGAGCAAGGATGGATTTTACTCTTGTTTGCCTTATCATATTATTCACAAGACGTATGTTATAACATATGGTATAATTTATAGCCATACCCCTCCTGAATCTAGTTTGGAAAGGGCTCAGGATATGATTATCCACTTGTTAATGTTTTTAAGGAGCAGTTTGGCAAATATTTCACTTGCGCGTCCTATGTCAAGAGGGGACTTCCCTACAGCACTAAGGTTAATAAACCTGAGTTGCTGACCAGCCTCCAAGCTTGGCTAGAAGCGCGAGTGGTTGGGGAGAAGACCCACGGGACAGCGTAGACCCTGTGTACCCGAATGAAGAAGTCCTTCTGGGAGGGGTAGTGGAAGATAACGAGGAAGACAGCATGAGCAGTGTTTCTCACCAACCATCCCGCTGGGGGGGCAAGCGTGGTTTCTCAAGACTCTATTGTGTGTCATGAAGGTCAGGGGCTTGTGCGGCATCCTACAGGTCCCAGGCCTAGGCACAGTCTCTAAGTGGCCCAGTAATTGTCCCAGTGGTTAACGATGTAGCGGCTAGGAAGCTCCAGTTGGAGGAGAGGAGACTAGTGCTGGGGGAACAAAAACAGCAGGACAAGGCCACCATAGAGATGCGCAGAGTGGCACTTGACTGAGAAGGAGGCCAACAGAGCCTTCTTTAGCGAAAGAAGCGGTAATGGCTCAAACCAGGGTGCCCAGAATAAACCACAGCGTGACATCCCCATATACTTAGTGCCGGTGTACGAGGTTGGGAAGGATCATTTTGAGTGGTTTGAAGCACTTGAGCTTGCTTTCCAGCTACAGGAGGTGGATGAGGTACTGTGGGGTTCAACCCTGATGAGTCACTTACCGACCCCCGGGACTGATGCAATTCTTCAGTTAAGTCCCGATGAAAGGCCAGTTTATGAGAACATGAAGGCGGCCCTCCTTAGGAAGTTCTGTAAAACCCCTTAACGATATCTCAGGAGCTTCAGAGAGCTCAACACGCCCAACACGACAAGTGAGGCCCCGTCCAGGGGAAACAAGGGATTCTCTTCGGGTCCCTATATGTCACGAAGACAAAAGCGTATGCATATACATCAGTTAAAAAGGAACTTACGACCTAAGAAAGAGACAAAATTGACAAAAAACACTCAATCAGGGGTTATGCCTCACTCTGTTGATAAAGACATCCAGGAAACCTCATCAGGGGAGGAAGGTGAGCTGGATTTAGAACAGCTAGATGATGAAAGCAAAAAAGCTCTCCAAATAGAAAAAAACAAAGAGACTAAGAAAAAGGAAGCAGATAACGGCATAAAGAGTGTGACAAAAGATTAAAAAAACAAACAAAACAAAAAATGTAACACAAATGAGAACAAGTGAAACACAAGCAAAGAACACAGCAACTCTTAAAACTGGGGAGACAAAAGTGCAACCCCATACTACCACTGAAGGTATTTCGGCTGTAGAGCCGAAAACATCCAAGCAATTACAACTATCTGCCTTCTTTCCAGTCAAGGGCAGCATCAAACTATCAAACACTAATGTAAAAGTGCAGCCCGATCAGAAAGTGAAAGAAAAAAATTCCTATAGGAAAGAAGGGTGTAGCACGATCAGCTATCCCCTTCATCTGTAAAGATAAACCTGAATTCCCCATTAAGGAATTGAGCAACAACAAAAGCTCTAACTTAGCACCCTCCACTGTGGAAGAGAGCAATGAGGAACACAGCCCCGATCCCCAAACCAAAATGCCATCTAACACTACCAATGAGGCAGACAGGGAAATGGAAAATAGCATAGGATGGCAGAGCGATGAAGATGTCAATGGCAAGAAACGAAATAAATCGCTCGCACCTATTGCAGATCTTTAACCTCATGCCTTCGCTAAGAAATCTGAAGTCAGAGGACATTGAGTGGGTGGAATTGTATAACTCTAACAACAATAGAATGGTATGTAAAACACACTCGTTAATAATCACAAATTTGCTGCTCGAACACTGCATGGAATATGAGTTATTGGGACTCGAACGTTTCCAATTTGAATCGCATGAAGTAGCCAAAAACCTTCTGCAATTTCAACCGCCAAAACATTCTACGGTTGACATACAAGCAGACCGCAACCAAGCTCTCAGAGAAACAGAAATATCAGCACTTACTCAATTGGCCAATCTTACTGCCACTATTAAAGATTGGTCATGGCTAATTCCTTTAGCTAAAACGCTAAATGAAGTAAAACCAGCAGCCCATCAGTCATAGTAACAACGAATTATCTTTTTGCTCTTGGAACTCCTGCCGACTTAAACATTTTACAACATGGTAGGAGAATTTTCCTGCTTTCTCCCAGATATCTATAATCCTTGTACAGGAGACTATGAATATTCGAGATCTGGAGATTAATGGTTTCACTACATACTACATCAGAGCTAGGGTTGGTAGGGGAGGGCGTCCGGCTGGAAGGCTGGCCATTTGCATCAATAACAGTTTAAATGTGAATTCAGAGATGTTTCATAATACAGAGTACATATTGGTAGCTCAACTGTTAGCCAGCAAAGACTCTTGGCGACCCCTGTATGTAATGGATTTATATTGGAAGCCAGCCAGTATGTCATTGGATATTATGTTGGAACAGCTAAATTCAATTTTGGAGGGAGTTTACTCACGCCATCCTTCAAATAATATAATTATAGGAGGAGATTTTAATGCATGCTGTATTGGGCTTGGGACTGAAAATGTGACACATGGAATGTCTGCATATCAATTACAATCACAGGAGAATGGCAATAGATGGAGACTCTTCTTGGAAAGTTGGGATATTTACTTTTTAGAATTTGATATCACTGCGCTGCAGTACACTTGGCGGAGAGACAAAAGCTACTCCAGAATAGTTTTCTTGGCTGCATCACAAACCTTGTTACACATGACATCATCCGTACACACTGTGGATGTACAACTGGGGGATCATATAATTATCGGCACCAACATTAGTATGAATGTATCTGTAATGGATAAGGACCCAGGGCTGGAATATGTTGAGATTGAGCGCCCGGACATATCCATAAAATGGAATGCCCACCTATGTTATAAAGTTACCAAAGCGCTTAAAGCCGTGATTCCAGCGTTGGCAAACTCTAATGGGTACTCATATGACATATGGGACGTAGAGATGGCCTTTACTGAAACGATTGCAGCTACTGTGTCTAAACTAGGTAGAGACGCTGATAGACTACAATCGCAGCCCCACAAACCAGAGGATGCCGAGATTCATAAACTAAAATGTGTAAAAAACAGAACCCCACGAAAATTAAAGAAAAGTTGCCCCAATGTTGAAGAATATTTAAACCAGAAAAAAAAAATGTGTAACTATTTATCTAAAAATTGCTGCAACATCAAATGGTGCACAAAAATTAAAAACAACCAAAATATGGTTTGGTTTCTTTGTACAAACAACAGGAGACCTATATGGTCCATGCTCCATAGTGGTGTAGACAAAAAAACTGAACCAATGAATTCCCCAATTTCTGCATCAACCTGGACGACTTTTATAAACAAGAAATATCAACTCCCTCCCCGGTTCCAGAAACCGGAATTCTGTGCGATGAACATGACAACAGCTTCACCCTGTCCATGGTCAGAATTAGATATTGCAGGGGCGATAAATAATCTGAAATATTCAAAGGCTCCGGGTCCCGACGGCATACCAGCACGTGTGATGAAACAAGATCCTGGCTTCTGGGCCCGGATTTGTAAAATAAAATATGACAACATTTTTATATCACAATCAATACCCACATCATGGAACACTGCTATAGTAGTGCCCATTTGGAAAAAAGGAACCCGCGAAGACCCTGCCAGCTACAGAGCCATCGCCCTCCTAGATACCTCAGAAAAGCTATTCTCCATTCTCATTTTGAAAGAGTTGGAATTACACATGAAGTGTAAAAATATGCTGTCAAGATTTCAAGTGGGTTTTCGCCGCGCAATGGGAACCCCACTGAATGCCACTATTCTATCGCACCTATTGACAAAATCAAAACATGGTGAATTTGGCCCCATATACATGGCCTCGGAGCCCGCAACAACAGCCACGCACCATGCGTGCTGCCGGCCCCGATCCACGCTGCAGGAGCAGCTAGGATTCCAGCTGCCAGCGATTGTCGGAGCGCGGCCTCACCTCGCCGTGAAAGCACCTTTCCACACAGCTGCTGCAGTCTGGGTTGTGCAATCAGGCACGGTGGCCCCTGCATTTGCTGCCATTTTGCCCCCAACCTGCTCCCGCACCACGAGAATCCGTCGACCAGCATATTCAAAATGGAGACCATCGAAACGCTTCCATAGCGTCCTGGTTGCCTAGCAACACACTGAAGCCTCCTATTTCAGCCGTCGCCATCAACCGGAGGCGGAAGCCGGCCCACGTCCACAAGGGCCACGGAGTATAAGGGTCCTTCCTGTCTGCCCCTGTCCGCCACTGCGCTACGGCGCGAGACGCTGCCCTGCAGTCCTAACGCCTCTTCTCCCTCCGAGCCCGGCAAACACACCCCCCCGCATCGTCGTGAAATCCATGATCCCGCCTGCTTGCTCTCCTCTAACGAAGGCTCTCACCCATGAACTCTGGCACCTGAGCCAATGACTATGGGCTAGAATGAGCTCAATCTTAACTCACGGAAGACACAGTAACGGTAAGTCACTACCACTTGCCTGCTAATGTTACTGCATAGCATCTCCCTAGACAGCATTGTGTTAGCCTGCCAGCATTTATGATAACCTGCCAGCATTGTGTTAGCCTGCCAGCATTTATGATAACCTGCCAGCATTGTGTTAGCCTGCCAGCATTGTGTTAGCCTGCCAGCATTTATGATAATCTGCCAGCATTGTGTTAGCCTGCCAGCATTCTGATAGTCTGCCCCGCGCAACAAACACACGCTCAGTATGTCCCCCCCCGCTCCTCCACACCTGCCTATTGTGTGCGCTACTAACCCTCATGATCACATTACTCAGCAGCAACAGAGAGCTTCACCCTCACGACCTACACTCACAGAGACCTTCAACTATAATGGACCGCTTCAGTACACGCAAACCGCCACTACAACTCACGGCACTAACACCTGACTCGAACACTAGATTAGTCAGACTTAGAGCCCGCACAGCCCCCATCCAACACCAGGCCAACACGGCAAACACAACACTCAGAAACTACAGACTTAGCTCACGTACCACGAAAGTCAACACACCCTACTATCATAGGAACAATACCTCATACCACAGTAGTAAGTCTACAGTCTATACACCCAGCAGCAATCCCTGCACCCCAATTAACACTGCCGCTACACCAAATCCTCTTACCCAGGACCTCAGAACTCCGGCCATACTCCATACAAGTGCGCTCTCCTCAACGTAAGATCCCTCAACGCCCACGCCATAGAAGTACATGATCTACTAACCACTAATGACCTAGACATACTAGCAATTACTGAGACATGGCTTCACCAAGCGTCTGGGCCTGCCATCGCTCTAGCCCTACCTCCAGGGTATGCCATCCTCAGACAAGACAGATTGACCAAAACAGGAGGGGGGGTTGCCCTTATACACAAAGAAATTCTACCCATTAGAACCACACCACACCAAGAAGAGGGAAATGTTGACATCCTATCGATCAAACTAGCACCTTCGCCGAACTCCACTATTAATATTCATACTATTTACCGTCCACCTGGCCCCGCCACCAACTTCCAAGGCCAAATTAACCACCTAGTAGGAAATAACATTAAAAAATCCACTTTATCACTCCTCTTAGGACACTTAAACTTAGGACTCAACAACCTCAAGGACAAAGCTGCCTTATCTCTAGCCAAGGACCTCCACAATCTAGGATTCTCTCAAAAATATCGTAACGCCTACACACGCTAAAGGACGCACCATAGACTGGATCTCTGACCACAATTGCAACATAGAAATCACAGCCAACACCAGCCTCCCGTGGACAGATCATAATCTCATTCTCTTCGATATCCCCAGCACCGAGAGCAGTAGAGTGCCCACCAAAGCTACGTCTACCCTAGCTAGAAGTTCCAAAAAACTCACAGCAGCCAACATCAGTGTACTACTTAACGTGCCCTGTCTAAAGCCCCCTTTCCCATCAGACCCTAATACACTTGCGGAAATATTCAAAGATTCCATCACAAGGGCAGTCAACACTGCCGCCCCCCTAGAAAGCAGAAAAGAGAAAAAATCCTTCCACTCCAACTCTTGGTTCTCAGAGGATCTCCAATCAATGCGCACAGACAAACGCCAAGCGCTCAAAAACTGGCAACGCATTCCCTGCGACAACACAAAAGATATATTCAAAACCATAGCCAAAAAATACAAAGAGGCCATCTTCCTAGCTAAATCCGAAGCCTACAAACAACGCATCACCGCAGCGAACTCTCAAACTAAAGAGCTATTCTGCATCTTTAAAGAACTAACCATACCTCCCACATGCCCAGACGAGATCGTCAAGGATGAGGCTTGGTGTACAGGCATACAAACAGCCATGCTAGAAAAAATAAAACTCCTCCAAAAAAATGTATCACACCATTACAACTCCTTACCCAAGCAAAGCTCACACACACATATGAAACCTAATGTCAAAGCCAACAACATACCCAAGTTCACCTTCACCGAAATCTCCAATACTGAGGTCATCAACATCCTTAAACATCTCAAGCCATCACTATGTAAGGGTGACGTATGCACCCCAAAAATTATCAAAGAATGTGCGGGGCAGCTCGCACTCATCCTCACTGCGTTCATCAACGCATCATTTAGGTCAGGAATAGTCCCAGACACCCTCAAAGAGGCCTGGGTGCACCCCCTCCTAAAAAAACCTATACTTGACCCCGCAAACCCCAACAACTATCGACCCATAACCACAGTTCCATTCCTTCTAAAATTACTTGACAAAGCCGCCCATATACAGATCGAACACTACCTGGAATCTAACGCAATCTTGGGTAAAAGGCAATCTGGATTCCGTAAGGGACATGGAACTGAAACCGCCCTTCTAGATTTAAAAAACGAAATCACCAACATTCTCTACATAGGCAAGCCCGCTCTCCTCCTCCTCCTCGACCTATCAGCAGCATTTGACCTGGTAGATCACAGCACACTCACCAACCATCTAACACATGCAGCACACTTTTCTAAAGACGCTGCCTCATGGGTAACCTCATTCCTACAAGGCAGAGCTATGAAAGTCTTCTCCAACACAGCTCATGCAGCGCCTTCCATCATCCACTGCGGGGTCCCACAAGGCTCGTGCACGGCCCCAACGCTATACAATCTCTTTACCAAGCCCCTATTCGACAAGCTGGACGCTATGGGGATCACCTACACAAATTACGCTGACGACACGCAGATACTCTTGCCCATGACTGGTAACCTTCATCAAGACTCCACGGCCCTTCAACTAATCTACTCCACCATGCAAGCCTGGATGGCCACCAATGGCCTCTGCTTGAATGGGGACAAAACTGAAATCCTCATCTTAAGCCAGAAGCCCACTCTCGCCAACCTCAACCCACTATACACTAACTTTAACATAGACAACTGCATTATCCCAGTCCTATCATCAGTCAAAACACTAGGAGTCCACATAGATGCCACCCTATCTATGGATAAACAAGTAAGCGCAATAGTCTCGGCCTCTGCATTAAGCACCAAACTCATCAACGCAATAAAACCGTTCTTAACTAAAGATAACTGCCTGTCCATAGCAAGAGCCACCACTGGAGCTAAGCTGGATTACTGCAACGCGCTCCTAGCCGGCACATCCAAGAACAACCTATCAAAGCTCCAAACCACCCAAAAAAACGCTCTCAGAGCAGCGCTCAGCATACCAAAAAGAGAGCACATCACTCTAGCTAGGAAAGCTGTCCATTGGCTCCCAGTCAAGGATAGGCTTGCTTTCAAAATCCTCACCACGACGCATAAATGCATCAACCATACAGCACCATCCTACCTATCCGACACCCTGTCTAGATCCCAGTCCATAAGACCTACCAGATCTACATACACCAACCGTCTCATCATACCACGCATCAATAGATCCAAGGCAGGAGGTATAAGCTTCCCCTACCTGGCACCAAAGCTTTGGAACACACTGCCCACTAACCTGAGAGCAGAAACATCCCTCCTCTCTTTCAGGAAACAACTCAAAACTGCTCTCTTCAACTAACATGCGCACCTGCCCACCCTCTTGCTCTCTATTTACATGTACCTTAACCATAACCATTGCCCAATGTAACCAAGGGCACAACTGTATGTAACTAAGTTTAAGAAACACTGTAACCAGCGGCACGATGCCTTCGGTCTGATGTGCGCTTAACAAATGTGAATAAATAAATAAATAAATAAATAAATAAATAAACATCGGCGTTTGACACAGTTATACAATCACTTCTGAGATAAAAAAGACAGGGTTTGAGCCGATGTTATTACATATGTTAGTCCTACTCCATGAAAATACCCAAGTGCGAATCTGTATTAATCAACATGGCAACCTAACTGACGCAGTTCCAACGTACATTGGCGTAAGACAGGGCTGCAATTTAGCATCCACATTGTTCAATGCCTATCTAAGTGATATGGACACCATGTGGTAGGGCACTTCCATCTATCCCGCTAAATTGGGGGGGTTGCGCATACAGTGGTTGGCATTTGCGGACGACATCGACCTTAGTCCAGCTGGGCTGCAAGCTAAATTAGAGATGTTTGCTACTTATGCGCATTCACACAACTTGAGCGCTAGCGCAACAAAATCAAACATCATTATATTCAATACTCAAGCAAAAAATATGTTAATTACAAATGGTCATTGAATGATGCTCGAGTGGAATGCATATTAGCAGTGAAATACCTGGGATACAACCTAACTAACAATGAGTCTAAAACTATGTGGAAAGCCCAAATACAAGACAAGATCAAACCACTATACGCACAAATGAAAATCATATTCAATAAATACTGTGAGTACTCTATTACGCCACTTTCTGAATACTACACGCTAAAGGTGGAAGCAATAGTGCTATACAGTTTGGATATGTGTTTGATAAATATCGGACCGGAGCTAAATCAGGCTCAAGCATTGATATGGAAAAAAACTTTGAGGCTTTCCAACGCCATTCCAAGTGCAGTGTTTCGACATGAACTTGGTCTTATATCACTTTCTGCTCATCTCAATTGGAGGCGACTCAACAATTTCTCAAAAATGCTCACTCCCCCACAAAATTCTCTATATGAAAATTTGTCAGCTATGATTATAGAGAAATCTCCGAAATCCATAAGAAAATACAATGGGGAAATGTTGAATCTATTAACAAACATTCATGCAACAATGGATGATTTACAGCTACGCCCAGTATATGTTAAAAAAAAGCTATACGAATATGATTGGAGAATTACCCTTGAGACACTTCCGACCTTGAAACAGTACACGGAAATTGCACAGTTTATTACCAAGTACACTCCAAGAGCTAGATACTTGATGCAATTCCCGGGTAAATTAGACCGGGATATATACTTACGATTCAAGTTAAACCAGTATCCGACTATGGAAAAAATCACACATTGGGGAATTATGCCGGCAGGGATCGCACAGGGTGGATGTAGATACTGCGGTAATAATGCTATTACGGAAACATTAAAGCATCTCATTATTTACTGCAGGCATTTTGAAACACAGCACAACATCATATTAGGAAAAAATAACCTCAGTAACACGACGCAAGGGGGAGAATGGTTGAGGATCTGGTGTATGTGCGGCACAAATGTAACGCTGATTTTGTCACTCACAAGGTTCTTGCGTATCATCAACTCGGAACTTCAATTAAAATTAGCTGAATACAATGCACTGTTGAGTTTGGACCTGTAAATGTTGCTCTATGGGTTCTACGGAAAAATGATTCAGGGCAGCGGTGATATGGTACATGCTTTAGTGTTTATTTCAATGCTTTGAGGTCTAATGCAACAAACGTGGGCCGCTGCAAAGGAGCCAGTAAAATCTATACCTGAACACAGGTGGTAAAAATGTATGTCTTTCCTATTAACGAAACTAAAACAATGTGAAAAGGAGATGTGTTATGCAGAAATGAAATTGCAAAAATAGAGTGTCTGCGTACATGTAAAAATATAACGCAAGGTCGGTTCCAAAGGAAACAACGTCTACTTACTATGCTTTGTGTGAAGTAATGGGTAAATTATAATGAAATGTATATATGATTTTAGATTTTTTTTATGCAATGGAAATGATGTATGAATTATCTGGAAACGATGTAAAAAAAAACAAATTCTGTGCAAAGAAAAACATATTGAAAAAATTGTTGTAAAAGTTTGTAAAACACAACAAATAAATTTTATTTAAAAAAAAAAAGATGCGCAGAGTGGCACTTCACTGAGAAGGAGGCCAACAGAGCCTTCTTTAGCGAAAGAAGCAGTAATGGCTCAAACCAGGGTGCCCAGAATAAACTACAGCGCCACATCCCCATATACTTAGTGCCGGTGTACGAGGTTGGGAAGGATAATTTTGAGTGGTTTGAAGCACTTGAGCTTGCTTTCCAGCTACAGGAGGTGGATGAGGTACTGTGGGGTGCAACTCTGATGAGTCACTTACTGACCCCCGGGACTGATGCATTTCTTCAGTTAAGTCCCGATGAAAAGCCAGTTTATGAGAACATGAAGGCGGCCCTCCTTAGGAAGTTCTGTAAAACCCCTTAACGATATCTCAGGAGTTTCAGAGAGGTCGGAAAGAAAAGTGGTCAGACATTTGAAACGTTCACACACTTTCCCTTGAAATATCTGAGCGGGTGGTTGGCTGATAACAAAGTTTACACATTTAAAGGGATGTACTATTGGATTGCATGTGAGCATGTATTGAAGAATTGCGAGGTTGACCTACACCAGCATCTTGTGAACAAGACTATCACAGACCCTAGGGAGCTTGCAAAGGCTGCCGACAAGTGTGTGAGTACTCGAGTCCATAAAAAGCCTCAGGCAAGCACTCCCAAACAGGCAGCAAAATCTTCGTACAAAAACGTTAACAAGGATGGGAAGGACAAAGGTCCAACCGAATCGTCTTCAAAGTTAGGTCCCCTAAAGAATGAAGGGAAATCCCAAAACTTTAGTTCAGCCATACACACCAAAATGAAGAGCACAGGCACCCCTAATACTGGGACATTTGGGTTCTCACCACCCAAAGGTTGTTTCGTGTGTAAGGAGCTGGGCCATAGGAAAGGGGATCCTGCTTGCAAGGGCTTACCCAAGCAAGCCATAGTGAATGTTGGACTTCTGGAGGAGGCCATCACCCAATAATAATCACTCCATTTAAGACATGTGTGTGTATCAATGGACACAAAACTAGTGCGGTCTGAGACAATGCAGCTAGCCTCAATGCAGTCACCCTGCAGTGGGTACAGCCAGGTCAGTATATTGATGGACCTGATTGTAGTCTCAGTGAATTTGACAGAAAGAGTAAGTGCCCCTTGGCGATAGTAGAGTTCAGCTGGCGAGGTGAAACGACCCAGTGCCGTGTAGCGGTGAAAGACTCCATCCCTGTCCCATGTCTGTTGGGTAATGATCTTCCGTATCCCGAGATAGCCGTAGTGGCTATCCAATCGAGGGCCAAAGAGATCACCAGATTGAACACTGTCAGAGTCTTAGGGTCTGTAGTACTTCTGGAGGGTGTATTGGAGGGACCAGCATGGCCGGTAGCCCTTGGTCTAGTTCCGCAGTCTGCTGCGTCGCCTACTCCTACGGGAGAGGGGCCTGTAGCCACTGAGGACCCTACTTTGGTAGCAGGGGACCCAGTAACTTCAGAGTTGCCTGGCACAGCGCAGGAACCTGAGGTGGAGGACCAGGTGAGCACAGATCTGAAGGGCAGGCCCAAGCTGGATGTGTTTGTATCAGCTGGGGGCCCAGATCAGACTGACTTCTTGAAAGCCCAGAAAGAGTGTCCCACTCTGGCAGGTCTGCAGAAGCAGGCGGAGGAGCAGGCAAGGGTGTGGCCTATGGACTGTTCAAAGTGTACTTTGAAGATGGACTCCTGTACAGTGAGCCAAAAGACTGTTAGGGCGAGGGCACCAGAAGGTTGGTGATTCTCCAGTGCCGCAGAAAGTTCCTTTTGGATTTTGCTCGCCAAATTCCTTTATCCTTTAGCAGGTCACTTAGCAGTGACTAAGACATTGGATTGGTTGCCTGCACACATTTTCTGGCAACAGTTGGGCGTAAAAGTTAATGAATTTGTCTGGTTCTGCCCGACCTGTCAAGCTTCTGGCAAGTCAGGTGGTGGGACAAAGGCCCCCTTAATTCCACTACCTGTGGTTGTTAGGTGGCATTTCAAGTGAATATGCATGGACATTGTTGGTTCTTTGGATCCTCAAACCAGCTCAGGTAACAGATACATCTTGGTGGTGGTTGTCCATACCACAAGGTACCCTGAGGCTGTCTCTCTACGGAGCATCAAAGCCCCTGTGGTTACGAAGGCTTGGATTGGGCTATTCTCCCATGTTTGTTTCCCCAAGGAAGTCGTTTCTGTCAGAGGGATTCAACTTCATATCTGTGTATATGAATGCTACGTGGGAAGAGTGTGGAGTCACCTACCGCTTCTCTACATCCTCCATTCACAAACAAACGGGCTTGTTGAGTGGTTCAACAAGACCCTGAAAGGCGTGATAGGTGGCTTGGAAGAGCATTCGAGGACAAAAAGGGATAATCTCCTGCCATGCCTTCTGTTCGCATGGAGGGAAGACCAACAGAATGGAGTAGGGTTTAGTCCCTTTGATATTCTGTTTGGACACCCTGTACAAGGTCCCCTCAGTCTAGTGAAAGAGGGATGGGAGGGCAAACCCTCATCCCCTACATGAGATGTGGTGGTCTATGTAGTTGGCCTTCCATCTATAATGGCAAATTACATGGAACAGTTGACGTAAAACCTAAAGGAGCTGATGAAGCACTGGCACAACCAGAAGGCCACAGTGACAGTCTATTCTCCAGGCCAGTGGGTGTGGATTATGGAGCCTGTCAAACTCTTCAGCACAAGTGGACTGGGCCTTATTGTGTGCTGGAAAAAGTCAGTGAGGTGAACTATCTCATTAACCTGAAAGGACTTAAACACATGTGCAGGATCTTTCACGTCAACAGGCTAAAACACCATTACAGCCGGGATGACTTGGTCATGGCATTGGTGACTGAAGGAGAGACCGATGAGGAGAACGATCCCCTCACAGACCACCTGCACATTGAAGCCACAGATGGGTCCGTTGAAGGTGCCAACCTTGCAACTGACCTGTCTGAACAGCAACTGACATACTGTCGCAGTGTACTGGGACAATTTGCAGGTCTGTTTTCACCGACTCCCTGTCACGTAGATTGATGCAGTCATGATGTGGACACACAGGGCAGTAAGCCAGTGAAGAATAGGATTTACCAGATGTCCGATATGATCAGTGATACCATCAAGAAGGGAGTTTCCAAGATGTCGTCCCTAGGAGTGATAGAGCCATCTCAGAGCGCCAGGGCTAGCCCAGTGGTACTAGTCCCTAAAAAGACCAGTGCTGGGAAGACATCAATCCTGCATCTCTTATCTGATGTGCTTTTATTGCCCCCTCTAGCTCTGCATCGGAAGGTAAGTTTATTGATGCCTCCATCCTGTTAGCTTGGTACATTTTACTCCCCTGATTCTTATCTGCCTCCCTCTTTATTGTTGCAACCTCATCAATCTACATCTTCCCCTGCAACAAGTTGCAGTCTCACCTTCGCACCGGCTACTACACTCACTATCTCCACTATTCACGATGGAGTATACAGGAAACGCTACTGGTATGCTGATCCTCGCTGGCAGTGATACAGCCTCAGCACACCTACCACTACCTCAGATGGCTGCACCATTTTATGAGATTCCCTCACCCGCCTCCAAGGACAGACGGTCACCATTTCCACCTTTACAACATTACTACTACCTAGGACCACTCTCTGTGACATACTCCTAACACCTGGTGCAGCCGATGCAGCCCCCCAGCTTAAGGGAAAGGCTTTTCCGGTGTACTGGGCAAATCACGACTTCCTGTTTCCGCTCAGTCTGAATTAATTTTGTCCCGGCAAGCTGGGTATGGCTCCTAGGGTGTTAACCTTCAGACTTGGGTACATCACCAGTCTTTATAGTACCTACCTTCATTATTTTAATCAAGGCAATTGTATAACCTGTGCGTACATGTCGTAAGTCTCACACATGCTCTTGCACTGTTTCAACTGTACGTGTCTCCATATCTAGCACCTAGTCATCTAGATCACAAAGGCCAAATGTCCCTTGTACAAGTCACTGATTTGACTTTTGCAGCTGGTTACTGCACCTGAACTTTCATACTTATGTTGTCACTCCTGCTTGCTTACATTCCTGATGTAGCCCGCTCTATCATGATGCGAGGCCTTACCAGAATGTGCATTCATACTTATTTTGTCATTCTTGTTTCCTTGTGAAGAAGGAGACCTAATCCTGGCCCTCGTTGGGCCTATCCCACTCATCTCAATGGCAGAGAAACGAAAGGTGTACATCGTTCCTGTGCCCCTCCTCCCCAGCTTTGATGTATCACAGGTGTGAAAAACACTACTCATTTATATGCAGATGACGGTGCTGAAGAGATACAGCTGCAATCAATGGAACAGGTGGACTGACTACAACCTCGAAGAAGCTGATGACATCACGACTGACACTCTGATATAGATACGTTAGACATGAAGCATACAAGCATCCCTGCATGAAGTTACATAGAAGCTTTAGATCGATTGCTGATAGATGCGATGAATATACTCATGACTCACTAGATAGATCACACACATGCACTTTTGCTGAGAAGAAAACCGCAAGTCGCATACGCATACATATGAATCGCCTGCTGACGCTTAAATGCAACACACATGGGCCGCCATGCAAACAAGAAGGAATGGGTACATTGGAATGGGTGCATGGAACAGAATGGTCTCAAGTGTACAGGGACAAACTGACGGGCTGATCGCGTTGAAACACGCAGACTGTGCTTCCAGTGCAGCCACTGTTCACAGCCTTGCTAAGGACATACTGTAATAAATATGTTTTCTGAACAGTGATATAAATAACTGAATGGTTACCTCAATGACTCACCGATAGTTTTCTTCCTTTCCTTGCTTCCTCTTTGCCCAGGGAATATGTCCAATAGGGGGGTGAAATCGAAGACCTCCCTAAGTCCCTTCCTCTGCCTCTTGATCAAGATTAGAGGAGGGGAAAGGCCTCAGGGAAACCCTCTGGGGGAGAAAACCCTGTGTCGACAGCTGCTGGAGTGATGTCGTCTAGACGGCAAAGATTCAGGAAACTGCAGGTTGAAAACCGTCTGATGGAAAAGGCAGAAGAGGATGGTGAGTAAGGGGTAGGTAAGTATGAGACAGGGAATTCACGTTAAAGAGCAAGGAATACCTGTGAAAGTGAGTGGTTGATCTATCAGGCTGGAAGGGAAGTCCTCCGGTAAGAACCTGATGTGTATAGTAATTGGTTAGCTCAGAACCGAGTTCAGAATAGACAGAAGAAGAATTGTTAAGGAATATTACCTGATGGGATCAAAAACGGGGACGTATAAGGAAGTACGGCAAGAACTAGCACCGAGAAGGCGGGTTGGAGCACAGGACACAAGGCTCCGAACACTAGGGGGTGAAACTCTTTGGCGGACTGCTCCGCGATTTCCAGATCGTAGCTGGTGAGAGTAAGAGTGGAGGCTAGAGTCCCCTGTTTCGGGAAGGAGCCGGGAGAGAGGGTCGAGTGTAGCATTGGCAATGAAGAGTAGCAACGCATCCGCGCATTGTTGACAGGAACAGATGAACTAAATCTCGAGCAGGAGGGCGGTCCTTCCTCGGCGCTGGGCTGTTCAACGTCTAGACCCACACCTTCCTTAGCGGTGGCCATCTTGGTAGTAAAAATGGCTGAAATCCGCCTATGGGACCAACGATGCCACAGTGACCACGGTCTCCGAAGAGGCGTGACAGTATGCCCCCTCCGAAGGGCAGAGGCCCCCGTTTTACTCGGATGATTCCGAAAGAATCGGCGAACCAGCGCCGGGACATGAACTGCCGAGGCAGGTTCCCAGGAACGGTCAGCTGGCGAATACCCTCGCCAATCAATCAAAAACTGAAGCTGGCCTCGAAAAATACGAGAGTTACACATGTCAGCCACTTCATATTCCGGTCCCGACAGAGTGGA
Source organism: Ambystoma mexicanum (assembly GCF_040938575.1). Classification (NCBI taxonomy): domain Eukaryota; kingdom Metazoa; phylum Chordata; class Amphibia; order Caudata; family Ambystomatidae; genus Ambystoma; species Ambystoma mexicanum. The sequence goes on along the minus strand of NC_090933.1, from coordinate 1,334,970,825 downwards.
AATAGGAGGAGGGTGAGTATTCCGCAACCTAGAATACCAATGCATCACATCCTTCTTCAGTTGGGACACGTGAAATACCGGATGAATCCTGGACCACGAAGGGGGAAGCCTGAGTTTGAAGGCTGATGAACCCAGCTTCTGCAGAATTGGAAAAGGACCGAAATATCTAGGAGTCAATTTGGATGGGACCAAGTGACGGGGTAAAAACAGGGAGGCCAGCCATACCGAATCCCCCGGCACCAAGAGTGGCGCCGGAGAGCGGTGTGCGTCTGCAAATCATTTGACTCTTTTTTGAGCATCCAAAAGAGAAGTCCTGGCCGCCTGATGGCCCATCTGAATGCTCTGGAGCAGATTGTCCACATCCGGAAATCGGGATGAAGAAAGGCGGCCGGTAGGGAAACAGGAAGGGTGAAATCCATATGAACAAAAGAAAGGGCTGGAACCCAGAGCGGAGTGACGAGAGTTATTGTAGGCGAATTCCGCCAATGGTAATAGAAAACACCAATTGTCTTGTGAAGCAGAGATGTAACAGCGCAGATAACCCTCCAACGTCTGGTTAAGCCGTTCTGTTTCTGGGAGCCCATGGAGCGTGAATATCCGTGAAAGGAAGATTTTTGCCATCTGGGCTGCTGTGGGAATGCGAGGAAGAGGAATAAAAGGTGCCATTTTAGTGAAATAGTCCACTGTCACCATGACCACTGTACAACCGTCAGAGATAGGTAGCTCTACTATGAAATCTGTTGAAATCATTTGCCAGGGGCGATCTGGGACAGACATCACTGATAGAAGACCCAATGGAGCTGACTGAGGGGACTTGGTTTGTAAACATGTGGCACATGCTGAAACATAGTCTTGAATATCCTGAGCCATCTTTGGCCACCAGAAATGGCGTTGGACCAACTCCTTGGTATTAGTCACTCCTCGATGACCAGCCATCTGAGAATCATGACAGAGCTGGAGTACTGTTCTTCTTAATTCTTCGGAGGGAATAAACAGTTGTTTGTTCCTATAGAAGCATCCTTGAGAGGAGACAAGCTTCCAAATAATCACAAACCGGGGATTGATTAGGAGAAATTGAGAGGTCGCAATAGCCACCAATTGAAGAAAGGTTGTAATCTCCTGTAAACATTTTTCTCTGGGAACAAGGGTTCAGACCAGAAAGGGGTTGTAGAGTTATAATCCTTTCTGGACAGTGCGTCTGCCTTAAGGTTGACTCTTCCTGGTATAAAGGAGAAGACAATCTCATAGTGTGAAAAGAAATGGGCCCAGCGGGCCTGATGGCTATTCCGGGTCTGAGAGTATTGCAGGGTTCGAAGATTGCTGTGATCAGTTTGTACTTCGATAGCATACTTGGCCCCCAGTAATAGGTGCCGCCACTCCTCAAAGGCTCTCTTGATCGCCAGTAGTTCTTTTTCGAGAACCGAGTAATTTATTTCTGAAGGGGAGAACGTCTTGGATAGATAGGCCACGGGACACTCTAATCCTTTTCCATTTTACTGAAATAGAACGGCCCCTACAGCATAGTGTGAAGCGTCAGATTCTACAATGAATCTTTTGGTTTGGTCAGGTGTAAGAAGTATGGGTTCCATGGTGAAGCGTTCTTTGAGCCTCTCAAAGGCTTGGTGGGCCTCCTCTGACCAATGGAATCTTGCATTCTTCTTAAGAAGCGCCGTCATCGGAAGGATTTCTTCGGAATAGTGGGGGATGAAGCGCCTATAAAAATTTGTGAATCCCAAGAACCTCTGCAGATCCTTTACGCACAATGGAACTGGCCATTCCATGATAGCCGAGACCTTCCTGCGATCCATGCCGATTCCCTCGGCTGATAGAATGTACCCCAAATAAGCCCCTCTATTTTTATGGAATTCACATTTGCCCAACTTGCAAAAAAGATGATTTTCCGACAGTCTCTGCAGGACTTCCTTTACATGCTGAATGTGATCAGTCGCTGATAATGAAAAGACCAACATGTCGTCCAAATAGACGATGACTGTGTGCAGAAGAATATCAGAAAATATATGATCCATAAGACGCTGGAAAACAGCCGGGGCATTGGAAAGACCGAATGGCATCACCCTATACTCGTAATGACCCAAGGGAGTACGAAAGGCTCTTTTCCACTCGTCGCCTGTGCGGATACGGATAAGATGGTAAGCTCCGTGGAGGTCTAGTTTAGTAAAGATCTTCGCTCCCATAACAGCCTCAAGAATATCAGGTATTAAGGGCATCGGGTATCGATCCGGGGTCGTGATCTTGTTCAACCCCCGATAATCGATACACGGTCGAAGTTCCGTTGAATCCTTCTTGGGGATGAAGAACAAGGAAGCTCCGGCTGGCGATGTGGATTCCTGAATAAGCCCATTGCGTAAGTTCTTTTGGAGGTATTCTTTTAGGAATTCTCGTTCATGTGTAGACAGTATATACATGCGGCCAAAGGGAATTGGAGCATCAGTAATGAGTTCCAAGGCGCAGACATCTCTACGATGTGGAGGTAACTCCGCGTATTCGGAGTCGGAAAACAGTGCCTGGAATTCTCAGTAATCTGAGGGGATCTCTTGGATGTTATTTAACACTGATGAAGTGCACTTGTTTTCTTGCACCGAGATTGTAGAACGGAAACCAAGTGCTCCATCCGAAAGGCAATGGGTCAGACAATGTTCTGAACCTAAAAATATTGTGCCAGCTTTCCAATTGATATATGGATTATGGGCTTGAATCCAAGGTAACCCTAATATCAAGGGATAATGTGCCGTGCGAATTACATCGAATACAATGGTCTCTTGATGGGAAGCGATCTTCATATGAATAGGTTTTGTCTGTTCTTTGATGGGTCCAGATACCAGTGGACTCCCGTCTACTGATTCCACTGGGATTGCTATAGATTTGGTGGAGCATGGTAGTCTATGATTATCCTTCCAGTGGGTATCAACAAAGTTTCTGGCTGCTCCGCAATCAATCAAAGCAGGAACTAAAACGGGGTCTGAGGCATCCCATTCTAGCATGACCTGTAGGACAATCATAGGAGATCGGGTATATCAGTGACTTGAGAAGATAGCGATGCCATTGAGGAACCTGTTACTGACTCCCTAGCCGCGGTTCCCCGTGCGGTTGGGAAGAAGCGTTCCCTGTTTCTTGGTAGGGGTGATAGGGCAGTCTTGGACTGCATGGTCCTTGGATCCGCAATACATACACAACCCCTTAACTTTACGCTGGTTGCGTTCTTCCGGGGTGAGTCTACCTCTTGTGATTCCTATCTGCACAGGTTCGTCAGTCTGAGCCTCCATTGTACTGGGAGGATGAGTAGTCAAGGGCCTCATAGGACGATTCCGACGCCATTCTCTGAGTCTTTCCTGTAGACGATAATCCATCTGCATAACTATCGTAATCATTTCCGCTAGATTTGGAGGTCGAGAGACTCTGGACACATCATCCTTCAGTTCCTCATTCAATCCTCTACGGAAAAGCGTTATCAGAGCATCATCAGCCCAAGAGGTTCCAGCTGCTAGCTGTTTGAAGGTGGTGATATAAGACAGTAGATCTTGTGATCCTTGTTTGAAGTCTAGCAATTGTTCCTGGGCTGAGACTGTGATCTTCTGTCTACTAAACATAGATCTAAGGCTGTTCAAGAAGTCGGGATAAGAATCTAGCAGAGCGTTGTTTGTGATAACTAATGGCGTCGCCCAGGCTAAAGCTGGCCCAGTTAAGTGAGCAATCATGTGTCCTACCTTTTCTCGGTCATTATGAAAAAATGCCGTTTTAAATGAAAATTGGACTGTGCAGGCCTCGATAAAGGCCTTAAGTTTGTGGGGATTCCCATCATATAAACCCCCCGGAATCGGGCCTGGAGGCAATTCGGAACAGCTAGGAACTCTTCCTACCTGTTGCCTCAAGAAGGCGTTTTCCTGTTTTAATGCCTGCACTTCCGCAGTCAAAGATTGTACTGCCGTAATTAACTGTTGTTGTTGGGCTGGGTCCATAGTTCCCTAGAAGATAGCTACCGTAACCTTGAGATGACCGTTCAGTATCTGGGTAATCCCAGTTTATCAAAATGTGCGTTGCTAACTGTAATAAATATGCTTTCTGAACATTGATATAAATAACTGAATGGGTACCTCAAGGACTCACCGATAGTTTTCTTCCTTTCCTTGCTTCCTCTTTGCCCAGGGAATATGTCCAACAGGGGGGTGAAATCGAAGACCTCCCTAAGCCCCTTCCTCCGCCACTTGATCAAGATTAGAGGAGGGGAAATGCCTCAGGGAAACACTCTGGGGGAGAAAACCCTGTGTCGACAGCTGCTGGAGTGATGTCGTCTAGACGGCGAAGATTCAGGAAACTGCAGGTTGAAAGCCGTCTGATGGAAAAGGCAGAAGAGGATGGTGAGTAAGGGGTAGGTAAGTATGAGACAGGGAGTTCACGTTAGAGAGCAAGGAATACCTGTGAAAGTGAGTGGTTGATCTATCAGGCTGGAAGGGAAGTCCTCCAGTAAGAACCTGATGTGTATAGTAATTGGTTAGCTCAGAACTGAGTTCAGAATAGACAGAAGAAGAATTGTTTAGGAATATTACCTGATGGGATCAAAAACGGGGACGTATAAGGAAGTCCGGCAAGAACTAGCACCGAGAACGCGGGTTGGACCACAGGACTCAAGGCTCCGAACACTAGGGGGTGAAACTCTTTGGCGGACTGCTCTGCGATTTCCAGATCGTAGCTGGTGAGAGTAAGAGTGGAGGCTAGAGTCCCCTGTTTCGGGAAGGAGCCGGGAGAGAGGGTCGAGTGTAGCGTTGGCAATGAAGAGTAGCAACGCGTCCGTGCGTTGTTGACAGGAACAGGTGAACTGAATCTCGAGCAGGAGGGCGGTCCTTCCTCGGCGCTGGGCTGTTCAACGTCTAGACCCACACCTTCCGTAGCGGCAGCCATCTTGGTAGTAAAAATGGCTGAAATCTGCCCATGGGACCAACGATGCCACAGTGACCACAGTCTCCGAAGAGGCGTGACACATACAAAGATGGAAAGTTACAGTTCAGCAGAAAGGATGAGACACCTGCATGAAATACAAGCTGATAATCCTCATAATTGCATGCAGAATAAATCAATTCTGTGGTTCTTAAACACGTGGTCTGAATCCACAAGACAGAGACTATTAATTTGTGGCAGACTTGGGTGGCTGTTCCCATCAAACTAAATGCAAGATGATACAAAGCAATATCAGGTTCAAAGTCGAATGTCTCAAGGCCTAGGAGATCGTAGAACATGCAGCACCTTCGGGGCCATTCCCACCACCTTCGGTAGTTACCCTTAGCCTGGTCACTTTACAAAGCTCCAAGGCTGAGAAGACCCCTTTTGTCCAATCCCTAGCGACCTTCCATGTTAGGCTCATACAGTTTTGCATCCTCCAATCACCACACACTAACCTGTATAATTGTAATATTCGCAACAATTGGATGCGGACACAGAGAGGACCACCAGACATGTTTTACCCAATTGCCACTCTAACCCTTTATAGAATGTGTATGTAGTTTATCTTACTAAGCAATCCTGAGTCCGGTTAGGTTTTGTAGGATAGAACTACATTTTGTGATATCTCACATTAACAAAACTGGATGGCAGGCTCAAGATGAAGAGAGAGTGTGGAGAATGCTGAATTGTTCATGCTTCAATCCCTGTAATTTAATTTTTTATAAAGACAGTACACGGACGGCGGTAAGGGTTAACGGTCACCGTTAATGGCAACGGTGACCGTTAACCCTTACCGCCGTACTACGAGGTCCCTTTGCGGGTTGGAGGAATTAACGGCTGCTTCTTGCAGGCGTTAAAATCCAACCCGCTAAGGGACCTCGGAGCTAATTACGGCACAGCAAAATTGCGGTGGCGTAATTAGCGCCTTCCCCAGTCCCATAGAGCCCTATGGGGCAGAAATGGGAATGGGGAAGGGCAATGGCGGAAAGGGGATTTACCGCCCCTCCAACCTTGGAATGGGGCGGTAAATCCCCTTTCCGCCAAGGCGGTGCCGGTATTTTACCGGCATGAGCCATGGCGCTAATAGCGCCATGGCTCACCGTGTAATGAGGCCCAGTAAGACCTTGTCCTATGACTTGGTCTTCCATTTTTTGGTGCAGGGGATTATATCGACCCAATTCCTCTTGCATGTAGTTCAGGAGATTTATAACTATTCCCTTCTGCCTGTTATTCAGGTGGTAGCAGAGGATGGTCGCTAAGACCCCAAGCAATTAGAACCATTTTGTTCCCACTGCATGCCCCAAGGGATGTGTTGCGACCCGCGTCGACCAGAGTGGAACTACACATGGCTATTGCAAGATTGTCAGGAGCCGCCCTGGAGAAATTCCTGCCCACTCCCCGTGGGAGGCCAAGCAGACCAGATGGCAGATTGTGGGCGGGACAGTGCCCGAGGTCTTCAACGGATCTGCGGAATGTAAGTACAGACTCAGCCATATGACAAATATTGGGGAGGGTAATAGTTGTTTGTGATTCGTTTTATGTTTTTTCTGTGAAGGATCCCTGTTTCCAGGCATTTAGTTAGGTTACTGATGATGAGGTGTCCCTATTTTCTAGGCGCTAGCTTAGTTTACAGAGTTTGTTACTGTAGAAGTTACGAAAGGGGGGAATGTTGGGAAGGAAATGAATCTATCCCACACCCCCTAGGTGCTTTAGGGTAGGACAAATCCCATAAAGACACCTATGATGTGCCAGGAAGGAGGGGGGTGTGCTAAGAGACCCTACATGGACAGAATCCTACACAAACTGTAGATGTTTGTACTTGGTGCGTGCAAATAAACAGGCACCATTTTGTAGCTATGGTAGAAACATTAGGCCTGCATGGCAGCGCGGTAGACACAGACCACAAACCTAATGACGAAACCTGAATAGGCCCAAGCACTGATGAAAGACCCACACTGTTAGTTTTCACAGAAACTCTCCTTTGTTCTACAACTGTTGCCAATATGTGTTATCCCGAGAAGCAATGTGGCCCACAAGGCCATGAGACAGTACCAGGCACCTCAGCATAAATGATTATAGCAACCAGACCAGCGAAGGCCCCGACCCCCACCCAGCCTACTATGAGTTGCAGCCCCTACGACTGCCCCAGTCCCAAGACCCCTGAATTCCACTATAGTAGCTGACCCCAGACCACCAACCATAAACCCACCCACTGGCCATAAAAGATCTAAAGAACATGGCCACTTCACTTTTATTTGTAATGCGAGGTAGAGGGAGGAATAAATTATAGTCCAAAACGAGGGTGGAAGCCTTGGGTACGGATGGTGTGATACAGAATGAGTGAAGGATGTGTGGGTTAGCCTGACCTAAAGACTTCCCCCTGTGCCAGTTCCTGAGCTTCCCTGGTGCACGGAATAATGATAGAGTAGCATTGTATCATATTGCAACTAATTGCCAACTCGACCTTGGTTCCCTGGAGATGATGAGCCCAGCAGACCCCACGTAATGGAAGATGGACGGACGGGGCTGGGGCCAATGGCCTGGCATCTCCTATATGATATGATATGATATGATATGGCATTTATAATGCGCCTATACACAAGTGTTTCAGAGCAGACTCACCATGTAGAGGGTCTCACCAACCAGCCACGCAGGTTTTTACTGTATACTGACAATGGTATTCCCCTTTTTAAGCTCTTGCTTGCACCCTTTTCATCAGAATGTTCCTTGGCAGCAGAGTTCTTTGCCTGGCACCTCTATTGTTTGTATAATTAAAACCTGTTATCCTTTCAAGAATCTCTTGGCCTTTTTTCCCTTACGGGTTGTATTTTATCTGGTGAGAGCATGCAGGCGTGTGCCTTCAAGAAGTATATCTGTTTCTAGGCGGTTAGCTTAGCTACAGATGACATATTTATGTATATCAGTTCTCTAGGCGCTAGCTTGGTTTACGGAGAGCAATCCCTGTGTCTAGGCGCTGGTTTGCGAAGGTTGTAGAAAATGGTGTCATTGAATCTTTTATAGATGTATTCCTATGCAACAGTACAGAAGAAGCAGTGTCCCCTGGGATTTGAAAGCAGGAAGACAGATGTATATGATTTATGTTGTTGTGTTTTGGGGTATTGTGGGATTTCAGAGTGCACTCAAAGTGCAACATTATTTGCCTTAGGCTTGCAACGTCATATCAAAGGTTATTAGGACGTGGTGTGTTGCTGTGAGTGAAGGCACTTGGAAGGGCACAGATTTGTTGGTGAGAGAAAATGAAAATAACGGCGAGAAAACTGTGGTCTTTAACGGGTCGAGAAGATGTTGACATTATAAAAGAGTGGTATACCATTTGGGTTCGGTGCAAGGAGCACGTGGAAGGAGTGTGACTTGAACTTGAGGGTGGAAAATGGAGTGTGGTCGGTGGGTGGAGCATGCTCCTGTTGTTGCTGGTGAGCCTAAGAGGCTGGTTGAATATTTTGAGCGTTGTCATGGTTTTGGAGGATTTTTTGATTGAGAATTCATCATAATTGCGATATCTGTTGACAAAATTGGTGAAAAGTTTAAATAAATCCCGACTTGAGGTCAAGTAAGTATTGGCAGTCAGGAAGTGACATGCCATCATCGGGGATACTCCCCCTCAAGCAGTTGTGCAAATCCATTCCGCAGTATAAGGACAAAATATGCAAATATAGCGCAGAATGAACTTGTGATACAGAGAGCAAAATGGCAAAGCCATGGCCCCGGGAGGGCAGTCTTTCCAAATATGTTCTGCAACATATGCTTACGTGCCGCATACAAAGCAAAAAAATTGAGTAACCGATTAGCTATATTGGAGCTATGGAAAATGTTGGAGGACAGGGAAGAGGACCCACCAAAGAAGGAGTGGATGCTAAGCCAGCATGATGTGGGAGGCGCTGCGCCCACAGCTCTTCCTACCTCTTTAAAACCTCGATCCCATGACAGAAGGCCAGGGATTCTACCCCTTGAAAGAATTAAAAGCAGCAGCAGGACATACCAACCCTGCCTACGCACCCACGGCTTATAGTAGCTAAGACACACTCAGTGGCGCAAAGCAAGCAAATAAGAAGGAGACAAAGTGGCACTGGGACACAGTTGGGTATCAAAGTGACAGTCCCACCAAACGAGTGGGCAAGAAGACAGATATTGCTCAAATCGGAGCTGGAGCTGCAGTGGGGCACAGAATTATTGAGGAGGAAGCTAAGAAACAGAAGGAGGAAGAGGAAGCAGACATTGAATGGGCTGAGGTAATAGAGGAAGTAAAGAGAAGAGAGAGGGAACCGAAGGAAGAACACAAATGGTTGAGAAGGGAGGCAGAGGAAGCAGAAGAAAAAGGAGAAAAGAAATGGCAGAAGGAAATCGAGGAAATGGTGAGGAGAAAGGCAGAGGATGAAAAGGAGAGGCAGTTGCAAGTGAAAAGGGAAAGGAGGAAATTGGAAATCGAAAGGCTCGTTAAATAGTGTTGGCATATGCAAGAAGAAGAGAGGGACAGGAGACAGGAACGGGAAAGGGGGAGAAGTATAGAAAGACGCCTCAAGGAGGTAGAGAACATCATGATGGAACCAAAGGGGTTAAATGATGATGAAGGAGCGGGGATATGGAGAACAATAGGGGTACTGTAGAAGGGTCCACATTGAGAGGGGAGAGTGACTCACTGGACAGAGTAACAGAAAGACGACAGGGGAGATGCATGCTAAGGAAGCTTAATTTTGAAGACGAAGGGGACGAGGACCGTGGTGACAGCATGGGGTTAGACAACTTAGAGGAGAGCGACATGGATAAAGGGAGGAGGTCACGCCGCCCCACCAGGAAAGCTAGACCTGAGTGTTAGAACCTGAGGGATCCCTCGAGTGTTCCAAAGGCAGATTGCATAGCGCAGACAAATTTAGCCTATATGCAGAGAGGTTGAGAGCCTTAGCGAGATGGAAAATGGCAAGTTTGACAAGGGCATTCACTACTAGAAAGACGTAGGGAGGTAAGACAGACGAGTAGAGCTGACACAGTTTTTGTTGCTAGAAAAGTGTGGCGGACGACCGCAATACAAACCATGGCACCAAATGGACAAGGATAATTTGAGGTGTAAATTACCCTAGTTGACTGCAGGAGTGGGGAAGTGGATATATGAGTTAGAAAGACTGATGACAGGAACAACATTGGCAGTGGACGACATGAAGAGCTTACTTTCAGCTATTCTTGGGAAGATAGCTGACTATGTTTGGAAATGGGCAGGGTACCCTTGGAGTGACAACACAGAACCCAGCACACAATGGTACACCATTCAATAACTGCAGAGCAGCTGTATGGCAGGCTCAGAATACAGTACCCAGACACATCTGACATAAGCACAATTATGGCACGCAAGATGTGTGAGAACGAAGACCCACTTCAATATATTCAGGAGATAGAAGAATGTTGGCGCCTCAAGGAACGGGAACCGTGAGATAAAACAGTGGGTTTACTTTACCACATATTAAGCCAATGGTTACCAGAGCAGGTACAGAAGCAATTAAAGTCCCTAAGGACCTACTGAGACTGTGTCCCTCAACCAACCATTTCCAAAACCTCAATACTTTTTGTGAGGTATCAGCCCTATTGAGGACCATGGAGGACTTTTGGGCTGTGGACACTCTTAAGGTCCCCTCCTCTCTGGCCCCTCAGACGATCAACTGTGCAACCAGTGAAATATTTTTCCCCGGTAGGGAGGATGTTCCAAGTTTGCATACTCCGCAAACCTCAGGTACTAACCCTCAACTTGCAACTTGTAAGGACACTATCACCAGCCAACTGACTGATGGGAAAATACTCAAATCAGCACTGCTAAAAACACGATCTCTAAATAAACATGCTTCTAATATGCACAATGTTATCACTGACAACGAGCTAGATCTACGGTTATGTACTGAAACCTGGATCTCTGAGACCAGTGGGCCCATGATAACCCTTGCGGTCCCTGATGGCTACATGATTTACTGCAAAAATAGAGAACAGAGGTGGGGGAGGGGCCAATTATAGCCAAAAATTACATTTCTCTACACAATTCATCCATCCAATCAGCAATGGCTGTGAGATCCTACACCTCAAGTTAATTTCCACCCCCCGCAGTTGCATACATTTCATCTTGATCTACCGGCCAGCAATTGCTATGGACACCTTCAACAATGAAATCTCGCATGTATTAGCGGACCTTAAAGGAACTAACAGTGCCACTCTATTTCTAAGAGTCCTCAATCATTGGTGAGGGGATCCCTTAGACAAAGACGCAATTTTGCTTGAGTCGACTCTAAATAATATTGATCATCATGTCTTGAACACTGATCCCACTAATACCAATGGGAACATTCTTGATTGGATCATTACAAGATACCCTAAAGTCCAGATAAACAACACCACCCTTTGCATCTAGTCATATCACTTTATGATCAACTTCGACATCCATCTTCAGGCACCCCCTCCTAAGCTACACAATCCTTAAAATAGTCACCAATCGAAATCTAAAGAAGGTTTTAGCTCTCAATCTCCAAGAATGTGTCACAAACATGTCCTCAACAATGGTGCTAGACACCCCCGACTCAGATATTTAATGCAAACTTTAACCTCCTCCCGGACAAGATCGCCCCTCTCAAAACAAGGGCTGTTCGAAATAACCCCAACCACCAAGCATGGTTCTCACCTGAAATTAGATTCTTGAAAATCAAAAAAAGAATAGCAGAGAGTTGCTGGCTTAAATGCCCATCGTCTGACAATAAGAATGCACTGAAGACCCTTGAGAAAACCTACAAGGATATGAACTTCTACAATAAACACATTTCAGGGGCCAATAATAAACCAAAGAAACTGTTTGAAATACTAAAGCTCTTTGAAAAACCCAAGGTCCAACTGATACCATTCACACCCTCTAACACAGATTGCACCAGACTACAACTAGCTTTTCAAGAAAAAATACTTAAAGCAAGGGACACAATTAAAGACCAATCACTGCGCAACTAAACGCACAGAGTCTGCCCTTTCAAATGATCCTTTCCCCTTCTCCTCAAACTCTGCTTCAACCGGAAGATGGCACTACTTTTTCTCAATTTTACCCAAGTGACCAGCCTCGAACTGCTAACAACTGTGAGCACTATGGTCCAGATAACATGATCCCTCCGAAAATTATCTTTGACAATAAGGGTATTTTCTCTCCATTTCTCTCAAGATTCATTGATGCTTCCTTCCGCATCAATACAGTTCCAGATTTCAACAAAAATGTTGCCATCACGCGCCTATTAAAAAAACCAGGACTAGACTCCAACGATGTAGCAAATCTAAGCAACATCACCAACCGCAATTTCTTCCTGAAGTTTTTAGATGAAGAGACCACCCGCCAAATCCAGACTTACATCAAATCTATCAACATATTACATCCGAGACAATCTGGTTTCCGCCTACTCACAGTACAGAGACGGCCCTTATTGATCTCCAAACCCACATGCTGTGCTTTATGGAGCAGGGCAAGCCCGGCCTCCTGGTCCTACTAGACCTATCGGCCGCGTTTGATTAACTGGACCATAACGGACTCTTACACACCTTAAAGAACAACTGACACTGCTCTGAAATGAGCTGCAGATGGATCCACTCCTTCCTAACTGGGAGACAATCAAGTGTCTGCTGGGGGGATGCCTCCACGGAGCCCACTCTGTCTACATGTGGTGTGCCGCAAGGGTCTTGTGTGTCCCCGATATTGTTCAATCTATATATCATATCCTTATGCAATCTCCTAGAGGAATCTGTAGTGTTTTGGACCAACTGTGCAGATGACACCCAGTTGGTCTTGGAGATCTCTGGGGATTACACAACTGACGGTCTAAATCTTCAAAACATCTACAATCTAATGGACTCTTGGATGGTAAATAACTGGATGTGCCTTAACAAGGGTAAAACTGAGTTACTCATCTTTGTTTCCTCTCAAGGAGGGCTAAACTCACCGACCACTACCAGTCCTTTTCCTTTCAGGAATGTGACATTCAAGTAAAAGAGAAAATCAAAACACTCTGCATGCAAACCGACAGTGCCTTGAGTGCAGAATCCCATGTGAGCTGGATTACAAAAAAACATTCATATCTACAATTACTCAGGAACATTCGGCCGTATCTTACTGAGGACAACTCTGCCTCAATCGCTCGGGCAACCATTCTATCCAGAATAGATTATTGTAGTGCGCTATTGGTGGGTGCTGATAAAAGAAGTATCCAGAGACTACAAATCGTCCAGAATGACACTGTCCGAATTGTCAATGAAGTCCCAAGGATGCACAATATCTCGACCTACCGGCAGGGCCTACATTGGCTCCCTGTCACGCCTAGATGCCAAGTTAAAGAGGCCCCTCTACTACACAAATGCCTCTATGGGAAATGTCCAAGCTACCTGAGATCAACTATCTCGTGGTATGAACCCTTACCGTCTCTTAGATCGACCAACACCAAACTTGTTACTCGCCCCCCTTTCAAAAGATCAAAAGAACTGGGTAGGTCCTTTACAAGCTGCTCGGCGAAAATTTTGAATGCTCTCCCTGTAACCATGTGTTCGGATACCAACATCAGAACTTTCAAATAAACACTGAAGACATTCCTACTTGAGTAATGCTGGCTCCCATTAGTTATACCCGCCTCCTGTGTCCCATGATTAGTGCTATCTTATGTGTATATGTGCACCTTGAAGCCCTCAGGCTTCGGTGTGTTATGAATAAACAAAATACAATAATAAATAAAATAGTGGCAATGGAAGCGATGCCATGGTCGGAAATTCAACTAACTATAGTACATTATTGTCGACTAATGCAGGATAATTTGAGAAATAAAGACAGGGAAAGAAAACAGGAAGAGGCAAAGCTTGTACAGAAAAATCAATCAAAGTGTACAATGGAAGGAGCAATGCTGATGAGCAAAGAGGGAGTGGTTACTCAGAATGTGTAAAACAGACAGCAGGTGGCAGAGGGAAGTTTAGAGGGCAGAGGAGACGACAATTACTGGGTGCGATAAATAGGAGGGGTGCACGGGGAGAGGAGCAGGGTACCCAATGCTGCAGGGTGAAGACGGGTTTAACATGGGACAGTCAAGAACCATGGGAGGTCCACCACAATATTGGACGTGTGGGAAAATGGGTCACATATCATGGATGTGTAGAAGCAGAGGTGGAATACAGCAGATTGGGGATACGACGTTCCAACCAACTTATCAAGCCGAACAGCCCGACTATTATGCCCAAGATAACACGCAGACCCATGCACCCCAAAAGTGTAACAGGCACCAGTACAGTCACAACAACCCATGGTGTACACATCACAGGCGCAAGGACTCACACAGTCACCACAAACAGTGCACCAAGCACCAGCAGAGCAGAACGCTGTAGCCATGAGACACGCAGACTCCACGAGGAAATATGATATTCGCCCTATGGAGCTAAAATCGACGTGCAGCATGTCCCGTGGGCAATCACTCCTCGGCATGGTCTCTATGTGTGGATCCCGTTGCACCGGTGCCGCCGCCTGACACCACACACACTTCCACACAAATTCGCCCACATACCCCTCCAAGTTAGGGAACCATACTTTTAGTCTTAGCCTGGCCTTCGTCTTGGCAGAGGCTTGGTGCATGTGATGAGCAAGACCGATCACTCGCTGGACCAGTGCGAGTGGTATCACCATCTAATCTCCCCATAGCAGGAGTCCATTATCAGTGAAAGAAAGTTCATGGGGCACTTTCCACAGCTGATCCAGCTCCCTCCGGGCCTCTTGCACCTTTTTGTCGTGCTTCATTATGACATTTATCCACTCCCTTGTTCTCGTTGCCGCGTGTATGATGTCAAAACATCAGTTCCCAGCGGAAGCCTGCTCTATCTCCTGTACCGACAGCGAGACTGGCATTGCCAACTCCACTACCAAGCTCCCGTGTTCATCCGCTTCGTTGGTGTCTTGGTGTCCATTTCCTTCTTACATCGCAGGGTGCCGAAAGAAATAGTCAGCCGCATTGTTTGATCCTGGTTGGTACAGTAGTTTCACTGCATATTCCAAAAGTGCCAGCATCCATCGCTCAATGCGCAGTTGGGGTTTCGACGAGGACCCTGATAGGATTGGCAGTAGTGGCGTGTGGTCAGTGATGACGGTAACCAGTTTCCCCAGAATGTACAGTCTGAAATGGCACCCCAACAGGACAGCCAGTGCCTTCCTTTATATTCGAGAGTAGCACTGCTCAGTGTCTGACAATGCCCTGCTCGCATAAGCCACTGGTCTTACATGGCTGTCAGCATCTTGCTGTGTCAAAACCGCCCCAAGGCCAATAGGACTGGCATCATCAGTGATCTTCGACTCCCGACCTGGGTTGATAAATGTCATGGTCCCTTCATCTGCAAGAGCATTCCTGATTCTCTCGAATGCCTCCTGTTCCAGCGAAGTACATTCCCACGGCTTTTCCTCCTTTGTCAAGCATCTCAGGGGCTCAGATATCGCAGCTAGATTTTGGATGACCCTCCTGCAGTAGTTGACCATCCAGAGGAAGCTGTGTACCTCTGACACGTTCCCCAGGGCTTGGCGTCCTGAATGTCCTTTATCTTTCTGGGGTCTGATGACATCCCACCTTCATGGAATATGAACCAGAAGAACTCTATCCGGTAGTTTAGAAATTCACATTTTTCCCTGTGAAGTGTGAGTCCAAGCTGTAGTATACTCTCCGAGCTTTCTCCAACCCCCTTATGTATTCCTCTTCCGATTTTGCAAACACCACAATGTCATTGCTGATGTTAATTATTCCCTCCAGGCCAGCAAGTGCTCCCCTAATTACATTCTACAACACTTGCCACAGATGACCCCCCCGAAACGGAGACATTTTTACCAGTGCAGCCCCGGTGCGTAATAAATGTTATATATCTGGAGTCTGGTTGGAGGGCCACTTGGTGGTACCCGGCAATCAGGTCTAGTTTTGAGAATTCCAGGGCACCCTGCAACTCTCTCACAATGTCATCCACTGTGGGGGTTATGTGTCTTTCACTCTTGATTGCCTGGTTTGGAAGCCTCATGTCCACACCTATGCAGACTGCTCTCGGCTGCTTCGGCTTCCGTCCCACTACAATGGAGGATACCCAGGGAGTGGACCCATCCACCTTTTCGATTATGTCTAGTTCGACCAGGTGGTCTAGTTCTTTGTCCACCTGTTCCCCTAAATGAAATGGTATCCGTCTGTGTTTCAACTCTACAGGGCGAATAGACCCATCGATGTGCTACTTGATTGGGACTCCCTTCAGCTTCCCCACCCGCTCAAAGACGTGCTTGAACCTCTCGGCCAGGGCGTTGATGTCCTCCACATATACTCCATATGCAAAATGCACAATCCCTAATGCATCCGCTTCCGGGCAGCATGTCTTTGCTAATGTCAGTGACAAAAAACCTCGCCTTCACAGAGCGTCCGTCATGTTGAATTTCTCGACGCAAAGATTCCTTTTAGAGGTGTAAGAGTTGTGCCCCCAAACATAAAGATTGTTGCTTTTGTCGCCGTTAGCAGTGGCATGCCTGGCAATGCCTCGTAGTGCTTCAATGCCATCATATTCACTGAAGAGCCTGTGTCCACCAGAACCGGTATGTTTGCCTGTCCACACAGATGGTGCATTTTGGTTGTCGTCTCCTTTTCCCCTGGATGGCACTTATGCTGGAGAGGAAAGATATCTCGCTGTCTTCTTCCTCCTCTTTCAGCGAGGTCTGGATCCCTGGGAGTACTTCCTGTTTCACCTGCAACACCGATTGCAACCTTCTCTGCATCCCTGTATTCTGTCTACTGGGACTTCTGGGAATAACCACTGCCGTGGGTGCTTTGCACATTCTGGTAAAATGGCCCGGCGCTCCCCATTGCCCGCATGTTCTCCCTTTTGCGGGGCAGTCTCCCTGATGTGGGAGGTCATGCCTGCACTTTAGGTATGGCATGTGCGACTCATGTCCTCTCTCTTTACTCTGTGACCACATCGTGTTTGCAGGTGCCGCCTCTTGCTGTCGACCTGCTGCGCACACCTCATTGATCTTGAGTGATCAAATTGCAGCGTACATTCTGGATGCCCGTACTTCTGCTCGTTCGTACAAGCATCCCATTTCAAGGATCCGGGCCAACATTAGCCCTGGCTCCCTCAGGAACTGCCTCCTTAGCTTACCAGACGTGCATCCTTGGATCGGTTGCTGGCAAACCATGCTGTCTTCGTTCTCCCATGAGCAAGTCGTGGCCAAGTGTCAGAGGCGTCTGTAGAATATTTCCAATGATTCATCTTCTTTCTGCCGTAATTGCAGCACACATTACAAAATGCTCATAATCGATGTTTGCCAGTGGCATGAAAGGCTCCCTTATACAGACTTTTGCTGCTTGATATGTGTCATTACTAGGTCTCAGTGTTGTGAAAATGTGGTGTACCTTCGGGCCTGCTGTGTATATGAGCGTTGCCAGCTTTGCATCCTCGTTGGTCTCTCCTGTGGCACAGAAATACAACTCTAGAATGTTTATCCACATGTTCCATATGGGTCCTAGGCCAGACAGTGCAACGGACATGTTCAACTCGGGCAATCAGGGTCAACAAGCCTTGTTGTCTTGGTGTGGGAGCCCTGGGCCTGCTTGTGCTTCCGCCGCCACCGCCTGTGCATCATCCTCATTGTCTCCTAGGTTGACACCCCTGCCACCTGGCAGTGACATGTCCGCCTGAGGGCACAGGCACCTCAGTCCGTACGGATGCCGCAAACTCAGGGAGAACTCTGCGTGGATGTAGCGCCCCCCCCTTGACCACGCTGTTCCTTTATTGCCTGATGTGTTTGTCCTCCTTTTCTTTTTTTCTTCTTTTTTACCTGCTCCGAAATGTGGAGCAGTGGCCACACACTCCTCACACCCTCTTTCAAAAGAAATCCACTGCCTCCGCGGTTCTTGTAATTTTTCCTGCGGTGCATGAGCACTCTCTAACAGAGCTGCCACCCGTGGGACTGCATGCAGTGAGGTAGGCCTTACAGCGAGGATTGTGCTCGGCAGGCTCGAAGAAGGAGCATCCACCACCATCCACCAGTGTGGAGTGGACTGCTACCTTTCCCCCTGCCCGGGCGCCTACATCAGATTAGGCAGACTCCTCGTCGAGAGTGTTAGCGGGCATCCCCACCACCTATTGCCCCCAGCACCCTGTGTGTTATGCTGTCGGGCTCTGGGCGCGTACTGCCTTAGCAGGCATGGGAACGCCCCTTTATTCTCTCTCACATAGCAGAGTTATGTCACTCTGCTACGTGCCGTAGAGCCACTCACTACACCCCCTACAGCTGGACCTAGGACCCTGGACCCTGTTAGGTGGGACCCTCCTGTGTGTGCGTTGCCCCTTTAAGGGGATGTGTTTTCCTCACGTGTATGGCCCCTTTAAGATGGGCCATGACTGTGTCATGGCCCAAGCTAATAAAAGGAGCCCCTGCAGGCTCGTGAGAGGGGAACGGCTGCAGACTCCATGAGAGGTTGGTCTGAGTCCGTGTCTCCTTTACTGATGTAGGCCGGAGGCCTACCCGTGGAGGCACAGGCCTGCAGGTCCTGTTGTCATGGGACCCCTTTGCCAGGACGGTGGCCTAGGTCCGCATGGTCAGGAGCCTGGCAGGCTGTGCCCCCACCCTGATGGCGCTGGTGTCCCATAGCGACGAGGGCGTGTCCACGTGGCCCCCCCCCCCGCTGCCAGTGAGTGGTTTGGGGGGGGAAGAGGAACATTCGACCCCACCGCGGGTCCAGCGTGGCCTGCGCCTCACTGCTGCTGCGTGCGCGGTGTGGGCCCGGGCTGCCCCGCGGTGGGACGCACTCCCTGCGGTGTTCACCGCAAAGAAGCAAGGAGGAGGCGTTGAGGCCCCCCCACCCGTGTGCCGGGGAGGAGCGGCGGACATCGCCGGATAATTTGGGTGCGGGCCTATTCCCAGCAGGGCCCACAAAGGAGTCGCAGATGGAGCTGCCTTCCCCAACCATGTGGGGGAGGCTTGGTCCGCGGCGTCGGCCGCACGAAGATGCAAAAACAAGTGGCATTTTGCCGCGTGCGGGGGAGACGGAGCCCCACCCCGCCGCGAGCCGGAAACCCCACCATCAGGGCCCACGAAGAATGAGCGGTGCTCCGGGAACCGGAGCAGGAGGAAATGTCGGGCGGAGTGAAGGTGGCTGCCCACCTTTTTCCCGCAGGTGAAGAATGACCGCCGGCTGCCCGGCGGCGAGGATGTCTATCCCCGCCTCCCCCGCTGGGGCCGCGGCGGTGAGGTGAGCTGCCTGCCCCTCCCCCACCCACGTGGCACGCTGTGCTGGCGCTGCGGGTGTGGCCCCGGATGCACCAGAGGAAGGAATGGTGCATCCACGGTCGCAGCCGCAAGGAGAATGAGCGGCACACCATCGCCGCGGGGAGGGGATATGCCCTGCATGTCTCCGCCCTGGCCGCGGCCCTCTGAGGAGGGTGCTCGTGCGGCCGGGGGCGGCGGAGCATGCCTACACCTTGTCGTGGGTGGGGGGGCTGTGCCCCAAAAAGGGACAAATGAGCCGCCGCGGCCCTGAGGCTGTGCCCCCCACCCCCAATCGAGACCTAATGGGCGGCATCTGCCGCGATGTGAGAGGACGCGCCCCCCAAGAAGAGCTGGGGCGCCCGCTGCCCTAAGGAAGGTGTCAGACAGCCGATGCCGCCAGCAGCCCCCAAGAAGAGCTGGGGCACCCGCGGCCCTAAGGAAGATGTCAGACAGCCGATGCCGCCAGCAGCCCCCAAGAAGAACTGGGGCGCCTGCTGCCCCCACGGAAGGAGGTGCTGGGGAGAGGATCCAACCCACACCCTAACAGTGTCCGCCGCACTCAAGTATCATCCGCAGTCGGAGCCCCCGTAGTGATCCCGGGCCGCGGGCGGTGTGTGTGGCGAAATTGAGGAAGATCAGAAAGGGGAGGAAGAAGGTATGCCCCCTGCTAGATCGAGCACCACTGAAGCAAGGCCCGGGGCACGTGGCGGTGACGAGAGAACTAGAATGCTAGGCCCTGCCGGAGCGGACGCAGTTCCAGCTGCCCGGGCCATGTGGTGGTGAACGAATGGCATGGTGCCCCACTTCAGAGCGGCATTGGGGAGAGCCCCTGCCTGTCTTCGGGCCCGGCGGTGGGCGCATCTGGAGGGTGCTTGGTTCTGGGGCAGGGCCGCAGTGCTCAGGGATGGGCAGACAGAACACCTGCCGGACCCCCAGCATGATATCGGGCCCGGCGGTGAAGGAAAAGGCGTGCCCCAGCATGAAGAGGCACCTGTGGGTGCATGGCATGATCCTGGGCGACCACCAGTGGGATCTTGGCCACAGTCGGTGACCATCATGAGGGCCAGAGCACACAAACAAAGATGGGCAAATGCGACATCCCTGCCCTGCAGGGCCCAGACTTGAGGTGGTGCCTGGGGAGGGCCGTGCTGCCCAAAGTACCCCAAGGAAGATCTCGAGCCGGGCAAGGGCAGTAAGAATCAAGAGCCCCGCGAGGTCCAAAGATGCCGGGTGGCAATCGAGGTAGCGGCTCTGGGACAGAGGTGCCCCAGCAGCTAGTCCCACGGCGCGGCCCGCTCTGAGCACATGGGACACGTAACAGAGCTGCGGCACCGGTGCCCACAGAGCCGCAATGCCTCTACCGGAGGGCCTCCACTCTCATGTTCATTGAGGTGTCAGGCCAGGACGTTGGAGCGATCGGTGCACTGTACACCGGACTAACAGTGCCCTCCAGGAGGTGCTACATGGGACAGGAGACATTCTGTACTACCGGGCCCTCCGTAAAACCGGGTATCCTTACCCACATTCGGTGCCAGTGTGGTCCAGCGGGGGATGTGGCACTGGCAGGGCAGGAAGAGGAAAAGACCCTCCAGGACCGGGGAAGAGGCGCGATGCGCAATTTCAAACCAGAGGTGGCAGCCAGACAAGACCTGGCACAACGCTACAGTGAGTGGAAAGGAGGGTCAATCAGCAGAGGAGTGATCATCTCCCGGATCAACGCCATCGAACACAAGCGATTCTGCTCGACATATTAGTAGCCCGGACTGTCCGCTACTGGGAACACCCTGGCTGCCTGCTGCTAATGACACTCTGCGTGCGATGCCATCGAAGGGGCAAGCTCAATGGGGTTTGGTGAAGACACTGGCCGGATCCCTGAGTTCAATCGACACCTGGGGTGTGAACAATTGACCAGGCAGCTCTGGGCCCTAAAACCAAGACTCAGTGCATCAGTCGAGAAATGGGTTGCAGCTCATCATGAGTGCTTGTGCGCCCTGCTGTGCCCCTTGGAGGAAAGAGATGTGCCAGATCAGGGGAGCATCGCCAACAAAAAGGGGTGAGTGCTGCCATGTCACTCCGCACTCGATCAACACCACAGTAATCTGTCAACAGCACATGAGCAGCCTGGATGCCCTGTGACCGGCGTTTCGCTACTCTGCTCTGAACGTCAAGTGACTATGCCGATGTGGCCCCTGGTACCCGCCAGGTGCGGCTTTGCCGGCCGTGAACTATACCATCAATGGACCTGAACTCGGGAAGTGACTCCTGAACGGACGCTGCTGGGAAATGGACGGGTCTCCTGCTGCCTCGCGATTGTTTAAAGAGGACTCAATATTCTTGTGTTGTGATGCTGTTGACCTGCATAGGAACTACATGCTTTAAGTGGTCTCAGTAAAGAATAATAAGGTGAGGCTGTGATCCCACAGTTGCGAGGTGTGCATGTAATACCAACCGCCAACCACGGCGTTTGTTTCTATGTTACCGTTCAGAGCCCCAGGTTAATAAAGGGTTTTGCAAACTGTGGCGGAAAGGCCGGGGGTCCTCTGGCAGCCCACCTGCCACGACTGTCGCCTGTTGAGGGTGTTTAGAAATGGGACAATATAGGTTAAGTCTGTAATTAATAGGCGTTAGGTCTTTAATTGTTTGAGTAAGCAAAGTATGTGGTGGTGGAATATCTTATTATTTGTCTACCCCAACATTTGTTTGTTTTTGTTCGTTATGAAAAAGGAGGAGTGTTAGGTGGGACCCTCCTGTGTGCATTGCCCCTTTAAGGGGATGTGTTTTCCTCACGTGTATGGCCCCTTTAAGATGGGCCATGACTGTGTCATGGCCCAAGCTAATAAAAGGAGCCCCTGCAGGCACGTGAGAGGGGAACGGCTGCAGACTCCATGAGAGGTTGGTCTGAGTCCGTGTCTCCTTTACTGATGTAGGCCGGAGGCCTACCCGTGGAGGCACAGGCCTGCAGGTCCTGTTGCCATGGGACCCCTTTGCCAGGACGGTGGCCTAGGTCCGCATGGTCAGGAGCCTGGCAGGCTGTGCCCCCACCCTGTTGGCGCTGGTGTCCCATAGCGCCGAGGGGCCTGCCGGATGGACATGGCAGGCCCCAAACTCCCACAGGCGCTGGGCCTGTTTAGTGCTGTGAGGAAGCAGCACCCTGGGGTCGCCTGCCGGATGTACATTGCAGGCGACCCCCAACAGACCCTAGGAGAGACCCCAAGAGTCATAAGTCGCATGACCCTGTTCTTGACAGCAGAAATGCCAACCCTCCCGATTTAGGTGGGAAACTCCTGATTTTGAAATGAAAAGTATAGCAAAATATTGCCATTTTTCACATACTCCTGCCTAAAATAATTCTAGCCCCAATGCATACCTATTGGGAAATTAATTTCTCCCGAATTCTCTTGTGAAATCTCCCTCCTAGGAGCCTCATAATGTTGGCATGTATGCGACAGTCACAGAGAGCAGCGCAGCCCTACTGACGGCTCCCGAACAATATCGATGACCAGAGTCTTTCCACATATTGGCTGCTGAAATCCTCCAGGCCCAACCAGTGTTGCCAGGTCAGAAGGAAAAAATAAGCTGAATGTCCCTTCAAAATAAGCCCAAAACAAGCTGACTCAGACCAAATAAACTGGAAAAACAAGTGCACCTCTAAAACACTGTGGATAGGTCTCAAAGTAAGAAAAATAACTGTAACACAAATATACATAGAGAGACCACAAACATAATATGTTAGAACAAAAAGCATTTATAAAAATTGCATTTATTTTTTCTAACAATTATTGCCTATAGCCATTCCCACCCAGTTCCTGAACCTCCTGCCCAAAACCCCTTCTCATGGGAACTCTTTCAGCTCTCTTTAATCAAGCCTTAACTTCCAACTTTGCACTCAAAGTGTGTGCCAGTGTTTTTTCAAAGAATTCTTTGGAGAGTTAATGACTTAATTTGAGCTGTAAACGCTACTGGTGTAGTTAAAATGCTTAAAATGTCTTAAGCAGGTCTGCCTTTAGCCAATTGATTTATAAGCAATGTGCGTGCAAAGACAACAGTTTTTGGCTTGTGTATAAGTATTAGGCATTTGCTAGTGTGAGAAACCTGAGGGTATTCTCCCCAGAAGACCTCGAGAAACCCTTATTCAGGTGGCCAGGAAAGGGCTGGTGCTCTCAGATCCCAACCCTGGGGGTGGACGAGCGAGGGAGGATCACTTGGGTAGGGGAGCCCAGGGTTATGCTCAGGGTAATGCCCCAGATGAGATGTGGTGCTATACCGGAGAAAGGGACGAGGAAGACGAGGTACTCAAGGCTTTTATGGGCTGTATCAACTAGACCTCCCTTCCACCCAATGAACCTTCTTTTCCAGAATCCACCATCCCCTCCGCATCTGGTGAAACCATTAAACACCTTGTTGCACTTAGAAACCACATTCCCCAGAATAACTGTTTCCCTGTTTCCTACCTGAACACTCCCAGTCATTCTTCTTCACGTCCGTTTGATTATTCTGTCCCGAAACCTCAGTATACTGCATTGACAACACACTATCATTCCCACAATCCCCCTGTTCAGGTCACGATAAAAAAAAAAAAACTATGGTCATTTTTTTTCATTCCACAACCCCTATCAATCTCACTCTTCCAAATTTACCCAAACCCCTAGTATGAGGGCTATAATCCTGTATATAAGATCTTTTCTCCATCCTACCCCGTAGGATACTCAAGGACTCTGCTGCCCTTCTTTTCCAACCTGAACACTTCCCTTACATTGTGACAGACAAAAGACAACTGCTAAAACTGTTTACCCGAAATGTCCCAACACAAGGGTCAGGCAGGGTCAGGCAATTAACCAGAATCACACACACTTGGCGGCCCTTTCTCTTCCCCATAGGGAAAAGAGGTAGAGCACAAGAGCGCAATAGGAGCAATGCAGACCGCACAACAAGAGGGCTAACTCAGCACAGCTGTTCAAGAGGAGGAGAAAGACAGCGCAAACTGAGAGGGTGACAAGGAGAGATGCAACCTTGCCCTTTCCCACCACGGCCTGTGAAACCTCCACGGTAGGAATTGTAAGACTGCGAACAATAGCCAGCGTGTGTTGCAAAAAGATGCCAACAGTACACACGACCTTCCTCCACTGTTAACCAAGCTGGAGAGAGACGCTTGTCTCAGTGGTACAACCTTGACTCCAAACAGAAGGAAAGCCAAGTGGTTCATCACAGCCGGTGAGTCAAGGAGAGAGCCGATAAGAAACCGAACTGTGTTTAACGAAATTAGTAAACGGCTAATTGAACTGTGAAAGTACAAAGAGCTGTTGATACCAAAAGGGGGAAAACCAACAACAGAAGAGTCCGGCACCACGTGGGTGCTCACTCGGGAATCTCTGGGCGATTACCTGATCATTGAAACCACCATTACTAGAAGGCCTTGCGAAAGGCGGAAAAGTGGTCATAGGGGTCTTGTAAAATCCTCTGTACAGTCGAAAGTCTTTGACCAACAGATGATTGTGAAGCTAAGGGAAGTGAACGCCACATCGTAAGACCGGACTGACATACAGTATGCCTCATTATGAGTCCGGCGGTAGCCGCGCCAGTAAAACCGGCACGGCTGCTGCCGGAGTATTTTTTTTTTACCGGCAGCTGGAAATGGGCAATTACCAGGATATTCCGGCCCCGCCGGACCCAGTAATTGCCCATTGCCGGGTGCCAGTATTAATTATTTCCCATTCCCATTTGTGCCCCATAGGGCTCAATAGGAATGGGGAGGTTGGATGCCCTTCGTGAATGGTGCCGGTGCATCTGACATGGTCTGCGGGCACCCGCCCGCAGAACTCAGAGTATGCCGGTCCGGTAACAACGGTACCGGCAAGCTTACCAGTACCGTTGTTACTGGACTGGCATACTCGTAATGAGGCCCTGTGTGTTGACAAGAGTGAACCCAGCAGAGTGATGTCCACAGTGAACTGTTTAAAAAGGACATTAAGATTCATGAATGTCACAGATGAAATGGAAGCCTAAAGTGCAGGGGCGTTGCTAGGTTTGTAAAAGATCCGGGGCTAGAGCCCATGGCAAGTATACACGACGGCATACCTATATTATATGAACGGATGAGCCGCATTGTGCTTTCGAGTGTTACTATTGTATAGTACACTGCTCATACTCACTTGGAGTACTGCTAAAACGTAGCTATACTGCCAATTGAAAGTGTGAACATTCAGCCAATATTGCTAAGTAATACTTTATGAGGTTCTATAAGGCAAACAAAAGCCTTTGGACAGGACAGCCAAAGACTTCATGTGGATTGAGAAATTGTATTTAAGCAGCAGCTGGAGAGCTACCTCTTTCCACATTAGCCATACAGTTGCATGCTGCTGGTTGTTGGGCTGATAAACTGACAAGGGTTAGATAGTGGGCTTAAAAAGGGGTGGGATACACCGAGCGAGCCTGGATGTGTTCAGAGAGTCACAGGGGGATTTTCCTCTGGGAGAACATTTTGGAGAAAACCCTGTAAAAAACATATTTCAGCAGGATTTTTCCAAAATAACCATAGAAGTACATATGTTTCTTGGTGATCTAAAAGGCTACCGAATACTGTACCACTAATAAGCTGTGGCCAGCGGCAAGCAGGTGCGATACATATACCCAAATAACATGCTATAACTACCAAATGAAAAGCATTTAAATTCCAACATAATTGACCCTCCCCATTTGGCATTCAGGGAAGAGACTATGCACATTATTTCACAGCAGGGTGTCTTGATTTAGAGAGAACCCTTGTTACCCTCCCTGTTAGGTGATGAACCAAACTATGCTTTTCAGATACCATAGATCTGCCTGATTTGGGAACCAACCCAGAGATTACCCAGAGATATATTTGGGGCTAAGCTCTGACATGAGCCTCTTGAGAGTACCTGGTGCCCAGTTAGAACAGATGCCACATGCCTAGACCGAAAACTAGAAAAGAGGTTATGAATGAAGACAGTAGTCTGCAAGGCCCTATCACACAAAATGAAATATGAATGGAAGAGAAGAGGAAAGAATAAAGGAAACATAAAATGAACAAGGAAGGGACAAGCAAAGTAAAAGGGAGAACTAAAGTGATTGCCCAATTCCTCAGGCTAGGCAGTTATAGCACTCTCATATGATCTGAATGTGGCTGAGCCTGGACTCCGCCCTGTTGTTTGACATTGTAAACGCTGGTTTGCATGTCCCCCTAGTGAAGTCTGGTTGCAGCCGGTTCCTACAACTTGCCCAGAGGGTATATCTTCTACAGATTCTCAAAGCATCTCTTTGGGTGGATGCAAGTGCCCCACTTGTGCAATGGATTTGTATTGGTCTCAGCCTTCGCTTTAACAACCATACTGGTGGAAGACTAGAGTGTAATTTCAGTGAGGAGCAAAATATGACTCAAAGGGAAGTGAACCTATTTGGCAAACTCAAAGCTTTAACTGAACAAGAAAGCATAGAAAGCAAAGCATTCTGTCAGAACGTTGGACCAACGTCCTTTATGATGCGGAGTGCATTTAGTTGTGTATTGTTACACTGATTAATGACTATATTGTTGCCATTGGGTCGCTAATGAAACAGGTGGAGGCACAATAGTTCTTAATACAAACTCCTGATGCATCTGAAAGCTAAAGACCTGCCCTGGAAGAGCGGTGGATGCAATACATGGGGAGGTGGGAGGGGTGTTAACGTGGAACCTGTCTCTAGTTGAATTGCACATGCAGTGCTGAGAATCTCAGAAAGAGGTCACACGTGCACCTGATGAGCCACTGCTGTACCTGACGCAGGCAGGCTGCATGACTGGCTTGCCTGTAAAAAGCTACATGTAATGCCGTGCCCTGCAGAAGTGACACAGTGGCTGCTTCTCTTTGAATGATGTTGACCTTCATTACTGAATGTTCTTCCCCTTATATAGCTAACAACAGTAACTAAGCAAAAGATATATTTAATTCCCGTTTTTCATAATTCTTATTGTCCACAGCATGTTCTAAAACAATATTTTTAATAAAACAAATGTGAACCCCACATTCTAAATTAGAAGTCTGCCAGCAAATATTCGCAAGGCCATTTTCAGCGAAACATGTGTTGTCGAACACGAATGACACAGAGCTACTATTAAGAAATGACAGCATTCAAAAGAGTGCTGCTTTGCAGCAAGACGCAAGAACACTAAAATTATAAAAATAAAAACAAATTCAACTCAAATGGATACATATCATTTGAAAGTGCAATCATAGCACTAATACTAAGAAGCTGATTTAATTCTGTTCAACAAAACACTTAAGGAACGTTTGAAAAATGCAGATACTGGCTTGTGTCTCATATCTGAACATCACCGCACAGCAGCCTCTAGGAAAGGCAGGGCAGTATCTCTAGAAACAGAAGGTGAGAGCAGCCTCTAGGAAAGGCAGGGCAGTATCTCTAGAAACAGAAGGTGAGAGCAGCCTCTAGGAAAGGCAGGGCAGTATCTCTAGAAACAGAAGGTGAGAGCAGCCTCTAGGAAAGGCAGGGCAGTATCTCCAGAAACAGAAGGTGAGAGCAGCCTCTAGGAAAGGCAGGGCAGTATCTCCAGAAACAGAAGGTGAGAGCAGCCTCTAGGAAAGGCAGGGCAGTATCTCCAGAAACAGAAGGTGAGAGCAGCCTCTAGGAAAGGCAGGGCAGTATCTCCAGAAACAGAAGGTGAGAGCAGCCTCTAGGAAAGGCAGGGCAGTATCTCCAGAAACAGAAGGTGAGAGCAGCCTCTAGGAAAGGCAGGGCAGTATCTCCAGAAACAGAAGGTGAGAGCAGCCTCTAGGAAAGGCAGGGCAGTATCTCCAGAAACAGAAGGTGAGAGCAGCCTCTAGGAAAGGCAGGGCAGTATCTCTAGAAACAGAAGGTGAGAGCAGCCTCTAGGAAAGGCAGGGCAGTATCTCCAGAAACAGAAGGTGAGAACAGCCTCTAGGAAAGGCAGGGCAGTATCTCCAGAAACAGAAGGTGAGAGCAGCCTCTAGGAAAGGCAGGGCAGTATCTCCAGAAACAGAAGGTGAGAGCAGCCTCTAGGAAAGGCAGGGCAGTATCTCCAGAAACAGAAGGTGAGAGCAGCCTCTAGGAAAGGCAGGGCAGTATCTCCAGAAACAGAAGGTGAGAGCAGCCTCTAGGAAAGGCAGGGCAGTATCTCCAGAAACAGAAGGTGAGAGCAGCCTCTAGGAAAGGCAGGGCAGTATCTCTAGAAACAGAAGGTGAGAGCAGCCTGACACCTGCTGAAGCACACACTTATTTATGTATTTATTTATTGGTCATTTATTTAGCGCATATAGACGTAAACAAGCGTTTCAAAGCGCTCCAATGCAGGGAGGGTAAAAGACTAAATAGAGAAAATATTCTTAATAGGCATTGGAAATTCAGAATGGGCAAGTGCACTGCGTTTAGTGGCACAGCATAGAAGAGGGGCACAAACTGCTACAACCTATGACAGAAAGTATTGCACGTGCCTGACGGTCGTCACCAAATGCCAGAGCTATACATGAATGAAGGAGTGAGGGGAGGGGGGCTGTAGGGCAAAACGAACAACAATGAATAAGTGCAAGGGGCAGGTGGGAGGAAAGGGAGTGGGGTGTGGGGGGGGGCACATAATGAACAATCCATAGAAGAGCAGGCAGATGCAATAACTCGTACAAACAGACATCAAGCAAGGCGCACTAAACACGTGATATCAAGTGGCTGCAACTGTAGAGTCACTGGAGGTAAGTCATTGAGCGGCCTACTCATGACAAAAACCCTGCAGGGTTGGCAATGGGTCCGGAGCGCAAGGTGCGAGGAACATAGACATTCTCCCAAGTCCCAGTGAGGTGGTATAGATGTCCCGCGTTGCTCTAGATGGTGGAGGGGGGCAACAGGCCCAGATAAGCCCAGACAGGGACAGCCAGGGGCCTTTGATGAGGGCCTTAGGTGGATGGGCCGGCTGACCTGCCTGCTGGCTGCACATTGGCCAGATGTAGTGGAAGTGGGCCAATCAGCACTGCCACAGTGCGAGGCAAGCAAAGGCACTCCAGTGCCTGGAGAACACAGATCCCCGCGATCATGATGGGCAGGGGCTGGCTAGCATTAACCCATCAGGGCCCATGTGGATGAAAGTTTGCAAACACACACGGGCAAATCTTCAGGAAGGAGCTAGGAGTAAAGTACCCCATTTAAATTAAGAAACATTGTGGCATCAACAGTGCATGGCAAATCATAGAGGAGCCCCACTGGGCTTACCTTGATGTTGGTGGAAGGTCTGCCTGGTCGAGTCATCTCATGGGAGGGAGGGGGCAGAGAGCCAGATGAGTGCCCCAAGTGAGGGGGGAGGGGGTTGTAGTGAAACATACAAAACTTACAGAACCCTGTTGGCATGCATCATAACAAACACATCCAGGCGTATGCCCATCACCCCTGCACTGAGGAGATCCCATTGGCTCCCATCCAGATCAGGAATTGCGTTGAAGCTTTTCAGCCGACCACACAAGGCTCCATTCTAAATTAGTATACTGGGGTTTTTGTTCTAATCTCTAATTCTCTTTGCATGCCTAGGTTCAAACGTGCCTGGGGTTTAGGCCTGGTCAGTACATTTCTTGCAGCCAGGCACTAGAACTCTCTGTCGGGCCTTTCAGTTGCATTGAGGAAGTCCTTTCTTTTCGAAATAAAGTTTTTTGTTCATCTGCGGCCCTCAAATGCTCTATATGTTGCTTCCCACCTTAAGTCGGGCAATAGTGCTGTAATGTCTCTTGGGTTGTGGCACCAGTCAAGGAATACAATGAATATATAAAATAAACAAATAAATAGATGCAACTACTTTCCATACATTTCACAAGATTGAGTGTTTTCATGGTGTCAGATGCAATGCACTGCTTCACCTGCACAATACTACACACAACATTCACTGCTATGGAGGGCAGCACTAATGCAATTGATACAAAAGAATCTGTGCTGTAAATCTGTGCTGCAACATAATCCAAAGAACAATCTGTGAGGTAGAGAAAGAGATGAAAAATAGATAAGAGCCGAAAGAGGAAAAAGAGGAGCAAACGAAGGAGAAGAGTGTGAGTAACAAAAAAAGAGAGGGTCCGATAGGAAAGCGAGAAAAAGAACACGGCAGCCAAAGATGCAAGAATAAGTGATGGAGAAGAGAATGAAAATAGAGAAAGACAGAAAGTACTAGAGGCATGAGAAAATCCAAGACTTGAACAACAAGGTAAGACGTGTCTGTCTAATAAAAGATTAGAGGAATAAGGAGTTGTGTGATAAGAGACTATGATAGGTTATTTATAATGCGCTTAATACCCAGAGGTTTCTAAGCGCGGACCGGGCGATCGAACCTGTATCGTTCTGTGTTGCCTTGCTTCCAAGGCAAGCACGTTGCCACTGAGCTATCCTCCCAGGGCAAAGGTGGGAGGAAGGATTGGAGATGAGGGAATGAGACCAGAGCTGGTGAAAGAGAACCAGGAGCAACAGAGGACGAGGGAGTCAAGCAGAGAGTGACGTCTGAGAACAAAACACATTGACCCTCATTTCCAAAGACCCTGCAGGGCATAAGCGGGCATAAACATGTTTTACGCCTGTATGTGTTTTATTCATTGTTCTACACCTCAATGAGCAATGAGTTACTTCTGCAGCAGGGGTTCCACTCTGTTAAACATAAGTGTAATGAAATGACTTCTCTTCAGTAGGGGGATTGAACCCTCCCGGAGCCTCACTGATATGTTGCCGTACCCACGTAATAAATCACGGTCTATTTCTCGTGTACAGTACTGTCGGATCTAGCATGACCTGTATTTTTGCGCCTAGTGGTGAGTGCTGTGGCGGAATTGACATGGTTTTGAACTTTTAATGTGCATCTGTGCCAGACGTTTTCGGATATAATTCATTCTCCTGCATGCTCAATTTGAAACGTTATCAACAGTGCATTCACGTGACATCCTGCCTATAGGGAGCTGTACCCAGATTTCGTAAAGAGCAAGTTAAAGATCTTTGATGGTAGTGGTCAGTTTGAATCCCTTGATATTGCCAATGTCTGTAGTTTGTATATGTTCATTGTTGAGGCCATTACTTTAAGAAATTTTAAAAGCCCTACTGAATGCACTGTTTGAATTATATGTTTTGCCTACATCTTGGCAGGACCTGCTAAGGGTAAGTGGTGTTTGTTTATGTGATTTAGACGTGGCCATTGTGTTGGTTGTGCCAAGGTGTGGTGCTTACTACTGGGTGCATGAAGGTATGCGCAATGATTGATGGAAACCCAGTTGCTGAATAAGCCATCCGATGATAAAAAGTTAGGTTAATTTTATGTTTGCCTCAGTTCTGTGGATAGAATTCAAGTGGGCTTTCTGTGTCCTTGCTGATCTGGTAGGCTTTCTGTATGATTGCAGGATATTGAAAGGGATAGGACATTATGGTCCATTTGGTTAATGTACCTGATATGTATGTATATGGCGTCTATGAAAGAACTATTGCAGTTCGCCGGGATGTATGAGTATTACACGTGTTCTCAATTACCAATTACCTCTGCCTTGGTGTATTGGGGCCCTCCGTCTTCCTTTTTGGTCATACATTCTTGCCTCACTGGGGTAATTGGACTTTTTTCCACAATTGTGTGGGGCAGTCGGGTGTGTCAGGTCAACTACGAAAGAGATTACAATGTGAACAGGAGCTTAGTACATGACTAGCTAAACGCCATTTTAGGTTGACTTCGGCGGGGGAGAGAACTTATGGTTCAGGGCAGGAAGGTGTGCCTGCTCGACTCGAATGCGGATGAATATGTCTTTTTTGCTTAGTAGCTTTCCTGCCATATGGTTCTGTTGGGGTTGACTTGGACTCTTTATTCTGTTGTTGACTGTAGTGGCCATGCTGTTATAATTTGTGGGAGGGGTTAGTCTGAGGATTGGTAATGGTTTATGCTCTGCTTCTTTACTATGGTTGGGTTGTCCATGTTGTACACGGACATTATGTTGTTATGGTTTTTTATACATTGTGTAGGAATTTTGGGTGGGGGGTGGGGACTTGGGTTTGGAATTTACTGAAGGTTTGGTGTTTTGCGACATTATACCTTTAGTTACCTTGCTGCTGTACCTGTACAGTGTGCCATCTACTTGTTACCGTTGTTAGTATATTCTAGTGGTTTACTGCCCCTTCTGGGCATGTGCTTAACCTTTTATCTTTCCTTTCTTTTCTTTTTTCTGTTCTATCTTCCTATTCTGTTCTTTGACTGTAATTGCATATGCTTTAACATGTCTCGTAACTTGAATTGTGCCATGGGTACTAAAATTGTGGATCATCTAAATATTGTCTCGTGGAATGTTAATGGACTCAACAATGTGGTCAAAAGGACTAAAATTCTATCTCACCTGCGTTCAAGCTTTTGTGACATTGCATTCCTCCAGGAGACGCATTTGGAGGACCCTGAAGCTGAAAAATTGAAAAGAGGATGGGTAGGGGATACTTACTTCTCGAATTACTCATCTAGCAGAAGAGGAGTTTCTATTCTTATCCGAAAGAATCTGCCTATATCAGTCATCAAAAGCAAAGGAGACAAAGAAGGACGGATTATTTGTGTTCTGGTGAGGGTTCAAGGTGTGGACATTCTACTATGCAATCTATATGCACCAAATTTGGATGATCCGATCTTTTTTCATGAGGTGGCTCAAATGCTTCAAGGTTTTAATATGGACTCAATCGTGGTTGGAGGTGATTTTAATCAGGTCTTGGACTCTGCTTTAGATCGATCAAATGGGGATTGTACTAGAACCCCGCACAGGTGTAGACGTTCCTTGGAGAATTTAATGAGGGAGTTCAACTTGGCTGACATCTGGAGGCTGGAACACCCGTCGGACAGAGATTATAGCTTTCATTCACAGTGTCATGACACATATTCTAGAATTGACTTCTTTCTGACCTCTGGTCGGGTGACTGCAAGTTGCTATAATTCATCTATTGGACTTATTGCCCTGTCGGATCACGCACCTGTTTCGTTGCAATTGTCCTTACAGTACTCTCTGATTAAATCACCGAGGTGGAGAATGAACTCTTATATACTGAAAAATGACCAGATTAAGCAAGAGGTGGCAGAGGAAATTGACAACTTCATCCAAATTAATAGAACTGCCGATGTTCGAATATCAACAGTCTGGGAAGCACTGAAATGTTTTGTTAGGGGGGTGCTGATTTCTAAAACTGGCAAGGACAGAAAATTGAGAACTAAAGAAATTCAGAGACTCTCTTCTGAAGCGAAGCGCCTAGATGTTCTGTTTGCGGCAAGCAAAGATGAAAATACAAAAAATGAACTGCGAAAAACTAAATATGAACTAAATAAGCTCATTTCAAGCCAGGTTGAATATGCACTGTTTAGACAAAAGATTAACTATTTTGAGAATGGTGAGAAAGCGGGGAAGTTACTGGCACATCGGCTGAAGGTGGCTGACAGCGATCGCTTCATTGCCGCAATCAGAGGTCTTGATAACTCATTGGAGACACAGCAAAAGTCTATTAACAATTCATTCCGTGGCTTCTATGAAAAACTTTACACCTCTGAACTATCCTGTGCAGATGGAGATATTGACAGCTTCCTTGATTCTCATGTTCTCTCTCGTCTGACGGCGGATGAGGCGGCAGGTTTGGAAGGGAAGGTGGAAATAGATGATGTTCAACATGCAATTTCAAGAATGTCAGTGGGTAAATCACCTGGCACGGATGGTCTCCCTAATGAATTTTATAAAGCCCTCCCTGATTCCGCACTACAGCTTCTGTGTGATGTTCTTAATGATGCATTTGAGTCTGGTTCCTTACCAGATACAATGAGACATGCATTGATTACGGTGCTGAGAAAGAAAGACAGATCTGCTACAAGGTGCGAGAATTATCGGCCGATCAGTCTGATCAACTGCGACTGCAAAATATTGGCCAAAATCCTGGCTGTTCGCCTGAATAAGGTAATTTCAACTCTGGTGCATGAGAACCAGGTAGGTTTTGTCTCTGGTAGGGCAGTGGCGGATAACATGAGACGCCTGCTATTGACAATTGAGAAGGGCCATAGTCAACCAGTTGCCAGTGCGGTCATCTCCCTAGATGCGGAAAAGGCATTTGATCGTGTTGAATGGAACTTTTTGTTCGCATGCTTGGGGAAAATGAACTTTGGACAAGATTTCCAGCGTTGGGTTAAACTATTATACAATAATACCTCTGCAAGTGTACTGACGAATGGTCTTATCTCTGATCCATTTGAGCTTCATCGTGGTACAAGGCAGGGTTGCCCTCTTTCACCTCTCTTATTTATTTTGTCTATGGAACCACTTGCAGTGAGCTTGCGGGCAGACGTACGTCTTCTACCTGTTATTGGAAATGGTCGGGATAATTTGGTTTGGTTGTATGCTGACGATTTGCTGATTGCCCTGCAAGACCCAGCTGTTGGTATTTCGTATTTAATGCAAGATATTCAATCATTTTCCTTGGTGTCAGGATATAAGATTAATCGGAGCAAATCAGAGATCCTGCCTGTCAATGGGTTGTGTCAAAGACATACATGTGTTCAGTTTCAATTCAGGTGGTGTGCTGAAAAGTTGAAGTATCTTGGAATATGGATTGGAGCGGATATAGTGAAGTTGCCAGCCATTAATTTTTCTTGGATCCTTCCGATTCTTAGATCGGATTTGGTAAGGTGGAGTCTTTTGAAATTGTCGACCTGGGGCAGAATCAACTGTTTGAAAATGAACCTGGCACCTCGGATAAATTATTTGTTAAGCATGCTCCCCATTAAGATACCTGGAAACATCTTTAAAGAGATCAATAGGATTATGCAGAACTTTATTTGGAATGGGAAACCTCCGAGGCTCGCAATTTGGAAGCTTCAACTCCCATTGAAATTGGGTGGAATGAACTTGCCTAATTTCTCAGACTACCATTTGTCGTTTTCCACTCGTCATTTGTGCAGAGATATTGACTCTGGAGATGTACAGTCTGAACATTCTGACCTCTTATCCTGGGAATGCAGTGCTGTTTCCCAATTGGACCCAAAAGCGTTGCTGACTACTCAGAAGAACAAATCAAAAAAAGTCAGCTCTCTTACTTCATTCTTGCGAGACTGCTGGTGTGAGCTCTCGAATCGTGTGAGTGCTGACCCATATTTACACCCAGATGCCTCCATATGGAATAATCCAGCCTTGAAATATCAGGGTAAACCTCTGTTTTGGGTGGAGTGGTTTGTGGCTGGCATCAAATATATTGGAGATTTGTTTGAGGGGGACAACTGGTTGACGTACGCTCAGCTTGGCCAGATGTATGACATGTCAGAATGCTCGTTTGCTGAATATAGGAAACTGAAGATTATTATTTCAGCTTGTGTTGAGATGCCACAATTGACTGGTCAGAGTCCTGCTTGGACAGCTCTATCTGTATGCTTGAGTGCCTCACACCCTGCTTCTACCATGTATGGAATTATAAAAGCTGCTCGGAAGGGTGATCCGAGATTGCCTGCAATTTGGGCGGAGGAATTGGGGGAAGATGTTAACTTCGGATGTTGGCGGAGGTGCTGTGAAAACACTCGTTTGGTAAGTTTGGATTGGTCCCTCAGAGCTTCTCAAACTAAGTTGTTGTTCAGGGCCTATTGGACGCCGGAGAAACTATTCAGGAGACGACTTTTAGACAACAATCTTTGCTGGAAGTGTAAATGTTCGAGAGGATCTCTGAGTCATTTAATTTGGTCCTGTCCCAAGACGATGCAATTCTGGGATATGGTTCGGGAGAGGTTGAGTCTGGTCTTAGATGTCACAATCCCCATGAATGCTTCATTACTGGTTTTGGGTGATGACTCTTCTCTGGAGGAAATTGACTTTGGTAAGAGAGTTTGGTTGCTTCGTGCATGCATGGTTGCTAAAAAATTCATATTGAGGTCATGGAAATCAAGTACTTCTTTTAACATTGATGACTGGGTGGAGGAGCTACTTACTGTTTCAACATATGAAAAAGCCATTTACAAACTCACTGGTGACATTGAAAAATTTTGGGACATTTGGAGCTGCTTTCTTGATGCATATGGATAAACCTGATCTTTGACCTGGGGTATTATGTACTTACCCTTGAACACTCATAATCTGTATAATATCTATAGTTTGTGTGTTGGTTTTTGTAATGCCCTTTTGTCTGAGGTATAGTATTTTGCATTGAAATTTTTGGTTTATGTCTTCTACTCCTACGCTCTTATTCTCTTTCTTCCTTTTCTTTTTCTTTTTCTTATTTTCCTTTCTTCCTTCTTGTTCTATTTTTGATGTTTATATGTTTGGATTGTTTATGGCGAATTGATTACTTTGCTTCCACTTGGTTGATATGTGTGTATTTCATGGACTGCTGTTCATTTATTTATGTTTGCTTAATGGGAAAATAAAAATTTGAATCCAGTAGGGGGATGAATAGTGGCTGAACTGCCTACTCAGCCCCACCAAACCAGCAGAAATCCCAACCATAAAAGTGAAACAGGCACAGTCGAAAAGGTGTACCTCCTTCACCTTGCTTTGTAGTGCGCACTGACAGCAGGCTATATCTTCAGGAGGGGTGTGAGCTAATAACTGGAGCAATACAAATAGCAATACTACAAAGACTTATAACAAAATGAACACCTCTCAAAGTTCTGTATATGAAGTTGTGCTGCGTACTACACAAAATGGATCTATCTGATCACTACCACCACACATAATTGCGACGGGCGAAAATGCTGACTTATTTTGTTTGTTTATTTGATTAAACCCCTTTACATCACATAGATATGCAGCGGCAGACCCCTGTAGCGCCCCCATATTACTACAATACCCCATAACCCAACCCCACATATATATGTGGTGTAAAGGGGGTGTTAAAAAAATTAAGTCTGGTATTTCGGCCATAGCAATTATGAGGGTGACATTTTGGGCCATTACCCACAAAATAATGTGTTTACATGCAAACAGTGGTCCATTGTGACCTTTTTACTGACTTAATTGATAAAGATGTACGATGATTGCCTTCAGAAATACCAACTTGTTTACCTCCTTTTCATGTCCACAAAGAAAGAAATGTTTGCCTTATTGAATGGAAGCTCTTATGCACCCCTTCTGAACAGGAATAAAAGAAAAATATCTTCAGGGCACAGCCATTCTAAAGAGATCATGGTGGAAAAAGAAAAGATGTAGGCAAAAAGGAAAAAGAGATAGCGTCAAAGGTGGACAGGTGTTTACTTCGAAATGGGGAGGAGAAGATAAGGGACAGGTGTAGTACAGTATTTGCACCTTTAAAGCTCAAAGGAACAAAACATCAAATGCCTTAAAGAGTTAAAAAAAAAACAGAAGCGTTAAAATATTTTGCAGAATTATGGCTGTATGAAGATGGTGCCTTATACATCATAAATAAATAAATAATGCCTGTGTAGTACTTATACACAAGCCAACGCTGTTGGTTTTGTCAGTGCTTGTTTCTGAGCGGAGTTCAGTTGATGAGGCATATCTAAATGGTGGTCGAAGGCACATGGTTAAGACATTTTTATTACACCAATAGCACATTTACAACTGCAGTTTAGCCACTGCAGCAGATAAACTAAGTTAAACACAGCAAGGTACACCGCTTTGGACCACGCAAGATGCATAACCCCACTATTGGGCGCCACATACTTGTCTGCAGATGTATAGGTCCAGCTGCAGATATTTTGGTCTTTGATAGCTTGCACAATGTGTCTTTGATGTTTAGGTACGTGAATGTGAGGAGGGGTGTGGGGGTACATGTGTTGAGAAGGAGCCTGTGAATGCATGAACAGGAGGCAGTGATTAGGTGAGCCAATACGTACATTGTGAGTGACGAAAGAGGATGCATGCCTTTTTTCCTACCAAAAGTTTGTGTTGTAAGGGAAAAGCCCCTTGTGTTGTAAGGGAAATAGCCCCCTCAGCCCCGCTCTAGCAACGCCTCTGCTAAAGTGTAACGGCCGTAGTGAAGCAGGTAGAGGGAGGCCTAAAGCACGAAGGATCCGGTTCCGGCAGAGAGAGATCCAAGGGGCGAAGAGAAGTTGGCCAGGGTGCAAGATCACCAAAGGAACTTTTTGTTTGTTTGTTGTTTTGGTGCAGCAGGCCTTCTAAGGCAAGAGGCTTTGTAGGAACGAGACTTGGCCCCAGAAGGTCCTGATATCACTAGGAATTGTTTGTGGATCTGAGCCCAGAAGCAGGGAATCCAGGGGTGAAAAGACATCACCCAACGTACAAGCAGAACAGAACGTTTTGTTTATTATTTTTAAAAACATCCGGTTCTCAGAGGCAAGAGATTTTCTTTGTAGAAAAGAGACTTAACCACTGAAGATCCTGGTCGCTGACAGTGGAACTATCGGCTTGTGCTGAGAAAGCTCCAGCGTTTGCTGTGCTCCAGAATCCTACCTTGTCCTGTGCTCAAAACGTGGGGAAGGGAGACCCTGATTACCGCATCCTGAACACTTCCTTCTTTCTTATGAACATTATCCCATACTTCTTTTGTATTTAGAGTAAGGATTTGCAATAGGTTTTATTAGTATAGGCCCCTTTTATTTGACACAACGCCACTAGGAATACCTTATTATTATTTGATGGTCGTAGCTTGCTCACATCTTAGATTTAGGTTTAGATTAGGCATTTATCTCACACATTTGCAACGTTCAGTGAAGACCCTAGAACTGTGATCACTTGTGTCTGTCTTTAGTGTTGCCACCATGAGTTCCTTACACCGGGCACTGCTATAGATGCACAGAATCAGAAGTGTATAAGCGTATCCAGTAGTCCTTTTTCTGCAATTTCCTTAGTTCCCTTTCCTTTTTCTTCCTTTAGTTTAGAGCAAGACTGTCCCGTCTAGTGATTTGTAGCCTGGCATTTTCAAGACATGATCAAAACTGTTGTGGGATTAAGGCTGTTATTAAAGGGAAAGCACGCTAAACACGTGCGCTGTACTTCATTTCTGCTGCATCAGCGGCACACCAGTCGAGCAACAATCATGGCTTGACTGCAACAAGCATAACCAAGAATTAATCAAGTACAATCACAACAAGTTGTCTTTGGACTAATTATCAAGCTGTTTATGCATTTGTATGCCCTGAGGACGGCCTTTTTGGTTGAAACACGTGTTGGCATTTCTCTAGTAATAAGGGCACTTTGTGCAAATTTTCAACCAACATATTGGATGTGTGTGCATTTCTTCAGTATTAAGGGCACTTTATTTGCACCAAGCATTTTTTCGCAATTGTAGTGGCATTGCTCTAGTATTAAGGATACCGTGTTCAAAT
The DNA here is from genome assembly GCF_040938575.1 of Ambystoma mexicanum. NCBI lineage: Eukaryota > Metazoa > Chordata > Amphibia > Caudata > Ambystomatidae > Ambystoma > Ambystoma mexicanum. The sequence continues at coordinate 1,334,931,331 of NC_090933.1, read as the reverse complement.
TTTGATAGAACCAACATATTGGATGTGTGTCACTTTTTCTGTGAATATACAAGATTTACTCTGAATAAAAAACCGGCTGGACAAATTTGTGACCACTTCCCCATCCCTTTTTTGTGCCAAATTACCACATTCAGGGGTTTTGTATACCTATCAAGCGCAGCCTGTGTAGATGGTAATTCCCAATAATGTAATGATCAAAACTGTATACGTCATTTTCAAAACAATCACAGCAAAAGGTGTTGTTGCCATCTCACAAATAAAGAAATTCCACTGTGTCCAGAAATTGTAGCACTTGACCCAGTGCGCTGTGTCCAATAGAATATGCATGCAGTCTTTTTCTTTTATAACACTTATATATCCTTAGCAGCAGGGGTCGGCACCGCCACGTTTAAGGGAATAAGCACAACAGTAACCCACAGGTAAGTTACCTCCTAGATCATTACTGAAATAGGGGATAAAGGTCCTCATGGATTTGTGCTGGCAAGCGTTGCCAACATTAAGCCACAGGGAAAGCATGCCTGATGCAGTTTGTTTTCTGTTTTCTGTTTAAAGGCTTTATTAACTTCAAATCATTCAAGGCATAAGAGGATTATAACATGAATAGTAGACATAAGGATAACATTTGTACATTCGAGGATTTCTGTAGAAATACAAGGAGGCCTAGTATGAAAACGAGGTCAGTGATTATAAAAACCCCAGTTTTTGAATAGTGAGGGAAACAAGACGAACACCCAGAAATAGCATGTGCACAGGAGGAAGGGCGGGTGTGGGAAGGAGTAGTATTGGGATATTGTGCGTAATATCAGTTTAGCAAGAAAGCAATTAAGCAGGGGTTACACAAGCTAAACATTCTATAAACCGTTTTCATTTCAGTTCATGTTTAAGAAATAGAGACAGGTTAGAGGCGTGGCACTTCTCTAATCTATGAATATTGCACAGTTTTTCCAGTTAGATGTTATGGTTTTGATAGCAATTAACAAAAAAAGATCAAACAGGCAACAGTCATTCTTGTCCATAACATGTTGTAGAATAACACTTCCAGAAAAAAGAACTTGAGGACAAATGTCATGATGTAAGTTGAAGATGTCTTTCATTGTATTCCATACACCAAACCAGAAAGCTTGAACACATTCACACTCGGGAACCCTATGCTTAAAGGAGCCTCGGGGTTGTAGGTTGCTCCAGCAGCTCTCATTTAGCGTAGGGCCACATCGAAGGAGTAAGAAAGGAATAACTAACGATCTGTGATGGAAGGTGGAAGAAATCTAGGTTTTGCAATAGACTTGCTGATGTAGTGACTCTGGATATATGGCTCCATATTCAGGCCATTGTAGCTGATTGTCCAGGAGAGCAAAGTCTTGCTGCCACGCAGTGCAGCTGTCAAGCACACTTTCCAAGGAAGAGTCTCCTGCACGAGTTTTGTAAACCAATAAGCATATGTTGAGGTTATGAACAAATTGTAAACTATCAACATTAGGAGCAGTTTTTTTTTTTACATATCAAGGAGTTACGTTTTTCTATAATTGCATCAATGATGGATAAGTATTGTTGCATGTAGGAGATCAGGGCATGAAATTGGGTAGCACGTTCATTAAAAGTCACAGGGAATCATTGCACACATAATTGATCAAGATATTTAGGGGCCGATTCATGGAACAAACGTGCGCCGAAAATCTACGCGCAAGTAGGCGCAAGCAGGCGCAAGCAGGCGCAAGCGGAAAAAAACAGGCGCACGCGCACGCGTGCGATTCATGGAAGTCCCTGCGCGTGTTCACCGCGGGATGTGCGCCAAACCCGTGCATGGCGCACAAGTCACTGCAACATCGCGAAAGGCGTGCGCGACGGTGCGCGACGCGCACAGTGAAAGCGCACAACCTCAGCGCACACAGCAGAAAGTGGGCGGGACATGGGGCGTAACGCGCGGAATGGGGAACAACACGCGAAAATAAGGGCGTAACTGGGGATGCACTGCACGGAAGCAGAGGTAACGCCCACACGCACACGAACCACACGTATTCATGGAATGGAATAGGGCAAACCCACGCACAGCCAAAGCCGCGCACAAGCTGAAACACGTCTGCCACACGAAGGCAGGCGGTAGAGTCCCAGCGCATCAAAAAAGTGGCGCCGCGGGAAGTAAAATACGCGATTGAGCGGGGTACGTGTATTCCGGGTGTGCGCGGGAAGTTCCACACGCGATTGAGCGGGGTACGTGTATTTCGGGGGTGCGCGGGAAGTGACACACGCGAATGAGCGGGGTACGTGTATTACGGGGGTGCGCGGGAAGTTCCACACGCGATTTGGCCGGGTACGTGGATTCCAGGGGTGCGCGGGAAGTGACACACGCGATTGAGCGGGGTACGTGTATTTCGGGGGTGCGCGGAAAGTTCCACACGCGATTTGGCCGGGCACGTGGATTCCAGGGGTGCGCGGGAAGTCCCACACGCGATTTGGCCGGGTACGTGGATTCCAGGGGTGCGCGGGAAGTTCCACACGCGATTTTGCCGTGTACGTGGATTCCAGGGGTGCGCGGGAAGTTCCACACGCGATTGAGCGGGGTACGTGTATTTCGGGGGTGCGCGGGAAGTTCCACACGCGATTTGGCCGGGCACGTGGATTCCAGGGGTGCGCGGGAAGTTCCACACGCGATTTGGCCGGGTACGTGGATTCCAGGGGTGCGCGGGAAGTTCCACACGCGATAGAGCGGGGTACGTGTATTCCGGGGGTGCGCGGGAAGTTCCACACGCAATTTGGCCGGGCACGTGGATTCCAGGGGTGCGCGGGAAGTTCCACACGCGATTTGGCCGGGTACGTGGATTCCAGGGGTGCGCGGGAAGTTCCACACGCGATTTGGCCGTGTACGTGGATTCCAGGGGTGCGCGGGAAGTTCCACACGCGATTTGGCCGGGTACGTGGATTCCAGGGGTGCGCGGGAAGTTCCACACGCGATTGAGCGGGGTACGTGTATTCCGGGGGTGCGCGGGGAGCAGCACACGTGAATTGCACGTGTGGGTCCTCCCAGGTGTACCCTCTACACCCTCCACGGCCCCTGCAGGTGGCTCACACCACAGGGGCCTACCCAGCACATGTCCTGCAGGCACCCCATCCACCATGGCCATGCCCACCAGCCAACCCACATATCAACTAGCACTACTGCCCACCAACGCATGTCCCCCTGCACCCCCAGCCACCAGGGGCAGCCTCCAGCAGGCCCCCACCCATGTCTCCCCCCACCCCCACCCCCCAGCAGTGCAGGGGCAGCCTCAAACAGGCCCCCACTCATGTCCCCCTGCACCCCCACCCCCTAGCATCCAGGGGCACCCTCCACCAGGCCCCCACTCATGTCTCCCACCACCCCCACCCCCCAGCATCCAGGGGCACCCTCCACCTGGCACCCACACATGTCTCCCACCACCCCCACCCCCCAGCATCCAGGGGCACCCTCCACCAGGCCCCCACTCATGTCCCCCTGCACCCCACCCCCTAGCATCCAGGGGCACCCTCCACCAGGCCCCCACTCATGTCTCCCCCCACCCCCACCCCCCAGCAGTGCAGGGGCAGCCTCAAACAGGCCCCCACACATGTCCCCCTGCACCCTCACCCCCCAGCATCCAGGGGCACCCTCCACCAGGCCCCCACTCATGTCCCCCTGCACCCCCACCCCCTAGCATCCAGGGGCACCCTCCACCAGGCCCCCACTCATGTCTCCCCCCACCCCCACCCCCCAGCAGTGCAGGGGCAGCCTCAAACAGGCCCCCACTCATGTCCCCCTGCACCCCCACCCCCTAGCATCCAGGGGCACCCTCCACCAGGCCCCCACTCATGTCTCCCACCACCCCCACCCCCCAGCATCCAGGGGCACCCTCCACCAGGCCCCCACTCATGTCCCCCTGCACCCCCACCCCCTAGCATCCAGGGCACCCTCCACCAGGCCCCCACACATGTCTCCCACCACCCCCACCCCCCAGCAGTGCAGGGGCACCCTCCAGCAGGCCCCCACCCATGTCCAACTCATGTTCCCCACCCAACATGTCATCACAGTCCAGATCCCTGGTCTCTATGGTCAGCCCCCAAATGCAAAACACCCACCCGAGTATTGCATCCACCCACTCATATTCTGCAATTACATCACAGAACACCAATTGCAAGTTCCAAAACAAACACATGTCCCTCACATACACCCAATGGGTGTCAGTGATTCTCAAAACACATAACATGAAATGCATGAAAACAATGAGACACCACACATTGAAGTGCAACAAATAAATAATGTATTAAAGGAAAGATGAATAGAAACAAAAATGAAGAAACAGAAATGTGAATGGAAAAAAATGAAAAGAAGCATGTCCGTTCAAAATAAAAAAACAATTAAAGAATATAGAAATCCAAAGTAATGTAGTACAAAGTCAAAGTCCACCAAACAAAATCCAATGTGAAAAAAAAATTATAAGCCATTGATCCATGGATAATGTTAAAAAAGAAAGTATGTACAAGTCCACAACTATGTACAATCCAAGAAGCCAGGGTCCATCATCCCAACAAAATAAAGGAAACCTAACTAACTACACTAACTAATAAAAAAAACTATATACAAAAATGTGGCCAATGTCCAAAAGGTCCAAATGAAATAAAAACAAAAATGAAACTTAACACTACCTACATAACTATGTACAAGGGCAGCGGGCTAGTTCCACGGCTCACTTCTGGATGTGCCGGGCCAGGGCATCATCGAACTCCTCCTCAATGTCCCGGAGGCGGTCCTCCTCCATGGCCCCGAGGGTCCGCAGGGCCGTCGACGTGTCCACCTCCAAAGCCCTGCGGATTGCCTCGAGGCACTCGACCCGCCTCAGGGCCCTCTGCATGGAGTTCTCCGCCCTGACCATTGAGAGCCGTGCCTCTTCCGCCCGCTGCCGCTCCGCATCTATGGCGTGGCCCAACCGCTGCCACACGGAAGACACTTTTTGTCCTGGGTCCTCCTGCCCTCCGGCCGATGCCTGCCCCTCCGATGTCGAAGGCCCCGAGCCTTCATGGCTCCCACCATGGTGCTGCTGCTGCTGTGCCTCTGCCCCTGCACTGCCTCCTGCTGCCTGCACATCCTCCGCCGGCTGGGGTGCAGTCGTTGACGTGGCCACCCCTGCTGGACGTCCGACTCCCGACTGTGGCAGGGATGCCTCCTCCACCAGCCTGGCCGCACCGTCAGAGGCAGCTCCACAGGGCACCCAGGTGACTGATGGGTGGGAAGATGGCACAGAGGACGACTGGCGCGTAGGGGGTCCAGCTGAGGAGGGGGTCGTGGCAAGCCCCATCAGACGGAGGAATCCGGCCTGGGTGACCTGTCCCAGCAGGCTGACGTGGTCAACGAGCCATTCGAGATGACCTGCAGTCTCTTCATGAAAAGACTGCAGGTCACCTCGCATGGCCCGTTGACGCAACGCCACTCCAGCCAGGACAGGCTCAACCCGGGCCTGGATAGCCACGTCCGCAGGCAGAGGAAGGCCAGTTGACGTCAGCTCATCCCCTGCCTGAAAACTGGTCTGGACATGGGCATCCCTGCTGGTGCAAGATGATGCAGGGACAGGATCAGGGACAGGATTGCACACAGGCACCTCCGCGGCGGCCTGTGCTGCCTCCTGTCCCTGGTCCTGCACTGCACCACTAGCACCAGTGGGATCCCCACCCCCAGACCCCGTCTCCGGTGCTTGCACGGCCTCCTCCTCCACCAAACCCCCCACCAACCTGGATGACTCTGTGCCATCTTCCCCCGTTGGGCCCTGTGGGGTCCCAGCTGCCCCTTCTGCTGCCGAGGAGTCCAACTGCAACCTCCGCCTCTTGGACCTCCCCCCGGCAGCTGCGGCCTGGGACGCGGCACCGGACTCCTCACTCCCCGACGAGATGACAACCTGGGAGGGGAGCCGGGCCTTGCGTCTCCGGCTGGCGGTGGGATCCCCGCCGCTGTGCTCCACAGCACCTTCTCCGCCCTCTTCATCAGTTGACGCTGCAGACAGGGAGAAACAAAACACAGGCATCAGGGCACTGTACAATGTACACATACACACATGACAGTTGTACATGAGTGGCATTGGCAAACCTCTGACATGTCATCACAATCCCCAACACACATGTCATTACAACTTGCACACACGAGCCATACCACAGCCATGTTGCAACTGCCAACACCATCCATACACATACAACAGCATCAGCAGCCAAAGGTGAGCCAGACATCACATGCAACACAGGAAGTGCACCACACATGTACACACACCACCACACTTGCATGCATGTGTACACCTCTGCTAAGTGTCGCAGTGTTCAGACGGGCATCCATGTCACATCTGCCCATCAGGCTTCCACATACCGCTGTCACATGCATCCATGTTGCATCACTGTTGCACCCTTGTCAAATACACACACATGCACATGTACACAGCGCTGATACAATCAGCTGAAAACAACATACATGCGTGACATCACGGACATGTCTACTCACATACACATTCATACAAACTTGTGTGCCCACACAACTGCATTTGGCATGCAAGCCCACACACACAGGCACCATCCATGTCTCACACATTACAGCCCTCGCATGTGTCAGCCCCACGGCCCTGTACACCCGCACCCATACTCGACCCCATACAAACAGATGTGCAACCTGCACACTACTGAACAATCACCACACGCACTGCTCACAATCAGGATGCATGTACACTCACCGCTCGACTCCAGACGGGTCTGCCTCTCAAGGACCTGGACGTGGAGCGCTGGGGATATGTGTTCCAGGACCCTCATCTGTTCTTCCGACAAGTGGCCCCGGCGCCCCTTGGCATCCGCTGCCTTCAAGAGGCGCCGGGCCTTGGTCAGGGTCCTGGACCTGAAGTCCTCCCAGCGCTTCTTGACATGTTGGAAGTCGCGGACTGCCACCCCCTCCGCGTTGATGGCAGTCACGATGTCAGTCCAGATCCGAGTCCGTCCTTCCTTGTCGGCGCGGCAACTTCCGAAGAGGGCATCATACTGCCCCAGGACTTGCTCCACCAGGACACCAACTTCGGTGGCACTGAAGCTGGTGCCCCTCTGCCTCTCTGGCCGGGGGTTGTCAGTGGTCACAGATGGAGTTTGCCCCGACATGACAACCCCAGAGGCAGGAGTGGGTGGGCAACTGGGTCCTGGGGCTGGGCTGTGGAGCGATGGAATCCCAGTCGGGAGTCTTTGGTTCCAGCAGGGGTGGTCACACCAACAGCACCCCTGGCTGATGTGCAGGCAGCAAATGGCAGGGCACGTGGGCAGCAGGCAGTCAGGCAGCAGCAGATGGCAGGTGGGAGCGTGCTCGGGGCTCTGGGGGGCAGTAGTTCGGCCTTCTGGGCAGGAGCGTGGTCTTCCGTGTGCTTACGCGTGGCCAGCTTGATACGGAGTGATTTGGCACGTGAAAATTCTGCACGTCAGCGTGTAATTCGAGGAAAGGCCCTTAGCGCGTAAGCGCGTCTGCACGCATACGCATTTTCATTGGACCAAAGGCCCTCAGCGCGTGAGCGCGTCTGTGACGTGACGTGCGAGGGAGTATCCCTCATTGCACGTGATGACAGTACACACGTGGATCCCAACCAATCGCGTGTGAAAGTTCACGGGACCCCGAAACACACGTACCCTGGCCAATCGCGTGTGGAACTACCCGCGCACCCCGAAACACACGTACCCAGGCCAATCGCGTGTGGAACTACCCGCGCACCCCGAAACACACGTACCCAGGCCAATCGCGTGTGGAACTTCCCGCGCACCCCGAAACACACGTACCCAGGCCAATCGCGTGTGGAACTACCCGCGCACCCCGAAACACACGTACCCAGGCCAATCGCGTGTGGAACTTCCCGCGCACCCCGAAACACACGTACCCAGGGCAATCGCGTGTGGAACTTCCCGCGCACCCCGAAACACACGTACCCAGGCCAATCGCGTGTGGAACTACCCGCGCACCCCGAAACACACGTACCCAGGCCAATCGCGTGTACGCTCGCTCCCCTCCGACCACACGCGATGACACCCGAATACGGGAAACCAACGAGTCCGCCCACACGGAGGCGTCCCGCGCCCGCGCACAGCATAAAAGTGCGCGCAAACAACAAACGCGTATATACAGCGACGATGAATGCCCCATTTGTTGCTGCAGTGATTGTGGGACACCGCAGGAGGAGGAGAATAGCCAGGGCACGCATTTTTGCACCACGGACAGGCCTTTTTGGGATGCCTGACGACCAGGTCTACGGCAGGTATAGGTTTCCACCCCATATCATCCTAGACCTGGTCAGGGAGTGGGAAGATGACCTCACATCCCCCACCCTTTGCTCCCAAGCATTGAGCCCCTTGGAGAAGCTGCTCAATGTCTTGCATTTCTTGGCCACTGGGTCGTTTCAGCAGACCACTGCCATAGTGGGGGGGGTCTCACAGGCCACGCAGTCACGCTGCCTACACCAGGTACTGGCAATCATGACAGCGCGCCCCTCAGTCCGCAGGCACATATACATGCCCAGAACACCCGCAGAAAGGCAGGCCGTTGTCCTGGATTTTTTCAGGGTGGCACACTTCCCCAAAGTGCTCGGTGCCATAGATTGCACCCATGTGGCCCTACGTCCACCTATGGCCACTGAGCACATCTACCGAAACCGCAAGCACTGGCATTCCATCAATGTACAGGTGGTATGCGATGCAAAGGGAATCATCACCTCTGTGTATGCAAACTACCCTGGCTCCACCCATGACAGTTTCATATACAGAATGTCCGCCCTGAGCCGGGCCCTTGAAGCTGGGCAGCATGGCGACACATGGCTCCTAGGTGAGTACAAATGCCCTTGCACATGCATGCAAGTCACACACAGACAAATATACCAACCCTAATAATCTGAACAATTATCACCTCCCCAGGGGACAGTGCCTACCCTCTGAGCAACCACATGATGACGCCAATCCGGAACCCCACCACACCACCCCAGGTAAGATACAACGCTGCCCATATTGCAACCAGGGGCATAGTGGAGCGCACATTCGGAGTGCTCAAGTCACGTTTCCGCTCCCTTGACCGCTCTGGTGGGCAACTACTCTATGCACCAGCAGTTGTGTGCAGGATCATTGTGGCAGCATGTGTCCTGCACAATGTTGCAACACGGCAGGGCGTCCCGGTGGACATGGTGGTGCCCCCACATCCCCAACCACAGGCACAGGCGCTGCCCATGGGAGGGGACAGGGCACGTGGCGAGGTAGCCCGGACCCAGCTTGTGGCCACATTTTTCACCTAAACTCCAACCCCTGCGGAGTGCACACAGGCCTGGCACATACCAGGTGACAATCGATGATGACAAAGTGACAGTCAACTGTCACAACCCTACCACCCTGAGATAGTTGCCATGGAAGTGCCACATCGTCTGCATCCATTGCGTCATCACCTGAAAAATAGAGAGGAAAAGGTCAGTACACATGTCAGAAGCACACAACACACACACACACACCGACAGCAAAGGCATCTGGCAGACATGTGACACACAACATATGACCTTGCATGCATGCTGGGTCTACTTAGAATAGCTTCTGTGATCAGACCTGTTGGAAGGTGGCAGTTTGCATGGAAGTGGGTCTAAGCAGTGCAGAAAATGTGTACGCCACTCACTACCTACATGTACAAGCACTCCATGGTGTGTGCCAGGAAATGTGAAGGCAGTGCAATTTCAAAATCAGACATCACGTGCATTGTGTATTCAATGTGTACCATGTCTAGAAGGCAAGCACCCCTCCACCCCAGTACCAAAGCAGGGATGCCTAGCATGGTATCAAAAGGCTGACCATACACCTGTGTATTGACAAGCAGTGTTGACTGGCATCAACAGCTTAATGTGATTTCAATTACAACACTGCAAATGATGCTGGGACAGTGGGCAGGACACATGATGGAAGATCCGGAGGCCGGCCACGTGTGAAGAAGACACGACAAGAGTTGGACAGAGTCATTGGCCATTGAACAGGCTGAGGCCTGTGAGCCACACAGATTGTCAGAGCCTAAACATGTGTGCAACGCAGGACTGAGCCACAGTTGACATGGGGAGGCCGATGATATGGCAGGCAATGTATGTAACCAAGGACTCATATTACAGTGATCATCCAGTCAAGGACACATAGGGGCATGTGTGCAATGCACATGGAGCATGAAGGGGCACTCATGTCCCTGCGGGACATCTGACCCATGCACAGTACAAGTGGGATGCCCTGCATCGAGTACTAAGGCTGTACCACACGGCATATGTCTGGCAGTTTCTAAGCTGGATGTTAGCATCTACACAGGACACATGAACATGAAACTACACATTGGCAAGAATGTAGCAGACCAGTGCAAAGGTGGAACTGGGGTGCAGACTGGCGGAGGGGGGGCAAGGGAGCATGGCCACATGGAGTCCCGCAGGCAGGCAGAGGAGACACGCATGACGGTGGCATTGCATTACTTACACATCAGAACCATGTAGAGGTCACATGTAGCAGCAATCATGCACAACACATCCCACAAGTGAAACACACACGTCCTCAACAACTACGCATCAACACTCACTGGACTGGGCATCAAAGTCCAGCATCTCTCCCACACCTTCGACCAATTCTGGTGGTATGAACTCCGCAACGAGAGCCTCATGCGGAGTGAGTTCTTCCTCCTCTGGTGCAGGCCCACCGCCAGTCACCAGAGTCAAGTTGTAATTTGAGGCACGCTTGGCCTTAGTGCTGCGCTTGATGTCATTCCAGCGCTTTTTGCACTCCTGCGCCGTGCGCACCTCATGGCCGAATGAACTGACATGTTCCGCCACATGCTTCCAGTGGGTGTCACGTTGGGCAGCCGTAGTCTGACTATTGGCACCCACTAGCATGTCACGGCTGTGTCCCCGCACGTAGTCCACAAGGAAGTCCAGTTCCTGCTTACAGAAAGGCTTCTTCCTCGACGTGCAGGAGGTCGTGGCTGTGTGTGGGGTCCCAGCCTGTGCTGCAGATGCAACCTTCCTCCTCTTGGACTGTGGCGCAGACCCTGGCTGGCTAATGCCGCCCTGACCAGTATGGCCAGTGGGTTGGGTGGATTGAGCCGAGGGAGTGGCAGGTGGAGGGATGACCAAAGGCCTGACTTGTGTCAGTGGCAGCTGGGTGCCCACTAATGGACCCTGCGCAGCAACATCAGCTGTGGCAGGGTCATTGACCGCAACGGTCCTGGTTGGCAGGCTCACAACCGGGGTGCTGTTGGGTGCATCTGCCCCTGCACTTGCCAACACCCGGCTGTTCGGGGCAGCAGATGACATGACTGCCCCAGGGACACGTGTCTTGGTCTGAGCAGCCCGGCCTGCCCCAATGGTTTCCCCCCTGGCCTGTTGGAGATCTACCAAGGGCTCTTCAAGTGCCAACGCAGCCTGCGCTGGCAGACCCTGAGCCTGGGTGGCGGTGTCCATAACTGCACCTGCAGCTACCGCTACCCTTGGGCCCGTGGCAGTCGATGAAACGGACTGCCGGGTCATACGGGTGCCAGTGCCAGATGCAGGAGCTGCATCCCCCTGAACCACAGGGGGTGGTGGCATGGCTGCACCAACACATGGCACAACATTGTGCTCAAGTGGCGCACCCCTGCCTCTTCCCCCTCTGTGGCTGCCCTGGACACCCTGGAGTCCCCCTACTCCCTGGTCACCACGGCCACGTCCCCGACCACGCCCGCCACGAGGAGGACGCCCAGCTGAGGCGCCCCTCACCTTTGGTAGCCTCCCTCCCATGGCACAGATGTAATAGTGCTGGCACAGATGGAGTGGTGCCAATGGGAGGTGTACAGCACAATTGACCTGGGCAATTGGGGTGAAGGGGGTGGGAAGCAAGATGTTAACAGCCCCCCTGCACCTGCAAGGCTGTATGTGACCCCGGTGATGTGTTGACGGGTCACGCAACGCTCAGGCACCCCAAAACTGCAGTAAAACCGTGCACGCAACCCTGCAGCCTACGTGCGTGGATTAAACCTCCCGCAGTACGCGGTGGCACCCAGTAACACGTATAACGCGTACGCGTGGGACACGCAGGCTACGATGACATCGAAAATGGGTGCGATACACAGGGGCACCCGCAGTGGGAAAAGGAGCGTTTGCGACTCACCGTCTGACTAGCGCGATGCAGAAAAACACGCGTAGCCAATACCCCCGCCAAAAGAAGAGATACGTCCTTGAGAGCTGTGAAGTAGATGGCGCGCGAAACGACTGGAAGCAGCAACACACGTCGGTCTCCACGAAAGGCACGTACAGCGAACTGCTGGGCCCGCTCACCTTTAACCCGTGCTGAGGGAAACGCACGCGCGCGTCACGTCACATGCGGACGTGCACTTTTTCACGTTTGATTACGCGCATTACACGCGGACGTGCAGTTTTTCACGCGCGCACGCTTATGCATGGACCCTTTCCTCCTATTACACGCGGACGTGCAGTTTTTCACGCGCGCTTACGCGCATTACACGCAGCGTGCAGATTTTTCACGTGCCTATTCACTCCGTATGAAGCTGGCCACGCGAAAACACACGGAAGACCACGCTCCTGCCCAGAAGGCCAATTCACTGGCCCCCAGTGCCCCAAGCAGCCTCCCACATGCCATCTGCTGCTGCCTGCCTGCCTGCCTGCTGCCACCGTGCCCTGCCATTTGGTGCCTGCACATCAGCCATCTGCAGGGCTCCAGTTGCTGTGTCCACCCCTGCTGGTACAGAAGAGTCCCGACTCAAATGACATCGCTCCACAGCCCAGCCCCAGGACCCAGTTGGTCACCCACTCCTGCCCCTGGGGTTGCCATGTCGAGCACATCCACATCTGACACCAGTGGCAACCCCCGGCCAGAGGGCCAGAGGGGCACCAGCTTCACTGTCACCGAAGTTGGTGTCCTGGTGGAGCATGTCCTGGGGCAGTATGATGCCCTCTTCGGATCGTCCCGCGCCAACAGGGAAGGACGGGAGAGGACGCGGAGGGGGTGGCAACCCGCACCATCCAGAAGGTCAAGAAGCGCTGGGAGGACTTGAGGTCCAGGACCCTCATGAAGGCCCGGCGCCTTGTGGAGGGGGGCCGGGGCCGCATGAGTTCCATCCAGTTGAGGGTCCTGGAACGCGCACACCCAGCGCTCCACAGCCAGGTCCTTGAGAGGGAGACCCGTCTGGAGTTGAGCGGTAAGTGGCCAAGCATTGCTGTGTGAGACAGGGCATGTTGCAGTGTGCTGGTTGTCTGATACTTGCCTGCATGTGTGACATAGGCCATGTACGCATGTATGTGTGCAGGGACATCATGGTAATGCATGTGCGACCTGTAATGTGTGAACCGCATGGTTGTTGCATGTGTTTGAATGTGACATGGGGAGCCCTGTGCAGATTGCACACATGACAGCATGGAAGTCTCTGTTCCTGGACATGGGTGGGGGCCTGGTGGAGGGTGCCCCTGGTGGCTGGGGGGTGGGGGTGCTGGGAGACATGGGTGGGGGCCTGGTGGAGGGTGCCCCTGGATGCTGGGGGGTGGGTGGGAGACATGGGTGGGGGCCTGGTGGAGGCTGCCCCTGGTGGCTGGGGGGTGGGGGTGCTGGGAGACATGGGTGGGGGCCTGGTGGAGGCTGCCCCTGGTGGCTGGGGGGTGGGGGTGCTGGGAGACATGGGTGGAGGCCTGGTGGAGGGTGCCCCTGGAGGCTGGGGGGTGGGGGTGCTGGGAGACATGGGTGGGGGCCTGGTGGAGGGTGCCCCTGGTGGCTGGGGGGTGGGGGTGCTGGGAGACATGGGTGGGGGCCTGGTGGAGGGTGCCCCTGGTGGCTGGGGGGGTGGGGGTGCTGGGAGACATGGGTGGGGGCCTGGTGGAGGGTGCCCCTGGTGGCTGGGGGGGTGCTGGGAGACATGGGTGGGGGCCTGGTGGAGGCTGCCCCTGGTGGCTGGGGGGTGGGGGTGCTGGGAGACATGGGTGGGGGCCTGGTGGAGGGTGCCCCTGGTGGCTGGGGGGTGGGGGTGCTGGGAGACATGGGTGGGGGCCTGGTGGAGGGTGCCCCTGGTGGCTGGGGGGGTGGGGGTGCTGGGAGACATGGGTGGGGGCCTGGTGGAGGGTGCCCCTGGTGGCTGGGGGGTGGGGGTGCTGGGAGACATGGGTGGGGGCCTGGTGGAGGGTGCCCCTGGTGGCTGGGGGGGTGGGGGTGCTGGGAGACATGGGTGGGGGCCTGGTGGAGGCTGCCCCTGGTGGCTGGGGGGTGGGGGTGCTGGGAGACATGGGTGGGGGCCTGGTGGAGGCTGCCCCTGGTGGCTGGGGGGTGGGGGTGCTGGGAGACATGAGTCGGACATGGGTGGGGGCCTGGTGGAGGCTGCCCCTGGTGGCTGGGGGGTGGGGGTGCTGGGAGACATGGGTGGGGGCCTGGTGGAGGCTTCCCCTGGTGGCTGGGGGGTGGGGGTGCTGGGAGACATGGGTGGGGGCCTGGTGGAGGGTGCCCCTGGTGGCTGGGGGGTGGGGGTGCTGGGAGACATGGGTGGGGGCCTGGTGGAGGGTGCCCCTGGTGGCTGGGGGGGTGGGGGTGCTGGGAGACATGGGTGGGGGCCTGGTGGAGGGTGCCCCTGGTGGCTGGGGGGGTGGGGGTGCTGGGAGACATGGGTGGGGGCCTGGTGGAGGCTGCCCCTGGTGGCTGGGGGGTGGGGGTGCTGGGAGACATGGGTGGGGGCCTGGTGGAGGCTGCCCCTGGTGGCTGGGGGGTGGGGGTGCTGGGAGACATGGGTGGGGGCCTGGTGGAGGGTGCCCCTGGTGGCTGGGGGGTGGGGGTGCTGGGAGACATGGGTGGGGGCCTGGTGGAGGGTGCCCCTGGTGGCTGGGGGGGTGGGGGTGCTGGGAGACATGAGTCGGACATGGGTGGGGGCCTAGTGGAGGCTGCCCCTGGTGGCTGGGGGGTGGGGGTGCTGGGAGACATGGGTGGGGGCCTGGTGGAGGCTGCCCCTGGTGGCTGGGGGGTGGGGGTGGTGGGAGACATGGGTGGGGGCCTGGTGGAGGGTGCCCCTGGTGGCTGGGGGGTGGGGGTGCTGGGAGACATGGGTGGGGGCCTGCTGGCAGGTGCCCCACAGTGCTGGGGGGTGGGGGTGCAAGGGGACATGTGGCTTGGCTGGGGGGCATGGCCATGGTGGATGGGCTGCCTGTGGGACATGACATGGGGTGCAGGGTAGTCCCCTGTGGTGTGGGATGCCTGCAGAGGTCGTGGAGGGGGTAGAGGGGAGACCTGGGAGGACCCACACTGCCAATTCACGTCTTGAACTTCCCGCACACCCACCACCCGCGCACCCCTGAAATCCACGTACCCAGGCCAATCGCGTGTAGACTTTCTCGCGCACCCCTGAAATCCACGTACCCAGGCCAATCGCGTGTAGACTTTCTCGCGCACCCCTGTAATCCACGTACCCAGGCCAATCGCGTGTAGACTTTCTCGCGCACCCCTGAAATCCACGTACCCAGGCCAATCGCGTGTAGTCTTTCTCGCGCACCCCTGAAATCCACGTACCCAGGCCAATCGTGTGTAGACTTTCTCGCGCACCCCTGAAATCCACGTACCCAGGCCAATCGCGTGTAGACTTTCTCGCGCACCCCTGAAATCCACGTACCCAGGCCAATCGCGTGTAGTCTTTCTCGCGCACCCCTGAAATCCACGTACCCAGGCCAATCGCGTGTAGTCTTTCTCGCGCACCCCTGAAATCCACGTACCCAGGCCAATCGTGTGTAGACTTTCTCGCGCACCCCTGAAATCCACGTACCCAGGCCAATCGCGTGTAGACTTTCTCGCGCAACCCTGAAATCCACGTACCCATGGCCAATCGCGTGTAGTCTTTCTCGCGCACCCCTGAAATCCACGTACCCAGGCCAATCGTGTGTAGACTTTCTCGCGCACCCCTGAAATCCACGTACCCAGGCCAATCGCGTGTAGTCTTTCTCGCGCACCCCTGAAATCCACGTACCCAGGCCAATCGCGTGTAGACTTTCTCGCGCACCCCTGAAATCCACGTACCCAGGCCAATCGCGTGTAGACTTTCTCGCGCACCCCTGTAATCCACGTACCCAGGCCAATCGCGTGTAGTCTTTCTCGCGCACCCCTGAAATCCACGTACCCAGGCCAATCTGTGTAGACTTTCTCGCGCACCCCTCAAATCCACGTACCCAGGCCAATCGCGTGTAGTCTTTCTCGCGCACCCCTGTAATCCACGTACCCAGGCCAATCGCGTGTAGACTTTCTCGCGCACCCCTGAAATCCACGTACCCAGGCCAATCGCGTGTAGACTTTCTCGCGCACCCCTGAAATACACGTACCCAGCCCAGCCGCGTATGGAAACACCCGCACACCCCTGGAATACACGCTCCCAGCTCTGCGTTTGCTGCTGCCCTTTGCGCTGGGTTGGGGATTTTGATGGCTTTTCCCTGCGCGAGAGGCGTTCTTGGAGGCGTAACTGGCGCTGCTGCAGGGTCGCTGCGCAACTGTGCGCCACGGCTGGTTTTGGTGGCTGGAATCCATGAATACGCTGTGCGCGGAAATGGATTTTAGCGCACACGGCTGGCGCAGGGATTCGCACGCGCACACTGTGCGCCAGCCGCGTGCGCCACTTGTGCGCTGAATTCTATGAATCGGCCCCTTAATGCCAGAAGAGAGCCATGGCCTCCAGAAACTTAACCTTTTTTAATTTTAATTAACAGATTAAACCAGATGTATGGTGCAATATACCGGCAGGAATTGGAGGTGTTTAGAAACATATAGGTTTTAAGGTAGAGAGCAGATAGGATAATAAAAATACACATAATAAATCTATTTTTCGTTTTGATGAGGTAGCAATCAGCAAGATTTAGGGGGGGCACCATAGCTCTCTCTAGACATAACCAGTGTGGTACATTATTAGATTGTTCAAGAGTAAATCACAGCTGTACTTGTTTTAAAACAAAAGCCATATGATATTTTTTAAATCAGGAAATCCTACTCCTACAGAAGCACATGGTTTCTTAAGTTTGCATAGAGATAGTCTATGTCTCTTCCCCCACCCCCCAGAGGAATCTTGTCAGACAAGAATATATGGATTTAAAAAAAAAGAGGAGATGGGGTTTGGTAACATATAAAGAGAGTATAAAATGATTGGGGAGATCATCATTTTATTAGATTCTAGTCTGCCCCACCAGGACAAGTGAAGGGGGGAACCAGGAGTTTGTAAGTTCATTTATTTCAGAAAGTATAAATTGAGTGCTATGTTTGATAATATCTTTAAGAGAGGCAGAGATATGGATGCCGAGATATTTAATGCCATTCGGACACCATGTCATACCTGAAGACTGGATGTGTTGTTTGGTACAGTGTACACTGTACATTAAGAGGCAGGATTTCTGATTTATCTGTGTTAGGTTTATATACTGAAGCTAAGGAAAATTGGGAGATAATGGGCCTCATTACGAATCAGGCGCCGACCCTTAACGCCTGATTACAAGGTCCGTTAGCGCCATGGTGATATTAACGCCTGCTTTTTGCAGGCGTTAAAATCCATGGCGCTAAGGGACCATGGTGCTAATTACGCCACCGTAATTTACGGTGGCGTAATTAGCGCCTTCCCCACTCCCATTATGCCCTATGGGGCAAAAATGGGAATGGGGAAGGGAAAATGGGAAATGGGGATTTACCGCCCCACTCACCTTGGAATGGGGCGGTAAATCCGCCATCCACCATGGTGTAAACGTAGTTTACGCCATGGTGGTAAGGGTACGGCCCAGGCGGTAACTTACCGCCTGGGTCGTAATGAGGCCCAATATCTAGGAAATGCGATAAAGAGATGTCTGGATTCTTAAGGAATAATACAACATCATCTGCATAAGCTGCTGATTTAATTTGGGCGTCACCACACTGTATGCCCTTTATAAGGTCATTCTGTCTGATTCCTACTAAGACGGGTTCTAAGGCTAAAATGAAAAGGAGTGCTTAAGAGGGACACCCCTGGTGCATACCTCTTAATAATGGGAAGTATGAGGACATTTGCCCATTAATGAATATGGCTGTCCTGGGATTCGAATAAAGTACTTTTATCATGGAGTGAAAAGGGGATTCAAAGCCATGCCACTTAAGAGCTTCAAATGTGTCATTCCATTCAACCCGATCAATCGCTTTCTCAGCGTCTAAGGCTAGTGCAGTGTAGGGATCTGTGGAGCCATGGATTTTTTCTAGGATGTTTAAGAACAGTCTAATGTTTGAGGAGGATAGTCTACCTTTAATATATCCTACTTGGTCATGTTTCATTAATGTGGTTAGCAGAGGAAGGAGTCCGTTAGCCAAGACTTTAGCAAAGATTTTGCAGTCTGTGTTAATGAGGGAGATGGGTCTATAGCTCTGGGGCATTTCGGAATCCTTATTGGACTTAGGGAAAACTATAAGCATGGCCTCTAAAAAATGAGCTCTGCGCTTTGTTGTTTAAAATTAATTGAGAAAAGAGCTCACTAAATTTAGGTACCAAAGGGTTATAGAAATGCGCGAAAATATCAGCGGAAAAACAATCCGGGCCTGGGGCTTTCCCTTTTTTATGATCTTTTATAGCTTTGTAAATTTCTCTAGGAGAAATAGGAGCATTGAGAGTTTGTGAGTTATCTTTTGGGTACGTAGTGTGAGCTGTATTGTGAAGACATTTCTGAATATGTATGTTATTAGGAGAGGCCTCAGACGTGTATAGTTTCTAGTAGAAACTAGAAAAGATTTTAACAATTTCCTTATCTGAAAAGATACTATTACCCAATTGGTCTTTGATGAGAGCAATTCTATTTTTCTCTTTTCTGAATTTCAGGTCTGACGCCAGAGATTTGCTTGATCTATTAGAAAATTGATAAATGTTTTATTTATATTTTAAAAGATTTGCACAGGAATATTGTGTGACAATCTTATTATATTGCACCCTAAGGTTAATAATATTATTTAGAATTAGAGTTGGTGCGTGTATATTGAGATTCCAGGGCCTTAAGCTGTTTGAGAATATTCTTTGATTCTTGTTTAAGTTTATTCTTTTTAATTGCAGCAAAGGATATAATGCAGCCTCTAAGAACCGCTTTAGAGCAATTCCAATTATCAGCGACTGATGTATCTTGGCTTTTGGTTTCTGAGAAGAAATTGTAATGTTGTTGGGTAATGAAGGGTGTGAATGGTTCATTTTTTAAGAGGGCCAAATTTAATCTCCATCAGTTGGATGTATGTTTTACTTATAGGGAGGCAAGCTGGAAGTGTATTGGAGCATGATCAGACAACGCTATATACTCAATTTTGGCATCGAAGAGACAGCTTGTCACGGATTTCAGAATTAAAATATAGTCTAACCTTGATAGAGTCTTGTGAGGGTTAGAAAAGTATATTCTAAATCAGAGGGGTGAGTAATATGCCAAGCATCAACTAGGCCAAACTCTGAGACGCAGTTCGTGAACTGCATATGAGACTTGGTGTTTTTGAAGTGCACACTGGATTTCCTGTCTGAGAACAGATCCCTAATCTCATTGCAGTCACCACAGATAATTAGATTGTTATGGTTGGACAGGAAAATGTGACTTTTAAGTTGCAACCAAAAGGAGGGATCAGGCGAGGTTGGGCCGTAGACTCATATTTTAACTAATCACCCATCTACCAATGTCGTCAGATTCATTCGCTATTACTTTGCATTTAAATCCCTTATTGATTAAAGTGATAACTCCATTCTTTTTCGCGTTTGCCGCACTAGAAAGAACTTGACCCACCCAGTGACGTTTGAGCTTGGTAGCTTCTGCTTGTGAGAGGTGCGTTTCCTGACTACAGGCGATGGATGTTTTAGCTATATTTAAGTGTGATAGTATTTTCTGTCTCTTTACAGGGTTAACCCTTTAACATTCCATGAGGTTACATTGAATGTCATTGCTTACAATAGAATAGTACATATAACGGAGTAATTAAGCTTATAGAAGTAAATGTCATTGCGCAGGAGAGGCTAATACTTAAAAATCTAACAGGCTATTAGATAGTTTTCTTGCATGTGAGGTTTGATTCATCAGTGCACGTGGAGATGACAGAGGGGGAGAGACACAAAAGGGAAGTGGGGAGACGAACAAAATCAACATGGATGATATATAACTGTACGACAAAAGGATATCGAAAATGGTTGTGGCTAACAGCAAACAGCCACGCCGATCCATGTCGAGGAAAAAGAAGAGGGGAGGTTAGAGTGCCACTGAAGAGACAGCTACCCCGCATCCCGCTCCGGTGGATTACATAACACGAAAGATCCATTGTAGCAATTGTATCACAGATAGTGCAAATCAAACTGGAAGTATGGTCGGATCCATATCTTCTCTCTTATGGTTTTGAATGATGTGTCTCAGGTCCATTGGCTTTTGAAGGGCGGTGGTATGCCCATTAAGGGTCACTTCAAGAATGGCTAGGTGAATAATGCCATATTTTGCGTTTAGGTGCTTTAAGGCTGGTCTGAGCACCAGTAATTCTTTTCTTCTGGCAGCTGTGACATTAGATATATGCAGAGTGATAAAAAATCTTTTCCCTATTCCAAAAGTGTTGCTTTATTAGTTTTGCTTTTTCCAAGATAAGTAGCACATGTGAATGGTCCAATAATGCAAAGATGAGGGTTCTGGATGAATGGTGGAGGACTGTGCCGAGTTGATTGGACCCACACGGTGGGCTCTTTGGATGTTAAGTTGGGCCGATGTTGATAAATACAGGAGTTTAGTGAGCATAGTATTGAGCAACAGGATTGTATTATCTCCTTCAGTACCTTGAGGAAGGCCTACAATACATAGGTTGTTTCTTCTATTTTGGTTTTCCAGGTTCTCTGTTTGTTTTTGCAAAGAGTTTACTGTGTTTTCGAGCATTTGTACTTTGCCAATGACATCTTTGGAATCACTAACTCGCCTCTCAACTTCAGTTATTCTTGATTCAAAAGCGGACCATTTGTCATCAAGCTGCTGTAATGTGACGTTTGTGGCTTCCAGAACAGTTTCAGCCCTGATTTCAGTCAGGATGGCTTGCATGGTTGGGTCAAGTAATTTTTCCTTAGGCGTAAGTGATTCACTTTTCTGCCTCTTGAGAGTATTAGAGGAAGATGAAGGAGCATCCTTCATTTGACCTTTTTTTGATGCCATAATGAATTGGGCAATACAGTGCCACTGATATGGTCGGTAAAATAATCAACTTGGTATCAATGAGATAAGCTTGTACAAAGAGGCTGAGGGTTTTAGAACGTTCTTTTCATAGATGAGTGGCTTAAGAGCAGGCCAAATAACATAACTGGTAAGCAGTGTTGTGAGAAATAGATGTTATTTAAATTCCATAGGCTCAGAAAACATTTATATTTAACATTACACGTGTAAATGTGGAATAACAGGTCTCATATGCTATAAATAATAGCTTTCACTCAGTAAAAGTTATTTATCCACAATAAACACTTAAAAAGCCCACTGCATGCCTTTGTTGCTGTAGATAGCCGGTGTTGTAGCAGAAACATGTTACCAGCAAGAAGGCACTGCTCGCGTCACGTCCGTGTTTAAAATGGGAAATCGTGGATCACCTCCACGTCCACTCTTCCTAGTCCCACCTCTTTACAGGAACCCTCTTTCTACTTCTAATTCCTTCTGGCCCGCCCCCTCAACCACCTGCCTTCGGGCATAACAGCCTGCCTTCCCCAAGACCTAGGGACTCCCTATGCTTTTGTCCCCCTCCTGTGGTATAGCCACAGCGGGATTCATTCTGTTTTCCTGCTACCTTGAGGGGCCCTTGCTGGCGGGGGCCCATCCTGTGCTGGTTGGCAGGCATTCACCAGGGGGACCCTGCTGAGCAGGACCCCTCTGTGAGTATCAGGCGGGGTGCCCGGACCCTCCTACCACCGTCGGCATAGCTGAGGATGGTGGAAGAGGAGGCCTGCCCCAGTCAGGTGCAGGGTTTGGTGAGCGTCACGCAGTGGCTCGCCCTGCAGGACTGCTTGGCCCAGGGTGTTCGCACCCCGGGCTGGGGTAAGCTAGTGGGGGGCATGGATGCGCTCTCTCCTTTCCTCTTCTTGGACTGTCCATTGTGATTGTTGGGTGCAGCTGGCCTCCTGGGCTGGGCTAGTGAATGCATGGCAACCAGGTATTCTCCCACCTTATGGGGTGATTATGGGCAGTCACAGTGGGCCTTTGGGTGCAGGTTTCTGCCCCGACCACGGCTTCTTTGAAGGTCCTGCAGGAGGAGGAAGGGGGGTGTCCCCTTCCTCTTCTTGCTGCTGTAAGGAAGGCATAGACAGGCACAAGTCATCACAGTTCAAGGGTGTTTATTAAACTGTATAATGGGTGAGATAAATACTTAATCTAAACCTAAATCTAAGATGGGAGCAAGCTACGACCACCTTTCAACAATATCAGGACCTTCTGTGGCCAGGTCTCATTTACCCAAAGTCTCTTACCTCAGAGGGCCTGCTGGGCCATAAACAACAGACAAAATGTTCCTTTGGTTACTCTTCACGTTGGGCGATTACTCTTTGCCTTTCGATCCCCCTCAGCCGGGCTCTTATCTGTCTGTCAGTGTTAACCTCCCGCAGTTGGATTCAAGACAGCCTTTCATTCACAATATCATAATAAGAGTCTCAATGTCTTTTAAAAAAAACATTCACTGTGGACATCCCTCAGCTGGGTTCACATGTGTCGTCACAAAGTTCAGGGGTGTATCAATGTTCACCCCAATTCGGAGGCATGCCTCAGCCGGGTTCACATTTGCCAAGTGCCACAGTTTACTTTGCTTCTTCAATGTGTCAAAGACTTTCCACTGTACAAGGGGTTTTACTTGACCTTCGTATGACCACTTTGACACCTCACGCCGCCCTCCCCTAAGGCCTCTTGGTTCTTGTAGTTTCGAAAAAAGGCTCCTGTCAGAGTCCTTCGAATGAGCACCAACGTGGTGCCGGACCACTCGGTATCTGGACCTTAACAGGGGTTTCTTTAAAGCTCAATACACAAGTTCTTTGTTCATACAATGTCGCCACTTGCAACCTTGGGCCAGCACAGTTCGGTCTACTATCTGTTCTCTCCAACTCAACGGCTGTGCTGAACTCGTTGAAGTTTTGTGCCTCTGGAGTTAATGGCGGTACAATAGTAGCAAGTGCTTCTCCCCGCCTTGGCTATCAGTGCGGGAGGGCCCTGTGTACCGTAGACATCTGTCACACCATACGCCAGCTGTACTTCCCGGTCTTATGATTCCTTTTTTGGAGGCTTCGCAGGTCTGGGTTGAAAAGGGCAAGGGCAATTCCCTCCTTGTCATCCTTTCAGGTCACTCCGCCTTTCTCCTCTGTTTGAACTGCCGTTCCGGAATAGCTGCTTCCTCATGCGTTCTGCATTGCGCAAAGTGTGGTCTTGTGCTCCGCCTTTTATCCCTCTGGGGGAAAGGAAAGGGCAGTCAGGTGTGTGTAATTATGGGCAATTGCCTGACTCTGCCTGACCCTTGTGTTGAGACATGTCAGGTAAACAGCCCTGGTGTTAGTCCATTGTCTGTCAAAGTGTAAGAAGGTTTTTCGTGTTGGAAGGGGGGGTAGAGTTTCTAAATATCCTACGGGGTAGGATGAGGAAAAGGTGTAATAGGAAGGGGGTACCGCGTCTCACCGTTCGGTGTCCCACTTCCATTTCCCGAAGACCCCTCATCCAGGTGATCCTCCCCCACTGGTCCCCCCCCAGGAACTGGATCAATAGCAATGGCGGAAGGTGGTTTGCTGTTGCTGAGGAGAGTCCTTCCACTGTCTTTTATTCATTTATGTATTTAGGTTTTGGGAGGCGTGTCTGTGGCTGGAGCCGTTTTGCCAGGGCCTTCAAAAAACACACACACCCCGTGAAAAGCGGAGTGGAAGGTGTGCAAAGGTAGTCTGCTGTTGCTGAGGAGAGTCCTTCCACTGTCTTTTATTTATTTATTTATTATTATTTGTTTTTTGGGAGACGTGTCTGTGGCTGGAGCTGTTTTGCCAGAGCCTTCATAACACACACACCCTGCGGAACGCGGAGTGGAAGGTGTGCAAAGGTGGTCTTCTGTGGTCCGCTGGTGGAGGGGATGAAGGGTGATCAAAGATACACGCCCCTCTCGCTACAACAGTATCAGAACAATGGCCCTTGATGCCCCCCCGCGTACAAGAGGTAAGCTCTGCCTCTTGGCAGACCCAACGCTTTCAAAGAAACTTGGAGGTAAGGGCCGAGATCCTGCATAAAGCAACATCACCCCCAACTTCAATTGTGCCCTTAACATTTATGTGCAGTGCCATGCCGCAGGTTCTGCGGGTAGTAACTGAGGCGGGCGGGAGAGAGATATTTCAGGGGGGGCATCGACCGGGGCATCTCTGACCTTTCATCCACCCTGGGAGAGATTGGTAACTGACCATGAAGTACGGTCCATTCACGTATGCGAGGAAGCATTTGCAACGCCAGCCCATAAGCCTGCATTGAGTTTTGACTTTTGTGTAGCCCCTGCCCCCAGTGTCTTGGAGGAGATGGTGGTGCCTCCAATCCTATGTCTGTCACCCCGGTGCAGCAGTCTACACCATTGAAACGTGGCCCAGCAAAAGGCGACTTGGAGAGGGGCTCTAGGGAGAGTAGAGGGGGCATGGTTGAACCTGACAAAGGTAACAGGCACCAGAGTGTATGTTCTGTGGAGAAGAGGGGGTATCTTTGTCAGACCGCTCAAATGAAAAGAAAACTCCCATCCCTCTCAGAAGGGGACAGTGACAGGATGAAGAGGAAACGCTTCTTTTTCAGGAAACCTTAGGGGAGCAGGGTGGAGTCTGTGGACAATGAGATAGCTGACCACTACTCATGGAGTCAGCAGCAACAGTTGAGCAGGACTTGTATCAAGTACTGGAGAAGAGGATACAGGAGACGGACAGCACTAAGGAAATGTACCAAGATTCAAACAAGGTTTACCCGTTGACACATAACGGCGACTTAAGCCGTATCTGTATGATAAGGGACGATCAACGGCCAGGAGGCTCTAAATAGCATGACCACACGAATAACCACAGAAATCTGATGGTGGTTCAGATGCTTGCTAATCAGGACCCCTCCCCCTCTGACATCAGAAGTGAGTGACCTCAAGATGATGGAGACGCGTTGAGAGACTTTTCTAAATTTACTTCGACGTGTATGTGTCAAGAGAATCAATATCTTCTAGCGTGTAAGTCCTTAGGCCTTCTGTGTACTACCATCACTGTGAAGGACGCCAGCAAGACGCCTCCCACAGGGAATGATCCATGTGAGGAAATGAATAGTTCTTCGGCAGGCATCACGGAAGTAGGCTTACGCAGTGGTGAGCCAGCAACATCTCAATCCCCAGACGAAAGAAGCCTTCTGGTGAATGAGTTGGCAGATCAGTTGACCGGCAGAGGTTCTCCTGGAAGCCTGACCGATGTGAGGACTCAAAGTACAGCGCCACTGCAACTCCTCCTCGTCTACTTCCTCGGAAATCATCTTGGGTGTAGCTGATGGTAGAAGGAAAAAAAGGAGGTTTCATTTCAATCACGCCAAGTTCATTCAAAAAGAGGAAACGGGGGGGAGGTCAGCTGGGTCAGATAATGATGTCCACACTGAACGTTTAATTGGCCCTGTTTCTAAAATTATATGAGGGACTGAATGACAGTCTAAAGGATCATTCTACAATGCTGGCCATGATACACACCAAGCTAATATTTCTGGAAGGTAACGTGACGTCGGGCCAAATAGCTTACGAAAAAAGCTTGCAGGCTAACGCCCCCTCTTTAAAATCGACCTTGGAATCCCTGATTGAGGAACGTGACAGGCAAAAACACCAAGGCAGTAGCATGGGGAAACTGGCACCTTCCCCCAAGCACAGGTGGTAAGTGATGAGAGTCCGGAGTCCGGCCGCACCAAACCCTTGGCGGGGGACGAAGTGTCCCACGCTATGTGCCCAAGTGTAGCGGTAGGATTCGCCTCCAGTACCACCCCTGGAGATGAGGTGACACCAATTGACGTTGGGAAGGAAGGATTGGACCCTGCACATAAAGAATACCTTATTTGTGGTAGGAAAAAGCTAAAAAAGCAGTCCCTGAGACATCCTCTATTGTTCACATAAAAGAAAGCTAAATATTAGCCCCTGGGTAAAGAAAATAGAGCAAGAACATTTCTAAGGATCCTCTCTCTACAAAGCTCCCCAAAGCAAAGTCGGAAGAGCACACAATCCGAGAGGGTTTTGTGCACCAAAGAAGGCTTGTCAGAAAGATCCCTGAATGATGTCGAACAGGGGGACAACATTTCAGATAGAGAGGCGTCTCCATCGGCCTCTGTCAATCTCCTTTTAAGTCTATCTCACACTTCATGGAAGGATGAAGCACAGGAAGCTGAATCGTCAGAACAAATTGGACCTACACAACTTGAGGAGAACGAACACGCCCTACGAACCGTAAAGGTTACCACGGTGATGAGGTGCAGGGTGGCATGTGTGGTCACCTCTGCAGCACTGGTTGAGGGGGGTACAGCTGCCCCACAAACGGAACCATTGTCCTGGAATGGAATTACTGAGCTGAATGACCCTTGAAATACCTTGCTGTGTCTCAAGAATCCCTTCATGACGCTGGAACAAAAGCGTGACGCCTCATTGAGAGACAAAGTTGGGCCTCCAAACCAGTCCTATGCAGACTACAGACCAGCTGCCCAAGCAGAAAAGCAAAACCTAAACAGCATTAGGAGAGGAGAGTTCCTTTTGCGAGGCTTACCAGGGCCTATTGGCAGTGCCCTCGAATCAAAATCGCTACCAAAGCTGCATGAGTATTCAGTCCACCAGAAACAGGAGGGCTGAGCGACCATTGGTTGAGAGAAAGATGTATGCACATCACCCGGAAGGGGAGAGGGCCGTAGTGGTAGGTGACCTACGGCAGTAAAGGAACTCAAGAACAGTGTTCGTTTGGAATGCCTGTTCACTCAGCTGGACGGCCGGATTCTGAAGAGATATAATATACTTCGACTCTTTCATTGCATGCCGAAATCAAGGCCCATCGAAACAGGGGACATTGGGCCTCATTACGGGTCTGGTGGTAACCGTGCCGGTGAACCGGCAGGATGTCGCCAGACCGAAAAAAATTACTGGCGCCTGAGTTCCCGGTAACACCGGGGGATTACAACCTGGTCTGGGCTGGGGATGGTAAGAAGTGGAGAACTTGTAGGCTACCCCGCACTCTTTCCACATGGTTTTCATGTAACTAGACATGAAGTTGGATCCTCTGTCAGAGACAACCTCCTTTGCAAGACAAATGGTTGGGAGCTATGTTGGCAGTTACAGTCCAAAGGGGTATAGCCTCAGGGTACCTCAGGGTACCTGGTGGCATGATCTACCAAAACCAGGATGAACCGATGTCCACCTGACGTGGGAGGGTCAAGGGGACTGACAATGTCGATGCCCACCCTCTCAAATGGTGTGCCAACCACTGGCAATGGCTGCAGTGGGGCAATGACAATGCCTCCAGTTTTGCCAGACAACTGACAAGTTGGGCAGGTCCTACAGTGGGACTCCACTTCTACTCCCATCCGAGGCCAGTAGAAATGGGCAGAGAGCCTCTGCTTAGTCTTCTTGGTACCAAGATGACCAGCCAAGGGCACCTCATGCGCCAACTGCAGTAGGAAGGGCCGGTAAACCTGGGGTACCACCAACCTCTTAAGGGCACCAGGTTCAGGCTTAGTGGGCTCACTAACAAGGAGCTCATCCTCCCAATAAATCCGGAATGTCCTAGGCACTTCTCCTTGTGCCTGGGACAGGGCCTGTTTCCTCAGACCCTCGAGAGAGTGACACTCTCTCTGTCCTTTACAGAAGTCTGCCCGGGAGGGTTCCCCTTCAGCTAATAAGCATTGAAGGTCGGGATGATCCTCCGGGTTGAGAACCTCTCCCAAAGGAGTGTCTTCTGGCTCTTCTCCCACAGGAGTTGAGACAGGGTTTACCACTGGACCCAGCCCGTCCGGAGCATGGATCCCAATGGGTGCTGTAGGAACAGTAGGAAGAGAAGGAGCTCCCTCCACAGAGGTGGCCTTCTTGCTCTTCCTTCGTCTTGTCTTAGGCCGCGCCTTTGGCTCAGGTACCTGACTCACAGCCAGACCCGGTGTCACCTGCGACCTAGTGACCGCAGCAGCAGTCATGGGAAGACCATCCGAGATTAATCCCAACTCGACTAGATCATTACCTAACAGAATGTTAGCAGGGACATTGTCCTGAACCAGGACAGGAAGCTTTGCTGTCTTGTCTCCAATTACGAGTGTGACTAAGGCTACAGGCGATAATTTGGGAGGCCCACCAGCTAACCTGGTGGTTCTCAGAGGAGCACCTACATAGTCCTCTGGCTTGAGCAGGGTCCTGTCCACCATTGTCATGCTTGCCCCAGTGTCTCTCAAACCAGTAGAAGGCTGCCCATTCTCTCAGGACACTTCTCAAAAACCTACGGGTGTTCTGTGGGATAGTCGCCAGTTCTTCTGCGTCCTGGTCCCAGGCCCCAAGGTACACTAAGGAAATCTCTACAGGAGCACCAAATGTGATTCCTGTAGAGGAGGGGAGGACAGTGGCCTCCACCTCAGACATTGGGTAAGGGTAGGTCAGGCTGACAGCCTGTACTCCAAGTGCCTTACCTTTACACTTGAAGTCACCCCTTTTGTGATCCAGAGCCCCACGGTCCCAACAAGTGCCGGGAGTGCGGGGTACGGTCAGGGCTGGACTGGGAACTAAAAGAGGCCCTGGACATAATTACTGGGGACCAAAAGAGGCCCTGGAAATAAAGTTCAAAGTGGCCCTGTATGACACTGACACCTTTTCAGCAAGCCCAATGCTTTTCCTATGAGAAAATTTGGAAATACCACAGAAAAGAAGCCCAGGGTGCAGAGGCCCACCGGGAAATCTCCAGAGTTCCCTATGGGCCAGTCCACCCGTGGGTACGGTACTGGAACCACCGGGAGCCTGCTTTGCAGCAGGTGGACCACTACTCTTATTCCCACCCACAGATGACTTATCCCCACTAGATTTTTGGGTCTTAGGAGAGGAGGGTTTAGGTTTATTCGACTGTGGCTGCTTTTGGGACTCCTCAGCTTTCTGAGAGGCCCCCTTTTCTTTGTCCTTGTCCTTCCCACTGGAGTCCTTAGGGGACACCCGGTGGGAGACCCACTTGTCAGCCAGCCTGGCCAGCTTGAAGGGATCCAAAATGTTCTGGTCAGCAACATACTGACGCAGCTCTGGTGAACAGGCTTCAGAAAAATGCTCAAATAACAACAGGTGGGACAATTCAACAAAAGTTTTCACCTTGTAACCATCAATCCACCCCATCATGTTCATGTGCGCAGCACTCACCCAGTCAACCCAAGACACATTCTCTCTTTTCTTAAAATCCCTGAACCGTTTAAGGTATTGGGTAGGTGTCTTGCCAAACTTGGCAATCAAAGCAGATTTCATACACTCATACTGACCCCTTTCTTCCACACTCAGCTTCAGAATACAGTCATACCCAGTATGAGGCACTCTGCTTAGCAAACACTTAGCCCAATCTCTTTTGTCAACATCATGAATTGCACAAGCCATTTCAAATGCTTCAATCCATTGGAGGATATCAGAACCCTCCACAAACACACCAACCAAATCTTTCATAAATTTAGTTGCTGGGGACCTGACACTCTCATTGGGTTTCACTGAAGTCTCCACTCTAGCTTTCTCTAGCTGGATTCTCTGACATTCAGTGTCCTTGTCTTTGAGTTCAAGATCCCTATTCTTGAGTTCAACTTGTTGAGCCAACTCCTCCTTCTTAAGTTCAGCATCTATTTCCAACTTGCGATATTCAAAGGCCAATTTCATCCTTAATAACTCAAGCTCCAAGGAATTGCTGGGGTTCGGAATAGAGGCAGCAGAAATGGTGGCATTCCCAGAAAAAGATTCAGAAGAAACCCCAGGGGCAGAGTCCTCATTGGTTGCATTCCCCCCCATCAGTCTGGTAGTCCACCAGGGCAGCTATCAGCTCAGCCCTAGACTTATCCACAAAGTCTAATCCCTGGCTTCACAAGCACTCTGGAGAGCCTCTAAGCTCATCCTAGTCAATTGACCATTTGCAATAGACTCCATTGCTTGTAATGCAGTTATTTTGTACACAACCAAACATTAATTTAATAAAGTGCAGATATTTTGTAAGTGGCACGGTTATACACTGATTCTTAAAACCATAAGCATCCCACCGCTGCCACCAGTGTAAAGACTGGTAGGGGGTGTCTGTACTTCCGCTCTCTATATGGTAGAGGAGAGGCACAGAAGACCCCAGCCAAGATTCTCTATTACGGTAGCAATGGACGAGCAATCAAGGCCTAGCTTCTCAGGAGGTGATGCAGGCTGGTTCTTAAGTACAGTGTAGTCCTCAAACCTCCACAAAGGAATGTCCACACAGTGTATTACTGAAAACACAGTCTTTATATAATTAATATTCAAAGGTATGTACACAATCACAATAACGCACTTTGTACTCGGAAGTCAATAATGATAAATATATACAATTCTAAAGTGGTACCACCAATGTTATCAAATCTCATTAAAGTGCATTAAATTGTACGGTTAAAATGTCACACAGATCAATAACGAGGAATAGATACATACATGCCAACATTCTGTGACCAAAAATCTGTAGGAATCTTAAAGTTTCAAAAATAGTCCAGCGAGGAGGTAATGATAGGGATAGGGCGCGTCAGCAGCCCAATGTCATTGAATGAGCCCGCCGCCGCGGGTGCATTGAATGATAATGAGGCGCCTGCCATGCCTTCTGCCACCACGCCAGCTCGTGGGAGCCCTTGAAAGACTCCCCCGAGCTGGCGTGGTGGGGGGCTAATGGCGCCTTTTGTCAAAGGCACCCGCGGAAGAGGGGTGCCTTTTACATCAAAAGCCTGCATGCTGCGCCTTCTCCCGCGACGCCAGCTCGGGGGAGCCCTTGAAAGGACCCCCCCGAGCTGGCGTGGTGGGGGCTAATGGCGCCCTGGGGGTGGGGCGCCCCGGCCGGTCGCCCGGCTCGCCCCCCCTAAGGCCGGCTCTGCACCAGCTGATCATGCTGTGCCGGGCCTCAGGCAGCCAGGTGAAAGAAAAAAAAAGGACCTACTGTATAAATGTGCAGGGAAGTATGGATGTTGGATGGAGAAAAGGAAAAAGAAATAAGGATAGGATAGTAAAATCAAGCTTGGTTAAGTGAGGGATGGGGTGCAGGGTGGGAGATGGAAAAGAGGGAGTGGTGGAGGGATTTGATGGGCAGAAGGGAGTAGGTTGTTTCTCTGATAGTGGGAGGTGAAAGTGGTGGAGAGAAGTGACAAAGAGGACGATGTGGAGTAGTGGTTAGGAGAGTAAGAGTACAGCACAAGAGTAGCCAATTGGAAGCAGCATACTCACTAGCTAAGCTTATTAGAGGGCGAGCAGGAGCAATGATAAAAGAAAATCAATAACATGACGAAAAAGGTAGAGATTGCAAGTGATCACTGGATGGGTGTGAAGGTGAGAGAATGAAATAAACTGGAAGAAGGAAGAAAATATGAATGGTAAACGGTGTATTTATTTTTTTGAAAAGAAGGACTTGAAGAGCAATTTCACTCCTTATGAATCACTATATGGCAAATCTGGAACTTCCCTACATTTATTTTCATTTCACAAAGTAATGTACATAAATTCAGCTGCATTCATTAAAACGAGGATTCAGTAAGCACAATGCAATTAGAAAAGCATAAATGACAGCAGTCTAATAATACCTGCAATTCCTGTGTCTTCTCAAAAGCGGGGAAACGTCTCTAATGACCACCCACACAAACACAAACCTCCTTTTCAGCAAACTCGGAAAACACATGTCCCACGGGACTTATATTTATTCCAATGTCAAAACGCAATCAGTCGTTGAAGGTATGCAGACTTCAGTGCCTGGATTCTGCATTTACTTGGATATTACACTATTGGATTGGAACGTAAAGGACTATCTAAATACGTGAAAGAAAATCAAATAATGCTTTGGGTAATTTGGAAAGCTGTCGCTTCGTTATGTAAAAATGAACTACAAATTTAACACCGATTCACATTTAGAACTGCACCTTTGCGTAAAGTATGTACACAGCGACATGATAGCACAAACAGAAGGTCCTCTTCTGATCGGAGAGCCAGGTGAAAAAAAAAGTGTATGCCTCTTTTTCTGCCAGGGGAATCCCTCCTCCTTCAACCCCAAGTTTGTTTTTTTAAAGTTCGAATGTAGCTTCTTTCTCCTTCTAGTAGCCAATGCGATGTGTTTTAAATCATGCAAATGTGGCATTATTTTCATTCGTCTAGTGTTGCTCAACAAATAAAATAATTTATAATATTTTACCAACTTAGTTTCGTGCTATCATTTTTTTAGCTATGTATAATGAAATGTAGATTTTTCACGTTATATTCCTGGTTCTGAATGTAGAACTGCTGCTGTACTTGTCCAGAAAAGGGACAGAAATGTTCATTGCAACACCTGCAAGAACAGGGACGTCATTTCACCAAAATGCCAGGGGTAGCGGAAGTGTCATCACATAACCCTTGACCTCTGATGACATCACAGGAAGCAATGTCATTTGACCCCACCCAAAGTGACATCACGGGAAGCGATGAAACACAACCGTCCACTCCTTGAAAAAACCTGAACTGGCATCACCTAGCATTGTTCCTAAGTACACTACGGAAAATATGGTTACAATATCGCTAATGTGATATACATTTCAAACAAGAATTGCCCGCAATATGTATCGTTAATATCAGTGTGTATAGGCCCATATTACCAAAATACTGTGAATGCAAGCAAACGTCCAAATGATATGTTATTATATAGCACTTACACTTAAGCTCTTTATATAGAACAAATATACATACAATGGCCCTCATTACGACCCTGGCGGAAAGTGACTGACCGGACCGCCACAGCGTAAATAGCGTTTCCGCCATTGCACGATGGAGCAAAGTGCGGCCCATTCCGACCCATCGGGCACGAGCACCACGCCATGGCGGAAGTGCAAAGTCCGCGATGGCGGAAATGACCCCAAAACGGCCCACACCGCCGCCGTACGGCGCCCTAGGTGCAATACCGCCACCCATCATAGCGGACACCGCAGTGAGCGCCAACCGGAAAGTACGGCGACCGTAAATATACGGAAACGGAAGTAAAAACATGGGCCCGGAACGGGAAACAACACCCCGTACACCTATAAAACCACAAAATACACACAACCACTAAAAACACCACCCTGAGACACATCCCAACCCGTCATCCACCCTAGTGAAACCAAGAAAAATGGGAAAAGTAGCGAAGAAAGCGTGTGACCGCAAGCGGCAGGTCCACTTCTCCCGTGAGGAACTCACCGTACTCACAGAGACCCTCCAGGAGAATGCCGCCGCCGTCTTCTCCACGCAAATGACCAGGACGGCACTTGCGAACAAGAAGGCCATATGGGCCCTGGTGGCACAGCGGGTAAGTGCGGTGGGGACCGCACCCCGCAACCCACAGCAATGCAGGAAGCGGTGGGACGACCTGCGGATACGCGTCCGTAGCATACTTTCTGCCAACCGCAACATTGCCACAGCCACCGGGGGAGGGTCAGAATCACCCATCAAGTTGACCCCCTGGGAAGAAATCTGTGCCTCCACCATTGGAATGGAGAGCATAGAGGGAGTCGGAGGGATGGAGAAAGGAGTGCAGACATCCGGAGAATCAGGTAGGTGGCCCAAATAAAACAATGCCAAAACCACAATGTACAATCATGTGAAGTACCACGTGCCCACATAGTGCAACAGAAACACATGGCCAGGAGAACGTCCACACACATTGGCCTGATAGCGCACTTTAAAACCACAATAAATACATAAATAATTAAAAACCCCAAAAACACCCACTACACATGCAGCAGGCACACCCTAACTGCAGGCTGCCAAACAA
The DNA here is from genome assembly GCF_040938575.1 of Ambystoma mexicanum. NCBI lineage: Eukaryota > Metazoa > Chordata > Amphibia > Caudata > Ambystomatidae > Ambystoma > Ambystoma mexicanum. Next base: position 1,334,897,373 of record NC_090933.1, on the reverse strand, counting down.
CTGCACCCTCACTCCACACACAAATGAAAGCACCTCCAAGGCCCCGACCCAAATCACCCTCAGGTACCACCCCAATGCATGTGATACATTGCCATTCCAATTCCCACAGACCCATTAATAACGCTCGCCCTCCTTTACTCCACCACAGGGTCCGATCCAAACGACGAGCTCCAGGACACCCCTACCAGCACACCTGCAAAGAGGGCCAAGACCGACGGCCAAAGACCCTCCACCTCAGCTGCACGCATCAAGACACGGCAGCAGCACATATCAAGTGGCAGCACACAGGAGGGAACATCAACAGGCACCCCAGCAGCCAGCATGCCCACAACAGCACCACCACAGGTCCCCCCAATGGATGCCACAGAAGGTACTGCCTCTGGTGGCAGCAGCACCATAGGTGACACCCCATTAATGGCAGCATGCTCCGACACAGAAGACGGGGATGTCGAAGTCAGATCCATCCATGACCTGTCCCAATCCCCCTGTCTGTTCCATCCCGTACACCATGAGGATACCACGCAGGGGCACCCACAAGACGACGACTGGCCATCCCCCACAAGCCCTGTGGCAGGGCAACATGAGGCGAACAGCCCCTCTGTGACACCACCGCAAATGGCCATGGCCCAGCAGAGGCAACAGTCCCTCGACCAGTTAATCGTGCAACAGCAGCAACTGGCCACGCTCCTCAAGGACCATGCCGATGGATGTGGGGGCACTAAGGCAGACATAGAAACATCAACTGAGACACTTAGGGCACAAATCGAGAGTAGCACCGAGAGCCTGAGAGTCCAAATGGAGAGTAGCACCGAGAGCCTGAGAGTCCAAATGGAGAGAAGCACCGAGAGCCTCAGGGGGGAACTGCATGCGACGTCCAAAGACGTATGTGCCGAACTTGCCGCAGTGCGCCGTGTGCTCACTGAGCTCTCACAAACCCTTAGGGACATGCATGGACGTGAGCAGGCAGAGACATCATCCGTTGCAAGTTCCGTCCAGGGCAGCCCCCAACGTAGATCTGGGAGGAACCTGCGCTCCACAGGCAGGGGTGCCCCTGATACCCGCAGAGGGGGCTTGCAATAGCGACTGCCCACTGACAATGAGCATCTTTGGACACTGGTGTTCGGGGGGGAGGTGGGAGGGTGGAGGGGGTGTGTTGGGCTCACTTGGGTGGCGGGTCGATAGGGTGTTCCACATGATATCACATATGCCATAAACAATGCACGATCAAACAATGAGATGTGTGGACAATGATCTTTGTGTACTAGGCCATCATAGGCGTACAGTCCATATTGTGCATGTACCAGACACACACAGTGCCACGAGTCCCGTGTCCATGTATCAGCCACCAGGCGTGAGTGCTAGAAGCATGCATCTATGAGATGCTGACGAATTTCACGGCCCTCCTGTGCCTTGCAGACTCCTTGAGGTGCTGCCACATCCCCACCCTCATCATGACCATCTTCAGGTGCTTTCAGTTCTGCGTCAGGGGGCATGGCCACATTTCTACGTACGCACATGTTGTGGAGCATGACACATGCCATCACCATCTTTGCAACCTTCTCATGGCGGTACAGGAGTGCCCCGCCAGACCTGCTGAGGCACCGGAAACGAGTCTTCAGTAGGCCGAATGCCTGTTCAATGACTACACGGGTACGTGAGTGGGCATGGTTGTAGTCCTCCTCATGCTGGTCCCGTGGGTTCCGGACTGGTGTGAGGAGCCATCTCTTCAGTGGATATCCGGCATCACCTGTATGTGGACGATAAACGAATTATGTGGAATGCCATTGCTACGTACGCACCCCCCCCCCTTCCTGCCAGGTCATTGCCGCATCACATACCCCACATCATCATGCATGAAATGAGACTCACCGAGTAGCCAGGATCTGTTCCCTGCGTGTCGCTCCATGTAGCGTGGTATTGTGGAGTTCCTCAAGACCATAGAATCATGGGTTGATCCAGGGAATCAGGCACAACAATGTGTAATGATCCTGTTGGAGTCACACACCATTTGTACATTCAGTGAATGAAATTGTTTTCGGTTGCGGTACTGGGCCTCCATGGCATGTGGGACGACCAATTCCACATGGGTGCAGTCGATGGCACCAATGCAACCCGGTATGCCGGCAAGTGCATGGAATCCCACTTTTGTGTTGGTAATTTCCTGCTCCGAGCGTGGTAGAGAGATGTAGTCGTCTGCGTGCTGCAGGAGGGCATCGAGCACTTGCAATAGTGTCCGTGAGAACAGTGGCTGAGAAATGCCATGCAACTGTCCGACTGTGTGCTGGTAGGTGCCTGTGGCCAGGAAGTGTAGTACAGACACCACCTTCAGTAGGGGTGGGATGGCGGTTGGGCTATCTATCATGCTGACAAGGTCAGCCTGTGTCATGTCCACAATGGCGGCTATGGTGTCCCGGTCCAAACGGTAGAGGGTGTGGATCTGCTCATCAGTGAGGTTGAACGGATGTGCTCGGAGGCGTGGGATTGCGGGCTGCCTGCGTGGTGGTAGTGGCTGTGCTGGCAGCCCTTGCTGGCCCTGCCTTGCCCTCCTCCTCCTCCTGCGTCTCCTCCGTGCGGCCGGTTGTAGTTGGTGTTCGTCTTCTTCTTGGAGTTGGAGTACTTGCAGTGCTATCAGGTCCCCCAGGGCCAACATCGCGAGTCCTGCCGGTAGCATTTCGGAGTGGTTGTGGGAGGAGACTGGGCGTGCAATTTATGTGTTTTCAGGCTGTATGGCCTCCACCTGTGGTGATTCATTCCACCTGTGCAAGCTGCTCTCCCCTTTGGGCGAGCACGTCCCGCACACAACGCTGCAATTCGAGGAATGGCATCTTGCTATTACAATCATGTATTAGTACCCGATGGCCGTGTAACATTGGTTGATATGTTCATTCGGCTATGGTCCCATTGTTTCACATGCATTCTTTGCAGTCGCGAACAGACTTGTGAAGGGTCAGTGGAACGTAGTACTCGAGTAACGGTGGGCCCTCATGCATCACTGTACCGAGTTGCACCGACGGGCGGGGCGTCCCATTTGTGGGTGAAGGCAGTTGCCATTTTCACACACAGCCGCACTAGATGGATTAATTTGTGATTTCAAGCGGCCACAGATGCCTTTTCGACGTGATGTTGCAAATGAGGAATTCGAAGGGCGGCGCTTTCGGTCTTCAGCTAGCGGCGAGGAGATGCCCACAGGTCTGACTGCAAATATAACGTTCTATTGTTCAGTGTCCTTGGGACAGGGGCCATGGCGAGGATGCAATGATTGATATGAATAGTTTGGGATGCGCAATAGCGAAGTGGATGATGAGGCCGGACGTTCCCAAATACATGTTACTTCACAACACTGGAATTACGGGCTGGGGCACAGTGGATTTTGCAGGCTGCATAACGCACAGACTCAATGGAATTCTCACATGTTATGTGAGTATGGAAACAGGCGTTATCATTACGGGATGAGGGAATGATGAATGGATGCATGGGCAGATGATTTGATACGGTGTTTGCCATGTACAGGGCTTCTTGGAATCTGTCCGCCTCCCCTGCGCTATGTGATGCAGGGCTGCCATAGTGGGACCATCGTCTATCTGGCCTTGTTGAGCCCTCCCTGTCTCGACGCGCCTTCAGACACTTGTGTCCATGCACGTTACCAATCCCATCTGATGGATTCTGTTTTCACAGACGCATGCACAGGTACACTCGTTTGTGATGGTGTTTTCACCTCGATATGGATAGTTATGAGTCGCAAGTGGTTTTGGGGTGGTGATGATCCTTTGGAGTGGGCTAGCATGCATATGGCTGTGGATCTGGTGTGATCATTGAAGTGAGTTGTTCGAATGTAGTTCTGATGGCCATTCTTTTCTTTTTCTTTTCTTTTGGTTGACAGGTATCTCCTCCCCTTTTGCCACTGCCATCTGTATGCCACTCCTGCAGATGGGTTTTACTCCCGACACCTGCTGCTTCGTGTTAATCAGTGGAGCAGCATTACGATCTTATGGGACGATCGCCAATGGGCCACATGCCCTTACGCAGTACTAGTGGCTAGGAGCAACATTTCGGCCTTTCAGCTGGACTAGTGCCTCCCTATTGGGACGGCCCTGTTGTTCTAGGCGCTTCCATGTTGCCTTTTCGTACGAGAATGTAGCCCCTGTGTACCATGAAGGAACAGGGCGTCACACAAGAAGTAGCTGGTCATTTATTGCGGATGCAGCCCACAATGGTGAAATGTGTTTTGGAGTTCATGGCCTAATGGCTGTATGGGCTTGGTGAATTTGTTGTGCATTAAATTTCTATTCTGATATGGGCCGTGTAGCGTTCTTCTTTGCAAGTGATGTGGCATATTCCTATTTGGGGAGCGATGTATTGTGAGGAGATCTGCATTGGGTTCCAGCTTCGGAGTATAGTTGCGTGGTACTGTGCTGGGCGCGTTTGCCTACGAAGCCCAGTGAGGTCAGGGGTGAGGGCTGCCAATATGACTGTTTGGATGATGTCATGCTCAGGGGCGGGGGATTAGGTTTTGTGTAACAGATGCCGGTCAGCCAGGTGGATTGGTGGAATGATGTGATTATCGGAATGTTGCTGGTCACAGGTGCCTGTGTTTGCGTGCGTTTCTTGGTGGGAGACTGGGGTCATGTCCATTGGTATAGCTTCTGTATTCGTGCCATCTGTGCCCTGCAGCTCCCATTGGCCCCTCTTGTGATTCTTTTGTTCGTTGGCATGCATGGGTGACTTGTACATTTCACTGGTTGCATTGTGACTTCGTTGCACCTACGGGGAGTTGTACTATGTGGCCAGGGAGCGGTGTACAGGCACTCAGTGGGGCCGTTTACGGTTGATTCGCGATGCCGTACTTCTCACCATGGCGGAATGGTACTTTCCGCCGTGCTTGATGGCGTTAAGTACATGTCCGCTAGGGTCGGAATTCGCGTACCCTTGCGCCATGGTGGTAATTACGGTTTGGCATGGCGCGCGCGCGTACTTGGTGCAGTTAGCGTTGGCGTTCACTACGGTGTCGCTAATGGCATCGTACTTTACGGTGACGGGTCATAATCGCACCGAGCGCTATTCGATGGCGGTATTGCATTTCCGCCATCGTTTTTCGATTTCCGCAAGGGTCGTAATGAGGGCCAATATCACCCAACCTGTGTTGGTACTCATTTATTGACCTCCGAAAGATGGAAGGCTGAGTTGGCCTTGCTGGGATTCGAACCTGCAGCCTACAGATCACACAAACACTTTGCAGCAGAGAGCGCTCAACCCACTGAGCTTTCTTACCAGCTATAGTAAAATGAGCAATTACATGTCTGAATGTTCTCAAAGTCAGAAAGCAAATTACACTCTGTAGTCGATAAAGTAGGGACCCGCAAAGGGACCTTGGTGCTAAGTACGGTACCGCAATTTGCGGTACCGTACTTAGCGCCTTCCCCATTCCCATTGAGCCCTATGAGGCAAAAATGGGAATGGGGAAGGGCCATGGAGGAAGGGGGAATTACCGCCCCGCCAACCTTGTAATGGGGTGGAAATTCCCCCTTTCTCCATGGCAGAGTCGGTAAGTTACCGGCATGGACCATGGTGCTACTAGCACCATGGTCCTTCCCCTGGGTCGTAATGAGGCCCGACGTGTTATTTCCCCAATAGGACAGCCCAGGACAGGGGTCGGAACCAGTGTCTATTCCCTTGAATCGGAGAGGACCCTACGTAGAAATGAGAGTCGGGAATGAGGAGCACTGCTTCCTTGTAGATACAGGAGCGCAAAAGTGTTCAATGGACCATCACTTGGTTCCGAATATACCACTGTCAGGGCAAAAGAATGTTTCCGTAGGGTTCGCAGGTACACCAGTCATAAACCCAGTGTCCCAACCAGTCCCAGTTACTATAGGACCATTCACTGAACATTGTCCTTTCCTTTTAACAGAAAATTGTGGGGAGAACCTGTTGGGATTAAATTTGTTGAAAAAATTAGGTGCCGTTATACATTGCACGGCAGACAGGGTGTTCCTAATGATTTGGCCACAAGATGCCCCCGTGTCAGAATTAATGTCTGAAACTTTACCAGGAGAACTAAGTAAGGAGCCAACCTGTATATGGGCAATGCATGATAATGATGTAGGATGCTTGAAAATAGAGCCAGTAAAGATCAGTTTGAAAGAAGGTGTTACACTACCGCGAATTCCCCAATACAGAATTTCGGCTGAAGGTGAAAAAGGATTGAAGAGTATTGTTACAGATTTGGTGAAATTAGGGGTGATTGAAGAAATTACAGGCAGTACATGCAACAGCCCGATTCTTCCAGTTTATAAAAACGGAGGCAATGAAGTACCATACCATTTCATAATTGATTTGCGCGCTCTAAACAAGGTAGTAGATCCACAATTTCCTTCTGTGCCAGATGTCACTACAATATTGACAATGATACCTGCCTCATCAGAATACTTTAGTGTAGTTGATATAAGAAAATGCGTTCTTTAGCATTCCGGTGGACAAGGACAGCAGATATTTGTTCGCGTTCACATTAGGAGGACGATCATTTACATTCACGCGGATTACGTAAGGTTACACGGAAAGTCTGAGTATTTACAGTAGAGCATTAAAAGAGCAGCTAGACATGCTAGAATTAGCAGTGGGTTGCGTACTCTTGCAATTCATAGACGATCTATTGTTAGCAGCTGACACAGAGGAGATTTGTAAAGAAAGCACTGTATTACTACTATCACACCTACCGGCACATGGCCATAAAGCTATTTTCAAGAAGTTTCAATATAATCGAAAGGAGATAGCTTATTTGGGCTACCTACTTTCGGAAGAGGGGAGAAGGCTAACGCCAGAACGAATAGAAAGTATTTCTTGTATGCCTATTCCAAAGACACAAAAAGGAGTCATGGCCATAATAGGCATGGCTTCATATTGCCGACAATGGATTGGTAATTTTGCGTTAATTGTGAAACCGATGGTGAATTTGACTAAGAAGGATGCGGTTATGCCTTTACAGTGGGATGAGGAATGCCAGAGAGTGTTTGATCAATTGAAAACTGCATTATGCTCGGCTCCAGTTTTGGGCACTCCGAATTATGAAAAAGTTTTTAGATTGTTTGTATGCGAGAATGAAGGATGTGCATTAGCTGTTTTGACACAGGAACAAGGTGGAAGAAATAGGCCGTGCAGCTATTTGTCTTCTGCGCTGGACCCTGTAGCGTGCGCACTACCACAATGTTTGCGATCTGTTGTGGCGGCTGCTGCGTCGGTGAAACAAATGGAAGGGATGGTATTGGGGCATACTTTAATTCTGATGGTGCCACATGCCATAGACGTTCTATTAAATAGGACACAGACGCAACATCTCACCTCTGCTAGATTGACAAGATATGAGATTATCTTGTTCGCGCCCCATATCCAAATTATGAGGTGTAGCGCTTTGAATCCTGCAGAATTAATGCCACTGCCCAGAAAAGGAATTGGTGACAACGAATCACCACCCCATGATTGCTTAATGGTCACTGAGGAAGAAACAAAGGGGAGAGTTGATTTAAGTGACATCCCACAAAAGGAGCCAGATGGAGAGTTATTTTGTAACGGCTCATGTTTTAAATTACCCGACGGCACGACAACTGCCGCGTACGCTATCACTACCCTAGAGAGCATTGTAGAAAGCAAAAGAATGCCCTACAACTCGGCACAAGCCGCAGAGATAATAGCATTGACCAGAGCCTGCGAGATTTCTGATAATTTGAATGTGAATATCTATATACTGATAGTCAGTATGCTTTCGGGGTGGTTCATAACTTTGGTAGGAGAAGGGAACGCGTTTGCAGACAGAATTGCGAAACAAACTGCCACTGATTTAAATACTAAAATGATGACAGTTCAGACTGAGGAAGTACCCTCTATGATAGAGAATGGAATTGCCACTGTCAAAGAAATGCAGGCCGAAGCCACGGCCGATGAAATACAGGGGTGGGCAGAGGGCTCTGCTGAGTTAGATCTGGAGGGTTGTTGGGTGGACAAGGGAACTAGAAACTGGATGTTGCCAAATTCTTATGTAACTGCAATGGTCACAATGACCCACAGCCCTACTCACATCTGTGCGAAAAAAATAATACAGCACCTATCTACAGTATGGCAGAATGTAAACATAAAGAAGAATGCAGAGAGGTTGGTGCAGAACTGTATCACGTGTTTAAAACACAATGTAGGAAAGGGAACAGTGACTCCGGTAGGCAGTTTTGGCCCGCCCTGAGGTAATCCATTTTGATTTTATAGAAATGGAGAGATGCCAAAACTTGAAATATGTCTTAGTGGTGATTTGTGCATTCAGCAAGTGGGTGGAGGCATATCCCTTAAAAGACTGCACAGCAATGAGCACGGCAAAAGTAAAGCTTAAAGAATACTTTTCCCGTTTTGGCCTGCCCCGTGTCCTATGGTCAGATAATGGTCCACATTTTGTGGGCACAGTGGTGTTACAGATATGTGCAGGTCTTCAGATTGATAAGAGATTTCATAGTTCAAGGCATTCGAATTCGGCCGGTCTTTTGGAGAGGCACAACGGGATCCTCAAGTCAAAAATAAGCAAGATATGTGCAGGAAGCAAGTTGAGTTGGGTGGATGCATTACCAATAGCGTTATTATGCATGCGTATATCTGTACAGGCTAGAACGGGGCTCTCCCCGTATGAAATCGTAATGGGGAGGCTGGCAGGCAAATGTTTGGTGCGCACGTCAGCCAAAACAACTTAGGGAGGTAGAACAGCCTGTGCTTAGTACTTATTGTGGCCTTTTAATGCAGAAATTGTGTTTGATTCATCAGCAGGTGAAGGAGGCTTTACCAGTGAGATATACCGGTCCGGGGCATGCGCTGGAGCCAGGCGACTGGGTGCTGCTAAACATTTTTGAAAGAAAGTAATCGTTAGCACCCAGGTGGCGCGGCCCCTATCAAGTACTCTTGGCAACGCAGACGGCGATACGGGTGGATGGACGGAAGTCGTGGATCCATGCCACCCATGCCAAAAAGATTCCAACTTCACTGAAAGACTTGCCTGACCCAGACGACTGGAAAGAGACAGCGGTACCAGAAACGAAAGAAACTGTTGCCAGTAAGCCGCCACCAAATCTGCCCGAGCAAGAAGTGAAACTCGAAACAAAGCCTGAGACGATTGCCAAAAAGGGGCAAGGGCAAAGAGTGCCCCAACGTGGCCCTGCAGAATCTACATCACTGTTGGCTGACACAAAATCTTCATTGCAAATACCGGCAGACACTAAACATATACCCCTTTGGCGCCCACCAGCACTTGCTAGCACGCCAGAGACCGAATCTGCATCACTGGCGCGGCGCACACCAGCACCTGCAGTAGCGCCACAGGCTGACTTTGAGCCTGGATCTGAAAGTGCACCGGCACTGTTCACGGATCACACAATACCAGGAGTGAGGCGATATGATTTGCAGCCTCGAAAGACAAAGTGATCCACAGTTCTTTGGTGTTTATGTCAACCTCTGGTTCCGCTCATGGACGGAGAAGGAACAAGAGATGTAGAGGAGAGAAGCGTGAGAATTGTGCCGGTCGGACAATTCAAGACTTGCGGCTCCTCGGTGCGATCATAAAAAGTACATGTGTCCGGAACCAGAGCGGACAAGCTGGGCGCACATGGTACTAAGGCAATAGATAACTGATCAAAAGTCCTATGAGCAGTATGAGAAAGGACAAGTGATATTGCCTAAAAACAAATAAGCAAATCCAGGCTATAAAGGACTGGCAGAACTGAACTGTGACAATTCCGTTGAACTTATTGACATCAGAGCAAGTGCATCGAAGAGAGATATCCACGACCAACGCTAATAAGGAAGAAGAAGGACGATGAGAAACATATCGGGACCGGTTGTAGCCTCCTCCTGCACCGCTGCTGAGAATGAGTTAATTGTAAAGACTGTAAGCTTAAGAAAAATGCATGGTAAAAAGAATTGTATGCTGGCACTGACAATAATTATGTGCTTTATGAGTGTGGTAGCACCAATAACGACAGTCCTAGTATTATGGTATGTGGAATCAATACACCCATTAGGAATCTTTTTACCAATAGTTATTATATCCACTACTGAAAGCCCGGTTCAGGTGATTACTTATACCTTGTCCCCAATGGAAGAAAGAGACAGAGAAGGGTATGAAAACAATACGTTGTTATTGATCATGAATGTGACACATGCAATTCTAAAGAAAACAAATTGCTGGGTATGTGCCCATTTACCGCAGGATGCTGGGAAAGGAATAGGTTGGTATGTACAGCCATTACCATTAAGTTCTGCATGTAGTGCATCTTTAAGTGCAATGTTTTATGGGAAATGGAATAAGAGTGGTACGGGTCAATTAGACAGAACAAACATGAATGAGTTTGAGGAAATAATTATGAGGCCTGTGGGTTGTCCCATATTCCATAAAGCACAAGTGATGACCCCAGAGCCTACGAGGAAAAGTATGCGAAAAATAACACGACAAAATAGACAACATAGATTGTTCCAACCAGTTAAAACATCTGTGATGACGTTTCGTGTAAGAACAGACGGGAACAAAGATGCAGTTCCCCCTTCTTACACCGTGAATTATAACCCAAGAACTGTCCCTTTTTGTCTAAAAAAGAAAGGCTCCTATTCAGTCGGAACATTTATTGGATGCATGAATACAGTGGTATTAAAATGGGAAATAGAACCAGTATATGTGAGAGATCCATTTTATTTTATATGTGGAGAGAAAGCATATCCTTGGTTGCCCAGAAACTGGGGAGGTACATGTTACCTAGGTCTACTGTTCCCAGGGGTGTTCCTCTTAGAAACAGCAGACATGGCCAGACTATCCAGATCTAGAGCCAAAAGGAGTAGCGAAGGCGTTTTGATAGCGACTGACGTAGCAAAAACATTCATTCCATTTTTGTACCAAATAGTGAACTCCTATAACGTAAGGCAGCTGTCCAGAATACTAAAAAATACCATAAACACATCGACAGATATACTATTTAACATGATGTTGGAAGAAAAGGGAATCAGGTTAATGACGCTGCAAAATAGAATGGCTCTCGATGTGATCCTGGTTGATCGTGGGGGAATTTGCAAGATTGTGGGATCAGCGTGTTGTGTATTTGTAGATGACTATTCCGGTGTCCAGACATTTGGTCGACCTAAAACTGGTCGAATGACATTTGGTCGACGCAATTTGGTCGAAAACCAAATGGTTGAATTTTTTTTTTAAATTATATATTTATTTTTCGGGTTTTCGTTTTTTACAAAAATGGGTTTTTAGAAAAAAAAGGGGGTTGGGGGAGGGGACCCCCGGGGGGGACCCCCCCCCAAAAAAAGGGGTGAAAATAAAAAAAAATTCGACCATTTGGTATTCGACCAAATTGGTTCGCCCATTTGTCTGGTCGACCAATTTTTTTCGACCAAATGTCTGGTAACCGACTATTCCCCTACGATTTTTGAAGCGATAAAGAAAATGCATGTCCTAAGCTCTGAACTCCCTACTGGAGAAGGAGGCTGGGGAATAGAGTCCTGATTTTGGGGAATATTGCGTTCTTGGGGATGGAAGTTGATCTCAATATTAGTAATGGTGTTTGGAATGTTCATAACGTGCTGTTGTTGCATACACTGCCTACCAATAGTTTGCACTGAGGTAACTGAGGGATGTATGAAGGGATGTATGCATATGATGACAAGAAGAAAACAAACTTATAGTCGGGCTAACCAACACACAAATGAGATGAAAACAGTGAAAGAATTAATGGCTATAGATATTAATGAAGATGATGATGCTTACAATAGCATGCAAAATTCAGACATAAGTACTTCAGACTTATCGTCATCAGAGGAGGATACAATGAATGAATGAGACGTTTGGCATACGGCCAAAGGAGGGTTTGTCTGTCTAGAAAAATGGACACCTCTCAGGATTGACGGCAAACGCATTTTGGTGGCCGTGGGCCAACCGTCTCATGCACGATATGATAGACATATGGGTTTCCGAGTTTACCAATGAACGACCATTTTGATGTAACAAGGATCGCCATTTTGTTTTCTAACAATTGCTCATTGCTTTCTGTTCTTATTGCTTCGCAGCACATTTTCTGCTTACACTGCTCGACTGTTAAAAATTGTTGTCTAAACGTGAAAGGACAAGGCCGCAGGGCCGGAAGGCTAACAAGAGTTTGTTGAAACACATCGTAGGCAGCGCCAGGAAGGAATGCCCGGCTCCCTCCCAAATGTAGTCTTGAAGCAGAGCTGCAGGGCATTTAATCATTTCGCAGCTGCCAGCTAGTCTCGTTATATGGTAGAATATGTTATAATAAAGCAGCTAAAAGCCTGAATTATGCTCTTCTTACGGCCCCCCCTTTACTGAGCCCTGTAGAGCGTGTCAGCTCCCAGGACACGAAAAGCACGCCATAGACAGCAAGGTCTGGAATGTGACTCTTCCCCGGTATGTAGCTCAATTCCAAGAACAGAAGCACTGTGTTCTGTGAACAACTAAAAGATGCCTCCGCACTTGCAAATTGCATATTGTTACTAGAATAGATATTTGAAGGTGTCATAATTGTCGGAAGTGTCCATCATCACACCGAGTTCAAAGAAACCCAATAAAGGGGGGTGTTAAACATGTCATAGCTGATTGTATGATATGCATTTTGTATATATGTAACTGATGTACGTAATTCACTCTCTTGCGTCTCTCGAGGTCTAGAGATACACGTCGCGGGGCGTGAGACCGAGTTGGCCAACTGAGACTATTTGCTTTGCAATAAACCCTAGCTTTGGGAATACAACCTCGTGTCTGGCGTATCTATCGTGTATGGTGACTTGCCTTGTTTCCATAGACGTAACGGACCCCTAGGGGCCCCTTTCACGCCGTGTAAGTCGAAAGGAAAGACTTTGAATTGAAACAGTCCTAGGAGTGTTGAAATCGCTGTCTTTTCCTTATCTGGCCCATATACTGGTACTTGCCAGTATTCTTTTGTCAAGTCTAGGGAGGATAGATCAGCGCCTCGATGCACGTGGGCTGTGTGAGCGCTTTAAAAATTCAAATAAATAAATAATAAATAGAAAGGTGGCTGCTCCGAGTTTATCAATTTGCATGGCATGTGGTAGGCATCGAAATCGGAAATTGCATTAACTTGAAGGAAATCTATGCAGAACCTCCAGGAACTGTCAGGTTTGGTGACCAATACGATAGGAGAGGACCATGGGCTCAAAAAAGGCTTGATGATATTGGCATGTAACATTTTGTTTACTTCCTCAATCACTATCTGTTTATGGGCTTCCGGGAGACTATACGGTTTTAAATGAACCACTTTTCCCTTAGGTATTCTAATATAATGGTAAGTGCCTTTTATTCTCCCTATTTGTTCTGAAAATACAGCCGGAAATGATGTAATGACATCTTTTAGATCTTGTTGTTGAATAGATAGCTCAGAAGGAATTAATTCCAAATGGTCTATTTCTTTTGGAACCAAACAGGATAGTACTTTGACATGGGTGGCGGACGGGTTCTCTTTCCACTCTTTCAAGAGATTTACGTGATATAAATGGACCTTCTGTTGTCTGTCTGGTTGGGCTACTTTATAATTACAGGTTCCCGTTTGTTCTAATATTTCATAGGGCCCATGCAACTTAGAGAAAAGCTTGTTTTCTGAGGTGGGTAATAGGACCAATACTATCTGTCCTATGGATAATGATCTTAAGCTCACCTTTATGTCGTAAGTGGATTTTTGTTGGCTTTGGGCTTTTTCCATATGAGTGCAGACTAGATCTCAAACAAGTCTCATATGTTCTCGCATTCGAGTAGCGGTTTTCCAGATGGGGCTGGGTGCCTTTTCTCATTCTTTTCAGGTTTCCCGAGCAGGTCTAGGACATCCCTAGGCTCTCTACCATACAGTAGTTCAAAAGGATAGAATCCTGTAGAAGCCTGGGGGGTTTTCCTCACAGCAAATAGTGTCCAAGGGATCATTCGGTCCTAGTCTTTTCCGTCCTTGTCTACCAATTGTTATAATATTATTTCAGAGTTTTATTGAATCTTTCTACCAAACCATTGGTTTGGGGATGGTACACAGAAGTTTGTAAGGTGGTAATATGGAGTAGCTCTTTGACCTCTGCCATAAGCTTGCTCATAAAGTTAGTACCTTGGTTGGTAAGTATTTCCTTTGGAAAAGCAACTCTGGAAAAATATGGTATGAGGTGTTTAAGGATTTGCTATGTGGTATTATTTCACATTGGGAATGCTTCGGGGTATCTGGTGGCGTAGTCACCAATCACCAGGACATATTTGTTGCCTAGTCTGGATGTTTCTGGAGGACCAATGATGTCCATCCCTATTCTTGAAAAAGGGACTTATATGATTGGTAAAGGATTCAGAGGGGCAGTTAATGGGATGTGCGTACTGTTTTCTTGACATATTTCACACGTCTGGATGGAGGTCCTTATATCAGCATGGATAACTGGCCAGTAAAACTTCCCATTGATGTGTGCCTGGGTTTTGGATTGCCCTAAGTGCCCACAGTAACATGGGAATGTGCAATCTCCAGTACAACCTTTCGGTGAGTCTTGGGGATTGCCAACTGTGTCTTTATTAATCCTTCTGTAAACGGCTCTCTTTGGTATAAGAGTCCCTGCTTTAAGAAGAAAAAGGGGCTCCCCTTCTCTACACCTTCTCCTTCTGGAATAGCTTGCAAAAAAGCTTAAACACGAGCTGGATCATTTCACTGGGCGAAGGCTAGATTGCAATAGATGGTAGGCTCTTTTCCCTTCTTTTCTCGCTATTAGAAGGTTTATCAGCTTCCCCAAAGACAAATGTACCTCATTCTGTTTCGTCTGGTTCAGTCTCTTTAAACTGAGGAAATAGACCCCTTCCCAAATTCCCTTGAGCAATTTGATCTCCTCGATGGACTTCAAATGGGATTTCACCATGATTCTGTAAGAGAACCTTTACGTCTCCCCGGAAGTCGGGATCTATCATGCCTGCTAAAATGTCTATACCGAACTTCCATGCTAGGCCAGATCTTGGGGCCAATCTTATGTAACATCCCGGAGGGGGTATCAAAACCAAATCCATAGGAATCATTCCTCTTTTCCCAGGGGGGATGACAGCTTCCCAACTGCTACAGATATCAAAACCTATCGACTCGTTTGTGGCCACAGAGGGGTTAGAAACTCTATGACTATGTTTTTGAAATTGTAGGGTTCCCTGATATGTTTCAATTGAGTCACATCCAATTTCTGACATCATATGTAAGGAACTCATGGTGGCAACAGTAAAGACAGACACAAGTGATCACAGTTCAAGGGTGTTTATTGAACTTTATAATGGGTGAGATAAACGCCTAATCTAAACCTCAATCTAAAATGGGAGCAAGCTACGACCATCAAATAATAATAACACCGTCCTAGTGGAGTCTAGTCAAATAAAAAGGGCCTATATTAAAAATAGAATTATTGCCAATCCTTACCGCTACACTACAAAAGAGTGTGGGATAATGTTTACTAGAAAAGAAAGAAGTATTCACAAAATGATAAGTCAGGATGTTATGGCCGGGTCTCCCTTCCCCACATTTTACCCACGGGACAAGGCGGGACTCTGGAGCACAGCACACTTCTGGGCTTCTCCGGCACGAGTTTATAGTTCTTTCAATGATATCAGGACCTTCTGTAGCCAAGTCTCTTTTGCCCAAAGTCTCTTGCCACAGAGGGTCTGGTGGGCCACATTACTCTTCGCCTTTGGATCTCCCTCGGTTGGGTTCACACTTGTCGTCACAATGCTCACAATCTCATCAGAAAGCACGGTTCCCTTCCCCCAGCGTTCTCTTTGCATCCCTCAGTGAGGTGCACACTTTCCACAATCTCAAGACAGTTTCTTTTGACCCTTTAGGATCTTCCCTTTACCAAAGTCTGGGTCCAAGCCTCCAGTCAGGCTTTCCTTAAAGCCCCCAGCCAGGCTGCACACAGTTCACAATGTACTTCACTTTCCTCCACATGTCAAAGACCTTCGAGTGTAGAAAGGGTTTTGCTTGACCCTTGTATGACCACCTTGACACCTCACACCGGCCTTCCCCAAGTCTGCTTGGTTCTTGAAGTTTCAATACAAAAAGGTCCCAGTCAGAGTCCTTCGAATCGGCACCCCGTAGTGCCGGACCACTCTGCATCTGGACCTTTACTGTGGTTTCTTTAAAGTTCAAATACACAAGTTTTGTTCATACAATCTTGCCACTTGCAACCTTGGGCCCAGCACAGTTTGGTTTACTATCAGTTTTCCTCCAACTCACCGGCTGTGCTGAACTTGCTGGACTCTGTGGCCTTGGGAGTCAAGGACGGCACCACGACGGCAAGCATGTCACCCCACCTTGGCAATCAGTGCGAGAGGGCCCCGTGCACCGTTGACACCTGACACTGCATGCGCCAGCCAGCTGTACATCCCGGTCTTGCGATTCCCTTTTCTGAGGCTTCACAGGTGTGGGTTGAAAAGGGCAAGGACAATTCCCTCCTTGTCGTCTGCTAGGACTGATTTTCTATACTCTGGCCTGGTGGACAGATTGTGTGGGAGTGAAGGACTGTTTGCGCCCCCCTGTTCATTCTATGCAAAATAAACCACTTGCTCACGCAATAGCGGGGGACGCCCCCATTGCCCGTATGCTAACATTAGCATAAGTGGGGCTATTGCGGGATACACTTTGCTTCCATTTTGTGTGCCCTCGACTACATCTTTGGACTAGGCTGCACTCCGATAATACGAACAGGTTTCTCTCACCTCTGCAGCGCCGCGCACAGCACGCTCATGGCCCCCACCTTTTCTCCCTCTGTCTGAAAGTTTCACAAATCCCTTTCTCATGGATGCGCCGGGGATAGTTGAAACAAATAGTCAATTGTATCATCTGACTCTTCCTCTGTGATCACTGTCCCGTGCGTGAACCAGCTCGAACCATGACTTGTAGCTCATCCATCTCCACAAACCTGCTCCTGCCCTCTTACCCCTGCTGTTGGGAAATTACTGCCAATGTAACCCTGTGCACTCCTAAGGTCTTCTCTTGCTGTACCAGAAGTGTGACCCTGCTGTGCAACCCACCCCAGAGTGCCCCCCATTAAATCCAGACCTATCATAGTATCTTGTGCCCTAAAATGAACAAATGTCAGTGTACCCCCCACTTGCCTTGATGCGCTAAGACCCACCCCGTCACCCAGGTTATCCTGCAGAACAAGACCCCTGATCCCGGTATCTCATAAAGGTCCCAATGAAGGACGATGTAATCATGTGAATGCAATTTATAGGTTTGCAAAGATTTTTTCAAAGGAATAGTAATGATTGTCATTTTTTATATGGCTAGTGATAGTTTCTCATGCCAGCTTAGTTAGTGTCAACTCTACCTCGCCCTGACCTAACCCTCACCCCTCCTGGACACCGGCATCTGGACCTCGTGACGCTCAGCCTTCCGCCAACTGGGCAGCCTATCCGGAAGAAGCAGCGCCTACAGCGATATATACGCAACCTCGCGCCCCAACCAATCCTGCACTGTTGTAGTACCCTATGTTAGTGACACCATCTATGACGCAGTTTTACTTTATAATTCCATGTACGTCTATTGTTTGCCAGAGCGCTCTCAAGGCAGCAAAGTTCTCTGGATGCCAACTTTAGATAAAGACTTATCAATCTTGTAACCGGTTCTCCTAGTCTCATTCCCTACTGGGATGCGTTATATTTTATGAGTTTGTATTGGTGATTTGGGGAGTGAGCCTTTACATTCAGTGACCACCGCAACGTGATAGAGAAGGGTGCGCCGGGAAGGGAAAGGCCCCCGTGCCGTGCGGCGAGATCCGGGACGCCCCCAGCAAAACCATTGCCTCCGCGGTCGACCAGTGTGCGCACAAAAAAGAAAGGGTCCAAGGGTCCCTGTCATCTTTGCAAATACCCGACCGCTCACCGAGACGGGTGATGGCTTGGTTGGGGTGCAGCCACGATTGTGGATAGACCGTGAACGGAGGCTCCTGGACCATCCCGGACACGTGAGTACTGGTTGTGAGATTCTCAAGTGAGGGGCAAAATTGCGAAAAAGTGGTGTAACGATAAGGGCAAGAGAATAGAGGGAATTTAAAATTGTGGCATTAGGGACTGTGTGAGTGGAACTGTTAGGCTTTTCTTATCTCTCCTTTATATGGCCATTAGGTTGTTGTGGACAAAGAGATAAAAAGGGAATACGGGAATACGGAGTAGTAATTTAGAATATTCTTTTTCCGTGTGAGCAGAATTCTTCAAGGAGGTAGCCTAAGGGGGCTCAGAGGTGGGGAGTGAATGAGAAAATAAGAATAAGTAAGAAACTAGAACAAATAAAGGGGCGATTTTCACCAGAAGGTAGTACATGTTACATGTTTCATGTTCAATGTTGTTGAAGTAAATTGTGTTGGTTTGTCGACAAAGTACATGTGTCTTTATATGTTCTATGAAACAAGTATTGATGAGAAGTGTGTTTTGTATTTTTGTGGTTCCTGCAAAAAGGTGCAAGTAAAAAAGGTTATTGGCATTTACGGTGGTGTGAGTGAAAACGTATTGAAAAAAAAGGTACCAGAAAGGGTGTTTTTTATTAGTTGCATTGTATAGCACACCCAGTATAGGAGTAAAAACACACAGAGAATCGAAGCAAGACGTCATGGGAGGAAGTACACCATTGGCGCATATTTGTCAGCACCTCCCTTTGTACAGTGAAAAAATACAGAAATACCAAGAGCAGTGGCTTACAGAGATAAAAGGAGAAGGCTCGTCCCAAATATGGCTATGAAGGAGGGTCCTTTGAAAAAAAGAGTGTTGGATCTTTTAACCACCCATTTGTTATCAAAGTACAGAGGAAAACAGTTGCAAAACAGACGCAAAATATTAGACTTATGGAGGATGTTTGATGAAACAACCCTTGAGTAGTGACACAAATAAAGAAATGTCCTCGGAAGGGCCAACAGAGGAGTGTACAACCAAAACAGGAGAGAATGATCTTACGTGGCTTTACCCATTATTAACTAGGCTCACTGCAGGATATGGTGACCCCATGTATGTGCCTGCACCAAGTGCCCTGAAAACACCAGCTGCCACAGCCCTGCCACCTTATGACCCAAGAGGCCTGTATGGGCCCACTAGTGCCCCTCCGGTAGACCTAGCACGGCTCACTGGGGACCTACAAAGACAACTTGCCAGTACACAAATGGAGATAACGCGATTAAGAACATTGTGTGATAAGGGACAGATGTTACCCGGGGGAGAAGTACCACCCAGCGTAGCCAGCGGTTTGACACCTCCGTCCAGTGTAGCGGGGGGGGGGTTGTCTACATCGTCCCAGCCGCCACAGGGAGCTGTGCCGAAAGGACAAGAACAGGAGTGGCAATCAGGAGAGTTCCTTTTCCATATGAATGGCAAACCCGTAAGACTAATACGACCCAAAACTCCAGATGATCAGGCAGGAGAAGGACAAGAAGAGTTCAATTCAGATAGGGACATAGATGAAGTGTGGAGCGATCTGGATGAATACGAAGAAGGGGTAGCAGCAGCAGGGTTTTCGCTTCCATTACGGGAGGACCCGGAGGATGGGGGAGGGCTCCCAAGATGGCAAGGGAGGTTGAGGAAAAGAGTAGGAAACATGTTAGTAAGTAAAGCAAAGAATGGAACGGTAAGTAAAAGAGGAGGTAAGGCCAAATTACAGATACCTCTGATACATAAGGGAGCAGGAAGACCTCACTACATACCATTGGCACAGATGGACAAAAATAACTTGTTGAAACTCCTCCCTCCACTTTCGGGTGGGACGGGGAAGTGGATACACGCATTCGAAAAGAACACAGCAGGTGTACCCTTGGCCATAGGGGATGTAAAAAGTTTATTAGTGTCTGCCGTTGGTGATCAAGCAGATGGGGTATGGGTGAAGGCCGGTTTCCCGGGAGTAACAATGAACTGTGACCGCCATGATGGGTCATCATTCAACAATGTGAAGGCACAAATTTGGGATGCATTGCGGAGGACCTTCCCAGACACTCCAGACTTACATTTAGTAATGCAGTGCACTATGGGAGAGGAGGAAGAGGCTGCACAATTCATCCTTCGGGTGCAGGACCTGTGGAGATCAGAAACGGGCACGGCGCGGGACCAATCCACTGCCCTGTTTTACTTCATAATTAAGAAAGGGCTCCCGAAGGAGGTACAGAAGGCCTTGGACAAAATAGCTGGGATAGAAGCCAAAGGCTGGCCGGAGATTCAGAGCATAATAGTACACCATTGTAGGAGGATCAAAGAGAGAGAAAAAGAGATAGCACAAAGAAGGTTGGCAGACGAAGCAAAATGGGTTCAGAATGAATCAGTGAAGGTCGCGGCAATTAATTCAGCCCTATCCACTGAAAGGCAGGGGGAAGGAGAGGAGGGGTCAGGAAATACACCAGTGAGGATGTGTTATGGTTAAACTACGATTTGTCCCAAGTATGCACAAGGAAGAAACATAAGACCACTTACCTGGGCTTGAGGTATGAAAGAGACTGGAGTCAGAAGTTTACCTTGTGTTCCTGAGAGCTCCGTGTAGTCTCTTGAAGAGAATAGGAATTCCCCTGAGAACCCCTTGATGGGCCGGCTCTAGGCTTGCCCTTCGAGAAGCTCTGAGGGAAACCCTTGTTGGGAATAAAACCCTTGGATGAGCTGCTAGTGTATGTTGTCTTCCTGAGTTGACCAGGTGTGGAAGGCTGGTCCACTTATTCTTCGGGCTGGTTTAAAGATTTGGCCTCAGAACTGAACTGTAGCAAGTAGATAAGAAAATAAATAAAGTTCATCCTGGTAAGCCTGCCGGGGTAGAAGGAATCCTAAGCTAAGACTCTTGGGTTTTACCATGCGTGAGCATGAAGAATGCAGAATGATAAGGAATCTACCTTGGGTTTAGCAGAAGGTAAGATTGTACTAAAGAAACAGAAAAAGACAGAGAGGATAAGTTGTAGAAAATTAGACTCAATTCTAAGATGGGGGCATTAGCATAGCCAAGGGAAAAGCCTACCCTTTTACTTTCAAGCCTTTTTGAGCCAGCCTGGAAGGAAGAGAAGGTTTGCCTGAGATGTTCCAGAGAAGAGATGTGGCTGTAATGAAAGATTCTCTGTAAATAGCGGGCCTCCGACAACCGGGAGGTTGCCGTGAAGAATGGATAGTAGACAGTTAATTACTTAGAGGTTCCCTGGAGGGGAGCGCGAACTGTGCTTTCAAAGCATGGGGCTTACACACGCACTGGTGTAGTTTGCCCAGATTTGGCTTCCGGAATGAACATGAAAGGTACCCAGCTGATTCCTATGAAGTAAGAAAGGAATTTATGAATAAGGCGCAATAAATGAATAGAGGGATATTTCGCAGTCCTAACAAAACTAACTTAAGAAGCGTCTGCTGGCTCCTACGAGAGTAGCAACGAGTCTTCCTTCTGGAGTAGCCGGGCAATAAGATAGTAAACAGGAAGTGATGACAGAGGCTTGCGAAGCTTCCTGGGAATGAACCACTATCCTGTGTAGTATGATCGGGTTAGGTGCCGAGGCGGCGGCCATCTTGGAATCAGGAACAACTAAACTGCACCGTAGGTTATTTCTAAGTGCAGAAGCGACGGCCATGTTGTAATTAGGCCGGAATGTAAAATTCGTATTGGTGACCATCACAGGATGACAGCAACTTGCAAACTGACAAGAGCAATGGGCAGGAGAGGAGCAATACGAAGGCCCCCAGTGGCAGGGCAGACCTGCAAGAGGACGAGGTGGGTACAGGGGACAGAGGGGAGGATTTGGAGGGAAGGGAAACAGAGGATTTGGGGGACAAGGAACGAGGGGAGGACCCCAAGGATCATCCACCCTACGTGCAGAAGAGGAACAACTAGTGGGGGCAGAGATAGGGAACAAGCAGTTCATGTTTATGGTGGACTCGGGAGCGGAAAAATCGTGCCTCATGGAGGGCCGGTTCCCACTCTCAGTAAAAAATTTGGAAACGCAGGGGTATTCTGGGGCTATTTTGAAAGCTCCTTATACAAAAGATCTAGACATAACGGTGGGGGGGAAAGACTGTGCGAGCACCCCTATTGTACCATGAAAACTCGCCTATAAACTTATTGGGACGGGACCTCCTAAGCAAATTGAATATGACCATCTTCTTCACAGAACAAGGGATAATATGCTCTACCCCAGGGGTATGCCCAGTAAGAGCCATGTTAATGATAAGCACTCTAACAAACACAATACCAGTAAGAGGTGTCCCATAGACATAGATATGTTAATTTATGGAATCCGGGTACTTGATAGAGGGGTACCTGAGAACGCGCAAGGAATGGAGAGTGCCTTCAGATTTTGTTTTCCGCCCCATTGTAAATTCAGATGTTGTGCCAGGAACAATCTTGGCTATTGATTTGGAAGGGGTACAAGTTTCAAGCAAACGTATTGCGGTAATAGGACTGGACACACATGGATGCGAATGGAGAACAGTGCTGTGCATAGACCCAAATATAGCATTGCGTGATTTGACTGATGAAGAATTGTTTACTGACAATGATACAGATGGGGAAATAATAATGGAGATAAGTGTACCTTGTGACATAATGATTCAGCACAGAGAAATACACAATCCCCTCATGGCCAGTGTTAGTGCACCACCCATTATATTTGATGATGATATGGAAAAAGTACTGCCAGAGCTATGGACAACAGGCCCACACGATGTAGGGTTTTTGCAAGAGGTCACACTCGTAAAAATAAAACTGAAACCCGGCGCAATCCCACCTAGAGTGAAGCAATATCCATTATCAAGAGAAGCGGAGGAAGGAATAAAAGTAACTATAAACGCATTATTACAACAAGGTATAATAGTGCCATCAAATTCACCCTGCAATACAGCGATTTACCCGATTAAGAAGGCAAGGGGCGGGGCTTGCAGGATGATACAGGACCTTCGCCCACTTAATGATGTCATACAAAAAGAGTTCTCCTTAGTACCTAATCCTGCATCCATTTTGTGTAGCATACCAAAAGAAGCCACTTGTTTCACGGTTGTAGATTTGAAAACACACCTTTTTCTCAGTGCCACTGGACCCCAGTTGTCAGTATCTCACAGCATTTACATTGGGGGCAAACAGATATGAACATTGTAGATTGCCACAGGGGTACTGCGAGAGCCCCAGCATCTTCAATAGAGTTTTGCATGAAGACCTTGTCAACGTGGATGTGGAGAGCACGATAATCCAATACGTGGATGATCTCCTCATCTGCGGTAAGAGTGAGGAGCAGTGCAGGGCAGATTCCATTACATTGCTAAACTTACTAGCTACAAAGGGATACAAGGTAGATAAAAGCACAAAATAACAGCGCCCCCATAAAATGGACATAAGAAATGATGACGCAATATTTCAAACCAAAAGACCTCATCTCACACGCACCAGTTTTAGCAAACCCCGATTATGACCGGGAGTTCTATCTGTTTTGACATTGCAATGGAATATTGATGACAGCAGTGCTAACACAGAAAACATTGTTAGGCCATAAGTCTCTGGCATACTACAGAAGCACACTAGACTCAGTGATGCAGGGCCACTACGCTGCGGAGCACTCACTGTTAGCTATTTTAGAAAGATCCAAATCAACACTCACGACCCAACGAGCCACAGCCTAGGAGATCATATCCAGCCAAACGTCCATGTGGTCAGATGTAAAACAGTGAACCCTGCCACATTCCTTACTGAACCCTGCACAGTAGAAGACATGCAGGAACATGATTGCACCACATATGAGGGAGAAGAAGATGGCATTCCAAAAGCAAGTGAAAATGCCCTCAAGGGGGGGAGAAATATATTTTGTGGATGGGTCAGCATCGATCGACAATGAGACAGATGAAAAACATGTAGGAGCAGCAGTGGTGAGAATTGAAGGAGAAGAGTACGAAGTGATGGTGCAGAAACGCCTCCCTTCACACTATTCAGCCCAAGCAGCAGAACTGATTGCCCTAATTGAAGCAATACATACAGCTAAAGGATGCGCAGTGACAATATACTCTGACTCGGCATAAGTGACAACGAGGGTGCACTCCGGGTTGTCACGATGGCAAAGAAGTGGATTTAAGAGGTCAGATGGCTCACCCGTACAACATACAGCACTATTGAATGATCTAATTGAAGCCCTAGCAGAACCGTCAGTGGTAGCATTGGTGAAGTGCCAAGCACACACCAATAACACGGACGCGATCTCGCTCGGGAATGCGGCAGCGGACGCCGCCGCAAAAGAAGCAGCGTACTTTACAGTTCCCCAACCATTAGAATGTATTGTTAAAACACCTAACCAATAAACGCAAGAAGAAGGGTACGATTGCACCCCCATACTGCAGATAATAAAGTTACAAAAATGTGCACCCCAAGAAGAACAGGAATTATGGGGAAAAAGAGGATGCAAACAATCACCCACAGATTTAATATGGTGACAGGCACTAACAGGAAAGGTAGTAATGTCGGTAGAATTGTTGCTGATAGCATTTCAACAACTACATTTTCCAACACATGTAACAAAGCAACATATTTCAGCAGAGATTCAGGAAGAATGGTTTGTTCCCAATTTACAGGAGCATTTATCAAAATTGACAATAGAATGTACAACATGCCAAACATATAATTCGGGTATGACTCTCAGAACACTACGAGGAACACTGCCACGCCCTGTGGGCCCTTTTAGAGAGCTCCACATTGACTATGCAGATATGGGAGAAAGATGTAATGGAGCAAGATACCTCATTATGATAGTGTGTCCATTCTCACGATGGGTCGAGGCAGGTCCATGTGCCCACCCCGATGCAAAATGTGCCGCAAAATTTTTGGTGAGAGAGATTTTTTCTAGGTGGGGCATATGTGTAGTGATCAGGTCAGATAACAGTACCCATTTTGTAAACGATCTCTTCAAAGAGGTGACCACATTGCTGGGAGTGAAGCATAATTAGGTTCGATTTATCACCTGCAAGCGAAACAGGATGGTGGAAAAATTCAACGGCCTGCTCAAAAGTAAATTGTCCAAGTTGTGTAACACCCTTAAAAAGAACTGGGTATATTGCTTGCCCCTAGCACTGTTCCAACTCAGAACACAGCTGAGTAAGGACCACCATTTGAGCATGCACGAAATAGTGACGGGACGGTGCATTCATATGCCACTCTCCCCAGTGAGAAGAGCATCAGATACTCACTGAGCTGCCACAGTGCTGGGGGATGAATTTAAGGAATACCATACCCAACTGACATGTGCAGTGCAAAGTATTGCAAGACAGATAGCGCCCCTATTCACACAGGATTGTGAAACGGATACAACACCAGCACCAGATAGCCCCACAGGAGCAGTCCAGTGCCGAAATGCTAGGCAATTCTCCTCTGAACAAGAGTACCAACAGTAACCCCATACACGTGTTTCAGCCTTGTTGGGCATCATCAGTAAGGTGAAACTGTGCCTCTCTAAGAACAGTGAGCAAGGGGTCCACATCTGGATTGCCCTGGTAACTTAGGGTGAGACCCAAAGTTAATTTATGCAAAACAAAGGGGGGTCTGTGAATCTCTCTACCAGCACGAACACAGCCCAGAGACCGGTTCTTGGGTGAATAACCCTTGGGAGAGACTCTACCAAGTCTGTAGCTCACTGTCCCTTTCACAGAGAAGACATTTCCTTGCTTATCAGTCTCCCATTCATTCAAAAACCATTGGCATCTCTTACAGGATGTTAACCAGGCCTCTCACCTCACATGCTTTTGGCGGTTGTCACCCGCTTTGTAAACAGCTCTCTCACCCATCTGCTCCTTCCCACATATATAAGTCCATGACTTTCACTCACCCAAAACAAAATTGGGGGTTTTCACCTGCCGAGGGCCACAAAACATTGAGAGCTATGTGTTAGCCTTTCCTCATCAACCTGTAGTTGATTTTATTGTAATGTTCTGCTAACACAGAGCCAGACATTCCAACATTCTGGAACCCCTGAGACAGAGATTTCACCGCCACAGAAATCGAGAGAATGTAATTGTCCCATAGAATTACATTGGGGCTATAATTATTTTAGGCGCAAGACAGTGTAAAATAGTACTATTTTGAATTGAAAAATCAGGAGTCTCCCGCCTAAATCGGGTGGGTTTGCATGTATGCAGAGAGCGATGCTGCAGAGGAAGTGATGTGCTTCAAACAATCACACGAAAACATGTGAACTCTGAGCCAGGAAGGCTTTGCACTGCTGATAAGGGGCAGAGATGCAATGTCAGTAAGTGTTACTGTCCCACACAGATGGACTGCAGAATGCGGGACACACCCCAATACATCAGGACAGTCCCGCAAATTATGGGACGGTTGTCAACCCTAGGCCAGTCTCGTGCCTGTCCATGGATTTCAATGGGCTGTTTCCCTCCAAATCTGATTTCACCCGCCAGGGCTCTGAAATGGTGGAGTATGCAGATGAGACTGTCATACATGCCAACATTCTGTGACCAAAAATCTGTAGGAATCTTAAAGTTTCAAAAATATTGAAATAAATCAGTATTTGTTGCCACTAAATCGGTAGGCGGTAGGACTGCTTAAAAGCGGTATCCTACCGCCTAAATCGCTAGGGTTGGCAAGTATGTAGCAGGTGCCGGAGAGAGGGGCGCTGCTTTGTGCAGCTACGCTGAAAAAATAGCATATTGCACTTGTGGCGAGGTGGAAGTGGCGAGACACGCACAGGGTGGGGCTGAAATGTGCAGTTACCCCCCCGGCTCCTGGTGCAAGCTCACACCTGCCAGAACTCATTAGGAGGAGTGACTTGCCATTGCTTCAGCGGCTCGCCCCAGCATGTAGATGACTGGCACCGGTGAGCTGAGGTACGGTGAACCATGTGGCTGTTGATATCCTGAAGTTCTAGAGCGGATCTCACGGGCGCCTCTGACAGTCTGGGAGGTTGCACTGGTCTGCTAACTGCTGCCAGTAAAAACACACCATTATAAAAGCAGCAGCTTGGACACATCCCCACTGAAGAACGTTCCTCGGATTCTGTGTACTTGCGCACCCTGCAACCATGGCTGAAAAGGCTGCTAAAATCCAGGCCAAAAAACTATTTAAAAAAAAAAACAAAAAAACAACAAAAAAAACAGTATTTGTTGCCACTAAATCGGTAGGTGGTAGGGCTGCTTAAAAATCGGTATCCTACCTCGGTAGGGTTGGCAAGTATGGACTGTGTGGCCACAAACTGAATTAGACACCATCCTTACTTCATACATGCCAACATTCTGAAGCATGGGAGGGGGATGTTGCCATGGAAAGTGGGAGAACTGAGTTTCCCTGTAGACTTGCATTGGGGTGAAGAATTATATTAGGCAGGAGCAAGGGAAGTAGAACAATATTTTTATTGAAAAATCTGGAGTCTCACGCCTAAATCGGGAGGGTTGACATGTATGCCACTTAGCTAAACCATATCTTAACCAAATACAAACATCCCGATTTAGGTGGGAGACACCCGATTTTTTAAACAACAGTGTTTCTAACATTTACTTTCTCCCTCCTGTGAGAAACCTGAGGGTGTCTATCTCATTGTCTGGACCATGGGGATCCCTTTCTCGGGTGCCAGGCCATGGCCATCGCCCTTGGATCCAGACCCTGGGGGTGGACAAGTGCGGGAGGATCACCTGAGTGAGGGGTCGTTGGGGAGTGGGACATCCGATGGTGAGATGCAGTATTCCCCCCTTTCTGACACTTTTTCCACATTTATAGGTTATTCTGAATCCTGTCCAATGCTCCTCCCCAATTCCAACAAGTACCAAAGCAGAAAGGAGGAGTAGGAGAACCAGGAGAAGGAAATTACATATGTCACCCCATGTACTACAACAACAGGACTATCCCCTTTTTTCCGAAAACAATTTTCCAGCCTTACCTAACAACATTAGTGAAAACTAGAACTCCCATAATTCGTCCCCTGTGTTCTTTTCTTAAACCACTGGGACAAAGAAGAAGAGGAGGATCAGAGCTATGAAGATTGCCCATAGGAACCAATGTACCATGGATTTCTGTGGGCAGTCTCCATTTTGTCCCGCTAATGAGGACAGGCAAATTCCTTTTGAACCACTCACACCTGATTCCCATTCAACTTCCCCATACGGATAAAAGGCGGAGCAGGAGAGCACACTTTGAGCGAGCTGGGGATGCTGGAGGATGCCAGGAAGACAGAGAGAGACCCATGGAGCTGAGAGGAACCTGGAAGGCCTGGAGGAGGAAGGACTACCCAGACACTGAGCCTGACTGTGCAGGGGAGGCTGCAGTGTGGAGTGGAAGCTGTGCCTCCAGGAAGCCTAAGCCAGGGGCAGCTGGGGTTGCCTGGTGGCACCCACAACAGAACTCCTCCCCTGGGTGAAACAGGAGAGCCCAGGCCTCTGGGGGGCGGGTGGCAAGACCCCAATCCCAGGTAAATATCCCCTAGTGCTCCTGCTGCTCCTGAAACCTCAAGAATGCCGTTTTGGGGTGCCATCGAAGTGGGAGCAAAATAGAAAAAGAGAATTATGGGACTGGAAGTCCAAGACCTTTTTTATGGTTTTTGTATCAATCGAAGAAGGGTTCGAGCCCGGCAGAGGGAGAACCTTTGTGCACTTTGAAGAGAAACTAACACTGTGTGTTCGAGATATCTGGAGCCCTCCTGTATAACTGGATGAGTTACAAAGGGAAAGCAGCTGCTGTGTTATCGTCCTTGACTCCTGGACCAAGAGAAAGCCGAATCTTTAACACAGCCGGTGAGTCGGAGGCAACGTGCATGAAACAGTCTATGAATGAATGAAGGACGAGAAGCAGGGCAGCGAGCGAGGCGAGGATCGAGGCATAGCCAGAGAAGGAGTAAGCCCTTTGAGGCTTCAGCTGAATCGGGGAAGACAGACGAAAAGTCACAGGGAGAAACCAAGGAGAGAGATACCCTTGACCTGTTTGACAAAGGATCACTGGGCTATTGAAGACTCGGAAACAGCCTGTGTGTGGCGAAGAAGAAAGGCCTTCAGATCCTGTAAGGTGCCTCAGAGATACCAGGGGCCCTCTCCCTGACTGGATGAGCCAGTGGAGAAGCACAGCCGCTGTGGTATTGCCCTCGACTCCACGATCAAAACCTTAAGCTGGACCTTGCAGACAGTTGAAGGCAACTGTGTGAACCGGGCTGCGTATGAGCGAAGGTTGCGGGCGGCCCCACAAAGTGTCATATAAGGCATTTGATGAAAGACACAAGTAAAAGGAGAAAGCCGATAAATGTTTTCTTTGAACTTTTAAGAAGTGAACTCTCATTACTAAGTAGCAGAGTGGTCCAGCTCCACGTGTGTGCCCAGTCGAAAGATCTCTGCCGGAAAGTATCTTGCGAGCTGAACCATTGAGACTGGTTTGAACTTTTGAGATCGGATGAAAAGGAAAGAAGTGGTCAGGCAAGGGTAACATTCAAATCGCTTGCTCAATCGAAAGTCTTCAATTCTGTTATATGGAAAGAAGGAAGTTGTCAAAGTGTCGGGTCTGAGCCCGATCGAAGGGGATCCAACGTAATAAAAAGGAAGGAAATTCAAGCCCGGCTGAGGGAGATTCCATTGAAAAATAAAGAGGGAAGAAACGTCTGAGCCCGGCTGTGGTAGACTGAAAGAAGTAAACTCTGAGTTTTATTATTTTCGTTGTGTTGATCCTGCCACTGTGGAAGAAAGAGACTTGAGAACGTATCTAGAGACGCTCTAGAGACTGCCTCCTCTTGTCAGAGAAGTCAGTGTGCTCCAAGTGCCATATTGTTTTGCCTTGTCCCGTGATAAAACGTGGGGAAGGGGAAGCTATAGTTTAGCAATCCTGAACTCCCATACCACATGGACCTTTTGTTTATGTTACATTGTTTCCTTGGTGCCTTGCAACACACTCACACTCTTTTGTTCTTTAGAGTAAGGTTTGGCAATAGGTTTTTAGTATAGGCTCTTTTTATTTGACTAGACATGACTAGGACAGCGTTTTCTTTTGTTTTGATGGTCGTAGCTTGCCCCCATCATTAGAACTTAGGTTTCCAACCCAATAATAGTTCAATAAACACCCTTGAACTACATAATTTGTGTCTGTCATACTTGCGATACTATGCCTTCCTTACATCCTAAAATAATGTATTCCCCAATGCAAAACAATTGCAAAACTTCATTCTCCTGATTTCAGTGAGAAAATGTCCCTCCCAAGTGCCTCAAACTGTTGGTATGTATTAAGAAATGATTCCCATCAAGTTTGCACTACTTTCATTTAGGTCATACCACTGAAGCGTTGTATTAAGAGTGTCTCTTGTTAGAGCATGTCTTTCCTTCTAGCATTCCCCGCCCTTCTTGATTCGTATTTTCTGTCTACGCTTGTGCTATCCCTGAGCATGCCTCTCATCGTTTCCTGTGCATGCTCTAGTGATTAGTGTATCGGCGCTCTGTCTCGGCACTTCTGCGTAGCACATGCTCATTGGCCATGTGCAGTATGTTCCAAAATGCTCAAATTACTTATTGGTAATCTTCATTACTCCTAACCCTTCTCTTCCTCGTCCTAGCATTTATCAATGAGGTGTCCCACCTCTTTACAGGAACCCTCTTTCTACTTCTAAATCCTTCAGGCACAGCCCCCTCCACCTCCGGGCATAACAGCCCACCTTCCCCGAGACCCAACAGTATGTAACATTGCCCAATAGGCCCATTCAATACGGGGAAGGGTGAGGCGGGAAACTCGTGCTGGGACGAGGAAGACACGGACTAGGAGTAATGAAGATTACCGTAAGTAGTCTGAGCATTACCTCCACGTCCACTCTTCCTCCTCTTCCCAGCACTTATCAATGAGGACTGCCAACTCCAGAGAGAATGGGCTGAGCGCAAAGAAAAACACCAGAAGGCAAATGGAAATGCAACCCCACCAACACCAATTCATTGAAATACACGTATCCAGACAGCAGCAACAAAGTATTCCACAAGAGCGCCACACTCAAAACACCTGCCCCAAAGGCTCTTGCCTGCCAGCAGTGAAGATTCAAACGATAGTGGTTAATGAGAGTGTTTGGATCTGACCAAGTGGCTATGCAGCAAATGTCCTGGATAGGAACACTAAGGGATTCAGCCCAGGACGCAGCTATTGCCCCCCCCCCCGTGGACCTGCCCTGCACTTAAGACGGAAGGGGAGACCCCACAGAGGAGTAAGCCAAAGAGATAGAATCCCGGAGGCAACTGCTTATGGTAGGCGCAGCCGCCTTCCTCCCGGTGACCACCCCCCCAAAAGGTAACAAAGGGGCCAGGAGAGGAATGAAAAGCCCTAGTGCGATCCAAATAGAGCAGAACCGCCTGCCGCACATCCAGAGCGGCCCAACGAACCTCCTCCGGGGAGGAGGGAGAGGGGAAGAAGGAAGGAAGAAGAATCTCCTGGGTAACATGAAACCTAGAAACCACGTTAGGAAGAAAGGACGGATGGCACTTAAGAAAACGCATCGAGGGAAACCACCAAGTAGGGTGTCTCAAAGGAGAGGGCACCAAGATCCTCCAACCGCAGAGCCGAAGTGATAGCCACCAGGAAAACCACCTTTAATGTATGGACCCGAAGGGAAACCTCCAGCAAAGGCTCAAAGGGAGAAGGCAGTAGAGCCTGAAGGACCAGTGGGAGATCCCAGGAGGGCAACCCAGAAACAGACAGGCCGGGCAAGAGAAAACCTCTGGAGAAGGAGACCCACCAAAGAGTGACCACCCACATTCAGACCCCCAAAGGAGCGGGTCACAGTCCACTGAGCCCGCAGGGGGGATACAGAGACCCAGGTTAAACCCATCCTGAAGAAACGGCAGCACAGGTGTCCCTGAACCCAAGGAGGAGGTACTGCCATGAACCAGACACCAGGACATGTAGCACCCCCAGTGCCTCTCGTAGGCCCTTATGGTAGAAAAACACTGGCCCCTCTGAATGTGAGAAACTACCTCGTCAGAGAGCCCCCCAGAAACTAGGCCTGCCCTTTCAGTTGCCATGCCACCCAGACCAAGTTCTTGGGACCCTCCACCCCCCCAAGGGGCCCACCATCGGGTCCAGACTACCAGTGAGAGGCAGCATGGGGGACACAGCCAAGTCCAGGAGAAGGGGAAACCAGCACATGCAAGGCCAAAGCGTAGCAATGAAGATCACCACTGCCCGAGAGTCCCGGATGTGCAGCAACACCTTCTGAATGAGTGGGAGGGGCAGAAGGCATATAGGAGCCCCGGCGGACACAGGGAGGTCAGAGCACCCACGCCCACAGCCCAGAAGAGGGGAACCTGGAGAAAAACAAGGAGACATTTGCAGACAGCGGAGAGGAAAACAAATCCCCCAGAACCCTGCAGATCCTCCAAAAGACCACCTCCCGCAGCACCCACTCCTCTGAGGGGAACACACGGCTGAGGTGATCCGCCACCATATTGTCCCGGCCCCTGATGTGACATGCAGACAGCGAATGAAGATTGAGACCGAGAGCTCCCCTGTCGGTTGATACACGCCACTGTGACAGGTTTGTCCAAGCAGAGAAGAACATCCTGCCCCTCCGAGACTGGGCAAAAGGACTTCAGAGCCCTGAAGGCCACCGAGAGTTCCCTCCAGTTGAAGGACCTGGTCACGTCCCCCGGGACCACCTCTCTCCTGCTGTTCACGACCCAGTGGCACCGCCCTCCACCCCATCAGGCTGGCTTCCATTGTAACAAGTAGCGGAGAGGGCGGACAAAGCAGGAACCCCACCAAGAGATTGGGCAATTGCAGTCACCACTGAAGCTGGTCCCTGAGAGAGTGACCCACAGGGATAAGAGCCTCGAAGTCCAGAGATGACTCCTTCTAGAACCTGGGGATGTGGAGCAACGGGACGAAGGTGAAGTCTTGCCCAGGGAACATGGAAGACACACCGCCATGTATCTCTGAGCCTGAAGAAAGTCCCTGGCCGGGGACGACTCCCGAGCCAGAAGATGCACCAGGCAGTCCTGCAGTCTCTGAGCCCTGACAAGGGGAAGAAGAAACACCCCTCCACAGTCCAAAACCTGGCCCCAATGAACTGATGATCCTGCAAGGGCTGCGGTTGAGTATTTGTCGGTTTACGAGAAACCCCAGCGAGGTCAGTAGGGCACACGTAGACTTCAAGTGTTGCAGCAGAAGATCTTCCGACTGAGCCTTCAGGAGCCAGTCATCAAGATACGGGAACACCTGAATCCCCTAGAGGTGCAGACCGTTGGTGAAGACCTGGGGAGCCGACTTCAGACTGAAGGCCAAGGTCCGGATCTGGAAATGATCCTAGCCCACCGCAAACCTGAGCAACTTCTGATGGGCAGACCAAATGGGAACGTGTAGGTAGGCGTCCTGAAGATCCAGGGAAACCAGGAAATCTGAGTGCTTTACCTGATGAATGACCCGCTGAAGACACTCCATCTTGAATCTCTGAGTCAGTATGTGTCAGTTCAAGACCTTGAGGTATATAATCAGGCGGAAGGATCCATAAGGTTTGGGCTCCATGAATACAATGGAGTAAACCCCCAGGCCCCTTTCTGATTGAGGCACTCGCCACAGGACCCTCTTGGATCGAAGTTCCCTTAGTGCCAACCTCTTGACTGGTTAACTGGGATGGGGCGTCCGTATCAGACCAGACGGAACAGGGGGCAGGCCAATTCCAACTTGTACCCCCACCTCACCAGACGATTGACCCAGGCATCCCCCAAGAGAGGGCCATTGTTTCCAAAAGAATGTCAGGTGGCCCCCAACAGGTCTGGTTTCAGGACTTCTGCTGGTGAGGGGGGAGACTGGAATTGAGCACCATTTCGGCCCAGGCACAGGCCGAGCCCTACCCCTAGGGTGGGCCTGAGCCTGCTAGGTAAGGGCCGCTCGGCAGAACTCCAGTGGTTAGGGGCATACTTTCAACGTAGCTGGTCAGCATGTTTGTCTGCCTGGAAGACCTTAGGGACCTTGTCCTCCAGGGAATCCCCAAAAAAGCATTTGCCCTTCAAAGGGAATTTTCATGGCAGTAGACTTTTGTCAGGCGTCCGTCTTCTAATCCCTGGTAAGAATGTACCGACGATCCCCCACAACGGAACCCGTGGACATGGCGGCTGCCTTCACACCATCAGGCCAAGTCCAACAAAAACTCCACCCGAGTCTTGATGGCCTGTAGAAGGGGGGAATGATCTGAGCCTTCCCTGGCCACCTTCAGGGCATACATCAGACCCCCAAGGGCAGCTTCTGCAGTGTAAGAGGCATAAGTGGCAGCCAGTAAGGCCAAATGGGCCCCTCCATAAGCCTTCCTTAAGGTAGCATCCACATTACGATCCGTGGAGTCCCTAAGATAATTGTCCGAGGCCAAGGACGACCTCCCCACCAGACTGGGAATGATATCTACCATAACCGCCGGCATGGCCATCCCCTCCTCCTGCAACGGATACAGCTTGGTAAGGAACCTGGGGACCGCTGACTTGTCAAGATCAATCCACTCCCTTAAAATCTCAGTCTTCATGTCAGAGGGAAGCAGGAGACCCTACTTGAGAGTGCGGTTGAACTGGGGTGGGGGGGCCCGAACCCCCCAGCCAGAGTAGACGGGGGCTCAGAGTTCGGAAACCCCATATAATGGGACACCTGAAAAATATCCGCTGCAGCCTCCCTGTCCAGGTACTTGGCCCTGCAGTCAGTCGACATCGGAGAATCGCCCAGGCTGTAGGAAGAGGCGTCTGAGCAGGAGGAAGAGGAAGGGGACACCCCCCTGCTATGATGAGCCTGGATCAGCTCATCCTGCAGGGCTTTCTTAAAAATGCGCAGGAGCCTGTCCTCTGGCACCCTACTCCCCCGCCTCCTATTAGGAGGGGGGCAGGGAGAAGAGAAAGAGGATGGCGAAGGAGAGCGAGGCTCCACATGCCTAGACTTGGAAGTGCACTTCCCCATGGCGACTAACACTAATACCAAGAAGCCGCGGTCCGGACAGACACAACCAATGCCGAGTGCGAGAAGTAAGTGGGAAAAAAGACTGGTAGCCAAGCAACCACGAGCCCAGCCCGGGAGTCTAAATGCACGTAATAGGCCCAGCAAGGAGGAAAAAGGAGAGACTGCATCCACGCCCCCACCCCTCCTCCTGCTTAGTTCTGCCCGGGGTGCGATCACACCGGGCCATGAAGACCTGCAGGGCAAGCCGTTCTGCGACACCCCAGACCCTGCCCCAAATGGGGCGCACTTTATTTACCACCACCCCCGGCTATACCGGTGGTGGTAGGAGGGTCCGGGGTTCCTGCCTGACACTCAACGGGGGGCCCTGCTCAGAAAGGAACCCACGGAGAACGCCCACCAACCCGAGCAAGTCCTTGCCCTGCAAGGGTCCCTCGAGGCAGCGGGAAAACAGAACTAAACCTCCTCTGCCGGCAATGTTGAGTTGGGGGACAGAAGCACACAGAGTCCCTGCCCAAAGGCAGGAAAGAAACGAACTGTTGGGTCTCGAAGAAGGTGGGCTGTTATGCCCGCAGACGGGATGGGGGCAGTGCCTGAAGGATTTAAAAGTAGAAAGAGGGTTCCTGTAAAGAGGTGGGCCACCTAATTTATAAGTGCTGGGACGAGGAAGAGTGGATGTGGAGGTAATGCATGCATGCCCAGTTTATCCTCCTTTTCCTGTGCAAAGGTCAAATATTGTGTTATGGGTGTCATACCTTCCTAGTCTCTGGGTTTGTCCCTGAGACTCATCGTTTTTACGCTCTTCTCCGGGTCTCCAGGGAAGGGCGTGGAATCCCTGTGATTTCTGCCATCTGCGGGCAAGATGTTTCTAGCCTGAGCTCAGGCTGGGGGCGCTCCCAGGCACGCGCACGTGTGGGTGCAATGTGTCTGGGAAGCACTGACACGGCTGTCAGCCTGCAGTGGCACACGTTGAACATGCCATCTCATGGAGTCTGCGCCATTCTATCTTTTTCTATTGTGTTAGCAGAAGTCGTCTTGCTTCCAGGCCGGGCGAAAATAGGCGAAGGCCCATAATAAACGCTCCCCTATCTGTTATCTCCTTCGATTTGTTTAGTTTTTTGTCCAAAATGCTTAGCTCATTGATTCCTCTGTTCATCAACTTGATGTTCCTTCTCATCACAGCTCGAAAGAGGTTCGGCACCTCCTCTTTCTAAATGATTTCAAACGGGTGTTGGCCCTGATCATGAAAGTACATCCAGATTCATGGGTCGGGTTTGGGGAAGTTGGGGGGGTGTAGTATCTTGTTGTGTGACGATGAGATAGCTCTGTGCTCCATGTTCCACTGAGAGCAGCTGTAGAACACAGAACATGGAATGGAAAGGGAAAAATGCTTGGAGAGAATGTTTAGAGATCATTGCTGTTGTGTTGCTGACAGAGCCGGTGTAACGCCGAAAAATGCTCATCGTCCAAAAATGCTACTGCGCATGCTTGAAATCCAATCTCATAGCAACATCTGACAGTACATGTAACGTCGGATTTTTCTTACCTGTCAGAAAATGCTTTATGTTCTACGGGGCAGCAATACATTAACCCTATGTTGTTACCTGTCAGAAAATGCTTTATGTTCTACGGGGCAGCGCTACATTAACCCTATGTTACCAATGTTTCCCCAAGTTTTGTATTAACCCCATGTTATCTATTTTAACCCTATGTTGTGCAGGGCAGTGCAGCATTAACCCTTTGGTGGCAATTTTGAACCCCATGTTGCATCATTTCTGTTGCGATTGCAAAATCTGATGGCAGGGTAAGCAAAATCTGACGGCAAGTAAAAAGGCATTTTTTGATGCCCTGCAAAGCCGCCTGTGAGGAATTGGCTTGGCGGCGCCCTTCCCGGGCCACTGGAGCTGTGCTTCAGTATTTATAATCCTATGTTGCATCATTTAGGCAGCCTAAGCAAATTCTGACGGCAGCCTAAGCAAAATCTGACAAAGTCGCCTGTGAGGAATTATGCCAATTTAACCCTATGGTAGCTTGGCACCGTCTTTCCCGGGCTACTGGAGCTGTGCTTGAGCATTTTTAAGCCTATGTTGTATAATTTAGGTAGGGATAGCAAAATCTAGCGGCGAATCTGCCGAGTGTTTTGAGTATTAACCCATGAACAAAATGGGTAGTGACGAAAGGCTGGGGTTACCAGTGGGTTACCTTTTTCCTTTTGCGCCCCCGGTAGGTGCACCCACACATGTGAGGTACCGTTTTCATCGGGACACGTGTGGGGACGCAGGAAGGTAGGCCACGTGTTGTTGGTGGTGTGTTTCAGTGGGTGGCCAGAGCGAAATGTCTGAGAATTGTCTGCATTTCCAGCCAATTTCAGAGACATTCCCCTGTGTCCACTCACCAAAACACATCGCCAACAACAGATATCATACCTTCTCGCGTTCCCACAGGTGTCCCGACGAAAAAGGTACCTCACATGTGTGGGTGCACCTACCAGGGGCGCAAAAGGAAAAGGGTAACCCGCTGGTAACCCCAAGCCTTTCGCCACAGCACAATTTGTTCATGTGGGCAACCTACAGATTTGGGCCTAGGGTGTCGAAGCCAGCAAGGAAAACAGGTAACCCCATGCATTTCCCAAAAGAGGACACCCGTGCGAATGCACCGAGGTCTGACTTGCGCAAAGCGGCCCAGAATTTATTACCCAGAACCCCAGACTAAGTGAACATTGTGTTTTTTCCCCACCAAATATCACACTTTGTCGGGGATTGTGGCTAATAAAAACTGGGGCAATTTGCGCAAGGCAGACCTCTGTGGATTCCAACGGGTGTCCGTGGTGGTGGCCCTCTCCTCACCCACACCGAACGCAGGGGGGGACACATCATGCAGCTCCTCCTAGGAGACTCAGGGAGGGCTGCATGAGGTGTCCCCCCCAGCCATTTGGGGTGGGGAGGAGAGGGCCACAACAAAAGGTGGGGCAGGACCCCCAATAGATGGGACAGTAGGGTTTGGGCACCCTGGGGGCAGATTGCCACACTAATGTGGCCATCTGCACCAAACGAAGTTGGGTAAACAAAAAAAATAATACAAATTCATAGGCTGCTTTTTAGGGGGGCTGAGGGGCACCCTAAATTGGCAGCGAATGATGTACTGCAACGGGGGGGTGGCCCTCACCCCACTCCCCACATCAAATGGAGGGCCCCACCTCATGCAACCCTCCCTGGGGCAGATATCTGCCCCCAGGGAGGGTTACAAGGGGTGCCCCCCTTTCTTCTTCAGTTGGGGGGGCACCCCCCTTTCATTCAGTAAAAAATCCATGGTGGCTAGTGGCCCCCCACCCCATCCCTATCCCACCCCCTTTTCCCATCATTTCATTTTTTTTTTTACATTCCCTTGGGGCAGATGGTCAGCCATCTACCCCAGGGTTCACATTCATGTGCCCATGCTTTGGGGGCCGGGAGGGGGGAGAGGGCAGCTTACTTGAAGCAGCCCCCTCCCCCTCAACTCACAAACGGATCCATGGTGGTCTAGTGGGTTGCTGGTCACGGATTGAGCGCTTTGCGCCAATCCGTGACCAGTAATGCCTCATATATGTGGTGTCCTTGGAAAGGGGAGAACCTCCCCTTTCCATGGACACCACTTTTTGCCATATCCCTGGTGGTCTAGTGGGCCCCAGGGCCCCAAGCCCCCTCCCACCTCATTTTTTTTTGTTTTCCCTTTTCACCCCTGGGGGCAGTGATCATCTGCCCCCAGGGGTCTCTGGTGCTGGGGCCCCAATGCTTTGGGGCCACAGGGGGAGGGGGCCGCTTACCTAGTAAGCAGGCCCCCCTCCCCCCGCATCACAAACGGATCTGTATTGATCCGGTGGCATTGCTGCCCGCGGATCGCGCGCCCTGCGCCCGATATGCGGGCAGCAATGACACACAATGGGTATCGTTGTAAAGGGGAGAATCTCCCCTTTCCAACGATACCCGCCTCGATCTCCGGCTTGAAATACAGCCGGAGATCAAGGCGGAACAAGAAGGTCTCTTACCTTCTCTCTTACCAGCAGCAGCCGAAAATGGCTGCTGCGGGGAATTTACTTTCAGTTTCACGCCGACGTGCGTTGCGCAAGCCGACGTGAAACTGAAGGTAATCCAGCCCCTTGGCAGTGAGGGGGGACCTCCCCCTCACATAGCCCGGGGTTGGATTACTGTTTTGAGCGATCCCTGCTTTGCAGGGATCGCTCAAAACAAGGTGCCGAAAAGGACGAGCTATCTTGTCCTTGGCACTGCGTGTGCACTGCCAAGGATGAGATACCTCACCCTTGGCACTTAAAGGGTTAAGGCTGTTTTTGCTTAGAAGTGTACAAATTTTATTGTTAATGTGATGATTGTTTTGTAAAGGTTAATTTTAACCAAACAAAAAAAAATCAAAAATATTGAGTCCTTTCCTTTCTCCAGCTGTACAACCTGCAGGCTCGTCCGGTCCCATTTTATATTCCAAGAGCCGCCCCCCAACCCCCTGTGCTGTTATCTATTGTGGTGGTTGCCCTCCCTGGGATTTTGTTTTGCTTTAAAGTTTAGCCTCCCTGGTGCTTTTATTCTGGTTTTGGCCCTTTCAGACCCCTCGAAGCTCATGGGAGGGGGTGTAGAAACCCCTTTATGTAATGTCTTCGAGGTACGGTCTTGTGGCGATGAGGTGCTGGTGGGTCTCCCTCCTCCTCCCATGGGCCTTCTTTTGTGGGACCTCTGTTCTGCAGCTACTTGGGGATTCTCTCATCGTGGAGGTCCAGGGGGCTACACCCGGTGGTTTTTCTCTCTCTCTCTCTTGCACCAGGTCTGCGGGGCCCCTAGTCCTTTACTTCCCCCGCTTTTAGGGGGCAACGTCTCCCAGCGACCCCCCCACCTGGGGTGTCAGCTTTGCCCCTCTTGATATTAGAGGCTTCATCTCCTGTGGGTGTCACCATTTGTCTGGTTAGGTGTGCCTGCCTCCTCTGGATGCTCCACCTTAGCTCCTTTATCCTGCTCTGGGCAACCGGGATGACTGGCGTCACTCTTGTGGGCCCATGATCGGATCTCCCCGGGGCCTCCAGGGTGCGGTGCCTTGGCCCTTCCTGGCCTCATTCTTCTCCTGGATGGTTGGTGTGGCGGGGGTTGTGAGGTAGCCCTCTGCGTATAGCTGACTGCTTTGTGGCACAGAGCCCCCTCCCTCCCTTGCTATGTTATACGGTATCTTCCTCTGTGTGTTTGCTTTAATGAAGGGGCCTCACCTGTTGCACTTGTCGGGATCCTTATGAGGCTCCACGGGTGCTCCTGCTATCCCCCTGTTGCTCTACTCTACGCTTGTCCTTATGAGGCTCCACGGGTGCTCCTGCTATCCCCCTGTTGCTCTACTCTAGGCTTGTCCTTATGAGGCTCCACGGGTGCTCCTGCTATCCCCCTGTTGCTCTACTCTACGCTTGTCCTTATGAGGCTCCACGGGTGCTCCTGCTATCCCCCTGTTGCTCTACTCTAGGCTTGTCCTTATGAGGCTCCACGGGTGCTCCTGCTATCCCCCTGTTGCTCTACTCTAGGCTTGTCCTTATGAGGCTCCACGGGTGCTCCTGCTATCCCCCTGTTGCTCTACTCTAGGCTTGTCCTTATGAGGCTCCACGGGTGCTCCTGCTATCCCCCTGTTGCTCTACTCTACGCTTGTCCTTATGAGGCTCCACGGGTGCTCCTGCTATCCCCCTGTTGCTCTACTCTAGGCTTGTCCTTATGAGGCTCCACGGGTGCTCCTGCTATCCCCCTGTTGCTCTACTCTACGCTTGTCCTTATGAGGCTCCACGGGTGCTCCTGCTATCCCCCTGTTGCTCTACTCTAGGCTTGTCCTTATGAGGCTCCACGGGTGCTCCTGCTATCCCCCTGTTGCTCTACTCTACGCTTGTCCTTATGAGGCTCCACGGGTGCTCCTGCTATCCCCCTGTTGCTCTACTCTACGCTTGTCCTTATGAGGCTCCACGGGTGCTCCTGCTATCCCCCTGTTGCTCTACTCTAGGCTTGTCCTTATGAGGCTCCACGGGTGCTCCTGCTATCCCCCTGTTGCTCTACTCTAGGCTTGTCCTTATGAGGCTCCACGGGTGCTCCTGCTATCCCCCTGTTGCTCTACTCTACGCTTGTCCTTATGAGGCTCCACGGGTGCTCCTGCTATCCCCCTGTTGCTCTACTCTACGCTTGTCCTTATGAGGCTCCACGGGTGCTCCTGCTATCCCCCTGTTGCTCTACTCTAGGCTTGTCCTTATGAGGCTCCACGGGTGCTCCTGCTATCCCCCTGTTGCTCTACTCTATGCTTGTCCTTATGAGGCTCCACGGGTGCTCCTGCTATCCCCCTGTTGCTCTACTCTAGGCTTGTCCTTATGAGGCTCCACGGGTGCTCCTGCTATCCCCCTGTTGCTCTACTCTACGCTTGTCCTTATGAGGCTCCACGGGTGCTCCTGCTATCCCCCTGTTGCTCTACTCTAGGCTTGTCCTTATGAGGCTCCACGGGTGCTCCTGCTATCCCCCTGTTGCTCTACTCTAGGCTTGTCCTTATGAGGCTCCACGGGTGCTCCTGCTATCCCCCTGTTGCTCTACTCTAGGCTTGTCCTTATGAGGCTCCACGGGTGCTCCTGCTATCCCCCTGTTGCTCTACTCTAGGCTTGTCCTTATGAGGCTCCACGGGTGCTCCTGCTATCCCCCTGTTGCTCTACTCTACGCTTGTCCTTATGAGGCTCCACGGGTGCTCCTGCTATCCCCCTGTTGCTCTACTCTAGGCTTGTCCTTATGAGGCTCCACGGGTGCTCCTGCTATCCCCCTGTTGCTCTACTCTAGGCTTGTCCTTATGAGGCTCCACGGGTGCTCCTGCTATCCCCCTGTTGCTCTACTCTACGCTTGTCCTTATGAGGCTCCACGGGTGCTCCTGCTATCCCCCTGTTGCTCTACTCTAGGCTTGTCCTTATGAGGCTCCACGGGTGCTCCTGCTATCCCCCTGTTGCTCTACTCTAGGCTTGTCCTTATGAGGCTCCACGGGTGCTCCTGCTATCCCCCTGTTGCTCTACTCTACGCTTGTCCTTATGAGGCTCCACGGGTGCTCCTGCTATCCCCCTGTTGCTCTACTCTAGGCTTGTCCTTATGAGGCTCCACGGGTGCTCCTGCTATCCCCCTGTTGCTCACTCTACGCTTGTCCTTATGAGGCTCCACGGGTGCTCCTGCTATCCCCCTGTTGCTCTACTCTACGCTTGTCCTTATGAGGCTCCACGGGTGCTCCTGCTATCCCCTGTTGCTCTACTCTAGGCTTGTCCTTATGAGGCTCCACGGGTGCTCCTGCTATCCCCCTGTTGCTCTACTCTAGGCTTGTCCTTATGAGGCTCCACGGGTGCTCCTGCTATCCCCCTGTTGCTCTACTCTAGGCTTGTCCTTATGAGGCTCCACGGGTGCTCCTGCTATCCCCCTGTTGCTCTACTGTACGCTTGTCCTTATGAGGCTCCACGGGTGCTCCTGCTATCCCCCTGTTGCTCTACTCTAGGCTTGTCCTTATGAGGCTCCACGGGTGCTCCTGCTATCCCCCTGTTGCTCTACTCTACGCTTGTCCTTATGAGGCACCACGGGTGCTCCTGCTATCCCCCTGCTGCTCTACTCTACGCTTGTCCTTATGAGGCTCCACGGGTACTCCTGCTATCACTGTTGATCTCCTCTACGCTTGTCCCTTCAAGGCTCAGGGCTGGCTCCGGCTGCTTTCCCACTCATAAGGCACAGGAAGGAAGGGGAGGCTCTTTGCAAACCAACCTTGCTGCTTAGGTGCTGCAGGCAGATGAAAGTGCCTGGATTTCCTGGGTCTCCCTTTCAGGGCCCGACAGAGATGAGTAGTGCCTTTGAAGGGTTAGTCTTGCCCAAACTACGTAATGGGATGCTAATAAACCTGCTAATAAAACAAGTACCCTTTTGTGAGGGTCCAATAAGTAATGATATTGAGCATAGATTTCTAATTGTTTAAGGAATGTAGCAAGCACACTGTGGTGTGATATGCACTTAGTTATCAGGCCGCACCATTTTTAAAATGTTCGTAGGTAGGCCACCCCCATCAGGTATTAGACCATGGCCATCATGCAAGACACCCCCACCCCCCAAATGAGCCCCCACCCCCTTAATTTCTCACCCCACTTGAAGCCCTGAGAGTACCCGAAGCAGGGTACAGGTAACATATAAAACATTCTTCCAGAGGGCTGGTTGTTGGTTCTCTGGATTCGTGCAGAAACACCGTCTGCGTACTGGATGGTAACCTGGCGTAGAAAGTGTTGCTAAGTATCACACACCAGGTGAAAAGCATGCCTTCCCTCTTGTGCAATTATCACACCATTGACGAGAAGTCCTGTGCCGTCTCCCCTCACTGAAACAATTACACTCATGCTGAAACCAACGCTACAACTGACTGCACACTACACATACCATCTCGCAAAACCGCAGCTATCTGGACAATTGGAGACACTCACTGCCATCCTTGCGTCCCTCAAGGCCACATCGTATGTGCCTGACTGTCTCTGTACTCAAAACCCTTTCCGACTGAAGCGCTCCTCCTTTACCAGACAATCATTAACTGCTTCCAGCAGGACACAACTGTATTAGTTCTGGAGGCAAGTGGCCTTCATAAAATCATAGTTGGCTAGCCAAACCCTCCAATTGGGTTTATAGCTCTGTGGTGACTATTAGCCAATTAGGAGAGCCATTCTGTTTTAGATATGAGGCACACTGTGACAAATCAACTTCCGGTGCACCAGTGGTGCAGGGATGAATATCTGTTTCTAAAACATCAAACAACCCCACAACCTCAAGTACACTACAAGGGATCTGAATAGATTGAAAACATAAGCAAATTACAAACCTTGTTCAATTTTGGTAACATGGACGGAGTGGCAGGCTTATCTGCGAGTAGTCGTGGATGGTTAGTTAGTTCAGCAATCAGCAACACAGCGAAAATACAATTATTACCCAATGTCTTTGCTTTGGGTAATAATCGCTTCGTGAAAGCGAGGTGAGTGGAAAGCATCTAAAAGCTCCTCCGAGTTGGTTTCTATCATTTAATTGAATTAATCTGTGGTCCTTGCCTCAGGTGAATCCCTCTCCTTTTCCTTCCCCACCCGCTTGCTCTTCCTAATCCCAGCCCGTCTACCAGCCCGCCCACCTCCCTGATTGGTCAGATAATTGACTAGTCTTAACTGATGCGAGTTTCTTGACCTACTATCCGCCAGTTGTCACTGTGTACCCCCGCCCTTATTTCCCTCGTCGTCACTGTGTGCCCACAGCCCCTTAGGTCCCAATGTTTCATTGTGTGCCCAGACCCCCTGGTTCCTGTCTCGTCACTGCCCCTCCAACAACCTCAGTCCAGTGTGATGCCCCCAGCTTCTCGCCTGGTCCCCTAAGATATTGCTGTCTACCCCATGCCCCTCTCTTCTCCCATGTTGTCACTGTGTGCCCCCATCCCCCTCTGGTCGCCCTTGATGTCGCTGTATACCCCCAGCCCCTCTGGACCCGTGATGTCTCTAGACCCTCTGGCCCTCTGCATGCTGTTGCCGGTTGCCCCTACCCCCGGTCCCCTGTGATGCCGCTGTGTACCCAACCCCTCCGGTCCTCGTTTACAGTTCCCAGGCATGGTCTCCTCTCTGTGCCGTAGCACCTGCATTGTCTAGGTGTCTCTAGACAGAGTGCAGTAGCTAGTCTTCACATTTGTGATGTTCATGCCCTGTGGGAGTGTCTTTGCTTTCTCCCTCTTTCCCTCCCTTGTCATCGAATGCCTTTGAAAGGCAAAGCGCTTAGGCGCTGTGTGGATGAAACATATCAGTATGCTTACTCTACACCATCACACAATTAGAGTGCACCTATACCCCTCGATCAATTCGGCCTAGCT
Organism: Ambystoma mexicanum; assembly: GCF_040938575.1. Classification (NCBI taxonomy): domain Eukaryota; kingdom Metazoa; phylum Chordata; class Amphibia; order Caudata; family Ambystomatidae; genus Ambystoma; species Ambystoma mexicanum. Next base: position 1,334,852,593 of record NC_090933.1, on the reverse strand, counting down.
GCTCACATACGACCACTACCCCACAAGCACCTCATACTAAAACACAGATATATCCCATGACAAACCGGCCTAGCAGCACACATAAGCGTCCTACAGGCCTACTGCAGCCAGAACCCAGTCTGGGTGTCCACTCACCAGACTGCAATCATTGAACTGATATCATCAACACCACACCTAATGCTAGGATGCAGCTACCATCAGGCAATTACATCAGCTCCACACATAACTGGTGCACCCATGCACCCTACGACACTTACTCTCTCAACTCACCTGGACCGTGGTCCCCGCGGGCGTTCAACCTACCAGCACTTTGAGGTCATACCAATGATATATAGAGCACTATATAAATGCAAAACAACATAATAGGGTCGTGGCCCAAGAGTGTCAGGCTGTTTGCCTATACATACACCCAGTCAAAAATGTTGAGTGTCATAAAACGGATTCAAATTATATATACTTATATATACTGTATAGCTTATGATTTATATCTTCTTTAGCACTACCAAGGAGTTCTCCAGGATGAAGTTTGAAGGCAGAGCAAAAGAGTTCCTACTGACCAGTATGTGATGTTCCATCCCACCCTGTCAGCAAGCATAGAATTACAAGCCCCCATTTGCTTTATTGGCCCACATTCTGTATAGTTGAAGGCCATTTGAAGTTACGCTGATTTGATCAATGTTAACGCAAAGAAGCAAAGTAGTAGAACAGCAATAAAGTTTTACGTTGATTATTTTATTTTTTACAAAGAAATATGTATTAACAGAAAATAAATTGCAAAAGTCAGCAAGAACATTTTTTTTTGGACAACTTCGAAGCAATGGCACTCGGGAGGTTAGTGCGAAAATCAGGTCACCACACAAGCCAACGCGGAATGCTCCAATGAGGAATACTTCTCTGTAAGTGTAAAGAGATGAAAAACGTAAGGTTCAAAGATTGGGATGCATACAATACCCACCAAAATGTAACGTACGACAGCATGAACATATTAATCAATAATCTATTGGGTATTTATAATCCACCTATACAGCAAATGAAGCATCAAGGCATATATATTTTTAATAGTAATGTGAAATTCAAATGTACATGTCATCACAGCAAGCACAATGGTCTGCAAGGTCAGGCTCAGGTATCCCGTGGCAAATCGTACAATACATTGTGAGCCTAATGCCACAGGTCTTGGGGTCTGTTCGCCTGAGGTGCTCCAGCACCCTGTTTACCACATAAATCCATATTTAACTGAAATGGAAACAGAGGACCATGACAAATGGATTCCACTCGATGGACTCATAATACACAAATATGGTGTTTTGCCATGTTAATATTTATTGCAGATTGCATACAGTACCATTCACAAAACCTATGCAAAAGGGACACATTAAAACAATGGGCCTCATTACAAGGTGGGCGGTAAGGGATTTCCGGCACCGGTAAGGGCACCGGTGCCGGTAATCCCTTACCGCCCTACCACGAGTTCCCTTTGCAGGTCCCGTTAAGGCCGCCTGGTTTTACCCGGCGGCCTTAGCAGGAGCCGCAAAGGGACTTATAACGGTACCGCAATTTGCGGTACCGTTATTAGCACCTTCCCCATTGAGTCCTATGTGGGCTCAAATGGAAATGGGGAAGGGCCCTGGTGAATGGGGAATTACCAGTCCCGCCAACCTTGGAATGGACGGGTAATTGCTCCATTCACCAGGGAGGAGTCGGTAGGGTTTTAGAGGCAGCCCAGCCATGGAGCTAATAGCTCCATGGTTACCTCCAACCTCGTAATGAGGCCCAATATGGCTATTTGGTACTACCAAACTGGTTCTTACACTACTTACCCGATTTACAAATTCTGATCCTTGATCCGACAAAATCCTTTGTGGGCAACCTTGCTCATATCATGGTAACAAGATTTTTCGCTACCTCCACGAAGACTTTGATTGCAAAGGATACGATTACACCCATTTTGAATTATAATCAGTAGCAGTCAAGATAAACTGATAGCCTTCCGGTGTACACGGGAGGGGACCAAGCAGATCAATCCCAACCAGTTCCCAGGTTTTGGAAACCTACATTTGGGAAAAACATGAATGCAATCAGCAGATTTCATGATGCAGATAACACAAAAAGTGTAGGATTCTTTTGTTGCATTGAGATGTTTTTGAGAGATCTTTGCTAATCTGTATTAAGAAACTCTGTTCATTAAAAAGCAGCACATCAACGATATGGGCCCCAAAGTAATAACCGTATAACAGCGGTATTGAAACTGTGGGTCACGACCCCCTTGGGGGCAGTGGCCTCATGTCTAGAGGGTCATGATCCCACAGTGACCATTTTTTTCCCAGTGTCGAATCTACACTGCAGTGTACAGTCTAATTCAGGCGCGCCCCCAAAGTGGAGCGTGGCGTCATACCTGGGAGTCTCACAGCATCAATAACAATTAGTTGTTCAGTGGCCTCGGTGTAAGGTGCAACTTTCACGTAATAAACACAGCAAAAAAGAAATTCCATGCTGTGTTTTTCTGTCGGCATGGGTGAAAGGAAGACAATGTCACCTATGCCTTCTACCCATGCCATGGATGTCTGCCACTCCACACTCACCACGCCCACTTACATCCACCTCACAGCAATGACCCTCATTCATCCACACTCACCACGCCCACTTACATCCACCTCACAGCATGATATGATATGGCATTTATAACGCGCAACGAGCCAAGGGAGGGGAAACGGAGGGAAGACAAGACAACAATCCTAGTAGGCCAGGTGACCTTGAGATCGCACAAGTGCAGGGAAGGGGGGGAAGGGGAGAAGTGCAGGGGGCAATGCAGAGCACAGGATAACAAAAAAGATACATAAGACAATAAATAAGGACAATAAATAAATAAGTGGAAGTGCCACCAGCTGGTGGCAAGTGCAAGGGTACGTGCAGATATCAGGTGTCAAGTGCTAGTAGGGCTGTAGGGATATAGAAACAGTCCAAATGCAAGTGTTGCCAGGGGGCAGTACAGATATACAACTGGTGGTGAGGGGACCTGGGCCCAAGATCATAAGGTAGCCATGTAACCAGTGCAGTTTCAGATTCAACCAGCAGATTCGCGGGAAGAGGAGGAGAAAAAGCAGAAGCAAAGAGGAAGGTCTTGAGGAGCTTCCGGAACCAGAGATGGTTCTCCTCAAGTTTCAGAGAGGCTATTCCAGAGAGAGACCCCAGCAGAAGAAAACTATCTACCACCAACTCTGCCTGTAGAAGCGACTAACTCTGAGGAGGCGGATGAGCGGAGAGCTCGGGAAGGAAGATATTTAGGAAAAGAGAGTTGAAGGTATTGAGGCACCAGGCCGCATAAGGCAGAGGGTTTTGAACTTAATCCTCGCAGCCATTGGGAGCCAGTGCAGAGATTTCAGTCCTGGAGAGATACGATCCCTGGGCTTCAAGCCAAGGACAAGTCTTGCAGTCCTTTTCTGGATGAGTTGCAGAGGGCGGAGAGTAGAAGCAGGGACATTTATAAAGAGGCTGTTGCAGTAGTCCAGCCTGGAGAGAACCAATGCTCTGAAGACAGTGAGCTTCTGGGGGAAGGAGAAGGAAGAATACCTCTGAGGAGGTGCGGCTGTAATAATAATAATAATCATATAATTATGAGTTCTGCAAGCATCACCAGCCCATCAACGGCACAGGGGTAGAGCGTTAAGGCACTTGATTCCCTCAAGCATGTAAGTCACATAACAGGGTGTTAGCGGCCCCTGAAGCCCTTAGAACATGAAAGCATTGCTAAATTTCACTAATTCATTCAATATTACATTATTAGTAAATTTCCCTGATCTGTCATTGCCCTAAATATATAGCTGGTTTACTCCCTGTACAAACTACCTATTGCATTAGTGTATTAAATCCATGCTGCCAAGTCATACCTCTGGTGTAAGGTCTCTACGTTCTGGCATCTTGCTCCAGAAGCTTGCTGGGTTTCTTCCAGGGTCGGGACAGAGAACTGAGGCTGCAGATCATTCACTGAACTGGCAAAGACATTTTAGAGACTGCCCTAGTCTGTAAGAAAACATGAATGAAGAGTTACATTAACGCTTTCAGTCCTAACGAGACCATTTGTATAGTTGTTGAAATACCAAAATAAATGCAGCATTTAATGAAGCCATTTAACAACACAATATGTGTTAAGCCCAGTGTCAGGTTGGAGAGCTTGGGACCCGCTGCAGCAATGATGCAAGGGACAGCAACATTTGGATTGCCAATGTCCCGTCATACCCTCTCCACGACAAGCTGGTTTGATTCACTTGCCTGCCAGATCCCTAAATAAAACATCCATAACATTCCACCTCATAGCAATGACCCTCATTCATCCACACCCACCACGCCCACTTACATCCACCTCATAGCAATGACCCTCATTCATCCACACTCACCACGCCCACTTACATCCACCTCACAGCAATGACCCTCATTCATCCACACTCACCACGCCCACTTACATCCACCTCACAGCAATGACCCACACTCACTGCGCCCACTTACATCCACCTCACAGCAATGACCCTCATTCATCCACACTCACCACGCCCACTTACATCCACCTCACAGCAATGGCCCTCATTCATCCACACTCACCACGCCCACTTAGATCCACCTCACAGCAATGACCCTCATTCATCCACACTCACCACGCCCACTTACATCCACCTCACAGCAATGACCCTCCTTCATCCACAATCACCACGCCCACTTACATCCACCTCACAGCAATGACCCTCATTCATCCACACTCACCACGCCCACTTACATCCACCTCACAGCAATGACCCTGATTCATCCACACTCACCACGCCCACTTACATCCACCTCACAGCAATGACCCTCATTCATCCACACTCACCACGCCCACTTACATCCACCTCACAGCAATGACCCTCATTCATCCACACTCACCACGCCCGCTTACATCCACCTCACAGCAATGACCCTCATTCCTCCACACTCACCACGCCCACTTACATCCACCTCACAGCAATGACCCTCATTCATCCACACTCACCACGCCCACTTACATCCACCTCACAGCAATGACCCTCATTCATCCACACTCACCACGCCCACTTACATCCACCTCACAGCAATGACCCTCATTCATCCACTCTCACCACGCCCACTTACATCCACCTCACAGCAATGTGTCACGCCTGTGCCACTGGCGCACACATTGGCAACCATCATGGACGATTTGGTACTCCTTCATAATACTCTTTAAACAACCCCTATTCACATTTTGGTCCTTGATTTCATTTGTACGACTTTGGTAGTTTCCTATTTAATTCAGCTAACTACATGTACCATAATGCACCTTGCTACAGCTATCAATTCCTAGCCATTCCCATTCATCAGTATTGGAACCACAATCCCCAGAAGCCCTAGCGATCAGTGCTGCTTCCACCATCTCAGGACCATAGAGGGAGGAGGCAGATTATCCTCAGGTGTGCTACTCCAGGTGCTGCCAATTAGCCTGCCTCAGTACTGGGCAGGGCTGTATTTAAGCAGCTGCCTGCAGGAGCTCAGTCTCTTGCATCAAGAGTCCTTCCAGCCCCTTTTTGCCTTGTGACTCGAATTGTTCCAGTTGCTGCATTATCCGGCTTTGATCCAGTGCTCTTTCGGGGCTGCCTGCCTTGCAGCCTGATACACTCTGCTGCCTACAGCCCTAGCCTTCTGGGCTCCCTGCCTCACAGCCCTGCTCCTCTGGGCTCCCTGCCTTGCAGCCTGTAACCCTCTGCTGCCTACTGCCCTGGTCCTCTGGGCTCCCTGCCTCACAGCCCTGCTCCTCTGGGCTCCCTTCCTTGCTGCCTGTTACCCTCCGCTGCCTTCAGCCCTAGCCTACAGGGATCCCTGCCTCGCTGCCCTGCTCCTCTGGGCTCCCTGCCTTGCAGCCTGCAATCCTCTGCTGCCTACTGCCCGGGTCCTCTGGGCTCCCGGCCTTGCAGCCTGCTACTCTCTTCTGCTTTCAACCCCGACCCTCTGGGCTCCCTGCCTCGACGCCCTGTTCCTTTGGGCTCACTCCTTGCTGCCCTACTCCTCTGGGCTCTCTGTCTGCCGCCTACTACATCTCCCTGTCCTGCTCCTCTAGACTCTCTGCCTTACAGCCGACTACAGTCCTCTGCAATCCACTACAGTTTTTCTGCACCTTGTGCCAGCCGTTACTGCAGCCCTGCTTCCTTGTTTGCAGCCCCCCTATTTCCTGGCGGCTGCTCCCTTGCTCTCTTCCTTGTTTTCAACCCCTTGTTCTTGATCCCTGTCCTTCTCTTACTCAAGTCCTCTGTCCTCCCCTTTAGTTTACCCATTTCTATTGTACTGTTTTTTCCTTCATTCCCTTCTGCTAGATTTCTCTCAGACTTCCTTTTCCCTGGTTATTTCTGTACTTGTCTCTCTTGTGTCTTAGGTTGATCCTTTGTACAGAGCTTGACTGTTGGTTTCCGGCAGGCAACCTCTGCCCCTTCCCTTGTCGCGTTTTCAGTGTTACAGACACCCACTGCTGTTGTTCCCAGCCATGAGCATACAGCGTGGGCCTCTGTTATAGCAATCTGTGCAGAAGGTTGGAGTTTCCAATGGTCCGTGGAACACTCTTTCCCATTTCTGCATACACCCCAAGACGGAATCCAGTCTGTTTGTATCTTTGTATGTCCTGCCCCTTTCTGTTCACAACTACAGTTGCCTACTTTTCTTTCTTGTTGGGTTTCCTGCTGTGTGTGTACTTATCTGTCACCTTACATTAGCACAGTGTTACGTTCACCTGGCTCCCACAGGGGCGTCGATCGGACCCGGACAGCTACGACCTCCTCCAACGTGAAGCGTAGTGATGAGATGACAGACTGGACTGGCCCGCCTAATCTCGTCTGCTTGATCCGTAGAAGTATTCTCCTGCAAGTGTAGAAAGGGATTTAGTCACCCGTGGATTCTAGTAATGGCACCCCACTGTTCTCCCCACTAATCACCACCGATATTCACTTTCAGTAAGCTCACCTTATGTTTTTAAATGATGAGCTCTCCATCCTGCGTGGAATGCAGGGGCGCGTAGATACCAGTTACTTCACTGGTTTGAAGGCGTTGGAAGAGTTCCGGATGAATATTGACTACGAGGTTCCAGGCGAGAACCCGGAAGTATAAAGTTCAAAGAGTTCAATATGTCCGATGTTCACTCTTGTACATTCCTTTCTTGTGTTGCAGCTGGATCCAAGGGAAGATTGTCTTGTGGCAGCTGATGGTGTTCAGGTAAGAGTCTGTATTACCCAACACTGTCCGGTAAAAGATGCATGTATTTAAATTGCTGGTTTCTCTCTCCTTACAGATCAGCGTAAGAAGTTGCGGTTTGTTAGAGAATAATGCCTCTGGTTGTTAATCAGGTAAGTCTATGGTGGAGAGGTTGTATTTGTTGGCTCTCTCGGCTCACCGTATGTTTCTTTTGTCCCCTAGGTGGTGGAATTCTGCAAAGAAAATGATGGAGGCTGCGCCGGATCAAAAAATGCTGTGAGGACTGGTGAGTATGGCGCGGCGCAGCAGCTGGCGTTGCGACATGTGTAGAATAATATCCTTTTCAAGTTCGAAGACGTGATGGATCCGGAATTCAGGTAAGGATTGAAATAATATCTGTTTTCTATCCTTTCCTTCTTCTTTCTTCTATTGCTAGGAGCTCTGGATTCGAGACAGGTGTGGTTGAAGATCGGATGTTGACTGCAGGCACGGTGAGCGTTACGCTGCTGGATGCAGAATAACACGAAGCATGTGCTGCTGTTCGGGCGTGGTTTAATTAGCCTCCAAACTATTTCCCGGTAAGAAGTCCCTAGAACCACACCCGAGTAAAAAATAGTCCCTGTAGTAAAATAGTCCCATCCAGGCCTCACATTGGCTTGGATTCATTTGCAGCATGGTCTGCATGAGGTAAGTAAAGTCTATGAGCCTGGCGCCATAGGCGCCAGGACTGAACCCAGACAGCCCCCAGCCGGGGCTGCTGGGATTTTATTAAATGTCTGGATGACTGCTCCCGGGGCTGATGGGCTTGATCCGGATGCCTGGGGGTAGGCATCAGAACACACAGCCACCCAAACCCTACCTGGGGCCCTGTGCCACTCTTGACAGAGTGCCATCCTTGACACAATGACCCTCATTCATCCACACTCACCACGCCCACTTACTTCCACCTCATAGCAATGACCCTCATTCATCCACACTCACCACGCCCACTTACATCCACCTCACAGCAATGACCCTCATTCATCCACACTCACCACGCCCACTTACATCCACCTCACAGCAATGACCCTCATTCATCCACACTCACCACGCCCACTTACATCCACCTCACAGCAATGACCCTCATTCATCCACACTCACCACGCCCACTTACATCCACCTCACAGCAATGACCCTCATTCATCCACACTCACCACGCCCACTTACATCCACCTCACAGGAATGACCCTCATTCATCCACACTCACCACGCCCACTTACGTCCACCTCACAGCAATGACCCTCATTCATCCACACTCACCACGCCCACTTACGTCCACCTCACAGCAATGACCCTCATTCATCCACACTCACCACGCCCACTTACGTCCGCCTCACAGCAATGACCCTCATTCATCCACTCACCACGCCCACTTACGTCCGCCTCACAGCAATGACCCTCATTCATCCACACTCACCACGCCCACTTACGTCCGCCTCCCAGCAATGACCCTCATTCATCCACACTCACCACGCCCACTTACGTCCACCTCACAGCAATGACCCTCATTCATCCACACTCACCACGCCCACTTACGTCCACCTCACAGCAATGACCCTCATTCATCCACACTCACCACGCCCACTTACATCCACCTCACAGCAATGACCCTCATTCATCCACACTCACCACGCCCACTTACATCCACCTCACAGCAATGACCCTCATTCATCCACACTCACCACGCCCACTTACATCCACCTCACAGCAATGACCCTCATTCATCCACACTCACCACGTCCACTTACATCCACCTCACAGCAATGACCCTCATTCATCCACACTCCCCACGCCCACTTACATCCACCTCACAGCAATGACCTTCATTCATCCACACTCACCACGCCCACTTACATCCACCTCACAGGAATGACCCTCATTCATCCACACTCACCACGCCCACTTACGTCCACCTCACAGCAATGACCCTCATTCATCCACACTCACCACGCCCACTTACGTCCACCTCACAGCAATGACCCTCATTCATCCACACTCACCACGCCCACTTACGTCCGCCTCACAGCAATGACCCTCATTCATCCACACTCACCACGCCCACTTACGTCCGCCTCACAGCAATGACCCTCATTCATCCACACTCACCACGCCCACTTACGTCCGCCTCACAGCAATGACCCTCATTCATCCACACTCACCACGCCCACTTACGTCCACCTCACAGCAATGACCCTCATTCATCCACACTCACCACGCCCACTTACATCCACCTCACAGCAATGACCCTCATTCATCCACACTCACCACGCCCACTTACATCCACCTCACAGCAATGACCCTCATTCATCCACACTCACCACGCCCACTTACATCCACCTCACAGCAATGACCCTCATTCATCCACACTCACCACGCCCACTTACATCCACCTCACAGCAATGACCCTCATTCATCCACACTCACCACGCCCACTTACATCCACCTCACAGCAATGACCCTCATTCATCCACACTCACCACACCCACTTACATCCACCTCACAGCAATGACCCTCATTCATCCACACTCCCCACGCCCACTTACATCCACCTCACAGCAATGACCTTCATTCATCCACACTCACCACGCCCACTTACATCCACCTCACAGGAATGACCCTCATTCATCCACACTCACCACGCCCACTTACATCCACCTCACAGCAATGACCCTCATTCATCCACACTCACCACGCCCACTTACATCCACCTCACAGCAATGACCCTCATTCATCCACACTCATCATGCCCACTTACGCCCACCTCACAGCAATGACCCTCATTCATCCACACTCACCACGCCCACTTACGTCCACCTCACAGCAATGACCCTCATTCATCCACACTCACCACGCCCACTTACGTCCGCCTCACAGCAATGACCCTCATTCATCCACACTCACCACGCCCACTTACGTCCGCCTCCCAGCAATGACCCTCATTCATCCACACTCACCACGCCCACTTACGTCCGCCTCACAGCAATGACCCTCATTCATCCACACTCACCACGCCCACTTACATCCACCTCACAGCAATGACCCTCATTCATCCACACTCACCACGCCCACTTACATCCACCTCACAGCAATGACCCTCATTCATCCACACTCACCACGCCCACCTCACAGCAATGACCCTCATTCATCCACACTCACCACGCCCACTTACATCCACCTCACAGCAATGACCCTCATTCATCCACACTCACCACGCCCACTTACATCCACCTCACAGCAATGACCCTCATTCATCCACACTCACCACGCCCACTTACATCCACCTCACAGCAATGACCCTCATTCATCCACACTCACCACGTCCACTTACATCCACCTCACAGCAATGACCCTCATTCATCCACACTCACCACGTCCACTTACATCCACCTCACAGCAATGAGCCTCATTCATCCACACTCACCACGCCCACTTACATCCACCTCACAGCAATGACCTTCATTCATCCACACTCACCACGCCCACTTACATCCACCTCACAGCAATGACCTTCATTCATCCACACTCACCACGCCCACTTACATCCACCTCACAGCAATGACCTTCATTCATCCACACTCACCACGCCCACTTACATCCACCTCACAGCAATGACCCTCATTCATCCACACTCACCACGCCCACTTACGTCCACCTCACAGCAATGACCTTCATTCATCCACACTCACCACGCCCACTTACGTCCACCTCACAGCAATGACCCTCATTCATCCACACTCACCACGCCCACTTACGTCCACCTCACAGCAATGACCTTCATTCATCCACACTCACCACGCCCACTTACGTCCACCTCACAGCAATGACCCTCATTCATCCACACTCACCACGCCCACTTACATCCACCTCACAGCAATGACCCTCATTCATCCACACTCACCACGCCCACTTACATCCACCTCACAGCAATGACCCTCATTCATCCACACTCACCACGCCCACTTACATCCACCTCACAGCAATGACCCTCATTCATCCACACTCACCACGCCCACTTACATCCACCTCACAGCAATGACCCTCATTCATCCACACTCACCACGCCCACTTACATCCACCTCACAGCAATGACCCTCATTCATCCACACTCACCACGCCCACTTACATCCACCTCACAGCAATGACCCTCATTCATCCACACTCACCACGCCCACTTACATCCACCTCACAGCAATGACCCTCATTCATCCACACTCACCACGCCCACTTACATCCACCTCACAGCAATGACCCTCATTCATCCACACTCACCACGTCCACTTACATCCACCTCACAGCAATGACCCTCATTCATCCACACTCACCACGCCCACTTACATCCACCTCACAGCAATGACCTTCATTCATCCACACTCACCACGCCCACTTACATCCACCTCACAGCAATGACCTTCATTCATCCACACTCACCACGCCCACTTACATCCACCTCACAGCAATGACCTTCATTCATCCACACTCACCACGCCCACTTACATCCACCTCACAGCAATGACCCTCATTCATCCACACTCACCACGCCCACTTACATCCACCTCACAGCAATGACCTTCATTCATCCACACTCACCACGCCCACTTACATCCACCTCACAGCAATGACCCTCATCCATCCACACTCACCACGCCCACTTACATCCACCTCACAGCAATGACCTTCATTCATCCACACTCACCACGCCCACTTACATCCACCTCACAGCAATGACCTTCATTCATCCACACTCACCACGCCCACTTACATCCACCTCACAGCAATGACCCTCATTCATCCACACTCACCACGCCCACTTACATCCACCTCACAGCAATGACCCTCATTCATCCACACTCACCACGCCCACTTACATCCACCTCACAGCAATGACCCTCATTCATCCACACTCACCACGCCCACTTACATCCACCTCACAGCAATGACCCTCATTCATCCACACTCACCACGCCCACTTACATCCACCTCACAGCAATGACCCTCATTCATCCACACTCACCACGCCCACTTACATCCACCTCACAGCAATGACCCTCATTCATCCACACTCACCACGCCCACTTACATCCACCTCACAGCAATGACCCTCATTCATCCACACTCACCACGTCCACTTACATCCACCTCACAGCAATGACCCTCATTCATCCACACTCACCACGCCCACTTACATCCACCTCACAGCAATGACCTTCATTCATCCACACTCACCACGCCCACTTACATCCACCTCACAGCAATGACCCTCATTCATCCACACTCACCACGCCCACTTACATCCACCTCACAGCAATGACCTTCATTCATCCACACTCACCACGCCCACTTACATCCACCTCACAGCAATGACCCTCATTCATCCACACTCACCACGCCCACTTACATCCACCTCACAGCAATGACCTTCATTCATCCACACTCACCACGCCCACTTACATCCACCTCACAGCAATGACCCTCATTCATCCACACTCACCACGCCCACTTACATCCACCTCACAGCAATGACCTTCATTCATCCACACTCACCACGCCCACTTACATCCACCTCACAGCAATGACCTTCATTCATCCACACTCACCACGCCCACTTACATCCACCTCACAGCAATGACCTTCATTCATCCACACTCACCACGCCCACTTACATCCACCTCACAGCAATGACCCTCATTCATCCACACTCACCACGCCCACTTACATCCACCTCACAGCAATGACCTTCATTCATCCACACTCACCACGCCCACTTACATCCACCTCACAGCAATGACCCTCATTCATCCACACTCACCACGCCCACTTACATCCACCTCACAGCAATGACCCTCATTCATCCACACTCACCACGCCCACTTACATCCACCTCACAGCAATGACCTTCATTCATCCACACTCACCACGCCCACTTACATCCACCTCACAGCAATGACCCTCATTCATCCACACTCACCACGCCCACTTACATCCACCTCACAGCAATGACCTTCATTCATCCACACTCACCACGCCCACTTACATCCACCTCACAGCAATGACCCTCATTCATCCACACTCACCACGCCCACTTACATCCACCTCACAGCAATGACCTTCATTCATCCACACTCACCACGCCCACTTACATCCACCTCACAGCAATGACCCTCATTCATCCACACTCACCACGCCCACTTACATCCACCTCACAGCAATGACCTTCATTCATCCACACTCACCACGCCCACTTACATCCACCTCACAGCAATGACCCTCATTCATCCACACTCACCACTCCCACTTACATGGCAGGTATGTATTTCTTAAACATAGAAGAACATGGACACTACTTAAAGCAGTCACTTCGCTCACACGTCTGGCACTGATCAGTAGCACTCCCATTCAGCTAAATAAAAACATCATTAAATATCAGTGCATTTAGCAGCCTTTTGAGACAGTGTGAGAAAGCTTACCAGCAGTGTCGTTACGATCCGAGCTCCCCTGTATTCCGCTCTGCTGAAACGACATCCTTGCAAAAGATGAATACAGGAACGATCCCGCTTCTTACTATTTCTTGGAGTCCACTCGTTCTCTCTGTTGAACTGGGGAAATACTTCGATTAACACAAAGTACAAAAGACAGCAGTACAACACCAGAGTAAATTAAAGCAAATTCCCACAGTCAAAAGTCCTATCCCGTTATGTGGTCTCTGGCCCTTTTTTTAGCATACTGAACATGGAAATACCCAAGGCTCATAACTGAGCATGTGATCATCTTGACAGGTGTGTTCGTAGTGCAATTATTGCCAACGGAATAAAATAACTGTCCATCTGAAAAGATCGCAGAAAACACTTAAAATAATTCATCTTTGCTGTGAGGAGATCCTCCCTTGCCCCGATCAAAGCTGAGTAGCCCCTGCCCAGGCCTGTCATCACTCCTGATGGCAATATATGTGCTTTATTTCTGCTTTTCATCAATTTTCCTCCATTTGTTTATCTGCCACTGTTTATTCATCACTCACTGTTTCCTCTTGCCATTCAATTGAAGTTATTTGCCCTATGGTTTCCTGTGCTCCTACACTTTGCTAATCTAGACAGGATAATGCAGATGATGGGACAAGCGACTAGCGGATAGACTTGCAGAAGATATCTAGGCAAGGTTAACATGGCAATAGGGCTGATTTCTTTAATATACAAAATGTCCCAGGTTCCAGGTCTGGGTCCCGCGAAAGGGGATTTACTGGGCCATTCCGACCTTGGAGGGCCCGGTAAATCCCTTTTGCGGGACCCGGACCCGGTACATCCCCATTCCCATTGAGCCCTCATAGGGCTCAATGGGAATGGAGAGGATGCCAGCAACTGGCCCATTAATGACGGCCCAAGTCAAAAAGGAAGATCTTCCTGGAATCATTCTTGAGTCATCAGGTGACTCCATCCTAGAGTCATCCATGGCTAATTCAGGGAGATCATCCGAAACCATCCTTAAGTATGTGTATAAGCTGAACTATTCAAATGAGATGACTCTAGAAACTACTCCAAGAGGAGTTCTGATTACTTCTAGTGATCTTGTATTACTCCAGGATGACCCTCATGACAACTTCAGGATGGGTGGGGATTACTTGTATTACTCCAGGATGACCCTCATGACAACTTCAGGATGGGTGGGGATTACTTTTATTACTCCAGGATGACCCCATGACAACTTTAGGATGGGTTTGAAATTGGGAACGATTATGGCAGACAACTTCAGGAGGATGTTGCTTTCAAATGATTTAGGGAAAGGGTTTTGATTCCTTGTGTGTAAAATGGGTGGTATTACTACAGGGTGAGTCTAGTTACACTTATGGATGGTGCACTGGAAAACATGGAATTTGCAGCCGTTACTTGCCATCTTTGCTAGAGCACTCAAAATGTCATTAACTAAGTTTGCTGATTTAGTTTACAAAACTACAAATCCACCCCACAATGTCACAAACCAACCTCTAAACTCCCTCATTTCATATCTCACCTCTAGCTAACATGGCATCACCCCCAATAAACTCCCAAAATCACAAATCACTGCACTAAAATAAACACTTTCAGTGACCTAAACATAATCCGTTAAAGGTCTACCTGCATGACAAGACTTCTGATCACTTCACCCAATATCACTATGAGCAGCTAGCAATTAGTTCGACCATTCACAACACAAAAGAAATCCAATAGCACGTACCATTTACAAGTTGGCACCAACCTACAAATTCACCAGATCAACTATAATAGTTCTACACACAAGAGAACTTGCATCTTCAGTTTCACAGAGCAGCATGTGAGCTACAATTACATCGTAGATTAGTAGCAGTGGTTGACGTAGCAACCAAACTCGGTTGTGGGGATGCTCCAATATATTTTTTTTTAAACCGTAATCTGTAAGATTGCACAGGTGTGTGGTAACGTGTAGGTGTCACTTCATGGTCCAAACAGGCATGACCGTCATACTGTAACAAAAGAAGATGTGGTGATAGAGTTGAGCTTGTCAAATTCGATCTGTCCGACAAAACATTTGTAGCAGACAATTGACGGGTTACTTTATAGTCCAATATTTTGCAGTTGTTGCACAGTTACATCTCTGTGTCTATCAATTGTCCAGGTGAAGTTAGAGGCAGGTTCTGAGGAAGGAATGTAGGAGGAATGAAGAACACTAGCCATCCCTGCCAAAAAGGTTTTCCAGCTTTTGTGAACAGCCATTAATACATTTTGGAATAGTCCATTTTCACCCATCAGCTTTTACAATATTATTCTCTTGTTTTTTTCAGTGCATCTTCTTTTTCCAGATTCTACAAGTAGCTGCTTTTTCTCCTCTACCTTTCTTTTTAAAGCCTCAATTATAGCTTTTCGTTATTTCATCAAATGTTTCCTGTGTGTTAATACTGTTTTTGGCTGCGGGTATGAAAAAGGCAAGTTGAAACTTCACAATACAACAAACATTTTGCCTGAGCTGTACACTGGGGTGACTCCCCTTAAGCATGGCCTTATCCGCCCCTTGGAGTTTTGCTTATTTTTGCTCTCCTTGGTGCTTTCCCTCCCTCCCCATGCAGCTACCCACAACTCAGTGTAGCTGCACACATAGAAGTGTGTATGGGTACATACCCTTGAGAGTGCGCCGTGACCACTATAGTTTATAAATAGTGGCGAGCTGCGTCACCAATTCCACAAGGTCTACGCATAAAGACCTTGAATGAATAGGACAGAAGACGGATTGGTATTTGCGAATCACGCTCTACCTTGGACATCCTAGATTAGTTCCCCATCCCGTGGACTACATTTTCAGGATTGCATCTAAGGTAAAAAAATCAAAAAAGATAGTTCAGGAATTTCGATTTGGGGAACCAATCCAAGATGTCCAAACACCACTAAAGAGTTTTAGCACAACACGCCAGCCATTAACAGGTCTCTCGGGACTCAACCCTTTAATCATCAAGTACTATCAGAAAATTGTTTCAAAATATTTTCACAATCAACTTCCAAACCTGGTCAGTATACCAAGTGTCCAATTTCAAGGCCTTGAAGACGGCTAAGGTCAAAACGTGTCGGCTGACTTTATAGGAATACATTCACCTACAGATGAATACCCTGATGATATTGTTTTACTTTCATTCTAAAAGACTGTATTTCTAACCTTAAGGAGGTAGAGTGCGATTCACCAATAGCAATTCATTCTCTGTCCTAGCTGCACACATACTCGGACCTGGACTACGGTCCCCGAGGGCGTTCAACCCATAGCGCTTTGGCAATTAAGAGAAATCAGTAGACCATCTATAGTTACTCTAGATGAAAGAGATGCTGTAAATGAGGTGGGCATTGTGTAGCATTCATCTGTATGTGTGAAAAAGGGGAATGACTCCACATAGGGATGTCAGATGTACCCTCCTCCCCCAAACATCAAATAGATGAACAAAAAAAATAAAAAATACATTGCTTACCTAACTAGAAAAGCATGACTCCTTGAAATCCTTTTCTTTGCGTATTTCTCTTTTACTTTCATCGATACCCTCTAGCGACCATTTCCAATTAACTTCACCAGGAATTGCAGTGGCTCAAATTGCCCATCCTTTCAAAGGAACAGAGAATTGTCTGAATCAAAGAGTGCCATGATGATTGGAGTTATTGTCTAAAAGAAGAAATAAAATATGTAAATTTAGTATGTGCCAAGTATTTGTGAACCAGGTCTGTACCCAAAACCATAAATTTATAGTGGGCTTGCTATGGATGTTCCTGCCTGATGTGTCCCTATTTATGAGTGAAGCGTCTCTTGGGGCTTGGTTTACTTCCTCCAAGACTTCCACCCATTGTGGCTTTAACTAGTTGCATCTGCTCACAAATTTAGAGGTATGTGTTCTGGAGAGGCAATACGTTCTTAACTGCAGAGCTCTTGTACCTAAAATGCTGCAGTCATTTTGTGTGCGTTCTTTAAAAGACAAACACGTGTTTCAGTTTCTTAAATGTAAATATCAACCATAGAGAGCCCCACCTTACAGACAGCAACATGTACTGGAAATAGGAGGGTTTGCAGTGACAGAACCCATGATCAAAGTGATCTTTACTGGGGGAATAAAAAGTGAATATTACACCATAGCAGGAAGGCCTTTGCTAATATGAGCCAGGCACTATCCTCCAGAAGGGTCAGAAGTCCCCCCCCCATAAGCATCGCTAATGTGCAATAAATTATGCACTACAGCTGAACTAGTGCAGTGCTCATAGCTGTGGGAAAATCCTGCAAAAAAGTAAACCAATCCATGGGTAAACTTTGCAGAGGCATGGTGGCTGGAAAAAAACAAAGAAAACGCATTGAAGGGGCAATAAAATCCCTCCTGGAACCTCGTCAACCTATATAGAGAATGTGACATAAGTATAACTAGAACATGCAGTAAACCAGAGTCCCTGAAACTTACATTTGCATATATTAAATCATGTAGCGATTTCCTCAAAGTGTTGAACAAACTAAACATAGATGGAGTAGAGCATGAGTCATGAGGGGAATTATAACACGGTCCCCTGCGCATAAAGGCAGGCACAACTAGCCCTACTGTGAACCGAAAAGGCAATGGAAAACGGGGGTGAACAAGCCATCTATGTGCTCTTTAAAATAAATGGCGTAAAAAGCTCTGCCTCGCGGGTATAGCATCCGTGGCCTATAATGCAAATTCAGTTGCTGGACAATTAATGGATGCAACTTTTTTTTTAGTTGGCTGGTGTTCAATGGCTTAAGTGAAAGCAATGATCAGGTTGCAAGCATTGTTAAGAGAAATACATAGATGGATGGGGGGGCATCTGTCCACTATTGGTTAGAGGAGTCTTTTTCTCTCCCTTCTTCATGAGAGCTTTGATGGCCAATATCTGCAACCATTCTCTGTGCGCAGAATCACAAACGCAAATCTAAGCACAAAGCACCCTGTGCCACCAGAAGGAGGAACGCAGGAATCAAAGAACTTGCTCGTCAGGGCGTTTCAACCATCCCCAGCCTGAGACTACACCTGGCGGTGTGTGGAGCACACCCTGTACCAAACAGTGGCTCAAATAGTCTGCCACACACTTCAAAACTTAGCCAGCCTTCATGTTAGCGAAACAAAACGTTTCTACTTGGCACCCTGCTTCAGAATTATGCAATATTAAAGATGCTGCGAAAGTCACACACGCTTCCCACAAGCCACACATCAACAATCCCCACACAAGGGAAATCTATGCCAGCGGGTGTCTGTGCACTGGCATGCAGCTGTCTGGGCAACTTATTGAAAATTACAAGAATTGTGCCCTCTATATACAAGAGACACATTCTCACAGGGGCTATGCGACACTAAAATCTTGAGTATCGCTGGGTCCGTGCAACTCTTTCCTTCACAGTAAAGCACCGGAATGATTTCGCTCCTACCCACTGAAGGTGCGGTCATGTATACGAGTTGTATATGCACTGTACCGGACACATAGCAACATCGCACACAAGGGCACAGCAAGCACGTAGATAATGGACCAAAATGATTTTGGGGAAAGTTCAGTCTGTTGCAACTGTGGCGAGCTACCTTGATTTTAGGATGTTTATTTATGTGTTTTTTGTTGGACTATTTGTTTGCTGCATGTGGAGCTTGGGACATTGCGACTGACCAATGTCAGAAATAACATGTAGAAGGAAATAAAAAAAGCAACCAGGGATTTTGCAAAGGTTTGTTTAGTACATTAAGCTTCTGCCGTTTAAGCACACACGTGCAATGTCCCCGAGGGACCAGGGAAGATAAGTGCTCATCCAAACAAGCAATCAAAATATATGTTAACATATAGCGGTGCCAGCAAGATAGCAATTAGGTTTTTTGCCTTTTTTAGAAAAAAAAACATTTTCTTGATAACAAGATAGTCACTCTACAGGCAGTGGTCTGCAAACTTGTTTGACCCCCACACCCTCTCTAAGAAAAAGGTACCTGGCTTGGGCCCCTCTATCCACATGGACTTCAAAATGGAGGTGTGGGTGCCAAACAACATTCTTTCAAAAGCATTGCTTGCAATAACTCAAATTAATTAGAGGGCAAATATTTGTAATTTTTTTTCTACAAGGGATGAGACTAAACGTAACATTGGATATTTATTTCCCACAGTAACGTAGGACATACTTAAGTACAAAAACTTGATTACTATCAATGAAGTCACTTGCAAGTTGGACAGTGGCATACTGGAGAGCTAGTGTGAAGGGTGGGCCACCTTTCAGCAGCCAGCCATCACTATTGGGTTCAATTTTTGCAATAGCCAACCACAGGTTTTCTTCCAGGTTTGACCGAGATTTAGTCTTCAGGGCTGCAAAAGTTGAAAATCCAATCTTGCAGAGGTACAAGGTGCTGAAAGGTAACAGTACATTGAGTGCATTTGGATAAAGGAGGAAACTGCATTTTGCCAAAATCCACTCAAGGTCACTTTTTTGAATGGACTCTCCAGTAGGCGGTCACTTTGAAGTTCCATTAGTTCCTCCTGGATGTGTATTGGGAGTTGGGTGGGCCCCTACGTCCGATAGCAAAGGCTGAACCACTCAGTCATTGATGCTACAAAAGTTCTCTGAAAAATACTTTTGAGAGTGGTTTTGAGATGTTTTCCCATTAGTTGAGCAACACATGAAAAGATCATACTCCACCTCCTCAAGAGTATCTGCTAATAATGAAATGCGTCAGAATGCAGACATTAACCCTCCTCCTCCAAAGCTCTAACTTCTTCTTGAATGCTGAAATGTTTGCGTTCATAGCCAATGATGTGGTTTCTTTTCTGTGTCTTGCAGGGAGAGGGTTAGAAAATGCTGCTTTTCAAAGAGGTCGCCATAGTAAGCTAACAGTACAAGCCAGTGTGAATCACACAGAGGATCTTCTTTTGTCTGGTCTAAACCCAGGAGAAAGTATCAGCGCTGTTGCCCTTATTGATGGTTTGAGCAGAATCACCTTCCTCCTCACCTGACTCCGAGCGCTCTTGCTGTAGCTTCTGTAATCTTCCTTCCCATATGCTCCTTTTTTTTATTTGCAGGTGTGGCCTGTCACGGAATGAAGCCACCGTGGGAGTTGAAACCAACAACCCAGGGGCCCCCTTCCGGAACAGCCGGAAAAAGGGGAAAAAGCCTGTTGGCACAAAAAACCCCTTGGTTGAATGCAGATCGATCGGAACCAAACAAATGGAAAGGACAGGAATTCTGGAGCCGCCGAAATCGAAGAGCTAAGGGTGAAAAAATGGGAAGGGGAACGGAAGAAGCCAAAGGTGGAGCAATGAGAAGGGAAACAGGAGTAAGCGAAGCCGGAAGGAGGAACAGCAAGGAGGGAAGCATAAACGAAAGCAGGGAGAAGGACCGAAGGAGCCGGAAAGAGAAACCGGAAGACAAGAGAGAAAAAGGTAAACAGAAAAGAAAGCGAACGGATAGAAAGGGAAGGGCCACCAAAGCGGGGGAAGGAAAGAGAAGCAAAGAGTACTGTGTGTACGGAAGCAGAGGAAACTAAGCGATGCCTCCCAAAGAGGAAAGGACGAAATGCCAGCCAAGGGCTGCAACGCACTGTCCGCCGGAAGGGGAGGGAAGATAACCCTGCCGGCGGACAACGTCAGAACAACTAGACCGCTAGGCGTGATTCTGGAACTAAACAGTACTACCATGGTAGCTTAATCGCCAGCGGTTCCAGAGACGTCTACTGACTCGGAACATGACAGTATGGCCCCTTCCATGGCGGGACCCTCCCGGTTTGCCCCGGTGGGCTCTGTAAAACATACGTACGAGCCTGGGTGCATGTACAAAGGTACTGGGTTCCCAAGAATCTTCAGAAGCAGGGTACCCCTTCCAATTCACCAAGTATTCTAGTCTGCCTCTCCGGTACCTGGAATCAAGGATTGAGGATACCTCATATTCCACAGGTGAAGGGTCGGTAATTTTGTGGTTGATGACGGGTAGTCGGGGTCTCATGAAGGAATCTACTGGCCGCAAAAGGGAGGAATGGAATACAGGGTGTACGCGGGATAGGTATTTGGGTAGTTTCAGACGATAGGCTACGGGGTTAACCCTAGATGTTATCTCGAATGGACCAATGTACCTAGGAGACAATTTGGAGGGGTGAACCCATCGCGGAAGATACCTGGTGGAAAGCCAAACCCTGGTACCCAGCCCCCAGCTGGGACATGGTTGTCTGTGTCTGTCAGCCTGAATCTTGTGTCTATGTTGAGCATCTAGTAGGCTCTTACGAGCCGTCTGGTGTGCGTCCCTGATGTTGGCCAAAGTAGATTTAATAGTCGGAACGTTGCTTGGGGGTAATAATGTGGGTATAATGCCACGAGGATGCAGACCGTAAGTACAGAAGAAAGGGCTAACATGGGTAGAAGAATGAACCGTATTATTATAGGCGAATTCTGCTGTAGGAAGGAGGGTTAACCAATTGTCTTGAAGGTGGTTGGTATAGCAGCATAAGTATTGTTCGAGAAATGCGTTGAGCCTCTCTGTCTGAGCGTTGGTTTGGGGTTGGAAACCAGAGGAAAGTGCCCTATCAATCCCTAAACGGCCACATAAAGCTTTCCAAAACTTGGAGGTGTATTGGCACCCACGATCCGTGATGAGTTTGTCAGGTAAGCCGTGCAACTGGAATATGTCCCTGATGAAAACTTCTGCCATGGTTGATGCTGATGGTGGACCTTTAAGCGGAGAGAAGTGAGCCAGCTTGGTAAAGGAATCCACTGTAACCATTATCCAGGTATGTCCACCTGAAAGCGGAAGGTCTACAATAAAATCTGATGATATAGAAGACCAGGGTCTGGTTGGAATCTCGGGTTGCTGTAAGAGACCTAAAGGTCTTTGTGAGTTGTTCTTGCTCATCGAACACACAGGACAGGCGCAACAATACTTCTTTACCTCAGCAGACATACTGGGCCAATAGAAATGTCTGGAAATGAGTTCATAAGTGGCCTTAACGCCCTGGTGCCCTGCTGTGTGATGATCATGACACCATTCCATGACCCTTTGTTGGAGAGGCGAAGATGGGACGTATAGTCTCTGGTCGATGAAGATAAGACCGTCCTTAACCGAGGACCGGAGGTTCTTACCCAGACTCGGTGGAGAGGTAGCAATGGCCTCCTTGACGTCATCAAAAAAGGCAGTAACGGAACCAATGATGCGTTCTTTTTGAAACATGAGTTTGTTGGGTGACATCACTGAAGCAGCATGCAGGTGCCTGCGAGAAAGGGCATCGGCCAAGATATTTTGACTGCCAGGAATGTACGTTATGACAAAGTCATATAGACTGAAGAAGTGGGCCCACCTGGCCTGCCGGGAGTTGATACAATTCAGGTTACGTAAAACCTGCAAATTCTTGTGGTCAGTACGAATGGTAAATGGTGTGACACCGCCCTGCAGTAGATGTCTCCATTCTTCACAAGCAGACTTCATGGGCAATAATTCTCTTTCAATCACTGAGTAATTCCGCTGACTGCTGTTGAGCGTCTTGGACATGTATGCTATTGGATGTTCATTCCCGTTTACTTCTTAAAGGAGAACAGCTCCAATGGCCCCTATGGATGCATTGGCTTCGATAATGAAGGGTTTCTTCTGATTGGGTTGCTTGACTATGGGCGCTGAACAAAACAGGTCTTTGAGATGTTGGAATGCTGATTCAGCCTGTTCAGTCCATTTCAATGGTCTCGCCTCCTTCTTCAGGAGGGTAGTTATAGGGAGTACCTCATTCGAAAAATGCGGAATACATTTTCGATAGAAGTTGGCCGTTCCTAGGAACATCTGAACTTCTTTAAGGCTTGTGAGGGACGTCCATGCAGTTATAGCCCAGACCTTTTCGGGATCCATCGTGATACCTTGTTCAGAAAGCACAAACCCCAAATACGGTACAGTGTTGACCGCAAACAGGCATTTCTCAGATTTTACCAAGAGTTTGTTGTCCTTGAGTCGCTGAAACACAGACTGCAGATGCTGGGTATGTTCTTGTGCATTATGGGAAAATATCAGGATATCATCCAGATAGACAACAGTGTAGACGTAAAGGCTGTCTGAAAAAATACGATCCATAAATCGCTGGAAGATTGCTGGTGCATTTACTAGGCCGAACGGCATTACTCTGTACTCTAAGAGACCATAGGGAGTACGGAAAGCCGTCTTCCATTTGTCTCCGCAACGGATCCTTAGGAGATGGTAGGCACTACGAAGGTCCAGCTTGGTAAATATGGAACATCCCTGGACAGCCTCCAAGATATCTGAAATTAGAGGCATGGGGTACATGTCCCTTATCGCGACCTTATTGAGCCCCCTATAGTCAATACAAGGTCTTAACGCCTTCAAATCTTTTTTGGCTACGAAGAATAAAGGGGCCCCTGCCGGAGATTTGGAGGGTTGAATTAGTCCGTTTTCCAAATAGTCATCCAGGTACTTTCGTAAGACTTCTTTTTCGGTCAAGGATAAAGAAAACATCCGCCCAAAAGGTATTAGAGCATCCGGATGTAGATCAATAGCCAATCTTCGGGACAGTGAGGTGGTAAATCAAGAACTTCCTTGTGTAAAAAGACTTCTCGAAATAGGTTGAGTTCAGGAGGGATGCGACAAATTTCGCCGACTGTAGGAGATTCAATAGGGACTATCTTTGCTGTTCTTAGTTAGATTCGGAAAGGCAATTCAGGCGACAATATTTGGAATGAAAAGCTAAGGTGTTCTTGGCCCAATCAATGGTAGGGTTATGTCGTCTTAGCCAAGAGATTCCGAGTATAATGGGAAAATGAGCCGCTCGAATAATGTCAAAGGCAAGGGCTTCAGTGTGATTTAGCAGACAGACCTGAAGAGGCTCAGTAGAATGGGTGATCGGACCTGAACTGAGAGGAGATCCATCAACGCCCTCCACCTTTTGTTCTTCAACTCTACGGAGACGGCGTAATTCCATCTTCTCAGCCGATACAGTATCAATGAAATTGCTGGCCGCGCCGCAGTCTATGAGTGCCAGTGTATCAAGGGTTTGTTCCGAGACGGTAATCTGCATGGATACGACCATAAGTCGGCAATCATCGGGGGAACCATGGATAAGGAAACGTAGGGACCTTGAAAAGACCCTCGGATACCGGCCCCTAACTGGTCCGAGGGCGATCGTTTCCCGACCGTCTGGGTGGAACATCCGGGCAGTTTCTCAAAAGGTGGCCATCAGAACCACAGTACATACATAAACCGGAATCTCATCGATGTTTCCGTTCTTCCGGGATTAACGGGGCCCTAGCGGTACCAATTTGCATTGGTTCCTCTCTCTGTGCTCTCGAGACAGGTGGAGATGGTGACAAGGAGGGGAGAGAGGGCAGCGGAAGTCTGGCCTTCTTTCTTTCTGCTTTACGTTCACCTAAGCGATGTTCAATTTGTAGGACAGCTGTCAATAGGTCCGAGAATGTGGTAGGTCTAGGGATCCTAGCCAGCTCGTCCTTGATTTCTTCCTTGAGTCCTCTCTGGAAGATCATGTACTGGGCCTGGTCTGGCCAACCAGCCTCGGTAGCAAGATGTTTAAAAGTAGAGATATAGGACAGTAGATCAGTAGATCCTTGCCGTACATCCAGTAACTCTTCGCATACCATGAAGGAAATTTCAGCACATTCAAAGGTATCTTTCAGTCTTTGTAGGAAGCCATCAAAGTTCTGTAGAACCGGGTCATTGCTGTTCACAAGGGGGGTTGCCCAAACTAGCGCATTTCCCGTCATGTTGTAGACCATGAATTCAATACGTGTGTTCACCGATGCATAAGTGTTTGGTGTTCAGGCCTCGATAAATTCCTTCAACTTTTTAGGTGTGCCATCATATTTCCCTGAAGAGAGTGCCATGGGGGGGCAAATCCGTGGAGTGCACCTCTCGTGTGGTTACAATTTGTTTGAGAATGGCATTTTCAGCCTTCAAATTCTGTACCTCTTGATTGAGGTTCTGAACAGCGGCTATCAACTCCTGTATCTGTTCAGGAGTAGCCATGGTAAGAGCTGGGCGTTGCAAACTGTCAGCGCTGTCGCCCTTATTGATGGTTTGAGCAGAATCACCCTCCTCCTCACCTGACTCCGAGTGCTCTTGCTGTAGCTTCTGTAATCTTCCTTCCCATAAGCTCCTTTTTTTTATTTGCAGGTGTGGCCTGTCACAGAATGAAGCCACGGTGGGAGTTGAAACCAACAACCCAGGGGCCCCCTTCCGGAACAGCTGGAAAAAAGGGGAAAAAGCCTGTTGGCACAAAAAACCCCTTGGTTGAATGCAGATCGATCGGAACCAAACGAATGGAAAGGACAGGAATTCTGGAGCCGCCGAAATCGAAGAGCTAAAGGTGAAAACATGGGAAGGGGAACAGAAGAAGCCAAAGGTGGAGCAATGAGAAGGTAAACAGGAGTAAGCAAAGCCGGAAGGAGGAACAGCAAGGAGGGAAGCATAAACGAAAGCAGGGAGAAGGACCGGAGGGTCCGGAAAGAGAAACCAGAAGACACGAGAGCAAAAGGTAAACAGAAACGAAAGCGAACGGATAGAAAGGGAAGGGCCGCCGAAGCGGGGGAAGGAAAGAGAAGCAAAGAGTACTGTGTGTATGGAAGCAGAGGAAACTAAGTGATGCCTCCCAAAGAGGAAAGGACGAAACGCCAGCCAAGTGTTGCAACGCACTGTCCGCTGGATGGGGAGGGAAGATAACCCTGCCGGTGGACAACGTCAGAACAACTAGACCGCCAGGCGTGATTCTGGGAACTAAACAGTACTACCATGGTAGCTTAATCGCCAGCGGTTCCAGAGACGTCTACCGACTCGGAACATGACAGAAAGCCTCTCACTATGTTCCAGAGTTCCTAAACAAAATTTTAACCTTTTCCCCTGGAGAGCAACCTGACCTCCGTGTGAAACAAAGCATCATGTTCAGCTCCCATTTCTGCACATAATGTGGCAAACAGATGGGCTCTTGTGCTGTGCATCTTAATAAAATGCACACTCTTTACAAAATAAGTCAGCAACTCTGAGAGTCCATTCCCCATATTGCAAACAGGCAAAACTTTGCGGTGATCACGCATTGTGTGTGTCCACAATATATGTGGAGCTACTATCAACTTTTTTGCTTTCAACCCAGTTCTAGCACCAGACATTGAAGGAGCACCATCCAAGCAAATACCAACACACGCCTCCCACTTTAGGCAGTGGGAATTTAGGACGTAGTTAACAATGTCAGTGACTATAGATGCAGTTGCTCTGTCCTGAATTGGTTTACAAAATATTTCAAGCGCAATATCAATTCTGTACTGATAGAAGAGGACAGGTCAGTGATGCGGCTGAAAATTGTGGTGTCAGACAAAGATACTTTTGCATTTCTCTGCTGCACCGTCACTAAGCATTACCTGGTTGACAGTGAGAATTGTTGGCAGAATTACTCTCAGCATCTGTAGAGGCCCCTCCCCCCAGATAATGTGGTAAGAAGCTTTCAAAGCATTTGCAGGTACTGAGGCCACGTTTTAACAGTGTCTTTTGCTTGTGTATGCCTTGTAGCTGCCGTACAAACAAATCCCTGGTCTTTTTTGCTAAGGTTTTGTTTCCAAATGTGCCTTAAGTGTTGGATTCAGGCTTGCTAACGTAGCGCCACAAACCACACACTGCAGCTTAACTTGTCAGCAACTGCGATCCATGTGAACCCAAAACGCAAAAAAGACATTTCCGTGTTTTTGCATTTCTCGTGTCCGTTTCCACCTCTGCTTCCGCTTTTTGTTTGAGATTCCTACCATCTTCGGGCACTAGGAAACTATCCAGTTCTATGTGTTATTTCTGCATTTTAAAGTCTGAACACAAAAAAAGACTGATTTTTTTCCGGACGTTTTTGTATTGACTTCAGAGTGCGGAATTCACATACTGCCCCCCTCCTTCCACACCCGCTCATTAACTCGTCAATCGGGGGAAACCCCGAACTCCCACTTTCCCTCCCCCAACACACGCATTTTACCCACATGCGCACACACAGTCCAAATCACACCTCTGCCTCCTGTGACGACTCTGCTGGGTCTCACAGCGCCTGTCAGCCCCTGCGTGCACTCATGTGTGACAGGGGTTTGACAAGTATGATCATTCGATTTAGAAAGACCGCTCTCAGCAGTCACAGAGCGGTCTTTCTAAATCGAAATCGGTACAGTGAAAAATGTGAAAAAAAAATATTTACACTTAGTACCAATGATCCATCTAAAAAAGGAGCCTGACTCTGAAAACATTGCAACCCCCCTATGTTCATTTATGTCACGTTATTTTTTAAAAACCATTTAAAGTTTTCAAAAATAAAAAATGCTTGAAAAGATTTAAATGGACAAACACCACATAAGATTTAAAACGATTCACGTGAAAAGGCTTGGGGGAAAAACAAACTCAGGAGACATCGGTCAGAAATATACTTGGAAAAAAAAACACTGATAAAAGTCTCAGAAGACTTCCTGTTCCGATCGTGAAGTTCTAGCTCGAATTTTTTGTTGAAGTGTGGTCCTGGACTAGGCCACAGGGCGGTGAAAACCACACCTCGATGCACATTGCACAGGGCTGATATAAACCTTCAGCACTTCTACTCAACCAATATTACATAGGGAGAAGAAATCCTTACTTGCCTGCGTGACTGGGTCAAGTGCTTCACTGGATTTTTCTTGCTTGGACACAGGTGGTTAGGTTGACACACCGACGCTTGGAGCGATGCTGCTGCAATCAAAACAGTTAGGATACCTGGGTCTACCTGAGACTTCAAAAATGAGCAGGGGTTAAAACCAGCTCTTGGGTGTTAGGCATCAGCTAGTAAGTAGGACGTAATGCTGGGAAACCAGGAGAGAGTACACAGTGCACTGTAAATGCAACTCCCACATGAGACGTGAACATTCAGTACCGCCCCACACTAGACATGAGAAACGAACAGCCTCAAAAATAGGTTTGAAATCCCCGATTGTGACTCCTACTATAATAATAATAATAATAATTTGGCATTTATATAGCGCTGCGAACCCTCAGGTATCTGAGCGCTGCTTATTATTACCCACGGTGTGTGGGGCTCATTTATCGACCTCGGAAGGATGAAATGTTGAGTTTGGCCCTGCCGGGATTCGAACCTGCGTTAGCAAGCTCTGCACGGATGTCAAAGCAAGTGCTCTACTCGCTGTGCTACTTGACCTTTAAAATTACCCCACCATCACCCACAGCAAAATACAGTCGTTTTAAAAAAAGACATTCTTACCGTCGGAAAGTCCTAATACAGATGTCAGGATTTTTGTTGGTGCTGGGGACTTTGCTGTCCAAGATGGGATGATTAAGCCAATTTGTGTTCCTGCAATTGAAAAAGTACAATAAAAAAAAATTATAAAACGTACCAGATTGACCGTACCAATATGTGCGCACTACATTCTGCCAGTCGGCACACATCCTCGCCCACACACAAAATGGACCTAGGGAACAGGGTCCAACCAGGAAATCTCCAAGGTTCCCTATAGGCCAGTCCACCCCAGCTTGAAGAGAGAGCAGTCAAGAGCACATACCTGAAAACGTGACTCATACTCAGTCACAGAGACAAAAAAATAATAGAGCGAGCGAGAGAAAGAGGATCAGCTTGTTATAGGTTACCCATAACAGTTGGAAGTCTAGCCTGCTGGCATTAAAATCATTCATCTACATATCTTACATAGAATACGACACAGTAGTTCTTAACTCACCGAGCCAACTTTTGGAAACATCAAGTAATAGCCATGTAGCTTATACTGCAGTTAGGTGAGAGTGCTGACGTAGCAGCAGACTGCCGCGGCTGCCATGCCAGACACAAGGCTCCCTGGCTTCTCTGCAACATATGGTGCGACATGCAGGCGAATGCCTGGCACCCACAGCAGGATGATATACATGAATTCCACTTTAAAACACTTCTATGGCAGCGGTGCAACCAATGTACTGTTGGTAATGCAGTGATTTTAGTATATCATGGGATGCATAGACTTGCTCTATAGTAGATGGCTCCCAGGGTAGCTCAGCAGGTTGGCAGGACCATTGCTGAGACTGTGTTTAAGGTTGAATTTAACCAAAACAATAAAAACAAAACAAATTATGCAAAACTTGTTAATCGATAAGGCTTTTTGAAAAGGAAGTGCTATAAAATGTGTTTGGCTAAGGGATGGGTTGGGGTATTTCTGCCTCCGTTTGGCACCCATGAACCCAGTTTAATTTCCTAATAACTTCTGTCAGCACAATGGAAGCATTTATTTGTAAACATAACATCTTTATGAATATAACATGTGATAAAACACAAAGCAAGGGGCACACAAATTGTATTGGTGTGGTGCTCAGAAAAAATGTTTACAAAATAAAATAAAATTTAAAGAAAACACACATCTCAAAGAAAACTAGTGAATGCAAGTTTCAGAAGCGTTTTTGAGTTTGGAAATTACTTTTTTCCTTTGAATGTGTAAAACGCACATTTGAACAATAATGTGTTCAGCATGTAGAATGCCTGCTTTCAAAAGTGAACACACCCCTGCCCGCCACAGTGATGTTCATGGCCCATTGATTTCCGTGGTGTCCCTTTCAGGACAGAAAAAACAAACGGGATGAGCAAATAGAGCCAGGAAATGCGCGAGTGATGGCTGGGGAAAGGAGTACTGCTTAGATTAGGTCACCAAGCCCCTTGCTTCCCTCCGCAAAGCTGGGGGCTTGATAAAGTCTTGTCATGGCTGAGGCAGGCCGGGTCCCGAGAGCCGGCCAGACATCTGATGCCGGATCTCAGACCCGGCCAGCGCTGTTCCATGGATCAGAGGGGTGACGAGGCAGAGGGGCAGCCAAAGCAGGCATTACCGGTGTTGTACGATATCTGGCTACCCCACGTCAGATGGAGAATCCAGCAATCTGCTGTGGAGGAGCTGGATATCGTACAACACTGGCAATGCGTGCCTCTGTCGCCGCTCGCCTCTTCTTCCCCCATGGCCAAGCAAGGTGGGGGCACAGAGGGAGAGGGGCGCAGGGGGAACCAGCATTGCAGTGATCCAACCCACCTGCTCATCTTTCCCCACGCGTTAGTCTTCGTGGGTCCAAAGGGGGAGTGGGTAGCAAAGGGACCGACAAAGGCCTGAAACGCTTGCTTCTCGGCACTCCCTCCAACTGTGGTGTGGCCGTCTGAGCCGAGAAGCGGCATCCCTTACCAGGCAATAAGACGCTGGCGTCACCAGCAGGAAGCAACAACGCAGCATGGACACACCTCCAGGCTGCATTTATTTCTCGCGTGTTCATCACGTTGCACTGACTGAGCATGTATTTTCTCTTTCCTCGCTGTGCTGGATCACACGCCCCACAGATTGAAGACCTCTGCCTACAGTATGGCTATTTTTAGGGCTAAATACTCATTGTTATCTTGCTGGCAAGACTGCATAGGAGTTTGCATTTTCACTGTATACTAGCAGAGAAACGTGCAGGCACCTACTCAGTGAGATAACGCAGGTAAATCAAGGAAGTCGCAGGGAAATCAAGGAAGTCGGCCCTATACAGAAAGAAAGAAATATGGGGGCTTGGGTCAAGAAAGACTCTGGCCGGTACAGCTCAATACACTGCCTGGCAGCACTGAGCGGTAAAGTAAGGCACATCTCCCTGCAATGTTCAGAACCCCTCACCTCGTAAAGGCAGTAAAGTTAGAGAAATCATACCAAGGAAACTGCATGCCGTCATAGTGTGCTCATTGCTGTTTTAACAGTGAAAGCTGTGTTGCACAGATAATGGCAGCGCTGGTCATTCGAGATCCGGCACCAGATGAGTAGCCGTATCGCGGGATCCGGCCAGAGTCAGCCGCCGCAAACCCCAAACCCATGCTCTGTGATGGGTTACTTTGGAAAAAAAAGAAAGAAAAGAAAAAACTTGAGATGAGCGCTCTGATGGCTCTGCCCCCCTACCTGTACACAGCAGGACTTTGATACAGGTCACAGCTGCAGGAACAGCAAGCTAACTTCCTCTGGTGACCCTGTGGTGGATGCACAGGGTCACCAGAGGAAGTTACAGTCCTCAGCCATGACCCAGTTTATTTATGCAATGTTTGTCGGATACATGGACCCGGATTATTCATTTATTTATGCAATGTTTGTTGGATACTTGTATCCGACAAACATTGCATAAAAAATAAATAAAAAAAACGGGTAGCCATCAAACATTGCATGAATAAATAAATATCCCCATTATCATTGAAACTATCCCACACGATGCAGCCACACAACTGCTTTCCAAGGGGAGCTGCAGGAGCTGTGCCAGGTGTGGTTCAAGTAAAAGAAAACGTTGCTTATGGCGAACAGAAATCAGCAAGTTTTAAGAATGAGGTTGCAGGACAATCCCTCGGTTTAAACCAGGATTTCCCCACAGATGATCTGGTCTTTCACCATTAGCTAGAGTAATTGTTCTTCTTAATGATTCTTTAACAGTCTGCTTAAAATAATCCTCGGTATGAGCTCAGATCACAGTGGAGACTAACATTGCTGTTGGTAGTTTAGGTGCACAGATGGCTGGTACTGTTTGCTCACTTGTACAAGTGCGGGTCGGACTGGGCCATAAAATTGTCTCGGGCACCAATGAAAAAGTGGCCCATAGTTGTAAATGGTAATTCATTCCTTTTCTGACCATGTTTGAATAGTATCCAACAGGGAGATGTTTTTATGAAATGGGATGCAAATTGTGCATTTTAAAGAATATTTACTCAGCAACACTGTTCAAAAGTATTATCCACATAGTGAAGTAACTCATCACCAGTGCCATGGAAGTGGTTAAAAGTGGACTAGATATATAGTTTGGAAAAGAAGCAGCATGAAAGAAATTGCGCCGTTTGAAACTATTATTTCGGACATTTCCTTTGATCGGAGGTCAACAGCCCCCGCAAACCCCGCCTCTTTGGGCACCGCCCCCTTCAACATCGCCCCCACCCCGGCCCTTTGTGGGACAACCCACCAAATGTTTTAAATTTACACCACTGGACAAGTGTGAAGATGACGGTACAACCAGACTTGCTGCTGGCAGCCGAATCTGCCCTGAAAATCTCTCAGCGTGGGTGACACGGCCAGAAACACCTTCTGTTTGGGGGTGGGTGGAGCCGAGGATGGGGATACCAGCCAAGAAGACACACAAAGATCTGCTGTTGGTGCAACTAAAATCAAAATAGGAAACCCATTTTCCTAGACAAACACATCAGTGTTTTGTTCTCCCCGTTCCCTCCCCTTGCCGCACTCTGAAACACCTGTGTATGAGCGCAATATGAATAAAAATATTATTATCATCATTAAATACGGGCAAATACTGATATGCAAATGTGTATTTCCCATCTGTGAAAGGTACAGTGAGCAAAAAGCAGATGGCTGCGAACTCTCAATGTGGTGATTAACCACTGAACAGATTATCATGCTGTGTTCTTTCGAGAGAGGGGCGCCTGCTACCTTTTTTGTATGTCATCATTAACTATACCTGCCACTTCTGCGAAATGAATAATTATAAATGCGCAATAAATACATGCCCGTGCACGGCGTGGAGCGCACCTTCCTCCGTAATTCTCTTCCTAAACACGTAGACGTCCCACGTGAAAACGTCACGACGACGTAGCAGATACATGTCGTTACGCCGTAAAGGCATTTCAGAAAGTATCGGCAGACTTTAAAACAAACACACAATGCTATCGGGTCTGGTAGGGACTTTAAATGTGTGATTGATAATGAAAGCTATACAAGGCCTCCGTTTAGCCATCTCTTCCACACATTGTAAAGGGGTAAATGAAAAATCCACTCCCCGGGGAATGCCAAATCGCCCCTGTGTGGGAGAAATAAATAACTGAAAAGTTATGCTAGAAATTCGTACCCAAATGCGTCTGTCTGCATAAGACACATATCCCCCCATCTGCAGCACTAACAAATCCTGCAACCCCCTCCCTCCATCCCCCTCCAGCGGGGAGGATAACTGTTCACTGGTACAGTGGAAGTCCCATTGGAAAAGGAGCAACGCACTGTGCCCAGCCCCACTTCAAAAAACACAAGTCGCACATCTGCATGAGAAAACCCCAAAACGAACTGAATCCACCTGCACTGTAAGTAAATCTCAACGAATGCACATTACAAACCCTAAAAATACACAATACCCCTTCCCCAATATTGCCTCCCCCTGTGATGCACGTTACAAACCCCCAAAATACACAATACCCCTTCCCCAATATTGCCTCACCCCTGTGATGCACGTTACATATCTCCAAAATACACAATGCCCCTTCCCCAATATTGCCTCCCCTGCTATGCATGTTACAAACCCCCAAAATACAAAATACCCCCTCCCCCATATTGCCTCAACCTGTAATGCACGTTACATATCCCAAAAAAACACAATCCCCTTTCCCCAATATTGCCTCCCCCTGTGATGCACGTTACAACCCCCAAAAAAACACAATACCCCTTCCCCAATATTGCCTCCCCCCTGTGATGCACGTTACAAACCCCCAAAATACACAATACCCCTTCCCCAATATTGCCTCACCCCTGTGATGCACGTTACATATCCCCAAAATACACAATACCCCTTCCCCAATATTGCCTCACCCCTGCGATGCACGTTACATATCCCCAAAATACCCAATACCCCTTCCCCAATATTGCCTCACCCCTGTGATGCACGTTACAAACCCCCAAAATACACAATACCCCTTCCCCAATATTGCCTCACCCTGTGATGCACGTTACATATCCCAAAATACACAATTCCCCTTCCCCAATATTGCCTCCCCCGCGATGCATGTTACAAACCCCCAAAATACACAATACCCCCTCCCCAATATTGCCTCACCCCTGTGATGCACGTTACATATCCCAAAATACACAATACCCCTTCCCCAATATTGCCTCACCCCTGTGATGCACGTTACATATCCCCAAAATACACAATACCCCTTCCCCAATATTGCCTCACCCCTGCGATGCACGTTACATATCCCCAAAATACCCAATACCCCTTCCCCAATATTGCCTCACCCCTGTGATGCACGTTACAAACCCCCAAAATACACAATACCCCCTCCCCAATATTGCCTCACCCTGTGATGCACGTTACATATCCCAAAATACACAATTCCCCTTCCCCAATATTGCCTCCCCCGCGATGCATAATACAAACCCCCAAAATACACAATACCCCCTCCCCAATATTGCCTCACCCCTGTGATGCACGTTACATATCCCAAAATACACAATACCCCTTCCCCAATATTGCCTCACCCCTGTGATGAACGTTACATATCCCAAAATACACAATACCCCTTCCCCAATATTGCCTCCCCCGCGATGCATGTTACAAACCCCCAAAATACACAATACCCCCTCCCAAATATTGCCTCACCCCTGTGATGCATGTAACATATCCCAAAATACACAATACCCCTTCCCCAATATTGCCTCACCCCTGTGATGCACGCTAAATATCCCAATATACACAATACCCCTTCCCCAATATTGCCTCCCCGCGATGCATGTTACAAACCCCCAAAATACACAATACCCCTTCCCCAATATTGCCTCACCTCTGTGATGCACGTTACATATCCCAAAATACACAATACCCCTTCCCCAATATTGCCTCCCCCGCTTTGCATGTTACAAACCCCCAACATACACAATACCCCCTTCCCAATATTGCCTCACCCCTGTGATGCATGTTACAAACCCCCAAAATACACAATACCCCTTCCCCAATATTGCCTCCCCCCCTGTGATGCATGTTACATGTACCAAAATACACAATATCCCTTCCCCAATATTGCCTCCTCCTGTGATGCACGTTACATATGCCAAAATACACAATAGCCCTTCCCCAATATTGCCTCCCCCTGTGATGCACGTTACATATCCCAAAATACACAATATCCCTTCCCCAATATTGACTCCACCTGTGATGCACGTTACATATCCCAAAATACACAATATCCCTTCCCCAATATTACCTCACCCTTGTGATGCACGTTACATATCCCAAAATACACAATACCCCTTCCCCAATATTGCCTCACCCATGTGATGCACGTTACATATCCCAAAATACACAATATCCCTTCCCCAATATTGCCTCACCCTTATGATGCACGTTACATATCCCAAAATACAAAATACCTCTTCCCCAATATTGCCTCACCCCTGTGATGCACGTTACATATCCCAAAATACACAATACCCCTTGCCCAATATTGCCTCCCCCGCTATGCATGTTACAAACCCCCAAAATACACAATACACCCTCCCCAATATTGCCTCACCCCTGTGATGCACCTTACATATCCCAAAATACACAATACCCTTTCCCCAATATTGCCTCACCCCTGTGATGCACGTTACATATCCCAAAATACACAATACCCCTTCCCCAATATTGCCTCCCCCGCGATGCATGTTACAAACACCCAAAATACACAATAGACCTTCCCCAATATTGCCTCACCCCTGTGATGCACGTTGCATATCCCAAAATACACAATGCCCCTTCCCCAATATTGCCTCCCCTGCTATGCATGTTACAAACCCCCAAAATACACAATACCCCCTCCCCAATATTGCCTCACCCCTGTGATGCACCTTACATATCCCAAAATACACACCCTTTCCCCAATATTGCCTCACCCCTGTGATGCACGTTACATATCCCAAAATACACAATACCCCTTCCCCAAATTTGCCTCACCCCTGTGATGCACGTTACATACCCCCAAAATACCCAATACCCCTTCCCCAATATTGCCTCACCCCTGTGATGCACGTTACAAACGCCCAAAATACACAATACCCCCTCCCCAATATTGCCTCACCCTGTGATGCACGTTATATATCCCAAAATACACAATACCCCTTCCCCAATATTGCCTCCCCCGCGATGCATGTTACAAACCCCCAAAATACACAATACCCCCTCCCCAATATTGCCTCACCCCTGTGATGCACGTTACATATCCCAAAATACACAATACCCCTTCCCCAATATTGCCTCACCCCTGTGATGAACCTTACATATCCCAAAATACACAATACCCCTTCCCCAATATTGCCTCCCCCGCGATGCATGTTACAAACCCCCAAAATACACAATACCCCCTCCCCAATATTGCCTCACCCCTGTGATGCATGTAACATATCCCAAAATACACAATACCCCTTCCCCAATATTGCCTCACCCCTGTGATGCACGTTACATATCCCAAAATACACAATACCCCTTCCCCAATATTGCCTCCCCTGCGATGCATGTTACAAACCCCCAAAATACACAATACCCCTTCCCCAATATTGCCTCACCCCTGTGATGCACGTTACATATCCCAAAATACACAATACCCCTTCCCCAATATTGCCTCCCCCGCTATGCATGTTGCAAACCCCCAAAATACACAATGCCCCCTTCCCAATATTGCCTCACCCCTGTGATGCACGTTACAAACCCCCAAAATACACAATACCCCTTCCCCAATATTGCCTCCCCCCTGTGATGCATGTTACATATCCCTAAAAATACACAATACCCCTTCCCCAATATTGCCTCACCCTTGTGATGCACGTTACATATCCCCAAAATATCCAATACCCCTTCCCCAATATTGCCTCACCCCTGTGATGCACGTTACAACCCCCCAAAATACACAATACCCCCTCCCCCATATTGCCTCAACCTGTGATGCACGTTACATATCCCAAAAAAACACAATCCCCTTTCCCCAATATTGCCTCCCCCTGTGATGCACGTTACAAACCCCCAAAAAAACACAATACCCCTTCCCCAATATTGCCTCCCCCCTGTGATGCACGTTACAAACCCCCAAAATACACAATACCCCTTCCCCAATATTGCCTCACCCCTGTGATGCACGTTACATATCCCCAAAATACACAATACCCCATCCCCAATATTGCCTCACCCCTGCGATGCACGTTACATATCCCCAAAATACCCAATACCCCTTCCCCAATATTGCCTCACCCCTGTGATGCACGTTACAAACCCCCAAAATACACAATACCCCCTCCCCAATATTTCCTCACCCTGTGATGCACGTTACATATCCCAAAATACACAATTCCCCTTCCCCAATATTGCCTCCCCCGCGATGCATGTTACAAACCCCCAAAATACACAATACCCCCTCCCCAATATTGCCTCACCCCTGTGATGCACGTTACATATCCCAAAATACACAATACCCCTTCCCCAATATTGCCTCACCCCTGTGATGCACGTTACATATCCCAAAATACACAATACCCCTTCCCCAATATTGCCTCCCCCGCGATGCATGTTACAAACCCCCAAAATACACAATACCCCCTCCCAAATATTGCTTCACCCCTGTGATGCATGTAACATATCCCAAAATACACAATACCCCTTCCCCAATATTGCCTCACCCCTGTGATGCACGCTACATATCCCAATATACACAATACCCCTTCCCCAATATTGCCTCCCCGCGATGCATGTTACAAACCCCCAAAATACACAATACCCCTTCCCCAATATTGCCTCACCTCTGTGATGCACGTTACATATCCCAAAATACACAATACTCCTTCCCCAATATTGCCTCCCCCGCTATGCATGTTACAAACCCCCAAAATACACAATACCCCCTTCCCAATATTGCCTCACCCCTGTGATGCACGTTACAAACCCCCAAAATACACAATACCCCTTCCCCAATATTGCCTCCCCCCTGTGATGCATGTTACATATCCATAAAAATACACAATACCCCTTCCCCAATATTGCCTCCCCTTTGATGCACGTTACATATACCAAAATACACAATATCCCTTCCCCAATATTGCCTCCTCCGGTGATGCACGTTACATATGCCAAAATACACAATAACCCTTCCCCAATATTGCCTCCCCCTGTGATGCACGTTACATATCCCAAAATACACAATATCCCTTCCCCAATATTGACTCCACCTGTGATGCATGTTACATATCCCAAAATACACAATATCCCTTCCCCAATATTGCCTCACCCTTGTGATGCACGTTACATATCCCAAAATACACAATACCCCTTCCCCAATATTGCCTCACCCCTGTGATGCACGTTACATATCCCAAAATACACAATACCCCTTCCCCAATATTGCCTCACCCCTGTGATGCACGTTACATATCCCAAAATACACAATACCTCTTCCCCAATATTGCCTCACCCCTGTGATGCACGTTACATATCCCAAAATACACAATACCCCTTGCCCAATATTGCCTCCCCCGCTATGCATGTTACAAACCTCCAAAATACACAATACCCCCTCCCCAATATTGCCTCACCCCTGTGATGCACCTTACATATCCCAAAATACACAATACCCTTTCCCCAATATTGCCTCACCCCTGTGATGCACGTTACATATCCCAAAATACACAATACCCCTTCCCCAATATTGCCTCCCCCGCGATGCATGTTACAAACACCCAAAATACACAATAGACCTTCCCCAATATTGCCTCACCCCTGTGATGCACGTTGCATATCCCAAAATACACAATGCCCCT
The DNA here is from genome assembly GCF_040938575.1 of Ambystoma mexicanum. NCBI lineage: Eukaryota > Metazoa > Chordata > Amphibia > Caudata > Ambystomatidae > Ambystoma > Ambystoma mexicanum. The sequence goes on along the minus strand of NC_090933.1, from coordinate 1,334,813,315 downwards.
TCCCCAATATTGCCTCCCCTGCTATGCATGTTACAAACCCCCAAAATACACAATACCCCCTCCCCAATATTGCCTCACCCCTGTTATGCACCTTACATATCCCAAAATACACACCCTTTCCCCAATATTGCCTCACCCCTGTGATGCACGTTACATATCCCAAAATACACAATACCCCTTCCCCAATATTGCCTCACCCCTGTGATGCACGTTACATATCCCCAAAATACCCAATACCCCTTCCCCAATATTGCCTCACCCCTGTGATGCACGTTACAAACCCCCAAAATACACAATACACCCTCCCCAATATTGCCTCACCCTGTGATGCACGTTACATATCCCAAAATACACAATACCGCTTCCACAATATTGCCTCCCCCGCTATGCATGTTACAAACCCCCAAAATACACAATACCCCCTCCCCAATATTGCCTCACCCCTGTGATGCACGTTACATATCCCAAAATACACAATACCCCTTCCCCAATATTGCCTCACCCCTGTGATGAACGTTACATATCCCAAACTACATAATAGCCCTTCCCCAATATTGCCTCCCCCGCGATGCATGTTACAAACCCCCAAAATACACAATACCCCCTCCCCAATATTGCCTCACCCCTGTGATGCATGTAACATATCCCAAAATACACAATACCCCTTCCCCAATATTGCCTCACCCCTGTGATGCACGTTACATATCCAAAAATAAACAATACCTCTTCCCCAATATTGCCTCACCCCTGTGATGCACGTTACATATCCCAAAATACACAATACCCCTTCCCCAATATTGCCTCAACCCTGTGATGCACGTTACATATCCCAAAATACACAATACCCCTTCCTCAATATTGCCTCCCCCGCGATGCATGTTACAAACCCCCAAAATACACAATACCCCTTCCCCAATATTGCCTCACCCCTGTGATGCACGTTACATATCCCAAAATACACAATACCCCTTCCCCAATATTGCCTCACCCCTGTGATGCACGTTACATATCCCAAAATACACAATACCCCTTCCCCAATATTGCCTCACCCCTGTGATGCACGTTACATTCCCAAAATACACAATACCTCTTCCCCAATATTGCCTCACCCCTGTGATGCACGTTACATATCCCAAAATACACAATACCCCTTCCCCATTATTGCCTCACCCCTGTGATGCACGTTACATATCCCAAAATACACAATACCCCTTCCTCAATATTGCCTCCCCCGGGATGCATGTTACAAACCCCCAAAATACACAATACCCCTTCCCCAATATTGCCTCACCCCTGTGATGCACGTTACATATCCCAAAATACACAATACCCCTTCCCCAATATTGCCTCCCCCGCTATGCATGTTACAAACCCCCAAAATACACAATACCCCCTCCCCAATATTGCCTCCCCCGCGATGCATGTTACAAACACCCAAAATACACAATAGACCTTCCCCAATATTGCCTCACCCCTGTGATGCACGTTACATATCCCAAAATACACAATACCCCTTCCCCAATATTGCCTCCCCTGCTATGCATGTTACAAACCCCCAAAATAGACAATACCCCTTGCCCAATATTGCCTCACCCCTGTGATGCACGTTACAAACCCCCAAAATACACAATACCCCTTCCCCAATATTGCCTCCCCCCTGTGATGCATGTTACATATCCCTAAAAATACACAATACCCCTTCCCCAATATTGCCTCCCCTGTAATGCACGTTACATACCCCAAAATACACAATACCCCTCCCCAATATTGCCTCCCCCCTGTGATGCACGTTACATATCCCAAAATACACAATACCCCTTCCCCAATATTGCCTCCTCCCTGTGATGCACGTTACACATCCCAAAATACACAATATCCCTTCCCAAATATTGCCTCCCCCTGTGATGCACGTTACATATCCCAAAATACACAATACCCCTCCCCCAATATTGCCTCTCCCGCGATGCATGTTACAAACCCCCAAAATACACAAAACCCCTTCCCCAATATTGCCTCCCCCTGTGATGCACGTTACATATCCCAAAATACACAATACCCCTTCCCCAATATTGCCTCACCCCTGTGATGCACGTTACAAATCCCAAAATACACAATACCACTTCCCATATATTGCCTCACCCCTGTGATGCACGTTACATATCCCAAAATACATAATACCCCCTCCCCAATATTGCCTCACCCCTGTGATGCACGTTACATATCCCAAAATACACAATGCCCCTTCCCCAATATTGCCTCACCCCTGTGATGCACGTTACATACCCCAAAATACACAATACCCCTCCCCAATATTGCCTCCCCCTGTGATGCACGTTACATATCCCAAAATACACAATACCCCTTCCCCAATATTGCCTCCCCCGCGATGCATGTTACAAACCCCCAAAATACACAATACCCCTTCCCCAATATTGCCTCTTCCTGTGATGCACATTACAAACCCCCAAAATACACAATATCCCTTCCCCAATATTGCCTTCCCCGCTATGCATGTTACAAACCCCCAAAATACACAATACCAACTCCCCAATATTGCCTCACCCCTGTGATGCACGTTACATATCCCAAAATACACAATACCCCTTCCCCAATATTGCCTCACCCCTGTGATGCACGTTACATATCCCACAATACACAATACCCCTTCCCCAATATTGCCTCACCCCTGTGATGCACGTTACATATCCCAAAATACACAATACCCCTTCCCCAATATTGCCTCACCCCTGTGATGTCCCTAAAAATACACAATACCCCTTCCCCAATATTGCCTCCCCTGTGATGCCCGTTACATACCCCAAAATACACAATACCCCTCCCCCAATATTGCCTCCCCCTGTGATGCATGTTACATATCCCAAAATACACAATACCCCTTCCCCAATATTGCCTCCCCCCTGTGATGCACGTTACATATCCCAAAATACACAATATCGCTTCCCCAATATTGCCTCACCCGTGATGCACATTACATATCCCAAAATACACAATACCCCCTCCCCAATATTGCCTCCCCCGCGATGCATGTTACAAACACCCAAAATACACAATAGACCTTCCCCAATATTGCCTCACCCCTGTGATGCACGTTACATATCCCAAAATACACAATACCCCTTCCCCAATATTGCCTCCCCTGCTATGCATGTTACAAACCCCCAAAATAGACAATACCCCTTGCCAAATATTGCCTCACCCCTGTGATGCACGTTACAAACCCCCAAAATACACAATACCCCTTCCCCAATATTGCCTCCCCCCTGTGATGCATGTTACATATCCCTAAAAATACACAATACCCCTTCCCCAATATTGCCTCCCCTGTAATGCACGTTACATACCCCAAAATACACAATACCCCTCCCCAATATTGCCTCCCCCCTGTGATGCACGTTACATATCCCAAAATACACAATACCCCTTCCCCAATATTGCCTCCTCCCTGTGATGCACGTTACACATCCCAAAATACACAATATCCCTTCCCAAATATTGCCTCCCCCTGTGATGCACGTTACATATCCCAAAATACACAATACCCCTCCCCCAATATTGCCTCTCCCGCGATGCATGTTACAAACCCCCAAAATACACAAAACCCCTTCCCCAATATTGCCTCCCCCTGTGATGCACGTTACATATCCCAAAATACATAATACCCCCTCCCCAATATTGCCTCACCCCTGTGATGCACGTTACATATCACAAAATACACGATGCCCCTTCCCCAATATTGCCTCACCCCTGTGATGCACGTTACATACCCCAAAATACACAATACCCCTCCCCAATATTGCCTCCCCCTGTGATGCACGTTACATATCCCAAAATACACAATACCCCTTCCCCAATATTGCCTCCCCCCTGTGATGCACGTTACATATCCCAAAATACACAATATACCTTCCCCAATATTGCCTCACCCCTGTGATGCACGTTACATATCCCAAAATACACAATACCCCTTCCCCAATATTGCCTCCCCCGCGATGCATGTTACAAACCCCCAAAATACACAATACCCCTTCCCCAATATTGCCTCTTCCTGTGATGCACATTACAAACCCCCAAAATACACAATATCCCTTCCCCAATATTGCCTTCCCCGCTATGCATGTTACAAACCCCCAAAATACACAATACCAACTCCCCAATATTGCCTCACCCCTGTGATACACGTTACATATCCCAAAATACACAATACCCCTTCCCCAATATTGCCTCACCCCTGTGATGCACGTTACATATCCCACAATACACAATACCCCTTCCCCAATATTGCCTCACCCCTGTGATGCACGTTACATATCCCAAAATACACAATACCCCTTCCCCAATATTGCCTCACCCCTGTGATGCACGTTACATATCCCACAATACACAATACCCCTTCCCCAATATTGCCTCACCCCTTTGATGCACGTTACATATCCCAAAATACACAATACCCCTTCCCCAATATTGCCTCACCCCTGTGATGCACGTTACATGTCCCTAAAAATACACAATACCCCTTCCCCAATATTGCCTCCCCTGTGATGCCCGTTACATACCCCAAAATACACAATACCCCTCCCCAATATTGCCTCCCCCTGTGATGCACGTTACATATCCCAAAATACACAATACCCCTTCCCCAATATTGCCTCCCCCCTGTGATGCACGTTACATATCCCAAAATACACAATATCGCTTCCCCAATATTGCCTCACCCGTGATGCACATTACATATCCCAAAATACACAATACCCCTTCCCTAATATTGCCTCCCCCGCGATGCATGTTACAAACCCCCAAAATACACAATACCCCTTCCCCAATATTGCCTCCCCCTGTGATGCACGTTACATATCCCAAAATACACAATATCCCTTCCCCAATATTGCCTCACCCCTTTGATGCACGTTACATATCCCAAAATACACAATACCCCTTCCCCAATATTGCCTCACCCCTGTGATGCACGTTACATATCCCAAAATACACAATACTCCTTCCCCAATATTGCCTCCGCCGCGATGCATGTTACAAACCCCCAAAATACACAATACCCCTTCCCCAATATTGCCTTCCCCGCTATGCATGTTACAAACCCCCAAAATACACAATACTAAATCCCCAATATTGCCTCACCCCTGTGATGCACGTTACATATCCCAAAATACACAATACCCCTTCCCCAATATTGCCTCACCCCTGTGATGCACGTTACATATCCCACAATACACAATACCCCTTCCCCAATATTGCCTCCCCCGCGATGCATGTTACAAACCCCCAAAATACACAATACCCCTTCCCCAATATTGCCTCACCCCTGTGATGCACATTACAAACCCCCAAAATACACAATACCCCTTCCCGAATATTGCCTCACCCCTGTGATGCACCTTACATATCCCAAAATACACAATACCCTTTCCCCAATATTGCCTCACCCCTGTGATGCACGTTACATATCCCAAAATACACAATACCCCTTCCCCAATATTGCCTCCCCCGCGATGCATGTTACAAACACCGAAAATACACAATAGACCTTCCCCAATATTGCCTCACCCCTGTGATGCACGTTGCATATCCCAAAATACACAATGCCCCTTCCCCAATATTGCCTCCCCTGCTCTGCATGTTACAAACCCCCAAAATACACAATACCCCCTCCCCAATATTGCCTCACCCCTGTGATGCACCTTACATATCCCAAAATACACACCCTTTCCCCAATATTGCCTCACCCCTGTGATGCACGTTACATATCCCAAAATACACAATACCCCTTCCCCAATATTGCCTCACCCCTGTGATGCACGTTACATATCCCCAAAATACCCAATACCCCTTCCCCAATATTGCCTCACCCCTGTGATGCACGTTACAAACCCCCAAAATACACAATACCCCCTCCCCAATATTGCCTCACCCTGTGATGCACGTTACATATCCCAAAATACACAATACCCCTTCCCCAATATTGCCTCCCCCGCGATGCATGTTACAAACCCCCAAAATACACAATACCCCCTCCCCAATATTGCCTCACCCCTGTGATGCACGTTACATATCCCAAAATACACAATACCCCTTCCCCAATATTGCCTCACCCCTGTGATGAACGTTACATATCCCAAAATACACAATAGCCTTTCCCCAATATTGCCTCCCCCGCGATGCATGTTACAAACCCCCAAAATACACAATACCCCCTCCCCAATATTGCCTCACCCCTGTGATGCATGTAACATATCCCAAAATACACAATACCCCTTCCCCAATATTGCCTCACCCCTGTGATGCACGTTACATATCCCAAAATACACAATACCCCTTCCCCAATATTGCCTCCCCCGCGATGCATGTTACAAACCCCCAAAATACACAATACCCCTTCCCCAATATTGCCTCACCCCATGTGATGCACGTTACATATCCCAAAATACACAATACCCCTTCCCCAATATTGCCTCCCCCGCTATGCATGTTACAAACCCCCAAAATACACAATACCCCCTTCCCAATATTGCCTCACCCCTGTGATGCACGTTACAAACCCCCAAAATACACAATACCCCTTCCCCAATATTGCCTCCCCCCTGTGATGCATGTTACATATCCCAAAATACACAATATCCCTTCCCCAATATTGCCTCCCCCTGTGATGCACGTTACATATGCCAAAATATACAATACCCCTTCCCCAATATTGCCTCCCCCTGTGATGAACGTTACATATCCCAAAATACACAATATCCCTTCCCCAATATTGACTCCACCTGTGATGCACGTTACATATCCCAAAATACACAATATCCCTTCCCCAATATTGCCTCACCCCTGTGATGCACGTTACATATCCCAAAATACACAATACCCCTTCCCTAATATTGCCTCACCCCTGTGATGCATGTTACATATCCCAAAATACACAATACCCCTTCCCCAATACTGCCTCACCCCTGTGATGCACGTTACATATCCCAAAATACACAATACCTCTTCCCCAATATTGCCTCACCCCTGTGATGCACGTTACATATCCCAAAATACACAATACCCCTTCCCCAATATTGCCTCACCCCTGTGATGCACGTTACATATCCCAAAATACACAATACCCCTTCCTCAATATTGCCTCCCCCGCGATGCATGTTACAAACCCCCAAAATACACAATACCCCTTGCCCAATATTGCCTCACCCCTGTGATGCACGTTACATATCCCAAAATACACAATACCCCTTCCCCAATATTGCCTCACCCCTGTGATGCACGTTACATATCCCAAAATACACAATACCCCTTCCCCAATATTGCCTCACCCCTGTGATGCACGTTACATATCCCAAAATACACAATACCCCTTCCCCAATATTGCCTCACCCCTGTGATGCACGTTACATATCCCAAAATACACAATACCCCTTCCCCAATATTGCCTCCCCCGCGATGCATGTTACAAACCCCCAAAATACACAATACCCCTTCCCCAATATTGCCTTCCCCGCTATGCATGTTACAAACCCCCAAAATACACAATACCAACTCCCCAATATTGCCTCACCCCTGTGATGCACGTTACATATCCCACAATACACAATACCCCTTCCCCAATATTGCCTCACCCCTGTGATGCACGTTACATATCCCAAAATACACAATACCTCTTCCCCAATATTGCCTCACCCCTGTGATGCACGTTACATATCCCAAAATACACAATACCCCTTCCCCATTATTGCCTCACCCCTGTGATGCACGTTACATATCCCAAAATACACAATACCCCTTCCTCAATATTGCCTCCCCCGGGATGCATGTTACAAACCCCCAAAATACACAATACCCCTTCCCCAATATTGCCTCACCCCTGTGATGCACATTACATATCCCAAAATACACAATACCCCTTCCCCAATATTGCCTCCCCCGCTATGCATGTTACAAACCCCCAAAATACACAATACCCCTTGCCCAATATTGCCTCACCCCTGTGATGCACGTTACATATCCCAAAATACACAATACCTCTTCCCCAATATTGCCTCACCCCTGTGATGCACGTTACATATCCCAAAATACACAATACCCCTTCCCCATTATTGCCTCACCCCTGTGATGCACGTTACATATCCCAAAATACACAATACCCCTTCCTCAATATTGCCTCCCCCGGGATGCATGTTACAAACCCCCAAAATACACAATACCCCTTCCCCAATATTGCCTCACCCCTGTGATGCACGTTACATATCCCAAAATACACAATACCCCTTCCCCAATATTGCCTCCCTTGCTATGCATGTTACAAACCCCCAAAATAGACAATACCCCTTGCCCAATATTGCCTCACCCCTGTGATGCACGTTACAAACCCCCAAAATACACAATACCCCTTCCCCAATATTGCCTCCCCCCTGTGATGCATGTTACATATCCCTAAAAATACACAATACCCCTTCCCCAATATTGCCTCCCCTGTAATGCACGTTACATACCCCAAAATACACAATACCCCTCCCCAATATTGCCTCCCCCCTGTGATGCACGTTACATATCCCAAAATACACAATACCCCTTCCCCAATATTGCCTCCTCCCTGTGATGCACGTTACACATCCCAAAATACACAATATCCCTTCCCAAATATTGCCTCCCCCTGTGATGCACGTTACATATCCCAAAATACACAATACCCCTCCCCCAATATTGCCTCTACCGCAATGCATGTTACAAACCCCCAAAATACACAAAACCCCTTCCCCAATATTGCCTCCCCTGTGATGCACGTTACATATCCCAAAATACACAATACCCCTTCCCCAATATTGCCTCCTCCCTGTGATGCACGTTACACATCCCAAAATACACAATATCCCTTCCCAAATATTGCCTCCCCCTGTGATGCACGTTACATATCCCAAAATACACAATACCCCTCCCCCAATATTGCCTCTACCGCAATGCATGTTACAAACCCCCAAAATACACAATACCACTTCCCATATATTGCCTCACCTCTGTGATGCACGTTACATATCCCAAAATACATAATACCCCCTCCCCAATATTGCCTCACCCCTGTGATGCACGTTACATATCCCAAAATACACAATGCCCCTTCCCCAATATTGCCTCACCCCTGTGATGCACGTTACATACCCCAAAATACACAATACCCGTCCCCAATATTGCCTCCCCCTGTGATGCACGTTACATATCCCAAAATACACAATACCCCTTCCCCAATATTGCCTCCCCCCTGTGATGCACGTTACATATCCCAAAATACACAATATACCTTCCCCAATATTGCCTCACCCCTGTGATGCACGTTACATATCCCAAAATACACAATACCCCTTCCCCAATATTGCCTCCCCCGCGATGCATGTTACAAACCCCCAAAATACACAATACCCCCTTCCCAATATTGCCTCACCCCTGTGATGCACGTTACAAACCCCCAAAATACACAATACCCCTTCCCCAATATTGCCTCCCCCCTGTGATGCATGTTACATATCCATAAAAATACACAATACCCCTTCCCCAATATTGCCTCCCCTTTGATGCACGTTACATATACCAAAATACACAATATCCCTTCCCCAATATTGCCTCCTCCGGTGATGCACGTTACATATGCCAAAATACACAATAACCCTTCCCCAATATTGCCTCCCCCTGTGATGCACGTTACATATCCCAAAATACACAATATCCCTTCCCCAATATTGACTCCACCTGTGATGCATGTTACATATCCCAAAATACACAATATCCCTTCCCCAATATTGCCTCACCCTTGTGATGCACGTTACATATCCCAAAATACACAATACCCCTTCCCCAATATTGCCTCACCCCTGTGATGCACGTTACATATCCCAAAATACACAATACCCCTTCCCCAATATTGCCTCACCCCTGTGATGCACGTTACATATCCCAAAATACACAATACCTCTTCCCCAATATTGCCTCACCCCTGTGATGCACGTTACATATCCCAAAATACACAATACCCCTTGCCCAATATTGCCTCCCCCGCTATGCATGTTACAAACCTCCAAAATACACAATACCCCCTCCCCAATATTGCCTCACCCCTGTGATGCACCTTACATATCCCAAAATACACAATACCCTTTCCCCAATATTGCCTCACCCCTGTGATGCACGTTACATATCCCAAAATACACAATACCCCTTCCCCAATATTGCCTCCCCCGCGATGCATGTTACAAACACCCAAAATACACAATAGACCTTCCCCAATATTGCCTCACCCCTGTGATGCACGTTGCATATCCCAAAATACACAATGCCCCTTCCCCAATATTGCCTCCCCTGCTATGCATGTTACAAACCCCCAAAATACACAATACCCCCTCCCCAATATTGCCTCACCCCTGTTATGCACCTTACATATCCCAAAATACACACCCTTTCCCCAATATTGCCTCACCCCTGTGATGCACGTTACATATCCCAAAATACACAATACCCCTTCCCCAATATTGCCTCACCCCTGTGATGCACGTTACATATCCCCAAAATACCCAATACCCCTTCCCCAATATTGCCTCACCCCTGTGATGCACGTTACAAACCCCCAAAATACACAATACCCCCTCCCCAATATTGCCTCACCCTGTGATGCACGTTACATATCCCAAAATACACAATACCGCTTCCACAATATTGCCTCCCCCGCTATGCATGTTACAAACCCCCAAAATACACAATACCCCCTCCCCAATATTGCCTCACCCCTGTGATGCACGTTACATATCCCAAAATACACAATACCCCTTCCCCAATATTGCCTCACCCCTGTGATGAACGTTACATATCCCAAACTACATAATAGCCCTTCCCCAATATTGCCTCCCCCGCGATGCATGTTACAAACCCCCAAAATACACAATACCCCCTCCCCAATATTGCCTCACCCCTGTGATGCATGTAACATATCCCAAAATACACAATACCCCTTCCCCAATATTGCCTCACCCCTGTGATGCACGTTACATATCCAAAAATAAACAATACCTCTTCCCCAATATTGCCTCACCCCTGTGATGCACGTTACATATCCCAAAATACACAATACCCCTTCCCCAATATTGCCTCAACCCTGTGATGCACGTTACATATCCCAAAATACACAATACCCCTTCCTCAATATTGCCTCCCCCGCGATGCATGTTACAAACCCCCAAAATACACAATACCCCTTCCCCAATATTGCCTCACCCCTGTGATGCACGTTACATATCCCAAAATACACAATACCCCTTCCCCAATATTGCCTCACCCCTGTGATGCACGTTACATATCCCAAAATACACAATACCCCTTCCCCAATATTGCCTCACCCCTGTGATGCACGTTACATTCCCAAAATACACAATACCTCTTCCCCAATATTGCCTCACCCCTGTGATGCACGTTACATATCCCAAAATACACAATACCCCTTCCCCATTATTGCCTCACCCCTGTGATGCACGTTACATATCCCAAAATACACAATACCCCTTCCTCAATATTGCCTCCCCCGGGATGCATGTTACAAACCCCCAAAATACACAATACCCCTTCCCCAATATTGCCTCACCCCTGTGATGCACGTTACATATCCCAAAATACACAATACCCCTTCCCCAATATTGCCTCCCCCGCTATGCATGTTACAAACCCCCAAAATACACAATACCCCCTCCCCAATATTGCCTCCCCCGCGATGCATGTTACAAACACCCAAAATACACAATAGACCTTCCCCAATATTGCCTCACCCCTGTGATGCACGTTACATATCCCAAAATACACAATACCCCTTCCCCAATATTGCCTCCCCTGCTATGCATGTTACAAACCCCCAAAATAGACAATACCCCTTGCCCAATATTGCCTCACCCCTGTGATGCACGTTACAAACCCCCAAAATACACAATACCCCTTCCCCAATATTGCCTCCCCCCTGTGATGCATGTTACATATCCCTAAAAATACACAATACCCCTTCCCCAATATTGCCTCCCCTGTAATGCACGTTACATACCCCAAAATACACAATACCCCTCCCCAATATTGCCTCCCCCCTGTGATGCACGTTACATATCCCAAAATACACAATACCCCTTCCCCAATATTGCCTCCTCCCTGTGATGCACGTTACACATCCCAAAATACACAATATCCCTTCCCAAATATTGCCTCCCCCTGTGATGCACGTTACATATCCCAAAATACACAATACCCCTCCCCCAATATTGCCTCTCCCGCGATGCATGTTACAAACCCCCAAAATACACAAAACCCCTTCCCCAATATTGCCTCCCCCTGTGATGCACGTTACATATCCCAAAATACACAATACCCCTTCCCCAATATTGCCTCACCCCTGTGATGCACGTTACAAATCCCAAAATACACAATACCACTTCCCATATATTGCCTCACCCCTGTGATGCACGTTACATATCCCAAAATACATAATACCCCCTCCCCAATATTGCCTCACCCCTGTGATGCACGTTACATATCCCAAAATACACAATGCCCCTTCCCCAATATTGCCTCACCCCTGTGATGCACGTTACATACCCCAAAATACACAATACCCCTCCCCAATATTGCCTCCCCCTGTGATGCACGTTACATATCCCAAAATACACAATACCCCTTCCCCAATATTGCCTCCCCCGCTATGCATGTTACAAACCCCCAAAATACACAATACCCCTTCCCCAATATTGCCTCACCCCTGTGATGTCCCTAAAAATACACAATACCCCTTCCCCAATATTGCCTCCCCTGTGATGCCCGTTACATACCCCAAAATACACAATACCCCTCCCCCAATATTGCCTCCCCCTGTGATGCACGTTACATATCCCAAAATACACAATACCCCTTCCCCAATATTGCCTCCCCCCTGTGATGCACGTTACATATCCCAAAATACACAATATCGCTTCCCCAATATTGCCTCACCCGTGATGCACATTACATATCCCAAAATACACAATACCCCCTCCCCAATATTGCCTCCCCCGCGATGCATGTTACAAACACCCAAAATACACAATAGACCTTCCCCAATATTGCCTCACCCCTGTGATGCACGTTACATATCCCAAAATACACAATACCCCTTCCCCAATATTGCCTCCCCTGCTATGCATGTTACAAACCCCCAAAATAGACAATACCCCTTGCCAAATATTGCCTCACCCCTGTGATGCACGTTACAAACCCCCAAAATACACAATACCCCTTCCCCAATATTGCCTCCCCCCTGTGATGCATGTTACATATCCCTAAAAATACACAATACCCCTTCCCCAATATTGCCTCCCCTGTAATGCACGTTACATACCCCAAAATACACAATACCCCTCCCCAATATTGCCTCCCCCCTGTGATGCACGTTACATATCCCAAAATACACAATACCCCTTCCCCAATATTGCCTCCTCCCTGTGATGCACGTTACACATCCCAAAATACACAATATCCCTTCCCAAATATTGCCTCCCCCTGTGATGCACGTTACATATCCCAAAATACACAATACCTCTCCCCCAATATTGCCTCTCCCGCGATGCATGTTACAAACCCCCAAAATACACAAAACCCCTTCCCCAATATTGCCTCCCCCTGTGATGCACGTTACATATCCCAAAATACATAATACCCCCTCCCCAATATTGCCTCACCCCTGTGATGCACGTTACATATCACAAAATACACGATGCCCCTTCCCCAATATTGCCTCACCCCTGTGATGCACGTTACATACCCCAAAATACACAATACCCCTCCCCAATATTGCCTCCCCCTGTGATGCACGTTACATATCCCAAAATACACAATACCCCTTCCCCAATATTGCCTCCCCCCTGTGATGCACGTTACATATCCCAAAATACACAATATACCTTCCCCAATATTGCCTCACCCCTGTGATGCACGTTACATATCCCAAAATACACAATACCCCTTCCCCAATATTGCCTCCCCCGCGATGCATGTTACAAACCCCCAAAATACACAATACCCCTTCCCCAATATTGCCTCTTCCTGTGATGCACATTACAAACCCCCAAAATACACAATATCCCTTCCCCAATATTGCCTTCCCCGCTATGCATGTTACAAACCCCCAAAATACACAATACCAACTCCCCAATATTGCCTCACCCCTGTGATACACGTTACATATCCCAAAATACACAATACCCCTTCCCCAATATTGCCTCACCCCTGTGATGCACGTTACATATCCCACAATACACAATACCCCTTCCCCAATATTGCCTCACCCCTGTGATGCACGTTACATATCCCAAAATACACAATACCCCTTCCCCAATATTGCCTCACCCCTGTGATGCACGTTACATATCCCACAATACACAATACCCCTTCCCCAATATTGCCTCACCCCTTTGATGCACGTTACATATCCCAAAATACACAATACCCCTTCCCCAATATTGCCTCACCCCTGTGATGCACGTTACATGTCCCTAAAAATACACAATACCCCTTCCCCAATATTGCCTCCCCTGTGATGCCCGTTACATACCCCAAAATACACAATACCCCTCCCCAATATTGCCTCCCCCTGTGATGCACCTTACATATCCCAAAATACACAATACCCCTTCCCCAATATTGCCTCCCCCCTGTGATGCACGTTACATATCCCAAAATACACAATATCGCTTCCCCAATATTGCCTCACCCGTGATGCACATTACATATCCCAAAATACACAATACCCCTTCCCTAATATTGCCTCCCCCGCGATGCATGTTACAAACCCCCAAAATACACAATACCCCTTCCCCAATATTGCCTCCCCCTGTGATGCACGTTACATATCCCAAAATACACAATATCCCTTCCCCAATATTGCCTCACCCCTTTGATGCACGTTACATATCCCAAAATACACAATACCCCTTCCCCAATATTGCCTCACCCCTGTGATGCACGTTACATATCCCAAAATACACAATACTCCTTCCCCAATATTGCCTCCGCCGCGATGCATGTTACAAACCCCCAAAATACACAATACCCCTTCCCCAATATTGCCTTCCCCGCTATGCATGTTACAAACCCCCAAAATACACAATACTAAATCCCCAATATTGCCTCACCCCTGTGATGCACGTTACATATCCCAAAATACACAATACCCCTTCCCCAATATTGCCTCACCCCTGTGATGCACGTTACATATCCCACAATACACAATACCCCTTCCCCAATATTGCCTCCCCCGCGATGCATGTTACAAACCTCCAAAATACACAATACCCCTTCCCCAATATTGCCTCACTCCTGTGATGTACGTTACATATCCCAAAATACACAATACCCCTTCCCCAATATTGCCTCGCCCGCTATGCATGTTACAAACCCCCAAAATACACAATACCCCCTCCCCAATATTGCCTCACCCCTGTGATGCACATTACAAACCCCCAAAATACACAATACCCCTTCCCGAATATTGCCTCACCCCTGTGATGCACCTTACATATCCCAAAATACACAATACCCTTTCCCCAATATTGCCTCACCCCTGTGATGCACGTTACATATCCCAAAATACACAATACCCCTTCCCCAATATTGCCTCCCCCGCGATGCATGTTACAAACACCGAAAATACACAATAGACCTTCCCCAATATTGCCTCACCCCTGTGATGCACGTTGCATATCCCAAAATACACAATGCCCCTTCCCCAATATTGCCTCCCCTGCTCTGCATGTTACAAACCCCCAAAATACACAATACCCCCTCCCCAATATTGCCTCACCCCTGTGATGCACCTTACATATCCCAAAATACACACCCTTTCCCCAATATTGCCTCACCCCTGTGATGCACGTTACATATCCCAAAATACACAATACCCCTTCCCCAATATTGCCTCACCCCTGTGATGCACGTTACATATCCCCAAAATACCCAATACCCCTTCCCCAATATTGCCTCACCCCTGTGATGCACGTTACAAACCCCCAAAATACACAATACCCCCTCCCCAATATTGCCTCACCCTGTGATGCACGTTACATATCCCAAAATACACAATACCCCTTCCCCAATATTGCCTCCCCCGCGATGCATGTTACAAACCCCCAAAATACACAATACCCCCTCCCCAATATTGCCTCACCCCTGTGATGCACGTTACATATCCCAAAATACACAATACCCCTTCCCCAATATTGCCTCACCCCTGTGATGAACGTTACATATCCCAAAATACACAATAGCCTTTCCCCAATATTGCCTCCCCCGCGATGCATGTTACAAACCCCCAAAATACACAATACCCCCTCCCCAATATTGCCTCACCCCTGTGATGCATGTAACATATCCCAAAATACACAATACCCCTTCCCCAATATTGCCTCACCCCTGTGATGCACGTTACATATCCCAAAATACACAATACCCCTTCCCCAATATTGCCTCCCCCGCGATGCATGTTACAAACCCCCAAAATACACAATACCCCTTCCCCAATATTGCCTCACCCCATGTGATGCACGTTACATATCCCAAAATACACAATACCCCTTCCCCAATATTGCCTCCCCCGCTATGCATGTTACAAACCCCCAAAATACACAATACCCCCTTCCCAATATTGCCTCACCCCTGTGATGCACGTTACAAACCCCCAAAATACACAATACCCCTTCCCCAATATTGCCTCCCCCCTGTGATGCATGTTACATATCCCAAAATACACAATATCCCTTCCCCAATATTGCCTCCCCCTGTGATGCACGTTACATATGCCAAAATATACAATACCCCTTCCCCAATATTGCCTCCCCCTGTGATGCACGTTACATATCCCAAAATACACAATATCCCTTCCCCAATATTGACTCCACCTGTGATGCACGTTACATATCCCAAAATACACAATATCCCTTCCCCAATATTGCCTCACCCCTGTGATGCACGTTACATATCCCAAAATACACAATACCCCTTCCCTAATATTGCCTCACCCCTGTGATGCATGTTACATATCCCAAAATACACAATACCCCTTCCCCAATACTGCCTCACCCCTGTGATGCACGTTACATATCCCAAAATACACAATACCTCTTCCCCAATATTGCCTCACCCCTGTGATGCACGTTACATATCCCAAAATACACAATACCCCTTCCCCAATATTGCCTCACCCCTGTGATGCACGTTACATATCCCAAAATACACAATACCCCTTCCTCAATATTGCCTCCCCCGCGATGCATGTTACAAACCCCCAAAATACACAATACCCCTTGCCCAATATTGCCTCACCCCTGTGATGCACGTTACATATCCCAAAATACACAATACCCCTTCCCCAATATTGCCTCACCCCTGTGATGCACGTTACATATCCCAAAATACACAATACCCCTTCCCCAATATTGCCTCACCCCTGTGATGCACGTTACATATCCCAAAATACACAATACCCCTTCCCCAATATTGCCTCACCCCTGTGATGCACGTTACATATCCCAAAATACACAATACCCCTTCCCCAATATTGCCTCCCCCGCGATGCATGTTACAAACCCCCAAAATACACAATACCCCTTCCCCAATATTGCCTTCCCCGCTATGCATGTTACAAACCCCCAAAATACACAATACCAACTCCCCAATATTGCCTCACCCCTGTGATGCACGTTACATATCCCACAATACACAATACCCCTTCCCCAATATTGCCTCACCCCTGTGATGCACGTTACATATCCCAAAATACACAATACCTCTTCCCCAATATTGCCTCACCCCTGTGATGCACGTTACATATCCCAAAATACACAATACCCCTTCCCCATTATTGCCTCACCCCTGTGATGCACGTTACATATCCCAAAATACACAATACCCCTTCCTCAATATTGCCTCCCCCGGGATGCATGTTACAAACCCCCAAAATACACAATACCCCTTCCCCAATATTGCCTCACCCCTGTGATGCACATTACATATCCCAAAATACACAATACCCCTTCCCCAATATTGCCTCCCCCGCTATGCATGTTACAAACCCCCAAAATACACAATACCCCTTGCCCAATATTGCCTCACCCCTGTGATGCACGTTACATATCCCAAAATACACAATACCTCTTCCCCAATATTGCCTCACCCCTGTGATGCACGTTACATATCCCAAAATACACAATACCCCTTCCCCATTATTGCCTCACCCCTGTGATGCACGTTACATATCCCAAAATACACAATACCCCTTCCTCAATATTGCCTCCCCCGGGATGCATGTTACAAACCCCCAAAATACACAATACCCCTTCCCCAATATTGCCTCACCCCTGTGATGCACGTTACATATCCCAAAATACACAATACCCCTTCCCCAATATTGCCTCCCTTGCTATGCATGTTACAAACCCCCAAAATAGACAATACCCCTTGCCCAATATTGCCTCACCCCTGTGATGCACGTTACAAACCCCCAAAATACACAATACCCCTTCCCCAATATTGCCTCCCCCCTGTGATGCATGTTACATATCCCTAAAAATACACAATACCCCTTCCCCAATATTGCCTCCCCTGTAATGCACGTTACATACCCCAAAATACACAATACCCCTCCCCAATATTGCCTCCCCCCTGTGATGCACGTTACATATCCCAAAATACACAATACCCCTTCCCCAATATTGCCTCCTCCCTGTGATGCACGTTACACATCCCAAAATACACAATATCCCTTCCCAAATATTGCCTCCCCCTGTGATGCACGTTACATATCCCAAAATACACAATACCCCTCCCCCAATATTGCCTCTACCGCAATGCATGTTACAAACCCCCAAAATACACAAAACCCCTTCCCCAATATTGCCTCCCCTGTGATGCACGTTACATATCCCAAAATACACAATACCCCTTCCCCAATATTGCCTCACCCCTGTGATGCACGTTACAAATCCCAAAATACACAATACCACTTCCCATATATTGCCTCACCTCTGTGATGCACGTTACATATCCCAAAATACATAATACCCCCTCCCCAATATTGCCTCACCCCTGTGATGCACGTTACATATCCCAAAATACACAATGCCCCTTCCCCAATATTGCCTCACCCCTGTGATGCACGTTACATACCCCAAAATACACAATACCCGTCCCCAATATTGCCTCCCCCTGTGATGCACGTTACATATCCCAAAATACACAATACCCCTTCCCCAATATTGCCTCCCCCCTGTGATGCACGTTACATATCCCAAAATACACAATATACCTTCCCCAATATTGCCTCACCCCTGTGATGCACGTTACATATCCCAAAATACACAATACCCCTTCCCCAATATTGCCTCCCCCCTGTGATGCACGTTACATATCCCAAAATACACAATATACCTTCCCCAATATTGCCTCACCCCTGTGATGCACGTTACATATCCCAAAATACACAATACCCCTCCCCCAATATTGCCTCTCCCGCGATGCATGTTACAAACCCCCAAAATACACAAAACCCCTTCCCCAATATTGCCTCCCCCTGTGATGCACGTTACATATCCCAAAATACACAATACCCCTTCCCCAATATTGCCTCACCCCTGTGATGCACGTTACAAATCCCAAAATACACAATACCACTTCCCATATATTGCCTCACCCCTGTGATGCACGTTACATATCCCAAAATACATAATACCCCCTCCCCAATATTGCCTCACCCCTGTGATGCACGTTACATATCCCAAAATACACAATGCCCCTTCCCCAATATTGCCTCACCCCTGTGATGCACGTTACATACCCCAAAATACACAATACCCCTCCCCAATATTGCCTCCCCCTGTGATGCACGTTACATATCCCAAAATACACAATACCCCTTCCCCAATATTGCCTCCCCCGCGATGCATGTTACAAACCCCCAAAATACACAATACCCCTTCCCCAATATTGCCTCTTCCTGTGATGCACATTACAAACCCCCAAAATACACAATATCCCTTCCCCAATATTGCCTTCCCCGCTATGCATGTTACAAACCCCCAAAATACACAATACCAACTCCCCAATATTGCCTCACCCCTGTGATGCACGTTACATATCCCAAAATACACAATACCCCTTCCCCAATATTGCCTCACCCCTGTGATGCACGTTACATATCCCACAATACACAATACCCCTTCCCCAATATTGCCTCACCCCTGTGATGCACGTTACATATCCCAAAATACACAATACCCCTTCCCCAATATTGCCTCACCCCTGTGATGTCCCTAAAAATACACAATACCCCTTCCCCAATATTGCCTCCCCTGTGATGCCCGTTACATACCCCAAAATACACAATACCCCTCCCCCAATATTGCCTCCCCCTGTGATGCACGTTACATATCCCAAAATACACAATACCCCTTCCCCAATATTGCCTCCCCCCTGTGATGCACGTTACATATCCCAAAATACACAATATCGCTTCCCCAATATTGCCTCACCCGTGATGCACATTACATATCCCAAAATACACAATACCCCCTCCCCAATATTGCCTCCCCCGCGATGCATGTTACAAACACCCAAAATACACAATAGACCTTCCCCAATATTGCCTCACCCCTGTGATGCACGTTACATATCCCAAAATACACAATACCCCTTCCCCAATATTGCCTCCCCTGCTATGCATGTTACAAACCCCCAAAATAGACAATACCCCTTGCCAAATATTGCCTCACCCCTGTGATGCACGTTACAAACCCCCAAAATACACAATACCCCTTCCCCAATATTGCCTCCCCCCTGTGATGCATGTTACATATCCCTAAAAATACACAATACCCCTTCCCCAATATTGCCTCCCCTGTAATGCACGTTACATACCCCAAAATACACAATACCCCTCCCCAATATTGCCTCCCCCCTGTGATGCACGTTACATATCCCAAAATACACAATACCCCTTCCCCAATATTGCCTCCTCCCTGTGATGCACGTTACACATCCCAAAATACACAATATCCCTTCCCAAATATTGCCTCCCCCTGTGATGCACGTTACATATCCCAAAATACACAATACCCCTCCCCCAATATTGCCTCTCCCGCGATGCATGTTACAAACCCCCAAAATACACAAAACCCCTTCCCCAATATTGCCTCCCCCTGTGATGCACGTTACATATCCCAAAATACATAATACCCCCTCCCCAATATTGCCTCACCCCTGTGATGCACGTTACATATCACAAAATACACGATGCCCCTTCCCCAATATTGCCTCACCCCTGTGATGCACGTTACATACCCCAAAATACACAATACCCCTCCCCAATATTGCCTCCCCCTGTGATGCACGTTACATATCCCAAAATACACAATACCCCTTCCCCAATATTGCCTCCCCCCTGTGATGCACGTTACATATCCCAAAATACACAATATACCTTCCCCAATATTGCCTCACCCCTGTGATGCACGTTACATATCCCAAAATACACAATACCCCTTCCCCAATATTGCCTCCCCCGCGATGCATGTTACAAACCCCCAAAATACACAATACCCCTTCCCCAATATTGCCTCTTCCTGTGATGCACATTACAAACCCCCAAAATACACAATATCCCTTCCCCAATATTGCCTTCCCCGCTATGCATGTTACAAACCCCCAAAATACACAATACCAACTCCCCAATATTGCCTCACCCCTGTGATACACGTTACATATCCCAAAATACACAATACCCCTTCCCCAATATTGCCTCACCCCTGTGATGCACGTTACATATCCCACAATACACAATACCCCTTCCCCAATATTGCCTCACCCCTGTGATGCACGTTACATATCCCAAAATACACAATACCCCTTCCCCAATATTGCCTCACCCCTGTGATGCACGTTACATATCCCACAATACACAATACCCCTTCCCCAATATTGCCTCACCCCTTTGATGCACGTTACATATCCCAAAATACACAATACCCCTTCCCCAATATTGCCTCACCCCTGTGATGCACGTTACATGTCCCTAAAAATACACAATACCCCTTCCCCAATATTGCCTCCCCTGTGATGCCCGTTACATACCCCAAAATACACAATACCCCTCCCCAATATTGCCTCCCCCTGTGATGCACGTTACATATCCCAAAATACACAATACCCCTTCCCCAATATTGCCTCCCCCCTGTGATGCACGTTACATATCCCAAAATACACAATATCGCTTCCCCAATATTGCCTCACCCGTGATGCACATTACATATCCCAAAATACACAATACCCCTTCCCTAATATTGCCTCCCCCGCGATGCATGTTACAAACCCCCAAAATACACAATACCCCTTCCCCAATATTGCCTCCCCCTGTGATGCACGTTACATATCCCAAAATACACAATATCCCTTCCCCAATATTGCCTCACCCCTTTGATGCACGTTACATATCCCAAAATACACAATACCCCTTCCCCAATATTGCCTCACCCCTGTGATGCACGTTACATATCCCAAAATACACAATACTCCTTCCCCAATATTGCCTCCGCCGCGATGCATGTTACAAACCCCCAAAATACACAATACCCCTTCCCCAATATTGCCTTCCCCGCTATGCATGTTACAAACCCCCAAAATACACAATACTAAATCCCCAATATTGCCTCACCCCTGTGATGCACGTTACATATCCCAAAATACACAATACCCCTTCCCCAATATTGCCTCACCCCTGTGATGCACGTTACATATCCCACAATACACAATACCCCTTCCCCAATATTGCCTCCCCCGCGATGCATGTTACAAACCCCCAAAATACACAATACCCCTTCCCCAATATTGCCTCACTCCTGTGATGTACGTTACATATCCCAAAATACACAATACCCCTTCCCCAATATTGCCTCGCCCGCTATGCATGTTACAAACCCCCAAAATACACAATACCCCCTCCCCAATATTGCCTCACCCCTGTGATGCACATTACAAACCCCCAAAATACACAATACCCCTTCCCGAATATTGCCTCACCCCTGTGATGCACCTTACATATCCCAAAATACACAATACCCTTTCCCCAATATTGCCTCACCCCTGTGATGCACGTTACATATCCCAAAATACACAATACCCCTTCCCCAATATTGCCTCCCCCGCGATGCATGTTACAAACACCGAAAATACACAATAGACCTTCCCCAATATTGCCTCACCCCTGTGATGCACGTTGCATATCCCAAAATACACAATGCCCCTTCCCCAATATTGCCTCCCCTGCTCTGCATGTTACAAACCCCCAAAATACACAATACCCCCTCCCCAATATTGCCTCACCCCTGTGATGCACCTTACATATCCCAAAATACACACCCTTTCCCCAATATTGCCTCACCCCTGTGATGCACGTTACATATCCCAAAATACACAATACCCCTTCCCCAATATTGCCTCACCCCTGTGATGCACGTTACATATCCCCAAAATACCCAATACCCCTTCCCCAATATTGCCTCACCCCTGTGATGCACGTTACAAACCCCCAAAATACACAATACCCCCTCCCCAATATTGCCTCACCCTGTGATGCACGTTACATATCCCAAAATACACAATACCCCTTCCCCAATATTGCCTCCCCCGCGATGCATGTTACAAACCCCCAAAATACACAATACCCCCTCCCCAATATTGCCTCACCCCTGTGATGCACGTTACATATCCCAAAATACACAATACCCCTTCCCCAATATTGCCTCACCCCTGTGATGAACGTTACATATCCCAAAATACACAATAGCCTTTCCCCAATATTGCCTCCCCCGCGATGCATGTTACAAACCCCCAAAATACACAATACCCCCTCCCCAATATTGCCTCACCCCTGTGATGCATGTAACATATCCCAAAATACACAATACCCCTTCCCCAATATTGCCTCACCCCTGTGATGCACGTTACATATCCCAAAATACACAATACCCCTTCCCCAATATTGCCTCCCCCGCGATGCATGTTACAAACCCCCAAAATACACAATACCCCTTCCCCAATATTGCCTCACCCCATGTGATGCACGTTACATATCCCAAAATACACAATACCCCTTCCCCAATATTGCCTCCCCCGCTATGCATGTTACAAACCCCCAAAATACACAATACCCCCTTCCCAATATTGCCTCACCCCTGTGATGCACGTTACAAACCCCCAAAATACACAATACCCCTTCCCCAATATTGCCTCCCCCCTGTGATGCATGTTACATATCCCAAAATACACAATATCCCTTCCCCAATATTGCCTCCCCCTGTGATGCACGTTACATATGCCAAAATATACAATACCCCTTCCCCAATATTGCCTCCCCCTGTGATGCACGTTACATATCCCAAAATACACAATATCCCTTCCCCAATATTGACTCCACCTGTGATGCACGTTACATATCCCAAAATACACAATATCCCTTCCCCAATATTGCCTCACCCCTGTGATGCACGTTACATATCCCAAAATACACAATACCCCTTCCCTAATATTGCCTCACCCCTGTGATGCATGTTACATATCCCAAAATACACAATACCCCTTCCCCAATACTGCCTCACCCCTGTGATGCACGTTACATATCCCAAAATACACAATACCTCTTCCCCAATATTGCCTCACCCCTGTGATGCACGTTACATATCCCAAAATACACAATACCCCTTCCCCAATATTGCCTCACCCCTGTGATGCACGTTACATATCCCAAAATACACAATACCCCTTCCTCAATATTGCCTCCCCCGCGATGCATGTTACAAACCCCCAAAATACACAATACCCCTTGCCCAATATTGCCTCACCCCTGTGATGCACGTTACATATCCCAAAATACACAATACCCCTTCCCCAATATTGCCTCACCCCTGTGATGCACGTTACATATCCCAAAATACACAATACCCCTTCCCCAATATTGCCTCACCCCTGTGATGCACGTTACATATCCCAAAATACACAATACCCCTTCCCCAATATTGCCTCACCCCTGTGATGCACGTTACATATCCCAAAATACACAATACCCCTTCCCCAATATTGCCTCCCCCGCGATGCATGTTACAAACCCCCAAAATACACAATACCCCTTCCCCAATATTGCCTTCCCCGCTATGCATGTTACAAACCCCCAAAATACACAATACCAACTCCCCAATATTGCCTCACCCCTGTGATGCACGTTACATATCCCACAATACACAATACCCCTTCCCCAATATTGCCTCACCCCTGTGATGCACGTTACATATCCCAAAATACACAATACCTCTTCCCCAATATTGCCTCACCCCTGTGATGCACGTTACATATCCCAAAATACACAATACCCCTTCCCCATTATTGCCTCACCCCTGTGATGCACGTTACATATCCCAAAATACACAATACCCCTTCCTCAATATTGCCTCCCCCGGGATGCATGTTACAAACCCCCAAAATACACAATACCCCTTCCCCAATATTGCCTCACCCCTGTGATGCACATTACATATCCCAAAATACACAATACCCCTTCCCCAATATTGCCTCCCCCGCTATGCATGTTACAAACCCCCAAAATACACAATACCCCTTGCCCAATATTGCCTCACCCCTGTGATGCACGTTACATATCCCAAAATACACAATACCTCTTCCCCAATATTGCCTCACCCCTGTGATGCACGTTACATATCCCAAAATACACAATACCCCTTCCCCATTATTGCCTCACCCCTGTGATGCACGTTACATATCCCAAAATACACAATACCCCTTCCTCAATATTGCCTCCCCCGGGATGCATGTTACAAACCCCCAAAATACACAATACCCCTTCCCCAATATTGCCTCACCCCTGTGATGCACGTTACATATCCCAAAATACACAATACCCCTTCCCCAATATTGCCTCCCTTGCTATGCATGTTACAAACCCCCAAAATAGACAATACCCCTTGCCCAATATTGCCTCACCCCTGTGATGCACGTTACAAACCCCCAAAATACACAATACCCCTTCCCCAATATTGCCTCCCCCCTGTGATGCATGTTACATATCCCTAAAAATACACAATACCCCTTCCCCAATATTGCCTCCCCTGTAATGCACGTTACATACCCCAAAATACACAATACCCCTCCCCAATATTGCCTCCCCCCTGTGATGCACGTTACATATCCCAAAATACACAATACCCCTTCCCCAATATTGCCTCCTCCCTGTGATGCACGTTACACATCCCAAAATACACAATATCCCTTCCCAAATATTGCCTCCCCCTGTGATGCACGTTACATATCCCAAAATACACAATACCCCTCCCCCAATATTGCCTCTACCGCAATGCATGTTACAAACCCCCAAAATACACAAAACCCCTTCCCCAATATTGCCTCCCCTGTGATGCACGTTACATATCCCAAAATACACAATACCCCTTCCCCAATATTGCCTCACCCCTGTGATGCACGTTACAAATCCCAAAATACACAATACCACTTCCCATATATTGCCTCACCTCTGTGATGCACGTTACATATCCCAAAATACATAATACCCCCTCCCCAATATTGCCTCACCCCTGTGATGCACGTTACATATCCCAAAATACACAATGCCCCTTCCCCAATATTGCCTCACCCCTGTGATGCACGTTACATACCCCAAAATACACAATACCCGTCCCCAATATTGCCTCCCCCTGTGATGCACGTTACATATCCCAAAATACACAATACCCCTTCCCCAATATTGCCTCCCCCCTGTGATGCACGTTACATATCCCAAAATACACAATATACCTTCCCCAATATTGCCTCACCCCTGTGATGCACGTTACATATCCCAAAATACACAATACCCCTTCCCCAATATTGCCTCCCCCGCGATGCATGTTACAAACCCCCAAAATACACAATACCACTTCCCCAATATTGCCTCTTCCTGTGATGCACATTACAAACCCCCAAAAAACACAATATCCCTTCCCCAATATTGCCTTCCCCGCTATGCATGTTACAAACCCCCAAAATACACAATACCAACTCCCCAATATTGCCTCACCCCTGTGATGCACGTTACATATCCCAAAATACACAATACCCCTTCCCCAATATTGCCTCACCCCTGTGATGCACGTTACATATCCCACAATACACAATACCCCTTCCCCAATATTGCCTCACCCCTGTGATGCACGTTACATATCCCAAAATACACAATACCCCTTCCCCAATATTGCCTCACCCCTATGATGCACGTTACATATCCCACAATACACAATACCCCTTCCCCAATATTGCCTCACCCCTTTGATGCACGTTACATATCCCAAAATACACAATACCCCTTCCCCAATATTGCCTCACCCCTGTGATGCACGTTACATGTCCCTAAAAATACACAATACCCCTTCCCCAATATTGCCTCCCCTGTGATGCCCGTTACATACCCCAAAATACACAATACCCCTCCCCAATATTGCCTCCCCCTGTGATGCACGTTACATATCCCAAAATACACAATACCCCTTCCCCAATATTGCCTCCCCCCTGTGATGCACGTTACATATCCCAAAATACACAATATCGCTTCCCCAATATTGCCTCACCCGTGATGCACATTACATATCCCAAAATACACAATACCCCTTCCCTAATATTGCCTCCCCCGCGATGCATGTTACAAACCCCCAAAATACACAATACCCCTTCCCCAATATTGCCTCCCCCTGTGATGCACGTTACATATCCCAAAATACACAATATCCCTTCCCCAATATTGCCTCACCCCTTTGATGCACGTTACATATCCCAAAATACACAATACCCCTTCCCCAATATTGCCTCACCCCTGTGATGCACGTTACATATCCCAAAATACACAATACTCCTTCCCCAATATTGCCTCACCCCTGTGATGCACGTTACATATCCCAAAATACACAATACCCCTTCCCCAATATTGCCTCACCCCTGTGTTGCACGTTACATATCCCAAAATACACAATACCCCTTCCCCAATATTGCCTCCGCCGCGATGCATGTTACAAACCCCCAAAATACACAATACCCCTTCCCCAATATTGCCTTCCCCGCTATGCATGTTACAAACCCCCAAAATACACAATACTAACTCCCCAATATTGCCTCACCCCTGTGATGCACGTTACATATCCCAAAATACACAATACCCCTTCCCCAATATTGCCTCACCCCTGTGATGCACGTTACATATCCCAAAATACACAATACCCCTTCCCCAATATTGCCTCACCCCTGTGATGCACGTTACATATCCCAAAATACACAATACCCCTTCCTCAATATTGCCTCACCCCTGTGATGCACGTTACATATCCCAAAATACACAATACCCCTTCCCCAATATTGCCTCCCCCGCTATGCATGTTACAAACCCCCAAAATACACAATACCCCTTGCCCAATATTGCCTCACCCCTGTGATGCACGTTACATATCCCAAAATACACAATACCTCTTCCCCAATATTGCCTCACCCCTGTGATGCACGTTACATATCCCAAAATACACAATACCCCTTCCCCATTATTGCCTCACCCCTGTGATGCACGTTACATATCCCAAAATACACAATACCCCTTCCTCAATATTGCCTCCCCCGGGATGCATGTTACAAACCCCCAAAATACACAATACCCCTTCCCCAATATTGCCTCACCCCTGTGATGCACGTTACATATCCCAAAATACACAATACCCCTTCCCCAATATTGCCTCCCTTGCTATGCATGTTACAAACCCCCAAAATAGACAATACCCCTTGCCCAATATTGCCTCACCCCTGTGATGCACGTTACAAACCCCCAAAATACACAATACCCCTTCCCCAATATTGCCTCCCCCCTGTGATGCATGTTACATATCCCTAAAAATACACAATACCCCTTCCCCAATATTGCCTCCCCTGTAATGCACGTTACATACCCCAAAATACACAATACCCCTCCCCAATATTGCCTCCCCCCTGTGATGCACGTTACATATCCCAAAATACACAATACCCCTTCCCCAATATTGCCTCCTCCCTGTGATGCACGTTACACATCCCAAAATACACAATATCCCTTCCCAAATATTGCCTCCCCCTGTGATGCACGTTACATATCCCAAAATACACAATACCCCTCCCCCAATATTGCCTCTACCGCAATGCATGTTACAAACCCCCAAAATACACAAAACCCCTTCCCCAATATTGCCTCCCCTGTGATGCACGTTACATATCCCAAAATACACAATACCCCTTCCCCAATATTGCCTCACCCCTGTGATGCACGTTACAAATCCCAAAATACACAATACCACTTCCCATATATTGCCTCACCTCTGTGATGCACGTTACATATCCCAAAATACATAATACCCCCTCCCCAATATTGCCTCACCCCTGTGATGCACGTTACATATCCCAAAATACACAATGCCCCTTCCCCAATATTGCCTCACCCCTGTGATGCACGTTACATACCCCAAAATACACAATACCCGACCCAATATTGCCTCCCCCTGTGATGCACGTTACATATCCCAAAATACACAATACCCCTTCCCCAATATTGCCTCCCCCCTGTGATGCACGTTACATATCCCAAAATACACAATATACCTTCCCCAATATTGCCTCACCCCTGTGATGCACGTTACATATCCCAAAATACACAATACCCCTTCCCCAATATTGCCTCCCCCGCGATGCATGTTACAAACCCCCAAAATACACAATACCACTTCCCCAATATTGCCTCTTCCTGTGATGCACATTACAAACCCCCAAAAAACACAATATCCCTTCCCCAATATTGCCTTCCCCGCTATGCATGTTACAAACCCCCAAAATACACAATACCAACTCCCCAATATTGCCTCACCCCTGTGATGCACGTTACATATCCCAAAATACACAATACCCCTTCCCCAATATTGCCTCACCCCTGTGATGCACGTTACATATCCCACAATACACAATACCCCTTCCCCAATATTGCCTCACCCCTGTGATGCACGTTACATATCCCAAAATACACAATACCCCTTCCCCAATATTGCCTCACCCCTATGATGCACGTTACATATCCCACAATACACAATACCCCTTCCCCAATATTGCCTCACCCCTTTGATGCACGTTACATATCCCAAAATACACAATACCCCTTCCCCAATATTGCCTCACCCCTGTGATGCACGTTACATGTCCCTAAAAATACACAATACCCCTTCCCCAATATTGCCTCCCCTGTGATGCCCGTTACATACCCCAAAATACACAATACCCCTCCCCAATATTGCCTCCCCCTGTGATGCACGTTACATATCCCAAAATACACAATACCCCTTCCCCAATATTGCCTCCCCCCTGTGATGCACGTTACATATCCCAAAATACACAATATCGCTTCCCCAATATTGCCTCACCCGTGATGCACATTACATATCCCAAAATACACAATACCCCTTCCCTAATATTGCCTCCCCCGCGATGCATGTTACAAACCCCCAAAATACACAATACCCCTTCCCCAATATTGCCTCCCCCTGTGATGCACGTTACATATCCCAAAATACACAATATCCCTTCCCCAATATTGCCTCACCCCTTTGATGCACGTTACATATCCCAAAATACACAATACCCCTTCCCCAATATTGCCTCACCCCTGTGATGCACGTTACATATCCCAAAATACACAATACTCCTTCCCCAATATTGCCTCACCCCTGTGATGCACGTTACATATCCCAAAATACACAATACCCCTTCCCCAATATTGCCTCACCCCTGTGTTGCACGTTACATATCCCAAAATACACAATACCCCTTCCCCAATATTGCCTCCGCCGCGATGCATGTTACAAACCCCCAAAATACACAATACCCCTTCCCCAATATTGCCTTCCCCGCTATGCATGTTACAAACCCCCAAAATACACAATACTAACTCCCCAATATTGCCTCACCCCTGTGATGCACGTTACATATCCCAAAATACACAATACCCCTTCCCCAATATTGCCTCACCCCTGTGATGCACGTTACATATCCCACAATACACAATACCCCTTCCCCAATATTGCCTCCCCCGCGATGCATGTTACAAACCCCCAAAATACACAATACCCCTTCCCCAATATTGCCTCACTCCTGTGATGTACGTTACATATCCCAAAATACACAATACCCCTTCCCCAATATTGCCTCGCCCGCTATGCATGTTACAAACCCCCAAAATACACAATACCCCCTCCCCAATATTGCCTCACCCCTGTGATGCACATTACAAACCCCCAAAATACACAATACCCCTTCCCGAATATTGCCTCACCCCTGTGATGCACCTTACATATCCCAAAATACACAATACCCTTTCCCCAATATTGCCTCACCCCTGTGATGCACGTTACATATCCCAAAATACACAATACCCCTTCCCCAATATTGCCTCCCCCGCGATGCATGTTACAAACACCGAAAATACACAATAGACCTTCCCCAATATTGCCTCACCCCTGTGATGCACGTTGCATATCCCAAAATACACAATGCCCCTTCCCCAATATTGCCTCCCCTGCTATG
The DNA here is from genome assembly GCF_040938575.1 of Ambystoma mexicanum. NCBI lineage: Eukaryota > Metazoa > Chordata > Amphibia > Caudata > Ambystomatidae > Ambystoma > Ambystoma mexicanum. The sequence goes on along the minus strand of NC_090933.1, from coordinate 1,334,781,566 downwards.
CATGTTACAAACCCCCAAAATACACAATACCCCCTCCCCAATATTGCCTCACCCCTGTGATGCACCTTACATATCCCAAAATACACACCCTTTCCCCAATATTGCCTCACCCCTGTGATGCACGTTACATATCCCAAAATACACAATACCCCTTCCCCAATATTGCCTCACCCCTGTGATGCACGTTACATATCCCCAAAATACCCAATACCCCTTCCCCAATATTGCCTCACCCCTGTGATGCACGTTACAAACCCCCAAAATACACAATACCCCCTCCCCAATATTGCCTCACCCTGTGATGCACGTTACATATCCCAAAATACACAATACCCCTTCCCCAATATTGCCTCCCCCGCGATGCATGTTACAAACCCCCAAAATACACAATACCCCCTCCCCAATATTGCCTCACCCCTGTGATGCACGTTACATATCCCAAAATACACAATACCCCTTCCCCAATATTGCCTCACCCCTGTGATGAACGTTACATATCCCAAAATACACAATAGCCTTTCCCCAATATTGCCTCTCCCGCGATGCATGTTACAAACCCCCAAAATACACAATACCCCCTCCCCAATATTGCCTCACCCCTGTGATGCATGTAACATATCCCAAAATACACAATACCCCTTCCCCAATGTTGCCTCACCCCTGTGATGCACGTTACATATCCCAAAATACACAATACCCCTTCCCCAATATTGCCTCCCCCGCAATGCATGTTACAAACCCCCAAAATACACAATACCCCTTCCCCAATATTGCCTCACCCCTGTGATGCACGTTACATATCCCAAAATACACAATACCCCTTCCCCAATATTGCCTCCCCCGCTATGCATGTTACAAACCCCCAAAATACACAATACCCCCTTCCCAATATTGCCTCACCCCTGTGATGCACGTTACAAACCCCCAAAATACACAATACCCCTTCCCCAATATTGCCTCCCCCCTGTGATGCATGTTACATATCCCAAAATACACAATATCCCTTCCCCAATATTGCCTCCCCCTGTGATGCATGTTACATATGCCAAAATATACAATACCCCTTCCCCAATATTGCCTCCCCCTGTGATGCACGTTACATATCCCAAAATACACAATATCCCTTCCCCAATATTGACTCCACCTGTGATGCACGTTACATATCCCAAAATACACAATATCCCTTCCCCAATATTGCCTCACCCCTGTGATGCACGTTACATATCCCAAAATACACAATACCCCTTCCCTAATATTGCCTCACCCCTGTGATGCACGTTACATATCCCAAAATACACAATACCCCTTCCCCAATATTGCCTCACCCCTGTGATGCACGTTACATATCCCAAAATACACAATACCTCTTCCCCAATATTGCCTCACCCCTGTGATGCACGTTACATATCCCAAAATACACAATATCGCTTCCCCAATATTGCCTCACCCGTGATGCACATTACATATCCCAAAATACACAATACCCCTTCCCTAATATTGCCTCCCCCGCGATGCATGTTACAAACCCCCAAAATACACAATACCCCTTCCCCAATATTGCCTCCCCCTGTGATGCATGTTACATATCCCAAAATACACAATATCCCTTCCCCAATATTGCCTCACCCCTTTGATGCACGTTACATATCCCAAAATACACAATACCCCTTCCCCAATATTGCCTCACCCCTGTGATGCACGTTACATATCCCAAAATACACAATACTCCTTCCCCAATATTGCCTCACCCCTGTGATGCACGTTACATATCCCAAAATACACAATACCCCTTCCCCAATATTGCCTCACCCCTGTGTTGCACGTTACATATCCCAAAATACACAATACCCCTTCCCCAATATTGCCTCCGCCGCGATGCATGTTACAAACCCCCAAAATACACAATACCCCTTCCCCAATATTGCCTTCCCCGCTATGCATGTTACAAACCCCCAAAATACACAATACTAACTCCCCAATATTGCCTCACCCCTGTGATGCACGTTACATATCCCAAAATACACAATACCCCTTCCCCAATATTGCCTCACCCCTGTGATGCACGTTACATATCCCACAATACACAATACCCCTTCCCCAATATTGCCTCCCCCGCGATGCATGTTACAAACCCCCAAAATACACAATACCCCTTCCCCAATATTGCCTCACTCCTGTGATGTACGTTACATATCCCAAAATACACAATACCCCTTCCCCAATATTGCCTCGCCCGCTATGCATGTTACAAACCCCCAAAATACACAATACCCCCTCCCCAATATTGCCTCACCCCTGTGATGCACATTACAAACCCCCAAAATACACAATACCCCTTCCCGAATATTGCCTCACCCCTGTGATGCACCTTACATATCCCAAAATACACAATACCCTTTCCCCAATATTGCCTCACCCCTGTGATGCACGTTACATATCCCAAAATACACAATACCCCTTCCCCAATATTGCCTCCCCCGCGATGCATGTTACAAACACCGAAAATACACAATAGACCTTCCCCAATATTGCCTCACCCCTGTGATGCACGTTGCATATCCCAAAATACACAATGCCCCTTCGCCAATATTGCCTCCCATGCTATGCATGTTACAAACCCCCAAAATACACAATACCCCCTCCCCAATATTGCCTCACCCCTGTGATGCACCTTACATATCCCAAAATACACACCCTTTCCCCAATATTGCCTCACCCCTGTGATGCACGTTACATATCCCAAAATACACAATACCCCTTCCCCAATATTGCCTCACCCCTGTGATGCACGTTACATGTCCCCAAAATACCCAATACCCCTTCCCCAATATTGCCTCACCCCTGTGATGCACGTTACAAACCCCCAAAATACACAATACCCCCTCCCCAATATTGCCTCACCCTGTGATGCACGTTACATATCCCAAAATACACAATATCCCTTCCCCAATATTGCCTCCCCCGCGATGCATGTTACAAACCCCCAAAATACACAATACCCCCTCCCCAATATTGCCTCACCCCTGTGATGCACGTTACATATCCCAAAATACACAATACCCCTTCCCCAATATTGCCTCACCCCTGTGATGAACGTTACATATCCCAAAATACACAATAGCCTTTCCCCAATATTGCCTCCCCCGCGATGCATGTTACAAACCCCCAAAATACACAATACCCCCTCCCCAATATTGCCTCACCCCTGTGATGCATGTAACATATCCCAAAATACACAATACCCCTTCCCCAATATTGCCTCACCCCTGTGATGCACGTTACATATCCCAAAATACACAATACCCCTTCCCCAATATTGCCTCCCCCGCGATGCATGTTACAAACCCCCAAAATACACAATACCCCTTCCCCAATATTGCCTCACCCCTGTGATGCACGTTACATATCCCAAAATACACAATACCCCTTCCCCAATATTGCCTCCCCCGCTATGCATGTTACAAACCCCCAAAATACACAAAACCCCCTTCCCAATATTGCCTCACCCCTGTGATGCACGTTACAAACCCCCAAAATACACAATACCCCTTCCCCAATATTGCCTCCCCCCTGTGATGCATGTTACATATCCCAAAATACACAATATCCCTTCCCCAATATTGCCTCCCCCTGTGATGCACGTTACATATGCCAAAATACACAATATCCCTTCCCCAATATTGACTCCACCTGTGATGCACGTTACATATCCCAAAATACACAATATCCCTTCCCCAATATTGCCTCACCCCTGTGATGCACGTTACATATCCCAAAATACACAATACCCCTTCCCTAATATTGCCTCACCCCTGTGATGCACGTTACATATCCCAAAATACACAATACCCCTTCCCCAATATTGCCTCACCCCTGTGATGCACGTTACATATCCCAAAATACACAATACCTCTTCCCCAATATTGCCTCACCCCTGTGATGCACGTTACATATCCCAAAATACACAATACCCCTTCCCCAATATTGCCTCACCCCTGTGATGCACGTTACATATCCCAAAATACACAATACCCCTTCCTCAATATTGCCTCCCCCGCGATGCATGTTACAAACCCCCAAAATACACAATACCCCTGCCCCAATGTTGCCTCACCCCTGTGATGCACGTTACATATCCCAAAATACAGAATACCCCTTCCCCAATATTGCCTCACCCCTGTGATGCACGTTACATATCCCAAAATACACAATACCCCTTCCCCAATATTGCCTCACCCCTGTGATGCACGTTACATATCCCAAAATACACAATACCCCTTCCCCAATATTGCCTCACCCCTGTGATGCACGTTACATATCCCAAAATACACAATACCCCTTCCCCAATATTGCCTCCCCCGCGATGCATGTTACAAACCCCCAAAATACACAATACCCCTTCCCCAATATTGCCTTCCCCGCTATGCATGTTACAAACCCCCAAAATACACAATACCAACTCCCCAATATTGCCTCACCCCTGTGATGCACGTTACATATCCCAAAATACACAATACCCCTTCCCCAATATTGCCTCACCCCTGTGATGCACGTTACATATCCCACAATACACAATACCCCTTCCCCAATATTGCCTCACCCCTGTGATGCACGTTACATATCCCAAAATACACAATACCCCTTCCCCAATATTGCCTCACCCCTGTGATGCACGTTACATATCCCACAATACACAATACCCCTTTCCCAATATTGCCTCACCCCTGTGATGCACGTTACATATCCCAAAATACACAATACCCCTTCCCCAATATTGCCTCACCCGTGTGATGCACGTTACATATCCCACAATACACAATACCCCTTCCCCAATATTGCCTCACCCCTGTGATGCACGTTACATATCCCTAAAAATACACAATACCCCTTCCCCAATATTGCCTCCCCTGTGATGCCCGTTACATACCCCAAAATACACAATACCCCTCCCCAATATTGCCTCCCCCTGTGATGCACGTTACATATCCCAAAATACACAATACCACTTCCCCAATATTGCCTCCCCCCTGTGATGCACGTTACATATCCCAAAATACACAATATCGCTTCCCCAATATTGCCTCACCCCTGTGATGAACGTTACATATCCCAAAATACACAATACCCCTTCCCTAATATTGCCTCCCCCGCGATGCATGATACAAACCCCCAAAATACACAATACCCCTTCCCCAATATTGCCTCCACCTGTGATGCACGTTACATATCCCAAAATACACAATATCCCTTCCCCAATATTGCCTCACCCCTGTGATGCACGTTACATATCCCAAAATACACAATACCCCTTCCCCAATATTGCCTCACCCCTGTGATGCACGTTACATATCCCAAAATACACAATACTCCCTTCCCCAATATTGCCTCACCCCTGTGATGCACGTTATATATCCCAAAATACACAATACCCCTTCCCCAATATTGCCTCACCCCTGTGTTGCACGTTACATATCCCAAAATACACAATACCCCTTCCCCAATATTGCCTCCCCCGCGATGCATGTTACAAACCCCCAAAATACACAATACCCCTTCCCCGCTATGCATGTTACAAACCCCCAAAATACACAATACTAACTCCCCAATATTGCCTCACCCCTGTGATGCACGTTACATATCCAAAAATACACAATACCCCTTCCCCAATATTGCCTCACCCCTGTGATGCACGTTACATATCCCACAATACACAATACCCCTTCCCCAATATTGCCTCCCCCGCGATGCATGTTACAAACCCCCAAAATACACAATACCCCTTCCTCAATATTGCCTCACTCCTGTGATGCACGTTACATATCCCAAAATACACAATATCCCTTCCCCAATATTGCCTCGCCCGCTATGCATGTTACAAACCCCCATAATACACAATACCCCTTCCTCAATATTGCCTCACTCCTGTGATGCACGTTACATATCCCAAAATACACAATACCCCTTCCCCAATATTGCCTCACCCCTTTGATGCACGTTACATATCCCAAAATACACAATACCCCTTCCCCAATATTGCCTCACCCCTGTGATGCACGTTACATGTCCCTAAAAATACACAATACCCCTTCCCCAATATTGCCTCCCCTGTGATGCCCGTTACATACCCCAAAATACACAATACCCCTCCCCAATATTGCCTCCCCCTGTGATGCACGTTACATATCCCAAAATACACAATACCCCTTCCCCAATATTGCCTCCCCCCTGTGATGCACGTTACATATCCCAAAATACACAATATCGCTTCCCCAATATTGCCTCACCCGTGATGCACATTACATATCCCAAAATACACAATACCCCTTCCCTAATATTGCCTCCCCCGCGATGCATGTTACAAACCCCCAAAATACACAATACCCCTTCCCCAATATTGCCTCCCCCTGTGATGCACGTTACATATCCCAAAATACACAATATCCCTTCCCCAATATTGCCTCACCCCTTTGATGCACGTTACATATCCCAAAATACACAATACCCCTTCCCCAATATTGCCTCACCCCTGTGATGCACGTTACATATCCCAAAATACACAATACTCCTTCCCCAATATTGCCTCACCCCTGTGATGCACGTTACATATCCCAAAATACACAATACCCCTTCCCCAATATTGCCTCACCCCTGTGTTGCACGTTACATATCCCAAAATACACAATACCCCTTCCCCAATATTGCCTCCGCCGCGATGCATGTTACAAACCCCCAAAATACACAATACCCCTTCCCCAATATTGCCTTCCCCGCTATGCATGTTACAAACCCCCAAAATACACAATACTAACTCCCCAATATTGCCTCACCCCTGTGATGCACGTTACATATCCCAAAATACACAATACCCCTTCCCCAATATTGCCTCACCCCTGTGATGCACGTTACATATCCCACAATACACAATACCCCTTCCCCAATATTGCCTCCCCCGCGATGCATGTTACAAACCCCCAAAATACACAATACCCCTTCCCCAATATTGCCTCACTCCTGTGATGTACGTTACATATCCCAAAATACACAATACCCCTTCCCCAATATTGCCTCGCCCGCTATGCATGTTACAAACCCCCAAAATACACAATACCCCCTCCCCAATATTGCCTCACCCCTGTGATGCACATTACAAACCCCCAAAATACACAATACCCCTTCCCGAATATTGCCTCACCCCTGTGATGCACCTTACATATCCCAAAATACACAATACCCTTTCCCCAATATTGCCTCACCCCTGTGATGCACGTTACATATCCCAAAATACACAATACCCCTTCCCCAATATTGCCTCCCCCGCGATGCATGTTACAAACACCGAAAATACACAATAGACCTTCCCCAATATTGCCTCACCCCTGTGATGCACGTTGCATATCCCAAAATACACAATGCCCCTTCCCCAATATTGCCTCCCCTGCTATGCATGTTACAAACCCCCAAAATACACAATACCCCCTCCCCAATATTGCCTCACCCCTGTGATGCACCTTACATATCCCAAAATACACACCCTTTCCCCAATATTGCCTCACCCCTGTGATGCACGTTACATATCCCAAAATACACAATACCCCTTCCCCAATATTGCCTCACCCCTGTGATGCACGTTACATATCCCCAAAATACCCAATACCCCTTCCCCAATATTGCCTCACCCCTGTGATGCACGTTACAAACCCCCAAAATACACAATACCCCCTCCCCAATATTGCCTCACCCTGTGATGCACGTTACATATCCCAAAATACACAATACCCCTTCCCCAATATTGCCTCCCCCGCGATGCATGTTACAAACCCCCAAAATACACAATACCCCCTCCCCAATATTGCCTCACCCCTGTGATGCACGTTACATATCCCAAAATACACAATACCCCTTCCCCAATATTGCCTCACCCCTGTGATGAACGTTACATATCCCAAAATACACAATAGCCTTTCCCCAATATTGCCTCTCCCGCGATGCATGTTACAAACCCCCAAAATACACAATACCCCCTCCCCAATATTGCCTCACCCCTGTGATGCATGTAACATATCCCAAAATACACAATACCCCTTCCCCAATGTTGCCTCACCCCTGTGATGCACGTTACATATCCCAAAATACACAATACCCCTTCCCCAATATTGCCTCCCCCGCAATGCATGTTACAAACCCCCAAAATACACAATACCCCTTCCCCAATATTGCCTCACCCCTGTGATGCACGTTACATATCCCAAAATACACAATACCCCTTCCCCAATATTGCCTCCCCCGCTATGCATGTTACAAACCCCCAAAATACACAATACCCCCTTCCCAATATTGCCTCACCCCTGTGATGCACGTTACAAACCCCCAAAATACACAATACCCCTTCCCCAATATTGCCTCCCCCCTGTGATGCATGTTACATATCCCAAAATACACAATATCCCTTCCCCAATATTGCCTCCCCCTGTGATGCATGTTACATATGCCAAAATATACAATACCCCTTCCCCAATATTGCCTCCCCCTGTGATGCACGTTACATATCCCAAAATACACAATATCCCTTCCCCAATATTGACTCCACCTGTGATGCACGTTACATATCCCAAAATACACAATATCCCTTCCCCAATATTGCCTCACCCCTGTGATGCACGTTACATATCCCAAAATACACAATACCCCTTCCCTAATATTGCCTCACCCCTGTGATGCACGTTACATATCCCAAAATACACAATACCCCTTCCCCAATATTGCCTCACCCCTGTGATGCACGTTACATATCCCAAAATACACAATACCTCTTCCCCAATATTGCCTCACCCCTGTGATGCACGTTACATATCCCAAAATACACAATATCGCTTCCCCAATATTGCCTCACCCGTGATGCACATTACATATCCCAAAATACACAATACCCCTTCCCTAATATTGCCTCCCCCGCGATGCATGTTACAAACCCCCAAAATACACAATACCCCTTCCCCAATATTGCCTCCCCCTGTGATGCATGTTACATATCCCAAAATACACAATATCCCTTCCCCAATATTGCCTCACCCCTTTGATGCACGTTACATATCCCAAAATACACAATACCCCTTCCCCAATATTGCCTCACCCCTGTGATGCACGTTACATATCCCAAAATACACAATACTCCTTCCCCAATATTGCCTCACCCCTGTGATGCACGTTACATATCCCAAAATACACAATACCCCTTCCCCAATATTGCCTCACCCCTGTGTTGCACGTTACATATCCCAAAATACACAATACCCCTTCCCCAATATTGCCTCCGCCGCGATGCATGTTACAAACCCCCAAAATACACAATACCCCTTCCCCAATATTGCCTTCCCCGCTATGCATGTTACAAACCCCCAAAATACACAATACTAACTCCCCAATATTGCCTCACCCCTGTGATGCACGTTACATATCCCAAAATACACAATACCCCTTCCCCAATATTGCCTCACCCCTGTGATGCACGTTACATATCCCACAATACACAATACCCCTTCCCCAATATTGCCTCCCCCGCGATGCATGTTACAAACCCCCAAAATACACAATACCCCTTCCCCAATATTGCCTCACTCCTGTGATGTACGTTACATATCCCAAAATACACAATACCCCTTCCCCAATATTGCCTCGCCCGCTATGCATGTTACAAACCCCCAAAATACACAATACCCCCTCCCCAATATTGCCTCACCCCTGTGATGCACATTACAAACCCCCAAAATACACAATACCCCTTCCCGAATATTGCCTCACCCCTGTGATGCACCTTACATATCCCAAAATACACAATACCCTTTCCCCAATATTGCCTCACCCCTGTGATGCACGTTACATATCCCAAAATACACAATACCCCTTCCCCAATATTGCCTCCCCCGCGATGCATGTTACAAACACCGAAAATACACAATAGACCTTCCCCAATATTGCCTCACCCCTGTGATGCACGTTGCATATCCCAAAATACACAATGCCCCTTCGCCAATATTGCCTCCCATGCTATGCATGTTACAAACCCCCAAAATACACAATACCCCCTCCCCAATATTGCCTCACCCCTGTGATGCACCTTACATATCCCAAAATACACACCCTTTCCCCAATATTGCCTCACCCCTGTGATGCACGTTACATATCCCAAAATACACAATACCCCTTCCCCAATATTGCCTCACCCCTGTGATGCACGTTACATGTCCCCAAAATACCCAATACCCCTTCCCCAATATTGCCTCACCCCTGTGATGCACGTTACAAACCCCCAAAATACACAATACCCCCTCCCCAATATTGCCTCACCCTGTGATGCACGTTACATATCCCAAAATACACAATATCCCTTCCCCAATATTGCCTCCCCCGCGATGCATGTTACAAACCCCCAAAATACACAATACCCCCTCCCCAATATTGCCTCACCCCTGTGATGCACGTTACATATCCCAAAATACACAATACCCCTTCCCCAATATTGCCTCACCCCTGTGATGAACGTTACATATCCCAAAATACACAATAGCCTTTCCCCAATATTGCCTCCCCCGCGATGCATGTTACAAACCCCCAAAATACACAATACCCCCTCCCCAATATTGCCTCACCCCTGTGATGCATGTAACATATCCCAAAATACACAATACCCCTTCCCCAATATTGCCTCACCCCTGTGATGCACGTTACATATCCCAAAATACACAATACCCCTTCCCCAATATTGCCTCCCCCGCGATGCATGTTACAAACCCCCAAAATACACAATACCCCTTCCCCAATATTGCCTCACCCCTGTGATGCACGTTACATATCCCAAAATACACAATACCCCTTCCCCAATATTGCCTCCCCCGCTATGCATGTTACAAACCCCCAAAATACACAAAACCCCCTTCCCAATATTGCCTCACCCCTGTGATGCACGTTACAAACCCCCAAAATACACAATACCCCTTCCCCAATATTGCCTCCCCCCTGTGATGCATGTTACATATCCCAAAATACACAATATCCCTTCCCCAATATTGCCTCCCCCTGTGATGCACGTTACATATGCCAAAATATACAATACCCCTTCACCAATATTGCCTCCCCCTGTGATGCACGTTACATATCCCAAAATACACAATATCCCTTCCCCAATATTGACTCCACCTGTGATGCACGTTACATATCCCAAAATACACAATATCCCTTCCCCAATATTGCCTCACCCCTGTGATGCACGTTACATATCCCAAAATACACAATACCCCTTCCCTAATATTGCCTCACCCCTGTGATGCACGTTACATATCCCAAAATACACAATACCCCTTCCCCAATATTGCCTCACCCCTGTGATGCACGTTACATATCCCAAAATACACAATACCTCTTCCCCAATATTGCCTCACCCCTGTGATGCACGTTACATATCCCAAAATACACAATACCCCTTCCCCAATATTGCCTCACCCCTGTGATGCACGTTACATATCCCAAAATACACAATACCCCTTCCTCAATATTGCCTCCCCCGCGATGCATGTTACAAACCCCCAAAATACACAATACCCCTGCCCCAATGTTGCCTCACCCCTGTGATGCACGTTACATATCCCAAAATACAGAATACCCCTTCCCCAATATTGCCTCACCCCTGTGATGCACGTTACATATCCCAAAATACACAATACCCCTTCCCCAATATTGCCTCACCCCTGTGATGCACGTTACATATCCCAAAATACACAATACCCCTTCCCCAATATTGCCTCACCCCTGTGATGCACGTTACATATCCCAAAATACACAATACCCCTTCCCCAATATTGCCTCCCCCGCGATGCATGTTACAAACCCCCAAAATACACAATACCCCTTCCCCAATATTGCCTTCCCCGCTATGCATGTTACAAACCCCCAAAATACACAATACCAACTCCCCAATATTGCCTCACCCCTGTGATGCACGTTACATATCCCAAAATACACAATACCCCTTCCCCAATATTGCCTCACCCCTGTGATGCACGTTACATATCCCACAATACACAATACCCCTTCCCCAATATTGCCTCACCCCTGTGATGCACGTTACATATCCCAAAATACACAATACCCCTTCCCCAATATTGCCTCACCCCTGTGATGCACGTTACATATCCCACAATACACAATACCCCTTTCCCAATATTGCCTCACCCCTGTGATGCACGTTACATATCCCAAAATACACAATACCCCTTCCCCAATATTGCCTCACCCGTGTGATGCACGTTACATATCCCACAATACACAATACCCCTTCCCCAATATTGCCTCACCCCTGTGATGCACGTTACATATCCCTAAAAATACACAATACCCCTTCCCCAATATTGCCTCCCCTGTGATGCCCGTTACATACCCCAAAATACACAATACCCCTCCCCAATATTGCCTCCCCCTGTGATGCACGTTACATATCCCAAAATACACAATACCACTTCCCCAATATTGCCTCCCCCCTGTGATGCACGTTACATATCCCAAAATACACAATATCGCTTCCCCAATATTGCCTCACCCCTGTGATGAACGTTACATATCCCAAAATACACAATACCCCTTCCCTAATATTGCCTCCCCCGCGATGCATGATACAAACCCCCAAAATACACAATACCCCTTCCCCAATATTGCCTCCACCTGTGATGCACGTTACATATCCCAAAATACACAATATCCCTTCCCCAATATTGCCTCACCCCTGTGATGCACGTTACATATCCCAAAATACACAATACCCCTTCCCCAATATTGCCTCACCCCTGTGATGCACGTTACATATCCCAAAATACACAATACTCCTTCCCCAATATTGCCTCACCCCTGTGATGCACGTTATATATCCCAAAATACACAATACCCCTTCCCCAATATTGCCTCACCCCTGTGTTGCACGTTACATATCCCAAAATACACAATACCCCTTCCCCAATATTGCCTCCCCCGCGATGCATGTTACAAACCCCCAAAATACACAATACCCCTTCCCCGCTATGCATGTTACAAACCCCCAAAATACACAATACTAACTCCCCAATATTGCCTCACCCCTGTGATGCACGTTACATATCCAAAAATACACAATACCCCTTCCCCAATATTGCCTCACCCCTGTGATGCACGTTACATATCCCACAATACACAATACCCCTTCCCCAATATTGCCTCCCCCGCGATGCATGTTACAAACCCCCAAAATACACAATACCCCTTCCTCAATATTGCCTCACTCCTGTGATGCACGTTACATATCCCAAAATACACAATATCCCTTCCCCAATATTGCCTCGCCCGCTATGCATGTTACAAACCCCCAAAATACACAATACCCCCTCCCCAATATTGCCTCACCCCTGTGATGCACATTACAAACCCCCAAAATACACAATACCCCTTCCCGAATATTGCCTCCCCCTGTGATGCATGTTACATATCCCTAAAAATACACAATACCCATTCCCCAATATTGCCTCCCCTGTGATGCACGTTACATACCCCAAAATACACAATACCCCTCCCCAATATTGCCTCTCCCCTGTGATGCACGTTACATATCCCAAAATACACAATACCCCTTCCCCAATATTGCCTCACCCCTGTGATGCACGTTACAAACCCCCAAAATACACAATACCCCTTCCACAATATTGCCTCACCCCTGTGATGCACGTTAAATATCCCAAAATACACAATACCCCATCCCCAATATTGCCTCACCCCTGTGATGCACGTTACATATCCAAAAATACACAATACCCCTTCCCCAATATTGCCTCACCCCTGTGATGCACGTTACATATCCCACAATACACAATACCCCTTCCCCAATATTGCCTCCCCCGCGATGCATGTTACAAACCCCCAAAATACACAATACCCCTTCCTCAATATTGCCTCACTCCTGTGATGCACGTTACATATCCCAAAATACACAATACCCCTTCCCCAATATTGCCTCGCCCGCTATGCATGTTACAAACCCCCAAAATACACAATACCCCCTCCCCAATATTGCCTCACCCCTGTGATGCACATTACAAACCCCCAAAATACACAATACCCCTTCCCGAATATTGTCTCCCCCCTGTGATGCATGTTACATATCCCTAAAAATACACAATACCCATTCCCCAATATTGCCTCCCCTGTGATGCACGTTACATACCCCAAAATACACAATACCCCTCCCCAATATTGCCTCTCCCCTGTGATGCACGTTACATATCCCAAAATACACAATACCCTTTCCCCAATATTGCCTCACCCCTGTGATGCACGTTACAAACCCCCAAAATACACAATACCCCTTCCACAATATTGCCTCACCCCTGTGATGCACGTTACATATCCCAAAATACACAATACCCCATCCTCAATATTGCCTCACCCCTGTGATGCACGTTACATATCCCAAAGTACACAATATCCCTTTCCCAATATTGACTCACCCCTGTGATGCACGTTACATATCCCAAAGTACACAATACCCCTTCCTCAATACTGCCTCACCCCTGTGATGCACGTTACATATCCCAAAATACACAATACCCCTTCCCCAATATTGCCTCCCCCGCGATGCATGTTACAAACCCCCAAAATACACAATACCCTTCCCCAATATTGCCTCACCCCTGTGATGCACGTTACATATCCCAAAATACACAATACCCCTTCCCCAATATTGCCTCCCCCGCTATGCATGCTACAAACCCCCAAAATATACAATACCTGCTCCCAAATATTGCCTCACCCCTGTGATGCACATTACAAACCCTCAAAATACACAATACCCCTTCCCGAATATTGCCTCCCCCCCCGTGATGCATGTTACATATCCCTAAAAATACACAATATCCCTTCCCCAATATTGCCTCCCCTGTGATGCACGTTACATACCCCAAAATACACAATACCCCTCCCCAATATTGCCTCTCCCCTGTGATGCACGTTACATATCCCAAAATACACAATACCCCTTCCCCAATATTGCCTCACCCCTGTGATGCACGTTACAAACCCCCAAAATACACAATACCCCTTTCCCAATTTTGCCTCACCCCTGTGATGCACGTTACATATCCCAAAATACACAATACCCCTTCCCCAATATTGCCACCCCCGCTATGCATGTTACAAACCCCCAAAATACACAATACCCACTCCCCAATATTGCCTCACCCCTGTGATGCACATTACAAACCCCCAAAATACACAATACCCCTTCCCAAATATTGCCTCCCCCCCTGTGATGCATGTTACATATCCCTAAAAATACACAATACCCCTTCCCCAATATTGCCTCCCCTGTGATGCACGTTACATACCCCAAAATACACAATACCCCTCCCCAATATTGCCTCACCCTTGTGATGCACGTTACAAACCCGCAAAATACACAGAAATGCCCTTTCCCCAATATTGCCACTCTGCATTAAAGTAGCAATCAGCAAGAGAAAACTTTAAGACTCCCCAGAAAGCAAAAAATAATCAAGGATAGGAAATTTGCTTTGCAACATAGGCCTCACTCTGTTGCAAAGAAAAGGTGCAAAGGTGATGATCACGTGATGCTGAGAAGCCCACGTGAGGAAGCGGACTTGGAGACCCACGTGATGCCGAGCAGGCCACGTGAGGAAGTGGACGTTGAAATCCACGTGATGCGGAGCCGCCACGTGATGATGGGGACGTTTTGATCCGTGATGCAGAGTCACCCACGTGATGACGAGGAGGCGGGGTTTGCTAGGGTCCGTTACTCGGAAGGGAACTAGACACTACTCTTTATGAAACGCTCACTTCCTGGTTGCAGGCAGCATCGGGTGAGTGTGTGCGTTCCAGCTCTTGCAGTGAGTGTAACATGCGTTTCTTTTAGCAGCCATCAACTTAGACGCTCTCACCCCTTTGCTGTTATATTGTTAAGAGGAGGAGCCCTTTTGCAACCTCTTGTTGAAAATGAATATTGTAAATACGTGATTTTCTAAACAACATATTATATATAAATATCTAATAATACGCAGAGGCAGTGACTGCTGTGCAGCTGCTGCACAAACCCTGCTCTGTTACAAGTGACTACATATCTAATAATACCTGCGCAGGCAAATGCTCCCAGAGGCAGTGACTACTGTGCAGCTGCTACACAGACCCTGCTCTGGTGCAAGTGACTGCATATCTAATAATACCTGCACAGGCAAATGCCCACAGAGGCAGTGACTGCTGTGCAGCTGCTGCACAGATCCTGCTCTGGTGCAAGTGACTATATATCTAATAATACCTGCACAGCAAATGCTCCCAGAGGCAGTGACTGCTGGGCAGCTCCTGCACAGACCCTGCTCTGGTGCAAATGACTATATATCTAATAATACCTGCACAGCAAATGCTCCCAGAGGCAGTGACTGCTGGGCAGCTCCTGCACAGACCCTGCTCTGGTGCAAATGACTACATATATAATAATACCTGCGCTTGCGAATGCTCCCAGAGGCAGTGACTGCTGTGCAGCTGCTACACAGACCCTGCTCTGGTGCAAGTGACTGTATATAATACCTTCGCAGGCAAATGCTTCCAGAGGCAGTGACTGCTCTTCAGCTGCTGCACAGACCCTGCTCTGGTGCAAGTGACTACATATCTAATAATACCTGCACAGGCAAATGCTCGCAGAGGCAGTGACTGCTGTGCAGCTACATATATAATAATACCTGCATAGGCTAATGCTCCCAGAGGCAGTGACTGCTGTGCAGCTGCTACACAGACCCTGCTCTGGTGCAAGTGACTATATATAATACCTGCACAGGCAAATGCTCACAGAGGCTGTGACTGCTGTGGAGCTGCTGAACAGACCCTGCTATGGTGCAAGTGACTACTTATCTAATAATACCTGCACAGCAAATGCTCAAAGAGGCAGTGACTGCTGTGCAGCTGCTACACAGACCCTGCTCTGGTGCAAGTGACTGCATATCTAATAATACCTGCGCAGGCAAATGCCCGCAGAGGCAGTGACTGCTGTGCAGCTGCTGCACAGATCCTGCTCTGGTGCAAGTGACTATATATCTAATAATACCTGCACAGCAAATGCTCAAAGAGGCAGTGACTGCTGTGCAGCTGCTACACAGACCCTGCTCTGTTGCAAGTGACTGCATATCTAATAATACCTGCACAGGCAAATGCTCACAGAGGCAGTGACTACTGTGCAGCTGCTACACAGACCCTGCTCTGGTGCAAGTGACTATATATAATACCTGCACAGGCAAATGCTCACAGAGGCAGTGACTGCTGTGGAGCTGCTGAACAGACCCTGCTATGGTGCAAGTGACTACTTATCTAATAATACCTGCACAGCAAATGCTCAAAGAGGCAGTGACTGCTGTGCAGCTGCTACACAGACCCTGCTCTGGTGCAAGTGACTGCATATCTAATAATACCTGCGCAGGCAAATGCCCGCAGAGGCAGTGACTGCTGTGCAGCTTCTGCACAGATCCTGCTCTGGTGCAAGTGACTATATATCTAATAATACCTGCACAGCAAATGCTCAAAGAGGCAGTGACTGCTGTGCAGCTGCTACACAGACCCTGCTCTGGTGCAAGTGACTGCATATCTAATAATACCTGCGCAGGCAAATGCCCGCAGAGGCAGTGACTGCTGTGCAGCTGCTACACAGACCCTGCTCTGGTGCAAGTGACTGCATATCTAATAATACCTGCGCAGGCAAATGCCCGCAGAGGCAGTGACTGCTGTGCAGCTGCTGCACAGATCCTGCTCTGGTGCAAGTGACTATATATCTAATAATACCTGCACAGCAAATGCTCAAAGAGGCAGTGACTGCTGTGCAGCTGCTACACAGACCCTGCTCTGGTGCAAGTGACTGCATATATAATAATACCTGCACAGGCAAATGCCCGCAGAGGCAGTGACTGCTGTGCAGCTGCTACACAGACCCTGCTCTGGTGCAAGTGACTGCATATCTAATAATACCTGCACAGGCAAATGCTCACAGAGGAAGTGACTGCTGTGGAGCTGCTACACAGACCCTGCTCTGGTGCAAGTGACTACATATCTAATAATACCTGCACAGGCAAATGCTCACAGAGGAAGTGACTGCTGTGGAGCTGCTGAACAGACTCTGCTATGGTGCAAATGACTACATATCTAATAATACCTGCACAGCAAATGCTCAAAGAGGCAGTGACTGCTGAGCAGCTGCTACACAGACCCTGCTCTGGTGCAAGTGACTGCATATCTAATAATACCTGCGCAGGCAAATGCCCGCAGAGGCAGTGACTGCTGTGCAGCTGCTACACAGACCCTGCTCTGGTGCAAGTGACTGCATATCATCTAATAATACCTGCGCAGGCAAATGCCCGCAGAGGCAGTGACTGCTGTGCAGCTGCTACACTGACCATGCTCTCGTGCAAGTGACTGCATATCTTATAATACCTGCGCAGGCTAATGCTCGTAGAGGCAGTGACTGCTGTGCAGCTGCTGCACAGACCCTGCTCTGGTGCAAGTGACTGCATATCTAATAATACCTGCGCAGGCTAATGCTCCCAGAGGCAGTGACTGCTGTGCAGCTGCTACACTGACCCTGCTCTGGTGCAAGTGACTGCATATCTAATAATACCTGCGCAGGCTAATGCTCGCAGAGGCAGTGACTGCTGTGCAGCTGCTGCACAGACCCTGCTCTGGTGCAAGTGACTACATATCTAATAATACCTGCGCAGGCTAATGCTCCCAGAGGCAGAGACTGCTGTGCAGCTGCTGCACAGACCCTGCTCTGGTGCAAGTGACTACATATCTAATAATACCTGCGCAGGCTAATGCTCGCAGAGGCAGTGACTGCTGTGCAGCTGCTGCACAGACCCTGCTCTGGTGCAAGTGACTACATATCTAATAATACCTACGCAGGCTAATGCTCCAAGAGGCAGTGACTGCTGGGCAGCTCCTGCACAGACCCTGCTCTGGTGCAAATGACTACATATATAATAATACCTGCGCTTGCGAATGCTCCCAGAGGCAGTGACTGCTGTGCAGCTGCTGCACAGATCCTGCTCTGGTGCAAGTGACTATATATCTAATAATACCTGCACAGCAAATGCTCAAAGAGGCAGTGACTGCTGTGCAGCTGCTACACAGACCCTGCTCTGGTGCAAGTGACTGTATATAATACCTTCGCAGGCAAATGCTTCCAGAGGCAGTGACTGCTCTTCAGCTGCTGCACAGACCCTGCTCTGGTGCAAGTGACTACATATCTAATAATACCTGCACAGGCAAATGCTCGCAGAGGCAGTGACTGCTGTGCAGCTACATATTTAATAATACCTGCATAGGCTAATGCTCCCAGAGGCAGTGACTGCTGTGCAGCTGCTACACAGACCCTGCTCTGGTGCAAGTGACTATATATAATACCTGCACAGGCAAATGCTCACAGAGGCAGTGACTGCTGTGGAGCTGCTGAACAGACCCTGCTATGGTGCAAGTGACTACTTATCTAATAATACCTGCACAGCAAATGCTCAAAGAGGCAGTGACTGCTGTGCAGCTGCTACACAGACCCTGCTCTGGTGCAAGTGACTGCATATCTAATAATACCTGCTCAGGCAAATGCCCGCAGAGGCAGTGACTGCTGTGCAGCTGCTGCACAGATCCTGCTCTGGTGCAAGTGACTATATATCTAATAATACCTGCACAGCAAATGCTCAAAGAGGCAGTGACTGCTGTGCAGCTGCTACACAGACCCTGCTCTGTTGCAAGTGACTGCATATCTAATAATACCTGCACAGGCAAATGCTCACAGAGGCAGTGACTACTGTGCAGCTGCTACACAGACCCTGCTCTGGTGCAAGTGACTATATATAATACCTGCACAGGCAAATGCTCACAGAGGCAGTGACTGCTGTGGAGCTGCTGAACAGACCCTGCTATGGTGCAAGTGACTACTTATCTAATAATACCTGCACAGCAAATGCTCAAAGAGGCAGTGACTGCTGTGCAGCTGCTACACAGACCCTGCTCTGGTGCAAGTGACTGCATATCTAATAATACCTGCGCAGGCAAATGCCCGCAGAGGCAGTGACTGCTGTGCAGCTGCTGCACAGATCCTGCTCTGGTGCAAGTGACTATATATCTAATAATACCTGCACAGCAAATGCTCAAAGAGGCAGTGACTGCTGTGCAGCTGCTACACAGACCCTGCTCTGGTGCAAGTGACTGCATATCTAATAATACCTGCGCAGGCAAATGCCCGCAGAGGCAGTGACTGCTGTGCAGCTGCTACACAGACCCTGCTCTGGTGCAAGTGACTGCATATCTAATAATACCTGCGCAGGCAAATGCCCGCAGAGGCAGTGACTGCTGTGCAGCTGCTGCACAGACCTGCTCTGGTGCAAGTGACTATATATCTAATAATACCTGCACAGCAAATGCTCAAAGAGGCAGTGACTGCTGTGCAGCTGCTACACAGACCCTGCTCTGGTGCAAGTGACTGCATATCTAATAATACCTGCGCAGGCAAATGCCCGCAGAGGCAGTGACTGCTGTGCAGCTGCTACACAGACCCTGCTCTGGTGCAAGTGACTGCATATCTAATAATACCTGCGCAGGCAAATGCCCGCAGAGGCAGTGACTGCTGTGCAGCTGCTGCACAGACCTGCTCTGGTGCAAGTGACTATATATCTAATAATACCTGCACAGCAAATGCTCAAAGAGGCAGTGACTGCTGTGCAGCTGCTACACAGACCCTGCTCTGGTGCAAGTGACTGCATATCTAATAATACCTGCACAGGCAAATGCCCGCAGAGGCAGTGACTGCTGTGCAGCTGCTACACAGACCCTGCTCTGGTGCAAGTGACTGCATATCTAATAATACCTGCGCAGGCAAATGCCCGCAGAGGCAGTGACTGCTGTGCAGCTGCTACACAGACCCTGCTCTGGTGCAAGTGACTGCATATCATCTAATAATACCTGCGCAGGCAAATGCCCGCAGAGGCAGTGACTGCTGTGCAGCTGCTACACTGACCATGCTCTCGTGCAAGTGACTGCATATCTTATAATACCTGCGCAGGCTAATGCTCGTAGAGGCAGTGACTGCTGTGCAGCTGCTGCACAGACCCTGCTCTGGTGCAAGTGACTGCATATCTAATAATACCTGCGCAGGCTAATGCTCCCAGAGGCAGTGACTGCTGTGCAGCTGCTACACTGACCCTGCTCTGGTGCAAGTGACTGCATATCTAATAATACCTGCGCAGGCTAATGCTCGCAGAGGCAGTGACTGCTGTGCAGCTGCTGCACAGACCCTGCTCTGGTGCAAGTGACTACATATCTAATAATACCTGCGCAGGCTAATGCTCCCAGAGGCAGAGACTGCTGTGCAGCTGCTGCACAGACCCTGCTCTGGTGCAAGTGACTACATATCTAATAATACCTGCGCAGGCTAATGCTCGCAGAGGCAGTGACTGCTGTGCAGCTGCTGCACAGACCCTGCTCTGGTGCAAGTGACTACATATCTAATAATACTTGCGCAGGCTAATGCTCCCAGAGGCAGTGACTGCTGGGCAGCTCCTGCACAGACCCTGCTCTGGTGCAAATGACTACATATATAATAATACCTGCGCTTGCGAATGCTCCCAGAGGCAGTGACTGCTGTGCAGCTGCTACACAGACCCTGCTCTGGTGCAAGTGACTGTATATAATACCTTCGCAGGCAAATGCTTCCAGAGGCAGTGACTGCTCTTCAGCTGCTGCACAGACCCTGCTCTGGTGCAAGTGACTACATATCTAATAATACCTGCACAGGCAAATGCTTGCAAAGGCAGTGACTGCTGTGCAGCTGCTGCACAGACCCTTCTCTGGTGCAAGTGACTGTATATACAATACCTACACAGGCAAATGCTCACAGAGACAGTGACTGCTGTGAAGCTGCTGCACAGACCCTGCTCTGGTGCAAGTGACTACATATCTAATAATACCTGCACGGGCTAATGCTCGCAGAGGCAGTGACTGCTGGGCAGCTGCTGCACAGACCCTGCTCTGGTGCAAGTGACTACATATCTAATAATACCTGCACAGGCAAATGCTCGCAAAGGCAGTGACTGCTGTG
This sequence comes from Ambystoma mexicanum, assembly GCF_040938575.1. Taxonomy (NCBI): domain Eukaryota; kingdom Metazoa; phylum Chordata; class Amphibia; order Caudata; family Ambystomatidae; genus Ambystoma; species Ambystoma mexicanum. Next base: position 1,334,759,416 of record NC_090933.1, on the reverse strand, counting down.
CAGCTGCTGCACAGACCCTGCTCTGGTGCAAGTGACTGTATATACAATACCTGCACAGGCAAATGCTCGCAGAGGCAGTGACTGCTGTGAAGCTGCTGCACAGACCCTGCTCTGGTGCAAGTGACTACATATCTAATAATACCTGCACAGGCTAATGCTCGCAGAGGCAGTGACTGATGTGCAGCTGCTGCACAGACCCTGCTCTGGTGCAAGTGACTACATATCTAATAATACCTGCACAGACAAATGCTCACAGAGGCACTGACTGCTGTGCAGCTGCTGCACAGACCCTGCTGTGGTGCAAGTGACTATCAGGCCGATTCATGGAATAATTAGCGCGGCGCAAGTGGGCAAAAACGTGCGAATCGCAGTGGAATAGCGAAAATCGCAGTGCAAGTGCGAAAATCGCACGAAAAGCAGCGCACGTCGATTCATGGAAGTCCGTGCGCGAGAAAACCAGCGGATGTGCGATAAAAAAGTGCGCCGCGCACGTTGGCGCACAAGCCATCTAACAGCGTGCGCCAGGTCACAGCGAAAATCGCACAGGCCACAGCGAAATTCGCACATAGCGCGGCGCACGCAACAAAAGTAGGCGGAACACGGGCGTAACACTTGGAATGGGGAACAACTTGCAAAAATGTGGGCGTCACGGGGGAAGTACAGGGCACAAGTGCGCGGAACGCCCACACGCTCGCCTACAACACGTATTCATGGAATAGAATAGGGCAAAAAAGCGCACGCTCAAACCAGCGCACAGGCACAAACACGACCGCCACAAGAAAGCAGGCGGTAGCGTCTCTGCGCCTGTAAGAAATGTGCGCCAAAAGGTGCGCCAACAAATAGCACCTATATACAGCCATGATGAATGCCCAATACTGTGGCCCTCCAGGACAAATGACGTGCAAAGGGGTACCCACAAACACAGACACGCGCTGACAGAAAAAAAACATGTGCGTGTATACCGGGGTGCGCGGGAAGTCTCACACGCGAATTGGCCGGGTACGTGGATTACAGGGGTGCGCGGGAAGTCCCACACGCGATTTGTCAGGGTACGTGGATTTCAGGGGTGCGCGGGAAGTTACACACGCGATATGGCCGGGTACGTGGATTTCAGGGGTGCGCGCGAAGTCCCACACGCGATTAGGCAGGGTACATGGATTTCAGGGGTGCGCGGGAAGTTCCACACGCGATTTGGCCGGGTACGTGGATTTCAGGGGTGCGCGGGAAGTCCCACACGATTAGTCAGTGTACGTGGATTGCAGGGGTGCGCGGGAAGATACACACGCGATTTGGCCGTGTACGTGGATTTCAGGGGTGCGCAGGAAGTACCACACGCGATTTGTCAGGGTACGTGGATTTCAGGGGTGCGCGGGAAGTTCCACACGCGATTAGTCAGGGTACGTGGATTGCAGGGGTGCGCGGGAAGTTCCACACGTGATTTGGCCGGGTACGTGGATTACAGGGGTGCGCGGGAAGGCCCACACGCGATTTGTCAGGGTACGTGGATTTCAGGGGTGCGCGGGAAGTTACACACGCGATATGGCCGGGTACCTGGATTTCAGGGGTGCGCGGGAAGTCCCACACTCGATTAGGCAGGGTACGTGGATTTCAGGGGTGCACGGGAAGTTCCACACGCGATTTGGCCGGGTACGTGGATTTCAGGGGTGCGCAGGAAGTCCCACACGCGATTAGTCAGTGTACGTGGATTGCAGGGGTGCGCGGGAAGTTACACACGCGATTTGGCCCTGTACGTGGATTTCAGGGGTGCGCGGGAAGTACCACACGCGATTTGTCAGGGTACGTGGATGTCAGGGGTGCGCGGGAAGTTCCACACGCGATTAGTCAGGGTACGTGGATTGTAGGGGTGCGCGGGAAGTTCCACACACGATTTGGCCGTGTACGTGGATTTCAGGGGTGCGCGGGAAGTTACACACGCGATTTGGCCGGGTACGTGGATGTCAGGGGTGCGCGGGAACTTCCACACGCGATTTGGCCGTGTACGAGGATTTCAGGGGTGCGCGCGAAGTACCACACGCGATTTGTCAGGGTACGTGGATTTCAGGGGTGCGCGGGAAGTTACACACGCGATTTGGCCGGGTACGTGGATTTCAGGGGTGCGCGGGAACTTCCACACGCGATTAGTCAGGGTACGTGGATTGCAGGGGTGCGTGGGAAGTTCCACACGCGATTTGGCCGTGTACGTGGATTTCACGGGTGCGCGGGAAGTTACACACGCGATTTGGCCGGGTACGTGGATTTCAGGGGTGCGCGGGAACTTCCACACGCGATTTGGCCATGTACGTGGATTTCAGGGGTGCGCGGGAAGTACCACACGCGATTTGTCAGGGTACGTGGATTTCAGGGGTGCGCGGGAAGTTACACACGCGATTAGGCTGTGTGCTCCCCGGTATTACCTGTACACCCTCCACGGACCCTGCAGGCAGCACACACCACAGGGGACCACCCTGCACACCTGCTCATGTCTCCCAACACCCCCACCCCCCAGCAGTGCAGGGGCATCCTCCACCAGGCCCCCACCCATGTCTCCCACCACCCCCACCCCCCAGCAGTGCAGGGGCATCCTCCACCAGGCCCCCACCCATGTCTCCCACCACCCCCACCCCCCAGCAGTGCAGGGGCATCCTCCACCAGGCCCCCACCCATGTCTCCCACCACCCCCACCCCCCAGCCACCAGGGGCACCCTCCACCAGGCCCCCACCCATGTCACCCACCACCCCCACCCCCCAGCAGTGCAGGGGCATCCTCCACCAGGCCCGCACCCATGTCTCCCACCACCCCCACCCCCCAGCAGTGCAGGGGCATCCTCCACCAGGCCCCCACCCCCCAGCAGTGCAGGGGCATCCTCCACCAGGCCCCCACCCATGTCTCCCACCACCCCCACCCCCAGCAGTGCAGGGGCATCCTCCACCAGGCCCGCACCCATGTCTCCCACCACCCCCACCCCCCAGCAGTGCAGGGGCAGCCTCCACCAGGCCCCCACCCATGTCTCCCACCACCCCCACCTCCCAGCCACCAGGGGCACCCTCCACCAGGCCCCCACCCATGTCACCCACCACCCCCACCCCCCAGCAGTGCAGGGGCATCCTCCACCAGGCCCCCCACCCATGTCTCCCACCACCCCCACCCCCCAGGGGCACCCTCCACCAGGCCCCCACCCATGTCACCCACCACCCCCAGCCACCAGGGGCACCCTCCACCAGGCCCCCACCCATGTCTCCCACCACCCCCACCCCCCAGCACTGTGGGGCACCTGCCAGCAGGCCCCCACCCATGTCTCCCACCACCCCCACCCCCCAGCCACCAGGGGCACCCTCCACCAGGCCCCCACCCATGTCACCCACCACCCCCCAGCCACCAGGGGCACCCTCCAACAGGCCCCCACCCATGTCTCCCACCACCCCCACCCCCCAGCACTGTGGGGCACCTGCCAGCAGCCCCCACCCATGTCTCCCACCACCCCCACCCCCCAGCCACCAGGGGCACCCTCCACCAGGCCCCCACCCATGTCACCCACCACCCCCACCCCCCAGCAGTGCAGGGGCATCCTCCACCAGGCCCCACCCATGTCTCCCACCACCCCCACCCCCCAGCCACCAGGGGCACCCTCCACTAGGCCCCCACCCATGTCACCTACCACCCCCACCCCCCAGCCACCAGGGGCACCCTCCACCAGGCCCCCACCCATGTCACCCACCACCCTCACCCCCCAGCCTCCAGGGGAACCCTCCACCAGGCCCCCACCCATGTCTCCCACCACCCCCACCCCCCAGCACTGTGGGGCACCTGCCAGCAGGCCCCCACCCATGTCTCCCACCACCTCCACCCCCCAGCAGTGCAGGGGCATCCTCCACCAGGCCCCCACCCATGTCTCCCACCACCCCCACCCCCCAGCCACCAGGGGCATCCTCCATCAGGCCCCCACCCATGTCTCCCACCACCCCCACCCCCCAGCAGTGCAGGGGCATCCTCCACCAGGCCCCCACCCATGTCTCCCCCCACCCCCCAGCAGTGCAGGGGCATCCTCCACCAGGCCCCCACCCATGTCTCCCACCACCCCCACCCCCCAGCCACCAGGGGCATCCTCCACCAGGCCCCCACCCATGTCACCCACCACCCCCACCCCCCAGCAGTTCAGGGGCATCCTCCACCAGGCCCCCACCCATGTCTCCCACCACCTCCACCCCCCAGCAGTGCAGGGGCATCCTCCACCAGGCCCCCACCCATGTCTCCCACCACCCCCACCCCCCAACAGTGCAGGGGCATCCTCCACCAGGCCCCCACCCATGTCTCCCACCACCCCCACCCCCCAGCAGTGCAGGGGCAGCCTCCACCAGGCCCCCACCCATGTCTCCCACCACCCCCACCCCCCAGCCACCAGGGGCACCCTCCACCAGGCCCCCACCCATGTCACCCACCACCCCCATCCCCCAGCAGTGCAGGGGCATCCTCCACCAGGCCCCCACCCATGTCTCCCACCACCCCCACCCCCCAGCCACCAGGGGCACCCTCCACCAGGCCCCCACCCATGTCACCCACCACCCCCACCCCCCAGCCACCAGGGGCACCCTCCACCAGGCCCCCACCCATGTCTCCCACCACCCCCACCCCCCAGCACTGTGGGGCACCTGCCAGCAGGCCCCCACCCATGTCTCCCACCACCCCCACTCCCCAGCCACCAGGGGCACCCTCCACCAGGCCCCCACCCATGTCACCCACCACCCCCACCCCCCAGCAGTGCAGGGGCATCCTCCACCAGGCCCCCACCCATGTCTCCCACCACCCCCAGCCACCAGGGGCACCCTCCACCAGGCCCCCACCCATGTCACCCACCACCCCCACCCCCCAGCCACCAGGGGCACCCTCCACCAGGCCCCCACCCATTACTCCAACCACCCCCACCCCCCAGCACTGTGGGGCACCTGCCAGCAGGCCCCCACCCATGTCTCCCACAACCCCCAGCCACCAGGGGCACCCTCCACCAGGCCGCCACCCATGTCACCCACCACCCCACCCCCCAGAAGTGCAGGGGCATCCTCCACCAGGCCCCCACCCATGTCTCCCACCACCCCCACCCACCAGCCACCAGGGGCACCCTCCACCAGGCCCCCACCCATGTCACCCACCACCCCCACCCCCCAGGGGCACCCTCCACCAGGCCCCCACCCATGTCACCCACCACCCCCACCCCCCAGCCACCAGGGGCACCCTCCACCAGGCCCCCACCCATGTCTCCCACCAACCCCACCCCCCAGCACTGTGGGGCACCTGCCAGCAGGCCCATGTCTCCCACCACCCCCACCCCCCAGCAGTGCAGGGGCATCCTCCACCAGGCCCCCACCCATGTCTCCCACCACCCCCACCCCCCAGCAGTGCAGGGGCATCCTCCACCAGGCCCCCACCCATGTCTCCCACCACCCCCACCCCCAGCAGTGCAGGGGCATCCTCCACCAGGCCCCCACCCATGTCTCCCACCACCCCCACCCCCCAGCAGTGCAGGGGCATCCTCCACCAGGCCCCCACCCATGTCTCCCACCACCCCCAGCCACCAGGGGCACCCTCCACCAGGCCCCCACCCATGTCACCCACCACCCCCACCCCCCAGCCACCAGGGGCACCCTCCACCAGGCCCCCACCCATGTCACCCACCACCCCCACCCCCCAGCCACCAGGGGCACCCTCCACCAGGCCCCCACCCATGTCACCCACCACCCCCACCCCCCAGCCACCATGGGCACCCTCCACCAGGCCCCCACCCATGTCACCCACCACCCCCACCCCCCAGCCACCAGGGGCACCCTCCACCAGGCCCCCACCCATGTCACCCACCACCACCACCCCCCAGCCACCAGGGGCACCCTCCACCAGACCCCCACCCATGTCTCCCACCACCCCCACTCCCCAGCACTGTGGGGCACCTGCCAGCAGGCCCCCACCCATGTCTCCCACCACCCCCACCCCCCAGCAGTGCAGGGGCATCCTCCACCAGGCCCCCACCCATGTCTCCCACCACCCCCACCAGTGCATGGGCAGCCTCCACCAGGCACCCACACATGTCCCCCTGCCCCCAGGTCCTGACGATACTCAATCATGGCAGTAATGGGCAGCATACCCAGCACAAACACCCAGGCAAGGATTGCATCCACCCACATAGTGAATGCAATTACATGATACAACCCCAATGGCAAGTATGTAAATTAACACATGTCCGTCACACACACATACACAATGGGTGCAAGTGAATGTCAAAACCCATATCATGACATGTATGAAACCAATGAGAAAATACCACAAGTGAAAGTTAAAAAAACATGTATTAAAGATGAAAAATAAGTAAACAAATCAAACATACAACAATGGGGATAACAAAATAAATGGTCCATGTCCGAGAACAAATGTAAAAATAAAAAAAACAAAGTAATCCAAAAACAAATGTTGTCCAAAGCAATGTCATGTGGAAGGAAAATAATGAAAAACCATTTCCTCATGGTGAACACAATAATCAATAAAAAAAATGTTTCTTCAAAAAGCAAACTATATACACGAATATTCCAGGGTCCATGAGCCCAACACCATAAATGAAACCTACTACTACCTAATGAAAAAAATATATACAAAAAAGTGGCCATTGTCCGAGCGGTCCAAAAAAATAAAAATGAATAAAGGAAACCTAACACTAACTAACTAAATAACTATATACAAAGGCAGCGGGCAAGTCCTGCGGCTCACTCGGTGATGTTGCTGGCCAGGGCATCATCGAACTCCATGTCGATGTCCTGGAGGCGGGACTCTGTCCTGGCCCCGAGGTCTCGCAGGGATAACCCCATGTTCAGCTCAAACTCCCTGCGAGCTTCCTCGAGGCACTCAGCCCGCCTCAACGCCCGACGCATGGAGAACTCCGCCCTGACCATGGTGAGCCGCTCCTCTTCCGCCCGCTGCCGCTCTGCACCTATCCGCTGGACCAACTGCTCCCACACGGAAGACACCACCATCCCAGGGTTGCCCTGCCCTCCGGCCGATGACTGCCCCTCTGATCTTGATGGCCCCGAGCCATGATGCCTCCCATGTCGAGCCTGCTGCTGCCTCTGACGCCACTGCCTCTGCCAGCACGACGGCATCCAGGCTGATGGAAACCACCGACGCTGTCGTGCACGTGCCCTGCCCGATGATGCTGTCACATCTTCCATCTGCTGGGGTCCAGTTGCTGTGTTGTCCACCCCTGCTGGACCTCCGACTCCCAACTGTGGCAGGGATGGGATCCCCACCGAGCTGGCTGCATTGGTCGGGGCAGGTCCACAGGGGGCCCTGGTGGCATCTGGGCCGGAAGACGGCAAGGAGAACGACTGGTGTATAGCCTGCACAGAGGAGGAGAGGGCCGCCAGATTGGCCAACACATGCAGCAAACCCCCGAACATGGCCGATCCCAATTGGGCCACGTCGGCACGGTGCACTTCGTGATGACGTGCGTGCTCCTCCCGGGAAGCATGCACGGCATCACGAATCACAGCCGTGCGCATCGCGACCCCAATCAGGACCTTCTCCACACGGCCAGGGGTTCCCACGTCCGCAGGTGGAGGGGAGTCAGGTGACATGGACATCCCCTCTACCTGCGGACGGGCCTGGGACGGGGCATCCCTGCTGGTGCATGGTGGTGCACTCACAGGGTCAGGGACAGCGACATGCACAGGCCCCTCCACGGTGACCTGTGCTGCCTCCTGCCCCTGGCCCTGGACTGCACCACTTGCACCAGCAGGGATGCCCCCACCAGGCCCCATGTGTGCCCCAGTGGCGGCCTCCTCCTCCTCTGTGCAAACCACCAACCTGGATGGCTCCTCACCGTCTCCCACCGTAGCAGGCCCCTGTGGGGGCTCACCCACCCCTTCCGCTGCAGCCGTGGGGGCATCCCCGCCGCCTTGCTCCACAGCGCCGTCTCCGCCCTCTTCTTCACTAGCCGCTGCGTAGAGGGAGACAAAGAACACAAGCATCAGGGTACTGTACAATGGTCCCCTAGACAGGAAGCAATAGCAGATGAGCACCATTGTCAAAGTACACTTCCATCATGTCCCTCCACAACACATGGGTCAGTCCAGGCAAAACACACACAGTAACAGGCATGGTGCATGCCATGGACATTTCCATGCATGTCCAATGGACTCTTGAAACATTCAATGATATGTAACTCACATGCATCATGGCTCATGCCTATCACATGCACACACTTCACCTCAGTCACATCCATCTGGCCCCAAACACACCAAACACAGCGGATACAAGGGTAATTTGGCTGCTTCACTGAATCTGTGCATTGTCACACACATGTGTCATGCATCCATGGCATGCACAAGTCACAGACACGCAGGTCAGGCACACAGACATGGCTACCATATATGTACCTGGCATCAGCACCCATCCCTCACCCCCACCCATGTCCAGGTACAGAGACTGGCATGCTCTCATGTTCAAAATCTGCATATGGCTCCCCATGCGGCATTTGAACACATGCAACAACCATGTGGGTCACACATCACTGGTCGCACATGCATTACTATGATGTCCCTGCACACATACATGCATACATGGCCTATGGCACACATACAGGCAAGTATCATAGAACCAGCACACCGCAACATGCCCTGTCTCACACAGTAATGCTTGGACACTTACCGCTCAACTCCAGACGGGCCTCCCTCTCAAGGATCTGGGCGTGGAGCGCTGGGCGTACGCGTTCCAGGACCCTCATCTGGATGGAACTCATGCGGCCCCGGCCCCCCTCCACGAGGCGCCGGGCCTTCACAAGGGTCCTGGACCTCAAGTCCTCCCAGCGCTTCTTGATCTTCTGGACGTTGCGGGTTGCCACCCCCTCCGCGTTGATGGCAACCACACAGTCGGCCCAGATCCTCTCCCGTCCTTCCTTGCTGGCGCGGGACGTTCCAAAGAGGGCATCATACTGCCCCAGGACATGCTCCACCAGGACACCAACTTCGGTGGCAGTGAAGCTGGTGCCCCTCTGCCCCTCTGGCCTGGGGTTGCCACTGGTGCCAGATGTGGAAGTGCCCGACATGGCAACCCCAGAGGCAGGTGTGTGTGGGCAACTGGGTCCTGGGGCTGTGCTGTGGAGCGATGTAATCCCAGTCGGGAGTCTTCAGTTCCAGCAGGGGTGGACACAGCAACTGGACCCCTGCAGATGGCTGATGTGCAGGCACCAAATGGCAGGGCACGGTGGCAGCAGGCAGGCAGGCAGCAGCAGATGGCACGTGGGAGGCTGCTCGGGGCACTGGGGGGCAGTAACTCGGCCTTCTGGGCAGGAGCGTGGTTTTCCGTGTGTTTTCGCGTGGCCAGCTTGATACGGAGTGATTTGGCACGTGAAAATCCTGCAATTCAGCGTGAAATCCGAGGAAAGGCACTTAGTGCGTAAGCGCGTCAGCACGCATACGCGATTCTATTGGACCAGAGTCCTTCAGCGCGTAAGCGCGTCTGTGACGTGACCCGCACGGGTGTTCCCCACTCAGCACGTGATGACGGAGCACACGTGGAAATACTGCACGTCAGAGTGTCATCGCGTGTAATTGGACAAAAGTGCGCGTACACGCGATTGGCCTATGTACGTGTATTTCAGGGGTGCGCGGGCACTTACACACGCAAGTACGTCAGCGCACCTGTATCCCGTGGTGCGTGGGAATTTCCACACGCTATTGGACTGGGAACTGGATTCCAGGGGTGCGCGGGTCACACGCTCGCCTAGAACACACGCAAAGCATACATTTGCGCACTTTAACAATAACAAGCTCAGACGCCAGGATGAACATACCGTTCCTAGCAGCAGTGGCAGTGGGCTACCAAAGGAGGAGGAGGAGGATAGTCAGGGCCAGAATATTCACACCCAGAACCAGCCTTTTAGGGATGCCTGATGACCCAGGTGTATGGGAGGTACAGATTTCCACCACACATAATACTGGACCTGGTGAGTGAGTGGGAGGATGACCTCACATCACCCACCCTGTGCTCCCAAGCACTCAGCCCCCTGGAGAAGGTCCTCAATGTACTGCACTTCTTAGCCACTGGATCATTTCAGCGGACAAGTGCCATAGTGGGTGGGGTGTCACAGGCCACCCGGTCGCGCTGCCTACACCAGGTCTTGAACATCATCACTGCACGCCCATCAGTCCGCAGGCACATATACCTGCCCAGAACACCTGCAGAAAGGCATGCTGCCGCCCTGGATTTTTACGGTGTGGCACGATTCCCCAAAGTGCTAGGTGCCATCGACTGCACCCATGTGGCTCTACGTCCCCCCAGGGCATCTGAGCACATCTATAGGAACTGCAAGCACTGGCATTCCATCAATGTGCAGGTAGCATGTAATGCCAAGGGAATCATCACCTCAGTATATGCCAACTATCCCGGGTCCACCCACGACAGCTTCATTTACCGAATGTCCACCCTAAGCCGGGACCTAGAAGCTGGGCGGCATGGCGATACATGGCTGCTTGGTGAGTATGTATGCCACTGCACATGCATGCATGTTGGATACTGAGCAAGGTCACAACCCCACCAATGATACCAATCACCACCTCCACAGGGGACAGTGCCTACCCTCTCAGCCCCCACATGATGACGCCAATTTGGAACCCCACCACGCCACCCGAGGTAAGATATAACACAGCCCACATTACGACCCGGGGCATAGTGGAGCGCACATTCGGAGTGCTAAAGTCACGCTTTCGCTCCCTTGACCGTTCTGGCGGGCAGCTGTTATACGCTCCCCCAGTAGTGTGCAGGATCATAGTGGCAGCATGTGTCCTGCACAACGTTGCAACACGCCGGGGCCTGGCCGTGGACATGGTGGTGGCCCCACATCCCCAACCACATGCACAGCCGCTGCGCATGGGAGGGGAAAGGGCACGGGGGGAGGCAGCCCGTACACAGCTAGTGGCTAATTACTTCACATAGTGATCACACCCCTGTGGAGTGCACACTGGCCTGGCACATTCCATATGACAATCAATGATGACTCAACCTGACACTGATCCTGAATGTCTGGAGATTCAACCGTGAAAAGCATATCAGCCTGAGATTGTTCACCTGGAAGTGTTACAATGTGTGCATCCCTACCCACACACACCACCAATGCAGTTTTGTGAAGAAACACATTCAAGCAGCTAAAATGAATACCCACTTGCTAAATGCAACAAGAGGACAGTGCCATGTCACCCAACCCATCTCCAGCACCGCCACACAACACACCGTGCCATGTCATGCTATGTGCAGGTAAACAAAGTAATCCCCACAACATGACAAGTGTCACGATGTACAGTGTCCCCAATTGAAACTTGCTACACCTGAAATGCTCACTGTAATGCAGGACCAACAACAAACTTGAGCAGGTACTACCATTAACATGACTTCACTAATGTAATAAATCAGTAGTCTCACCACCTGGAAATACCTGCACTCCCACCACTTCCAACTGTACAGTGTTGGCGCCATGTAGAGTTGTAGGTGCACTGCTGCCAACAAGGACCCCATCTCCAGACTAGAGGGCCTTGTGTAGACATGAGGAAGGGACCTGCAAATTGGGAGGCAGACACAGATGATGAGTTACACATCAATGCAACATGCAGTGTACAACAGAACAGCAATATGCACTAGGAATGTATACACAGTATTGACTAGACTACCCACACATGTAGTGGGAGTCCAATGTCACCATGTACTTCAATGTCACTTGGGCACACCCTTTGCAAGCCCATGGAAACGGGAAGCAGGAGGGGTGTGTGTGACTCAAACCCAGGCATCTGAACCAAATACATGACAAGCCTGCATGTGCCCAGCCACAATGCAGCGTATGCCCACAGGAACCACGGAAGCCAACAAATTGTCCCAAAAAAATTGGGAAAAATATAAAAATAAAAATAAAAATAAAAAAAAATCAAAAATGGCCATTAATGGGCCCGGGGGGTTGGGGAGGCCACCCAGGAGGTCCGAGGACAGGGTGCACACCAAAACCCACCTGTGTGGATCCTGGGAAAAAAAAACACCTCCATGGGCTCATGGCCCACACGGCTACCCTGTTGTGGGAGTATCACTGCTGTCGCTATTATCACCCTGTGCAGCTGCATCCGGAGGTGTTTGCACTATGGGAGGCAGCCCACGCAAGGCCCTACTCTGTTCCTCCATGGCTGCAAGCATGCGGGTGTGGTAGGTCTCGTTCTGGAGGATGAGGGTGCGGAGGTCCCCATGCAACAACTCACGGGATGCCCGGACCTCCGCCCTTGTTGCTTGCATCTCAGCTGAGAGCGTACGGGTGAGACGCTCCAGCTGCTGTTCTGTCCTTTGGTGTGTTGAAGCCTCAAGCTCAACAAGAGTCGTCCTGAGTTGATGGAGCTCCTGCCTCAGGGCTTCCCTGTGGCCCGGGGACTCTATGGAGATGGCCTCCTGCAGAGTCGCCAGTGCTGCCTGCCTGTTCCTGTTGGACGCCAACATGTCCTCCCTGTGTGACTGGCAGATGGAGTCGGTTGCCTGCTCTAGTCGCTCCATCAGCCTTTCAGGGGGGACAATGGAAGTGGCCACCCTATCCATGGCCTGAGCCATCATCTCGGATGATGCTGCCTGTTGGGTAGCCATACCGTAAATGGATTGCTCCCATGCGGTATTGCCAGGTGGCGTACGGCCACCACGTCGGCGGGCACCACACCTGTCTGGGGCAAGGCGGACTGCGCCTTGCTGTGCTGGCACTGCCTGAGCCTGCAGGACTGCATTCCCCCTCTGATCTGCTGGCCCAGGAACAGGATCAGATGTCGCGGAGTGTGACCCTGCATCCGTAACCACCAAAGGCCTAGCTGCCAACACTGACATCCCCATTGAGGGTTCTGACCCTGGTGCAGGTGGGTGGGACAGAAAAGAATCCCTCCCTGGAACACTCACCTGCGACGGCACGTAGGTCTCATCATCCGAATCAACAGCTGAGTACAGCTCGGGGGAGGTGCAGCCAGAGACACTCCTTGAGAGCACGACCTGCAGCACTTGTGGGTTCTCACCCACCAGCACACCACGTCCCTCACTGGTGGTTGGTCGGCCCTCGGACCCCTCCTGGCTCTGCACCATCTCCACAACCCCAGCAGTATCAGGTACGTCTTCCCCTGCAAAGACATAATAACAAAGAAATGGAAACAGGCATTAGCACCATGGCACACAATGAGGGCTGAGAAGCAAGAGAACCAGTACTTGATTGACACATGTCCCACATGACTAAGACCCTCCCATGCATGCACCCTCACTGCGTATGAAGGGCAGGCAAATGGCACACACTGATGACACAAAGATGGAAGATGAACACATTTCCTGCATGCTGCCTGGCAGTGGCATCACACATTGGCCTGTGATTGCCAGGTGACACACACATGCCATCACACAGATGGCATGTACCATTGCTATTGAGGCAAGATGGGGAGGAGGGCAGCACTTATTCATTCAGTCCAGTTCCCGCATGTAATAGCTTTTCTAAATCAAACAGGTCTGATTTTCACCTGGAGCTGGCAGTCCCAAATGGTCCAATTGCACAGGGACATGTGTGAACATATGATATCCAGGTAACAAAGTCACTCCACTTTACCATAGCCATGCCAGGCATGTGACTAGAGGACTGAGAAATGCCTAGTATAAGTGGTGGAATGCTAACAATCTGTCTAAATGAACAGAGAAAAATAAGCAACAATGTTGTGGCAAGGTGACACTTCAAGGGCAACTGGCGTGCTGTTGGGCTAGATGTCTACTGTTGGCAGAAGGGATACTGCAATGGCCAAATGCAACTGCGCAGGATGTATTGCATGAAGCACATGGCTGACCCATACGACTCAGGCGCACACACTCTCACCTGGCACACAAACAGAAGCCCTCACACACACACCATGCACATGGATGACACACACATGCATGTGCACTCACCGGACAATGCCTCGTAATCAGGCAGATCTCCCACGCCTTGGATCTGTTCCTCCGTGACGTAGGTCCCAGCGACTGACTCATGTGGAGTGAGTTCCATGTCTACTACTGGAGACCCACCTCCAGTCACTAGAGTTGCGGCATGACTTGAGGCCAGCTTCTTCTTTGCCCTGCGCTTTAGGTCATTCCAGCGCTTATAGCAATCATTTGCTGTGCCCCTCACGATTCCAAGGGCACTTACGATGTCCGCAACGGTCTGCCAGTGTGCCTGGCGTTGTGCAGGTGTGGTCTTGGATCCTGCAACAATGACCATCTCGTTATCATGTCCGGACACATACTCGAAAAGTGCATTCAGTTCATCATCCGTGAAGCTGGGCTTCCTCGACGGGCCGGACTGTGTAGCCGTGTCTGGGGCATCAGCCTGTGCCGGACGAGCACTCTTCCTCTTCCGCTTGGAAGGTGGTGGTGATCCTGAGTGTCCTGCGCCGCTCTGGACACTAGGGGCAGGAGCCCTGGTGGGCTCTGTATCAGGTGTGTGGGATTGCACACTCAGCATGGGAGTTGGTGCAGGCATTGGCTCAAGTGTAATGGTGTCAGGGGGAATGTCAGCAGGATGGACTAGGACCGACACTGTCGTGGCTGGGTGTGTGAGAGCTGGGGTGGATGGAGCCGCAGCTGCCCCTGCAACCTCTCCGCCCTGCCTACTTGGGGCAGCAGATGACCTTGCTGCCCCAGATCCACGTGGCATGATGGCATCAACGTGCACCAGCGCACGTGTCGTAGCCCTGCTGACCTGGAAGTCAGCCATGGAGTCAGCCAGGTCTGGTGCCACAATGGGCTGGTCCAACAAGGGCTGAGCATGGATGGTGTCAGCCACATCAGCCTCAATGGGAGGGGGGGGGGGATTATGGGTGCCCGTGACTGGTCCTCCACACATGGGGGGACAGGCTCACCCTGCAAGTTACGACCACGTCCCCTACTGGATCCACCACGGCCACCACTTGTGGCTCTTCCACCTTTGCCACCCTTACGGAATCCTCGCCTGGGAGTACGAACTTGAAACGCCGTGAAGTAAATTGCGTGTGAAACGACAAGAAGTACAGAATTCACCCACTCGCTCTCCACGAAAAGCAGTACAAGGAATTGGTGTTCTACACGTACCTTATATGCAGGCCCACACGTACAGCGTCACTTACGCGGCGTGTACGTGCTAGGCCCATTCCCACCAATTACACGCTTTGTCACTTCTGCGTGTAGGTCCATTTGCACCAATTACACGCTTTGTCACTTCTGCGTGTAGGTCCATTTGCACCAATTACACGCTTTGACACTTCTGCGTGTAGGTCCATTTGCACCAATTACACGCTTTGACACTTCTGCGTGTAGGGCTATTTCCACCAATAACACGCTTTGACACTCGAACGTGTCACGCAACTTTTTCCTACACGTGCACGTGACTTCATAGACGCGCATACGCTAGTGACGCGTTTACGCGCTAAGGGCCTTTCATCGATTTACCCGCAGACGTGTGGGATTTTCACGTGCAAAATCACTCACTACGTATCAAGCTGTCCACGCGTTCACACACGAAAGACCACGCTCCTGCCCAGGAGGCCAAATTACTGCCCCCCAGAGCCCTGAGCACGCTCCCACCTGCCATCTGCTGCTGCCTGACTGCCTGCTGCCCACGTGCCCTGCCATTTGCTGCCTGCACATCAGCCAGGGGTGCTGTTGCTGTGACCACCCCTGCTGGAACCAAAGGCTCCTGACTGCTTTTCCGTCGCCCCACAGCCCAGCCCCAGGACCCAGTTGCCCACCCACTCCTGCCTCTGGGGTTGCCATGTCGGGCACTACAACATCTGGCACCAGTGGCAACCCCCGGCCAAGGAGGCAGAGGGGCACCAGCTTCAGTGCCAGGGAAGTTGGTGTCCTGGTGGAGGATGCCCCTGGTGGCTGGGGGGTGGGGGTGGTGGGAGAAATTTGTTGGACATGGGTGGGGGCCTGCTGGCAGGTGCCCCACAGCGCTGGGGGGTGGGGGTGGTAGGAGACATGGGTGGGGGCCTGGTGGAGGGTGCCCCTGGTGGCTGGTGGGTGGGGGTGGTGGGAGACATGAGTTGGGCATGAGTGGGGGCCTGGTGGAGGGTGCCCCTTGTGGCTGGGGGGTGGGGGTGGTGGGAGACATGATTTGGGCATGAGTGGGGGCCTGGTGGAGGGTGCCCCTGGTGGCTGGGGGGTGGGGGTGGTGGGAGACATGGGTTGGACATGGGTGGGGGTGGTGGGAGACATGGGTGGGGGCCTGGTGGAGGCTGCCCCTGCACTGCTGGGGGGTGGGGGTGGTGGGTGACATAGGTGGGGGCCTGGTGGAGGGTGCCCCTGGTGGCTGGGGGGTGGGGGTGGTGGGAGACATGGGTGGGGGCCTGGTGGAGGATGTCCCTGCACTGCTGGGGGGTGGGGGTGGTGGGAGACATGGGTTGGACATGGGTGGGGGCCTGCTGGCAGGTGCCCCACAGCGCTGGGGGGTGGTGGTGGTAGGAGACATGGGTTGGGGCCTGGTGGAGGGTGCCCCTGCACTGCTGGGGGGTGGGGGTGGTGGGAGACATGGTTTGGACATGGGTGGGGGCCTGCTGGCAGGTGCCCCACAGCACTGGGGGGTGGTGGTGGTAGGAGACATGGGTGGGGGCCTGGTGGAGGGTTCCCCTGGTGGCTGGGGGGTGGGGGTGGTGGGAGACATGGGTGGGGGCCTGGTGGTGGGTGCCCCTGGTGGCTGTTGGGTGGGGGTGGTGGGAGACATGGGTTGGACATGGGTGGGACATGGGTGGGGGCCTGCTGGCAGGTGCCCCACAGCGCTGGGGGGTGGTGGTGGTAGGAGACATGGGTGGGGGCCTGGTGGAGGGTGCCCCTGGTGGCTGGGGGGTGGGGGTGGTGGGAGACATGGGTGGGGGCCTGGTGGAGGCTGCCCCTGGTGGCTGGGGGGTGGGGGTGGTGGGAGACATGGGTGGGGGCCTGGTGGAGGCTGCCCCTGCACTGCTGGGGGGTGGGGGTGGTGGGAGACATGGGTTGGACATGGGTGGGGGCCTGCTGGCAGGAGCCCCACAGCGCTGGGGGGTGGGGGCGGTAGGAGACATGGGTGGGGGCCTGCTGGCAGGTGCCCCACAGCGCTGGGGGGTGGGGGTGGTAGGAGACATGGGTGGGGGCCTGGTGGAGGGTGCCCCTGGTGGCTGGGGGGTGGGGGTGGTGGGAGACATGAGTTGGGCATGAGTGGGGGCCTGGTGGAGGGTGCCCCTGGTGGCTGGGGGTGGTGGGAGACATGCGTTGGACATGGGTGGGGGCCTGCTGGCAGGTGCCCCACAGCGCTGGGGGGTGGGGGTGGTGGGAGACATGGGTGGGGGCCTGGTGGAGGCTGCCCCTGCACTGCTGGGGGGTGGGGGTGGTGGGTGACATGGGTGGGGGCCTGGTGGAGGGTGCCCCTGGTGGCTGGGGGGTGGGGGTGGTGGGAGACATGGGTGGGGGCCTGGTGGAGGCTGCCCCTGCACTGCTGGGGGGTGGGGGTGGTGGGAGACATGGGTTGGACATGGGGGGGCCTGCTGGCAGGTGCCCCACAGCGCTGGGGGGTGGTGGTGGTAGGAGACATGGGTGGGGGCCTGGTGGAGGGTGCCCCTGCACTGCTGGGGGGTGGGGGTGGTGGGAGACATGGGTTGGACATGGGTGGGGGCCTGCTGGCAGGTGCCCCACAGCGCTGGGGGGTGGTGGTGGTAGGAGACATGGGTGGGGGCCTTGTGGAGGGTGCCCCTGGTGGCTGGGGGTGGGGGTGGTGGGAGACATGGGTGGGGGCCTGGTGGTGGGTGCCCCTGGTGGCTGGTGGGTGGGGGTGGTGGGAGACATGGGTTGGACATGGGTGGGGGCCTGCTGGCAGGTGCCCCACAGCGCTGGGGGGTGGTGATAGGAGACATGGGTGGGGGCCTGGTGGAGGGTGCCCCTGGTGGCTGGGGGGTGGGGGTGGTGGGAGACATGGGTGGGGGCCTGGTGGTGGGTGCCCCTGGTGGCTGGGGGGTGGGGTGGTGGGAGACATGAGTTGGGTATGAGTGGGGGCCTGGTGGAGGGTGCCCCTGGTGGCTGGGGGGTGGGGGTGGTGGGAGACATGGGTTGGACATGGGTGGGGGCCTGCTGGCAGGTGCCCCACAGCGCTGGGGGGTGGGGGTGGTAGGAGACATGGGTGGGGGCCTGGTGGTGGGTGCCCCTGGTGGCTGGGGGGTGGGGGTGGTGGGAGACATGAGTTGGGCATGAGTGGGGGCCTGGTGGAGGCTACCCCTGGTGGCTGGGGGGTGGGGGTGGTGGGTGACATGGGTGGGGGCCTGGTGGAGGGTGCCCCTGGTGGCTGGGGGGTGGGGGTGGTGGGAGACATGTTTGGGGGCCTGGTGGAGGCTGCCCCTGCACTGCTGGGGGGTGGGGGTGGTGGGAGACATGGGTGGGGGCCTGGTGGAGGCTGCCCCTGGTGGCTGGGGGGTGGGGGTGGTGGGAGACATGAGTTGGGCATGAGTGGGGGCCTGGTGGAGGCTGCCCCTGGTGGCTGGGGGTGGGGGCCTGGTGGAGGGTGCCCCTGGTGGCTGGGGGGTGGGGGTGGTGGGAGACATGGGTGGGGGCCTGGTGGAGGCTGCCCCTGCACTGCTGGGGGGTGGGGGTGGTAGGAGACATGGGTGGGGGCCTGGTGGTGGGTGCCCCTGGTGGCTGGGGGGTGGGGGTGCAGGGGGACATGAGCAGGTGTGCAGGGTAGTCCCCTGTTTTGTGGGCTGCCTGCAGGGGCCGTGGAGGGTGTACAGGGAACACCTGTGAGGACCCACCCAGCCTAATCGCGTGTGATAATTCCCACACACCCCTGTAATACACGTACCCAGCAAAATGGCGTGTGATAATTCCCACGTACCCCTGTAATTCACGTACCCTGCCAAATCGCGTGTGATAATTCCCGCGTACCCCTGTATTACACGTGCCCTGGCTAATCGCATGTAAGACTTCACGCATACCCCTGTAATACACGTTCCCTGGACAATCGCGTGTTGAACTTCCCGCGTACCCCTGTAATACACGTACCCGGGCTAATCGCGTGTAAAACTTCCCGCGTACTCCTGATATGAAGGTTGCCCGCTTTGCGTTCCTTGTTTGGCAGCCCTGTAAACTGGTCCAGGGTTAGCGCAGCCCTTTGCGATGATTTAGCGATGTTGATGGCTTTTCCTTGCGCGAGGGCGTTCTTGGGGGCGTTACTGGCGCTGCTGCAGGCTCGCTGCGATACTCTGTGCCACGGCTGGTTTGGGAGCATGAAATCCATGAATACGCTGTGCGCGGAAATCGGTTTTAGCGCACGTGCCTGGCGCACACAACCGCACGCGGACACTCTGCGCCAGCCGCTTGCGACACTTTTCTGCGAAATTCTATGAATTACCCTGTTAATATCTAATAATACCTGCAGAGGCTAATGTCCACAGAGGCAGGGACTGCTGTGCAGCTGCTACACAGAGCGTGCTCTGGTGCAAGTGACTATAAATCTGATAATACCTGCACAGGCAAATGCCCGCAGAGGCAGTGACTGCTGTGCAGCTGCTACACAGACACTGCTCTGGTGCAAGTGACTACAAATCTAATAATACCTGCACAGGCAAATGCTCGAAGAGGAAGTAAATACTGTGCAGCTGCTACACAGACCCTGCTCTGGTGCAAGTGACTACATATCTAATAATACCTGCACAGGCTAATGCTTGCAGAGGCAGTGACTGCTGTGCAGCTGCTACACAGACCCTGCTCTGGTGCAAGTGACTACATATATAATAATACCTGCGCTTACTAATGCCCGCAGAGGCAGTGACTGCTGTGCAGCTGCTGCACAGACCCTGCTCTGGTGCAAGTGACTACATATCTAATAATACCTGCACAGGCTAATGCTCGCAGAGGTAGTGTCTGCTGTGCAGCTGCTGCACAGACCCTGCTCTGGTGCGAGTGACTATATATCTAATAATACCTGCACAGGCTAATGCTCGCAGAGGCAGTGACTGCTGGGCAGCTGCTACACAGACCCTGCTCTGGTGCAAGTGACTACATATCTAATAATACCTGCACAGGCTAATGCTCGCAGAGGCAGTGACTGCTGGGCAGCTGCTGCACAGACCCTGCTCTGGTGCAAGTGACTGCATATCTAATAATAGCTGTGCAGGCTAATGCTCGCAGAGGCAGTGACTGCTGTGCAGCTACTACACAGACCCTGCTCTGGTGCAAGTGACTACATATCTAATGATACCTGCGCAGGCTAATGCTCACAGACGCAGTAACTGCTTTGCAGCTGCTACACCGATCCTGCTCTTTTGCAAGTGACTATATATATAATACCTGCACAGGCAAATGCTCACAGAAGCAGAGACTGCTGTGCAGCTGCTGCACAGACCCTGCTCTGGTGCAAGTGACTACATATCTAATAATACCCGCACAGCAAATGCTCACAGAGGAAGTGACTGCTGTGCAGCTGCTACACAGACCCTGCTCTGGTGCAAGTGACTACATATCTAATAATACCCGCACAGGCAAATGCCCACAGAGGCAGAGACTGCTGTGCAGCTGCTACACAGACCCTGCTCTGGTGAAAGTGACTACATATATAATAATACCTGCGCCGGCTAATGCTTGCAGGGGCAGTGACTGCTGTGCAGCTGCTGCACAGACCCTGCTTGGTGCAAGTGACTACATATCTAATAACACCTGCACAGGCTAATGCTCGCAGAGGCAGTGGCTGCTGGGCAGCTGCTGCACAGACCCTGCTCTGGTGCAAGTGACTGCATATCTAATAATACCTGCGCAGGCAAATGCTCACAGAGGCAGTGACTACTGTGCAGCTGCTGCACAGACCCTGCTCTGGTGCAAGTGACTACATATCTAATAATACCTGCACAGGCTAATGCTCGCAGAGGCAGTGTCTGCTGTGGAGCTGCTGCACAGACCCTGCTCTGGTGCAAGTGACTACATATCTAATAATACCTGCACAGGCTAATGCTCGCAGAGGCCGTGACTGCGGGGCAGCTGCTGCACAGACCCTGCTCTGGTGCAAGTGACTACATATCTAATAATACCTGCACAGGCTAATGCTCGCAGAGGCAGTGATTGATGCACAGCTGCTACACAGACCCTGCTCTAGTGCAAGTGACTACATATCTAATAATACCTGCACAGGCTAATGCTCGCAGAGGCAGTGACTGCTGTGCAGCTGCTGCACAGACCCTGATCTGGTGCAAGTGAATACATATCTAATAATACCTGCACAGCAAATGCTACCAGAGGCAGTGACTGCTGTGCAGCTGCTACACAGACCCTGCACTGGTGCAAGTGACTACATATCTAATAATACCTGCACAGGCAAATGCTCGCAGAGGCAGTGACTGCTGTGCAGTTGCTACACCGACCCTGCTCTGGTGCAAGTTACTATATATATAATACCTGCACAGGCAAATGCTCACAGAAGCAGAGACTGCTGGACAGCTGCTGCACAGACCCTCCTCTAGTGCACGTGACTGCATATGTAATAATACCTGCACAGGCTAATGCTCGTAGAAGCAGTGACAGATGTGCAGCTGCTACACAGACCCTGCTCTGATGCAAGTGACTACATATATAATAATACCTGCGCCGGCTAATGCTCGCAGAGGCAGTGACTGCTGTGCAGCTGCTGCACAGACCCTGTTCTGGTGCAAGTGACTACATATCTAATAATACCTGCACAGGCTAATGCCCGCAGACAAAGTGTCTGCTGTGCATCTGCTGCACAGACCCTGCTCTGGTGCAAGTGACTACATATCTAATAATACCTGCACAGGAAAATGCTCACAGAGGCAGTGACTGCTGTGCAACTGCTGCACAGATCCTGCTCTGGTGCAAGTGACTACATATCTAATAATACCTCCACAGGCAAATGCTCACAGAGGCAGTGACTGCTGTGCAGCTGCAACAGAGACCCTGCTCTGGTGCAAGTGACTACATATCTAATAATACCTGCACAGACAAATGCTTGCAGTGGCAGCGACTGCTGTGCAGCTGCTGCACAGACCCTGCTCTGGTGCAAGTGACTACATATCTAATAATACCTGCACAGGCTAATGCTCGTAGAGGCAGCGACTGCTGTGCAGCTGCTGCACAGACCCTGCTCTGGTGCAAGTGTCTACATATCTAATAAAACCTGCACAGGCACATGCTCGCAGAGGCAGCGACTGCTGTGCAGCTGCTGCACAGACCCTGTTCTGGTGCAAGTGACTACATATATAATAATACCTGCGCTTGCTAATGCCCGCAGAGGCAGTGACTGCTGTGCAGCTGCTACACAGACCCTGCTCTGGTGCAAGTGACTACATATCTAATAATACCTGCACAGGCTAATGCTCACAGAGGCAGTGACTGCTGTGCAGCTGCTGCACAAACCCTGCTCTGTTGCAAGTGACTACATATCTAATAATACCTGCACAGGCTAATGCCCGCAGAGGCAGTGACTGCTGTGCAGCTGCTACACAGACCCTGCTCTGGTGCAAGTGACTATATATAATACCTGCGCAGGCAAATGCTCACAGAGGCAGTGACTGCTGTGCAGCTGCTGCACAAACCCTGCTCTGTTGCAAGTGACTACATATCTAATAATACCTGCGCAGGCAAATGCTCACAGAGGCAGTGACTACTGTGCAGCTGCTGCACAGACCCTGCTCTGGTGCAAGTGACTACATATCTAATAATACCTGCACAGGCTAATGCTCGAGAGGCAGTATTTGCTGTGGAGCTGCTGCACAGACCCTGCTCTGGTGCAAGTGACTACATATCTAATAATACCTGCACAGGCTAATGCTCGCAGAGGCCGTGACTGCTGGGCAGCTGCTGCACAGACCCTGCTCTGGTGCAAATGACTACATATCTAATAATACCTGCACAGGCTAATGCTCGCAGAGGCAGTGATTGATGCACAGCTGCTACACAGACCCGGCTCTAGTGCAAGTTACTATCTATATAATACCTGCACAGGCAAATGCTCACAGAAGCAGAGACTGCTGGACAGCTGCTGCACAGACCCTCCTCTAGTGCACGTGACTGCATATCTAATAATACCTGCACAGGCTAATGCTCGCAGAAGCAGTGACAGATGTGCAGCTGCTACACAGACCCTGCTCTGGTGCAAGTGACTCCATATATAATAATACCTGCGCCGGCTAATGCTCGCAGAGGCGGTGACTGCTGTGCAGCTGCTGCACAGACCCTGTTCTGGTGCAAGTGACTACATATCTAATAATACCTGCACAGGCTAATGCCCACAGACAAAGTGTCTGCTGTGCAGCTGCTGCACAGACCCTGCTCTGGTGCAAGTGACTACATATCTATTAATACCTGCACAGGAAAATGCTCACAGAGGCAGTGACTGCTGTGCAACTGCTGCACAGATCCTGCTCTGGTGCAAGTGACTACATATCTAATAATACCTCCACAGGCAAATGCTCACAGAGGCAGTGACTGCTGTGCAGCTGCTACACAGACCCTGCTCTGGTGCAAGCGACTACATATCTAATAATACCTGCACAGACAAATGCTCGCAGTGGCAGCGACTGCTGTGCAGCTGCTGCACAGACCCTGCTCTGGTGCAAGTGACTACATATCTAATAATACCTGCACAGGCTAATGCTCGTAGAGTCAGCGACTGCTGTGCAGCTGCTGCAGAGACCCTGCTCTGGTGCAAGTGACTACATATCTAATAATACCTGCACAGGCAAATGCTCACAGAGGCAGCGACTGCTGTGCAGCTGCTGCACAGACCCTGTTCTGGTGCAAGTGACTACATATATAATAATACCTGCGCTTGCTAATGCCCGCAGAGGCAGTGACTGCTGTGCAGCTGCTACACAGTCCCTGCTCTGGTGCAAGTGACTACATATCTAATAATACCTGCACAGGCTAATGCTCCCAGAGGCAGTGACTGCTGTGCAGCTGCTACACAGACCCTGCTCTGGTGCAAGTGACTATATATAATACCTGCGCAGGCAAATGCTCACAGAGGCAGTGACTGCTGTGCAGCTGCTGCACAAACCCTGCTCTGTTGCAAGTGACTACATATCTAATAATACCTGCACAGGCTAATGCTCGCAGAGGCAGTGTCTGCTGTGGAGCTGCTGCACAGACCCTGCTCTGGTGCAAGTGACTACATATCTAATAATACCTGCACAGGCTAATGCTCGCAGAGGCCGTGACTGCTGGGCAGCTGCTGCACAGACCCTGCTCTGGTGCAAGTGACTACATATCTAATAATACCTGCACAGGCTAATGCTCGCAGAGGCAGTTATTGATGCACAGCTGCTACACAGACCCTGCTCTAGTGCAAGTTACTATATATATAATACCTGCACAGGCAAATGCTCACAGAAGCAGAGACTGCTGGGCAGCTGCTGCACAGACCCTCCTCTAGTGCACGTGACTGCATATCTAATAATACCTGCCCAGGCTAATGCTCACAGAAGCAGTGACAGATGTGCAGCTGCTACACAGACCCTGCTCTGGTGCAAGTACCTGCGCCGGCTAATGCTCGCAGAGGCAGTGACTGCTGTGCAGCTGCTGCACAGACCCTGTTCTGGTGAAAGTGACTACATATCTAATAATACCTGCACAGGCTAATGCCCGCAGACAAAGTGTCTGCTGTGCAGCTGCTACACAGACCCTGCTCTGGTGCAAGTGACTACATATCTAATAATACCTGCACAGACAAATGCTCACAGTGGCAGTGACTGCTGTGCAGCTGCTGCACAGACCCTGCTCTGGTGCAAGTGACTACATATCTAATAATACCTGCACAGACAAATGCTCACAGTGGCAGTGACTGCTGTGCAGCTGCTGCACAGACCCTGCTCTGGTGCAAGTGACTACATATCTAATAATACCTGCACAGGCTAATGCTCGTAGAGGCAGCGACTGCTGTGCAGCTGCTGCACAGACCCTGCTCTGGTGCAAGTGACTACATATCTAATAATACCTGCACAGCAAATGCTCAAAGAGGCAGTGACTGCTGTGCAGCTGCTACACAGACCCTGCTCTGGTGCAAGTGACTACATATCTAATAATACCTGCACAGGCAAATGCTCGCAGAGGCAGCGACTGCTGTGCAGCTGCTGCACAGACCCTGTTCTGGTGCAAGTGACTACATATATAATAATACCTATGCTTGCTAATGCCCGCAGAGGCAGTGACTGCTGTGCAGCTGCTACACAGACCCTGCTCTGGTGCAAGTGACTACATATCTAATAATACCTGCACAGGCTAATGCTCCCAGAGGCAGTGACTGCTGTGCAGCTGCTACACAGACCCTGCTCTGGTGCAAGTGACTATATATAATACCTGCGCAGGCAAATGCTCACAGAGGCAGTGACTGCTGTGCAGCTGCTGCACAGACCCTGCTCTGGTGCAAGTGACTACATATCTAATAATACCTGCACAGGCTAATGCTCGCAGAGGCAGTGTCTGCTGTGGAGCTGCTGCACAGACCCTGCTCTGGTGCAAGTGACTACATATCTAATAATACCTGCACAGGCTAATGCTCGCAGAGGCCGTGACTGCTGGGCAGCTGCTGCACAGACCCTGCTCTGGTGCAAGTGACTACATATCTAATAATACCTGCACAGGCTAATGCTCGCAGAGGCAGTGATTGACGCACAGCTGCTACACAGACCCTGCTCTAGTGCAAGTTACTATATATATAATACCTGCACAGGCAAATGCTCACAGAAGCAGAGACTGCTGGGCAGCTGCTGCACAGACCCTCCTCTAGTGCACGTGACTGCATATCTAATAATACCTGCACAGGCTAATGCTCACAGAAGCAGTGACAGATGTGCAGCTGCTACACAGACCCTGCTCTGGTGCAAGTACCTGCGCCGGCTAATGCTCGCAGAGGCAGTGACTGCTGTGCAGCTGCTGCACAGACCCTGTTCTGGTGAAAGTGACTACATATCTAATAATACCTACACAGGCTAATGCCCGCAGACAAAGTGTCTGCTGTGCAGCTGCTGCACAGACCCTGCTCTGGTGCAAGTGACTACATATCTAATAATACCTGCACAGGAAAATGCTCACAGAGGCAGAGACTGCTGTGCAACTGCTGCACAGATCCTTCTCTGGTGCAAGTGACTACATATCTAATAATACCTGCACAGGCTAATGCTCGCAGAGGCCGTGACTGCTGGGCAGCTGCTGCACAGACCCTTCTCTGGTGCAAGTGACTACATATCTAATAATACCTGCACAGGCTAATGCTCGCAGAGGCAGTGATTGATGCACAGCTGCTACACAGACCCTCCTCTAGTGCACGTGACTGCATATCTAATAATACCTGCACAGGCTAATGCTCACAGAAGCAGTGACAGATGTGCAGCTGCTACACAGACCCTGCTCTGGTGCAAGTACCTGCGCCGGCTAATGCTCGCAGAGGCAGTGACTGCTGTGCAGCTGCTACACAGACCCTGCTCTGGTGCAAGTGACTACATATCTAATAATACCTGCACAGGCTAATGCTCCCAGAGGCAGTGACTGCTGTGCAGCTGCTACACAGACCCTGCTCTGGTGCAAGTGACTATATATAATACCTGCACAGGCAAATGCTCACAGAGGCAGTGACTGCTGTGCAGCTGCTACACAGACCCTGCTCTGGTGCAAGTGACTACATATCTAATAATACCTGCACAGACAAATGCTCGCAGTGGCAGTGACTGCTGTGCAGCTGCTGCACAGACCCTGCTCTGGTGCAAGTGACTACATATCTAATAATACCTGCACAGGCTAATGCTCCCAGAGGCAGTGACTGCTGTGCAGCTGCTACACAGACCCTGCTCTGGTGCAAGTGACTATATATAATACCTGCACAGGCTAATGCTCGTAGAGGCAGCGACTGCTGTGCAGCTGCTGCACAGACCCTGCTCTGGTGCAAGTGACTACATATCTAATAATACCTGCGCAGGCAAATGCTCAAAGAGGCAGTGACTGCTGTGCAGCTGCTACACAGACCCTGCTCTGGTGCAAGTGACTACATATCTAATAATACCTGCACAGGCAAATGCTCGCAGAGGCAGCGACTGCTGTGCAGCTGCTGCACAGACCCTGTTCTGGTGCAAGTGACTACATATATAATAATACCTACGCTTGCTAATGCCCGCAGAGGCAGTGACTGCTGTGCAGCTGCTACACAGACCCTGCTCTGGTGCAAGTGACTACATATCTAATAATACCTGCACAGGCTAATGCTCCCAGAGGCAGTGACTGCTGTGCAGCTGCTACACAGACCCTGCTCTGGTGCAAGTGACTATATATAATACCTGCGCAGGCAAATGCTCACAGAGGCAGTGACTGCTGTGCAGCTGCTGCACAAACCCTGCTCTGTTGCAAGTGACTACATATCTAATAATGCCTGCACAGGCTAATGCTCGCAGAGGCAGTGACTGCTGTGCAGCTGCTGCACAGACCCTGTTCTGGTGCAAGTGACTGCATATCTAATAATACCTGCACAGGCTAATGCTCGCAGAGGCAGTGACTGCTGGGCAGCTGCTGCACAGACCCTGCTCTGGTGCACATGACTGCATATCTAATAATACCTGCACAGGCTAATGCTCTCAGAGGCAGTGACTGCTGTGCAGCTGCTACACAGACCCTGCTCTGGTGCAAGTGACTATATATAATACCTGCACAGGCAAATGCTCACAGAGGCAGTGACTGCTGTGCATCTGCTGCACAGGCCCTGCTCTGGTGAAAGTGACTACATATCTAATAATACCTGCACAGGCTAATGCTCGCAGAGGCAGTGACTGCTGTGCAGCTGCTGCACAGACCCTGCTCTGGTGCAAGTGACTACATATCTAATAATACCTGCACAGCCTAATGCTCGCAGAGGCAGTGACTGCTGGGCAGCTCCTGCACAGACCCTGCTCTGGTGCAAGTGACTACATATCTAATAACTCCTGCACAGGCTAATGCTCGCAGAGGCAGTGACTGATGTGCAGCTGCTGCACAGACCCTGCTCTGGTGCAAGTGACTACATATCTAATAATACCTACACAGGTTAATGCCCGCAGACGCAGTGACTGCTGTGCAGCTGCTACACAGACCCTGCTCTGGTGCAAGTGACTACATATCTAATAATACCTGCACAGACAAATGCTCACAGAGGCACTGACTGCTGTGCAGCTGCTGCACAGACCCTGCTCTGGTGCAAGTGACTACATATCTGATAATACCTGCAGAGGCTAATGCCCACAGAGGCAGTGACTGCTGTGCAGCTGCTACACAGAGCGTGCTCTGGTGCAAGTGACTATAAATCTGATAATACCTGCACAGCCAAATGCCCGCAGAGGCAGTGACTGCTGTGCAGCTGCTACACAGACACTGCTCTGGTGCAAGTGACTACAAATCTAATAATACCTGCACAGGCAAATGCCCGCAGAGGCAGTGACTGCTGTGCAGCTGCTACACAGACACTGCTCTGGTGCAAGTGACTACATATCTAATAATACCTGCACAGGCTAATGCTCGCAGAGGCAGTGACTGCTGTGCAGCTGCTGCACAGACCCTGCTCTGGTGCAAGTGACTACATATATAATAATACTTGCACAGGCTAATGTTCGCAGAGCCAGTGACTGCTGTGCAGCTGCTGCACAGACCCTGCTCTGGTGCAAGTGACTACATATCTAATAATACTTGCACAGGCTAATGCTCGCAGAGCCAGTGACTGCTGTGCAGCTGCTGCACAGACCCTGCTCTGGTGCAAGTGACTACATATATAATACTACCTGCACAGGCTAATGCTCGCAGAGGCAGTGACTGCTGTGCAGCTGCTGCACAGACCCTGCTCTGGTGCAAGTGACTACATATCTAATAATACTTGCACAGGCTAATGCTCGCAGAGCCAGTGACTGCTGTGCAGCTGCTGCACAGACCCTGCTCTGGTGCAAGTGACTACATATATAATAATACCTGCGCTTGCTAATGCCCGCAGAGGCAGTGACTGCTGTGCAGCTGCTACACAGACCCTGCTCTGGTGCAAGTGACTACATATCTAATAATACATGCACAAGCAAATGTTCACAGAGGCAGTCACTGCTTGCAGCTGCTACACAGACCCTGCTCTGGTCCAAGTGACTACATATCTAATAATACCTGCACAGGCAAATGCTTGCAGAGTCAGTTACTGCTGTTCAACTGCTACACAGACCCTGCTCTGGTGCAAGTGACTACATATATAATACTACCTGCACAGGCTAATGCTTGCAGAGGCAGTGACTGCTGGGCAGCTGCTGCACAGACCCTGCTCTGGTGCAAGTCACTACATATCTAATAATACCTGCACAGGCTAATGCTCGCAGAGGCAGTGACTGCTGGGCAGCTGCTACACAGACCCTGCTCTGGTGCAAGTGACTACTTATATAATAATACCTGCGCTTGCAAATGCTCCCAGAGGCAGTGACTGCTGTGCAGTTGCTACACAGACCCTGCTCTGGTGCAAGTAACTGTATGTAATACCTGCACAGGCTAATACTCGCAGAGGCAGTGACTGCTGTGCAGCTGCTGCACAGACCCTGCTCTGGTGCAAGTGACTACATATCTAATAATACCTGGACAGGCTAATGCTCGCAGAGGCAGCGACTGCTGTGCAGCTGCTGCACAGACCCTGCTCTGGTGCAAGTGACTACATATCTAATAATACTTGCACAAGCTAATGCTCACAGAGCCAGTGACTGCTGTGCAGCTGCTGCACAGACCCTGCTCTGGTGCAAGTGACTACATATATAAAAATACCTGCACTTGCTAATGCCCGCAGAGGCAGTGACTGCTGTGCAGCTGCTACACAGACCCTGCTCTGGTGCAAGTGACTACATATCTAATAATACCTGCACAGGCTAATGCTCCCAGAGGCAGTGACTGCTGTGCAGCTGCTACACAGACCCTGCTCTGGTGCAAGTGACTATATATAATACCTGCGCAGGCAAATGCTCACAGAGGCAGTGACTGCTGTGCAGCTGCTGCACAGACCCTGCTCGGTTGCAAGTGACTACATATCTAATAATACCTGCGCAGGCAAATGCTCACAGAGGCAGTGACTACTGTGCATCTGCTGCACAGACTCTGCTCTGGTGCAAGTGACTACATATCTAATAATACCTGCACAGGCTAATGCTCGCAGAGGCAGTGTCTGCTGTGGAGCTGCTGCACAGACCCTGCTCTGGCGCAAGTGACTACATATCTAATAATACCTGCACAGGCTAATGCTCGCAGAGGCAGTGACTGATGCACAGCTGCTACACAGACCCTGCTCTAGTGCAAGTGACTACATATCTAATAATACCTGCACAGGCTAATACTCGCAGAGGCAGTGACTGCTGTGCAGCTGCTGCACAGACCCTGATCTGGTGCAAGTGAGTACATATCTAATAATACCTGCACAGCAAATGCTACCAGAGGCAGTGACTGCTGTGCAGCTGCTACACAGACCCTGCACTGGTGCAAGTGACTACATATCTAATAATACCTGCACAGGCAAATGCTCGCAGAGGCAGTGACTGCTGTGCAGCTGCTACACCGACCCTGCTCTGGTGCAAGTTACTATATATATATATAATACCTGCACAGGCAAATGCTCACAGAAGCAGAGACTGCTCGGCAGCTGCTGCACAGACCATGCTCTGGTGCAAGTGACTACATATCTAATAATACCTGCACAGCAAATGCTCAAAGAGGCAGTGACTGCTGTGCAGCTGCTACACAGACCCTGCTCTGGTGCAAGTGACTACATATCTAATAATACCTGCACAGGCAAATGCTCGCAGAGGCAGCGACTGCTGTGCAGCTGCTACACAGACCCTGCTCTGGTGCAAGTGACTACATATCTAATAATACCTGCACAGGCAAATGCTCACAGAGGCACTGACTGCTGTGCAGCTGCTGCACAGACCCTGCTCTGGTGCAAGTGACTACATATATAATAATACCTGCAGAGGCTAATGCTTGCAGAGGCAGTGACTGCTGTGCAGCTGCTGCACAGACCCTGCTCTGGCGCAAGTGACTACATATCTAATAATGCCTGCACAGGCTAATGCTCGCAGAGGCAGTGACTGCTGGGCAGCTCCTGCACAGACCCTGCTCTGGTGCAAGTGACTACATATCTAATAACACCTGCACAGGCTAATGCTCGCAGAGGCAGTGGCTGCTGGGCA
Organism: Ambystoma mexicanum; assembly: GCF_040938575.1. Lineage (NCBI taxonomy): Eukaryota > Metazoa > Chordata > Amphibia > Caudata > Ambystomatidae > Ambystoma > Ambystoma mexicanum. The sequence continues at coordinate 1,334,728,210 of NC_090933.1, read as the reverse complement.
GCTGCTGCACAGACCCTGCTCTGGTTCAAGTGACTGCATATATAATAATACCTGCACAGGCTGATGCTCGCAGAGGCAGTGACTGATGTGCAGCTGCTACACAGACCCTGCTCTGGTGCAAGTGACTACATATATAATAATACCTGCGCTTGCGAATGCTCCCAGAGGCAGTGACTGCTGTGCAGCTGCTGCACAGACCCTGCTCTGGTGCAAGTGACTGTATATAATACCTTCGCAGGCAAATGCTCACAGAGGCAGTGACTGCTGTGCAGCTGCTGCACAGACCCTGCTCTGGTGCAAGTGACTACATATCTAATAATACCTGTTCAGGCTAATGCTCGCAGAGTCAGTGTCTGCCGTGCAGCTGCTGCACAGACCCTGCTCTGGTGCAAGTGACTACATATCTAATAATACCTGCGCAGGCCAATGCTCGCAGAGGCAGTGACTGCTGGGCAGCTGCTGCACAGACCCTGCTCTGGTGCAAGTGACTACATATCTAATAATACCTGCGCAGGCTAATGCTCGCAGAGGCAGTGACTGCTGGGCAGCTGCTACACAGACCCTGCTCTTGTGCAAGTGACTACATATCTAATGATACCTGCGCAGGCTAATGCTCGCAGACGCAGTAACTGCTTTGCAGCTGCTACACCGACCCTGCTCTTTTGCAAGTGACTATATATATAATACCTGCACAGGCAAATGCTCACAGAAGCAGAGACTGCTGTGCAGCTGCTGCACAGACCCTGCTCTGGTGCAAGTGACTACATATCTAATAATACCTGCACAGCAAATGCTCAAAGAGGCCGTGACTGCTGTGCAGCTGCTACACAGACCCTGCTCTGGTGCAAGTGACTACATATCTAATAATACCTGCACATCAAATGCTCAAAGAGGCAGTGACTGCTGTGCAGCTACTACACAGACCCTGCTCTGGTGCAAGTGACTACATATCTAATAATACCTACACAGGCTAATGCCTGCAGACGCAGTGACGGCTGTGCAGCTGCTACACAGACCCTGCTCTGGTGCAAGTGACTACATATCTAATAATACCTGCACAGACAAATGCTCACAGAGGCACTGACTGCTGTGCAGCTGCTGCACTTACCCTGCTCTGGTGCAAGTGACTACATTTCTAATAATACCTGCAGAGGCTAATGCCCACAGAGGCAGTGACTGCTGTGCAGCTGCTACACAGAGCGTGCTCTGGTGCAAGTGACTATAAATCTGATAATACCTGCACAGGCAAATGCCCGCAGAGGCAGTGACTGCTGTGCAGCTGCTACACAGACACTGCTCTGGTGCAAGTGACTACAAATCTAATAATACCTGCACAGGCAAATGCTCGAAGAGGCAGTAAATACTGTGCAGCTGCTACACAGACCCTGCTCTGGTGCAAGTGACTACATATCTAATAATACCTGCACAGGCTAATGCTCGCAGAGGCAGTGACTGCTGTGCAGCTGCTGCACAGACCCTGCTCTGGTGCAAGTGACTACATATATAATAATACCTGCGCTTGCTAATGCCCGCAGAGGCAGTGACTGCTGTGCAGCTGCTACACAGACCCTGCTCTGGTGCAAGTCACTACATATCTAATAATACCTGCACAGGCTAATGCTTGCAGAGGCAGTGACTGCTGTGCAGCTGCTGCACAGTCCCTGCTCTGGTGCAGTGACCACATATGTAATAATACCTGCACAGGCTAATGCCCGCAGAGGCAGTGACTGCTGTGCAGCTGCTACACAGACCCTGCTCTGGTCCAAGTGACTACATATCTAATAATACCTGTGCAGGCTAATGCTCGCAGAGGCAGTGACTGCTGTGCAGCTGCTGCACAGACCCTGCTCTGGTGCAAGTGACTACATATCTAATAATAACTGCACAGGCAAATGCTCGCAGAGACAGTGACTGCTGTGCAGCTGCTGCACAGACCCTGCTCTGGTGCAAGTGACTACATATCTAATAATACCTGCACAGGCTAATGCTCGCAGAGGCAGTGACTGCTGTGGAGCTGCTGCACAGACACTGCTCTGATGCAAGTGACTACATATCTAATAATACATGCACAGGCTAATGCTCGCAGAGGCAGTGACTGCTGTGCAGCTGCTGCACAGACCCTGCTCTGGTGCAAGTGACTATATATAATTCTTGCGCAGGCAAATGCTCACAGAGGCAGTGACTGCTTTGCAGCTGCTGCACAGACCCTGCTCTGGTGCAAGTGACTACATATCTAATAATACCTTCACAGGCTAATGCTGACAGAGGCAGTGACTGCTGTGCAGCTGCTGCACAGACCCTGCTCTGGTGCAAGTGACTACATATCTAATAATACCTGCACAGGCTAATGCTCGCAGAGGCAGTGACTGCTGGCCAGCTGCTGAACAGACCCTGCTCTGGTGCAAGTGACTACATATCTAATAATACCTGCACAGGCTAATGCTCGCAGAGGCAGTGACTGATGTGCAGCTGCTACACAGACCCTGCTCTGGTGCAAGTGCATACATATCTAATAATACCTGCACAGGCTAATGCTCGCAGACGCAGTAACTGCTGTGCAGCTGCTGCACAGTCCCTGCTCTGGTGCAAGTGACTACATATCTATTAATACCTGCACAGGCAAATGCTCACAGAGGCAGTGGGCCTCATTACGACTCCGGCGCTGGACCATGGTGCTATTAGCACCATGGTCCATGCCGGAGTCCGGCATGGTGGATGGCGGAATTACCGCCCCATTCCAAGGTGAGTGGGGCGGTAATTCACCATTTGCCCTTCCCCATTCCCATTTTTGACCCATAGGGCATAATGGGGATGGGGAAGGCGCTAATTACGGCACCGTAAATTACGGTGCCGTAATTAGCACCAAGGTCGCTTAGCGCCTTGGACTGTAAAGCCTGCAAAAGAAAAGGCGTTAAAGTGTGAATCAGGCGTTAAGGGTTAACGGCGCCGACGGCGCCGTTAAACCCTTAACGCCTGACTTGTAATGAGGGCCAGTGACTGCTGTGCAGCTGCTGCACAGACCCTGTTCTGGTGCAAGTGACTACATATATAATAATACCTGCACAGGCTTATGCTTGCAGAGGCAGTGACTGCTGTGCAGCTGCTACACAGACCCTGCTCTGGTGCCAGTTACTACATATATAATATTACCTGTACTGGCTAATGCCTGCAGAGGCAGTGACTGCTGTGCAGCTGCTACACAGACCCTGCTCTGGTGCAAGTGACTACATATCTAATAATACCTGCACAGGCTAATGCCCGTAGACGCAGTGACTGCTGTGCAGCAGCTACAGAGACCCTGCTCTGGTGCAATTGACTACATATCTAATAATACCTGCACAGGCAAATGCTCACAGAGGCGGTGACTGCTGTGCAGCTGCTGCACAGACCCTGCTCTGGTGCAAGTGACTACATATCTAATAATACCTGCATAGGCTAATGCCCGCAGACGCAGTGACTGCTGTGCAGCTGCTACACACACTGTGCTCTGGTGTAAGTGACTAAATATCTAATAATACCTGCACAGGCTAATGCCCGCAGAGGCAGGGACTGATGTGTAGCTGCTACACAGACCCTGCTCTGCTGCAAGTGACTACATATCTAATAATACCTGCACAGGCAAATGCTCACAGAGGCAGTGACTGCTGTGCAGCTACTACACAGACCCCGCTCTGGTGCAAGTGACTACATATCTAATAATACCTGCACAGGCTAATGCTTGCAGAAGCAGTGACTGCTGTGCAGCTACTACACAGACCCCGCTCTGGTGCAAGTGACTACATATCCAATAATACCTGCACAGGCTAATGCTTGCAGAAGCAGTGACTGCTGTGCAGCTACTACACACCCTGCTCTGGTGTAAGTGACTTTCACAAAGTGTTTGTGTAGGGGTGATGGAGTTCTTTCTGTGAATTGTTTGCCGTGGCCTAGTAGTTATTTTTTTTTTTGCTTTTGAGGACTTGCTTTGTACAGTTTGAGTTTTATTTGGTATATTATTTAGTCTTGTCTGGTGTATTATTCTCTCCTATTTGCGTTTTTTTTTTGCTGTGGTGTTTTTTCAGTTCTTCTGTGAACCATTTTGCTGCCAGTTATTTTGGTGTTACTTTGAAGGTTTTAGCTGGTGCTAATTGGTCAATGGCCTTAGTGATCAAATTGTTGAGTGTGTCTTCTGTTGTACCTATGTTTGTATCTGTGGGATCTCTTTCACCTAGGTTGTCGTGGTGGGTTGATAGCATGGCGGCCTCGTCCGCTAGTTTTGATGCAAAGTTGGGGTTGTAAGAAGATGGTCTGTAGATCAGTAGGGATACTATGTTGGATTGGTTGTTGAGTTCTATTTTGATTAGGATGGATTAATAGTCTACCGCGTTGGTTGTGATGATTCGAGATGCTCAGGCGTGTTTTTTGTGTATAATTGCGATTCCACCTCCTCTTCAGTTTTCTCTGTTGGCTTGTATTAATTTATAATTATCGGATATTGCTTAGTTCGCGATGGCTTTATAGTTGTCTGATAGTTGTCTGATAGCCAGGTTTCTGTAAGGAAGAGCACCTCTGTCCTTCGCTTAGGAGGTCATTGGTTTCTGTTGACTGTTTTGTCATGGATCTAATGTTGAGGAGGCTGCAGTGTGTAGTTAGCTTGATTTCCCTTTTGTGTTGTTATTAGTATTGCTTGTTCTGACCGGTGTGTTGTTGGTTGGGTTTCCGTTCCAGGTGGGGTTTTCCCGGTTGCGTCTTTTGGGTGGGGTGGTTCTTTGTTGGTCAGTCTCTTTGTCGAGTAGACCGATAAGGTTTATGGCGGGGTTGGTTCGTTTCCGGGTGGTAAATAGGGTAGCTACCCCTCTGTTGTTCCAGTCTTGGTGATATAGGGGGTGTAGAGTGAGTGTGATGGTTTCCAATTTGTTCCTTGTTCTCGTTGGGGTATTGTCCATGGTGGAGACTAGGTTGGGATGGTTTATTAGTTGTCGTGTTCTGTTTGGTGTCCTCGTTGGGTCTGTATTCGTGAAGCTTGTTGGCTGTCGGTTCATTGTTGCTGTGCCTTTTGGTTGTTGATTACTGGATTTTGCGCAAAGCAAACCAGAATATTGTATGAAAGAGTGCATGTGAATACTTGCATATGTTGGTGCAGTCATGTTAGGGAGAATTCTCATTTCTGTGCTAATTCCCTTCAACCTTAGAGACCCCCAGCTCTTTTGCTGGACTGTAGGTCCCTGGAGTGAGTGAGACCCTTTTCCAACTGCATCCTGTGTTTTGACCTTTAGATTATTTGTTTCCACTGTTTTGGGAGTCTGACAAACTCCATAGGCATCTTCTTTTTGTATGGTGACACACATCAACTTCAGTGCAGTGTCACCGAGAAATCGTTTAGATTTCTCATAAGGTTTAAAATACCTTTTCTTGTGTGAAAATGACTTTACTTACCTTTTCTCTTTGTGGGTCCAGCACACACCATCTTATGTGGAGTGCTGGGGGGTTTACCTAGTAGCCCCTTATCCTACATTCTCATGTAACATTTGTATGTTGCCCTCCCTACTTTTAAATGACTAGTGGCTGTGGTTTAACTTTTCTTACCATTGTGCTTTTCTACCACAGGCTGAACCCTCAGCACCCATGGGTGACCATTTCATCAAAACAGCCCCAGTCTTCTTTTTTTGCCATTTTCTGTTTGTGAGGTCTTTCTTGGGTTTTACTCTGTGCGTCAAACAGATTGAAGCCCTTTGTTTGTCTTGCCTTTGGCGCACTTCAGTGCCGCATCTGGCTCCAGTGGGTCTGGAAGGACAGGATGTGAGGGAGTATCCCGAAACTCCCCTGTCCTTCGTCTCTAGGAATGCCTGAATGCAACGAGTCCTGAATGGCTGGCTGGCTGTCCTTTCAGGACAGCAACCCTGATGTGTGATTGACAGCCTAGGCTGTGCATGAATGGGAGAAACCTGCTTAAAAGGCAAGAGTTTTGGGACTAGAAGCAGAGTCGACCACTGGGAGAAACCGTGAACGAAGCTTGCTGCATCCACCTGGACCTTTGAATTGCCCGGTGTAGCCCTGCTGCTGTGCTGAAACTCACTTTTCAGACAGAGAAGCTCCGGAATGGACTTCTCGCCTTGGGTTAATGGGGCCAACTAACCCAGAGACGGACTCCACTGGACCATCTTTAATTTGCATTTTTTGCATTTGCTGTACTTCTACATTGCTGCAAGAACCAAATGCCAGGGGTCGAGTAATCTGTAGTCGAGTGAAACATCTGAAATCCGGCTAGAAGCTCCAGGAGCCTCCTAAAGACCCTCCAGAAGCAGGACGACCAGAGCTAGAGTCCCCTCACCAGACCCAAGGAGTGAAGGAAGCCCAACCGTTACCAGAGATCCGCAACAGTGCTGTTTACTAAGCGCTGAAACCGCAAAGTGCAGCTGAACCGAAAAGAGCCCGTAGCTACCAACGACCTCTGAAGTACAACCGCAGGAGCCCTACAGATGTCCTCCCTCTTGTCCCCACGACTAAGGCTCAGGAACACGGGGTCTGCAACGCTGTAGCAGGACAGAATCCAGCTGGACCACTCTTCTTCAAACCAGAGGTACTGTTTAGGCTTGGGGTACTTACCTCAATGTCTTGTAGCCATGCTCTTCTCAGTTGGGAATTGCAGTGGCTTAATTTTAGAGTTGATTCCAACTCTGTTTTCACAGCTTGTGTTCAGCTCCATAGACAGTTTCAAATTGACTTTGGCTGTCCTGGGTCCCTGCAGACTCTTCTAGCCCACTGACATTGATATAGTTTTTCCCTCATAGGTGGTAACTTGTTTTAGACTGTTACTGCTGGGAAAGTCTTGCCTAGATGTCATTGGAAGATTTAGTTGTCCTCACAAAAAATTTAGAAACTGTTTAACATTTTTCCTTCCTTAAACCTTTCCTTTCTGCAACCTCAGAATCTGCAAAGTATAACTTAAAAAAATTATGTTAATTAAATAAATAACTATTTATAACTGAAACCTTGAGTGTAAGTGTTACTTGGCTACTTGAATTTACAGATTTCATTTGTACAGCTCTACAGCTCAGTAATCCCTCTTGAGATAGGCCTGGCTGCTCAGTCACACTGCCAACCTGTGTAGTTCAGACCTATACCAAAAGGTGGGCTTACCTTATATCAAGCAGATAAGTGTTGTGTGGTCTCACACAGTGGGACTACAGCAATTCTTACCCAACAAGTCAGCATGGAAATGTATTGATTTTGAGGGTGCTGGGTTCCTGCTTTTGACTGGGATGGCAAAGGCTTCTCACCCAGGGGGTGCACGCTATTTTTAGGCCTCTGGCTTCCACTTTGGCCCAACATAGTCTCAGGCTTTATCCATGCCACATTGGGGATTGTGAGGGTGATGGGTGCCTGCTTTCGACTGGGATGGCAAAGGATTCTCACGGGTGCATGCTATGTTTAGGCCTCTGGCTTCCATTTTGGCCCAACATAGTCTCAAGCTTTACACTTGCCACAGTGGGGGATCATTCAGCATAAGTGCAACTAAGCAAAAGCAGAATGACAATCTGTATTGGTCCGCATATCATCCTACAAACCTTGACGTTCTGAAGTAATCAGTAAGTCTAAGTCATCCTCAAATCATCAAGAACAAACATCTTTCATGGCAATGCTCTTGAAGTAATCAGCAGGTCATCCCAGAATCATCCCCAAATCATCAGGGACAAACGTGCAATCTCTTGAAGTGATCAGTAGGTCATCCTAAAAGCATCAGGAACAAAGAGTTTTCTAAAATGGGGATAATGTTAGCATATTCATTAAGTCATTCTAAGCTCATCCTCAGATCATCATCCACCATTCTGAGATATTTGCTGATGACCAGTGTGATGACGTCTGATGATGTGGGAATGACTTCTAGTGTAGTTCGATGATCATCAGATGACCCCATGATGGTCTCTAAAGTCATCCTTTTAGACCAGGGGGCCCGTTGTTAGCAACCTTGTCTGCTAGCGGGTCCCGCTAAGGACGCCTGGTTTCACCAGACGTCCTTAGCGGGTCCCGCTGCAGACCTCGGAATAGGGCGGCCCGTTCATTCCGTGGCCGCCTGGGTCGTAATGAGGCCCAAAGGATTCTTTACCAGCGCTTCGATCGCTACCGGTATCTGCGGGTTAACTTCCCGGCACAAATATCTGGCTGAGAAAGCAGTGCGTGATAGTTGTGTTACTGGGGTGGTGGATTTGCACATTATGAATTTGTAGGTCGAAAGTTGGAATCCTGGCTGGGTCCCGGTCTGCTCCGCCTTTCAACATTCTCCACCAGTTAAACGGGTGCTGCGATGAGCCTAAGTTACACAGTTTACCGGCACCCATCAGCCTGTGCGACATACACATGCGCAATACCAATAGTAACCAACATCACGTTCCAATCGTGCTCTTTTGCAAAACGTGAAAGTGAATTAAAAGATCCAAGCTCTTTATCAGCGTGGAAAGACTTTCCAGCCAGACCCCGAGCGACACTACAGGAAAAATGCTGAAATCTAAGGTAGATAGGTATAGGCATCCAGCGTTCACCCTCTTCATTGACCTCTGCACCTCCCTAACCCTCTCCGTACTTCACCCTGGTCCAATCCCCTCTGCCGAACCCACGCTGGACGTCATCACCAACTCTGACCTCCCTCTCTCACCTCCTCTGGTCACCCCTCTCTCTCGGTCTGACCACAGTCTTCTCTCCTCCCACATGGGCCTCCGTGGCCCTGGGTCTCTATGGCCTTGTGACAACTCCTCCAAAAGCCCTGGCAACCTCATTCATGAACATCCGTCTGATGAAACGAGTGTCAGCTGCTGCCTCCACTTCCACTCCCACTTGCCCACCCAACTCAGACTCTATCTCTGACTCTGCTCTCAGCAAACTCTATCTCCATCACCAACACCCTTGACATCCTTGCCCCAGTCATGAGGATCCACCTGAAACCCGCTGCCAAGCGGAAAACCTGGTACAACTCCGAACTTGCAGACATAAAACCTAAGTACAGGGCCTTCACTGGCTCCCCGTCTCAGCAAGGATTACAATCCAAATCCCTCTGTATCATCCACAGGGCTATCTGGGGCCAGGGATCACTCTTATCTTCAACGCTCCCTTACCAAATACTCCCCCTCTAGATTCCTTCATTCCTCCGGCACCAACTTCCTATGCATGAAGTGGTTTGCTAAACTAAGAGCGGGTGGTCGATATGATATGGCATTTATAACGTGCCTATACACAAGTGTTTCAAAGCACGACGAGGCAAGAGAGGGGAACAGAGGGAAGACAGACAACGATCTTACTAGGCCAGGTGACATTGAGATTGCGCAAGTGCAGGGGAGGGGGACGGGGAAAGTGCGAGGGGTAAGTAGGAGGGGAAGTGCAGTACATAGTATAAACAGTAAATAAATAAAAACAACAAATAAGAACAATAAATAAGAAGTGCAGCCAGCTGTTGGCCAGTGCAAGGGTAAGTGCGGACATCAGGTGTCGATTGCTGGTATGCGGCTGTAGGGATACAGAAACAGCCCCCGAGTGCAAGGGTGCAACTGGCGGGGAGGGGACCTGGGCCCCAGAACAAAGGGTAGCCAGGTGACCAGTGCAGTTTCAGATTCAGCCAGGTGTTCAGCAAGGGAGAGGAGGAGAGAAAGCAGAAACAAAGAGGAAAAGAGGAAGGTCTTGAGGTGCTTCCGGAACCAGAGATTATTCTCCTCAATTTTCAGAGTGGCAGGGAGGCTGTTCGAGAGCGAGGCCCCAGCCGAAGAAAGAGATCTACCACCAACTCGTTGCTTGGAGATTTGATTGACCCTGAGGGAGTTGGAGGCGGATGAGCGAAGAGCTCGAGAAGGAAGATATTTGGGAAGAGAGAGTTGAAGGTATTGAGGCCCCAGAAGGCAGTGTGGACAATGCAGAGAGTTTTGAACTTAATCCTCGCAGCCACTGGGAGCCAGTGCAGAGATTTCAGTCCTGGAGAGATACGATCCCTGGGCTTGAGGCCAAGGACAAGTCTTGAGTCCTGTTTTGGATGAGTTGCAGAGGGTGGGGAGTAGAGGCAGGCAGATTTAGAAAGAGGCTGTTGCAGTAGTCCAGCCTAGAGAGAACCAGAGCTCTGGAGACAGTGAGCTTCTGGTAGAAGGAGAGGAAAGGAAGAATACCTCTGAGGAGGGGCAGCTGGTAGTGTGACTTCCTAGAGACGTCAGAGATGTGAGGAGAGAAGGAGAGTATGGAGTCGAAGATGACCCTGAGGTTTTTAGCCTCACAGGTGGGAGCAGGAAGAGGGCCAAGAGAGGTCGATCTGATAGGAAAGAAGTCAGCCAAGCAAGGGCCTGATCGGTGATACCCAGGTTATCACAGAGACGGTTCAGCAGGATGGCATGGTTGACCGTGTCAAAGGCAGAAGAGAGATCTAGTAAGATGAGGACACAGGGGGTGTTGGAATCAGGGTTGGAGAGCAGGTCTTCACGGATGTTCAGGAGAGCAGTTTGCATGCTTCTGGCAACCTCTGAAGCCAGACTGATGGTCATGAAAACAACCAACAGATTCAGTGTGAAGATTAAGCTGGGAGAGGGCCAGCTTTTCCATGTGTTTGCCCAGGAAAGGGGTGATGGAGATTGGGCGATAGTTAGCAGGGCAGTACGGGTCGGCAGAGGGTTTCTTAAGAAGAGGCTGCACAAGGGAGTGCTTCAGGGGGAAGGGAAGAGTCCAGTGGCGAAGGAGTGGTTGCAGAAGTTGGCCAGAGCAGGAGCCAGGGTGTCAATGTGGTCCTTGATGGTTTCGGAGGAACAGGGGTGAACCTGTTTTGATGAGATTTTCATAGATCGGACTTGTCTAGAAACCTCGTCTAGGGAGAGCAGGGGAAAGGCAGAGAAGGAGGGAGGAACAATGGCCGAAGAAGGGCCAGAGGAACAGCAGAGAGTAGAGGGAGGAGGGGGAGAGGAAGAGTGAGAGGACAGGAAGTTATGAGTTTTAGAGATGAAATGAGAAGCCAGAGCCATGCAGTGGGCCTGGGAGGGGACAAAGAGATAGAGATTGCAACAGGATTGGCCAGTTCCTTGCAGATTTTAAAGAGTTTGGCCGAGTTGGTGGATGCCGCAGAGACACAGGCTTTGATGTGAGCTCTCTTCTTGGTGCGGACAGAGAGCCGATTGCCTTTGGAGCAAGCGGCAGGCCAGTTTGTCAGAGAATGTACTGAAAGCACACCATTTCCTCTCAGCCACCCTGCACTTGCGTTTAAGGCTAACGAGGTCACAGTCATACCAGGAGTTCCACTTGGCTTTTGGCTTCAGGCGGATCCTCATGTCAGGGGCAAGAACATCGAGAGTATCGGATATAGCCAATTGGAGTATGGAAAGGGCTGTGTCAGGGTGAGTCAGCCAAATGCAGAGAGTGGGGGGGTTGAGAAAGTGGGGGCGAAAGCCTCAACTGACACACGCTTCATGGGTCGGATAACCGAGAAGGTGGGAGGCAGTGCTGAAGGTGGCTTGGCCTGAAGGATTGAGAGAGTGAGCTGAGAGGAAATGAGAAAGTGGTCACTCCAGGAGAGAGGATTAGTGAGAGGGGTAGAAAGGGGATGGTCTGAAGAGATCAGAACATCCAGAGTGTGCCATGCAGAGTGAGTCGGGCCAGAGGGGAGAATAGAGAGTGAGAGAGAGTTGCAGAGGTCGAAAAAGAGTCCAGAGGAAGGACAGGAAGGATCCAGGTGGATGTTAAAGTCTCCAAGAAGGAGGAGTTGAGTGGTCGAGACCAGGAGGGAAGAGGAGAGGTCAACCTGCTCAGAGAGGAAGAAGGAGATCTGACCGGTGGCCGATAAATGGTAGCCACAGTAAGGGAATGGCCAGGAGAGAGGGAGAGCCTGCAGATGAGGCATTCGAAAGAGGAGTAGTCCTGCGTAGGAATGACAGAGGCAGGAATCCACTCAGGGAAGATCAGGGCTACACCCCCTCCGTAATCAGGCTCACTCCTGTGGAATAGCCTCCCTCTCCCACTGCGTCTTGAGCAGGACATCCTTAAGTTCCGAAAAAGCCTCAAGACCTTTCTCTTCTCCTTTTACTCCTCTCTTCCCTGCTAATCATACAGTAGCCCGACTGATGTGCAGGGTCCTTATGTAGCCTCTGTGCCCTGACCCCCCACATCTCTCAACCCAGCCGCTGTCTTTCTCTGTACGTACTTTATCACGCTCCCCACGGGAGGTTGCACTTACCTTCTTCTCTTACCAACACTTCACTCGGAGCACTTCGCCACAAGCACCACAGCACCTATCCCTTACCTCCCTGCCCCACTGCACTTGCACATTATGAACACTCACAAGGCATTGTAGGTTTGTCTCCCCTCCCTTTTTACCCTCTTTATTTGATTTGCACTTTTATTTCAATTATTTATCTTTAAATTTCCTTGTCTACCTCCCCTGTACCCACCCTGTTGCCCTGTGGGTGTTTTGAAACAGTTGTTGCTAATTGTATAAGTGCCTAACAAGAGACCAATAAATAAGTGGCAAACCTCAGGTTCACCCTCTCACAAAATTGCCTGCCGCCTGCTCCAAAGGCATTACAGACTCTCTATCCGTGCCAAAAAAAGGGCCCACATTCAGGCTCGAGTATCTGGCGCATCCAACAACACGGCGGAACTCTTCAGCATCTGCAGGGAACTTGCCAAGCCGCCTGCAGTAACCTCTGCCCCTATTCCTTCCCAGGCCCTTTGCAATGCATGTGCCTTTCACGTCACCACCATAACCCAGGATATACTGAACAGCATTGTCACGCACTCTTCCAACCCATCCCTCCCCCCTTGCCTCCCCTAAACACTCACCTTCCTCCTTTTCCTCCTTCGCCCCTGTCTCTACGGAGGAAGTCATCACAGTTGTCCACTCCACGAAGGTCTTTTCCAAACAGGTTGCCTCTTGCTCATCCAGAACCATCAAGGACAACATTTCCCCTCTTGTCCCTGCTATCGCTGATCTCTGCTACCACTCCTTTGCTACTGGTTCTTCTCCATCCTCCCTCAAGCACTCCCTTGTGTGCCCCCTCCTTAAAAATCCATCAGCAGATCCTTCCTGCCCAGCCAACTATCGCCCCTTCATGCCCAGCCAACTATCGCCCTATCTCCATCACCCCTTTTCTGGGGAAACTGCTTGAGAAGCTGGCCCTGCCCCAACCTAACTCCCACATTGAACTTGGCGGTCTCCACGACCGTCAATCTCGATTCCGAGCATCCAGAGGCACGGAAACCGCTCTTCTGAAGAACTGCTTGCATCCCTTGATTCCAACTCTCCTGCTGTCCTCATCCTCCTTGATCTCTCTTCTGCATTTGACACAGTGAACCACTCCATCCTCATAAAATGGTTCCATGACACCCTTGGTATCTCGTAGTGGGCACTAGACTGGCTTACCTCCTTCCTAATTGACCACTCTTCCAAAGTCATACTGGGCACCTCCTCCCCTACTTCCTTCTCCACCTGTGGCATCCCAGAGAGCTCAATTTCTTCACCTTGGCTCTTTAACATCTACCTTACTCTGCTGGCATGCCTCATTTCCTCCTTCTCCCCCAACTTCCATTGCTAAACTGAGGACCCACAACTCTTCTTCAAACTTCCTCCATCCTCCCCGACTGCCTCTCAGCCATCCAGGCGTGGTATACTTCTAATGATCTCTGCCTCAATGCCAGCAAAACAGAGATCCTCCCTATTGGCTCCCCTCCCTATTGGGTCCCAGACACCTTACTTCTTCCCTTCACTCTAGACTTCTTCCATGAGGTCCCGACACCCTACTTCTTCCCTTTACTCTGGCCTTCTTCCATGGGCTCTACCCCTGCTCCCTCTACGGAAGCCAGAAACCTTGGAGTCATCTTCGACTCCTCTCTCTCTTTCCTCCCTCATACTTAGGACATTGCCAAGAAGTCTCATTTACAGCTTTTCCTTCTGAAAGGAATTCTACCTTTCCTCACCTTCCCCCAGAGACTCAATATTACCCGGGCTCTGGTTCGCTCTAGGCTTGACTATTGCAATAGCCTCCCCCTTAATCTACCTTCGTCCACTCTGCGACCCCTCCATCTAATTCAGAATAGGGCAGCAAGACTTATCCTTGGCCTCAAGCCCAGGGACCTCATCTCTCCTGCCCTACAAAGTCTTCCGTGGCTCCCGATCGCAGCATGGATTAAATTCAAATTCCTCGGCATCATCCACAAGGCTGTCTGTCCTGAACACTCACAAGGCATAGTAGGTTTGTCTTCCCCTCCCCATTGTCTCTTATATTGTATTTAATTATTTTAACATTGTTGTAATTTCATCGTCTATCATCCTCTGTCCCCTCCCTGTTGCCCTGTGGGCACTTTGAAACAGTATTTGCTTCCTGTATAAGCGCCTGTGAACAAGTGAACAAATAAATAAATAGGCAGCCTTTGAAGATAACAGCACAACGCAATAAATGGTGAACCGGCCCAATAGACGGGATCAGTTAGCACGCAATGGATGTTAGAAAGGACGGGCTCCCAGCAGCCATCTGCACGGGGTGGGGGGGCATGTGTAGAATTACGGATTACGCCCGACAAGTGATTGGTCCCTGGTGCCCCCATTAGTCTTCACTCTAGGGCAGCCCCCTGCGGCTCAGTGCCCAGAGGCAAAGGGCAGCTCCTGATGAAGCAGTTCCAGACCGTGTCCGCAGGGGAAGCTAGGAGCCAGCAGCCGTCAACCAGCAGCAACTGACAAGTTGGCAAGTTGAGAACAGTGGAGACAGCAATCACTCTTCGGCATTAAACTACCCCACCATTCATATTAGCCTATAGCCTTTTATTTTTCTCACCGCTAACACCAGTTCTCTACTCCACTTAGCACACTGCTGTAGTTCACCCATAGTTATGATATGATAGTTTATTTATATAGCGCCTATACACAATGTGTGTCAAAGCGCTTCAAGGCAAGGGAGTGAACAAGGGGAAATACAATGACATTCTTACAGGCCATGAACAGTAAGGATGTGAAATTAACTATCGTACTCGGCCGGGCGACATTTCAGATAGTGCAAGAGCTAAGACATAGATAAGGAAGGGACGGGGAGAGTGGGAAGGAAATGGAAACAGACAGGCGACTCCCGTACTAGGCCTGAAACCATTTCTGGTAGAGCCGGAGAAAAACAAAAAGCGAGGGAGAGGGGTGCAGAAAGGGAGGGGAGGAACAAAAGAAGTGACTCTCGTACTAGGTCTGACCACATTTCAGATAGTGCTGGAGGGGTTGGGGGAGGAAAAAAACAAGTAAGGGGACGGGGGTGAAGACAGACGAGGTTGCTATCATACTAGGTCCAGGGACAATTCTGATAGAGTAAGTGCATAGAAGAAAGTAAGGGTAGGAGATGGGAAAAGGGAGAAATGGAGAAGAGAAGAGAACAGAGATTGAGCAGTCAAAAAGAGTGGAGAAGCAAGAGGGGAGAGCGAATACAATTGCAGAAGTCATTAGTAACACATAATGTTGCAAGCCAGGATACAAGATGAAGATGGGAACAGCATGATTCAAAATGCAAAGGAAGTCCAGCTTGAGAGTTGAGAAGGGTGACGCACCATGAATCAATGATTCTAGTTGCACGCTAGACATCTTTCGAACTACCAAATCTAGATGTCATTTCTTTGACTGCTATATTTTGAAACTCAGGCCTTCTCACACTATCCGGAAAATTCTTATTTTGGTGTCTCTCCCTAACGGCTGTATTTGGACATTAGGCCCACTACTCTCTAACCAGAGAAGACAATCTAAGGGGGATCTCAGTCTCAACCAAACCTGAAGCGCAGGTCAGGACCTTTCTCTCCCCTCCCAACCAACCAATTTCTGAGTGATTTGCTCTCACTGCTATGCCTAGAAACCTGGACCCCTCTCCACTTTCGGACCACCTTATGCAGGAAAGTGGAACACTAGGATACTGTCTCGCCACGTGGGTAACACCTCAGACACCCCTCTGTCAGATGCCCCAACAATAACCCTAGAATCCTATCAAGCCTGGGATTTTCCCCTTACTCCGTCCCCAAGACAAGGTAGCTGTAGGGTAGGAATCCCCAGTCACTCTTCCTCCGGCAGCCTACACACTCCTATCCGATTACCACCCCACATATCAAGCCACAAGACCACCCAGATCGCACCGTTATACCTAGACAGAATTGTGAATATTAGCTTGCGTCACATCTAGACAGAATTATAAATATTAGCTTGTGCCACATCTAGACAGAATTGTGAATATTAGCCTGCGTCACACCCAGACAGAACTGTGAATATTAGCCTGCGTCACACCCAGACAGAACTGTGAATATTAGCCTGCATCACACCCAGACAGAACTGTGAATATTAGCCTGCGTCACACCCAGACAGAACTGTGAATATTAGCCTGCATCACACCCAGACAGAACTGTGAATATTAGCCTGCGTCACACCCAGACAGAATTGTGAATATTTGTTTGTGTCACACCCAGACAGAACTTTGAATATTAGCCTGCGTCACACCCAGACAGAACTGTGAATATTAGCCTGCGTCACACCCAGACAGACAGAATTGTGAATACTAGCCTATGTCACATGTAGACGGAATTGTGAATATAAGCTTGCGTCACATCTAGACAGAATTGTGAATATTAGCCTGCGTCACACCCAGACAGAACTGTGAATATTAGTCTGTGTCACACCCAGACAGAATTCTGAATATTAGCTTGTGTCACACCCAGACAGAACTGTGAATATTAGCCTGCCTCACACCCAGACAGAATTCTAGATAGTGATGCCACTAACCAACTCTGCAAAAAAATCTCACCCCTCTGCATACACCTCTCAAACTCTATCTAAACACAACCATACCTTTAAAGCACAACAAACCGCATGCACTTCACTACATCGCAAAAACAAAATAAACCACAGATAACCTCGCACAACAGCACATGACAGCTACCAACCGAAAAGCACACCTAAACTCAGCGAACAGTGTTAATCGAACTGAGGCTGCCAACAGCACATCACAGCTCTCCTGCTCTTTTCCCGCTCGGCCTTACTAACCCATCTTACCCTCTTTCCTTTCAGGTCCGCTGGAGCACTAAAGGACCACTATGGTGCTCATAGTGTGCGGTATAAATATCCATTAACATCTGTACAGGGTGCTGTTCCCTGGCCTGGGAACCAAAAGTGGACCTGGAAAAGTTGTCCAAGTGGCCCTATGTTAATTTATAGTGAAAGTTTTGTAACAAATTCTTGACTTCATCCCACTCAAAAGTGGCCCATGGTACAGAAGCCCACCGGGAAACCGCAGGAGTTCCCCGTAGGCCACTCCAGCACTGGTGCTGTGAGATGTGCAGTGGATGTCGGTACAGGGGTGTGTGCAGTGGGCAGCTCTACATGGGGCTGTGCAGTGGGCGTGTGTGCTGTGGGCATCTGTACAGGTGGCTGTGCAGTTGCCGTCTTTACATGGGGATGTGCAGTGGGCATCTGTACAGGGGGCTGTGCAGTGGGCGTCTGCAACGGGGCTGTGCAGTGGGCATCTGTACAGGGGGCTGTGCAGTGGGCGTCTGCAACGGAGCTGTGCAGTGGGCATCTGTACAGGGAGCTGTGCAGTGGGCATCTGTACCGGGGGTTGTGCAGTGGGTGTTTGTACATGGGGCTGTGCAGTGGGCATCTGCAAGGGGGCTGTGCAGTGGGTGTTTGTACAGGGGCTGGCTGTGCAGTGGGCATCTGCGCAATGAGCTGGCTGTGCAGTGGACGTCTGCAACGGGGCTGTGCAGTGGGCATCTGTACAGGGGTCTGTGCAGTGGGCATCTGTACAGAGGGTTGTGCAGTGGGCGTCTGCAAGGAGACTGTGCAGTGGGTGTCGTTACAGGGGGCTCTGCAGGGGGGCCAAACAGGGGACTGTGCAGTGGGTGTCTGTACATGGGGCTGTGCAGTGGGCATCTGCAAGGGGGCTGTGCAGTGGGTGTTTGTACAGGGGCTGGCTGTGCAGTGGGCATCTGCGCAATGAGCTGTCTGTGCAGTGGGCCTCTGCACAGGGGGGCTGTGCAATGGGCGTCTGCAAGAGGGATGTGCAGTGGGCGTCTGCAAGGAGCGATGTGCAGTGGGCAGTGCTACAGAGGACTGGGCAGTGGGCATCTGTACAGGGGGCTTTGAGATGGGCCTTTGCAGCACCCACCTGGGAGGTCCCGGGAGGGCTGAATGGTGCCTGGGCCCGGCCAGGCTACTGCCCCGGCCTCTCCTGCTCCCTATGATGTTTCTCTGATACATTTCCTACACACGGTGCTCCCCACCACCCGCACCTGCCCTGGGAATACAACCTCAATGGCTCACCTTTGGCAGCCACCAGGGTCGGACTGGAGGATAATACTGGCGCGGGTACCAATGAAAAAGTGGCACACAGCTGCAAATGGCAATTCATTCCTTTTGTGACAGGCTGTTGGAATAGTACCCAAAGGGGAGTGTTTTGGATAAAATGTAATGAAAGTTGTGCTATTTAAAGGATATTTATTCAGCAACAATGGTCAGCACTACTAGCTGCATCGTGAAGTAACTCATCAAAGTGGGCCAGATTGGCCAAAAAACGGGCCCACACCTGCATTTTGAGTTTTTGCGAAGTTCTTAAATCATAATATAATAAACCCTGTTTCATTTGTATAGCAGTGATTTATTGACATTCAGTAGGAGTTACTTAACCGTGGAGTGTAGTTTGGGAGTGGTGTGCATGCCGAGTGCGGGGGGGGGCGCATTGTAGTGTTTTGACCTTGGCACCAAATGGACTAGTAACTGCCCTTGGTGGGTGGGCCCCTTTTCTATCCCCCTGGGATCTCAAATGCTACATTTTAAAATTTGAAATATGTCCTTGAAGGAATAATTGGGGTATCATTTGCTGTAGGCGAGTGACCAGCGACTATTCACTCCTCTTTTGGTCAGAAAGTGATCATCTTTTTTGCTTGTTCTTCATAAGCTTCCAGTTAATCCTGTCTTGTGTACGTGATGGAGGGTGCATTACTGGGCGGGGAGAGGAGAATGGCAGCTCCACTTTGGAGGTTTCGATTATATATCTTTATAGGATGTCTTGGGTTTGTAGTATTTAATAACATAATGTTTTCCATTTCTAGATCTAAACACACTGTTGTCATCCTACTCTGCAAAACGTAAGAAGCACAGGCACTGAAAGGTAAATAACTACCGTAGTTTGTTTCTCTGCACAGGTTGCTCTATGCTTCTGAGATAACCTGTCTCCCACCCTTTGTTCCTGGACCCATCATATCTCCTTCTCTTCTGCCTTGTCTCATTCCTCCTTCCTGCCTCTTCCTATAAGTGACGTCCAGACCCAGGTTTAGGGTCCATGCATGTGGCTCAGTGGACTAGTGCATTCTCTAGAAGGATCCATGTGTGTGACCTCATAGTCACTGGTCCACCCAGCCCTTCATCCATCCAAGATTAACTGAATGAGTACCACTGATTTGCATAACCATGAATATCTGTTAGCTTCTGTCTATAACACTAAAATGCCCCAGTGGGGGATGGGGCAGTGCACTCTACAAATACACCTGTTATGTTATGTTAATCCTTTCCTCTTTGCCGTCCTATTAAACTCAACTGGTAATTCGCTATTTCACCTGTATGGTGGATCTCAGCACTTTGCTATAGGGGGTAGAGGAGTGGAGTTCTACACGTGAATTAAATAGGCACATTGGTAGCTACGCCTAGTGTTCGTTGTTCTCTTTCCAGATCACCTGGGGAGAAATAAATTGATGGTAAAGCCTTAATCGGGAGGGACTGAATGAAATGGAACATCAGATCTGCACTCTGGTGGGTGTTGTTTTGTGTCTAGGCATGAATGAGGGAGCATTCTGGAGTGGAATTGAGAGCATGAGGTAGAGTCAATGGAAAGGATGGAAAGGAGTGCGAAAGTATGACAGACGCGCACTCCCCTTGCCTGCCCACCCGCTAGAGCAGTGACAACATGAGGTGATTGAAAAGGACACCCTCATGCTTGTGACGGGAGGTGAATCAAGGACAGTTACATGCCCGCTTGCACTCATTCATGAATTGTTAGCAAGTCAGGTGATCCAAGTATTAAAGGCTCCTGAAAGCATCTGTATTCCTTATTCATCAACTTCGTGTCTCCAGTTATGGGGAAATAATGACCATCTGGCATTATTAGGTGTTATGGCCCCCTATTGTCTAGTATCCCACGAGCATTCATGATTAAAATCCACTTGAAAGCACTTTCCCACTCATTGCCCTGGGAGGGAAGCTCCAAGCTGTGGCTCCATCAACTGGGCCTAGGTCGTCATCAAGTCCTCGCAGCTCGCACCCTGCAGATACTGTTGCTGACAGCAGCATGATTCAGTCACAACACGTATCGAGCACTGCATGACGTGCTATGTGAGGGATCTAAAATCCTCATATTGGATAATCCTGGCAGGAGGGGTGAGTGATTGAGACCATATCCATTAAGGACAAAGCCTTTATGTGAAAGTGTAGCATTAAGAGTCTTGGTTTTAGGCCAGAGTAACCTGACCTTCGTGTTATGGTACCACCTGCTGGGGAAGAACGTCGATATTTTAGAACCGAAATATTTTGTTTTCAGGAATAATCTCCCTCTCCTACAAATACCTGCACTCACCTCACTGTAAATCATGATGCCGTCAATTACATGTGAAAGTGGGCAGCAAAGATGGCTAAACCTACACGTTCCAAGGAGGGGAAATCCTGATTTTTATTATGGACATGTGTTGCTATCTTGAGAGCTGTCCTCTCATTGTCCTGTCGTTCCTCAGCCGCCCTGTGCTTCTCGGTTCCCTTGTTTTACTCTTCTTGCCCCTAAGCATTGGAACGCTCTACCTCATTCTGTCCGTGCATCCGCTCCCTATCAGATTTTCCGTTCCCAATTAAAAACTCCTCCTCTTTCTTTCCTCTAATCCGCTTTGATCATTGGATTTTGTTATCGTGCTTCGTTTTTATTGGACCATTGTATTTCGATTTATTTGTAAAGCGCTTTGGTGAAAGTGCTCAATAAATTAAATTCAAAATACAAAAACTGACTTAAAAAAAGCAACAAACAATTGTTTGCTTTTTATGAAATAATTATTTATTAATGTGATCAGTTGATATTAAACTTTACACATATAAAAATGTATTACAAAACATGTATAAAATACAATGAATCATAAAACTGCAAATCACTAATATATACACTAATTTCCGTTGAGTCTAAATAGCAATTAATCACTAATGATGTAGCATAACTTTCAGCAATATTCACAATTGCTCCTACTTGAGCTCCTAAAATAACATTTTGTGCTGAATGTTTTTTTCTTTTATTGAGTCAGGCTTATTCTGAGCAAGACGATAAGTCGTTCTGTTGAAGTCTCGGGAACAAATTTAGCGACTACCTTCCTGCACTTAACTGAGATAATCTCTGCAAAATCATCACTGGTCAACAACTCAAGCCTCAGGTATTTATAGCTTGTGAGGTACTCAATGCAGTTCCCACTAACAACACGTTTGGGTTTTTCAATGTTCCTATTAATAAAGTGTATCATCTTTGTTTTTCCAAAATTAATGGCCAACCCATTTTTCACTGCATACCTATGTGATTCAACCAGTAGTATTTTAAAACACGCATATGCGTGACCAAGGATCACAAGATCGCCTTCATATGACAGACAGCTGATGTATACACAATTAAGTGTAGGGGAACTGTTGTCAATGCTCCCTAGAGTTGCAGGCAGATCTGACAGGTATTTGTTAAACAGCAGGGGAGCTAGCGCACAGCCTTGTTTTATGCCTTTATTGATAAATATTGGCGCAGTAGCTCTCCTGCTGTCCAGCCTGACCTGAGCACTGGTATTCTCATGCAGGCTAAGCACGCCATTTTACGCCACAGTTTCTCTGTCTATGGGGTCAAATGCTGCTCAAATCTACCAGAGTTGCCTACATACCAGGACTGCCTTTCTTTGTTGCTGCTCAAATCTACCAGAGTTGCCTACACACCAGGACTGCCTTTCTTTGTTGCTGCTCAAATCTACCAGAGTTGCCTACATACCAGGACTGCCTTTCTTTGTTGCTGCTCAAATCTACCAGAGTTGCCTACATACCAGGACTGCCTTTCTTTGTTGCTGCTCAAATCTACCAGAGTTGCCTACACACCAGGACTGCCTTTCTTTGTTGCTTGCACTGACAGCTTGTCCATGAGTCTTATGTTATGGACCACTCCAGAACCAGGTCTAAGTCCTGTTTGGAATTTATCTAACAGCTATGTAGACAGTCTGCCCATTTCTGTGTTTCTTTGATTAAACATGAAGTGATCATTGTTATGTCGAGCATTCATACAGATCAGTTACCCACCCCCAGTCCTTAAGTGTGTTTATCGAGCATTAATAGAAGCCTGTAGTTTGAGAGTTCTGTGCATGTACCTTTTTTGAAGACTAGGACTAATGGCAATTTCCTCCAAGATGCAGGTTTTACACCCCCAGACATACCTTGATGAACATGACCAGCGAACCTACGGACACCTTCAAGCAGGGCAAACAAACAGAGTATGAAAAGCCAGGCGGGGCGGAGGGTGTAGAGGAAGCCAATACTCACAAGGCGAGGCAACACACAGCAAACCTCAGATGGGGTAACATTGGCGGGAGAATGCTGCTGCACAGAAACCCTGGCAGCGCCAGGCAGAACGCCCTTTCCCCGTCGTGGGCAGGATATGAGGCTGGATGTCAAAGTCAGACAGACCGCTGCAGGCGCTCTTCAGAGGACCTGAAATAGACCACCCGCAGCAACACAGCCTCTAGGGACAAATAACCTTCTGCTTAAAACAGCCTGCGGCTTGGAACAGCTCCCTTAACCGCAGACTGGCTTCACTAAGTGGTGGCGCACCTCACACAAAAATGTGCAATGGCAACATTTAGTCAAGGTGATCAATACCAGGGACCACTAGAAAATGTGGAAACTCTTGGGCAAAACAAGGGCTGGTAAAGACCACTTAGTAGTTAACTGTCAGTTCTTCACAGTGGTGCAAGTATATACTCCAGAACTTTGTAAGTTCCAGAGTTGATGCTGAAGCTATAAAGAACCCGGAGGCTTCAATAGTGTAACAGACAGGGATGATATACTGAACAAAATAGCTAAGTTCAAAGGATCTCACGCTCCAGGTCCTAAGGGACTCGCAAACGTAGTATTAAAAATAAAAAGCACGAGGGTTGGACACGATATTGGACCATGACTATGCCTCGATCGGACCAGGACTAGGATGGGAGCACTGGAGGCGCAGGGCGAGAGCGGGGAGACTGTGCCGGCCCCTTGAGCTGTCGGGCTTGCCTGTCTTGTTGCCCAGTAGTACTGCTGTTGGAGTGCTGTGCTGAGCTAGAGCCAGTTGTTCTGTCTGTGCTTAACCTGGCTTTACCTGAGACTGATTAGACATCGAACGCCAGCTCGACTGTTGGGAAAACATCACTGCTGCGTTGATTGCATATTCATACAATGTCCATGTACTTGTATCTTTATTGCATGTGATTGTCCACGCAGCTGAGTACCACTTACAATATACACAGCAAGCTGTATTTATTCTGTGCGTGCCCGAGGTCCTAGAGTTCCCAGACTGCAAAGCAAAAAAGGAGCATGACTAAAAGAAAAGCGGGGAGTTCCCCGATTGATAGCACGGCAGGCAAGCGAGACTCAATTTTTATCACTCGGATAGATGAGGCTAGTGCCATGATTGAGGAAATAGCCGGTTGCTCAATTCCATAATATTGAACCTCAGGCTCACCCCAATGTCAAGCCCGGGTGGAGGGAGGAGTGAGGGGAGAGTAAGGAAGGTGGTTGACACGGATGACCTTCTGTCTATAGCCAGCAGCGATGTGGCCCCTTCCAGAGTCCCGCTTCTGACAGGGGAATCAGTTGCCTGTAAACTCTAAGAGATGCGAAAGCATGGGGACCTCTAACATTGCGCTTGCGGCCCTGGCTGAGGTGGGGAACATTCTACCGAGGTACAAGGTTCCAAATCGGCCAGAACAACACGGGGTGGGAGATCTTTTAACTTGCTATTCAACTAACCCCCTTTTCCTACTGCCATACCACTTCTCCACTGTGACTGGTTACCTGTAACTAGCGCCTAGATGTCCATTGGCTTTGTGTGCTGCTATAAATGCACAACTGAAATAAATCCTATGGAACTAAACCATTCTCAACATGAGATGTCCGAGATGGGACGTAACGCTGCTTATTCTGCCACCACTGACTTGGAAGTAGTGATGTTTTAACCTCCTATAGTAGTGATAGATAAGTGGCACTGAGCGATTTGGGCCCTGTGCTCACACATATATTTATTTATTTTTACATTCATAGCAGCACACCAAACCCTCAGGCATGCAGGCGCTAGTTACAGTAAATGCAGAAGACAACTTTAAAATGCAAGACCACGCAAAAAGTGTTACAACATGTGGTGGTTCATCACAAGCATAGTCTGGCAAAGCCGCGCCTCATGGTGCTGGGGGCTGTATCAGGTAGATGCATAATCTGGCAAAGCCGCGCCTCATGGAGCAGGGGCTACATCAGGTATACAGACAAAATCAGGTAGATGCATAATCTGGCAAAGCCACGCCTCATGGTGCGGGGGGGGGGCTACCTCATATATACAGACAAAATCGGGTAGCTGCATAATCTGGCAAAGCCACACCTCATGATGGGTGGGCTACATCAGGTATACAGACAAAATCAGGTAGATGTATAATCTGGCAAAGCCACACCTCATAGTGCAGGGGGCTACATCAGGTATACAGACACAATCGGGTAGCTGCATAATCTGGCAAAGCCACGCCTCATGGTGCGGGAGGCTACATCAGGTATACAGACAAAATCAGGTAGATGCATAATCTGGCAAAGCTACGCCTCATGGTGCGGGGGGCTACATCAGGTATACAGACAAAATCAGGTAGATGCATGATCTGGCAGAGCCATGCCTCATGGTGCGGGGGCTACATCAGGTATACGGGCAAAGTCAGGTAGATGCATAATCTGGCAAAGCCACGCTTCATGGTGCGGGGGGCTACATCAGGTATACGGGCAAAGTCAGGTAGATGCATAGTCTGGCAAAGCCATGCCACATGGTGCGGGGGGCTACATCAGGTATAGAGACAAAATCAGGTAGATGAATCAAGACTTCCTAAGTACAGTTCATGAAGAAGCCAAAAAGGTCTTAATGGAAGATGAATGGTGATGTCACAAGGACCCGGACAGACTCACAGATAGAAGAAATGATGACCCGCGAATGACACAAAGAGACGAAACGCCATGAGTAAGGATATCGGGAACTTAAAGTGAAAGAACGATGTCCAACTGTAAGAAAATTCGGTTTAAGCAAAATGAAGATAGTAGACCAGTTTGCACCTGTAAATATGCTTGGAACTGCAAGAAAGCTAAGAAAACAGTGCAGCTTCCTATGCTTGGTAGAAGAGTAGTGCGGCAAGCGCCATTATACATAATCTACCTCAAACGAAGCACATTATTATAAGTATATTTCTACTTTGCATGAGAAGCAGAATCAACCCAGGTTACTAAAGGCCAAACGAGAAAAGATTCATATTTAACAAAACGAGAAGAGACGGCTGAAACAAAACTCAGCAGAAGCAACTCGTGCCAGGAAAGCCAAGCTCATACCAATAAAAGAGGCGAACAGTAGCTATATCTAATTGAAACTAAGAACAGAATATCCTGCCTCTGAAAGGTCGAGATAAGAAGGCGAAGGCAGGTGGCGGGTGAAACGAGAATCAAATACACAAATTGAGGGAAAAAAGACAAATTCACGGTGTAGGAATCATGTGACCAGCCGAGCAAGAAGAAGCGAGGGCTCACACCTACGCTTGACATCCGACCAAGCAGAGATATCAGAACCTTTTCCAGACAAAAGATGCAGTCTCGAGGTCAACCACAGTGAAATAATTGACACATGGCTACTAAAGTGATGATTGATTGTAACCATAATTGGAGGAAGGCCGGGTAACTTAAGGGGCACCCTGCACCTAGCCGACCATTATGCCAGCTGTTAAGCAAAGTGGAAAAGTATCCATGGGGTTGGTGCCAACCCAATCACAATGGACCAAATAATCTAGGGTCGTATAGCTGGTAGAACCAATGAGACGTCATACTTTTGATGACGTCTAAATTTGTCATTTTTGAAGGAAGGGCTTAGATGCCCACCTTACAGTGTTTACCCAATCCCCTCACTCCGTTACCATATACAGATATAGTACCTATAGTAAAGTTACCTTTTGCTAACCAATAGAATTGCATGTTAACTTTTGAGTGTTACACGTCAATGATGACGAGTTTTGAGTATAAATGTTACAGCTTGTATGAAGTTTGAGGAGTTTGAAGCGAGAAGGACGATCGCATCACTGCTGACATCCATAACTCCCCGTTTTGTGTACTTGTCATTAAACGGACTCCCTTTGCCATACCATTGAGTTGTCCTTATTGATTGGTGTTGGAGTAATAAATCTGTACCCCCATCCATCTCAAGGGTGCAGCTATCTTGTCTTAAAGTACTTCTGAGCGAACCTCGACTCTATGGGCCGGCCGGGGGTAATGGAGTACACTTGATAGCAGAGATTGATGGTTATCGATTATCGATTAGAATAAGACACCCATTGACCGTCGACATAAAGTAACTCTAGGTCCTCGACAATATCACAAGTCCTTTGCCATTCGGCTGAGTAGACCGTGAAGCTCCCTGTAGACAGTGGTAGAGTAAAAATAAAATCTGCAGAACGAGGTCTGAAGGAACCTGTGCTTCCCCACATAACCCCTTCCCATTCCTACGTGCAGCTGAACGGGAGAAAAGCCGAAGAAGGCGATGATGAAGCTGGTGATCCCGAGGGTCCAGAGAGGAAACATGCGAACGGTGAGTGAAAAAGACTAAGTGTTTTGGCAAAAGTGCATGCTTTAGAACAAGTTAAGGGAAAAGGTAACGGAGGGAGGTGGGAAAACAAAATATAGCTAGAAGTAGAGAAGAATGTGTATATATATATATATAGGGGGAAGGGAATAATGACTCAAGAATAATTAAGTAAATAAAGGAAAGATACCGGGGAGGACACCCGGGAAGAGAGGTTACCGGGAAGGACACCCGAGAAGTGAGAGGATTCGCCTTATTCCTACGCTTTAATATAGCGGTTAGAAGAAACTTGTATCCATAGTCCCAAAAGGGGATTAAATAGACTACCACAGCGATTCAAGACGCCATGAAAGGGATACGTTTAAACTCCATGTCGCGGTAATTATTAGAGGCAGAGATACATGTGACCAGCTGGTGTTCGTCTAGTCTGTTAAAACGTCTTTTTTACATGTTGTTTGTTGTGACGTCATAAGTTGAACATTTTCCTTAGAAGAACTGAATTAAATAGTACACTATTGAATAGCTGAGATAGTATAGTATACAAATTGATGTTTTTTGAGTAACATAGAAGATATAAACAGGGTAATTCATAGAATTTCGCAGAAAAGTGTCGCAAGCGGCTGGCGCAGAGTGTCCGCGTGCGATTGTGTGCGCCAGGCACGTGCGCTAAAACCGATTTCCGCGCACAGCGTATTCATGGATTTCATGCTCCCAAACCAGCCGTGGCGCAGAGTATCGCAGCGAGCCTGCAGCAGTGCCAGTAACGCCCCCAAGAACGCCCTCGCGCAAGGAAAAGCCATCAACATCGCTAAATCATCGCAAAGGGCTGCGCTAACCCAGGGCTGCCAAACATGGAACGCAAAGCGGGCAACCTTCATATCAGGAATACGCGGGAAGTTTTACACGCGATTAGCCAGGGTACGTGTATTACAGGGGTACGCAGGAAGTTCAACACGCGATTGTCCACGGAACGTGTATTACAGGGGTATGCGTGAAGTCTTACATGCGATTAGCCAGGGCACGTGTAATACAGGGGTACGCGGGAATTATCACACGCGATTTGGCAGGGTACGTGAATTACAGGGGTGCGTGGGAATTATCACACGCCATTTTGCTGGGTACGTGTATTACAGGGGTGCGTGGGAATTATCACACGCGATTAGGCTGGGTGGGTCCTCACAGGAGTTCCCTGTACACCCTCCACGGCCCCTGCAGGCAGCCCACAAAACAGGGGGCTACCCTGCACACCTGCTCATGTCCCTCTGCACCCCCACCCCCCAGCCACCAGGGGCACCCACCACCAGGCCCCCACCCATGTCTCCTACCACCCCCACCCCCCAGCAGTGCAGGGGCAGCCTCCACCAGGCCCCCACCCATGTCTCCCACCACCCCCACCCCCCAGCCACCAGGGGCACCCTCCACCAGGCCCCCACCCATGTCACCCACCACCCCCAGCCACCAGGGGTAGCCTCCACCAGGCCCCCACTCAAGCCCAACTCATGTCTCCCACCACCCCCACCCCCCAGCCACCAGGGGCAGCCTCCACCAGGCCCCCACCCATGTCTCCCACCACCCCCAACCCCCAGCAGTGCAGGGGCAGCCTCCACCAGGCCCCCACCCATGTCTCCCACCACCCCCACCCCCCAGCCACCAGGGGCACCCTCCACCAGGCCCCCACCCATGTCTCCCACCAGCCCCACCCACCAGCAGTGCAGGGGCCGCCTCCACCAGGCCCCCACCCATGTCTCCCACCACCCCCACCCCCCAGCCACCAGGGGCACCCACCACCAGGCCCCCACCCATGTCTCCTACCACCCCCACCCCCCAGCGCTGTGGGGCACCTGCCAGCAGGCCCCCACCCATGTCCAACCCATGTCTCCCACCACCCCCACCCCCCAGCCACCAGGGGCACCCTCCACCAGGCCCCCACTCATGCCCAACTCATGTCTCCCATCACCCCCACCCCCCAGCCACCAGGGGCACCCACCACCAGGCCCCCACCCATGTCTCCCACCACCCCCAGCCACCAGGGGCACCCTCCACCAGGCCCCCACCCATGTCTCCTACCACCACCACCCCCCAGCGCTGTGGGGCACCTGCCAGCAGGCCCCCACCCATGTCCAACCCATGTCTCCCACCACCCCCACCCCCCAGCAGTGCAGGGGCAGCCTCCACCAGGCCCCCACCCATGTCTCCCACCACCCCCATCCACCAGGGGCACCCTCCACCAGGCCCCCACCCATGTCTCCCACCACCCCCACCCCCCAGCCACCAGGGGCACCCTCCACCAGGCCCCCACCCATGTCACCCACCACCCCCACCCCCCAGCAGTGCAGGGGCAGCCTCCACCAGGCCCCCACCCATGTCTCCCACCACCCCCACCCCCCAGCGCTGTGGGGCACCTGCCAGCAGGCCCCCACCCATGTCCAACCCATGTCTCCCACCACCCCCACCCCCCAGCCACCAGGGGCACCCTCCACCAGGCCCCCACTCATGCCCAACTCATGTCTCCCACCACCCCCAGCCACCAGGGGCACCCTCCACCAGGCCCCCACTCATGCCCAACTCATGTCTCCCACCACCCCCACCCACCAGCCACCAGGGGCACCCACCACCAGGCCCCCACCCATGTCTCCTACCACCCCCACCCCCCAGCGCTGTGGGGCACCTGCCAGCAGGCCCCCACCCATGTCCAACCCATGTCTCCCACCACCCCCACCCCTCAGCAGTGCAGGGGCAGCCTCCACCAGGCCCCCACCCATGTCGCCCACCACCCCCACCCCCAGGGGCACCCTCCACCAGGCCCCCACCCATATCTCCCACCACCCCCACCCCCCAGCCACCAGGGGCACCCTCCACCAGGCCCCCACCCATGTCTCCTACCACCACCACCCCCCAGCGCTGTGGGGCACCTGCCAGCAGGCCCCCACCCATGTCCAACCCATGTCCCCAACACCCCCACCCACCAGCCACCAGGGGCACCCACCACCAGGCCCCCACCCATGTCTCCCACCACCCCCAGCCACCAGGGGCACCCTCCACCAGGCCCCCACCCATGTCTCCCACCACCCCCACCCCCCAGCCACCAGGGGCACCCTCCACCAGGCCCCCACCCATGTCACCCACCACCCCCACCCCCCAGCAGTGCAGGGGCAGCCTCCACCAGGCCCCCACCCATGTCTCCCACCACCCCCACCCCCCAGCGCTGTGGGGCACCTGCCAGCAGGCCCCCACCCATGTCCAACCCATGTCTCCCACCACCCCCACCCACCAGCCACCAGGGGCAGCCTCCACCAGGCCCCCACCCATGTCTCCCACCACCCCCACCCCCCAGCCACCAGGGGCACCCTCCACCAGGCCCCCACTCATGCCCAACTCATGTCTCCCACCACCCCCACCCCTCAGCCACCAGGGGCACCCTCCACCAGGCCCCCACTCATGCCCAACTCATGTCTCCCACCACCCCCACCCACCAGCCACCAGGGGCACCCACCACCAGGCCCCCACCCATGTCTCCTACCACCCCCACCCCCCAGCGCTGTGGGGCACCTGCCAGCAGGCCCCCACCCATGTCCAACCCATGTCTCCCACCACCCCCACCCCCCAGCAGTGCAGGTGCAGCCTCCACCAGGCCCCCACCCATGTCTCCCACCACCCCCACCCCCCAGCCACCAGGGGCACCCTCCACCAGGCCCCCACCCATGTCTCCCACCACCCCCAACCCCCAGCCACCTGGGGCACCCTCCACCAGGCCCCCACCCATGTCTCCTACCACCACCACCCCCCAGCGCTGTGGGGCACCTGCCTGCAGGCCCCCACCCATGTCCAACCCATGTCTCCCACCACCCCCACCCCCCAGCAGTGCAGGGGCAGCCTCCACCAGGCCCCCACCCATGTCTCCCACCACCCCCAACCCCCAGCCACCAGGGGCACCCTCCACCAGGCCCCCACCCATGTCTCCCACCACCCCCACCCCCCAGCCACCAGGGGCACCCTCCACCAGGCCCCCACCCATGTCACCCACCACCCCCACCCCCCAGCCACCAGGGGCAGCCTCCACCAGGCCCCACCCATGTCTCCCACCACCCCCACCCCCCAGCCACCAGGGGCACCCTCCACCAGGCCCCCACTCATGCCCAACTCATGTCTCCCACCACCCCCACCCCCAGCTACCAGGGGCACCCTCCACCAGGCCCCCACTCATGCCCAACTCATGTCTCCCACCACCCCCACCCACCAGCCACCAGGGGCACCCACCACCAGGCCCCCACCCATGTCTCCTACCACCCCCACCCCCCAGCGCTGTGGGGCACCTGCCAGCAGGCCCCCACCCATGTCCAACCCATGTCTCCCACCACCCCCACCCCCAGCAGTGCAGGGGCAGCCTCCACCAGGCCCCCACCCATGTCTCCCACCACCCCCACCCCCCAGCCACCAGGGGCACCCTCCACCAGGCCCCCACTCATGCCCAACTCATGCCTCCCACCACCCCCACCCACCAGCCACCAGGGGCACCCACCACCAGGCCCCCACCCATGTCTCCTACCACCCCCACCCCTCAGCGCTGTGGGGCACCTGCCAGCAGGCCCCCACCCATGTCCAACCCATGTCTCCCACCACCCCCACCCACCAGCCACCAGGGGCACCCACCACCAGGCCCCCACCCATGTCTCCCATCACCCCCACCCCCCAGCCACCAGGGGCACCCTCCACCAGGCCCCCACCCATGTCTCCTACCACCACCACCCCCCAGCGCTGTGGGGCACCTGCCAGCAGTCCCCCACCCATGTCCAACCCATGTCTCCCACCACCCCCACCACCCCAGCAGTGCAGGGCATCCTCCACCAGGCCCCCACTCATGCCCAACTCATGTCTCCCACCACTCCCACCCCCCAGCCACCAGGGGCACCCTCCACCAGGCCCCCACCCATGTCACCCACCACCCCCACCCCCCAGCAGTGCAGGGGCAGCCTCCACCAGGCCCCCAACCATGTCTCCCACCACCCCCACCCCCCAGCCACCAGGGGCACCCTCCACCAGGCCCCCACCCATGTCTCCCACCACCCCCACCCCCAGCCACCAGGGGCACCCTCCACCAGGCCCCCACCCATGTCTCCCACCACCCCCACCCCCCAGCCACCAGGGGCACCCTCCACCAGGCCCCCACCCATGTCACCCACCACCCCACCCCCCAGCCACCAGGGGCAGCCTCCACCAGGCCCCCACCCATGTCTCCCACCACACCCACCCCCCAGCCACCAGGGGCACCCTCCACCAGGCCCCCACTCATGCCCAACTCATGTCTCCCACCACCCCCACCCCCCAGCCACCAGGGGCACCCTCCACCAGGCCCCCACTCATGCCCAACTCATGTCTCCCACCACCCCCACCCACAAGCCACCAGGGGCACCCACCACCAGGCCCCCACCCATGTCTCCTACCACCCCCACCCCCCAGCGCTGTGGGGCACCTGCCAGCAGGCCCCCACCCATGTCCAACCCATGTCTCCCACCACCCCCACCCCCCAGCCACCAGGGGCATCCTCCACCAGGACACCAACTTCCCTGGCACTGAAGCTGGTGCCCCTCTGCCTCCTTGGCTGGGGGTTGCCACTGGTGACAGATGTTGTAGTGCCCGACATGGCAACCCCAGAGGCAGGAGTGGGTGGGCAACTGGGTCCTGGGGCTGGGCTGTGGGGCGACGGAAAAGCAGTTGGGAGCCTTTGGTTCCAGCAGGGGTGGTCACAGCAACAGCACCCCTGGCTGATGTGCAGGCAGCAAATGGCAGGGCACGTGGGCAGCAGGGAGTCAGGCAGCAGCAGATGGCAGGTGGGAGCGTGCTCAGGGCTCTGGGGGGCAGTAATTTGGCCTCCTGGGCAGGAGCGTGGTCTTTCGTGTGTGAACGCGTGGACAGCTTGATACGTAGTGAGTGATTTTGCACGTGAAAATCCCACACGTCTGCGTGTAAATCGATGAAAGGCCCTTAGCGCGTAAACGCGTCACTAGCGTATGCGCGTCTATGAAGTCACGTGCACGCGTAGGAAAAAGTTGCGTGACACGTCCGAGTGTCAAAGCGTGTTATTGGTGGAAATAGCCCTACACGCAGAAGTGTCAAAGCGTGTAATTGGTGCAAATGGACCTACATGCAGAAGTGTCAAAGCGTGTAATTGGTGCAAATGGACCTACACGCAGAAGTGACAAAGCGTGTAATTGGTGCAAATGGACCTACACGCAGAAGTGACAAAGCGTGTAATTGGTGGGAATGGGCCTAGCACGTACACGCCGCGTAAGTGACGCTGTACGTGTGGGCCTGCATATAAGGTACGTGTAGAACACCAATTCCTTGTACGTGCTTTTCGTGGAGAGCGAGTGGGTGAATTCTGTACTTCTTGTCGTTTCACACGCGATTTACTTCACAGCGTTTCAAGTTCGTACTCCCTGTTACCTCTGACAGCTTTTTCTATTTTTTCTCTTGTACTGGTTTACCTGGGCCTGTTCCCTCAAACAGTGTTCCCTTCTACTGTTGTCCTGTCTCCTCAGACAGCGTACATATCTTCTTTTGGCGGGGGTGTTGCCAACCAAACGCGCTCATTTTTCACGCTCTTTTACCTGGCAGACGGTGAGTCACGCACGTATCTAACATCTGTGCTTGCCCCGTGTGTAGCCTACCCCTTCAGAGGTCATTCTAGGCTGCGTGTGACATGCATACGTTCATTCTTGTGTTACTGGGTGCCACAGCGTAGTGCAGGTTTTCCTTCTGCACACGTGGTCTAGGAGGGGTTGCGTACACGTCATCTCCCTTTTTTGGGCCTCCTGTGCGTTGCGTGACCCGTCATCTTTCCCCAGGGGTTACATTCAGCCTTGCTAGAGCACTAGGGTACAATTACCATCTGGTACCCAACCCCTTTGACCCCCAATTGCCCAGGACAATAGTCTACATCCACTCCCATACGCACATTAACATCAGTGCCATGGCTGGGAGGCAAGGATTCCGTAAGGGTGGCAAAGGTGGAAGAGCCACAAGTGGTGGCCGTGGTGGATCCGGTAGGGGACGTGGTCGTAACTTGCAGGGTGAGCCTGTCCCCCCATGTGTGGAGGACCAGTCACGGGCACCCATAATCCCCCCCCTCCCGTTGAGGCTGATGTGGCTGACACCATCCATGCTCAGCCCTTGTTGGACCAGCCCATTGTGGCACCAGACCTGGCTGACTCCATGGCTGACTTCCAGGTCAGCAGGGCTACGACACGTGCGCTGGTGCACGTTGATGCCATCATGCCACGTGGATCTGGGGCAGCAAGGTTATCTGCTGCCCCAAGTAGGCAGGGCGGAAAGGCTGCAGGGGCAGCTGCGGCTCCATCCACCCCAGCTCTCACACACCCAGCCAGGACAGTGTCGGTCCTAGTCCATCCTGCTGACATTCCCCCTGACACCATTACACTTGAGCCAATGCCTGCACCAACTCCCATGCTGAGTGTGCAATCCCACACACCTGATACAGAGCCCACCAGGGCTCCTGCCCCTAGTGTCCAGAGCGGCGCAGGACACTCAGGATCACCACCACCTTCCAAGCGGAAGAGGAAGAGTGCTTGTCCGGCACAGGCTGATGCCCCAGACACGGCTACACAGTCCGGCCCGTCGAGGAAGCCCAGCTTCACGGATGACGAACTGAATGCACTTGTCGAGTATGTGTCCGGACATGATAACGAGATGGTCATTGTTGCAGGATCCAAGACCACACCTGCACAACGCCAGGCACACTGGCAGACCGTTGCGGACATCAAAAGTGCCCTTGGAATCGTGAGGCGCACAGCCAATGATTGCTATAAGCGCTGGAATGACCTAAAGCGCAGGGCAAAGAAGAAGCTGGCCTCAAGTCATGCCGCAACTCTAGTGACTGGAGGTGGGTCTCCAGTAGTAGACATGGAACTCACTCCACATGAGTCAGTCGCTGGGACCTACGTCACGGAGGAACAGATACAAGGCGTGGGAGATCTGCCTGATTACGAGGCATTGTCCGGTGAGTGCACATGCATGTGTGTGTCATCCATGTGCATGGTGTGTGTGTGAGGGCTTCTGTTTGTGTGCCAGGTGAGAGTGTGTGCGCCTGAGTCGTATGGGTCAGCCATGTGCTTCATGCAATACATCCTGCGCAGCTGCATTTGGCCATTGCAGTATCCCTTCTGCCAACAGTAGACATCTAGCCCAACAGCACGCCAGTTGCCCTTGAAGTGTCACCTTGCCACAACATTGTTGCTTATTTTTCTCTGTTCATTCAGACAGATTGTTTGCATTCCACTACTTATACTAGGCATTTCTCAGTCCTCTAGTCACATGTCTGGCATGGCTATGGTAAAGTGGAGTGACTTTGTTACCTGGATATCATATGTTCACACATGTCCCTGTGCAATTGGACCATTTGGGACTGCCAGCTCCAGGTGAAAATCAGACCTGTTTGATTTAGATAAGCTATTACATGCGGGAACTGGACTGAATGAATAAGTGCTGCCCTCCTCTCCATCTTGCCTCAATAGCAATGGTACATGCCATCTGTGTGATGGCATGTGTGTGTCACCTGGCAATCACAGGCCAATGTGTGATGCCACTGCCAGGCAGCATGTAGGAAATGTGTTCATCTTCCATCTTTGTGTCATCAGTGTGTGCCATTTGCCTGCCCTTCATACGCAGTGAGGGTGCATGCATGGGAGGGCCTTAGTCATGTGGGACATGTGTCAATCAAGTACTGGTTCTCTTGCTTCTCAGCCCTCATTGTGTGCCATGGTGCTAATGCCTGTTTCCATTTCTTTGTTATTATGTCTTTGCAGGGGAAGACGCACCTGATACTGCTGGGGTTGTGGAGATGGTGCAGAGCCAGGAGGGGTCCGAGGGCCGACCAACCACCAGTGAGGGACGTGGTGTGCTGGTGGGTGAGAACCCACAAGTGCTGCAGGTCGTGCTCTCAAGGGGTGTCTCTGGCTGCACCTCCCCCGAGCTGTACTCAGCTGTTGATTCGGATGATGAGACCTACGTGCCGTCGCAGGTGAGTGTTCCAGGGAGGGATTCTGTTCTGTCCCACCCACCTGCACGAGGGTCAGAACACTCAATGGGGATGTCAGTGTTGGCAGCTAGGCCTTTGGTGGTTACGGATGCAGGGTCACACTCCGCGACATCTGATCCTGTTCCTGGGCCAACAGATCAGAGGGGGAATGCAGTCCTGCAGCCTCAGGCAGTGCCGGCACAGCAAGGCGCAGTCCGCCTTGCCCCAGACAGGTGTGGTGCCCGCCGACGTGGTGGCCGTACGCCACCTGGCAATACCGCATGGGAGCAATCCATTTACGGTATGGCTACCCAACAGGCAGCATCATCCGAGATGATGGCTCAGGCCATGGATAGGGTGGCCACTTCCATTGTCCCCCCTGAAAGGCTGATGGAGCGACTAGAGCAGGCAACCGACTCCATCTGCCAGTCACACAGGGAGGACATGTTGGCGTCCAACAGGGACAGGCTGGCGGCACTGGCGACTCTGCAGGAGGCCATCTCCATAGAGTCCCAGGGCCACAGGGAAGCCCTGAGGCAGGAGCTCCATCAACTCAGGACGACTCTTGTTGAGCTTGAGGCTTCAACACACCAAAGGACAGAACAGCAGCTGGAGCGTCTCACCCGTACGCTCTCAGCTGAGATGCAAGCAACAAGGGCGGAGGTCCGGGCATCCCGTGAGTTGTTGCATGGGGACCTCCGCACCCTCATCCTCCAGAACGAGACCTACCACACCCGCATGCTTGCAGCCATGGAGGAACAGAGTAGGGCCTTGCGTGGGCTGCCTCCCATAGTGCAACCACCTCCGGATGGAGCTGCACAGGGTGATAATAGCGACAGCAGTGATACTCCCACAACAGGGTAGCCGTGTGGGCCATGAGCCCATGGAGGTGTTTTTTTTTCCCAGGATCCACACAGGTGGGTTTTGGTGTGCACCCTGTCCTCGGACCTCCTGGGTGGCCTCCCCAACCCCCCCGGGCCCATTAATGGCCATTTTTGATTTTTTTAAATTTTTATTTTTATTTTTATATTTTTCCCAATTTTTTTGGGACAATTTGTTGGCTTCCGTGGTTCCTGTGGGCATACGCTGCATTGTTGCTGGGAACATGCAGGCTTGTCATGTATTTGGTTCAGATGCCTGGGTTTGAGTCACACACACCCCTCCTGCTTCCCGTTTCCATGGGCTTGCAAAGGGTGTGCCCAAGTGACATTGAAGTACATGGTGACATTGGACTCCCACTACATGTGTGGGTAGTCTAGTCAATACTGTGTATACATTCCTAGTGCATATTGCTGTTCTGTTGTACACTGCATGTTGCATTGATGTGTAACTCATCATCTGTGTCTGCCTCCCAATTTGCAGGTCCCTTCCTCATGTCTACACAAGGCCCTCTAGTCTGGAGATGGGGTCCTTGTTGGCAGCAGTGCACCTACAACTCTACATGGCGCCAACACTGTACAGTTGGAAGTGGTGGGAGTGCAGGCATTTCCAGGTGGTGAGACTACTGATTTATTACATTAGTGAAGTCATGTTAATGGTAGTACCTGCTCAAGTTTGTTGTTGGTCCTGCATTACAGTGAGCATTTCAGGTGTAGCAAGTTTCAATTGGGGACACTGTACATCGTGACACTTGTCATGTTGTGGGGATTACTTTGTTTACCTGC
Source organism: Ambystoma mexicanum (assembly GCF_040938575.1). Lineage (NCBI taxonomy): Eukaryota > Metazoa > Chordata > Amphibia > Caudata > Ambystomatidae > Ambystoma > Ambystoma mexicanum. Next base: position 1,334,690,678 of record NC_090933.1, on the reverse strand, counting down.
ACATAGCATGACATGGCACGGTGTGTTGTGTGGCGGTGCTGGGGATGGGTTGGGTGACATGGCACTGTCCTCTTGTTGCATTTAGCAAGTGGGTATTCATTTTAGCTGCTTGAATGTGTTTCTTCACAAAACTGCATTGGTGGTGTGTGTGGGTAGGGATGCACACATTGTAAGACTTCCAGGTGAACAATCTCAGGCTGATATGCTTTTCACGGTTGAATCTCCAGACATTCAGGATCAGTGTCAGGTTGAGTCATCATTGATTGTCAGATGGAATGTGCCAGGCCAGTGTGCACTCCACAGGGGTGTGATCACTATGTGAAGTAATTAGCCACTAGCTGTGTACGGGCTGCCTCCCCCCGTGCTCTTTCCCCTCCCATGCGCAGCGGCTGTGCATGTGGTTGGGGATGTGGGGCCACCACCATGTCCACGGCCAGGCCCCGGCGTGTTGCAACGTTGTGCAGGACACATGCTGCCACTATGATCCTGCACACTACTGGGGGAGCGTATAACAGCTGCCCGCCAGAACGGTCAAGGGAGCGAAAGCGTGACTTTAGCACTCCGAATGTGCGCTCCACTATGCCCCGGGTCGTAATGTGGGCTGTGTTATATCTTACCTCGGGTGGCTTGGTGGGGTTCCGAATTGGCGTCATCATGTGGGGGCTGAGAGGGTAGGCACTGTCCCCTGTGGAGGTGGTGATTGGTATCATTGGTGGGGTTGTGACCTTGCTCAGTATCCAACATGCATGCATGTGCAGTGGCATACATACTCACCAAGCAGCCATGTATCGCCTTGCCGCCCAGCTTCTAGGTCCCGGCTTAGGGTGGACATTCGGTAAATGAAGCTGTCGTGGGTGGACCCGGGATAGTTGGCATATACTGAGGTGATGATTCCCTTGGCATTACATGCTACCTGCACGTTGATGGAATGCCAGTGCTTGCGGTTCCTATAGATGTGCTCAGATGCCCTGGGGGGAGGTAGAGCCACATGGGTGCAGTCGATGGCACCTAGCACTTTGGGGAATCGTGCCACACCGTAAAAATCCAGGGCGGCAGCATGCCTTTCTGCAGGTGTTCTGGGCAGGTATATGTGCCTGCAGACTGATGGGCGTGCAGTGATTATGTTCAAGACCTGGTGTAGGCAGCGTGACTGGGTGGCCTGTGACACCCCACCCACTATGGCACTTGTCCGCTGAAATGATCCAGTGGCTAAGAAGTGCAGTACATTGAGGACCTTCTCCAGGGGGCTGAGTGCTTGGGAGCACAGGGTGGGTGATGTGAGGTCATCCTCCCACTCACTCACCAGGTCCAGTATTATGTGTGGTGGAAACCTGTACCTCCCATACACCTGGTCATCAGGCATCCCGAAAAGGCTGGTTCTGGGTGTGAATATTCTGGCCCTGACTATCCTCCTCCTCCTCCTTTGGTAGCCCACTGCCACTGCTGCTAGGAACGGTATGTTCATCCTGGCGTCTGAGCTTGTTATTGTTAAAGTGCGCAAATTTATGCTTTGCGCGTGTTCTAGGCGAGCGTGTGACCCGCGCACCCCTGGAATCCAGTTCCCAGTCCAATAGCGTGTGGAAATTCCCACGCACCACGGGATATAGGTGCGCTGACGTAATTGCGTGTGTAAGTGCCCGCGCACCCCTGAAATACACGTACATAGGCCAATCGCGTGTACGCTCACTTTTGTCCAATTACACGCGATGACACTCTGACGTGCAGTATTTCCACATGTGCTCCGTCATCACGTGCTGAGTGGGGAACACCCGTGCGGGTCACGTCACAGACGCGCTTACGCGCTGAGGGACTCTGGTCCAATAGAATCGCGTATGCATGCTGACCCGCTTACGCGCTAAGGGCCTTTCCTCGGATTTCACTCTGACGTGCAGGATTTTCACGTGCCAAATCACTCCGTATCAAGCTGGCCACGCGAAAACACACGGAAGACCACGCTCCTGCCCAGAAGGCCGAGTTACTGCCCCCCCAGTGCCCCGAGCAGCCTCCCACGTGCCATCTGCTGCTGCCTGCCTGCCTGCCTGCCTGCTGCCACCGTGCCCTGCCATTTGGTGCCTGCACATCAGCCATCTGCAGGGGTCCAGTTGCTGTGTCCACCCCTGCTGGAACTGAAGACTCCCGACTGGGATTACATCGCTCCACAGCCCAGCCCCAGGACCCAGTTGCCCACCCACACCTGCCTCTGGGGTTGCCATGTCAGGCACTTCCACATCTGGCACCAGTGGCAACCCCAGGCCAGAGGGGCAGAGGGGCACCAGCTTCACTGCCACCGAAGTTGGTGTCCTGGTGGAGCATGTCCTGGGGCAGTATTATGCCCTCTTTGGATCGTCCCGCGCCAGCAAGGAAGGACGGGAGAGGATCTGGGCCGACTGTGTGGTTGCCATCAACGCGGAGGGGGTGGCAACCCGCAACGTCCAGAAGATCAAGAAGCGCTGGGAGGACTTGAGGTCCAGGACCCTTGTGAAGGCCCGGCGCCTCGTTGAGGGGGGCCGGGGCCGCATGAGTTCCATCCAGATGAGGGTCCTGGAACGCCTACGCCCAGCGCTCCACGCCCAGATCCTTGAGAGGGAGGCCCGTCTGGAGTTGAGCGGTAAGTGTCCAAGCATTACTGTGTGAGACAGGGCATGTTGCGGTGTGCTGGTTCTATGATACTTGCCTGTATGTGTGCCATAGGCCATGTATGCATGTATGTGTGCAGGGACATCATAGTAATGCATGTGCGACCAGTGATGTGTGACCCACATGGTTGTTGCATGTGTTCAAATGCCGCATGTGGAGCCCTATGCAGATTTTGAACATGAGAGCATGCCAGTCTCTGTACCTGGACATGGGTGGGGGTGAGGGATGGGTGCTGATGCCAGGTACATATATGGTAGCCATGTCTGTGTGCCTGACCTGCGTGTCTGTGACTTGTGCATGCCATGGATGCATGACACATGTGTGTGACAATGCACAGATTCAGTGAAGCAGCCAAATTACCCTTGTATCCGCTGTGTTTGGTGTGTTTCGGGCCAGATGGATGTGACTGAGGTGAAGTGTGTGCATGTGATAGGCATGAGCCATGATGCATGTGAGTTACATATCATTGAATGTTTCAAGAGTCCATTGGACATGCATGGAAATGTCCATGGCATGCACCATGCCTGTTACTGTGTGTGTTTTGCCTGGACTGACCCATGTGTTGTGGAGGGACATGATGGAAGTGTACTTTGACAGTGGTGCTCATCTGCTATTGCTTCCTGTCTAGGGGACCATTGTACAGTACCCTGATGCTTGTGTTCTTTGTCTCCCTCTACGCAGCGGCTAGTGAAGAAGAGGGCGGAGACGGCGCTGTGGAGCAAGGCGGCGGGGAGGCCCCCACGGCTGCAGCGGAAGGGGTGGGTGAGCCCCCACAGGGGCCTGCTACGGTGGGAGACGGTGAGGAGCCATCCAGGTTGGTGGTTTGCACAAAGGAGGAGGAGGCCGCCACTGGGGCACACATGGGGCCTGGTGGGGGCATCCCTGCTGGTGCAAGTGGTGCAGTCCAGGGCCAGGGGCAGGAGGCAGCACAGGTCACCGTGGAGGGGCCTGTGCATGTCGCTGTCCCTTACCCTGTGAGTGCACCACCATGCACCAGCAGGGATGCCCCGTCCCAGGCCCGTCCGCAGGTAGAGGGCATGTCCATGTCACCTGACTCCCCTCCACCTGCGGACGTGGGAACCCCTGGCCGTGTGGAGAAGGTCCTGATTGGGGTCGCGATGCGCACGGCTGTGATTCGTGATGCCGTGCATGCTTCCCGGGAGGAGCACACACGTCATCACGAAGTGCACCGTGCCGACGTGGCCCAATTGGGATCGACCATGTTCGGGGGTTTGCTGCATGTGTTGGCCAATCTGGCGGCCCTCTCCTCCTCTGTGCAGGCTATACACCAGTCGTTCTCCTTGCCGTCTTCCGGCCCAGATGCCACCAGGGCCCCCTGTGGACCTGCCCTGACCAATGCAGCCAGCTCGGTAGGGATCCCATCCCTGCCACAGTTGGGAGTCGGAGGTCCAGCAGGGGTGGACAACACAGCAACTGGACCCCAGCAGATGGAAGATGTGACAGCATCATCGGGCAGGGCACGTGCACGACGGCGTCAGTGGTTTCCATCAGCCTGGATGCCGTCGTGCTGGCAGAGGCAGTGGCGTCGGAGGCAGCAGCAGGCTCGACGTGGGAGGCATCATGGCTCGGGGCCATCAACATCAGAGGGGCAGGCATCGGCCGGAGGGCAGGGCAACCCTGGGATGGTGGTGTCTTCCGTGTGGGAGCAGTTGGTCCAGCGGATAGGTGCGGAGCGGGCGGAAGAGGAGCGGCTCACCAGGGTCAGGGCGGAGTTCTCCATGCGTCGGGCGTTGAGGCGGGCTGAGTGCCTCGAGGAAGCTCGTAGGGAGTTTGAGCTGAACATGGGGTTATCCCTGCGAGACCTCGGGGCCAGGACAGAGTCCCGCCTCCAGGACATCGACATGGAGTTCGATGAAGCCCTGGCCAGCAACATCACCGAGTGAGCCGCAGGACTTGCCCGCTGCCTTTGTATATAGTTATTTAGTTAGATAGTGTTAGGTTTCCTTTATTCATTTTTATTTTTTTGGACCGCTCGGACAATGGCCACTTTTTTGTATATATTTTTTTCATTAGGTAGTAGTAGGTTTCATTTATGGTGTTGGGCTCATGGACCCTGGAATATTCGTGTATATAGTTTGCTTTTTGAAGAAACATTTTTTTATTGATTATTGTGTTCACCATGAGGAAATGGTTTTTCATTATTTTCCTTCCACATGATATTGCTTTGGACAACATTTGTTTTTGGATTACTTTGTTTTTTTTATTTTTACATTTGTTCTCGGACATGGACCATTTATTTTGTTATCCCCATTGTTGTATGTTTGATTTGTTTACTTATTTTTCATCTTTAATACATGTTTTTTTAACTTTCACTTGTGGTATTTTCTCATTGGTTTCATACATGTCATGATATGGGTTTTGACATTCACTTGCACCCATTGTGTATGTGTGTGTGACGGACATGTGTTCATTTACATACTTGCCATTGGGGTTGTATCATGTAATTGCATTCACTATGTGGGTGGATGCAATCCTTGCCTGGGTGTTTGTGCTGGGTATGCTGCCCATTACTGCCATGATTGAGTATCGTCAGGACCTGGGGGCAGGGGGACATGTGTGGGTGCCTGGTGGAGGCTGCCCATGCACTGCTGGGGGGTGGGGGTGGTGGGAGACATGGGTGGGGGCCTGCTGGCAGGTGCACCACAGTACTGTGGGGTGGGGGTGGTGGGAGACATGGGTGGGGGCCTGGTGGAGGATGCCCCTGCACTGCTGGGGGGTGGGGGTGGTGGGTGACATGGGTGGGGGCCTGGTGGAGGGTGCCCCTGGTGGCTGGGGGGTGGGGGTGGTGGGAGACATGGGTGGGGGCCTGCTGGCAGGTGCCCCACAGTGCTGGGGGTGGGGGTGGTGGGAGACATGGGTGGGGGCCTGGTGGAGGGTGCCCCTGGTGGCTGGGGGGTGGGGGTGGTGGGTGACATGGGTGGGGGCCTGGTGGAGGGTGCCCCTGGTGGCTGGGGGGTGGGGGTGGTGGGAGACATGGGTGGGGGCCTGGTGGAGGATGCCCCTGCACTGCTGGGGGGTGGGGGTGGTGGGTGACATGGGTGGGGGCCTGGTGGAGGGTGCCCCTGGTGGCTGGGGGGTGGGGGTGGTGGGAGACATGGGTGGGGGCCTGCTGGCAGGTGCCCCACAGTGCTGGGGGGTGGGGGTGGTGGGAGACATGGGTTGGACATGGGTGGGGGCCTGCTGGCAGGTGCACCACAGTGCTGGGGGGTGGGGGTGGTGGGAGACATGGGTGGGGGCCTGGTGGAGGATGCCCCTGCACTGCTGGGGGGTGGGGGTGGTGGGAGACATGGGTGGGGGCCTGGTGGAGGCTGCCCCTGCACTGCTAGGGGGTGGGGGTGGTGGGAGACATGGCTGGGGGCCTGGTGGAGGATGCCCCTGCACTGCTGGGGGGTGGGGTTGGTGGGAGACATGGGTGGGGGCCTGGTGGAGGATGCCCCTGCACTGCTGGGGGGTGGGGGTGGTGGGTGACATGGGTGGGGGCCTGGTGGTGGGTGCCCCTGGTGACTGGGTGGTGGGGGTGATGGGAGACATGAGTGGGGGCCTGGTGGAGGCTGCCCCTGCACTGCTGGGGGGTGGGGGTGGTGGGTGACATGGGTGGGGGCCTGGTGGAGGATGCCCCTGCACTCCTGTGGGGTGGGGGTGGTGGGAGACATGGGTGGGGGCCTGGTGGAGGATGCCCCTGCACTGCTGGCGGGTGGGGGTGGTGGGTGACATGGGTGGGGGCCTGGTGGAGGCTGCCCCTGCACTGCTGGGGGTTGGGGGTGGTGGGAGACATGGGTTGGACATGGGTGGGGCCTGCTGGCAGGTGCCCCACAGCGCTGGGGGGTGGTGGTGGTAGGAGACATGGGTGGGGGCCTGGTGGAGGTTGCCCCTGGTGGCTGGGGGGTGGGGGTGGTGGGTGACATGGGTGGGGGCCTGGTGGAGGGTGCCCCTGGTGGCTGGGGGGTGGGGGTGGTGGGAGACATGGGTGGGGGCCTGGTGGAGGATGCCCCTGTACTGCTGGGGGGTGGGGGTGGTGGGAGACATGGGTGGGGGCCTGGTGGAGGATGCCCCTGCACTGCTGGGGGGCGGGGGTGGTGGGAGACATGGGTGGGGGCCTGGTGGAGGATGCCCCTGCACTGCTGGGGGGTGGGGGTGGTGGGAGACATGGGTGGGGGCCTGGTGGAGGGTGCCCCTGGTGGCTGGGGGGTGGGGGTGGTGGGTGACATGAGCAGGTGTGCAGGGTGGTCCCCTGTGGTGTGTGCTGCCTGCAGGGGCCGTGGAGGGTGTACAGGTAATACCTGGGAGCACACAGCCAAATCGCGTGTGGAACTTCCCGCGCACCCCTGAAATCCACGTACCCGGCCAAATCGCGTGTGTAACTTCCCGCGCACCCCTGAAATCCACATACCCGGACAAATCGCGTGTGGAACTTCCCGCGCACCCCTGAAATCCACGTACCCGGCCAAATCGCGTGTGGAACTTCCCGCGCACCCCTGAAATCCACGTACCCGGCCAAATCGCGTGTGTAACTTCCCGCGCACCCCTGAAATCCACGTACCCTGACAAATAGCGTGTGGTACTTCCCGCGCACCCTTGAAATCCACGTACACGGCCAAATCGCATGTGGAACTTCCCGCGCACCCCTGAAATCCACGTACCCGGCCAAATCGCGTGTGGAACTTCCCGCGCACCCCTGAAATCCACGTACCCGGCCAAATCGCGTGTGTAACTTCCCGCGCACCCCTGAAATCCACGTACCCTGACAAATCGCGTGTGGTACTTCCCGCGCACCCCTGAAATCCACGTACACGGCCAAATCGCGTGTGGAAGTTCCCACGCACCCCTGAAATCCACGTTCGCGGCCAAATCGCGTGTGTAACTTCCCGCGCACCCCTGAAATCCACGTACCCTGACAAATCGCGTGTGGTACTTCCCGCGCACCCCTGAAATCCACGTACACGGCCAAATCGCGTGTGGAAGTTCCCACGCACCCCTGAAATCCACGTTCGCGGCCAAATCGCGTGTGTAACTTCCCGCGCACCCCTGAAATCCACGTACACGGCCAAATCGCGTGTGGAACTTCCCGCGCACCCCTGCAATCCACGTACCCTGACTAATCGCGTGTGGAACTTCCCGCGCACCCCTGAAATCCACGTACCCTGACAAATCGCGTGTGGTACTTCCCGCGCACCCCTGAAATCCATGTACACGGCCAAATTGCGTGTGTAACTTCCCGCGCACCCCTGCAATCCACGTACACTGACTAATCGCGTGTGGGACTTCCCGCGCACCCCTGAAATCCATGTACCCGGCCAAATCGCGTGTGGAACTTCCCGCGCACCCCTGAAATCCACGTACCCTGCCTAATCGCGTGTGGGACTTCCTGCGCACCCCTGAAATCCACGTACCCGGCCATATCGCGTGTGGAACTTCCCACGCACCCCTGAAATCCACGTACCCTGACAAATCGCGTGTGGGACTTCCCGCGCACCCCTGTAATCCACGTACCCGGCCAATTCGCGTGTGAGACTTCCCGCGCACCCCGGTATACACGCACACGTTTTTTTTCTGTCAGCGCGTGTCTGTGTTTGTGGGTACCCCTTTGCACGTCATTTGTCCTGGAGGGCCACAGTATTGGGCATTCATCATGGCTGTATATAGGTGCTATTTGTTGGCGCACCTTTTGGCGCACATTTCTTACAGGCGCAGAGACGCTACCGCCTGCTTTCTTGTGGCGGTCGTGTTTGTGCCTGTGCGCTGGTTTGAGCGTGCGCTTTTTTGCCCTATTCTATTCCATGAATACGTGTTGTAGGCGAGCGTGTGGGCGTTCCGCGCACTTGTACCCTGTGCTTCCCCCGTGACGCCCACATTTTGGCAAGTTGTTCCCCATTCCGAGTGTTACACCCCGTGTTCCGCCTACTTTTGTTGCGTGCGCCGCGCTATGTGCGATTTTCGCTGTGGCCTGTGCGATTTTCGCTGTAACCTGGCGCACGCCGTTAGATGGCCTGTGCGCCAACGTGCGCCGCGCACTTTTTTATCGCACATCCGATGGTTTTCTCGCGCACGGCCTTCCATGAATCGATGTGCGCTGCTTTTCGTGCGATTTTCGCACTTGCACTGCGATTTTCGCTATTCCACTGCGATTCGCACGTTTTTGGCCACTTGCGCCGCGCTAATAATTCCATGAATCGGCTTGAAAATTTTGTGAAAAAATTGGGATTGGAGCTTCCAGTGATTGGTGCTCGCTCATATTGTTGGAATTGTTTAAGTCGCATGAAGCTTTGACAAGTGCTATATAAGGTGAAAGGGAACAGATTTAAGCATGGAGGACATAACTCCATTAGCACACATGTGCAAACAGTTGCCGAAACATGCACCTAAACTGATAAAATACAGTACAAAGTGGGTTAAAGGAAATGCCCACAAAATGTTCATGCTGTGGCCACAGGGCGTGTCCTTATCTAAAGCTGTCTTGCAACACATATTTGTACGCCACATATACGGGCAATAAGTTAGACAAACGTCTAGCTATTCTAGAGCTTTGGAAGATGTATGAACAAGAGAAGGGAGAGGAGCCGCCAATAGATTGGATACTTAATATATGCACAGAGGGGGGTGAGACGCCTACCGCTCCACCGGCCCCGTCGAGACAAAGATTGAAGAAAATAAGGACGAGGGGTTATATCCGCTGAGAGAACTTAAAGCAGCTACGGGGTATAGCAACCTGGCATATGAGTCACCTACGCAAAGTAGTGACGAAAATTAAGGTAAAGATAAAGATAAGGATATCACCTGCATAGTCCCATGAGACAAAGAGAGACGCAATGACGAAAGAAGAGATCAGGCACAGACAAGTTCATCTCTCGACAAGGAGAGAGAAGGAAAAAGATGGAAGGGAAACGAAGATAGAACTGATGAGATAGCATTCGCACAAAATGAATGGATGGGAGGGCAAATTCTATTGAAACTCGATGACAAAGGCATTGATGATGCGAAACAAAAGGTGAGGCTAGACGAAGTACAGAGAAAGGAGAAAGAGAATGAATTGAGAGACGAAAGAATAAGAAAGAAAGATAGACAAAGACGAGAACAGTTATATCGCGAGGAGCAAGAAAGACAGCTCGATCCCAAACAGAGAGCAGCCAATGATCAAGACAGACAGAAGCAGCAAAGGTCAGAGGAAGAGCAAAGAATACGAGAGAAGAGAATAAAGAGACAAAGGGATGAGGACATCCTAAGGGCAGACGAATGTAGAAATGAAAAGAAAAAGGCAGAAGATTCTTTCCTGAGTACGATTCAGTACCAGGCACGTCTAGGGCGAATATTGAAGAAGACTTCAACACCAGAAGCATCGGAGAGACGATCGATAAAATATATGATGAAATGGGGTTACAACAAACACCCCAAGGGGAGGGGGAAGACGGGCGCCTGGAGAGCACTCAGCTTTACGACACTGAGGATGTCTCCGGAAGTAGTGGAAATAGGGAATTATCCCTGGATAAATTAGAAATAAGTAGGAACAAAGAAGACACAAGAAGTTGCACGAGTTGGGGACAGACAATGTCCGAAACAGAAAGAGCGGAGCGCGTGGAAAAGGAGGAAGAGAAACGGTGCGAAAGACGACTCCCAAGGGAAAAAGTAATAAGATGGTCAGACACCAGAAAGTCTGCACCGAAGGCATCAGAATTAGCCACACAGTCAGACCGACATGAAGAAGTATCTCACGGTCAGTGGGGGGGTGTCTCCACCTCCCTATGTGAGCAGGCTTAGGTCATTGCCAGGCAGGCGACGATGTGGGAACATCACCCCTGCAATAGACAGGAGAAAAATGAGAGAAGAGAGAGAGGGCTATACATGCCAATTTCCGTCACTCGAGAAAGGGGGAGCAAGACCACAATATATTCCATGGCCACACATGGATCGGGAAAATTTAAAAAACAAGCTTCCAATGCTGACTTCGGAAGCCGAAAAATGGATACACGAGTTAGAAAAAATGACAGGAGGAAACACATTAGCTATAGGGGATATCAACGGTCTCCTAATTGCCATACTTGGTGAGAGAGCAGACGATGTGTGGACACGGGCAGGTTACCATGGTGTGACCACAGTTAATACCGCGCCTAACGGAGCTCCATTTAACTATTGCACAGCCGCAGTATGGAAAACACTATGAGTGCTTTACCCAGACACTTCCGATATGGGAGCTATAATGACACAAAAAATGAGGATCCGTTGATTTACATACAGAATTTCCAAGACGTATGGGTGCTCGAGACTTGTGAATCTTGTGGCAAATTCATACCTCTTTTCTATCATATATTGTGCCAAGGGTTGCCAGAGCTGGTAGGAAACAGCTCAAGAAAGTGGTAGGAATCAAAGCTAAGCCATGGTCAGAAATACATCTGACCATCACACACTATTGCAGACTGCTGCAAACAAAGAATTGCAAAAAGGAAGTTGCACAAAAGTGTGAGGAAGCAAAATTAGTACAGTAGAAATTGTCGAAATATGCTCTTGAAGGACAGATGATAACTAGCACAGATGAATCCAGCATGCAACAGGTGACTAATCCACAGCAGAATGATCAGGGAAATACAGGGTTTTACCCCAGGGGAAGAGGATTTAGAGGAAGAGGATGACAGAGTAATCAGGGAGGTTTCCAGAACAACCAATTAGGCTTTCAAAATATGCAACATGATAATCAAGATATGTCAAATGGGCAAATGATCCCACCACTGCCAGTATGTAGGTTATGTGGAATGACAGGGCATTTAGCGCGCACATGCCGATACCAAGGCATGGTGCAGAACGGCCAAGGGACAGGAACAGGTACGGTGAGTCCACCTGCATTTTTACAGCAGGGTGTTGCACAAAATCACACAGTGCAACAACAAGTACCAGGAGCGCAACAAGGCTTGAAACCTCAGAATATGGTAAGTTTTCCACAAGGACAATCCCAACAGGCACCGATGCAACTGTCACAGACAGTGAGCACAGGACAGACCGTGAACCCTGGAATGGGAAATAACAATGGGAATGGGGGAAATCCGCCAGCACACGGTGGGCCAAAATTGTATACGGATTAGGACAGCTCACTGGGAATCCTGATGTGTTCTATCCTATCAGTGACACCAGACCCTCACCGGGAACCTAGGGTGGATGTCGTTATAGGGGATAAAGAATATTCCTTCGTAGTTGACACGGTGCAACACGTTTGTGTGTACGTGAAGGCAAGTTTTCCTTGTCCGGCGAGGCCATAAATACTCGGAGTTTCACGCACTTCCAGTCTCTATAGGAGAATGTGAGATGAATGTGCCTTTATTATATTCACGACAGACCCCAGTAAACATTTCGGGTCGAGATTTAAAATATGACAATCTCATTCACGAAGGAGGGCATAGTATGTTCAACTCCAGGAATGCACTATTCAAACGTATGCGAAATGATTAGAGCATACGCGGGACACACAGCTATGAGGGCTGTACCATTGGAGCCCAAAATATTTGCGTATGGAATGCGTGTGCTAATGGCAGGGCTGCGAGGCCTTGCAGACAAAAGCATGAGAACCCCAGATGAGTTTCTATTTAGACCAAGAATACCGATGCACGCGAAAAAGGGACAAGTATTTCCCTTGATGATACACACAGCTGCAGTACGAGGGAGAATGGCCTTGATTGATGGTTATGATGATGAAGGCTGACAATGGTGCGCATTAATCGCCATTGAAGAAGGATACTGATTGACTGACGTCACTGATGACGATCTGTTTGAAGAGCAAGCAGATATCGAAGGGACAATAGTGGAGGTGGGAAGTGCCTCAGAGAATGATGTTGGCACGAAACCGTCCTGAATATTTTGATGACGACATGGCCCAGGTGCCTGTCTCAGTGTGGACCACAGGACCCTAGGACGTAGGCCTTTTGAAAGGGTTTGGAGAAGTGAAAATTAAACTGAAACCAGGAGCAATTCTACCAAAGACTCGACAATATCCCATGTCCAGAGAGGCAGATGAAGTGATTTTTAAGACCATTTCGGCTATGATGGAGCAAGGCATTTTAGTGACGTCAGAATCGTCATGCAATACTGCGCTTAATTTGATTAAGAAATCAAAGGGAGGGTCTTGGAGGCTAATTCAGGATTTATGCCCAATAAATGATATTGTTGAGGCCGAGTTCCCTCTAGTCCCGAAACCGGCTACAATTTTATGTAATATACCTGTTGATGCAAAATATTTCACGGTGATTGACTTGAAAAATGCATTTTTCTCAATCCCGTTGCACCGTGACTCACAAGATCTGACGTCATTCACATTCAGACAGATGCGCCTGAAAAGCTCAAGGCTACCCCAGGGGTACTGTGAGTCTCCTATTTTTAACAGAATCCTGCAGATGGACCTAAGCAATATTGCATTGAAAAGCGTTGTCCTGCAATATGTGGATGACATCTTAATTTGCAGCACGACAGAGGAGCAATGCAGGCACGATTCTGTTCAGCTATTGACTATATTGGCTGAGAAAGGATATAAGGTTGACAAGGAAAAGCTACAATATTGTCAACAAGAAGTGCTATACATAGGCCAACTGATCCCGCATGAGGGAAAAAGAGAGACCCCAGAAAGGGCTGAAGCCATACTGAACATGGCTAAGCCACACACACAGATGCAGAGGTTTTTAGGCATGTGCAACTATGTCAGGGCATGGGTCTTCGACCGTAGCTCTTACACCAAGCCTCTACTTCAGGCCTTAAAGAAGGCCCAAGTGACGAAAGAAAAGATTGAATGGTCTGAGACCATGGAGGAAGGATTTGCTGAACTTAAAAGAGCTATTTGCACAGCACCAGTTTTAGGGATTCCCAATTATGCAGAGGAATTTTGCCTGTTTTCACAAATGAATGGCACCGTTATGACGCCAGTGCTCACATAGAGAACCGCATTGGGGTACAAGCCCCTGGTGTACTATAGTGGAAATTTGGACCCATTAATGAGAGGCCATTTCCTGTGCGAACAAAGTTTAGCTGCCGCAGCATTCGCCATAGAGAAGGCTACAACCATTGTGACGGGTTTCTCAATGACATACGTCGAGCACTCACTATTTGCTATTCTAGAGAAACCAAAGGGCACACTGACATCTCAGAGAGCTTCTATGTATGAAGTGATCGTATCGAATCCATCGATTAACTAGCCCGATGTAAAATAGTGAATCCAGCTATGTTTATAACAGAGCCAGTCACTGAAGGAGAGCCAATACATGACTGTGCGAACTATGATAATTCTATGATGAAATCCCCAGGGTGAAAGAAAACACTTTGGAGAAAGTGTCTTTATTGACGGTTCTTCGAGAATCGGTCAAAACGATGGGCAAAGATATACAGGCGTTGCTGTAATGAAACACACTGCAAATGGCGAATTTCGAGTACTTATTAGTGCACGAATATCATCTCACTAATCAGCACAGGCTGCATAATTATTGGCGTTGATACTCGCCATTGAGAATCACGCAGACCATGAAGTAACGGTGTACAGTTACTCCGCCTATGTGACGTCGACAGTTCACGCAGGCTTAGCGCGCTGGGAAAGGAGGGGCTACCTCCGAGTGGACGGCACGCCTGTGCAGCACGCAGCCTTATTGGACCGGCTGATCAAGGCACTACAGCTCGCAGTGGGCATAGCGGTCGTGAAATGCACCACCCACACAAAAGGGACAGATTTTATCTCACACGGAAATCAAGCAGCAGACACGGAAGCCAAACGTATGGCATCCAAAAATGAGACGACCATGGAAGTAGAAGTCACCCATACGAATGAGAGAATGATGGTTGCACGAACCACATCTGAAAGCTATGACAATCTAGGGCAAACACAGTTGATGGAACTCCAAGGGGAGGCACCACAGGAAGAGAAAAACCTTTGGAAATGACAAGGGTGTTCTTTAAACCCCTCTGACAGTTTGTAGCGACAAGACAGCACTGGTAAACCAGTAATGCCTATAGCCCTGTTAAAATTAGCGCTGGAGCAGCTACATTATCCGGCACACATGACAAAAAGAGAATTTAGCGGCAACACTCGCAGAATACTGGTTCATACCGAACTTAACCGAGCATGTTGCATTTTTTATAGTGAACTGTATGATCTGCCAACAATTCACAGATCGGTACACATTAAAAGTAGTGAGAGGAGTCATCCCAAGGCCAAGTAGGCGTTTTCAGCACTTGCATGTTGATTACTTCGACATGATTCAAGTATGTAACAGGTACAGATACCTAATTGTTGTGGTGTATCCATTCTCTAGATGGATAGAGGCAGGTCCATGTACACACCCAGACACTACATGTGTGGCCACATTTATTGTGAGAGAAGTGTTCCCCAGGTGGGGGGTATGTGAAGTCATGAGATCAGATAATGGAGCTCACTTTGTAAACGAGATTTTTGAACAGATTAGCTTGCTGCTTGGTATAAGGCACAAGTTCTCGTTGGCTTATCATCAGCAAGGTAACGGAATCTGTGAGAAGCTCAACGGCTTATTAAAGAAAAGGATAGCCAAGTTGAAGCTTACTCTAAGAAAGGGAAGGTTGCACTGCCTTCATTTGGCACTGTATGCACTCAGGAACCATCCCGGTTCTGACCATCATCTTATGCCGCATGAGATAGCCACAGGAAGAAGAATGCGTGCTCCCCAGACACCCAGAGATAGAGCTAGATGTGATGCCCAGTCAATAGGAGAAATCTTAGGGTCTGAAATGCAAAGCTCAAGGACTTTGTGTACCATCCATTTTCCCTGGAGATACCGTCCTTGTAAAGAACCATACGAGGAAAAGGTGGGACGAGCCAATATTTAACAGTCCCTTTACAGTGGAAGACTGCACTCCTTCCGAGAGGAGAGCTTGGATTTTTCTGGCCGATATCAAACCCTACATCGGAGAAGGCCCCCTGCCTGCACCCCAGTGCGAGGAGACTACGAGCGACGGAGAAGAACCACAGCACGTGCAGACAAGATCCATGACGAGGAAGAAGGACACATGACCAGCCAGACAAAGACAAAGAACTTTTTGCAAATTGTGGCTTACATTGGACACTTCCTCTGAGCAAAAAAGGGGATAAGGACATAAACGAAAGACACTCTGTGCATCCTAGTTGCAGGGTGAAGAAGAAAATTGCACATATAAGCCACAATATAGTCTCTTGACTTTGAACTTTGGACTGAGGCACACTGAAGACTTGATAAGAAAAGGATATGCTAAATTTTGATTGAGGGCACATAAAATACAGTATCCAGATTCTTTCCACACTGAGACTTTATTCAGAATCGCTTATGGTGTCCCACAGTAGCGACATCGCCAAACATGTGGTGACATACTTCAATCTAGTGCTAAGATCGTACCCGTCATTGGTGGGGAGGCTCACCAGTGTCACTGACTTTCTTCAAGATCCTGAAAACGAAAAGACAATAAGAAGATTATTTACTGTAATTGCCGAACAATTTCTCTTACTTCCTGAGTACAGTGAGGAGAAACCAAATGTCCCAAGCAAAGAGGGACGTAAATGAGCTTGTCAACGCATTGTTCTTTCACATAATCGAAAACTGTCCAAATCTTGTCGGAAGAACGACAGACGCACTCACGTTTCTTCGAGATCCAGCGAATACAGAACGTTTGAGCACACTCCTAAACAACATTGTGATCTTAGTTGCACTCCACGCAAATGGAACGTGCAGACATTGTTTACATTGAAGTGAAAGCATACAGTCCTGAACATCAGCAAAACGGGACAAATGTCCCTGTCACCCGAAGACAGTAGGTTGACCAGTACTGTGTTCTTCCGGCTAATCACAGACTTTCCAGAGCTAGTGGGGAGACCAATCGATGTTGACATCCTCACATTCATCACAGATCCAGCTAATTCTACACAGATGGGCATGCTCTTGCATGGCATTGTGATGCAACTGGTACTTTGTAACCATCAGCAGAACTATTTGAGAAGATTTTAAACTTTCCGCCGAGGGACAGATCGAGAGAATATTGCCGGAGATTTTCTTTCTTATTTTCTACTGTCACAAACAATATGTCTTCAGGACTGAAGCAAATAAGAGGCATAGACTGGGAGCTGACATACTTTGAACATGCACAGTAAAAAGACTTGCTGAATTGTTGCTTGATTTGATTTTATAAAGAAACTCTATCCTGAGATAACAGACAATTCACCGTTCACAAGAGAGGAGACAATTGTGGAAACACCTGCAACTCTTAACACAGAATTCGAAAGACGATATTGTTTAAAGGAGTATAGTAAAAGTTAACAATTGGCAAATGATCGAGATGGGAATCCAGAGCAGCAACCTCGTCCTTCCGCAGGAGGAAAGGCGTCCATATTTCTCTGGAAGTAAAAGCTGCCGCCTGACCTACAAAGGCATAATGTATTTGTGTATTATATTCATCATTGTTTTACTGTCATTAACGATCAGAACTGCATTTTTTTATTGGTGCACAAAGTGTTCCAATTCCAGTGCACCCACCTAATGAGGTGTGCATGAAACCCACGAAAGTACCCAGACCTTACATAGTCATTCCAGTCCCTAGAGGATCTGATGGTGGAATGAAGGAACTTGAAATGGATGTGATTAGCAATGACACACACACACACTTGTGGTAACAAACAAAAAGAAAAGCCGGAGACCGGGTCGGCAAAGAGTGAATGAAAAAAGGTTACTGACAACCACATGCATGCAAACACTAAATGCACACGCAACACGCCTAGTGTCAATGACTACAGAACCACAATCGAAAGCATTAGAGGAGAAGAGACTGCCTCCTATGAGAATATCCACAACAGACGAAGTGAAAAGGCAAATGGAAGAAGCTGAATTCCTGAAGAAACAAGAGGAGCTAAAGTATAAAACCACAGAGACAGCATTGACAAATATATATGTTCCAGCAAAAGGGACAAGTACAAGGTCCACAATACAGCCATATACTAAAAGAATGCAAGAAGAGAAGGAGAGAATTGCCAGACTTTCAGCTACCCGATTGGTACAGATGAAGAGGCCTGCACCATGCATGGAAGTGCCTGAAAATCCCCCAGAGGGAAGAAGCTACATGGATGTTATTCGGGAAGTGATGGTAGCAAACTACATGAAAACCTCAAGGATCAAGAGAAGCCTGCACGGAGACAACAACGAACTAAACTATTACTTGGACAGCACAGCACATTTGGGAAACATTTGGTACCAGCACATGAAGGAAGTTGGAAGACGAAATTCAGAAGGGGAATGCTTTGTTTGTGCACTCCTACCATACAGCATGGGGAAGTCTAAGATCTTTGTAGCTGTAGAAATGGATGTCCAGTCAGCACACTGTCTTTCGCATGTAGCAATGTGCAAGACCAGTTCATGGGAAGTGATGCTTCCCTAATATGGGCAACTGAAACAGCCTATCCCAATGAAGATGATTATGTCCCAGACATTAAGACAAGAAATAGAGCTCAAACTAGAAATCACGAAATCCGGTACGAGAAGCCTGGAGTTAACCTTTTAAGTTAAGGAGCAGAAATCAGAAGAGAAGTGAACCAGAAACTAAATGTCCAAGGAAAAACTCCAGAAGAGGCTCGAAATTGGAAGAACAGAGGCCAAATGCAGAATTGGGGAACAGTGCTTTCACCAGACAGATGGGAAAAAGGAGTAGTGATCTGCAGAGCATGGATGGTCACTGGAGCCTGCAAAGAAGCAATTGAAAACTCACAGAAGATATGCAAACCATTATGGCCGAAGCTTGCAAAACTATTGACATGGGCTCAAAGACAGAGGGGGACCCTTGCAGATAGTGCCACTGGAAACCCCAAGACTATGTTTCAGGAATAATGCCACAAGAAAGATGGGAGAGAATCAGAACTGTGGACGAAGTTATGATGCTCCAGGAATGACATATGAAATTGCAGTAATTATGGACCATTATTGGGCATGTGGATCCAAAGCATACATCAGACTGCCGAGAAACTGGGGAGGTATATGCTCAATAGAGAACGTCCACGTTCCAGCATTGGTGATCCCGAAAAGTGACCTGAATATTGACAGTTTCCCGAAAGCAGATGCTCAGCTGTACTTCCCGGTCTTTTGATTCTTTTTTCGGAGGCTTTGCGGATCTGGGTTGAAAAGGGCAAGGGCAATTCCCTCCTTGTCGTCCTTTCAGGTCTTGCCGCCTTTCTCCTCCGTTTCAATTGCTGTTGTGGAGTAGCTGCTTCCTTGTGCGTTCGGCCTTGCTAAAAGTGTGCCCTTGTGCTTCGCATTTTATCCCTGTGGGGAAGGGAAAGGGCAGTTAGGTGTGTGTAATAATCGGCAATTACCTGACTCTGCCTGAACCTTGTGTTGGGACATGTCAGGTAAACGGCTCTGGTGTTAGTCCGTTGTCTGTCACATTGTAAGAAAGAGTTTGTGTTGGAAAAGGGGGGAAGAGTGTCCAAATATCCTACAGGGTAGGATGGGGAAAAGGTGTCACAAGGAAGGGGGAACCGTGTCTCACCCTTTGGTGACCCATTTTCATTCCCTGAAGACCCCTCATCTAGGTGATCCTTCCCCACTCGTCAACTCCCAGGAACTGGATCCAATAGCGATGGCCGTGTCCTGGCCACCTGGATGACAGATCTCTGGGGACTAGCGAGTGAGACAACTTCAGGTTTCTCACAGTAATCACGACCTGCTCTTATTGGATTATACTCCAGCAGGTCTTCAGCATATGCTTGACTCCCTGGTCACCTACTCCTCCGAGAATGGATTGACCATTAATATAGACAAGAGTAAAATAATGGTCTTTTCAAAGAAACATAGAATAAAGAAATACTCGTGGAACCTGGCCCTCAAAAAAGTTGAACAGGTGAAATCATATAAATATTTGGGAGTCATCATGGATGAAAGGTTGAATTGGGATGGACAATGGTCTGCAATCAAAATCCGTTGCACTGTGGCCACAAATGCTCTGAGTGTATTCATTGGCAGAAACTGTTGTTTCTCAGCCATCGCAGTTCTTAATATTTACTTGGCAAAAATTAGATCAATGTTGCTTTATGCCGTTGAAATATGGGGTCACAAGTTTGCCAAACGTGGTGCGGCTCTTGAATCCAAGATTTTAAGAAAACTATTATGTCTACCCCCGAATGTTAGTGTGGAATATCTATACTTGGAATTCAATATTAGATGCTATTTGTATGCATATATTTGCTAATGTGTTCTGTTTTATGAAAAAGCAGTGACACTCTCCTCTGATACTATATTTGTGCCATATGTAAAAGTGTATCTCAGTCTCGAAGACAATGTGTTGATTGGCACTATTGGTACCATTCAAAGACTCCATCGCACATGGTCTAATGGGTGTGTCCCAGGAACTCTGTCCCTATTAGTCTTCAAAATGAGACTTAAGAAAAAATGCACGACTATTGCCATGAACAAAACATGGTAAATCTAGCATCTAAAAGGTCCAGTGGCTGGTTCTTGGATGAGTATTTCAGTAGAGTCTCGCCTCCTCAATACATTGTAGCCTATCCTAATACTGGCACCTTCCGCACCTATTTAATGATGAAATTCAATACATTTGTTGCACTGGTGACTAATGGTGTTAGAATGGGAATTCCATATATGTCAAAGTACTGTTGCCTGTGTGCAGTTAATGTAGTTGAGTCTCTCCACCATCCAATTATGTGTTGTGAAAGCTTAAATGAATTGCAAACCATATGTCTTAAACCCTATAATAATGGCACTGTGATGACAGACATATTTTACTTTAATTTACTTTATTATATTTATAATGCGCAACCGTAGACCCATAGGTGTGAGGGCGCAGACAGACACAAAAAGAGGATCAGGAGGGAGAGTTCATAGAAGAGAGATCGCAGATTAGAAACGACTATTTGAAGAGAAATGTTTTAAGGCCCTTCTTAAAAATGCTCAACGCTGCTGAGTTTCTCAAATGATCTGGCAGCGTGTTCCAGAGAGTCGGCGCCACAAACGCAAAGGCACCACATTGTGCTTTTTTGCTTTTCACTCTGGGCTGATGGAGCAGATTCTGATTGTTGGATCAAAGATTTTTGGCCGAGGATTTTATTCCTATATATCTTTGAAGCTAGAAGGGCATCTTGCCCCTGAGGCATTTAAATGTGATGACCATAAGTCTGAAGGAGATTCTTGAGTCCACAGGCCGCCCGTGCAATGCTCGCCGTGCCTCCGAGACGTGAGCCCTATAAGCAAGGCCGGATACCACTCGAACTGTTCCGTTTTGTACCACCTGGAGGCCGTTGATGATTTTTTTGCTGGAGCCTGCTAGTAGACTGCAGCAGTAATCCAGTTTAGAGCCTATAATGGCTCCAGCAATGGTCTCTGCATTGGATTGAGAGATGAGAGGTCACAGATGGGACAAGAGTTAAATATAATAGGTGGCAGAAGCTACTGCACTGGCCCCATAGGCTTTCATATTAAGGGATTGATCCTTTAACCTTGGGAAGAGTAGGGATTAACGCATCTCCCAACTGGAATTGTTTATACACAGGGTCTAGTTTAGCTACGGAACTGTCCGATCCCACGGCCATGAGTTCTGTCTTGCTACGATTAAGTGCAAGATTGTTAAACATCATCCATTGTTCTATCATGGCAAAGACACGATTAAGTTTGTTTTCGTCCTCCTCATGCTGGCCCGTTAGAGGGATGACACAGTGGGTGTCGTCGGCATAGTTGGAAAAGCGTATGCTCTCCTGGGCAAGATGGGCAAAAAAGGGAGTCATAAAGATGTTATAAATGCACGGCGACAGACTGGCGCCCTGCGGAACTCCAAACAGTATCTGGATTGCTGCGCTTTGGCATTGTTGGCACATACCCTGCTAAATCTGTTGGATAAGAAGGATAGTAGCCAGTTGGTAGCTGCCTGCGAGCAGTTGGCTACAGACATAAGCCTGTCTGGAAGAATGGCATGATCGACTAGGTCGAACGCTGCCGATTGGTACAAAGAAATAAGAAGTGAGACTTTTTGGGAGTCCATTCTTTGGAGTAATTGAGACTTGAGGTCCAGAAGCAAGGTCTCAGTGCCAAAGCCCTGTCTGAAACCCGACTGGAAGGGATTGAGAATGTGGTGGGAGTTGAGGTGTTGCGCTATTTGAGTATAAGCTACTCGGTCCAAAATCTTTAAAAGGAAAGGGGTATTAGTTATTGGCCTATAATTGGTGGGAACGTTGTGATCTAGATTAGGTTTTTTCAATAGCGGAGTAACCCAGGCTTGCTTCATATTGTCGGGGACCATACATTTCTGAAAAGAGGCATTAACAAATTTACAAATGGCTTGAACAAGAGTGGGGGGACATGTTTTGATAATTGTAGAAAGGCAAGGGTCCCCGTGCAATTAGTTGCCTTGAGTTTATTAATGATGGAAGCTAGCTCATCTGATATGGATGTGAAATCAAAAATGGGGATATTAGGGTCCCTAGTAAAGGTGTTATTAACTGAATGGGTGCCGTGTAAATCCGAAGCACTTTTTTTAGCAGCTATAGAATCCCGAATACCATCCAGTTTATTTGCCATGGCATTCTGTATTCCAGACACCAATCATTGTTTTTGGTAATCACAGATGAGGCTGGTTCTGGAATAACCTCTTGTTCTTTCAAGATTTTGAATAATTCCTTGGAATTTGAGGCGGCCTTAGAGATTCTGGTGTCTAAGTAGGATTTCTTAGCTTCTGTAATTGCTCTTTTGTAGTTATTAACAGCTTCCTTATAAATAGGTAGAGCTGTATGTGATTGATTAGTTTTCCAGATATAGAAGAGTTTAAGAGACAGAGCTTTAAGGGATTGAAGTTCGGGCGAGAACCAGGAATTGGTGAGTTTCCTTTCAGCAAGTTTCTTTTTGTTTTTCATGCGGGCAAGAGTTTCCGCCACCAGTTTAAGATTGGAGGAGACTTTTTCAGCCAGGGTGTCAAAATCGTCTGCCTCTAGGATAAGTAAGGTTTGAGAAGAAAGGGCTTCTATTTTGACCCTGGATGATATTTATGAGAGGAAACGATATTAACTTGATATATTTTATTGCTGTTTTTTATCTGAATATTGTGGCAATTTAAAAATGTATTGAATGAGATATATTGGAAATGCAAATGTTTTTAGATTTTGTGTATTCATGTTGTTTGTCTTTGTGCTATACAAAGCCTATTGGCTAGATGTATATCTAACAATAAATAAATAAATAAATAAATGGTGGAAATCAATTCTTGGATATTAGCAGTGAAGGGGCAACATCCCCATTGGTTACTAGGGATGTCACAGCACAGAGGGTACAGGGGCATGCTGAGATACAACCTAGGGTGCAATTATCAGAATCCACAAAAATGGATCTGGATCAGGTTATGGGAGCCTGGTGAGTAACACGCACTCCTTAATAACAACACAGAAAACTCCTGAGTATTATGAACAGGGAAACAGAAGTGGGACCCCTCTGGCCAATAAAATTCAGTACCTGGCAATGGGGCATTTGTAAGCAGAATTAGGAAGGCAAATGGGTTGATATTGGGGGGTTTGAGGAGTCGCTAATACACTTTAACTCATTGCCAGAAATGTCATTATATTGGTCACTATCAAACGTGTTCTTTCTGTCAATCCTGGGGGAGAGGGATGGGTTTGGAGTGCATCTAGGTTTAAAGTCAATGTTTGAATGTAGTGGCAGCATGGCCTGTGTCATTCTCACTGTGGGAAGAGATTGGCACTTTCCCTTTAAATCACAATTCTGTCTGTTTCCTCGATGGTGCTGTTGGTTATATTATTCATATTTGGGCCAATACACATTTGTCCAAATGTAACAAAGTCATCAGAGATTACATAATATATTGTTCAAGCATGTGTTCGATTGGTGACAAGCTGCTGACCTAGTGTCGGACTCTTGCCTTCATCATTGTATATGGAAATGAGGAGCTTGCATGTACGAATTTAGTCATGTTAGAATAAATAAAATGGTATAACGTATATAACTGTTTCTGGTGATTACCATATGCATTTAAAATATTTGTTCACCCAGCCTGTGTTTTTTTTGTAATGTTTTGGATGCTAACATTTTCTAAATAAAAATGAATCCCATTAATCCCACTATTCCTGCTGTATGTTATCTCTGTCCCATTAAATGTTCTCTTTGGTGCACCACTACTGTGACACCTATTCAGGCACCTTTCCCCAATAGATGGCACTTCAAAGTCGTATAAGTTTCTCCGTGAGTTCACATCATTGCTACTGAGTAGAGTCTTCTTGTTACATGTGATGCCTGAGATTGTGAACGTGTTGAAACTAATCATGTGCATCTCTTTTTATGTTCATAGGTGACTGGTGCCCCAGAAATGCAACAACAGTGATTGTTAGAATCTCTGGACTAATGCAGTGAAAAGCTTCATTGTTAGAATATGCAATTTCCAAGCATCTTAAAAGTGTGCGTGCAAGTTTGGGGTCCAGTTGTCTTTTTAGTGTCTTCAGGAACTGAGATTGAGGAGCCTGTTGGATACATGATGGCTTCCATCCATGCAACACCTTCGTGGTAACATCCAGTAACCAAGCTTGATCATACTACAATCCTGGGCGAGAGGGATATCTAGCATGAAAATGACAAAGTGTTATTTGCAGTAAGAAAAGCATTTTTATTTGAGCTCTGAATTCGGGAAAAGGTTCAGTGAAAAGGGTCCTCTTAGGAAGCACTTGGAAAGAAACTTTACACATGCACCGAATGTGGGAACAGTTGCCATCTCAAGAACATCCTTATTGCCCAAATGAGGACATGGGAGAAACACCTTATCAGTGCACTGAATTTGAGAGTAGCATCAATTGGCATGATAAAGTTATCTGCCACCAGCAAATGCATACAGGTGAGAATGTACATGTCTGCATTGAATGTGGGAAAGGGTTTGTTCTGAAGGGAGATCTTGCTATCCACCAGAGAACACATACAGGCAAGAAATTACATGTCTGCAGTGAATGTGGGAAGGAGTTTGCTACAATGGGACCTCTTATTATCCACCAGAGAACCCATACAGGTGAGAAACCTCATAAGTGCATAGAATGTGGCAAAGGGTTTGCTCAGAAAGGACATCTTATTAGCCACCAGAGAACGCATACAGGTGAGAGACCTTATGAGTGTGTTGAATGTGGGAAAGGGTTTGCTGAAAAGGGACATCTTACTATCCACCAGACAACACATACAGGTGAGAAACCTCATGAGTGCACCGAATGTGGGAAAGGGTTTGCCCATAAGGGACGCCTTATTAGCCACCAGAGAACACATACAGGTGAGAAACCTTATGAGTGCACTGAATGTGGGAAAGGGTTTGCTCAAAAGGGTGATCTTGCTATCCACCAGAGAACACATACAGGTGAGAAACCTTATGAGTGCATTGACTGTGGGAAAGGGTTTGCTACAAAGGGAGAGCTTACTATTCACCAGAGAACCCATACAGGTGAGAAACCTTATGAGTGCATTGAATGTGGGAAAGGGTTTACTCGGAAGGGACATCTTGTTAGCCACCAGATTAGACATACAGGTGCGAAATCTCATGTGTGCACTGAATGTGGGAAAGGTTTTTCTTGGAAGGGAGATCTTACTGTCCACCAGAGAACCCATACAGGTGAAAAACCTTATGAGTGCACTGAATGTGGGAAAGGGTTTGCTCATAAGGGACACCTTATTAGCCACCAGAGAACACATACAGGCGAGAAGCCTTATGAGTGCACTGAATGTGGGAAAGGGTTTGCTGAAAAGGGACATCTTACTATCCACCAGAGAACACATACAGGAGAGAAACCTTACGAGTGCATCGAATGTGGGAAAGGGTTTACTAGGAAAGGCCATCTTATTAGCCATCACAGTAGACATACAGGCCTGAAATCTCATGTGTGCACTGAATGTGGGAAAGGGTTTGTTCATAAGGGACACCTTATTAGTCACCAGAGAATACATACAGGAGAGAAACCTTATGAATGTGTTGAATGTGGGAAAGGGTTTGCTGAAAATGGACATCTTATTATCCACCAGAGAACACATACAGGAGAGAAACCTTATGAATGTGTTGAATGTGGGAAAGAGTTTGCTGAAAAGGGACATCTTACTAGCCACCAGAGAACACATACAGGTGAGAAACCTTACGAGTGCACCGAATGTGGGAAACGGTTTGCTGACAAGGGACGCCTTATTAGCCACCAGAGGACACATACAGGTGAGAAACCTTATGAGTGCACTGAATGTGGGAAAGGGTTTGCTGAGAAAGGACGCCTTATTAGCCACCAGAGAACACATACAGGTGAGAAACCTTATGAGTGCACTGAATGTGGGAAAGGGTTTGCTTCAAAGGGACATCTTATTAGCCACCAGAGAACACATACAGGTGAGAAACCTTATCAGTGCACTGAATGTGGAAAATGCTTCAGTCGGAACAGTCACCTTATTAGGCACCAGACAAAACATGCATGCCTGGGTCTATTTCAGCGTAGTGAATCTGGCGAATACTTCAGTACACAGGA
Organism: Ambystoma mexicanum; assembly: GCF_040938575.1. Lineage (NCBI taxonomy): Eukaryota > Metazoa > Chordata > Amphibia > Caudata > Ambystomatidae > Ambystoma > Ambystoma mexicanum. Next base: position 1,334,664,535 of record NC_090933.1, on the reverse strand, counting down.
TGTTCTTATCTGCCATGAGACAGGACATGTAGGTGGTGAAATCTCTTCTGCAATTGAAGATGCTTTAGAGAGAAGGAGGTGCTTCTACAATGCTACTGAGTTTGGCATGGCTGTTGACTAATACTGTGAAGAACCTGCCTCCACAGCTGTTCTCAGTTTCCTTTGGCACAGGAATGATGACTGATTATGATTTTTGAATCACTGCTGTTTGAAATGCATCCTTTCTGGAATAGTCAGAAGAGAGACTGCACCTTCTGTGTTAGGTAACCATCCTATGAAACACTTTGCCTAAGAACCTCATGCAAATGAATGGGCACCAACATTTTGGAAAAGCTTAAAGACTTGGTGGTTCAATCAATTACTATAGACCCTCATTGGATATATGGGGTGTCACTTGGGACTCTGGCAGCTAGTAAGGGCTCTGACCTTAAGGAGACGGCTCCTCCCACCCCCAGCTCTCGGTTTAGCTGAGGTCTACCACCCTTCTTATGCAACAGGGAAGCTACCAGCTACTGAAATGGAGCACAGAGGACGTCTCCTCTCGTCTTTTTCCGTACCGATATTATGCTTTTTCTACATAGATTCTAAAAGTGGATTGGGAGGGGCTCAGAGTGCATTTCCCTTCCCAACTCCATTGCACAGCTCTATCAACGTACAACCCTAACTTATTCCCAGGTTCTGCAACACATCTGCGGCAGTTCCTGTTGCCTCTCATGCACATATATAGGGATGGAGAAGCTTTTCACTAAACAGAAAGGCTTCTGGGAGAGAAGCATAATATGCATTACATAACACAGTGTTATGCTTAGTTTCTCAATCCAATACTGAGAAACGGACACACACATTATGTCAATATTCATTTAGATATGATAATACAACTTTATTTATTCAAGTGGTGCTCATGTCCTCGGATATTATCCACCTTTATCAGCTTTCTTATAGTACCGTTTTGATATTCGACTCCTTATTGGGTCCCTGCAGTGCTATGTGAGGTATTAGCATAATTGACCTAAAAACATTTGACCTAAAACATTTGATCGAATTGTTTTGACCTTTTGTTTTGGTCAAAATTAATTAAATATATATATTGGGTGGGTAAGGGTATAGATCGGGTTGAGGGGAAGTGGGGGTAGGGACTTCAGGGGGTTCTCCCCCTACATTTTAGACCGACAAAAAGGTCAAATAAATTCGATGAGATGTGATTAGGTCACATGTTTTAGGTCAAATAGACCCAAACCCTATGTGATATCGCCATGTGATGGGATTACATGTTTACTCAACGTGTCACCTGTACACGTGAGGGTTTTTGCCTTAAGATTGCTCACATCCAAAATGATTGGTTTGCATTACACGCGTGGTTGTTGTTTGGGGGATTTGAAACCCAGCTTAATCACAACAAACTTTTATTTATTTTATCTCGTGGCAATTTTTCTTTATGATGTAATATCAGCAAACGCTGTAATCACACCATGATCTTATCATTTTTCTTTAAATTGTGCCACAGTCCTTGTCGTTAATGTCATACTTTTTTCTTTACATAAAGGGCTTGATGGGAAGTGGGACATATTCCCATGGTGCTGCGGTGTCCATGGCGTGACATCGTCGAAGACTATGACACGGCCATAGACTGCTGGCGCTGAGCGGTTTTACGCTCTGTTTGGAACAGGCCAGAGCCTGTAGGTGTGCGAGAGTGGTCACCCGAGGGTACACTGCTTGTCACAGTAGACGCAGCTGAATCCATAGGCACTCGGGCTGAAGCCAATGGCACCCTTGTCTGTGCAACGGGTTCCGGAGCTGAAGCCGCAAGTACCTTGGGAAGATGTCAAGGATCTGCAGGTGAAAAATGTTTCCATTCCTTCTTTATGGAAGATTGGGTTGGGCAGGGTACCTGCACCGACTGCACCAGGGAACCCTTAGAGAGGTAGCTCTTTTTCTTCGAACAATAAGAGTGCTGTTGAGGGCACTCAGATAGCATGACCTCTCAGTATTTCTTCTTCTCCTTTTGCAGAGCCGTTCGATCTTCAAAATGACGATCTGCGCTGTGCGACCTTGACCGGGACCGCAGAACCTTCTTCTTGTTGATAAAGGTGAACAATTATGCCACTCCCTAGGGGCCTTTGGGTGCATCGACTGACACGACCCTCACTCCTGGGTGCTGTGGTCTTCGCACAAATAGTTCAAGCAAAAACAGTGCAGATCGGAGACTGACATCTGCCTACCGCAGTCTGCACATGGCTTGAAACCAGAGTCCTTTGACAAAGTCTGCATGGCAAATCACTTTCAGAAAAGCTTGACAAGCATGTTCCTGATACGTGAGCACAGTGTGCAGAAAAAGGAGTGGAGGTCATGGGTTTTGGCGCCACTGGCCTCAATGTCATTTCCAGCGCAGGGCGCATAGAGGCTTTGGATGACCTGACACAGAGCCGGGCAGCACCCCCAGTGGTGGAATTGTTTCTGGAGAACAGCTGTGCTGGGATATGGATATCATAGATGAGTAATCCGTGGCAGGTAGGAATACATTTTAAATGCCTGTACTAGGAATTACATTTTTACACCCCCATAAAGTAATTTTACTTTCAACATCAACGGATAGGGATTCAAATACCCCAAATGTTAATTATTTGGAGCCCTCCTTAATAATAAAATTGGAGAAAGCTGTGTTCTCACATGGTTAATTAGACTAAGGATCGCACAACACATGTGCAAACAAAAAAGGAAAAAGGGAGAACAGAATCCATAAAACTGGAATCTCCAATATTACTCCAGAAGTCTGTTTCCAAGAAGTGCATGCCTCACCAGGAAGAGTTAAACATAAAGGGTTCCTGGTAGGCCTTGAATGTCCAGAGGGCATAAATATAAGTACAACAAAAAATCGTCAATGCTTTATTTGGTCACACTCTCCTCTCTATGATTGTATTGGTAAATACCCAAGCACTCTACAAGTAGTGTTATACAAAATATTAATCTATTTTATTCTTAACGGTACAAATCAATCCTGTGTGGATCATTCTGGTTCAAATGACTTATTTGCAAACAATTCATTCTTACACATTCATTTGACCCAATCCAGCATAGGCCATCAACATAACAATGTTTAACAACAAGTAAAAACAAAACGTGTTCTACACACAAGCAGCATGGACATTGTTACAATACAATATCATATTCCAGTTCATTTCCTTTGTATGTGGCCTATCTTGATAGAACAGTGCTGACGGTTGCTGTTATGAACAAGTCGACACGGTGTGTTTTGGCCGTCTTGCCACCAAATGGGGTGTGTCAAATATGCGGCCTTCATCAGGACGATGATATGATTTTCAAACACCAACAAGTGTGTGTTGTATCTTGTTGGGTGATGGCCCACCTCAAGCTGATAGTTGCTGGAGGGACCAAACCTTTTATTCACGGGTAAAGTTCTATCGAATGGAACCAGACCAGTCGCCAAACCTGTAGGAGTGATGCCGTAGGACACAGCTTTAGGTCATCCAGGGTGTGCGCATCAAGCTAGCATCCGTCCACGGCAGACTGAGATGCCACTAGGAGACACGGCCTGATACAATTCGGCCGGCGGCTCCTGAGAAGAGTTATCTTCATCACGACACCCTGGACTTGTGCCAGAACAGAGAGTATTGATATTGATATTTTATTTCTATTGCGCTCATACACATGTGTTTCAGAGCGCGACAAGGCAAGGGAGGGGAACGGGAGAAACAAAACAACAATCTTACTAGGCCCAGTGACATTGAGAACGCGCAAGTGCATGGGAGAGGGGGAGGGGAAAGTACAAGGAAGGGGGGGAAGTGGAAAGTGCAGAGCAAAAGGAGAACAGAAATAAATACTAATAAATAAATAATAACAGCAAACAAAAGTGGTAGTGCAGCCAGCAAGTGGCAAGTGCTAAGTTTAGGGAAGCCCACAGCTGCTTTGGTGACAAGACGGCCGAAACACACTGTGTCGACTTGTTCATAACAGCAACCGTTAGCACTGTTCTATCAAGATAGGCCCCATACAAAGGAAATTATCTGAAATATGATATTGTATTGTAACAATGTCCATGCTGCTTGTGTCTAGAACACTTTTTATTTTTACTTGTTGTTAAAAAAATGTTATGTTGATGGCCTATGCTGGATTGGTTCAAATGAATGTGTAAGAATGAATTGTTTGTAAATAAGTCATTTGAACAAGAATGATCCGCACAGGATTGATTTGTACCGTTAAGAATAAAATAGATTAATATTGTGTATAAAACTACTTGTAGAGTGCTTGGGTATTTACCAATACAATCATAGAGAGGAGAGTGTGAAATATAGCCTTGACGATGTTTTGTTGTACTTCTATTAATGCCTCACCAGGAGTGCCATCCTCGCTGAATGATGCAGTGTTTCCACTTTGTGTAGCATGTTCTGCAGCACTACCGTGTTCTTTTCTCCTCAGGATCCCCTGTACTGTATTACACTATTGCCTATCTCTATTGCAGCATTTAGGATTACTAGATGGTTCCCTAGCCTGGGGTCGACATGTGGGGGTGTGATTACACAAGGAAGGGGGGGGCTTGCCCACTTTTAAAGCTATCTTATAAGAAATTGGTTTGGTGTGAAGGGCCCAGAGAAGATGTCAAGTGTTCCATTAAATTATGTTTACATGTATTTTACAAAAGTGACATTTTGTGAATAGAGCAGGAAGGGCAAACGGAATAGAAATATTCACTGTGTTGTGAGACAATGAAACTCATGCAAATTTGGAAATGGTGCCTTTCTGTCTGTAATGAAAGAGTTGTGGGTGTAATGATATCAGAGTTGTTCTCTAATTTCCGAGAAGGAATAGTGGATATAAATGTTTACAAAATAAAGCTGATCTTGGATAAATTGACATGTCTAATGTAAACGTCTTCCATCGGGATTCATACACTGAATGAAATGCTGATAAAATGTGAGCTTCCACCAATATGTCACTGTGTTAACATTAAAAATACATTGTTAGTGATAACTCCATTTGTGTGTTAAGTCTCTTTTTTCTGGCTCTACTTTTGTGTAAACTGCTTCCTAGAACAGAGGCGATTCATTTGTCTAATTAGGGGGGTTTCACCATCTCTATTCCAGTTTTATGCTGGAATGAATGTTATTGTCAACATGTTTGTATTTCTATGCTAATGCTATATGCGTCGGATCCTATTTTATTGAATTCAGACAACGTATGTTTCATACAACATATCAGTCCATGTCAATCTCAAAGAAGAGCTTGGCTGTAACACGGTTAGAGTATGATTGTGATGTTTCGGGCACGTATGAACAGTGGGCCTCTGCCCGCCTGTAAAATCACACCACTCCTGAAGGAATAACAGTAAAAGTGGTGAAAGTGACTCCGGTGAAAGAAATGGACACATGCTGGAACATACCAGAGCAGGGTTCAAGGGCTACTTGTAGCAGATTTACGCATTTTTCTCTGCAATCTGATTAGTAGACAGGATGTAGAAAGCTGCTAATGTACACATCAAACTAAACTTATCCACCCCTACTCTCATTAGCACTGCTGCAAAGAGTGACCAAACAAAAGCTGCAAGGCAGGTAGACAAAAATACAAATCATTTCACATTTTAAGGCTGTAAATAGCAGACGTGAACTTAATAGTAAAACAATGCCTTATTCCTGAATATATTTGTAGCTAATCATTAAGGTTTAAAATATATAAACACAAAAAGTAGCAGACTTCAGTTACACCAAAATGTATTTCAATGTATCATGCGATTTAGGGAATGACTAATTCACCAAATGTTATCCTTGCTCACTCCTGGTCAACGTGTTAATTTTAAGTCTGTTGAGGACATTTACAACATCATCCTGTTTTACGTAACCGAGCAGGCAGTGAAAGAAGATTTCCTTGATCATATCAGGTCAGTGATGAGTAGATCAACCTAAAGGATTGGCCGTTCGATGGTCAGAGATGTCCTGTGGAAGTTAGAACTCACCTCAATTGGACCAAATCCTAATTGTAGTTGTTTGCTTCAGTTACCTCCGATGAGCACACAGTAGTGCATACTCTGAGGAGTCAGGAATGAAACTCCTGACACATTGATCATGAGAATGGGAAGGGGCAGTGTAAGGGAATTGAGCAGAGTGCTACAGATCTTTAGTAGAGCAGTAGTAGAGAGTCATTGAGGGTAGGGGAGTAGAGTGCAGACAATTGGGGTGGGAAGAATGGACTTGGCGACCTTGATAACTTTCAAGTCTGGGAGCAGAGGGAGTATTTCATAATATGTGGCAATACCTAACATACAAGCTGCATTTGTCATACCGGCAGTACCATGGCTCTTCATTGCTGCGAACAAATGACTCCTGCTCTGCATGAGTACCGGCTAAACAGTCAAAATGATCAATGGACACAACAAATTCAAACAGTTAGACCCACCCATGTAAAGGAAAACACAGAGAATAAGTCTCAATGTTCAATATCTTTTTAAAAGGCAATGAAGGGTTAGCATAAAAACATCCATTGTCCTTTTTAAGGTGGACCAAGAGGACATGGCCTCTTCAAACACTCTATGGTCTTGCGTTTGAGTGCTCAACAGTATTGAGACTACCTTCTAGGAGCTTCCAGAGGTGGTGATTTGGTGTCTGGTTGGTGAGCTGGTCCACTGGGTCTGACATATGGTGTGGTCGAAGCGGCATTGGCACGCAGCATGAAGCAGCTTGGGATGGGCAGGCGATGTCTGCATCAATGCAGCTCAGTATCTGAATGAGGCGGGAACCAGGACCCATGGCTGTTCTTTGACTTTTGGGTTGCCAAGCAGCATTGGCACGTGGCATGAAGTGTGGAATGGGCAGGCGATGCCTGCATCAATGCAGCTCACAAGATGAATGAGGCAGGAACCAGGACCCATGGCTGTTCCTTGACTTTTGGGTTGCCAAGCAGCATTGGCACGTGGCATGAAGTGTGGGATGGGCAGGCGATGCCTGCTTCAATGCGGCTCACAAGATGAATGAGGCAGGAACCAGGACCCATGGCTGTTCCTTGACCTTTGGATTATGATATGATATGATATGATGATCTCTCCAACCACTTCCCAGAAATCTGAACCTCAGTCTTTTCTTAGTGAGCACACTCTCAACTCTATCCATAACCTACCTACCTTCACAGTGGGTAACTCTATGGATCTGTTATTAAACTCCACCTCGCTCTCAGCCACTAAAACTACTCAATTGTGTCCACCACCATCTCCTTTGCACTTTCTGACTTTTCCTCACCACGCGCTTCACCTATTGCTAAGAGGAAATCTAAACCTTCTGCCTCCCCTCCCCCCTTTCTCATGGACCTACAGTTCTCACTCTCCTCCTTCACACCTGATGCCTCTTCTACTATGCCTTCTCCAGCTTCCAAACCCTATCAAATGACTAATTCTCTTCTCACTGCTTACTTTCACCCCAAAGTCTCAGAATCCTCAACCATGGGTCACCCCATTCATGCACTCTCTCTGAACAGACATGTGTAGGCTGCTGCGCAAATGGAGGAGTACCCCCATGGGGACCTGCCACTCTACCTTTCTGGCCTGAACTCTGTCAAGTCCACTCTTGATTGAGGGTTAGGTACAATTCCCTTTTCGCTCTTTGAATTTCACTCTAACCAACCTCGCTGACTACAAGGCACTCTAAACACACTCTTCACTCCTATGTATTTGACTATCAACGCCATCAGTAAGGACCTACCTGAATCCTTTGCAGCAAAAAGTTCCAATATTAGAGACTCTATCCTGACTTTTCTCACACTCCCTCATCCTGCATTTTACACTCTGCCTACTCAACCATCATCCTCTGTTTCTATCTCCCCCTTTAGTCACATAATAGTGACAAAGTACTATCTCTACTGATGAAGGCTAACCCCTCTTGCTCCTCAGCTAGTCAAGACTACTGCCCCATTAGTGCCCTCTCACCTCGATGAACTCTTCAACCTGTTCTTCGACTTTCCTTTCTTTCCCTCTGTTTTCAAAACAGCCACAGTCATCCCTCTCCTAAAAAAGCAAGCTGCTGACCTGAACCTACTGTCTCTCACCCTGTGTCTCTCCTTCCGCACTACTCTAAAGTGCTTGAATGGGTTGTGATCAACCATCTTACCAATTTCTTAGACATATTCACAACCTTTGAGACCTCCTACAAGCAGGTTTCCGCTCCTGCCACTCCACGGAAACTGCTCTCGTTTAGGTGTCCAATTACATCTCTGCTAAGCACTCCAACCTATCGTCTATCCTAATTCTCTGTGTCCTGTCTACTGCCTTTGACACGGTTAATCACTCCGATCTCCTTAATACTCTTTCTCCTTGGGATTTGCAATGAAGTCCTTGACTGGATTGAATCCTTCTTTGCACCTCACAAATTCTATGTGTCCTGGAGCAGCAACACCTCTCAACTTGCTCGCTCCTCTAACTGTTGGTGTTTCACAAGGCTTTTTATACTCTGCACCTCTGCTCTTGGAGCACTAATCTCCTCCTTTGTGGTCTCATATCAACTCTTTGCGGATGACACCCAAATCTTCTCTTTTCTTGAACTCTCCTCTGATCGCTCTATCAAAATTTCCAACTGTCTCTCTGCCATTAAATATTGGATTGCTTTGCACTCTCTGATGTAAAACTCTCCAAAAACAGAGGGGTTCTTCGTCCCTGCCAAAAGCTTTCTCTCATCTCTTCCACTGTCTATCCAGTTCCCACCTGACACTCTCCCCATACTCTTCTTCAGCTAAAAACCTTGGTGTCATCTATGACCCGTCACACTCCTTCTCTACTTTCATCCCCAAAACAGGAACAGCAGCTCACTTCAACTTCCTACAAATTGGGAAAATCAGTCAAATTCTTCTTTTCAGCACCATCAAGCATCTCTTAACCACTCTTGCTTTCTCTAAACTGGACTACTGTGCCAGCCTTCTCTTTAGTCTCCCCAACTGTGCTTGCTGTCCACTCAACAAGATCATTAGCTTTGCTAGCAGGACTCTTTGATCTCCCTCACTTCACACCTACTTCTTTGTACTGCCATCAGGCTGGATGGCTGACTATGCAAAACAGGATTAGATTTAAATGTCTTCTCCTGGTTCACAAATCTATCCACGTTAAGGCACCACTGTATCTATCCTCCTCCATACAACTCTACAAGCCTTCTCCTAATCTCCGCTCTGCATCTTTGACTACCCTTGTGGCTCCTCACCCTTCCCTTCCACTCTTTCTCTCTTCCTGTGACACTTGCATGGAATTCTCTTCCCCCAGACATCCGAGAAACAGTGCACAGAGGTGTGTTCAAAAGCACACGAAAAGCCTACCCCCTCGCCATTGAGTTATCATCATCTAACCTACCTCTCATCTGCCTGCTAGCTAACATTTTTCCCGGCCTCTAACCTGCTTCTGTCCCTCACTTCCTCTGCCTCCACTATAGCACTTCACCCATCATGGTCACATCCCAAACAAAGCTGGCCGTGCCGCCTACCCGCGCTTAAAAATGTCCAATGTTGGTTGTCCTTAATCTATGCAAGTATACACATGTATAGTCCCCGGTGACTGCTCCATGTACTCCCCTCCACAACCTGGTCGGAATGCCCCTAAAACTCACCCCATTTTAAGAAGCTCACTGCTTCCAGCCAAATCTGATTTCTCATCTATTATATGTTCTTTTGTGATTAAAAGAGTATTGTTCCTCACGCATATACATAAGTAAATAAAATAAATAAAAACAAAATAATTTGACCTCATCCCGAACCCACAGAAAGGTCCATAATATCCCCACAGCATAGCTGCAAGCCACCACACCCTGAAAATGTGGGTTTGAGCTCTTTCCTTTTTATTTTTTTAAAACAACAAACAGCCACTTTGGCTCCTGGATCATTGTATCCCATGATTAGGGGCTGAACCCAGTTCTGTTTGGCTTATCCAGATGTCTGTCTGGGATAGTGTGCTTTCACATTTTTGTGTGATTGTTCCTGTTTGTATGGGTGTGCTTGGAAAGTATTTTAATGTATATTTGATGTGTGATGGCGTGCTGTGCTTTCTCATTGCCTCCTGAGGAAGGATAAAAGTGGTCCTCCTTACTTTTATTTATTAATTCATTGTATATGCACACCGCCAACCAAGGCATATAAAACATCATTAAGAAAACTCCAATTCATCATCATACAATGCAATTATGTCAGATAACATTAAATACATATGAGACTGATTAAAACAAGGTGCTAACAGACAGTTCCATTGAAATAGCTAAAACAAGTTCCTCATGTGAAACATAAGGTTTTGATCATTTCCATGTAATAATGATTGCCATGTATCTTTCATGTTCACCTCATCACAACTATTATTATACGCCTTCAGATATTTACCTCTTAGAAAGCTAAGGCTCTCACAATGACAGATGATATGTTCCGCATAATCGACGGTATCTCAGATGCCTAGCAATTCCCGATTTTGCTCCGACTATCTTGAGTGTATCTTGCATGTTAAATTTAAAAAGAGGTAACGCCTAATGGTATTACTATCTGGATAAGCTGCTTGATATGTAGGTTTTATCAGATCTTTAGACCAAAACTCCAGAAACAGCCCACTATTGGAGTTCGTCGCAAGGTTAATCATGTTGCGTTCTTTAGCATAGTTTAGTGTTGCTGTTTTCAATAATCGTTTAGTCTTGGCGTGAGTATTTTACAACCACAATTGTGCATTCTCTTTAGCCCATCTAATATGCACCGTACCTATCGCTGCAATAGCGCAAGAGTCCAACACAATCTTTTCTTTATCTCAGTACATCTCATGAACTCCACAATAAAAGTGTTATTGTTTAAGGAACATAATTTCACGTATAACATTGCTATTTTATAGACTAAAAAGTCTGTGGCAGCTAAAAGGTTGCACTCAAATAATAGATGTTGGGCCTCATTACGAGTTTGGCGGTAGCCGTGTTGGTAAAACCGGCACGGCTGCTGCCAAACTCGTCACAATACTGGCACCCGGCAATGAGGAATTACCGGGTTATTCCGACTTTGCCGGACCTGGTAATGCCTCCATTGCCAGGTGCTGGTAATATGGAACTCCCCCTTCCCATTTGAGCCACCTAGGGCTCAATGGGAATGGGGAGGTTGGATGCACCGGCACCGTTTGCAACGGTGCCGGTGCATCCGACATGCTGTGCTCGCTGGTGCCGCTCCACCTGTCAGGTCAGACCTGACGGGCTGACAGGCACCTGTGATCACAACTCTTAGTATGGCGGAACGGTAGCAACGGTGCCGGTAGCTTACCGGCACCGTTGATACCGTACCGCCATACTTGTAATGATGCCCATTCTCTAGGTAATGATTTTGGCATTCTAAATAAAATCTTTAACAATTTTGCTTCAAACTGGTTCATTTCATTAGTAAAACCTGCACCTCAAATTTCTGTAGCATAAAGTAAAGACGGTAACACTTTGGATGAATATAACAACATGATGGTACTAACGGAACAACCACCTTGTTGACCGATAAAATTGCTTAGGGACATAAAAATGTTCATACATTTCAATTTTGTATCTATCTAATGTTGTCATCTGCGTTTCTGATCAATTATCTCGCCTAAATATTTATAACACCTTACTACTTCAATTTGTTGATCCATAATCATCCACTTATAGTTAATAGCGCGAGGACGTATTGATTTGCCGATACATGGTATTATTTTAGTTTTACTGATGTTAATTCTTAAACCATCTCTCCTGCAAAGTTTTCAAATGCATTTAATTTAGTTTGTAGGCCTTTAGGGGTGTAGTCTAGGGGCAAAAGGCTGTCTGCATAACCATCCTAATCTCAAGGTGCCTATTTTAATATCATCAGATATTCTAGCATGTAGGTCCACTGTGAGATCAGCCAGGCACAGGTTAAATAAAGTTGCCACAAGGATGCAGCCTTGCTTAACTCTGCGCAATGTTGTTATAGGAGCAGATAATTTCCCTTCATTATCAAGGCGTATTCTCACAGTTGTTTCCGTATAAAGTAGTTGGATCATACTGAAAGCGAACCCCATTTTGCAGGGGCGCCTCTTAAATACAGGGACCCATAATCACCATAAACCAGAGTAAATGCACCCCTCTAGGGAATCAAAAGACATGAGCCTGTCTTACAGGTGATGACAAGACTTTAATCTTTACAGATCATGAGGATTGGGGAAATGACAGAGGGCTCTGCCATTTCAAGCCAGCAGTCTGTCGTCGTCATTGCTGGCTCCATCCCAGGTCCTCTGGATACTGCTCCTGGGCCGGCAGCTTAAATACTCTTCATTTGGTCACTGGACACCAGCAGAGCTTCTCCAAACGTGTTCTTCTTGCCATATAAGGGATGCTGCAGAGGCTCCAGTGTTGCATGGCGAGGTTCCCTACTTTACATAATGCTATCCTATGCAAAAATACATTCACATTAATTTTTCATCATTTTGCTATATTAAGAACATTTATGTATAAACACACATTCCCGCCATAATCTCAACATTAACTCCATAAAATTATATTTGATGTGGTCCAATAACTTCTACAGAAAAACACTTTTCTAATGCTATGTCATGCTGATTCTAAGTCTCCATTGGCCTGTGATTGACAGGACCAGTTGATCATCCTCTCCGTTCTCTCTTCCAGCCTTAGACTCAGTGATGCAACACCACACACAAGCTCTGCAATCTATTCTTAGCACAAGCACATTCCTCTTTGGCAGAGAGCCTGCTCTCTACCGTGTGTTTTGACATTTGATTTTTAAAACTACACAGAACAACATTTACACGTGTTTTTCAACTAATTTATTTGTTCATTATATTTTAAATATTACAGATCTATATTTAGTGACTGGCCATGCCTGTGTGATTATTCTGCATGTAAAAATCTTTCTCAGTGCTATAGTGCTTAGAAGTCTTGACTCATTGTAAAGCACTTGAGGGGTGCGCTAGCTCCTCCCCAACATTCCCCCCTTTCGTTACTTCTACAGTAACAAACTCATCCACACACGACATATCTACAACCCCAGAAATATTTGCGCTCTTTATTGTATGGCAAGGTGTTTTAGATCCCCCAATTGATACCATTATCTTTGCACTATAAGTGACTATAGGCGCACATCATCGGAGACCCCATTGGCACGTGCAGAAGAGAACCAAGAAGAACATGATCACAGGAACAGTATTTTTACTGCTGCCCCCAGCCATGACAGGACCCAATCAAAGTCAACCCTTAGCCAATCTGTGTTGTGAATTCCACCTTCTTTTTTCCATTTGAACACCTAGATTGTACACTGCCTCGATGGTGTGGGATAGTGACCCATTCTCAGCATCCTCCGGGGGTAGAAAAGTGCAGCAGCTGCTTGTACCCCAAGAGCCAAAAATAGATGAAAAAGAAAGTCTCTGCTGAGCTAAAAATACAATGCTTGTTGGGTATTCCTCTGAGCAGTGCGCAACAGTCTTTTGACAGCTTGAGCTTTTCTTTCTTCCCCGCTGTTGAAATCGTCCTTTTTCCGGCAGCATACCAGATTCTTGTGTGATCTGCAAGCTTTTTTCTGTTTCTTTTAGGTGCTAGAGTGGCTGTTGGCACCTCGACAGGCATTTCTTCTCCCTTCACCTGTCCTTCCAGGATTACTAGTAACACTGAGTGCAGGGTAGCCAGTGAATACCTGCCCCTCCAAGATAATAGGAGTGGCAAGTAGGCTTGTCGGCCACAAACCTAGTAGTAATCCATCACTGCTGCTGTACCTTTTGTCATACCAGGGATCACAAGAGTGTGGTTGCACTGTGTGTTTGCGCCACCAGGATCTGTTCCTTCATTGCTAAAACAAAGTTCAAAATGTTTGACCCTATCTATTCGCACTGGTTTCTTCATTGTTGCAATCCGTGTCAGCCTTGTGATGTGTTGGGACCATGTTTGCGCACACATAGTCTCTATTTGGGATATTGCTTCTCCGCTGTACTCGATCAGCCCATCTGCCAGGCACATCACTGTGGTGCCCTGTCATTTGTCATTGTCATTTGAGTAACCTCCTTAGAAAAAATATGGTGCTTGTAAACACGGGCAGTATTTTGTGTTGCCATTGCATAACGCTGGATCTAGATCAGTGCTTCTCAACTGCACACTATGTGCCTGGAATGTGCCCTTTATCCCTTTATAGTGCAAGATGTACCAAGCATTGTGCCTCTGTAATTGGGCCTGGATGTGGACCTAAAAACCTTAGGAGACCCTGATGTGTGCGGGATAAATGCACACACATAACATCTTTCATTGATTTCCTTCCTGCAATGCGCATATCAGAGTACTAGCTATTCAATGTTTCTACATTCTGGACATCAGAAATAGTGTAAAACCCAACACCTTATGTAAATCATACGTCAGTCATACTTCCCGTTTCATTCGTCTAAGAAAACTTGTAGGGGTGGCCGGCAAAAAGTGAGACATTTTGTATTTCCTTTTTTATAGACATATTAGCATTTTTTCCAACTGTCCACCCCCCCTTTATATGGCCCCTGCATATGACAAACATCCCTTCATCCATTCCAACAACCACAACCAGTGTCATACATAAACAAATTACTACTACATTTCTAGACTAAATAACATCTTTATTTATTATCATCCCTACATAACAGAGAGGTCGGTCAGCCATCTTTGCTTATTCCTGGAGAGGAGAAAAAAAGGTTATCAAGAAAGAGAGAGAAAGAGAAAAAGAAAGAGAGAAAGTAAAAAAGAGAAAGGGAGAGAGAGAGAAGGGAGAGAGAAAGAGAGAGAGAGAGAGAGAGAGAGAGAGACAGACAGACAGACAGACAAGACAAGACAAGACAAGACAGACACCCTGAGACCCTTTTCCCACCAGGGCCGACTGGATCCTGGACCTTCCAAAAAATAAATTAAAATATGGACAAAAGAAAAAATGAAAATATAAAAAAAAAAAACAGGTGTGTGCGACTGCACACCACCCTGGCATGGATCCTCAAAAATGTCTCTCTATTGGCTATGCTCTTACTAGATTTTAACTGGTCTTGGGTGCTCTTATGACACCCAAGAGATGCACCCAATATCTAACTCCTTCATACGGACGGCGAGAGGGACCTTTAAACCTGGGGCTGATCAGTTCCTCAAATAATAATGGTCCAGTATGGGCAATGCTGTTTATGGAACCATGGTCTCGCTTTCTACAGGGGTGGTCACTATTTCTCCCCCCCCTTTTACCGTGTCCCACCACCGCCCCTGTGTGCTTCAGTCCAGTCCCCTGGTCAATTATTAATGACCCATCACCATATAATATGTCTCCTTCCGTCAATTCATGAGCTGTTCATCAGAGTGAGAAAATAAAACTCTTGTAAATAAACCGGAGTTGCTAAAACAGGGGCCGTGCAAATACCTTAAGTCCTCAAATTGTCTAGTCATTTTGTCAGTCCATTAAAATGTACTTTTAAGTCCTCTGCCCTTCCCTGCAACTTTGTAACCGTGGTCTTGTGTAGACTGCGTAGTCTAGGATCCATGCCCTACAAAAATGACATAAGCCCAAAAAACTGCTACATTTCCTTCACAGTACGGGCCTAGGGGCGGTGTGTACTGCCGCCGCCCTATCCAATAATTTATTTTCCCATTACAAAAATGAGTTGTTCCAAGTATAGTCCCTCCTGTTGGCAGCATTGTAGCTTCTTTTTATCCG
Organism: Ambystoma mexicanum; assembly: GCF_040938575.1. Taxonomy (NCBI): domain Eukaryota; kingdom Metazoa; phylum Chordata; class Amphibia; order Caudata; family Ambystomatidae; genus Ambystoma; species Ambystoma mexicanum. The sequence goes on along the minus strand of NC_090933.1, from coordinate 1,334,648,884 downwards.
CCTTGTACCCTTTGTGAACCAGCAATTTCAATGATGCAACACAATCCCTCCTGCACTGATGATCCTTTTCACTACACACCAACTGATCATCCACATACTGTATGATTTGTGCTAAGCAGCTTACTTCAATGTAATCTGTACATAGGTCACAGCTCTCAGTAACCCAACATCGTGTGGATTAACTGCCCATAATTATGCTGGCATATATCCCATGTCCTCCTCAAAAAATTAAAACATCTGAGTTACTACTGCCATCAGGGGGCACTGTACCTCCCTATACTGCACCATGATATCGCAGGGGATGCAGATTCCCAAATTAATCTCCCCATTTTGTTCACTGTCCTCAAATAACTCCTTATCCGTCATTTCCTTTAAATACACTGTCGGGTCTATACATAATCTTGTGCGCCACTCGCACCCGTCCTGGTCTTTTCCAATCAGGACTACTCTTTTCTGACACTACTAGTCCTTGCAAATATAATGACAATATTGTCCCTGCCACCATCTCGGGTGGCACCATGGGTTGGAAAATAAGATCTGTAGGCACTCGCCAACACTTTGTCGCAATTTGAGGCACTGCATTTACTAATACCTTTAATACCATACCAACAAGTAATATCTGGGACCACAGGAACCCCATGCAATACTGACTCCCTTGCTATGGCATTGATTATTAAAACTGCTTGAGCTACACACATCCCTGGAGTGGAACACACTACCCCTTGATCTGTGACTAATACATTTCTGAGCAGATCCCTACCCAACAAGTTCACTGGGGCACTCTCTGAATATAACAAGGGCTCGTACTACCTCCCTGCCTACTTTTATATCCAGCTCCTCAGTCTATGGAACTCTAAAAATAGCCCCAGAGAATCCCTGCATGTAAAAGGTTTTTACCAGATAATGGAAAGTTCCCCGCCATGATGCATGATTTAGTTGCACCTGAATGTACCATAACTATAAATTGCCTGTTTCCTATTTCCTCTTCCACCAAGGGCTCCTCTTCATGGTGTGTGGTTATCAACAGGATTGGACATGCATATGCTTTCTGTGGGCTGTCCTAATCAGAATATGTATTTGTCCCGTGGAATGAAAAATGGAAGCCCCGTCATTGTAACTCCTTGGAATGGGGCGCCTGTTCCCCTTGCCATTCTGTTAAACTGTGTTCCTTCACCATGCTGTAGTTGTTGCCGATGTTGCCCTTGCCTGTCAGCCCCATAAGGGGACTGATTTTGACCCTCTCGCCCAAATTGCTCTTGTCTTCTTCCTTGAGGCCTTTGGAATCCCTGCCCTGAAGTTGAAGGCCCATAATAAAATCTCATCCCCGGCTTTTCCTGCATTCCCTTGCAAAATGCCCCCATTTCCCACAATACCAGCACTGTGATGTTCCCAATCCTCCTCCTTGAGGCCCTATCCTCCCAAATCCTCCTTTTCCCCTTGGTGCTCCTTCATGCTGCCAATGTGGGTTGGAGTACTGCCCCCTCCCATCCCTTTGTCCCTGTCTTCCTACACCCCATAGCGCTGCAGTAGTGGCATTCCCAATATGTTGACTATCTCCTGTCCTTTTCCCCTGAGACGGTGCCTTCACTGGTGCTTGAATGACAACTTTATTTAGTTTCTTTTCCACTCGTTTTGCCTCCTCCATTTGCCGCTTCTGGACTGTCTCCCTGTCCTGCTCCTTGATTCTCTTACAATTGTGGGCTATTATACTTTGTATCTCTGCCCACCCTTTGGCTTCAATTCCCACAATTTTATCTAGTGCTTCTGGACCTCTTTTGGTAGTCCCCTCATTACAATAAAATAAAAGAAATGGTACTGTCTCAACTCTCCACATTTCCTGTAACTTACGAATAAACCTAACTGTGTCCTCATCATCACCCATTGTGCACTGAATTAAAGAATGTAAGCCAGGGGTATCTGGGTACATCCTTCGTAGGGCAGCCCATACCCTTGCCCTTACTGCGTCAAAGGCTGCTCCATCATGTTCATTATCTGCAAGACTTACCCCAGCCCTTGCCCATATCTCCCCAGCCTGGTCCCCGACTATGGCGACCAGTAGACTCTTCAAGTCTCCTACTGCTATGGCTACCCCTGCTGTTTGTATTTCAAATTCCTAGATCCATTTACTAGCTCTGTCTATAAGCTGGGGGAGAGCTTTAATCACATTATTTCTGTCCTTTTGAGGCCATGGCACATACTGCGTTATCCCTACTCCTTTATCTATTAGAGGCATCTGCATATCTGTTTCGTTTTCTACCCCTTTACTATTCTTCTGATCTTGTACTACCATGATTAAATCTGGTCTATTTCTTGGTCTGTCCCTCCCCACTGCCTCTTGTGGCAGGGATGGGTTTCTCACTGCCTCCTCTCCTTGATCTCCTTCTTGCCCTGCCTCTTCAGTATTTCTACCACCTTGATCGTCCCCTCCATTATCCCTTGCGTGTTCTACTTCTTGTCCCAGGACTGTCCATACACTCGGCTCATCATCTTTTTGAACGCAAACATTTCTTATTGCCCCAGGGTTTAACCTGAACAAAATATCTCCTGGATTCCAATCCCCTGTTTTCTGCACCGGTACCCTTATTTCTGGTGATACTTCTTCAGGCACTTGAAACTTTACCAACCTTTCCTGCAATGCTCTTAGCTCATTGTCAAAGTCTACTTGTGGACCCTCTGGGTACACTAATGCTACTGGCATATTAGAGCTTGTGGATGGGTTATATGGAGGTGCAAAAGCTCTTGCGTCCCCCTACCCTAGTTGCTAATCCTGTTGACATTCTCTCTACTTCTGGAGGATTATAGATCGGGTTTGTATACCCTACTGCAGGTTCAGGCGTTACAGGGTATAACCCCTTACATTGGATCTCTTTTTCACCTTCCTGATTTCCCATATCCTCAACTAATTTACAGAGGTCTTGAATTTCTTCTCTTTTTTGGGACTTCTTCCCTTCATATTTTGTTGCTACAAAGATGGACATTTTTTCTAGCATGTTTATGTTATGGGAGCCCTGCTCTGGCCAGGAGCAGGCCGTCCCCCCCGCCCCTTCCTTTGTTTCTACTATCAATTGTTTATTTGTTCTGTCACAACACAGTGGCAGAACCTTATGCATGCGTTTTATTGGAGTTTCTTCCTCCATAATATTGCGCGCGTCCCTAATGCTTCACTTTAACCCTACTGCTATGTTGCACGTGCTTCAATAATACAGATCAACACACTTTTTCCCCCACCCACTTTTACACTTTCTTCACTTTGATTTCACACATACATACACACACACTGCGAGTCATCCACCTTCCTTCCTTTTTTACCTCAAAAGACAGCACGAGAAAATATAAAAGACTACGATCCAGGCCCAGTCCTTATAGCAAGCCACTACGTAATACCACTTAGTGCTTTTATCGTCATAAGAAGAATACTGTGTGGTACTACCTTCTCAACCTGTATGGCGCTGATGGTCCCTTACCTCCCAGTCTTTATAAGCTGGGGATCCCTTTCCTTTCCATTATAAAAAGTAGAAAAACAGAAATACATGACAATTTCAATACATGACCCACTTATCACCAAAAGTTCTATTTTATACTTCATCACCAATACTACATCACCAAAAAGTCCTATGCCATCTATTCCACTGACCTCGTACAACAATCACATCACCATAATATCACCCAATCACCATATCACATACATGTTCCCATGTTGTCATCACCTGCAAGAGTATACTCACATGGGCGTTGTTCACTTGAGTTTCCCTCTGTTACGAAGTCCCCATGCCGGTTGTTCTGGAGCCACACCCTGCTTCAGTGAGTAGAAGGGATTTCTTTTAAAATGGCTTCTACTAAAGTCGCTCAAAATACATGGGTTTTTAAAGTTAGGAGTCTGATCACTACAGTTGGGCGTGGCTCACCTGCTTGGGGATTCACAAAGCACAGGGGAAGAAATTAAGTAACACATTGGGTCGTCACCACTGAAAGCGATCCCCATTTTGCAGGGGCGCCTCTTAAATACAGGGCGACCCATAATCATCATAAACCAGAGTAAATACACCCCTCAGGGGAATCAAAAGCCATGAGTCTGTCTTGCTGGTGATGACAAGACTTTAATCTTTACAGATCATGAGGATTGGGGAAATGACAGGGGGCTCTGCCATTTCAGGCCAGCATTCTGTCGTCGTCGTCGCTGGCTCCCTCCCAGGTCCTCTGGATACTGCCCCTGGCCCGGCAGCTTAAATACTCTTCATTTGGTCACTGGACACCAGCAGAGCTTCTCCAAACGTGTTCTTCTTGCCATATAAGGGATGCTGCAGAGGCTCCAGTGTTGCATGGCCAGGTTCCCTACTTTACATAATGCTATCCTATGCAGAAATACATTCACATTCATTTTCCATAATTTTGCTATATTATGAACATTTATGTATAAACACACATTCCCGCCATAATCTCAACATTAACTCCATAAAATTATATTTGATGTGGTCCAATAACTTCTACAGAAAAACACTTTTCTAATGCTATGTCGTGCGGGTTCTAAGTCTCCATTGGCCTGTGATTGACAGGACCAGTTGATCATCCTCTCCGTTCTCTCTTCCAGCCTTAGACTCAGTGATGCAACACCGCACACGAGCTCTGCGATCTATTCTTAGCGCAAGCACATTCCTCTTTGGCAGAGAGCCTGCTCTCTACCGTGTGTTTTGACATTTGATGTTTAAAACTACACAGAATAACATTTACACATGTTTTTCAACTAATTTATTTGTTCATTATATTTTAAATATTACAGATCTATATTTAGTGACTGGTCATGCCTGTGTGATTATTCTGCATGAAAAAAGATTTCTCAGTGCTATAGTGCTTAGAAGTCTTGACTCATTGTAAAGCACTTGAGGGGTGCGCTAGCTCCTCCCCTACAATACCTAATAGGCCTGCTGGTATTCCCCATGCTTTAAGTTTGGACCATAATCTTTCATGTATTATTGTATCTAATAATGTATCTGCAGAAATGTCTATAAAAACAGCAAATAACAGGAAGGTTACGGTTGTTCCAGGAGCATTTAATGGCTGTCACTAAGTTCACTATATTGTGTGTAGAAGAAGATTGTGCACTAAAGCCAGAGTGATTAGATGGCCATATATTAGATTCATCTATCCATTGATTGAATTCAGTCAGTAGAATGTGTGTGAATATTTTCACCGGGATGTCTAGCATCGCTAGCATTCTGTAATTTCCAGGGTCCTTCCATGCCCCTTTTATTATGGACGGGGAGGGTTGTACTTCCGCGCCAGGACGGTGGGGTTACACCATGCTCCCCTATCCATTTGAACAGAATACTCAATGCTAGTGCCCATTTTTCAGTCATCAAGTCATCTGTACAAGATCATTGCAGGTACCCTCAGGACCTGCAGCCCTAGAGCTTCGCAAATTCTAAATCAATGTAGTCAATGCAGCTAAGGTGTATTTGCCTTTCCAAGTGGCAACATTACATGCTGTACAAATCGCTTCTGACATAGAAGCACCAAGTGTTTTTTCCACATGAAGAATCCAATCTTTTTCTGCAGTGCTGTTTATAGGTAGGTTTTTTTTTTCTTGGAGCCATTAATAACAGCCCAAATTCCATCATTATTATTATTCTTTGCAAACAGTGCTACAGTACGCCATATCTCGTTTGCTTTATGAGTGCGATGCTGACATAGCCAAGTACGATGGAATGTTTTGGCTAGTCTTATTTTCATAGTGGTATCTTTGCTGGTGCTATTCTTAATCTCTCGAATTACTGATCTAAGTTTTTGTTTGCCTTATTAATGACAACATCAAATGAGTTCTTATCCTGGTGTAGATTCCATCTCTCATGATTACTTACATATTTCTGTTTCTGGGCAGTTACACTTTTTATGGCCGCTACTATTTGTTCAAATGCTTAACTCATTTCATTTTGTCCCACATCATGTGTAGAGTTCATACAATCGATACATTTCGTTAGCTCAAGTTCTGCAATCAATATACCTTTTTCTAATTTGTGGGTAATCCGATTCCGTGCATTGTATACACCATTATTTTCCATTCAGTTGGAAATCATTATATATCGGATTGGTGGGTAACAAAATAAACACAGGAAGGTGATCGCTGTCCTCCTGACACCCTACTGCCATATCTAACATCACTGCTTGGGCCCTTGCATTAGTTATAATATAGTCAATTGTTGACATACTGGATCCACTAATTTGTGTCACACTACGATTAGGGTCCCTAATAGTGTCTCCATTTAGTATCTTAAACAGATATCTAAGAAATAACTTAGCACCCATCTCTAATACTCATGGCAAACCTTGGTCTGTCAGCCCAGATCGTTGCTTATCTAAAAATTGATCATCCAACATTCTAATCTGGGCATTAAAGTCTCCTAGAATAATAATCAGAGTGTGGGAGTTATATTCATCCAGTATTCTTGATAACGTGGCTGTATTTCTGCTATTATGAACACCATTAGGAGGGTTATAGATGTTCACTATCAGGAGCGAAGGAAACATTGGTTGATTACAGTTCACTACCACTGCTAATACCATAGAGGTAGACCAAATGGTATTGTAACCTGTCCAGGGGTGCCTAATTGAGATCAACAGACCTCCTTTCGGTCGACCTCTACGTTCCTTTGTGGCTAAACTTTGAATTGAAGTTCGGCCATCAATATCACCTTTAGTATAGAGCCATGTTTCCTGCAGGGCAACTATACAGAAATGAAGGATTAACTTCAGTAACCCATTGGCCAACGCATAATGAGAATTACCCCCTGTATTCCACGTTAGTACTGTGTCGATGTCATCAAGATTGAGTCGCAAAATAGTTTTAAAATTCTAACGCCAACCATTACCCATCAGAGGTTGTTTCATCACATGTATTTCGTTTTGGAGTACTCTTGATATCATCTTTACCCATCGCTAGCTGGTCTTTTGCGGTTCATTCTTTAGTTCTTTCAGGTGTATCATTCACAGGGCCCTGTTTGTTTCTATTCCTCACGATACTCAGAGAGCTTTTCAGATTTGTTATCTTAGGCATCATTTTTTCCTTACATGTATACCCCATTTTCTCGAAAAGGCTGCCATGGATTAATATGTATTCATGTGTCAATTTGTCTGCACACCATACATTGGTGGTTACTTTCATAGGATTGACTAACTGATCTACTATTGTAAAATCTTTTGATGTCGCCATACGAAGGGGGACTATAGATCTACAGAGTTCCAATATAGCACGCCTATTCAGTATCCTCAATTTGTGCTTCGGTTCAATTGCTTGGAATTGGAGGGCACGTATATGATTAGTCGATTCTATTTTATCATCTAGCATACTCGTCTTACATTTCTCAGGGACTTCTTCAAATCTTACTGATTTACTCACACATTTAACAATACTATCAGGCAGTTGGAGTCAGAAAGCCCTTGTGATTCTGAGGTTCTGCTTGAGTATCTACATCGAAAATACTTTGTAAGTCCCTCAGTACCTCAACTGCTATACCATTTCCTTTTTTAGCTTTCTTTTTGTAATTATCTTACGTGTTTTAAGTTTTGCTGACCCTTAGTCGATTCAGAATTGACTAGAAATGGTGTAATATCAGTTGTACCTATTGTTTTAATTGGTCGTTTTTTTTTATCAAGGTCCGCACATTTGCACGAATGGTAACTGTATGAGGACCAGTGTAGTTAGGTTCCTTACATAGGGGCATAGGGGCAAGGGTTTTGCTGCAACCAGCTGAGGCATTGTGTCTAGTTGTAGGTTGACCCATTTAATACTATCAATTATGAGCACTGATTTTTCAGTCGCAATACATCAGTTATTATTGTGGCCACAGGGCCTGTTACTGTACATTGCTGCCTGAGAGTAATGCCTTTTCTTCTTATTAGCAGCTCGTTTCTTGATAGCTTTACTGTGCAGTCTATTTACAACAATTATTTTACTATTATTGGATGTATTATCAGGATTTTCAGTAATAGTGTATCCATTATTTCCTTCATTACAGGATTCCACCCACCTCAAATTGTTTAAGGTTCCATCTATCAGGGGTTGTGTATTCTCAGACTGCAATTGCTCAGTGTTGGTGCCACTATCCCAGAGGACCTTCCTATCAGAGTGGTCAACACATTCTCTAAAGCTTCAAACATTTCGGGAGTACCCATACTTGCAAAGCGTACATTATTAGGCGAGTCTGTGATACTCACACGGGACAAATTTCTTGGGGTATTAGTTTCCAACCTCGCTGAGGACGAACTGCTGTGTTCTACCTTATACATTATCTGGTCAGTGACGGCATCAACTTCCACTCTATCTTCCTGAATGTGAGTCGGGTTTAGTGACCGGGTCTGCTTTCTATGTGTAGGACACTAGGGGCTATGAGTGTAGTGAACAGGTCTGCTTTCTATGTGTAGAACACTAGGGGCTATGGATGTATGAGCAGTTCTGCTTTTTATGTGTAGGACATTAGGCGCTATGGGTGTAGTGCCCGGTTCTGCTTTCTATGTGTAGGACACGAGGGGATATGGGTGTATGACTGCGTCTGCTGTCTATGTGTAGGAAACTAGGGGCTATGGGTGTAGTGACAGGGTCTGCTTTCTATGTGTATGACACTAGGCATTATTGGTGCAGTGACTGGGTCTGCTTTCTATGTGTAGGACACTAGGAGCTATGGGTGTAGTGACCGGGCCTGCTGTCTATGTGTAGGACCGTAGGGGCTATGGGTGTAGTGACGAGGTCTGCTTTCTATGTGTAGGACACTAGGAGCTATGGGTGTTGTTAGGCAGAAGCCTGTGCAGTTCCCTCTGGGACCACTGCAAAAAGTTTAAGACTACAGGAGTTAGCAGTAAACCCAATTGGTAGCAGTCTGTACCACCCAGATTTACCTGGTAGCTGTGGCTGAGCAGTCAGACTTCTCTCAAGATGAGTTAGGCAGTATTTAGAGTATACAAAATAGGGCAATTTACACAGTAGAAAAAGCAGACACTGATCAGAACTTGGGTGTAATGATATATAATTATTTATTTAAAAACACATCTACGAAAAACACACTGGCACTAATATGGCAAACAACTTCAATCACAATTACTATAAGTATATAAATCCCCTAACAATATTTCGACAAGTCTAGGTTCAAAGACACCACTTATTTGCAGACAGAGGTGAATGCTTTAACCTAGATGGCACTCTAGCATTCGTTAGGAAGGGAGAGAAAAAGGCAGGGTATGAAACCAACTCAGTACCAACACTTTTATGAAGCAAATGCAAGGCAAGCGAGGCAGGGTCTACTGTAGATCACAAAGTTCAGAGGCCAGGCCCACTCGGAGAGAGGCAAGGCGGTATGTCCCAAAAGTATCATAGTGGAAATGCACTTCAAGTCTTTGTAGCAAAATGTCACAGAAAGGTTGGACCAGTTTTAGAACAAAAGTTAAGAAGGTCTGGAGGCGACCCAGTGGAAAGGTAAGGATTTAAGACACCTCACGCTAACTGGTTCAAGGGAAGCCAGGCGGACACAGTACCTTGAAAGTGAAGAGACAGCTCCGGCCGGGGACAGTTGTTCGTGGTGGTGGATGCAAGTCGGGGCTTTGCCAGAAGATGAGAGGATCTTGTCGTCGAGGAAAAGTTGAAGATCGCTGCACCACCAGGGAAGAGACCAGCCGCGGAGTGCTCAATCACAAGGCACCACCTTTTGGTCGCGGTACAGTGGTTAGCGGCTATCCGGTTGCCGGGGTGCTCAGCACGGGCAATTCGACCACTAGACGTCCTGGAAGCGAAGAAAAAAGCAAGGGACCGGTTGTTCCCACTAGTCAAGGGAAGAAGACTCTCCAGCAGGGAGTTCTCCTCTGTCGTTGGGAAGTGGTGAGTCGGTTCAGCAGGGCTCCACCGGAGGTGTCGTCGTTGCAGGTCGGCTCAGCTTTACCCTCGACGGATTCTTAGGTCCTGTGGCGACTTCTGAAGTTCCAGTCCCAAAAGCCCTGCTTTTATGCAGAAAACCCCCATTCACTCAGCCTAGCTGTCACTCAAACATGCTAAGTGGTGAGCGGGGCGGCTCACCACTTGGGCCAATCACACAAGAGTGCGACCTGAGTTGGCAAGGCAACTCAGTCCAGGGTGCCTAAACCCCCTCCTACACCCCCTGTGGTACCCAGACAGAATGGCACCACTCTGGAGGGCTTCTGTGCAGAAGCCCGCCAAAAGTGGAACAAAGGGCTCAACCTTTGGTTCGGAGTTACAGAGGCGAACACATACACCATTTTAAAAACCGAGTTCTGGCAGAAAATACCAACCGGTCGATTTATTTAAGACAAATAAACCGGCGGTATGTTAGAGACTAATGTGAAAAAGTATTAGCCTCGAACAATGGGAAGAATCCCATAGGAATATATTTGCGGTCGAATATAAAAAGTAGTATCCACTGACACCAGCCAAAACTCGACGAGAGGGGACGGGACAGTGCCCCCTCGAACAACAGACCCAGGGGTAATCGAATTACCCCTACCAGTACGTCCACAATAGGATGGTTTGTACTGGTTCTGTTAGTAAATTTAGGTCTAGTAAAGCCAATTGTGACTTTACATGCCCCGGGAGACAGTAGTCAGTCCCAGGGTATGGAGTCTATGGTGGGGATCCTCTAGGACACCCCAGTGTTACGGCACGGAGGGTGCGGTGTAACACACATAGCAAAACACATGAGACCCTATGGAGTAAAAGACCCCATAGCCCATAGAACACATTAACATTCAAAGAAATACCACAAATCATGTCCAAGAGTGGGAGAAAAAGAGTCTCACTCTTGGCAGGATGAAACAAACAAACTCCAGAAATCCAGCAAAGCTGCTGGGGGACTCACTAGGTTAGGAAATTCAGCCTAAACAGAGAATTCTCCCTAACAGGTGTATTGACCGGGTCTGCTGTCTATGTGTAGGACCGTAGGGGCTCTGGGTGTAGTGACGAGGTCTGCTTTCTATGTGTAGAACACTAAGGGCTATGGGTGTAGTGACCGGTTCTGCTCTCTATGTGTCGGACGCTAGGGGCTCTGGGTGTAGAGACCAGGTCTGGCTTCTATGTGTAGAACACTAGGGGTATATGGGTGTAGTGATTGGTTCTGCTTTCTATGTGTAGGACACTAGGGGCTATGGGTGTAGTGACTGGGTCTGCATTCGATGTGTAGGAAAATTGGGGCTATAGATGTATTATCTCGGTTTCACACCTCTCAGGATCTGGTTCTCCCTGCCTTTTTTCAGGATCCGCAAACGCCAGTGGAGGTAGCTTGGCCATACATGCCAACCCTCCTGATTTTCTGGTGAAAAATATAGCTATTTTTCACATTCTCCTGTCTAAAATTACTATAGCCCCAATGCATTCCTATGGGGAAATGTAGGTCTCCTGATTTCCCTGTGGAAATCTCACTCCCAGATGGCTCTGAATGTTGGCATGTATGGGCTTGGCATGCCTTTGATGTGCGGCAGGGGGTGTTGGAGTATTTGGCTAGGACTGCCCCTTTCCGACAATCTGATAGTCTGCTGATTACTTTTGACCCTGCTGGTGCTGGTCGCTGTTACATTCTGGCTCAGCGCGGAGACAGAACGTTGAGGGCTGCTGAAATAGGCCGCGGTGGCGCAGCTCCAGCAGGAGCGAAATAAGACACGCCACACGTCGTTTGTGTCTTGGCCCGGAACTGCCTCCCATACGCGGGGCGGGGCTTCTATTAACACGCCCTGCGTCACCGCGTTGCGGGACGCAGAGCGGATGCAACATTCCTCCTTTATTTTAACTTAATTTAACATTAAACAAAAATATGTTATCCAGATATGCAAATGCTTGAACATACAAAAACCCAGGTGCTTACCAGTCTTATAGTTCTCGTGGGGCAAACTACCACACATAGTCTTTGAGCCGAGCTGGCGGCTTGGTGGCAGTTCTTAAACCATATCTCCCACCCTTGGGACTGGGACCCACTGTCTCATTGGGTCTCTCACCTTCCATCTCCGGCTCACCCATGTCAGGTTCGCTCCACTGCTCCCACGTTCTGTCACTAACTTCTTCTTCACCCTGAAAGTTAATGTGTTCATCTTCAGCCGGCTGGGAGTTGTCATCTTCTTGGGGACATTCCCCATCAGTCCATAGGTTGCGTGGCACAGCCTTGAACCACGACGCATTTCGTGTCACCTGACGGGGTCCTCTTTGCACAGTTATCATGGTCCCTTGTGTCTCGCTGACAGTCCATGGGAGAGACTCGTAGCGGGAGTCCAGCTTGGACTTTGTTGGGTTCCGCAACATGACCACTTAGTCGCCCACCTGGTGGTTGGATGGCTTCAACCTCCTCCTGGCACTCATGTAGGTATTGGCTCCTGTTCTCCTTCTTTCGGTGCGCTCCTTGTCGAATCTGTACGGACTTCTGCTGGAGTGGTGTGGAATGGACGATTTTATGACGGTGCCGAACATGAGGTCAGCTGGTGGGACACCAGTCGTGCTGTGCGGGGTGATCCTGTAGTTTCGCAGAAAACGATAGAGGTCGACTTTCCACGGGCTGGCATTTGCTCTTGACAACCTCAGGACTTTGTTAAGTGTTCTCATGAACCGTTCCACATCCCCATTCGCCTGGGGCCACCTTGGCATAATGTGATGATACCGGATGTTAAGTTCTTGCAGGTAGTCTTTGAATTCCTCCCCTTGGAATGGGGGGCCATTATCACTTTTGATCCTTGTCGGCAGCCCATGCGTTGCAAACATTTTCTCTATGGCAGGGAGAACCACTTCCACTGCCGTGGACTCAACAACTTCGACTTCAGGATATCGAGAGTGGTCGTCAATGGCCAACAGGAGGTACAGACCTTCTTGCAGTTTACAAAAATCAATACTTATTGCGTCCCATCTGCCAAAACCTCATTCTGCTGCCTGAATTGGCTCTGCTCCGGTGGATTTCCGGTTATCTGGCATGGTAGACAAGTGTTGATTAACCTTTCAACCTTCTCATCTATTTGCGGAAACCACACTGGATGCCGGATTCGAGCTTTAGTGCGAGTCATCCCTTGGTGACCTTTGTGGGTGAGTGCCACTATTCTGTCCTGCAGGCTCGTCAGGATGATGATGCGATTTCCCCTGAGTAGCAAACCTTGTTCCGTGATCGACAGATCCTGCCGTATGGTGAACATCCCTGTGAGAAACGCCTTTGCATCTGCTGTCCTGTTGTGGGTGTTCTTCATGAAGGACTTCCAATCGCCTGATATCACGGTATCCTTTAGTAGGTCACAACACGGGTCTTTGTGAGTTTCATCTGCAATGTCATCAATGCTGACAGCCTTTGGTCTCATGGCACGCACCACCTGGCAGTTATGCTCCTCAGTTTCTTCGGCTACTAGAACTTCCTTTGGAGTTGCCGCACGAGGGTGTCTTGAGAGGAAGTCTGCCGGGTTTCCACTTCCTGGCTGATAGGCCAAATCAAAATCATATTGCTGGAGATGTAACAGCCATTTGGCTATTCTGGCCGGTGGGTGGGAGGATGTACCCATGAAGATTGGCAGTAGGGGTTTATGATCAGTCACTGTTGTGAACCTTCTGCCATAAAGGTAGAGGTGGAAATGACGACAACCCCAAAGTACAGCAATTGCCTCCTTCTCAATGTGGGAGTATCGTTGCTCCATCATTGTGAGAGCTCTTGACACATATGCAATTGGCCTCTTCTCCCCTTCTTTGGTAACCTGCATGAGGATGGCCACTAGGCCTACAGGGCTGGCATCCACATACAGTTCCGTTTTGAGAGCGGTGTCATAGTATGCCATTTTTGTGTCCATCGACAGTGACTCTTTGATATTTTCAAAAGCTTCTTGACACGCTGGCCCCCATTCCCACTTTGTATTGAGCTTTGTAAGTTCCCGAAGGGGTTCTGAGAGTGTGGCTAAATTCCGGATGAATCTGTCAGAGTATGCGGAAGTTCCTTCCCCCTGAGACTCCTCACCTGGGTCTTCAGTGGGGTTTGATGTCCTCGGTCTCCTTCTTCTTTCCTTCGTGGGATTCTCTCCTTCGTCACTTGACTTGATAGTCCTTCTTCCCTTCTTGCGTTCGAAGAGATAGGGATGGTCTCCCCCCGAGGCCACCTTGCCCGCCTATGGATCTGGCAGTCAGGTGAACCCAGGGGAGTCCGTTCCTCAAACAGGGAAAAAGCCAGATAAGGCAGAAAAAACCCTGTGTATTAGCCGATGGTATTGGCCGATCCGGTGTGAAGACTGGAGAGGCTGGTATAGTCTTGTATCAGGGAAAACAGCAAAGTCAAACGAAGGACTGATCCTCCAGGATAAGGGTTCGCTCCAAGTTATGCTCTGTAAGAGAATGGGGATCGGCAGCACACTAGAATCAATCACTATTCCAAACAGAAGGCAAACAGGTAAGAATACAGGAGGCTAAAGAAGTAAGGATAGCCACAAAGAGAAATCTGGAAGAATAGAAACGATGAGGATAACAAGCATGAGAGAGTTCCGGAGAAAGCCAGGGAGAAAGAGAGCGAGAGAGAGAGAGAGAGAGAGAGAGAGAGCGAGAGAGAGCGAGAGAGAATGGAAAGTGGGTGAAACACGGAAAAGAATGTGACTGCTCCGAAAACACAGCGGATGGGAGATAGAGCCCACTAGACCCCGAGGTAGAATTTAAAGGAAGAGAAACCGGAAAGCTCAATCGAAAGTGTAGTTTAGTCAGGAACAAACAGCCGCGGAGAGGCAGACCGAAGGTAAGCGAAGACCGTGAAAGAGGCTGGACAGGAGAAAAAAGGGACCTGCACGAGAGGGGAAGACCAGGGAAGAAATAGGGCTTAGAAGAGGTGAATTTCAAGGGAAAACTCGTAAGTGGGGCACTGCAGCAAAGCGAAAGTCCAAAGACCGACGAATGCGAGTAGCAACGCAAGTCGCAGGGGGCGTGGCCTCCTAATATACCTGCCGGCCCAAAACAACTAGAGCGTCAAGCGGACCTGTAGAGAGGCTTAATACCGCCTCCATGTTGCCCAGAGTTTCCACGGCCGCGGTGTGACAGAATCTCCCACAATATGTGGCCATCCCCAAGAAATTACGCACTTCCGTGAACTTATAGCCAAAGAATGATATTTCTGTTTTGAAGAATTCACATTTTTCTTTGTGAATTGTTAGGGTAATGCCTTCTAGCCTACTCAGAAGCATGTGTAGTCTTTTCAAGTGTTTTTTGTCTGGAGCGTGGATCAAAATATCGTCACTCACATTTAGGACACCTGGTATGCCCTGAATGACCTCTTGAATTGTCTGTTGAAAAACTTCGGCAGCTGAAGAGACCCCAAAGCTCAAACGCTTATATCTTCGCAAAGCTATATGTGTCGAAAAAGTGGTTATGTATCAAGAATCCCTATGCAACTTTAGCTGATGGTACCCTGCTTTCAAATCCACCTTAGAGAAAACTCTTGACCCTGTGAGATCAGCCACAATTTCGTCCAGGGTAGGCGTGATGTGGTGCTCCCGCTTCATGGCAGCGTTTGGGAGACACATGTCTATGCAAATCCGAACTTTTCCGGGCTGTTTGGGTTTCTTTGTGACTACAATCGGGAAAACCCATGTTGTAGGTCCCGTTACTTTTTTTATTATGCTGGCTTCTTCCAGCGCTTTGAGTTCTTTTTCCACTTGTTCGCGCATGTGGAATGGAGTCCTCCTGTGTCTTACGGCCTTTGGCTGGACCGACTCATCAATGTGGAGTTTGATTGTTTTTCCTTTCAAGCATCCTATTCCTTTTTGTAGGTTGGGATACTGTGACAGGATCTTCTCGACTTCTTGGGCCTCCTTTACTTGACAGATAAACTTAACTAGCCCTAGGTCCTCAGCCGCATCTCCACTCAAAAGGCATTCAATACCCGCATTTACTACATAGATTTTTGACGGTAGCATGTTTTCCCCATAGCTGAGGCTAGTGCGGAATCTGCCAACCACCGGTAGGGTTTCCTACAGCCATATGCAAACAGCAAGGTGTCGGTGTCCTTCATGTCCGGTCGTGGCTGCAGTGTTTGAAGCGTGCTTACGGGCATAACATTGACGGATGCCCCTGTGTCTATGGTCATCCATATCCGTTGGTTTTGGAGTATGACTTGGCATTTGCGCCTCCTCAGCCCTTTTTTCCGTGTAGCGTGTCCATGATTCAGGGCTGACACCAGGTATACTTTTCTCCCTTTCTTCCACTGTTCCCTGCCAGACTCCGGTTGAGTCCCGGTCATTTCATCCCCTTCTTCCTCGGTCGAAGAGTTTGTCGTTTCCACTCGCCGTGCACTTGCCTGTTTCTTTTTCTTGGTCCCATTTTATTCTTGAGGATTTTGGGGTGGCGGTAGTGGGGTATTCGATGACCAGCACACCTTGGCATAGTGGTCCTTCCTGCCACATGCACTGCATGTTGTTCCTTGCGCCGGGCAGTTCCGCCGTCCATGTCGTGGTCCACCGCACCATCCGCATTCCATGGGTCCTGGGATTCGTGGCTGCCACCTGGCATGTGTGTAATTTCCACCTGTCTCATCCCTTGTTGACTGTCTATTGGTGACTTGGGCTACCATCGCTGTCGTGATGGCAGGCTGTAGTTTTTGAAGAGTGGCGCCCATGTTGGCAGCCCTAGCGTGTGCCAGTTCCCTTTGACGACCCAGTTCCAGGATGCGTGTAAGAGAGATGCCCTTTTCACTCAGTACCATCCTTCTCAGTTTCTCCGAATGGATGCCGTTGATGAGTTGTCTCCGGATTTCTTTCTCAACATCCGTGAACTCACACAATATCGTCAGCTTCCTGAGTCGGGTGTGGTAGGCATCTAAAGTCTCTTCTTCTGCTTGAATTGTACTACAGAATATAAAAGTTTCATAATCAGGGTTGAGTTGTGGGAGAAAATGAGCCGTCAAAGCCTCTTTCGCTTGCTGGTAAATGTCCTGGCCATCATCAATGGTTAGTGAGTTAAAAATGCGTAGCACTTCGTCCCCCACATTTAGTAACAGGTGTGATCTCATTTTTCTGGCATTAGTTATGTCCTTGCATTCCATGGCCATTTCAAATTTTTGGATCCATAGCTGCCACCGGGGGCCAACTGAAGATGGATCCGTGAATGGGTCAAATGGCTGAATCATTACTGAGGAGCCCCCTTGTGGGCGAGCTTGTGGTGACGACACTGATAAATTAGCCGCAATCCTAGAAGGCGTACCAGGCCTGGGGGTGGACGTGCCGGTCGCCATGATGGGGCCTCACTGTCAGTTGATGGGGTCTATTCTCCTCACCTTGATATGTGGCTTCAGGCGTCAGTGATTGCTTCTGTGGCTGACATTCAAAACTGTAGCTGATGGGACTGCTGCTTTGCTCCAGGTGCCTGCTGCCGTGAACACACGTGTTTGCTGCGTGTGCGATGACTTTCCACGTTGTGTTGTGGTGTCTCTGGCCCCCGGACACCAGTTAGTTGGACGTTGCAGCCCCCTGTGGTCATGCTGTGAGGCTGTGTCTCCTCCAACACCTGGGCCCCATGTGAAAGCAATTTGATGGATGGCAGTTTGATGGATCCAGCAGAAAGAGAAAAACTTTTTTTTTTTTTTCTTTTTGGGCAGGGGGGTTTTATGTGCCCCCCCACCGGGTTTCCAAAAATTATGCGCGTCGCTGCTAATGTGAACAGCTGGCAAAGGCGTCGAGCGCGTGTGCTGGGTCCCGTTTCGTCGTCGCCAGTGTTACGTTCTGGCTCAGCGCGGAGACAGAACGTTGAGGGCATCTGAAGTAGGCCACGGTGGCGCAGCTCCAGCAGGAGCGAAATAAGACACGTCACACGTCGTTTGTGTCTTAGCCTGGAACTGCCTCCCATACGCGGGGGCGGGGCTTTTATTAACACGCCCTGCGTCACCGTGTTGCGAGACGCAGAGCAGATGCAACAGTCGCAAGGCCTTGGTGGTTCCCATTAGCATATATGCCAACCCTCCCGATTTAGGCGGGAGACTCACGATTTTTCTGTGAAAAATGTTGCTATTTTTCACATTTTCCCGCCTAAAATAATCCCAGCCCCAATTAATTCCAATGGGAAACTTTGTCTCCCGATTTCACTGACAAAATCTCCCTCCCAGGTGCCTCGGGATGTTGGCATATATGCATTAGCCGGTGGATCCGTTTTGTTGTCTCTATGTGGTTTCTGGCCTGCCTGTACCTGCGCACGTTCAGGGGTGGTCCACCAGGGGTTTGGGGGCTTCCTGGGCCGATGCAAGGGTTTTTTTTCCCTACAGGAGATTATAAGGGCTGCCACCTGGGCAGATCAAAGCACTTTCACCAACCACTTTCGGTTGAATGTCTCCCACTCAGGGGTTGGTTCCTTCGGGTTGGGGTTTTGTCAATGAGGATGTGAATTTGAGTTATTAAGGGGTTGTGTTTTTCTGCACTGATTTTGGCGCAGTGTCTCATTGGGACCTTTCCCCATTGCCGCTATGCCATAGCTCATGAGGTAAGTACTGGGACGGTGAAGATTGGACGTAGAGGTAATGTTATGATTACTTACCAGTAATCATCATTAGTCCTAGTCCTACTCTTCCTCGTCACAGTACTGGCGAACCTCCTCTCCGTCCCTGCAGGGAAGGTCAGATGCTTCTGCTTGGTTATGTAAACTGGGTGACGTGGTGTGAGGGGAGGAGCTATAGAGGATAAAATAAATAAAAGAAGGTCCTGTGTCGGAGGCAGGAGTCTCGTGAGGTAAGTACGGTGACGAGGAAGAGTCGGACTAGGAGTAATACAGATTACTGGTAAGTAATCCGAACATGCCTCTCGTCCTTTCCTGCGCATGCTCTAGTGATTAGTGTTTCGGCGCTCCGTGGGTTCACAGGCTCTGTCGTGCAAGACATCATTAAACATGCGCGGCTTACGCATGCTTCTGCACAAGTTCTGGTGAGGAGTGTCTCAGCACTGCGCATGTCTCTTTTTTTTTTTGGTTTGCGGGCCGGCCAATCTGCAAGTAGCCTGTCTCAGGGCTCGTCGTGTTTCTCACAGCGTAAGAAATGAATGCTGAGAATGCGCACATGCGCGGCTCATCATCCTTTTCCTGCTCAGACTTTGGTGATTATGTCTCGCCGCTCACCAATTGAGCTCTCAGCATGTTTATCACCTCTGCGCAAGACGTGAATACTGAGTATTCTTACACTGCGCATGCTCCGGTGATTCATATTCCTGCCTATGCTATCCCGGAGCATGCCTCCCGTCCTTTCACTGCGCATGCTGCACTGATGGGTGTCTCAGCTCTCGGCATGTTTATCACTTCTGCGCAAGACGTGAATCCTGGGCATCCTTTCATTGCGCATGCTCCGGTTATTCGAATTCCCGTCTGTACTGGTTGCTCTTCCGGAGAATGCCTCTTGTCCTTTCCTGCGCATGCTCTCTTGATTCGTTTCTCGGCGCTCTGCGCGTTTCAGCTGAGCGTACGTAGGACCAGTGTTGCCAGGTCGGAAGGAAAAAATAAGCTGAATGCCTTTCCAAAACAAGCCCAAAACAAGCTGACTCCCAACCAAATAAGCTGAAAAAACAAGCGTGCACCTAAAAAGTTGTGGAAAGGTCTCAAACGTAAGAAACATAACACAACAAGAAAAACATACATAGACAGAACACTGTTGGCGGTCTCCGGTGGCCGCCTCCGTGAGCCCCCCAACCCCGTGATAATAAGACACGGAGACAGCGGTGTTGTCGGTGTGGGCTCCCCGGTGAATCTGATGTCACCGGGAACCGCCCCGTTTATTTAACAGCGCACGCGACGGAGTGAACGTCACTCCGTCGCTTGCGTACCCTTAAAGGGCCAACGCCACACTCCTCCTTTTCCATAACAACAAATTGGAAACAGGAGTACCTAACTAGTACACATCTATAAAACACATAACTCTGTAAATTTCAACAAAAACCCCCATTTATTGACAGCCACCCCGGATCCCCCGTGGGTACCTGTCCTGGCCTGACCATTAATCCCCGGTCAGCCTCCCCGGCTCAGTCCGTAACATAGTCATTGAGACGGGCAGGTTTCCCACGCCCTGTTCTCAGGGGGTACCTCCTGCCACCGTCCCTGGCTGGTGTCCCTGGACCGGGTCCGCCTCGAGCCGGAGACTCCACTGCAGGATTTTCTCCCCCACCTTCATCCAGAGCGCCCTCTCCTTCTCGGCTGTCCGGGCTGTCCACTCTGGGGTCGCCGATCTTCCTGAAGAATGACGCATTCCTGGTTACCGACGACGTTCCGTCCGAGGCTGTTACCATCGACCCCTTGACGGCCACCACATCTAAGGGAGCGGGTTCATACGTGAGAGACAGTTTTCCATGTGGGTGACGATTTCTCACCAGCACCTCATCTCCCAGCGCGATGTGTGGGGGTCTGAGGCCCCTCCGGATATTCTCCATCTGTGTCCTGACCTGTCTGTCCTCTTCGACCTGCTCATTGTAGATGACGGCAGGGTCTCTGTCCCCCACCTCCGGTATGACATCTCTCGGGCACCGCTGGAAGAGTGCTTCCGCCGGAGCCACCCCCGTTGACGAGTGAGGGGTGGTCCGGTAACCCCGCAGGAAGACGTACAAAGCCCTCTGCAAACACTCTCCTTTTCCATGAGCAATCCTGAACACCTTGTTGAGAGTGCGCATCATGCGCTCGGCCTCCCCGTTGGCGCGGGGCCACAGTGGGGTGACCCGCCGGTGTTGAATTCCATACTCCTTCATGAGCTCGGCAAAACTCTCGCCTTGGAATGGGGCTCCGTTGTCGGAGCACAGCACAGAGGGGAGGCCATGAGTGGCAAAGATTTTCTCCAGCGCCACCACCACGTTCTCAAACGCCACTGAGTCTATGAACTCAACTTCCGGGTACCTCGACCACTCGTCGACCACCACTAAAAAGTGCGTACCTCTTGACGTGGATCCAGAGTCAGCGTGCACCACTTCCCACGGTCGAGTCCCTCGGGGCATTGCTTCAATGGATGGTTCCTTCTGGGCCGGTGCTGCAGCCTGGCACCATACGCACGAGGCCACAAACGCCTCCACCTTCCGCTCTAGTTCAGGGAACCACACCTTCTGACGGAGGCGAGCTTTGGTCTTGGGGGCCCCTTGATGACCCTGGTGCGCCAGTGCGATGACCTGTGCTACTTTGGTCTGGGGCACCACGATCCTTTCCCCTCTCAGCAGTAGCCCCGACTCCGAGAATGTTAGTTCCTCTCTCACTCTCCACAATTGCTCGAGGGCAATCCGGGCCTCACATGTCCTTCGTTCGACAGCCTCCAGCACTGTCTTCCAGGTCCCTTTCTGCATGGCCTCCTTCAGGATGGTGAAACATTCGTCGCCTCTCGACGCAGCCTCGAGCTCCTCCACCTGCATGGAGTTGGGTGTCGCAGTCTCCACGACCAGGCAGACGTGCTCGTCGGCTTCCTCCGCCGATGCCGACTCCTGCGAGTCGTTTCTGGGGTGTCGAGATAGGTAGTCCGCCGCATTGTTGGCACCTGGACGATAGACCAACGACACTCCATATTCGAGCAGGGCGAGCATCCAGCGCTCAATTCTCACTGGCGGGCGAGATGACGAGCCCGCCATGATCGGCAACAGCGGCTTGTGGTCCGTGACCACGGTCACTGGACGCCCCAGAATATAGAGGCGGAAGTGCCGACAGCCCCACAGCACCGCCAGGGCTTCCCTCTCGATTTGGGAATATCGTTGCTCAGTGTCGGAAAGGGCTTTACTGGCGTATGCTATTGGTCGGACCTCCTGGTCTTTCCCCACTTGCGTAAGCACCGCCCCCAGTCCATATGGGCTGGCGTCCACCACGATCTCCGTCTGTAGGCTCGGGTCGAAAAACGCCATGGTGTCATGCGCCGCCAAAGCCCCTCGGATATCGTCAAATGCCGCCTGTTCCAGAGGGCCCCACTGCCAGGTGATATCCTTCTTGGTGAGCGACCTCAGTGACTCAGAGCGGGATGCGAGATTCCTGATGAAGCGGCCACAGTACGTGACCATTCCCAAGAAGCTCCTCACCTCTGCAACATTCTCAGGCGGGCGCGCCTCTTTATTGTCCCTCACTTTGCGGGGATCCGGGGACACCCCATCCGCCTTAAATACGAACCCAAAGAACTCGATCGTTGTCTTCAGAAATTCGCACTTGTCCTTGTGCAGGGTGAGGCCCAGCAAGCGTAGCTGTTCAAAAGTCTTGGACAGGCGTGAGAGATGCTACGTCTCCGATTTGGCGTACACCAAAATGTCATCGCTAATATTCAGGACTCCATCAAGATCCGCCAATGCTCCCCTTATGATGTTTTGAAAGACCTCCGCTGCGGAGGACACCCCAAAGCTCAGTCTCTTGTATCGATAGAGACCCCGATGTGTGGTAAATGTAGTAATGTAGCGGGACTCTGGGTGCAGGACCACCTGATGATAACCTGATCTCAGGTCGAGCTTGGAGAAGAACCTCGCCCCTTGCAGTTCCGCAATAATGTCATCAATGGTGGGGGTGAGGTGTCGCTCCCTCTTTATGGCCTTATTGGGGAGCCGCATGTCCACACAGATTCTCACGGCATCTGGCTGTTTGGGCTTACGTGCGATGACGATGGGGGACACCCAGGGGGTGGGGCCTTCAACCTTTTCAATTATGTCCAGTCCCACTAGGTTGTCAAGTTCGCGATCCACCAGATCCCTGAGATGGAAAGGAACCCGTCGGTGCTTCAGCGCCACTGGTTGTATAGATTCGTCGATATGGAGCCGGACCGGCTCACCCACCAGCTGTCCAATGCCCTCAAACAGGGATCCATGTTTGGCCAGGAGGACCTGAATGTCATCTAAGTACACTGAGTAAGCGAACGTGACGATACCCAGTGCCTCCGCCGCGGCACAGCAGAGCAGGGTGTTGTCGCTCACCGGTGTAACATAGAACCTAGCCCGTATGTGTGAGTCACCATACTGCACATCAGCCACGAACACTCCGTCTAGAGGCAAAGGCCGGTCCCCGCCGAAGGCGAATATGCGTGCCTTCGGCGCAGTCAGCGCGGGCGGGGCCTGCATGGTATTATAATGCTGGCGGGCCATTACATTCACGGATGCGCCAGTGTCTACTAGCATCGGCACAGAGTCCCCATTAACCAGCACGTTGCACCTGGGCTGTCTTTTGGAGCAGGACTTTAGCACGCTCACACTGGACACGAAAAACACGTTCTCCTCGTCCTCTTCCTCCTCCTCCTCATCCTGAGGGGCCCCTTCGTCACCCTGGTCCACCTGGGCAACGTTGGAGGTCCTTTGGGGCCGGAAGAAGCCGGCTCGAACTGGCCCCCTCGGCACAATCTTGGGGGTAGCAGACCTGCACATTCTGGCGAAGTGGTCAGCGCCTCCGCATCTACCACACTTGACCCCCGTTGCAGGGCATTCCGCGGGGTGCGGGAGATCGTACCCACACTTCGGGCATGAGGCATTCGACCCCGGCGTGCGCGGGCTCTGAGTGTTTATGGGGCGCCTTAACCCGCGGCCTCTTCCGACTGCGCAGACCTCCTCCATCTTGGCTGGGCGAGCACCCGCTTCCATCCTGGTTGCCCGCAGTTCCGAGACCTCGTGGCACCTACCCAGTTCTAGGATGCGAGGGAGGGTGATGCCAGGCTCTCGCAATATCTGGCGCCTCAGTTTCCCAGAGCAACACCCCTGAATGAGTTGGTTCCGAATCATAACCTCAGGGTCGTTCCAGGCACACGGCGCTGCCAATCGCCGCAGCCGCCCAAAGAACACATCCAGAGTCTCATCATCTTTTTGTCGAGCCGTTCCCATAAGAAAGCGTTCATAGTCCGCATTGGCCATCGGCAGAAAGTGATTGTGGAGTGCCTCCTTCGCCGCCGCAAACGATCCGTCCACCGGCTGCAGGGACATAAATACCTCATGCACCGCAGGACCAGCGGAGTACAGGAGAGTGGCCAGCTTGCCGTCGTCAGTTGTCTCCATTGTGGCCCTGAAATACATCTCCAGCCTATCCATCCACATCTTCCACCTCTGTCCCAGGCCTGATGGAGCACCCGAGATATCAAACTCAGGCATTGGCTGCAGGGACCCCGGTGGTTTCGGCAGGGGAACAGGCGGAGGCGCAGGAGCCACAGCAGCAGCAGCAGGAGCAGCAGCCTGATCCATGGTGGAAAGCGCACAGGCACCCCAAAGGATTGAGAAGAATGGGGCCGCAACTCACCACCAGCCGTGCTCTTCGTGGAAGTGTCACTCCAGCCAGCATGCAGACAATGAGGTGTCCAAAAATTGAGTAGAGGAAGAGACCCCTAGTGCAACAGCAGGCTTCCCCTGGAGTCTCTGTGCCTCTGCTCGGCAATAACAGTGAAAATGTCGAAATTTTCCTTTGGAACCGACATGTGCTGTTTTCAGCGACCATCCGCCGCTGATATTTCCAAAAATTGTGTCCGGATGGCTCACCGACGCTTCGTTATGAAGCCGTGAGTCTCCGAGGCCTATTGATCAAAATGGCCGCCGACCGCGTGCGTCGCTTCCTTCTCTGCGGTCGGAGTTCGTCGGATCGTTCACATGCGATCATCTGCGCTCCCGACGAAACTCCCCGCCTGTCCCAGGAAGCGATCCGGGCCTCGTCGCCACTGTTGGCGGTCTCCGGTGGCCGCCTCCGTGAGCCCCCCACCCCCGTGATAATAAGACACGGAGACAGCGGTGTTGTCGGTGTGGGCTCCCCGGTGAATCTGATGTCACCGGGATCCGCCCCGTTTATTTAACAGCGCACGCGACGAAGTGCCCGTCTCTCCGTCGCGTGCGTACCCTTAAAGGGCCAACGCCACAAACACTACATAGTGTGTTAGAACAACAATATTTTATTGCATGGTGACTAGAAGTCCCAGATTGCAAAACAATACGGCCCTGAAATACATTGTATTTGTATTTATTGTTTTATATAGCGCCTTAATCCAAGGCGCTATATAATATTGTAACATGGCCAATTGGAAGCTGAAAAGAAACATGGCCTTCCTGAATACATCTCTCTGAGAAAATGTTGCGTATATAGATTCCAATAATCCTCTAACCCAGTCTTGCAAAAAAAGTTTTCAAAAAATAAATAAAGGATTTTAGTGGATAATGCGTCAGCACTAGGGTTATCACCAAGATAATATTGCTATAGAGTGACGCTTGCTAAACTAAACCAATCCCCTTCTTTACATCTCAGTGTGCCTGTCTGCATGACAAAACTTTTAAAGGGCGCTTTCTTTTTGCATATACTTAGGCATTTGGCATTGATGGGCCACCTGGTGGGCAAGTAACGACCCCATCAGTGCCAAACACCTATGCATATGCAAAATACAGGGCGCACCCGAGAGCAAGACAAAGCAGCAATTGCCATCAAGTGCTGCCAGCAGCCCAGTGCAGGACGCTCTGTGCGACGTGTAATGGGCTTAACTGCAATATAAACAAGCCCAATTACACGCGCACAGACGGTCCAACAAGCAGACAAAAACCGCGACAAGCGACCTCCAAATATTATAAGCGACTTTGGGCAAAAACAAGCCCAAAGTCGCTTATAATAAGCAGACCTGGCAACACTGCGTAGGACATGAATGCGGAGGATCCTTTCCTGCACATGCTCCAGTGAGCAGTGTCTCAGCACTGCGCATGTCTGTTCTTTGAGGGTGGGACCCAGGCAATCTGCAGTCACCATCCGGTCGCGAGCGGTGGGTGGTGGCCGGTGCTGCCTCTGACGTACGTTACGTAATGCACGTGCAGCCCCGGAGGGGCCCCCATGTTTCTTATTTCACGTCACTGCTTGGGGGCAAAGGGCGCCTCTGAGAGGTGTGCTTGATCCCTGTTTATCTCATGGCGCGGACACAAGCAGGTGAGAAGCCGCGCCTCTCTGCGTAGAACCAACTTCCGGCGCATTACGTTGCACTTTCACAGGGTTATACAGCGCCTTTAAGCGCTATAGTTGTGTCGCAGCGCTATACACCATGCTGGTACAATTAATAACGTGTCATTCTCTAGCAACGCTCCGCTCGCTCGCGGTATCTGCGGGTTCCCGTCCAGCTCCCCGATGCAAACATCAGATCCCACTCACTGGGTGTTAGAAAGGCCTTCTGCAGGGGGTGGGGGTGTAATGGGCATCTGCACAAGGGCCGGGTAGTGCGCATCTGCACAGGGTGGGGGTGTAATGGGCATCTGCACAAGGGCCGTGTAGTGCGCATCTGCATGGGGTGGGGGTGTAGTGGGCATCTACATGGGGTGGGTTTGTAATGGGCATCTACACGGGGTGGGGGTGTAGTGGGCATCTGCACGGGGTGGGGGTGTAATGGGCATCTACAGAAGGGCAGTATAGTGGGCATCTGCACGGGGTGGGGGTGTAGTGGCATCTGCAGGGGATGGGGGTGTAATGGGCATCTGCACGGGTGGGGGTGTAATGGGCATCTGGACGGGTGGGGGGGCAATGGGCACCAACACAAGGGCCGTGCAGTGGGCATCTGCACGGGGCGGGGTGTAATGGACACTTACACAAGGGCCGTGTAGTGGGCATCTGCACGGCGTGGGGGTGTAATGGGCATATACACAAGGGCTGTGTAGTGGGCATTGGTACAGGGTGCTGTGCATTCTAACCAACAGTGTACTGATGCCCCAAAACTGTCTGGTGATACCATCCCAGTCTTAATGGTCGCAGATGATGCGGTCCTTCTCTCAAACCGATAGGCACCAAGAAAACAATTTGAGCTCTCTGAGGATTTCTGTGCGGGTAATGACCTAGCCACCGATGCCTTAAAAACTAGGAGCACAGTCTTCAGTGTGGAGGAAAAGAAGAAAAGGAAACCCCCAAGGTTAGAACTGGAAGAGGGTTGCATAGATCGGGTCGACCACTATGATTATCTAGGCTCGAAGGTGGCGTTGGCCTGCTGTTGGGATCTGCACATGGCCAAGGCGAGGGGCTCATTGCCTACATACAGTGGGGCCCTCTAGAGATTCTCGAGCAACTTTGGCAATGTTGCTGTCTTACAAAGCCCAAGGCAGGCAGCTATCTATCGATCGGAGCTATGGGAGCATACAAACTGCTCACTACTAGCCACAATTGAAAATAAATATCTGACGAACATGCTGGGTCTCCATTTGGCTACCCCGAATATATTGGTTTGGTTGGAAACGGGCATCCAAAGTCTACATACCGACTGCACCCAATTTATTACTGAGTTTGCTTGTGGTCCAATGAACTTTTAAGCATAGGGAGGCTGTGAAAGATGTTTTGACCAGGCTGGGGTTGCGGCTCTGCTGTGGGTCGTACATATTAAGGTAGAAATGAGAGTACTGGGCTTGAGTGAACTTTGGTGCATTCCCTCAGCTATGACGAATGCAGTCCAGACAGAGGTGAAATCGGCGGCATTGATGAATTTTGAACGCAACTTTGTTGCTAAAGCTGAAGGTTCGACTGCCTTGCTGCGCTACTGTAATATGAAGCAGAATATGGGTTATGAGGTGTATTTGGGTTTTGAAAACCACAAATATGATCATTGTATGCTCAATTTCTAATAGGGACTCTACCAATCTCTAGCCTCTGTGATAAGTGGGACCATTCTGTTTCTGCGACTTGCTCCCTGTGTGTTTACATTTGTGAAACTTTCTGCTCCGATTCTAGTGATGTTCCAATATTTTTCTCAACATGTAAATATCTTGTGTGGGCATGGAGACTGATAAGGAAAAGACCATGTTGATTATATCTGGGGACAATTTACTGTACTAATGATCACCATTGCCAGAGGTGTTTTCCCCTGTGTTGTTTTTGATCTGCACTATTGGAGGTTTCATGCCTTGGTATGAGTGGGTATGCATACATCTAAAGAGTACTTGTTGAATGAATGTGTGCCATGATTCACTAAATGTTATATTCACTATATGTCAGCTGTATGGGAGGATTGGTCCAAGAGACCCCCCTCCCCTGCATCCTCTCCCCCTTGTGGAGTCCATGGCTTGTCAGGGGTTCCCCCTGCCACCAGGGCCCAGGTGGTGGGTGGGCCACTGGCTGAAGACATTGACCAAACATGCTGAATTTAGCTAGGCCCTGGGAGCCATTTTGTGAAATAAAGATGGTTTGAGCCCTGTGCACCGCAGCGCGGCCCCCACCCTCGGAGAGTTTCACTTATCCCTGTGGCCGCAGCTCTCTGGCGGATCCGCTGAGAGCCCGTTCCCACGAGCAGACGGACATGAGCTAGTGTTAGATACCAACGCTGTTAAAGGAAAGGAATAAGTGGGCACCACTTTGTATGATGATTCTTGAAATGAAGTAACAAAGTAAACAGAAGAATAAAGCTTCTCAAAAAATACTTTTAGGGAGCTGGCTGTGAAGAGTCTGGAGACACCCTGACTCGAAAAGTGACAGTGAAGGAAAAGACTAAGTATGGCCAAGCAGAGTGTCCAGTTGCAGCGCCCAACTTCCCTGACATCGGGAGCCTTTTGGAGCGCCATGCAGCACCTTTGATGATTTCAGAAAGCCGTTGTGACCGCTGTCCTTTATTGGACCACGGGTGTTACTGACAGCCTGACACTCCTAAAAAAAGCTACACTGGCTACACACCGGTATAGAGACTTGCCCTGATGAAGGAGTTTGTATACTCCGAAATGCATTGGCATAATAAGTCCATACCTAACATGTGATGTGTAGCTGCAGCCTCACTAAGATTCCATTAGTGTTGTGCTCTTATCAATGATCTTTTTGATAAATTATTATTGAATTTATTTCTGACTTGGATACTTTTTGACTATCATTTTTGAAATTGGATACAAGCACGTTTAGCTATATACAGGAATATTTTGAAGAAAGTCTTTTTAACTTCATAACCCGTTGTTTTGGGTATAACGGAGAGCGGCTGTGTGACTAAGTTGGCCATACTTAGTCTTTTCCTTCGCAGATACCAACACTGTAACATTTCACCTTCCGCAGTGTATCGCTGTTTCCAGTATGACCCGGCCAGCAGGGCCGGGGTGGAAAAGAACTGTAAAATGGTCCCCGGACAAAAACAGAGTCCCCAAATACTAATGAGCAAACCACCTGTGATGAAACCATTCTCTCCACGACCTTTCTGACTAAAAACCTGTAGCCACCATGAAGATGGCAAAATGTGTGCTTATATGACATTCGGGATGAAGTACCCACATCCCCGTAGCTATGCGCAAATAGTAAAAGTGTCCCGGGTTTTTTTTCATATTGTATGTTTCTCCGAGAAGACTGCACCCCCATGTCCCATGCCATAACTGAACTAATGCTGCTAGAGCACAAAGGAAGACAAATGCAACCCTATTGGGAGCTCATGCAAGGGGTGCACGAAAATGCACAATATGAATGTCCAAGCTCACCATGTGCCACTGCCGCCAGTCTCATTGGCGGGTTGTTCCCGCGTGCTCCACCAACCTTACTACTACCTCACTTACCGCACATGTATAGAAATGTAACAAAATGTTGTGGTTGTTAAATACTCAACGTATAGGTAACGTGTTTGAAACGGCCATGTGAAAGGCACTAACAATGTCAAAAACATAAGCTTTGAAAAGACTCAATGAGTATTGTACATTATGTGAATGATTATGTTTCTTCCACTTAAACTGCAACACACGAGGAAAATACCTTTGTGAGCACATGCAAGGCCATTCCCCCTTCCTCCCAGTGAAGCCTGCCAGACGAAAAAGCAGAGGCCTGTGCTGCTCTGCTCCACCTCCCCCAATTCGGCTGGAGCCGCTTCAAACATTCACATTCCCCCGCAGCCCCCAAGGCCACGGCCTGCCACCTGAATTATTTACAACCCAGCAGTAAACCCCGGCCTTAAAACACAGATCCAAAGGCGCCCTTTCTTAGGCTCCTCGACCCACCGGCTCAGCCTAGGTTAATGGCCCCTGTAAAAGTAGGACACCCAATATTATGGCAACACTACAGGAACACATTAATATATATATATTTATTTAAATATTTTAATTAATTATGCAAACAAAACAATACAAACCAACCAAGCAGTATAATTGTAACAGTTCCATTACACACCATTTTATCTTAGTCACTGCTCTCCCAGTCCCACCCCCCTCAATGAGCCTACCTATTATTCACATTCTGTGTCTACTACATGCGGCAGGGTCTCATTTCCCTCGGATTCTGTTGGGTCTGATATTACTCCAAACATTTCTGCTATTAGTGATTTCCATGCCATCAAGGTACCCGCCTCTTCCTCCCCACTCACACTGCTCGTTTCTTGCCATACCGCCGTTTCAACCTCCGCCCATTTTTGCAAATCTTTCCACCATACTTCCACCCGTGGCTTGTGGCATTTCTTCCAACCCATGGCAATTCTCCGTTTTGCGAGCACATATGCCAGATCTTTCAGTTTCACAACATGCTTGAATTTCCGTGATTTGGGGAACCCGCCCAGTAAACAGGCCCACGCCGTATCTATGACAAGCGTAACCCCCTTTTCTGCCAATTTCTGCGCTGCTTCTCCCCAAAAGCACTCAATTATTGGGCATGACCAAAACATGTGTGTCATGTCAGCATTTTCTTGGTTACATTTAGGGCACGCTTGTCTATCAGAATTACTGAACTTAGATATCCTCAAAGGGGTCATGTATGCTCTGTGCGTTATATACAGCTGGATTTGTTGTAGCCTGGTGTTTCTCGACACTTTCTTGTGATAGCCCAGGGCACGTTCCCACATCCCATCCTCCATCGGGGCTCCCTGCTCCGCTTCCCAATCCAGTCTCAGACGTGTCAATTCCTTCCCCACCTTAGTCATCATCATTTCATATAATCTAGAGATCTCGTGCCCCCCCTCTGATATGTCATATATTGCCCCCACGACTGCATCTGGTTCCTCTGTCAATACTGCTTCTGGCCATATTTGCCGGATCTTCTGCACCATCCTATTATACGTAACATATTGACCCGTATGTAATCCTGCCTCTTCGAAGTTCTTTAAAATCTCTAATGGTCCCCCCCTGCCAGACATCCCCTAACGTTACTAACCCCACCGATTCCCAGTAAATCCTGATAATCACCCTCATCTGTTTATCCCCTCCTGTCAAAGCGACCAGTGGTATCTGCGGGGAGCATGGGAATGGATCCTCCATCATGCGGCATGCTCGACGCCAGATTTTCCATCCAAGCATCATCATTCCAGGGCGCTCCTTCATTTCGGTTTCAGGCAACCAAATCATTTCTCGCAAGTAATACGGGGTACAGTCTTGCCCAAACAGCCTGTGTTCAGGGGTCACTTCATCAGAGAGCCATTTAGCCACATATTGTAGTTGACCCGCCAAATAATAAGCCTAAAAATTAGGCAGTCTGATACCTCCTTTTTCGTAGAAGTTCTGCAGTTTCCATAACGCCACTCTATTCCGGGTGCCCTGCCACAGGAAGTCCCTACACATGCTATTCAACCTAGTAAAAAACTTCTTGGGTATCAAATATGGGATGTTACTAAAGTAATGCAGGAGCCTGGGCAGGACCACCATCTTGAGCATAGCCCCCCCGTCCCATCATTGCTAAGGGCAGCTTCTCCCAAAATTTCATGCTGTTTTTAATTTTCCCAATGGCTATTTCGGTGTTGTATCTATGTTCTTCTTCCATCGTCTGATACACGTCTATTCCAAGGTAACGAAAGGAGCCAATCGCCCAGGGTATTTGTAGTACCGGCAACCTGTCTACAGGGGTTCCCTTATAGCTACCTAACGGGAATATGCCGGACTTTTGAGGGTTCACCATTATACCTGACAACTTCGCATACCTCTCCATCACTTCAAGTATGTATTGGAGATTTTCTTCCGGGTATTGCAAATATAATAATAAATCGTCTGCGTACAAGGATATTCGGTGTCTTTCTCCCTCTATCTCAATACCTATCATATCATATTGCTGCCTGAGGTATATTGCCAGGGGTTCCAGAGCTAGAATATAAAGCATCGGAGACCAGGGGCACCCTTGCCTGGTGCCTCTACTAAGTTGCCATCTCTCGGATATCACCCATCCTGTTCGGACTCTGGCTAGCGGCTCACTGTACAACATCTTTGCCCACCTGATGTAGCCTGGCCCCACTCCGTACCCTCGCAGGGCTGCCAATAGCCATGACCATTTTACCGAATCGAAGGCTTTTACTGCGTCTAAAGACACGATCGCCATTTCACCCTCATTCCTGCTACCCCATTCGATCACCCGGTGGAGTCTCCTATGGCTATGAGTTATATTTCTATTCGGGACATAGCCCATTTGGTCAGGGTGTATCAATCTACCGATTACTTTCCGCAGTCTGTTTGCCAGGACAGCCGTCAATATCTTGCTGTCCTGGTTCAGCATCGACAGAGGCCTATAGGAGCCGCAACTATGCCCTGGTTTGTTGGGTTTGGGAAGCGGTATTATGATCGCTTCTCTGAGCGACTCCGGCAACCTTCCGAGTTCAAACGCTTCATTAAGCATTACTAGCATCGGGGGGAGCACTTCCTCTTTGTATACTTTATAAAATTCGCTAGGGAACCCATCTGCTCCTGGGGTCTTACTAGTAGGCAACTGCTTCACCACCTCCACCAACTCCTCCAAGGTGATTGGCGCATCCAGCTCCTCTCTCTCCTCTTCACTGATCTTGGGCAGTCCTATATCTTCTAGCGTTTCAATTATCTCTTGTTGGTCACGCCCCGCCTCGCCCCCATATAGCACCTTGTAGTAATCCGCAAACTCCTTATTGACCCCTTCTTGAGTGGCCACTTCGTCCCCATCTCCACTAGTTATTGTCCTAATCGGGGGCCTAGGGGTCTCGTTTTTGTATAGCCAAGCCAGAAGGCGACCTGTTTTATCTCCACCCGCATGTTGCCTCTGAATATACTTGTTGTAATTGAGGTTACAGAGCCTTTCCCAGTGCTCTGCGCACTGCTGCTGTAGTGTGAGTACCAGCTCGGTGTCCACCCTGCTATTCTTTAATGCAGTTTCTAGCTCATCTTCTGTCCTCTGTAGGTCAGTCAAGACCCCTTCCTGTAGCCCTTTGGACTTAGCAATGGCAACCCCGCGCATCACCACCTTAAAGGCTTCCCATAATGTGCCCGCAGAATCAACACTACCAGTATTAATCTCAAAAAAGTTAGTGATCTCATCCCTAATACCTTATCCTCGCCCTCGGGGGTCGATATTGCCATCCAAGAATCAGAGGCGAGTGATCCGAGAGGACCCTTGCCTTATATTCGATTTGAGTAATCTCTGTCATTACATCTGCTGTGGCAAAAACATACTCAAGCCTTGTATGTAGTTGGTGCGGGGTCGAATAATGCGAATATTGTTTATCATTAGGATGTTTCATTCTCCACGCATCCGTCAATCCTAAATCCACTAGCAGTGCCTGCAACGCCTTAGCCGCTGGGGTGGGCCTATCCATCCCGCTATCAGATCTGTCTACCATAGGGTTTAACACACAATTAAAGTCCCCCCCCAAATCACCGCACTCCCCACAGACATACTAAGATTGGTGCCCAGAGTTCTAAAGTATGCCGCCGTGTTTCGATTGGGGGCATACGTATTTACAATGCTTACTTCTTTGTTCTCCACCAGCCCTTTTAGTATGACCATTCTCCCATCTGTCTCTACCACTTCTCGTATTGGTTGGAACGGGACATGTGGCGCTACCCAAATCAACACTCCTCGAGCATAGGCGGAATATGGCGAGCCCACCACGGTCCCCCTCCATTTTTTCTTAACCAGTTCCAGCTTCTCCCGCGTCAAGTGCGTCTCCTGTAATAGTGCAATATCTATTTTTTGCCTTCTTAGATATAGCATGACCTTATTTCTTTTTAAATAACTGTTGAGGCCCCTGACATTCCACGTTATTATTTTGAGATCTCCATTAGGTCGTTAATATCCTTCTCCCTGCTTTCCAGCTGATCCCGCCTAATCATGTAGTGCAAATACCACATTCTGACTCTTCCATGTAGGCCCATGATAAAACTTAAACTCCCCATAACCATATATACACCCCCCCCTCCTCTTCCCAAAACTCCACCCCACTGCACACAACCCGTTCCCTCCCCCCACCCCTCCCGACCCCAACAAATGCCCAGCTCCATCCCTGGACCTCAGGCCCCCCCGCATCTGGTCCTGTCACGATTCCGAAAACAAGGGCCCCACGGGCGTCACCGAACTAACAGTGACCTAAATAAATATACTACTAAGGGGTTCAAGGATTACCTCCCTGGAGCTTCCATTTATCCGAATGGGATGGTTGCATCCACCGGGGCCCGCCAGCACATATTTGCTGATGCACATGCCCCACAAGCTCTATTTGACATTATAGTCCAGTCCCAATGTCTTGTCTATGCCACCCAAGGTGACTCAGCTGCAAGTTACTTATCTTCTGCAACACCCGTCTGAACATCCAACCCCTGAGGGCGTCCCTGCAAATCCAGCCATTCCATAGCGTCTTTCGGCGTCTCAAATAACAGAGTTTTGCTCTTGTAGAACACTTTCAATTTGGCTGGGTAGAGCAACATGTAGCGGAAGCCGGCCTCTCTCAACCTTCTTTTCACCGCCCCGTAGTTCATCCTGCTGCGCTGTACGTGCAGAGTATAATATGGGTACGCCGCAATTTTTGCCGGCCCCCTTTCAATCGCCCCCCCTCCGAAAAAATTCAAGTATCTTTTCTTGATCTCGGTAATTTAGAATCTTTGCAATCAGTGGTCTCGGGGGGGCTCCTGGGGGCGGTCTTCTTGTCAAGGCTCTGTGCGCCCTCTCAATTGCAAACCCCTGGGTCAGTGCACCACCTGTAATCTCCTGCAGGAGCATGGTTTCCACATATTCTGTCGGATTAGACCCCTCCATTCCTTCCGGCAGGCCTACAATACGAATGTTATCACGTCGGGCACGCCCTTCTGCCTCCTCCGCCCTCTATTCCAGGTTGCCCACCCGCTGCACAAGGGCATGGAGTTCCGATCCGTGGGCGGCACACGCTGCCGTGTTCGGGGCCATCTCCTTTTCCAAGATTCCAGTCCGCTCTGCGATCGTGCGCACGTCCTGTCTCAGCAAATTGACTTCCTCTTGGACCGCACCGATCTTGAGGTCCAGGCCCACTTGCAAGTCGTTTATTGCCAGGCCCAGTTTAGTCTCCCAGGCAACTTTCAGATCCGCTATCGCTGCCAGCACTTCTCGGATCGTGCCCGGTGTCTCCGCTGCCGCCGTGCCAGCATCTTTACTTGTGCCCTTCTCTGCGCCCGGGGGTGACTTGGTGTAGGTCTCCAGCGTGGACTGCTTGTTCTTGGGCTTGACAATTCTAGAAGACATCCTGCTATGCAGTCCTGGCAAAAGCCAGCAGCACCACCCCACGCACAGGGAGTTCACCAGGTGCTAGGCCACTCTTGGCAGCGCTGGGGCCAACACAGCTGTGCCCAAATGTGTCCCTGTTACACGTGCCACGCCTCAGATGGGCTGTGTTTTCTCACACACCTTCGCCCTTGCGGTACAGCACCGCCGGTCTCCGCTACAATCCCACAGTGGCTGTCAGTCATATGCCCTTGTGGGCCCAGCACTCTCCCACCACGGCTCCCCTTCAGCTCTCAGGCCATCCAAGCCGCAGTCCGGTCCAAGGTATTATCCCCCGGCTCCTCAGTAGGAGAGGCCACCTCTCAATGTATTTGAGGGCCAGCAATGTTCCAGATTAACTTCTGCTTCCAACCGACTGTGGCACACAGTAAGGTCCCAACCTCTCCGGAGTTAGCAAGTCAGGACGTCTGCACTGTGTCTCTTCCTGATTCCCAACTTGTCGCCGCTGGCATATGTGCTTCGGGTGTCGCCTCACACCCCCCACCTCTCCCAGAGCTTTATATATCTGTCAGTGCACCTCAAGGCGCCTCAGTGTCTGGTCTGCACAGTATCCGAGGCTCCTGAAAAGCACCCCCCAGGAGTGTGTCTTGCCTCTAGGTGCTAGTTCTCCTCTCAACGCCAGTCACCTCACCACCCACTGGTAGTCCAGTTGTAGTGTATAACTTCGTATGTGACTTCAAATGTGAGCTGTTGGCAGCCTTCTTTAATCCATTTTATTACCACTCCTATGTGAGGACTTAACACTGCTATCGTGTGTGTGCAGCTAGCTTCTTGCCTCCAGGCGAAGGGGCCACCGCTACTTCGCTGTAGCCAGCCTTGTGCCCAGCGTAGGGCTTGTCCGCTTCAGCGCGCCGATACAATGTATACGCTGTAGCTCCCTCAGCGTTCGAACTGTCTGTTCAGCGGGCCCGGCGCCCGCCACCAGTTCGTTTGTTTTTTCAAGAGTCTCTGCAGCCGCCAGCTGTGCACCCGCGCGCACATGAAGCGCAGCTTCAGAGGTGCCTCGCCATCGCCAACACACTTCTAGGCCCACAGGCACGGCCACATCAGCACGCCTCGCGCCCTCCACTCCACAGCGCCAAGGCCCTCCAAAGTCCACACAGGGTGCGCTCAGCGATCGCGGATCTCTGCTGGGCTCACAGCAGCGCCCCCAGAGAATCCTTTGTTCTCGCCGCCATCTTGTATCGCATTTCTCAACCAGCGCTCGTAATTAAAGACGGTTGTAACTTTGTGACCGTGCATCGCCCGTGCACCAAAGTTTCAACGAGTGCGCTCCCTGCATTTAGAGTCCTGGATTTTATTTTTCAGCGCTGGCAGGCATCTCCCGCTGCAACCACATCAAGGATCAATCGAGGATCGCAGGAGCTCCACTAGAGTGTGTCCTCTCACATGGCCGTCCTAGCCACGCCCCCACAGGAACACATTCATAATGACTTCTAACGAGACATGATAATACGGACAGGCCGTCCCATGCCCTGAGACCCAACCTCGCGACCTGTGATACCCGATCAACAGGACGATGGTAACCATGTATTGATGTATCACCAAAAGACCCCCCTCTAGGTGCATTCCTCCTGTGTTGCATTAACCTGTAGAATAACCTATTGGAAGATTTACCGGAGAAGATAATATTGCAATGTTGAATGATTGCGGTGTGCGTGGCCTTAGGGCAGAAAGCCAGGAAAG
Source organism: Ambystoma mexicanum (assembly GCF_040938575.1). Taxonomy (NCBI): domain Eukaryota; kingdom Metazoa; phylum Chordata; class Amphibia; order Caudata; family Ambystomatidae; genus Ambystoma; species Ambystoma mexicanum. The sequence continues at coordinate 1,334,611,917 of NC_090933.1, read as the reverse complement.
ACGTTCATCACTGACACTGGTCACGGCTGACACAACAACACTGTCCGGATGAGCCCAGCTGACCTGCCAGGCCCAGCCCAACCCACGAGGGTAACCAGTGACGTCCTCAAACCACATCGCAGCAACACCTATAGTTAGTCGTCGCCACCCAATCCCCACAAACTTGTGCCCCCTATAGCATGTAGGTTCTTGTGACACTTTTTGTAAATATATACGCCAACCCACGAGGGTAACCAGTGACGTCCTCAAACCACATCGCAGCAACACCTATAGTTAGTCGTCGCCACCCAATCCCCACAAACTTGTGCCCCCTATAGCATGTAGGTTCTTGTGACACTTTTTGTAAATATATACGCCAACCCACGAGGGTAACCAGTGACGTCCTCAAACCACATCGCAGCAACACCTATAGTTAGTCGTCGCCACCCAATCCCCACAAACTTGTGCCCCCTATAGCATGTAGGTTCTTGTGACACTTTTTGTAAATATATACGCCTGTCTTTGCTATTGTCAGGCAGAGCGCTCTTGGAGTTTGCAGAGTCCTTTGCATGCCCTATTCTGATCGATAAACTCCCATTTAAGCTCACCCGCACTTTGTCCTAGTCTTATTCCCATCTTGGGAGAGTCCATTACTGTCTCTCATCGTGGGGAGGATCGTGCTATCTGGGGGACGCTCGCCTTCACAGCCAACAAACACTTCACCGACATCTGCCTCCTTCTTGAAGCTACAAAACCATTATATTAAAAAAAGACAGTCACAAGGGGGCACGGATGGGGTGGTGTTCAAACACAGTTAGGATCATTACAGTGTAGGAGGTAACCATGCCGCTATTAGCGGCATGGCTACTCCCTTACCGCATACCAGGTCCGGGTAGGCGGTATGGGGACCTACAGGGTCATTCCGACCTTAGAGGACCCGGTAAGTCCCCATGCCAAACACCATTCCCCATTCCCATTCGAGCCCCCATAGGGCTCAATGGGAATGGGGAAGGAGCTAATAACGGTACTGCAATTTGAGGCACTGTTATTAGCTCTGAAGTCCCTTAGCGGGTCCCGTCCTTAACACCTGGTCAAACCAGGCGTTAAGGATGGGACCCGCTGAGGGACCTTGTAGTAGGGCGCTAAGGGATTACTGGCACCGGTGACCTTAGCAGTGCCGGTAATCCCTTAGCGCCTACCGTAACATGGTTCAATGCCAGCTCAGTCACTGCTTTTGACTTTGCTCTCCTCAATGGCTACAAGATCATTTCCAAGCCATGACCTAACCGTGCTGGCGGTGGGGTTGCCTTAATCTTCCCTGAGTGGGTTCCTTCCTCCCTCATACCCACTCAGCTCTACTCTTCCTTTGAGAGCCTGGTTTGCAAGTTGGTCATCTCTCCCTCCTCCTCTCTGACCATTGCCACGATCTGTTCCTCTCTGAATGGGCTGATTTCTGCTCCTCTCTCCTCTCAACCTCCTTCTCTTGGTTGACTTCAACATCCACTTGTACTCTGCTATCACAGCATCCACTCTCCTTCTTGACCTCTACACCTCGCTCTCCCTCTCCATTCTCCCTTCTGGTCCAACCCACACAGCAGGAGACTCTTGACGCCCTCATCCACTCTGATCTTTCATGCTCTCTCCCTCCCGCCCCACTGATCACACCTCTTTCCTGGTCAGACCACTCTCTCCTCTCTTCTTACCTGGGTGCCCTCAACCCTTTGACTGCACCTTCTCCAGCCCTTCCACCCTTATTCACGAACATCCGTCCGATGAAACAAGTGTCAGCTGCTGCCTTCACATCCACCTTCATCCCCCTCTGCCCCCACCCAGACTCTACCTCTGACTCTGCTCTCAGCATCCTCCATCTGGCCATTACTAACACTCTGGACATTCTTGCCATAGTCATGAGGATTCGCCTGAAACCTGCCTCCCAAGCGCAATACCTGGTACGACTCTGAACTTGCATCCCTGAAACGCAAGTGCAGAGCTGCAGGACGGAAGTGGCAAACCTTAGGCTCACCCTCTGACAAACAGGCCTGCCGCCTGCTCCGAAGACAATACAGACTCTCCATCCGTGCCAAGAAAAGGGCCCACACTCAGGCATGGGTATCTGGTGCATCCAACAACACGGCTGAACTCTTTAAATCTGCAGGGAACTAGCCAAGCCTTCTGCAATCTACTCCTTCTCTATTCCATCCCAGGCCCTCTGCAATGCACTGGCCACACACTTCACCACTAAAAGTCTGGACACCCTTAGCACCCGTGCTACCCTCTCCTCCAACCCCTCCCACACACTCTTGCCACCTTTGACCTCCTCCTTCTCTCTCCTCCTTCTCCCCTGTCACAGCTGATGAGTTCATCAGAGTGGTCCGCTCTATGAAGGTCTCATCCAAACGGGTTTCTCCTTGCTCCTCCAGAACCATTAAGGATAACATTGGCTCTCTTGGCCCTGATCTCGCAGATTTCTGCAAGCACATTTTTGATACTGGTTATTTACCCTCCTCCCTCAAGAACTCACTCCTGAAAAATTCTTCAGCAGACCCTACCTGCCCAGCCAACTACCGCCCTATTTCTATCACCCCCTTCCTTGGGAAACTCCTGGAGAAACTGGCCTTACCCTAATTTACCTGACATAGAACTTGTTGGCGGTCTCCACGACCATCAATCTAGATTCTGAGCATCCAGAGGCACGGAAACTGCTCTTCTGAACACCCATGAAGAATTGTTCACATCTCTGGACTCTAACTCTCCAGCTGTCCTCATTCTACTCCATCTCTCCTCTGCCTTTGACATAGTCGATCCCCGGGTCTGCGCTTAGAAACCTCTGCGTATTAAGCACGTTATAAATAACCAATTACAATTACACTCAGGAGTAAAAATTAAAAAGCCCAGAGTCCAGCAAAGAGCTGGGGGTCTCTAAGGTTAAAGGGTATTGGTACAGAATCCCTAACAATGCCCGTCACAAAGAACTACTCCGGGGATGGGATTTTCCAAGGGTTTTTATTGTCTCTATTGCCACAATCAAAATGGCTCTTGGGGCCTACTGGGTTGACAGGGTGTTTGTTATTTTTCAAGGTGACTCCGCCTTCCCACCTCCACCCTTACTCCTCTATCTCCAACCACCACTCTACGACCAATACCTCTGTGACTAGCTCCTTCCTTCCTTCCTCTTCCTTCTCCTATTACCACTATAGATCTTCATGATTCTCCAGCATGGGGTCTGGCATAAATATTCACCGTCGTCAGGCTGGGAATCCTCGGTAAAAGAAAAAATCAAGTTTCATTTCTGAACTGTCTTTCTCCTAACAACCAATCTGAATTTCCTCTGCTCTTGACTCTCTCGGATGGCTTTCTTTTCCCTCTCAACACAAATACAACTTCCTTTGTCTAGTGTTCAAATCTCTTCATGGTCTTGGCCCGTTTACCTTGCTTCTCTTCTCTCATTCAATTCTCGTTCTCGGCCTCTCCGTTCTGCTGGTCTTTTTTGACTAAATGTTCCCCGTACCCCCTGTGTGCAATCTCGTTTCCGTTCCTTCCAACTTCTTGCCCCCCTCCACTGGAATCTCCTTTCTCTGTCTATCACCTCCTATCCTCTCTTTCGTTCTTCCTTAAAAACTCCCTTACATCAATTGCTCGCTTGATTGTCACTGGTCGACCCTGAACACTGCTTTCTACTGCTATTTTAATGTACTACTGACTGTTCTCTGTGAAGCACTTTGGCTAAAAGCGCTATATAAAATATAATTAAATACAAATACACAATCACTGAGCTCTGGGTCATACTGCCGCCAGCCAATGACTGCCCTCTACCTAGGCCCCTCCTCTGGCAGAAATCTTCAGATTTTTACTGCAGATTCAAGTGTTGGGAGTCATCGTGCTTAGCTCTCAAGCTTTTTTCTGCTCCATCGATCAACCTTCCGATTAACGGAGAACAGTTTTTCGGACTTTTCAGCGCCCCTCAAGGGTGAATTTCATCGAGTTTCTTCATGGAGGCTTTTAGAAGATTCTTCAAGGCCTACGCCGCGTGGATCATGGCGGATAAGAAGAAGGAATCCCCCTCTCTTTTCAAGCTTTGTACCGACTGCGGTCTGTGGAATGTTTATATGGACAATAAACATTCCTAATGCTTTTACTGCCTGTACCCGACGTACAAGGAGGAAGATTGTGTATTTTGCTCCGAGCGCTCGACTCGCACGATGAAGGATAGCATAGACGGCTGAAGGAATGGCTACAGGCCAAGGCCTCTGCACTGGGTGGGTCCCAGGAGCATGCCTCTCCCGGATCTGTGTCATAATGCCTACCCCCGGGGACCCAGACCAAGTCCAGCAACCCCAGAAGCAGGCATCAAGTTACCCCAAGCAAGCCCAACAGCCCCCGCTAGGGGCTATTTAGGTGCAGTCCTGGCGCCTATGGTGCCAGGCTCATATGGAGAGTCAGTCCTGGCGCCATAGGCGCCAGGCTCATAGGTTAAAACTTACCTGATGCAGACCATGCTGCAAACTTACCTGATGCAGACCATGCTGCAAGAGCTCCAAGCCAAATACAAATAGGAATACTACCTGGGACTACTTTGGAGGCTATTTAAACCACGCCCGAAGAGCAGCACATGCTTCGCGTTATTCTGCATCCAGCAGCGTAACGCTCACCGTGCCTGCAAGTCTGCATCCAGTCTTCTGCCACGCCTGCCTCGAGTTTGGAGCTCCTAGAAAAAGGGAGAAAGAAGGAGAAAAGGTTAGAACAAGAGCAATACCTTTGATCCTTACCTGAATTCCCGATCCATTGCGCTTTCGAGCTGGAAGAAAGAAGTTGTTTTATGCGTGTCGCCTCGCCTGCTGCAGCGCTGCGCTTAACTCACTGGCCTTCGCAGCATCTTCACATTTCACTGCATCCTCCTGCATGTTACCGCCGCACTCCGGCACCTAAGGAGAAGACAAGAACAGCAAGGTGAGCCAAGGGAATACACAGAGAAGACTTACCTGATTTTACCACCGGGGGTACTATTCTTCTTCACGGGTCAGCGCAGCTTCCACTGCATCCTAGCCGAACCCCAGCCCCTAAGGGGAAACAAAAGGACAGCAAGGTGAAACAAGGGACTAACAAGGAGAACCCTCCTCACCACAAAAGACTTACCTGATTTTACCGGCAGAGGCATTATTCCCTGAGATTTCATACTTTCTCTCAGCGCCTGAATAAGGGAGAAAGCAACAGGTTACATATGGACATTATTTTATCTAACTGTGTTGGATAATACAAATCCTTACCTGAATATTACCGGTTGCCACAAGGAACTCTTCGCTACGGTCAAGCTGCAACCTGCAAGGAATCGGGGAAGAGTGACTTCACAAGAGTGAAAGTCAGACATTTGAACTCTTCCGAACTACATACTTACGGTGTCTTGCCGGAAATCTCAGAGTCAATATTGTCCTGGAACTCACCAATTCCTTTGAGCCAGTGAAGCAACTGGTTATCTACGCGCCCCTGTGCTCAATGTAGGATGGAGAGCTCATCTTTTCAAATCATCAGGTGAGACTATAAAAAGGAACATCCAAGGTGATCAGTGGGGAGAACAGCGGGGTGGGGGGATTTACGCTCAACTCCACAGGTGGTTAATTCCCTTTCTCCACTTGCAGAAGAATATTCCTACGGGCCAAGCAAACGAAGCTAGGTGGGCCAGTCCAGTCCGTCATCTTGGCCCTACACATCACATTGGATGGAGACCGCATCAGTCCAGTCCAGATCGATGCCTTGGTGGGAGCCAGGTGAGCGTAACAATCTGGGAATTCTGAGCGGGCTTCTAAGTCCTTTGACTTTTTTTGGACCCGCGGGGGTCCAACAAAAGGCTAGGCACCGCAAGTCCACTGCCACTGGGAGCGCCGTTGCGGCGGGCTCCTCGGCGGCCAGGGCGCGTCCGACATCTCCAGCGACTTCAGTCACCAGTCAGCGCTCAGGATCGTCGTCCTAGAGGAAGTCGGACCATCCGGACAAACTGAAGGTGGCCCCGGAGACGGAGAAGAAGAAGTCCAAGACCAACCTGGCGGAGAAGGCCACGGGAGACTGAGGCCCTGACCCTCCCCCTAAGGAGAAGGACAAGCAGGACCATGGAAGCCCATGTACACCTGACGAAGGACCCGCCTTGCATCGAGGTGGTGGTGACGCCCCTCTCAAAGCCGCAGAGGCGGACCCGCAGGGCGCACCTGTGATGCTGGAAATTCATTGGCGGGACAGGGCCTCTCTGTCCTTGTCCTGTAGTCCTTTTTCATTTGTGTTCTGTATTGCTTTTTGCCCAGGAGTCCATGTGGGACTCCTGGCGGAGCAGCTCTTTCTATTTTTTGGTTTGGTGTACAGACCCATGGGATACCCTTATGGCACCCATGTGTGGGGGTACAACCCTGTGCCCCTGGTATATGTTTTTGGGAACCTGTGTGTGGCCCACAGAGCAGGGTATGGGCTGGAGGCAGCTCCATGCTAAATGTGACAGGTGCTCTGAGTATCCTCCATTGTGGGATACCCAGGCCCTGCCATTGGAATCAGTTGATTCCTGATAGGAAACAAGATGGCCCCTGTGGCCTCTTGCTTTCTATTGCCTGTTACCTTGTTTTTCCAAAGTCCTATGAAGCCCTGACTCTGTCCCTTCCCCCTGACTGCCTGTTGGGTGGAAGTTCCATATAGGGTATTGTGGGGAAGTGCCAACCAGACCGCTTGGAGCCTTCCCAACGACCGTATGTTGTGGGTACGCCTGTGGGTGGGAGCTGGGTGAATGGATTGTGTGAGAATATGCATTCAGTGTTGTGGATGTCTAGTAGCTGGTGTTTGACACAATGACTGAGACAGCCCTGCCCGAAACTGGAATGAATGCAGGTTGTAGTGGTGAATGGTGTGGTACTTGTCCGAATCCACATTCTGTGTTGTGAGTGTCTGGATGGAGAAGAATGGGATGAATGCACTGTGCGCCTAATTGGCTGATTGACTACCTGAATGCCCTTCTGAGTGATTGGTTGCCTGTGTGTTACCCAGCAGAATGAATGGGAGATCAACAGTATATCTGGGGGCCTCTCACTGCTAGAATTGATACTTGATTCTTACTCTCGAAGCCGAGCCGGAAGAAGACGGTGAACCGCTGGTCCCTTCCGTGTAATCTGAAAGCTGCGGTGTCTTCAAGAACTGATCCAAGAGAGGACCTGGTAAGGAGACCTCTCCCCGAGCTACGAGGGACCATCGTGCACCAGCTGATCTTTGCCAAAACTCCCTGGTAGACAGACCCACGAAAGGCTGCCGACCGGAGACGAGGACTGCTGCGGAATCCCAAGGAGAAGCGCCCAGACTGGTGTCCATCACCGTCGATGACCTCCGTCGCTGACGGGAGCCGCAGTGCTCCTGTTGCCTAAAAACCTTTTTGATCCAAGGACGCTCTCGTCTGCACCATCGACCACTTTGCCTCGCCGGAGAAAGTCAAGGCCGCCGAGGAGTATCCACCGATGGGTTTCCCGCCACCTGAAGACCACAGAGATGCCGACGACCCGATGCCCTTGCTGGGACAAAGTTCTTCAAACTCTTTGCGGTCCCGAACTATCGACATCGAGGTGCCCCGCATGCCTCTCCCTTCCAGAACGTCTACGCTCCATCGTCGACGAGCACCGCTAGGAACAAAGCTGCCACTTCACCTCCGTAGTTCACCCTGTTCATCGCCGGACGTTGTTCGACCTGTGGCTCCTGCCTTAAAGGGAGTGCACTCAAGAAGGGCTGTCGATTTCCCGATTAGGAACTCTACAACACCAGGTACTTTGGGGTTGCTTAACTATTGGAAAGACTCTTGTGAACAATATATGGACTGGGCTTGTAGTATATCTTTATTTTATAGGTTGCCCAGGTGGGGGGATCTCAACACAGAACTGTATCTAGGTAACAGAGGCAGTATTCTGCCTATTGTTCTAACCAACTGCTTTCCTCCTATGTCTATTGTTGGTTACCTTTATTAATGGATTTGTGTGACATTTGACAAGAGTACAATTGATGCACTTTAATGAAATCTGATAATAATTGTGTGGTACCACTTATAACTGTATATATTTGCCATTGTAGATTAACTGAGCACAAAGTGAGTTATTGTGATTGTGTATATAACCTTGAACCTTAATTATATAAAGACTGTGTTTTCACTAATACCGTGTGTGGACATTCCTTTGTGGGTGCTTGGGGACTACACTGTACTTAAGAACCAGCCTGCATCACCTCATGAGAAGCTAGGCCTTGATTGCTCGTCCATTGCTACCAACAATAGAGAATCTTGGCTGGGGTCCTATGTGCCTCTCCTCTACCATATAGAGAGCAGGAGTACAGACACCCCCCTCCGGTCCTTTACACCCCCCCGAAGACAAGAGTGTCCCTACCTGCCAGGAGGGAGTCTTCTTTCCAGCCCATAGAGAAGACCCCAGAGAAGAAGATGCCGGTCATCTCCCCAAGATGTCCCCTCTGGATGCGAAGAGGGGGGCCGGGGGATGCGTGGAGGTCCTCCAGGGCACGGATGTCTGCTCGGAGGAGGAGCTTGTCTACCTTCAGACCATCCAGGAGGAGAACGTCGGGACCAGGCCCTAAGACGAGAGCGACGATGAAGGCGACGAAGATGAGGATAAAGTTGCGGAAGGCGACGGAGAGCCACAAGTCATGAGGGCCTGGACCCTCTGCCGGCACCACAGCTTCCTATTCCACCGCCTCATCTGCCACCTCCCCCCTCAGCTGCCGCCTAGAGACCTCTGTGGACATCCTATCTACGCTACATACTCTTGTCTCCGAGAGGCAGATGAGGATGCCTATTGTGCCGGCAGCACCTCCCGCTTCACCGGTGACGGCTGGGAACCGCCGGCCAAGAAGAGAAAGTGGCACCCTATGCCTCCTTACCACACCTTGCCGCCCTCTTAGATTCCCCCCCCCGACCCTGACATGGCGACGAAGACGGGCACGGACAATGACGGCGGGGTGGGGGACCTCCCGTCACAGCCCCTCAGATCCTCCCCGCCGAACGAGATAGGCTTGTTTCACACGATGATCTCCAGAGCTTCGGAGCTCTTCCAGCTCGCACCAGAGGAGAAGGATGGTTTCTTGTACCAGTGCCGTGAGGCGAAGAGCAAGACCATCCTTTCGGTCCCACTCTTGTATGACATTTGGGACGAGGGCCTGTCTCTACGTGAAGAACCCTTGTACGGCCCCGGCGAAGAGGGATCGCCTTGTGAAGAAGTACAGGGTGCCAGACTCTGCGCCCAAGTGCTTGCAGGCCCAACTGTGACCGGACTTGGTGGTCTCGGCGGCGGCCAAGAAGTCGTCGTTGGCCCCTTCTTCCTCTGCAGTGTCCATGTTGGGTAAGATTTGCACATAACTGTTAAATCTTCCTTTCCTGGTTCAACCCCAGAACTTTTTGCTTTACTATTGGGATGTTTTTCATTAATACCTCATTGAGTGGGAACCTTTTTCCACACTCACATAATCTTTCTCTTTTTATGGGTGTTATTTTTAAGACTCTCCATAGTGTCTTTTTAAAGTTATCATCTTTAACAACTTATCTGCAATACGTGCCTGTTGTTGCTGGGTTGCCCTAGGGGCTCCCCCTTTTACTTTCTCGTGCTAACCTTGAGCAAACTACAGTTCTTTGGATCCCTTTTACATTTTATTCTGTGAAGCCACCATACCCCACCTTATGTGGAGTGCTGGGGAGATACAATGTATCCCTTTTCACATTAAAACTGTAACAATTCTGTAAGTGACAAGCTTACCTTCAATGGCTGGTGGCAGTGATACCTTGTATTAATTTGGTGCACCTTTTTGTGTTCACAGCTGCAGTAAAGGGACCTAAGGGTGTTCATTTTTACCAAAATAGCCACCGTCTTCTTTTTTTTGCAATTTTAGTGTTTCTTGTTCCTTTCCCTGGCATCCAAGGCGGGAAATTCCTTTGTGTGTTTTTTGTCTTCAGCGGGAGTCCCCTGGACTCCCCGCCCAGGCTGCAGTCTGTAAGAGCAGGAAGTGAGGGAGGGGTCCAAAACTCCCCAGCCCTTTGTCTTACACCTTGCTTGAATGGTGACAAATCCCAGTGGGGGGCTCGCTGTCCTGATTGGACAACCAGACCGCCCCTTCTTGTAAAATGCGGGGAGAGAATGCAAAGGTTGTGCTGTAATTCCTGATAAATACTGTGAACCTGGAAGCTGAAGATATGTCGACCACTGGAACTTAAACCGAAGAGCATGACGAAGGAAAAGCGGCAGAAACGATTTCCAGCGACCGGAGAGCATGCTGTGTAACCGGAGCCTGCTGTAGCCCTTCCTTCCAATCGACCTGGGGACTCCGAAACGACGACCCCGACCCAGAGTCTGGTGAGACCCACTAGACTCAAGAAGACCTGCATTTTGAGCCATCCGAACCGTTGCTGTGACCATGCGTTGCTGCAATACCCCAATACCCTGGGACCTTTCTTGGAGACTATAAAATACTTGTGCCTGTCCACCAGATCATTTCCACCAAAAATTGGAGGCGTACCAGTATCTTGACTGCTATATGCTGACGACATTACATTGTTGGACCAGACCCAGATCGGCCTACAACAGCAATTGAACAACTTGTCGAACTACATAGGCAGGAACAATCTTGAAATCAACAAGAAAAAAATGAAGATCCTGATTTTAGAAAGAAAGGCAAATAGAGAAAAAACCTTCCACTGGAACCTTGACAACGTTCAGATTGAAACAGTCACCGACTTCAAATATTTGGGAGTGATGGTCGACCGTTCTAAATTTGAACTAAGTATGCAAAGATTCCTCTGGACAAAAACCCGCTCATTAACAACGCAATCCTGCATGCTGGACAGAAAACTTTGATGCTTCTCTTTAATCCCAACAATCAAGTTCTACAAGGCAAAGGTAGTCCCCTGGTTGGTCTATGGAGCAGAGGCAATAGCATCAATACCCGAGATCTGGCAAAAACTAGAGGGCTATTCCTGGAGATCAGTGATGATTCTACCAAAGGTAACTTCAATTCCAGCAATTAGGAGAGAGCTAGGTTTGACCTCTCTTAAAACTACTCTCGAATTCAGCAGTATGTCACTGTTCAGAAAAACGCTACTTCCTGATGCCCCTCCTTTGTACAAACTGATCGACAACGAAGCAAAAGGAGGAAACTGCAAAATGCTGTCGACATGGGTAAATCAAAAGAGAAAACAGCTTGAGTCAAAAGCCTGCACAGAGGACAACCTAATCTGAAACCCAGTAAGAATCAAAAAGAAATTAGCTGAGACAGATTGGATTGACACTCTGGATAAGGCAAGCAAGAACAAACTCCTTTCCCATCTACCGCAGCACCCAAAGAAGCTGAATGTAACAACACAGTTCCTGAAGAGATACCTAACAAATCATTAAGACATACCTTTTTGAGAGCACGTTTAAACTTGCTACCAACTAATGAACTTCTCTTAATTCGAGGTCTCTCGAGCACCAAGACCTGCAGGCTACGCCAAGACAAAGATCAGACTGAGTCGGTCCGACATCTCCTAATGTCATGCAATGCGATCCAACAGCTCAGATGAGTTTACCTCTCGCCAGTATTAGCAAACTATACCACAAGAGACGAGGAATCCTGGTGGTGGTGTCTGATGAGCGGGGAAAAAACATCATGGACAATAGCTACTGCCAAAATCCTCGAAGCAGCACTGGCGGAATGCAACAAGCTGAATCTAACAAATAATTTATCGGGAGATGGTGCAGAGCCTAAAAAGGCAGAAAAGTGATTGCTCGAAGCCTTCTTCTCTCGTCACTGCAGAACAGAATTATGTACGCAGGATGCTTAACGAAAAACAAAACAAAAAAAAGAGAAAAGAAACAAGCAAAAGAAACAGTAACAGAATTGTTCTACTGATCATCCTTGTAAAATCAAGTAACCTTGATATATACAAGTAAAAAAAAAAGAAAAATAAGAGTTACTGCTTGCCTCAATCTGGGGTTCCCTGATTTTAAAACCACCTGTAATTGTATATTACATCCTTAGGGTTTACTCACTTAGTATACCTGTGTTTTCACAAAAGTAGTTATAGGTTTTTACTGCACCTAGAATAAGCGTTTCACTATTCACCAAAAGTATATTGTCCATTTGACTGAATATGTGATTTGTGCTAAGAATCATTTTACAACTGGAAGTGTCTACTGCCCTTGCATTACTGAATGTAATTGTAAAAAGAAACCATTGGGTTTTACTCCCCAAGAATAGGCTTGACCTATACTAAATGTGTATGAAAAGGTTTTGACTTCCCTAGAACTACTGTTAGGGGCTCCAAATAAGGTCTATACTTGGGTCTGTGTACTTTCAAGTATAGTGTTGTGTTTTTATACTGTGATTTCATATGTGTTAGTACTTACTTACCCCTAGATTTATCTGGGCCTACTTGTATTTAAATAAATCCTTTATTTTTACAATGCATAGTGTTTCAGTGTTTCTTTGGATCATTTGTATGACAATTTCATTTGTACTGATTATACAGCCCTCTCTCCCTCCTAAAATATGCCTGGCTGCTCTGTCTATGCTACCACATACTAAGGTGGTACAGCCTTATACTAGGAGGGGATTATTGTACTGCCTCAGTTGAATGGTTTTACTAAGCCCTTAGTTCGACTTCAGAAAAACTGTCCTAACAGTCCACCCCTCCGGACAGCGTGGGGAAGAAGTTAGATGCCATTGGACGACGTGTGATCTACTCTGCAACGACGACCATCAAGGCTGCCAACGCCCTCGCTATCGTAGCACGCTCCGACCGGGAGCTGTGGTTAAAGTTCTCTCCCATCCTGGACTTCCTCCCTGACGACAAGAGGTCGGAGGCGTTGGAAATTCTGCAAGGCGACGAGGTGGCCACAGACCTCACCGACGCGGGATTCCGCCAAATGGGTAACAGCGTTTGCCTTCGTCGTCGTGGCTGGCTTAAAGCCACCAACCTTCGACATGATGTGCCTACAAGGGTTTTGGACATGCCCTTTGACAGAGACAATCTGTTCAGGAAGGCTATATATGAGTCTCTATAGGCCATCAAGGCGGAAACGGCACGTGCCCTGGGCACGCTACGGCAGCGACAGCTGTCCTTTCGATCCACAGGAGGCAAGTCTCCCCGTTGTTGCAAGGATTACGGCGGGAGTACCTCGTCGTACCGCCGACCCCCACACCACCCTCCTCCTCGGCCCAAGAGACCAACAGGGGCTGTTCCAATGCTTTCGGAGGAGGACGTCTTCGGCAGGGACCCCAAAGCGGCCTATCGACGTCCAAGCAGGAATGAACCGGCCGTGGCCCCCACCCGTGCACCTCGGTGGGAGGCCAGCTGGTGAACTTAGTCAGCGTGTGGAAGACCATCTCCACTGACCGTTTGGTGCTAGGTGCTCTCGCCCACGGACACACCCTGGAGTTTCAACGGCAGTGTACGCAAATATCATCGGTGGCCCTTCAGGAAAACCACGTCCCGCAGCTGCTGCTGGAGGTTTGGGCCTTGCTAAAAATAAAGGGGCGTTAGAGCTCGTCCCAAAGCGGTTCCAGGGCTCCGAAGTGTACTTAAGGTATTTCCTCGTGAGAAAGAAGACCGGGGGCTGGAGGCCCATTCTAGACATCGGATGACTGAACAAATACATCAAGTCCCAGAAGGTTCAAATGGTCACTGTTCAGCACGTGCTCGGACAGCTACAAGAGGGAGACTTCCTGTCGTCGTTGGACCTGGAGGATGCGTACTTCCACATCCCAATTCACAAGGAACACTGCAAATTTCTGCGCTTCATCGTTCAGGGGGAGCATTACTAATTCAAGGCCATTGCCTTCGGATTGAAGTCGGCACCAAGGGTGTTCACCAAGTGCCTCGCGCTGGTGGCGGCACATCTGCGACTACAAGGGATCCACGTCTAACCTTACTTGGACGACTGGCTCATCCGGGCCATCTCAAGGAGGATCGTCGTCGATCACGCGGCAAGGATTGTCCACCTACTGACGGATCTGAAGTTCTCTGTGAATTATGCAAAGTCCTGCTTGGCTACAGCGCAGGACTCACTGTTCTGGGATCCCGGCTCGACACAGTGTCGTGCCTGGTGTCACCGTCGGAGGAGATGGTGGCGGCCATCCTGGGCATGGTGCAACAGCTTCTCGCTCTGAAGATCACCATGGTGAGAGCCATCAAGTCTCGGCTCGGCATGATGTCGTCTTCCGACTCTGCAGGCTACGGATGCGGCCGCTGCAGGAGTTCCTCGACGCCCATTGGATTCACGTGTCCAGAAGCTTCCAGGACAAGATCGCTCTCGACGAGGGGTTCAGTCGGGCGATAAGGTGGTGGGGCGTGTGCTCACATCTGACCGGAGGTGCAGATTTCCAGACCCCACCACATCAGGAGACGGTAACGACGGACGCCTCCCTGGAGGGATGGGTAGCCTACACCCGAAGTCTTCACACCAGAGGCCTGTGGCTGCCAGAGGAAAAGACATTGCACTTCAACGTGCTGGAGCTACGGGCTGTGTTTTGGGCCCTCAAATTGTTACTGCCGTCCCTCAAGGGCAAGGTGGTGCGGGTCTTCACTGACAATACCACCACAATGTTTTATATCAGAAAGCAGGGGGGCACCAGGTCCCCAGCGCTCGCCAAAGAAGCGCAGGACTTATGGCATTGTAACGTAGGGTAACGGCCATCTCTAAAAAACAAAGAAAACATATGATATTGGTCGTATTTCTTTGAAAGGAAGCGGGCCGGCATACAGATAAGACTCTAAGATGCAAAAGCATGAAACAGTTGTTGCATTTTGTAAAAGGTTAAATGCCCCTGCCAAAAAAAACGCCAGGCTGCGCACATGTTCTGGTATCCCAGAAGTAATTAAGCTTAGACGTTAACAATTGTAGAACACGCTAGAGTTAATAAAAGCTCGCAACCACGTTATACGATTTGACAAGAAAACAAATGCAAGAAAAGGTTATACATAAAATGGCTAACACACTGAACTCAGTTGCGTATGACTAGGGGTCTTAAACCGAGAATGTCTACATCTATACGTTTTCTCTGCTTTGTTATCTTAGGAAACAAATCGTTGTTCGAACACCTGCCCAAATAACCCTCTGAAAGGAACCAGGCCATATTCAACGTGAAACCATACATACAACAGCTGTTATCACAATGTAAGTTGTCAATTTGTGTTTTCACGGCTTCAATTATCATGCACCAAGTTGATATCAACAGAGCCACCATATTGAAGTAGTGACTTTTCAATTATTTGTAGGCATGCACACCAGGGAGTTTCATTGATTCTACTCTCTTGAACATGATCAAGTACAATAATAAAGCTACAGCTCAATCAAGATGAAATTCTAGAAACATAAATAAAAGACGTGAATAAGTAAGTTCCTTCTTGGCATTTCTAATCAATTGCGGAAATCAGTACAAATATAAAATTAATTAGGTTGTACTTCTTTTTTGATCAATACAAAAATATCAGACAAGGGTTTTCTAAGAAATTTAAAGATACCTGCAAGTCTGATTATTCTCAATAGTCTAAATTACAGTTTATGGATCAGGAGTGTTAAGTGGGGGTTTAGTACTATACATAAAAAACTAGCCATCGCTCTTAAAATTAGTTGAGTTGAAACACACAATCTCTCAGTCTCTCTCTTTTTCTTAAACTAATGTTTTCACCTATTTTAATATATGTTTATTTATGTATTTTTGTAGATGTGTTTGTGTACTAATGGGGAACAAGATTGATCTACCATAAAGTAATTATTGTCCTGAAGATGGCCCTGCATTGATTTCCGTGACCACCGCTGACAACAGTGGTACACGATATTGGGCCGAAACATATGTCGACCGTTCAAAGGAAAATCCAATGTTTTTTCCATGTCATGAATGCATATTTGATGAAATGTTATGCACTAAGTGTTTCTTCCAGTTTTAGAACTCCCCTTTTAGATGAGATAAATGATGAATGTTATGATTGAAAATTTAGTTTGAAATGTTTTTTAAGATATTTTTTATAATCATTAAAGAGATAGATAATTTGTAATAAGCAGCAGTGTCAGCGCTATTTTTCTCAAATAGGCGATAACCTAACTAATTATAAGTATAGGTTGCCCTTTACCCTTACCTGAGCTTCCATACATGACTAAAAGAGAGGGGTAGTCAATCAGTCTTTCATAAATATTCCTTATGGCATTGGGCCATCGCCCTGGGGATGTTCCTTATCCCGTTTCATCTGGCAGGAGTAAAGAATGCGGTGCCGACTCTCTGAGCAGGGAGCTTCGCTCTTGCCACAAGTGGGAACTTCGGCAGGACCTAGTGGAGAACCTGTTCCTGAAATGGGGCAATCCCCCGATCGACTTGTTTGCGACGGCGACGAACACCAAGTGTCGGAGGTTTGCCAGCAGGCTTCCCCAGCAGGGGACCACGGGGGACGCATTCTCATTCCCTTGGGAAGGCATCTTTCTGTATGCGTTCTCTCCATTGCCGTTGTTACTTCGAATGATCAATCTACTCAAACAGTGCCGGATGATCCTCATTGCACCGGCGTGGCCGAGGCAGGTCTGGTACCCGGACCTTCTCAGCATGCCAACGGCACCACCAGTCAAGCTGCCAGTGGTTGCAGATCTTCTCACCATGGAAAGAGGCGCCTTTCTTAACCACGATCCAGGGTCTCTGAACCTGAAGGCCTGGCTCCTGCAGCGCTAGAATTTGGCGGCTACGATCTCCCGACGGACTGCAAGGAAGTTCTCGCCAAGGCTAGAGTATCGTCTACTTTGAAATGCTACGGACCCAAGTGAAAGAGATTTGCTATTTGGTGTAATTCCTAGAAGATCGACCTGCTGAGGGTCAAGGTCCCTCAGGTACTTCCGTATGTGCTGTCGTTGGCCAAATCGGGACTGGCCCACACCTCCATCAAGGTTCATCTGGCAGCTATCTCCTGCTACACCAGATCCCCAGGACGACCATCCTTGTGGTCGCACCGATTCGTTAAAGAATTTGTCATGGGACTTTTTCGCTCGTTCCCGCCGGTGAAGGCTACGGCCGCGGCATAGTTGCTCAATGTGGTGCTTACTAAGCTCATGGGAACTCCATTCGAGTCTCTGCATTCTGCACCACTCAAGTTTTTGTCGTGGAAAACAGCTTTTCTCATGGCCATCACCTCTGCACGACGAGTGGGGGAGATCCAGGCCCTTTCCTGTAAACCACCTTACTTGACTTTCCACGAGGGTGGAGCTGTGGGCGCACCCCTACTTCATGCCCAAGGTGCCGTCGGACTTTCATCTAAATAAGTTCTTGGTGTTGCATGTGTTTTTTCTGACGCCTTTATCGCCCGCTGAAAGGACTTTGCACTCGCTGGATGTTGCTCGAGCGCTGAAGTTTTATATGGCCCGCACAAAGAGTTTCCGGAAAACCTCTCAGCTTTGTGAACCATGGTCCTGTGAACCATGGGAAGGCCCTGTCCAAGGCTTCCATTTCCAGGTGGCTCTCCGGCTGCATCACCCACTGTCACCGGTTGGCAAACCGACCGCTGCCTGGCCGTCAAAGAGCCCACTTCACTAGATCGATCCCTGCTACAACGGCGTTACTGTCTGGTCTGACCCTGCTGGACACCTGCAGGGCCGCGACGTGTAGGTAGACGCACACCTTCACGAAATTCTACTGCGTCGACAGGGATTCAGAGCCGGCCAAGCAGTGCTGCTCAACCTGTTCGCTTGAAGGTGAGCCTGGTGAGGAGGTAAGAGATTGCGTCTGTTGAGCCTTGCCACCTTGCGTGGTTGTGTGTGTGTACTGCTATGTATTCTTTATTCATGAGCATGTGAATTCATGCCAGACCCCATGCTGGAGAAGGAACAAGTTACTTAACTGTAACTTGTTCTCCAGCATGGGTCTGGCATGGATTCACATGCAAACCCTCCCGCCTACCCCTCTGCGGCTCTTGGTCCTACTGCCACTTCACATGCTACCAAATCTGAAGATGGCTGCCAGAGGAGGGGCTTAAGTAGAGTGCAGTCATTGGCTGGGGGCAGTATGACCCAGAGCTCAGTGATTGGTTGTTAGGAGAAAGACAGTTCAGAAATGAAACTGATTTTTTTCTTTTACCGAGGATTCCCAGCCTGATGACGGTGAATATACATGAGCATGTGAATCCATGCCAGACCCATGCTGGAGAACAACAGTTACAGGTAAGTAACTTGTTCCTTTCATTGAGCATATTTAGGAGGACACAAAAGACTGAATACATAGGCAGACCAACACGGAAGGACTAGGACAATCCATCAATAGCACCCTGGCCCTGAACCACACCTAAGCCCAAACAGACATATGTCAAAATAGATAGAAAGTGAATAGGGAGCTTCCTACCCTCAGCTCCTACACCAGAGGGAGAGAAATAGACCTACCCAATCACATTATACAAAGCTCATTAGAATACAGCTGGGAGCACGCCGTGCCACCACACTCAACAGTTAGACGACCAATAAAGGAAAGCGGCAATAACGCCACCCACAGGAATACAATTTTAAATGCAACAAGATGTACTTCATCCAGAATACACACCCCACTAACCCAACTTTCAAATCTCTGCAAACCTAACCCACACGAAAATTCACACAACCATCTCTCACCCAGCAAACCGCACGCACTTTACCACACTGTATCAACAACAAACACATAAACAGCACACGAGGTCTCGCCCGGTCCGATACTCATCCCAAAGCTCAGCACACAGTGTATACCAAACTGAAGCCGACAAACTGCACACCACTTCTCCCACTCTCCTACTCCCTCTTCACCTGACAAACCCTACCTGCGCGACTCTTGTTTTACAGATCCGCCAGAGCGCCTGGGGACCAACTCTGTTGATGACGGTGCACGATATAAATACCTTTTAACATTAACATATTTCCTCCAATCCCAATACATTGAATTTTGTATTTTGTTAACCACATTTTATCGCAAATCAATGTGGTTGATGCCCCCCGAAGCCTCCACCACCCCAATTAATACCCTAACCCCATCTACATTGCAGCAATTTCTGTTATAAAAAAATGTAACATAATGGGATTCATTGAAATAACCTGTGATGTAATGGTGTGATATGACCATTACTACTCTCTCTAGATCTCTCGCTACTGTCACTTATTGCTATTGCCACCGCTGTCAACTACTGCTCCCTTCTACTCTATCGCCATTTCACACACTCCTTACTCGCACACATTAACACTCCACAGACCTCCTCTCCCCAATAACCTCTGCACTTCACTCCCACACATAAACACTCCACAGACCTCCTCTCCCCAATAACCTCTGCACTCCTTACTCTCACACATAAACACTCCACAGACCTCCTCTCCCCAATATCCTCTGCACTCCTTACTCTCACACATAAACACTCCAGACTTCCTCTCCCCAATAACCTCTGCACTCCGTACTCTCACACATAAATACTCCACAGACCTCCCCTCCCCAATAACCTCTGCACTCCTTACTCTCACACATAAACACTCCACAGACTTCCTCTCCCCAATAACCTCTGCACTCCGTACTCTCACACATAAATACTCCACAGACCTCCTCTCCCCAATAACCTCTGCACTCCTTAGTCTCACACATAAACACTCCACAGACCTCCTCTCTCCAGTAGCCTCTGCACTCCTTACTCTCACACATTGACACTCCACTGACCTCCTCTCTCCAGTAGCTTCTGCACTCCTTACTCTCACACATAAACACTCCACAGACCTCCTCTCCCCAATAACCTCTGCACTCCTTACTCTCACACATAAACACTCCACAGACCTCCTCTCCCCAATAACCTCTGCACTCTTTTCACCTTCTGTGGTCTCTCGGATGCCCTCCTCCACAGCCTTTCCTCACCCACTAACCCACACTTTACAGCTCACATTTTGAACTCTGCTGAATTGCCACCTAAATCATTTACTGTTACTGCCACTTAGTCACGTGGGCGTTACCACAGGATTACAACTGGTGGTAGGGCGGTGTAATTCCCCATTTTTTGAACCCACCAGGCCCCATCAAGATTTTAGTGGAATTGCAGCGAGCAGTGTTTCCACCATGGTAATGCAGCTGATTTCTGGAGGAAAAGTAGAGTATTTACCTCCAGCCTGATGCTGGAGGGAAATCCTCCACTTTTCCTTCAAATTCAGAATCCAGCGATGTGGTAAACATGTCGGTAATTCTGTTCCTGTCAAAAAGTGGCAGTACAGGAATTACCACTACTCTTACTGCATTGCCAAACTTGTAATGAGGCACATGGTGTAGTTACATATGGTATGTTTGTGATGGTGTTGTATATCTGTAAACAAGCCCACACCAGACTATATACTGCCATGTGTCCAGGAGAGGTGGCATTCAAAGTATCATTACAAGAGTATGAGTTATGCATTCGGAGTATTGTGTGTCAGGCTTGTAGGGATTTGTCTAGGGAGACCTCGTTAAGTTTGTGTGTAGGTGGTGCTTTTCCTATAGTCTCCCTTACCTAGCCAATGTACTTTCCCATACCAATATATGGGGACTTGGGATCCCTCCACTCGGCACAAGGGAGTGTGAGGAGGTAGACCAAGGCACCTGCTCTGTGTGGTTCCCAGAAGCATGCCTCTCCCGGTTCCAAGACAGCTGAGCGGGTTTCTAAGACATTTGAGGTAGCCCCTCACGCGGGGCCCAACAGAAGGCTAAGCACTGCAAGTCTGCTTGCCCCAGGAGCGCCATTGCAGCAGGATCTCCGGCGGCCAGGGCGTGTCCGACATCTCCAGTGACTTCAGTCACCAGTCAGCGCTCAGGATCGTCGTCCAAGAAGAAGTTGGACCATCCGGCCAAACTCAAGGAGAAGCCCAAGATTGACCTGCCAGAGAAGGCCAAGGGGGAACGGGGCGCTGACCCTCCCCTTAGGGAGAAGGCCAAGCAGGACAAGGCATCCTGGATGCCCAAGCCAAAGCAGGACAAGGGACCGGTCCTGACCGCAAATGCCCAGGTACAACCGGCGAGAGCCCAGCCTTCCATCGAGGGGGTAGTGGCGTCTCTCGCGAACGCCGCTGAGGCGGATCCGCAGATCAACAAATACTAAATTCAGCTATTGCCAATCAACCAGGGCTCCAGAGTGTCCCCGTCTTATCTCGATTTATCTAATTGCTACACTAAATGTTGATCCTATGTCCTATATGTATGCCCCAGTGGCCTAACATGCAACAAGAGTCTTAAATGAACTGCTAACACTGTTTTGATGTATATGTAACATTGTATAAGACATTCTATAATCCGTCTGTAACTTTGCTGTGATACCTTTGGGTCTGGGCGAGTAACAAATGTAATAAATAAATAAACCCCCGAAGCCAAGAGTGTCCCTACCTCCCAGGAGGGAGGCTGCGTTCCGGCCCATAGAGAAGACCCCAGAGAAAAAGATGCCGGTCATCTCTCCGAGACTGTCCCCTCTGGACACGAAGAGGGGGGCCCGCGGGGGTCCTCCAGGTCACGGATATCTCCTCAGCGGAGGAGCTCATCTACCTTCAAACCATCCAGGAGGAGGTGGAGAACGTCGGGTACAGGCCCTACAACGAGGGCGCCACAAGGGCGCCGATGAGGGCGATGACACCGTTGAGGAAGGCGATAGAGAGCTGCAAGGCGATGAGGTCCTAGGCGCCCAGCCTGCGCCCCAGCTTCTTATTCGTCTCCGCCGCAGCTGCCTCCTAGAGACCTCTCTGTGGACATTCTCTCTGCACTGCATACTCTGGTCTCTGAGATACAGACAAGGATGGCTATTGCGGCGGCGGTCCCTCCCGCGACGCCGGCGACGGCCGACCCTCTGGCGACGGAGGAACCACCGGCCAAGGAAAGGAAGAGGCACTCTCTGCCTCCTTGCCACCCCTCGCCTCCCTACGTCCCTCCCAACCCCCCGAGGGATGAGATAGACTCTGACACGGCAACAACGGGCACAGATGACTACGGTGGGATGGGGGACCTCTGGTCGCCTCCTCCCAGATCCTCTCTGCCAGGCGAGATAGGCTTGTTTCACTCGATCTCCAGATCTTCGGAGCTCTTCCAGCTCGCTCCAGAGGAGGAGGAGGGATTCTTGTACCAGCGCTGCTAGGCAAAGAGAAAGACCATCCTCTCTGTCCCACTCCTGGATGCCATTTGGGACGAAGGTTTGTCTCCCATGAAGAACCCTTCTACGGCCCTGGCAAAGAGGGATTGACTTGAGAAGTAGTACAGGGTGCCGGACTCTGCGCCCAAGTGCTTGTGGACCCAACCGTCACCGGACTCTGTGGTATCGGCGGCGGGCAAGAATTTGTCGTCGGGTGCTTATTCCTCAGCAGCTTCCACCCCTCCGGACAGTGAGGGGGAAGAAATTAGATGCCATGGGGCGACAGGTTATCTACTCTGCGGCTACTACCATCAAGGCCGCCAACGCCCTCGCCATTGTAGCGCGCTACGACTGAGAGCTGTGGTTCAAGATCGCTCCCATCCTGGACTTCCTCCCTGATGACAAGAGGTCAGCAGTGTTGGAAATTCTGTAGGAACGCAAGGTGGTGTCGGGCCACGGACATCACCAACGCGGGGTTCCGCCAGATGGGCAACATCGTTTGCCTTCATCGTCGTGGCTGGCTCAAGGCCACCAACTTTCGTCAAATGTTCAGACAAGGGTTTTGGACATCTCATTTGATGGAGACAATCTCTTTGGGAAGGCTGTAGATGAGTCTCTACAGGCCATCAAGACGGACACTGAGACGGCACGTGCCTTGGCCACTCTTCAACAGCGACCTCCGTTCTTTCGACTCAAGGATCTTCCGAAGGTTTCGGCGGGAGCTCCTCTTCTTACCTCCAGCCCTCCCACTCCTTGGCCCAGGAAACCAACATGGGCCGTTCCAATGCTTTCGGAGGAGGACGTAGTCGTCACCAGGGACCACAAGGCAGCCCTTCATCCAAGCAGGATTGAACCAGCTGTAACGTCAGGCCCCCACCCGTGCACCTCGGTGGGAGGCTGGCTGCATGTGGAACACCATCTCCACCAACCGTTGGGTGCTGGACGCTCTCACCCACGGACACACCTTGGAATTTCAACTGAAGTGTCCACGGATACCACCGGTGGCCTGGCAGGAAAACCATATCCCTCGGCTGCTGCTGGAGGTGCGGGCCATGCCATAAAGAAAGGAGCGATAGAGCTCGCCCTAAAGCGGCTCTGGGGCTCCAGAGTGTATTCAAGGTACTTCCTTGTGAAAAAGAAGGCCAGGAGCTGTAGGCCCATCCTCGACCTCCGACTACTAAACAAATACATCAAGTCCCAAAATGTCTGGATGGTCACCCTTCAGTATGTGCATCCCAATTCACAAGGGACACCGCAAGTTTCTGCGCTTCGTCATTGAGGGGCAGCATTACCAATTCAAACCCATTCCCTTCGGATTGAAGTCGCTCCAAGGGTCTTCACCAAGTGCCTGGCACTGGTGGCGGCGCATCTACGACTACAAGGGATCCACGTCTATCCTTACTTGGACGACTGGCTCATCCGGGCCAGCTCAAAGGACATCGCTGTCGACCATGCAGCGAGGACCGTCCGCCTACTGACGGATCTGGGGTTCTCAGTGAACTATGCAAAGTCCTACCTGACTCCATCGCAGGACGCGCTGTTTCTGTGATCCAGGCTCAACACAGTGTCATGCCTGGCGTCACCGTCGGAGGAGAGAGTGGCAGCCATCCTGGGCAAGGTGCAATGGCTGCTCGCTGTGAAGATGGCCACGGTGAGGACCATCAAGTCTCTGCTCGGCATGATGTTGTCATGCATTTATCTCATCCGGCTCTGCAGGCTGCGGATGCGGCCACTGCAGCATTTCCTCGACGCCCATTGGATTCAGGTGTCCGGAAGCTTCCAGGACAAGATCGCTCTCAACAAGGGGTTTCAGTCGGGCGATAAGATGGTGGGGCGTGCGCTCTCATCTGACCGGGGTGCGGCTTACTGGGCCCGGCCACAACAGGAGACGGTAACGATGGACGCCTCCTTGAAGGGATGTGTGGAGCCCACACCGGAAGTCTTGACGCCAGAGGCCTGTGGCTGCACATCAACATTCTGGAGCTATGGGCAGTGTTTTGGGCACTCAAATCGTTCCTGCCATCCCTCAAGGGGAAGGTGGTGCGGGTCTTCAGAGACAATACCACTACAATGTTTTTCATCCGGAAACGGGGGGAACCAGGTTGCCAGCGCTCTACAAAGAGGCGCAGGATTATGGCACTGGGCCATCGCCCAAGGGATGTTCCTTCCCGTTTTATCTGGCAGGAGTGAAAAACACAGTCGCCGACTCCCTGAGCAGGGAGCTTTGCTCTTGCCACGAATGGGAACTACGGCATGACCTAGTGGAGAACCTGTTTTTCAGATGGGGCGATCCCTATATCAACTTGTATGCGACAGCGACGAACACCAAGTGCCGGAGGTTTGCCAGCAGGTTTCCCCAGCACAGGAGCATGGGGGATTCCTTCTCATTCCTGTGGGAGGACCTCTTTCTGTATGCGTTCCCTCCGTTGCCGTTGTTACTTCGAGTCATCAGTCTACTCAAACAGTGCCGACCCATTGAGGATCAAGACTCCTCAGGTTGCTGTCGTTGGCCAAGTCGGGGCTGGCCAACGCTTCCATCAAGGTTCATCTGGCGGCTATCTCCCGCTACACCAGATCCCCAAGACGTCCATCCTTGTGGTCGCACCGTTTGGTCTAGGAATTCGTCAAGGGACTATTCTGCTCATTCCCGCCGGTGAAGGCTGCGGTCCAGCGTGGGAGCTCAATGTGCTTACTAGGCTCCTGGGAACCTCGTTCGAGCCTCTGCATTCCGCACCCCTCAAGTTTTTGTCATGGAAAACTGCTTTTCTCGTGGTCATCACCTCCGCACGACGAGTGGGAGAGATCCAGGCCCTCTCCTGTAAATCTCCTTACTTGACTTTCCACGAGAAGAGGGTGGTGCTGCGAACGCACCCCTCCTTTATGCCCAAGGTGCCATTGGACTTTCATCTAAACGAGCCCTTGGTGTTACCAGTGTTTTTTCCGACGCCTTTGTCACCAGCTGAAAGGACTTTGCACTCGCTGGATGTGTCTAGAGCGCTGAAGTTTTATGTGGCCCTCACGAAGAGTTTCCGGAAAACGTCTCACTTCTTTGTGAACTTTGGCCCTGTGAACCATGGGAAGGCCCTTTCCAAGGCTTCCATTTCCAGGTGGCTCTCCGGCTGCATCACCCACTGTGACCAGTTGGCAAACCGACTGCTGCCTGGCCGCCCGAGAGCCCATTCAACCGGAGCGATCGCTGCTACAATGGCGTTACTGTCTGGGGTGCCTCTGCTGGCCACTGCAGGGCTGCTACGTGGAGGTCGACGCACACCTTCACAAAATTCTACTGCGTCGACCGGGATTCCAAGGG
Organism: Ambystoma mexicanum; assembly: GCF_040938575.1. Classification (NCBI taxonomy): domain Eukaryota; kingdom Metazoa; phylum Chordata; class Amphibia; order Caudata; family Ambystomatidae; genus Ambystoma; species Ambystoma mexicanum. The sequence continues at coordinate 1,334,586,532 of NC_090933.1, read as the reverse complement.
GGAGTCCAGAGTCGGCCAAGCAGTGCTGCGCAACCTGTTCACTTGAATGTGAGCCTGGTGGGGAGGTAAGAGATGCTTATGTTGAGCCTTGCCACCTCCCGTGGTTGTGCATGTGCGTACTGCTATGTATTCTTTATTCTTGAGCATGTGAATCCATGCCAGACCCCATGCTGGAGAAGGAACACGTTACTTACCTGTTACTGTTGTTCTCCAGCATGGGTCTGGGATGGATTCACATGCAAACCCTTGTCCTACTGCCACTTTACGTGCTACCAAATCATTGTGTATTATTCATTAAGCACTTCAGGGCAGAGGCTGCCTGGCATTACAGGAGAAAAATCACTCTGTATTATCCAAATCGCCCGTTATATTTGGCCTCCCAATGTCTTTTCCATCCTATCGGCTGGAAAGAGGTGGCGGTCGAGTTTTTTCTGTAGCTGGCCTAAAACTATGGAACGCTTCTCCCACTATCTCTACGAAAGATCCAGAACTTTGGTCTTTTCAATAATAAAAACCCCCAAGATGTTAGTGCACTCGGTTTAATCAAAAATGAAAGTTTGACATATGAAAACATAATTTTGTTTGTCTGAATCTCAACAGCCTATTCATTCATCACTATTTAAAGGTGGGTGACCACTCGTAGCTTGCACAATAGAATGCCTGATTACCAAGAGGGAATATACGCAACATGGTACTATTAAAGGTACCTCTCCTACCAATAAGCACAAATACAATTTGCCACAGATGTTGTTGCATCATTCGATAGATTACCTATACACAGGTGGCATCTGAACAAAGAAATGATGTGTCTTGAAATGTACCACATATGTAGAATGCAGGGTTTTTCGGAAAGCGCTGTTCGTTAAGGGCTGTCAGCGGCTGTCCCGAATCTTGGTTGGACCTGTGTTGGAGCTCGGATTACGTTTTTTGGAGAAAAAAAAAAAAGGACGCTAGTCCTGCCCCCATCTACCCACAAGCCCTATATTTTTGGGAAACCCGCGCTTTTGCGCGCGCGCTTTTTCGGAAAGCGCTGTTCGTTAAGGGCTGTCAGCGGCTGTCCCGAATCTTGGTTGGACTTGTGTTGGAGCTCGGATTACAGTATGCCTTTGCCATCCACATCCAGAAGCTACGAAAAAAGACTTTGAACTTTTGAACTTGAACGCTTGCAAATCTGACACTTTTTTCTTTTTTTCTTAGTTTTTTGGAGAAAAAAAAAAAAGGACGCTAGTCCCGCCCCCATGTACCCACAAGCCCTATATTTTTGGGAAACCCGTGCTTTTGCGCGCGCGCTTTTTCGGAAAGCGCTGTTCGTTAAGGGCTGTCAGCGGCTGTCTGAGGGCTGCTGGGTTAGCGGAAGAGTATTAGAGTTTCAGGAAGCTTACTGCTCTATCCCACACGAAGGTGTGAGGATCAAGCTCTGACAGTAAGCATTTAAATCACAGCGGAAGATAATATCACAGTTAAAAAATTTATTTTAGTAACTAACGTTGTGTAAAGCCACTTACATTTTCTAGAGTTGTTTATTTGGTGGTAAATTATTGCACCTGTTAGTATCCTTATAATTGTTCTTTTATTGCTTCATTCTGCTTATCTTTAACACTTGATTTTACACTTAGTTTTACGTATGACGCCTAAGAAGTATACATTAAAAACAGGCATGCCTGAAATAACGGCCATCACTCTCCCCCAGTCAAGAGCACAAACTGCAGCAATGAAACATCTCTTGGCGAAAACAGCCTTCCCACGTGCGGGGACGGCGTCGCTTCGTCGCACTGCGTCTTCATCAGCTGACATTCGCTCCTTTTACACAAGTGAACGGTCATATATCGATCCAGCTCAAAACATCAACGCAGCGGAATTAGCCAGGACAGAACGGCAAGCAAGTGACCCATTAACCAAAATATTGAAACAACCCGTAGGATCTGCGTTGCCTGATACTAATGTACATTTGCTTAAGGATGGCTACAACAATCATTCAAATAACAATCCATGTAGCGGCCTGACTAAAGATAGCAATCAAGTGCTATCTACTAAAAGGACATCATTAAACACATTGTCGACCCAGCTAACTGGGAATTCCACTGACCCAATTACCACATTGGAAGTACGGGAGACTCTAGCAAAACCAAGTATGCCCCCTACTATCCAAATTGTCGATTTAACCCATGGAAGCATGACAGGACAAGAAACCACTTCTAACATGGAAGAAAATCAATGCATAAAGTCTACTCGAACACCTATTCCGCAATCACATGATGAACTTACGGATATTACATTAGAATTGGCTGTAACATCAGGTGATTTGTCAATGAAAGACACAGAGCAGAGTGCTCCCTCGACAAAACAGTTTGTAAATGGACTGCCAAACGAAGAATTGCAGCATAGAAAGGAGAACGCTATTGAGTCTATTCTTCCACTTCCCCATATGTTGGAACCGGTATCCTGCTCCGTAGAAGCACAAATAAAGTTACGGAAAGCCTACGAGCATTTAACTTTAATGGGTGAAATTGTCCAGGAAGCGCTTGATTTCATGGATGCTTCGTCAAGTTAAAAAAATATAGAACTCGATGTTCAATATATCTGCTCAAATACGGGAGATTTAATACAGCTGCATGAAGATTGCACTAGAAGCATAACAGATGAACCAGATAAATTGACATCAACTGCACAAGAAAATGCACAGAGTGACCCCAATGAGAACAGCAAATCGCACTTATCAGAATTACCACAACAAGATGCACAAATAGAAGACGAATCTCCTTCATTCATCGCCCCCACCCCACAGCGCACAAGATTTCAGGACGAAGCACGAGACTCAGATTACTTATTCCAAAGAGCGCAAGCAAATCGCTTTTCGTTTCCTGAAGCTCCGGCGCTCAATAACACTGTGAGCGCTATGAACACTGCATTACTGGCTATTGCAAAACTATATGAATCACTGGAAAGCAAAGTTGCTCATCAAACAACACTACTGGATAAACTGATAGACAATAGCTGCATAATAAAGAGGAAATCACAAGATCAAGAAGCTGTAAGAACATCATTAGATCCTGCCAATAAGCACCTGGTCAATAGGGATCCATCAAAGTGCATGCCTTGTGAAATTAATTTGGTTTCAGTTAAAGCAGTAGACATAGTGTCATGCGACTCTGCATCACTGGCCAAAAAAGAAATATCGAAATCTGATATATCAGACTCCTCTCTAGCGCTTTTGTCGATAAATAACAGAGAACCAATCATACAATCGCCCTCATTTCAGCAAGTGAATAATGATATTCAAATAAGCGTCAAATCAAACCTGATGACAGAAGGATTTGATCAATCAAAGCCAAAGAAAAACATATTTGATGCGTTTGAATCAAATGACACAGTCCATTTAAGAAATCTCAACAATTCAAATCAGGATAAGAACAAGGAGCAATCGCAAGACAAATCTAATGTACAATGCTTCCCAACAAAAAATCGGAAACTAAAAAAACGCAAATATGTGAAGATACCACACAAAAAACAAGAACAAACGAAGATAGCACAGGGATCAAGTACCTCAGTTCAACAAATAATTCCATATGAGCCGTTAAACAAATTAATAGCATTGGCTGATCAGATAAGCAATGGTTTGCCTTACCGAGATGTGCACAAAACAATTGCTCCAGCAATCAATACAACTATGTTTAAAGACATTACCGCAATTAAATCAATAGATACACATCCCCCCGCAAATAAAAATCTGCCACAGCTAGTGATAACTATAGAAACGTTGCGAGATGAAATCAGAGAATCAATAAAAGCTTACCAGTTTCATCAATCTGAAAGCATCCAGCAGGACAAAACTAATGTAAATTCTGAAACCAAGATTGATACTCTGACCCAAGCTCCAGCAGATACCAACGTCATGAAGTTATCTACTCTAGAGAGTCGGAAAACAGAAGAAGCAAAAGAATGCAGTTCAACTGTTTTAAAAAGTATCTTGGAGAACGTAAGTCTGTCATCTGATTTATGTTTACAATTCCAACCTCTGTGCGAAACAACCAAATTACAAGTATCTACTACAGGAGATTTTGCTCCAAACATGGCAACACAGCAAGATCTCCGTGATTTAATCAAAGCCTCCATTGAATCTTATTTAAACGACACACAACCTCAACTCACTACCACGCCTCAACAGCAAAGTGGATCGTTCCCAGAAGTTGGGCGATTATTACAAGGACCAAGGATTGAGAATAAACCTTATAATGATCAGACAAATGTATATCCAAAGTCTTTTACTCAGACTCAACAGACTCTACAAGTTCTAGCCAAATCCGACTGGCCGAATTCAAATAAACGTATAAGTTTACCTTGTTTGAATTTGAAATGCCGGGATCACCCCTTTGAAACATACGTGCTCAATCGCATGAGCATATTAAATATATGCACAGAAATACCAATGCTGAAAGAACTCACATCAGCAGATCTTGATCAGATCGAATTTGTCAGTTATGACGATACATCGGAAGTTAATATCTATTTCAAATCTGCCCTAATATACAACCTAATATGGCAGGCGAGAATGACCCTATTTGATATGGGATTTATGCTAACACAAGTTAACCTGACTCCTGATAATCAGACTGACAAACCATATGTGAATATTTATCAACCGAACAATAGAAAACAAAATCAAGCAGCTCAATACATAAACAATGGAAAAAGATAATAACAATTCAATGCTCAATCCATCATCAAATTAATATCATGGAATACAAGAGGCAATAGCCATTTTATTAACTCAAAACAAAGCTCTTTGGAGGAGTATGACATTGTAGCGTTGCAAGAAACATGACTGATAAATTCTCCAACATGGGATTCGCACATCATCTTTGATACCTTAGCCACGAAAAAAGCAACAGGTAGACCTTCAGGAGGTCTCTTATTAGCAATCAAAAAATCCAGTGGAATCATGGCCAGAATGCACCAATCTCCATCCCCATATTTTCAGGTATTAACTCTATCAGCGGTGAATATCCAGCTAACCATCATAAACATCTACTGGAGCAGACTTAACCTCACGTCTGAAGACTTCTTTTCCACCCTTTTATGGCACTTAGATAACATTGCATCAAACAAACACTCTGGATACACTCTTATAATGGGTGACTTAAACCTGCATCTATTATCATCTCAGAAGTCATCATTCACGAGCGATGAAAATATGTGGAATACTATCATGGAGGAAAGAGGCCTAATAATGCTGAATGATGCCTGCAATCAAGGTACCACGCTGTCTAATACATGGCAAAGAGGTTCATCTGGAGCTATTTTGGATTATATATATGTAAATAAGGAATTTCTGCCACAAGTAGATTCTCTAATAATTATACCTGCACATACAAGTGATCATAACCAGTTAGTATTACAGTTTTATCTCGCCATTTCAAAGCATGCACAAGAAATTAATCAAAACATCACAGGTGTCACCATTAACAATCAGGGTAATCGTCTGAAATGGACCACCCATAGTTTAAGGCACCTTGAGGGCTTGCTCCATGAAATGCATAGTGGAAAATTGGTTAATAATGATGACTGTTATGTGACCAAAATGCAATTGTTTAAAAAACCTAATTCTATTGAATCGTATACTAGAACCAGCCATCGTTACCCTTTTAATGCCCAAATCCAACAAGCCAAGATCAGTCTAAGGAAAGCTATACGAGACCTAATACACCACCCTATTAGTCTCAGAAATGCAATAAAAAAACATCTCAAAAAATCATATTCCCAATGGTTAAAAGGTTTAAAGATTAATCAATATCAGCAAAATAGTGAACGTATATTGAAACAAATGGTGGAAAAATCAACTAGTGGCATTTGGACTTGTATGAATAGCATATCTGTGAGACCGCAACTTGCGGCTATGATTAACTCTGTGCAAAAAGAAACTTGGCAAATCTATTTTGAAAACTTGTATCGATCACCATTCCAGAATTTAGAGAGTTGGTTTCAGTTACACATCACAGATTGTTCTTTTCCAATTAATTCATCTGACATCCTTAATTGCATTAAAACTTTGAGTAATTCCAGAGCCAGTGGACCTGACGGTATTCATAATGGAATGCTAAAAGCACATCCCTGTGAATGGGCTGCCATTCTCATGCAAATCTAACAAAATATATTCTCCACTATGCAAATTCCATCTACATGGAAACAATCTGTAATAGTGCCCATTTTTAAAAAAGGAAACAGAACAGACCCTAAAGCTTACAGGCCAATAGCTCTTTTAGATTGTCCGGGCAAAATCTTTGGACGACTTATTCTCAAGAATTTCAATGCATGTCTAGATAGGTACACCCTACGCGATCCTTTCCAAACAGGTTTTATTCCTGAAGTAGGAACTGGAATCAACATCATTACCCTGAACAGCATTATTTATAGATCTCAAGAGAAGCATGAACCACTCTATATTGCCTTCATTGACTTTCGCACGGCATTTGATGCCGTGCCTAGAGAATTGTTATATCTAAAGTTAATGAACAGAGGTTGCCCTTGGCACATTCTAAAATGGATTATTGAATTCCATTCTAATACCTCCATCCAGATTAGGCTGGATAGCAAGGGTCTCCTGTCTGACCCAGTTAAAACAACCCGTGGGCTGAAACAGGGGTGCCTTTTAGCTTCGGCTCTGTTTAATTTTTTCATCGCAGATGTCCATGACAGATTTAGTCCGCTTATATCAGATTCACCAAAAATAAATAATAGTGCCATTAAGCATCTACTATATGCAGATGACATGGTCCTACTTTCTAAAACACCGAATGGGCTGCGTGTCTTACTCAAGACCCTGGGGTCATATTGTGAGCAAAATGACATTTCCATAAATCCAGCGAAAACCAAAGTGATCCAGTTCGGTACATCTAAGCAAAAATTCAAACACCACCATTGGCCTTTACAATTGAAAGATCTAGAGTCAGTCCATTCTTATGTATACCTAGGAATCCTAATAACCCATCAGTTCAGCTCCCTGGATCAAGATAATCAGGTTAAAAAAAAGGCAATGATGACTCTGTCCCAAGCCAAATTGATCAAGGTCAAATTTTGCAAATTTTCGCTAAAACCAATCATAATATACTACAAGCAAAAATTTGTGCCAGTTGTAACATATGGCAGCGAAACTCTAAAAATAAAATCTTATGCATATTGGACCGTTTTAGAGGGTAGCTTTTGGAAGCGACTCTTGAAGTTACCTATGTCAACTCCTATGGTGATGCTGAGACATGAACTGGGCCTACTATCTTTGTACGCAATTTATAACTGGAAACTTTGTACATTATATAGGAAATGTTTAATAGCGAGCGCTCGGGCCTATAAAGGGATGATGTATTCCATATCCATCTATTTGTTAAAATCAGATCATTGTTTTCCAACATTATGGAGAAAGAAAGCGCAGAAAGTCCTAACTCACCTAAACATCTCTGATGCTACCTTGATTGCAAATCCAAATTTGGTTAAAAAACAACTTTGGAAATTAGATTGGATAAGATCAAGAGAGGCGTGCCTTAAGTACAAATCTTTTGAAATAAATCCTTTCAGATTAAAGCGATATGGCATGACTGAACCTTACCTGATTCTCTTTCCAAATGCGTGACAAAAAGATGACTTTCTGCGTTTTCGATTAAACATATGGCCCACCCACGAGATTTTATGTAAAAGGAAAATGTTACCACCTGAGGCTGTGAATTGTCGATTTTGCTCCTCCGGTACAGAAACTCTACTTCACCTATGTACTGAATGCATTCATTTGCTACCTCGAAGAATTGTATATTTCAAACATTTATTTGAAGGGTCAACTATTGAATCATCGGTAGAATTGTGGAGTTTATTATTTCACGCAACCAGGAAATCAGTTAGATTATGCTATTCTAAATTTCTTATATAGCTTAAAACTGTGTATAACCGAGACAAAGGAGAAAAAAGTTAAATCTAATCTCACCTGATTCCACAAAATGCAAGAATGAAACTATTTTTGTTTTTTTTCATCAATGACAATAAAATATGTAGAATTAATGAATAACCTTATCATGGACTTTCGTATTTTAGGTAAATTTTTATGTTTTTTTATTTTTTCTTTCTTCTTATGAAATCAGTTGCTCATGAATATTGTATAATTGTATCTTGTTGTTATTATAGAAAATGTTATGAATTATGAAATCTTGTATAAATTACTGTTGAAAAATTCAAGTATTTATACTTGAATAAAACATCAAATAAAAAAGTAGAATGCAGGGTGTATGCCTAGAGACAGCACGAAGTGGGCGAAACATTAGCAGGTGCACAGCACCAATGAGTTAATGTTGGCACTAGGTGTTTTGGTTGAAATATCAGCACTCCATGTTGGAGGGTGTAGAAATTCAGGTGAATGAATACAATTCACTGTATTTTGGCACAAAGCAGTTTGGTTTGAACATCAGTGCTCAATGTTAAGAGACTGTTGAGATTCAGATGAACAAATAAAATTCATTGTTTTCATGTCGGACTTTGAATTTTGATTAAACTAGTGCACTAACACTTTGGGGTTTTCAATTATTGAAAATACCAAAGTTCTGGATCTTTCATAGGGATAGAGTGAGATGTCCATAGTTTTGGGCCAGCTACAGAAAAAGCTCCACCTCCATCTCTTTCCAGCCGATGGGATGGACTTTTCAAAAGACTTTGGGAGGCTGAACGTAACGGGCGATTTGGATTATACGGAGTGATTCTCTCCTGTAATGCCAGGCAGCCTCTGCCCCTGAAGTGCGTGATGGATAATACACAATGATTTTAATTGATTCCACGCCCCGACCGGAAGCTATTGGAGGCTTTGTCGAGCTGCAGAAATTGGCATTCCGTAAGGAATGCCCTTAGCCAGTCGGACTGCTGTCCTTTGAAGCACTTGCAGCCAGTTGAGTAGAAAAACGGCGGGAGAAGACAAAGGCCCCTTGCAAGATGACCGACCTTCCCTGAAGGACCAGGTGGCGCAAGAGAAATGGTCCTTGTCCATCGAGCTTGTGGCAGCCGCCCTCTACAAGGCGAAGGGGGCTTACCCTGTCCAGGGGACCCCGGTTCAACCCAGAGTGGCCCTGCCTTCCAGGCGGAAGGCTTCGGCCAAACCGGTGAAGACACCAGAGAAGAAGATGCCAGCTGTGAGCCTGGCTGAGACCCCTCAGGATGCAAAGAGAGGTTGTGGGGGCCATGGAGGCCTCCACGGTGCTCTTAGGCACAGATATTTCTTCGGACTAGGACATGGCGTCTGTTCACACCGTCGTGGAAGACATGGATAACGACGGCGAGGAACCCATCCACTCCCCCCCGCCAGCGAAGAGGAAGAGGCACCCGATGCCGCCTTATCAACCGCTGCATCAACTACCTTCCTTACCCTCCCCCCTAGGGAGACGGAGACGACAGACACGGATGACGATGGTGGGATCTCCCCTCGCCCCTCCGACAGTGTCTCCACTGGACGTAGTGAGTTCTTTCCATTCCAGGGAGGCGCGGGCGTCGGAGCTCTTTCATCTGACTCCAGAAGAGAACAAGAAAGAAGGGTTCTGGGCTACTTCTGGGTTCAAGGCCTGGCGCTGCTGAAAAATCCCTCCACGGCTCCAGCGAAGAGAGACCGGCTGGAGAAGAAATACCGGGTGCCGGAGTCTGCATGCAAATGCTTATGGACACAGCCATCTCCGGATTCAGTGGTCTCGGCGGCGGCGCGGAAGAAGTCATCCAACCAGTCATCCTCAGCCTCAGTTCCCCCGGACAGTGAGGGGAAGAAGTTGGCCGCTGTGGGTAAAAAGGTCATCTAGTCGGCAGCTACGACGGTCAAGGCTGCCAATGATCCTGGCCAGGTACGACTGGGAGCTATGGTACAAGATGGCCCAGTTGCTGGAATTTCTCCCAGAGGACAAACGGCTCAAGGCGTTGGAGATCCTTCAGGAGGGCGAGGTGGCGTCGGACCCTGACATCACTATGGCCCAAGACATCGCAGACACAGGGTTCCGCCAGATGGGAAACAGGGTTTGTCTTCGTCGTGGCTGGCTGAAGGCCCCTAACTTCAGGCATGAAGTTCAGTCGAGGGTCCTGGACATGCCGTTCAACAGGCACAATCTTTTTTGAAAGGCTCTGTCCTTTTGTTCCTCAGGATGGAAGTCAGGAAGATCTTCAAAGGGGTTCGGCGGGGGATCGTCCTCTTACTGCCAGCCCTCCCGTTCCACTTCCCAGGAAGCCTACAGGGGCCATTCCAAGGCCTTTGGAGGTGGCTGCTGTCGTCGTTGTCAAGGCAACAAAGGCTACGCACGGCCTCCAAGCAGGACTGAACTGGCCGTGGCATCGGGCACCCACCCATGCACTGTTAGAACTGATTTTCAATACTCTGGCCTGGTGGGCAGATGTATAGAAGGCCAACCTATATTGTGACAGGGACAACTCTGGGAAGCTGTAGCCAAACCAGTTTAGGTAGCAGTGACAGGCGGTCTAGGCTTAGTTCTTCAGAGGTGGTGAGCTTGTAAAGGGTCCACAATGGGAGTCACAAATTGCACTTAGACAGGATGTATAAAAATAGATTTATTTAATTATGGCAAAAACACACTATAGAAAATGAATACAAGCAGGTAGACTTATCACACAATACTATCAAACTAGATACATATATACATTCATCAGGTTATAATGCACAATACAAATTAAATACTCATGCAAAGGACTGGATAGGTAAGTATTATACAACAAAAGGTCCACAGAGATGATTCCTAGCTAAAATTGGTCAGCCTTGAGTTGCATGGGGCCGTGTGCCCTATTGTTCAGGATACAGTTCCACAGAATTTAGGAGGCAAGAAAAAATGCAGGTAGGGTCTCTGGGGTCCAGTGAAGGGTTCTTAGAGTTAGGGTTCAAAGTAGACAAGTGCCCAAAATTACCCCCAACAGTCAGAAGTCTTGCCAAGGCAAGTAATGGCAAAGCCAGTAGTGTTAGAAATTGGATTATTATAAGCCCGTTGACTTATAATGGGAGTATAGGGGTAGGTTGAAAGCTCTGTAACTTACCCCCCCTTACTCCGAATCTTCCACAGACTTGGCAGAACAAAGGAAGGTTATCCTACTTTGCTTTTCCGATGAAATCTGCGGACCTCGACTTCCAGGGGTTGCAGGTTCGAGCTTCACTCCGGTTGGTGTCTTTTTCTGGTGCAAATACTGTCGGTTAAGGAATGCAAATACAAACGATGCAGCACTCCTCTCTGGACTGGACTCGTGTGAGGTAGGCAGGTTTCGGGCGGTGCACACCGCGCACAGCGATGCAACAGGACTCAGTAGCCACAGTCAGACTTTCCGGTCTTTAGGATGCTGAAATGTCGCAGAGGGTGTTGTTGCAGTGGCAGCTGAGCTGTACCAAGTCTCAGGCGGAAACCCGGAACGGCGACAAAGTTAGCATGGTAGCCCAAAATCGAAGCTGGTCAGCCACAGGACGGCTCCAGAGCACTTCCGAAAGCGGTTTTTGTGCTGGGCACCGAGCAGGCATCGGGAATGGATGGTCCCTCCACTCCAAGGGTCGTAGCACCTTTGCAGGCCTACTGAAGATCACAAGCAAGACAGGGCTCCACCAGGGCTGCAGCAGAAGTTGGTTGCCAGGCCTCCTTCAGTCAGGTTTCCGGGGTTCTCCGTGGGTCTCACAGCTGGACAGGATACTTGGCTCCTTCAGGTTTCTCCAGGATCTCTGAAGAATGCATGCAGGGGTCCTCTTCTTATCCTAAAAGCTAGGTAGGAGCTGAAACTCCCACTAGCAGGACTAGCCCCCAGCCCCCCCTAACCGCCACACAGCGGTCCAATCAGGACCACCGGCGGGAACACTCATGCATACCAGGATGTGGATTAGGGTTAGACTGACCCAGCCCACATCCTGCCTGCAAACACACAAAGCCCTCCAGTAGCCCGCCAAAAGCTGCTGCTTTCCCGGGCACTGGAAGTCCTTATAAGGATCTTCCTGGACTCTGAGGCCAGGAAGATGGCTAAGGAACATGATGGCAAAAGGACAGGCGAAAAACCATGTGCCACGGCCATGTTTGACCAGTAGCCACAGGCAGTAGCCAAATGCGGTAAATGTGGTAAAGCTAAAACGAAATTCCCCAAAAAGTGGGGAAAAGTCACTGCTGCCACCAGCCCATCATGTAGAGTAACCAAAAATCCTCTGAGTGTTAGTCTAGGGCAACACAAAAATGCACCCCATTGCACTGCAGTGTAAGCTGCTTTGTGCAATGATAAAAAGTTACCACAAGTGATACAAAAGTGACCACAAGTTGCAACACAGTAACATGACTAAGGAAAACACTGTTTCCCAGTACTGATAGCCTTAAGGACATATCAGTTTCCTCATAACATGTGAGCAAAGGCCAGTACAGTGAAGCTTAAGGCTTCACTGTACTGCGAAAAGTACCGGTCAGGATCAAAAATAAAAGCAAAATGTTTGGGCATTCCATAAAGATGGAAGGAGAGGTGCAGTAAAGAGAATTGTTCCTAATACACGCCCCGCCCCAGACTAAGAGACAGGGGGAACTAATCCACCCCTGGATGAGTCCTCTGTTCTAGTCGGTTATCCCTGTTGGACAGCCCATCAGAATGGCTACATTTGGGATCTGGCCTATGCCCAATGGTGAAGTTCAAGGCCTGCACCCTCATGAACCACCTGAATCATTTTGGATTCTCTCCCTTAACATCCATCAACCACTTCAAGGTTTGAGGGGGAGCATAAACAGTGAAGTGAGTCCCATGGAGGTAGGACCTCAACCTCCTAAGGCACCATACAATGGAAAAACAACTCTTCTCCACCTTAGTTCTCCACTCCTAAACCAGTAGCTGATTAGACATATAAGATGTTCCTCGCCGTGTCATTAAGCTGTGAAAGTCCTCCAACTATCCCAGTGTCATAGGCATCTATCTGCACTAAGAAATGTCTCTGCCAATCAGGTGCCCTTAAACCAGGGGCCTGACCTAGGGATTCTTTCAGGTCAGTGAAGGCCTTCTCACACTCGGGAGTCCATAATAACTCTTTAGGTCTCCTATGAGTAGTGAGGGCAGTCAGAGGGACAGCTACATTTCTATAAGCTGCCACTTTGCTCCTGTATTTCCCAGTGAGGGCTAGGAAAGTCCTCACTTGGGCTTGGGTAGTGGGGGTGGCCCAGTTCTGTACATGGAGTACATCACTGACAAGAGGTTGTATCTTGTCCCCACATACGCCAACTTCATACATGAGGAAGGCCAATGGCTCTTGTTCATTTTGACACTTGGCTGTCTTCCTGAACAAGTTGGCCAGATGAAGGTCCTGACACCCAGTCTCTTGAGTAAGACCCAGTTCCATCCATAAATGTCATCCAGACCTTTATTGCTGAGATCCATTTTCCCATTCAGAACAGGGCCTAAGCTCAGTTGACAGGTGTCAGTTGCAGCCACCAATTCAGAAGTCCATACACTGAGGTGGGGCTCTGAAGAGGCCGAAACTGCTGTCTCTTCCTCAGCACAGACTGACAGGGTTATGTTGCCATACCCTGCAGAGAGATCATAACAGCAACTGTACTTTTCAGTACAGAGCTGATCCACTAAGGTGTTACCTCTTTGTGCAAAGTGTGCTTCTGTCTGGGAAACAGAACACAAAGCTCTAGTGTCCAAACAGAATCCAAAACTGGCTTTACCTGTATACCCCTCCAGTTCCTCAGAACTGAATTCTTGACAGCTAGAATGCTCAGACACTCTTTGTTCCAACACAGGGTGGATCTCACACCATCTGTCAGAACATTCTCTTGGTTCTGAGCCACGACACTACCCAATCTTGGTGGGTTCACTTATTCCCAGAATACAGTCTGGTTTACACCATCCTGTTATAAAGGGTGTCCGTGACAACAAGAGGGGAGATTGCCTCAGCAAACTCTCCAGCTCACCTTGCTGATGTGGGGTCAGGTGAGGAGAGACTAGGCCATCCTCACTGGAGCCAGTAGAAGGGCTGCTTTGACACAGGGTAGGGAAACACACAGATTTCTCTGGCTCCCACTCTATAGCCATAAGCAGGGCTCCAATTTTATCTCTCAAGATAAAATCCACCATACTATTCACAGGAAACTGTATGGTAACCTGTCCAGGTTCACCAACGCCTTGAAAATAGTTTACCTTGCCACGCTGTGAAACATGGCAAGGCCCAGACCACTAACAGGTAGTCAGGGATTTGTAGAACAGGTTTGACAGGAGAAGGTCCCACCTCCTTCTCTGGGGCTCACAGAGAGCTCCAATCAAACTCCTGAGAGATCTGACAGATCTCTCTCTCAGAACACCCTGTGGATGACAGCTCAGTGACTTCACCATCCCTCCACTGGGTCTGATCACGACTGAGCACAACAGAGGAGCTACCTCTGTAGATGTCATTCAGTATGGTGTCAATTACTGACTTGGCAGTCATTCCCTGTGGGTTGGCACAAGGGCATAGGGGATTATGATAAGTAATCACCATTTGCAACCTATTGCCTGAGGTCTTGAGTCAAGGGGCTAATATAATTAGGCCTTGTTTCTAGTAACACTGAGTTCACTCCTGAAAGTGAACTCTGGAGTAATTGAATTCTTGTCTCACTTCTGTCAACCCGGTGACCTAGAGTGAGACCCCTACATTGGTTTTCCTCTGGGACCCCCATCATGGGCCAGCAGGAATGTGTGTTAGACCACACAGGTGATATCTGACACTACGATGCATCCCAAGTGGAATGTCACGCATCAACTGTAGGAGGAAGGGCCGTACAACCTGAGCAACCTCCAACCTCACAAGGCTTGCTCTGGTGGCCTCTGTGGGTTTACTTTGCTGTAACTCACCTTCCTGCTGAACTCTTTGATTCACTGGAGGGGAGTTCTCCATTTGGAAGCAGGCCTTTCCTTAGGCCTAACCATGAAGGTTTTCTTTTCTGTTGGCCCATACTTCTTGGTCTCCTAGGATTCTCCTCTACCTGTATACTAGGCATCTGAGGAGGCCCATAGGACAGCAGGTTTTCTGGGGGTCCCTCTTCCAAACTAGGAATGGGGACACTTCCAACTACCTCAACATCAGTTGTAGGTAGGGCATGGGGAATATTCTCCTTTCCTCTGCCTCTGACTCCACTGGCCAAGGGTTTCCCCTTAGGCCTAGGCTTTCTCTTAGGCTTGGCTAAGACAGCCTGATTTTGAGACCTAGTGCTTGAAGGGTCTGGTGAGGGCCTATCAGGACCTAAGTCTTGAAGACTCAGCTCACCCATCACTCTTCTAGGAGCCACTCCCCTTACATTGACAGATACCCTGGCCATTTCTCTATTCACAGCTTGAATGACAGGTGCTACTGGAACATTAAGAGAGGGCCTACCAGCCAACTGAGTATCCCCCACAGGAACTCTGGCAAGGACCTGTGGGTTTACCATGAAGTAAGCTACTTCCATGGGACTGGGCCCAGTGCTCATAACAGTAGAGGTAGTTACACCTACTACCTGAACACTATCCTCAACAGAAGTATCACTATGTATTAGGACTGGGATGGGAGCCAATGCTCCAGCACTGCTAGTTTCCAAGGAATCTAGACAAACGTCAGACTCTTCCTCTGAGGGAATGGAGTCTAAAGGGAAGGACACCCCTGCCATCTCTTATTCCTCATACTGAGAGAAGGCCACACTGGCAGAGTGGACCCCCAAGGTCTTAACCTTACATCTGGGGTCCCCCTTCCTGTGGTCACTTGCTCCACAGGTCTAACAAGTCCCACTGGCACTTGACACATCGGGAGGCTTAGTGTAACCACTTACCTGCTTGGGAGGGTTAGTCCCACTACCCTGACCTGATCCCGATGACTATCCCTTCTTAAACCTTCTGTGGGCCTTCATGGACATAGTTTTATCAGTATTCCCACCCCCTTTCTCTTTCTGCTTCTTTCCCTCCTCCTGCTTACCTGAAGCAGGCTTGTCCTTATGGGACACTATGTGAGACACATAAATCAGCACAATGGCTAGCCTCTTTGGATTTAACTCCCTTGAGTCAGCCAAATTCTGCTTAAGCTCTGGGGAACAAGAGGCAAACATGTGTTCAAGCATGACCAAATTGATCATACCCTCAAAGGTGGCTACCTGATAGCCTTCTATCCAGCAACTCAAGGTTTTTAGAGAATCTGCAACAAAACTTACATAGGTCCTACATTCTTTCTTTTTGCATTCTCTAAACCTCTTCAGGTATTGGGCAGGAGTCTTCCCAAACATGAGGATCAGATTTTGCTTCAGTTTTACAAAGTCTAATCTATCAGCCTTTGACATTTCCATAATGGCACCACAACCAGAATGGGGCAGTCTGCTGATCAACCATGCAATCCTGTCAGCATCACTCACTCCCTGTACCTCACATGCATATTCAAAAGTCACAAGCCAGTCGATGATATAATTCTTCTCCTCATACATACCGAGGAGATCTTTAGGAAACCTAGGATGTGAAGAGAACCCAGAACCATCTCCAGATCCTCTGACAGAACCTTGTGAAGCCTGAATCTTGTCAAGCTCCAGCTGATGATCCCTATCTTTCTGTTTCTCAAACCTTTCAATTTCCAATTTGGCCATGGCAAACTCAGGTTCTTTCTCTTTGAACCTGAGGGTATCTCTTTTCAAATTGAACAATGCCTCAGCATTTGAGGAAACCTCAACCAGAAGTCCAGAGGATGCACTTTCTCCCTCCTCATCCTCAACACCAGTCACTGGAGTGACAGTAATCCCATTACTGACGCTGGATCTAGCCCCAGCTCCACTATCAGGACCATTTAAGTTAGGCACAACTTTGTTTCTTTCAAAATCTAGAAATTTTACAATTAACTCTGCTTTTGTGCCAGAGACTGTCACGCCTCTCTCAGCACACAACTTTCTCAATTGATCCACTTTTGAGGCACTCAAAGTGGTGAAAGTGATTGTTTCCATGATATTCAGTATAGCAGGTGACTTGTATCTACAAAGCAATCACATATTATAGTGTCTTGTGTAAGTATAATACGGACACACCACCAGTGATCTACACTGTGGTACCCAATACAGATCCTTTTAACAAAACACCCAGATGTTATGTGGAGAGGGTCATCCCACTACTGCCACCAATTTGTTAGGACTGATTTTCTATACTCTGGCCCGGTGGACAGATGTATAGAAGGCCAACCTATATTGTGACAGGGACAACTCTGGGAAGCTGTAGCCAAGCCTGTTTAGGTAGCAGTGACATGCAGTCTAGGCTAAGTTCTTTAGAGATGGTGAGCTTGTAAAGGGTCCACAATGAGGTCACACAATGTGAGTCACAAATTGCACTTAGACAGGATGTATAAAAATAGTTATTTTATTATTGCCCAAACACACTATAGAAAATGAATACAAACAGGTAGACCTATCACACAATTCTATCAAACTAAATACATATATACATTCACCAGGTTATAATGCACAATACAAATTAAATACTCCTGCAAAGGACTGGATAGGTATTATACACCAAAAGAACCCCTTTATTTCTCTATTGGGACCACCTGAGCTGTCTGTCCTTAAACTGACAATTTATGAATCCACTCGGGTGTTACTTGGCTTTATCATCTACCTGTGATAGTGTACAGCACCGATCCCAGTGTCTGAGGCATCTCTCTGCACAATAAAAGGTATTTTGTAGTCATGAGCGGGGATTCGGGGGGCTGGCACAAGAAGTCTTTTAAGCTATTGAAGGCCTTCCCACGCTCCTCAGACTTTCTTGGGTTTCTTAGGAGTAGTGAGCGCAGTCAGAGGGGCAACTATGGTGCCATAGTCTTCCATGAAGTTTCTGTAATACCCAGTCAGACCTAGAAAGGCTCTCACTTGGGGTTGAGTGGTGGGGATAGGCCAGGCTTGTACTGCTTGTACTTTATTGGGTAGAGGCTGAATCCTCCCCCCACGTACTTCATGGCCAAGGTTAGACCACTGAACCTTGACCAATCTGGCACTTGCTGTCCTTTATGGTCAAGCTGGCCTTCTGAAGAGCCTGCAACACAATTCTGAGGTGTTTCACATGATCATCCCAGGAGGCACTGAAAACTGCTATATCATCCAGATATACTAGACATAATTCATCCAACCCATTAAGGACAGGATTCACAAGCCTCTGAAAAGTGTCGGGTGCATTTTTCAATCCAAATAGCATTACCCTGAACTGGTAAAGGCCTTCTGGAGTTGAGCATGCTGTCTTCTTATTGGCATTTATTTTCTGCTAGGGCTATTTGCCAATACCTTGCAGTGAGGTCAAATGTGCTGAGGTACTTGGAGGCACCCAAGGTATCCACCAGCTCATCAGTTCTAGGCAAGGGGTGTGCATCTGTCTTGGTGACAGCAGTCAGAACTCTGTAGTCCACACAGAACCTCAGAGGTACCTGCCTTTCGTACCAGAACCACAGAACTGGACCAAGGACTACTGGAGGGTTTAATCACTCCCAAGATCTAACATCTTGTTGACC
The DNA here is from genome assembly GCF_040938575.1 of Ambystoma mexicanum. Classification (NCBI taxonomy): domain Eukaryota; kingdom Metazoa; phylum Chordata; class Amphibia; order Caudata; family Ambystomatidae; genus Ambystoma; species Ambystoma mexicanum. Next base: position 1,334,568,048 of record NC_090933.1, on the reverse strand, counting down.
TCAGTCTTGATGTACGATCTCACCTTATCTGATATCCTGTATCCCCTACTTTTAGTAGGTACACTATCTCCAGGTCAATCTCATGTTTGCACAAAGGTGTAAAACCAGGAGCTAGGGAAAACAAGGGGGTGAATTGCCTCAGCAAACTTCTCACCTCCTCTTGCTGAACCGAAGTCAGGTGAGGGGCCACTTTGACACCCTCAATGGAGCTGTGTGAAGGACTGCCCTGTAACAGATCAGGAAGAGCTTCTGACTCTTCCTCTTCAACATCTGATGCTAAGAGCAGTGCAGCAATTTCAACCGTAGGGATGAAATCCTTCAGCCTATTCACAACAAGCACTTTTGCAGCCTGTCCAGCCCTTCCAAGGTCCACTAAATAGTTTACCTGACGCAGTGGCTCTACTATTGAGTAAGCGCCTGACCAGTTATCCTATAAAGCTCTAGGCCTAATAGGGTTCATAATCAGGACTTGCTGGCCTGGTGTAAAGTTGATCAGGGAAGCCTTCTGGTCATACAAGTGTTTCACCAGAGCTTGCCCAGCCTTCAACGTATCACTAGCCTGAGCCATCAGGAGGACCATCCTCTTCCTCAATCCTAGCACATAGTCCACTACATTGGTAGTGATAGGGGGAGTAGGCATCTCCCAACTCCTTGACCTATAGCCAAAGGGCCCCTTACAGGGTGATCAAAGAGAAGCTCGAAGGGGCTGAAGGCAACTCCCTCTTGACGTACCTCTCTGTAGGCAAAAAGTAAGCATGGAAGGAGATCCCATTTTCTCCTCTGGGGCTCTTTCAGAGCCCCAATCATGCATTTGAGGGTTCTATTGAATCTGACAACTAAGCCATTGGTTTGGGGGTGATATGCTTAGAAACATATGAGTAACCCCAAACTCCTTCCACATGGCTTGCATGTACTTGGACATGGAGTTGCTGCCCCTATCAGACACAACTTCTTTAGGGAAGCCAACCCTAGTGAATATGCCAAGCAAAGCTTTTGCAACTGACTTGGCAGTTAGTCTTTAATGGGATGGCCACAGGATACCTGGTGGCATGGTCGATCAGCACCAGGATAAACCTATTGCCTGAGGATGTCTGGGGGTCAAGGGGACCAACAATGTCAATCCCTACCCTAGCCTCACCCTCAACAGAATGTACCTCCTCCTCAAAACTGGAGGTGAGGGACTTAAAAAGTATTTCTTTGGCAGAGGAGTACAACTTTTCTCAGGCATCACAGCCAGAGGCTTCAAAGTCAACGACTTTGACTTAGACACCGCCTTTTAGGCGGATCCACCTTTACCAGGGGTTGTGCTGGTAAATTTGGCACTGATGACATTAACAACGGCTCCGAAGGCATTGAGGGTCTGATCGGGGTGGAGGACCCGACAGGCACTATCGACGTGCGTGGTGCAGATGGCGTCAATGGCTTCGATGGCATTGAGGGTTTGGACGGTTCCAATGGAGAAGAAGACCATGACCTCGCTTCACGTCTCGAGCAATCCTTAGGTACCTTTTCCGAACGAGGCCTCCCGATGATGACTGCGCCGTTTACCCGGGCTTGAAAGCGCGCAAGGATCTGGCCGAGACCGTTCCCTGCTGGCTTCAACAGAAGGTGCGGACGGGGCCTTGCCCTGCTTTTCGAAAATGTCAAGCATTTTCACACGGAAAGCTTCCCACTCACTGGGCATCGAATGGTTGGACGGGCAACTCACCCACTTGGGGGTGCCGCCTGAAGAAGATGATGAGGAAGGCGATTGGTGGTGCCTTCTCAAGCACTTCGACAAGGAGGACGAGTGGCGGGAACCACTCCTGGACCTTGAACACCTGGCCTTCTTCCTCTTAGAGTCACCCTTTGACTCATCGGTGGAAGGCCCAGCGGGTCGGGACATATGGGGCTTGGACACCTTGCCTACCTTGAGTTTCCCCATTCGTTCCTACAAGGCCTTTCCAGTCATCAACTGGCCCTTGGAGCACGTATCCATGTCATGGCCCCCGCCGAGGCACCACAGGCAGACACAATGCGGATCTGTGATGGACATCTTGCATCTGCAGTCCCGGCATTTTTTGAACCCGGACCAAAGTGTTGTCGGAGTGGAAGACGAAGACATATTAAAGAACTTCACAGCAAATACTAGACAGTATGAGGCACGCATGGTTTCACGAAGCAAACACGATTGCGGAAAAAACAGAACTGAGACAACGGGCGCTGTGCGTGCTACTTATTACATCAGATGACGTCACCCTCGACGGAGGCCTTTGAGCGACATCGACCCGAGGACTACAACAAAGGGTGCTCTCTGCCAAAAAATTTCCAAAGCAGCCGAGCTGTGGACACTACATGTCAAAGATGAGGAATACGTTGGAAGACACAATCTATTTGAAATAGTTTTTAAGTAGTGTTGCCATTAGAGAGCAAAGAAACAAGTGGCTGTGGTGTGCAGTATATCAATGCTGACTATTATTATGGAGGAAGCAACACTTTAGCAAGTGAAACCATGAGTGAGTCTTTTTTGAAGATCATACTCTGAGAGCGAAATCACTATGAAAGGTGACAATTTTGAAATGTGTAGAGACTGGCAATTTTTAAAGGTTAGGCAACAGAGGATTACATAGTCTCACACTGAACCAGGAGGATAGCTCAGGGGAAAAACATTTGTCTTGGAAGCAAGACAACACACAGCAACACAGGTATGAATCCCAGTCCTGTGCTTAGGAACTGGTCTCCTGTATAACTTGCCCAGCTCCTTGTTCCAGCAAGATTAGCTTGGACCACATCTGTTGCCATGGAATTACTGACGTTTGACTCAAGAAAAGTCAACTTTGTCGATTCATCAATGCCAGAATCTACAAAGAGCGATTATGGAGGTTTCCGGAGAGATTGCAAGTCATGGCTTAACTGTATAGGCTAGCCATATTTTGCATCTAGCCTAATTGTATAGGTTAGCCATATTTTGCATCTAGCCTAACTGTATAGGCTAGCCATATTTTGCATCCAGCCTAATTGTATAGGCTAGCCATATTTTGCATCTGGCCTAACTTTATAGGTTAGCCATATTTTGCATCTAGCCTAATTGTATAGGCTTGCCATATGCTCCCTGAGAAAGCCATTGTTTAACATCTGTATTGTGCTGGGTTCTTCCCCCTTCTGAGCTCTGAGATAGGCATTGTGCAATATTTGCATGGTGTTGGGCTCTGCTCCCTGCTGCATTCAGAGATAAGCATTGTGTCATATTTGCATTCTGCTGGACTCTGTGTTCTGCTGTGCTCAGAGATAGGCAGTGTGTAATACCTGATTTGGGTTGTAATTTGCCCCTATTATACTCTGTGCAGTGCCTTGCGCCTGGTTGTGCCCAGAGATAGACATTTTGTGGTTCTCAGACCTGCTCTGCCCCAGTGGGACCTCACCTCACGTCTCGGGAGGATAGCTCAGGGGCAACGTGCTCGCCTTGGAAGCATGATGACACAGAGCAACACGGGTTCGATCCCTGAGTCCGCGCTTAGAAACCTCTGGGTATTAAGCACGTTATAAATGTCATATCGCCACTTCTCTACCCGGTAATGCCAGTAGTGTTCTTCTTAGCGCTCAATGTAGCACACAACCCCTCGACCCACATCTTGCAGACTTGTATAGGTTGGCCATTCCCTGCTTTGACAAAGTTATGTGGGCTAGCCATTTCTTGACATAGCAGATTTGGGAAATTGCACCATAACCTGCATCTGGGTACTTCTCAACACAGGGTATGCTCTGCGTCTAGGTGTACTTATTGATTCGAGAGATTCTGACTCCACGCTGCATGTTTCGAAACTAGGTGTCCTCGCAACAAAGTGTATATTTTACATCTAGATATATCCTCAACACATTATACGTATTGAATCCAGGGGTTCTCTCAACACAGCCTATGCTTTTCCATCTAGGTGCCTTCTCAAAACAGTGTATGTTCTGAATCTAGATATGTGCGCAGTGCGGTCAGTGCTCCTAATCCAGGTGTATCTTCAGCACACTGTATACTATCAACCCAGGTGCCCTCCCAAGACAGTGCAGGTGCTAGATCTAGGTCTATACACACTACGCTGTACATCTGAATCAACACAATATATCCCTACAGTCTAGGTGCCCTCCCAAGACAGTGCAGGTGCTAGATCTAGGTCTATACACACTACGCTGTACATCTGAATCAACACACTATATCCCTACAGTCTAGGTGCCCTCCCAAGACAGTGCAGGTGCTAGATCTAGGTCTATACCCACACGCTGTACATCTGAAGCAACACAATATATCCCTACAGTCTAGGTGCCCTCCCAAGACAGTGCAGGTTCTAGATCTAGGTCTACACACCCACTACGCTGTACATCTGAAGCAACACAATATATCCCTACAGTCTAGGTGCCCTCCCAAGACAGTGCAGGTGCCAGATCTAGTTCTAAACCCACTACGCTGTACATCTGAATCAACACAATATATCCCTACAGTCTAGGTGCCCTCCCAAGACAGTGCAGGTGCTAGATCTAGGTCTATACATACTACGCTGTACATCTGAATCAACACACTATATCCCTACAGTCTAGGTGCCCTCCCAAGACAGTGCAGGTGCTAGATCTAGGTCTATACACACTACGCTGTACATCTGAATCAACACACTATATCCCTACAGTCTAGGTGCCCTCCCAAGACAGTGCAGGTGCTAGATCTAGGTCTATACCCACACGCTGTACATCTGAAGCAACACAATATATCCCTACAGTCTAGGTGCCCTCCCAAGACAGTGCAGGTGCTAGATCTAGGTCTACACACCCACTACGCTGTGCATCTGAAGCAACACAATATATCCCTACAGTCTAAGTGCCCTCCCAAGACAGTGCAGGTGCCAGATCTAGTTCTAAACCCACTACGCTGTACATCTGAATCAACACAATATATCCTACAGTCTAGGTGCCCTCCCAAGACAGTGCAGGTGATAGATCTAGGTCTACACCCACTACACTGTACATCTGAAGCAACACAATATATCCCCACAGTCTAGGTGCCCTCCCAAGACAGTGCAGGTGCTAGATCTAGGTCTAAACCCACTTTGCTGTATGTCTGAATCAACACAATATATCCCTACAGTCTAGGTGCCCTCCCAAGACAGTGCAGGTGCTAGATCTAGGTCTATACACACTCCGCTGTACATCTGAATCAACACACTATATCCCTACAGTCTAGGTGCCCTCCCAAGACAGTGCAGGTGCTAGATCTAGGTCTAAACCCACTACGCTGTACATTTGAAGCAACACAATATAACCCTACAGTCTAGGTGCCCTCCCAAGACAGTGCAGGTGTTATATCTAGGTCTACACCCACTACGCTGTACATATGAATCAACACACTATATCCCTACAGTCTAGGTGCCCTCCCAAGACAGTGCAGGTGCTAGATCTAGGTCTATACACACTACGCTGTACGTCTGAATCAACACACTATATCCCTACAGTCTAGGTGCCCTCCCAAGACAGTGCAGGTGCTAGATCTAGGTCTATACACACTACGCTGTACATCTGAAGCAACACAATATATCCCTACAGTCTAGGTGCCCTCCCAAGACAGTGCAGGTGCTAGATCTAGGTCTACACACACACTACGCTGAACATCTGAAGCAACACAATATATCCCTACAGTCTAGGTGCCCTCCCAAGACAGTGCAGGTGCTAGATCTAGGTCTACACACCCACTACGCTGTACATCTGAATCAACACAATATATCCCTACAGTCTAGGTGCCCTCCCAAGACAGTGCAGGTGATAGATCTAGGTCTAAACCCACTACGCTGTACGTCTGAATCAACACAATATATCCCTACAGTCTAGGTGCCCTCCCAAGACAGTGCAGGTGATAGATCTAGGTCTACACACCCACTACGCTGTACATCTGAATCAACACAATATATCCCTACAGTCTAGGTGCCCTCCCAAGACAGTGCAGGTGATAGATCTAGGTCTAAACCCACTACGCTGTAAATCTGAATCAACACAATATATCCCTACAGTCTAGGTGCCCTCCCAAGACAGTGCAGGTGCTAGATCTAGGTCTACACCCACTACGCTGTATGTCTGAATCAACACAATATATCCCTACAGTCTAGGTGCCCTCCCAAGACAGTGCAGGCGATAGACTAGGTCTACACCCACTACGCTGTACATCTGAATCAACACACTATATCCCTACAGTCTAGGTGCCCTCCCAAGACAGTGCAGGTGCTAGATCTAGGTCTACACCCACTACGCTGTACATCTGAATCAACACACTGTATCCCTACAGTCTAGGTGCCCTCCCAAGACAGTGCAGGTGCTAGATCTAGGTCTATACACACTACGCTGTACATCTGAAGCAACACAATATATCCCTACAGTCTAGGTGCCCTCCCAAGACAGTGCAGGTGCTAGATCTAGGTCTATACACACTGCTCTGTACATCTGAATCAACACATTATATCCCTACAGTCTAGGTGCCCTCCCAAGACAGTGCAGGTGCTAGATCTAGGTCTACACACCCACTACGCTGTACATCTGAAGCAACACAATATATCCCTACAGTCTAGGTGCCCTCCCAAGACAGTGCAGGTGCTAGATCTAGGTCTATACACACTACGCTGTACCTCTGAAGCAACACAATATATCCCTACAGTCTAGGTGCCCTCCCAAGACAGTGCAGGTGCTAGATCTAGGTCTATACACACTACGCTGTACATCTGAATCAACACAATATATCCCTACAGTCTAGGTGCTTCCCAAGACAGTGCAGGTGTTAGATCTTGTTCTACACCCACTGCGCTGTGCATCTGAATCGACACAATGGGCCTCATTACGAGTTTGGAGGTAACAATGGAGCTATTAGCTCCATGGCTGCCTCCAAAACCCTTCCGACTCCTCCCTGGTGAATGGAGGTATTACCGACCCATTCCAAGGTTGGAGGGGGTGGTAATTCACCAGGGTCTTTCCCCATTCCCATTTGAGCCCCCAGCCCAATATATCCCTATAGTCTAGGTGAAATCTCACAAAAAACTCACAACCCAACCCTGGGACACCCAGATTCCTTTATTACAAATTACACATTGGTAGATATTTTGGTGTGCACTGAATCTGTCATGGTACAGAACTGAACACAGGTGAGTTTTATGATAAGCAATGGTGAGCAATCTTAATTACCAACACCTAACACTCGCCCTTATAGCTACACTGAGCATTCAACTAACCGAACCCCATTGAAAGCTACCAACGTCTATAACCCTGTTCCATTCATAATTCATCAGCACTAACAACAGACAATCCAAAGGGACTCCCACAGTATAAAGGAGCCTGCAAACCTAACAATCACTCAGGTATCAACAAGGAGGAAGAAATCTACTTGACATCACACAAAGGCCTCTTTCATCCAGAAACATGCACACTAAAGATCCAACCAAAGGAACCCAATGAAAAGGAAAAAAAAAAAAGTGCAATCCCAAGAAACCACAGGGAGAACCTTGCATCGGCAATTACCAAACTTTGCACAAAGCTGCAAGACTCCACAATAAAAGAGCAAACCTCAGATTTGTGCGAAGGCATTAGCAACTGTGAACCAACAACAAAACATCCAAGTACTGAACAGAAAACCACAGTAAGACACAGATTGTGCCAAGGGCGAGGCCTGTCTGTGCAGGTGGCATTTGCAGTGTTGCTTCGTTTGAGGAGGGCAGGAGCCCATCCCCTTCCCCCCATCGTCCCGCTTCATGAGAAGTGGAACGTGCATTCAGCAGTCGGAGTCAGACCCATCTGCATTCTCACTGCCTACCAAAGGTATTTACTTCACCAGCAGAGAGAAGCTCAGAGAATCGCCCCAACAGCTTATTTTATATGTGCACTTGCAGATGTTTAAACCAACTGGCACAACGTGAAAATCGCATGCAGTGATAGAAAATGGCCACCGTTCATTTTGTTTTCACGTTGCTAAGCACCCCTATCATCCAAGCAGTCTGCTGAGTGGCTGCAGCACCCTATGTGCCCAGGCTAGCACCACTGGAAGGCGGGAGCCGGCCATCTTCCGAAGGGCCTCTTCATAAGGGCGAGGCCTGTCCGTGATGCTGTACGCCTTCGCCAGACCCCCTGCCTAACCCATCCCTGCATCACCCAACGTCACGCTGAAGCCTGCTTTCACTTGATGAGCCCTACAGAACAGCCCCCTTTCACTGCTCCTCCAGACATTCCGGGGTAAGATCTGTTCTACTTAGCCACACCAGGGCCCTCGGACCCGTCCCGCCATGACTAATGACTATACATAACTTCCAAGAATATATAATGCGAGCACTGCCCCGCCGCCACCACAAACCCTTATTCTATTGTGCATGGCCCGCATTATTGCTCAAAATGTTATTCATGTAAGATCGCTAATTCCATGCCCCGCCTAGTTCAGTATTGTGTCATTTTGGCCCATTTTATACGATTGCAAAATGCCATTCGTGTATTAAACTTACACTATTGCCAGACAAATGAAGTCATTGCCCCAAGCATTCCTTGTTGAGGCATTTAGCTGTTTGTTGATTACTTACAATACCCCGTTCCATGATGGAGGTGCTGACTGTCTCTCCTAGACCTATTTGTGTTTTGTTAGGATATTCTTCGGCTTTGCTTCCAACCGCTGTATTCATTGTACTACCTAGATCTGCTTTGTGCCCATATTATTGTTGGTACCATATTCCATGCCTGCCTATCTACTGCCAACACTAGTGCTCAGCCTAGACCGAATAACTATGCCATTAGAAATCACCAGCTCAATACAGCATAAAACTGCCAAAACTGCAGGCGTAACACTCTGTGCACTCTTATGCCTATTACAACTACTACCACTTGTCACACATCAAACCCAGCTCACCAACAACACTATCGTTGCCAATGCACCATGCCTCTCCAACCGAATACCAACAGCACCAATCTCATACCTTGCTTCAATGGTGTCTTCATCCAATTAGATACAGGCCTGGCATGCCTACTTTGCCCTAGACACTATCCACTACCATGACCCATACCATTTCTGCCGAACACGCCAGCGTTCACCCCAACACCACATATCACCTCCATAACACAAACCTCCACAACTATCTTTGGCAATGCCCACCACCACAGACGTTCTTCTAGAACCTACACTCACTTCCCACGTAACAGACCTGTACAAGGAATCTTAAGAAATACAAGACTCTCCTCCCGCACCACCAGTCACACTGCTATTTCCTACGTCCGCAAAGACCTAGCCAGCCATTAAGTGACTAACACCCACAAACCTAACAAAGACAGTTCACAGGCTCACCTCATACCTAAGCACATTCACCAGAAATTGCAAAGCCTCACCTCACCCGGCCCATCCCAGCAGTACAGGTAACCCAACCTAGCTGCCCCCAACCAACCACTGAACCTTAAAAGGTGCGTTACTTAATGTTAGATCATTAGGTGCACACACCATTGACATACCCGACCTTATTCTAGAATATAAACTGGACTTCCTAGTAATAACCGAAACCTGGCTACACCCAGCCTCAGGCCCACTACTCACACTAGCGATACCATTAGACTATACAGTACTTAGATCAGATCGCCAGAAGGCCACGGGAGGCAGTGTTGCCATCATTTCCAAAACCATACTACAATTCAGAGAATACAAACCCGACACTCTGCCAGGGTACCAACTCCTAGCCCTCAAGCTAACCATAGACCCTAAAACCACCATTAGCTTCTTAATAGTGTATACAGCCCAATGTATCCTCTTAGGAGACATCAATCTGGGATACAGCAATCACTCTGACCTCAAAGCAACAGCCTTTTACAATGCATTTCTAGAAATGCAATTTAAACAAATTGTCAATGCCCCAACTCACTCAAAAGGACTAATCCTCGATTGGAACCTAACATTGAATACCACAACTCTCCTTGAAGACATCCAAGAAATGTCATGGACCGATCATTTCCTCACACTGATTCAATATCATGACAACGAGGAACCCTTCCACAGTGTCCCCCACTGCTTTAGCTACCCTGATGAGAAACCCGAGGAAGCTCACCCCTGGAAACCTAACTCCACTACTGAACAAGATAATTAAAACATAGCCTCCAGTAGGCCCTAATCCTGATGAGATCTCGCTACACTGTCACTCCTGCTTGAAATCAGCTATTGATGACATAGCTCCTCTCAGATCTAAACAACCCAAACAAAAGCGTAGCAACATATGGTTCAATGATGAACTCATTGAACTTAGAAAGACAAAAAGAGCACTAGAACACCTTTACAGAAAACCCCCCACCAATGACTCCAAAAAACCCTCCAATCAGTAGCCAAATCCAATAAACAGGAAATATATATCCAGAAAGCAAATTCCCTAAATCTTGCATATTCCCAACGCCACTTCTTATTGCAAAGAACTATTCACCATTATCAAAGAATTGGAAACACCCGTTCTTCCTCCCATTACAGCCATAATAAGCAAAGCCTGTTGCACAACCATCCAAGACGCTCTTGCCGCTAAAATGAATACTCTACAAAACAAAATTGACTCCTAGCTTTGATCCCAAAAACTAACCTATCAGAATTTCACTTCACCCCAGTGTCCTCTGACCAAGTATTAAAAACGATAGCCTCTCTCAAACCATCCAATTGTAAAGGAGACAGCTTTCCTGCCAAACTAGTTAAGGATTGTACCCCCACCCTAGCACCCATTATTACACACTTCGTTAACACCTCTTTTGCCACCAATTCCATCCCAACTAATATCAAAGAAGCTTGGGTTACCCCTCTCCCCAAGAAACCATCCATAGATCCCACCATCCCCACCAACTATAGACCCATCACCACAGTACCCTTCCTACTCAAAATCATAGATAAAGTTGCCTACACCCTACACCCAAGTCCAATCTCGAAAATAACCAATTGCTAGGAGAAAGACAATCAGGCTTCCGCCCCAGGCACAGCACAGAGACAACATTGCTGGATCTAAAAAAAACAGATGGACGTGGTCAGGGAAATGATGCACTCTGCTACTACTTGACCTCTCTGCCGCCTTCGATTTAGTTGATCACAACAAACTATTTCTAACTTTAGCAAATAACTTCCATTTCTCCAAGGAAGCGACCGTCTGGATTAAATCATTCCTCTCAGACCGTACATCCAGAGTATCCATAGGAGACGTTTCAGCAGGCCCTATCCCGGTACCGTTGGGAGTTCCTCAAGGCTCGTGCCTATCCCCAACGCTTTACAATGCATATACTAAATGACTATTTGCAGCATTAGACGCAATGGGAGGAATATATACTAACTTTGCTGACAATGCACAAATACTGATCCCTATTTCAGGCAACCTCAAACAGGACACCATTTGTGTGAACAAAATGTACTCTATCATCCAAAGTTGGATGGCAACCAACAGCCTCTGTCTAAACGGAGAAGAAACAGAGATCCTTATAGTAGGTGCTCCCAGAAAACTAGCTAAACTTCACCCACATTACACAGCTATAGTTATTGACGGCACCCCCATTCCCATCTCCAGCCAAGTAAAAACCTTGGGGGTCTATCTGGACTCAAGTCTCACTATATGTAAACATATCAGTGCCCTCTCCTCTTCCACAGCCTACACGGCCAAACTCATTGCGCTGAGTCAACCCTTCCTAACACAACAAAATTGCATCACTCTTGCTAGAGCCCTCATTCAAGCCAAGATTGATTACTGTAACATACTCCTACTAGGTACCTCAAACAAAAATCTAAATAAAATGCAACTACTCCAGAACAAAGCATTAAGAGCAGCGCTAGGCATAAAAAAAGGGATCATATATCCCAACACAGAAGAGATGCACATTGGTTATCTATCCAAGCCAGGATAATCCACAAAGCCCTTACCCTCACACATATATGTGTCACAGGTAACGCCCCCAGTTACCTAAACAAAAGCATTAGCCGTACAATCTCTACCAGAACTCTTAGATCCAATGCCAACACACACTTACACATCCCGCGCTTCAACAACACTAGAACAGGTAACTCCAGTTTCCCCGTAGCTGCCCCTAGAATTTGGAATTCACCCCCTAATAATATCAGAAATGAGCCGTCATTAATCAAATGTAAGAAACTCTTCAAAACTTGGCTATTTAACAACTATTAATGCCACGTTAGACACACAGTTACTCATCTGCTGTTCATTGCCTAGCCCCGACTACCTTTGTAACATTCTGTCCCTTTCATGTTTTTAATGCTATAAGTATTCTGTATACTAGACCACAACCTATACATAATGTAAATACCAAGGTTGCAGGCCTATATGAAACTAGAGAACAGTCCACCAAGTAACAAAGTATTATTTTCCAAGTAATAAGCCTGCATCTAGAATCTTTCACCATGCAACAAGTTTCATTTTCTTTCTGAGCCATGTTGCCATCTTTGTATTTCATTGTACCAGCTCAATGTACTGTGCCGGTAACAACCAAGTTTAATACCATGTAAACCTGTACAATTACGCCGTGATACCCCTGGGTTTGGGCGTACAACAAATGCAATAAATAGAAATAAAAAAATGCTGCAGGAAAGGAGGATATGCAAGAAACCACAGAGAAGGACCACCAAAATGGAATTACATCCGGATACCAGGCCAGGAAAGAAACGCAGCAATGGAAGGCGCACCTACGCGCCCCACTGAAATAAGAGGCCACATTAAAAACAGACCAAAATCACTCTACATAATGCCCTATCAGTCAAAAGACCACCCTCCAGAGCATCAACCAACTATCAAGAACATTAGACACATCAGTAGGATATCAGGACTCCAAAGGGAAAGGCATGAAATACACAGAAAGGAAACAATAGCCAACAACACCTCCACTCCATACATCACAAAAAACCAAGGTGACCAACTGCACCATCAACCTCAAACTGAAGAGGATCTAGAAGAAGACGTGAACCCAATATGAAACCTAACCGAAATACTTAATGAAGAAACAGACTCAACAGAACATAACCTGCACTTCGCTGACAATAATGAGCATCAACAACAAGACCACCAAAAGACACAGTCAAAGACAAAACTGACCTCAATAAACAAAAGAATACACTGCAACCGACCTTATCAACGCCAGATCTATGTCAAACACGCAAAAGAGATCTATGACCTACTTTGCCACAGTGGGATGAACATCCTATTCATCACAGAACCCTGGCTAACACAAAACTACAAAGGCATGCTGCACAGCTGTCCACCTGACAACTGTAAGTTCAAACAGGCAAACATGAAAGGAAAAAGAGGAGGAAGAAGACTCGCTGTGGCATACAAGGAACATCTACACATATGGAAAACCCAACCACTGGACATCCCAAACTTCAAATCAATCATTTTACACCTAACCTCAGGTCCCCAAATAAATCTCACATATATACTCGTCTATAGACCGCCGACCTATGAAGCATCCTTCGTGGACACTTTCAAAGAAGCCGTCACTAACATGGCCATTAAACACGACCACCAGATCATACTCAGCGACTTCAGCATCTGTTTCAAAGAAAAGAACGCAAACGCACCGAAAACACTTACTAACCAGCTGGAGACAATGCAACTATGACAAATGATGAAAGGAGCCACACACCCAGCAGGCCACACCCTAGATTGTAATTGTTTATTTGTAAAGCACTTATATAAAAGGGAAGTGCTTCAAAGCGCTTCGAGGTGGGAAGTAAGCAAGGGAATACAGTAGTCATTTTTAGGCCTTGAAGTTTCTGAATGATCTAACAAAAATAACTAACATACTAGGACTGAGGCATTTCTTCTAGCGGACGTGCATGATAGGAGGGAAGGGGAGAAGGAGAAGGAGAAGGAAAAGGAAAGAGCATACAATCAATAAACTGCTCTATTAGGCCTAACGACTTGTCAGACAGTACAAGTGCGTGACAAAGGGTGGGGAGGGAAGGAGGGGGGACGAGGGGGAAAAGGACATGCAGAACAATAAAAGACCGTACTAGGCCTGGCGACATTCAGGTTGATTGATGATTGGGTATCTCTAATGCAACTATGCACAAGTGTTTCAGGCGCCATCAAGCTAGGGAGGGGAGACAAAGGGAGGACAGGACAAACAATCTTGCTAGGCCTAGTGCATTCAAGGTCATTCAAGTGCACAGACTTGACTTTACTTTAATAAATTTGTAGTGCGCAGCAATGAACCCGTAGGCATGATGGCGCGGACAAGACTGACACAACGAGTAACAAAGGGGAGTCAGCAGTCGGGGATGTCATGAGCTACAACTCAAGAGAGCTTTAAACTAACAGCCAGATTTGTAGCTTTCTTTTGCAGGCCTCAAGTTCAGTTTCCAACCTTAGATCTAAAGGTAAGGAGTTCCAGGCTGTCGGGGCTGCTATAGCAAAAGCTCCTTTTTCAGCTTTCCTGGACTTACTTTTCGGGATTCTTAGCATTTTGGTCTCCTGTGACCTGAGGACCTGTGGGGTAGCGGGGCATAATGCCCAGAAGGCTCTTAAAGGTGATAAGGAGGCGATAATGGATTCTAGCCTCTACATGAAGCCAGTGTAGAGCTCTTCTGGCTGGTGTGACATGGTCCCATCTATTTAGACCCGTGACCACCCTCACTGCTCCATTTTGAGTGACTTGCAGCCTATTGATTTCCGTTTTGCTGATACCAGTCAGCAGCCTGCAACAGTCGTCCAGTTGACTCCCACTATGGCTCTCGCCAAGGTTTCTGCATTTGCCTGGGAAATCATAGGTCTGAGGTGTGTGAACATTTTTAGATAATAAGCCGCACCAGAAACCACACTTCCCACATGTGCTTTCATGGTGTGGAGTTGGCCGAGAATCAGCCCTAGTGATTTGACTTTCTTGAGGGTGTGTATTTTGACTTTGCCAAGTGGAATTTACTATACCTGTGGTCGAGCTTGGAGATCTGACTAGGGGATCCCACAATCATAAGCTCAGTTTTTGCTCTGTTTAATGGTAGTCCGTTTTGCACCATCCAGTTCTCAATACAGGTGTAGGCTTTATTCATGCACTCTTCCTCTCTGGTATGGTCTCCTGTCTGGAAGTGTGAGGGAGAGGAAGGGGGAACAAGTGCGCCCAGTCCATCAGAGGCCTGGGTCAAGTGCAGAGAGGATGCCCCTCTCATGGAACGTATTCCGAGTGCAAAAGTGCCAAGCAGAGTGCAGAGGCCCAGAGGCAAGTGCAGGACTGACGGGGGAGCCTGGGGCATATGAGGCTCTGGAGATGCACCAGGCGAACAGTCATCGAAACTGAGCAGAGTTGGGGAGCATAAAGGAGGAGGGAAGCAGGAGAGATGAGAAAGGAGGTTAGAAGGGGAGAGGTAGAGAAGATGAAGGTCTTGAGGTGGAACTTGAGGAGGTCCGGCTCAAGATAGAGAGAGGCATGGAGGCTGCTCCAGAGGGAGGTACCTGCAGAGGATAAGGATCTACCCCCAAATCTCTGTTTGGAGAAACGGCTCAACCGCATAGAGTTGGAGGAGGCTGAGCAGAGGGCTCTAGAAGGAGAGTATTTAGGAACAGAGTGTTGTAGATAGTGCGGGTCCTGGCCCCAGAAAGCCTTGTGGGCTATGCAGAGGGACTTGAACTTGATCCTTGCAGCCACGGGAGCCAGTGGAGGGATTTCAGTGCCAGAGAGATGCGGTCCCGGGCCTGAGGACAAGGATAAGTCTTGTGGTTCTGTTCTGGATAAGTTGAAGAGGTCGGAGAGTAAGAAGAGGAAGATTGAGAAAGAGGCTGTTGCAGTAGTCCAGTCTAGAGAGAACGAGGGCTCTGGAAATGGTGAGCCTCTGGGGGAAAGTGAAAAAAGGTAGAATACCTCCGGGGAGGTGCAGCTGGTAGTGGGACTTTTTAAAGATGTCCGAGATGTGAGAAGAGAAGGAGAGAGTGGAGTCGAAGATGACACCCAGATTTATTGCCTCACTCGTGGGTGAGGGCACAGGACCAAGTGAGGTTGGCCAGAGTGGAAGTGGGAAGACAGGAGCAGGGGTCCCAAGGAGGACGATCTCGGTCTTACTGGCATTAAGGCAGAGATCATTAGCAGCACACATCAGGACTGAATTTTGGACAGACAGTCAGGGATGAGCGAGGAGGAGGAAGAGGTCGTTGGTAGCCTGAAAGAGCGTTGTGTGTCATCAACATAACCCTGAAAATTATAGGTGAAGGCAGAGATCCTGTGGGCCAAAGGGGCCATGTAGACATTGAAGAACCAAGGGGATAGATTAGATCCCTGGGGATGTAATCTTCACCAATACAACTGATCACAACAGCACCCCCAATCTAGATACTTTGGAGCAACCACCTTATTATACACTTTGTGATCCAAATACCATTAAAAACATCCAACATTCCTCTGAATAACACTTCAGTCTGCAAAAGAAACTGGAGAATCGTCAAAAGCAGTGACCTTGACGTGAAAGTAGAATCCACAAAACCATTTATCACATCCCTGGACGGGACTGACTTAGACGAAAGAACAGACATAATCCTAAACTGCATCATGAAAACAATAGATAACATCACACCTGGATAACCCGGTGGCAAGATGGTTCACGCCCCATTTCAAAGCGATGAAAAATAAATAAACAGAAACTAGAACAAGAATGGACGAAAAACTACGACCAAGACAAAAGAATAACATATCAAAGATAGATCCGATCATACAAAGCAAAAATAAATAATACAATGAACGGATCACAAAAGCCAACTACACTCCAAAAGAATTGTTCAACATCATAAACGAGTTGAGAAACCCACCTGGGTGAAATAAACACACCAGTCCACACACATAAACTATGCAACGAACTTGCTGACCACTTTAAGAATAAAATCACCAACATACAACAAATCATACAAAGTAGGCCAACCTACGTGACCGTCCACCTCAACCAACCAACCCCCGACCCACAGACCAGGCTAAACCTCTTCCCCCAAATTTCAGGAGAAAAATTCCTCAGCCTGGTGAACAAAAGCAACAGGGCAGTCTCCCCAGATGATTCATGCCCACCAGTCATTTACAAATCCAACCTCTTCAAACTGTCGCTTTCAACGGCAACAGTGCCACAAGCATTCAAATCAGCCTACATCAGACCAGTCCTTAAAAATACGTCCGGCAACATGATAGACCTCTTACACTACAGATCTATCTCAAGCATTTCCTACCCAGAAAAACGACTAGAGACCTATGTTTACGAACAAATACTGGAACACATCAAAAACAACCAGCTATTCAATCAGGCACAAGTAGGCTTCAGACCCATTAGAGGAACAGAGATGCCGCTACTTACTGTATAGGATGATCTAAAGACCAACGCAGACTCCAACACAACCTCAGCACCGACACTACTCGATCCTTCCGTAGCCATCGACAACGTTAACCATGACATCCTCGCCAAAAGACTATAAGACATAGGGACCAGCAGCACAGCCCTCCTTTGGATAAAATCTTTTGTGTCCACAAGAACAGAAACAATAAGGCTAGCACCATTCAAATCTGCACCCCGGGAACACTACATGTGGAGTTCAACAGGGCTCTTCGTTATCCCCACTATTGAGGGACCGCCTTCTCTTGCACAGCTGTATATCTCTGAAACTACCGCCTGAAAGAAACACGTACTACAGAGGATCACCTAAAATGTAGAAAACTCAGAAATATGAGTCTACAACTCCGGAGATGAAGAAAACACCTGAACAAGATCTATGTACCACAAAATAAGCAGGATACACTGAAAGGAACCTCACAAAACCAGTGGCAAACCCAACAAGGACCAAAACCATGCGAAGGGACCAAACTCATCAACACAACACAACTACACCTACCAGAAAGGCGATCACACTGGGGCCGGCCGACAGAGATGCAATCATACCCAATGATGGACTATGCACAGAGACAGGATACTTTATGCATGCTTTTATGCTAGGGGCAACATCCTACACAATATACACTTTGAACAAGAGTGTACCCCAACACAATGAAGTTTGAACTAGGGGCATTTTCAACAGTGAATGCTATGAACATGGGTCGACTCACAACACAAGGCATGTACCTAATTGAGGTATATTTTATTGTGTGGGCTGGTCATATCTTGCATTCGGCTGAACTGGGTAATAATGTAGGAAGGCCATACTTAGCATTTGGCAGAGATGCGTAGGCTATCCATATGTGGCCAGATGTGGGGGGAACACAGAGGCACACCTCACTGGGGTGCTCAGTATAGGGGGACCCAGAACAATGTATGCTCTGAATCTGGGTGCACACTCGGGTCAATGTATGCTTTGAGTCTAGGTACATTTCTCAGGACAATATATGCTTTGAATCTAGGTGTAATTTCCGAATAATGTTTGGTTTGAATCCAGGGGTATTTTTGGAACTGTGTATGCTTTGAAACTAGCTGTAACTTCAGGACAGCGCATGCTTTGACTCTGGGTTCACATTCAGCACAATGAGCATCATTACAAGTTTGGCGGTAGTCTTGCCGGCAAAACCAGCAGGCTGCCGCCAAACTTGCAATGTTTTCCCGCAGCCGCGAATGGGCAATTACCGGGTCATTACGACCTGGCCGGACCCGGTAATTACCAATTTGCGGTTGCCAGAAAAAAGATGCTCCCCATTCCCATTCTGAATGGGAATGGGGAGGTCGTATGCACCGGCACCGTTGATAATGGTGCCGGTGCATCTGACATGCTGTTCTCGCGGGTGCCGCTATGCCCTTACCAGCGCTGTTAACCCCTTACCGCCGCACTCAGAATGAGGGCTTAATCTAGGTGCATTCTCAGGACAATGTATGCTTTGAAGCGGAGTGCAATTACAGGACAATGTGCCTCATTTTAAGTCGGATGGTCCGGTAAAACTGCCGGTATTGATGTGCTAAAAGCTGGAGGTAAGGTAGGCGTCCTACCGGCAGAACAAGCCGCCATTACCGGCACTGGTACGGCCAGTGCCGGTAATGACAGCAAATCCCCTCATGGAGTCCTTTTGGACTCCATAAATGGGGATTAACACCATCACTCCAGCACTCGTAATTTGGCGGCAAGGCCGCAGGACCGAGTGCCGGAACCGGTACTAATATTTGCCAGAATCCTGCCAATTTCTACCACCAGGATACCAGCAGTCTTATAATGAGGCCCAATGTATGCTTTCATCCCAGGTGCATTTCTGGGACAATGTATGCTTTTGAATTAGGGCGCACTTTCTAAATACCATATATTAGCTGTACCCGGCGTAACATATGCTGTTCTAGCATATCTTAAAGGTTATTAATTAAATATCATTGCACTTCTATTTATTTATTTATTCACTCCTACATTTCATTGTGAACACAATTAACAATCTCGTTATTCTTAGATACAACACTTAATGAGCTAAATGAATGAACTCTTGAGAGAACAACATATAGTTGCCCATGACTGAATACAGGTTTCGGAAGGTATAGGCGGATTCTGTCAAAGGTCTGACCCTGTGACTTGTAAATGGTAATTGAAAAGGCTAAACGTATAGGAAAGCGTCTTCTTTTGAATTTGAAAGGCTTATTTGTATCAGATGGAATGAGAGCTATGCAAGGTATAAGAACACTATCTCAGTTGAATGCATCGGTTACATGGGCCTCTATAATGTGTCTTTGTAGATACATAATGGTCAACCTTGTTCCATTGCAGAGTCCCTGTGATGGCATAATATTACATTTAGTAGCATAATTACAGCGCATAATTACGGCACCTACTGCCAGTTTTACTAGCGAGGTGACATTCGTCCTACAGCATTTTGCTCTTTAGAGTCTGAAATGTTGAGCCGGCAATTAACTTTTCATTGACACTGGAACCGCTGTGCTTTGTGTGAAGTGAAGTTTGGTTTGCAAGTAGTATCTTGAAATTATTCTGAATGTTTGTGATAGTGGCAGGTGAAGGTGACCGCTGTTGGGAAAGAGAGAGGGTCTTCCCACCCCCCTAGGCAATACCGAAAGAGAAATAAACATTAAGAGAGCAGATCCAGGGAACGAGGAAAGGGGGTGCACAATCACCTTAGTGCATGCATTACAAGCTATATGGTAGAATAGGGTGTGGACGCCATCTTGGCGAACGACTGCCATCATAGAAGTTAGGCCCAAGCACAACAAACAGCACTTTGTGTATTAGTGCCAGACCCCTTGCATTAGTGCAAACTCCACCCATAACTAGATTCCACAGACCCATGAAATCATCCATTGTCCACAGCAAGAGTTACAGGCTCTTGCGCCCTGGGAAAAACGTGCTCTGCAAGCTCATGAGAATGGAATAGAGTTGTTCTTGGCAGTAGCATCCCACAGAACCCATTGCGAGGCCCCTCTGCCCCAACAATCCCCACACAAGAAATACAGCTTTGCAATTACTTCATCCCATGACCCCTGCATGCCACAGTGCCATCCAAACCCAGACCACCGACTGTAAAACCTGAACACCCCTCAATCGATCACTAAGATCAGAAGGCAAGGCTATTGCGCCTTCAGAACTGGATCACCTGATTTGTGCAGCCAGGTGCAGGGGGGCCATCAAAAGTTGAGCTTAAAACTAAGGTGTACGACCTTGGGAGTTGCTGATCTGCCTGAGAGCGAGTGGAGCATGTGAGTAAGTGTGTCCTCGGGTCTCCCTGTATCTGCCAGGTACTGTTAGAATGATAAAATAACATGGTTTTTTGCAAGTAGCTAATTAGATGGTAGGGCAACTTCACCGTGGATGACGAGCCCAGCCACGCACACATGGACGAAGGTGGACAGATGAAGATAGACCAATGGCCCGGCATCCCATAGCTATCAGGCCCTACATGTATATGACTCCTCCAATCTGTATTGTAGAATTGTACTGTATGTAATTGCATCATCAGTGACGCTGTTTGTGCTTAACACATGCTGCACCTGCCTACAGGGCTCAGAACGTTCGGTGGCAGCAGAGTTCTTTGCTGAGCACCCCTATTTTGTAGAAATAAATAATTGTTATCCTTGCAAGAGAGTCTTGGGCCTTTTTCCCTAGCGGGTTATGTTTTTTCTGGTGTGAGCGTACAGGGGGGTGCCTCCATTTGTTGACCGCAATGTGATCCCACTGACCCTCGCACTGGCAGAAGCTTCCAGGCCACCTCTCTGAAGGGGCCGCACCCACCTAGAGTGACCAGTCCCAGATGTGTCAATCCCAGAGGTGTGCAGGAGCCATTTTTACAGAATTCCTGACTGCTATTTGAAGCGGGCCCGGCTCTGGGGAGAGTGCAGGCCATTGATAGGACCCTGTGACAGAGGAGTTCGGGTGAAAACCCATACGTAAGTATACCCTTGCAGGTGATAACAAGTAGGGGAGGGTGATCTGGCGTGGGTTGTGAGCATTCCTTTAACGAGTAGAACCATGCTCATTCTGTTTGTTAAAATGATTGCTGTTGCTGAAGTGGAAGGGCACACATAGGTGCAGTTTGCCATTTGGACAGCAGAGGGCAACCTAACACTGATAAATTGCATCAGCTGAGTATGGAAAAATACCTAAGTGTTTTATATATATAGATGTTTTGAATCTAAATATGCTCGTAAAACCACTAACTCTCAAATACTTTTCTTACTCACCCTAAAACACATAACATTATACAACATACCTCTAACTCAACAAAACACTATACCTTCACAAACCACTATGAACTACACAAATTTAACAAGATACCAAACCATACACAAAATACACATACGCCCATACCCACCACAAGACAACTAACACCATAGACCTCAAACCAGCACACAGTGACCCATTTCTTTGAACTGAAGCTACCAGCAGCACATCAAAGCTCTTGCGCTTTTCCCACTTCTCCTAACAATACCCCCAGCCCTCTTCCCATTTCAGATCTGCCAGAACACAGAGAGACCAAGCAAGTGGCAGGAGTGTGTGGTACAAGAACAATTAACATTAACACTTAGAATCTCATTCTGACATGCCATTGTTCACAATATGTCAATCCTCCATCCCATGTGACCCATCCTACTGGTCCTGAAGAAGGCTGGTATTATGAAGAGCTGAAACATGACCGTCGACCAAATCTAATAATAATTCTATAATGATAATAATAATTCTCAATATGCCTCACAGAATGAGGAAATGTAAGAACATGTATTGGAAACCATTGGTTGAGTTGTATTTATGTACATACATTTAATAATGTTTATGAGTGAACCCTTTTTAAGTCTGTTCTTAAGTTGATTCGAGCCAATCAGTTACATAGATAGTGCAAATGTATACAGACAGATCCTGTTCGACTCAGTGGCTCAAAATGATCAAGTCGGTATACACTTGGTTAAAAATGTGGGGAGCAGATAGAATACGCTCTGGCGGTATTGAAAAGAAGACATGCATTACTTACCATAAAAGCATTTCTGATGGTTGTATCTGCTTAGATTCACATGCTGTGCATAGTCCGACATCCAGTGGTCACTGCAGAGCATTGCATCTTGTTTTTCGAAAGTCGAAAAGGGGACGTCGACATAGGTGTGTCTGTAATACGATCCCTATAGTGACGTGTAGTGTACCCAAAATCCCTCACGCGTCGAGGTCCCTCTGTTTGTATTTTTTCTGCCATGAGGGAGCCTTATGACTAACGTGAGTGAGTACAGAAAAGAGAGAGAAGTAATAAGACGTCTATGTTCCTTCCATCCGAGCGTGGAGTAAGGGCAGGCTCATGTGAATCTAAGCAGATGCAACCATCAGAAATGCTTTTACGGTAAGTAATGCATGTCTTCTGATGTTTGTTAATCTGCTTAGAATCACATGCTGTGCATAGACTAGCGAGCAGTACCCGGAGCTGGAGGTGGGTTGTGAGAAGAAACAGTAGAGAAAAGATGTCTTAGTACTGCTTGTCCCACCTGGGAATCAGATCTAGAATGGGCATCTAGACAATCGTGTTTTGTAAAGGTGTGTACAGAACTCCAGGTTGCCGCCTTGCAAATGGACTCATGGGGAACATTTGCAATGAATGCTATGGATGCCCCAGTGCCTCGAGTAGAATGTGCTCTAGGCTTGAAGGGCAGATCTCCCTTAGCAAGAGTGTAACAGAGAGTGATGCACTGGACAATCCATCTAGATATAGTGGATTTGGAAACTGCATCTCCTTCTCTTCCTGCCGCTACTGATACAAAGAACTGATTAGTCTTTCTCAGTCATCTAGTTCTTTCCATATAAAACATGACCGCTCTGCGCACATCAAGTGTGTGCAGGCTCTTTTCTCCCAAGTTTGATGGGTTTTCAAAGAACGTTGGTAGTTCTATAGACTGGTTGACATGAAATTTTGAAATAAACTTCGGTGGAAACCTAGGGTGTGTGCGTAGAACCACCTTATCTTTGTGAACTGTTACAAATGGATCTAATATAGAGAGCGCTTGTAGTTCACTCACTCTCCTAATGGAGGTGATAGCTATCAAGGAAGCAGTCTTAAGAGTGAGATCCTTAAGGGTTGCTTTATGCATGGGCTCAAAGGGGGAGCCCATTAGCGTGGTTAGTACGACGTTCAGGTCACATCCGGGAGCTGGGTTAGATATAGGAGGGTGAATTCGTTTCACTCCCTCCATGAAGGCTTTAATAACTGGAACTTTCTACCATGACACCTTATGTTGAGACGTAGTGTAGGCGGAGAGTGCAGCTAGGTGAACTTTAATAGAATTAAAGACTAAACCTGAGTCCAACAAGTGAGTCAGGTATAGAACAATCTGTGTGAGAGAGCAGTCAACGAGGTTGATGCTCTTTGAATTATACCAGATGACGAACCGTTTCCGCTTGCTAGAGTAGCAGTAACGAGTGTTCGGTTTCCTTACCTCTCTGAGAATGTCCATGCATCTCTGTGGGAGCTGTAAATGTCCAAATTCTATGACCTCAGGAGCCAGGCTACCAAGTTCAGGGTCTGTTGGTATGGGTGCAGCGTTTGGCCCCTGTCCTGTGACAGAATATTGTACGGGCAGGGTAGTTTCACTGGAGGAGACAGTGACATCTCCATCAGATGAGCGAACCAGGGTTGGCGGGCCCACATGGGGGCCACCAGTATCATGGTAACTGGCTCCTGGTGCATCTTGTGCACTATCTTGTTGAGAAGGGGAGTCGGGGGAAAAGCATAGACAAATTTCCCTGACCATGTTATCCAGAGACTGTTTCCCTTGGAGCAGTTCTGGGGGTACCTGGAGGCGTAATCTTGGCAATGGGTGTTCTCCAGAGTTTCGAACAGGTCGATCTCTGGGAAGCCCCATTCTGCGAAAAAGTTGGAGACAATGGGCCTCATCACGACTTCGGCAGTAACCCTTAAATCCGGCGGTAGCGCTATTACCGCCGGATTTAAGGGTCCGCCAAAGCAGGACTTCGGCGGATTTCTCCCCAGCTCTGAGCTGGGGGAAATCCGCCGAAAATTCGCGCTATTACCGCCGGCGGGAAATCCGCCGGCGGTATTAGCGCGAAATTTCCCCATTGAGCCCAATGGGGAATGGGGCATTCCCGAATGGGCTCAATGGGGAATGGGGATTGACATTACCGTCGAACTCATGATCCGGCGCTATTAGTGCCGGGGAGTTCGGCGGTAGGGCTAATACCGCCCGCGCTAATAGCGTTACCGTTACCGCCCAAGTCGTGATGAGGCCCAATGTCTTCGTGTAGTCGCCATTTGTACTCTGCGGGCAGAGGGACGTCTCTGCTGAGTCCGTCTGCCAGAAGATTGAGTTCCCCTGCTACATGTTGAGATAACAGGAACATGTTGTGTTTGAGAGCCCACTTCCAGATGTTCTGAGATAGCTTGGACAGTCCTGGAGAGTGAGTGCCCCCTTGCTTGTTCAGGTAGTACATGGCCGTGGTGCTGTCTGTGAAGATCAGCACTGTTTTTCCTTGTAGGTGTGTCTGGAAAGCCTTCAGTGCTTTGAAGACTCCGAGCAGTTCCAGCAAGTTTATGTGTTTTGACGTTACACTCGGAGTCCAAGCTCCGTGTACAGTCTGATGGGATAGGTGAGCCCCCCATCCTGTGAGGGATGCGTCCGTAGTTAGAGTGGCTTCCACTGCGGGGGTGGCGAATGGTTTCCCCAACACAAGGTTTTCCTTCGACCACCATTGCAGCGAGAGAACCAAGGCCTGCAAGACCACCACTAGATCGTACCACTGTCCGCTGGCCTGACACCACTGTCTGTTGAGCCACTCTTGCATTGGGCGCATGCGCAGGCGCGCGTGAGGTACCAAATAAATACATGACGCCATCATTCCTAGCAATCGCATGGCTTTGCGTACCGTCACCTCTCGACCGGCTACATATTGAGGGATCTGAAACAGCATGTTTTGGACCCTCTCGTTGGAGGGGAAGACAAGGCCGTCCTTTGTTCGAATTAGAGCCCCTAAGAATTGCTTGACTTGGCTGGGGTATAGACTGGACTTCTTCTTGTTGATGGAGAAGCCCAGGTGGAACAAAAGGTCTACAGTCTTTTGGGTATTTGAGAAGCATGTTTTGTAAGAATCCCCTGTTATGAGCCAGTCGTGGAGATAAGGGTAGACCGGAATGGACAACCTGCGCAGATGTGCCGCTGCCACTGCCAGTACCTTTCGTGAATACCCTTGGCGCTGAGGCTATGCCGAAGGGTAGCACTTTAAACTGATAGTGTTTGCCTTCTATCATGAACCTGAGGTATTTCCTGTGCGCTGGCAACATTGAAATATGAAAGTATGCATCTTTCATGTCCAGTGTTGCCATGTAATCCCCCTGTGAGAGCAGGGGGATTACCTCCTGCAACGTCACCATACGAAATTTCTGTGGTTTTACGAATTTGTTCGCTGGGCGCAGATCTAATACAGGGCGCATGGTTAAATCCTTTTTGGGTACAAGGAAGTACACTGAATAAATACCCTCCTTTACCTGTGATAGAGGCACGACCTATATGGCTCCTTTTTCCAGCAGCAGTTCGGCTTCCTGAAGAAGGATGCAGAGGTGTTCCGGTGATAGGCGTCTTCCCCTTGAGTGTCTGAATGTTGGGGATCGACTGAATTCGATGCAGTAACCATGGGCTATTGTTGACAGTACCCAACGGTCTGTGGTAATTCCCTCCCATGCTTGCAGGAATGATGTTAACCAGCCCCCGATCGCAGATGCATGGGAGGGGACACAAACTTTCGGGTCATTTGGTGGTGGGAGCCGGGGAGCCTCTGGGAGTGGGGCCCAACCTCTTCCCTTGCCACAACGTTGTCCTCTTTGAGCATACTGTCCACTGGTTCCCTGAGGGGAGGACCAGTTGGTGGCTGAGGTCTATTGTTGTTGATTTTGTCGTTGGCCACGAAAAAAGCACCTGTTGACATAACCTCGCTTATTAGGAAGTCTTGTGATTTGGTCCAGGGTTTTAAGGGAAACACTTAAAACCCTGGACCTTAGCTGTTTCCAGTGCGTCCCTTCTTAGCTGTTTCCAGTGCGTCATCAACAGCCTTGCCAAACAAGTTTGAGTCTTCAAGAGGTTTGTTGATGAGGGACGCCTGTGGCTCTGGCTTGAAACCTGAGTTTCTGAGCCAAGCATGTCGCTTAAGAAGTACACCCTGGACTAGTGACCGGCCAGCCGTTTCTGCAACATCTAAGGTGTTCTTGATGATGCTTTGGTTTACCTGAGCATCTTCTGTCACAGTGGCTAATAAGCGGGTTTGCAAGGGCTCAGGGGCTTCTTGTAGGCCTTCACGCAACAATCCCCATTGGGCATCGGCGTAGCTAGCCAACAAAGTTGTATTGTTGGCAATACGCGTGGCAAAAGCTGCCGAGGATGTAATCCTCTTCCCTAAGGCATAAAGCTTCTTCCCCTCTTTGTCCGGGGGTGCTTCGCTAGTAGATAGCGGAACCCCCTCCCTTTTCCTCGTGGTGGTTACTACCAGGGAATCCGGTATGGAATGACCCCTAATATATAAAGGATCAGAAGGTGAGGGGTTAAAATGCTTCTCGATTCTTGGATTGACCCCTCTAACCAATGCAGGTGTAGATAAAGAGGAAACGAGGCATCTCTTGATTGAGGCGAGAAGGGGTATGGCTTGGCTAGCAGGCGGCCTTTCCTTAATTATTTTCTCAATGAAATCTCCTTCTGGGGTAGTTTCCCCTATCTCAATTTGATAATGTGCTGCCATCTTGCGTAGCATTGCATTGAAAGTGGGTTGATCATCCACAGGCGAAGGGTCTCTGACCGGTGTGGTCTGAGGAGAGGGCAGATCTAAAACATCAGGGTCTATTGATGCCCCTGGTGAATGCCAGGGCTGTGGTTCACATATGTCTGGGTCTTCCTCAAAGTCCCCTACAGGGTCTTGTAGATCCTCAGTATTTAGGAATTCTTCCTCTTCCTGAAAATGCGGATCCTCTTCAGTGAGGTCATATGTATCAATTTCTTCCTCAATTGGGTCAAAGAGTCTTGGGAATTTGGCCCTAGGGTCTTCAGGGAGCACCTCCCTTGGCCTTTTGGGTGTAGTGTGTTCAGAAGGGGACACAAACCTATCTAGCCTGTCCATACATGATTCAAATCTTTCCCTAGTCCACTGGGATAAGCCTGAACGGTCTAGTGGCGGAAACGCTTGCTCCTCCGCCTCTAGGCGTCGAGATCTCGCCCATAGCGTTGAAGATATACCCCCGTCGCCCTCTGAGAAGCCTTCTTGTGGGCCCGGCACTGGGGACGTATCTCTGGGTTTTCCCTTCGACGTGGGGGGGTTCCGGCATACCCTCCGTAGATTTCCGCGTCTCTCTGACCTTCTGAGCGGGCTTCGGTGACTCCTTCACCAGCCGTTTCTGCGCGTCTTCGGAGACTATTTTAGCTATGCTTTCCACGACTAGTCAGGTCCGTCGAGGGCTGGTCGTGAATAGTTTTTGGCGGGACCGGAACCTTACTGTCGACAGACGCCCTCTTCCGAGGCGTTTCGACAGACGTTTTGGTGGTAGCGCCCTTAGTTGAAGACGGCCCAGTTGCTAGGTGCGTATGCAGTTGCGGGGAGGGCTGGTGACCCTTAAGCTCGGCGGAGGCTGCCGATTGATTTGGCATCTCCGTTGGCGCTGAGGCCTTCTTCGATTTACTCGACGAATGGCAGTGGGTTGTGTGTTTAGTGACTTTTTCGTGTGCGTCAGCATCGCCGGGGTGTACATCCCCATAAGTAGGGCCGCAGCCGAGCTTTTCGGGGCCGGGGACAGATGTGGTGGAGCGGGAGCGCTCCATTGAAAGGTCAACAACCTCTGTTACGGAAGTAGCGTTATCACTATCCCCCTCGTCACACGTGGCGGCCGCGGGTGAGGAATCAGCCTTCGACATGCCGTAGGCTGCCCACCTCTTGACCCTGCGTTCCTTCAAAGTTTTTGGATGAAGTAGTTTACAGGCCGCACACCCG
The DNA here is from genome assembly GCF_040938575.1 of Ambystoma mexicanum. NCBI lineage: Eukaryota > Metazoa > Chordata > Amphibia > Caudata > Ambystomatidae > Ambystoma > Ambystoma mexicanum. The sequence goes on along the minus strand of NC_090933.1, from coordinate 1,334,539,684 downwards.
GCCTCGTTGTGGTCGAGGGGTAAGCAGCGGTTACACCGCTTATGCTTGTCCTTCCACGGAAATTTGCCATTACAACGTGGGCAAAATCTAAAAGGAGTCCTCTCCATAGCTGAGAATGTAATCAGTGATAACGACCCGGAAGGAAAGGGGGGAGAAAGGGAAAGGCATTCTAGAAGAAACAGAAATGTCCACACATCACCTCCATCGAAACCATCGCCGTCGAAGTTCTTGACTCGGCGGGGAAGTTGAATGGCCGTCGAAAGAGGGCTGGAGGTGGTTTAATTAAACAGTAAGTGACAAATCGACCAAGGGTCGAATAAATGGTAAATGGCAATGTCTCTTATGAGTTCTGCATAAGGCAACCAGTATTCTGGGCGGAAAAAAACAATCTGAGGGACCTCAACGCGTGAGGGATTTTGGGTACACTACACATCACTATAGGGATAGTATTACAGACACGCCTATGTCGACGTCCCCTTTTAGACTTTCGAAAAACAAGATGCAATACTCCGCAGTGACCACTGGATGTCGGTCTATGCACAGCATGTGATTCTAAGCAGATTAACAAACATCAGAAATAATGTTACAAACAACAGGTAGACTTTTGAGACGATATCTGGAAGGCAACCCCTTCTCCCTCAGATATTTAAAAAGTACTGGACAGAATAACCCCAAACCACAAAAGGATCACGAGTCAACACTTTGTGCCCAAGTTGTTTCAAACCTGGTACAAATCCATCCAGATATTTTAGTTGTGCGTTGGAGCAAAGATTTACCTTTTTTGTCTATGGAAAAATGAATGGTGACTAGGCCGAAACTGTTCTTAATAATTTCTAGATTTAAGCTTTCCAAAGTACGTACAAAATGTTCTGCAAAATTTCAACCAAATCCGTTGCACAAGTCAAAGGTTATAAGCAATTGATTTTTTCAATTTACTATGGAACTCACTACTCACCTTACTGTTAGTGCCTTCCTGGTTTACCACTCTTTATTCCTTCTGGAGCAGCCCTCCAGCCAATTTTTCTTTAGTTTAGTTTAGTTTATTTTTTTGTAGAGCGCGCCAAACCCTGGGGTATCTGGGTGCTTAAGATTGGGTATCATACAGTGAGATTGCGGCTGGCAGGAGCCAGGTGTTACAGAACGAGGTTACAAGCCAGGCGCAATCGTTACTTAAGTTTCACACAGTGCAGTGACAGAGACATACATACATAGCAATTAAGTGCCTATTGTTACAGATCTAGGCGGCTGTCCGACAGGTATAAGTGACAAGTAATGGCAACAGGGTTCACCTCCCTAGTTCTGCTGGACAAAGAGCCAGGAGTTGACATTTTTCCTGGATATACTGAAAGATGGTTCAGCTGTAAGTGCCAAGGGTAATGTGTTCCAGCGCTTGGCTGCATGAACCGGAAAGCTGATCCAGCCAGATTTTTGCAAGTTGTATCGAGGGATGTTGAGGCAATGTGTCTATTGAGGCCTGGAAGACCTACTTGAATGGCTTCTAGTGGATCTGTCAGCAAGATATTTGGGTGCAGAGTTGGCCAGGCATTTATGCGTAATCGCGAGCGTTTTCAAGTCTATTCTGTCTTGCACAGCGAGCCAGAAGGCGTTTCGTCTAGCTGTGGAAATGTGATCGGTTCTAGGGATGTTGAGCGCCATTCTTAGGGCATTATTTTGGAGTATCAGAAGTTTCTTCAGGTTGCGTTTGCTAGTGCCTAAATACAAAGCATTACAATAGTCCAATTGTGAAAGGATGAGAGCTCTGACTAGGGTGATATGATATGATATGATAGGTTATTTATAACGTGCTTAATACCCAAAGGTTTCTAAACGTGGACCCGGGGATCGAACCTTTGGTGCTCCGTATCATCTTGCTTCCAAGGCGAGCACGTTGCCCCTGAGCTATCCTCCCGAGACCAGCTATTCGTTTACAAGAAAGGTTTACATGCGTTGATTAACTTATCCATGTATGCTGTAGCCGAGGCCGTGGCCGTGGCATTTAATTGTTTTGTGAGGGAGAGGGTGGAGTCCAGATAGATACCTAAAGTTTTAACTTAGAAACTTTGATGTTGTTGCCGTTGATGTTGAAGGCAATGTATTAGCTCTCTAATTTATTTAAACGTGTACGAGATCCGATGAGCAGGAGCTCAGTCTTCTCGTCGTTTAGGCAAAGACCATGGGTGGCCATCCAAGCCTACATTTTTAGATAGATCTCGTTTAAGAGTTTTCTGTCTTTATCATAGAATCCTGACAAGGTGATGAGGATTTGGGTGTCTTCGGGCATAGTTAGTGTAGGTGACACCCAAATCATCCAGATGATCGAATAAGCCGTTTGTGAAAATATTGTAAAGCGTTGGGGAGACGCAGGACCCTTGTGGAACTGCGCACAAGATAGGGCCGGGATCAGCGGCGGCCGTGGGTGCGAAAACCCTCCTAGTCTTTTCTGCTTGGAAGGACTGAATCCAGGAAGCTGCCTTCGTAGAAAAGGCAGCTGCAGAGGGCAGGTGTCTGGTGAGTATTTTATCGAAAGCCGCCGATAAGTCGAGCAGGAGGAGCTGGACTAGATTTCCTTTATCTTTCAATTCATCCATCTGAATTTTTAGATCAAGGAGAGCTGTTTTAGTCCCATGTCTTGGTCTAAAACCGGATTGTCGTAGTCCTAGGAGGTTATTCTCTTTTAGATGTTTTTGGATTTGGAGGTATTTGGAGTTATGTGGCTCTGTCCAAGATTCTCAAAAGAAATGGTACTGTCGTTATAGGTCTAAAAGTGGTTGGGATGCTTGGCTCTAGGTTTGGTTTCTTGAGGAGGGGCATGCCCCACAAGTCTTTGAGGTGATTGGGGACATTGCAGGTTTCAAATGAGGCGTTGATCACTTCGGTGATGAACGGTGCAAATTCCTTAGTGCCTTCTTTAATGACTATTGCAGGGTAAGAGTAGCTTTGACATCTAGACGGCTTAATGCTAGCTATGATTGATTTGACATCTTTTGTTGAAATGGGTGAGAATTCCAAAGGGCGTCAGGATGTCGGTGGTGGGTCTTGATGCATGATTGGGTTAGAGCATAGAGTAAGGCTATGTTTTTTAGCTTCCATCTTATTTTGTAAGGGATCTATCTTGCCTAGTAGAGCGGTTTTAATATTAGTGCACCAAGAAGAGTCTTTGGTGCATGAATCGGACGGAGGAGCTGTGGATTCTAACTCCCTGAGGATGATAAACAGCTCTTTAGTGCCCGATTTGGCATTGAGGATTCTATTGTTGAAGGTGTTGCTTTTGGTGTTTAAGATAGTAGCTTTGTATAGATTAAAAGTGGTTGTGAAAGCAGCCTTATTCAAGTCTGAAAGTGTTTTACTCCAGTTGGCTTCTGTGGTTCTTTTGGCTTTGCATAACTCTTTTAGCTCTAGGGTGAACCATTTGTAAGGGTGGGCCAGTGGTTTGGCTTTTCTCAGTTTTAAGGCGGCAACTATGTCAATAGCCTGGCGAAGGGTGTGGTTGTACTGTTCTACAAGTGAGAACGGGTCCATATTTTTGTAGGTAGGGTGGATGGTAATGGGCAGGAAAAGTGGTAGTACATTTTGCAAAGTGGCATTGCTGGTGTTTTGTGTGAGAGCGGGGGGTGCCAGCGGAGCGCTAGAGATAGTGCTTCGGCAGACTTGGATGGTAAAGGAAATTACATGGTGGTCAGACCAGGCACAGGGAGAGTTGGAACAGATCTTGGTATCGCAATTCAAGTCTGCTAGCCAATCCAGGGTTCTGCCTTTATTGTGAGTCGGGTTGGTTATGCAGTGAGAGAAACCTACTTCAGAGAGCACATTAGCCATGGCCGTTGCATTCTCATCGTTGCTGTCTTTAAATCCTAGGTTAAGGTCACCCAGTAACATGATTTGTGAGCCAGGTTTGGAGTTCCTGGTGTGGGGATGTGTGACGTCTTCCTCTAATGTAGAGAGTGGGCCCGGGGGTCGGTATAACAAATGTATGGAGAGGGTGCGAGCTGCAGATAGTGGAAGTTTGACTGAGAGAAGTTTTCCTCAGGGGAATGCTTCACTAGTGATATCTCTAAGGCCTAGTTAATTTTTAGCAATGACTGCTACTCCTCCACCTCTACTGGTCTCCCTGTCAGTTCTGAAAATTGTGTTATTTTCGGGTATGGCTAGGGAGAGGGTAGTGCCGGCAGCAGGGTGTAGCCACGTTTCCATGATAGCCAGGAAGTCAAGGTGGTTTGATGAGATAAAATCGGCAATGTCGAGTGCATTAGCAAGCAAGGATCTGGCATTTATGGAGTGGTTTTATTACTCATAGTCTTGGGGTTCAGGTACATTTTATTGAGAGAGTTGGGCAGCCTAGTATTCATTAGGTGAGAACCTAGTCTAAGGTTTCTGATACTGACTGGGCAAGGTTGGTTGGGAGTGGGGCAGGTAGCAAACTGCTGGATCCATTGAGTTGGTGTAAGGCAGCAATGGATGCTGGCTAAAGTGCTTGGTTTGGCAAGATCTGAGACCCTATTAAACTGGAGAGCAGGTAGGAATTTGGTAGGAGCTATGGAGTTGAGAAGTGGAAGAAAGGTAGCCATAGTTAGGGTAACCTTGGGTAGGTTGGCCATGACGTCTGTGAAAACTGTGCAGCGCTAGGCTAGCCTTGAAGAGTGGCTGGTATCTGGTAATGTGATCTCAGTGAGAACTGGCTTTAGGATTCGCAGATATTAGCGGGCTAGAGCTGCGTGAGACCTGTAGGTCCAAGGTCTTGATAGTGGGATAAAGCAGGACAGGGTGTATAAGCAGAAGAACGCTAGCACGCGACCAGGGATATGTTAACAGGTTTCATGGTAAACGTTCATGCTGAGGTGATAAAAGGGCATAATGTTGCTGGCAGCTCACAGGAGCAGCCAACTGCGACACACAAGTTAACGTGTGTGACAAAAAACGGTTAATAGTCAAGTTGTACAGAACAGGTTTTGGCAAACAGATGACAAATGGTGCCGCAGTGCTAGTCAGTCTGACAATTAAACACGTGGAGTATACATTAAATAGTAGTGACATAGTATATGCAGTACATAACCGGAAGCTTAGGTAAACCAGACCCAGCGTGTTAGCTATCAGCATATGACTGTAACAATGCGGTTTTGGGCACAACAGGAAGAACATACAAGCCTACTGGCGATGTGACAGACAGGCAATTAGGAGGGGAGAGTGGTACAAGAGTTCCTGGAAGTAGCCTTATTGATGGTAAATAAGCCTAACACAGAGCGTTCATAGAGTGGCTTGTAAGAGTGACTTGGGCAGCAGAGTGAAAGGTAAAGGTGAGCGTGGTGCGGTAGGGCACAAACCAAGATTCAAGCAAATGGTGGTGGTAGCGTGGACGCTTATATTGAATGAGATCATACCGGACGAGAGGTGTGGTTTCTCTCATGGTGTTGGCTTGCAGATAGGGGCAATAGTATATCCTCAAGATGAAAGGCCGGAAAGGGCCGAAGGTGGATCCACAAAAGGGGACTAAATGCGGTGTGCCGGCTCGACGGCTCCAGCGGCACAGACAGGGCCTGACCTTGTCATGCGGGCCTTTGGCTTTTGGCCAGCTTCCGCATGCCGGTCTCGATGATAGGATGATAATGAAATTCAGCAGCCAATCAGACTGCACATGGCCGATGCATGTTGCCTCCTAGCAACAGGTAGGAAGCGCGGCGGCCATTTTCGAATGGTTATGCCATGAATGGCTCAGCAATAATGCTGTGATGTTTATCGGTCTGTGTGGGCTGATTCTAGCCTTCCAGTAGAAGTGGGACGTCGGTGAATGCAGTGCAGAGATGAATTAAAGTTGCACGTGGGTCGAGATACAATTAAGTCAGGGCTGCTAAGATCTTACCGTAGTGTGGGGGAAAACGTGCCCTTCTCCAGAAGCCGCTTGATTGGAAGCTTGGGGAATGGGCTCCTGCCCTCCCGCTGATGCTGCAGTGCATGAAGTGAGGTGCCACAGACAGGGTCTGGCCTTGTCCTGCGGGCCTTTGGCTGTGGGCCGGCTTCTTCCTACCGGTCTCGATGATAGGATGATAATGAAATTCAGCAGCCAATCAGACTGCATGTGGCCGATGCTACTTGCCTCCTAGCAACAGGGAGGAAGCATGGTGGCCATTTTCGAATGGTTATGCCGTGAATGGCTCTGCAATAATGCTGTGATGTTTGTCGGTCTCCATGGGCCGATTCTAGCCATTGGTGAGCAGGTGCAAGTTGATCAAGGTCATGCGCCGACATGTGTTTTCTCCCTTTGTCCCCCACAGGCCATTCCCAACAACGACAACCTCACCCCTTCTCAAAGGCATGGACTCCGCAATGCAGCAACCTCACCCACTGGACTCTGCAATGCAGCAACCTCCCCCACATCAGTTGCAAGCCCATCAGCACCCTCTCACCGTCCACAACGTGGAAGTTGATGCTCGCCAATGTCCACTGAGCACATGCACAGACATCGGCACAGACATCGGCAACCTCATCACTACACACGACCTTGACACCATCTTCACCACCGAGACCTGGCTGACACCCACCTTCACCCACATCCTAGACATCCTTCTCCCCAACGGCTACAGCATCCAACAGAGACCGGACGAACAAGATAGGTGCAGGCCTTGTGGTCATCCGCGGTCTCCACGACCATCAGTCTGGATTCGGAGCATCCAGAGGCAAGGAAAGTGCTCTTCTGAAAATGCGTGAAGAACTGCTCACATCCCTGGATTCCAACTCCCCTGATGTCCTCCTCATCCTTCTTGATCTCTCCTCTGCATTTGACACCGTCAAACCCTCCATCCTCACACAAAGGCTCCATGACACTTTTGGTATCTTGGAGCGGGCACTGGACTGGCTGACCTCCTTCCTAACTGACCGCTCCTCCCAAGTCATCCTGGGCACCTTCTACTCAAGCGGCAGCAGCTGTTTTAGGTGAAGAATTCAAAGACTAACAACCCTAACACAAGCCCTTAAATGTAATTCCCGACAGATCACACCCCACTGATCAGGGGACGTGACAGAGGACACAACTGTCTCTGCGATTGCTTCCCCACCAACTCAACGCTGCTGCCAGGAGAACTCGTCTAAGTGCAGTCCTTTGTCTGCAGGTGGAACAGCCCGAGGTTTAATGGACAGTTTGGGGTAGTGTTTTCTACTCTTCTAGCAGTTAAATTAAAGGAGCTCTGCTATTGGATTCACCTTTCAGATGTTCTGAGGGCTCCTTCGGACGTTGTAACAGCACTTAAACAGACTGGTAGTGCCCATCTACCTCATCTGCCCTTCCACTACCAGCATTCACGGTTTAATTCAAACTGCACCAATTTTGCTTTTCAGATTGTGAGGAAAATTGAACCAGCGCTCTCAAATCACTCATTATATGTTAAAAAATATCATAATTATAGTATGATGCCTAGGTTTTCCTACTTTTACATGTGTGCAATGCATTTTGACACACTTTGGACTGGGTCTCCTCCCTGAACATGACTCTTTCGAATCTAGAAGTTAATGCTTGTCCGTGGTCTGACCATTTTTTTTATAAACTTTCTCATTCAGACCCCCTATTTTCCTAAAAAAATAGCACCACCAAGGCTCACCATGAAAGTGAGAAATTGGAAAAAGTTGACCTCTACACATCTAGCTGAGTGGGCTATCTCCCTCAATAATAAGATATGCAATATTGAGAATGTGGAAGAAATGTCTACTGTCCTCTCACTGAGAAACTCGCTCCCATTAAAAACAAGACTGTTCCCCCTGCTTTACGTCACCCCTGGTTTAATGATGATCTTAAAGCTCTCAAATCTGAGAAAAATAAATCTTTCTACGCATGGCGTTCCTCTAAAGACTCATGCAGTTTGGCCAGCTATAAGAACATCGCCCTTGAATATAAATGAGCCATATATGCTGCTAAAAAAGAATCTTTTAATACAAGAATCTTGAATGCACAATCCAATACTAAAGAACTTTTTAAAATATTGAAAGAGCAATCGCAGGCCCCAAGTCCCTCACAAGACTCTTTCCCTAAAGATGAATCATGGTGTGAAAAAATTCAAGAAGCAATGTCTAATAAGCTCACTAAAATCAGAGAAGAAATAGAGGTAAAAAAGCTTGCTATGAACAAGCTCCATCTACTTATTTACCTACCATTAACCGGAACGCTGACAACCAACCTACTTTCTGCTTCGAGCCGGTAACGGAACAAGAATTGTCTAAGGTCATTATGCAACTAAAAAGCACTGGTTGCAAAGGAGATCCTTGCTCCTCAGTTATAATAAAGGAATGCTCGCCAACTCTTATTCCGGCCTTGACGAAATTTGTTAATTCATCCTTCGCCACAAACAGCGTGCCAGATAACATTACGAATTCCTTAGATAACCCCCCTACTGAAGAAACCTAATCTATGCCCTCTGACCGCTACGAACTATCGACCTATCACCTATACTACCTTCCTACTTAAGATCCTGGATAGAATGGCCAGATCTCCTCCTTTGTGGAGAAAAATCAAATCTACCATGACTTTCAGTCAGGTTTCCGTATTAATCACGGAACTGAGACTGCCCTCCTGTCTCTTAAGTCTCATCTCCATCACAGGATGGATAGTGGTCATATTTCGCTCCTTATGATCCTCGATCTGTCAGCAGCTTTTGCCTGGTGGATCATTCCATCTTATCCACCAGGTTAAAAAATAATGCTAATTTTTCTCAAGCAGCTGTGGACTGGACCACCTCTTTTTTGAAAGGTAGACAAGTTAGAGTGGCCAGCGTAGTGCGGAAGCCAAACCTTTTCCTCTTACATATGGGGTCCCACAGGGGGCCTGTGTCTCTCCCTGTTTTTATAATATTTTTATGATTCCTTTCTTCCAGATGTTGACAGAGGAGGGGATCATTTTTGCAAATTATGCAGATGACACACAATGGCCCTCATTACAACTGAGGTGCTAAGTGCACCAACTTTACCACCATGGTGTAAACTACGTTTACACCATGGTGGATGGCGGATTTACCGCCCCATTACAAGGTGAGTGGGGCGGAAAATCCCCATTTCCCATTTTCCCTTCCCCATTCCCATTTTTGCCCCATAGGGCATAATGGGAGTGGGGAAGGCGCTAATTACGGCACCGTAAATTACGGTGCCGTAATTAGCACCAAGGTGCCTTAGCACCATGGAACTTAACGCCTGCAAAAAGCAGGCGTTAAGGTGGGAATCAGGCGTTAAGGGTTAACGGTGGCGTTAACCCTTAACGCCTGAGTTGTAATGAGGGCCAATGTGTCATACCGATGACAGGCGTCCACGTGGAGAATGAATTGTTGATTAACTCCATATATCAAAAAATCCAGGATTGGATGGTGTCTAACGGCCTTGCAATTAATTGTGCTAAAACCGAACTTCTTCTAGTGGGGTCAGAAAATAAACTTGCGAAGCTGGGTCCCTGCTATGAGAACTTTACTATTGACAATTGTATAATAGAAATTTTGAGTAAAGTAAAAACGCTGGGGATCTACCTGGACAAAAATCTTAGCATGAAGGCTCAGGTTAATAGCTTAGTCTCATCCGCCTCATATTATATTAAGCTCTTCCGCTATCTTAGACCATTTGTGTCGGAAAAGAATTGCAAAACCATGGCAAGGGCTATTATCGGTGCTAAGATTGACTACTGTTGTAGTCTCCTGGTTGGTCTACCCTTATCTGACTTCCATCGTCTTCAGGTGATCCAAAATGGTGCAGTTCGAGTGGTCAAACGCCTGGCTAAACGCGATCATGTTTCAGAGGCACGTAGAAGCGTGCATTGGCTCCCTGTTCAGGCCAGGGTTTCCTTTAGACTGCTTCTTATCACACACAAATGTGTGCATGGCACCATGCCAGCCTACCTGAAATAACTCATCATCCCCAAGCAAAACATCAGAAATCTTAGATCCGATGAATCTTTTACTCTCTTGGTTCCTCGTTTTAAGCTGAAGAAATCTAGAGATGGTGCATTTGTATCTGCAGCACCCCAGTCCTGGAACTCTCTTACTCCCATGTTACGAGCCATAACTTCGACGGAAGTCTTTAAGAAGGGACTAAAAACAGCCCTGTTCTCCTAATTCTTCATTGCTACCTCTCTGTTTTTGCTGAAACCGGCTTCCCATTTATCTATGCCACTTCTTTCTCTGTTGTGTTTGTGAATGTAGTTTTTGTCTTTTTTGTTTAGCGCCCTTAAGCCCTAGGGTACCTGGCGTGCTTAATAAATTAAATAACATAACATAACATTTAATAGCAAGTATATTTGCTATTTCTATGTATATTCTAGGGATTTATTTAGGTGCTTCTTTTATATTTGGGGGAAATATAAAAGAGGGGGTAGTGGAAGAAATTACAATTTTGCAGTTAATAATAGCCTAAATCAGTGGTATTCAAACTTTTTCAGCTAGGGCCCCCCTAAGCAAAATTTTGGCAGCTCGGGACCCCCCAGAAATGCCAAATGGACAGTATATATTGCGTGCCGGCACCTGCTCCCATCACAGTCGCTGGGCTCCCTCATCCCACTCCTACCCAGTCCCTGGTCTATCCCCACCCCATCACACACCCTGGACTCTCCCCACTCTGCTCCCACCACTATCCCATGGTTCCCGCCCATTGTGCTCCCACCATAGTCATGGCCACAACCACCACAGCATAACACACCCATGCTACCAAACATTTTGACTGTGGTATGTGGGCTGCTTATAGGGAATATTAATTACAATCAGTGCTCTACTAACAACCCAAAACCAACATCATATTAAAGTAAAATAGCTAGTAGTGCATTTATTATGTCCGTAGACAGCCACCATGCCCGCGGACATGGCGAACACATCAGGGGCACCTGCCACCTAAACAAATATAGTATTTGACCCATCTCTTACTCCCCAACCTTCCCCAAGCACTCCTACACACCAACACACTCACCAAAATTGCATTTTGCCTCTGTTCGCCCCCGCACTGTCCGCAGATGTCCACGGATCCAAGATGGCGGACGCATCGAAACAATGTGACGCACCTCACGCCACACTACAGCCAATCAGTGAACACGTTGTGTGTCCGCGGACATGACGCAAGCCAATTAACCAATCGGTGTCCTGTCCGCGGAGCGAACAGGGAAATGTGTCCGTGGAGCGGGCATAGATATCACTAATTTTTTTGTCTTACATTTGGGTCATTTAAAAAAAAACTACTGGACAGATTTAAACCAAATTAACAAAAGCACGCTTTCGGGACCAAGAGAGAGACCAAGCCGCCGCTCCTGCCGCAAATTTGGTGGAAATCCGTCCAGCTGTTTCGGCTGTAGGCGTGAGCAAAGTTTTTTTCCCATTATGTCTATGGGAAAAAAATAAATTTGGGACCCCCCTATAACTTTGCCCCCCCTGAACCAAACCTCACCAAACTTTGCAAAGAAATTCAGAGTGTGCCATATACTTTTTTTCAAAGTTTGGTGAGGATTCGTCCAGGGGGAGTGAAGTTATAAGCCACCCAAAAAGTGCTATTCCTATGAGATGAGCAACTTAACCATTACTACATGGCCGCTACCGCAGGCCAGTTAATATATATGTATATATATTCAATGAAAAAACTTTGTTAAAGGGACGTTATGGTTAAGTTGCGCTACTAAAAACCTATCAAATTCAGTGAAAAACTTTGTTAAAGGGACGCTATGGTTACAGTAAAACCGAAAACCCCCTGAAATTCGCCAGTTATGATAAGCTAAGTAACCATAACTCGCGCCACCACCGTGCACTGCTAAGAATAACACCCATGACATCACAGATATGATTGATTTTTAGGTTTTGCTCTACACCAGTGCATCCACCTTCCTCTCTCGTGCCTCTTAGCTTCTCCTTCTCGGCATCTTGTCTGTCCCATCCCTCTCTCTCCCCCCCTCTCCATCTCTCCCTCTTCCCTCTTTTTATTTTGTTCTCTGAAATGCTGTTGGGCCTAGTACGATAATTTTAATTCTTATCTGGCCCTCCTCCTCTCTTCCCCTCTCCCTGTCGCTCCCTCTTTTTGTCACAGCACTTGCACTTTCTGAAACGCGTCAGGCCTAGTACGATAGTTTTAATTCTTGTCTGTCTCTCCCCCTTCCCCCCTTCTCTCCCTCTTTTCATCACAGCACTTGCACTCTATGAAATGCTGTCAGGTCTACTACGATAGTTCTAATTCTTATCTGTCTCTCCCCCCCTCCCTGTCTCTCCCTCTTTTTGTCACAGCACTTGCACTCTCTGAAACGCCGTCAAGCCTAGTACGATAGTTTTAATTCTTATCTGTCCCCCTTTGATCCCCCTCCCATTCTCTCCCTCTTTTGTCACAGCACTTGCACTCTCTGAAATGCCGTCAAACCTAGCACAACAGTTTTATTCCATGTTCTTGTACATAACCATCTCTTGTTCTTTGTCTGTGCCAGTTAACTTTTATAGCACTTGCACATTCTGAATGACTCAAGGCCCTGTAAGAATGTTTATCACTGCATTTACCCCTTGTTCCCTCCCTTGTCTTGAAGCGCTTTGAAACACTGTTCTTTGTGTAGAAGCACTTTACAAATGACAAAAAAATATTTGGGCTTGCCTTGCCCTATTATGGCCTGGCTTGCCTTACATCGATACGGCTTGGCTCGCCGTGGCAGGGCTGGGCTTGCCTTGATGGGGCTTGTAATTCACTCTGCACAAGAGCTCTAGGGATCCATGTGAGGATTATGATTGCCCATGGAAATAATGATTGGTCTGTCAGGGCTGGGTTTGCGTGGATAGGGCTGGATTCGCCTTGGTAGGGCTGGGCTCGCCTTGATAGGGCTGGACTCGCTGTGATATGACTTGACTCACATTAATAGGGCAGAGCGTGACTTGATGGGGCTGGGCTCGCTTTGATGGGGCTGGGCTCGCCTTGATGGGGCTGGGCTTGCCGTAAAAGGGATTGGCTTGCCTTGATACTGTTTGTTTTGCCTTGATACGGTTCGGCTTGCCTTGATACGGATTAACTTTCTTTTACAGGGCTTGGCTTGTCTTAATTATTCCAAGCTTGCCTTAATAGGACTGAGCTAGCATTATAAGGGTTGGGCTTGCCTTGGTAGGGATTGAGGAATGGGCTTGCCTATATATTTGTCACAGCCAACACGCTGAAGTGCGATCGCTACGCAATCATTGTCGTTCTCCAGCTCACTTCTTGCTGCATTGGGGGTTGCCATGGCGTTTGCGCCGAAGCAGCGCATACGCACAGCGTGCCACAATCATTACGACTTCGCTTTGGGTACAACCACCTGTCACCATGGTTACCCGACACGAGGCACGACATCAGCACGTCGTACTTCCGCCCACACAGATTTAAAGCATGATCCTGTAATGGCGCTGGTGCTACTGATTGAGCGTAGGTGCCTGCTTGTTCTTTTTCGTGTCTCCTGAAGCTAAACTCTTGACCCTGTATTTCGTGTCCCGGACAGCCTTTTGGATTCTGCTTTCATCTTTGTATTATAATGTCCCCGGCAACTAACTATTTCTGTCTTACGGATTGGCTTTTGGATTTCCTTGATTGATGAGATGCTTTTTGGTTTCACCTTCGGATCGTGCATGGTCCATGGACGCTCTGCAGTGCAGACTGTTCTGTGCATTCTCTTGTCCTTAGTGTGTCCTTGTGCCGCCTGGGGGGAGGCCCCTACTAACCTTACTAACCCTCCCCCTTTTTCCCTTCTCCTGTCCTCTCGGATTCCTCTGTGTTCTCTGGGATACTTCCTTGATCTCGTCTGCCACAGACTTCACTCTTTTCCCATAAGAGTGAAAATAGCTTTTTCTGCTGCTGGACGACTCCTAGGTGTACCGGCAGCACCTCAAAATCAGGTTAGTGTTGCCCTCTGCCTCCGTTTATAGAATACTAGCACAAGTACGGGTTGTAAAATCTTTTTGTTTCCACAGCCTGGCGTTTACCTGGTGGTATTTTTCCTGCTCTTTCAATTGAACTACATCTCTGTTTGTAACACATTACCAAATAGAGAGGTACATCAAGGGAAAGATCACCCTCAAGTGAGGAGACCGGACTTAGACTTGGGTTACCAGTCTGCTGATCCTGAAGGCTATGGTTGGTCCGCAATGGTTTTTTGGTGTGTACTGACAGAATCAGAAACCTCCTTATGGATGCGGGCGATATTCTCGCCACCCTGATGCAGTTGGTAACAGAACTGCATAACGATCTGACCACTGCAAATACAGCCATGACTCTTAGGATGAATTCCTTGCAGGATCTGGCACAACCTCAGCCTCAGGGTGACAGACAGGCAGCAGATTCCGCAGCAGGCCCGGCCTTCCCCTCACCTGGACTGAATCAAGTACCAGTACTGATGTCAACTCAGTTCCCTCTATCACCACCAGAAAGATTCAGTGATGACCCCAGGGCTTACAGGACCATTATCAATTAGTGCAAGTTGCACTAATTTCCTGGTTCTACCACTATGGCAGTTTTTGTCATTTCGTACCTTGGGGGAATCACAGCCGCTAGGGCAAAGCCTCTACTCAAAACTAATAATTATGTTCTGTACGATTGTGATTGAGGCAAGATTTGTATGCAGTTCCCTCTGGGACCCCTACAAACAATTCTGTCTACAGGTGTAAGCAAAAACCAACCTTTAGTATATGTCTGTACCACACACATTTGGTAGCCAGCTGAGCAGCCAGGCTCATCTTAAGAGGGAATGTGAGCAGTAAATGATGTTACACAGATGTCTATAATTACAATTATTCAAATAGACTCTTACTCAAGGTTTCTTGGTAAGACACTTCTTAATTTATTTTACAGTCAGTTCCAAAACATTCACTAGAAGGAGGCAATTAATATCACACTTAAATACACTACAGTACTGTACTCAATAAGGTTCTGAGGCATTTACACTACTTTGATGTAGGAGCAACATGGCATTTAGGTTACGTAGATAGAGGAGCAAAAAGGCAAAGGTTATTTAGAATATATACAGAAAAGATCACAAGTTTTCTTAGACAGTGCAGATACTTTGAGTTCACCAGAAGAGTCAATGAAATTCAACAGGCTAGACCAAAGTCAATGGGCTAAAGGTCTTGGATAGAATAAAACGGTTCTAGTTTTCAAACGTTAAAGTCTCTGTAAAAGTTCTCAGAAGTAGTTTGTGAACAAAAGAATCATATGAGGGGGTCACAAGCTGATCATGCCTGAAAGTTGCTAAACTTTTGTCGTGGGAGATAAATTATCTCGATCGGGTTTGCAGAGTACCTTTTTAAATGAAGAAAAGATGCAGCTGAAGATGTTTGTTTCTGGCAGTTCCTGCAGATCTCGCTGTTTCTGGGCCTCAGTCGTGGGGACAAGAGGGAGGACGTTGGGGGACTCCTGCACTGCACAGGGACTGGTTCACAAGCTGGCAAAACCTCGATTCTGGGTAGCTGTTCCTTACAGCACACAAGCTGGTGTCCTTCACCCTGGTTAAACCTAACCAGCTCCGAGAATGGTATCCAGGTGGCTTACGAGTTGATTGGCCCTACCAACTCAAATGAAGAAGTCGTCCTTGAAGGAGCTTCTCTGTCGAGATGAGTTTCAGTGATTTGGACCTGCAGCAGGGCTTCACTGGGCAAACCTTCAGCTTGTCTTCGGTTCTTTCGTTCCAGTGGTCGACTCTGCCTTCCAAGCCCAGAGACTAGTCTTTTATCCAGTTTCCTCCAATTGATTCCAGCCTAGCTGCCACTCACCCAGCAGGGTGGCTGCCCTTGCCGGACAGTCAGCCAGCCAATCATGCCAGAGTGCATTCGGGTCTCCTAGGAGACTAAGCACAGGGAGTTTCCGGCACCTCCCTCTCTTCCTGCCCACCCCAGACACTCAGGCGGCAGAGGCGGTCTTCAGTCCTGAAGCCCGCCAAAGGCGATGGAACAAAGGGACCAAACCTGGTTTGGCGTGCAGAGACAAACACTAGAAGGACCTTTCCAAAAATAAATGGTGATAAAAGAGGGGGCTCAGACGCCATCTTGAAAAACATGGCTCCGGTAGATTTTAGTTACCGCAGCTACGAATAGTTTGCGGTCGGGAAAGATCATGGTAGTACCACTGCCACCAGCCATTCTGAGAGGAAAGGGTAGCATTTGACTGCTACATGAGTTTCTAGACTCAGGGGAGACTAGGTATTCCCTCCAGCACTCTGTTGTAAGACAGGGTGTGCTCGGTCTAGGAATTTAAAAAGACTAGTAAAGCCAATATACCTTTACATTCTCTGGGAAACAGCAGTTTATCCCAGAGAAGGTATTTAAACCTTGGGAGAGCCTGTAAGGCTTCCCCGTGTCATTGCAATAAGGGTGCTGTGTGACACACATGAAAATATGATGCCTATGGAGTTGTCTACAACTCCATAATCAAAGAACACAAGAGTAAAACACCAATCAAAATACATGAGAGAGTGGGAAAAAAAGGGCCACACTCTCTCCAGGTAAAAAAATCAAGTCCTCAAAATCCAGCAAAGTAGCTAGGGGTCTCTAGGGTGGAGGGAATTGGCACATTTATGACAATTCTCCCTAACAGTGATGCCCTGATCACGGCCATGAATCATGCCTTTGATACTTGTTACAAGACACAGGCTACTGATCTAGAATTCATTAACCTCAAACAGGGTGATACACCACTACTTACCTACCTGGCCAAATTCAATAGTTAGCAGCCGAGACAGGTTGGCCAGAAGACAAGAAGCCTGCTGTCTTCTATAAAGGGTTATCTGATGATTTGAAGGACACTCTAGCAACAGTTCCTATTCTACCTGTGGAATTTCCTGTATTGCTAGACCTAGTTTTACAAAATGATGCCCAACAGCCAGAAAGAAATGACAAACCTAGACTACCTTCTACAGCCACAAGAACAGATACAACTCTTTCAAATACCCTGGACACTGAGCCTATGCAAATAGAAGCCGTCCGTGGTCCCCTATCCAACGCGAGGATAGAACATAGACGGAAGTCAAATCTATGCATGTATTGTGGTTTCGCTGAACATTTCCTACATAATTGCCCAAAAAGACCCATTCGCAAGCAGGGGAACACTAAAACTCGGTCATAGATGGAGTCCCTCAGATGAGTAGTTGCCTGTTTCACTCCCAGGTCTTGCCTAACCTACCTCTAAAGTCACTTTCAATCTGGTTTTTGTTACACAAAAAAGACTCCCTACAAACCTGTGCTGTCATAGATTCAGGTGTGATGGGTAATTATATGGATGCCCAATATGCCCGGCAGGCTATGGTACCAGTTGTCCTGAAAGAACGACCTGAGATTGTTAATGCGGTTGACGGTTCGGCCCTCGTTTCAGGATTAGTCATGGAACAAACTGAATCTATACTGATGTCCACTGATACCGGTCATCATGAAAGTATCTCTTTTGATCTGACCGCAGCACCGCAATATTGAGCGATACTCAGTCTAAATGGTTGCAGACACATACTCTGCATATCGACTGGTGAAAACATAAAGTTGTTTTTTCCTCAGATTACTGTGACTTACATTGTTTTGACCTTAATGCTGAAGCAATGCGTTTTCCTTGCAGTGCTATCTTGGACTGTTTCCACTATTCGATCTGTTTTCCACAAATCGGATATGGGAGTTCCTAATGTGCATCTTTCATGACGTCTTTGACGAGGGTAAGGCGGAACAGCTACTCCCTCACCGGCCTTATGATTGTCCTATAGAACTGATTCCGGGTTCTAAAATACCTAGTGGTCAGGTTTATTTGCTTACTCTCAAAGAAGATGAGGTCCTCAAAGACAGTATAGAAAGGGCCCTTGCTAATTTATTCGTCCATGTTCTGACTTGATGGTCATGTAGACAGAAGATACCTCCGTCCCCAAGTACCACTCGAGCAGGGAAGAAGACACTGCTTGAGAAATCTTTGAGGCCACAGGTGTGGAATGTCGTCGTCAGCCTGGTAGCGGGAACGCCGAAAGAACCCCTGACTGCTGTAAGGCAAAGGGTTAGAGTAAACAATGATGCGTGCAACAAACTAACAAGGTGAGCAACAATAGTAACAGTGCAGCACCAACAGCTTACCTATAGGGGTTATGAAGTAAGTGTTGAACCTACACAGGCAGCAATGCAGAAACAACATCAGGCTGAGGTGTTCTGGTGACACTCCGACAACACCTGGGAGGAGTTGGGAATGAGGACGTGATCTGTGGCGGAAGTCCAATGCTGTCCGAGATCATGAGCCAGAAGAGTTGGGTAAGAGGTAGGAAAATCCTTAGTGCCAAATCCAGGGTCAAAAATCCAAAGAAATCAGAGAGTGCGCCTAAATCCAACAGGGATGATCCAAAGGCAATCCAAACAAACGTTCCATGGTCAAAGTTCAATTCGAATAACAAAGTGCAGAAAGAAACGCACGGCTGTCCTCAATGGAAAAGCTGTGAAGCAACGTTTCCTCCTTCGCCGGCTCCTTTTGAAACGCAAGCACGATCACGTGACCAGATCACGTGACCACAAGCGTGCGTCACGTGGAGCGCAACATGAACAGTGATTGGTTCTTTTGTCGGCGTTTCCTGGTCACATGATGTGTGGTTCTTTCATGTTTGCATTGCCGAGCGTGGAGGAGACGCTATGGCAACCGCCACCGCGGGAAGGGGCGAAAAGAAACAGGCCTACCCGCTAAGAAATCCCGCCTGCCGTGCTTCTGCTGCTGCCGCTGTTGAGAGCGGGGTATGTTAGGGAAGTGACCATGAGAGCAGGGAGTGTCAGGTGAGTGGAGGGACGTGACAGACCATCTAAGTCACCGGCTGCCTCTCCATTATTCGTTGTACCAAAGAAAGAGGCCGCCCTGAGGGCTTGTATAGACTATAGAGCCCTCAATGCCATCACTCTCAAGAACCAATATCCTTTGCCGCTCATCTCTGTCCTATTGGATCAGTTGGGGTCTTCAGTGATATTCACCAAACTGGACCTCAGCGGGAGGTGTAATTTGGTTTGTATACGAGACAGGGATGGAGATGAGTAGAAAACTGCATTAATAATGCATTATGGGTTGTTTGAGTACTTAGACTCAGACTCTGTAACGCTCCAGCAACATTTCAGTATTTCATGAATGACATTTTCCAGGATTTAATTGACCACTATATGGTTGTATATTTGGTTGATATCTTGATATATTCGGCTTCCTACGATTTGTGTCTGGTACATGTCAGATCTCTCCTGCAAAGGTTGACTGAGAACTGCTTTTTTGCTAAAGCCGAGAAGTGCGTTTTTTCTATACAACCGAGGTCGCGTTTCTGGGCTATGACATAACAGACAAAGCGATGAAAATGAATCAATCAGAAATTAAGGCCATGTTAAACTGGCCTGCTCCGACTACTGTGAAGGCCTTACTGTCTTTCCTTGGTTTTGCCAACTTTTATAGGTTTGTACACTCCTTCTCTGCTATTGTCTCACAATTGATCAGACTGACTAGTGCCAAACTGCTGTTTCAATGGAATCTGGCTGCCCAAAAGGTAAAACATGCATTTACTACAGCACCAGTGTTACAACACCCAGACCCTCAGCAGCCCTTTAAAGTTGAGGCAGACACCTCCAACGTGGCAGTCAGGGCTGTCTTATCCCAACGGTTTACCGGAACCGGTACAATCCATCCTATTGCATTCTATTCCCGAAAGCTCACTCCTCCTGAAAGAAACTATACTATCAAAGAGCGTGAATTGTTGCCCATTGAAGATGCTTTTACAGAATGGAGGCACCACTTATTGGGAGCCTATCATGTGGTCATTGTTTATACCGATCACTGCAATCTATTGGCTCTTAAGTCTGTCAAATGTGTGACGGCACGACAAGCTCGTTGGCACTCCTTTTTCTTATTATTTGATTTCATCAATTTTTACAGACCTGCAGTATTGCATTTAAAGGCGGATGCTCTATCTCACTTGGGTGACCCCATGTCAAACGAGAAAGAGGAACAGAAGATTTTACTGCCACATCAAGCGGCCTGTGGTTGGACTCCACATTCCTCCCTGAAAGAGTCCACCTGAGAGTGGATCACTCAAAACCCGATGGAAGTGTCAGTGCTCAATTCTGACATTATCAGTGGTCTACCCTATATCTAGAATAGGATATACATTCCTACAGAAGATACATGTCTAAACCCCCTACAATGATGTCATTACTCCCGCATAGCAGTCCATCCCGGAAGGAAGAAGACTATGGAGCTACTGCATAGATGATGTTGGTGGCCATCCATGTCTTGTGATGTGGCAGAATACATCAATACATGCTCTGTTTGTTCTCAATGGAAAACTAGCACTTGCAACCCTTTCCGATTCCCCATAAGCCTTGGCACATGTTGTTGATGGACTTCATTGTTGAACTTCTGCCAGTAGAAGGTTATAATACCATATGGGTAGTCATTGATTATTTTACCAAGATTACCATCTTCGTCCCATGTCAGGGTATCCCATCGGCTCCTGTTTTTGCTGACCTTTTTCCTCAAAAATGTCTTTCGCTTCTTTGGTTTACCTTTGATTATTGTTTCCGATAGAGATCCCAGTTTACCTTTCATTTCTGGAAATCCTTGACTTCCTCCTTTAACGTCGAAGACCGATATTCCAGCGTCTACCGTCCCCAGATAGATGGGCAAGCTGATAGACTGAACGCAAGTTTAGAGCAGTACCTTCGCTGTCTATGTTTGCAACACCAGGACAGTTGGTTGTTGGCTTTGTTCACGGCCGAGTTTGCTTATAACAATTCTGTGCATTCATCCAATGGTTCTTCTCCATTCTATGCTCTCTATGGACAGCATCCCAAGTCCTTTCCGCTGGACTTGTTCCTGCCGGCCAGCAACCCGGTCGCCCATTCTTGTGCACGGGATCTGTCCACACCACTGCATACTGAGAAATGTGAGCATCTCATACAAGCACAACACCTGACAAAAAGGTTTGTGGATGTCTGTCGCAGTCCTACACCTATGTATCAAGTTGCAATGAAGGTTTGGTTGTCGACAAAGAATCTTCGATTGGACGGCAAGAACAAGCTTTGCTGTGGTATATTGGTCCTTATCTGATTTCCCGTGTCTTGAATCCTGCTGCTGATTGCATGGAGCTCCCCTCTCACTTGCGTATTCATCCAGTCTTTCATGTCTCACTATTGAAGCCTTGTCATCTGGCACCAGACTGTGGGAACCTTTGGCTCCTGTTCTTGTGGAGGGGACCGAGCAGTATGAGGTCCACGCAGTATTGGACATGAAAGTACATGGTGGCACATGCTATTATCTTGTTGACTGGAAGGTTTATGGCCCCGAGGACAGGACCTTGGAGCCAGCCGCCAACATTCATGCCCCGTTGTTATTGGCTCGATTCCATGCCGCCAGGGGGCTGTCTGGTCCTCAGGGGAGGATACTGTCATGGTCCAACACATTGCAGTGCGATCACTACCCAATCATCGTAGTTCTGCAGCTCCCTACATGCAGCGTAGTCAGTTGCAATGGAGTTTACACCGAAGCAGCGCATACACACAGCATGCCCCAATCATTGCGCCTTCTCGTCGGGTACAAACTCCTGTCACCATGGTAACCCGATGCCAGGCCCAACGTCAGCACATTGTTCTTCCGCCCACATGGATTTAAAGTAGGATTCTGCAATGCCGCCAGTGCTTCTGATTGATTGAATGTAAGTGCCTGCTTGTTCTTTTCTGTGTCTCCTGAAGCTAAACTCTTGACCTTGTATTTTGTGTCCCAGACTGCCTTTTGAATTCTGCTTTGGTCTTCGTATTATAGTATCCCTGGGAACTAACTATTTCTGCCTTACGGATTGGCTTTTGGATTTCCTTCACTGCTGAGTTGCTTTTTGGTTTCACCTTTGGACCCTGAGTTGGTGCATGGTGTGAGAAACCTGAAGGTGTCTCCCTAGCTAGTCCCCGGGGATCTCTCATCTAGGTGGCCAGGACATGGCCATTGCTATTGGATCCAGTTCCTGGGGGTGGACCAATGAGGGAGGATCACCTGGACAAGGCATAGATATCACTAATTTTTTTGTCTTACATTTGGGTCATTTAAAAAAAAACTACTGGACAGATTTAAACCAAATTAACAAAAGCACGCTTTCGGGACCAAGAGAGAGACCAAGCCGCCGCTCCTGCCGCAAATTTGGTGGAAATCCGTCCAGCTGTTTCGGCTGTAGGCGTGAGCAAAGTTTTTTTCCCATTATGTCTATGGGAAAAAAATAAATTTGGGACCCCCCTATAACTTTGCCCCCCCTGAACCAAACCTCACCAAACTTTGCAAAGAAATTCAGAGTGGGCCATATACTTTTTTTCAAAGTTTGGTGAGGATTCGTCCAGGGGGAGTGAAGTTATAAGCCACCCAAAAAGTGCTATTCCTATGAGATGAGCAACTTAACCATTACTACATGGCCGCTACCGCAGGCCAGTTAATATATATGTATATATATTCAATGAAAAAACTTTGTTAAAGGGACGTTATGGTTAAGTTGCGCTACTAAAAACCTATCAAATTCAGTGAAAAACTTTGTTAAAGGGACGCTATGGTTACAGTAAAACCGAAAACCCCCTGAAATTCGCCAGTTATGATAAGCTAAGTAACCATAACTCGCGCCACCACCGTGCACTGCTAAGAATAACACCCATGACATCACAGATATGATTGATTTTTAGGTTTTGCTCTACACCAGTGCATCCACCTTCCTCTCTCGTGCCTCTTAGCTTCTCCTTCTCGGCATCTTGTCTGTCCCATCCCTCTCTCTCCCCCCCTCTCCATCTCTCCCTCTTCCCTCTTTTTATTTTGTTCTCTGAAATGCTGTTGGGCCTAGTACGATAATTTTAATTCTTATCTGGCCCTCCTCCTCTCTTCCCCTCTCCCTGTCGCTCCCTCTTTTTGTCACAGCACTTGCACTTTCTGAAACGCGTCAGGCCTAGTACGATAGTTTTAATTCTTGTCTGTCTCTCCCCCTTTCCCCCCTTCTCTCCCTCTTTTCATCACAGCACTTGCACTCTATGAAATGCTGTCAGGTCTACTACGATAGTTCTAATTCGTATCTGTCTCTCCCCCCCTCCCTGTCTCTCCCTCTTTTTGTCACAGCACTTGCACTCTCTGAAACGCCGTCAAGCCTAGTACGATAGTTTTAATTCTTATCTGTCCCCCTTTGATCCCCCTCCCATTCTCTCCCTCTTTTGTCA
Organism: Ambystoma mexicanum; assembly: GCF_040938575.1. NCBI lineage: Eukaryota > Metazoa > Chordata > Amphibia > Caudata > Ambystomatidae > Ambystoma > Ambystoma mexicanum. Next base: position 1,334,516,543 of record NC_090933.1, on the reverse strand, counting down.
CAGCACTTGCACTCTCTGAAATGCCGTCAAACCTAGCACAACAGTTTTATTCCATGTTCTTGTACATAACCATCTCTTGTTCTTTGTCTGTGCCAGTTAACTTTTATAGCACTTGCACATTCTGAATGACTCAAGGCCCTGTAAGAATGTTTATCACTGCATTTACCCCTTGTTCCCTCCCTTGTCTTGAAGCGCTTTGAAACACTGTTCTTTGTGTAGAAGCACTTTACAAATGACAAAAAAATATTTGGGCTTGCCTTGCCCTATTATGGCCTGGCTTGCCTTACATCGATACGGCTTGGCTCGCCGTGGCAGGGCTGGGCTTGCCTTGATGGGGCTTGTAATTCACTCTGCACAAGAGCTCTAGGGATCCATGTGAGGATTATGATTGCCCATGGAAATAATGATTGGTCTGTCAGGGCTGGGTTTGCGTGGATAGGGCTGGATTCGCCTTGGTAGGGCTGGGCTCGCCTTGATAGGGCTGGACTCGCTGTGATATGACTTGACTCACATTAATAGGGCAGAGCGTGACTTGATGGGGCTGGGCTCGCTTTGATGGGGCTGGGCTCGCCTTGATGGGGCTGGGCTTGCCGTAAAAGGGATTGGCTTGCCTTGATACTGTTTGTTTTGCCTTGATACGGTTCGGCTTGCCTTGATACGGATTAACTTTCTTTTACAGGGCTTGGCTTGTCTTAATTATTCCAAGCTTGCCTTAATAGGACTGAGCTAGCATTATAAGGGTTGGGCTTGCCTTGGTAGGGATTGAGGAATGGGCTTGCCTATATATTTGTCACAGCCAACACGCTGAAGTGCGATCGCTACGCAATCATTGTCGTTCTCCAGCTCACTTCTTGCTGCATTGGGGGTTGCCATGGCGTTTGCGCCGAAGCAGCGCATACGCACAGCGTGCCACAATCATTACGACTTCGCTTTGGGTACAACCACCTGTCACCATGGTTACCCGACACGAGGCACGACATCAGCACGTCGTACTTCCGCCCACACAGATTTAAAGCATGATCCTGTAATGGCGCTGGTGCTACTGATTGAGCGTAGGTGCCTGCTTGTTCTTTTTCGTGTCTCCTGAAGCTAAACTCTTGACCCTGTATTTCGTGTCCCGGACAGCCTTTTGGATTCTGCTTTCATCTTTGTATTATAATGTCCCCGGCAACTAACTATTTCTGTCTTACGGATTGGCTTTTGGATTTCCTTGATTGATGAGATGCTTTTTGGTTTCACCTTCGGATCGTGCATGGTCCATGGACGCTCTGCAGTGCAGACTGTTCTGTGCATTCTCTTGTCCTTAGTGTGTCCTTGTGCCGCCTGGGGGGAGGCCCCTACTAACCTTACTAACCCTCCCCCTTTTTCCCTTCTCCTGTCCTCTCGGATTCCTCTGTGTTCTCTGGGATACTTCCTTGATCTCGTCTGCCACAGACTTCACTCTTTTCCCATAAGAGTGAAAATAGCTTTTTCTGCTGCTGGACGACTCCTAGGTGTACCGGCAGCACCTCAAAATCAGGTTAGTGTTGCCCTCTGCCTCCGTTTATAGAATACTAGCACAAGTACGGGTTGTAAAATCTTTTTGTTTCCACAGCCTGGCGTTTACCTGGTGGTATTTTTCCTGCTCTTTCAATTGAACTACATCTCTGTTTGTAACACATTACCAAATAGAGAGGTACATCAAGGGAAAGATCACCCTCAAGTGAGGAGACCGGACTTAGACTTGGGTTACCAGTCTGCTGATCCTGAAGGCTATGGTTGGTCCGCAATGGTTTTTTGGTGTGTACTGACAGAATCAGAAACCTCCTTATGGATGCGGGCGATATTCTCGCCACCCTGATGCAGTTGGTAACAGAACTGCATAACGATCTGACCACTGCAAATACAGCCATGACTCTTAGGATGAATTCCTTGCAGGATCTGGCACAACCTCAGCCTCAGGGTGACAGACAGGCAGCAGATTCCGCAGCAGGCCCGGCCTTCCCCTCACCTGGACTGAATCAAGTACCAGTACTGATGTCAACTCAGTTCCCTCTATCACCACCGGAAAGATTCAGTGATGACCCCAGGGCTTACAGGACCATTATCAATTAGTGCAAGTTGCACTAATTTCCTGGTTCTACCACTATGGCAGTTTTTGTCATTTCGTACCTTGGGGGAATCACAGCCGCTAGGGCAAAGCCTCTACTCAAAACTAATAATTATGTTCTGTACGATTGTGATTGAGGCAAGATTTGTATGCAGTTCCCTCTGGGACCCCTACAAACAATTCTGTCTACAGGTGTAAGCAAAAACCAACCTTTAGTATATGTCTGTACCACACACATTTGGTAGCCAGCTGAGCAGCCAGGCTCATCTTAAGAGGGAATGTGAGCAGTAAATGATGTTACACAGATGTCTATAATTACAATTATTCAAATAGACTCTTACTCAAGGTTTCTTGGTAAGACACTTCTTAATTTATTTTACAGTCAGTTCCACAACATTCACTAGAAGGAGGCAATTAATATCACACTTAAATACACTACAGTACTGTACTCAATAAGGTTCTGAGGCATTTACACTACTTTGATGTAGGAGCAACATGGCATTTAGGTTACGTAGATAGAGGAGCAAAAAGGCAAAGGTTATTTAGAATATATACAGAAAAGATCACAAGTTTTCTTAAACAGTGCAGATACTTTGAGTTCACCAGAAGAGTCAATGAAATTCAACAGGCTAGACCAAAGTCAATGGGCTAAAGGTCTTGGATAGAATAAAACGGTTCTAGTTTTCAAACGTTAAAGTCTCTGTAAAAGTTCTCAGAAGTAGTTTGTGAACAAAAGAATCATATGAGGGGGTCACAAGCTGATCATGCCTGAAAGTTGCTAAACTTTTGTCGTGGGAGATAAATTATCTCGATCGGGTTTGCAGAGTACCTTTTTAAATGAAGAAAAGATGCAGCTGAAGATGTTTGTTTCTGGCAGTTCCTGCAGATCTCGCTGTTTCTGGGCCTCAGTCGTGGGGACAAGAGGGAGGACGTTGGGGGACTCCTGCACTGCACAGGGACTGGTTCACAAGCTGGCAAAACCTCGATTCTGGGTAGCTGCTCCTTACAGCACACAAGCTGGTGTCCTTCACCCTGGTTAAACCTAACCAGCTCCGAGAATGGTATCCAGGTGGCTTACGAGTTGATTGGCCCTACCAACTCAAATGAAGAAGTCGTCCTTGAAGGAGCTTCTCTGTCGAGATGAGTTTCAGTGATTTGGACCTGCAGCAGGGCTTCACTGGGCAAACCTTCAGCTTGTCTTCGGTTCTTTCGTTCCAGTGGTCGACTCTGCCTTCCAAGCCCAGAGACTAGTCTTTTATCCAGTTTCCTCCAATTGATTCCAGCCTAGCTGCCACTCACCCAGCAGGGTGGCTGCCCTTGCCGGACAGTCAGCCAGCCAATCATGCCAGAGTGCATTCGGGTCTCCTAGGAGACTAAGCACAGGGAGTTTCCGGCACCTCCCTCTCTTCCTGCCCACCCCAGACACTCAGGCGGCAGAGGCGGTCTTCAGTCCTGAAGCCCGCCAAAGGCGATGGAACAAAGGGACCAAACCTGGTTTGGCGTGCAGAGACAAACACTAGAAGGACCTTTCCAAAAATAAATGGTGATAAAAGAGGGGGCTCAGACGCCATCTTGAAAAACATGGCTCCGGTAGATTTTAGTTACCGCAGCTACGAATAGTTTGCGGTCGGGAAAGATCATGGTAGTACCACTGCCACCAGCCATTCTGAGAGGAAAGGGTAGCATTTGACTGCTACATGAGTTTCTAGACTCAGGGGAGACTAGGTATTCCCTCCAGCACTCTGTTGTAAGACAGGGTGTGCTCGGTCTAGGAATTTAAAAAGACTAGTAAAGCCAATATACCTTTACATTCTCTGGGAAACAGCAGTTTATCCCAGAGAAGGTATTTAAACCTTGGGAGAGCCTGTAAGGCTTCCCCGTGTCATTGCAATAAGGGTGCTGTGTGACACACATGAAAATATGATGCCTATGGAGTTGTCTACAACTCCATAATCAAAGAACACAAGAGTAAAACACCAATCAAAATACATGAGAGAGTGGGAAAAAAAGGGCCACACTCTCTCCAGGTAAAAAAATCAAGTCCTCAAAATCCAGCAAAGTAGCTAGGGGTCTCTAGGGTGGAGGGAATTGGCACATTTATGACAATTCTCCCTAACAGTGATGCCCTGATCACGGCCATGAATCATGCCTTTGATACTTGTTACAAGACACAGGCTACTGATCTAGAATTCATTAACCTCAAACAGGGTGATACACCACTACTTACCTACCTGGCCAAATTCAATAGTTAGCAGCCGAGACAGGTTGGCCAGAAGACAAGAAGCCTGCTGTCTTCTATAAAGGGTTATCTGATGATTTGAAGGACACTCTAGCAACAGTTCCTATTCTACCTGTGGAATTTCCTGTATTGCTAGACCTAGTTTTACAAAATGATGCCCAACAGCCAGAAAGAAATGACAAACCTAGACTACCTTCTACAGCCACAAGAACAGATACAACTCTTTCAAATACCCTGGACACTGAGCCTATGCAAATAGAAGCCGTCCGTGGTCCCCTATCCAACGCGAGGATAGAACATAGACGGAAGTCAAATCTATGCATGTATTGTGGTTTCGCTGAACATTTCCTACATAATTGCCCAAAAAGACCCATTCGCAAGCAGGGGAACACTAAAACTTGGTCATAGATGGAGTCCCTCAGATGAGTAGTTGCCTGTTTCACTCCCAGGTCTTGCCTAACCTACCTCTAAAGTCACTTTCAATCTGGTTTTTGTTACACAAAAAAGACTCCCTACAAACCTGTGCTGTCATAGATTCAGGTGTGATGGGTAATTATATGGATGCCCAATATGCCCGGCAGGCTATGGTACCAGTTGTCCTGAAAGAACGACCTGAGATTGTTAATGCGGTTGACGGTTCGGCCCTCGTTTCAGGATTAGTCATGGAACAAACTGAATCTATACTGATGTCCACTGATACCGGTCATCATGAAAGTATCTCTTTTGATCTGACCGCAGCACCGCAATATTGAGCGATACTCAGTCTAAATGGTTGCAGACACATACTCTGCATATCGACTGGTGAAAACATAAAGTTGTTTTTTCCTTAGATTACTGTGACTTACATTGTTTTGACCTTAATGCTGAAGCAATGCGTTTTCCTTGCAGTGCTATCTTGGACTGTTTCCACTATTCGATCTGTTTTCCACAAATCGGATATGGGAGTTCCTAATGTGCATCTTTCATGACGTCTTTGACGAGGGTAAGGCGGAACAGCTACTCCCTCACCGGCCTTATGATTGTCCTATAGAACTGATTCCGGGTTCTAAAATACCTAGTGGTCAGGTTTATTTGCTTACTCTCAAAGAAGATGAGGTCCTCAAAGACAGTATAGAAAGGGCCCTTGCTAATTTATTCGTCCATGTTCTGACTTGATGGTCATGTAGACAGAAGATACCTCCGTCCCCAAGTACCACTCGAGCAGGGAAGAAGACACTGCTTGAGAAATCTTTGAGGCCACAGGTGTGGAATGTCGTCGTCAGCCTGGTAGCGGGAACGCCGAAAGAACCCCTGACTGCTGTAAGGCAAAGGGTTAGAGTAAACAATGATGCGTGCAACAAACTAACAAGGTGAGCAACAATAGTAACAGTGCAGCACCAACAGCTTACCTATAGGGGTTATGAAGTAAGTGTTGAACCTACACAGGCAGCAATGCAGAAACAACATCAGGCTGAGGTGTTCTGGTGACACTCCGACAACACCTGGGAGGAGTTGGGAATGAGGACGTGATCTGTGGCGGAAGTCCAATGCTGTCCGAGATCATGAGCCAGAAGAGTTGGGTAAGAGGTAGGAAAATCCTTAGTGCCAAATCCAGGGTCAAAAATCCAAAGAAATCAGAGAGTGCGCCTAAATCCAACAGGGATGATCCAAAGGCAATCCAAACAAACGTTCCATGGTCAAAGTTCAATTCGAATAACAAAGTGCAGAAAGAAACGCACGGCTGTCCTCAATGGAAAAGCTGTGAAGCAACGTTTCCTCCTTCGCCGGCTCCTTTTGAAACGCAAGCACGATCACGTGACCAGATCACGTGACCACAAGCGTGCGTCACGTGGAGCGCAACGTGAACAGTGATTGGTTCTTTTGTCGGCGTTTCCTGGTCACATGATGTGTGGTTCTTTCATGTTTGCATTGCCGAGCGTGGAGGAGACGCTATGGCAACCGCCACCGCGGGAAGGGGCGAAAAGAAACAGGCCTACCCGCTAAGAAATCCCGCCTGCCGTGCTTCTGCTGCTGCCGCTGTTGAGAGCGGGGTATGTCAGGGAAGTGACCATGAGAGCAGGGAGTGTCAGGTGAGTGGAGGGACGTGACAGACCATCTAAGTCACCGGCTGCCTCTCCATTATTCGTTGTACCAAAGAAAGAGGCCGCCCTGAGGGCTTGTATAGACTATAGAGCCCTCAATGCCATCACTCTCAAGAACCAATATCCTTTGCCGCTCATCTCTGTCCTATTGGATCAGTTGGGGTCTTCAGTGATATTCACCAAACTGGACCTCAGCGGGAGGTGTAATTTGGTTTGTATACGAGACAGGGATGGAGATGAGTAGAAAACTGCATTAATAATGCATTATGGGTTGTTTGAGTACTTAGACTCAGACTCTGTAACGCTCCAGCAACATTTCAGTATTTCATGAATGACATTTTCCAGGATTTAATTGACCACTATATGGTTGTATATTTGGATGATATCTTGATATATTCGGCTTCCTACGATTTGTGTCTGGTACATGTCAGATCTCTCCTGCAAAGGTTGACTGAGAACTGCTTTTTTGCTAAAGCCGAGAAGTGCGTTTTTTCTATACAACCGAGGTCGCGTTTCTGGGCTATGACATAACAGACAAAGCGATGAAAATGAATCAATCAGAAATTAAGGCCATGTTAAACTGGCCTGCTCCGACTACTGTGAAGGCCTTACTGTCTTTCCTTGGTTTTGCCAACTTTTATAGGTTTGTACACTCCTTCTCTGCTATTGTCTCACAATTGATCAGACTGACTAGTGCCAAACTGCTGTTTCAATGGAATCTGGCTGCCCAAAAGGTAAAACATGCATTTACTACAGCACCAGTGTTACAACACCCAGACCCTCAGCAGCCCTTTAAAGTTGAGGCAGACACCTCCAACGTGGCAGTCAGGGCTGTCTTATCCCAACGGTTTACCGGAACCGGTACAATCCATCCTATTGCATTCTATTCCCGAAAGCTCACTCCTCCTGAAAGAAACTATACTATCAAAGAGCGTGAATTGTTGCCCATTGAAGATGCTTTTACAGAATGGAGGCACCACTTATTGGGAGCCTATCATGTGGTCATTGTTTATACCGATCACTGCAATCTATTGGCTCTTAAGTCTGTCAAATGTGTGACGGCACGACAAGCTCGTTGGCACTCCTTTTTCTTATTATTTGATTTCATCAATTTTTACAGACCTGCAGTATTGCATTTAAAGGCGGATGCTCTATCTCACTTGGGTGACCCCATGTCAAACGAGAAAGAGGAACAGAAGATTTTACTGCCACATCAAGCGGCCTGTGGTTGGACTCCACATTCCTCCCTGAAAGAGTCCATCTGAGAGTGGATCACTCAAAACCCGATGGAAGTGTCAGTGCTCAATTCTGACATTATCAGTGGTCTACCCTATATCTAGAATAGGATATACATTCCTACAGAAGATACATGTCTAAACCCCCTACAATGATGTCATTACTCCCGCATAGCAGTCCATCCCGGAAGGAAGAAGACTATGGAGCTACTGCATAGATGATGTTGGTGGCCATCCATGTCTTGTGATGTGGCAGAATACATCAATACATGCTCTGTTTGTTCTCAATGGAAAACTAGCACTTGCAACCCTTTCCGATTCCCCATAAGCCTTGGCACATGTTGTTGATGGACTTCATTGTTGAACTTCTGCCAGTAGAAGGTTATAATACCATATGGGTAGTCATTGATTATTTTACCAAGATTACCATCTTCGTCCCATGTCAGGGTATCCCATCGGCTCCTGTTTTTGCTGACCTTTTTCCTCAAAAATGTCTTTCGCTTCTTTGGTTTACCTTTTATTATTGTTTCCGATAGAGATCCCAGTTTACCTTTCATTTCTGGAAATCCTTGACTTCCTCCTTTAACGTCGAAGACCGATATTCCAGCGTCTACCGTCCCCAGATGGATGGGCAAGCTGATAGACTGAACGCAAGTTTAGAGCAGTACCTTCGCTGTCTATGTTTGCAACACCAGGACAGTTGGTTGTTGGCTTTGTTCACGGCCGAGTTTGCTTATAACAATTCTGTGCATTCATCCAATGGTTCTTCTCCATTCTATGCTCTCTATGGACAGCATCCCAAGTCCTTTCCGCTGGACTTGTTCCTGCCGGCCAGCAACCCGGTCGCCCATTCTTGTGCACGGGATCTGTCCACACCACTGCATTCTGAGAAATGTGAGCATCTCATACAAGCACAACACCTGACAAAAAGGTTTGTGGATGTCTGTCGCAGTCCTACACCTATGTATTAAGTTGCAATGAAGGTTTGGTTGTCGACAAAGAATCTTCGATTGGACGGCAAGAACAAGCTTTGCTGTGGTATATTGGTCCTTATCTGATTTCCCGTGTCTTGAATCCTGCTGCTGATTGCCTGGAGCTCCCCTCTCACTTGCGTATTCATCCAGTCTTTCATGTCTCACTATTGAAGCCTTGTCATCTGGCACCAGACTGTGGGAACCTTTGGCTCCTGTTCTTGTGGAGGGGACCGAGCAGTATGAGGTCCACGCAGTATTGGACATGAAAGTACATGGTGGCACATGCTATTATCTTGTTGACTGGAAGGTTTATGGCCCCGAGGACAGGACCTTGGAGCCAGCCGCCAACATTCATGCCCCGTTGTTATTGGCTCGATTCCATGCCGCCAGGGGGCTGTCTGGTCCTCAGGGCAGGATACTGTCATGGTCCAACACATTGCAGTGCGATCACTACCCAATCATCGTAGTTCTGCAGCTCCCTACATGCAGCGTAGTCAGTTGCAATGGAGTTTACACCGAAGCAGCGCATACACACAGCATGCCCCAATCATTGCGCCTTCTCGTCGGGTACAAACTCCTGTCACCATGGTAACCCGATGCCAGGCCCAACGTCAGCACATTGTTCTTCCGCCCACATGGATTTAAAGTAGGATTCTGCAATGCCGCCAGTGCTTCTGATTGATTGAATGTAAGTGCCTGCTTGTTCTTTTCTGTGTCTCCTGAAGCTAAACTCTTGACCTTCTATTTTGTGTCCCAGACTGCCTTTTGAATTCTGCTTTGGTCTTCGTATTATAGTATCCCTGGGAACTAACTATTTCTGCCTTACGGATTGGCTTTTGGATTTCCTTCACTGCTGAGTTGCTTTTTGGTTTCACCTTCGGACCCTGAGTTGGTGCATGGTGTGAGAAACCTGAAGGTGTCTCCCTAGCTAGTCCCGGGGATCTCTCATCTAGGTGGCCAGGACATGGCCATTGCTATTGGATCCAGTTCCTGGGGGTGGACCAATGAGGGAGGATCACCTGGATTGGAGGGTTCTATAGGGAGTGGGACACTGACAGGTGAGATGCGATATCCCCCTTGTTTCAACTCCTTTTCCCCATCCTTCCATGTAGAATAGTCCAAAACACTGCCCCCTTTCCAACATGGACACTTTCGCACAACACAAAAGACAACGGACTAACACCAGAGCCGTTTACCTGACATGTCCCAATACAAGGGTCAGGTGAAGTCAGGCAATTGACCAGAATCACACACAACTGATGGCCCTTTCCCTTCCTCACAGGGATAAAAGGTGGAGCACGATATCACAGGACAAGCAGGGCAGACCGCACAATGTGAGAGCTAACTCAGCATGGCTGTTCAAGAGGAGGAGAAAGACGGTGCATATCAAGAGGGTGCCAAGAAGAGAAGCAACCTTGCCCTTTCCGACCCAGGCCCGGTAAACCTCCGCAGATGGAATCATAAGACCACGAACAATAGCCAGCATGTGTTCCAGCAGATGTCAACGGTACACAAGACCCTTCTCTGCTGATTACCAAGCCGGGGAGAGACACTTCTCTCAGTGATACCAACCTTGACTCCAAGGAGAAAGAAAGCCAAGTAGTTCATCACAGCCGGTGAGTCGAGGAGAGAGTCAATAAGAAACCGAACTGTGTTGAACGAAAAGTAGCAAACGGCTCATTTGAACTGGGAAAGGCTAAAGAGCTATTGATGAAACAGGGAAATCCAGCAACAGAGGAGTCTGGCACCACGTGGGTGCTCACGCAGGAAACTCTGGGCGATTACCCGATGGTAGAAACTACCGTAACCAAAAGGCCTTTGGAAAAGGCAAAAAGAGGTCAAAGTGGTCATACAGGGGTCTTGTAAAATCCTCTCTACCATCAAAAATCTTTGACCGACAGATGATTGTGAAGCAAAGGGAAATTAATCCCGCTTGGTGAAATTAGCGCATGAACAGTATGCTGACAGGAGTGAACCAGACTGGGGGATGTCCACAGTGAATTGTTTGAAAAGACATTAAGATTTGTGAATGTAGGAAGTATTGTAAGACATGGGTAAGTGGATTGTCCCCCTTGGCATTTGGATCCGTCCCCAACCTAGGGAGATTCAGGGGTGAAATGTTATCACCCAAAGTCTATTTGGAATGGAACCCTTTGTTTTTTTGTTGTTGAATACATCAGGCCCTCAAAGGCAAGAGACTTTTTATCGAAAAGAAACTTCACCATCAAAGAAACAGAACTGTTGGCTGTGCTGGGAAAGCCTGAGCGTGTACTGTGCTCAGGAGATCCACTTTGTCCTGTGCTCAAAACGTGGGGAAGGGAGAACCCTGGCAATCACATCCTGACTTATTATTTGTGAACACTTATTTAAGACCCTATCCCACACTCTTTCTGTAATTAGTCGTAAGGATTTGGCAATAGGTTTCTTTTAGTATAGGCCTTTTACTTTGAAGAGACACCACAAGGACTGCCTTATTTTTTCATTTGATGGTCGAATCTTCCTACCATCATAGATTTATGTTTAGGTTAGGCATATTTCCATCCTGCATTTACAGTTTAATAAACACCCTTGAACTGTGATCACTTGTGTCTGTCTTTACTGTTGCCAACCTGAGGTGCTTACAATGGTCCATGGACGCTCTGCAGTGCGGACTGTTCAGTGCATCTTCTTGTCCTTAGTGTGTCCTCGTGCCGCTTGGGGGTAGGTCCCTACTAACCTTACTAACGCCTCCCTCCCTTTTTCCCTTCTCGCGTCTTGGATCCTCTGTGTTCTCTTGGATACGTCCTTGATCTCGTCTGCCACAGACCTCACTCTTTTCCCGTAAGAGTAAAAAGAGCTTTCTATGCCACTGGCCGACTCCTAGGTATACCAGCAGCGCATCATGACCTATCAGGTTAGTGTTGCCCACTGCCTCCGTTTATAGTAACTAGCACAAGTAAGGGTTGTGAAATCTTTCTTTGATCCACAGTCTGGCGTTAACCTGGTGGTAGTTTTTCTGCTCTTTCAATTGAACTACATCTCTGAGGTACAATCAAGGGAAAGGTCACCCTCAAGTGAGGGGACCCGGTCTTAGACTTGGGTTACCAGTCTGCTGTTCCTGAAGGCTATGTTGGTCCCTGGGTTTTATTTTGGGGAGTACTGACGATATGGCCCTTTCTTAATTACGGATGGGTTTTCATTAATAAGAGTGTTTTTGCCATACAGGGCTCAAAATTAAGATTGCACAAGCAGGAGCTAAAAGCAGCGGCTGGGTATCCAGCATTCCTCAGTGGTCAGGAGCTACCAATGGAGAACGAGGAGCTAGTGCATACCATTCCACGAATCCAACTTCCACATAAGATGGAAACGCAGCATTGTGTCCATTATTATTATTTGTTTTTTTATTTGTTTTTCGGAATCTTTCTCGTTCTTCACATATATAAACATCACTTCCCCTCCCCCCACCGTCCCCCCCGGGAATGAGAGTCGCGTCGCGTAGGGGTTGAGGTGTCATGGTAAAGCGCGTATCTTCAGGGGCTGAGATTTATGTAGTAAGATGCATTCCAGGGGTCGCCATGGGGGGGACATATTTTGGTCCCGTGAGTGGCATCCCTGGCAATGAAGCGGAAGAAGGCCTAAACCAGGTGGAGGGAGACCATACACGGGAAACAGGGAGTCAGGTACGTCTTCATCAAGGTGGGGGCACTTCATCGTCCAGTGGTGTGTGTTTGTTAGATGTGTGTGTATTTAAGAATTCCGACCATAGGAGCTCACATTGCGTCGCCCTACCATGTAGGGATGCAGTGATTTTCTCCATGGTACATATATTCAGTACCACATTAACCCACTCCTTCTTAGTCGTGGACGATTTCCAGTTAGTCGCAATTAGAGCTCGCGCTGCCAATAACAGATGGGGGTTATGCCCCGGACCCTCATCCATTCATCGTCTATTTTCTCGAGGCTAAACAGGACCAGATGTGGGTCAGCAGTTCTATGTATCCCGTCCATGTGTCTGATCCACCCCAGGACCTCATCCCAGAAAATCTTAATCTTGGGGCATCCCCACCACATGTGCCAATAGTCAGCTACCTGCCCACAGTCACGCCAACAGGTAGGGGAGGAGGATTGGTACATCTTGGATAATTTATACGGGTCATATTGCCAGCGGTGCAAGAGTTTAATGGAGTGGAGCTTATATTGACATGATATGGAGGTACGTGTAGCCATAACACACATTTTGTCCCACTCGTCATCCTCTATTTCTGTCCCCATATCGGTCTGCCATCGCTTTCTGAGTTTATGCATGGACCCACTACCCCCCTCGAGAATGAGTTTATACATGAGGGAAATTAGGCCCTTCCTATCGGTCTTGGAGTCTAGCATTTTCTCAAAGGGGATGAGCTCTCGACTCAATTTTTCAATCCATGCTGCTTGTGTCAGTACCCCTTTGATTTGTAAGTAGTGGAAAGTGGACAGCACTCCGATGTTTAGAGCTTCGGTTTGTTCTGGGAGAGTAATGAAAGAGTCACTGCGGAGAAGCTGGCCCACCCTCTCTAGGCCCGCCTCATACCATGCCTGAAATCTGTCAACATTAGGGATGTGGTTGTTGATGCCCGGAGACCATAGGTGACTCATTGGGGACGGCCACGTTGTGATTCCCTTCATTCCTGGACCCTCCTTCCATATATCCCATATAGTGGCAAAGAGTGGGTGTTCCCTCGTTTTCTTTAGCACCGTCTTCCTCGGAGCCCATATCCATTCCCCAAGTGTCGCTGGGTCTAAGTAGTGATTGTCCATTGCTATCCACTGTGGCTCTTTGTGGCTGCGTAGGTGAGGGACAAACACTCGCAGCTGGGCTGCGTCATAGTATACTTTGATGTCAGGGAGGCCCACCCCACCTTTATCTTTGGGCAGAGTCAACGTGGTATAGGCGAGCCTGGCCTTTTTTCCTTGCCACAAGAATTTCAGGATCTCCCTCTTAACCTGTGTAAAGTATTGTTCGAGTATTTTGATAGGGAGCATTTGAAAGGGATAGAGAAACCTCGGGAGACAGGTCATTTTTATGGCATTCAGCCTGCCAAGCCATGAGATCGTCAGTTTATCCCATCTGGCCAGATCCGCACGAAGTTTGATAAGAAGCTGGGGGAAATTCGCTACGTATAGGGAATCTAATCGTTTTGTGATATGTATCCCCAAGTATTGCATTGTATTATGATCGATCGTCAGTCCCAGAGGGGAGTATTTTGCGACATTTTCTTCTGCATCTCCCTGAAGGGGGAAGAGCGTGGATTTGGCGCGGTTGATCTTAAACCCCGATAGGCGACCGTAGTCTTCTAAGAGGGAGATGGCTCGGGGGACAGATCTCTCAGGGTTGACCACGTGTAAGATTATGTCATCGGCATACAAGGCCAGCTTGTATTCTGTGAGTCCTAGGTGGATCCCTTCTATGCCAGCGTCCCTTCTGATATTGTGTGCCAACGGTTCAAGCGATAGGGCAAAGAGAATGGCTGACAGGGGGCATCCCTGTCTGGTGCCCTGTGCCAGTCGAAACCACCTCGAGTATTCCCCGTTCACAAATACTGAGGCTGTAGGTGACGAGTAAATTGCCTGAATTCCTTTCCGAAGGTTTGGGCCCAATCCGAATTTCTGAAGAACCTCCAATAGGAAGTCCCACTCTACCCTGTCGAACTCTTTTTCTGCGTCGATGGAAAACAGTGCAGGGTCAGTGTTTAGGCTGTGAGAGGCATGCACGGCCAAGTATAAAACCTAAATGATCGGGGTGAATAAGGCAGGGCAAAAAGGATTCAATCCTAGCCGCTAGGACCCTAGAGTATATTTTGGCGTCTATGTTAATCAAAGAAATGGGACGGTACGATCCACATTTTTTAGGGTCTTTTCCCTCTTTCGGGATAACCGCTATGAGTCCCTTGCAAATGAGTCCGGGGGGTTCCCCGTTTCTAGGATTTGATTGAATAGATCGACAAGAAAGGGCGTGAGTTGTGGGGCGAATGTCTTGTAGAAACCTGCTGTACACCCATCTTCTCCCGGGGATTTGCCTAACGTGAGTCTCTTAATGGCTTCCTGGATCTCTTCCCCCGATATAGGGGCATCTATGGTTTCTGATTCAGTGCGTGTCAGTGTGGGCATGTCGATATCGTCTAGATAGGATCGAATACCAGATATATCCGGGTCCTTCTCTGGAGTGTACAGAGCTTCATAATAGTCTGCAAAGACTTCTGGGATAGAGGATCGATTCGTTTCCGAGCCGAGTCCTCCGTCGCATATTTCCTGCACCCTGCGTTCCGCCTGTTGGGCACGTAATCTGGTCGCCAATAGCGCGTCCGCTTTGTCCCCCTTCTCGTAATATTTTTGCTTCAAGAGGAGGAGTTTACTGGCTACTTGTTCATGTTCTAGAAGGTGCAACTCTTCTCTCTTTTTCTTGGCTTCTACAACTTTTTCGGGGTCAATAACATCCCCCTCCCTCATGTCCCTCTCCAGTTGGGTAATTTCCTTGCAGAGTTTATTTTCAATTAAGGACCTCTCTCATTTTTTGTTGGCACCCTCTCTCATGAGAATTCCCCTCCACGTTGCCTTACCAGCTTCCCAGACTCCCTGTTTGGAAACCTCCCCAGTGTCATTTAATCGAAAATATTCCTCAATTTCAGTCTCCATCTCTAGCTTGAAAACGGGATCCTTCCATAACGTCTCATTACACCTCCATCGTCCGCATCTAACAGGCAGGGACCCCCAATCTAAGTCAACGATCACCATATCGTGGTCCGACCATGAGATCGTCGTGATCTCAGAATGTGAGGCCGTGTCATATAGGTCTCTTGAGGAATAGAGGTAATCAATGCGGATGAGCGTGTGGTGCAGCGCTGAGTAAAAGGTGTACTCCCTCCCCATAGGGTGCATACATCGCCACATATCAACCAGGCCATACAATTCCATCAGTGTTTTGAATTGGGCGTGATCTCACCAAATTTATCTCGCGTTTCAGGGTTACCACGATGCCAATCTACCTCAGGGTCAGCCCACAAGTTGAAATCTCCACCAAGGACGACATGCCCCGTCGCCTCTAGCATGATTTGGGGATTGTCTTGGAAAGGAACCTGAGCTGCCCCACATTGGGGGAGTAAATTGTGGCTATGGTGATAGACACCTTCCCAATGGTCCCTGCAACCAGAAGGGCTCGCCCCTCCGCATCTGACCAGACCTTCGTGGCCTTAAAGTCTATCCCCTTTTTGATGAGTATTCCCACCCCTCCCTTCTTCAGTGGCCCAGAGCCCCAGAACTCCAACCCGGATCGTCTTCCCAGAATTACTCTTTCCTCACCTCTCATGTACTTGGTCTCTTGTAAAAAAAAGTATATCCATTTTTGACCTTCGGAATTCTCTAAGGACAAGTGATCTCTTCGTGGGTGAATTAAGACCTTTAACATTCAGCGTTCCCACCCTCATGGCACCTCTGCAGCATGAATCAGCCGTCATGACAAGAGCTGTCTGTGTGCCCGTATGAACTCATTGACCATTTCAATCGCTCCCCTTGATATGCAAACAACCATGCAACCACTCTCCCTTGTAGGACTTTAAATTGTATCTTTAGTATGACACGTATCCCTATCTCTCCTCCCCGCCCACCCCCTCCTCTCCCTCCCTGAGTTCGGTGGCGTCCGATTGGGTCCAGTTGGAAGCACTGGCCCGAAACCGAACCACCAGTGGAGACCGTTACCTCACGGTCCCCTTACACAATAAACATCAATGAATTGCTAATGAGCCCCCTACAACCTCTCCCCCAGAGTGTGCATATTGGTGCATTGCATTGTAAGCGGGAGAGATAAACACAACCCCCCAACATTCTCCCTTTAATCCCTCATATTAGCGTTCAATTCAATTGGATTATACCATTTCGTCCAGTGTCAACTGCCCCCTTCCGGGGAGCCATTTCCCCTACGATATTTTCTCGAGCCTTTCACCTTCCTTCTTTTCGGACCCTGTGTCTGCCATTCCCCCTCTTTCCTGGGGGGCTGGTCACGAGAACCCTCCTGGTCGTGCGGGCCTAGTAGATCTGCAATGCAAGCCTTTATGTCCTGTTCAGAGTTTAGTCTGATTCTCATGCCCTCATGCTCAAAGGAAAGAGAGAAGGGGTATCCCCATCTGTAGCGCGTGTCGCGGGATTTGAGCCATGTGGTAAGTGGTTTGCACATCTTTCTCAAGGCCAAGGTCAGGGACGAAAGGTCCTGGTAGATGGTTATTTGAGCTCCACACAAAGTGATGGTGCCTCCGCTCCTCGCCTTTTCCAACACTCTCATCCTGTCCTGGTAACGGTGGAATCGCGCCAGGACAGATCGCGGGCCTCCAGGCGGCCCCCCCGCTCTGTGAATGCGCTCTGTCTTGGGTTCGTCAATATTATCGTCGGCGACAAGGAGCTTGATAATGTCATGTAGGGTTGATTTCAGGTCTTCTTCCATTTCCCCCCTTTCTCCGGAATCCCGAAAAAGCGCAAGTTATTCCTCCTTTCCCGATTTTCCAAATCGTCCATCTTGAGTTTACACTCCTGCTCTCTCCGTTCCAGCTCAGTTATTCTGAGATTCAGCTGCGTTTCGAGAACGTCAATGGAGGCCTGATTGTTCTCAACTCCCTCGACCCTGTCCTCTATACTGTTGAGGCGCTGCGTGAGTTTGTCAATTTTCCCCCCAATGTTGGCCCCCATGTTCCTTATTTCTGCAAGCAATCCTGCAATGTCTCCTTTGGTAGCAGCTGTATCAGTGTCGGTGGCAGGAGTTGGTGGGGTCGCCATGTTGGGGTTATCGCCGGGTCAGGGCAGGTCACTGTAAGCGTAGACGAGCGACGGGCGAGGTCGCAGCCGAGGCCGCTGTAGTGTTCGGGGACCGCCGTAAGAGTGCAGGTAGCGGGAAGAGGGTCAATGGGAGGCACTTACTTCTACTACTGTCTCTCGGGGGAGCGGCAGCGCCTCGCCCATCGGCCACCGGGCCGCGTCCCTCTCTGGAATCAAGCCGCCAAGTTCAAAAGGCGGGACTCTCTGAGGGCTCACACCGCTTCTTCCGTTGAAGGGTGCCGCCGTGTCACTCGGCGGACTCTCGCATCTCTCCTCCACGGGCAGCGGTGCGGGAACGTAGGGAAGACAGCTTCCGGGCCACGCTCCACGGAGAACGGGCGCACTGCTGACTCCGTCGAAGTCTGGGCTGGGCCGAGGCCGGCTCAGAGTTTGCCGATGGATATCTAAGGGAAGCCGGGTCCGTTTTCCCTCGGGTTTTCTGCCGCAGGTGGGGGCGACCTTCCCACGCCTCCTCCACAATTTCCAACTCCGGGGGGGGTCCAAAAGCGGGGGCTCATTTCGCCTTTGGGGACCTCGGGACGAGAGCTCACGCAGGAGAGGTCCTCATCTGCGCGCCCCCTGGTGGCCACAAAAAAAACATGTCCATTATTTATGACCAAATATTCTTTAGATGTTGTGTAGATGTGTACTTATTTGTATTTATGAATTATTGCTTGGCTTCGGATGATCTCACAGAATTAGCCATGGATGACTCCAGGATGTAGTCATTGTGTGACTGCAGAATGATTCCAGGAAGATCTTCTTTTTTGACTTGGGTAGGTGCACAGCACCAGCAGATAAGGACTGGCATTCACCCGCTGGGAGAGAGGCAGAGTTTCCTACTCATAGATCCCCCCCTGAGTGACCTTTGCCCATAACGTACCCTACAGCCCTTATAACCCTGTCGCAGAGCACCAAGAGACCGACTCTCCATGGCATTACTGTGTGCCCAGAACACCGTCTGCGTGTCTGACCATTAATTATTGTACTGCATGGAGAGGGTGATGCAGTGGCATTTTTGCGCTACCCACTGGAAAATGTGTGTGGCAGCAGGAGCCTGGCAGGGAATGAATTACATGACCGACTGTCAGCATTAGGGTTTTACTTTGAACCCCATGCCCAGCACACCCTGTCACATCCCAGTGTACCAGCAGGCTTTTTCACAGTATCCCGGTGCACCCAGCCTCCTCCTTGCTACAATCCTCTGAGCCAAATGCTATCTTTGCTACAACCCCACTGCCCCCCAAGCCTGTCCTAGTGAATGCAGAACCTCAGGCTCCATTCAGCACTACTCCCTTACTTGCCCGTATTCCCTTATGGCACCCTGTGTACCCGGCACCCCTACCACTCCACGTTATACCAGCCCAGCCTGCGTTATCTGTGTGTTCCTTGCTAGCTCCAGCAGTCAAACTGCTGGGGACCGGAGGCGCGATGGGAGCTCATTTCAAAGTCTAACAGAAATTCCCACCCATTGGTACACACTTTTACCAGAACCCGGCCTATCACTGCGACTCTAAAATGCCAACTGCACTTTTACTGCACTGTCGGCATTTTGGAAAATACTGACTCCCATTACTGCGCCCAAGTGGAGTAGGGGCTGCGGGGTTGTCCCCCGCTCTCCTTGTCTCCTTGGTCATAGTAACGGGAGTCTCCCACTTACTATTATGATAAGCGGGGGATAAGAAAGAAAAAAACTAAAAAAAAAAAAAAAGGACCCATCAGTGTAAGGGCTACAAGACAGATGACTCTCTTACAGGATTAGAAGACGTTTTGTCACACTTTTGTGATGGATTACTAATTGAAAACTCTTCCCACGTTAAGAAAACAACTCCATGTCAGAATTAGAGGTCCTTGCCATCAAATGAGCCATCACCCATCTAAGATACTATCTCCTTGGAAGGAAGTTCACACTCATCACAGATCATTATCTATTAGTGTGGATAAGCCAGCTAAAGGACTCCAACCCTCAAGTAATGCTTGTTACAGCCGGTCAAGTGGCACAGCGAGTAGAGCGCTCGCTTTGACATCAGTGCAGAGCCTGCGAACGCAGGTTCGAATCCCGGCAGCGCCAAACTCAGCGTTTCATCCTTCCGAGGTCGATAAATGAGCACCACACACCGTGGGTAATAATAAGCAGCGCTCAGATACCTGAGGGTTCGTAGCGCTATATAAATGCCAAATTATTTTTATTTATTAATGCAATGGTTCCTAGACATGCAACACTACTATTTCACTGTGGAGCACTGAAAAGGTAGAGACCTGAGGAACGTCGATTTCCTTTCGCGGTTTCCCTGTGAAACGGATGAAGCTACATCGCATAGGGGAACGGCATGTGAGAAACCAGAAGGTGTCTCACCTACTAGTCCCCGGGGAGCTGTCATCCAGGTGGCCAGGACACGGCCATCGCTTTTGGATCCAGTTTCTGGGGGTGGACCAGTGCGGGAGGATCACCTGGGTGAGGGGTCTTCGGGGAGTGGGAGTGGGACACCGGATGGTGAGACGCAGTATCCCCTTCCCTATAATATCTTTACCCCATCCTACCAGTTAGAATATTTAGGAACTCCCCTCCCATCCCTCCTTTTACAACACAAACACTTTCACACAGACAGCCCGCTATGAGAGTAAACAGACTAACACCCAAGCAGTATACCTGATGTGTCCCAATACAATGGCCAGGCGAGGTCAAGCAATTACTGACCATCACACACACCTGACTCCCATTAATCTTCCCCACACGAATAAAATGCAGAGCATGAAAGCAAACTCTGTGCGAGGCAAAGCACACAAGGAAACAGCAGTTTCAAAAAGCAGTTTGACGAGAGAAGAAAGATGGCAAAACAGAAGGGGATCGCAAGTAGGGAAGTTCCCTTGACCTTTTCGACAAGGAACTGTTACTTTCGAGAAACCTCGAGAACAGAAAGCGTAAGACTAGGAAACCAGGCTGAAGAATCCTGCATTGTGTGTCGGAGATACCCGGGGCCCTCCTGTGTCAATAATCAAGGCTGGGAGAAGTGCCAGCTGCCGTGGTACCGTCCTTGGCTCCAAGATCAAAGCAGCGTCAATGAAAACAACACAGCCGGTAAGTTGGGGAGACTGATAAAAGACCGGTCTGTGTTGAAGCCAAGGTTGCAAGCAGCAACATTTTATGGCGAGCGCTGGAACAAACATTGTTGAAACACATGTAATAAGAGACGCAAGTAAAGTTGAACTGCTGAGTGATTGAACTTTCAAAGCAAGATATAATACCTTTGACAGAGTGGTCTGGCACCACATGGTTGCTCAATCAAAGGTCTTTGTAAGGTATCCAACCTAGAAGTGGCAAAAGTACAAGTGAAAAAAGGTTATATCAAGAAGAGAACAAGTAATTTTGAATCAAAGTGGTCCTGCGACGGGTCGAGCAAAATCCCACGCACAGTCGAAAGTCTTCGATTTTGATGAATAAGGAAAGTTTGCAAAAGTAGATAAATTTGTCTAAGCCCGGTGGAGAGAGACCAATTGAAAGTTTTGTGTTAAAGTATGTCTGGGCCTGGCTGATGGGGACCCGGGGTGAACAGTAAATCACACGAGAGGTTGAACATGTGAAATCCTAAGAAGAACGGAACTGTAATTGTTGTTGTTTCGCATCAGACCCTCTCAAATAAGAGACTTTGACACAGAAGGCCCTGATGTTGAGGTTTTGAACTGCATCTTCGTGCTAGAGAAGCCAGAGAGTTTGCTAAGCTTGAATGTGTGCCACCTTGTCCCGTGCTAAAAACGTGGGGAAGGGAAGCCAACAGCATCAATACCCTGACATAATTTCTTGAACACTTTCCTTTTGCATAACATTGTTCCCCACACGATTTGTATTTAGAAGTAAGGATTGGCAACAGGTATATGAGTATAGGCCCTTTTATTTTGACAGACACTCAACAAGGACTGCGTTTTTATTATTTGATGGTCGTAACTTGCTCCCATCCTTAGAGTTAGGTTAGATAGGTGTCCAACCAACCCATTGAAGTTCAATAAACACCCTTGAACTGTGATCTCTTGTGTCTGTCTTCACTGTTTGATACCATGCCTTCCTTACAGTCCTATACCCTAAACGTGCTAGATAATAGCATCTCCAAAAGTCACTATGAAAAGGCACACAGCGTAGAAGCAAGCAGTCCCATATAATCATGGCTTTACTGCACAGGTCCCACAAAGCACTTTTAGCCATGCATTAGTAAGCCATAATGCATACACTTAGATGAACATAACCGCGTATCCTTTAACAGATACAGCATCATTTAACATTAGATAGGGAAACGTAGAAGTAGTAGTCATGCTAATAATGAATGACCACAACCTTTAATATTAGCTGAATACACAGTGCAGATAGACCTCGAGATCTAGGTAGCTATCCCTGAAGCATGCACGCCCCGACCCCCTCAGCAGAAAACATCAGCCAGACTCTTGCAGTGAGCCACACACATTTCAAGTTGTAACTCTCCAAAGCCGTGCAGTGGTTGATCAAGATAAGGGGGGGCAAGCATCTTCCCAGACCTAAGTTGTGGTAGTGAGGTCATTGAAAGAGCAACAAAGAGAGATAGCAGACCCCGGAGCTAACGGACAGAACCCTGCACACTGATTGGTCAAAACATATCGGCTTAGCTGAGTTCCCAAGCAAGTATTCAAAAGAGATACAACAATTTATGTTCCTAAGCAGTACATCAAAATGTATTATAATGAAGGTCACAAGTTAGTGGGAACAGAGCAGTACACAGTGCAAAAACCTGCTTGTCGAGAAAGAATGAATGAGGAACAACACTGCCCTCTGTAGGATCAATTGTACTATCAGACCACCAATTGCCAAGAGAGAAGCCATGCAAAGCACTATCACCCATGAAGTCGGATTAACTAGTAATGACTGATTCTCATGGACATTCTTGAATAACCTTCACAGAATGTACACAATACTCGTTTAGACCACTTGATGAAATCAAAAGTCATATAAGCACATGCACATGTATATATTCAAGGAAAAACTTTAGTTGCAGGAACGTTAAGGTGAGACCTTAATGCAACAAAACTCCTGAAATTCAGCTAAAGTCACCTCAACTTTGCGCCCTCTGTTGTGCAGCCTATGACCACAATGATGACATCACTGATGACATCACTGATTACATGTTGTATGAGAACAATGATGGCATTGTAAATCACATCCCTGATGCCATCACTGGTGACAACACTAACTACATACATATAACTGATTACATCAATAATGGAATTAGACATAACATCATTTATAAGTTAACTCATGAAAACTTTGATTTTCTTAATAACAATGTAGGCAGTAGACTTGGCCATGGCAATGTATGGGGTCACTGGACAGCACCAAAGGCCATAGCTAGTGGTCGGTTAGTGTTCAAAAATACCAATGTACATGGTTAAGAGCCATGCCTAGTAGCCCATCACTTTTTAAAATATACAGTGGGCAATGTTGAAAGCTGAAGTGAGTGGCCATGGCTAAAGGCCATAGATATTGCCCATTATTATGTTCGAATATACAGTCAGCATAGCCAAAAGCTGTGGCCACTGACTAGTATTGTGTTGAAGACCATGGCTAGTGACTGGCTAGTGTATATAATATACAGTGGGCACTGCTGAAGGCCATCGCTTATTGAATTTTATTATTTAAAAAAATAAAGTGTAAATGGGCAAAATATGTACAAACTTCTCAAGGTCAAAGGCCATGGCTAGTGGCCCATTTATGTATTTGAATATATAGTGGGCACAGCCAAAGATTGTGGCCACTGGCCTGTATTGTGCTTAAGTCCATGGCTAGTGCCTTATCAGTGTATATAATATACAGTGGTCATGGTTGAAAGCTGTACCCATTGTAAAGGCCAGAATCTATAGTTGGTAGCCTGTTAATGTTTTAAAATATTCAGTGCACATGGGAGAAGGTTGTGACCACTGTCCATAACGGAAGGCCATGACTAGAACACATTCATGTGTTAAAATATATTTGGCGATGCACACTGACCACGGCTGAAGGCCATGCTTAATGCCAGTTACTGTCGTAATATAATCAGTGATGTCATCAGTGATGCGATCTGTGATGTCATCATTGTGGTCAAAGGCTGTGCAACAGGGGGCACAAAGTTAAGATGGCTTTAGTTGAATTCCAGGGGTAGTTCTCACCTTAACATCCCTGCAACTAAAGTTTGTTCCTTGAATTTCAAAGGTTTTGTTATTCCATACATAATTGACATCAATAATACAGACAATTGGGCTAATGAAAATGAGGTATCATGTCTACAAAGTAAACTAAAAAGAAATTGTGCAACCACATTCCTCCCAAATACACCTGTTCATGACAAACTTTGTTTGCATATGTGCTTAACTTTAAGTGTTACATTTATATGTAATGTTGATGAATAGAAAGTTATTAAAGTATTATCGTAACTGTGTACAAAGACTACACTCAATTTACCTTAAATAAATCTTTACAAGACTACTGTCCATATATATATATATATACATATATATTACATGGCCACGGAAGTGGTTATGGTTAAGTTGCTGTTTCCATAGGAAGAGCACTTTTTGGGTGGCTTATAACTTTGCTCACCCTGGACGGATCCTCACCAAACTTTGCAAAAAAAAGTAGTTGGGTCACTCTGAATTTTATTGCAAAGTTTGGTGAGGATTCGTCTAGGGGGGGAAAAGTTATAGGGGGGGTCCCAAAACTTTTTTTTTCCCATAGACTGAATGGGAAAAAACTTTGCGCACGGCTACAGCCCGAACCGCTGGACGGATTTACACCAAATTTGCGGCAGGAGCGGCGGCCTGGTCCCAAAAGCGTGCTTTTGTAAATTTGGTGTAAATCTGTCCAGTAGTTTTTTTAAAAATGACCAAAATGTAAGGCAAAAAAATTAGTGATATCTGCGTTCGCTTCGCGGACGGACTTCCCTGTTCGCTCCGCGGACAGCACCCCGATTGGCCCATGGGCTTGCGTCATGTCCGCGGACATGCAACGTGTTTCGCTGATTGGACGGCGAGAGGCGTGGAGGGTGTCAGGTTTTCTGTGGCGCCCGCCATCTTGTATTCGCAGTCGACCGCGTACAGCGCAGTGAAACGTGGATAAAAAATTGTATTTAGTGCCGTGTGTTGGTGTGTAAGAGTGTTTGGAGAGGGTGGAGGAGTATGAGATAGGTTCAATGTTTTTTTTTTATGTGCTAGACCTTTTTGTTGCGTTCGATTTGTCCGCGGAGAACACAGCTGTTCTGACATTTTGTAAATAAACTAAATGGTGGGGTGTTTAGAGGATGGAGTATGTGTCATTTTTGTTCGCAAGGAAGGTAAAAATGAGCTATGAACACTCGCGGTGTACTTAATTGTTCGTAAATACACAAACTGGGGGTGTCCTCAGGACGCTGTCCGTATTGTAATCTGTCTAGTTGAATGTGTTCTAAGAACACTCGCAGTGTCCCGAAATGGTTGCAATTACACAAAATGGGGGTGTTCTGAGAACGTTGTTTGTATTGTTCGTTGTCAGGGTGAAAGTGTTTTAAGAGCACTCCTTTTGTTCGCTAATAGTACAATTTCCTAGGGGCGTCAACCGACTTTTTGTCCACTAAAGAAACGATAAATCCGGCTGGTGTGCGCCGACATTATGTGATAATCCTATGACTGGTGCTATTGACCTGGCTGACTTGCTTTTGCGACACTAAATCACATCTCCCGCCCCTAAGCTTGATATTATCAAAGCATTCATATTCCCCGACTCTCTCTGTGATGTTACAGGGTGCGTAATCAAACGCGCCCAGTCGTCTCCAGTACTACGCGACTTTACACAGAACCCGGAAGACAACACACATTATGTCACAACACAGCGCGCCACAATTCGGAATATGAAACTGTGATTTAAAAGCAAAGAGCAAGATTGTAAATGTTGTAAAGTACATTTATTTGACATCAAATGTTTAGAGAACATTCAGCAATTTGCATTTGTCTTTGTTGTCGATCCGCAAAAGTTCATGTTGAGACACGCGATGTTCCTTTGCGGTACAGAGAGTGTTAGATCAGCTTACAACTCAGTGCGCCACAATTCGGAATATGAAACAGCAGGATTGTCCATTTGGTAAAGTACATTTATTTCACATGAAATGTTTAGTGAATATTCAGCGATTTGCTATTGTCTCTGCTGTCGATCAAGAAAAGTTTATTTGGAGCCACGCGTTGTTCCTTTGCGGTAGATAGGCTGTTGGTTTATGATAAAAGCAGTAAATGGTCGCTCTGATAATCGGAAGGTTGCTCCAACAACGAGCCATTAGACCACTCTATTAGTTGGTATGTTGTTTGTAGCCGCTTGTACTGCGTAAGGGCATATTGGTCCTTGGCGATTGTCCCATAAAATGGTGAGGGTCATGAAGTTGCATATTTGGACTTGCACCTGGCAGTTGAAGACCCCATCCGCTGGAGTCTGTAAATCGTGACATAGACAAAATGGGGCCACGTACCTGTTTTAAAAAACATAAATTAGTCTCACCAGCCGATCTTCATTAAAAATCATCATTTTATTTATTAGGGCGTGAAACTATTTACTATCGAAGATAGTGCAACAGAATATGTTAATAATAAAATAATAATATTTTCCCATTCATATAGCGCTAAGAACTGTGAGGTATGTAAGCGGTGCTTATTATTAACCACGGTGTGTGGTGCTCATTTATCGACCACAGAAGGATGAAAGGCTGAGTTTCGCCTTGCAGGGATTCAAACTTGTGTCAAAGCGAGCGCTGTACTCGTTGTGCCACTTGACAGGCTACAGTGAAGTGGCACAGCGAGTAGAGCGCTTGACCGCCTATAGACCGGTTAAATTATTTCTATTAACCCACCCTGTGTCGTCTGCCTTTTTCAGAGCCCTCTAAACGACAAGGGATCAATTCGGCGGTGATAGTGCGCGGTAGAAAACATTATGCCACTTTCAACGAACAAGTTCAACTTCAGCGGTCTTTAATGCTACGCTATTGTAATTATATTTGGTATAAAGTAATGTAAAGGGTTACTTACAGTACAATTGCAATTTCCATTGTCTACGAGTGGTGCAGTCCCAAAATACGACTCCGGGTGTGCCAACGATCTTTCGCATTGTCCCGGGAGCATAGCACAGCGGCAGCGTGCGCGTCTTGGAAGCAAGACGACACAAAGCAACAACAGGTTCGATCCCCGGGTCCGCGCTTAGAAACCTCTGAGTGTTTAAGCGCGTTATAAATACGTAACTAAGACAAAGGAAAAACACAATTGCACAAGAAAAACTAACAATTCCTGTAACAGCGCCTCGATGCCTGCGGGCTGTGTGAGCGCTTTATAAATGTAAATAAATAAATAAATATAATATATAAAAGTGGTTTCGTTTCAGAAATTTCATCTTTATCTTCTCTTACGTTTTAGCAACACTCCTTCAAGAGAAGTCTTTCATCACAATCTCTGTCTGTCAAGGCCAAAACACAATACAACCTTATAGTCTGCTTCGTGAGCCTCTCCGGGGCCCGAGAAAAAAATGGAAGCAGCTGACCTTCACTGTGAACGAGTATACATTCTTACTTTGCAACATTCTGTGTAAAGCCATCTGTAGAAGTTGGTTTTTGCACGCCATGTTTGTATATTGTTTGCGTGATATTAAAAAAAGTTTTTTAAAGGATGTTATGGTTCTAAGTACAGCCGAAAGACCCCTGAAAATAGCAAGTTATGGTAAGCTATGAAAAATAACTCGCGCCACCACCGTGCACTGCTAAGACTAACACCCAGGACATCAAAGATGACATCGCAAATGTCATTGATGAAATCACTGATGACATCACATGTGTATGTACTTTTCATGGAATTTGTGTACTAGGGATTTTTATTATAATGTTCCGAAAAAAAGTGTGAAGGATATTGCAATAAATATCATACCGTTATTAGTGCTTTGAACGATGCATTGATATAAATAGCATTGTATTATGCGATTCTATGTAGTATACTGAGCTACTAATGGAGAAAGATAGCATTGTGTGCAGAGTACAAGATAAAAGTATAATATTTGTAATGTTAATATGTTGAATAATGAAATGATAATTGTCCTCAAATGTTCGAAAATTCACAAAATGGGGGTGTTCTGATGACGTTATTCGTATTGTGTGATTGCTTAGCTGTATGCAATGAGGGAATGGCACAGAGAGTAAAGTGGACCCCGTCCGCGGACACCGCGGCTGTTCGTGGACAGGGCGTGGTACATCCGGGTTTTTCCAGGAAATCCAACATGGAAAGAAGACTGTTCGGATCAGCCAATCAGATGTCGAGGTTGTGGATTTGTGTTGAAAGAGACTGTGTGTGGTGAAGATGGCAGAAGTGGAGAAAGTCAGGGTGTTGGTGCTCGGAGATATGTTTGTGCATGGTTTACAGCAGTACGCTGAATGCAGGCATGTTGCAAAGAACTTTGATGTGAAAGGAGTGGAGGTGGTGTGGAGCACTGTGCCTGATTGCAGTGCACAGGGAATTGTACAAGTTTGTGCGGATATGGCCACGATGAACAGTCCGCATGTGGTAGTTTTGCACTATGGTGCTTTCCATTTGGGCAACGTCAGTGCCCCTACTTTGTTGGCTGATTTGGAACGCTTGGTTCAAGCCGTAATTAAGATCCTTCCAAATGCGAAAGTAATTTTTTCTGGATTACTACCTAGGGCAATATGGGACAATAGTTCAGTTTTTTGTCCTCAGCAAAACATTGCTAGGTGTGTCATCAACCGAGGCATGTGTGCCTTCATGCTTAGAGCTGGTATGTTCTTCTGTAACAATGAGAATATTGATGCCAGTAATGCTTTTAATTTTAAAGAAGATGGCATTTCTTTATCTTTTACCGGAAATGCCTTTCTATTTTGGAATGTAAGCGTTGCTTTGGAGAAGGTTATGTGAAGATTTTAGGAGTAAAGTAAGAAAAAAAAACAAGAAAAAAATATAAAATAGCAGGTGTCTGTCAAGCATCTGTAAAAAAATTAAAAAAACAGCTCTTTTCAGAGCCAACTTCAAAGGGGAAATGGGGCACACTATTTAAATTTACATTCACCACGCTCAGATTTTCGATGTGTCCGCGGACATGGCGGTAGTCCGCGGACATGAAAATCACTACGAGGGGGTTAGTATGTTCTATGTTACATGTCAGGGATATTATGGTTAAGTTGTGCTACTAAAAACCTATGAAATTCAGTGAAAAAACTTTGTTAAAGGGACGTTATGGTTAAGTTGCGCTACTAAAAACCTATGAAATTCAGTGAAAAAACTTTGTTAAAGGTTCAAAGTAAAACCGAAAAACCCCTGAAATTCTGCAGTTATGGTAAGATAAGCAACCATAACTCGTGCCACCGTGCACTGCTAACACTAACACCCAGGACATCAAAGATGACATCACAAATGTCATTGATGACATCACTGATGACATCACATGTGCATTTACTTTTCATGAAAACTCTGTAGAAGGGATTCTTATAATGTTGACCAAGAAGTGTCAAGGATCATTTGAATGCATATCATGAGCTAATTAGTCCATTAAGCAATGCATTGATATAAATAGCATTCTATTATGAAGTTCTATCCAGTATACTAAGCAACTCATGCAGAAACTTAGGCAGTGGGTGCAGTATACATGATGAAGGTGCAATATTCATAATCTTGCCATGTAGAATAATGAAATGATAACTGCTTTCTTATTAGAGTTTTGCGTACTGTGAAACATGTAATAAGTAGCTAATAAAACCCACTTAATACATAATTACATTATTACAGACAAAACACAAAGAGACAACAACATATACAAATATGAGTATATACAGGGACAGAGAAGTAAGCAAAAAAGCAGAAGTAGTAGCAGAAATAGTTCATAACCTAACTGATTATCTTTATGCAGAGAAATGATTGCTCTGTTTCAAAGCTGCTACTTACTGTATGTATGTGTATCAAATGATGTCAGTGAACCCTAAGTAAAGGAGTGCGAGTACAAAGTATACAAATATGAGCATATACAGGGAAGGTATAGTAATGAAAATGAAACTATGAGAAAGTGCTCATAACTCTAATGATTATCTTCATGCACAGAAAGGATTGCTCTCTTTCAAGCCTGTGTCTTCCGCTATATTTATGTTTCATATGATATGACTTGACCCTAACTCTACAAATATACTACCTTTTCAATTTTTACTTCCTGACTGTTACTGAAGAAAACTATGTGGCTTAGATATGTCAGTAAAGGAAAAAAAGGGAGAGCCAGCCATGTGATGTCATCAGTGATGTCATCAATGACATTTGTGATGTCATCTTTGATGTCCTGGGTGTTAGTGTTAGCAGTGCACGGTGGCGCGAGTTATGGTTGCTTATCTTACCATAACTGCCGAATTTCAGGGGTTTTTCGGTTTTACTTTGAACCATAACGTCCCTTTAACAAGGTTTTTTCACTGAATTTCATAGGTTTTTAGTAGCGCAACTTAACCATAACGTCCCTTTAACAAAGTTTTTTCACTGAATATATATGTATATATTTAGTGAAAAAATGTTTTTAAAGGGATGTTATGGTTAAGTTGTGCTACTAAAAACCTATGAAATTCAGTGAAAAAACTTTGTTAAAGGGACGCTATGGTTCCAAGTAAAACCGAAAAACCATTCAAATTCGCCAGTTATGGTAAGCTAAGCAACCATAACTCGTGCCACCACCGTGCACCGCTAAGCCTAACACCCAGGACATCAAAGATGACATCACAAATGTCATTGAAGACATCACTGATGACATCACATGTGCATTTACCTTTCATGAAAAGTCTGTACAAGGGATTCTTAGTGTAATGTTCATAAAAAAAGTGTCAAGGATTATTTGAATAAATATCAAGTGCTAATCGGTGCATTAAGCTATGCATTGAAATAAATAGCATTCTATTATGAACTTCAATCCAGTATACTAAGGTACTCATGTAGAAACATAGGCATTGTGTGCAGCATACATGATGGAGGTGCAATATTCATAAGCTTGCCATGTTGAATAGTGAAATGATAACTGTTTTCTTATTAGAGTTTTGCGTACTGTGAAACATGTGATAAGTAGGTAATCTTTGACAACGATTTTTGTTAAAATCATATCTTTTTGATTAAACACAAATAAAAGAAAAAGAATAAGTAGGTAATAAAACCCACTTACTACATAATTGCATTATTATAGACAAACCACAAAGAGACAACATCACATACAAATATGAATATATACAAGGAAATTTAAGTAAGAAAAAACAGCAGTAGTAGCAGAAAGTGTTCATAACCTAACTGATTACTTTTATGCAGAGAAATGATTGCTCTGTTTCAAAGCTGTTATTTACCCTATCTATACATATCACATGATGTGCCTGGACCCTAAGGAAAATAGTGTGAGTACAAAATATAAAAATAGGAGCATATACAGGGAAATTACAGTAATAAAAAAACATCAGAACTATCAGAAAGTGCTGATAACTCTACTGATAATTTTAATGCACAAAAAGGATTGCTGTCTTTCAAGGTTGTGTCTTTCCCTATGTATATGTTTCATATGATATGACTGGACCATAAGGGAATTATTGTAAGAACATACTTGAAGGATAAGTCTACAAATATAGTACATTTACAATTATTAGTTCCTGACTGTTACTGAAGAAAATCATGTGGCCTAGATATGTCAGTAAAGGAAAAAAGGGGGAGCCAGACCTGGAATGTCATCAATGACATTTGTGATGTCATCTTTGATGTCCTGGGTGTTAGGCTTAGCAGTGCACGGTGGTGGCGCAAGTTATGGTTGTTTAGCTTACCATAACTGGCGAATTTCAAGGGTTTTTCGGTTTTACTTGGAACCATAACGTCCATTTAACAAAGTTTTTTCACTGAATTTCATTGGTTTTTAGTAGCACAATTTACAATAATATCTCTGACTTTATGTACATGTAACATAGAACATACCAACCCACTCTACTGATTTTGATGTCCGCGAACTCTTCTATTGTCCGCGGACATATGCGGACAACAGCACCACTATCCAAAAAGTCTGGGGGGTATGTTTAATTGTTATATCATAAAATATGAACATTTTACAAATTCACAAACCAGCACACATACACATTATATGTAGTAATAAATAAGAAGTGTAACCCATATATAACACACTAACCATTCATTTAAATACAATATGTTCTAAAATGGAATATACCAAAAGAAGATAGTCTTCCAACATGATTACCTCACAGAAACTCCACAACCAAGAACAACATCAGATCTACAGACTACTCAGAACACACCTTACCTGAAATAGTAAGTGTACTGCATTTAACTCATATATTTGTAAACTTTCTGTATTACATTTAAAAAAAATGATATTATGTTTTTTTTTCTCACAGAAATGTCTAGTACTCTGGAATGGCTAGAGGAGCATTTCCCACATGAGGAAATGTCAGAAGATAGTGAATCTAATGGTAGACACTTTACAATATAAACCATTTAATTCTTATTATTTTATATACATGTAACATATATATTTTTTTTTGTACAGCACATACCAAAATAGAAAGTACTACAGAAAAAGCTGTTATGAATAACACTCTTCACAGCATAGAAGAAAAAATGGATCTATTGTTGAAAAATGTTAATAATTTAAAAAACTTTGTGGAAGATCATTTTAAACAAAAAAACACGTACCATTGTCCCACATGTACCTGTCCCCCTCACCATATCCCAGTCAATTATCCCCAAACCCTCTCCATGAACCAAAACGTTTTGATGAGACTTCCATCCCTTCTTCACCTCATTCAAATCCTGTTCAAATCCGTAATTCTCCTATTTTTGTTTCAGTTTCTGCCTCACCTTCTCTATCATAAATTAATAATACATGTCAAATAAAGTTACATTTTTGTATTGTATTCTAATTCATTTCATGTTTTTTTAAAAAGCAATTTAGGTGTCCGCGGACAGCGCGGGTGTCCCGAATGTCCATGAAGAAACGAAAATGGGGGTGTCCTGAAGAACACTATACCTGTCCGTATTGTTCGCTAGCAAGTTGAAACTGTTATAAGAACACACGCGGTGTCCTGAAATGTTCGTATATAATCAAAATGGGGGTGTCCTGAGGACGCTATGCCTGTCCGTTTTGTTCGCAACCAAATTGAAACTGTTATAAGAACACATATGGTGTCCTGAAATGTTCGTAAATAAACAAAATGGGGATCCTGAGGACGGTATGCCTGTCCGTGTTGTTCGCAACCAAATTGAAACTTTTCTAAGAACAAACGCGGTGTCCTGAAATGTTCGTAAATAAACAAAATGGAGGTGTTCTGAGGGTGCTATGTCTGTCTGTATTGTCCGCAACCAAGTTGAAACTGTTCTAAGAACAAACGCCTGTCCGTAACTGTTCGTTTGATGTGTGACACACTTTTAATTACTTCACGACCCGAACAGTGTCCATAGAACATCAACGCGCATGCTCAAACCACTGTCAGTGCATTTGGTGTCCTGCGGACAGCCGCTCCCTTCGCGGACATGTTTGCGAAGCTATCATGTGACCGCGCCCACGCTGATCGTGTGTTCTGAATGCGGACACTGTTCGTGTCCCAGAACAATTTAAAAGTACATTTACAGGTAATTCACAATATTTTTCCATAAAACCTCATCATGGCACAAGCCCCACATAGTAATCCTGAGTTTCTACATCATTTTTGAAACTTTTTGAACCCTTTTTTGTGTTCAATATGTCCGTGGACAGCACGCATGTCCGCAAACCGCGTACAAGCACCCCTATAAAAGACCACGCCCTAGAGTTTATTTTCATTGTGTTTCTGGCTTTCCTTCAGAGCACAGCGAATTTTACTGCCAACTGCAGATTTCCATCACAACCTTGATGGCATCCATGGCTCCACTGCTGCCACCTGGTGCTGTTTCTGCCTCAGCACCACCCCCACCCCCTCCACCACCACCACCTCCCCAAGGGCCTGAAGAGGGGAACAGGAGTGAGGATGCATAGGAGGAAGAAGAGGATGACGAGGAAGAGGTAGTTAAACTCCCTACTACCAGTCTTGGGTGTGGCGGTTATTTACCATTTGTGGGAATGGTCCTAAGGCGCGTGCGAACCAAGTCACCTGCAACATGTGCAAAATGGTACTGAGTCGCGGGAGGCTTGGTTCGTACAGCTTTGGGAACACGACCATGAAGCGACACCTAAGGTCATTCCACTCTGGGGCCATTCGTAAGGTTGTACCTTGCGATGAACGTAGCAGGTTGATTTCCTCTACTTCATCCTCCGTTTCTGATCCTGTCACCACAAGGACCACTCCTGTGGGACAGCGTATTCCTCTAGCTGCCTCACAGGCCATACACAATTCTGATGACCCTTATCTTTCGAGGATCACAGTTGTGTGTATGTACTGCGACGCAGTACTCTGCAGTGGGGAGCGACTTCGAAGTGCTTTTGAGACTATCATCTCAGAGCACGAGAAAATCTGCTCACTACCCAAATAAAACCCACTCTACATCTTCCTCTCTCAGCTTACCCTTTCTTATCCATGTGGTTGGTGTCCCCCCCTTTACTCTCCTTTCCCCTCCTCTCCTATTGTGTCTTGTATAAAAAACAAAAAATATATAAAACAACACAAATTTAAAAAAAATAAGGCTCTTTTCAGAGCCGCCTTTCACAGTTAAAAAATAGAAGTGAAAATAAATGAAGCAGGACCCTGTGTATTTTTTAGAAGTCCGTGGACAGTCCGCGGACATCTAAAATTTTGGGGTGCTACCCTATCATAACCATAGCAATTTTATCTGGGAAGAAGTGGTGGCTCTGAAAAGAGCCTTTTGGTGGTGTTTGTGTTTGAAAAATTAGAAATACTCAACACCTACTACAAAATGGATGCTGTAATTCTAAAAAAGGTTGCAATGCATTTTGTACATTTCTCAGAAAAATCTGATTGCCAGCATAAGTAAGATGTACTCCATCTCTGCGAAAAATGTATGTACTACGAAACATAATATTTTCATTGTGAAAAGAGGACATGCCAAAATCTCTTAGACAGGCACAAACCGCCTTATTGACATTGCGCCTTGCTTTCTCCATTTGTGGACCAAATGAAGAAGAATGAAGCCACATTTGTCTCTGCGCAATACGAGAAAAAATTACTTGAGAATTAGGAAACATGTCTATGACCTTCCGAAGTCCTTCTTTCATTGCAAAGAAATTCCAGACACACTTCCTAAACTGTTCCCTCCACAATGAATTACAATTATGTCTGGATGTTGCTCTGTCTACAAAGTAGCACAGAGAGGTAGCAAGTCCAACCACTTCATTCCACGTACTCCATGCCAGTGTACTTCCACATGTGGAAATCCAAGATCTACAGCTACTCCACAGCTTTCTGCATGCACCTTCAACCAATGTATCCACGAGTCTCCCAAAATCCAAACAATCTGTTTTCTGAAACACACAGCCATAGCTATCTGTTCTTCTCTCAGCAAAATGAGTATCTGAGAAACTCTCTCCTGGCACAACACACCCACTAAACTTTCCTGACCAATCCCTTTGTATGCCCATTCCCATTTGCATAGCTTCCCAACCCAAAAATCCCCGGATGTAACACCCGATGTCCGCGGACTACCGCCATTTCCGCGGACATATCGTAACATGGACAGCCCTTCTACCATTTCCACGTCACTCTCTGTGCCATTCCCTCATTGGATGTAGCTAGGAAGTCACATGACCATCCACCAATCGCATACAAGACCTCTACATCTAACTGCATCATCATAGATCAGCACTGCAAATGTACTGTTAATCTCTCTGAGTACAAGTGTCATTTCATTGGAAAGCACCTTCTACAAGAAGTACTGTACAAGTCTCCAAGATTTCTTCTTGCAGTTCCATGCATATCCATATGCATGAACACAAACTATAGGTATGCATATTTTCTGTAAAGTACATGTTCAAATGTTCTAGTTTCATATAAACAGCTTAACTGACTTTTAGCTTGTATAATCTATAAAATGAACGTACTGTCATTTTTTCCATCTCCTAAAACGAACTGCCACTTACAAACCTTTGTACTATTGACATTGAGGCACTATTACTTGGAAGACCTTAGTTACAGGAATAGTGGTATTCAGTGGTACATTATGAATTTCACAAGGCATAGTTAAGATATTTTATTTGCTATAGTTAGTCATTTCAAAACAGTTTAGTCATTAAGAACAGATGATATGTATTTAACTGGTGCAACGTATAAATAAATAAAATAATTTTTATGGTTTTGATGAAGGCGCTGAGGATGTCAATTAAAAAAATCAATGTCTAAATTAAAAATAGTGCTATATACAAACAAAATTACTAATTTGTTTCTTTTACAATTGCAGTGAAGACCATTCTCCTAAAAAGAAGCAGCCGAATTTAAAGTACAAAGAACAATTAAGAAGTAACCTGCTCATTCTAGAAAAAAAGTAAGTTGAATACCACCATAATATTTGTATTATTACTCAAACACACTGTAAGGTTAATTCATGCTATTTCTGTGCCTAAAAATAAAGATTGTGCACCATTCTGTCCAAATATCCCCATTTCTTAAACAGCGATTTACAGCCAGAATGGACCACAAATTCCTATTTTTCGACACACAAATTACCCAACTCAGCCACTAGAATTTTAATGTTATAGAACAAACAACTGTTTTAATTGTATAGCATTAGATTTACTATTTGTACTTCTTCACACCACTAGCTTACTTTTTTCTGTCATCTGAACCCCAGTTTAGTAGCACATTAATTCAAGAATACCCATCCCAACTAGTTGTAGTTGCCCAATGCACAATCACACACCTTTACATACATCTTTATCATCTTACTCAGATACACATGCACACAGCACACATACATTGCAGAACACCCCAACCCATACCTTCTTTATTTTTTTCAACTGACCCTAAAGAATGCCTACCAGAAATCAAGTCCGTAGAAAGCAACGCAGAAGTAGAGCAAATGAAAATAGAAGTGTCCAACATAAGCATCCATCTCTAGCAGAATTTGTAAAAAAAAGTTCAAACAAAACAGCTAATACAGTCTTTTACTGAAACAAAAGAAGTTTCAAGTACATAAACTTTGCCTCCTCTATCAAAATGTAAAACAAACCATACAATAATGAACAAAAATGCAGCTATCACAACAGATAAAACTGCTTCTATAAATCTTGGTATAATGCAAAGTAAGCATACCAAGAAAAGTATTTTAGCCAAAATGTTCTGTCACAGAGTCCTTCAAATTCTTATAAAAACAGGAGAGAAACCAGATTCAACCCTTAAAACCTATCGTAGAAAATTAATCATAGAAGTGTTGATAGACAGTGCAATTCTATTTATTTTAGTGTTAAAAAAAATGAAACCACTAACAAAACTAATGACTAAATTACAAAAAAAACTTCTCAATAAACGAAATGTCAACAGAAAGAACTTCTTAAATATCTGTGGAGGTGAAGAACAGAACCATACTTTAATGAAGAAGCATACAAACAAAAGCAAACAAATACAATTGCCATAAATAGCAGTGGTCGAGGTTATGAAGTACTGCTTACAAAAATATGCCCTGAATACTTAGACTTACCTCTTGATTCAACTGAATCAGAACGTCTAGTGTATAAATGGCCATGCACGTCAATGTGTAACATTCCCAAAAAATGTTTCAACTCTTTACGCCAATTCCTCAATCAATATGTGAAAGGCAAAGACCAAATCAAAATTAAACTACTGCAAAATATGGATACCTGTCCAGTGCGCAAGTACACAGGACTACAAGGACATTCACTGGCCTGCATTACAGAACCTACTTGCAAAACCACCTTCCATGATATCAAAAGGATATCAAAACACTATTTAACTATAAGAAATCTAGTCTATAAACTGTATTATGCTAAAAGTCCTGCTTTAGCATTTGCCAAATTAAATAACATTCTTCTACATTGCACAGCAAAAGACCTTCTTGAAGAAATCGACTATATTCAGAAAAAATATTTTGGAAGTGAATGCCACTTACAGAATGAAATAGCTTTAAACCAAATTAGCAACAATTCTACACATGGCAACCTTTTACTACACACATACAAAAAAGAAATACTAAAATTTAAAAGTACATCATTTGAAGTACCAAACCATGTGTGTGTATGTTGCTGCAGAACTTTTTATAAAAGTAACACAAAAACTATAGACCTATCATACAAAATAGAAGACAATGAAGGTTCTAAATGGTTTGAATTAGCTCTCTACCTTCTAGCAGAAATCAAATACGAAATAGCTAACCCCTTAATACTTTGCAGTTACTGCACTACAAAACTTGACAACAACCAAACTCCTTCACGTGCTATCACAAATAATTTGTAATTATATCCACTACCAAAACCACTACAACAACTTAATTTATATGAGAGTATCATAATTCAAACAGTGCACCCATTTCAAGCAATAATACGCCTTCAAGCAAAAAACAGCAAAATTACCTCCCTCTTAATTAGTGAAAGGTATTCGTGAAAAAGTAGTGTATTTACAATTAGATCTAAAAGAAAATGTGCACACTCTAGGAGCGAAACGTCCAATGCAGCAATCTTTAATTATCTTAGTAAATGGAGTTCCTACAAAACACAGAAAAATATGGCAACAACTGGTAGATTTACATAAAGTTAGACAAGCCTTGCAATATCTTAAACAGAATAATGAATACTACAAAGAAATTAATATTGAAGAAAACTTGAAGGATACAACTGAAATAATGCAAGAGACACAAGAAGCTGGTCAATTTGAGCTCCTAGATCCTGCTACAATATCAAACACTTTAGACCATTATACAATTCATCCATTGCACTCTAATGACACCATAGAAGATGCACTGGAAACGTACCAAATGCGTCAAACAAAAGGATCACCAATCAGCATATGGGAAAAAAGTATAGAAGCACGTGCTTTTCCTCTACTCTTTCCTACTGGCCAAGGAGGAAGGTACGATAATAGGCCTATTCAAATATCAGCATCAGAATACCGCTCATTACGGATGTATTCTGAAGATCCCAGATTTAGACAAAATGTGGAATACATATTCCACCTACTCTTTGAAAGTGAACTAGCAACTTTATGTTACGGAGTTGTACACACATTAAAATTGGGATCACACTTTCAAAATATGTCACCTACACAATTATTACAAAAAGTGCAACAAAAAGATGAGGTTTTACAATCAAATATTACAAATCTATTAGCAAATATGCGTGGTACTAAAGAATACTGGTTTCGACGTCATGGAGATGTACGTTGTATTATCAGAAACCTTGGCCCACCCACGTGGTTTGTTACTTTAAGTTGTGCAGAATATGCATGGGAAGATTTCCTATGCATATCAAACAAAAACAAAACAAACTTAGATATACTAACACCTGGAGAACTTTGTTCTCTGGATCCTGTTGATGTTTCAAGATATTTTCATCATCGCTTCATTGCTATGCTACACTTTATTTGTAATAAAACTGTTCCTCCCCTTGGAGAAGTGCAACACTTCTTTTGGAGAAAAGAATACCAAGCCAGAGGAGCACCACATGCATATCCACATGCTTTTATGGATTAAAGATGCTCCTAAATTTGGTCAAGACAGTGATGCCACTGTTTAACAGTTTATTGAAAAATATGTCACTTGTGAAATTCCATCAGAAGGCACAAATAGTGATCTTCATGCACACATTTTACAATTTCAAAGACACAAATGTGGCAAATATTGTCATCGCAAATACAAAAACAAAGGGAAATACTATACCAAATGCCGCTTTGGTTTCCCTAGACCGGTTACAAATACAGGTCAAGTGAACAACCTCATGTCTTCAGTTAGACATAGTGTTAAAGGTAAGTCACCTAAAAATACATATTACATAAAAAGAAGAGAAGAAGAAAAATATATCAATGATTACAATGCAATCATTGCCCACTTATGGAATGCAAACATAGATTTGCAATACATTGCAGACAATTCCACTGCAGTTGCACGATATGTTACAGCATACTTAACCAAAGCAGAAAAACAGAGCTCCAAGACCTCTGGAGTGACCTGTCATCAGATAAAACAGTGTCTCAAAAATTATACAGCTTGGGCATAAAAATGCTGTCCCATTGAGAATGTGGATCCTATGAAGCAGCAGATCGTTTAACTGGTACTGCATTGTATGGTAAATCAGAAAATATAATATGGCTAAGTCTTGGTCCTGCTAAATCTAGAAAAAGAGTTCTAAAATCATAAGAAGATATAGAAACAATAGCCAAACATGATCCCAACAGCCAATATATTTTAAAAAACAATTTATTGGACACATTCTATCCAAACAGAAGTAATACTTTGAAAACCATGTGTCTATACCACATAGCCCAAAACTTCACATACAACAATAATGTAAAACCCAATGAAAAAAAGGTAAATACAGAGTAACAAACTGTGAAGGCAGCTTAGTAAAACTCACCAAACCAAATTTAATTAATCATATCAAATTGACATTAAATACTCCTCAACATAAAGAACTATATTACATGTCCCTGCTACAACTCTTTAAACCATGGAGAAAAGAAGAAGAAATACTAGATAACTATGACTCATATGAAGATGCTTTCAAAGCAAATGAAAGCACTACAACTGATGTAAACTTTACACAGTACAAAACAATGTTGCACAATGAACAGCAACACTAAGAAGAACTCCAAGCCCAACTAGATAAAGACACTCCTGACAGTAGTCAACCTTCTCTAACAGGAAGCCAAGAACCACTGGGAGAACCACTAATAATAAATGAGGCAGAATTAGCTATGATAGAAGTAGAAAACACCATGTGTCAGTATGAAGATAAAGAAGACTTAACTATACTACACTCAAAACTAAACAATGAGCAACGTAACATTTTTCAAGAAGTAACAAAATAAATTGCACATGGTGTACAACATGAAAACAAACAATGCACCTGCCAAAATTACAAACCTATACTACTGTATGTCAGTGGTGAATCTGGTTCTGGCAAAACATTCCTAATCAAAATCATCAGTAAGTTCCTTCAACAATTGACAAACAACAAACTGTCAGCTGTTGTCACTGCTCCCACAGGTTTAGCTGCCTACAACATAGGCGGTGTCACTTTACACCGATTACTACTCCTGCCAGTAGAACACCAAAACAAATTAGACTATTACAAGCTTTCTGCAGAAGCTGCGATGGAACTACGCAGAGTATTAAAACAAATGAAAATGCTACTAATAGATGAAGTGAGCATGGTCTCCAACCTAATGTTGGCTTTGATTCACCTCAGATTACAAGAAGTACTCAAAACAAACTACGAAGAGCACTTTGCAGGAAAACACATTATTGTTTTCGGAGATCTTCTTCAATTGACACCAGTAAAAGGTGAGCCTATTTTTAAAACATTAGAACACAAACTCTGCCGTAAAACTGTTGGCAGTATTGGAAATGTCAACCTTTGGCAACATTTCCAATACAGAGAATTAACAGAAAACATGCAGCAATCTGCAGATCTCACTTATGCCAACATCTTAAAAAGTATTAGAGTTGGTATAGTATCTAAAGAAGCACAAGCAATATTGAAAACCCGGCACATTCATGCACTTTATGGTGATAATGCATGTGCTACAGATGTTATGGAACAATTAACCCACAAAAATGTCAATTGTATGGCCTTAATGCCAACTCTTGCAAGCTGTTTCAAATTCAATGAAATAATGTTAAATAAAGAAATGCAACCAATAATGGAAATTAACGCCACAGACAAACTAGATGTACATGGTATGACACTACCCATGTGTGAGCAAGCTACAACAAGACTAAGAGGGTAATTCATAGAATTTCGCTGAAAAGTGTCGCAAGCGGCTGGCGCAGAGTGTCCGCGTGCGATTGACTGCGCCAGGCACGTGCGCTAAAACCGATTTCCGCGCACAGCGTATTCATGGATTTCATGCTCCCAAACCAGCCGTGGCGCAGAGTATCGCAGCGACCCTGCAGCAGCGCCAGTAACGCCCCCAAGAACGCCCTCGCGCAAGGAAAAGCCATCAAAATCGCTAAATCATCGCAAAGGGCTGCGCTAACCCTGGACCAGTTTACAGGGCTGCCAAACAAGGAACGCAAAGCGGGTAACGTGCATATCAGGGGTACACGTGAAGTCATACACGCGATTAGCCAGGGTACGTGTATTACAGGGGTACGCGGGAAGTTTAACACGCGATTGGCCAGGGTACATGTATTACAGGGGTACGCGGGAAGTTTAACACGCGATTAGCCATGGTAAGTGTATTACAGGGGTACGCGGGAAGTTTAACACGCGATTAGCCAGGGTACGTGTATTACAGGGGTACGCGGGAAGTTTAACACGCGATTGGCCAGGGTACGTGTATTACAGGGGTACGCGGGAAGTTTAACACGCGATTAGCCAGGGTAAGTGTATTACAGGGGTACGCGGGAAGTTTAACACGCGATTAGCCAGGGTACGTGTATTACAGGGGTACGCGGGAAGTTTAACACGCGATTGGCCAGGGTACGTGTATTACAGGGGTACGCGGGAAGTTTAACACGCGATTAGCCAGGGTAAGTGTATTACAGGGGTACGCGGGAAGTTTAACACGCGATTAGCCAGGGTACGTGTATTACAGGGGTACGCGGGAAGTTTAACACGCGATTGGCCAGGGTACGTGTATTACAGGGGTACGCGGGAAGTTTAACACGCGATTGGCCAGGGTACGTGTATTACAGGGGTACGCGTGAAGTTATACACGCGATTAGCCAGGGTACGTGTATTACAGGGGTACGCGGGAAGTTTAACACGCGATTGGCCAGGGTACGTGTATTACAGGGGTACGCGTGAAGTTATACACGCGATTAGCCAGGGTACGTGTATTACAGGGGTACGCGGGAAGTTTAACACGCGATTGGCCAGGGTACGTGTATTACAGGGGTACGCGGGAAGTTTAACACGCGATTAGGCAGGGTACGTGTATTACAGGGGTACGCGGGAAGTTTAACACGCGATTAGCCAGGGTAAGTGTATTACAGGGGTACGCGGGAAGTTTAACACGCGATTAGCCAGGGTACGTGTATTACAGGGGTACGCAGGAAGTTTAACACGCGATTGGCCAGGGTACGTGTATTACAGGGGTGCGTGGGAATCATCACACGCGATTAGGCTGGGTGGGTCCTCACAGGTGTTCCCTGTACACCCTCCACGGCCCCTGCAGGCAGCCTACAAAACAGGGGACTACCCTGCACACCTGCTCATGTCCCCCTGCACCCCCACCCCCCAGCAGTGCAGGGGCAGCCTCCACCAGGCCCCCACTCATGTCTCCCACCACCCCCACCCTCCCGCCACCAGGGGCAGCCTCCACCAGGCCCCCACCCATGTCTCCCACCACCCCCACCCCCCCGCCACCAGGGGCACTCTCCACCAAGCCTCCACCAAGCCCCCACCCATGTCTCCCACCACCCCCACCAGTGCAGGGGCACCCTCCACCAGGCCCCCACCCATGTCTCCCAACACCCCCACCCACCAGCACTGTGGGGCACGTGGCCAGCAGGCAGTCAGGCAGCAGCAGATGGCAGGTGGGAGCGTGCTCAGGGCTCTGGGGGGCAGTAATTTGGCCTCCCGGCCAGGAGCGTGGTCTCTCGTGTGTGAACGCGTGGACAGCCTGATAGGTAGTGAAATCCCACACGTCAGCAAAGGCCCTTAGCGCGTAAACCCGTCAACAGCATATGCGCGCCTATAGTCACCTGCACGTGCAGGAAATTGTTGCGTGACACGTCCCAGTGTCAAAGCGTGTGATTGGTGAAAATGGATGTACACGTAGAAGTGACAAAGCGTGTGATTGGTGAAAATGGATCTACACGCAGAAGTGACAAAGTGTGTGAATGGTGAAAATGGATCTACACGCAGAAGTGACAAAGCGTGTGATTGGTGAAAATGGATCTACACGCAGGAGTGACAAAGCGTGTGATTGGTGAACGTACACGCCGCGTAAGTGACGCTGTACGTGTGGGCCTGTATATAAGGTACATGTAGAACACCATTTCCTTGTACGTGCTTTTCGTGGAGAGCGAGTGGGTGAATTCTGTACTTCTTGTCGTTTCACACGCGATTTACTTCACGGCGTTTCCAGTTCGTATTCCCTGTTACCTCTGACAGCTTTTTCTCTTTTTTCTCTTTTACTGGTTTACCTGGGCCTGTTCCCTCAAACAGTGTCCCCTTCTACTGTTGTCCTGTCTTATCAGACAGCGTACACATCTTCTTTTGGCGGGGGTTTAGCCAGCCAAACGCGCTCATTCTTCACGCTCTTTTACCTGGCAGACGGTGAGTCACGCACGTATCCAACTTCTGTGCTTGCCCCGTGTGTAGCCTACCCCTTCAGAGGTCATTCTAGGCTGCGTGTGACACGCATACGTTCATTCTTGTGTTACTGGGTGCCACAGCGTAGTGCAGGTTTTTCTTTCTGCACACGTGGTCTAGGAGGGTTTGCGTGCACGTCATCTCCCTTTTTTGGGCCTCCTGTGCGTTGCGTGACCCGTCATCTTTCCCCAGGGGTTACAATCAGCCGTGCTAGAGCACTAGGGTACAATTACCATCTGGTACCCAACCCCTTTGATCCCCAATTGCCCAGGACAATTGTCTACAGCCACTCCCATACGCACATTAATATCAGTGCCATGGCTGGGAGGCGAGGATTCCGTAAGGGTGGCAAAGGTGGAAGAGCCACAAGTGGTGGCCGTGGTGGATCCGGTAGGGGACGTGGTCGTAACTTGCAGGGTGAGCCTGTCCCCCCATGTGTGGAGGACCAGTCAAGGGCACCCATCATCCCCCCCCTCCCCCCCTCCCCCCCTCCCGTTGAGGCTGAAGTGGCTGACACCATCCATGCTCAGCCCTTGTTGGACCAGCCCATTGTGGCACCAGACCTGCCTGACTCCATGGCTGACTTCCAGGTCAGCAGGGCTACGACATGTGCGCTGGTGCACGTTGATGCCATCATGCCACGTGGATCTGGGGCAGCAAGGTCATCTGCTGCACCAA
The DNA here is from genome assembly GCF_040938575.1 of Ambystoma mexicanum. Classification (NCBI taxonomy): domain Eukaryota; kingdom Metazoa; phylum Chordata; class Amphibia; order Caudata; family Ambystomatidae; genus Ambystoma; species Ambystoma mexicanum. Next base: position 1,334,472,002 of record NC_090933.1, on the reverse strand, counting down.
GGAGGCAGGGCGGAGTGGCTGCAGGGGCAGCTGCGGCTCCATCCACCCCAGCCCTCACACACCCAGCCAGGACAGTGTCGGTCCTAGTCCATGCTGCTGACATTCCCCCTGACACCATCACACTAGAGCCAATGCCTGCACCAACTCCCATGCTGAGTGTGCAATCCCACACTCCTGATACAGAGTCCACCAGGGCTCCTGCCCCTAGTGTCCAGAGCGGCGCAGGACACTCAGGATCACCACCACCTTCCAAGCGGAAGAGGAAGAGTGCTCGTCCGGCACAGGCTGATGCCCCAGACACGGCTACACAGTCCGGCCCGTCCAGGAAGCCCAGCTTCACGGATGACGAACTGAATGCACTTGTCGAGTATGTGTCCGGACATGACAACGAGATGGTCATTGTTGCAGGATCCAAGACCACACCTGCACAACGCCAGGCACACTGGCAGACCGTTGCGGACATCGTAAGTGCCCTTGGAATCGTGAGGCGCACAGCCAATGATTGCTATAAGCGCTGGAATGACCTAAAGCGCAGGGCAAAGAGTAAGCTGGCCTCAAGTCATGCCGCAACTCTAGTGACTGGAGGTGGGTCTCCAGTAGTAGACATGGAACTCACTCCACATGAGTCAGTCGCTGGGACCTACGTCACGGAGGAACAGATCCAAGGCGTGGGAGATCTGGCTGATTACGAGGCATTGTCCGGTGAGTGCACATGCATGTGTGTGTCATACATGTGCATGGTGTGTGTGTGAGGGCTTCTGTTTGGGTGCCAGGTGAGAGTGTGTGCGCCTCAGTCGTATGGTTCAGCCATATGCTTCATGCAATACTTCCTGCGCAGCTGCATTTGGCCATAGCAGTATACCATCTGCCCACAGTAGACATCTAGCACAACTGCACGCCAGTTGCCCTTGAAGTGTCACCTTGACACAACATATTTGCTTATTTTTCACTGTTCATTCAGTCAGTTTGTTTGCATTCCACCACTTTCACTAGGCATGTCGCTGTCCACTAGTCACATGTCTGACATGGGTATGGTAAAGTGGAGTGACTTTGTTACCTGGATATCATTTGTACACACATGTCCCTGTGCTATTTGACCATTTCAGACTGGCAGCTCCTGGTGAAAAATCTGACCTGTCAGAATCAGAAAAGCTATTACATGCGGGAACTGGACTGAATGAATAGGTGGTGCCCTCCTCTCCATCTTCACTCAATAGCAATGGTACATGCCATCTGTGTGATGGCATGTGTGTTTCACCTGCCAATCACAGGCCAATGTGTGATGCCACTGCCAGGCAGCATGCAGAAAATGTGTTCATCTTCCATCTTGGTGTCATCAGTGTGTGCCATTTGCCTGCACTTCATACGCAGTGAGGGTGCATGCATGGGAGGGTTTTAGTCATGTGGGACATGTGTCAATCAAGTACTGGTTCTCTTGCTTCTCAGCCCTCAATGTGTGCCATGGTGCTAATGCCTGTTTCCATTACTTTGTTTTCATGTCTTTGCAGGGGAAGACGCACCTGATACTGCTGGGGTTGTGGAGATGGTGCAGACCCAGGAGGTGTCCCAGGGCCGACCAACCACCAGTGAGGGACGTGGTGTGGTGGTGGGGGAGAACCCACAAGTGCTGCAGGTCGTGCTCTCAAGGGGTGTCTCTGGCTGCACCTCCCCCGAGCTGTACTCAGGTGTTGATTCGGATGAGACCTACGTGCCGTCGCTGGTGAGTGTTCCAGGGAGGGATTCTGTTCTGTCTCACCCACCTGCACCAGGGTCAGTACCCTCCATGGGGATGTCAGTGTTGGCAGCTATGCCTTCGGTGGTTACGGATGCAGGGTCACACTCCGCGACATCTGATCCTGTTCCTGGGCCAGCAGATCAGAGGGGGAATGCAGTCCTGCAGCCTCAGGCAGTGCCGGCACAGCAAGGCGCAGTTCGCCTTGCCCCAGACAGGTGTGGTGCCCGCCGACGTGGTGGCCGTACGCCACCCGGCAATACCGCATGGGAGCAATCCATTTACGGTATGGCTACCCAACAGGCTGCATCATCCGAGATGATGGCTCAGGCCATGGATAGGGTGGCCACTTCCATTGTCCCCCCAGAAAGGCTGATGGAGCGACTAGAGCAGGCAACCGACTCCATCTGCCAGTCACACAGGGAGGACATGTTGGGGTCCAACAGGGACAGGCGGGCGGCACTGGCGACTCTGCAGGAGGCCATCTCCATTGAGTCCCAGGGCCACAGGGAAGCCCTGAGGCAGGAGCTCCTACACCTCAGGACGACTCTTGTTGAGCTTGAGGCTTCAACACACCAAAGGACAGAACAGCAGCTGGAGCGTCTCACCCGTACGCTCTCAGCTGAGATGCAGGCAACGAGGGCGGAGGTCCGGGCATCCCGTGAGTTGTTGCATGGGGACCTCCGCACACTCATCCTCCAGAACCAGACCTACCACACCCGCATGCTTGCAGCCATGGAGGAGCAGACTAGGGCCTTGCGTGGGCTGCCTCCCATAGTGCAACCACCTCCGGATGCAGCTGCACAGGGTGATAATAGCGACAGCAGTGACACTCCCACAATAGGGTAGCCGTGTGGGCCATGAGCCCATGGAGGTGTTTTATCTTCCCAGGATCCACGCAGGTGGGTTCTGGTGTGCATCCTGTCCTCGGACCTCCTGGGTGGCCTCCCCAACCCCCCCGGGCCCATCAATGGCCATTTTTGATTGTTTCTTATTTTTATTTTTATTTTGATTTCTTTTATTCCCAATTTTTTTGGGACGATCTGTTGGCTCCAATCTGTTGGCTCCGATCTGTTGGCTCCGATCTGTTGGCTCCGATCTGTTGGCTCCGATCTGTTGGCTCCGATCTGTTGGCTCCGATCTGTTGGCTTCCGTGGTTCCTGTGGGCATACGCTGCATTGTGGCTGGGCACATGCAGGCTTGTAATGTATTTGGTTCAGATGCTTGGGTTTGAGTCACACACACCCCTCCTGCTTCCCGTTTCCATGGGCTTGCAAAGGGTGTGCCCAAGTGACAGTGAATTACACAGTGACGTTGGACTCCCATGAGCTGTGTGGCCAGTCTGTAGTCAATACTGTGTATACATTCATAGTGCATATTGCTGTTGTGTTGTACACTGCATGTTGCATTGATGTGTAACTCTTCTTCTGTGTCTACCTCCCAATTTGCAGGTCCCTTCCTCAAGTCCACACAAGGACCTCTAGTCTGGCGATGGGGACCATGTTGGCAGCAGTGCACCTACAACTCTACATGGCGCCAACACTGCACAGTTGGTAGTGGTGGGAGTGCAGGCATTTCCAGGTGGTGAGACTACTAATATGTAACATTTTTGATGTCATGTTAATGGTACTACGTGCTCAAGTATGTTGTTGGTCCGGCATTGCTGTGAGCATTTCAGGTGTTGCAGGTTTCTAATAGTGCCACTGTACATAGTGAGAGTGATGTCATGTTGTGGGGATTACTTTGTTTACCTGCAATTAGCATGACATGGCACGGTGTGTCGTGTGGCAGTGCTGGGGTTGGGTTGGCTGACATGGCACTGTCCTCTTGTTGCATTTTGCAAGTGGGTATTCATTTTAGCTGCCTCAATGTGTAACTTCACAAAACTGCATTGGTGGTGTCTGTGTGGGTAGGGATGCACACATTGTGACACTTCCAGGTGAACAATCTCAGGCTGACATGGAATTCCCGGTTCATTCTCCACACATTCAGGATCAGTGTCAGGTTGAGTCATCATTGATTGTCAGATGGAATGTGCCAGGGCAGTGTGCACTCCACAGGGGTGTGATTTCTATGTGAAGTAATTAGCCACTAGCTGTGTACGGGCTGCCTCCCCCCGTGCCCTTTCCCCTCCCATGCGCAGCGGCTGTGCATGTGGTTGGGGATGTGGGGCCACCACCATGTCCACGGCCAGGCCCCGGCGTGTTGCAACGTTGTGCAGGACACATGCTGCCACTATGATCCTGCACACTACTGGGGGAGCGTATAATAGCTGCCCGCCAGAACGGTCAAGGGAGCGAAAGCGTGACTTCAGCACTCCGAATGTGAGCTCCACTATGCCCCTGGTTGTAATGTGGGCTGTGTTAAATCTTACCTGGGGTGGCGTGGTGGGGTTCCGAATTGGCGTCATCATGTGGGGGCTGAGAGGGTAGGCACTGTCCCCTGTGGAGGTGGGGATTGGTATCATTGGTGAGGTTGTGACCTTGCTCAGTATCCAACATGCATGCATGTGCAGTGGCATACATACTCACCAAGCAGCCATGTATCGCCATGCCGCCCAGCTTCTAGGTCCCGGCTTAGGGTGGACATTCGGTAAATGAAGCTGTCGTGGGTGGAGCCGGGATAGTTGGCATATACTGAGGTGATGATTCCCTTGGCATTACATGCTACCTGCACGTTGATGGAATGCCAGTGCTTGCGGTTCCTATAGATGTGCTCAGATGCCCTGGGGGGACGTAGAGCCACATGGGTGCAGTCGATGGCACCTAGCACTTTGGGGAATCGTGCCACTGCGTAAAAATCCAGGGCAGCAGCATGCCTTTCTGCAGGTGTTCTGGGCAGGTATATGTGCCTGCGGACTGATGGGCGTGCAGTCATGATGTTCAAGACCTGGTGTAGGCAGCGTGACTGGGTGGCCTGTGACACCCCACCCACTATGGCACTTGTCCGCTGAAATGATCCAGTGGCTAAGAAGTGCAGTACATTGAGGACCTTCTCCAGGGGGCTGAGTGCTTGGGAGCACAGGGTGGGTGATGTGAGGTCATCCTCCCACTCACTCACCAGGTCCAGTATGATGTGTGGTGGAAACCTGTACCTCCCATACACCTGGTCATCAGGCATCCCGAAAAGGCTGGTTCTGGGTGTGAATATTCTGGCCCTGACTATCCTCCTCCTCCTCCTTTGGTAGCCCACTGCCACTGCTGCTAGGAACGGTATGTTCATCCTGGCGTCTGAGCTTGTTATTGTTAAAGTCCGCAATTTATGCTTAGCGCGTGTTCTAGGCGAGCGTGTGACCCGCGCAGCCCTGGAATCCAGTTCCCAGTCCAATAGCGTGTGGAAATTCACACGCACCACGGGATACAGCGTGTGACCCGCGCAGCCCTGGAATCCAGTTCCCAGTCCAATAGCGTGTGGAAATTCACACGCACCACGGGATACAGCGTGTGACCCGCGCACCCCTGGAATCCAGTTCCCAGTCCAATCGCGTGCGGAAATTCACACGCACCAGGTTCGCTGACGTACTTGCGTGTGTAAGTGGCCGCGCACCCATTAAATACACGTACATAGGCCAATCGCGTGTACGCGCACTTTTGTCCAATTACACGCGATGACACTCTGACGTGCAGTATCTCCATGTGTGCCCCGTCATCACGTGCTGAGTGGGGAACACCCGTGCGGGTCACGTCACAGACGCGCTTACGCGCTGAGGGACTCTGGTCCAATAGAATCGCGTATGCGTGCTGACGCGCTTACGCGCTAAGGGCCTTTCCTCGGATTTCACGCTGACGTGCAGGATTTTCACGTGCCAAATCACTCCGTATCAAGCTGGCCACGCGAAAACACACGGAAGCCCACGCTCCTGCCCAGAAGGCCGAGTTACTGCCCCCCAGTGCCCCGAGCAGCCTCCCACGTGCCATCTGCTGCTGCCTGCCTGCCTGCCTGCCTGCCTGCCGCCACCGTGCCCTGCCATTTGGTGCCTGCACATCAGCCATCTGCAGGGGTCCAGTTGCTGTGTCCACCCCTGCTGGAACTGAAGACTCCCGACTGGTATTACATCGCTCCACAGCCCAGCCCCAGGACCCAGTTGCCCACCCACACCTGCCTCTGGGGTTGCCATGTCGGGCACTTCCACATCTGGCACCAGTGGCAACCCCAGGCCAGAGGGGCAGAGGGGCACCAGCTTCACTGTCACCGAAGTTGGTGTCCTGGTGGAGCATGTCCTGGGGCAGTATGATGCCCTCTTTGGATCGTCCCGCGCCAGCAAGGAAGGACGGCAGAGGATCTGGGCCGACTGTGTGGTTGCCATCAACGCGGAGGGGGTGGCAACCCGCGACGTCCTGAAGATCAAGAAGCGCTGGGAGGACTTGAGGTCCAGGACCCTTGTGAAGGCCCGGCGCCTCGTGGAGGGGGGCCGGGGCCGCATGAGTACCATCCAGATGAGGGTCCTGGAACGCGTACGCCCAGCGCTCCACGCCCAGATCCTTGAGAGGGAGGCCCGTCTGGAGTTGAGCGGTAAGTGTCCATGCATTACTGTGTGAGACAGGGCATGTTGCGGTGTGCTGGTTCTATGATACTTGCCTGTATGTGTGCCATAGGCCATGTATGCATGTATGTGTGCAGGGACATCATGGTAATGCATGTGCGACCAGTGATGTGTGATGCACATGGTTGTTGCATGTGTTGAAATGCCGCATGGGGAGCCCTAATCAGATTATGAACATGAGAGCATGCCAGTCTCTGTACCTGAACATGGGTGGTGGTGAGGGATGGGTGCTGATGCCAGGTACATATATGGTAGCCATGTCTGTGTGCCTGACCTGCGTGTCTGTGACTTGTGCATGCCATGGATGCATGACACATGTGTGTGACAATGCAGAGATTCAGTAAAGCAGCAAAATTACCCTTGTATCCGCTGTGTTTGGTGTGTTTGGGGCCAGATGGATGTGACTGAGGTGAAGTGTGTGCATGTGATGGGCATGAGGCATGATGCATGTGAGTTACATATCATTGAATGTTTCAAGAGTCCATTGGACATGCATGGAAATGTCCATGGCATGCACCATGCCTGTTACTGTGTGTGTTTTGCCTGGACTGACCCATGTGTTGTGGAGGGACATGATGGAAGTGTACTTTGACAGTGGTGCTCATCTGCTATTGCTTCCTGTCTAGGGGACCATTGTACAGTGCCCTGATGCTTGTGTTCTTTGTCTCCCTCTACGCAGCGGCTAGTGAAGAAGAGGGCGGAGACGGCGCTGTGGAGCAAGGCGGCGGGGATGCCCCCACGGCTGCAGCGGAAGGGGTGGGTGAGCCCCTACAGGGGCCTGCTACGGTGGGAGACGGTGAGGAGCCATCCAGGTTGGTGGTTTGCACAGAGGAGGAGGAGGCCGCCACTGGGGCACACATGGGGCCTGGTGGGGGCATCCCTGCTGGTGCAAGTGGTGCAGTCCAGGGCCAGGGGCAGGAGGCAGCACAGGTCACCGTGGAGGGGCCTGTGCATGTCGCTGTCCCTGACCCTGTGAGTGCACCACCATGCACCAGCAGGGATGCCCCGTCCCAGGCCTGTCCGCAGGTAGAGGGGATGTCCATGTCACCTGACTCCCCTCCACCTGCGGACGTGGGAACCCCTGGCCGTGCGGAGAAGGTCCTGATTGGGGTCGCGTTGCGCACGGCTGTGATTCGTGATGCCGTGCGTGCTTCCCGGGAGGAGCACGCACGTCATCACGAAGTGCACCGTGCCGACGTGGCCCAATTGGGATCGGCCATGTTCGGGGGTTTCCTGCATGTGTTGGCCAATGTGGCGGCCCTCTCCTCCTCTGTGCAGGCTATCCACCAGTCGTTCTCCTTGCCGTCTTCCAGCCCAGATGCCACCAGGGCCCCCTGTGGACCTGCCCCGACCAATGCAGCCAGCTCGGTGGGGATCCCATCCCTGCCACAGTCGGGAGTCAGAGATCCAGCAGGGGTGGACACCAGAGCAACTGGACCCCAGCAGATGGAGGATGTGACGGCATCATCGGGCAGGGCACGTGCACGACGGCGTCGGTGGTTTCCATCAGCCTGGATACCGTCGTGCTGGCACAGGCAGTTGCGTCGGAGGCAGCAGCAGGCTCAACGTGGGAGGCATCATGGCTCGGGGCCATCAACATCAGGGGTGCAGGCATCGGCCGGAGGGCAGGAGAACCCTGGAATGGGAGTGGCTTCCGTGTGGGAGAGGTTGTGCCAGCGGATAGGTGCGGAGCGGCAGCGGGCAGAGGAGGAACGGCTCACGATGGTCAGGGCGGAGGACTCCATGCGGAGGGCGCTGAGGCGGGCTGAGTGCCTCGAGGGTCTTCGCAGGGAGTTTGAGCTTGACACTGCGTTATCCCTGCGGGACCTCGGGGCCAGGGAACATGCCCGCCTCCAAGCCATTGACCAGGAGTTCGATGATGCCCTGGCCCATGACAACAACCAGTGAGCCGTCCGAATAGCCCGCTGCCTTTGTATATAGTTGTATAGTTAGGGTTAGGTTTCCTTTGTTTTTTTGATTTTTTTTTGGTTGCGATTGGACAATGCACCACTTTTTTGTATATAGTTCCCTTTTTAGTTAGTAGTCAGTTAGGTTTAATTTGGTAGGGCTCATGGACCCAGGATGATCTTCTTAATTGGCTTATTTTAATTTTTCATAATTTTTTCTTGGACATTCATCTTGTTTTGTTTGATTTGCTTTGTGTTTTTTCTTATTTGCTGTTCAATACATATTATTTTTTTAATCTTCAATGTGTCGTATCATCTCATTGCTTTCAGGCATGTCATGTTGGGTGTTTTGTCATTCACTTGCAGCCATTGTGTGTGACAGACATGTGTTAAATTGCATTATTTACATTGGGGGTGTAACATGTAATTGCCTTTGATATGTGGGTGGGTGTGATAGTTGGTTGGGCCTTTTGGCAGGGGAGGATGGGCATTACGGACATGATTGGGGAATGTTGGGACCCAGGTGCAGGGGGGCATGGATTGGACATGGGTGGGGGCCTGCTGGCAGGTGCCCCACAGTGCTGGGGGGTGGGGGTGGTGGGAGACATGAGTTGGACATGGGTGGGGGCCTGCTGGCAGGTGCCCCACAGTGCTGGGGGGTGGGGGTGGTGGGAGACATGAGTGGGGCCCTGGTGGAGGGTGACCCTGGTGGCTGGGGGTGGTGGGAGACATGAGTTGGACATGGGTGGGGGCCTACTGGCAGGTGCCCCACAGTGCTGGGGGGTGGGGGTGGTGGGGGACATGAGTTGGACATGGGTGGGGGACTGCTGGCAGGTGCCCCACAGTGCTGGGGGGTGGGGGTGGTGGGAGACATGAGTTGGACATGGGTGGGGGCCTGCTGGCAGGTGCCCCACAGTGCTGGGGGGTGGGGGTGGTGGGAGACATGAGTGGGGCCCTGGTGGAGGGTGACCCTGGTGGCTGGGGGTGGTGGGAGACATGAGTTGGACATGGGTGGGGGCCTACTGGCAGGTGCCCCACAGTGCTGGGGGGTGGGGGTGGTGGGGGACATGAGTTGGACATGGGTGGGGGACTGCTGGCAGGTGCCCCACAGTGCTGGGGGGTGGGGGTGGTGGGAGACATGAGTTGGACATGGGTGGGGGCCTGCTGGCAGGTGCCCCACAGTGCTGGGGGGTGGGGGTGGTGGGAGACATGAGTGGGGCCCTGGTGGAGGGTGACCCTGGTGGCTGGGGGGTGGGGGTGGTGGGAGACATGAGTTGGACATGGGTGGGGGCCTACTGGCAGGTGCCCCACAGTGCTGGGAGGTGGGGGTGGTGGGGGACATGAGTTGGACATGGGTGGGGGACTGCTGGCAGGTGCCCCACAGTGCTGGGGGGTGGGGGTGGTGGGAGACATGAGTTGGACATGGGTGGGGGCCTGCTGGCAGGTGCCCCACAGTGCTGGGGGGTGGGGGTGGTGGGAGACATGAGTGGGGCCCTGGTGGAGGGTGACCCTGGTGGCTGGGGGGTGGGGGTGGTGGGAGACATGAGTTGGACATGGGTGGGGGCCTACTGGCAGGTGCCCCACAGTGCTGGGGGGTGGGGGTGGTGGGGGACATGAGTTGGACATGGGTGGGGGACTGCTGGCAGGTGCCCCACAGTGCTGGGGGGTGGGGGTGGTGGGAGACATGAGTTGGACATGGGTGGGGGCCTGCTGGCAGGTGCCCCACAGTGCTGGGGGGTGGGGGTGGTGGGAGACATGAGTGGGGCCCTGGTGGAGGGTGACCCTGGTGGCTGGGGGGTGGGGGTGGTGGGAGACATGAGTTGGACATGGGTGGGGGCCTACTGGCAGGTGCCCCACAGTGCTGGGGGGTGGGGGTGGTGGGGGACATGAGTTGGACATGGGTGGGGGACTGCTGGCAGGTGCCCCACAGTGCTGGGGGGTGGGGGTGGTGGGAGACATGAGTTGGACATGGGTGGGGGCCTGCTGGCAGGTGCCCCACAGTGCTGGGGGGTGGGGGTGGTGGGAGACATGAGTGGGGCCCTGGTGGAGGGTGACCCTGGTGGCTGGGGGGTGGGGGTGGTGGGAGGCATGAGTTGGACATGGGTGGGGGCCTACTGGCAGGTGCCCCACAGTGCTGGGGGGTGGGGGTGGTGGGGGACATGTGTTGGACATGGGTGGGGGACTGCTGGCATGTGCCCCACAGTGCTGGGGGGTGGGGGTGCAAGGGGACATGTGTTGGTGTTCATTAGTTCAAGGAGACATGTGCCTTTGCTGGGGGGCATGCCCATGTTGGGTGGGCTGCCTGCGGGACATGACCAGGGATGCAGGGTAGTCCCCTGTGGTGTGGGCTGCCTGCAGGGGCCGTGGAGGGTGTACAGGGTACACCTGGGAGGACCCACACTGTCAAATCACATGTGGGACTCCCCGGCACCCCTGAAATACACGTACCGTGCAGAAATCGCGTGTAAAACTTCCCGCGCACCCCTGAAATACACGCGCCCAGGCTATTCGCGTGTAAAACTTCCCGCGCACCCCTGAAATACACGCGCCCAGCCTATTCGCGTGTAAAACTTCCCGCGCACCCCTGAAATACACGCGCCCAGGCTATTCGCGTGTGGAACTTCCCGCGCACCCCTGAAATACACGCGCCCAGGCTATTCGCGTGTGGAACTTCCCGCGCACCCCTGAAATACACGCGCCCAGGCTATTCGCGTGTGGAACTTCCCGCGCACCCCTGAAATACACGCGCCCAGGCTATTCGCGTGTGGAACTTCCCGCGCACCCCTGAAATACACGCGCCCAGGCTATTCGCGTGTGGAACTTCCCGCGCACCCCTGAAATACACGCGCCCAGGCTATTCGCGTGTGGAACTTCCCGCGCACCCCTGAAATACACGCGCCCAGGCTATTCGCGTGTGGAACTTCCCGCGCACCCCTGAAATACACGCGCCCAGGCTATTCGTGTGTGGAACTTCCCGCGCACCCCTGAAATACACGCGCCCAGGCTATTCGCGTGTGGAACTTCCCGCGCACCCCTGAAATACACGCGCCCAGGCTATTCGCGTGTGGAACTTCCCGCGAACCCCTGAAATACACGCGCCCAGGCTATTCGCGTGTGGAACTTCCCGCGCACCCCTCAAATTCACGCGCCCAGGCTATTCGCGTGTGGAACTTCCCGCGAACCCCTGAAATACACACGCCCAGGCTATTCGCGTGTGGAACTTCCCGCGCACCCCTGAAATACACGCGCCCAGGCTATTCGCGTGTGGAACTTCCCGCGCACCCCTCAAATTCACGCGCCCAGGCTATTCGCGTGTGGAACTTCCCGCGAACCCCTGTAATACACGTAGCCCGCTCCCCCAGGCCCGATCGCGTGAGGAACTTCCCGCGCACCCCTCAAATTCACGCGCCCAGGCTATTCGCGTGTGGAACTTCCCGCGAACCCCTGTAATACATGTAGCCCGCTCCCCCAGGCCCGATCGCGTGAGGAACTTCCCGCGCACCCCTCAAATTCACGCGCCCAGGCTATTCGCGTGTGAAACTTCACGCGAACCCCTGAAATACACGTAGCACGCTCCCCCAGGCCCGATCGCGTGAGGAACTTCACGCGAACCCCTGTAATACACGTAGCCCGCTCCCCCAGGCCCGATCGCGTGTGGAACTTCACGCGAACCCCTGAAATACACGTAGCCCGCTCCCCCAGGCCCGATCGCGTGAGGAACTTCACGCGAACCCCTGTAATACACGTAGCCCGCTCCCCCAGGCCCGATCGCGTGTGGAACTTCACGCGAACCCCTGTAATACACGTAGCCCGCTCCCCCAGGCCCGATCGCGTGAGGAACTTCACGCGAACCCCTGTAATACACGTAGCCCGCTCCCCCAGGCCCGATCGCGTGAGGAACTTCACGCGAACCCCTGTAATACACGTAGCCCGCTCCCCCAGGCCCGATCGCGTGAATAACTTCACGCGAACCCCTGTGATGCACGTACCCTGCAAATCGCGTGTGACACTTCCCGCGCACCCCGGTATACATGCACACGTATTTTTTGTCAGCGGGTGTCCGTGTTTGTGGGTACCCCTTTGCATGTCTTTTTTCCTGGAGGGCCACAGTATGGGACATTCATCATGGCAGTATATAGGTGCTATTTGTTGGCGCACCTTTTGGCGCACATTTCTTACAGCCGCAGAGACGCTACCGCCTCCTTTCTTGTGGCGGTCGTGTTTGTGCCTGTGCGCTGGTTTGAGCGTGCGCTTTTTTCCCCTATTCTATTCCATGAATACGTGTTGTAGGCGAGCGTGTGGGCGTTCCGCGCACTTGTGCCCTGTACTTCCCCCGTGACGCCCACGTTTTGGCAAGTTGTTCCCCATTCCGAGTGTTACTCCCGTGTTCCGCCTACTTTTATTGCGTGCGCCGCGCTATGTGCGAATTTCGCTGTGGCCTGTGCGATTTTCGCTGTGACCTGGCGCACGCTGTTAGATGGCCTGTGCGCCAACGTGCGCCAACGTGCGCCGCGCACTTTTTTATCGCACATCCACTGGTTTTCTCGCGCACGGCCTTCCATGAATCGACGTGCGCTGCTTTTCGTGCGATTTTCGCACTTGCACTGCGATTTTCGCTATTCCACTGCGATTCGCACGTTTTTGCCCACTTGCGCCGCGCTAATTAATCCATGAATCGGCCTGTAAATAGTTTAGAAAATTCAATCTCCAACACAGCTGGGTTGGAAAAGATATTAAAATTATCCTTAAATTGCAGAGTAATGCTTAAACGTAACCTTGACGTGGACCAAGGACTAGTTAATGGAGCACTGGGTACAGTTGTTGGCTTTCAAACATACCCACGTGACAACAAAATTCAGTTTGTCAATATTCTCTTTGACAAACTTTCAGAAGTGAAAAGGATAGGACGCTCAACAGCTTGATTCCTTCTCTTCAAAGACATGTATGTACGCAGAGAACAATTTTCTCTAACTCTTGCATACGCAGTCACCATTCATAAATCACAAGGTCTTACCCTAGACAAAGCAATGATAGCCATTAGTAACACAGTCTTTAAAGAAGGCACTATCACGCTTACGTACACTTGACAGTCTATTTCTAATCAACTTTGATGCAAGTAAAGTAAACGCTGATATTCCTTGCATTTTAGAACACAATAGACTTCGTTCACTATACACCCCTCATCTAAACACATATTCTGTTCCACAAAAAGTAAAACGTTGTAAAAGAAAACTAAATCAAACAGAAATGCAACAGGATATCACTGCAAATCCTCCAAAGAGAGTAAAAGAAACTAAAACTTCATCAAATACCACAAGCAAAAAATAACCAATTAGAGAAAGTAAATCAGGTACTTCTTCAAAAAAGGAAGACAAACTCCAAAAAAAGCAGTCAGATACAGAACTACCTGGTCCATTTAAACTCTCAAATATAGTTGGTGTAAGTTGCTATGCAAATGTAGCAATGAATATTCTATTTCAATTACCACCAATTATTGACAACATTTACTTACACAGTACAGACCGATTGTGTTTGCAAATGTTAGTACTTCACAGAAATGCAACAAACAATCCTGATAACACGTATAGTGTTTATGGAATAAGACAAGAATTGGACTACTGTGCTGGAATGGTGAAATTCACTATAAACTCACAGGAAGATCCACCAGAATTTCTAATGTACTTACTACAAGTACTGGAAAACAAAAACATACCTATAAATGAAATCTTCCAGATTTCATACATGTGGAAACATACATGCACACTCTGCAACAATGTGACACAAGAACAAATCCCCAATGAACGCTTCTTATATATATCAATACCTAATTGTGAATCCATTCCATTTCAGCAACTTGTACAAAATTTAAACCATGGTAGATTATGTTCTACCTGCAATTCAGATAATCGCTCCACCTTACTAATACAAACACATAGTAAATACGTAATACTAATGCTTCTACGTTACAATGCAGATGGTACCAAAAACAACTGCAAGCTGACTGGATTCACACATGGTCAAGTATCACTTGATAAGAAAACCTTCACAACAATTGGTATAATCTACCACGCAGGAGCCACAACCAATTCAGGTCACTACACTGCATATATCAAAAATAAATTTGGATGGTTTCAATGTAATGATAGTACCATTATTCTAAAGCAGAGATTACCAGCAACTTTTTCAAATGCTTATTTAATGTTCTTAAAACCAAAATGTATTAACTAAACTATACTTACACCTTAACAAAACTTGTAGTAAAAAAATATAAACTGTTACAATATTCCAATAGGTATCTAACTGCCCAAAGATTCTACAACAACTAATCAGATAAATGAATACCACTACATTATATAAAAAAATAGACAGTTAGAATACGGCAACTGGTATCTAACTACTCCAAATATTTTACAATATCCAAACAGATAAATCGATACCACTAAATTATATAAAAAAATAGACAGTTAGAATACACCAACTGTTATCTAACTGCTCCAAAATTTTACAATATCCAAACAGATAAATCTATACCACTAAATTATATAAAAAAGTAGACAGTTAGAATACGCCAATTGGTATCTAAGTGCTCCAAAATATTCCAATATCCAAACAGATAAATGATATCTAACTGCTCCAAAAATCTGCAACAAGCCAATATATAGAGCATTAGCCAGAAACAACAAGTGAACACTGAAAACAAACAAACAAATAGACTGTAGCATAACAAAAAAGGTTTTTTTTTAATCCAACATGGATTTTTTTTCTCCCACAGACCCAATGATTTTAGCAGCAAACACAGAGACTGAGCAAATTGCACAGTACACTGGTTTGTAATCTACTAAATATGAGGGTAAAAAACAAATGTTGATTATTCAATGTTATAAGTCGTTACAAAATACCAATACTAACATGATCTTTTCTTTTATCACAGAAATGAAAAAGAAATACATGTACTCCAGTTACTAAATCAAACAGTAAGTATATTACAATAAGTACAACCATCGCATAGTGGCTTATAACTTTGTTGCTTATAGATTTGTTCTTGAATGCCAAAGTTATAAGCCACTATGAGTGTGATATGCTGCAGTGGTTGTGGCCAGGGCATAGAGTCTTGGGTGCATGGCTATATGCCCCCCCTGGACCAAACCTCACCAAACTTTGGAGAAAAATTCAGAGTGGGCCATATACTTTTTTTGCAAAGTTTGGTGAGGATTAGTCCAGGGAGAACGAAGTGATAATCCTCCCAAAAAGGGCTCTTCTTATGGAAACAGCAACTTAACCATAACTACATGGCCACTACCGTGGCCATGTAATATATATAGTGGAAAGTTCTGGTTACCTTGCAAATAGAGGTTTTTCGGTGAATCTTATGAATAAAAAAATTCTAAAGGTGGATGCAGTGTTTTAAAAAGTGTTACTTTATTCTCTGTAGTGTAGACACATCGTCTAAAGGTGGTCAGCCGACATGCGTTTCGACCCCGGAGGGTCCTTCCCAAGGCTGATATGTTAAAATTACATTAACAGTATTTGACATACATTACATTAGTTATTTTTAGTAACATTTGTTGATCATGAGTGTATGGGTGACACGGTTACATAATGAATAAGATTAGTTAGCACATATTCAGGCAGTAAAACCATTTAATGTTGGCCATTAATTGTTGTATAAGATGGATGCAGACAACCAGCCTTGCTGCATCGACCGTCCCTTTCACTTTTCCATAGCAAATTATTTTATTTTCATTTCAGTTTCTTAACAAAAAATGTGTCTACACTACAGAGAATAAAGTAACACTTTTTGAAACACTGCATCCAGCATTAGAAACATTTCATTCATAAGATTCTCCAAAAAACCTCTATTTGCAAGGTAACCAGGATTTTCCATTATTTCCATACAAGTGGTGTGGGTTCACCTCTTCCCACTTGTGACCTTGCACAGAGATATTGAGACCATCAGACCAAATACTGAGCCTAGCACTGGAGTGTTCAATTCTAGAGCCCACCCATCCCCCTATTTTTCGTGTATATATATAATAGTGGGCATGTAGTTATGGTTAAGTTGCTGTTTCCATAGGAAGAGCACTTTTTGGGTGGCTTATAACTTTGCTCTCCCTGGACGGATCCTCACCAAACTTTGCAAAAGATGTAGTTGGGTCACTCTGAATTTTTTTGCAAAGTTTGGTGAGGATTCGTCCAGGGGGGAAAAGTTACAGGGGGGGGGGTCCCAAAACTTTTTTTTTTCCCATAGACTGAATGGGAAAAAACTTTGCGCACGGCTACAGCCCGAATTGCTGGACGGATTTACACCAAATTTGCGACAGGAGCGGCGGCCTGGTCCCAAAAGCGTGCTTTTGTAAATTTGGTGTAAATCTGTCCAGTAGTTTTTTTTAAAAAATGACCAAAATGTAAGGCAAAAAAATTAGTGATATCTGCGTTCGCTTCGCGGACGGACTTCCCTGTTCGCTCCGCGGACAGCACCCCGATTGGCCCATGGGCTTGCGTCATGTCCGCGGACATGCGACGTGTTTGCTGATTGGACGGCGAGGGGCGTGGAGCGCGTCAGATTTTCTGTGGCGCCGCCATCTTTCATTCGTAGTCGACCGCATACAGCGCAGTGAAACGTGGATAAAAAATTGTATTTAGTGCCGTGTGTTGGTGTGTAAGAGTGTTTGGGGAGGGTGGAGGAGTATGAGATAGGTTCAATGTTTTGTTTTTTTATGTGCTAGACCTTTTTGTTGCGTTCGATTTGTCCGCGGAGAACACGGCTGTTCTGACATTTTGTAAATAAACTAAATGGTGGGGTGTTTAGAGGACGGAGTATGTGTCATTTTTGTTCGCAAGGAAGGTAAAAATGAGCTATGAACACTCGCGGTGTACTTAATTGTTCGTAAATACACAAACTGGGGGTGTCCTCAGGACGCTGTCCGTATTGTAATCTATCTAGTTGAATGTGTTCTAAGAACACTCGCAGTGTCCCAAAATGGTTGCAATTACACAAAATGGGGGTGTTCTGAGAAGGTTGTTTGTATTGTTCGTTGTCAGGGTGAAAGTGTTTTAAGAGCACTCCTTTTGTTCGCTAATGGTACAATTTCCTAGTGGCGTCAACCGACTTTTTGTCCACTAAAGAAACGATAAATCCGGCTGGTGTGCGCCGACATTATGTGATAATCCTATGACTGGCGCTATTGACCTGGCTGACTTGCTTTTGCGACACTAAATCATATCTCCCGCCCCTAAGCCTGATATTATCAAAGCATTCATATTCCCCGCCTCTCTCTGTGACGTTACAGGGTGCGTAATCAAACGCGCAAAGTCGTCTCCAGTACTACGCGACTTTACACAGAACCCGGAAGACAACACACATTATGTCACAACACAGCGCGCCACAATTCGGAATATGAAACTGTGATTTAAAAGCAAAGAGCAAGATTGTAAATGTTGTAAAGTACATTTATTTGACATCAAATGTTTACAGAACATTCAGCAATTTGCATTTGTCTTTGTTGTCGATCCGAAAAAGTTCATGTTGAGACACGCGATGTTCCTTTGCGGTACAGAGAGTGTTAGATCAGCTTACAACTCAGTGCGCCACAATTCGGAATATGAAACTGTGGTTTAAAAGTAAACAGCAGGATTGTACATTTGGTAAAGTACATTTATTTCACATGAAATGTTTACTGAATATTCAGCGATTTGCTATTGTCTCTGCTGTCGATCAGGAAAAGTTTATTTGGAGCCACCGTTGTTCCTTTGCGGTAGATAGGCTGTTGGTTTATGATAAAAGCAGTAAATGGTCGCTCTGATAATCGGAAGGTTGCTCCAACAACGAGCCATTAGACCACTCTATTGGTTGGTATGTTGTTTGTAGCCGCTAGTACTGCGTAAGGTCCTTGGCGATTGTCCCATAAAATGGTGAGGGTCATGAAGTTGCATATTTGGACTTGCACCTGGCAGTTGAAGACCCCATCTGCTGGAGTCTGTAAATCGTGACATAGACAAAATGGGGCCACGTACCTGTTTTAAAAAACATAAATTAGTCTCACCAGCCGATCTTCATTAAAAATCATCATTTTATTTATTAGGGCGTGAAACTATTTGCTATCGAAGATAGTGCAACAGAGTATGTTAATAATAAAATAATAATATTTTCCCATTCATATAGCGCTAAGAACCGTGAGGTATGTAAGCGGTGCTTATTATTAACAACGGTGTGTGGTGCTCATTTATCGACCACGGAAGGATGAAAGGCTGAGTTTCGCCTTGCAGGGATTCAAACTTGCGTTAGCAAGCTGTGCACGGATGTCAAAGCGAACGCTGTACTCGCTGTGCCACTTGACAGGCTACAGTGAAGTGGCACAGCGAGTAGAGCGCTTGACCGCCTATAGACCGGTTAAATTATTTCTATTAACCCACCCTGTGTCGTCTGCCTTTTTCAGAGCCCTCTAAACGACAGGGGATCAATTCGGCGGTGATAGTGCACGGTAGAAAACATGCCACTTTCAACGAACAAGTTCAACTTCAGCGGTCTTTAATGCTACGCTATTGTAATTATATTTGGTATAAAGTAATCTAAAGGGTTACTTACAGTACAATTGCAATTTCCATTGTCTACGAGTGGTGCAGTCCCAAAATACGACTCCGCGTGTGCCAACGATCTTTCGCATAGTGATATAATATATAAAAGTGGTTTCGTTTCAGAATTTTCATCTTTATCTTCTCTTACGTTTTAGCAACACTCCTTCAAGAAAAGTCTTTCATCACAATCTCTGTCTGTCAAGGTCAAAACACAATACAACCTTATAATCTGCTTCGTGAGCCTCTCCGGGGCCCGAGAAAAAAATGGAAGCAGCTGACCTTCACTGTGAACGAGCATAAATTCTTACTTTGCAACATTCTGTGTAAAGCCATCTGTAGAAGTTGGTTTTTGCACGCCATGTATGTATATTGTTTGCGTGATATTAAAAAAAGTTTGTTCAAAGGACGTTATGGTTCTAAGTACAGCCGAAAGACCCCTGAAAATAGCAAGTTAGGGTAAGCTATGAAAAATAACTCACGCCACCACCGTGCACTGCTAAGACTAACACCCAGGACATCAAAGATGACATTGCAAATGTCATTGATGAAATCACTGATGACATCACATGTGTATGTACTTTTCATGGAATTTGTGTACTAGGGATTTTTATTATAATGTTCCGAAAAAAGTGTGAAGGATATTGCAATAAATATCATACCGTTATTAGTGCTTTGAACGATGCATTGATATAAATAGCATTGTATTATAGGATTCTATGTAGTAAACTGAGCTACTAATGGAGAAAGATAGCATTGTGTGCAGAGTACAAGATAAAAGTATAATATTTGTAATGTTAATATGTTGAATAATGAAATGATAATTGTCCTGAAATGTTCGAAAATTCACAAAATGGGGGTGTTCTGAGGACGTTATTCGTATTGTGTGATTGCTTAGCTGTATGCAATGAGGGAATGGCACAGAGAGTAAAGTGGACACCGTCCGCGAACACCGTGGCTGTTCGTGGACAGGGCGTGGTACATCCGGGTTTTTCCAGGAAATCCAACATTGAAAGAAGACTGTACGGATCAGCCAATCAGATGTCGAGGTTGTGGATTTGTGTTGAACGAGACTGTGTGTGGTGAAGATGGCAGAAGTGGAGAAAGTCATGGTGTTGGTGCTCAGAGGTATGTTTGTGCATGGTTTACAGCAGTACGCTGAATGCAGGCATGTTGTAAAGAACTTTGATGTGAAAGGAGTGGAGGTGGTGTGGAGCACTGTGCCTGATTGCAATTTACAGGGAATTGTACAAGTTTGTGCGGATATGGCCACGATGAACAGTCCGCATGTGGTAGTTTTGCACTATGGTGCTTTCCATTTGGGCAACGTCAGTGCCCCTACTTTGTTGGCTGATTTGGAACGCTTGGTTCAAGCCGTAATGAAGATCCTTCCAAATGCGAAAGTAATTTTTTCTGGATTACTACCTAGGGCAATATGGGACAATAGTTCAGTTTTTTGTCCGCAGCAAAACATTGCTAGGTGTGTCATCAACCGAGGCATGTGTGCCTTCATGCTTAGAGCTGGTATGTTCTTCTGTAACAATGAGAATATTAATGCCAGTAATGCTGTTAATTTTAAAGAAGATGGCATTTCTTTATCTTTTACCGGAAATGCCTTTCTATTTTGGAATGTAAGGGTTGCTTTGGAGAAGGTTATGTGAAGATTTTAGGAGTAAAGTAAGAAAAAAAAACAAGAAAAAAAATATAAAATAACAGGTGTCTGTCAAGCACCTGTAAAAAAAAAAACGGCTCTTTTCAGAGCCAACTTCAAAGGGGAAATGGGGCACACTATTTAAATTTACATTCACCATGCTCAGATTTTCGATGTGTTCGCGGACATGGCGGTAGTCCGCGGACATGTAAATCACTACGAGGGGGTTAGTATGTTCTATGTTACATGTCAGGGATATTATGGTTAAGTTGTGCTACTAAAAACCTATGAAATTCAGTGAAAAAACTTTGTTAAAGGAACGTTATGGTTCAAAGTAAAACCGAAAAACCCCTGAAATTTGGTAGTTATGGTAAGATAAGCAACCATAACTCGCGCCACCGTGCACTGCTAACACTAACACCCAGGACATCAAAGATGACATCACAAATGTCATTGATGACATCCCTGATGACATCACATGTGCTTTTACTCTTCATGAAAACTCTGTAAGAGGGATTCTTATAATGTTGACCAAGAAGTGTCAAAGATCATTTGAATGCATATCATGAGCTAATTAGTCCATTAAGCAATGCATTGATATAAATAGCATTCTATTATGAAGTTCTATCCAGTATACTAAGCAACTCATGCAGAAACTTAGGCAGTGGGTGCAGTATACATGCTGAAGGTGCAATATTCATAATCTTGCCATGTAGAATAATGAAATGATAACTGCTTTCTTATTAGAGTTTTGCGTACTGTGAAACATGTAATAAGTAGCTAATAAAACCCACTTAATACATAATTACATTATTACAGACAAAACACAAAGAGACAACAACATATACAAATATGAGTATATACAGGGACAGAGAAGTAAGCAAAAAAGCAGAAGTAGTAGCAGAAATAGTTCATAACCTAACTGATTATCTTTATGCAGAGAAATGATTGCTCTGTTTCAAAGCTGCTACTTACTGTATGTATGTGTATCAAATGATGTCAGTGAACCCTAAGTAAAGGAGTGTGAGTACAAAGTATACAAATATGAGCATATACAGGGAAGGTATAGTAATGAAAATAAAACTATGAGAAAGTACTCATAACTCTAATGATTATCTTCATGCACAGAAAGGATTGCTCTCTTTCAAGCCTGTGTCTTCCGCTATATTTATGTTTCATATGATATGACTTGACCCTAACTCTACAAATATAGTACCTTTTCAATTTTTACTTCCTGACTATGTGGCTTAGATATGTCAGTAAAGGAAAAAAGGGAGAGCCAGCCATGTGATGTCATCAGTGATGTCATCAATGACATTTGTGATGTATATATATTCAGTGAAAAAAACTTTGTTAAAGGGACGTTATGGTTGAGTTGCGCTAATAAAAACCTATGAAATTCAATAAAAAAAACGTTGTTAAAGGGACGTTATGGTTCCAAATAAAACCGAAAACCCCCTGAAATTCGCCAGTTATGGTAAGCTAAACACCATAACTCGCACCACCGCCGTGCACTGCTAAAACTAACACCCAGGACATCAAAGATGACATCACAAATGTCATTGATGACATCACTGATGACATCACATGTCTGGCTCCCTCCTTTTTCCTTTACTGACATATCTAGGCCAGTAACAGTCAGGAACTAAAAATTCAAAAAGTACTATATTTGTAGACTTATACTTCAAATATGTTATTACAGTAATTCACTTGGGGTTCACGCACTGCATATGAAACATATACATAGGAGAAAACACAGATTTGGAAAACAGCAATGCTTTCTATGTATGAAGATGATCAGTAAGGTTATCAACACTTTCTTATAGTTCTGCTTTTTTTAACTTTACTTTCCTGGATATGCTCATATCTGTGTACATTGTATGCACACTACTTTCCTTGGGGTTCAGTCACATTATATGATAGTTATCCATAGCGAAGTAGTAGCTTTGAAGCAGAGCAATCATTTCTGTGCATAAAGTAGTAGCTTTGAAGCTGAGCAATCATTTCTGTGCATAAAGTTAATCAGTTAGGGTATGAAGATTGGCTGGTAATACTGTTGTTTACTTCATTTTCCCTGTATATGCTCATATTTGTATGTGTTGCTGTCTATTTGTGTTTTGTTTTGAATAATGCAATTATGTAGTAAGTAGGTATTATTAGCTAAATATTTCACAGTAGGCAAAACTAATAACAAAGCATTTATCATTTTACTATTCAACATGGTAAGATTAATAATATTGCACATCCATCATGTATGTTGCAGACAATGCCCATGTTTCTACATGAGTAGCTTAGTATACTGGAAAGAACCCTGATCATAGAATGGTATTTGTATCAATGCATTGCTTAATGCACTACGTACCTCATGATATTTATTGCAATAATCCTTCACACTTTATCAACATTACTATAAGAATCCCTTGTACAGACCTTTCATGAAAAGTAAATGCACATGTGATGTCATTAGTGATGTCATCAATGACATTTGTGATGTCATCTTTGATGTCCTGGGTGTTAGTCTTAGCAGTGCACGGTGGTGGCGCGAGTTATGGTTGCTTAGCTTACCATAACTGGAGAATTTCAGGTTTTTTTCGGTTTTACTTGGAACCATAACGTTCCTTTAACAAAGTTTTTTTTACTGACTTTCATAGGTTTTTAGTAGCGCAACTTAACCATAACGTCCCTTTAACAATATTTTTTTCACTGATTTTCATAGGCTTTTAGGAGCGCAACTTAACCATAACGTCCCTTTAACAAAGTCTTCTCACTGAATATAGATAATATAAATTTGATAAATGTTTACTAGGATTCCCTTAGCTTACATACATATAAAATAGAAAATACTGAACCTCCTGCCCCCACTAGTGATTTTGATGTCTGCGGACCGTGCGCATGTCCGCGGACGGATGCGGTCCCCATCAACACTACGCAAAAACTCAGGGGGTATCTTACATTATTGTATCATACAATAAAAACACTGAACATGTTCAAAAAGCACCACATAAATACATTACATTCAATAATAAATAAGAAGTGGAAACTGTATATGTAATACACAAACTATCCACTGAAATAGCGTTTGCAATATAATGGAATATACCAAAACAAAATAAATATGCCTCCAACAGAATTACCTCACAGAAACTGCACATCAAAAAGCAAGAGCATACCTGCACAGCAGTAACACCAAAAGTTTGTAAAAAAACTAGTAAGTACACTACATTTATTTCATATATTTATACATTTTCTGTATTAGGTACACTAAAACTAATATATTTTTTTTTTTACACAGAAATGTCCAGTTCTTTGGAAGGTCTGGAAGAAAATTTCCCACAAGATGGAATGAGTGAAGACAGTGATACGAATGGTAGACACAACATTTCTCTATATAAGCCAATTAATAACCATTACTTTATGTGTACTTAACTCAATTTTTTTATTTTTAACAGACAATAAAGACAATAAATATAATATACCAAGAGAGACATTAGAAGATCCTCTGAAACGAATGGAGTTAAAAATGGATATGTTAATGAAAAATGTCATTCTTATTTGTATTTGTATTTATTTAGTTTATATAGCGCTTTGTTCCAAAACAGTTTGTGGAGGACCACATTAAAGAAAACATTAAATATCACTGTCCCACATGTACCTGGTCCCCCTCTCCATGTTCCAGCCAACTATCCCCAAACCCTCCCCAGCAAGAAAAACGTTACGATGAGACTTCCATGCCTTCCTCCCCTCCCATACATCATGTCCAACCCCCTAATTCCCCTGTATTTGTTTCAGTTTCTGCTTCCCCCTCTCTTTTGTAATTTTTATACTGTTATGCAATAATACAATTTTAAGTGTATTCTTAGTATATGCCTGTGTCTTATTTTTTTTAAAAAGGCAGTTAGGGTGTCCGCGGACAGCGCAGGTGTCCGTAACTAACCAAAATGTGGGTGTCCGTAATTAAAATGGTGGTGTCCTTAGAACACACAAAATGTCTGCTTGTCCACAATTAACCAAAATGGGGGTGTCCTAAGGACACTATACCTGTTCGTACTATTCGCAATCGAAATGGAGGTGTCCTTAGAACACACACGATGTCTGCATGTCTGCAACTAACCAAAATGGGGGTGTCCTAAGGACACTGTACCTGTTCGCACTGTCCGTAGTTAAAATGAAGATGTCCGCAGGACACTAGATCCATCTGCATGTCCGTAACTATTCAAATTAAGGTGTCCTAAGAACACCCCCCCTGTTCGCAATGTCCGCAACCAGAATGAATAAGTCCGTAGAACACATATCCCGGCCGCCTGTCCGCAAAGTTTTGATGCACATTTATTTTATTTGGGGTCTCCAACATTGTTCGTAGAACACCACGCACATGCGCACCACACCCTTGGGTCCTACAAACATCGCGCCTGTCCGTAACTGTCTGTCGCACTTGTGTCGCACTTTTAATTAGTTTGGGGACCAGAACACTGTTCGTAGAACACCTGCACGCGTGCGCACAACCGACCGCACGCATTTGGTGTCCTACGGACAGCTGTCCCTTTCTCGAACATGTTTGTGACGTCATCATGTGACCGCACCCATGCTGAGCATGTGTCCTTATTTCCGGGCCCCCAAACATTTAAAAAGTGCTTCTTTAAAAAGAGCAATCGAAGGTATTTTCCAGTAAAAGTTCACCATTGCACATGTCCCAGACAATGTCCCAGGCGATCTACATACTTTTTGGAATTTTTGTAGACCTTTCTTGGTGTTCGAAGTGCCCACAGACAGTGCGGGTGTTCGCGGAGCGTGCACATGCACCCCTATAAAAGGCTACACCCCAGACCTCATCCTCATTCTGTCTTTCTACTACTGCAAATTGACCTGGTTTTGCTGCTGTTGCTGCTCTTGCTGCTTTTGCTTCAGCTAACCTGATAGCATCTGTGGCTGCTGCTGGTGCTACTGTTGTCTCAGTACCACCCCCAACCCCTCCATCATCACCACCTTCCCTAGGGCCTGCAGAGGGGAACAGGCGTGAGGATGCAGAGGAGGATGAAGAGGATGAGGTAATGGAAGTCCCTACTACTAGCACTCATCGGGAGTCTTGGGTGTGGCGGTTATTTACCACTCTTGATGGACTGCCAAAAGCTTGTGCGAACAAGGCGATCTGCACTCAGTGCTGCATTGTGCTGAGTCATGGCAAGCCTGGTTCATATAGCTATGGTACGACATCAATGAAGCAACACCTAAGGTCGTTCCATGGTGGGACTATTCGTAAGGTTGTACCTTGCGATAAAAGTAGTAGGTTGAGTTCCTCTGCAGCATCCTCCGTTCCGCTCCTGCCACCACAAGAGACACTCCTGTGGGACAGCCCATCCCTCCAACTGCCTCGCAGGCCATTCATGATGCTGTTGACCCTTACCTTTCGAGGGTCACAATATTGTGCATATACTGCGACTCAGTACTCTGCAGGGGGGAGAACCTTCAGAGTGCTTTCGAGACTGCGGTCACGGAGCACGAGAAGGACTGCCCACTACCTTAATAAGGCTCACCCTACATCTTCCTCTCTCCACCTTCTCTCTCTTATCCCTGTGGTTTGTGTCCCTTCCTTACCCTCCTTTCCTTGTGTGTCGTGTTTAAAAAACAAAAAAAAGGCTCTTTTCAGAGCCGTCTTTCACAGTTCAAAAATAGAAGTGACAAATAAATAGTGCAGGGCCCTGTGCATTTTTTAGAAGTCCGCAGACAGTCCGCGGACATTTATATTTTTTGGGGTACTGCCCTATCAGAACCATTGCACTTTTCTCTGGGAGGAAGTGGTGGCTCTGAAAAGAGCCTTTTGTGGTGTTTTTAGTGTTTCAAAAACTTCAAATGGTAAACACCTACTGCAAAATGGATTGCTGTAATTCCAAAAAAGGTCGCAATGCATTTTGTATATTTCGCAGAAAAATCTGATTGCCGGCATAAGTAGGATGTACTCCATCTTTGCAAAAAATGTGTGTACTACGAAACATAATGTTTTCATTCTGAAAAGAGGACATAGCAACATCTCTCAAAAAGGCACAGACAAGCCTTGTTAACACTGCGCCTTGCTTTCTCCATTTGTGGACCAAATGAAAAAGAACGCAGCCACATTTGTCTCAGCGCAATACGGGAAAAAATGACTCTGGAGTTTGGATACATGTCCATGACTTTCCCCAAGTCCTTCTTTCATTGCAAATTGCAAAGAGATTCTAGACACATGTCCTAAACTGTTCCATCCACAATGAATAATAATAATGTCTGGATTACGCTGTGTCACCAAAGTAGCACAGAGAGGTACCAAATTCAGCCACTTCATTTCACGCACTCCATGCCAGTGCACTTCCACATGAGAGAATCCAAGATGTGCAGCCACTCCACAGCGATCTGCATACACCTCCAACCAATTTATCCATGAATCTCCCAAAATCCAAACAATCTGCTTTCTGAAACACACGGCCATAGCTATGTGCTCTCCTCTCAGGAAAAAGACTTTCTGACAAACTCTCTCCTTACACAACACACCCAGTAACCCTTATTGACCAATCCCTTGCTCTGCTCAGTCTCATTTGCATGCCTTTCAACCCCAAAATCCCTGTATGTAATACGCGCTGTCCACGGACAACCGCGGTGTCCACGGACAAATCGAAAAATCTGAGCGTGGGGAATGAAAATGTAAATAGTGTGCCCCATTTCCCCTTTGAGGTTTGCTCTGAAAAGAGCCTTTTTTTTGTTTTTTGCAGAAACACCTTTTATTTTGTATTTTTTTGGGGGTTGTTTTCTTATTTTCCTCCAAAAATCTTCACATTAGCTTCTCCAAAGCAACCCTTATGTTCCAAAACAGCATGACATTTCCCATAAAAGATAAAGACATGCCATCTTCTTTAAAATAAACAACATTACCAGAATCAATGTTCTCATTATTACAAAAGAACATACCAGCTCTAAGCATGAAAGCAAACATGCCTCGGTTGATTATATACCTAGCAATATTTTGCTGAGGACACAAAACAGAACTATTGTCCCATATTGCCCTAGGTACTAAACCAGAAAGAAATATCTTGGCATTTGGAAGTACTTTCATTACTGCCTGAACCAAGTGATCCAGATCTTCCAACAAAGTAGGGGCACTGACATAGCCCAAATGCAAAGCACCACAGTGTAAAACAACCACATGTGGACTGTTCACCCTGCCCATATCTCCACAAACTTGTACAATTCCCTGCACATTGAAACTAGGCACAGTGCTCCACACCACCTCCACTCCTTTAACATCAAAATTGTTTTCCACATTCCTACATTGAGCATACTGCTCCTAACCATGCACAAACATATCTCCAACCACCAACACCCTGACTTTCTCCACCTCTGCCATCTTCACTACACACAGCCTCTTTCAACACAAACCACAACCTCAACACCTGATTGGCTGATCCCTACAGACCTATTTCCATGCCAGATATGTTGAGAGGTCCCGTATGTGGCATGCTGTGTCCGCGGAGCACGTAACAGTGGGGCGCCATTCTACCCTTTCCGCTTCACTCTGCACCATTCCATCATTGGCTACTGTTAAGCAGTCAGACAATCATCCACCAATCACATCCAATAACTCTACATCTAACTCTATCATCCCAGATCAGCACTTTAGATGTACTATTGATCACTCTCAGTACAATTGGGCTGTGACTGCAAAGGACCTACAGCAACAACTATTATAAAACTCCACAAGATTTCTACTTGCAGATTCATGTACATCCACATGCATGAACACAGACTACAGGTATGAATATTTTCTACACAGTACATGTACAGCTCTTCTATGAATGCATATAAACAGAGTAACTGCCAATTAACCTGTATAAACTGTAAAATGAACTTACTGTCATTTCTCCCATCTCCTATGATCAAGTGTCACTTGCAAACCTGTCTGCTCTCCAAATTTTTGTTTACACACACAGCTATCTAAAAGAAGTGTCATTTCATATTAAAAGATGGGAGAAATAACAGTATAATTATGGAAAAAAGCTTTCTAGTGTGTTATAAAATTACACGCAGCCCGGATGAGTACATGCATCTTCATTCATGCACACAGACAAACAAAATCATTAGAAAGGCTCTGAGCTGAAACAACACCACTACCTCTACATCAAATCCTTCTGCTTTATTTCCCACACCTTCACAAATGCATTCATTGCATGCTTTCTGTACAATTTCTGGCATTTACCCTATAAAAATTGCAAAAAATGCATATGATTATTTCTTCTATCTCCTAACATCCAATAACATAGCCTTAAAAAAACAAGTGTGCTCTATACGTTTACTATTATACTCATTTGTAAAACATGTTCAACTAACAGAGTAAGTAAAATATACAGGAAACACATAGGCAAAGGAAAGTTCATGTGCATACTATGCTCAGTTATCAGAAAACACTACTACTGCAAAAACAAAAGAAATCAATGTCTACATTAACAAAAGTGCTATACACACACATATTTACTAACTTCTTTCTTTTACAATTGCAGTGAAGGCCACTCTCCTGAAAAGCAGCAGCGTCTGAAGTACGAACAAGAACTTAGAAAAAACCTACTCTTTCCATACAAAAAAGTAAGTACAATACTAACATAATGTTCTAACTGTTACTCAAACACACTAACATTTTAGTATTGTAGAACAAACGAGTGTATTAACCCTCTACCATTAGATTTAGTATTAGTGCTTCCCCTCACCAGCTGCATACTTTATATTGTCATCTGAAGCCCAGTATAGTAACACACAAATACAAGAATAGCCTTCCCAACCTGATGTAGCTGCCCATTGCACAATCACACACCTCCACAAACATCCTTACCATCATACTCAAACACTCATGCACAAAGCACGCACACACTGCACAACAGCCCAACCCACACTTTCTTTGTTTCTCCAACAGACCCCAAAGAATGGCTACCAAAACAACAACTCAGTAGAAAGCAACGCAGAAGTAGAGCAAATCAAAATAAAAGTGTCCAAAATAAGCATCCATCTCTAGCAGATTTTGTACAAAAAGTTCAAACAAAACAGCTAATACAGTAATTAAGCGAAACAAAACAAGCTTCCAGTAGAGAAACTTTGCCTCCTCTATCAAAATGTAAAACGAAACAGAAAGTGATTAACAAGACTTCAACTACCTCTGCTAACACTGCACCTACAAATCTAGATGTAGTGGCAAGTAACCAAACCAAAAAAAATATTTTTTTTAAAATGTTCTGCCACAGAGTCCTTCAGAACCTTATAAAAACAGGAGAGAAATCATGCACAACCCTTAAAACCTACCGTAGAAAATTAATCCTAGAAGCTCTCATAGACAGTGCAATCCCTCTCAAAAGGAAGTTATTTATTTTTACTTTTAAACAGAATGAAACCACTAACAAAACTAACTACTAAACTCCAAAAAAGACTTCTCAATAAACGGAATTTCAACAAAAATAGCTTCTTAAACATCTGTGGAGGTGAATGGAGTCACACCACAAGCACCAAACCATATTTTAATGAAGAAACATTTAAACAAAAGCAACCAAACCCAATTGCAATATATTCGCGGACGAGGGTATGAAAAACTTAATAGCACCATTATGGAACAAGAAACTCTGTTCACAAACATATCCCCAGAAAACTCAGTATCACCTCTCCATTCCACTGAAGCAAAACGTCCAGTCTACAAATGGCCGTGCACATCAATGTGTAACATTGCCTAAAAATCTTTCAAATCTTTACGCCAGTTCCTCAATCAGTATGTAAAAAGCAAAGACAAATTCAAAATGAAACTACTACAAAATATGGATGCCTGTCCAGTGCGCAAATACACAGGACTACCAGGACATTCATAAGCCTGTATTTCAGGACCTATTTTTTTTTTAATTGAAAAACTACAGTTTTTTATCATAAAAGAAAAAAAAACTTTTGTTTCAAACTTTTGTTTCAACAACCATACAACATAACATGCCTTGACTGTGGAAACAAAGAGATTCAGTCTTACACGCAACCTTTTGAGGCCTTGACGTTCCTTATAGTTGGGGGGGAACCTCAATATAGCGTTCAAGTAGTTTACGATCCCGCAAACATGTTTGGTGCTTTGTCCAGAAGAAATCAGAAGCCACCAAGTAGACATATCTCCATCCTTAGGGGCATATTTGCCTAGATGGATAGAACGAAGGTAATCAGTAGCTGGACAAATTAGAATTAAGTGTTTCAAAGTTTCAACCGAGACTGCACAGAAGCGACAAAGGTTATTGTTTACATTGGACTGATTCCTTTGAAATAGAATTTCCTTCGTATTCAGCGTATTTAAGCGGAAGCGAAGGAATTGTTCCCGGTAGTAACGAGTATAACATTGCGTCAGGTAATGAGGCTGGCAATTTAGTTTTTTTTTAGCGTTGCCTAGCCATTGGGAAGCAGCGAGGTTTGTATGTTTTAGAACATTAACGATCCATGCCCACGCTTCAACATTTTTTTTGGCCACTTGAGGACGGGAAAATAGATCAAAATTGTTAATATCAGCTGCAGCAATCCACTCTTGAACTCTTATACTCCATTGATCCAACAGGCAACTGATTTTAGAGTCGTCAGTGGCGGTGAATATTCTATAAGCTGGCGCACCGCCCGCTTCTCTCATCTTACGCCACAACGAGATGGCCTTCCAGATCACATGGGTAAAGAGTGAGTTCAGCGATAGTTCATGACGTATCTATATGATTGGAATACAAATCGGAAGGTTGAGGGCACGTCTCCAAAAGAGACCCTCTAATACATTCCAATTTTGCTCGCTGATATTCCATCCCGCTTCTGCACCAAATGTTAAGATATGGACTACCTTTTGGAGGTAGAACGTTGAAACCGGAGTTAGGGAAATTTTTCCAAAGCTTTTATTGATCTTGGCCGCTTGTAGCGTAAACCTACTGCTTTCCATTTTAGAACTTTTAGCCATTGTGCTTCACAGATTGAGTTGTTGAATTCAATACCCAAATAGCGGATCTAATTGACTGAAGTTAACAGCTGACCACCTACAGCCCATTTGAATGCACGGTCTCTTCTGCCTGATGTAGGTCCAATAGACAGGATTTTAGTTTTGACTGTATTGATAACAAGTTCGTTACTGAATAAGTAGTTATTCAGACAACATAGCAGGCGTTGGAGGCCGATCTGTGTTCTATCAATCAGGACAAGCTCCTCAGCATAAGCGATGTAACAAACAGAAGTCTTATTTAGACATGGAGGAAAGCAATGGGCTTGCTCAAGGTGAGTCGGGAGATCTGCTAAAAATAATTTAAATAGGTCTGCCGCTAGCGGGCTTCCTTGCTCGACTCCCCTTGTAGTTGGAATACTGTCAGATAGAACTCCATTCTTGTTGATGCAAACTCGAAAGGAAGTATTCGTGTGCAGCGCCATTATTGGATTGAGCATGGCCATAGGGCATTTCCATTTAATACATTTTGCCCATAACAAGTCGCGATTGATTCCATCAAAAACTTGCTTCATATCAATGAAGGCTAGATGAAGTTTGGTTTTACGTTTAAGGGCATTAAGTTTCAGGGCTGTTAAAATTGAAAGCTTTACATCTACTCTTGTGCCCTTAGAAAACCCTGTTTGACGAATATCGAGGATTCCTGAGTTTTTCGCCCAATTCACAAGTTTCAATCTAAGATTGGATCCAAAAAGTTTTCCAATAGAGTCCAAGAGGGCAATGGGACGATAGTTTTCAGGTCTGTCCCAACTTCCCTTCTTGTGAATAGGGATCACAATAGCAGTTAACCAGGACTCTGGCAAACAATTGGATTTAGCAATCTTTTGGAAAAGACACTCAATAAAGGGGGCCCAGATTTGTGGATTTTTCTTTAGCGTCACATTCCTAATCATATCTGGACACGCAGCACGTGAATTTTTGAGTGACTTAATGGCATCCACAATGTCAGTGTGCAACATTTGCACATCCCAGGGAGCTGATGTGGCAACAGAATCAGTTTTGGGCATCTTGGAGTAGCTGTTGAACACTAACCCAAAGTGTTTGCACCAGGTGTCGCTGGGAATGGTGTTCTGCGTCAAATTTGATCCGCTGTACGGGCCCATATTTAGTATTTTCCAAATGTCGCGTGTATTCTTTGTAATCAGTAGCTTCATCATCAGTTCAGCGCGATCTTGGTCGACAATGGCTCTGTGGGATTTCATCCAATTTGTATAAGTCGCGCGTGTCGCTTTTACTTCCTCCAGCCGAATCGAAATGGGTACTTTTTTTTATTTTTTTATTCTGCGGACATCTTTTCTTAGCTCTTTCTTTTTGTCATCAAGCATTTTGATAAACAGATGATTGTGGATCTTGTGTTGCTGAGAGCTATCTTTGATGGTTATGATATGATTCAAAAGAAGCGGAGTGTAGTCTACACAATTTGGCGAGTCAAGTAGATTTTCCGTTAGAGAGCAGATCGCTCTGACGCTTAGTCTTAGTCGGTTACCACTTGAATTTGCTTCTACTGATTCTGAATATAAGGGCAAAGAGGCCGATTCCGCCAGTAGGCAATCGAGTTTTAACAATGGATGATCGCTCTTGGACGTTTTCAAGGAGTGTAGCGCGATGACCTTCGCCTCAAAGTTACTAGATACCCAGAAATAGTCAATTATGCTGTGCATTGCTTGGCAATGCCAGGTGGGCTGGCCCGGAGTGTCGCCCCGTGCATTGCCATTCAACAATACACAATCATGCAACTCCATTACGTTTGTCCAGCGTTGTTCTTTCTCGCCCAGCTCCTCATAAGCGAGCTGGCAGTAGGAGTTGGTGTGTGGGTCATACTTAAACCACGAGCCATTTAAATCACTGCAGCAGATTATAATCAGATTATTATATTTCACGATTGCTTCATCCATTAATGTACTGATCGCTGAGGTAAAGACAGTTCCGTTTATTTTTGCTGGATTCCAATAGCAGTTAATAAGCAACAAAGACGAAACTGCTTTTGAGGTGGCAGAACGTGAGTCCATAATTGACCCTTGAACATAAGGGTTAGGATTGGAACAGATTGGTGTGGACCAATCTTGAGACAGACGGACCATTGTCAATAGGCCTGCACATGGTCGACCTTGTGTGTTTTTGGTTGCAGGATTGACCAGTGTGGCATAGCCATCTCTCATCGGAGTATCAACTAACCAAGTCTCTTGCAGACAGACAGCAAACACATCATCTAGAGGAACGTCAAAACCCTGAAACAAGTGTTGGAACCCTCGGGTGTTCCACGATAAGATGGAGAGGATGGCATTCTGCGAATCCAATCATGGCTAATCCTGATTCTGCAGTCTCTGGTGGCTCGAATTTTTCTCAAATCGAAAGTGAGAATCGTTTGATCGCACCTCAGAAGGTATGCTATGATATACAGTTTTCGCGACTGCTGGTTTTTTTTCAGTTGGATAATGAGCCGGCAGCACGGAGTTAAAGCTTCTCCGAGGCGTGTCAGGTTCAACAGAAATGTCGAAGCCAAATAACAATAAATCTTCAGCTGCTTTAAGAAGTGTGTTCCGTACGCCAGCAGCGTCGATATGTAGGAGGACAGCATCGGAGCAGCTTTCTGTCACATATTCGACGATTTTGATATCATCCAAATTAATCAGCCGCAGAGGTGGAATATGTTTAAATAGTCGCAGGACATTTGCGCGATTAAGGTTCAGCTCATTATCGTCGTTATGTATGTTTTGAAGTCTCAATTTACACCTACAGTCCTTTGCACGATGTTGGGGCACGACCTGTGACCTCAACGGGGAACGGTTTTGATTTTTGCGTTGGTTTGTGGTGAGTTTTGGGTTCAATCTTGAATTAGCTGCCATGTGAGTTGGATCATCCTTTTTCGAAATAGTAGTTCGGTGTCCTTGCACTACTTGCCACTTCAATGTGGAGCGGCTTTTCCTAGTATGGACAGCACTCGAAGGCAGCTGCGTATCCAGTGACTGATCATCATTAAGATGCTGCGATTGATCAGCATCACTTGGATTCGAGTAAGTAGAAAGATTACACAGATCTTGGGAGTTCGAAGACACTGAAATAACTGAGGCATCATCCTCAGAGATTAAGCGATGACGCTTTACACCATGATTCAGAGGCGGCATCGTTGTATTATTGTGTGATGATGAATGGTCTTTCGCACCCTTGTTTGGGCGCTTAAAGAGACCTAGCTGCGGTGGAGTGGTCAGGTTTCTTACAAAACTTTTCGTTGCTGAATGAGATGCCAATTTTGCTTTCTTGGCTCTTGTAGTCGATTTGGCAGGTTTCGCTTGTGCCATAGACTTAGCAGAAGCCTTGATTGTAAAAGATTTTGCCGTGCCTGCAAAAATACTGAAAATGGATGAGGCGCTTTCATGAAGGTAAGGTTGTGTTTGGTGCTTTGCTCAGAAGAGTTACATCATGTGTAAGCCCGTCCGCCGCCTCCATAGGCTGTTGGGTTTCTGATGGGACTTGTAGAAGAACACAGTCTGAGGGGTGAGAGACACTGGCCGCTGTTGGAGGGTAAGGACTTGGACTTTCCATAGATTGTAGTGTGATGCACTCCGTTTGAGGAGCCGTTTGGTCGGAGCGTATTCCACTTTGCATCGCAGGCATTGGCCTTGGACAGGAGACAGGCTGTGGAGCAAAGCATTGCATGTCAATTTTGGGCTGTTCCGATCTGTGACCTGGATTTAACAGAGGAGCAATCTCGCTCAACACCTCCAAAAGACATTTTAGCTGAAGATCATGTCTCTCCTGTTGTAAAGTCACGAGGTCGTTGAGACGGGATTGCCAAAATGAGCTAGAGTCTTTTCCAGCTTGCACATCATGCTGAATGAACTTAGTAAAGGAATAAATTTGATCCAGTTTCGACGAGAAGTTCGATAGAAGGACCCCTTGATCTCCAATGGTCTCATTTAAAGACTCATATAGCTTAACAAACGGAATCACCGCTTGGGACGATGCCGCAAGCACATTGTTGTGCAGCTGGATTGCCGCACCCATTGACAGATTGATTTTAGAATTCGGGGTTTTCGACTTGTCTTTGCCTGGTGTTAGAACAGTTGAAGTGTCGATGGAAGAAGTGGAGCATTTTGCAGGCGTGGCAAGTAAGTCTGCAGTATTGTTCCTTTTTGCTGGTATATCTGAAATATTTTGCCTTTTTGCACTGCTGCTGGCTTCTAATGAAATCGCAGCGCCCTGCAAATGCAAGACGTTTCCTTTATCATGAGGCCCTTTATAATGAGGCCCAAAGCTTGAGAATAGATGAGTTTTCAGTGTAGAAGGGGCCGACATGGTTGTGGCCAAATGCTCCAACTTTTTCTGAGTAGTGCGTGGCTGCAAGATGTTCGTGATTGAGTTCGCACAGTCGCTACTCGAAAGCTGATTATGCGGGGTATCGTGGAATTGCCCCTTTTGGGATAAAGTTTGAGCGGGCCTGTCGATAATAAACGACGGGAAGAGTGGGAAAAAAAGGCTCACACTCTTACCAGGTGAAAAAAATAAATCCTGGAAATCCAGCAAAGCTGCGGAGGGACTCAGTAGGTAAGGGAAATTAGCCATTCTGGAGAATTCTCCCTAACAATACCCAGTGAGTCGAGAATGAGGAAGAGGGGGCAGGTAAAGATATTGTAGCGAGTGGGCGAGATGCAGGACCCATAGGGTACGCCACATAGGATGATAGTAGGTGAGGTGTAGGCCAGGTCGGAAAAGACTTGCATGGTCCTTCCTTGTAGGAAAGAGGAGATCCATGCAGTGGCGTTCGGTGAGAACTTGGCAGGAGCAGTTAAGTGATGGCAGAGGACCTCGTGATCAACAAGGAAAGTCATTTCCAATAGCAGCAAAACAAAAAACCATTACTGCATGATGAAAAAAAAATTTGAAAAAACAAGTGAACTATGTACATAAAAAAACTCCAAATCATAAATAAAACAAACGGAAACTTACATCCAAATAACTATTTACAAAGGCAGCAGGCTAGTCCTTCTCCTCACCATTTCTCCCTCATTGTCTCAGCCAGGGCATCATCGAACACTGCGTTTCACCTCAAGGGCTTGCAGGGACTCCAACATGGTCCTCTCCATGCCCTCCCACTCCCTGCAAGTCTTCGAGGACCTCAGCCCGCCTCTCTGCCCGACGCAGTGCTATCTCTGCCCTGGCTATGGTGAGTCACGCCTCCCGAGCCCGCTGCCTCTCTGCCCCCATTTACTGCCCGAACCACTCCAACACGGAAGACATCCTAATGCGTAGGTCCACATT
Source organism: Ambystoma mexicanum (assembly GCF_040938575.1). Taxonomy (NCBI): domain Eukaryota; kingdom Metazoa; phylum Chordata; class Amphibia; order Caudata; family Ambystomatidae; genus Ambystoma; species Ambystoma mexicanum. The sequence goes on along the minus strand of NC_090933.1, from coordinate 1,334,435,339 downwards.
GGCATCCTGTCTGGCGCCGGATTCCTTCGCCCTTTTGATGGTATGCCCTGAGTCACAAAGCCTCGTACTCAGAGATTGCTGCTGCCTTATTGCCCGATGCCTGCGTTGCCTGGCCAGCTTCCAGGCTGGTGAAATTACCCGGGGGCATCTGGCACGTGCCCTACTCCTGGGTGCCTGCTCTCCCTCCATTGCCACAGCTCCTGTCGTGGCCTGGATCGGCGTGGTGACCACCTCCACTGATCCAACGTTGACTCCCAACTCAGGCAGGGATGTGATCTCCACCAGACAGGCCACCATGGGGGGGACACGTACACAGGGGGCCCTGGTGGTATCTGGGGTGGAAGGCGACAGGGAGGATGACTGGCACACAGGAGGAAGACAAGGAGGGGTTCACATAAGTGGCCAGCCCATGCACCCAATTCGAGACCCGGAAAGTAGCTAGCCAGTTCAGGAGACACCAGACCTCATTGTGATCATGTGCAAGCCCACGATTGCAAGCCTGCACATCATCACAAATGACGCCTGTACGCCTTGTGATACCAGCTAGAAGTAGTTCCACCCCGTCTCGAATGGCGAGATCCGCAGGCATTGGTGTGTCTGTTTGTGTGGACACATCCAACACCTGTGGATGGGTCCGGCTGGGGCATGCTGGCGGGTGCATACTGGTGCAGGCGCTGGCCCAGGGGCTGGATTTGGCACAGGCACCTCCACAGCGACCTGCACTGCTTTCTGCCCCTGAGTCTGGACTGCACCAGTCACACCCACCTCATCAGCCCGCCGGGCTTTCTCCTCCTCTTCCTCCTCTTCCTCCTCTTCCACCTCTTCCTCCTCTTCCTCCTCTTCTTCCTCTTCTTCCTCCTCTTCCTCCTCCTCGTCCACCTCCTCCTCCTCCCCCTCCTTCCCCTACTCCTCCCCCTCCTCCTCTGTCATGATGCCTACACCCGGGGAACCAGACCAGGTCCAGCAGCCCCGGGAGCAGGCATCATGTTCCCGGGGAAGGGCCCAGCGACCACTGTTAGGGGCCATCTGGACACAGTCCTGGCGCCTTTGGCGCCAGGCTCACATGAGACTTCAGTCCTGGCGCCAGAGGCGCCAGAGGTGCCAGGCTCATAAGGGGAAAACTTACCTGGACTTGCCTGATGCAGACCATGCTTCAAGGGATCCAAGCCCTCAAGAGGCCTAGAAGGGACTACTTTACCTAGGGACTCTTTTGCCACTTGGGTGTGGCGGTGGAGGAATACTTACCTGGAACTACTTTGGAGGCTATTTAAACCACTTGCGAAGAGCAGCACACGCTTCGCGTTATCCAGCAGCGTAACTCTCACTGTGCCTGCAGCAGCATCCAGACTTCAGCCATGCCCGCCTCGAACCCGGAGCACCTAGAAACAAAGGAAAGAAGGAGAAAGGTTAGAACTAGGACATTTATTAGCTTCTTACCTGATTCCAGAGCCATCGCATCGCCAAACCAAAGGAAAGGCTTCATTTTTAAACGCGCCGCATCGCCAGCAGCAGCGCTGCGCTGCATTCACCGTTCCTCGCAGCATCTTCACGTCTCACCGCAGCCTCCTGCATGTTCCCGCTGCATTACGGCACCTGGGGGAAGATAAAGACAATAAGGTGAGCCAAGGGAACATAAAGAGGAATACTGGTTACCACCCTAAGACTTACCTGATTTACCACCGGGGGAACCATTCCTCACCTCGGGTCGGCGCAGCTCCCACTGCACCATCGCCATACCCCGGCCCCTAAGGAGAAACAAAAGCACAACAGGGGGAATCAAAAGGGCAATCAAGGGGAGCCACCTCCCGCCATAGCATAGATTTACTGGATTTTACCGCCAGAGGTATAACTCCTCGACTCTGGTTTTCTCTCAGCACCTGAATAAAGGAAAAAGACCACAGATTACAGGATTGGATAGGAGTGATGGTCAGGCATTTGAACTCTTACGAACTGCATACTTACGGCGTCTTGCTGGGAGAGTCAATATAGCCCTGGAACTCACCAATTCCTTTGACCAGTGGAGCAACTGGTCCATCACGCGCCCCTGCGCTCGAAGCAGGATGGAGAGGTTGCCCTTTCAAAACATAAGGTGAGACTTTGGAGGGGACTTCGGAGGTGGTCAGCGGGGAGAACAACGGGGGTGGGGGGAAATTACACTCAACTCCACGGGCGGTTAATTCCCCTTTCTCCATTCACAGAAGAGTACTCCTGCAGGCCAGACAGACGACACACCTCAGCCCTATGCATTACGCTGGAGGAGGCCTCAGCAGCACAGATCAGACCAGCGCCTCTGTGGGAGTCAGGTGAGCGAAGCCTACCTACAATTTCCCACCCGGGCATTATGGAGGCCTCAGAAACTGACCACCTGGCCCGATTACTAGGGGAACTGAGGGCCGAAGTGCATTCCACCCGTCAAGAGACCAATACTCTTAGGAGAGAATTGATCTTGTCAAAGGAGCGAACTGATGACCTTGCTAGGCAACTATTGCAAAGTCAGGCTGGACAAGCACCCCTACCTGGCTCCGGGGGAAATCCAGCCCCTGTGGTATCAAGTAACCCTGTGCAAATAAACCTACCTGGAAATATTCCATTAGCTCCACCCGAACGCTTTGCGGGAGATCCCAAAAGGTTCGCCATATTTATGAACCAATGCCGCTTGCACTTTTTATGTAGACCTGGAGCCTTCCCAAACGATCAAGCCAAGGTAGCTTTTGTATTGTCATATCTCAGCGGCAGTGCAGCCGATTGGTCTATCCCACTGGTTACTCAGGATGACCCAATGCTCCGGGATTTTCAGGGCTTTCAAACTAGCATGGAAAGACTATTTGCCCGGCACTCTCAAGGACAGGCCCTGGATAACGAACTTTTGTCCCTACGGCAGGGTAACCAGGATCTCCTGTCCTACATCGCGACCTTTAATAGGTTGATTGTAGAAACTGGGTGGCCTGAGGAACAACGGATCACGTTATTTCATCGAAGACTTCGAGGAGAACTCAAATATGTCTTGGCTCAAGTCGTGAATCCACCTCAAGATTGCGCTGAATATATAGACTTGGTAGTCCAGTTAGATCATAGACTTCAGAACGGAAAAGCAGATCGAGCCAGGTTTGAGAACCGGGTGTTGGTCAAAACCCCCGCTAACCCCAAAGGAGCCGATGCTGCAGAACCCATGCAAATCGGAGGAGTTAAAGGACCTTTAACCCAGAAGGAAAGAGAAAGGAGATGGCGCATGTAATTGTGCCTTTATTGTGGGACCTCCGGGCGTTTTCTATGGGATTGCCCTGTAAAACCGCCCAAGAAGGCGGTAGGAGCAGCTGATACAAGCCATATGGAGTCAGACTCGGGAAACGACCACGCCCGACAAGCGTAGAGGTCCGCTTGCCGAGCTTGAAGAAGGACACTCAGACCTTGCATTTCATCATGCCAATGGTCCTCGTAGATCCTGAGCAACCATCGCGTATGCATGCCGTAAAAGCATACATCGATAGCGGGGCCATAGGAAACTATGTGGACCACGAATTGGCTTCCAGGATGAATCTGCCTCTCTGCCGTAAAACCACCTCAGATGTCATCACCACAGTCGATGGAACCGAAATCGCCTCTGGGCCTGTAACGCATTCCACCGCAGAGGTGACACTAGTAGGCCAGGATGGGCATTGAGAGACTATTGTGTTTGATGTAATCAAAGCCCCACAGTTCCAGATAATATTGGGGATACCTTGGTTCGAAATACATAATCCTAGTATTGATTGTCGAGAAAAGAGAATAACCTTCCCGGGTTGTGGACAAACCTGTTATCCAAAGAAAAACCTGAACGCAGGTCTGGCTACAGTAACCACAGCAGTCATGCAACTACCTCCAGAGTACTAAGAATTCCAGGACGTCTTCCAAAAGGAACAGGCTAACACCTTACCTCCTCACAGATCGTACGATTGTCAAATCGATCTCATACCCGGTGCACAACCCCCTTGTAGCAGAATCTATGCCCTTACGGAACCTGAGAACCTCCACCTACGACAATTTTTAGACAAATACCTTGCCAATGGTTTTATTCGCCCATCCAAGTCCCCAGCATCTTCAGCTTTGTTCTTCGTGCCCAAAAAGGAAGGTGACCTTAGAACGTGCATAGACTACCGTGCATTGAACCAGATAACAGTAAAAAAACGATACCCATTGCCTCTGATCCCTGAACTACTAGACCAGGTGAAGGACGCTTGCATATATACCAAACTAGATCTCCGGGGGGCATACCATCTGGTACGAGTAAAAGAAGGCGATGAATGGAAGACTGCCTTCCGCACCAAATACGGATTATTCGAATACCAGGTGATGCCCTTCGGGCTGTGCAACGCACCAGCAGCCTTCCAATACTTTATGAACGATGTCCTTCGTGAACTCATTGACGTTTGTGTTGTCGTATATATCGATGACATTCTGGTATACTCCTCTTCGGAATCGGATCATGTGAGACACGTCCGAGCAGTCCTTGAGAAATTGCGCCAGCACTAACTATATGCTAAACTAGAAAAATGTGTTTTCCATACCACAGAAGTTGAATTCCTTGGGTTTATCCTAACACCGAAGGGAGTCCGAATGGACTCACGAAAAGTAAATGCAAAGTGGCCATCACCAAGTTCAGTTAAAGGAGTTCAAAGCATGCTCGGCTTTGCCAATTTCTACCACAGATTCATCCCTGATTTTTCACATGTCGTACATCCCATCACAGCACTCTTACGGAAAAATAAACGCTTTATGTGGACTGAAGAAGCCAAAAAGGCCTTCCAAGAACTGAAAGTGAAATTCACGTCTGCACCCGTATTAAAGCACCCGCACCCTGAACCTCCATACATAGTGGAAACTGATGCATCCAGTCTAGCCATGGGTGCTGTCCTGTCTCAAAGGGACCCTGAAACTGGCCAGCTTCACCCAGTAGCGTTTTGGTCCATAAAATTCTCGGCACCTGACTTAAATTATGCAGTTACCGACAAGGGGTTATTAGCCATTAAGTCCACCTTCAAGGCTTGGCGGCATTATCTTCTCGGTGCCAGGCATACCATCACTGTGATCACCGATCACCGGAACTTACAATATTTAAAAACAGCCAAGGTTCAATCATCACGTCAACTCCGATGGGCATTGTTCTTTGCCGAGTTCGATTTCGTAATCACCTACCGCCCAGGTTGTAAGAACGGTAAAGCTGACGCTCTATCCCGAATAGGGATGGGAGAGACTGAAGTGAACTCAGAACCAGTACCTATAATTTCCGAACAAAGGATTCTTGGCATGACCACTCTACAAACTCTAGAGGACATTCAGAGTAAAATCCAGCAACTCTTTGATCCTACAGCCTTGCAGGACTGGGTAAAGTGAGGCCCGATCTTTTCAGTCAGCAATGCCCTACCTTATTACCAAGGGCGCCTGTTTCTGCCACACAAGGAACTACAAGAGCTAGTCATTTCCCGTTATCATGATACCCTGATGGAGGGGCACCCAGGTATTGCAAAAACTGAAGTGAAAATCAAAAGACAATTCTGGTGGCCCACCTGGCGAAAGGACATTAAGTCATTTGTGATGTCTTGCGGCGTTTGTGCCCAGAACAAAAGTCAGAAGAAAAAGCCAGCTGGACTCTTACAACCATTAGACATTCCGCCTGCACCATGGCATACCTTATCATTGGACTTTATTACTGACCTACCTCCTTGCAACGGGTTTAACACCATTCTTGTTATTGTGGATCTTTTTTCCAAAATGGCCCACTTTATCCCTTTAAAGGGGCTACCTTCAGCTTCAATCCTAGCCAAGGAATTTCTTGAAAACATTGTTCGTATTCATGGATTTCCATCCGTACTGGTCTCTGACCGGGGCAGTCAATTCATTTCTCATTTTTGGAGAAAATGTTGTCAACTGGCGCAAATTGACATGAGGTTATCAACCAGTCACCACCCCCAGACCGACGGTCAAACGGAGAGAACTAACCAGACTCTTGAACAATACCTGCGTTGCATGTTGCATCAGACTGAGAGCAATTGGAAGGACATTCTTTGGATCGCTGAATATGCATACAATAATTCAGTTAATTCTGGAACTGGGCAAAGCCCTTTCTATACCCTGTACGGACACCACCCTCGAACCTCAGACCTTGACTCACCCCAACACCTAGAAATGCCTGCAGTGGATCATTTACACTCCACGATTACACAAGCCGTTAAGGAAGCAACAGCACATTTGAAACAAGCGAAGGAGAAATATAAGAAGGATGCGGATCGGCATAGAAGTGATGCTCCACAATACCAGATAGGAGACCAAGTATGGTTGGCCACAAAACACATACCGCTCAAGGGAACACGGACCTTTAACCCGAGATATTTGGGACCTTACTCTGTTAAGGCCATTATCAACCCGGTGGCCGTCAAGTTGGACTTACCGGCTACTATGCGGATTCACCCCGTCTTTCATGTGTCACTTTTGAAGCCAGTTCAACCTCGGACAAGACTAACCAAGCCACCGACCCCATCCTTATAGACGTGGACCCCGAATTTGAGGTTAAAAACATCGTGGACTCCAAGATGGTGAAATCAAAACTTTTTTTATTTGATTGACTGGAAAGGTTATGGACCACAGGAAAGGTCTTGGGAACCTAGTGACCACGTACATGCACCTCGGTTGGTGAAAAGATTCCACCGAAATTTCCCGGACAAACCTAAACCACCAGGAAGAACAACTTTAGGAGGGCCCTTGGGGGCCTTGCACTACTTGCCACTTCAAAGTCGCGCGTGTCGCTTTTACTTCCTCCAGCCGAATCGAAATGGGTACTTTTTTTTATTTTTTTATTCTGCGGACATCTTTTCTTAGCTCTTTCTTTTTGTCATCAAGCATTTTGATAAACAGATGATTGTGGATCTTGTGTTGCTGAGAGCTATCTTTGATGGTTATGATATGATTCAAAAGAAGCGGAGTGTAGTCTACACAATTTGGCGAGTCAAGTAGATTTTCCGTTAGAGAGCAGATCGCTCTGACGCTTAGTCTTAGTCGGTTACCACTTGAATTTGCTTCTACTGATTCTGAATATAAGGGCAAAGAGGCCGATTCCGCCAGTAGGCAATCGAGTTTTAACAATGGATGATCGCTCTTGGACGTTTTCAAGGAGTGTAGCGCGATGACCTTCGCCTCAAATTTACTAGATACCCAGAAATAGTCAATTATGCTGTGCATTGCTTGGCAATGCCAGGTGGGCTGGCCCGGAGTGTCGCCCCGTGCATTGCCATTCAACAATACACAATCATGCAACTCCATTACGTTTGTCCAGCGTTGTTCTTTCTCGCCCAGCTCCTCATAAGCGAGCTGGCAGTAGGAGTTGGTGTGTGGGTCATACTTAAACCACGAGCCATTTAAATCACTGCAGCAGATTATAATCAGATTATTATATTTCACGATTGCTTCATCCATTAATGTACTGATCGCTGAGGTAAAGACAGTTCCGTTTATTTTTGCTGGATTCCAATAGCAGTTAATAAGCAACAAAGACGAAACTGCTTTTGAGGTGGCAGAACGTGAGTCCATAATTGACCCTTGAACATAAGGGTTAGGATTGGAACAGATTGGTGTGGACCAATCTTGAGACAGACGGACCATTGTCAATAGGCCTGCACATGGTCGACCTTGTGTGTTTTTGGTTGCAGGATTGACCAGTGTGGCATAGCCATCTCTCATCGGAGTATCAACTAACCAAGTCTCTTGCAGACAGACAGCAAACACATCATCTAGAGGAACGTCAAAACCCTGAAACAAGTGTTGGAACCCTCGGGTGTTCCACGATAAGATGGAGAGGATGGCATTCTGCGAATCCAATCATGGCTAATCCTGATTCTGCAGTCTCTGGTGGCTCGAATTTTTCTCAAATCGAAAGTGAGAATCGTTTGATCGCACCTCAGAAGGTATGCTATGATATACAGTTTTCACGACTGCTGGTTTTTTTTCAGTTGGATAATGAGCCGGCAGCACGGAGTTAAAGCTTCTCCGAGGCGTGTCAGGTTCAACAGAAATGTCGAAGCCAAATAACAATAAATCTTCAGCTGTTTTAAGAAGTGTGTTCCGTACGCCAGCAGCGTCGATATGTAGGAGGACAGCATCGGAGCAGCTTTCTGTCACATATTCGACGATTTTGATATCATCCAAATTAATCAGCCGCAGAGGTGGAATATGTTTAAATAGTCGCAGGACATTTGCGCGATTAAGGTTCAGCTCATTATCGTCGTTATGTATGTTTTGAAGTCTCAATTTACACCTACAGTCCTTTGCACGATGTTGGGGCAAGACCTGTGACCTCAACGGGGAACGGTTTTGATTTTTGCGTTGGTTTGTGGTGAGTTTTGGGTTCAATCTTGAATTAGCTGCCATGTGAGTTGGATCATCCTTTTTCGAAATAGTAGTTCGGTGTCCTTGCACTACTTGCCACTTCAATGTGGAGCGGCTTTTCCTAGTATAGACAGCACTCGAAGGCAGCTGCGTATCCAGTGACTGATCATCATTAAGATGCTGCGATTGATCAGCATCACTTGGATTCGAGTAAGTAGAAAGATTACACAAATCTTGGGAGTTCGAAGACACTGAAATAACTGAGGCATCATCCTCAGAGATTAAGCGATGACGCTTTACACCATGATTCAGAGGCGGCATCGTTGTATTATTGTGTGATGATGAATGGTCTTTCGCACCCTTGTTTGGGCGCTTAAAGAGACCTAGCTGCGGTGGAGTGGTCAGGTTTCTTACAAAACTTTTCGTTGCTGAATGAGATGCCAATTTTGCTTTCTTGGCTCTTGTAGTCGATTTGGCAGGTTTCGCTTGTGCCGTAGACTTAGCAGAAGCCTTGATTGTAAAAGATTTTGCCGTGCCTGCAAAAATACTGAAAATGGATGAGGCGCTTTCATGAAGGTAAGGTTGTGTTTGGTGCTTTGCTCAGAAGAGTTACATCATGTGTAAGCCCGTCCGCCGCCTCCATAGGCTGTTGGGTTTCTGATGGGACTTGTAGAAGAACACAGTCTGAGGGGTGAGAGACACTGGCCACTGTTGGAGGGTAAGGACTTGGACTTTCCATAGATTGTAGTGTGATGCACTCCGTTTGAGGAGCCGTTTGGTCGGAGCGTATTCCACTTTGCATCGCAGGCATTGGCCTTGGACAGGAGACAGGCTGTGGAGCAAAGCATTGCATGTCAATTTTGGGCTGTTCCGATCTGTGACCTGGATTTAACAGAGGAGCAATCTCGCTCAACACCTCCAAAAGACATTTTAGCTGAAGATCATGTCTCTCCTGTTGTAAAGTCACGAGGTCGTTGAGACGGGATTGCCAAAATGAGCTAGAGTCTTTTCCAGCTTGCACATCATGCTGAATGAACTTAGTAAAGGAATAAATTTGATCCAGTTTCGACGAGAAGTTCGATAGAAGGACCCCTTGATCTCCAATGGTCTCATTTAAAGACTCATATAGCTTAACAAACGGAATCACCGCTTGGGACGATGCCGCAAGCACATTGTTGTGCAGCTGGATTGCCGCACCCATTGACAGATTGATTTTAGAATTCGGGGTTTTCGACTTGTCTTTGCCTGGTGTTAGAACAGTTGAAGTGTCGATGGAAGAAGTGGAGCATTTTGCAGGCGTGGCAAGTAAGTCTGCAGTATTGTTCCTTTTTGCTGGTATATCTGAAATATTTTGCCTTTTTGCACTGCTGCTGGCTTCTAATGAAATCGCAGCGCCCTGCAAATGCAAGACGTTTCCTTTATCATGAGGCCCTTTATAATGAGGCCCAAAGCTTGAGAATAGATGAGTTTTCAGTGTAGAAGGGGCCGACATGGTTGTGGCCAAATGCTCCAACTTTTTCTGAGTAGTGCGTGGCTGCAAGATGTTCGTGATTGAGTTCGCACAGTCGCTACTCGAAAGCTGATTATGCGGGGTATCGTGGAATTGCCCCTTTTGGGATAAAGTTTGAGCGGGCCTGTCGATAATAAACGACGGGAAGAGTGGGAAAAAAAGGCTCACACTCTTACCAGGTGAAAAAAATAAATCCTGGAAATCCAGCAAAGCTGCGGAGGGACTCAGTAGGTAAGGGAAATTAGCCATTCTGGAGAATTCTCCCTAACAATACCCAGTGAGTCGAGAATGAGGAAGAGGGGGCAGGTAAAGATATTGTAGCGGGTGGGCGAGATGCAGGACCCATAGGGTACGCCACATAGGATGATAGTAGGTGAGGTGTAGGCCAGGTCGGAAAAGACTTGCATGGTCCTTCCTTGTAGGAAAGAGGAGATCCATGCAGTGGCGTTCGGTGAGAACTTGGCAGGAGCAGTTAAGTGATGGCAGAGGACCTCGTGATCAACAAGGAAAGTCATTTCCAATAGCAGCAAAACAAAAAACCATTGCTGCATGATGAAAAAAAAATTTGAAAAAACAAGTGAACTATGTACATAAAAAAACTCCAAATCATAAATAAAACAAACGGAAACTTACATCCAAATAACTATTTACAAAGGCAGCAGGCTAGTCCTTCTCCTCACCATTTCTCCCTCATTGTCTCAGCCAGGGCATCATCGAACACTGCGTTTCACCTCAAGGGCTTGCAGGGACTCCAACATGGTCCTCTCCATGCCCTCCCACTCCCTGCAAGTCTTCGAGGACCTCAGCCCGCCTCTCTGCCCGACGCAGTGCTATCTCTGCCCTGGCTATGGTGAGTCACGCCTCCCGAGCCCGCTGCCTCTCTGCCCCCATTTACTGCCCGAACCACTCCAACACGGAAGACATCCTAATGCGTAGGTCCACATTGGCATCCTGTCTGGCGCCGGATTCCTTCGCCCTTTTGATGGTATGCCCTGAGTCACAAAGCCTCGTACTCAGAGATTGCTGCTGCCTTATTGCCCGATGCCTGCGTTGCCTGGCCAGCTTCCAGGCTGGTGAAATTACCCGGGGGCATCTGGCACGTGCCCTACTCCTGGGTGCCTGCTCTCCCTCCATTGCCACAGCTCCTGTCGTGGCCTGGATCGGCGTGGTGACCACCTCCACTGATCCAACGTTGACTCCCAACTCAGGCAGGGATGTGATCTCCACCAGACAGGCCACCATGGGGGGGACACGTACACAGGGGGCCCTGGTGGTATCTGGGGTGGAAGGCGACAGGGAGGATGACTGGCACACAGGAGGAAGACAAGGAGGGGTTCACATAAGTGGCCAGCCCATGCACCCAATTCGAGACCCGGAAAGTAGCTAGCCAGTTCAGGAGACACCAGACCTCATTGTGATCATGTGCAAGCCCACGATTGCAAGCCTGCACATCATCACAAATGACGTCTGTACGCCTTGTGATACCAGCTAGAAGTGGTTCCACCCCGTCTCGAATGGCGAGATCCGCAGGCATTGGTGTGTCTGTTTGTGTGGACACATCCAACACCTGTGGATGGGTCCGGCTGGGGCATGCTGGCGGGTGCATACTGGTGCAGGCGCTGGCCCAGGGGCTGGATTTGGCACAGGCACCTCCACAGCGACCTGCACTGCTTCCTGCCCCTGAGTCTGGACTGCACCAGTCACACCCACCTCATCAGCCCGCCGGGCTTTCTCCTCCTCTTCCTCCTCTTCCTCCTCTTCCACCTCTTCCTCCTCTTCCTCCTCTTCTTCCTCTTCTTCCTCTTCTTCCTCCTCTTCCTCCTCCTCGTCCACCTCCTCCTCCTCCCCCTCCTTCCCCTACTCCTCCCCCTCCTCCTCTGTCATGATGCCTACACCCGGGGAACCAGACCAGGTCCAGCAGCCCCGGGAGCAGGCATCATGTTCCCGGGGAAGGGCCCAGCGACCACTGTTAGGGGCCATCTGGACACAGTCCTGGCGCCTTTGGCGCCAGGCTCACATGAGACTTCAGTCCTGGCGCCAGAGGCGCCAGAGGTGCCAGGCTCATAAGGGGAAAACTTACCTGGACTTGCCTGATGCAGACCATGCTTCAAGGGATCCAAGCCCTCAAGAGGCCTAGAAGGGACTACTTTACCTAGGGACTCTTTTGCCACTCGGGTGTGGCGGTGGAGGAATACTTACCTGGAACTACTTTGGAGGCTATTTAAACCACTTGCGAAGAGCAGCACACGCTTCGCGTTATCCAGCAGCGTAACTCTCACTGTGCCTGCAGCAGCATCCAGACTTCAGCCATGCCCGCCTCGAACCCGGAGCACCTAGAAACAAAGGAAAGAAGGAGAAAGGTTAGAACTAGGACATTTATTAGCTTCTTACCTGATTCCAGAGCCATCGCATCGCCAAACCAAAGGAAAGGCTTCATTTTTAAACGCGCCGCATCGCCAGCAGCAGCGCTGCGCTGCATTCACCGTTCCTCGCAGCATCTTCACGTCTCACCGCAGCCTCCTGCATGTTCCCGCTGCATTACGGCACCTGGGGGAAGATAAAGACAATAAGGTGAGCCAAGGGAACATAAAGAGGAATACTGGTTACCACCCTAAGACTTACCTGATTTACCACCGGGGGAACCATTCCTCACCTCGGGTCGGCGCAGCTCCCACTGCACCATCGCCATACCCCGGCCCCTAAGGAGAAACAAAAGCACAACAGGGGGAATCAAAAGGGCAATCAAGGGGAGCCACCTCCCGCCATAGCATAGATTTACTGGATTTTACCGCCAGAGGTATAACTCCTCGACTCTGGTTTTCTCTCAGCACCTGAATAAAGGAAAAAGACCACAGATTACAGGATTGGATAGGAGTGATGGTCAGGCATTTGAACTCTTACGAACTGCATACTTACGGCGTCTTGCTGGGAGAGTCAATATAGCCCTGGAACTCACCAATTCCTTTGACCAGTGGAGCAACTGGTCCATCACGCGCCCCTGCGCTCGAAGCAGGATGGAGAGCTTGCCCTTTCAAAACATAAGGTGAGACTTTGGAGGGGACTTCGGAGGTGGTCAGCGGGGAGAACAACGGGGGTGGGGGGAAATTACACTCAACTCCACGGGCGGTTAATTCCCCTTTCTCCATTCACAGAAGAGTACTCCTGCAGGCCAGACAGACGACACACCTCAGCCCTATGCATTACGCTGGAGGAGGCCTCAGCAGCACAGATCAGACCAGCGCCTCTGTGGGAGTCAGGTGAGCGAAGCCTACCTACAATTTCCCACCCGGGCATTATGGAGGCCTCAGAAACTGACCACCTGGCCCGATTACTAGGGGAACTGAGGGCCGAAGTGCATTCCACCCGTCAAGAGACCAATACTCTTAGGAGAGAATTGATCTTGTCAAAGGAGCGAACTGATGACCTTGCTAGGCAACTATTGCAAAGTCAGGCTGGACAAGCACCCCTACCTGGCTCTGGGGGAAATCCAGCCCCTGTGGTATCAAGTAACCCTGTGCAAATAAACCTACCTGGAAATATTCCATTAGCTCCACCCGAACGCTTTGCGGGAGATCCCAAAAGGTTCGCCATATTTATGAACCAATGCCGCTTGCACTTTTTATGTAGACCTGGAGCCTTCCCAAACGATCAAGCCAAGGTAGCTTTTGTATTGTCATATCTCAGCGGCAGTGCAGCCGATTGGTCTATCCCACTGGTTACTCAGGATGACCCAATGCTCCGGGATTTTCAGGGCTTTCAAACTAGCATGGAAAGACTATTTGCCCGGCACTCTCAAGGACAGGCCCTGGATAACGAACTTTTGTCCCTACGGCAGGGTAACCAGGATCTCCTGTCCTACATCGCGACCTTTAATAGGTTGATTGTAGAAACTGGGTGGCCTGAGGAACAACGGATCACGTTATTTCATCGAAGACTTCGAGGAGAACTCAAATATGTCTTGGCTCAAGTCGTGAATCCACCTCAAGATTGCGCTGAATATATAGACTTGGTAGTCCAGTTAGATCATAGACTTCAGAACGGAAAAGCAGATCGAGCCAGGTTTGAGAACCGGGTGTTGGTCAAAACCCCCGCTAACCCCAAAGGAGCCGATGCTGCAGAACCCATGCAAATCGGAGGAGTTAAAGGACCTTTAACCCAGAAGGAAAGAGAAAGGAGATGGCGCATGTAATTGTGCCTTTATTGTGGGACCTCCGGGCGTTTTCTATGGGATTGCCCTGTAAAACCGCCCAAGAAGGCGGTAGGAGCAGCTGATACAAGCCATATGGAGTCAGACTCGGGAAACGACCACGCCCGACAAGCGTAGAGGTCCGCTTGCCGAGCTTGAAGAAGGACACTCAGACCTTGCATTTCATCATGCCAATGGTCCTCGTAGATCCTGAGCAACCATCGCGTATGCATGCCGTAAAAGCATACATCGATAGCGGGGCCATAGGAAACTATGTGGACCACGAATTGGCTTCCAGGATGAATCTGCCTCTCTGCCGTAAAACCACCTCAGATGTCATCACCACAGTCGATGGAACCGAAATCGCCTCTGGGCCTGTAACGCATTCCACCGCAGAGGTGACACTAGTAGGCCAGGATGGGCATTGAGAGACTATTGTGTTTGATGTAATCAAAGCCCCACAGTTCCAGATAATATTGGGGATACCTTGGTTCGAAATACATAATCCTAGTATTGATTGTCGAGAAAAGAGAATAACCTTCCCGGGTTGTGCACAAACCTGTTATCCAAAGAAAAACCTGAACGCAGGTCTGGCTACAGTAACCACAGCAGTCATGCAACTACCTCCAGAGTACTAAGAATTCCAGGACGTCTTCCAAAAGGAACAGGCTAACACCTTACCTCCTCACAGATCGTACGATTGTCAAATCGATCTCATACCCGGTGCACAACCCCCTTGTAGCAGAATCTATGCCCTTACGGAACCTGAGAACCTCCACCTACGACAATTTTTAGACAAATACCTTGCCAATGGTTTTATTCGCCCATCCAAGTCCCCAGCATCTTCAGCTTTGTTCTTCGTGCCCAAAAAGGAAGGTGACCTTAGAACGTGCATAGACTACCGTGCATTGAACCAGATAACAGTAAAAAAACGATACCCATTGCCTCTGATCCCTGAACTACTAGACCAGGTGAAGGACGCTTGCATATATACCAAACTAGATCTCCGGGGGGCATACCATCTGGTACGAGTAAAAGAAGGCGATGAATGGAAGACTGCCTTCCGCACCAAATACAGATTATTCGAATACCAGGTGATGCCCTTCGGGCTGTGCAACGCACCAGCAGCCTTCCAATACTTTATGAACGATGTCCTTCGTGAACTCATTGACGTTTGTGTTGTCGTATATATCGATGACATTCTGGTATACTCCTCTTCGGAATCGGATCATGTGAGACACGTCCGAGCAGTCCTTGAGAAATTGCGCCAGCACTAACTATATGCTAAACTAGAAAAATGTGTTTTCCATACCACAGAAGTTGAATTCCTTGGGTTTATCCTAACACCGAAGGGAGTCCGAATGGACTCACGAAAAGTAAATGCAAAGTGGCCATCACCAAGTTCAGTTAAAGGAGTTCAAAGCATGCTCGGCTTTGCCAATTTCTACCACAGATTCATCCCGGATTTTTCACATGTCGTACATCCCATCACAGCACTCTTACGGAAAAATAAACGCTTTATGTGGACTGAAGAAGCCAAAAAGGCCTTCCAAGAACTGAAAGTGAAATTCACGTCTGCACCCGTATTAAAGCACCCGCACCCTGAACCTCCATACATAGTGGAAACTGATGCATCCAGTCTAGCCATGGGTGCTGTCCTGTCTCAAAGGGACCCTGAAACTGGCCAGCTTCACCCAGTAGCGTTTTGGTCCATAAAATTCTCGGCACCTGACTTAAATTATGCAGTTACCGACAAGGAGTTATTAGCCATTAAGTCCACCTTCAAGGCTTGGCGGCATTATCTTCTCGGTGCCAGGCATACCATCACTGTGATCACCGATCACCGGAACTTACAATATTTAAAAACAGCCAAGGTTCAATCATCACGTCAACTCCGATGGGCATTGTTCTTTGCCGAGTTCGATTTCGTAATCACCTACCGCCCAGGTTGTAAGAACGGTAAAGCTGACGCTCTATCCCGAATAGGGATGGGAGAGACTGAAGTGAACTCAGAACCAGTACCTATAATTTCCGAACAAAGGATTCTTGGCATGACCACTCTACAAACTCTAGAGGACATTCAGAGTAAAATCCAGCAACTCTTTGATCCTACAGCCTTGCAGGACTGGGTAAAGTGAGGCCCGATCTTTTCAGTCAGCAATGCCCTACCTTATTACCAAGGGCGCCTGTTTCTGCCACACAAGGAACTACAAGAGCTAGTCATTTCCCGTTATCATGATACCCTGATGGAGGGGCACCCAGGTATTGCAAAAACTGAAGTGAAAATCAAAAGACAATTCTGGTGGCCCACCTGGCGAAAGGACATTAAGTCATTTGTGATGTCTTGCGGCGTTTGTGCCCAGAACAAAAGTCAGAAGAAAAAGCCAGCTGGACTCTTACAACCATTAGACATTCCGCCTGCACCATGGCATACCTTATCATTGGACTTTATTACTGACCTACCTCCTTGCAACGGGTTTAACACCATTCTTGTTATTGTGGATCTTTTTTCCAAAATGGCCCACTTTATCCCTTTAAAGGGGCTACCTTCAGCTTCAATCCTAGCCAAGGAATTTCTTGAAAACATTGTTCGTATTCATGGATTTCCATCCGTACTGGTCTCTGACCGGGGCAGTCAATTCATTTCTCATTTTTGGAGAAAATGTTGTCAACTGGCGCAAATTGACATGATGTTATCAACCAGTCACCACCCCCAGACCGACGGTCAAACGGAGAGAACTAACCAGACTCTTGAACAATACCTGCGTTGCATGTTGCATCAGACTGAGAGCAATTGGAAGGACATTCTTTGGATCGCTGAATATGCCTACAATAATTCAGTTAATTCTGGAACTGGGCAAAGCCCTTTCTATACCCTGTACGGACACCAGCCTCGAACCTCAGACCTTGACTCACCCCAACACCTAGAAATGCCTGCAGTGGATCATTTACACTCCACGATTACACAAGCCGTTAAGGAAGCAACAGCACATTTGAAACAAGCGAAGGAGAAATATAAGAAGGATGCGGATCGGCATAGAAGTGATGCTCCACAATACCAGATAGGAGACCAAGAATGGTTGGCCACAAAACACATACCGCTCAAGGGAACACGGACCTTTAACCCGAGATATTTGGGACCTTACTCTGTTAAGGCCATTATCAACCCGGTGGCCGTCAAGTTGGACTTACCGGCTACTATGCGGATTCACCCCGTCTTTCATGTGTCACTTTTGAAGCCAGTTCAACCTCGGACAAGACTAACCAAGCCACCGACCCCATCCTTATAGACGTGGACCCCGAATTTGAGGTTAAAAACATCGTGGACTCCAAGATGGTGAAATCAAAACTTTTTTTATTTGATTGACTGGAAAGGTTATGGACCACAGGAAAGGTCTTGGGAACCTAGTGACCACGTACATGCACCTCGGTTGGTGAAAAGATTCCACCGAAATTTCCCGGACAAACCTAAACCACCAGGAAGAACAACTTTAGGAGGGCCCTTGGGGGCCTTGCACTACTTGCCACTTCAAAGTCGCGCGTGTCGCTTTTACTTCCTCCAGCCGAATCGAAATGGGTACTTTTTTTGATTTTTTTATTCTGCGGACATCTTTTCTTAGCTCTTTCTTTTTGTCATCAAGCATTTTGATAAACAGATGATTGTGGATCTTGTGTTGCTGAGAGCTATCTTTGATGGTTATGATATGATTCAAAAGAAGCGGAGTGTAGTCTACACAATTTGGCGAGTCAAGTAGATTTTCCGTTAGAGAGCAGATCGCTCTGACGCTTAGTCTTAGTCGGTTACCACTTGAATTTGCTTCTACTGATTCTGAATATAAGGGCAAAGAGGCCGATTCCGCCAGTAGGCAATCGAGTTTTAACAATGGATGATCGCTCTTGGACGTTTTCAAGGAGTGTAGCGCGATGACCTTCGCCTCAAATTTACTAGATACCCAGAAATAGTCAATTATGCTGTGCATTGCTTGGCAATGCCAGGTGGGCTGGCCCGGAGTGTCGCCCCGTGCATTGCCATTCAACAATACACAATCATGCAACTCCATTACGTTTGTCCAGCGTTGTTCTTTCTCGCCCAGCTCCTCATAAGCGAGCTGGCAGTAGGAGTTGGTGTGTGGGTCATACTTAAACCACGAGCCATTTAAATCACTGCAGCAGATTATAATCAGATTATTATATTTCACGATTGCTTCATCCATTAATGTACTGATCGCTGAGGTAAAGACAGTTCCGTTTATTTTTGCTGGATTCCAATAGCAGTTAATAAGCAACAAAGTCGAAACTGCTTTTGAGGTGGCAGAACGTGAGTCCATAATTGACCCTTGAACATAAGGGTTAGGATTGGAACAGATTGGTGTGGACCAATCTTGAGACAGACGGACCATTGTCAATAGGCCTGCACATGGTCGACCTTGTGTGTTTTTGGTTGCAGGATTGACCAGTGTGGCATAGCCATCTCTCATCGGAGTATCAACTAACCAAGTCTCTTGCAGACAGACAGCAAACACATCATCTAGAGGAACGTCAAAACCCTGAAACAAGTGTTGGAACCCTCGGGTGTTCCACGATAAGATGGAGAGGATGGCATTCTGCGAATCCAATCATGGCTAATCCTGATTCTGCAGTCTCTGGTGGCTCGAATTTTTCTCAAATCGAAAGTGAGAATCGTTTGATCGCACCTCAGAAGGTATGCTATGATATACAGTTTTCACGACTGCTGGTTTTTTTCAGTTGGATAATGAGCCGGCAGCACGGAGTTAAAGCTTCTCCGAGGCGTGTCAGGTTCAACAGAAATGTCGAAGCCAAATAACAATAAATCTTCAGCTGTTTTAAGAAGTGTGTTCCGTACGCCAGCAGCGTCGATATGTAGGAGGACAGCATCGGAGCAGCTTTCTGTCACATATTCGACGATTTTGATATCATCCAAATTAATCAGCCGCAGAGGTGGAATATGTTTAAATAGTCGCAGGACATTTGCGCGATTAAGGTTCAGCTCATTATCGTCGTTATGTATGTTTTGAAGTCTCAATTTACACCTACAGTCCTTTGCACGATGTTGGGGCAAGACCTGTGACCTCAACGGGGAACGGTTTTGATTTTTGCGTTGGTTTGTGGTGAGTTTTGGGTTCAATCTTGAATTAGCTGCCATGTGAGTTGGATCATCCTTTTTCGAAATAGTAGTTCGGTGTCCTTGCACTACTTGCCACTTCAATGTGGAGCGGCTTTTCCTAGTATGGACAGCACTCGAAGGCAGCTGCGTATCCAGTGACTGATCATCATTAAGATGCTGCGATTGATCAGCATCACTTGGATTCGAGTAAGTAGAAAGATTACACAGATCTTGGGAGTTCGAAGACACTGAAATAACTGAGGCATCATCCTCAGAGATTAAGCGATGACGCTTTACACCATGATTCAGAGGCGGCATCGTTGTATTATTGTGTGATGATGAATGGTCTTTCGCACCCTTGTTTGGGCGCTTAAAGAGACCTAGCTGCGGTGGAGTGGTCAGGTTTCTTACAAAACTTTTCGTTGCTGAATGAGATGCCAATTTTGCTTTCTTGGCTCTTGTAGTCGATTTGGCAGGTTACGCTTGTGCCGTAGACTTAGCAGAAGCCTTGATTGTAAAAGATTTTGCTGTGCCTGCAAAAATACTGAAAATGGATGAGGCGCTTTCATGAAGGTAAGGTTGTGTTTGGTGCTTTGCTCAGAAGAGTTACATCATGTGTAAGCCCGTCCGCCGCCTCCATAGGCTGTTGGGTTTCTGATGGGACTTGTAGAAGAACACAGTCTGAGGGGTGAGAGACACTGGCCACTGTTGGAGGGTAAGGACTTGGACTTTCCATAGATTGTAGTGTGATGCACTCCGTTTGAGGAGCCGTTTGGTCGGAGCGTATTCCACTTTGCATCGCAGGCATTGGCCTTGGACAGGAGACAGGCTGTGGAGCAAAGCATTGCATGTCAATTTTGGGCTGTTCCGATCTGTGACCTGGATTTAACAGAGGAGCAATCTCGCTCAACACCTCCAAAAGACATTTTAGCTGAAGATCATGTCTCTCCTGTTGTAAAGTCACGAGGTCGTTGAGACGGGATTGCCAAAATGAGCTAGAGTCTTTTCCAGCTTGCACATCATGCTGAATGAACTTAGTAAAGGAATAAATTTGATCCAGTTTCGACGAGAAGTTCGATAGAAGGACCCCTTGATCTCCAATGGTCTCATTTAAAGACTCATATAGCTTAACAAACGGAATCACCGCTTGGGACGATGCCGCAAGCACATTGTTGTGCAGCTGGATTGCCGCACCCATTGACAGATTGATTTTAGAATTCGGGGTTTTCGACTTGTCTTTGCCTGGTGTTAGAACAGTTGAAGTGTCGATGGAAGAAGTGGAGCATTTTGCAGGCGTGGCAAGTAAGTCTGCAGTATTGTTCCTTTTTGCTGGTATATCTGAAATATTTTGCCTTTTTGCACTGCTGCTGGCTTCTAATGAAATCGCAGCGCCCTGCAAATGCAAGACGTTTCCTTTATCATGAGGCCCTTTATAATGAGGCCCAAAGCTTGAGAATAGATGAGTTTTCAGTGTAGAAGGGGCCGACATGGTTGTGGCCAAATGCTCCAACTTTTTCTGAGTAGTGCGTGGCTGCAAGATGTTCGTGATTGAGTTCGCACAGTCGCTACTCGAAAGCTGATTATGCGGGGTATCGTGGAATTGCCCCTTTTGGGATAAAGTTTGAGCGGGCCTGTCGATAATAAACGACGGGAAGAGTGGGAAAAAAAGGCTCACACTCTTACCAGGTGAAAAAAATAAATCCTGGAAATCCAGCAAAGCTGCGGAGGGACTCAGTAGGTAAGGGAAATTAGCCATTCTGGAGAATTCTCCCTAACAATACCCAGTGAGTCGAGAATGAGGAAGAGGGGGCAGGTAAAGATATTGTAGCGGGTGGGCGAGATGCAGGACCCATAGGGTACGCCACATAGGATGATAGTAGGTGAGGTGTAGGCCAGGTCGGAAAAGACTTGCATGGTCCTTCCTTGTAGGAAAGAGGAGATCCATGCAGTGGCGTTCGGTGAGAACTTGGCAGGAGCAGTTAAGTGATGGCAGAGGACCTCGTGATCAACAAGGAAAGTCATTTCCAATAGCAGCAAAACAAAAAACCATTACTGCATGATGAAAAAAAAATTTGAAAAAACAAGTGAACTATGTACATAAAAAAACTCCAAATCATAAATAAAACAAACGGAAACTTACATCCAAATAACTATTTACAAAGGCAGCAGGCTAGTCCTTCTCCTCACCATTTCTCCCTCATTGTCTCAGCCAGGGCATCATCGAACACTGCGTTTCACCTCAAGGGCTTGCAGGGACTCCAACATGGTCCTCTCCATGCCCTCCCACTCCCTGCAAGTCTTCGAGGACCTCAGCCCGCCTCTCTGCCCGACGCAGTGCTATCTCTGCCCTGGCTATGGTGAGTCACGCCTCCCGAGCCCGCTGCCTCTCTGCCCCCATTTACTGCCCGAACCACTCCAACACGGAAGACATCCTAATGCGTAGGTCCACATTGGCATCCTGTCTGGCGCCGGATTCCTTCGCCCTTTTGATGGTATGCCCTGAGTCACAAAGCCTCGTACTCAGAGATTGCTGCTGCCTTATTGCCCGATGCCTGCGTTGCCTGGCCAGCTTCCAGGCTGGTGAAATTACCCGGGGGCATCTGGCACGTGCCCTACTCCTGGGTGCCTGCTCTCCCTCCATTGCCACAGCTCCTGTCGTGGCCTGGATCGGCGTGGTGACCACCTCCACTGATCCAACGTTGACTCCCAACTCAGGCAGGGATGTGATCTCCACCAGACAGGCCACCATGGGGGGGACACGTACACAGGGGGCCCTGGTGGTATCTGGGGTGGAAGGCGACAGGGAGGATGACTGGCACACAGGAGGAAGACAAGGAGGGGTTCACATAAGTGGCCAGCCCATGCACCCAATTCGAGACCCGGAAAGTAGCTAGCCAGTTCAGGAGACACCAGACCTCATTGTGATCATGTGCAAGCCCACGATTGCAAGCCTGCACATCATCACAAATGACGTCTGTACGCCTTGTGATACCAGCTAGAAGTGGTTCCACCCCGTCTCGAATGGCGAGATCCGCAGGCATTGGTGTGTCTGTTTGTGTGGACACATCCAACACCTGTGGATGGGTCCGGCTGGGGCATGCTGGCGGGTGCATACTGGTGCAGGCGCTGGCCCAGGGGCTGGATTTGGCACAGGCACCTCCACAGCGACCTGCACTGCTTCCTGCCCCTGAGTCTGGACTGCACCAGTCACACCCACCTCATCAGCCCGCCGGGCTTTCTCCTCCTCTTCCTCCTCTTCCTCCTCTTCCACCTCTTCCTCCTCTTCCTCCTCTTCTTCCTCTTCTTCCTCCTCTTCCTCCTCCTCGTCCACCTCCTCCTCCTCCCCCTCCTTCCCCTACTCCTCCCCCTTCTCCTCTGTCATGATGCCTACACCCGGGGAACCAGACCAGGTCCAGCAGCCCCGGGAGCAGGCATCATGTTCCCGGGGAAGGGCCCAGCGACCACTGTTAGGGGCCATCTGGACACAGTCCTGGCGCCTTTGGCGCCAGGCTCACATGAGACTTCAGTCCTGGCGCCAGAGGCGCCAGAGGTGCCAGGCTCATAAGGGGAAAACTTACCTGGACTTGCCTGATGCAGACCATGCTTCAAGGGATCCAAGCCCTCAAGAGGCCTAGAAGGGACTACTTTACCTAGGGACTCTTTTGCCACTTGGGTGTGGCGGTGGAGGAATACTTACCTGGAACTACTTTGGAGGCTATTTAAACCACTTGCGAAGAGCAGCACACGCTTCGCGTTATCCAGCAGCGTAACTCTCACTGTGCCTGCAGCAGCATCCAGACTTCAGCCATGCCCGCCTCGAACCCGGAGCACCTAGAAACAAAGGAAAGAAGGAGAAAGGTTAGAACTAGGACATTTATTAGCTTCTTACCTGATTCCAGAGCCATCGCATCGCCAAACCAAAGGAAAGGCTTCATTTTTAAACGCGCCGCATCGCCAGCAGCAGCGCTGCGCTGCATTCACCGTTCCTCGCAGCATCTTCACGTCTCACCGCAGCCTCCTGCATGTTCCCGCTGCATTACGGCACCTGGGGGAAGATAAAGACAATAAGGTGAGCCAAGGGAACATAAAGAGGAATACTGGTTACCACCCTAAGACTTACCTGATTTACCACCGGGGGAACCATTCCTCACCTCGGGTCGGCGCAGCTCCCACTGCACCATCGCCATACCCCGGCCCCTAAGGAGAAACAAAAGCACAACAGGGGGAATCAAAAGGGCAATCAAGGGGAGCCACCTCCCGCCATAGCATAGATTTACTGGATTTTACCGCCGGAGGTATAACTCCTCGACTCTGGTTTTCTCTCAGCACCTGAATAAAGGAAAAAGACCACAGATTACAGGATTGGATAGGAGTGATGGTCAGGCATTTGAACTCTTACGAACTGCATACTTACGGCGTCTTGCTGGGAGAGTCAATATAGCCCTGGAACTCACCAATTCCTTTGACCAGTGGAGCAACTGGTCCATCACGCGCCCCTGCGCTCGAAGCAGGATGGAGAGCTTGCCCTTTCAAAACATAAGGTGAGACTTTGGAGGGGACTTCGGAGGTGGTCAGCGGGGAGAACAACGGGGGTGGGGGGAAATTACACTCAACTCCACGGGCGGTTAATTCCCCTTTCTCCATTCACAGAAGAGTACTCCTGCAGGCCAGACAGACGACACACCTCAGCCCTATGCATTACGCTGGAGGAGGCCTCAGCAGCACAGATCAGACCAGCGCCTCTGTGGGAGTCAGGTGAGCGAAGCCTACCTACAATTTCCCACCCGGGCATTATGGAGGCCTCAGAAACTGACCACCTGGCCCGATTACTAGGGGAACTGAGGGCCGAAGTGCATTCCACCCGTCAAGAGACCAATACTCTTAGGAGAGAATTGATCTTGTCAAAGGAGCGAACTGATGACCTTGCTAGGCAACTATTGCAAAGTCAGGCTGGACAAGCACCCCTACCTGGCTCCGGGGGAAATCCAGCCCCTGTGGTATCAAGTAATCCTGTGCAAATAAACCTACCTGGAAATATTCCATTAGCTCCACCCGAACGCTTTGCCGGAGATCCCAAAAGGTTCGCCATATTTATGAACCAATGCCGCTTGCACTTTTTATGTAGACCTGGAGCCTTCCCAAACGATCAAGCCAAGGTAGCTTTTGTATTGTCATATCTCAGCGGCAGTGCAGCCGATTGGTCTATCCCACTGGTTACTCAGGATGACCCAATGCTCCGGGATTTTCAGGGCTTTCAAACTAGCATGGAAAGACTATTTGCCCGGCACTCTCAAGGACAGGCCCTGGATAACGAACTTTTGTCCCTACGGCAGGGTAACCAGGATCTCCTGTCCTACATCGCGACCTTTAATAGGTTGATTGTAGAAACTGGGTGGCCTGAGGAACAACGGATCACGTTATTTCATCGAAGACTTCGAGGAGAACTCAAATATGTCTTGGCTCAAGTCGTGAATCCACCTCAAGATTGCGCTGAATATATAGACTTGGTAGTCCAGTTAGATCATAGACTTCAGAACGGAAAAGCAGATCGAGCCAGGTTTGAGAACCGGGTGTTGGTCAAAACCCCCGCTAACCCCAAAGGAGCCGATGCTGCAGAACCCATGCAAATCGGAGGAGTTAAAGGACCTTTAACCCAGAAGGAAAGAGAAAGGAGATGGCGCATGTAATTGTGCCTTTATTGTGGGACCTCCGGGCGTTTTCTATGGGATTGCCCTGTAAAACCGCCCAAGAAGGCGGTAGGAGCAGCTGATACAAGCCATATGGAGTCAGACTCGGGAAACGACCACGCCCGACAAGCGTAGAGGTCCGCTTGCCGAGCTTGAAGAAGGACACTCAGACCTCGCATTTCATCATGCCAATGGTCCTCGTAGATCCTGAGCAACCATCGCGTATGCATGCCGTAAAAGCATACATCGATAGCGGGGCCATAGGAAACTATGTGGACCACGAATTGGCTTCCAGGATGAATCTGCCTCTCTGCCGTAAAACCACCTCAGATGTCATCACCACAGTCGATGGAACCGAAATCGCCTCTGGGCCTGTAACGCATTCCACCGCAGAGGTGACACTAGTAGGCCAGGATGGGCATTGAGAGACTATTGTGTTTGATGTAATCAAAGCCCCACAGTTCCAGATAATATTGGGGATACCTTGGTTCGAAATACATAATCCTAGTATTGATTGTCGAGAAAAGAGAATAACCTTCCCGGGTTGTGCACAAACCTGTTATCCAAAGAAAAACCTGAACGCAGGTCTGGCTACAGTAACCACAGCAGTCATGCAACTACCTCCAGAGTACTAAGAATTCCAGGACGTCTTCCAAAAGGAACAGGCTAACACCTTATCTCCTCACAGATCGTACGATTGTCAAATCGATCTCATACCCGGTGCACAACCCCCTTGTAGCAGAATCTATGCCCTTACGGAACCTGAGAACCTCCACCTACGACAATTTTTAGACAAATACCTTGCCAATGGTTTTATTCGCCCATCCAAGTCCCCAGCATCTTCAGCTTTGTTCTTCGTGCCCAAAAAGGAAGGTGACCTTAGAACGTGCATAGACTACCGTGCATTGAACCAGATAACAGTAAAAAAACGATACCCATTGCCTCTGATCCCTGAACTACTAGACCAGGTGAAGGACGCTTGCATATATACCAAACTAGATCTCCGGGGGGCATACCATCTGGTACGAGTAAAAGAAGGCGATGAATGGAAGACTGCCTTCCGCACCAAATACGGATTATTCGAATACCAGGTGATGCCCTTCGGGCTGTGCAACGCACCAGAAGCCTTCCAATACTTTATGAACGATGTCCTTCGTGAACTCATTGACGTTTGTGTTGTCGTATATATCGATGACATTCTGGTATACTCCTCTTCGGAATCGGATCATGTGAGACACGTCCGAGCAGTCCTTGAGAAATTGCGCCAGCACTAACTATATGCTAAACTAGAAAAATGTGTTTTCCATACCACAGAAGTTGAATTCCTTGGGTTTATCCTAACACCGAAGGGAGTCCGAATGGACTCACGAAAAGTAAATGCAAAGTGGCCATCACCAAGTTCAGTTAAAGGAGTTCAAAGCATGCTCGGCTTTGCCAATTTCTACCACAGATTCATCCCGGATTTTTCACATGTCGTACATCCCATCACAGCACTCTTACGGAAAAATAAACGCTTTATGTGGACTGAAGAAGCCAAAAAGGCCTTCCAAGAACTGAAAGTGAAATTCACGTCTGCACCCGTATTAAAGCACCCGCACCCTGAACCTCCATACATAGTGGAAACTGATGCATCCAGTCTAGCCATGGGTGCTGTCCTGTCTCAAAGGGACCCTGAAACTGGCCAGCTTCACCCAGTAGCGTTTTGGTCCATAAAATTCTCGGCACCTGACTTAAATTATGCAGTTACCGACAAGGAGTTATTAGCCATTAAGTCCACCTTCAAGGCTTGGCGGCATTATCTTCTCGGTGCCAGGCATACCATCACTGTGATCACCGATCACCGGAACTTACAATATTTAAAAACAGCCAAGGTTCAATCATCACGTCAACTCCGATGGGCATTGTTCTTTGCCGAGTTCGATTTCGTAATCACCTACCGCCCAGGTTGTAAGAACGGTAAAGCTGACGCTCTATCCCGAATAGGGATGGGAGAGACTGAAGTGAACTCAGAACCAGTACCTATAATTTCCGAACAAAGGATTCTTGGCATGACCACTCTACAAACTCTAGAGGACATTCAGAGTAAAATCCAGCAACTCTTTGATCCTACAGCCTTGCAGGACTGGGTAAAGTGAGGCCCGATCTTTTCAGTCAGCAATGCCCTACCTTATTACCAAGGGCGCCTGTTTCTGCCACACAAGGAACTACAAGAGCTAGTCATTTCCCGTTATCATGATACCCTGATGGAGGGGCACCCAGGTATTGCAAAAACTGAAGTGAAAATCAAAAGACAATTCTGGTGGCCCACCTGGCGAAAGGACATTAAGTCATTTGTGATGTCTTGCGGCGTTTGTGCCCAGAACAAAAGTCAGAAGGAAAAGCCAGCTGGACTCTTACAACCATTAGACATTCCGCCTGCACCATGGCATACCTTATCATTGGACTTTATTACTGACCTACCTCCTTGCAACGGGTTTAACACCATTCTTGTTATTGTGGATCTTTTTTCCAAAATGGCCCACTTTATTCCTTTAAAGGGGCTACCTTCAGCTTCAATCCTAGCCAAGGAATTTCTTGAAAACATTGTTCGTATTCATGGATTTCCATCCGTACTGGTCTCTGACCGGGGCAGTCAATTCATTTCTCATTTTTGGAGAAAATGTTGTCAACTGGCGCAAATTGACATGAGGTTATCAACCAGTCACCACCCCCAGACCGACGGTCAAACGGAGAGAACTAACCAGACTCTTGAACAATACCTGCGTTGCATGTTGCATCAGACTGAGAGCAATTGGAAGGACATTCTTTGGATCGCTGAATATGCATACAATAATTCAGTTAATTCTGGAACTGGGCAAAGCCCTTTCTATACCCTGTACGGACACCACCCTCGAACCTCAGACCTTGACTCACCCCAACACCTAGAAATGCCTGCAGTGGATCATTTACACTCCACGATTACACAAGCCGTTAAGGAAGCAACAGCACATTTGAAACAAGCGAAGGAGAAATATAAGAAGGATGCGGATCGGCATAGAAGTGATGCTCCACAATACCAGATAGGAGACCAAGTATGGTTGGCCACAAAACACATACCGCTCAAGGGAACACGGACCTTTAACCCGAGATATTTGGGACCTTACTCTGTTAAGGCCATTATCAACCCGGTGGCCGTCAAGTTGGACTTACCGGCTACTATGCGGATTCACCCCGTCTTTCATGTGTCACTTTTGAAGCCAGTTCAACCTCGGACAAGACTAACCAAGCCACCGACCCCATCCTTATAGACGTGGACCCCGAATTTGAGGTTAAAAACATCGTGGACTCCAAGATGGTGAAATCAAAATTTTTTTTATTTGATTGACTGGAAAGGTTATGGACCACAGGAAAGGTCTTGGGAACCTAGTGACCACGTACATGCACCTCGGTTGGTGAAAAGATTCCACCGAAATTTCCCGGACAAACCTAAACCACCAGGAAGAACAACTTTAGGAGGGCCCTTGGGGGGGAGTGCTGTCATGATGCCTACCCCCAGGGTACCAGACCAGGACCAGCAGCCCCGGGAGCAGGCATCACGTTCCCGGGGAAGGTCCCAGCGATCCCTGTTAGGGGTCATCTGGACACAGTCCTGGCGCCTTTGGTGCCAGGCTCATATGAGACTTCAGGCTCATAAAAGGAAAACTTACCTGGACTTAGTGATGCAGACCATGCTGCAAGGGATCCAAGCCCTCAAGAGGCCTAGAAGGGACTACTTTACCTTGGGACTCTTTTGCCACTCGGGTGTGGCGGTGGAGGAATACTTACCTGGAACTACTTTGGAGGCTATTTAAACCACGCCCGAAGAGCAGCACACGCTTCGCGTTATTCTGCATCCAGCAGCGTAACACTCACCGTGCCTGCAGCAGCATCCAGACTTCAGCCATGCCCGCCTCGAACCCGGAGCACCTAGAAACAAAGGAAAGAAGGAGAAAGGTTAGAACTAGGACATTTATCAGCTTCTTACCTGATTCCAGAGCCATCGCATCGCCAAACCAAAGGAAAGGCTTCATTTTTAAACGCGCCGCACCGCCAGCAGCAGCGCCGCGCTGCATTCACCGTTTCTCGCAGCATCTTCACGTCTCACCGCAGCCTCCTGCATGTTCCCGCTGCATTACGGCACCTGGGGGAAGATAAAGACAATAAGGTGCGCCAAGGGAACATAAAGAGGAATACTGGTTACCACCCTAAGACTTACCTGATTTACCACCGGGGGAACCATTCCTCACCTCGGGTCAGCGCAGCTCCCACTGCACCATCGCCATACCCCGGCCCCTAAGGGGAAACAAAAGCAGAACAGGGTGAATCAAAAGGACAATCAAGGGGAGCCACCTCCCGCCATAGACTTACCTGATTTTACCGCCGGAGGTATAACTCCTTGATTCTGGTTTTCTCTCAGCACCTGAATAAAGGAAAAAGACCACAGATTACGGGATTGGATAGGAGTGATGGTCAGGCATTTGAACTCTTACGAACTGCATACTTACGGCGTCTTGCCGGGAGATCAATATAGCCCTGGAACTCACCAATTCCTTTGACCAGTGGAGCAACTGGACCATCACGCGCCCCTGCACTCGAAGCAGGATGGAGAGCTCGCCCTTTCAAAACATAAGGTGAGACTTTGGAGGGGACTTCGGAGGTGGTCAGTGGGGAGAACAACGGGGGTGGGGGGAAATTACACTCAACTCCACGGGTGGTTAATTCCCCTTTCTCCATTCACAGAAGAGTACTCCTACAGGCCAGACAGACGACACTCCTCGGCCCTACGCATTATGCTGGAGGAGGCCGCAGCAGCACAGATCAGACCGGCGGCTCTGTGGGAGTCAGGTGAGCGTAACATCCTCCTCCCCCTCCTCTCCCTCCTCCTCCTACCCCTCCTCCCCCTCCTCCCACTCCTCCTCCTCCTCTTCCCCCTCCTCCTCCTCCTCCTGCTCCTCCTCCTCCTCCCCCTCCTCATCCTCCCCCTCCTCCCCTCCTCTTCCTCCTTCCCCCCTCCTCCTCCTCCGCCAACCTGGATGACTCCCCAGCGTCTTCCGCAGTGGATTGCCCCTGTGTGAGCTCACCTGTCCCCCCGCTGCTGAGGAGTCCACGTCCACCTTCGCTCTCTTGGACCTTCCCTCAGCAGCTGCAGCAGATGTTCCAGACGCGACACCAGTCTCCTCGCTCCCCGATGATGAGGACAGGGGGCGTGACTGGGCCCTCTTCTTCCAACGCTGATGTGGCTAAGGAAACATAGAACACAGACATCAGGGTACTGTACCTATGTGTGTTTTGCACAGAACATATGCACAAGAAGTACACTGCCAAAGGTCACAACCATCATCACCCTCCATGACACACAGGTACATGCAATGTACATACATGCACATACATATCTGTCCTTCACAACAGACAACCACATCCTTGAACATGGCACTGTCACCACCTACAAATTGAGCATGCTGCACACATGCATCATGGGACATACAAATGTCATGCACACACATCACCTGACAGTCCGGAAGCAGTGCACTGAGCTATCACAACAGAGTCCCCTCAACGTCAATCAGGCAGCAAGAGTAGTGCACACATTGAAATGCACCAGTTACATCCAATCAGGAGTGATGGCCAGTCACACACTCACATCTCAGAAACATACCCTTGTACACCATGCATGTTCATGATGTGGACGACAACCCCCATGTGTCACACCTCCCACACCGGCATGTCTCAGACACATGTAAGGAACCACATGCACATTGTTAAATGCTGCATCACAACACACATTGCCCAGT
The DNA here is from genome assembly GCF_040938575.1 of Ambystoma mexicanum. NCBI lineage: Eukaryota > Metazoa > Chordata > Amphibia > Caudata > Ambystomatidae > Ambystoma > Ambystoma mexicanum. The sequence continues at coordinate 1,334,404,666 of NC_090933.1, read as the reverse complement.
AACACCACAGGAATCACACATGCTTCAATAAACACACATGCAGCACTGTCTGGGACATGCACACAGACATCCGTACAAGAGGCATACTTGCCATAAGGCCAAGTTGCATACTCCCACCACACATCAACATGCACATGCATTGTGGAGGCCAGCAACATATGGACACTTACCAGAGGACTCCAGACAGTGCTACAAATTGATTTCCTGGGCGTGCCGCGCTGTGTAAAACCTCTCCAGGACCTGCATGTTGGCATGTTCAACCGGCCCCGGTGCCCCCTTGGTTGACACCAGACTGGAGGAAGCGCCGGGCCTTGTTGTGGGTCCTGGCTTTCAGGTCCTCCCAGCGCTGGTGCACATGGTGGTAGTCCCGGGGTGCCACCCCCTATGCGTTGATGGCACCCACGATCTCGGCCCAGATCATCTTCCTTCCTTCCTTGCCAACTTGCATTGGTTGGTTGAAGAGGGCATCATAATGCCCCAGGACAAGCTCCCCCAGGATGTCAACTTCTCTGGCAGTGAAGCTGACTGCCCTCTGCCTCACTTCCGTGGATTTGCCACGTGCCTCAGAGGATGTTTGTCCAGACATGGCAACCCCTGAGGCAGGTGTGGGTGGGCAAGGTGGTCCTGGGTACAGGTCTGTGGAGTGCTGGTCTGGCACACTGGGAGTCTTCTGGATCGCAGAGGTGGTCACAGGGCCGACGACAGGAGCACTGGCAATGGCTGTAGAGCAGGCACTCAAATTGAAGGCCATGTGGGCAGCAGCTACACACAGTGGGCAGGAGTTTCTGTCCCTCAGAGCTACACTGGAAGTGCTAGAGGCAGCCCGCAGTACACAGTATGAACAGCAGATGCAACTGTTGACTTGGCCCATCTCGGAGGAACTCCATGCATCTCGTGAGGTGATGCATGCAGCCCTCCTAGGCATCATGTTGCAGATGCATTCATCTCAGTCCTGCATGGCCGCTGTCATGGAGGACCGGGCCAGGGCTATGCGTGGTGAACCTCCCTTGCCACTTGCACGTTCAAATGCTACACAGGAAGGTGGCGACAGCAGTGACAGCACTCCCGATCCATGATAGCCGTGCAGCCCATGAACCCATGGAGGGGTTTTCTTTTTCTTCTCAACATCCACACATGTGGGTGTTGACATGCACTCTGCCCCTCTACCCGGCTGGACCCCTACTGGCTTGTTTCTTGTTAGTACACTCCTTGTTTGTGCCTTAGGGTCCGGACACAGATGCCACTCCTGCTTCCCCTTTCCACGGGCTTGCAAAGAGTGCAGTGTGTAAAAGTAACTTCCACAGAGGCATTGGGGCTTCCATTATATCTGTGGGCAGTCAAGTCCAACCTGTGTATGCACCCCTATTGGGATTCCTCATTGTTTGTCCAGTGCATGGTTCCCATCCCTTTTTTGTTTGGACATGGAGATCTATCCTTTGTTCCTGTTCCATCTGTATGATTTACCTTGCCTATCTCCAGTATTGTTTGCGCTTACTTGCCCCCTTTAGTTAGCAGGGCCACACAAAAACTGCAAGGGTACCCTGTGCAACTTAGAACACATTGTGGCACTTGTGCAAATATGATGAGTCACTGTCAGGCAGATTGACTATTGGGTCCTGTGTTTCTGGTAGGTTGTACTGGGCAATGTATGTTCCTGTCTACATTATTATTTTGATGTGTGAGAGTGTGTTATTTCTGACCTAGTTCCATTCATCGTTGAGAGCTATGTGATGCTAGAAATATCTCTTTGGACATTGCATGCCATGGCATGGAAAGCAACCTGGATACATGAAGTGTAGGGGGGTGATGTGACATAACGGCATTTAGATCTGTACTTTGGCATGGTGTTAGTGGCATACTCCAATACATGCCAACATTCTGTGACCAAAAATCTTTAGGAATCTTAAAGTTTCAAAAATAGTCAGGCAAGGAGGTAATGATAGGAATAGGGCACGTCAGCAGCCCGTTGTCATTGAATGAGCCCGCCGCTGCGGGTGCAATCAATGACAATGAGGCACCTGCCATGCCTTCTGCCACCACGCCAGCTCGGGGGAGCCCTTGAAAGATTCCGCCGAGCTGGCCTTGTGGGGGGCTAATGGCGCCTTTTGTCAAAGGCACCCGCGGCGGAGGGGCGCATTTAGCCCACCGCCGTGGGCGCCTTTTACATCAAAAGCCTGCATGCTGCGCCTTCTCCCACTACGCCAGCTCGGGGAAGCCCTTGAAAGACTCCCCCGAGCTGGCGTGGTGGGAGGCTAATGGCACCTTTTGTCAAAGGCACCTGCGGCGGAGGGGCGCATTTAGCCCACCGCTGTGGGTGCCTTTTACGTCAAAAGCCTGCATGCCTCATTTTTGATTTGCCTGCGTTGATTTTTAATCTAAATTTTGTGCAGAAGGTTTCAAAGGCATGCAGCAACCTGGGCTTGTTCCCAGAGCCTGCAGACCAAACAATGGACCTTGGAATTCTTTTAGACTGTCTTATTTTCCATTTCCCAATTGCAGTTGTGGAGAAGCTGTACAATGTCCAGCTTGCAGTTTCCGGCGTGTCCGCTCCTGAGCGGCTGCGCTGTTAATGCACCTGCAGCCACATGGCTGGACTATTGCAGTCCTGTCTGTTTAGGGCTTGCTAAACTGCACGCAATAGAAGAGCTGCAGCCCATTCACAATCCAGCCCCTTGGATTCTGCTCACACATCATAAAATCAGACTACTTTACTCCATTCTCTAACAGCTTCGCTCCCAACCAGAAGACCACAGAAATTAATCGATATAAAATAATTGGTGCATAAAATCTCAGCCTACATCATCACTTTTGGTGAAGATAGGCTAATTTTCCCCTCTGCTCTGTTATTTATGCCAATGAGGAGACGCTCTTGGTGATAGCGTCATTTTTGTTACCTCCCTTTGCCCGATGGTGGATCTTCAAAATGCAGGCACTGAGGCAATGCAATTTGGGTCTTTTGATCTGTGGTCAGTGCTGGAATTTGGCCTGGATTTTCCTAGCTCCAGAATCTAGCCTTGGGCTAAAAAAAAAAAAAAAAGCAATTGGTATTTGTTACCAATAAATCGGTAGGCGGTAGGACTGCTTAAAAAGCGGTATCCTACTGCCTAAATCGGTAGGGTTGGCAAGTATGTACTCCATCTTCCATGTGTTCCTTTTGTGCACACCAGATTGAGTTTGTTTAAGTTCTAAGGGATGCACACAATGTAGCACTTCCAAGGACACATTCTCAGGGTGGTAAGGTTGGGACAGATGATTGTCCCTTTGTCATCATTGATTGTCACCTGGAATGTGCCAGGGCTGTGGATTTTAGGTGAAAAATTGTGCCACAAGCTGGGTATGGGCAGTCTCGCCACGTGCCCTTTCCCCTCCCATGCGCAGCCGCCGTGCATGTGGTTGGGGATGTGGCGGATACTACCATGTCCACCGGTATGCCACACTGTGTTGCAACATTGTGCAGGACACATGCTGCCACAATGATCCTGCACACTACTGGTGCATGTAGTAGCTCACCACCAGAGTGGTCAAGGGAGTGGAAGCGTGACTTCAGCAATCCCAAAGTGCGCTCCACTATGGCCCGAGTTGCAATATGGGCTGCGTTGTATCTTGCCTGGAGTGGTGTGGTGGGATTCCGTATTGGCGTCATCATGTAGGTGCTCAGAGGGTAGGCACTGTCCCCTGAAGAGGTGACATGGTTTGTCAGTGTTGTGCTTTTGTCTGTGTGTGACATGCATGCATTTGCAGGGCCATTTTTACTCACCAATGCGCCATGTGTTGCCATGCCTCTCAGCTTCCAGGGCCCGGTGTAGGGGTGACATTCTGAATATGAAACTATCATGGGTGGACCCTGGATAGTTTGCATATACTGAGGTGATGATTCTCTTGGCATCAAATACAACCTGCACGTTGATGGAATGCCAGTGCTTGCAATTGCGATAGATGTGCTGTGTGGCCCTAGGTGGATGTAGGGCCACATGGGTGCAATCGATGGCACCAAGCAGGGAAGTGCACCACCCCGTAAATGTCCTGGACCACGGCCTGCCTTTCTGCGGGTGTTCTGGGCATGTATATGTGCCTGCGGACTGAGGGGCGTGCAGTCATGATTGCCAACACCTGGTGTAGGCAGCGCGACTGCGTGGGCTGTTAAATGCTCCAGACTATGGGAGTTGTGTGCTGAAATGACCCAGTGGCCAAAAAAATGCAGTACATTGAGCACCTTTTCCAAGGGGGCTCAGTGCTTGGGAGCACAGCAAGGGTGATGTGAGGTCATTTTACCCCTCCCTGACCAGGTCTAATATGGTACGAGGTGGAAACCTATAACTGCCATAGACCTGGTCATCAGGTATCCCAACAAGAGGCTGGTCCTGGGTAACAAAATGTGGGGCCTGGCTATCCTCCTCCTCCTGCAGTGTCCCACGATCACTGCTGCGAGAAATGGTAATTCATCGTAGCTGTATGCAAGCATTGTTTTTTCACGCTGATCTTTTATGCATTTGTTTACGTGTGCGGTGACGCTTACGCCTGCATTTGTTCTTTGCTAATCTCTTCATACAATGTTGCCACTTGCAACCTTGCTTCTAACACAGACCAGTCTGCTATAAATCTCCCTGTCTCACCGGCTGTGCTGACTTTACTGGGGCGGCTTTATTTTCAGAGCCAAGGTCAGTACCACAGCAGCAATTGCTCCTCCCACTTCTGCTGTCAATGCGGGAAATCCCCAGGTACCTTCTACACACAATGCACCTATCTTCAGCTTTATCTCCGGGTCTTATGTTTCTTATCCTCGAGGGTTCATGAAAGTAACAGTTTCTTTCCTCTGAAAAGGCCAAGGGCAATCCCCTCCTTGCAACCCTCTCTGGTCTCGCCATCTTTCTCCTCGTATTGAATTGCCATATCAGAACTTCTATTTCCTCATGTGTTTTGCCTTGCTCAGAGTGTGCTTTCGTGCTCCACCTTTTATCTATGTGGGGAAGTGTGATGGAAGTCAGGTGTGTCTAATTATCAGTAATTGACTGACTCTGCCTGACCCTTTGTGTTGGGACATGTCAGGTATACGTCTCAGGTGTTTGTCTGTTGTCACTCACAGTGACCTGTCCGTGAGAAAGTGTTTGTCTTGGGAAAGGGTGGGGGGTTGAATTCCAAGGTATCCTGGGGAAAAGGTGTTGCAGGGAAGGGGACACTGTGTCTCTCCCTTCGGTGTCCCACTTCCACTCCCTGAGGACCCCTCATCTAGGTGATCCTCCCGCATGATCCACTTTCAGGAACTGGATCCAAAAGCGATGGCCGTGTCCTGACCACCGAGATGACAGGTCCTCGGAGACTGGCGGGTGAGACACTTCAGGTTTCCCACAATGGGTATGAGGGAAGAAGGGACCTACTCTTGGAAGATCAGAGCAACCCCAATGCCAGCATTGTTAGGGTTAGGCTTAGAGGTGATCTTATAGCCATCAGGGAGAAGAAAGTCAAAACCAGTGACTCAGCTGGCATTGAACCACGTCTTGGTAAGAGCAAGGATATCGAGGTCAAGATCTTCAAGGAGGAGGCAGATGTTGGCAGAGTGTTTGATGGCAGAACAAGCATTAATCGTGTCTAGATGTAAGAGGTCACTGCCTTTGAAGGTTTTCCAAGGAGGGGTACAGGGACGTGGTACACCAGTCGAGGGGGAGGGGGCAGATGGAGAGAGTGGAAGAAGGAGTAGCAGGATTGGGAAGGCAGTTGATGAGGGACGGCAGTCGCTGGTCTAGGAGGATGAGGTTGGGTTGAGGATGCTGAAACAAGATAGTGCCAGTATGATAGACATTACTGATACACCTGGATGATGCGAAACCCGCCAAAAGTACTTCGCATCTAATGCCATCATTAATGGGTGAAGATGCGAGAGGAAAGAGAGTAGAGACGAGGAGTCCATGGATCTGGAGAGGGGACAGAAAAGAGGATGTCAATGAAGATCGGTCTGGAGGTTGTACTGATGTCTTTTTTAAACTTTTTTCTTCCGGACTTCATGAGAGAGGGATGATATGTGATAGTATAGCAATTGGAAAAGATAGGGGAGATGGTGAGTGCCATAGGAGTGGCGGAGGATAGGAGGAAGAAAGAGGAGGCACTGCACGGAACAAACACAAACTCACCAGGTGGCCTGGTAGCCAAGGGAAACAAGAAAACAGATGCACTGGAAATCCTTTAGTACCACAGATGGGTGCAGGGATGTTAAAAAACACCAGGATTCGAATGTGCACAGGAGACACAAAATACAATGCAAAAAGGGTGCAGAGATGTTATGTAATGTTATTTGGCATTTATATAGCACTCTATATATCATTGGTATGACCTCAAAGTGCTGGTAGGTTGAACGTCCTCAGGGACCGTAGTCCAGGTCAGTTGAAAGAGTAGCGTGTCGAAGGTGCTTGGGTGCACCAGTTAAGTGAGCAGCTGATGTAGTTGCTTGATGGTAGCTGCATTCTATCATTAGGTGTGGTGGTAGTGGTATTGGTTCAATGTGTGCAGTCTGGCGGGTGGACACAGAGACTGGGTTCTGGCTGCGTTAGGCCTGTGGGATGCTTATCTGTGCAGCTAGGCCAGTTTTTCATGGGATATAGCTGCGTTTTATTAGAATGATGAGGTATGTATGGGATAATGGTCGTATGTGGGCAGCTAGGCCGAATTGATCGATGGTGTGATTGTGTGATGGTGTAGAGTAGAGAGTAAGCATAGTGATATGATATATGATGGTTCATCCACAAAGCGTCCACACCACAGGTGCTTCAAGCACTCACCGACAAGGGAGGGAATAAGGGAGTACGCAAAGACACTCTCACCGGCAATGAACAGCAAGAATGTGAAGACTAGCCACTGCACTCTGCCTAGTGACACCCAGACAGAGCAAATGCCATGACACAGACAGGAGTGAAACGGTACATGGGCACGGAGAAACATCATAGGACCAGAGGGGGTGGGGCATACAGCGACAGCATGGGATACGAGAGGGGGGTGGGGTCACAGTGACGAGACGGGAACCAGAGGGTCTGGGCACAGAGTGAAATATGGGGACCTGAGGGTTGTGTGTATACAGCGACATCAAGGGAAAATGAGGTGCTGGGCAAACAGGGACATCACGAGGGACCAGAGGGCCGGGGTATGCAGCAACAATACGGGGGGCTAGAGGGGGCTGGGCAAACAGCAACGGGGACCAGAGGGCAGGGGTAAACAGCGACAACACAGGAACCAAAGGGGCATACGGTGGCATCATGGTGACTAGAGGGGACTGGGCCTACAGCGACAGCATGTGGGACCAGAGGGGTACACAGTGACAATGGCTTAGTGACATCCGGACAGTGCAAGTGCCAAGACACAGACAGGAGTGAAACGGTACAAGGGCACGGAGAGACATCAAAGGACCAGAGGGGGTGGGGTCATACATCAACAGCATGGGATACGAGAGGGGGATAGGGGGTGCAGTGACGAGATGGGAACCAGAGGGTCTGGGCACAGAGTGAGACATGCAGACCTGAGGGTTGTGAGTATGGGATCCGAGAGGCGGGTGGGGGCACAGTGACGAGACGGGAACCAGAGGGTCTGGGCACAGAGTAAGACATGGGGACCTGAGGGTTGTGGGTACACAGCGACATCAAGGGAAAACAAGGTGCTGGGCAAACAGGGACATCACGAGGGAACAGAGGGCTGGGGTACACAGAGACAACACAGGAGGCTGGAGGGTAGGGGCACACAGAGACATCACAGGGAGGGACTGGAGGGGGCTGGGCAAACAGCAAAGGCAAGGAGGACCAGAGGGCAGGTCGTACATGGAAACAACACAGGAACCAAAGGGGCATACAGTGGCATCATGGGGACTAGAGGGGGCTGGGCCTACAGCAATAGCATTACGGGGACTAGAGGGCTAGGCATATAGCAATAGCACGGGGGACCAGAGGGGTACACAGCGAAAGATGTTGAAAAGCACATCAGGATTCGAATGTGCAAGGAGATACAGAAATGCAGTAACAGGAAGGATTAAGTAAGGCACAGAGGTGGAATAGAAAAGGCAAACCTTGGTACAACAGTTGTTTAGGTTAGTGGAGAAAAGTGAAAGAAATGTCCAACCATGACTCACAGGTACTTGGCACTATATATACACACTTCACAACAAATATCAGCAATGGTATGTGCAACATATTCACAGTCTTTCTTGGTTACCTGGGTGAACTCTCCTACTGCAGGTTTCAAGATAGATTCAACTCCAATGTTTAACAAAAACTTGCCAACCAGTCCGCAGTATCCTCTGCCCTACTCTTTCCCAGGCCCTCTACAATGCACTCGCCACTCGCTTCACCTCCGAAACCCATGACATACTGAACAGCTTTGTCACGCACTCTTCCAACCCATCCCTCCCCCTCTGCCTCCCCAACCACTGACCCTCCTCCTTTTCCTCCTTTTCCTCCTTCCCCTCTGTCTCCCCAGAAGAAGTCACCAGAGTTGTTAATTCCATGAAGGTCTCTTCCAACCAGGTTGCCCCTTGCTCATCCAGTACCATCAAGGACAACATTTCCTCTCTCGCCGATCTTTGTCATCCACTCCTACTGGTTCCTTTCCATCCTTCCTCAAGCACTCCCTTGTGCGCCCCCTCCTTAAAAAAAAGTCAGCAGACCCTTCCTGCCCAGCCAACTATTACCCCATCTCCATCACCCCTTTCCTGGGGAAACTGCTTGAGAAGTTGGCCCTGCCCCCAACTTAACCTCCACACTGAACTTGTTACCGGTCTCCATGACCATCAATCTTGGTTCCGAGCAATCAGAGGCACAGAAACAGCTCTTCAGAACACCCGTGAAGAACTCCTTGCATCCCTCGATTCCAACTCCCATTCAGTGCTTATCCTCCTTTATCTCTCTTCTGCATTTGACACACAGAACCACTCATAAAAAGGCTCCATGACACCCTTGGCACCTCGTTGCGGGCACGGGACTGGCTGGCTTCCTTCCTAACTAACCGACCGCTCTTCCAAAGTCATACTGGGCACATTCTCCTCCTATACTTCCATCTCCACCCATGGTATCCCCCAGGGCTCCATTCTTTTGCCTTGGCTCTGTAACATATATCTTGCTCTATGAGCATGCCTCATTTCCTCCTTCTCCCCCGAATTCCAGTGCTTTGCTGATGACACACAACTCTTCTTCAAACTTCCAACAGACTCCCATGCACCCTTCATCATCCCAGACTGCCTCTCAGCCATCTAGGCCTGGTGTACCTCAAATGATCTCTGTCTCAATGCCAGCAAAACAGAGATCATCCCTATTGGGACCACAGCACCAAAATTCTTTCCTTCACTCTGGCCTTTTTCCTTGTGCTCTCCCCAGCTCTCTCTTTTCGGAAGCCAGAAACCTTGGAGTAATCTTCGACTCCTCTCCCTCCTTCCTCCCTCATATTCAGTACATTTCCAAGAAGTCTCACTTTCAGCTTTTCCTTGTGAAAGGAATTCTACCTTTCCTCACCTTCCCCCAGAAAGTCAAGGTTACCCGGGCTCAGGTTCTCTCTAGGCTTAACTATTGCAATAGCCCCCTCCTTAATCTATCTTCGTCCTCTCTGCGACCCCTCCAACTAATCCAGAATAGGGCAGCAAGACATATCAGCCTCAAACCCAGGGACTGCATCTCTCCTGCACTTCAAAGTCTTCACTGGCTCCCGATCGCAGCACGGATTAAATTGAAATCCCTCTGTATCATCCACAAGGCTGTCTGGGGCTGGGGATCACTCTACCTGCAACTCTTTCTGACTAAACATTCCCCCTCCAGACACTTGCGTTCCTCTGGCACCAACTCCTTGTCTGTAAAACAGTTTGCTAATCTGAGGGTGGGTGGTCGTTCCCTGTCCTCTATGGGCTCCTTTCTTTGGAACAGCTTCCCCCTTCCTATACCTTCCCCCTCGCCATCCCTTTGTCTTGAGTAGGCCCTCCTTAAGTTCCAGAATAGCCTCAAGACCTTCCTCTTTACCTCTTCATTGCCTCCCTCCCTCCCTTTCTCCCCTGCTAATCACACAGTAGTTTCATTGATGTACAGGGCCCTTTTGCATCCTTGGGGCTCTGACCTCCCACATCTTATCCCAGCTGCGGTCTATCCTCGGCACTTGTCTCGGCTCACCCACCTCCACTGGAGGTTGCACTTGCCTTTCTTCATACTACTTCACCTGCCTCTCTCCATGGGCACCACAACATCTATCCCATACCCTCTCCCCTCTGCACTTGCACGTTCTGAACACTCACAAGGCATAGTAGGTTTGTCTTCCCCTCCCCATTGACACTTCTTATATCTCTGTATTTAATTATTTAACATTGTGTAATTACATTGTTTGACATCCTCTGTCCCCTCCCTGTGGGCGCTTTGAAATAGTATTTGCTTCCTGAATAAGCGCCTAACAAGTGAGCAATAAAATAAAAATAACATAAATGCAGGCATGTTCAGGAGATTCAGGGAGGCAATGTCTTTGAGCAGGAAGTCACCACCGGATCTTAAGGAAAGGAGCTCTGCTGTGGGTTTCTTTGGGTCTTCTGAAGTAGAGCTGCAAAACAATGCAGGTGCAGAGCTTTGATCCTTCTTTGAGCAGCAGGCCTCCCAGAGTGCAGGTAGAGTTCCGTCTATAGACCAGGTTATAGGTAAGGAGGATTGCTTTTATTATTTTTTAATTTTTTTTGGCTTATATGGTTCACATTTAGAAAACCTTTAGCCATTTTTATTAATACAAATGCGATTGTGGAAATACATGCAAGCAATAAAATAAATAAGCTTTCCAGATAAAGAGAACAGAAAAAAACAAGAAAAAAGAAACAATGAAAACGGAAAAGAAAGGGAAATCATGATCTTGAACGTTGTGAAAAGAAGAATGACGTCTTCATTGTCTCTAATGTGCGGGCAAACTCAGGTTGCGAAGATCTAGTTTTACAGAGATTTTTAACAGGAATTTTGTCAATGCGACTATGATGTTAGGCTTCTCTCCCTCGATTAGGATAGTCCACTACTCGTTTTCAGTAGATGCACCATGTTTGTCGATGATACTTCCCTTCTCACTGAGTCTTTCTGTCTTTAGCGCCGGACAGTTAATTACTAAGTGTTTGATTTGAGCCATGGAGTTTTTTTCCTGACAAAGGCCACGTACAGGAATTGTCGCTTGTCCGCTTAGTTTTGTCTTGGCCATTTTGGGCAGAAAGACGTTGAGACGGAATCTCATGTATTGATGTCTCAAATCCAGTTGGGAAAGATTTGGCTGTACCTAGGAATCTTATTCAACTTTCTCTCAGCAAACCAAAAGTCCTCTCGATTTGTATACTTATAGATTTCCTCAAGAGTGTTGATCCAGTCTTTACAGTACAGCTTCTTCTTTAGCCCACCAGGGTTTTGGATCAGTGATTCCTCAGTTTCGTTCAGATCTTCTATTAGCTTCAGGCATATGTCCCTCCACTCTTTAAGGATGATTTCCCTAGGATCCATCATTGCTTTTTTTAAAGTTTTGAAACCTCACTTTGGGGTGGTTTCCAAACATTTCCGATAAAAGGATATCGAGTTGCACCTAGCGATGGCCTTTAAAGACGTTAGCGTTAATTCCCTTCTGATAATCTGTATCAGGATACTTCTTGGTACTCCCAATACTGACTTCCAGAAGATCCCCTCCAATGGAGACCATGAATCTTCAGGCAGCATAAGTGATGTTTCGGCGCCATAAGTCAAAATTGGCACCACTTTGGCTCTGTTGAATGATTTAGAGGGATCATCGAAAAATGGCAGAATCTTTTTAACAGAATTTCCCCTTGCGCTGCCAAGTTTTTAGCTTTATTGCGGCTATAGTGCAGCTTTATGGGGTGCTTCGCATCTGCTAGTGTTGATGTTAACCCCCAGGTAGGCAAATTCCGTTACCACTCTAATTGTTTGACCTTTAGAAAACCACTCTGGTCTTTTGCTGCCTCTACGTCGATCGTGGTCACGAAAACCATCACCTTAGATTTTGCTGGGTTGATTATTAAATCATTTGCTTCCAGGTAGTTTTCCAAAGCATCGATCTGACAATGATCACGATATCATCGGCATAAAGGAATCTGCCAATGTTGACATTTGCGAGCTTCAGAGGAAACGCACGTATGTCTTCAAATGCTTCTTCAATATCAGATAAAAACAAGTTAAATAACTCTGGTGCTAGTGGGCATCCTTATTTTAAACCCACATTTGTAGTGATTGCATTAGAGAGCTGCCCCTCTTGATCTAATTTGACTCTGATAGACGTTCCTTGGTGTAAATCTTTGATGTTCTCTAGTAACTGCCGCGAGGCACTCCCATTGCTGCAGTTTATCCCATAGTTTTCTTCTTCATATGGAGTTGAAAGTTTTCGACAGGTCGATGAATGCCTTGTAGATTTTGCCACCAATCTTCATTTCGGCTTTTGCTTCTAGTAGATTGATTATAAAGATATTGCATCCTGTTCCAATGCCTTTTATGAAGCCTGATTGCCAAGAGTCGCAGTGGCAGTTCTCGATACTCCATCTGCAGTTCTTTCAAGATGATGGATCTAAAGATTTTGCACGCTATGTCCAGGTGTGCGATCGGGCGGTAGTTGTCTGGATCTGATCTTAAACCTTTTTTAAAGATTGAGACAACTACTGCCGATTTCCACGAGGCCGGGATCTTTGAGGACTGTAAAATGCCCTAAAATAGGTGGTGTCAAAAGTTTGCCCATAACTCTGGAGTGTGTTTCAGGGCAACATTAGTCAGCCCGTCAGGGCCAGGCGCTCTCAAATTTCCTTATAATAACTTCGATCAATGAGGTTTCTATGTCAGGTGGATAGGCCTCGAGGCTCGACTCGGACAAACCTCATGTGGCCAATTTAATTGAGGTGTTTCAACTTCCAACTCGATCTCCATTTTCTCATAATGCATCTGCCAGTTCTCTCCACAGATCGAGTTTGACACCAATGCTTCCTGAGGATTGCTTTGATCCTCCCTCGGGAGGCAATGAGAAAGCACAGCACCCATCACACACCAAGCATACATGCAAAAACTGGGATGTCTTAGCCATTTTTCCAAGCACACCCATGCAAATTAACACTTGCACAAAAAAGTGAATCAACACTTTCCCAGGCAGACATCTGCATATGCCAACCAGAACTGGTTTCAGACCACCTACAGCCCCCAATCATGGGCGACAAGGATACAGTAGCCAAAGTGGCTATTGTTTGTTGTTTTAAAAAAAATCAAGAAGAAAGAGCAAACACCCACATTTTCTGGGTGTGTTGGCTTGCAGCAATGCTGTGGAGATATTGTGGACACTTCTGTGGGTTGGGGGGGTTCGGGGTCAGATTATTTTGTTTTCATTCATTGTATTTACTTATTTATATACAGGAGGAGCAATGCTCTTTTGATCACAAAAGAACATACAATGGATGAGAAATCAGATTTGGCTAGAAGCAGTGAGCTTCTTACAATGGGTTGAGGTTTAGGGGCATTCCGACCATGTTGTGGAGGGGAGTAAATGGGCAGTCACTGGGGACAATGCATGTGTATACTTACATAGATTAAGGTCAACCAACATTGGACATTTCTAAGTTATGTTGATTTATACCACACACCTGTACCACCCAAGGGCAGTCTCCAGGCACTCAGGTGCAGGTAGCCTGTAGGTAGCCTGTACGGCCAGCTGCGCTCAGGACGCGACCTTGATGGGTGAAGTGCTAGAGTGGAGGAGGAGAGGGACAGAGGCAGGCTAGAGTCGAGGGAAAAATGCTAGCTTGTTAGCAGATGAGAGGTAGCTTAAGAGGATAACTCGGAGGCGAGTGTGAGGGGTCAGAAATGTGAGGCGGACAACTTTGTGAAGCTTTTTTAAAAGATGCCATTTTATTAACTCAAATGGTTACGATTACCACCTCACTATCCCTAACCTGACGAGGATTTCCCTGACTAAAATAAACTAGTGGAAACAATAGGATTCTAGCCCCCACACTTGAACATACGTAACTTAACCAGGCAATTTATGGCAGTTCAACAGCAACAAATATAACAGTTAAATTCACATCATAACACATGTTTCTCCTTCTAATCTGGGTGAATTTCCCTTCCACGGATTCAAGCAGGAGTTTCACAAACAGTTCCAAAAAGGTAAAGAAAATTCCGTCTTGTAACAAAGTTTCACTTAAATTCGACTTTTGGTTCCAACTTTATAACACTGTTCCAACTTGTAGTCAGCCAACAACACAAAGGTTCAACAAAAATGTCTTATTCAGGATATTTCTGTACCAGTTCAGCCACTTGTTTGACAATATTAAATACTCCCGCATCAGTTCACACAACGCTTGCTTCAATTATATCAATTTGGCATGATGTTTCACCATTAATCCACAAAACAACACTTTATTGGTTTCTTCAACTTCCATTTCAAGATTTTTAACCACACAATAGTCCTTCAGTGGCTTCCACCTGGTCCACGCACCTGCCAGGTGAGAGAAACCCGAGGGTATTCTCTCAGACCTCGAGAATCCCTTATTCTGGTGGCCAGGACACGGCCATCACTGTTGGATCCAGTTCCTGGGGGTGAACCAGTGGGGGAGGATCACCTGGGTAGGGGAACCCAGGGTTATGTTAGGGGGAATACCCAAAGTGACATGCAGTATTCTACCAAGTAGGAAAAAGAGGGGGAGGAACCACCTGCGGTTTTCTTTGGTTATTCCGTTTCTACTTCCCTTCCACCCACAGAAGATCCCTTAGTAAAGTCCTAACAACCCTACACCTCTGCTAAACTAACTAGAAGTCCAGACCCTGTGGCATCTCAAAACCGCATCTCCCAGAACCTCGGTTTCTCATCTGCATACTCCCGGCCATTCTTTTCCACGCCCCTCTCGTCAGTATACCCTGCGCTTCCAATTTGCGCAGAAGAAACACTACCATTCCCACAACTCCCCTTGTTTATTTTGTTAACGCTATCAATCCCATCCCTTTGATTGTCATCTTCCGAACACCCAATCTGCTCAGATAAAATACTACAATTCCCACAATCCCCCATGTTCTATCCTCCATCCCGGTCATTCTCGTCCATTTCACAAACCCTACCCATTCCGTTCTTTGCAGTCTACCTCTCAACCCCCTCCTTGCAATAGCACTGTTTCCCAATCCTATCCCATAGGACATTCCGAGATGTATACTGTTTTACGGGCTGGTAATAAAGCTGTTTACCTGACATGTCCTCACAAGAAGGTCAGGCAAAGTCAGGCAATTACTTCTAGTCACACACACCTGACGGCCCTTCCTTTCCCCCACAGGAATAAAAGGTGGAACAAGAAAGCACGAGGAGGCGGCTAACAGGCGGCAGTTCAAGAGAAGGAGAAATACTGCAGGGAGCAAGAGGGTGGTGAAGAGAGAAGTGACCTTATCCTTTTCATCCCAGGCCTGCAGAACCTTCATGGAAGAGAGCCTAAGACCATGAACAATAGCGCAAGTGTCCTGCAACAGATGTCACCGGTACACACCGGTGGCAGGAGTTAGGGAAGCTTCTGCGGCCATGGTACTGGTCTTGACTCCAGAGACAAAAGCCAAACGGTTCATTACAACTGGTGAGTCGAAAAGGGAACAGATACGAACGGGGCTGTGTTGAGTGAGAACCGCAGGAGTGGCTAATTTGAACTGTCTTCCAAGAAACTGCATGAAATGTAAAGTGTTAAACGGGAGACCAGCTACAGAGGGAAACCTGCACCACGTGGGTGCTAAATCAAGAGATAGGAAGGCCAACAAGGGAATCTAAGTGGTCATATGTGAGGTTGAGGGTGAAGCAAAATCCCTGTACAGCAATGCACTACTGGGCGGTGCCAATAAAGCTGACATACAACAGCTACAGAATACTGCAGTTCGGATCATCTACCAGATGTAATTCTCAGAACCCACCACTGCAGCCAGGAAAAAACTCCACTGGCTCCCGGTGGCAGCACGTATTCAATTTAAATTGCTCACGACTTGCCATAAATGTATCTATGGCAACGTCCCTCTATACCTGAAGGAAATAATTAGTATCTACCGGCCTAGGAAATCCTTAACATCTGCCTAAAGGCTCCTGCTGGAACTACCCCGGAGAAACAAAATCCAGGGGTTTAGGTCGTACCTTCCATGTCCAAGGGGCCCAAGCATGGAATGCACTCCCCGTACAGTTGCGAAAGACAGAGGACCACCTAGTCTTTCGTAAACTACTGAAGACATTGCTATTTTACTAGAACTACATGCTCTGCATCTCGCCTCTCTTACTGTCTCTCGCCGCCTGGATGCCCACGGGCTTTGGCGTGCTACAAATCAAATAACATAACATAACTTTGATCTACAAGTTGGTTGAATGCAAGGGAAGTGAATCCTGTAAATATTGACATGTGTAACAAGTAAAGAGGGGTGAACCACTATCGCCCTGCTCGAAAGCCACAGAAAGTCCGGTGAGGAGAGGCTAAAAATTGAGAAGGGTCAGAGCCCGGCAGAGGGGGATATAAGGGTGCAAGGTTGTTACCCCAACATAAAAGAAGAGTAAAGGTTTTAACGTAAAGAAACTGCAAGAGTGAACCCGAGGGAGGGATGCCGCAGATGGAGCCTTCACCCAAGTACTAGCCATCAAGAGGGGTCCGAGCCCAGCCCGGGGAGATCCAGGAGTGAAACCATCACAGAGAAAGGACTGTCAAGATGGGTCCAAGCCCGAACGAGGGAGATCCAGGAGGCGTGGAACTAGCATCCAAACTTCAAGTGAGAAAGAAACTGAAATATATAAAATTGAACAAAACAATACGTGAAGGGTCAGCCCAGAAGAGTTGGACCCCACGGGTGAAGTCGTCACCCTATCTGAACTGTGGATTACAATTGAGAAGGGTCAGCCCAGAGAAGCGAGACCCGAAGGGTGAATCAAAATCACCCTGCAGAACTTTCTTTTGGTTAAAGGAACTTTTGTTTTATTGTTTGAACACTTTAGGCCCAAAGGCCAGAGACTTTCTAAGGAAACAAGACTGTGTTTATCTCGTTTCTGGACTTGGCCAGCGGGCAGTTACATAGCGCTCTGGGGTCCCAATGTAACAGTGAACGCACCGGGTCTGGCGTGCACATCCGTTAACCTTGCTGCCTCCAGGTCTTCTGCTTTGGTTTCTGTGCGCGGCCCAGCAATCTCTCCTTTGCAGCTTCGTGCGGCCCGCGTCTTCCAACCTCAGAGCTCTCCTGGCTCCCACTTCTTACCGGCCCGCGTCTAACAACAGTGCTCATCTGACAGAGGGAAAAACTGCTAAATGGAGGGCTTTCCGCTACGCAATCTCTGCAGTTGAAAACTCGAGCATAGGAGACCTTCTCAGGACCAGCATTCAAATTACACATTACAGTGGACCCGGCGTCTCGACTCATATACAACTGCTGCTACATGGAGGTGGTAAAACTACCCCACCTTCTGCTACTGCTCTTCTCCACCTTCTTCCCTATGGCCTGCACCTGATGGGGGCTTTTTATGCCTCCCAGTCTCACTCAGGTGTGGGTCATTTTTCCTAATTGACTGCAACTTGCAGTCTTGCCTCTCTGCAGTCCTTTTTGTCGTTCCAGTATTTTGGGAGTTATAAGGCTTTAAGTCCACAACGTCAAATTCAGCTTTTCCAATGAATTTTCCACCAGGTTCATTAGTCTCCTTATATATGTATACTCCACAAAGGAGTACCATAAGGATCCCATTAAGCATTACTCTCCTTATAAATGTATACTCTCCCAAGGAGTACCATAAGGATTCCATTAAGTATTTGGGGTTTCTCAGGGTATAAATTGGCAACATTTAAAGACTCCCCTTCCTTATTTCTCTGGGACTGATACAGCTTTTCATTTCTATGAATGTCAGTAACTTTAAAAGGGTTTTTCTTCCCACTAATACATGACGGATTATGACGGTCTTCACCCCCATTCTGACAGTCAGAGAAAATAAAAGCTCTCTGACAGCGAGCCATTGCATATTTTGGTGTCAGGGATATTCTCTTCCTTGAGGAAGACTAATCCCACGAAATCCTCCTGTTCCCCTGGGACCCTTCTCCTTCCAGTGATCCTATGGGATAATACCGCCCCCAGGGTCAGGATGCATCTGCCTTTCCCTGGCCTCCTGGGAGGATATTTCATGTAGGGTTTTGTGAGGACTCTGCAGAATTCATCACATGAGGAGGTAGGCTTTCAGTTTGCTTTTGAACAAACCCATGTGGACCGTTTCTCAGATGTCCTGGGGAAGAGAATTCCATGCAAGTGAAGCAAGAAAAGAGAGGGGAAGCAAAGGGTGGGCGTGGAGCCACAAGGGTAGTCAAGGATGCAGAACAGCGATTGCAAGAAGGCTTGTAGTGTTGGATAGATACAGTGTCGCTTTACTGTGGATAGATTTGTGAACCTGGAGAAGACATTGCCATTTTGCATCAGCAGCCATACAGCCAGGAGGCGGTATGAGGAAGTAGGTGTCAAAGTAGTTCAAAGAGTCCTGGTAGCAAGGTTAATGATCTTGTCTTAGAGAATGCAAGACTGGTTAAGAGATGCTTGGCGGTGTAGAAAGGAAGGAGGCGACCTATTTCCCTAATGTTTAGGAAGTTGAGGTATGCTGCTGTTCCAGTTTTGGAGATGAAAGAAGAGAAGTTGAGAGAAGGGTCATAGATGACGGCAAGATTTCTAGCTGAAAAAGAGTAGGAGAGAGTGTCAGGTGGGAACTGGATAGAAAGAGATACGAGAGAGCTTTTTTCAGGGAAGAAGAGCATCTCTGTTTTGGTAGAGTTTAACATCAAAGAGTGCAAAGCCATCCAATTTCTAATGGCAGAGAGACAGTTAACAATTTTGATAGAGAGACCAGAGGAGAGTTCAGGAAAAGAAAAGGTTTGGGTGTCATCCGCGAAGAGTTGGTATGTGCACCCAAAAGGAGGAGATAAGTGCCCCATGAGACGAAGTGTAGAGTGTACAGAAGAGCCGACCCAAGAAAGCCTTGTGGAACACCAACAGTTAGAGGAGTGAGTTGAGAGGAGTTGTTGCTCCAGGTCACAGAATTGGTGAGGTGCATGGTAGGGTTCAATCCAGGTAAGTGCTCAATCGCAAATCCTAAGAAAGAGAATTGAGGAGATCAGACTGATCGACAGTGTCAAAGGCAGCAGACGGGTCAAGGAGAATTAGGATAGATGATAGGTTGGAGAGCTTAGCAGAGACGTAGTTGGACACATACACAAGAGCAGTTTCTGTGGAGTGACAGGAGCGGAAACCTGCATATAGGGGCTATCAAAGGTTGTGTATGTCTAGGAAATTGGTAAGATGGTTGATCACAACCCTTTAGTGTGGAAGGAAAAACACAGGGAAAAAGATAGCCAGTAGGTTCGGATCAGCCCCTTGACTTTTTAGGAGAGGGATGACCGTGGCTGTTTCTAAAACACAGGGAAAGCAAGCAGAGTCGAAGGACAGGTTAAAGAGTTTAATGAGGTGAGAGGCCACTGAAGGGGCAGTAGGCTTGACTAGCTGAGGAGCAAGAGGGTCTAATGAGGCACAAGAAGGGTTGGCCTTCATCAGAAGAGTACTTTGTCAGTATTAGTGCGACTAAATTGGGAGATGGAGGCATAGGATGATGGTAGAGTAGGCAGAGTATAAAATGTAGGAGGAGGGGCTGTGAAGCAAGTCAGGAGAGCGTCTCTAATTTGGGAAATTGCTGCAGCAAAGTATTCAGATAGGTCATTAGCTGTGGGTGTGAAGTTGATAGTCAGACTAAGAAGTGAGTTTAGGGTGCCCTGTGGCTGGCCCGGATGGTTGGAGTGAGAGTCAATGAGGGTTAGGTAGAATAGAAATCCCTTTTAGTTTTATCAAGGGTGGACTTGAGAGCATTCAGGGCAGAGAGCTAGAGTTGCAGGCCCTCCTGCGAGCGGGTACACATCCATTTGCGCAACAGCTGAAGCATGTCTGTTACGAGAGAGCAGAAGAATGGGGTGATCCATGGTTGAGAATTCAGAGACGTTGGGGTGAAAGTAAGCAGTGGGAAGCGAGAGGAGAAAGAGTCATACGGTCGGGATTGGAAGCTGGAGCAGGCAGTTAGTAGAAGAGGCATCAGGTGTGAAGGCAGAGAGAACTGTAGGCCTGAGAGAAAGGGAGGAATGGCAGAAGGTTTAAATTGCCTTTTAGTAATAGTAAAGCAAGTGGTGAGGAAAGGTCAGAGGGTGGAAAGGCGATGGTGGTAGACACAATTGAGTGGTCAGATATTTATGGTGTGACAGTAGTATTAGTGGCTGAGAGAGAGGTGGCAATGAATAAGAGATCCAAAGAGTTATCCTGTGTTGGGTGGGTGAGTATGGTAGGTTATGATAGAGTGGAGAGCGTGGTCACTAAGACCGAAGTTCAGATTTCTGAGAAGTGGTTGGAGAGGGAAGGTTAAGTAGGGTGTATGCTTCTTGCATGTGTATGGATGTTCTATGTCAATTCATCGCTGTATATTTTAACACCAGACACTTAAACGTGTAGATTATAACGAAAATGTTCATCAACTGTTTTTTGGGGGGGGAGGGTCCCCCACAACTCCCTTTCCTCCACCTATTTTAACCTATTCACTACCCATCCAAACCCATATCTGCCCTTTCCCACCCCCACCTAAAAAATTCTATGGACATTTTTGTTATAATGTGCACGTTTAAATGCCAGGCTTTGAAATATACGGCGATGAAAGAACGTCGTACCGTATGGATAAATGACCTCTATTAGTACATATTTGAAACGTACAGCATTTTGTTAATTTATGTGGTTGTAGTCTAGGGTTTCAGGTGTACCATCTTTATTGTGGTTTAAAGGAATGTTTTTTTCAGAAAAGCACTCATTGCAACCACAATAATCAGAGGATAACAGCAAACCTAGGGCCCCACCACCAAAAATCCACAACATTAAAATGTTCCAAACCCTTCAATGTGTGATGGTGCCAATAGGGTGTATTCTCATGTTTAACATAACAAACACTGGCATAGTGCTTAACAACTACATCAGCACAACATGCTGCCATCTAGTAAATTCCCCTAAGCTTCTGACTAGTGCAGACAAGGCTCTTCAGCCTCTTCTCGCCTTATGCTTTCACTGATCCATAAACCTGTTTTTCTGTCCTATGGACTGATTCTGTTATCATCAGCGGTGTTAGTGTAATACAGAGGATATAGTGCACTTTCCCATAGAGATCATACACTGGGTCTCCTAGCAACCCAAAAGTCAAGGAACAGCCATGGGACCTGGTCCCCGCATCATTCAGCCTGTGAGCTGCATTGATGCAGACATCGCCTGCCCATCCCAAGCTTCTTCATGCCACGTGCTGATGCTGCCTGGCAACCCAAAAGTCAAGGAACAGCCATGGGTCCTGGTGCCCGCATCATTCAGCTTGTGAGCTGCATTGATGCAGACATCGCCTGCCCATCCTAAGCTTCTTCGTGCCATGGGACGATGCTGCTGGGACCACACCACGTGTTGAACGCAGTGGACCATCTCACCAACCAGGCACCAAATCATCACCTCTGGAAGCTCCTAGAAAGTTGTCTCAATACTGTTGAGCACTCAAACACAAGACAATACAGTGTCTGAAGAGGCCATGTCCTCTTGGCCCACCTTAAAAATGACCCTGGTGGCTTCTAAGTAAACCCTTCTTTGCATTTTAAAAAGATCGTGAATATTGAAACTTATGGTAAAAACCTTTCCCTGAAACCCCAGTGTCCTTTATTCTCAAACTATACATTCTCTGGGTTTTGCTTTAGATGGGTGGTCTGACTGTTTTTATTTATTTGCATTTTGGTTAATACAAACCTTTGCAAAGCAACACATGTGTTAACATTACATTACATACAATTCATAATAGTAATACATATTTAAAAACCTTTAAAACTTCAGACAGATAGCTAATTTGGATTTATCTTAGGAGGACAGTTGCAATATCAGTTCATGAAAAAGGAAAACGTTAGGCCACTCAAAATCTTCAGGTATTTCCTACCTTTTCGCCTGAGGTGATTTCCAACAATCTTAAAATGGATACATCCAAGGGTAATTCATAGCTATTCAAAATCTTTCCCAAAACCACTCAGTCTTAACTAGCGCTGTATCAGGCACAAAGCGGAAAAAGAGGACTATGCGTTTCAATCACTTTGGCACAATGCCTACATAGCCGCAAGGATCGCTCAATTCCCATTCTCGAACCTGTTACTACCCTAGTAGAGATTACGTTCAATTTAAAACATAGCATGGCAGAGCCATGGGTGCTGTTTCAGATAAAAGGGCATATCATTAAATGCTCTAATTTTGTATTTGAAATGATAAAATAAATGCTATACCAGAGCTGAATTTCTATTCTTTATCCAGTCGAACTCGAACATAATTTTTTTTTATTAACGTGAGCTGCTACCAGTTTATCTAGGTTCAAATCATGAGCTGCCAGCAGATTTATACCCGAGTGGAACCATTCTGTCAGCACTCTGGAAGAGTTACACAAAATAACTATACGCAGCTCTGCTAATATACTATTCAATGGGGGAAGCAGGAGATCTCTAAGCAATTTCAATTTCTTCCAGTCTACTCGCACTTGCAGTGAAACTAAACCCACCTCGTATCTGATTACCGCTAACGGCGTCCCCCTTGGAAGGGGAAGCAGCCATTTCCATATTAATGACTATGTTTCTGCAACTATCTGGCAAAAGGCCTGATTCTACTCCATACAAGAGGCGTGGGGCCACTATTTGGTGATAGTATTTAATCATCGGAATTGCTGAAAATTTACCGAACGTCCCGTCAAACACCAAAGTTTCACAGGTGTTCTGTTTGGATTTCTTCACCATCCGATCAGAATTGTCCTGTTTCACTCTTTTTATATTAATTTCTACCCCTAGATATTTGAAAGATTGAACTGCTTCCACTCGTTCTTTTGCTATGGACCACTTGAATTTAGAATTGCTCTTCTTGCCATTATCAAGCACTAGAATTTTTGATTTTGTGACATTTAATTGCAGATCTAAAGCTGCAAAATATTCATTGGTCACTGGTGGGGCCCTCTGGAGGCCTATGGGTGTCAGATCGAGCAAGACGATATCATCGGCGTACGCCAAGTAATCCATTGATGGGCTCCCCAGTCTTGCAGGGAAGTTTCTTATCTGTTTAAAGGTCTTTCCCAAGTCACAGGTATACAAGCTATATAGAAAAGGTGCCAACACACATCCCTGCCATAACCCACCTCGGCTCGGCACCCACCTCGTGTAGTTACCCTTTTCGGGCCAATCGAGCTCTGACCATTACCTCTGTGTGTAATGCCATCAAGATGTGCACCAAAACCGCTGGGAACTCCATCTCCCTGAGTTTTTCCCACAGGCGTTTTCGATTCAGCCGATCAAAAGCCTTTGAGATGTCCAGTAAGGCACAGTAAATCGCCCTTTTTTCCTGTTTGCCTTGTACCTGCAAGAGGTTAATTGCAAAACAATTGTATGCAGTACTCCATCCCTGTCGAAAGCCTGATTGAAATTTGTCGATTATGTTATTAGTATGTGCCCACTCCTGCAATTGCCCCAGAATAATAGCCCGGAAGATTTTACTAGAAGCATCTAGAAGTGAGACAGGGCGATAGTTCGATGGATTAGCCCTGTTTCCCTTTCATAGATTACTACTATATTAGCCTTTTTCCAAGAGGGGGGTAAGGATTTTGTCCCAGGTTTCCATAAATAGGACATATAAAAAGACTGCCCAGAGGTTGGGGTTTGACTTAAGTGTAGCATTTGCTAAGCCATCCAGTCCCGGGGCATTTGGAGACTTGCTTTTCATAATCGCTACCCTTATTTTCTGCAGGTAGATTTTTACCTGCACCGCCACTTACTATTGCTAGCAGATGATTCCTCCACACCCTCACTTGAGTGATACAGAGCACAGAAATGGGATTCCCACTCAACTGACGGGATAGGATGGCTTTGCAGAGCACTGGTTCTTTGGATCTTTAATCAGTCTCCAAAAGGAGGCTGAGTTTTTGCAGGTAAGGGAGTACAGCATTGCCTCCAAATCTTTTATATAGAGCAAGAACCGATGTCCCCTTACCCAAGTTTTATACTTCAGTCTCAGTCATCTCGCTCTATCTTTATAGTCGGATGGACTTTTTCTTAATTGTCTCAAAACCTTATTTAGTTCCCCCTTTCGATCTGCCAAGATGGTATCATATTTATGTTTATACCCCTGCTTCTGTTTTGTCTTCTTACCATTTTCCCCATTTGGGTGATGTCATTTTCAATTTAAAGGCAGTGAGTCTCCATTTGGGAACACCTCGGAGAGGATTAATGTGTGCTCTTCCTGCAGATTTTCCCTAGGCACACAGACTCGTTTTAGTGGCAGAGAGTTTGAATTTTAATATATTTTCTTCTGAGGGTGTATGGGGGTGAACCAAGTGTTCAGGTGAGCCTGTTGTTTGCTTTTACAGTTCTTAAGTGGGGCAATGGAGTCAAGGATTTTAGTCATAGTTGCATTGTAACGGTCTACCAGCGTGTCTGGGTCAGAGTTGCTTGGTAGGGCATTAATCACCGGAAGGAGACACGGTAGGATGTTATTAGTCGTGATGTTTTTCCTTGATCTGGTGGGGAGTGGAGGTGCCATTATTTTTTCCTTGTTAGCTTCTTTCTTGAGTGTTAGGCTAAATGCAATCAAGAAGTGGTCGGTCCAAGGTTGGGGTGTCATTTTATTAATCTTAGTTGGGCAGATTGAGGTGGCTACCAGTCTAGGGTCTTGCCTTTGTCGTGGGTGGGGGTGAGGACTTTTTGGGATAGCCCATGTTCATTAAGCATAGTGGCTATTACTTGAGCTTAATTGTCGTCGGGGTTGTTTAGTCCTAGATTGAGGTTGCCAAGGAGCATTATCTGAGAAGATTCTTTAGTATTGCTCGCTGGCAAGCTAGAAATATCTTCCTCAAATGAGCCTAAGGGCCCTGGAGGCCCTTATGAGGTAGATAGTTAGGGTGCGACATGGGGATATAGGCCTCGGAGAGGATTAATGGGTGCTCTTCCTGCAGATTTTCCCGAGGCACTTAGTCTCTTTTTTTGCCTTTTTCAAAGAGATTTAGTTTAGGTGCCAACCCGGATCGTATATGCTGGTATTCCTCTTCCACTTTCTCTTTTGCTCCTTTTTGTTCGGGGTTTCCAGAACCCAAACGGCTCAGGTGCTCAAGGGGGCGATGCAGAGAAGCTACAGAAGCCCAATTTCCTTTTGGAGCTGACTCTGGCATAGTCTGCCCTCTATCCGGGGATATAGGACAAATTGTGTCCTTGTTTTTATGGCACAATTTGAGCCTCCTCTCTTCTAATGTCAAGAAGGGGCTCGGTTTTTGATCTCTTTGAGAGCCCACTCGTTTCCCCAAGTAGGCCGGTGCGCTCACTTGATTTCCTGGGCATCGCGATTCTGCTCTTTACACATCAGAGAGCTTGGGTTTAGGAGACCGACAGTCGTTTGTAGCCTAACTCAACTTACCAGGGCTTGATTCCAGTGGCAATTTGGGCCCCAGACCCTGTATTTGGAAAATTGGCGCCAGTTGTTGAGCCCTCTTGTATAATCTGCTCTGGCTTTCCACTGGGTATTCCAATTGCTGCTGCTCTGCCGTGGTCAAGGCGTTTACCAATGCAGAGGTTGGCGAAACATCTTCCATATAATCCAAGCTTAGGTCAGCTGGTTCGCCCACACTCTCCATGTCAGAATACACTTCCATAATGCTGTGATCCAAACTTTTGACGGATTTTCCGGTGTATTTTACAAACTTGTCAATTGGGCCCTTTAGCCCTTCTGCTGAGCCCTGTGTTTGCTTATTTGACTTCTTCTTTGCCCCGTCTGGGTTGAAAAGGGCAAGGGTAATTCCCTCCTGGTCATCCTTTCAGATCTCTACGCCTTACTGCCTTCCCGGAATAGCTGCTTCCTCGTGCGTTCGGCCTTGCTTAAGTGTGCTTAGTTATGGGCAATTGCCTGACTCTGCCTGATCCTTGTGTTGGGACATGTCAGGTAAATGACTCTGGTGTTAGTCCTTTGTCTTTCACAGTGTGAGAAAGTGTTCATGTTGGAAAAGGGGACGGGGTAGAGCTTCTACGTATCCTACGGGGTAGGATATGGAACAGGTGTCATAAGGAAGAGGATACCGTATTTCACCCTTTGGTGTCCCACTTCCACTCCCGAAGACGCCCCAGCCCCCATCCAGGTGATCCTCCCACACTGACCTACCACCAGGAACCGGATCCAATAGCGATGGCCGTGTCCCGGCCACCAGGAAGCTAGATACTCTGGGACTAGCAGGCGAGACACCTTGAGGTTTCTCACAATCCGGGACATTTAAATAACTGAAGCAAGAAACGCAAGCAGGCTCACCGGAATCCCATGCAAAGCAGACAAGCACAGCAGAAGCTTCAGGAAGCATGAGCACAGTGGAGAAACGGTTGCAAGCAGAACGCAGCAGGAGACCATCAACAGTGGACCGTAGAAGAAACGAGATACCATCAAGAAGCAGTGCGTCCATAAAGGGACAGAGAAAACCGGGGAGTATTGGTGGCCGCACCAAACTTAAATTACAGATAGCGAAACCAAGAAAGAGAGAAAAGGAACAGTTTCTAAAACCAGAGAAAGACTGAAAGAACAGTCTTCTAAGAAGAGAGACTTTCAAGTTCGTCAATGCATGCTGCAAGCATATAAGAGACAAAGAAACCATATATAAGAAACCAATTATATTAGCCAAGGGGGCTAAAAAGCAGAACCATCAAAGATGGGAGAGTGGGCAGGAGTTCACATATGAAAAGCCCTGGCAGGAGAGTGTACCAGGTATCCCCGAATCACACATAAAAAGGAAGACAACCATTTGTAAGTGAACTTTTGTTTTTGACCAAAGGGAACGCCAAGAACTGTTCTTCGCACCCGGGAAAGACGGTCTGACCAATCAGAATTCACCTTTCCCAGGCGAGATTCTTCCTTCACTGCCCGCTGTCATTTTTTAAAAAAGGGGACTTAGTCCCTTTTCAGATGACGGCGGACATTTTTGAACATATTTTCAAAGGCTGCCATAATCCGAAAAGGGACCTAGTCCATCTTCCATTTTAAGGGCAGCTGTCATTTTCGATGTCTTTTTTTTTTTCCTCTGTCAGATGCGCTCACGTAGGGAGGATCTCCCATCAGGAAAAAAAAGATAAAAAGCTATCCGTACACCGGTTTAACAGCCACAGCTCAGGCCTACAAAGCTAGCTCAGGCTGGTGGCCCGTTAAACGCCATGTCTGCCCCAATGGCAGGGCGTGAGAGCTATATTTGTAACCCAAAAAATAAGTGATGAAGAATCCAGGGGGAGGGAAAAACCCTCTGGAGCAAGGATGCTCATACTTGGAAGACTTCTTTTTTGTGGGAGTTATACATTTTTTGTTTCTTTTGAACATTTATAAAACACTCAAGGCCAAAGACATTATCCTTTTCACCTTCGAATTAGAATAGTACTTTTGACACAGGATGGTTTTGTTTTGAACTTCGGACACCGACAGATCCCTTGTTTTTGAGTTTAGGAGGGAAACTCCCTAGTTTTTGAGTTTAGGAGGGAAAACTCCACTAGTGCAGGAACAGCGAGGCCTTTTCCCAACCCAGTTGGAGTTATAACAAAAGTCTTCAGCCAGTCTAACTTATGTCCCAGTATCATTCCGGACTCCTCAGTTATCGCAATCCTATGGAAAAGAAAGTTCATCCATCGCTTTTGTTGTAAGAAAAGTGGCAGGTCATGCTAGCAAATGTTTATACAAAAGGCAGGAAACGTAGAATGTGGGTTTAATTCACTGGATTGATTACACAATTTTGTATCAATCCATTGATTTGTGAACACTTATCTTAATTTCCTCCATTTGTTCTTTAATGCCGATGAAGGTTAAGGTGTGGAAGGGCACACCCTGCAGATTTGAACACCAGCACCACCTCCTCTTTACCCCACCTCCTCCGTCACTACCACCTCCCACCATGTTCACCTCTTTCCCACCCCTCCACTGAACCCATTACCACCACCTTCTCTTTACCCCACCTCCTCCGTCTCTACCACCTCCCACCATGTTCACCTCTTTCGCAACCATCCACTGAACCCATTACTACCTCCTTCTCTTTACTCCACTTCCTTGGTCACGACCAGCGCCCTACATGATCACCTCTTTCCCACCTCTCTTACCCCACCTTCTCTGTCACTACCCACTCCCTCCATGGTCATGACAAGAACGTGGACAATAACATTAATTCCAGCATAAAATTGGAATAGAGGTGGTCACCCCACTAATTAAAACAAATGAATCGCCTCTGTTCCTGGATGCAGTTTACACAAAAAGTCGGGGAAAAAGATTTAACACAAATGGAGTTACTAACAATTTATTTTTAATGTTAAAACATGACATATTGGCTGAAGCTCAGTATTCATTTCATCAGCATTTCATTCAGTGTATGAATCCCGGTGAGAGACATTTACATTAAACATGTCAATTTATCCAAGACCAGCTTTATTTTATGAACATTTATGTCCACTATTCCTTCTTGGAATTTAGAGAACAGCTGTGTTATCATTACACCAACAACTCATTTCAGACAGAAAGGCACCATTTCATTTCCAGATGTGCATGATTTTTACTGTCTCACAACACAGAGGATATGTCTATTCCATTTGCCCTTTCTACTCTATTCACAAAATGTCACTTTTCTAAAATACATGTCCACATAATTTAACAGAACCCTTCACATCTTCTCTGGGCCCCTCACATCAAACCAATTTTTTATGAGATAGTGCTTTAATAGTGGGCATGCACCCTCCCTTGTGTAATTGCACCTGCACATGTCGATCCCAGGCTAGGGAACCATCTACTAATCCTAAATGCTCCAATAGAGATAGGCAATAGTGTAATACACTCGAGGGGATCCTGGGGAGAAAAGGAAACTAGTGCTGTAGAACATGCAACATAAAGTGGAAACACTGCAGCATTCAGCGAGGATGGCACTCCTGGTGAGGCATGCATTTCTTGGAAACTTACTTCTGGAGTAATATTGGAGATTCCAGTTTTATGGATGCCATTCTCCATGTTTCCCTTTGCAAAACAGTCTTTGCACACGTGCTGTGTCAAGCTTAGTCTATAATGCCATATGAGAATATAGACTTATTCCATTTTAATTATTCAGGAGGGTTCCAGATAATTTAAATGTGGGGTATTTTAATCCCTAAGTATTGATGTTGAAAGTAAAACTACTTTATGGGGGTGTACAAATGAAATTCCCAGTAGAGCATTTCTAATGGATTTGTTCCTGCCATGGATTCCTAATCTATAATATCCATATCCTAGCACAGCTGCTATCTAGAAAGATTTCTGCCATCAGGGGGCTCCTCGCGGCTGTGTCGCGTCCGTCCAAAGCATCTATGCGCTTTGCACCAGAAAAGACATTGAGGCCAGTATAAGTAGTGGAGCCACGCCCCATGACCCCAGTTCCTTTTTTCCACGCTTCAACGACGCTGCACCATAGACTCATGAAGGAATATGTCCCACTTCCCATCAACACTTTTATGTCAAAAAAGTTTGACATTTACAACGCGGAAGGCAACATGATCCTAAGGGTTCTACAGAGGAGAAACTTCCCCCGAGGAGTTCTATGGGAGTGGCGACATGCTGAACCTGGCAGAAAACCTGCCGGGGGCAAGCGGTCTGGTGTTGGACATTCTACCAGCACCAACACCAGATAAACCTCAAGCTGCTTTTTAGTGCCTAATTGCAAAGGTGGCTGATACCCTGGGTTTCTCTGTGCCGCCCAGGTCCAGAGTGCAATACGAACTCTGCGACATTCTGGACGATGCACCAAAGAGGCGCTGGTGCCCTTCAATGTGGTGGTAGAGGCATCAGTGTTGGAAGCATGGGAGAAACCTGCCTCTGTTGCCCCCAATGGACACAGATCTAGCAAGGAAGCATTGTCCTGCACCTTCTGACCCAGCTTTCCTCTCTGCCCACGCATCACCTGAAAGCCTGGTGGTACAGGCCACTACAGTGAGCCTAAAAACCTCTACCTTTCCCTCCCTTACACCGGACAGGGAAAGCAAAAGGCTGGACGCAAGGCGGCACTAAACTGTTTGCATCAGGCAGCCTAGTGGTGAAAGCCATGAATGCATCTTGTGCCATGGTCAAGTTCTCCTTTGGCCTCTGGTCGGCTGCAGTCAGTACGGCAGAGCATGTTCCAGACGGCAGAGAAGCCAGGAGACTGTGGTTATGGAGAACTGTGTCTCCCCGACGGCGGCTCACCTGGCCGTATGGCCATCACAGCAGATGCATTGAGCAGACAAACCTCGGCTTACCACAAGTGGGAGCTACGTCAAAAAGCTCTGGAGGAGATCTCTCTTTGAGGGGTTGGAGGGGGGACTCGTCAAGTGAACCTATTCGCTTCCAGTGTCAACCGGAAGAGAGTTCCCCTGCAGGGAATTTCCTCATTAGGGAAATTTGGGTACACATTGACCATCGAGTGGACTTTTGACCTCCTTTATGAGTGCCCACCGATCCCAGTCATCCCGCTGGCCCTCAGGAGATCCCGTCTGTTCAAAACCACACTGATCCTGATCGCCCTGGACTGGGCGAGAGAACGTGGTATCCGGAGTTGCTGGACAGGTCCATCTGCCCTCCCTTGCGCCAATGAGTAGACTTGCTCTCCCAGTCAGAGGGGCGGGTTCTCCAGCTGAACATCAGCAACCTGAACCTTCATGCTGGACTGCTGAGGAGCTAAGATTCCGCTCTTTGCATTTCAGAGCGCTTGGGTTTAAGAGACTGACAGTCGTTTGTAGGCAGTCTCAATTTACCAGGGCTTGGTTCCAGGGGAAATTTGGGCCCCAGTCCCGCTATTTGGAAAATTGACGCCAGTTGCTGTGCCCTCTTCTGTAATCTGTTCTGGCTTTCCACTGGGTGTTCCAATTGCTGCTGCGCCACCGTGGTCAAAGCGTTTACCCAATGCAGAGGTTGGCGAAAAATCTTCCATATAAGCCAAGCTTTGGTCAGCTGGTTCACCCACACTCTCCATGTCCGAATACACTTCCATGATGCTGTGATCCGAACTTTTGACTGATTTTTTTACCAACTTGTCAATTGGGCGCTTTAGATCTTCCGCTGAGCCCTTTTTTTGCTTATTTGACTTCTTCTTTGCCTTCCTAGGAGGCACATGCTGGCTTTTTGCTTGCGTGTTTAGTAGGGGTTAGATGTGGTGGGTTGGTAGTTACGACCACCTCGATTGTAATGGACTGGCTTTGGTTTAGTCTGCAAACATCCTCCTCTATTGTAGGGGGGAGACTGACTACGCCATAGGTTCCTCATGAAACTCTGTGAGCCGCTTCGCCTCCGTTTTGGGAGAATCGTCCGATTTTTGGGATGCTTTCATTTTAAACTGACCCATTTTGTTTCCGTCCCTGGTGTGTTTACTGCCTTGTTCTCTGTTCGGTGCTTTTGGTTTCTTTTTTGGAGAGAGCAGCTCAAGGCCAGAACTAGTATTGGCTTCTTGATCTCCACTCCTCCTGACTGTGGTACCCCTACTTTGCAGGAACATTCATCTTCGCATTGAACCCTTCCATGGATGAAACCCTCCAGAAACGCCAATTTGGAGGATATTGTAGTTAGGAGAGCACGCTGTTTGCGAAATTCCTCTGATATTGAGTCGTATGAATTCCCCATCCGGGAAAGGGTAAAGTTCAGAGCATGAAGGGCAAAGCCCAGCATGTTGGGTACGTCATGTATGGTAGTATGCATGTGGATGGATCCCTCTTCATTTTGAGAGGAATCCTGCAGTGAAAGGTCCAGAGGTGAAGGCATTTGCTTAGGGTCCAAGGACTCTGAGGTAAACAACGTTGGGGATTGGGACAAGTTTTCATCTGTCACAAATTGCGGCGTGGAGAAAAAGAAACACGCTGTGTTTCAAAGATTGGCTCAATTTGCTGTGGCAAAGCATTTATTTCCCGGATGATCACTTCTTGCACTGGCTCTGCAGAGGTCTCTATCATATTTTTGTTCGTAATAATACAAGATAGTTGTAGGAACGCAGCATCTGTCAAAGGGGGAAGTACTGGAGACGCAGGGGGGCTTTGTTTCTGTCTCCTGATCGGTTTTCCCAATGTGTGCTGCCAGGTTTTCGGTGTGGGAGATCTTTGCATCACTCCTTAAAGAGTTAATACTCATTTGTGACAGGCTGGGTTGATTGAGCAAGTCAGTACGGAGGGAGAAAATAGAAATAAACGCTCCCTTCTGGTTTACAACCTTCCTATCGATGCAAGGAGCGCTCGCTATGCTAAGAGTACAAGAACCGTTTAGCAGGCACAGCATAACTGTGTGATTCACTTTATTCACCAGCAAGCGCTCCCTTCTCTCCCCTGGCTACCGTCCATTGCCTCTTGGACAACACCGGCTCAAGCTCTCCCCGGGGTGATGTAACTTTTCCATAGAGCAGGGCTGGGAACATCAGGGAAACACAGTAAACTCACTTGCAGAACTCTGCTTCGTTGTGGCTGCAGGATTTAGCGTGGTTGCTCCGCCTTCACACAGATGGAGACTGTAGAAAGACTGTTTTGGACGGTCAGTGTAGAGCTCCAGTAAACACACTCACCGCACTCCCTGGTCTCACTGTTTTAATTTGTTGTGTCCATTTTTACTAAAGTTCCTATTTTCAGAACCTTGATTGACATTCTTTTATTTTGACACCACTGTACTATTGTTTGTGTTGCAACTTTTTCAGCTCACACCCCTCCTGAAGATAAAGCCTGTCCTCAGCCCACGTTAGCAAAAGAGGTGACAGTGATATACCTATAAGGCTCTGCCCGTTTCACCATCAGGATTTGGATCACTGCTGGTTTAGTAGCAATGTCGGGCCGAGTAGACAGTTTAGCCGGTACTC
Source organism: Ambystoma mexicanum (assembly GCF_040938575.1). Lineage (NCBI taxonomy): Eukaryota > Metazoa > Chordata > Amphibia > Caudata > Ambystomatidae > Ambystoma > Ambystoma mexicanum. The sequence goes on along the minus strand of NC_090933.1, from coordinate 1,334,371,783 downwards.
ATGCAGAACAGGAGTAATTTGTTCACAGCTATGAAGAGCCATGGTACAGTCGGTATGATAAATGCAGCTTGTATGTTGTTAGGTACTGCCACATATTATGAAATAATGTTACGCCCTCTGCTCCCAGCCTTGCAAGTTATCAAGGTCCCCATTCCATTCTTGCCACCCCAATTGTCTGCGCTCTACTCCCCTCCCCTCGATTACTGTCTACTACTCCTCTACTAAAACATCAGTGGCGCTCTCCCCAACACACTTACACACCCCCTTCTCATCTCCGCCAATCTCTTTTTTATCCCCACTACCGTAGCAGGAACAGCACTCATCCTTTGGCCTGATGATACTTCCCGTGCTTCTTTCGATCCATTGTCACCCAAGATCAGTTAAGGGGCCGACACCCCTGCCTTGCACCTACTGCTCTCACATGTTCCACATCTTCCAGGTTCACTGCAATCTTCCTAACCTACAATAGGTTGCCTGCTGTTCTACTCTGTCACTACTTCTGATGGGGGAGAGAGCTTGGGGGGGTATAAGGGTAAATACATAACAGCTTTTGCCATAAACTCTGCTTAACACGTCATGTCTCACTTCTGAACTATTTAAGATTTCATGAGCACATGGTGCTCAGCTGCATCGTCATAAATTTGGATGCATGGACTCAGCAGCACCTTAAAACATTAACACCCAAATCCCATTTGAATTCCACAGTGAAACAGCACTCGCCCATGCTTCAAAACTCTTCACCACTCCCACCAGTGTCTCGGATTTCTGATGCCTTCTGCACTGTTGCCAACTTCTTCCTTTTTGACTGTTGCACCACGGCTTGCAGGGCAGTGCCCAAGCTTGTATTGCTACCTACTTATTGAAATGCCAGTTTTTCTCCTCCTTGCATGCCACAACATCCTCTTGACCCCCCTCTATCAGATGAGTTCCTCAAGTGTCTGTTCTTTGACCTCTACAAGTTACTCTTTAGATTCAGCTCCTAAGCAAGAACATCTCCTGCTGTGGGTTCCCTTACCAGCTCTTATCCAAATAGGTTTCTCTTTCCCTCCTGTTAAGACGGATTTCTGAACTCTGTCCTGGTGGCGCAGAAGTTCAGAAGGCCAACCTAATTACTTGGAACGGGGTAACCTCTGGACGAGCCAGACCAATCAAGGTAGCGATCGCGGCGGTCAAGACTAGGTCTCAAGAGGGGTGAGGGTGACTGAAAGCCCGCAATGAGCACACAAAGCAAGAACACTTACAAACTACTCCAAACAGTTGTTATATTAAAAATATATACACATTATTCCAAGGCCTTTAAAACAATGACCGTAGCGAGAAAATCACAATATAACGATAGTAACCCAATACATACCATATCAACACAATATATATACAAATACGACAGTCTCAAGCGTTATATGCACGAAATGTGTAGTCCACCTAAAAGGGAAGGAAAACAGGCAGTGCGAAATAATGCTTAGACCCAGTTCGCCTTCAGAGGCACCTAACTAGATGGAAGTCCGAGCCCTGCGAAGAGTGGAGCCTTGTGCTCAAAAGTACCTGCACACGCTGGTGCCAACGGGCAAAAGGAGAAGCTCTTCGAGGGAAATCAGGCAGTTCAGTTTAGTGCACAAAAGAAGAAGAACAAGTTCCGCGACTCAAGCGCAGCCTCCACAGTGGGCAGAAGCAGAGCGCGAGTACGGAAAAGGGTGCTGTTTGATACAGCGGGGAAAAGCAATGGGCTCCTGCAGGAGGGCGACCAGATCCTAGCTATGCTACTCACCGGTCCCCGATGCAAGCAGACCCAGGCTTCTCCGTGTCAGTTTCAGCAGCTGGCAGGTTCAGAAGAGCAGGGAACGCCTCGTCGTCGTGTTGAGTAAAAAGACGTCCCAATCGAAGAAACCCACACAGTTTGTTACCACAGCAGGGCAACGGAGCGGCCGTGTGTATCTGAGCCAAATGTACACTACTCACTTCAGACCTGGGAACGCCAAGTGTACGAAGCGTGTGAGAGTGACAAGGACTCGAAATACTACACAACCTGGCGGCGGTTACAGAGCAAGACTCCCGTGTAAGCTGGTCAGTCAGCTGGATGGCCCAGAGACGCTTCCGAAGGCTTACTGGCAGGAGATGGTGAAGATGCCGAGAATAGCTGTCCCCGCTATTCCAAGGGTCGAAGTACCAGTACAGGCCTTCTGGTTCGATCAAAGGTGAAAAGGGTTTCACAAGGCGACAGCAGTGCAGAGGAGAAGTCCTTCAGCGGGTCACCAGCGATTCCTCGGTCCAGCCTCTTGGTTGCAGGATACTTGGCTCCTGTATTCCTTCGTTCGTGAGAACTCAGGAGATCGACATGGTAGTGGTGTTTCCAGCCCCCTCTTATCCACGGTTCCCTTCACGCCAAAACGGAGGGGACCCAATGGGAGATCCGCTCATCAACACTCACACCATTCGTGGACCAATCACGGACCACGGTGGTCCCTGGCATTCACATCACCCTAGACTCTCTGGCACCCAGAATGTGTATTGGGACCAGACATCCCAGCCCACATCCTGGAGGCACACACAAGACATGTAGAAGCCCGCGAAAGCATCCGTGTTTCGCAGGAAAGTACATGCCCAAATAAGGAAGGCCCCGGGTCGGCTCGACCTGGGGAAGGTGAAGGGAGCAAGACGGTCAGTGGACAGGACAAAGGAGCCTCGTGGTCTGGCCATTTTGGGAGCCAGGCCACCATTTTGGGTTAAGCGCGAGAAACGCGCTTAGAACGCCAAAAGGAGCTCAAAACACAAGAAACGATCGCTGCCACCATTCCCGTCCCTGAATCTCTTGCACCGATCAGATACAATCCTAAACGAGTATCTAGGGCCTGTAGAAGGCTAGAGACCCAAGATAGCTGTAACTTATCTTACAGTGCCCTCTTGTGTCATGTTGCACGAAAGCCGCAACATGATAAAAGAAACTACGTGAAACAGCGTTCCCCGGTACTGACTGTCTTAAGGGCATGTCAGTTTCCCCGTAAGAAAGGAGCGAAAGCCCAGAGGAGTGCGGCAGAAGGCTGCACTTCTCTGGCAAAGTCAAGAACAAGGTGAAAAACAACAGCAAAAAGTTTAGGGGTTGCCACATGGAAGGAAAATTACCTACAATTACGAAATCTTTCCTAACACCTCCTTTACCCAAAGCGTTCTTCCCAAAGCACCAATTACCCGTCTAAAATTCACCACTGCCCAACCATTTACCACCCGATACACAATTTCTCCAAAACTCAGGTCATCACCACCAGTGCCTTTCCTCAAATTCTCGTCTCTTTCCCTCCACCATGACAGGCTCACATTCCCCATGACTGGGAACCCAGAGTGATCTTTCTGACTCCAGGAAAACAGGTGGATTCTGGCTTGGCAAAATGTTTTTATGCCCTGAATGAGGTAGGAGGTTGAAACATTTTTAGGTATGAGTTCTGTCAGCAGGTGGAGCACCTTCATGAGAAGCACTGGGACAAGGAAGTGCTATTTCATTTTATTTATTGTTTGCTTGTTAGGCGCTTATACAGCAAATTAAGAGGGTAATGCATAGAATTTCGCACAAAAGTGGCACACGCGGCTGGCGCGCAGTGTTCGCTAGCGAATGTCTGCGCCAGCCGCGTGCGCTAAAATCGATTTCAGCGCAAAGCGTATTCATGGAATTCAGCCTCCAAAACCAGCCATGGCGCAGAGACCCTGCAGCAGCGCCAGTTACGCCCCCAAGAACGCCCTCGCACAAGGAAAAGCCATCAAAATCCACAAAACATCGCAAAGGGCTGCGCTAACCCTGGAACAGTTTACAGGGCTGCCAAACAGCAAACGGCAAGCGGGGAACGTGTATTACTGGGGTACGCGTGAAGTTTTACAAGCGATTGAGCGGGGTAAGTGTATTTCAGGGGTGCGTGGGAAATTCTACACGCGATTGAGCGGGGTACGTGCATTTCAGGGGTGCGCGGGAACTTTTACACGCGATTGGCCTGGGTACGTGTATTTCAGAGGTGTGTGGGAAGTTCTACACGCGATTGAGCGGGATACGTGTATTTCAGGGGTGCGCGGGAATTTCTAAACGCGATTGAGCGGGGTACGTGTATTTCAGGGGTTCGCGGGAAGTTTTACACGCGATTGGTCTGGGTACGTGTATTTCAGGGGTGCGCGGGAAGTTCTACACGCGATTGAGCGGGGTACGTGTATTTCAGGGGTTCGCGGGAAGTTTTACAAGCGATTGGCCTGGGTACGTGTATTACAGGGGTGCCAGGGAGTCCTACACGTGAATTGGCAGTGTGGGTCCTCCCAGGTGTTCCCTCTACACCCTCCACGGCCCCTGCAGGTATCCCACACCACAGGGGACTACCCTGCACCCCTGGTCATGTCCCGCAGGCAGCCCATCCACCATGGGCATGCCCCCCAGCCAAGCCACATGTCAGCTTGCACTACTGATCACCAACGCATGACCCACTGCACCCCTACCCCCCAGCAGTGCAGGGACTCCTGCCAGCAGGCCCCCACTCATGTCCCCCTGCATCCCCACCCCCCAGCAGTGCAGGGCACCTGCCAGCAGGCCCCCAATCATGTCCCCCAGCCCACAGCAGTCAGGGGCACCTGCCAGCAGGCCCCCACTCATGTCCCCCTGCACCCCCACCCCCCAGCAGTGCAGGGCACCTGCCAGCAGGCCCCCAATCATGTTCCCCACCCCCCAGCAGTCAGGGGCACCTGGCAGCAGGCCCCCACTCATGTCCCCCACCCCCCAGCAGTCAGGGGCACCTGCCAGCAGGACCCCACTCATGTCCCCCAGCACCCCCACCCCCCAGCAGTCAGGGGCACCTGCCAGCAGGACCCCACTTATGTCCCCCTGCACCCCCACCCCCCAGCAGTGCAGGGCACCTGCCAGCAGGCCCCCACTCATGTCCCCCAGCACCCCAACCCCGCAGCAGTCAGGGGCACCTGCCGGCAGGCCCCCACTCATGTCCCCCTGCACCCCCAGCAGTGCAGGGCACCTGCCAGCAGGCTCCCACTCATGTCCCCCTGCACCCCCACCACCCCACAGTGCAGGGCACCTGCCAGCAGGCCCCCACTCATGTCCCCCACCCCCAGCAGTCAGGGGCACCTGCCAGCAGGACCCCACTCATGTCCCCCAGCACCCCCACCCCCCAGCAGTGCAGGGCACCTGCCAGCAGGCCCCCAATCATGTCCCCCACCCCTCAGCAGTCAGGGGCACCTGCCAGCAGGCCCCCACTCATGTCCCCCAGCACCCCCACCCCCCAGCAGTCAGGGGTACCTACCAACAGGCCCCCACTCATGTTACCCTGCACCCCCACCCCCCAGCAGTGCAGGGCACCTGCCAGCGGGCCCCCAATCATGTCCCCCACCCCCCAGCAGTCAGGGGCACCTGCCAGCAGGCCCCCACTCATGTCCCCCAGCAGTCAGGGGCACCTGCCAGCAGGCCTCCACTCATGTCCCCCTGCACCCTCACCCCCCAGCAGTGCAGGGCACCTGCCAGCAGTCCCCCACTCATGTCCCCCTGCACCCCCACCCCCCAGCAGTGCAGGGCACCTGCCAGCAGGCCCCCACTCATGTCCCCCAGCACCCCCACCCCCAGCAGTCAGGGGCACCTGCCAGCAGGACCCCACTCATGTCCCCCTGCACCACCACCCCCCAGCAGTGCAGGGCACCTGCCAGCAGGCCCCCACTCATGTCCCCCACCCCCCAGCAGTCAGGGGCACCTGCCAGCAGGACCCCACTCATGTCCCCTAGCACCCCCACCCCACAGCAGTCAGAGGCACCTGCCAGCAGGCCCCCACTCATGTCCCCCTGCACCCCCACCACCCAGCAGTGCAGGGCACCTGCCAGCAGGCCCCCACTCATGTCCCCCTGCACCCCTACCCCCCAGCAGTCAGGGGCACCTGCCAGCAGGCCCCCACTCATGTCCCCCTGCACCCCCACCCCCCAGCAGTGCAGGGCACCTGCCAGCAGGCCCCCACTCATGTCCCCCTGCACCCCCACCCCCCAGCAGTCAGGGGCACCTGCCAGCAGGCCCCCACTCATGTCCCCCTGCACCCCCACCCCCCAGCAGTGCAGGGCACCTGCCAGCAGGCCCCCACTCATGTCCCCTGCACCCCCACCCCCCAGCGGTGCAGGGCACCTGCCAGCAGGCCCCCACTCATGTCCCCCTGCACCCCCACCCCCCAGCAGTCAGGGGCACCTGCCAGCAGGCCCCCACTCATGTCCCCCTGCACCCCCACCCCCCAGCAGTGCAGGGCAACTGCCAGCAGGCCCCCACTCATGTCCCCCTGCACCCCCACCCCCCAGCAGTGCAGGGCACCTGCCAGCAGGCCCCCAATCATGTCCACCACCCCCCAGCAGTCCGGGGCACCTGCCAGCAGGACCCCACTCATGTCCCCCAGAAGTGCAGGGCACCTGCCAGCAGGCCCCCAATCATGTCCCCACCCCCCAGCAGTCAGGGGCACCTGCCAGCAGGCCCCCACTCATGTCCCCCAGCACCCCCACCCCCCAGCTGTCAGGAGCACCTGCCAGCAGGCCCCCACTCATGTCCCCCACCCCCCAGCAGTCAGGGGCACCTGCCAGCAGGCCCCCACCCATGTCCCCCAGCACCCCCACGCCCCAGCAGTCAGGGGCACCTGCCAGCAGGCCCCCACTCATGTCCCCCTGTACCCCCACGCCCCAGCAGTGCAGGGCACCTGCCAGCAGGCCCCCACTCATGTCCCCCTGCACCCCCACCCCCCAGCAGTGCAGGGCACCTGCCAGCAGGCCCCCACTCATGTCCCCCAGCACCCCCAGCAGTCAGGGGCACCTGCCAGCAGGCCCCCACCCATGTCCCCCAGCACCCCCACCCCCCAGCAGTCAGGGGCAACTGCCAGCAGGCCCCCACTCATGTCCCCCTGTACCCCCACCCCCCAGCAGTGCAGAGCACCTGCCAGCAGGCCCCCACTCATGTCCCCCTGCACCCCCACCCCCCAGCAGTGCAGGGCACCTGCCAGCAGGCCCCCACTCATGTCCCCCAGCACCCCCAGCAGTCAGGGGCACCTGCCAGCAGGCCCCCACTCATGTCCCCCAGCACCCCTACCCCCCAGCAGTCAGGGCCACCTGCCAGCAGGCCCCCACTCATGTCCCCCAGCACCCCCACCCCCCAGCAGTGCAGGGCACCTGCCAGCAGGCCCCCAATCATGTTCCCCACCCTCCAGCAGTCAGGGGCACCTGCCAGCAGGCCCCCACTCATGTCCCCCACCCCCCAGCAGTCAGGGGCACCTGCCAGCAGGACCCCACTCATGTCCCCCAGCGCCCCCACCCCCCAGCAGTGCAGGGCACCTGCCAGCAGGCCCCCACTCATGTCCCCCAGCACCCCCAGCAGTCAGGGGCACCTGCCAGCAGGCCCCCACTCATGTCCCCCAGCACCCCTACCCCCCAGCAGTCAGGGCCACCTGCCAGCAGGTCCCCACTCATGTCTCCCTGCACCCCCACCCCCCAGCAGTGCAGGGCACCTGCCAGCAGGCCCCCAATCATGTTCCCCACCCCCCAGCAGTCAGGGGCACCTGCCAGCAGGCCCCCACTCATGTCCCCCACCCCCCAGCAGTCAGGGGCACCTGCCAGCAGGACCCCACTCATGTCCCCCAGCACCCCCACCCCCCAGCAGTCAGGGGCACCTGCCAGCAGGACCCCACTTATGTCCCCCTGCACCCCCACCCCCCTGTACCCCCACGCCCCAGCAGTACAGGGCACCTGCCAGAAGGCCCCCACTCATGTCCCCCTGCACCCCCACCAGTCAGGGGCACCTACCAGCAGGCCCCCACTCATGTCCCCCACCCCCCAGCAATCAGGGGCACCTGCCAGCAGGCCCCCACTCATGTCCCCCAGCACCCCTACCCCCCAGCAGTCAGGGCCACCTGCCAGCAGGTCCCCACTCATGTCCCCCTGCACCCCCACCCCCCAGCAGTGCAGGGCACCTGCCAGCAGGCCCCCACTCATGTACCCCAGCACCCCCACCCCCCAGCAGTCAGGGGCACCTGCCAGCAGGCCCCCACTCATGTACCCCACCCCCCAGCAGTGCAGGGCACCTGCCAGCAGGCCCCCACTCATGTCCCCCTGCACCCCCACCCCCCAGCAGTCAGGGGTACCTGCCAGCAGGCCCCCACTCATGTCCCCCAGCACCCCCACCCCCCAGCAGTGCAGGGCACCTGCCAGCAGGCCCCCACTCATGTCCCCCTGCACCCCCCACCCCCCAGCAGTGCAGGGCACCTGCCAGCAGGCCCCCCACTCATATAGCCCAGCACCCCCACCCCCCAGCAGTGCAGGGCACCTGCCAGCAGGCCCCCACTCATGTCCCCCTGCACCCCCACCCCCCAGCAGTGCAGGGCACCTGCCAGAAGGCCCCCACGCCCCAGCAGTCAGGGGCACCTGCCAGCAGGCCCCACTCATGTCCCCCACCCCCCAGCAGTCAGGGGCACCTGCCAGCAGGCCCCCATTCATGTCCCCCAGCACCCCCACCCCCCAGCAGTCAGGGGCACCTGCCAGCAGGCCCCCACTCATGTCCCCCACCCCCCAGCAGTCAGGGGCACCTGCCAGCAGGCCCCCACTCATGTCCCCCAGCACCCCCACCCCCCAGCAGTCTGGGGCACCTGCCAGCAGGCCCGCACTCATGTCCCCCACCCCCCAGCAGTCAGGGGCACCTGCCAGCAGGCCCCCACTCATGTCCCCCTGTACCCCCACGCCCCAGCAGTGCAGGGCACCTGCCAGCAGGCCCCCACTCATGTCCCCCTGCACCCCCACCCCCCAGCAGTGCAGGGCCCCTGCCAGCAGGCCCCCACTCATGTCCCCCAGCACCCCCAGCAGTCAGGGGCACCTGCCAGCAGGCCCCCACCCATGTCCCCCAGCACCCCCACCCCCCAGCAGTCAGGGGCACCTGCCAGCAGGCCCCCACTCATGTCCCCCTGTACCCCCACCCCCCAGCAGTGCAGAGCACCTGCCAGCAGGCCCCCACTCATGTCCCCCTGCACCCCCACCCCCCAGCAGTGCAGGGCACCTGCCAGAAGGCCCCCACTCATGTCCCCCAGCACCCCCAGCAGTCAGGGGCACCTGCCAGCAGGCCCCCACTCATGTCCCCCAGCACCCCTACCCCCCAGCAGTCAGGGCCACCTGCCAGCAGGTCCCCACTCATGTCTCCCTGCACCCCCACGCCCCAGCAGTACAGGGCACCTGCCAGAAGGCCCCCACTCATGTCCCCCTGCACCCCCACCAGTCAGGGGCACCTACCAGCAGGCCCCCACTCATGTCCCCCACCCCCCAGCAATCAGGGGCACCTGCCAGCAGGCCCCCACTCATGTCCCCCAGCACCCCTACCCCCCAGCAGTCAGGGCCACCTGCCAGCAGGTCCCCACTCATGTCCCCCTGCACCCCCACCCCCCAGCAGTGCAGGGCACCTGCCAGCAGGCCCCCACTCATGTACCCCAGCACCCCCACCCCCCAGCAGTCAGGGGCACCTGCCAGCAGGCCCCCACTCATGTACCCCACCCCCCAGCAGTCAGGGGCACCTGCCAGCAGGCCCCCACTCATGTCCCCCTGCACCCCCACCCCCCAGCAGTGCAGGGCACCTGCCAGCAGGCCCCCACTCATGTCCCCCTGCACCCCCACCCCCCAGCAGTCAGGGGTACCTGCCAGCAGGCCCCCACTCATGTCCCCCAGCACCCCCACCCCCCAGCAGTGCAGGGCACCTGCCAGCAGGCCCCCACTCATGTCCCCCTGCACCCCCCACCCCCCAGCAGTGCAGGGCACCTGCCAGCAGGCCCCCCACTCATATAGCCCAGCACCCCCACCCCCCAGCAGTGCAGGGCACCTGCCAGCAGGCCCCCACTCATGTCCCCCTGCACCCCCACCCCCCAGCAGTGCAGGGCACCTGCCAGAAGGCCCCCACGCCCCAGCAGTCAGGGGCACCTGCCAGCAGGCCCCACACATGTCCCCCACCCCCCAGCAGTCAGGGGCACCTGCCAGCAGGCCCCCATTCATGTCCCCCAGCACCCCCACCCCCCAGCAGTCAGGGGCACCTGCCAGCAGGCCCCCACTCATGTCCCCCACCCCCCAGCAGTCAGGGGCACCTGCCAGCAGGCCCCCACTCATGTCCCCCAGCACCCCCACCCCCCAGCAGTCTGGGGCACCTGCCAGCAGGCCCCCACTCATGTCCCCCACCCCCCAGCAGTCAGGGGCACCTGCCAGCAGGCCCCCACTCATGTCCCCCTGCATGGGGAGGGTGGATGGGGTGGCTGCGTGTATCGTGGGGGTTCGTGGGAAGTTTCACACGCGATTGGGCCTGTGTGAGCGGGGTACGTGTATTACTGGGGTTCGCGGGAAGTTTCACACACGATTGGCCTGGGTACGTGTATTTCAGGGGTGCACGGGACGTTTTACACGCGATTGAGCGGGGTACGTGTATTTCAGGGGTTCACGTGAAGTTTCACACGCAATTGGCCTGGGCACGTGTATTTCAGGGGTGCGCGGGAAGTCTTACACGCTCGCCTACAACACGTATTCATGGAATCGAACGGGGCTAAGGCATGCGCCAGAAAAGAAGGGCCAATCCGGAAACACGTCCGCCAGCAGGATGCAGGCGTACATCGACCCGCGCAGCATAAAAGTGCACGCAAACAACAAACAAGCTCAGACGCCAGGATGAATATACCGTTCCTAGCAGCAGTTGCCGTGGGATACCGCAGGAGGAGGAGGAGGATAGTCAGGGCCAGAATTTTTACGCCCAGAACCAGCCTTTTTGGGATGCCTGATGACCAGGTGTATGGGAGGTACAGGTTTCCACCTCACATAATACTGGACCTGGTGAGTGAGTGGGAGGATGACCTCACATCACCCACCCTGTGCTCCCAAGCACTCACCCCCCTGAAGAAGGTCCTCAATGTACTGCACTTCTTGGCCACTGTATCATTTCAGCGGACAAGTGCCATAGTGGGGGGGGTGTCACAGGCCACGCAGTCACGCTGCCTACACCAGGTGTTGGCCATCATCACTGCACGCCCATCAGTCCGCAGGCACATATACCTGCCCAGAACACCTGTAGAAAGGCAGGCTGCCGCCCAGGATTTCTACGGGGTGGCACAATTCCCCAAAGTGCTAGGTGCCATTGACTGCACCCATGTGGCTCTACGTCCCCCCAGGGCATCTGAGCACATCTATAGAAACCGCAAGCACTGGCATTCCATCAACGTCCAGGTAGTATGTGATGCCAAGGGAATCATCACCTCAGTATATGCCAACTATCCAGGGTCCACCCACGACAGCTTCATTTACAGAATGTCAACCCTAAACCGGGACCTAGAAGCTGGCTGGCATTGGCGATACATGGCTGCTTGGTGAGTATAAATGCCACTGCACATGCATGCATGTCAGATACTGAGTAATGTCACAACCCCACTAATGATACTCATCACCACCTCCACAGGGGACAGTGCCTACCCTCTGAGCACCCACATGATGACGCCAATTCGGAACCCTACCACGCCTCCCCAGGTAAGATACAACACAGCCCACATTGCAACCCGGGCATAGTGGAGCACACATTCGGAGTGCTCAAGTCACGCTTTCGCTCCCTTGACCGTTCTGGCGGGCAGCTGTTATACGCTCCCCCAGTAGTGTGCAGGATCATAGTGGCAGCATGTGTCCTGCACAACGTTGCAACACACCGGGGCCTGCCCGTGGACATGGTGATGCCCCCAAATCCCCAACCACAGGCACGCCCGCTGCGCATGAGAGGCGAAAGGGCACGGGGGGGAGGCAGCCCGTACGCAGCTGGTGGCTAATTACTTCACCTAAATTCACACCCCTGTGGAGTGCACACAGCCCTGGCACATACCATCTGACAATCAATGATGACTCAATCTGACAATGAAGATGACTCAAGGGACAGTCAACTGTCACAACCATACCAGCCTGAGATTGTTCACCTGGAAGTGTTACATCGTGTGCATCCCTACCTACTGTCGGGGGTAAATTCTCCCGGGGTCGGCTGGGCCGTCCGCGGACCTCCGGGCAAGGAGGCCCCAACTCCTCCCGTGTATCCCAAAAATGAGTATGAGGCACACGCAAGAAGCAAGGTGATTGTGCTGTTTATTAAACAAACGGCAGGGATGGGTCAAGGATCGTACGCTAATGTTAATGGCGTCAGTGATAAGAGCCCCATGTTCTGATTGGTCCACTCGCGAGCCCCCCAGTCTGGGACCATCGCTGTTCCCGGCTCACGGTGCACCAGTCATTTGCAACAATGTATAACTATGGGTATATGCAGACAATGCGATGATTTGTTCATATGTTGGAGGGCAGACTACTCCCACCGCCGCAGATGTCCATTGAGTCGCTTAATTGTTGCTGCCTGTGTCTCAAAACGTGGGATCCAGGCGCCTCCCTCCTCCTGGGCCTGGCACCCTGTCAGGTTCGGCTTGGTCACGTGAGGAGAGACCGTGGTTTGAGGCAGAATTCTGCACATTTAATATTGCATTTTCCACTGTGTGCCTGGCTTAGTTTGCAGGTGTGACCTTGGCTTCGGCTTGTGGCATGGGAGTTTGCAACATTGTGCCCTTGACTGTCTGCTCTCGCCGGGCTCATTCTGCAGGGTCAGCAATTGTACTCTTGCTCGTTCAATGTTCATGGAGGCTCTTGCCTGCGGCCTACTTGGGCCTGGTGCATAGGTGGGGATGTTTGATGCACGGCACTTTAGGTTATGGTATCATATTGCTTTATCCCCAGTATCATGTCTTCGTTATATTTCTCATTGCAATGCATGGGGTAGGAGAAGCGTCAGTGAGCATTTTAGATGAGTTCGTTGAGCGTCTTGCGTTTCTGCATTTTTGAAAAACCTATGTGAAAAATAATAAAGATGCGCATCAGTGGGTGTTTCCGTCACCTACGTCATAGCACTGGATATGTTCTTCGTGTGGATTGGTGTGGGAGTGTCCAGTGTGCATGTTTGCGCGGGTGTGCTGACCGTTGGCTAGGTCGTCATGGCATCTCTAACGATGTGTTCATTTACTGTTGAATGGTTCAGTCGAGTTCATCCATGCCGCAGGTGTCGGCATGGGCAGGGCAGGCTGGTGGGCAGGCTGGAGGGCACATCCATATGTTCCTGTACCAGGGTATTTGGTCGTCTGGTAGATGGGCAAACTCCTCTCGTGGCGGGTGTCTGGGCCACGATCCTCTAGGCCAGGGGTGTGAGGGGATTGGTGGGAGCCTTTTGTTCTATTCTCCCACTTCATTCCCCCCTCTGGTCGACTTGTCGACCACAAACATATCTTTTTCCTTATCTCCTCCTACTCTCCATATTTTAGTTACTCCTCCCAAAGGTCCATAGTGGTTGACATGGTCTTCAAATGACCAATACATATATATACACAGGTTTCTCCAGGTGTGCAGTATACCCATTTCCCTATGTAGCTCCTTGGGTTTCTTGGGTTTTCGAGCTTCACAGATGGTGGGTCCAGGTGGTTGGTGATGATCTGTTTGCGCAGTTTTTCTCTCTCTTTTATTATTGTGCCTGTGTGCTGGCCATCATCTGCCGGCATCAAGGGGTGCATACCAACCATTTCGATCATTTCGTCTGTGATGCGTGCCTTCCGGGCCCTCCAAAATCTTATTATGATCAGTGCAGCTCCAGCCAGTATTATGCATCCAACTATAATCTTCAGTCCGTCGGACAGCCAAGATGGCATCCATGACCATAACAGTGAAAACCAGCTGTCATCCTTCTTCACTCCTTTACTTTCTTCCATCATTTTGGAGTGCATCTGGGCCAGTTGTGATACTGCTTCTGTCAGTGTACCATTGTCAGCATCGTTAGCAGGAATGAATGTGCAGCATGATTTTCCTATCTTTGCGCAAACTCCTCCTTCCATTGCTGTAAGGAGATCCAATAAATATCTGTTCTGTAGTGCTACCATCCTCACTGCTCGCAGTTCCTCTTTTATTGCATTGAATCCATTTACTGTAGAATGAATGGTCATCATTAGCTCCCATCGAGTTATCTGGAGCCATTTTGCGTTTGCGTAAGCTTGTAGTCCCGGATGTATTATTGACGAGAAGAACATTGCTGCTCTGCTGAATAGTCTGTGTTCTGGTGGGATTGAAGTGAGTGCCGTTTCCGACCTTCCCCATAGGTAATTTCCTGTCAGAGGTTCTCCTTGTCTTTTCTTTCTATTCAGGACATTGTTGTTGTTGTCTTTGTTCTCTGGCCCCTTCTGAGGTTTTACAGATCTCTCCTTCCTCTTGTTTCCTTCATCCATTTTAGGGAAGTTCGCCATGTTCACATGTTTCTGGGGCACCACTAGGGATGGTACATTAATGTGTACCATTGTGCATATACCATTCCACAGAGGGGGCAGTGTGCGGTATGCCTTGTTTCCGCAGGCCCAGTAATGGTCCATTAATACTGCTGTTCCTGCTCCCCCCTCAGGTAACTCCGTCACGCTTGCACAGTTGGTGTTGTATCCCACGTCCACTTCTCCTCTATGTTGGTAGCATACCTTAGGTGCAGACAGCGGCAGTATGGTTATTGGGTCTTCATCCTTCTCCATCCATGTCAGCATGGGTACGTACTTGACCCAAATTGTCCAACATCTGATATTGTGTTCCTCAATAGTTGTAATATTTTCTCTTGTTACCATGTTGCTGCCAATCACTCCTGTGTCCCATTTGTTGTCCATGTACACCTTCCCTGTTATTGTTACCAGTGGTCTTTCCCAGCATCCTTGTTTACCAGGAACTTCAGTGGCGTACCAGTCACATTGTAGGTATTGTAGTGTTAGTTTCTTTGTTTCTCTCTTTTCAGGGCCACTTGTCATGTATCTGAATGCTTCAGCATGCAAACTGGTCTTGTGGTAGCTCAAATAAGTCTTGAGGAAGTTGTTTTCGTATGGATATGTGTCTCGCGTTTTCCACACCAATTTTACCACCGTCCCTTGAAATCTCCCTTTCGTTTGGAACAGTGCCAAGTATACTATACATCGTGCTGTTTTTTCATCTATTTCTGTGGCAACAAATGTTCGGGAAGCGCTCATGGCGTATGGGATCAATGAGCAGACGTAGCAGCTGTCTTCTGTTGTCTGCTTACCTATTTGGGTCATGTGTTGGTACCACATGTTGTTCGAGACGTGTGCTGAATCTGTTATGTAGTTATCAATACCTTTATTATCTGAGTATGTGCTGCGTTTAACTCTATTTCCCTTATGTGGAATCTTGCTAGTACCACCTGACGTAACACCTGTTGCAGCCGTGGGTGGGGGTATATTAGGTTTGGGTACAGCCAAAATATTGATAGCATAACTTTTCTGCCATACAGAGGCAGCAAAAACCCGGTGATCATCAAAATCCCTATCATCTTTATTACAGAGGCTAGTCTCACCGGCATTTTGCTCTTACCTTGCTGCAGTCCGGCAGCTTATTCTTGCGACGTTAAAGTTGCCCGCCTGAAAATTCTCAATATGCTTGTTATTAGTGTTAGTTGTTGTTTTCAAGCTCTCCCTATCAAGTAGTCGTTCAGTGCCCAGGCGAAGAGCTGTTCCCACGCCAATCTAAGTGATCTATCTCTTAGGGCAGGCAAGTGTTGGGGAAGATGGTGCATTGATTGTTCTATGGCCAAGATAAATGCTGTGTAGTAGACACGTACCCTACTTCTTTTCAGGTACTTTGGCCTTTTTATGTGATAGACAAATTGGTGTGATAGCTCTTCAGGGTAGTTATCGTCTGAGGGTAGCATCTACTCCTGGGCAATGAACTTTGTTAGTTATCTGTTTTCTTAGCAATACAATAATACACGGTACCTGCATGTGCGAGAAAGAAAAAAGAGAACATTCAAGTGTTTACATGTGTATATGTGCAAGACAATGTCCTTCAATTGGGTGGTTACTGTAGTGGGTAGGGGGTCGATGGGCAGAGGGTTTGGGGCTCAACTGGCGGAAGTCTCTTTACTCTTTGATCGTGTGACCATGGGGTGGGCGGTATGGGAATTACCAGTTTCTATTTCCGTAGTTGTCTCTGGGGAGTGGCAGGGTATGGAGACACTTAGGTCGTCAGCTGTGGTATAAGTCTCTTCCTCCGTGGGTGATGCTGTTGCTGTTCTTCCAATGGCCCTGTTGGTGACGCTAGGGCGGGTCTGGAGTTTGCAGATCTTTACGTCGTGTAGGTGATTCCAAGCACGTTTGTCCTGCAACTTTACTGCTCTCGTAGATACCTCCTCTACCAGGTGGGGGCCAGTGAAGCATGGGCTGTTCCACTTCCTATTGAAATTGCGGAGTAGCACGTGGTCACCTTTAGCAATTTTGCACAGTTTTTCCTTTTCCAATTCTTTATCCGCGTCTTCACGCGCTCGAGCTGTTGAGACACAAACACTACACTAGTAATCAAAGAAGACACATATTGGTACATTTCATCACCAAGAACAGTTGCAGTGTTTTCATAGTCTGTGAATGCCCTTGATGTTGGCGTTAGAGGAAGGCGCATTTGTCGTCCGGTCACTACCTCATGAGGAGTGAGGTGGTGGTCGGAGCCTGGTCTATTCCTCTGCTCAAATAGAGCTAGTGGAAGGCAATACAACCAACTCTTCTTTGTTGTTTGCTGTAGCTTTGCAATTGCCTCCTTCAGTAGGCCATTCAGGCGTTCGCATATACCGTTGGCCTGTGGGTGATATGCACATGCAAATTTATGCTTGATGTTCAGTAAGGATGTGATGTGCTGGAAAATTTCATTAGCGAAATGCGGGCCATTATCCGACCGCAGTACCTCACACACTCCCCCACCTGGGGAAAACCTCCCTCACTAGAAATTTTGCTGCTCTAAATGCATCTGGATGTGAGCAGGGTCCTGCCTCAATCCACCTGGAGAATGGGCATACTACTACAATCATATACCTATTTCCTTGACATACGTTGATCATATCAACATAGTCAATATGGATGTGCAGGAAGGGTCCCTCTGGCCGGGGTATAGTACCTTTTATCACTTTCAGCTTGTGACCGGCCGTAAACTGTTGGCATGTGAGACAATTGCTGATAAAATTTGTCACATGGGAATTTAACTCGGGACAGAACCAATCTTCCCTAATTCGTGCTGCAATAACTTCCTTGCCTGTGTGGACTGGGTGGTGGAGTTGGCTCAGGGCGGTGTTCAATAGTGCCAATGGCATTACCATCTTTCCAGTGTTACCCTGGCGCCATAGTGCGTCAGTTGGTGACATTGTACATCCTCTTTTTACCCATATTTCTTTTTCTGCCATTGGTGCAGCCGCTTGTAACTCCATTATCTGTGTGGCTGGGAGATGGGTGTACGCTTCTCTTATCAACATCTCTTTAGCTATCCCCCTCCCTCTCCCTCTCCCTCTCCCTCTCTCTGACTCTGGGGGGTTCCATATCTCACCAAAATATGCAGCATACTTTGCATGTGCGTCTGCTGCTGCATTTCCTTTTGATATATGATCTTCTCCATTAGTGTGTGCAGTACATTTGACCAAAGCTAACTCTTGGGGGTAATTTATTACTTCAATTAATTCAGCTAATAAGAGAGCATGTTGCACTGGGGTGCCGTCAGCTCTCCTAAACCCTCTTCTCCTCCATTTGGACAATCCTGAGTGGACAGTAGACGTGACATATGCGCTGTCAGAATATATAGTCAATATATAGTCACTCTTTTGTCAAAGCTTTCCTTTAATGCCAAGATCAGTGCAACCAATTCTGCTGCTTGAGCAGAGTAATGTTGTGGTAATTGTACGCATTTCACCGCCACACACACCAGTTCCTCTGTCATTTTTACCACTGCTGCCCCAGTTCTCCTTATCCCATCACTTTGGTCTATTGTTGATGACCCATCAACGAACAAGAGCTCTCCTCCATCTAGTGCGTTCTCTTCAACTTTTCTAGTACATTTCGGTAGTCTGTGTACAATCATGTGCATAGTCTCCTTCCTCAATTACTTCCGCTATAAACCTTGCAGGATTAACTGTGCTGCATCTAACAATTGATAATTGTGCTCTAGATAAGATGATCTCATAACCTGACGCCCTCTGCGTGGTCAGTGTGGACTTAGGCTTGTTCAATATTGCAAATAGTGCATGTTCCACAAATAGTGTGGTTGGGCACCCCATTGTTATTGATGATGCTTTCTCTACCGCAAAGGCAGCTGCGGCGAGACCTTGTTCGTAAGGGAAGTGTCCTAACATCACAGGATCCAAGTGACCACTGTAAAATGCTACTGGTTTGTAACCCATGCTTGTTTTTTGAGCCAACACTGCTTTCATTACTGCTGAGTCGCAATGCGAAAATATAAAAGAATTGTCGTTCATAATCTGGGGTGGCCAGTACCGGAGCAGTTGATATTGTATCTTTCAGTTCATCAAAGGCCTCTTTCATCTCCATTGTCCACCCCAATTTTTTCTCCCCTTTGTTGGCTTCTTTTAATGCCTCAAGTAGGGGTCCTATGTATGAGCTGTAATCAAATACCCATGCTCTACAGTAGTTGCACAGTCCCAGGAACTGCTGCAGTTCCCTCACTGTTTGGGGCAGCGGCGTTTTTGATATGGCCTGTGCTCTTTGTGGTGCAATCTTTCTTCCGTATTGGGATATGAGCTGACCAATGTA
Source organism: Ambystoma mexicanum (assembly GCF_040938575.1). NCBI lineage: Eukaryota > Metazoa > Chordata > Amphibia > Caudata > Ambystomatidae > Ambystoma > Ambystoma mexicanum. Next base: position 1,334,353,157 of record NC_090933.1, on the reverse strand, counting down.
TAGTACCTGTTCCTGACAGTACTGTAACTTTTCTTTGTCTACCTTGTAACCCTTTTCAGCCAATATTGTCAGCATTTTCAATGAGTCCTCTCTGCATCTTTTTTCGCTTGTGCTGCAAATTATTATGTCATCAACATACTGCAACACTGTGCTTTCCACTTCAATGTTACCCAAGTCCATCTGTATTACTCTGTTGAAAATTGAGGGTGACTCGCAGTACCCTTGTGGCAACCTGGTGTGTTTCCATACGTGAAGCTTGTTAGATCTTGTGAGTCTGGATGCAGGGGTATTGAGAAAAAGGCATTTTTGAGGTCAATCACTGTAAATCGTGATGCTTCTGCCGGAATGCCACATGATATTGTGGCCGGGTTTGCTGCTATGGGGTATTCTGCTTCCACTATGTTGTTCAAGGGCCTGAGGTCCTGGATGAAACGCCAAGACCCTCCTTTGGCTTTGCGCACTCGGTATACAGCTGTGTTACATGGTGATTCTGATGGTACCAATATGCCATTATTTATAAGGGCCGTTATTGTTTCATATATGCCCTCATCTGCCTCTTTTGATAGTGGGTATTGCTTCACTCTAGGGAGTATTGCACCTTTTTTCAATTTTATTCTTACTCCCCCTATACTCTTTATACACCCCACGTCATAGGGACTAGTAGTCCATAATGATGTTGGTACTTTTGCCATATCCTCCTCAAAGAAGGGAACTGGGGTGGGTGTGGGTGCTTCAAGTGCCATTGCAATTTTCGGTGCCACTTGTTTGTATGTCACTCTTAGCCATATTTCTACACTCATCATAAATACCATTTCACCTTCTTCCTTTTCTTCTGAGAAGAGCTCCTCGTCTGACACCTGGGTGAGCCTGCATCCCTCTGCTAGGGCTATCACTGCCCTCCATGCTCTTCCTTCTCTGTCTTGGGCATGTACTGCGATATAATCAGCAGTTGCTATAATGCTCTCTATGCTCACTGAAATTACCTTTCCTTCTGGTTCATTGGCTGGTGTTTCTGGTCTAAACAAATAGGCTGTTGGCCTCCTCCAGATCTTTCCTTCTATTCCTGGCATCCATGCAAATGCCATGTCCGTTCCATACTGGAACAGTTCACCATCCACTGGCTCAGCCCTAATCACTATCTGTCCACAGTATGCTTGCATAATTTGTCGTGCAGTGAGCATGTTTATTCCTGGAGTGGAGCAAATTATACCGTCCTCCGTAAAGGAGATCGTCATATTCAACCTGCTCATTATGTCTCTCCCCAGTATGTTTACTGGTGAGGCCCTAGAATATAAAACCGGGACAGACATGTCATAATCCCCTATTGATAAGGAAATGTTATCAGTAAAGGGAACCAACCCCTTAGCCCCAGAGAATCCTTGGGTGTTCATGGCTTCACCTGATATCTTAAATTTACCTTCCCTTATGCAAGACCGGGTTGTCCCGGTGTCAACGAGGAATGACAATTTTTTGTCACCTATCGTTACCTCTACGCGTGGTTCCTCCGCACTATTAGGCGTTACCGACAGGATGGGACACACCAAGGCCGTCTGTGGGCTGTCCTATTGTGGGTATAATGATTGACCATTTCCTGTGTAAGGGTTGTGTCCCAGAACCGTCACCCTTCCCAGTTGTGTTTGCTGTAGTTGTGTATTTGTAGAGGTTATGTTATGGTCTTGAATTTGGGCAGGTTGCTGTACTGCTTGCACTTGGGGTTGTTGTGTTATCGCTACCTGTTGTTGTGGCAGTGAATATGTCTGTGGCTGTTGTTGTGTTACTAGTTGTTGCTGCCCATTTCCCGGCTGCAATGCCTGCTGTTGCTGGATGCCCTGCTGTTCCTGTGTAGGCCCTTGTTGTCCCTGTTCTCCCCATGATGGTGTGCCTGGTCTCATTCTACATGTGCGTGACATGTGCCCTAGTAACCCACAAATCCAACATACCGGTGGTTCCCTGTTCTGCCATGGAAAGCTCCCTGAATTGTCCTGGTATACTGGTTGCCCGGTGGGGTAGAAATTTCTCAATCCTCCCCCTTGCTGTTGTGTGTTATAGCCGTATCCCCTTCCCCTGTTGTAATTATAATATCCAGCTCCTGGCGTTGAGTATCCTGCTCCCATGTTAGTCGTGTACGGCTGGGGTGGTGGCAGCTGTTGTGCTACAATCTGTGATGATTGTATTTGCGAGGGGTCTTGTGCAGCCACTACTTGTGTGGGGTTTTGAGTCATTGTTGCAGGTGTAGTTATTATTGCACCTTCCATCGTGTATTTAGTAAGTTTTTTTCTGTACCAATTTAGCCTCTTCCGCTTTTCTATCCTCTTCCTTTTGTTTCATCTTTTCTTGCCATGTCCTACAATGATGTACTATGGTCAGTTGTATTTCTGGCCATGCTTTTGCTTCCATCCCCACCACCTTCTTCAGTTGTTTCTGAACTGCTTCTGGGAGCCCTTGTATTAGTATATGATAGAATATTGCTGGTGTTTTGTCCCATTGTTCTCTAGTTTCCATACGCCACTTCTCTTGAATTTCCTGGATATAATCAACAGGATCTTCATTCTCACGCATCTTGCGTGAGGTAATTGCTCCTATGTCTGATGTGTCTGGGTACTGTACCCTCAGCGCTTGCCATAATGCATGTCTGCAGTTTGCGAATGGTGCCCCATCGTGTGATGTGTTTGTTATTGTGACCCCGGGGAAGCCTGCTCTCTTCCAGATGTCATCTGCTGCATCCCCCAATATTGATATTAAAAGGCCCTTAACATCCCCTACTGCCAGTTTCTGTCCTGCGGTGTGTTTTTCCATTTCATATATCCATTTTCCCGCACCTCCACTTAATGATGGGAGCCTGCACTTTATATTTTCCTTGTCTGCATGCTTCCAAGGGACGTATTGTGGTCTAACCCCTCCCCTCTCCAGAAGTGGCATTACGTTGTGTCCTGTTTGACCCCCTGGGTTCCACAAAATCGAGTCTGTGCACCCCTCCTCTTCTTCCGTTTCTTCTACATTGTCAATTGGGTCCATATTTCCCCTGCTCGTAACTGTTTCTCCTCCATCTCTTCCCCTTCTTTTATCATTTCCTTTATTTAATGTAGGCGTGTGTATTCGTTCTCCCTGCCTGCGTCCAGGGAGGGCTCTAAGCCTGCCTGCATAGGGTGTCAGTTTGTGGGGGAAGGGTGCGAGTTTAGGTGGGCATGTTGTACGTAATGAGCGTGAGGTAGTGGAGCATGTTGGACGGGATGGTGTGGGTGTAGCTGCACGTGTCTGCCTTTCTGCCATTCCTTGCTCTTCCTCCTCACTTCCCTCCAGTTCTTCCTTTCTCCTGCAGATCCATGGTGATTCTCTATTTGTCCGGGTGATGTATAATTTATCTAAGCTTTCCCTTTCACTGTTTCTTCCTTCCTTCTCATTCCCTCTCCTTCCACACTGCAAAAGTCATCCAGGAATGGCAACCCCCAATCTGTCTTTCTCCCCCTAATCGTTACTGTTTTTAAGTCTATTAGATCCGTTCCTCCCCTTTCTTCTTTACCAATTGCTCCCCTTTGTGCTGATGTTGTTGCTACTTCTGTGTCTCTGTATACATACCTCCTTACTTCACTCTCCCCTCTCCTATCTTCTCTTTCCCCTTCATTTTTCTCTGCTATTTCTCTACTAATTTCCTCTTTTCTTTTTCAATTCCTCCATTACTTCACAACTCATCTTTTCCATTATCCTTTTCTTCTTTCTTCCTTCCCCATCTCGCTCTTTCCCGCTCTAATATACCCTCTATCAGCCTCCCTTCTTCGTATTTCCTTGTCGTTTCTGATAGTAATCTCCTCTTCCATATTTCCATTTCTTTTTCTTTCTCTTCTTCCTCTCTTTTCTTATCGCGCAGCGCTGCTCTGGATACCCTTTTGCTACTGCCTTCACCCTTTCAGCTTCTCTCTTTTGCTCCTCAGTTCGTTCCCTCATTTTTTCCAACTCATTCTTGCTTTCTTTCCTTTCCCGTGCTCTCTCTCTTTCCTCTCTCTCGAGCTGCTTGATCAGTGCATTCTGCTCATCCTTTAATTCTGCTAATCGTTCCTCCAAGATCTCTTCCTTTTGTCGTAACAGCTCTTTCCCCTTTCTTTTCCCCTCTTCCCCTTTCATTTCACTCTTCCTGGTATTATCCTCGTCCATTTTCCTTACTGCCTCCTTCTCTTCTCCTGTTAATGAACCTCGTCATTTTAATAGTACCTGCGCAGCTACCCACTCATCATGTCCTATTTCCGTGACCTGCTCTTCGCCAGTCCTCGCCTCCCCTGCGGGCATCTTCGTACGAGCTGATCCCGTCGTACTAGTCTGCTCCCCTCCCGTGTGGCCACCTGTAGCTGTATATGGTGGCGGGCTGTATGCCGGGTTCGAGTACCCCTCAGCCGCCCTTAATTGTACTATTTCTCGTAGTTCTGTTAAAGGATATAACCCCCCCTTCCTCCTTTTTCACTACCTTCGCTAGGGGGCATATCGTCGCTCTGTTCCTTTTTTATTACCTTTTCGTTTAGGTTGTTACTCTTTTCTCCTCCCTCTTGTCCGTTCCCCGTGTTCTGTGTGCCTTCACTCTCCTTTTCCCCAATCTCTCCTTCCTCAATCTTCTTCTCTTCCGTTGTTTCCCCCATAATGAACATCCCGTTTGGTCCTGGTCGGGACCCTTGGAACATCCTCCATAAGTTAAACACCTCCACGTGGTGTGTCAACTTCTTACCCTTGTACGTGTTATGCAGATGGGTTAACAGTGAATGTTGGGTATATGGATCGAAGCTGCCATTAGGCGGCCATGGTGTCGTCATTTTGTTGTCCGTCCCCCTGTGTCCATTCTATGCTATATTTGATCAGTTTCTCCCTGTGGGGTGACAGTGTTTTACATATGTGCTGTAGCGGGGTAGTGAGGGTGTTCCCCCACCCTCCCGATCCTGTCCCGTATGACATAGTATCACTTCACTTGTTATCCTACCCCTAGTTGGTAGCGGTTATCTTGCTAACAGTGTACACTATACAATCTTATATCTTTACCTGGCCCCGTAATTTTGGGGACTTGCGATTGTCCGCTATGGAAAAATAGTAAAATATAGCATTTGCATTTGTATATTCTTTTCTTTCTTCTCTTCCTTTACCGAACACCCTTACGGCCCCCTGCGGCCAAGGCGCACGTAGCCCCCTGCGGCTGCGTGCCCCGTGTGACGTCCTTATACAGCCGTCCCACTTTCTTTTACCCCTCCTCTTCTGTCTTCACTTGTCGTGGCCGGCGTTCTCCGTGCGCAGCCACGTCCCCCTTTTCACCTTGCCCCGATCTACTTGTTACCGTTTATCTCCGTCTCCACTCCCTTACCATTATTCTCTTCCCCACCACTCTCCGAAAGAAAAATGCCTTGTGTTCGAGATATCCTATGAAAGCCCTACTGGTGACATCACCGATCTCTTCCAAAACTACTGTTAAGTTCTTTACATGTTTTTAAAAGTCCAAAAATACACTTGCAATCTACTCCCGTTAACCCCACAGCTGTCCTCTTGTCATGCCTGGAACAAGGTAATCAACAATATAATCGGACTGCGCACACTGCGTCGCCTCGCGTGTGATACACCCCTCGACAGGAGGGCTTAACCAGCCAATTATCTTCCGTATTAGGCAACCAGCTAGCTACCGCCTACAGGGAAACGTCATCTATCTATCGAGTTTCCTGCTCGATCAATAGGGATCCTCATCTACTCATTGATAGATGATCACCAAATCGTAGGAAACCTGTACAAACGCACACCCTTACACGTGGTCGCGACCTAGGCCAATCAGTTTCTACGAGCGGCCGCACGTGATGTTGTCGTGCTCCGCTCCGCCCCCTCCTCTTCCGTAACGTAGTGGACTGCCCTCGCACTTGTCCAGCTACCATTCATTTCACTGTCAATACTAATTTATCAAGCCTTCGCCGCGCACCTGTGTAACACCTCCCTCCTCCCGTATTCTATTCCTCCCCCCACCCTCACAATTTCACATTGCTTGTTGTGCATGGCATACTCACCAAGTTCTCTTGATGCGGGGACGCTCGACTGCGTGCACCCCTCCAAGCGGCTCGCCACCTCCCCTTGTCTGGACCACGTCTGGACACTCGCCAACCGTGGGCGGGATACTTCTCAACCGGCTCCCAAAGGCCAATATCCGGATTGCGCTGTCCGGTCTTCTCGCAGTTCCGCGATGGTCCTGTAGTCCTCAAAAGGGGGCAGCGGCAGAGGGGGCCGCGCCACCGGGCCTCCTCGCAACGGGAGCACTCGGAAAAATAAAATAAAAGCAGATCTTAAACAGATCTCGGCAGTGCCTCCAACTTGTCGGGGGTAAATTCTCCCGGGGTCGGCTTGGCCGTCCGCGGACCTCCGGGCAGGGAGGCCCCAACTCCTCCCGTGTATCCCAAAAATGAGTATGAGGCACACGCAAGAAGCAAGGTGATTCTGCTGTTTATTAAACAAACGGCAGGGATGGGTCAAGGATCGTACGCGTCCGTCCTAACACTCTCTCTCAATTCATGGGGCTCGCAGGCCCTTTTTACCTCAGTATGACGCGCTACTTGCGTCACCTGGGAAAGTTAGCAAAAAACCTATCGCCACTCTGGATTGGTTCCTCGAGTGGTAGGGTTAGTATAGCATACGTATAGAGAACATTGTTAGTGGTTGAGGGTCAGTCAGGTGGTATACTTGGGTTGTCCCTTCAATTAGATACATGAAAATTGTTACATGAAGACCCCTGAGGATTGGCTAATGTTAATGTCGTCAGTGATAAGAGCCCCATTTTCTGATTGGTCCACTCGCGAGCCCCCCAGTCTGGGAGCATCGCTGTTCCCGGCTCGCGGTGCACCTGTCATTTGCAACAATGTATAACTATGGGTATGTGCAGACAATGCGAGGATTCGTTCATATGTTGGAGGGCAGACTACTCCCACCGCCGCAGATGTCCATTGAGTCGCTTAATTGTTGCTGCCTGCGACTCAAAACGTGGGATCCAGGCGCCTCCCTCCTCCTGGGCTTGGCACCCTGTCAGGTTCGGCTTGGTCACGTGAGGAGAGACCGTGGTTTGAGGCAGAATTCTGCACATTTAATATTGCATTTTCCACTGTGTGCCTGGCTTAGTTTGCAGGTGTGACCTTGGCTTCGGCTTGTGGCATGCGAGTTTGCAACATTGTGCCCTTGACTGTCTGCTCTCGCCGGGCTCATTCTGCAGGGTCAGCAATTGTACTCTTGCTCGTTCAATGTTCATGGAGGCTCTTGCCTGCGGCCTACTTGGGCCTGGTGCATAGGTGGGGATGTTTGATGCACGGCGCTTTAGGTTATGGTATCATATTGCTTTATCCCCAGTATCATGTCTTCGTTATATTTCTCATTGCAATGCATGGGGTAGGAGAAGCGTCAGCAAGCATTTTAGATGAGTTCGTTGAGCGTCTTGCGTTTCTGCATTTTTGAAAAACCTATGTGAAAAATAATAAAGATGCGCGTCAGTGGGTGTGTCCGTCACCTACGTCATAGCACTGGATATGTTCTTCGTGTGGTTTGGTGTGGGAGTGTCCAGTGTGCATGTTTGTGCGGGTGGCTGACCGTTGGCTAGGTCGTCATGGCATCTCTAACGATGTGTTCATTTACTGTTGAATGGTTCAGTTGAGTTCATCCATGCCGCAGGTGTCGGCATGGGCAGGGCAGGCTGGTGGGCAGGCTGGAGGGCACATCCGTATGTTCCTGTACCAGGGTATTTGGTCATCTGGTAGATGGGCAAACTCCTCTCGTGGCGGGTGTCTGGGCCGCGATCCTCTAGGCCAGGGGTGTGAGGGGATTGGTGGGAGCCTTTTGTTGCATTCTCCCACTTCACTACACAAACACCACCAATGCTGTGTCATCAAAAGACACACTTCTATGCTGCTAAAATTATTACCCCCTTGCAAAATACAACATGACAACAGTGCCATGTCACCCAACCCCTCCCCAGCACCCCCACCCCCCAGCAGTGAGGGGCACCTGTCAGCAGGCCCCCACTCATGTCCCCCTGCACCCCCACCCTACACACCATGGCATGTCATGCTACGTGAGAGCAAACAAAGTAATCCCCAAAACAAGTGTCACAAAGTACAGTGTCCCTAATGGAAACTGGCCACACACAATATGCTCCTAGTAATGTAGAACTAACAACACACATGACCAAATACTTACCAACAATCCAATGCAGCTACACATAAACATGACAGTACTAAGTTAAAGTATTGGTAGTCTTACAACCTGATTATGCCAGCACATCGACCACTTCCAACTGTACAGTGTTGCTGCCACGCAAATGTTCCAGTGTACTGCTTACAACATGAACTCCATCTGCAAAGTAGACGGCCTTGTGAAGACATGAGGAAGGAACCTGCAAATTAGGAGGAAGACATGGATGCACAGGCACATATCAATACAGCATGCAGTGTACAATACAACAACAATATCCACTAGGAATGTATACACAGTATTGACTACAGACTGCCCACACAGCTCATGGGAGTCCAACGTCACTGTGTAAGTCACTGTCACTTGGGCACACCCTTTGCAAGCCCATGGAAACGGGAAGTAGGAGGGGTGTGTGTCTCACGAACCCAAGCATCTAACCCAAACTCAGGACAAGCCTGCATGTGCCCAGCCACAATACAGTGGATGCCCACGGGAGCCACACAAGGCAACACACTGAAAAGAAAAAAAAAAAAAATCAAAAATCAAAAATGGCCATGTGGGGGCCAGGGAGGCCATCCAAGAGGTCCGAGGACAGGGTGCGCACCAACAGCCACCTGTGTGGATGTTGGGAAAAAAAAAAAAAACACCTCCATGGGCTCATGGCCTGCACGACTACCCTGTTGTGGGAGAATCAATGCTGTCGCTCCTATCACCCTCTGCTGCTGCATCAGGAGGTGGTGGCACTATGGGAGGCAGCCCACGCAAAGCCCTAGTCTGGTCCTCCATGGCAGCAAGCATGCAGGCGTGGAAGGTCTCGTTCTGGAGGAATATTGTGCGGAGATCCTCATGCACCACCTGACGTGATGCCCGGATCTCCGCCCGAGTTGCCTGCATCTCAGCTGAGAGCGAACGTGTGAGCCGCTCCAGCTGCTGTTCTGTCCTCGTGTTAGTGGAAGCCTCAAGGTCAACAAGAGTCTGCCTGAGGTGATGGAGTTCTACCCTCAGGGCTTCCCTGTGGCCCTGGGACTCTATTGATATCGATTGGCGTAGACTCTCCAGTGCCGCCCGTCTGTCCCTGTTGGATGCCAACATGTCCTCCCTCAGTGATTGGGAAATAGAGTCTGTTGCCTGCTGTAGTTGCTCTATCTGCCTTTCAGGGGGGACAATGGAAGTGGCCACCCTCTCCATGGCTTGAGCCATCATTTCAGATGATGCTGCCTGTTGGTTTGCCATACCGTATATGGATTGCTCCCATGCGGTATTGCCTGGTGGCGTACGGCCACCGCGTCGGCGGGCACCACACTTGTCTGGGGCAAGGCGAACTGCGCCTTGCTGTTCCGGCACTGCCTGAGGCTGCAGGACTGCATTCCCCCTCGGATCTGCTGGCCCAGGAACAGGATCAGATGTTGCAGAGTGTTACCCTGCATCCGTAACCACCAAAGGCGGACCTACCAACACTGACATCCCCATAGAGGGTTCTACCCCTGGTGCAGGTGTGTTGGACAGAACAGAATCCCTGCCAGAAAGACTCACCTGCGACGCCACATAGGTCTCTTCATCCGAATCAACACCTGAATAGAGGTCTGGGGGGGTGCACCCAGAGGCACCCCTGGAGAGAATGGTCTGCAGCAAGAGTGGGTTCTCACCCACCACCACACCACGTCCCCCACTGGTGCCCGGTCGTGCTTGAGATCCCTCCTGGTTCTGCACCATCTCCTCAACCTCAACAACATCAAGTGCGTCATCCCCTGCAAAGACATGAAAGACAAAAAATGGAAACAGGCATTAGCGCCATGGCACACAATTAGGCCTGACAAGCTACAGAACCAGTACTTGATTGACACATGTCCCACATGACTATAACCCTCCCATGCATGCACTGTCACTGAGTATGAAGGGGAGGCAAATGGCAGACACTGATGAAACCAAGATGGAAGATCAACACATTAGCTGCATGCTGGCAAGCAGTGCCATCACACATTGGCCTGTGAGTGGCATGTCCAATCCACATACATCACACAGATGGCATGTACCATAGCCATGTCACATATGTGACAATAGGGCTGAGAAATGCGTAGTAAAAGTGGGGGAATTGAAACAATCAGCCTGAATGAACACTGAAAAATACGGAACAATGTTGTTGCAAGATGCCACTTCAAGGGCAACTGGCGTGATGTTGCACAAAATGTCCACTGTGGGCAGAAGGGATACTGTAATACCCAAATCCAGGGGCGCAGAATGTTTTGGATGAAGCACATGGGTGACCCAAACCACTCAGGCACACACACCCTCACCTGGCACTCAATCAGAAACCCTCACACACACACACAACATACACATGGATCACACACACATGCATGTGCACTCACCGGACAATGCCTCGTAATCTGGCAGTTCTCCCACGCCTTGGATCTGTTCCTCTGTGACGTAGGTCCCAGCAACATACTCATGTGGAGTGAGTTCAATGTCCTCTGCTGGAGACCCACCTCCAGTCACTAGAGTAGTGGCATGACTTGAGGCCAGCTTTTTCTTTGCCCTGCGCTTTAGGTCATTCCAGCACTTGTAGCAATCATTAGCTGTGCGCCTCACAAATCCAAGAGCACTTATGATGTCGGCGATGGTCTGCCAGTGTGCCTGACGCTGAGCAGGTGTGGTCTTGCACCCTGCAGTAATCAACATTTCACGGTCATGTGCGGACACATACTCCACAAGTGCATCACGTTCGGCCTCATTGAAGCTAGGCTTCCTTGACGTGCCGGACTGTGTAGCCGTGTCTGGGGCATCAGCCTGTACTGGACGAGCACTCTTCCTCTTCCTCTTTGAAGGTGGTTGGGATCCTGAGTGACTTACGCCGCTCTGGTCACTAGGGGCAGGAGCACCGGTGGACTGGGCAGTAGGAGTGTGCGAATGCACACTGACCATGGGACTTGGTGCAGGCATTGGCTGAGGTGTGATGTTGTCAGGGGGAACCTCAGCATGATGGACCTGGACCGACACTGTCCTGGCTGGGAGAGTCAGAGCTGGGGTGGATGGAGCTGCAGCTGCCCCTGCAGCCTCCCCACACTGCCTGCTCGGGGCAGCAGATGACATAGCTGCCCCTGATCCACGTGGCCTGGTGACACCAACTTGCACCGCCACACGTGGCCCACACTTGCTAACCTGGAAGTCAGCCTGGGAGTCACCCTGTGCCAGGTCTGGTGCCACAATGGGCTGGTCCAACAAGGGCTGAGCAGGGATGGTGTCAGCCACGTTACCCTCAACCATGGGGGGGGGGGGCATGGGTGTCCCTGACTGGTCCTCCACACATGGGGGGCTAGAGGCACCCTGCAAATCCCGGCCACGTCCCCTACCGCGCCCACCTCTTGAGGCTCGGCCACCTTTGCCACCCTTACCGCTTGCTCCCCTCCCAACCATGGCACTGATGTTGTTGTGCGTATGGGAGTTGCAGTAAACTATTGTTCTGGGCAATTGGGGGTCAAAGGGGTAGGGTACTAGATGGAATTCGTACCCTAGTGCTCTAGCAAGGCTGTATGTGACCCCTGGGGAAAGATGACGGGTCACGCAACGCACAGGCACCCCAAAAAAAGGAATTAATGGGCACGCAACCCCTCGTAGACCACGTGCGTGGAAAAAAAATACCTGCACTACGCTGTGGCACCCAGAAACACAAAAATGAGCGTATGCGTGTCATACACAGCCTACAATGACCTCTGAAGGGGTACGCGACACACGGGGCAAGCACAGTTGGAAAATACGTGCGCGACTCACCGTCTGCCTGGAAAAAGAACGTGAAAAAGACGCACGTGTGCAACACCCCCGCCAAAAGAAGAATTGTACGCTGTCTGAGGAGACAGGACAACAGTAGAAGTGAACACTGTTTGAGGAAACGGGCCCAGAAAAAAGAGAAAAAAAGAAAAAGCTGTCAGAGGTAACAGGGAGTACGAACTTGAAACGCTGTGAAGTAAATCGCGTGTGAACCGACAAGAAGTACAGAATTCACCCACTCGCTCTCCACGAAAAGCACGTACAAAATGGCGTCCTACACGTACCTTTTAAACCAGCCCACACATCCAGCGTCACTTCCGCGTGTACGCGCTAAGGCCCTATCCTCCAATTACACGAGCTGACACTCGGACGTGCAGTTTTTGAACGTGTAACATGCACCCGTGTTCAGGGAAACGCCCGCGCGCACACGTCACAGACGCGCTTACGCGCTAAGGCCCTTTCCTCCAATTACACGACTTGACACTCGGACGTGCTGAATTTTTTCACGTGCCATGGACCACTGTGCCCACGTCACGAGGGAAACGCCCACGTGCGTAAAGTCATTGACGTGCTTACATGCTGAGGGCCTTTGGCCCAATGAAATCGCTTATGCGTGCTTACGCGCTAAGGGCCTTTCCTCGAATTACATGCTGACGTGTAATGTTTTCACGTGCCAAATCACTTCGCATCAAGCTGGCCACGCTTAAGCACACGGAAGACCACGCTCCTGCCCAGAAGGCCGAATTACTGCCCCCCCAGAGCCCCGAGCACGCTCCCACCTGCCATCTGTTGCTGCCTGACTGCCTGCTGCCCACGTGCCCTGCTATTTGCTGCCTGCACATCAGCCAGGGGTGCAGTTGCTGTGACCACCCCTGCTGGAACAGAAGACTAGATACCGACTGGGATTCCATTGCTCCACAGCCCAGCCCCAGGACCCAGTTGCCCACCCACTCCTGCCTCTGGGGTTGCCATGTCGGGCACATCTCCATCTGGCACCACTGGCAACCCCCAGCCAGAGAGGCAGAGGGCCACCAGCTTCACTGCCACCGAAGTTGGTGTCCTGGTGGAGCAAGTCCTGGGGCAGTATGATGCCCTCTTCGGATGTTTGCGCAACGACAAGGAAGGACGGACCAGGATCTGGACGGACATCGTGACTGCCATCAACGCGTAGGAGGTGGCAGTCCGCAAATTCCATCATGTCAAGAAGCGCTTCAGGTCCAGGACCCTCAACAAGGCCCGGCGCCTCTTGAAGGCAGCGGATGATAAGGTGCCACCTGTCGGAAGATCAGATGAGGGTCCTGGAACGCATATCCCCAGCGCTCCACGTCCAGGTCCTTGAGAGGCTGACCCGTCTGGAGTCGAGCGGTAAGTGTACATGCATACTGATTGTAAGCTGTGCGTGTGGTGGTGTGCCAGTAGTGTGCAGGTTGCACATGTGGTTTCGTAGGGCCATGTATGGATGTGTATGTACAGGGCTGTGAGGCGAACACATGCGAGTCCTCTCATGTGTGAGACACATGGATGGTGCATGTGTGTGTGTAAGCTTGCATGCCAAATGCAGATGTGTGAGCACACGTTTGAATGACTGTGTATGTAAGTTGGCATGGTTGTGGTGTCACACATGGATGTCGGTTCCAGCTGCATGTATCTGCACAGTGTACATGTGCATGTGTGTGAAATTGACAAGGGCGCAACAGTGATGCAACATGGATGCTTGGGACACTGATTATGTAGAAGACTGATTGCCAGATGTGACATGGATGCCGATCTCATCACTGCGACAGTTGGTGGAGGTGTACACATGCATGTAAGTGTGGTGGCGTGTGTGCATGTCTAGTGCACTCCCTGTGTCTCATGTGATGTCTGGCTCACCTTTGGCTGCTCATGCTGTTGTATGTGTATGGATGGTGCTGGCTGTTGCGATATGGCTGTGGAATTGCTCATGTGTGTGAGTTGAAATGACATGTGTGTTGGGGATTGTGATGCCATGTCTGAAGTTTGACAATGACACTTGTGTGCAACTGTCATGTGTGTATGAGTCCATTGTACAGTGCCCTGATGCCTGTCTCCTATCTCTCCCTGTCTGCAGCGTCAACTGATGAGGGCGGAGAGGGTGCTGTGGAGCACAGCGACGGGGATCGCACCGCCAGCCGGAGACGCAAGGCCCGGCTCCCCTCCCAGGTTGTCATCTTGTCAGGGAGTGAGGAGTCCGGTGCCGCGTCCCAGGTCGCAGCTGCTGAGGGGAGGTCCAAGAGGCGGAGGTCAGAGTTGGACTCCTCGGCAGCAGAAGGGGCAGCTGAGACCCCACAGGGCTCGACGGAGGAAGATGGCACGGAGTCATCCAGGTTGGTGGGGGGTTTGGTGGAGGAGGAGGCCATGCAAGGGACAGAGACGGGGTCTGGAGGTGGGGATTCCACTGGTGCTAGTGGTGCAGCGCAGTGGCAGGGACAGGAGGCAGCACAGGCCACCTCTGAGGTGCCTGTGTGTAATCCTGTCCCCGATCCTGTGACTGCATCATCCCGCACCAGCAGGGATGCCTATGTCCAGACCCGTTTTCAGGCAGGGGATGAGCTTACGACAACTGGCCTTCCTCTGCCTGCGGACGTGGCTATCTGGGACCGGGTTGAGCCTGTCCTGGGCGGGGTGGCGATGCGTCAACGGGCCATGCGAGGTGACCTGCAGTCTTTTCATGGGGAGACTGCACGTCATCTCCAATGGCTCGTTGACCACGTCAGCCTACTCGGACAGGTCACCCAGGCCAGATTCCATCGTTTGCTGAACCTTGCTCCAACCCCCTCCTCACCTGAACCCCCTATGCGCCAGTCGTCCTCCGTGCCATCGTCCTACCCATGTATCACCTGGGTGCCCTGTGGAGCTGCCTCTGACCGTGCGGCCAGGCTGGTGGAGGACACATCCCTGCCACAGTGGGAGTCGGACGTCCAGCAGGGGTGGCCACCTCAACAACTGCACCCCAGCCGGAGGAGGATGTGCAGGCAGCAGGAGCCAGGGCACGGGCACAACAGCAGCAGCAGCAGCAGCAGCAGCAACAACAAGGTGGGAGCCATGATGGCTCGGGGCCTTCGATATCGGAGGGGCAGGCATCGGCCGGAGGGCAGGAGGACCCAGGACGGGAAGTGTCTTCCGTGTGGCAGCAGTTGGGCCACGCCATAGATGCAGAGCGTCAGCGGGCGGAAGAGGCACGGCTCACGATGGTCAGGGCGGAGAACTCCATGCGGAGGGCCCTGAGGCGGGCCGAGTGCCTCGAGGCGATTCGCAGGGAGTTGGAGGAGAACATGTCATCGTCCCTGCGAACCCTCGGGGCCATGGAAGAGGACCGCCTCCAGGACATTGAGCAGGAGTTCGATGATGCCCTGGCCCGGAACAACCAGAAGTGAGCCGTCGGACTAGCCCGCTGCCCTTGTAAATAGTTCTTTAGTGTTAAGTTTCCTTTCTGTTTTCATTTGTTTTGGGGCGCTTGGACAATGCCCCACCTTCTTGTATATAGTTCTTCTTTAGGTAGGGTTTTCTTTTATAGGTTTAATTTCTATGATTGGGCAAATGGACCCGGGATTCTTCAATTGTACATAATTCTACATTGGATTCACCTTTTTTCATGTTTTTCTTGAGTTCACCATGGAGCAATGGTTTTTACGTTGTTTTTTCCCTTGGGTTTGCTTTTTCGGACTGTGACTTTGGACACCATTTCTTTGGCTTATGATTTCTTGTTCTTTATCGGACATGGACCATTTCTTTTGTTATTCCCATTGTTGTATGTTTAATTTACGTTCATGTTATCTTTAATATATTTTGTTTTACACTTCCATTTGTGGTATTATCTCATTGGTTTCATGCATGTCATGATATGGGGGGGGGGGGGGGGGGTGTGTGTGTGTGTGTGTGTGTGTGACTTGTGTTCATTTACATACTTGCCATTGGGGTTGTATCATGTAATTGGCATTTCTATGTGGGTGGATGCAATACTTGGGTGGGTCTTTGGCCTGTGGAGGCTGGCCATAAGGGCCAGGGATCTAGATTGTGATGACGTGTTGGCTGGGGGACATGAGTGGGGGCCTGCTGGCAGGTGCCCCTGACTGCTGGGGGGTGGGGGACATGATTGGGGTCCTGCTGGCAGGTGCCCTGCACTGCTGGGGGGGTGGGGGTGTAGGGGGACATGAGTGGGGGCCTGCTGGCAGGTGCCCTGCACTGCTGGGGGGTGGGGGTGCAGGGGGACATGCATTGGTGATCAGTAGTGCAAGGTGACATGTGGCTTGGCTGGGGGGGCATGCCCATGGTGGATGGGCTGCCTGCGGGACATGACCAGGGGTGCAGGGTAGTCCCCTGTGGTGTGGGCTGCCTGCAGGGGCCATGGAGGGTGTACAGGGAACACCTGGGAGGGCCCACACTGCCAAATCACGTGTAGGACTCCCCGGCACCCCTGAAATACACGTACCCCGCTCAATCGCGTGTAATACTTCCCGCACACCCCTGAAATACACGTACCCAGGCCAATCGCGTGTGAAACTTCCAGCGAACCCCCAGGATACACGCAGCCACCCCATCCACCCTCCCCATGCAGGGGGACATGAGTGGGGGCCTGCTAGCAGGTGCCCCTGACTGCTGGGGGGTGGGGGTGCAGGGGGACATGAGTGGGGGCCTGCTGGCAGGTGCCCCTGACTGCTGGGGGGTGGGGGAGACATGAGTGGGGGCCTGCTGGCAGGTGCCCTGCACTGCTGGGGGGTGGGGGTGCAGGGGGACATGCATTGGTGATCAGTAGTGCAAGGTGACATGTGGCTTGGCTGGGGGGCATGCCCATGGTGGATGGGCTGCCTGCGGGACATGACCAGGGGTGCAGGGTAGTCCCCTGTGGTGTGGGCTGCCTGCAGGGGCCGTGGAGGGTGTGTACAGGGAACACCTGGGAGGGCCCACACTGCCAAATCACGTGTAGGACTCCCCGGCACCCCCGAAATACACGTACCCTGCTCAATCGCGTGTAAAACTTCCCGCGCACCCCTGAAATACACGCACACGCTATTTTTCACACAGCGGGTGTCCGTGTTTGTCGCATACCCCTTTGCACGTCATTTGTCCTAGAGGGCCACAGTATGGGACATTCATCAGAGCTGTATATACATGCTTTTTGTTAGCGCACATTTTGGCACACATTTTTTCCATGCACAGGGACGCTACCGCCTGCCTTCTTGTGGCGGACGTGTTTGGGCCTGTGCGCCTCTTTGCCTGTGTGCTGGTTTGCCCTATTCCATTCCATGAATACCTGTTGTAGGCGAGCTTGTGGGCGTTCCGCGCACTTGCCTCCTGTACTTCCCCCGTGACGCCCACATTTTCACGCGTTGTTCCCCATTCCGAGTGTTACGCCCAGTGTTCCGCCTACTTTTCTTATGTGCGCCGCGCTATGTGCGCTTTCGCTGTGGCCATAGCGCACGCCGTTAGATGACCTGTGCGCCGGCATGCGCCGCGCACTTTTTCATCGCACATCACACATTTTACTAGCGCAGGGACTTCCATGAATTGATGTGCACTGGTTTCCCTGCGATTTTCGCACTTGCACTGCGATTTTCGCACTTGCACTGCGAATCGCACGTTTTCGCACGCTTGCGCCAAAATTTTCAGCGCACATTAATTCCATGAATCGGCCTGTAAGTCTGTTTATTAAAAGCGGCAAGTGGGGCGCAGGGGACACATGGGATTGAAGTACATTAAAAACACAAATATAAATCTAGTGGGGGAAGGTACGGTCGAACCTACGATGCCTTGTGAATATTCAGAACGTGCAAGTGCAGGAAGGAAGAGGGCAGTGGAGTAGGTGCTGGGTTGTCAATGCTCGTGGGTGTCTGTATGGAGGTAATGCAGACTCCCGTGCAAAAAACAAATGAGGAATCACAATTCCATGCAAAAAGCATTGGTTATGTGATTAATCTGATGGTATCATCACTCCTTTACCAGGGATGACCTCCTCCCATGAGGCCAGGGGACGGCTGTCGCTACCTGACCCTGGGGGCGGTTATATGAGGGAGGATCACATGGGGGGAAGATGGCCACCAGGAGAGGGTTATGGTGTCATCGGGCGAGACATGGTATCCCCTTTCCTTTCTGAAGATACACCTCCAATTCCCCATAGCCTATTGTAACATCTTCCCTCTTTCCCCCATGGAGAGTAGTACAAATCTTGTTACACCCCGAAGGCCAACTCTCAAAATCTAAAACTACAAAACATTTTTTCCAACTCCACCTACTCTTCTTCCAAACCTAGTTTGCCTTTAAAACCCATTGCAAACATTCAAACAGTGTATTCAGGAAGGCACCACTATTAGCACAACACTGGGATGAGGAAGAGGAGCGGAGTAATGCAGAGCACAGGTATCCACAAGCACAGGCAGCGCTCTAGTGGCAGCAAGCGCACACCTGTGTCCCGTAAGGAAGGCATGGCATCAAAGTAAGGCAGCCACATGTGATCACAGTTCAAGGGTGTTTATTAAACTGTAAAAATTAGACAGGGGTACTCAGGGGCAATGCGCTCGTCTTGAAAGCAAGACAACGCGGAGCAACACAGGTTAAATCCCCGGGTCTGCGCTTACAAACCTCTGGGTATTGAGAAAGTTATAAATAACCAATTACAAAGATAGATTTAGATTTAGATTAGGCATTTAAAATGGGAGCAAGCTACAACCATCAAACAATAATAATACAGTCCTAGTGGAGTCTAGTTAAATAAAAAGAGCCTATACTAAAAAAAAAAAAAAATAACTATTGCCAATCCTTACCACTATGCTAAAGTCAGGATGCTAAGGCTGGGGGTCTCCCATTCCCATTTTTTTAGCACAGGTCAAGGCGGGACTCTTGAGCACAGCACACTTTAGGCTTTCTCCGACACAAGCTTACAGTTCCTTTCCACAATATCAGGGCCTTCTATACCCAAGTCTCGCTCATGCAAAGTCTCTTGCTTCAGAGAGCCTGATAGTTATAGACACAAAACAAAAGTTCCTTCTGTTCTTCACGTCGGGCGATTATTCTTCACCCTTGGATCCCCTTCAGCTGGGTTCCGATCCTTTTCTCAACGTTAGCCTCCCTCAATCGGGCTCAGACGATCAACTCACTGTGGACATCCCTCAGTCGGGATCATTCTTGTCATCACAATGTTCACGGGTATCTTACTATTTACCCCAATTCACAGGCATCCCTCAGTCAGGTTCACGTTTGGCAATTATAACAGTTCACTTCGTTTTCATAACGACCTCGTTTTCATAACGTGTAAAAGACTTTTGACTATACGAGGGATTTGGCTTGACCCTCGTATGACCACTTTGACACTTCATGCTGGCCCACCCCCAGGCCACCAACCAAAAAGTTCTTCGTTCAATACTTTCTCTTTCTTTCAGGAGAGGGTTACCAGCTTGAGTTTTTCAAATGAGCACCCAAATGGCATTGGATCTATTGTTGGTACCAATTTACTCACAAGAGACCTCTGTCTATTATCTTCTTTCTTCACATACAATGTTGCCACTGCAACCTTGAGCCGAACACAGTCTGGTCTACCAGCTTCTTCCGCCTCACCAGCTGTGCTGAACTCGTTGGTGTTCCCTTCGCCGCTGGAGTCAAGGACAGTACCACGATGGCAACCAATTCTCCCCGCCCTGTCAGGGTCGGACTGGGACAAGAAATAGGCCCGGTCACCCAAAAAAAAGTGGCCCACCCCTCGCCTCAAGAAAGTGGCCCACCCCTCGCCTCACAACCCTTGACCTCTGATGGCATCACCAGAAGTGATGTCATTTGACCCCACCCCAAAGTGACATCCCAGGAAGCAATGAAACACAACCTTTCACCCCTTGACAAAACAGGAAGTGACATCAAATTGCATTGTCCCTAAGTACACTAAATTACTTTGATGTTATTGTATAGCACTTACGCTCTTTTTTATAGGACAAATAAGCATACAATATAACCCAACTCATTTACTGACCTAAGAAGGATGAAAGGCTTTTTGAAAAGAAAAAAAAAAAGTGGAAAAAACAAATATTTTCTTTTCAAATTTTTTTTCTTCCAAACCAGCCCAGGCATGGCCAGAAACCGGCCCCCACTCCCCAGGGACGATTTCGCCCTGTCAATCAGTGAGGGGTTGTGGGGGTTCCACGTACTGCAGACATCTGACACACCACTCACCAGCTGAGATTCACAGTCTGATCTTTCCTTTCACTGAGGCTTCGCAGGTCCGGGCTGGCAAGGGAAATTCCCTCCTGATCGTCCTTTCAGATCTCTCAGCCTTTCTCCTCCGTTTTAACTGCCGTCCCAGAATGGCTGCTTCCTTGTGCATTTGGCCGTGCTCAAGTGTGCTTCGCCTTTTATCCCAGTGGGGAAGGGAAAGGGCAGTCAGGTGTGTGTAGTTATCAGCAATTGCCCGACTCTGACGGACCCTTGTGTTGGGACATGTCAGGTAAACAGCTCTGGTGTTAGTCCGTTGTCTTTCACAGTGTGAGAAAGTGTTTGTTAGGGAGAATTCTCATAAACGTGCTAATTTCCCTTACCTTTTGAGACCCCCCGCCCCAGCAGCGTTGCTGGATTTTGACTTGATTTTTTACCTGAAAAGAGTTTGAGCCTTTTTCCCACTCTTTCATGTATTTTGATGTGTGCTTTAATTTTGTGTTCGTTGAATATGGAGTTTTAGACAACTCCATAGACATCATTGTTTCTTCTGTCACACAGCACCCTCAGTGCAGTGGCACAGGGATGTATTTCAGACTTCCCAAAAGGTTTAAATACCTTCTCTGGGACAGACTACTGTCTCCCAGAGAATGTAAAGTTAAATTGACATTACTAGTCTTTTTAAATTGCTAGACCCAGCACACTCTGCCTTACAGCAGAGTGCTGGAGGGAATACCTAGTATTCCCTATGTCTAGAAAACTAATGTAGCACTCAAATGCTACCCTTTCCTCTCAGAGTGGCTGGTAGCAGTGGTATTACCATAATTTCCCCGACCGCGACCCGTTTAAACGCTCCAGTAGCTGAAATCCACCAGAGCAATGTTTTTCAAGATGGTGCATGAGCCCCCTCTGTAAAAACAGGTTCTGATCGACTTTTTTCACCATTTCTTTTTGGAAAGGTCCTTCTTGTGTTTGTCTCTGCAAGCCAAACCAGGTTCGTGTGCATTTGACGGGACGTACTGAAGACCGCCTCTGGCGCCTGAGTGTCTGGGGTGGACAGGAAGTGAGGGAGATGCCCAAAACTCCCTGCGCTTAGTCTCCTAGGAGACCTGAATGCACTCTGGCGTGATTGGCTGGCTGACTGTCCGGCAAGGACAGCCACCCTGCTGGGTGAGTGATAGCTAGGCTGGAAATAATGGGAGCAAACTGTTTAAAAGCAGGTCTCTGGGACTTGGAAGGCAGAGTCGACCACTGGAATGAAAGAACCAAAGCCAAGCTGAAGGAAGACGACTGCTGCAACTCCTGGACCGTTGGTTTGCCTGGTGAAGCCCTGCTGCAGGTCTAAATAGCCTGAAACTCCCTCGACAGAGAAGCCCCTTCAAGGACAACTTCTTCCCTTGAGCTAGTGGGAACAACCAACTCGCAAGCCACCTGGACACCGTCTCTATACTGGTCAAATTTTCTTCAGAGTGCTGTAGAAAGCCGGATAGCCAGTGAGAAGGAAATCAGCTTGTGGACTTTAAGGCACTTCCACCTTAAACCGACGAATTGCCAAACTTGTGGATTCTATCCCCGTGCAGGGCAGAAGCCTCCCAACGTCCTCCCTCTTGTCCCCATGACTGAGGTACAGGAACAGCGAGATCTGCAGGAACAACAGCCTATGCTACAGCTTCTTCATTGCAAAGGTACTGTGGAAACGCAGTTGAGAAATCCTCTCTGCCGCGGTGAAAGTTCGTGAAACTTTCCCAACTTTGGAGTCTAATCCGCTCCTAATCCAACATCTAACTCTTTTTCGTGCAAACTACTTCCGAGAACTTTGGCAAAGACTTAACCGTTTACTACCAGAACTGTGCTTTCCTATCCAAGATTTTGGTCCATTGACTTTGGCCCAGGCCTATTGAATTGAACTTCCTCTAATAGTGAACTGAAATTATTTGCCCTACCTAAGAAACTATTTGTGCTTTATTCTCTTAACTTGTACCTTTTACTTCTATTTTGAAAGTTACTGAAGTGCCATTTTGCTCTCACATCTAGGGAGCCTAACTTGTTCAGAAACATATTGGTCTAGCAGTGGCAGGCCTCCAGATAAGGTGGGTATTAGGCCTTTTACGCATGAAAATCTTGTAAATACGACAGCTTTATTATTTTCCTGGGTACATTTACACACAGGTTTAGAGCAGAGGGCAGTGTAAAAGTCAGGTTACTTGACAAAAACCAGGCGGCTTCTTTTGATGTTTATCTACATGGATATAATTGCAAGCCACCTCTGAAACAGAATGTATTTCTCTGAAGCCTTTCAAAAAAAATAAACTGCACACTGTGATAAAAGGAATGGTTTCTTTCCATTCAGCTTCAGAAGCACTGTGCATATTTTCCTAGAATTTTAGGATTATATAACTTATAAGATGAAAAACTAAGTTGCAATTGAGAATTCATATTTTTTTAACAAGTTATGCTTTTTTTCCAGTGAAAGCAAACCAGTATTGCACAATTGTATTTTTCAAAGTTCCGGTGCTGTGTGCATAATCATGCAGAGGCAGATCATTTTTACACTTATAATTTACACTCTAATTATAAAAACAGTGTGTAAAATGAGGACTATGCACAGTCTAGTTTACATCCATTCAACCTTGCAGTCAATGGGGTACATTACTATAAATGGTCAGTGGCAGCAGAGTCTTTGCTCAAGGGTGAGTGATTGTCATTACACTGATCACAGGCGTTCTAGCCTCTCAAATCTTCAAGACTAGAATTAAAACATCCAAAACCTGACTCTCAAGGAAGTGCAAGCTGTTCATAAACAAACAAATGAAAGTTACATTGGTAATTGAAATAGCAACTCAGCAAAACCGGTCCCTGTGATAATCCAGATAGGTATTTTTTATGTAGCGCTTCATGAATGGCTCGTCATACATCTAGGTACTGTGATTATTATGCCTCAGTCGATATTCAGTTAACCAACCTCTGAAGGATGTTAGCCAATAAGATAGCTCAGTCGGTTGAGCACTTGTTGCTGCAATCTGTGCATGATCTGTAGGTTGCAGGTTCGAACCCCACCAAGTCCAACTCAGTCTTTCTTCCTTTCGAGGTTGATTAAGGAGTATGGTTTGGTCGTAATTGTGATAAATATGTTCTATGCACATCGCTTTGCAAAAAGAGCTATATAAATAAACATTTGACCACTAGATTAGATATTGAATTTAGCATGGAGTCCTTGCCTCTCTGCACTGTTGTATCATAACACTGGCATACCATTAGGTAGTAATAGCTCCAGGAAATTAGGACTTTCATTAAACATCAAAAGACAATTCTGCTATCGAATCTCAATACAATTCATGTTTGCTTTACTATATACTTGGCTAGGTTTTTGTGATTTCAACATTTAAATATATACAGGATAGATCAAATGGCTAGAAATAATGAAAGGTGTATTCTGTCACAATGCAGAAAGCTGCCGCATAGTAATGATTTCCATACAGTTTTTGCACACGTCGGCTGGATGCTGCATACATTTTACTCTCTTGCAAAGGAGAAAAGTCATTTGTACTCTCTTAAAATCACATTTACTCTCAAAGTTTAAAAATAGAGAGTAAAATGCTCCCACCTCTAAAATCTTATCTGGTGCACCGAGTACTGGAGTGTAGTGTGATATTGAACTGCTTATTCTAGTGTAATATTTTCGAAATGATTGTGTAAATAAATGGTGTTTTACCAAGAAACCTTAAGTAAGTGTTTGTTTGAACCACTGTGATTGAAAGTCCTTTGTGTTAACATCTTGTACTGCTCACATCCCTCTTGAGATAAGCCTGGCTGCTCAGCCCTGCTACCACAAACTGTGTAGTACAGACTTATACCAAAGGTGAGATTGTGCTTACACCTGTAGTCTTAATTGTGTGTAGTGTTCCCAAAGGGTACTGCATGTAATTCTGCCTAAGTGTTCATGTTGGAAAAGGGGGAGGGGGTGGATCTTCTACATATCCTACAGGGTAGGATGGGGAAAAGGTGTTGTAAGGCAGGGGATACCGCATCACACCTTTCAGTGTCCCACTTCCACTCCCCGAAGACCCCCCCCATCGCATCCAGATGATCCTCCCGCACTGGTCCACCCCCAGGAACTGGATCCAATAGCAACGGCCCTGCACTTGGCACTAGCTGCTGCAATCTCTCTGTGTGCCCATAATTCAATAGTTTAGCCTATGTTGTCCAAGGGCCCCAGGCCCTCTTCCAGTGCATCTCCCTCTGCTTCTCCACCCCGCTCCCACTTACTGATTCGGATAACGCCCGCCCACCCCATCCGTGATTGGCTCATTCTGCCCACACTGTAGGCCTAGTGAATCGCGTGCACCGTAGGCCCACATTTAGTTCCTGTGCTCCGGTGAGTGTTTCTTAGCTGCTGCAATCTCTCTGTGTGCCCATATTCAATAGTTTAGCCCATGTTGTCCAAGGCCCCAGGCCCTCTTCCAGTGCATCACCCTCTGCTTCCCCACCCCGCTCCCACTTCCTGATTCAGATCCCGCCCACCTCCCAGCCTGCCCACGATTGGCTGATCCCACTGGTCTTAACTGATCCTCCCAGGGCAGCCCTCTGCCCGTGCAGCCCCCATCGGCTAAGGACCAGAGGCAAAGGACGGATCCTACAGAGATGGCTCCAGGTCGTATCCGCAGGAGAAGCAAGAAGCCAACAATAAGTAAGTGTGGCAAGGGTGGGGACAGAATCAATTACTTCTCGCCATACTACCCTACCACTCAACCCTGGAAGTTAAACTGTTGTAAACTCTTCCATCTGTGGTGTAGTTGCATTTAGAAAGTCCACCTAATAGCATATCTGTGGTGTAGTTGCATTTAGAAAATCTGCCTAATAGCATATCTGTGGTGTAGTTGCATTTAGAAAGTCCACCTAATAGCATATCTGTGGTGTAGTTGCATTTAGAAAATCTGCCTAATAGCATATCTGTGGTGTAGTTGCATTTAGAAAGTGTGCCGAATAGCATATCTGTGGTCTAGTTTCCCTTTAGAAAGTCCACCTAATAGCATATCTGTGGTGTAGTTGCATTTAGAAAATCTGCCTAATAGCATATCTGTGCTATAATTGCATTTAGAAAATCTGCCCAATAGTATATCTGTGGTGTAGTTGCATTTAGAAAGTCCACCTAATAGCATATCTGTGGTGTAGTTGCATTTAGAAAATCTGCCCAATAGCATATCTGTGGTGTAGTTGCATTTAGAAAGTCCACCTAATAGCATATCTGTGGTCTAGTTTCCATTTAGAAAGTCCACCTAATAGCATATCTGTGGTGTAGTTGCATTCAGAAAGTGTGCCTAATAGCAGATCTGTGGTCTAGTTTCCATTTAGAAAGTCCGCCTAATAGCATACCTGTGGTGTAGTTTCCATTTAGAAAATCTGCCTAATAGCAGATCTGTGGTGTAGTTGCATTTAGAAAATCTGCCTAATAGCATACCTGTGGTGTAGTTTCCATTTAGAAAATCTGCCTAATAGCAGATCTGTGGTGTAGTTGCATTTAGAAAATCTGCCTAATAGCATATCTGTGCTATAATAGCATTTAGAAAGTGTGCCGAATAGCATATCTGCAGTGTAATAGCATTTAGAAAGTGTGCCTAATACCGTATCTGTGGTCTAGTTTCCATTTAGAAAGTCCACCTAATAGCATATCTGTGGTCTAGTTGCAATTAGAAAGTCCACCTAATAGCATATCTGTGATGTAATTTGCATTAGAGAGTGCCGAATAGCATATCTGTGGTCTAGTTCCCATTTAGAAAGTGTGCCGAATAGCATATCTGTGGTGTAGTTGCATTTAGAAAGTCCACCTAATAGCATATCTGTGGTCTAGTTTGCATTTAGAAAATCTGCCTAATAGCATATCTGTGGTCTAGTTGCAAGTAGAAAGTCTGCCTAATAGCATATCGTAGTCTAGTTGCACGTAGAAAGTCTGCCTAATAATCTGTGGTCTAGTTTGCATTTAGAAAATCTGCCTAATAGCATATCTGTGGTATAGTTGCAATTAGAAAGTGTGCCGAATAGCATATCTGTGGTCTAGTTTCCATTTAGAAAGTCCATCTAATAGCACATCTGTGTTTTAGTTGCACTCAGGAAATCTGCCTAATAGCATATCTGTGGTCTAGTCTGCATTTAGAAAGTCCACCTAATAGCATATCTGTGCTATAGTTGCATTTAGAAAGTGTGCCGTTTAGCATATCTGTGGTGTAGTTTAGAAAGTGTGCCTAATAGCAAATCTGTAGTGTAATAGCATTTAGAAAGTGTGCCTAATACCATACCTGTGGTCTGGTTGCATTTTTGAAGTCTGCTAATAGCATATCTGTGGTTTAGTTGCACTCAGAAAATCTGTCTAATAGCACATCTGTGGTTTAGTTGCTTCTGAAAGTCTAAATAGAAACTGTGACATAGTTGAATTTACAAACTGTGAATAATCTGACCCTGTAGTATAGTTGAATTTAGAAACTGTGAATACTCTCACCCTGTGGTATAGTTGAATTTAGAAACTGTGAATACTCTCACCCGGTGGTATAGTTGAATTTAGAAACTGTGAATACTCTCACCCGGTGGTATAGTTGAACTTAGAAAGGCGATGGTACAGCCATAGTACAGTTAATCATAGAGAGTGTGTACAATTAACATCCAGTGGTATAGTTGAAGTGGGAAGGTGTGAATAAAATCATCCAACGCCAACTATAACACAGTACAAACTAATCCAAACCACGAGTCCACCCAACCCACCTAGGTCCGCCGAAAATGATCCCCTCGCGCCCGCCTCCCTGCCCGCCCGCCCTCCCATCTCCACCTTCCCCAAACCATCCTGCACTCCACCACATCCCTTACCCATCCCCTATCCAAACACCAAGCCAGAGGGGCACGATGGCGAGCCAACCATCCTAAGACCACTGCTCCTCCCATCCCCTCCACCCACCCGCCCGCCTGCCTACTATCATCATCATACCAGATCCCCCGACTAACGGGCCAGCTAGCCTCCCAAGCAGACCCAGCCCGCAACCATCGACCCCTCATCAACTCCCACCATCAACCCCCTCCGACACCACTCCTTCCCCCTCCCTAAAAATTGCACGCCTCGCCCTGGCAAGAACAGTAGCCGCTTCCCTTTCCCCCTCCGACCCCCCTACCCTCTCTCACACACCAGCCGCAACAAAAACACTGAAGAGAAAAGGTACTTGGTCACCCTCAATCTCTCAGTACTCCTCACCACTCCTGTCTCGACCCATCCCCTCATCCTCCCAATCTCAATCATCACCACCCCCCCCCGCCTCAACCTATCTGAAACCCCTCTCCCTCAAATTCTCACCGACCACAACTGACACTCCTAACCCGTCACACCAGTTCCAACCCCCCCCCCCAACTCGACTGCCCGCCTACTCTTCCCATCAACCACCCCCCCCTCCATCGTCCACCCCCACCACTGCATCTCCCACATCATCTTCCTGCACCGATTTAAATTGCATCCTTTTTAATGCCCGATCTGTAGCAAAAAAACAGACACAGCATCTTTGACCTCCTCGCCTCTGACAAACCGGACATGGTCTTTATCACAGAAACCTGGTTCTTTGACGACTTCGTCCCTATCGCCAATGAAGCCTCCTCCCCCCCCCCCCCCAGACTACTCCCTCATCCCACTGAACCGCCCATCTAGAGGAGGAGGAGGAGGAATAGCAATCGCCTTCAAGTCTCACTTCTACCCCTCAATCATCAACAAACAGCCATCCATTCCTTCCTGCGAATCACTTCTCGTAAAACTATCCCTCCCCCCCCTTCGTTTTCCCACAGCTTCCTAATCATCTGCAGACCCCCCTGGCTACGATAGACAATTCTCAAACAACCTCTGCAACTCTATCGCCACCCTCCAACTAAACCATCCCAACCTCACCCTTCTAGGAGATTTCAACATATGGCTCGACATCCCCACCAACCCTATGACCCCACTCTCTGGTCGACGGCCTAGACGCGATTAACCTCCGTACCCACATAAACGGGCCGACTCACTATAAAGGACACACTTGATGCCATCGTCAGCTCCCACAACCTGATACATCTAAAACCCCCCCCCCCCCCCCCACCCCGATCCTGGTCATTGTTTCTTTCGCCATTCGCTCACCCAACCCGCTCCCCTTACCCAAACCAGAATGCTGGAAGAAACTAAAAATCCTTCCCGACCTAGCCGATGCTCTCCTTCAGTCTCCTCCCCCTACCCGCCTACCCAATGAACACCTAACCGACACCTTTGAGTCATGGCTCAACACCTCACTAATCCCACTCACCCCTTCTTGCAAACCATCAGCTCGCCATGGCCTTTTTACCAGATGGTTCACACCAGAACTGAAGACCACTAAACAACTATACAAGTCGCTAGAACGCACATAGCGGAAAGGAAAACAGCCC
This sequence comes from Ambystoma mexicanum, assembly GCF_040938575.1. Classification (NCBI taxonomy): domain Eukaryota; kingdom Metazoa; phylum Chordata; class Amphibia; order Caudata; family Ambystomatidae; genus Ambystoma; species Ambystoma mexicanum. Next base: position 1,334,324,633 of record NC_090933.1, on the reverse strand, counting down.
TGAGTAGATCCATCTTGGCCAAGCACCATCGCCACTTCAAGGCCGAAATCCAGAAAGCTAAAAAAGCCCATTACAAATCCTAAACTGTAAAAACCCCAGCAAAGAACTTCACAAAATCATCGCCAAATTCACCAAACCATCATGTACCACCACCCCTCCCAATCACTGTGCGACTCACTCTCTCTACACTTTTACACCACAGCTCTCGAAAGAACAAACTCTCTAGCCAACTAACTAGCTCTTTCTCGCCCACCACGCATTCCACCCACCCGACCTGCCATCCCACCGCCTGCGACCGCTACCCAACCGACCTTCGACTCCTTAACTCCAATATCAACTGACCAATTTCTCAAACTTCTCTCTGCCCGCAAACCATCCGGCTCCCCGCTGGACCCCTGCCCGGCCACAACCCTCAAAGAGATTTTCGCATCTACCTGTGCAGGAGAACACGCAAGAACCATCATAAACGACCCTCTCCTCGGGAATTTTTCCCCCAACGTGTTCAAAACTGTTCATGTCAAGCCTCTTCTAAAAAAAAAACTCCCTCGACCCTCTGGAGCTCAAAAACTACCGCCCCATCTTAAACACCAGGTTCCTTGCCAAACTCATTGACCAAACTGCCTACTCCCAACTAATTGACTTTGTTGAAGCCAACAATCTCCTAGACCATGCTCAATCGGGCTTCAGAGCCCGACACGGAACCAAAACCACCCCAACCTCAATCTGGGATGACCTTAAAAACTCTGCCGATTCTGCGGGATGCGATGCGCTAATACTTCTTGACCTATCCGCCGCCTTCGACACAATCAATCACTCAATCCTCCTTGACCGCCTCCACTCCCTGGGAATCCGTGGAAACGCTCTCAAATGGATAGCATCCTTCCTCGACAATAGGAACCAAATAACCCTACTCTCCACCTATGCTTCCCACGCCCGACCAGTCAACACTGGAGTTCCACAAGGAGCATGCCTATCAGCCCTCCTGTTTAACCTCTATGTCCACCCTCCCACGGATAATCCGCTCACATAACATCCTGTGCTACAACTACGCCGATGACACAAAACTAATCCTAAAACTCCTGAATTCAAAACCCAACTGCCAACCCAACCTCGCTTCATGCCTGCTCGACATAGATCACTGGATGACCACAAACCACCTCTTGCTAAACCCCTCCAAAACTGAAATCATGATATGTGGCAACACCAAACTTCTCCCGCACCCATTACCCTGGCCATCTGCTATGGGCAACTCCCCGACACCCTCAAATTCAGTAAAAAAAAAAAAAACCTTGGTTGCACCCTAGACTCAGACCTAACCCTCTTGCTCCAAGTCAACAACGTCTCCAAGTCCTGCCACTACCACCTTAAAACTCTTAGGCGCATTTTTCCATACCTCTCCTTTGCCAACAGACTATCCGCAGTCCAATCAATTGTTATGCTACGATTGGACTATGCTAACCCCCTCTACCTCGGAATCCACGCATACCAACTGACTAAACTACAAAGAGCTCAAAACACAGCAGCCAAACTACTACTAGCACTTGGCCCAAGAGACCACATCTCCCCAGCCCTCAAAATTCTGCACTGGCTTCCGGTTGCCTGAAGGGTGACCTTCAAAATCTTATGCATCTCTCACCGAGCAATGCATAAAACCGGACCTCAATATCTTCAAGACAAACTAAAACCCTACCATCCTCCACGCACTCTAAGATCAAGCTCTGCCGGCCTCCTAGTCATACCATAAACCAACTCAGTCAGGTTAGGTGGATCATCATTCTCAGCCCTGGCCCCCACTCTGTGGAACGCACTTCCACCCCACATCTGACTCACCGAGGACCTCATGTCTTTTCCGCAAATTACTGAAACCATGGCTCTTCCTCTAAAATTGACTCTCAACTCAAACTGGATAACAGCAATCAATGACCTTAGCCCAAAGCTGCTTTATCATAAATAACAATCCAGCATCACGATCCTAACAAGAAAACGAATAACCGCTAATGTAAATTAAAATGGATAAACTGAATAGAACGAGTGAAGTGGATGAAAGTAGTGAAGTGGATGAAAGTAGTGAAGTGGATGAAAGCAGTGAAGTGGATGAAAGCAGTGAAGTGGATGAAATAGACGAGAACAAAGTGGATGAGAGGAATAAAGTGGACGAGAAGATGGAAAGGATGAATACATGACACGGATGGAGTGCACAGAATAGATAGAGTGCATCGAACGGATAGATGGCAGGAGCAGTGCTGCCCCCACGCCAGGTGAGGCCAGGGAATTTCTACATGGCAGGACCGCCATTCACCACCTTTCCCCCCCCTGCGCGACGAGCAGATTCAAAGTCTGCACTATTCTTCCCTAATCAAGGAAAGCTGCCCGATTAGTGCTCCGTGCAGCACTGTGCCGTGGATGCTGCACTAAGGCGTTTATTTTGTACTGGCCGCCATTAGCCTCCTCGAGGCTACTACCTAGTCAAAGATGGCGGCCCCCCAGCATTCGCCAGGTCACACAGCCTACCTCAGTGTGAACCCGGCCTGATTGGCTCCCTTCCCGCATTTCAGCCAATCCCATCGCCGGCAGGCATCAAGCCGGCACACCCACTAAGGCCACACACAAAGGTTGCCTGTCCAGAGGCGTCCTAGGCCTGGGCCCGGCACCCTGGCTAAATTTCGGTAAGCCTATCCCTATCCTAGAGCGCACCATCTCTGTCCCTTGCATTTATGCCACATGCGCAATGGTCGGTATCGCCGCTCGCCCATATTCTATGCCCGCTGCATACACCACAACTATCGCTTGAACTCGCTGGATGATTCAGCCTGCACACGCCGACGCCGATCCACACCGCAGAGGCGGCCACCTACCTGCCACAGTAAGACTATTTTCAACATAGACTACTCTTTACACTCAATCAATACCTGACAGGATCGTTGCATTTCCTGATATTGTGCACAATGCCCGTTTAATGCCTCCTACTAGCCGCAATAGTGCTGGACATACACCATCTGCCTAGCCCTCATGGGTTCAGCTAACTATCACTTTGCAGTATATAGAGTTGTCTCCATGGCCCAACTGCATTACGCAATTCTAGGTGTCCGACAGTGTATGCGTTTCTGAAACTCTGCTCCATGGCCCTAATGCAATATTCGATCACAGGTCACTACAAACCACTATACAACTGGGTAGTGCCCAATGGTCACTAGAGACTACTGAACTATTGTGTTGTGCCCAATGGTCACTAGAGACCACTGAACTATTGTGTTCTGCCCTATGGTCACTAGAGACCACTGAACTATTGTGCTGTGGCCTATAGTCGCTAGAGACCACTGAACTATTGTGCTGTGGCCTATGGTCACTAGAGACCACTGAACTATTGTGTTCTGCCCTATGGTCGCTAGAGACCACTGAACTATTGGGCTGTGCCCTATGGTCACTAGAGACCACTGAACTATTGGGCTGTGCCCTATGGTCACTAGAGACCACTGAACTATTGTGCTGTGGCCTATAGTCGCTAGAGACCACTGAACTATTGTGCTGTGGCCTATGGTCACTAGAGACCACTGAACTATTGTGTTCTGCCCTATGGTCGCTAGAGACCACTGAACTATTGGGCTGTGCCCTATGGTCACTAGAGACCACTGAACTATTGGGCTGTGCCCTATGGTCACTAGAGACCACTGAACTATTGTGTTCTGCCCTATGGTCGCTAGAGACCACTGAACTATTGTGTTGTGCCCTATGGTCGCTAGAGACCACTGAACTATTGTGCTGTGGCCTATGGTCGCTAGAGACCACTGAACTATTGTGCTGTGGCCTATGGTCACTAGAGACCACTGATCTACTATGTTGTGCCTCATGGTCGTTAGTGACCACTGAACTACTGTGTTGTGCCTCATGGTCGATAGTGACCACTGAACTATTGTGCTAGCTAACCTATATGGCATCCCAGCTCTCTCCGTCCTATCCCAATATGTACACCACCCACACACCATACATCCTCTTAGGTTTAGTCTACATCTTACTTACTAGTAGTATTGCTTACCTCGTGCCCCCAGGGCAACCCAACAGCCATATCATGGAGCTTAGGCACTCCACCACACACACTACTCCCCCCCCCCCCCCCCCAAAATGCCAGAGATCTTACTCGGGCAGCACAGACTCAGAACACGTACATTCCCCTTAGCATTCCCCTCCACACCCATGCAGGTAACGCCTAGTATCGCGCACCCATGCTAAGACCTTCTGCCCGCCAAACACCATTACCCACAAGCCCCTGAACAAGGCTCCGACACTCGCTCCTCCTAGACCTCACATGACCAATAAGCCCACTCATACTACCAAAAAGCTCATTCCAACTACCGACCTCAAGCCACCACAATCAATAAAGCTCCAACACTTGAGATGCGCCCTATTAAATGTTCGCTCACTCAACGCCCACGCATTAGAAGACAATGATATTATTACCCGCCAAGACCTAGATATGTTAGCCCTAACAGAAACTTGCTAGCACTCTGCATCTGGCCCTACTATCAGCCTAGCTGTACCGCCAGGATACTCAATCATAAGACAGGACCGATCAGCTAAAACGGGAGGTGGGGGTCGCACTAATTTTTAAAGATTCCCTAGCCTTAAGACAGACTCCCACCACCGGGGAAGACACTACCGACATCCTCTCAGCCAAACTCACCCTCTCTCCTAAAGATACAGTAAACATTCATGTCAAATACAGACCTCCAGGCCCTGTCAATAACTTCACAGGCGTAGTCAACCACCTCCTTGGAAAAAACATCAAACTAACCTCCAAAATATTGCTTCTAGGAGACCTAAACCTTGGATACAATGATAAACTTGACAAAGGAGCTACCTCTCTCGCTAGAAACCTCACAGACCTAGGATTCACACAGATAGTTACTGCCCGACCCATAATAAAGGCCGTATCTTAGATTGGGTGGTAGATCACAACTGTGGCTCCACCATCAACTCCAACACAGCCCTCCCATGGTCTGATCACAACTGCCTTCAATTCTGCATCCCCATATCCTCATACTCCAAACCACTTATACCCACACCAGCCAAACTAGCCAGAAGTGCCAAAAAACTTACAGCAGACAATATACGTCCTTTTCTCAACAACCCGTGCCTAGCACCCTCTTTCTCCTCTGACCCCAACATTCTAGCAGAGATCTTCAAAGATACACTCACCCATGCCATCAACACCGCAGCTCCTCTTGAAAGCAAAAGAGGAAAAATAAAAATCGGTTCACTCCAACTCATGGTTCAGAGGACCTATTAAACCTACGCCAATGCAAGCGCCAAGCCCTCAAAACTTGGCAGGCCAATCCCTGTGATGCCACCAAAGTAGACTTTCTTCATATTTCTAAAAAATACAAAAGTGCTATATTTCAGGCTAAGTCTGAAACATACAATAAGCGTATCCTGGAAGCCAACTCCCACTCAAAAGAGCTTTTCACCATCTTTAAAGAGCTCACCGTCCCCCCAATCTGCACAGATGAGATTGTTAAGGACGAAGCCTGGTGCAATAGCATTCAAACAGCGATGTTAAATAAAATAGACCACCTTCAAAATAAAATAGCAGAACATTTCAAGGCTCTGCACCACCAACAACAGACCCCCGCCGCCAATACCGCTAACGACCAACACGCCTCCAAATTTAATTTTTCTCCAATCACTGAAGCAGATGCTCTCCAAATCCTCAAACAGCTCAAACCATCTCAATGCAAAGGCGATATATGCCCCCCCCAACATCATTAAAGAGTGTGCAGCACCCCTCACACCGATCAACACAGCATTTATCAACGCCTCATTCAAGACGGGCATAGTCCTTGACAGTCTTAAAGAAGCCTGGGTGCGTCCACTTAAAGAAACCAACTCTGGATCCTGCCCAACCAAACAACTACCGACCCATCACAACGGTCCCATTTCTTCTGAAAATCCTAGATAAAGCGGCACATAGCAGATACAGTCCTACCTGGAAAACAACTCTGTCCTAGGTAAAAGGCAGTCCGGATTTCGCAAAGGTCACGGCACTGAAACCGCTCTACTAGATCTGAAGAACCAAATCACCATAATACTAGACAAAGGCAAACCAGCCCTTCTGCTCCTCCTAGACCTTTCGGCGGCATTTGATTTAGTCGATCATGCCATCCTCACAAACCATCTCACCCAGGCCGCAAATTTCTCCAAACAAGCCACAAACTGGATCACCTCCTTCCTCGAAGGAAGAGTAATGAAAGTGTTCTCCAATATAGCTAATGCAGAGCCTACCACCATCAGGTATGGAGTCCCTCAAGGCTCATGCACGGCACCTACACTTTATAACCTGTTTACCAAACCTCTCTTTGATAAGCTGGATGCATTTGGGATCACATACACAAATTACGCCGATGATACCCAAGTACTCCTCCCGCTCACAGGACTCTACCATCAGGACGCAGCCACCCTCCAGAACATATACGCCACCATCCAAGCCTGGATGGCCACAACAAACGGCCTATGTCTTAACGGATGCAAGACCAAAATTCTCATCCTTGGTCAAAAATCCACCCTCACGAACCTCGACCCACTCTACACCAACTTCTCCATAGACAACTGCATTATCCCAGTTCTACCTTCTGTAAAAACACTAGGAGTCCACATTGACGCCACACTCTCTATGGACAAACAAGTCAATTCCATTGTCTCTGCCTCCGCTTTGAGCACTAAGCTCATTAATGCCATCAAACCTTTCCTAACCAAAGATAATTGCCTTTCTATTGCCAGAGCCACCATTGAGCCAAACTAGATTATTGTAATGTGCTACTGGCTGGCACCTCCAACTCCAAACAACACAGAATAATGCTCTAAGAGCAGCTCTCAATATACCTAAAAGGGACCACATTGCACAAGCCAGAAAGGCAGCACACTGGCTACCTGTCAAAGATCACATTACATTCAAAATACTTACCACTGCGCACAAATGTATCAACCTATCTGCACCCTCATACCTGTCTGACACTCTAGTCAGATCTCTCTCCGCCAGACCAACTAGGCAATGCCACTCCAACCAGCTTAGGGTCCCACACATCATATGAGCTAGAGCAGGTGGAATAAGTTTCCCTTACATTGCCCCAAAGCTATGGAATGCTCTACCCAGCACGCTCAGAGCAGAAACCTCTCTCACTGCCTTCCGAAAACAGCTGCAAACCAGCTGAAAACCACCTTGTTTAACTAATTGCTCTTCCTTCAGTTTGTCACGCTCTCCTCATCCTATCCTCTCCTCCCTTCCTCTCCTGTAGCTACTTCTCTTGCAACTAAGTAATGACTTCAATGTATGCACAACAAATCATATCTGTAACAAGCGCCACGATGCCCCATGGGCTGCATGTGCCCTAAACAAATGCGAATAAATAAATGGTATGAGAGTGCATGGAATGAATGGAACGAATGGAATAGATGAATCAAGTGCATGGGACGGATGGAGCGCATGGGACAGATGGCGTGGGTGGAGCGGAAGAAGAGTGCAGAGCGGATGAAGAGTGTAGGAAAAAAAAATTGCTGTGTGTGGAAAGGATAAAGTGGGTAGAAGGATGAAATGTGTGGAAAGGAAGAAGTGGGTAGAATGGATGAAGTACGATGAAGTGGGTAGAATGGATGAAGTGGGTGGAACAGATCAGAAGGCATGCATGAACTGATTGAACAGATGGAATGGACATTGTGCAAGAACGGTTGGAGTGCATGGAGCATGAAGGCGCTCGATCTCAAGCACCTACTGAAAACCACCATGCTTACTCTCTTCTATACACCACCACTCAACTAGAACACAGCGATACTATGACACATTCGGTATAGCTGTTCTCATACCAACACCTGCCACATACTCCCCATCATCCTAACTAAACACAGCTGGTTGCACACCCGCCAGCCTAGGCGTTCTTCCCAGGCCTAACGCAACCAGAATATATATATATATATTTTCTCTCTCTCTCTCTAAACTTAAAACCAAGAAAGAGAAAAAACAGGTTCTAAAACCAGAGAAAGACTGAAAGAGCAGTTTTCTAAGCGGAGATATTCTCAAGTTTGTCAATGCATGCTGCAAGCATATAATAGACAAAGACCATATACAAGAAACCAATAATATTAGCCAAGGAGGCTAACAAGCAGAACCATCAAAGGTGGGAGAGTGGGCAGGAGTTCACATATGAAAAGCCCTGGCAGGAGAGTATACCAGGTATCCAAATCACACATGAAAAGGAAAACCAGTTTGAAGAGAACTTTGGTTGTTGACCCAAAGGAACGCCAACAGCTGAACGGTCTGACCAATCAGAAATCCCCTTTCCCGGGCAAGATTCTGCCCGCCACCATTATAAGTACTAGGTCCCTTTTCAGATGACAGCAGCCATTTTTGAACATATTTTCAATGGCTGCCATTATCTGAAAAAGGACCATCCAAAAAATAAAATGAGGGGGGAAAAAAAGTTATCCATAGCCTCGTTTAATGCCCCACAGCTCAGGCTGGTGGGCCATTAAACGTCATGTCCGCCTATATTTGTATCCCAAAAAAGTGATGAAGAATCCAGGGGAAGGAAAGAACCCTGTGGAGCAAGGATGCCCATACTGGAAAGACTTCCTTTTTGTGGGAGTTACACATTTTTCTTTTGAACATTTATAAAACACTCAAGGCCAAAGACATTATCCTTTTCACCGTAGAATTCATTTGTTTATAGTAGGAGGGTCAGAATAGTACTTTGGACACAGGATGGTTTTGTTTTGGACTTCTGACACCGACAGATCCTTAGTTTCGAGTTTAGCTAGAGAAACTCTGCTAATGCAGGGACAGCAGGGCTTTTTCCCAACCCAGATGGGGTTATAACAAAAGTCTTCAGCCAAAATCATGTCTAACTTGTGTCCCAGTATCATTCCCGACTCCTCAGTGATCACACTCTTATGCAAAAGAAAGATGGCAGGTCATGCTAGCAAAGGTTTATACAAAGACAGGAAATGTGGGTTGTATCAATCCATTGATTTGGGAACACATCTTAATTTACTCCATTTTTTTCTTTAATGCCATATCTCATTTAGCTGTGGGTTAAGGAATGGAAGGGCACACCCTGCAGATTTGAACAGCAGCACCTCCTTCTCTTTACCCCACCTCCTCCACCACCACCACTACCCACTCCCTCCATGGTCATGACAAGAAAGTTTAAAAAAAGTGGACAATAACATTAATTCCAGCAAAAAAACTGGAATAGAGGTGGTCACCCCACTAATTAAAACAAATGCATCGCCTCTTAAGAGATTCATAAAAGAGGCGGGGATCCAAGATGGCCGGCGGAGAGCGACACGCACTCTCATGAGCTCCCGGCCAGGCCCATAAAGAAGGGAAAAAAGCATTTTAATTGAGCCCTTAAGGCTATCAGAAATGAAGACACTGCATCAGAGACTTTGCTGTAGTAGGGGGAACCCATGGAGAGAGGAACAGCCAGCTAACCAGCCAGCAGCTGTGGCTCGACGGCCCGCACCGTGAGCCCTGCGAGTGGGTGGGAGAGAGCTGAGGAGGCAGCGTGAGTGCTGGAGCTGCAGTGGCAAACATGGAGCCGATTGAGAGGCACCGCGGGTGAGGGGGAAGCGAATGCAAGCCGCCCCCCCCCCCTGAGCTGAAACACCAGAGGAGCTCAGGCCGGCGGGGAGTAGCTGCAGCTGGCAGAGAACACCATGCAGCTTTGGAGCAGGAGTACCCGGAGCGGACACCCTCCCCCCGCCGGCGCACAGCTCTGCAAGCGGAAAGAGGTGAGAGCCGCATGCAGGGGGCAGACAGCTGGGGACACGAACTGCACTGCATTTTACAGGGGTTGGGGGGGGGGGGGATCAGGGGGGTGCTCAACCACCTTCTACACCATACACGGCACCCCATGCTGGGCGAGGCCCCCCCAGCATTTATAACAAAGCAGTAGGTGCACTGGTGGAGCGCAGAGGGTAGACCCCACGAGTGGGAAGGGAACAAAGCAAGCAGACCAGTTTAGGACTGGAGAGAGCGTGGCACCATCGGGGCTCCTCCTCCTCCAAGAACTTTCTGCCACAGCCTCATTACTGCAGGGAGGAGTTTTGGGGGGGGGGGGGGCACTGCCCCCAGAAGAAAAGGAGAGGATTTGGGAGCCAGGGGTGAGCCCCATTGTGAAAGAGACATATACTGGTACTGGCAGAGCATCGCTGTCAACCCATGAGCAGGGCTAAGAAAGTTACCAAAGCTAAAAGGGAGCTATACAGCGCAGAGGGAAAGCAGATGCCCAGGAGTGAAGGAAAGCAAACTCCAGCAGGAAAGGAAGAAGAATTCGAGGAGGGGCCAGCTGGAGAAGTGCTGGCAAAAGCTCTCTGGGGATGCAGAGGTTGGCGCCCTGAGCAGACAGCAAGGAGGGAAGCACTCCCCTGCTCCACGCAAGAAGAAATGGCCCTTAGCAAGGACGATCTACTAACCTGCCTGAAAGGGATGGAAGAGAGGCTCACCACATCCCATCAGGAAAAAATTGCCAATCTGAAGGAATGTATAAAGAGTTCATGGAGGATGGTCAGGGAAGGCATCAACTCCCTGGGAAACAGTAGATGTGAAGGAACAAGGCCTGTCAAAGTTGGATAATGAGGTACCGCAGAACTCAGAACTCCTGGAACAGATCGTGACGGCCACGCATAACTTGGAAATCCACACAGAAGACCTAAAAAATCGTTCCAGACGCTCTAACATCAGAATAAAAGGCCTGGCAGAGTCAACCTCCGATGCAGACCTGAAAACAGAAGTTCAGCAATGCTTTGCAGAACTCGTGGCAGTCGCCCTGGAGGAGATCCGAATCAATAGAATCCACAGAGTTGGCCCTAAGAGGAGCAGCGAGGGAACCAGACCCAGGGACGTGTTGGCAGCTTTAGCCTCATACGAAGTTAAGGAGAAGGTTCTCCAGACAACCACGGGTCAATCCAGGATAACGATCAATGGCTCCCTTGCAGGTGAGCCCATTTCAGGACCTGGCCGCCACCACGCTTCAGAAAAGAAGGGCGATGGGCACGGTAACAAGCTTCTCGTAGGGGAGCCACATAAGCTGAGTTCGATACTACCAGAGGGGAAGGATCTGATAAAGGGCCCCAAGACGCAGGAGAAGAAACCAAATGAATAAAAACACTTAATCTGATCACATAACATTAGGGGATTGAACAACCCAGGAAAAAGGTGTCGCAACAAATAAAAAGGAGCGGACATAATAATGCTACAGGAAACACATTAAGGGGATGGCCATAAGCTATATATACACCAATTCTCCCAGCTCTACCATACGAACACGTGGAATAAGACGGTGGAGGTACTAGTGGGATTGAAGGATTCACTGGGGGGCAAAAGTGCTGAAAACTGTAGTGGACCGAATGGCAGATTTATATTCCTGCATGTCCTGATGGAGAGGAAAGTGCTTAAGATAGGCACCATGTACGCCCCTAACTCGGGCCAGGACATGTTCTTACTCCATGCCCTAGGGAAACTAGACCGATGGGGAGGTAATTCTCACAGGGGATTTCAACATAGCTTGGGAGCCGGAAGGGAATAGGAGCAGATGGGGCGCAAATAAAGGGCAGCACCCATCTAAAGCGGTAAGAGACCGATTGGCAGGTATGGCACTGAGAGACCTTTGGGGGGAGAAAAAGGGGCCTGAATGGAGGTACACTTGCTACTCCCATGTACACCGAACATTTTCCAGTATAGATTACGCATGGGGCTCCCCAGGAATTCTAGGAGCTCTGGTCGATATCAAGGTCGACCCGATTGCCCTATCCAATGACGCATCTATGCTGATCTTTCTTGGGGGACTCAAACCAAATAACCCATTATGGTCCTGGAGATGCCCAAACGAAATGCTCAGAATAGGGTACTACAGGAAGCAGTGACGGACACAATTACAGACTATTTAAGGCTAAACGACGCGCAGGGGATACCCCCGGGGACAGTTTGGGACGCCTTTAAGGCTGTACTACGGGGGGGTGGGGGGGATGGGGAGCGGATCTCTAGGTGCAGCTAGACAGAAAGAGAAGGACAGGTTGGAAAAGGACCTGGAGGTAGAATTGAGGGAGGCCCCGAACGATTTAGCAGAGGATAGGGACAGGGAGAAGGCCAGCAGAGTGAAAGAAGCACAGAGACCGCTTAACATGTTCAGGTCCATCAAAGCAGAGAGAGCCCTGTTGAACCTTAAGCAGCTCCACTATATCGGGGCTAACAAAGCAGATAGGATGCTTGCAAGGCTGTTAAAACAGAAGGGGCAGCGCCATTTAAGGGGGGGGGATAAAATCAGGTAGCCAGATGGATCCATAACCACTGTATCTGAGGAGATAGTACAAGCTTTCGCCACAAACTACAAACAACTCTACTCCTCGGAACACCTGAACTAAGCTAGGACAAAGACCTTCTTAGATAGGGTGAAGCTAACCAAAATAACAAAGGAGAGCAGGAGGTATCTGGACAGGGAAATCACAGAAGAGGAGGTAGAAAGGACAACAAAGAACCTCCCCACCCAATAAAGCACCAGGCCCAGACGGCTACTGGGAATTTCTATAAAACATACTGCAATGAGTTAAAAAACTTGGCTTCACAATCCATTCCGGGAGGGAGAAGGGGTGACCCACACGATGACCGAAGCAAAGGTAGTACTCTTCGAAAAACCAAACAAGGATCCCACTAACTGCGGATCCTACAGGCCCATAGCATTATTCAACAGACGTGAAAATGTACACAGGGATTCCAGCAGAAAGAGTTAAAGGAGTACTGCCTGGAGTCATTGGGCTAGATCAATCAGGCATTATCCCTGGGAGAACGTGGGACAATACGAGAAGGGCGAGCCACCTCAGAGAAGATAGAAAAGATCCGACTCCCAGCCACCCTGATCTCTCTCGACGCTGAAAAAGCGGTTGATCGGGTGGAGTGGCCCTACCTATTCCAAGCAATGGTAAGGATGGGTTTCGGCCCGGAATATATACGAATGGTGGAAGCAAATTATAGAAACCCCTCGATAAGGCTGGCAGTGAACACACAATTGTCCGATACTTTAAGAGTAGAGTGAGGAACCAGACAGGGATGCCCCAGAATTCAGTCCCCTTACGATAGGGGAGAAGCTGTGTGGCCTCGTAGGGCTGGAGCACCAGGACTCCCCAAAGCCACAGACGAGAGCCCTGATGACATTGCTTATGTTAGGTTATTTGGCATTTATATAGTGCTCTATATATCATTGGTATGACCTCAAAGCGCTGGTAGGTTGAACGCCCTCAGGGACTGCAGTCCAGGTCAGTAGAGCAAGTAGAGAGATATAGTGTTGTAGGGTGCGTGGGTGCACCAGTTGTGTGCAGCTGGTGTAATTGTCTGATAGTAGCTGCATTAGTTGAGGTGGTGGAGATATCAGTTGAATGTGTGCAGTCTGGTGGGTGGACATCCAGACCGGGTTCTGACAGAGTTAGGCCTGTAGGAGGCTTATATGAGCCGCCAGGCCAGTTTGTCATGGGATATAGCTGCGTTTTATTAGAGTGATGAGGTGTTCGTGGGGCAGTGTTCGTATGTGAGCAGGTAGGACAAATTTATCGAGGGGTATAGCTGTACTCTAATTGAGTGATGGTGTAGAGAGTAAGCGTAGTGATATGATGGTTCATGCGTAAAGCGCCTAAGCATAATGCGCTTCGAAGCAAGTGGTGGGGTACGGACAGTAGGGACATGCCAGGAACGGTACACGAGGGCTGGGTACACATCACGGGGAGCCGTGGTAGGGACAAACAGCAAGCATGCATGGGCCCAGGGTACAGAGGGACATTACGGGGCCAGAGGTCTGGGTATACTAAGACAGGAGGGACAGGCAGTCACTACATGGGACACAAGAGGGGCATGGGTGTACAGAGATATCATAGGGGACCAGGAGGATGGGCATATTGTGTCACCGCAGGGAGGCAGGGCTGTGCACATAGTTGGGTCCAGAGGGATACATAGCGACTGGAAGGATGGATTTACAGAAACAGGGCGGGGTGGCCAAGAAGGCAGGGTACTGTGGGCATAGAGCAACGTCACGGGGACTCGAGGCAGTGGGATACTACAGAGGGAATTATAGCAATATCACGGGAGCAGGAGGGCAGGGGATCACAGCGACACATCGGTGGAGGGCTACGGGTGGGGTCAGGGGGATATATAGCGACATCATGGGGAACGGAAAGGCAGGGTGCACAGCGACACACAGGCACAGTGGGATCATGGGGACTAGGGGGCAGGCGATGCAGAGTGATATATAGCACAAAGGGGTGCACAGAGACAGAGGGCTGGGCTCACAGTGACAGGACGGAAGGGCTAGAGGGATACATAACGACATGGGGAAATGGGGTTGCACAGTGACACACGGGCGCAGTGGGGCATACAGCGACATGACGGGGACTAGTGGGGAGGGTAATACAGAGGGATACATAGCGGCCTAGGAGGTCATTGCAAAACAGTGGATGCAAAAGGACCCACCCTCGCAGATTAGCTGGCTACGGAAAGTTTGGGACGTTCTGGCCCTAGAATGGGTCACATATGATTCAAGGGGACTCAGGAAAATTTCATAAAGACTGGGAGAAGTGCTCTCCTTTTTGAAAAGCGATTACGTACAACAGTGGTGCCCACAGTACATTCAGGTCTTGGACATACATTGATAAGGCAGAGGTGACGGGAGCCACCCATCATCGATAGCGATACAGACCAATCTATATCATACTCTAGTACATCTGCGCTCCACGAAAAGGGGGGGGGGGGGAGAAACAGACTCAGAGGGGTGGGGGGATTTTTAGAATTGAAATGGTTAAAATGCCAATAAAAAGATACCTTATAAAAAAAAAAGATTCAACACAAATGGAGTTACTAACAATTTATATTTGATGTTAACACAGTGACATATTGGCTGAAGCTCAATATTCATTTCATCAGCATTTCACTCAGTGTATGAATCCCGGTGGGAGACTTTTACATTAGACATGTCAGTTTATCCAAGACCAGCTTTACTTTGTAAACATTTATGTCCACTATTCCTTCTTGGAATTTAGAGAACAGCTGTGATATACACCCACAAATCTCATTTCAAACAGAAGGGCACCATTTCATTCCCAAATTTGCATGACTTATCGTCTCACACCACAGCAGATTTTTCTATTCCACCTGCTCTTTCTACTCTATTCACAAAATGTCACTTTTCTAAAATACACGTCCACATAATTTAATGGAACACTTGACATCTTCTCTGGGCCCTTCACATGAAACCAATTTTTTGTAAGATAGTGCTTTAATAGTGGGCATGCACCCTCTGTTGTGTAATTGCACCTCCACATGTCGAGCCCAGGCTAGGGAACCATCTACAAATCCTAAATGCTGCAATAGAGCTAGTCAATAGTGTAATACACTAGAGGGGATCCTGAGGAGAAAGGGAAAATGTAGTGCTGTAGAACATGCTACACAAAGAGGAAACACTGCAGCATTCAGCGAGGATGGCACTCCTGGTGAGGCATGCATTTCTTGGAAACGTACTTTGAGTAATATTGGAGATTCCAGTTTTATGGATGTCATTCTTCATGTTTTCCCTTTGCAAAATAGTCTTTGCACATGCGTTGAGCCAAGCTTAGTCTAATTGCCATATGAGAATATAGACTTATTCCATTTTTAGTATTCAGGAGGGATCCAGATCATTTAAAGTTGAGGTATTTTAATCCCTATGTGTTGATGTTGAAAGGGTGTACATATGTAATTCCCATTAGAGGCATTTCTAATGGATTCCTACCTGTCACTGATTCCTCATCTAGAATATCCAGATCCTAGCACAGCTGTTCCTGCCATCAGGTGGCTCAGCACGGCTCTCTGTCAGGTCCGTCTAAATCCTCTATGTGCTTTGCACCAGAAACGACATTGAGGCCAGTATAAGTAGTGGAGCCATGCCCCATGACCTCAGTTCCTTTTTTCTACGCATTCACACTCAACGCCACACCATGACTCCACAGTGTGAGTGAGCTCCAGGCTTTGTTTCACCTCCCCATTTGTTTCATTCCAAAGAGAAGGTGACTGAGAGCGAGACCATCATTTCAGCCAGAGGTGGTCTTGGACTTCCATCTCTTAGATCCATCTTCCTGTGTTCTTCCCTTCAACTAACCCTTTCAAGGCAGAGGAAAGATTTCATTGATTGGACCCAATACGGGTCCTTAATTTCTACTTGAGAGGCTAGGAAGTAATTTGTTCTTTTAACTTAATTGCAACTTTGTAATTCACACTTCTTTATGACTAGCAATTCATGTAAAATAAAAGACATTACTTTCTCTACATATCAAGCAAAAATCCCTGTAGACCACCATCCACTAATACTGCCTGGCTGGCATCACTGGGCTGAACATATTCCTGAACCTGAGTGGGAGAAAGCAGGAAAGTTGGCACCCATTTGTCCATTGCTTCCAATTTTACAGTTGGGCGCTTGGCCACTTTTTTTTTTTTAAAGGGAGCGTTTGCCAGTTCTTGGGGAGTAAATGGTTAATATACTGCTCATCTGGAGGGTTGGCATTTTTTTATTAAGAAAATCTTTCCCTATGGCCCTTATTCACCAAAAGGTTTATGGGTTCTAACAGCAAATAGACATTAACGCATAGGACAACCTAGAAAAATTAAGGAAAGACAGAACAGACGGGTCTTCAGCAAGCATCTGAAAGCCATTTGGCCTCTGGTGGCGTGCAATCTTAGACCAAGGGCATTCGAGATACAGGGTGCAAAAATAAAAAGTACACCACCTCCTCATCTACAGGAATGGATTTAAAAAAGGTACAGGGAGGACAGGGGTGGAAGGATCCAACGAAGAAAGGAGGGACTTTTGCCATAAAAAGGCATAGACAAAGCACCTTACACCCAAGCTCAGGCGGTCACAAGAAGCCAGTGCAGATTGTAATGAAACAAGCAGGTGCCACCTGACATTAGTCACACATGCCAAGTAGCACAGAACAAATGGCATTGCCATAGTCAAATCAGGAAATAATTAGGGTTATAACAACTGACAGAGTATGAAGGTTGACAAGCATCTATACAAGGGCTGGCTGCCTTGCTGAGATGATGCTACGCTATGCTGAGATCCGGTCAGAGAGAGCAGGGGGTGCATGCCTTAAGATGCCCCTTTGAGTCATGATTGGGATAGTATTGCAATGGGGTTTGATAATGTACTCAAATGTTGCTATGCATTTGAACATTATGATGATATACATTGAAATGTATTGCTTGAAATATAGTGATTTGCCATTGTATAGGTTTGACAAGCCTATACAAGCTATTACTTTAGGTTTAAACTTTGCGATTTGCTTTTAGAAATGCAATGCCACTTTATACATATTGATTTCAGTGATAGAGCAGGTCTATTTGGACTCGATTTTCCTAAAGCAGAAGGGATAAGGCTGGACAGGACGTTGTGTCTTTGTCAATGGAAAGGCGATTTAAAACCCCAGGTGGAATTGGACAGGGCTTTAAAAGCTTGACATGTATTTGAATATCCATGATTCAAGAAATGATGCAGATTTGATTACAGAAGATACTTGATGCTTACCAGACAAACAAATGCGTTTGAATTCTATGTGAACCTGGAGAGTTGGAATATTGCGTTATTCTAGATAGACAGTATGAAGTATTTGTATAAGTGATGTGTAAATAAATACTTTGAGGAGGGCGCTAGACCTTAGCTATGCCGAGAGCTGAGGGGAGACCTCCACTTAAGGTCAAAGCCCTTATTAGCAGCCGGGGTCCCAAGGGAAACCCCATATATCCTATAAGGATCTATAGTTCTTGATTAAACCATTGAGTCTAAGCTTTTCCAAAATGCTGGTGTCCATTAATTTGCATGATGTCTTTAGGCAAAGTGTTGCATGGGATGGTTACCTCAATGCAGAAGGTGCAGTCTCCCTTCTGAATATTCCAGAAGGGATGCTAAACAGCAGTGATTCAACAATCATAATCAGCCATCATTCCTGTCCCAAAGGAAACCGAGAACAGCTGTGGAGGCAGGTTCTTCACAGTATTAGTTAACAGCCATGCCAAACTCAGTAGCATTGTGGAAGCATCTCCTTCTCTCAGAAGCACCTTCTATTGCAGAAGAGATGTCACCACCTACATGTCCTGTCTCATGTGCACTGAAGTATTCGCCACATTCACTACGCTGAAATAGACCCAGACATGCATGTTTTGTCTGGTGCCAAATAAGGTGACTGTTCCGACTGAAGCATTTTCCACATTCAGTGCACCGATCAGGTTTCGTACGTATTCTCCAGTGGTGAATACGATCACAATCCCAAAAGAAGCTCTTCCTACATTCACTACACTTAAGAGGTTTCTCACCTGTATGTAAGGACTGATGGTAAATATGACCTGCCTTATGACTAAACCAGTTCCCTCACTCAACGCAGTCATGCAGTTTTTCACCTGTATGTGTTCTTTGGTGGCTAATAAGACCTCCCCTTCCAGCAAACCCTTTCCCACATTCAATGCACTCATAAGGTTTCTCTCCTGCATGTGTTCTCCAGTGGCTAATAAGACCTCCCCTTCCAGCAAACCCTTTCCCACATTCAATGCACTCATAAGGTTTCTCACCTGTATGGATTCTCTGGTGATTAATAAGATAATCCTTCTGAGTAAACCCTTTCCCACATTCAGTGCACTCATACGGTTTCTCACCTGTATGTGTTCTCTGGTGGTTAATAAGAGGTCCTTTCTCAGCAAACCCTTTCCCACATTCAATGCACTCATAAGGTTTCTCACCTGTATGGATTCTCTGGTGATTAATAAGATAATCCTTCCGAGCAAACCCTTTCCCACATTCAGTGCACTCATACGGTTTCTCACCTGTATGTGTTCTCTGGTGGCTAATAAGACCTCCGCTTCCAGCAAACCCTTTCCCACATTCAGTGCACTCATAAGGTTTCTCACCTGTATGGATTCTCTGGTGATTAATAAGATAATCCTTCTGAGTAAACCCTTTCCCACATTCAGTGCACTCATACGGTTTCTCACCTGTATGTGTTCTCTGGTGGTTAATAAGAGGTCCTTTCGCAGCAAACCCTTTCCCACATTCAATGCACTCATAAGGTTTCTCACCTGTATGGATTCTCTGGTGATTAATAAGATAATCCTTCCGAGCAAACCCTTTCCCACATTCAGTGCACTCATACGGTTTCTCACCTGTTTGTGTTCTCTGATGGTTAATAAGAGGTCCTTTCTCAGCAAACCCTTTCCCACATTCAATGCACTCATAAGGTTTCTCTCCTGCATGTGTTCTCCGGTGGCTAATAAGACCTCCCCTTCCAGCAAACCCTTTCCCACATTCAATGCACTCATACGGTTTCTCACCTGTATGTGTTCTCTGGTGGTTAATAAGAGGTCCTTTCTCAGCAAACCCTTTCCCACATTCAATGCACTCATAAGGTTTCTCACCTGTATGGATTCTCTGGTGATTAATAAGATAATCCTTCCGAGCAAACCCTTTCCCACATTCAGTGCACTCATAAGGTTTTTCACCTGTATGTGTTCTCTGGTGATTAATAAGATAATCCTCCCGAGCAAACCCTTTCCCACATTCAGTGCACTCATAAGGTTTCTCACCTGTATGTGTTCTCTGGTGGCTAATAAGACCTCCCCTTTTAGCAAACCCTTTCCCACATTCAATGCACTCATAAGGTTTCTCACCTTTATTCATTTGCTGGTGGCTGATAACTGTATCATGCAAACGGACACCATTATCAAAATCAGTGCACTGATAAGGTTTTTCACCTATGTCCTCATGTGGGCAATGTTCTTGAGGTGGTAATTGTTCCCACATGTTGTGTACGTGTAAAGTGTCTTGCCAGTTTATTTTGTCAGGTGCCTTGACACTCAATTAACCTTTTCCCAAACTCAGAGCACAAATGAGAAATACTTTTCTTACTGCACATAACATTTGGTCATTTTAGTGCTAGATATACCTCTCCCCCAGGATTTACAGGATGAACACGCTTGGTTACTTGATGCTACCACAAAGTGGTTGTATGGATGGTAGCCATCATGTATAAACAGGCTTCGCAATCTCAGTTCCTGAATACTCTGAAAGGCATCTGGACCCCAAACGTGCACTCTTCTAAAATGCTGGAAATTGCATATTCTAACAATGAAGCTTTTCACTGCGATAGTCATCACTGTTGTTGCATTTCTGGGGCATCAGTCACCTATTAACATAAAAGGAGATGCACATTATTAGTTTCAACACGTTCACAATCACAGGCAGCACATGTAGACTCTACTCAGTAGTAGTGTTGTTAACTCCTCACATATTAACTTATTTGACTTTAAAGTGCCATCTATTGGGGAAAGGAGCCCCAATAGGTGGCAGAGAAGTGGTGCTCCAATGGGAACATTTAGTGGAAGAGGTAACATGCAGAAGGAATAATGCGATTTAGATGTCAAAACACTAGGAAAAACACAGGCTGGGTGAACAAACAAAATCGGGGACATGTATATATGTTCTACCAATATATTTAGTGACTAAATTAGCACGTGGAAGCTCCCTATTTCCATACACATAAGATAAAAGGCAGGCATTTGCCACCAATCGGACGCATGCTTGACCAGTCCGTTGTGTAGTCACTGATGACTTGTAAATTGGCCCAAATATGAATAATATAACCAACAGCACCATCGAGGAAACAGACAGAATTGTCATTTAGGAAAGCGCCAATCTCCTCCCATGGTGAGAATGGCACAGGCCACTATATTCAAACATTGACTTTAAACCTAGATAAGCTTATTTTTTCTGTCAATCCTGGAGATGAGGGTTGGATTTGGAGTTTGAGACCAAAAGAACTAAGTGTATGAGACTCCAGGAACTCCACAATATCACCCCATTTGTCTTCCTATTGTATTCGACACGCTCCCCGGCTTCTCAGAGTAGAAGTCGGGGACCTGTTATCACAGTCCGGGTATGACCTCATGGCAGTCACTGAGTCCTGGCTCAGTGACTGCATATCAAATGAGGCTAACCTGGCTGTGCCCCCAGGTTATGTTCTACTGAGGGAAGAACACAAGGATGCCAAAGGTGGTGGGGTTAGTACCCCTCAATCTGAGGGACACCTTTCAACATCATCTCTGCTCACATGAGCCCCTTGATGAATGTGAATCACTGGTAGCTAATCACGTTAACAGTTATTCTCATTTATCGTCCTCCTCGTAACCTGCCCATGTTCAAGGAACAACTCTTACATCTGCACAACAGTGCCACTAGCAATAAGGCCTTTGTGGTCCTGTTGGGTGACGTTAACCTTTGGGCTAATGGCCCCTCTGATGAAGTCACTCAATCACTGCGGGTTACCCTTTTCTGCTACTGGCTATACTCAGCAAATTACCGGGTCTACTCATGTAGGAGGTCATACCCTTGTTTGGGTCTTGTTGCATGAAGTCTGAGCCTCCAGCCCAATTTGCACTTTATGCCCTTGGTCTGATCACTCCCTACTTAACTTCACCATTACATTGCCCATTGTGTCTTTAAGAGTCGATATTACAATTAGGCTCTCCACTACAACCAGATCATTCAAAAAGCTCACTCCCGAAAGACTATCTCGGGGGCTCATGGACAGACTAGGCAATATGTCAGATTTTGAGAACTCCCCTGATGTTTCAGCACATTTGAAAAACACAATTATTAAGGACCTCACCCCTATGAGCACCAGACTCATCAAACCTGAAACATTGTCAAAGCATTGGTTTAACAACGAAATTCTCACTTTCAGGCACCGTAGACGTGCAGCAGAACGTTCCTGGCGGAAACAACCCTCCCCAGCTTTGCTAGCTGCCAACAAATGCGCAGTAAAAAAAAGTGTAAAACTGCTGTTAATCTAGCTAAATATGCCTTCTATAACAATCGCATTCTTCAAGCCAAATCCAGCTCCAAGGAGCTCTTTTCTATTCTACGGAATTGAATTCTAATACACAGACAACAGGTCAGACACCTCATTTGGTGTCAAACTATCCACAATGCTTTTTCAGCAAAAAGCGCCTTACATCTGGAGGCTAGTGCCTTGTCACTTAATAATGTTACTGTCACCTCTCCACCATCAGCCTCTGTCTCTTCGCCCATTGTTATGTCTGAACAATTCTTTCCCCCACTGCCATTCAGCAAATCCCCAAGCAGTCCCTTTATAGTTCGTCTGAAGGGTCAACCTCTCCACCTTTGCAGGGGCCAGCTGATTATACCCGACAAAAAAGCCCTCTCTCTTTCGCCCCTTGCACTGTATCAGAGGTGAGCAAGATCATTCTCAACACAAAGCCCACTTCATGTAAGGGCGACGCATGCTCCTCTAGGTTGTTGGTCTCAAGACTTAGTCCCTGGGTGACCCAACTGATTAATCAGTCTTCATCGAGGGTCAAATACCTACCAACCTAAAGGAAGTTTGGATTACTCCTCTGATCAAGAAAGCTAATCTTGACCCTCTTCTTTCAAAGCACTACCGGCCAATAACCCATGTTCCTTTTTTACATAAGGTTATGGATCGTGTAGCCTACCTTCAGTTATAAAAATGTATTGACGACAACGCCATTTTGGAACCTTGCCAATCAGGTTATCAAACGAGTCATGGCACAGAAGCAGCCATGCTCGATTTAAAATCAAATCTGGTGTCTATTATCGATCGCGACCAACCAGCGCTTCTGAGGTTATCTTTCTGCCGCGTTCGATTTAGTCAACCACAGGCTTTTGGCATCTAGGCTGCAATCCCTTGTTGGCTGTACCAAGCTAACCACGTAATGGCTAGCCTCCTTTCTAGGCCCCCGAAATGCTCGTGTTATTCAAAACTTCTAGTCAATTCCTGCTCTGCCGACACGTGGTGTTCCCTAAGGATCCCCTCCATCTCCCACCCTCTTTAATATCTATATCCTGCTGCTGGATCACCTGGGTGTCCTGTATACCAACTAAGGTGATGACACCCAGGTCATCTTCAAACTTTCAGGTTCTTATTCCACTGATTCTAAGGCTATTTCTGCCATCTACTACATCATCCATTTTTGGATGAGTCAGAATTCCATGGCGTTGAACGCCGACAAGACAGAGATCCTTATTGCTGGTTCCAGTCACATGCTAAAGAATCTTCCAGAGGACTATGCATCATTATTCATTGCCAATGTGTCCATCCCAGTGGTTCAAAGCGTAAAGACGCTCAGCGTAACCGCTCAGCGCAACTATTGACACTGAACTCTATGCGCTCACATGTGGCTAAAACTCAAGCCACATGTGGCTGGATTAATAAGCAACTTTGCTCAATGCGTCCCTTTCTATCCGTCAACATGTCTCTCCTTGTAAATTCAAGGTTTGACTATTATAATAGTCTTTTGGTAGGCACATCCTCATCTCGCCGCCCTGCAGATTACCAAAAACGGCACTGTTAGAGCTGTGCTTGGCTTGCCAAGGCGGCACTCCATCACCGAAGCCCGGAAATAAATTGCACTGGCTTCCTATCAGGCAAAGGGTCTCCTTTAAGATACTTACACTTAAATGCCACTGCACCCAGCTACCTTGCACCACGCATTCAACGACATCCCAGGACGTTCGCTCAGGTCAATCAAGCAGGTCAGGCTCCGTCAGCCTCGCTTTCGCCTAGCTAAATTCGGAAAAACTAACTTCAATGTCATTGCTCCAGTCCTTAGCTCTCTACTGAAGTCCTCCACTTTGCTGGTCGACTTCAAAAAGAATCTCAAGAATTAGCTTTTCACTGCCCCTTAGTTGCGCCTCTTTACTCGTATCCGAATTAGCCTGGTCTGTTTTGTGTACGCTGGGGGCGGTGATACATTCTAGTGGAGACTCGACCTGGGGCACCACCTCCAAGGACAAGGGTGGAAGCATTGGAGTCCAATAGGGTGCAGCACCAGGGCAACATGCCCTGCTTTGGAGTGCCAGACTGTGGGCTACTTAGCCCCCCCCCCCCCCCTCACTCCCACTGTGGGTCTGAGGGGGTTCCCTGCAAAGCTGATTGTAGCAGAATATCACTGATTGACAACCAGGGACCCCACTCGCTGTGCAGACGCCATTCCACCAGGCGCTGCACAGGTGAGTGAGGCCCAGCCCAAGACCCTCCTGGGTCCCCAAATCTCTATGATTAAGAGGCCCGGTGCGCCTCCTGGCACAGGCGCCCACGTGTTTCTCTGTCCCTGTTCCACTTCCCATTCCTCCCCTTCCTCCTCCCGCCTCCAAGCCCACCCCCGGCTCTCGACTGGCCTAGAGGCCGTGTTTTTGAACAACCAGGGACCCCACTCGCCGTGCAGACGGCATTCCACCAGGCGCTGCACAGGTGAGTGAGGCCCAGCCCAAGACCCTCCTGGGTCCCCAAATCTCTATGATTAAGAGGCCCGGTGTGCCTCCTGGCACCGGCACCCACGTGTTTCTCTGTCCCCGTTCCACTTCCCATTCCTCCCCTCCCTCCTCCCAGACCACCTC
This sequence comes from Ambystoma mexicanum, assembly GCF_040938575.1. NCBI lineage: Eukaryota > Metazoa > Chordata > Amphibia > Caudata > Ambystomatidae > Ambystoma > Ambystoma mexicanum. The sequence goes on along the minus strand of NC_090933.1, from coordinate 1,334,300,151 downwards.
CTCACCCGATTGGCTCACTCTATACTACTAAAGTCATGCCCCCGAGGGCAGCCCTCTGCCCGGCAGCCCCCGCGGCTAAGGGCCCCAAGGTCAAGGGCGGCTCCAACAGAGGCGGCTCCAACAGAGGCGGCTCCACAAAGTGTCTGCAGGTGTCAGCAGGGGAAGCCAATGAAGCCACCAGACACCGACAAAACTGTAAGTGCTGGCATGGGTGGGGAGTAGAGCAATTACTCTACTCCAGAAAGCTCCTGCCACTCTAACTTACCTTTCAACGGCCTACAGCATAATGTTAACCAGTACAATACCCCAAGAGAACCACAAAGATTAGTCTGCACCAAATCTAGACAGAAATGTGACTGTTGGCATATGCCACACTTAGATGGAATTTCAGAAATGTGACTGTTAGCATATGCCATACTTAGATAGAATTGTGAATATTAGCATGTCCACACTTAGAATCGTGAACATTGGACTGCGTCGCGTCTGGATAGAGTTGTGAATGCTAGCATGTCCACACTTGGATAGATTTGTGAATATTGGCATGTCCACACCTGGCTGGAATTGTGAATGTTGGCATGTCCACGCTTGGATGTAATGGGAACATTAGCCTGTGTCGCATCTAGATAGGTTTTGATTGAAGGATAGCATGCCCGCGCCTAGATGAAACTCGATTGTTAGCATGTGCCATGCTTAGAACTGTGAACACCAGCCTGCGCCACTCCTAGACAACATTATGAATGTTGGCATGCCCACACCTAGATAGAACTGTCACCACTAGCCTGTGCCGCTTCTAGATAGGACTGTGATCACTTAGAGAAAACTGTGAATATTAGCATGCTAAAGGTCAGGTAACCCACTAACCAATATAGCCTCAAACTCTGCATAATTATCTCACTCAAAACTCACACAACCATCTCTCGCACCACAAGCCGCACGCACTTCACAACACTGCAACAACACATAAGCCGGAGCAACAGCACACACGGACTGACACAGATCCAATACCTGCACCAAAGCTCAGTATCTGGTGTATACCGAGCTGAAGCTGCCAACAGAACACCACTCCTCTCACTATCCTACTCCTTCACCTTACTAACCCATCCCACCTTATCATTTACAGATCCGCCTGGGGACCAATTCCGTTGGTGACGGTGCGCAGTACAAATACATTTATCTGCCCTGGCTGCGAGCTGCAAGTAAAGACTGCCCTGGCTGCGAGCTGCAAGTAAAGACTGCCCTGGCTGCGAGCTGCAAGTAAAGACTGCCCTGGCTGCGAGCTGCAAGTAAAGACTGCCCTGGCTGCGAGCTGCAAGTAAAGACTGCTTCCCTGAGCAACGAACCTGGTAGGAGAAGAACACCAGTGGCAGAGTAGGTGAAAAATATATTAATATATACATGGGATTTTACTCACCATAATTGTATTTCTGATGTTTGTTATCTGCTTCGATTCAAATGCTTTGCATAGGCCGACATCTAGTGGAAGCTGCAGAGTAATGAACATGAAGTTTTTCGAAGTTCAAAAAGGGACGTCGACAGGGCTTGACTAATAGTAGCCCTAGTGTGACGTACGCTGTACCCATGATCTCCCACGCGTCGATGTCCCTCAGATTATTTGTTTCTGACAAGAGGGAGTCATTATGAAGTGTAAGCAGAACCATGAGGTGTGAAAGATCCATGCTCCTTTCCCCCCCAAGCACCTTCTACTCCAAGAGGGGAGGAAGGGCAGGCACATGTGAATCTAAGCAGATGCACGATTACCGTGAGTAATGTATCCCTTCTGAAGCTTGTAGATCTGCTTCGAATCACATGCTTTGCATAGATTAGCGAACGCGACTTGTAGAAGGAGGTGGGTTATTAGAAGGTAGCGCTCCAAAGAGATGTTTCAGCACCGCTTGTCCCACCTGTGTGTCACCCCTAAAATGTGTGTCCAGACAGTGTTGGGTGAAGGTGTGTACTGAACTCCAAGTGGCATCCTTGCAAATGGCATTTAGAGGCACGTTTGCTATGAAGGCCAAAGTTGCCCCGGTGCCTCGAGTTGTGTGCTCTGGGCTTAAAGGGCAATGTTCTCTTGGCAAGAGAGTAACAGAGTTGGATGCAGTTGACAATCCATTTAGAAATTGCCGCTTCAGAGACAGGGTGCCCTTCTCTTCCAGTGTCTACTGATACAAAGAACTGATCTTCTTCCTGTTCGACTTTGTCTTTTGAAGGTATAACATGACAGCTCTGCGTGCATCCAGTGTACGTAGACTTTTTTTCTGCTGCGTTTGTTGGGTTTTGGAAAAACGCAGGAAGCTCCATTGTTTGATGGCCATGGAATTATAACATGAGTGAGAAGCGAGTGTGTGCTCGTAGCACTACCTTGTCTTTGTGTAGGACTACGAAAGGATCTTGTACTGGCAAAGCTTTTAGTTCGCTAACCCTTCCGATAGATTAACCGCTATGAGGAAGGTTGTATGTATGGTGCTTATGGCTGGATTTGTGCATAGGCTCGAAGCCCCCCCACCATGAGCCTTGTTACGGAGAATTCTCAGAAATGTGCTAATTCCCCTTCTACATTAGAGACCCCCAGGCCTTTTTGCTGGACTTTAGGACTTAATTTCTAACCCAGAGAGAGCGAGACCTTTTTCCCCCCACTCTCTCATGTATTTTTCTGTAATTGAGTCTGACAAACTCCATAGGCATCATCTTTACATTGTGACACAGCACCTTCAGTGCAGTGGCACAGGGAGTAGATTTCCCAAAGTTTTAAATACCTTCTCTTGGCGAAACTGTTTCCAAGAGCAGTGAAGTGAAATTGACTTTACATTTGTAACTTTCTAGACCCAGCACACACTATCTTACAATAGGGTGCTGGAGGGGTTACTTAGTATCCCCTTGGTCTAGTTTCTCATGTAACAATTTTATGTTACCCTTTCCGCGGTTAATAGCTGGTGGCAGCGGTTTACTTTTTCCTACCATTGTGTGTTTCTACCGCTAGCTGCAGCAAAGCACCCACGGGTGCTAATTTTGTCAAAATGGCCCTGGTCTTTTTTTGTCATTTCTTGTTGGAAAGGCCCTTCTTGAGATTTACTATGCGCACCAAACCAGGTTTGGTCACTTTGTTCATTTTGTCTTTGGCAGGATTCACGGCTCCAGCGAGTCTAGCAGAGCAGGAAGCAAGGGAGGTGCCCGAAACACACTGTGCTTAGTCTCCTTGGTTACAGGAATGCACCCAAGGGTGATTGGCTGGAGGGCTGTCCTTGGAGGACAGCCACCCTGCTGTGATTGACAGCTAGGCTGCGAATGATGGGAGAAACCTGCATAAAAGGCGGGGCTTTTTGCTTGGAAGGCAGAGTCGACCACTGGACAAAGGAATCCGAAGAAGAACTTGGACGAGACGCCTGCTGCAACTCCTGAACCGTTGGTTTGCCCGGTGAAACCATGCTGCAGTGCTGAAGCTCCCGACCTGCAAAGGACCACTTCTCCCCTTGGGTTAGTGGGACCGACCCCAAAACGAGCTCATCTGGAAATCCTCTCGGAGCTGGCTGATATAGCATAAATTGAATTTTATGTATATTAGATATTTTACATTTTCTTTTAATTGCTAAAAATACTGAAAAGTTGATTAATTTCAGCTAAATCAATAAAAATGTTTATAATAATTACATTTTAAAAAATAGAGCGAATGTTTAAGTCGGACCTGAGCTCCTGGAAGATCCTCCGGAATCCAAGGAACAAGGACTGACCAAGCCTGAGCCACCTCAACAGAGTGCTGGACCCCAGATCCTAGGAAGGTCCATAGTGGCAGCCGAGAACCACGGTGGTGCTATTTGCGAGAGCCGCGGGGAGCTGAAACCGCGAAGTGCTGCTGATCTGAAGTTTGCCCATTGCTGCCGCTGACCTTCAATTCCTAGTACAGGAGTCCCCAGATGTCCTCCCTCTTGTCCCCATGACTGAGGCCAGGAACAACAGGATCTGCAGACCTACAAAGGAACAGAAGCCAGCTGGAACCAATTTCTTCTAACCAAAAGGTACTTTAAAACTAAGGGGACTTACCTCTTGTCATGTAGCCTTGCTAGTTCTCAGTTGCTTTTGCAGAGTTGCTTGCAGCTTTGCCCCTCACAAGCCTCCCAGCTTGCGGCCCTACAGTGATTCTATTTTTGTACAAAGACTTCCTAAAACATTGTGCAAGACTTTTTTTACTTACCTGCAAAAAGTGCTTCAGCTCACCGAGACTTTTGCTCAATTAACATTGGCTGGCCTGGCTCCCTGAAAGACTCCGACGTTGTGCTAAATCTTTACTTTGCATGGGGGTGGGGGGGGGTGGGGGGGGTTCAAAAGTACTTACCTGCTTCAGAATATTTGTGTAATCTGTGTTTTATTCCCAAACCCTTTTCTTTGACACCAAACTCAGCATTGTTCTAAATGTACCAGTGATATATTAATGTCCAGTGTCCTAGTTATTTAAGTCACCTCATGGTGTAGGAACAATCTGTGCGTCATCCCAAATGGGTACTGGCTGATTTAGAGAAACTAAGAGTGTGTATTTTGAAGTGTATTTTTGTGGCTAGGCTAGGCCATTTCCTCCACAGAAATCCTCAAATTGTTTCTTGGCGCCTACCAGTTTAAGAGAGGACTGCATCACTGCGAACATTAAGACTGGGAGGTTATCACAAGCCAAATCCCATTGATGAAAATGCAAAAGAGCTTGGGACCGAGCACACAACCCTGGCGGTCTCCCTTCTCAATGCAAGTGGGTTGCGTTGTGCTCCCATCAGTGCCCCAGCGCACCCCAGCCGTGTTGCCTGAATAAAGTATTTGAATGGCCGCAAACAAATGCAATGGGATGTCTAAACTACGTAAAACTTCCCACAGGCGGTTCCCTGGCACAGTATCAAAAGAAGGACTACAAAGATGGCACACGCATTAATTTTCCTTAATACAGCGTACTTGTCACATATTAAGCGCAACCTCAAGCTTTGATCCACAGTGCTTAGAGCACTGCAGAAACCTGCCCGACGGTCACCAAAAAGATTATAATCACTAATCCAGGCTTCCGTGTGGCTCAATACTTGATTAGCATATATTGTGCCTCCCTGAGTCGAGCAGATATGGGAGGGTAGATCCCTCGAGCCCACAAACAAAAAAACACACACAATATCTGCCTGTGTCCAAGAGACAGAAACATTAGTTTGTACAACAGAGTTAAACAGCCTAGTCAAATATGGAACCCATATGAAAGCTTCGGACACAGAAAAAAGCCAATAGGGATAGGGTCCAGCTTTGAGATTTAGAGAAAAACTTTTCCTCATCAGGTATGCATGGACCTTCTGTACAGTTAGATGTGCAGTACTCTCTAAAGTAGTCATGGGTTCTAAAAGAGGAAGAAATGTCCCCATAAACCAATGGCGGGACCCGTGGTAGATGAACATTAATCCACTTGATATTACACCGGGCAGATCCACTAAAGCCAGCGGAACACTCATGCCAGTAGAATCAGTCAATTTCAATACCCAGAACAGCTCTTAGGACTAAAACCAGCGGATGATGGTCACTCTCGCTTCTCTTGTGTATGTAAGCTACATTTGCCAAGATCTAGCCTATTTTACTGCGCGAGTGGATGTTATCAAATGTCTTAATGGCCAGCATACCCCCAGGAAAACAGCCATTACAGACGCCAAGGTTAACCCCCTCCGACCCCCCCACCCCTCCATCAGCAAAATTGCAGCCTCCTCCACCAGCCTATATTACCTTTTGGGTTGGACTGAATTTAAAGCATTTATACCCCAATGGCGATCCTCCTCCTCCATTATCTCCACCATACCATCTAAAACCTCGTATTGCAGACGAAAATCCCCCTGTAAAATAGTTTAAGGAATTCTCTGGATTAGACCTTCAGGCATCAATTCTCTCTGCAGCACTGCAGAGAAGTTCAATACCTAGGCCATGTGACTCCACAATATATAGGTTTAGAAGGATATTAGACCCATCACAGAATTTAAGAAGCAGTTCCGTAAAGTCTGTACACCCTGAATCCCTTGCACATGAGACATTTAGCATGTCACCAAACCACCAACAGAGCGGTCATGCTGGCCCCGGGTGCGGGAAATCCCATACGCGGCATACCCCTGGAGGTGGGGGGGGGGGGGAAGTAAAACCAAGCCATTTGTATTCCACCAAATATTTGTTAACATTAGCAATATTCCAAGATTTGGCGGCACCCTGTGCCAGTGCTGTACGCTAGATCCAATGGGTGACTCAACTTCATCCTTCTGACGCAGGATATCCTGTTTAACCATCAGCCTTAGGCAACACAGGGCTGGGGTGCCCGCCCCCTCAGTCTGCACGGTACTGGGGGGCCCCCTTCCCCGCGTAACCAGCAGATCCCCCAGCTGTTAACAGAGTCCCTCCATTCTGAGCCCCAGCGTACCGGCACCATCCATCCCCCTCTGGTGCATTCCAGCAGCCTAGCAAGGCACAAAGATCCACTATCAAAGACAGGCTCAGTCTTGTGGCCTCACATCGTTTAAGTTGGGTGGAACCTCTAGATTTGGCATATCACAATGGCCATATATTCGTACAATAATATTCACAAATATCTGGAAGCCCACTAGTAGGGCACTATGTGAGCCTGTGGTTCGTGCAGGAGAACCCCTGAGAGTTTTCGGGATTGTATTTAGTAGGCCCTGCGCCAGGGGTCCTTTTTTGACACAGAACTCCATAAAAGTCGAAATAATATTGAGACTGTCCTAATTGAAATTTAGACTAACTGGAAACAGCTGTCCTGTAACGCTCACCTGGTTCCCACGGAGGCGCGGCGTCGAAGGCGCAGAACTCTGAAGATGGACAGGAAGGGCCCCTCTATTCTGGCTTCCCTGGCTCGTTGGATACCCTCCTGTGCGTGAAAAGGGAGTATTACCAACTGTGGAACAATGCTCAAGCCTCCCACTCCCTTCCAACCCTCCACGATACCTCCTCCACGATTCCCCGTGAAGCCTCACCTTAGGGTTTGGAAGGATGAGCTCTCCATCCTGCTTCTGATGCAGGGGCGCGTTGAAACCCAGTTACTTCACTGGATTGAGGATTGATGGGAGTTCAGGTAAGCTTGACTGTTCAGGTAAGGCGCTGTAAAAGTTCTGTTCAAAAGTTCAAGCTTAATAATAATGTTCGTTGTCTAATTGCAGCAAGCGCTAATGCTTATGTCTTTTTCCCCATAGGGGCCGGGGTCCGGAGATGCCAGGAAGCGGCAGGACCCGAAATGCAGTGGGAATAATCCAACAGGTAAGACTTAAAAGGAAACTGAGCTTTCCTTATTCCTTTTCTCCCTCTCACCTTTGTTCTCGTCTTTTTTCCTCTAGGCGCCGGGGCGTAGCTGAATCCGGAAGATCGCTGCTGAAGATGGAAGCGCCTTGCAAAGATGAGTAAAATGCAGCGCTGCAGCGATCGAAACGAAATGCCTTTAAAATGATGTCTTCCTTTTCAGGGCCGTTGGAGAAATGACTCCGGGATGCAGATTTAGCAGGTAAGGGCTTTTCTTCTCCTATTCTCTTCCTTTCTCCCCTTGCAGGTGTTCCAGGGTGCTGGCAGGCGTGGCTGAAGTCAGGATGCAGGAGCTGACACGGTGAGCGTTCAGCTGCTAGGTGCAGAACAACGCGAAGCATGTGTGGCTGTTCGGGTGGGGTTTAAATAGCCTTGGAAGAAGTTCCTGGTATGTATCCTTCCACCAATCAGGTATGTATCCTTCCCCGACCACACCCGGGTGGTGAAGTAGTCCTACAGGTTAAGTAGTCCCATTCAGGCCTCAAGAGGGCCTGGATGAAGCAGCAAGGTCTGCATCAGGTAAGTGTGCACCCAAGCACTTAAACACATATCCTCTTCTATGAGCCTGGCGCCTAAGGCGCCAGGACTGGGGTCCGCTATGAGCCTGGCGCCTAAGGCGCCAGGACTGAGTCCAAAGGGCCCCGACTTGGGCCCGCTGAGACTTCCCTGGGGAAAATGATGTCTGCCTCTGGGGTTGCTGGGCCCGGCCTGGCTCCTTAGAGGTAGGCATCATGACATGCCCGCCTGTATCCCATTCATCCATATCACAGTTTGTCCCACCCAATGCAACTCTTGCTCTCCTGCCTCCCTCACTCAGTTGCTCTTTCGGCAGCGAGAATTTGATTGAAATTTCAAGATCATGCTGTTGTAGGGCTCTCTGCTCCATCAATAAAACATCTTGCATCATCCTGGGGTCAGCTAGTTGGACATCAAATCCCTGCCTGGCAACCATTCGCATACAACTATGTTGCTCCCAATTATGGAAAGACATCCCTTTTAAACTATAGATTACGGAGGAAACAGCATGTACTGGCAGCATGTAGGGAAAAGGGATCATTATACAGGTCTGTCCCGGAAGGATGTAGGGAAAAGGGATTATACAGGTCTGTCCCAGGAGGATGTAGGGAAAAGGGATTATACAGGTCTGTCCCAGGAGGATGTAGGGAAAAGGGATCATTATACAGGTCTGTCCTGGGAGGATGTAGGGAAAAGGGATCATTATACAGGTCTGTCCTGGGAGGATGTAGGGAAAAGGGATCATTATACAGGTCTGTCCTGGGAGGATGTAGGGAAAAGGGATCATTATACAGGTCTGTCCTGGGAGGATGTAGGGAAAAGGGATCATTATACAGGTCTGTCCTGGAAGGATGTAGGGAAAAGGGATCATTATACAGGTCTGTTCTGGAGAATGTAGGGAAAAGGGATTATACAGGTCTGTCCTGGGAGGTGTAGGGGAGGACGGGTCAATAGGACCCCCCCCCCTCCTATTCTCGCACCCCTGTGAGGCCCATGACTCGGCAGTAGCCCTCCATGCACCTGGGCCTGGGAGCAGGGACGGCTGTCTGTTGACGCATAGGGCCACACGGCCACCTAATGTGGCATAGAATAGACGCCATTTTGTAATGAACCAAACTCCATTTTGCAAAGTAAGCTGCCGTGCCCGGTTCGCGGAGAAACCCACACGTCCCCAGGCCTGCAGCTTGACGTCCACTTGGCCGTACACAGAAAGGCATGCGCTGCGCTTAGCCCCCACCTCATGAAAGATCCGCTGAAGGCTCGTTCTCACGAGCAACCAGACACGAACAGTGTCAGAATAAACACTATCATTTACCTTCCTCAGTACATCATTGCCCTAGAAGTGACCTGATCTGTAGTAAGAATGTGGAAAATAACAGGAACCAGGCCACACAGCCCATGCCCCGACCCTACCCCCGGGGGCCCTGAAAATATATGGTGCCCATAACTTCTCTGTATAACCCCTGCCCAGACCCCCCACAGTGAATAGGCACCATGTGCTCAAGGGATCTAGCAACAAGATGTGACTAAGTCCCCCTTATGCTAACTAATGATTGCTGCTAATGTACAAAGGAGAAACGGAGAACAATACATGCAGTGCTCCAGATAAGATTTTGAGGTGGGAGTATTTTACTCCGTTTTTAAACTTTGAGAGTAAAAGTGATTTTAAGAGAGTAAAAATGACTTTTCTCCTTTGCAAGAGAGTAAAATGAATGCGACATCCAGCGACGCATGCGCAAACTGTATGGAAATCCTTACCATACGGCAGCTTTCTGCATTGTGACAGAATACACCTTTTATTATTTCTCTAAGGTCTGGCCATTTGATCTCCTGTATATATTTAAATGTTGAAATCACAAAAACCTAGCCGGCTTCAGAGAAATACATTCTGTTTCAGAGGTGGCTTGCAATTACATCCATGTAGATAAAAATCAAAAGAAGTCTTCTGGTTTCTGTCAAGTAACCCGACCTTTGCACTGCCCTCTGCTCTAAACCTGTGTGTAAATGTACGCAAGAAAATAAAAAAGCTGTCGTATTTGCAAGATTTTCATGCATAAAAAGGCCTAGTACGCACCTTATCTGGAGGCCTGAATACATGTCTTGATGTAAATATAATGAGATGCATTTAAAAGCACACGATAAGCACATACGCAGTGCAAATAAGACTCATGAACTAATGTATTGCTTCAATGCTCCTGGACGCATAAACCAACCTAACACTACCTCATGCTATGGTCTGCTTACATGAAAGCGTACAGTTAAGCAACGGCATATGTTGTGAATGAATGGCTGTATATGTATAAATGTAGTACCCAGCTCTTAATGGGAGAATTGTAGAATAATGTTTTATGGGAAACTGAATTGTGTACGGTAACCTTGTATTAATAAATGCCAGTATAATAATGACATGATGTGCGACCCAAATAAGCTAAGGACAGCCACAGCCACAAGGCCATATCCCCCTCCTCCCACCCAGGCCCACTAGTGTTCATGTAGTCCAAGCCCTGCACCCTCATATCTTAACTGGACCCGCTCCAAGCATTCCACTTCCCCCATGCCAAGCCGCCGCCACAGCTAAAGTCTGAATGAATTATGTACTACCTGGTCCTAAATCCCACCGCCTTTGAGGAGCCAGCGATGCGCCCCTAATGACCCAATAACACTTCAGTTCACCCCAAGTTACAAGGCCACAGAGACAGTTATTCACCCCTTACACTAACAAACAGTAAAGAACTCCCTCCCCACCCCACGGACTAGAATGACAAGGGCGACCTATCCCGAGCCCCCCTCAAGGGGCACCTGGACCTGGGTGGATTGGGCCCTTAGATCTGTGGCTGATGTATCGACAATGCCTTGCACTTCAGGATGTCTCCCTGTCTCTCACTTGATTTTTGATTAACGCATTGTAGGATTTACAGGACAACTGAAATGACAATGTATGTGCATGTGTGCCGCCAGGGCAAAGAGGTTAGGGCAGTTGTCAATCATCATCACAGGCCCGCCCGACGGAACAGCTCCACCCAGATGAGCCCAGCTGACCCATCCACCCCACGTTGGCAACATGCAGATGTCCACCAATCCTGGAGCAGCTCCACTACACATCCTATAGGATCTAGTCGACGCCATCCATTCCCAATCTTCATATGGCCCCTAAAGCTAGTTTAGATTGATAACCTAGTGTGTAATAAATAGGTCTGCCTTTGCTATTGTCAGGCAGAGCGCTCTCGGAGTTTGCAGAGTCCTTGGCATGCCCTAATTTTGACTTATATAAAAGCCATTTACTTTCACCCGCACTTGGTCCTTAGTCTTATTCCCACTGGGGTGTGTTCTTATTGCCTACGGGGGGGGGGGGGGCGGGGGGGGGGGGGGGAGACGCTTCCAAACAGTGGTGACCCCTTAACGTGATTTGATTTTTCAAATCGTCCCCTTTGAAACGAGATGGCCCGGCCGAAGGTGGAAGACTCACGACGCGCCCCGCTCAACAGAGCTGCCCGCCTACGGCAACAGCTATGACTAGACGTGCGCACGTGGTAGGGCGAAAGGGTACGGGTCCCATTTTAAAAAAAAAATAAAAACGTTTAAAAGTACCTCTCGCCGGAGCCGGCCATTGAGTGTTGGCGGCGCCGCGTGGACGGACAAAGCCCGGAGGGTCTCGGATCAACACGGACACGTGAGTATTAAGTGCGAGTGACTACGTAAAAGGAAGAGGCAAAAACAGGGGGAGTCAGGTGATACGAGGTGAGGTGGGAACAACTCTGGGGGGGGACAAACTCTACTATTCCTTTTCTTTGCATATGGCCATTAGGAATGAAACGGTGAAATAAAAAGGAAAATAAAGACAGGAACCTACCCCCGAAGGAGGGGGGGGGGGGTTAGAAGGCGGCGCCGCGTAGTGCATTTGCATGTTTCGTTTGTATTTTGTCTGCTATATGTAAATACGTCATACTGTTTTTGTGTTGAATTGAGAAAATGTATGTTATGAATTAGCGTTGATAAGTGTAAAACCTAGAGGTCTCTGTGTGTGGTCATTTTAAGTGTGACCCGGTAAGACCACAGAAAGAGGTTATGATGTATACGAAATTTGTGTAATCGAGTGCGCGTATCATCAGAACCCAGAACACTGTCACAGTACACCTACACACAGAGTGAGACCACCTTTGATAGTGAGAGATAACATAGTAGGGTACACAATAAGAAAAACCATGGGGGCGGAAACACCCCTGGCCCATATATGTAAGAATTTACCAGGATATGCTGAGCGAATAACGAAATATCATGACCAGTGGGTCACTGAACTAAAAGGAGAAGGGTTGCCCCAGGTCTGGCCACAAGGAGGATCATTTGACTAGAGTGTCCTGGACATGGTAGCTACCTGTATATTCATAAAATACAAAGGGAAGCAGTTTCACAACCGAAGAGAGATCTTAGATCTCTGGAGATTGTTCGAAGATGTGCCCCCACCCAAAAAGAAAGAGGCAGCCCAGATACTGCCACCCCCTGCCATATTATCTGCAGAAAAACCTGGGGGGGGGGCGAAGGGAAGAAAGAAAGAGGGGCAGCTAGAATTAGTACAATTGTACCCACTCTTGAACAAACCAGAAGCCGCAGAAGGGTACAGCAACCCCACATATGTACCCCCTGCTGCCCCAACAGCCACACTGCGCCTGACAGCCCCACCACCATACGAATGCCCCAGCACCAGTGGGCAGGTAAGTACCCCCGCAGTAAACATCACAAAACTAACGGAAGATTTAGATTTACGACTAATATTAGCACGAGATGAGCTATCCCGAATACAGAATATATGCGAGCAAAATAGGGCGGGTACGCAAGGATGGAAGGCACGGCACCAACACAAGCACTGGACAGGTCCTCTGAAGAAGGGTGGAAAAAGGGGGAGATATTGTTCCGGATACAGGAAGAACCAACCAGAATCATAGAGCTGGAAACACATGGCGGTGGGGGAAGTACAGAGGAAGAGGGAATGAATACTGACAGAGGGGAAGCCCTGTGGTGCGATATAGAGGAAGACGAGCAAGAAATGGGGAGGATGGGAGCAGCCATAGGAGGGAGCTTCGAGGGGGTTCGATGAGACACCATTAGGAAGGGCAATGGAACAGGAAGGTTAAGAAGCAGAACGGGAAGGATTGCACTATTGGGAAAGAAAGGATCGAAGGTGAGTACTGGAAGAGGGAATAGTGGGACACTGCAACTACCATTGATACACAGGGGGGGAGGGAGACCCAATTACATTCCCTGGGCACAGATGGACAAGGCAGATCTGGTGAAATCATTACCCCCCCACTGTCTAAGTGGATCTACGCCTTTGGGAAACATACTGCTGGGGTGCCCCTAGCAGTAGGTGATGTTAAAAGCTTGTTAGTATCAGCAGTGGGAGACCAAGCAGAGATTATGGGTAAAAGCTGGCTTTCCAGGGATCACACTTGACAATGATCGACACGACGGAGGCTCATTCAATGCTGTGCGTGCGAGAGTGTGGGATGCTCTGCGTGACACTTTTCCAGATACACCAGACTTGCAGTCAGTGATGCAGTGCACAAGGATGCGATGGAATTCATTCTTCGGGTGCAGGAGATGTGAAGAGCGGAAACGGGTACGGGCTGGGACCAATCAACGTCTGTTTTATTTTCTAATAAAGCGGGGTCTCCCTAAAGATGTGCAGAAAGCCCTGGACAAAATAGCAGGGATTGAGGCCAAAGGCTGGCCTGAGAGTCAAAGCATAATCGTACACCATTGCAAAAGAATTAAGGAGAGGGAGATAGCACAGAGGAGGTTGGCAGACGAGGCAAAGTTAGTACAAACAAAACTGGTGAAGATCGCTGCAGCAGTGGCCGCACTCCCCCAAGAAAGGGAGGTCAACAAGGAGATGGGGCTGGTAGCAATACAGGGGAGGATGGCTGCAAATTGGGTAGACAACGGGCAGAGGCAGTGGAATGGGCAAGACGACTACGGACCACAGTGGCAGACGTGGGCTCCACGCGGAGGACGAGTTGGGTACCGGGGCCGCAGAGGGGGTGGTCCAGGGTATGGGGGAAATGGCGGGAACGGAGGACAAGGAAACTGTTGGAACTGTGGGAGGTGGGCATACTTCTCACGTGAGTGCAGGAGCCGGCCCTGCCCAGCTTACCAAGATGATCAGCCCTATGGGCACCCACACCCAGGGAGCCCTTATGGGTTACCACGGGGAGGGGGAGAAGAGCAGCAAGAGCAAAGAGGCCCAGCGCAGCATAGGGAACAACAGCGTATGACTCAACAGCAAACAAAATAGTGAACACCTACAATACACCCATGGCAATCCTTTCGTAACAGCAAACGGAGCACCCCCACCATATGTGGGAGTGGCAGTGGTGTCTGGCAATGTTTTCAGTCCGGGGGAAACACGAGACACCCAGCATAGGACAGCCCACAGAAAGCATGTGCGTGTCCCGTACTATCGACAGCCTACAATGCAGCAGAGGAACCATTGATAGGGGCAGAGATAGAAAATAAACAATTTATCTTTATGGTGGATTCGGGAGCCGAGAAGTCATGCTTGCGTGAAGGCCGGTTTCCGCTATCTAATCGTAAATTGGAGACGCAGGGGTTCTCTGGGGCAGTGGTTGAAGTTCCTTACACAGAAGATTTAGATGTAACAGTGGGGGGAAAAACAGTCAGAGCACCTCTACTGTATTACGAACAATCGCCAGTTAACCTGCTAGGGAGGGACCTCCTCAGTAAGCTTAATATGACCATATCCTCCACAAAAAGTGGAATAGTCTGTTCAACACCCGGTATCTGTCCCCTGCGCGTGATGTTGGTGGTGCATGCGAGAGCCACGGCACCCGAGATACACGGTATACCCAGACATGTTCATCCAGGGGCTAAAGACACTGGCCCGAGTGATACCAGAGCTAAAAAGGCAAGAATGGAGGGTACCTGCAGAGTTTATCTTTCGCCCTATAGCACGGCCAGAGATAATGCCAGGAACAGTAATGTCCCTAGATATACATGCAGTACAAGTATCAGCAAAACGAATAGCAGTAATTGCAATGGACATACATGGTTGTCAGTGGCGCACGGTGCTGTGCATCAACACCAACATTGCACTCCGAGATCTGCCTGACAAAGAGATCTTTACTGACTCAGACAATGATGGGGAAATAATAATGGAAATAGCAATTCCCTGCGACATTCTAATACAAGAAAGACAAGTACCAGTACAGCTAATGGTAGTAGTGGGAGCACCACCTTCATTCCTCAATGAGGACATGAAATTAGTACCCAACAAACTTTGGACAACAGGCCCCCATGATGTAGGCCTATTGCATGGAGTCCCTCCAGTGAAAATGACCCTCAAACCAGGAGCAATATTACCCAGAGTAAAACAATATCCCGTCACACGAAGCAGAAGAAGGAATAAAAGATACCATCAATGCACTACTAGCACAGGGAATCATAGTACCCTCAAATTCACCATGTAACACTCGTATTTACCAAATTAAAAAAGCAAAGGGAGGGGGCTGGAGAATGATCCAGGATTTACGCCCACTCAATGACGTAATACAGAAATTCCCATTAGTCCCTAACCCTGCATCCATCCTGTGCAGTATACCAAAAGATGCAACCCACTTCACTGTGGTGGACTTGAAAAATGCCTTCTTTTCCATACCCCTTGCAGAAGAGTGTAGATACCCGACAGTATTTACCCTGGGAGGGAGGAGGTACGAACACGTAGGCTGCCCCAGGGATACTGCGAAAGCCCCAGCATATTCAATCGTATATTACATGAAGATTTAGGAAACATGACAGCAGACTGCACTATTATTCAGTATGTCGACGACCTGCTGATCTGTGGGAAAAATGAGGAAGAGTGTAGAAAGGATTCTCTTGCTCTCTTGACGTTGTTGGCCCAAAAGGGGTATAAGGAGGACAAAGAAAAGTTGAAATACTGTCAGAGAGGTGTTGTATCTGGGGCAACTGATTTCAAAAGATGGCAAGAGAATCATACCCAACAGGATGGCAGCCATCTCAGCAGTAAGAGAGCCAAAGACAGTAAAAGACATGCAGAAATTCTTGGGTATGTGTAACTACTGTAGAGCATGGATACTGGACTATGCAGCATATACAAAGCCTTTGTTGCAAGCACTAAAGGAAGCGCAAAGGGATAATATGGACAGAGTGGTCATTGGAAGTGGCAGATGCATTCACATCACTTAAAGAATTGATTTCTAGCGCGGCAGTACTCGCTAACCCAGATTACGAGCACGAGTTTTACTTATTCTCACATTGTAAAGGAACCCTTATGACAGCAGTATTGACACAGAAAACGTCACTTGGACACAAGCCCCTAGCATACTACAGTGGCACACTAGACGCAGTAATGCAAGGGCACTTCGCCTGCGAGCAATCTCTCGCAGTCGCCGCATTCGCCATTGAGAAAAGTGCAAATAGTGATGGGATGCTCCGTTACACTATTTGTAGAACATATACTTGAAAGATCAAAAAGAACACTCACCACCCAAAGAGCAACTGCATACGAAATTATTTTATGAAGTGCCAACATACACATTGTGAGATGCAAGGTGGTTAACCCAGCAAGATTCACCACAGAACCCTGCACACTAGCAGACACGACTGTGCAACATATCAGGGAGAGGAGAGCGAGACAACAGTTGTGAAAAAAAATGCATTAGATGAGGGAGAGATAATCTTCATAGATGGATCCGCTTCCATAAATCAGGACACAGGAGAAAAACATGTAGGGATAGCAGTCGTGCGATTGGAAGAGGATGAGTACGAAGTACTAGTGCAGCAGCGCCTGCCTGCGCATTTCTCAGCGCAAGCAGCAGAACTGATAGCCCTCATTGAGGCACTCAAAATATCCAGAGGATGTGCACTAACAATTTACACAGATTCCGCATACATGACAACTGTTCATGGAGGGTTGGCTCGATGGGGGCGGAAGGGGTTCAGCAGAGCCGACGGCTCACCAGTACAGCATGCCGAACTATTGAAGGAACTCATCGAAGCATTGAAGGGTCCCACTATGGTAGCTATAGTAAAATGCCAAGCCCATACTGCAAACACAGACTTTATCTCATTGGGGAACGCGGCAGCGGATGCTGCCGCCAAGGAAGCTTCATATTTGATCAAGGAAAGGACAGGTGAGTACTTGATGCGGCAACAGGTAGAGGAGTGCCCAAATGGCTACAATGCCATGCCAGTGTCGCAAATAGAAGGGGCAAACGTGAATGAGAAAAAAAAAAAAAAAAAAAAAAAAAAAAAAAAAAAAAAAAGGAGGGTGCAGCCAATCAGCAACAGACTTATTGTGGCGACAGGCGAGTACAGGAAAGGTTGTGATGCCAGTCAATTACTAGAAATTGACTTTCAGCAGCTACACTTCCCAGCGCACAACACCAAACATATCGCCGCAGAAATACAGGAACACTGGTTTATCCCAGGGTTGCAAGAGCAAATTACAAAACTAGCAATGGAGTGCACAACATGCCAGATACACAATTCTGGTATGACACTAAGAACAATACGAGGTACAATACCAAAGCCAACAGGGCCATTCAGAGAATTACACATGGATTACGCTGAAATGGGAGAAAGGTGTAATGGGGCTTGCTACATGAGCGTGGTGGTATGCCCATTCTCCCGGTGGGTGGAGGCAGGACCGTGTGCCAGGACAGATGCCAAGGGCGCTGCAAAGTTCCTGGTACAAGAAGTGTTTCCATGCTGGGGAATTTGTGAAGTAATTCGCTCAGATAACGGCACCCATTTTGTGAATGACCTCTTTAAAGAAGTGCCCGCAAAGTAATGGAGTTGTGGAAAAGATGAACGGACTACTAAAAGGGAGACTCTCAAAACTATGTTTCTCATTAAAAAGAAACTGGGTGCACTGCCTTCCCCTGGCCTTGTTTGAACTAAGGAATCAGCCTAGCAAGGAGCACCACCTGTCACCCCATGAGATTGTGACAGGAAGACGTATGCACACAGCTAACTCACCACTCCGCAGGAATTCAGATGCACATAGAAGCGCAACGGTACTAGGAGAAGAGTTCAATGAATATCTGACGAAATTGACTAAAGCAGCCAGAATGATAGCGAGACAGCTTGCGCCACCATTCACCCTCAAGGAAAATAAGGGGATAGAAGGGGGAAAAGGAAGTGAAACTGGCCAACTAGACCCAGGAGACATGGTCTTCGTGAGGAGTTTCGTGCGTCGGTGGAATGCGCCAAGATTTCATGGCCCATATGAAGTAATATTTTGCACGCCTACTGCAGTTAAAGTGAAGGGCTTGAGATACTGGATCCATCTGACAGACGTACGAAAAGCCTATGATAGTGTAAGAGGAAGAATCTGAAGAAATACAAAACACAACAGACAAATGAAACCAGAAACACGTGAAACCAGAAACACGTGAAAAGGTACAGTGATAGATTAGAAGCAAAGTAAAGAGGTATAGCAACACAAAGCACACACAGACAAAAGGGATCAAAAGAAAAATCATGCAATTACAACAGATGTGTTGAAATGTAAATACTGATGGAACTATAAATGTGAATATATTGGAAGATGCTCTCTCTCTCTCACTGTCCCATGTACTATCATTCGCACAGCGCCTCTCTAGCGCCTCATATCTAGTACGACTATCATTTCCGCCAACCCTTTCCCCTACCTCTCTTCTACCATCTTCTTGCTCCACGTTGCCTAATATGCCTCTATCAGCCTATCAACTTGTTACTCATATCAAAAATCAAAACGAAAAATATGTATGCAAGTGTTGATGATTAATGCGCCCTTATGTTTAACTAATACAGGACAAACCATGGCAACGAACAGGCGGCCTACAACGAACAATGTTAGGGAAATGAATGCTAGAGGCATAACATTTAGTATACGTAGATATTTGTATGAGTGTGGATTAACCGCGTGTGCAATAATATTTTTTACAATGTTTGGACTGATAATATATTGGACAATTGCATTTATCCAGATCAGGCTTACCTGATCTGGGACGGGTTCCAGCTCATATGGGGTTATGACACACCCTGATAAAGCACAGCGCGTAAATGCCACTGAACACATTAATCACACACCCACCGCGTCAGCACAATGCCACAGAATTCAGTGTCTATGAGCTAAATGACTGCAACCCCTCTGCAATGTCATGGTTATATAACACTCTGGCCACCCGGCCCACAGTAACGAGCAAACCACCCGGCACTTCAGAAAGTGCAACTGAGAGAAAGAAAATGAGGAGATGGCCAATAATTTTATGACCTTATATGAAGAATGGGAAAAGGAGGGGGGTGGGGGGGAGAAATACAGAGGAGGCAATGCATGCAGCAAGGCATGCAAAGAAATACCTTCTTTGGGGGGACGCTTCCAAACAGAGGCTTTGTTAATCGTTATGACAGTATCAGAGCTGACAGTTTCTGGCAGCACTGCATGAAAACCGAGAAGGCGGCACTGCATATTGCTTTACACTGTGTATGGAAGCTGATAATTTATTAAGAAAACAGAATGACTTATCGTTTTGCTCAGAATTAGCCTGAATCAATGGAGAGAATAAAAATGTTAAGGTCAAAATGTTATTTTAGGTGCTCAAGTAGGAGCCATTAGGAATATTGCGGAAAGTTATGCTACATCATTAGTGATTAATTGCTATTTAGATTTGATGGAAATTAATGTATACATTAGTGATTTGTAGTTATGATGAATTGTATTACATATATGTTTTGTAATCGTTGTTATGTGTAAAGTGTAATATGAACTGATCACATGAATACATTATTTCATAATAAGGGTACAATTGTTTGTTGCTTCTTTTAAAAGCAGTTTTTGTATTTGTATTTAATTCACTGAGCGCTTTCGCCAAATCACTTTACAAAAATTCGAATTACAATAAAAACGAAGTGCAATGACAAAATCAATGATCATGGCTGATTAGAGGAAAGAGAAAGAAGGAGTTTGTAATTGGGAACGAAAAATCAGATAGGTGACCTGAACTGCACGGATAGAATGAGGTAGAGGATGCACGGATAGAATGTGGAAGAGCGTTCCAATGGTTAGGTGCAAGAAGAAAAGACGGCATCGAGAAGCACAAGGTGGCTGAGAAACGACAGGACAATGAGAGGACAGAAAACGGGCGGCCATTTTAAGCAAAGCTCCCAAGATAGCAACACATTTTCCAAAATACAAATATGGATTTCACCTCCTTGGAACGAGTAGGTTTACCTCTAATTTGCTGCCCCCATTCACATGCAATTGACTACAACATGATATTACAGTGAGGCGAGTGTGGGTATGAGCAAGAGAGTATTTCTGAAAACAAAATATATTGGTTCTAAATTATCTACGTTCCTCCCCCGCAGGTGGTACCATAACACCAATGTCAGGTTACTCTGGCCTAAAACCACAACTCTTAATGCTACACTCACAAAGGCTTTGATACATCAGTGATTGAGACCTTAACAGATGAGGTCCATCCCGCACCCCCCCCTGCCAGGATGGTCCAATATCAGTGTTTAAGATCCCTCACATAGCACGTCATGCAGAGCTTGTTACGTTTATGACTGAATCATGCTGCTGTTAGCAACAGTATCTGCAGGGTGCGAGCTGTGAGAACTTGATGAAGACCTAGGTCCAGTTGATGGAGCCACAACTTGGAGCTTCCCTCCCAAGGCAATTTGTGGGAGAGTGCTTCAAAGTGGGTCGTCATCAGGAATGCACACGGGATGCTAGCCAATAGGGGATCCCAACACCTAACAATCCCATTTGGTCATTTTATCCCATTACTGGCGAAAATAAGTCAATAAATAAGGGATACAGATATTTTCAGGAGCCAGCAATACTCGGATCACCTGACTTGCTAACCGTTCACGTACGTGTGCAAGTGGGCATGTCACTGTCCTCGACTCACCTTCCTTCACAAGCACACGGTCGTCCTTTTCAGACACCTCATGTTGTGACCACCTCTAACGGGTGGGCAGGCAAGGGGAGTGTGCCTAGAAACAAAACACCCACCAGAGTGCAGATATGATGTTCCATTTCATTCAGCCCCTGCCGATTAAGGCTTTACCATCAACCCCTTGCTCCCCAGGTGATCTGCAAAGAGGACAACCGACACTAGGTGTAGCTACCAATGTGACCATTTAATTCACTTTTACAACTCCACTCCTCCACCCACTATAGCAAAGTGCTAAGATCCACCATACAGATTCAATAGCGAATTACCAACAATAGCACGGCACAGAGGAAAGGATTTACATAACGTGTGTATTTGTAGAGTGCACCCCGCTCCCCCACACACATTGGTGTATTTTGGGATTATAGACAGAAGGTAACAGATGTTCATTGTTACAAAACTCAGTGGCTCATTCTGTTAATCCTGGATGGATGAAGGCCTGGGTGGACCGGCAGAGATTCAAACCAGTGACTGAGATCACACACATGGATCCTTCTAGAGAATGCACTAGTCCACTGAGACACCAGGGGGAGGAATGGAGACAAGACAGAAGAGAAGGGGACATGAAGGGAGGGTCCAGGAACGCAGGGTGGGAGACCGGCTATCTCAGAAGCATAGAACAACCTGTGCAGAGAAACAAACTACAGCAGTTATTTACCTTTTGGTGCCTGTGCTTCTTACGTTTTGCAGAGTAGGATGACGCAATATTGTGTGTAGATCTAGAAATTGAAGACATTAGGTTATTAAATGCTAATAATGATATATAATTGAAACGTCCAAACGGGAGCTTCCGTTCTCTCCCCGCCCAGGAATGCATCCTCCATCACATACACAGAAGACAGGATTAACCCGCCCAGGAATGCATCCTCCATCACATACACAGAAGACAGGATTAACTGGAGGTTTACGAGACAACGTAAATAAACACTTGGCCAAAACAGAGGATCACGTTCTCACTCAAAGGAGGAGGACTGAATAGTCGCCGGTCACTCACCTACAGAAAATGATTCCCCAATGATTCCTTAAAAGACATTTCACATTAAACGTAGCATTTGAGGTCCCAGGGAGATAAAAAGGAGCCGATCCACCCTGGACAGTTACTAGTCCAGTTGGTGCCCAGGGTGAAACATTACAACTCACCCCCCCGCGCTCAGCACGCGTGCCACTCTCAAACTACACCCCACAGTTAAGTAACTCCTACCCAATATCAATAAATCACTGCTATACACATGAAAGATATTACATTGCGAGTCAAGAACTTTGCAAAAACGCAAAATGCTAGTGTGGGAGTTTTTTCAGTCAAAGTGTGCCACTTTGATGAGTTGCTTGAATAAAATATCCTTTAAATTGCATTACATTTTATCAAATCCACCACCCCCCCACCCCACAATTGGGTACTATTCAAAGCCTGTCGCAAAAGGAATGAATTGCCATTTGCAACTATGGGCCACTTTATTGATCTTGATCATTTATTTGTATTGCGCTGGTACACAAGTGTTTCAGAGCACAGCAAGGGAGAACAAAAACGACGATCTTACTAGGCCCACTGATATTGAGAACGCGCACGTGCATGGGAGAGGGAAGGGGGAGAAGTGGAAAGTGCTGAGCAAAGGAAAAACAAAAAAGATTAATAAATAAATAATAAAAAGCAACAAACACTGTAGTCCGAGCAAATTTCATACCCCAGTCCGACCCTGGTAGCTGCCAAAAGTGAGTCACGGAGCCTGGGATGTATTCCCAGGGAAGGTGCGGATGGTGGGGAGCACTGTGTGTAGAAAAGTTATCATGAATCATGATAGTTAGCAGGAGAGGCCGGGGCAGTAGCCCGGCCAGGCCCCATTCAAGTCTCCCGGGGAACCTCACAGGTGGGTGGGTACAGACGCCCACAGCACAGTCCCATGTAGAGCTGCAGAACCCTATCAAAGGACAATGCAATGTATGTCGTATGATAGGAAGCCGGAGAGGCCAGATCCAGGCACCAGTCAGGCTTCCGGGGACCCCAAAAACACATGCTCCGGCACCTCACCCCCCCTAAACCGAATAGCCACCATCGTAGAAGTTACACCTCCAAATCCCCCAACTCCTGCAAGGAACTTACAATATCCTTGTCATCCACACAGAGAGGAACCCCATAAATCACTCCCTTACACACCGCACCGCCCTGTTCCGACACAGAAACAGGATGCCTCCCAAGACAACCCAAATCGAATGCCTTATTCCTGGTCACCTCACCCACACCTTTAACCAACAAACGCCCCTCCCCCCTCCACTGATTACCTGGAAAGACTGCACAGCACCAATCCCTTTCCGGACCCACTCTGACACCACAAAAGGGCTAACCCCACTAAGATGCTGATCGCACCCAGTCACCCTTGCCACTTCTGCCCCCTCCAGTCCCAAGGGACCCCTTTGTCAGATACAGTGCCAGCAGCCCCTAGGGTACCCTTGCCTCCCAATGCATCACCCTCCCAGGCGCAGGCCTTACGCCATCTTGCACCCCCACCCCCAGCAACCCCATGCAGACCCCAGGGTACCCTTGCCTCACAATGCATCACCCTCCCAGGCGCAGGCCTTACGCCATCTTGCACCCCCACAGCCTGCAGCCACCTTCTCCAGGTATGTTGGGAGGTGGCGCTGTGATCACTTCGCAGCTAATATATCAGCACAGGCTACTGAGAACGCTAGGGAATACCCCGCGGAGGCCGGAGTCCTATTGACAACCCACCAGAAATGATCACACCAGTTGCTTAAGTGGCAAAATAAAACCGAGTGGGCACGGAAGAAGACCTGCACCTGTTATGATAGCACGGACATAACACTAAGGCTCCATATAGCAGCCTGGGGCAGCTCACATGAAGCTGGACAATAAACTATGAACTGCAGCACTGTACAGTGGGGAACGGGCACCGTTCATGATCTTGCATAATTCTAAACACGCACGTGGAGAGCGGATATTGCCTTGCATTGATTGCAGTATCGGTCACAGACTCGGAGGGGGCGGAATCTGTATAATGGAAAGCCACGAGCAGGGAAGACCCGATGTATTTGTTGCAGGCAATGTCACTGCACCGTGGTTGACAGAGCTGAGTCCATAACCAATCCCAAGTGGCAATAAATCGGGGCAGTAGCCCGGCCAGGCCCCATTCAAGTCTCCCGGGGAACCTCACAGGTGGGTGGGTACAGACGCCCACAGCACAGTCCCATGTAGAGCTGCAGAACCCTATCAAAGGACAATGCAATGTATGTCGTATGATAGGAAGCCGGAGAGGCCAGATCCAGGCACCAGTCAGGCTTCCGGGGACCCCAAAAACACATGCTCCGGCACCTCACCCCCCCTAAACCGAATAGCCACCATCGTAGAAGTTACACCTCCAAATCCCCCAACTCCTGCAAGGAACTTACAATATCCTTGTCATCCACACAGAGAGGAACCCCATGAATCACTCCCTTACACACCGCACCGCCCTGTTCCGACACAGAAACAGGATGCCTCCCAAGACAACCCAAATCGAATGCCTTATTCCTGGTCACCTCACCCACACCTTTAACCAACAAACGCCCCTCCCCCCTCCACTGATTACCTGGAAAGACTGCACAGCACCAATCCCTTTCCGGACCCACTCTGACACCACAAAAGGGCTAACCCCACTAAGATGCTGATCGCACCCAGTCACCCTTGCCACTTCTGCCCCCTCCAGTCCCAAGGGACCCCTTTGTCAGATACAGTGCCAGCAACCCCTAGGGTACCCTTGCCTCCCAATGCATCACCCTCCCAGGCGCAGGCCTTACGCCATCTTGCACCCCCACCCCCAGCAACCCCATGCAGACCCCAGGGTACCCTTGCCTCACAATGCATCACCCTCCCAGGCGCAGGCCTTACGCCATCTTGCACCCCCACAGCCTGCAGCCACCTTCTCCAGGTATGTTGGGAGGTGGCGCTGTGACCACTTCGCAGCTAATATATCAGCACAGGCTACTGAGAACGCTAGGGAATACCCCGCGGAGGCCGGAGTCCTATTGACAACCCACCAGAAATGATCACACCAGTTGCTTAAGTGGCAAAATAAAACCGAGTGGGCACGGAAGAAGACCTGCACCTGTTATGATAGCACGGACATAACACTAAGGCTCCATATAGCAGCCTGGGGCAGCTCACATGAAGCTGGACAATAAACTATGAACTGCAGCACTGTACAGTGGGGAACGGGCACCGTTCATGATCTTGCATAATTCTAAACACGCACATGGAGAGCGGATATTGCCTTGCATTGATTGCAGTATCGGTCACAGACTCGGAGGGGGCGGAATCTGTATAATGGAAAGCCACGAGCAGGGAAGACCCGATGTATTTGTTGCAGGCAATGTCACTGCACCGTGGTTGACAGAGCTGAGTCCATAACCAATCCCAAGTGGCAATAAATCTGATAATCCACTCTCAGTGAAAGACACAAGAACAGCCCACAAGCGCCCACCAGGGGAAATGATCCAGGAGAGGGCACAGCCCACGGACCCGCAGATCCACACCCACAATAAATACTACAACTGAGAAATTCCCGTCAAAAGGATGCAAGGGGCCCTATGGACGTGTACAACGCCACAATGTAAGATGGCGGGCACAACCACAGGGAGAGCGAGCACAGACTTACCAATACCCAACTAGCCACTCTAACCTCCCCGGCGTCGAACACACCCGGCCCGGTGCCTGTTCAGAAACGGCCGCCACTCCCGTAGCCCCCCAGCGCCTCACCCTTCCACCTCGCAGTGCTCCCTCCGAGTCCCCCGAGAGAGAGAAGCCGGAACCTTCGACCAAGTTCCTGTTAGAGGAACGAACCGCTTCACTCATTGCTCCGGAAAACGCACCATGATGACGTATGATGTCACGTGAGCAAGAGTGGGCGGGCCGTTGCTATGGCCAGTTTCTTGGATGGGAACCAGCCACCACCGTAGGATGTCACGTGAGGAAAAGTGGGCGGGCCGTTGCTATGGCCCGTTTCTCGATGGAAACCATCCACCGCCGTAGGATGTCACGTGGGGGAAGGCAAGGCAAGTAGGCAACTAGTATAGCACAAGCGCTGCGGAGAGGGAAGGCGAGGAGAGATGCCTCCATTACAAAGCACATTTCCTATAGTTGCTTCTTAATTGGTGCTTGAGTTTGGTTTATATTGGGGATTGGAAAGCCCAGTTGCGAAGGCGGTGCGTGGGTGGGTGGATGGAAGCGAGCAGCTGTTTCAGGAGCTCGCGGAAAGTGGAGAGAACCGGAGGAGGCTACCCAGGAGACAGTAGCCTTGCCGATAGATAGCAGGAACTTAGCCACGGCTTCCTGGGAACATTCAGGGAGGTTTTCAATGGAGCCGGAGCGTGATTAAGTGGAACGAGGCTTGGAACACACGTTTAGACACGAGAGTCGGCTGGGACACTGTGGAGGGACTCTAGCAGAGGCCCGTTCCTCTATCAGGAACTAGGGACGGCGGCTCTGCTGCAGAGGAGAGGAGACTTTCAGAGAAGGCGGACCCAGGCAGGGCGGAGCGGTGACTGGGTGGAGGGTGCTGGGTTCGAGGAGGAGGAGCGGTCTCTGGAGTCGGATGCAAGGAGTGAGAGTGCTCAGAGGGGGCGGTAAGAATGGGTAAGGGGAAAGGGAAGGTTGGAAAGAAAGGGGGGGTGGAGGAGGAGGAGACAAAGAGGGGGAAGGCATCTTCTGTGAAATTTACACCTGTGGAGGGGGGAAGGGGGGAAATGAGGGACAGCATCACAGCAGATCCCCTCAGAGGGATGATGAAGGGGGGCTGGTCCGGGACATCTCAGGGTCGGGGGTTCCAGAAAAATGCGTTTTGGAGGGGCTGGAAGCCTCAGTGAGCAGTATGTCTGAAGAGAAGATGCAGTCTGATAGTGTGTGGAAGGTAGTGTTGAAACCTGAAAATCGTGACAAGACGTTTCTGGGGGTGAATCTGACAGAGATTGCTAGATGGTTGAAGGCAGCAGTGGGAGATGTTTCCCGGGTACAAGTGGTGGCTGGGGGTCGATTGCTGGTGGAGGGGTCGGATGCTGTTAGCAAAGCAAAGATTCTGGAAATACATTGTCTGGGTAGGCATGCGGTAAGAGTGTTTGATCAAAGTGGAATGTCTTGTAAGGGAGTGCTGTATGGAGTGCCAGTGGTTATGAGTATGTCTGAGGTGGAGGAGCAACTATCAGGAGTGGGGGTGGTGGAGGCGTGGAGGTTGGGGAGGAGGGATGCACATGGGGATGTGGTGTCTACAACTGTGGCAGTGAGATTTGAGAGAACGGAGTGTCCGGAGGTGGTGGAGATGGCTTATCAGAGGTATCGTGTGAAAGCATATGTGGCAATGCCATTAAGGTGTTATAAATGTCAACGATTTGGACATGTGGCGAGAGCATGCAGGAATGAGAGACATTGTGGGAGGTGTGGTGGAGAGCATGATATAAAGGAATGTAAGGTGGGGACTCCGGAGAAATGTGTGAATTGTGGGGGGGAGCATTCTTCCCCGTTTAGGGGATGTGAGAGTTACAGGGTGGCGAGAGAAGTGGTACAGGTGAGGGTGGCGGAAGGTTTGTCTTATGCGCAGGCTGTTGCAAAGGTGAAACCAGTACGGGTAGTGAGTGAGGTGAGTGAGAAAAAGTTGGTGGTGGATGAGGTTGTGGGAAGAAAGAAAGTGCTGGGTGAAGTGAAAGGTGTAGAAATGGTGGTTGTTTCGAAAACTGAGTTTTTGTGTTTTATAGTGAATGTGCTGGATCTGGTTCAGGGGAATGCGTCCATCAGTTCATCAGATCTTACGAAAGGAGTAGTGGAAGCTGGGAGAAGGTTTTTGAATGTTGTAGATGTATCAGAAGAAGATGTGTTTAAGAAGGTTGCTAAAGTGCGGAAGTTGAGTGGGGTGCCGACATGAGGATTTTGCAGTGGAATGCGAGGAGTTTGGTGAGGAATGGACAGGAGTTGAAAGCCGTGTTGTGTGAGGAGTTGAATGTTGACGTGGTTTGTATTCAGGAGACGTGGTTGAGAGGAGATTTGTGATACCAGGTTTTGAGTTGTTTCGTAAGGATAGGTTGGAGGGGAGGGGGGGGGGTGGCTTTAGCAGTTCGAAAGGGGTTGATTGCAAGGGAGATTGTGGTGGATGGAGCAGTAGAGGCGATTGGGGTAGGGATTCGGGTAGGAGGTTCGGAAGTATTGGTGCTGAATTATTATAATCCGTGTGAGGTAGTGGAAGTGGGTGTGTTGACTGGAGTGATAAGAGGACATGTGGGACCGTGTGTTTTGTGTGGCGATTTTAACAGTGCCAACACGTTGTGGGGTAGTGATAGGACAGATATGAATGAAGAATTGTTGGAAGACATGGCGGATGAATTGAGTCTGGTATTGTTGAATGATGGATCGGGTACGAGGTTGGATGTGAGGACTGGGAAGCTGTCGTGCTTGGATCTGACCTGGGTGACTGCTGCAATTGCAGGAGAATGTGATTGGAAGGTGCGTGAGGATGGAGACATGGGGAGTGATCATTCTGCTATTTTGGTAACTGTGAGGGGTGAGGTAGGGGTCAGGTCACGTATGACTGGGAGTCGGTTGAATTTTAAGAAGGCTGATTGGGAGGTGTATAAGGGAGTGTGTCGGGATTTGATTGGTCCAAGGGGAAGAGAGGGGGGATTGGATGAATGGAATGAGCATCTGGTGCAGGGAATGAAAGCAGCGTCTGTGGCAGCAATTCCGGAGGTTGAGAAGGGGAAGGGTGGGAAGATTGAGGTTCCTTGGTGGTCAGTGGAATGTTCAAGAGCAGTGGCGGCACGAAAGAAGGCTAGAGCAAGAGCGGTGAGAACGGGAATGTTGGTGGATTTGGTGGCATATAAGAAGGCTAAGGCGGTGGTGCAGAGGGTGATTAGGGAAAGAAAGAGAGGATATTGGAGAGGCTATTGTGGGTCCCTGGGGAGTGATTCTGGTATGAGTGAGGTTTGGAAACAGTTCAAACGGATGTCCGGATTAATGAGGTCGCAGGGTGGTATGTCTGTGTTATTGAAAGGAGAAGAGGTGATTAGTGAGGATGGGGATAAGGCGAATTTGTTGGGGGAATACTTTGCGGGGGTTCACAGTTCAAGGAACTTCCCAGAAGAGGTGAGGATACGAATGGGTGCGGTAGAGGAGGAAACGCGAGAGGTGGTGGCGAATGTTGGACCTTGGGAGGAGCAATATGAGGTTTAATTTTCGATGGTAGAGTTGAATGGAGCGATTCGGAAGGGGAAGTGGTCTAGCCCTGGGGTGGATGGAATTATGTATGTATTTTTGGAGAAGTTGCCTGAGGAATGTAAGTTGGAGGTATTAGCGTTGTTCAATGAGATCTGGAAGAATGGAGTTTTGCCAAAGATGTGGAAAAGAGCGATTGTAGTGGCGATTTTGAAGAGTGGCAAGGTTCCTACAGAGTGTAAGTCATAGACCCATTGCGTTGACTGTTGTGTTGTGTAAGATTATGGAACGGATGGTGGTTGAGCGATTGGGGTTTTATTTGGAGTCGAATGGATGTTTGAGTGACTTTCAGAGTGGGTTCAGGAGGAATCGGTCGGTGGCTGATCCATTAGTGAGATTAGTGACTGGGGTGGAGGAGGCATTATGTGATGGAGAGTTGGTGGGAGCGTTCTTTTTGGATTTGGAGAAGGCGTATGATATGGTGTGGAAGGGAGGGTTGTTAGTGAGACTGTTGGAGATGGGTGTGAAGGGAAGAATGCTTCGGTGGATCAAGGCATTTTTGGCAGATAGGTCATTTCAGGTGAGAGTGAGGGGGGTGCTGTCTGAAATTTGGAAGATGGAGAATGGGACACCACAGGGGAGTGTGATTAGTGCGATGCTGTTTAATGCGATGGTGGATGGGTTGATTCGAGCTTTGGCGGGAATTGGGTGTCAGGTGGATTTCTTCGCGGATGATGGTGTGGTCTGGGTAAGAGGGCGGTGTTTGTTGTTGGTACAGAGACGGTTGCAAGCTGCGATTGTACGCATTGAGGAGTGGTGTGGGAAATGGGGTTTCTCGGTGTCTGTGGATAAGAGTGTGAGTATGGTGTTCTCAAGGAAAAGAGTGCAGCAGGAGTTGAATTTGGTTTTGAAAGGTGTGAGAGTGAAGAGCGTGGAAGAGTTTCGGTACTTGGGGGTGATTCTGGATAGAAAGTTGAATTGGAATGTGCAAGTGGATGGTGTGGTGGATAAGTGTAAACGCAGGCTGAATTTGTTGAGGGCGGTGACTGGGAAAGAATGGGGTGCGCAACAGAAGTGTTTACGAATGTTGTATAAGGGGTTGATTTTGAGTGTGATGGATTTTGGGTGTCAGGTGTCAGTGGGTTATATGTCGAGTCAGAAGTTGCGGTTAGATAGAGTCCAGGCGAGAGCATTGAGAGTGTGTTCGGGTGTGATGAGGTCCTCCCCAGTGAATGCGGTTCAGGTACTTGTGGGAGAGATGCCATTGGGGTTGAGGAGAGATGCGTTAAATATGAGATGGTGGGTGAAATGTAGTGCGAAGAGTGTGGCTCATCCGGTGCGTGAATGTTTGAAGTATAACTGGAGGTTTGACTATTACAGGGATCGGTGGAGGAGGAAGGGGGGCACTTTTGGGTTTCACATGTGGGAGAAAAGAGTGCAGTGGGGTGTGGGTGATTTGATGATTGTGACAGATACGGATTTGGAGAGAAGGCCGAGGTGGATGATGAGATCTCCAAAGGTGTGTTTGGAGTTAGCGAATGTGGTATCGAAGAAGAGAGGTATGCGGGGTGAGATCAAAGCTTTGGGTCAGGAGTATGTGGCAGGAAAGGAAGGATACAAGGTGTTTACGGATGGTTCAAAGGATCCTATGTCTGGGAGAGTGGGAATGGCGTATTATCTAGAAAGCATTGGGGAGTATAAAATAGGACGACTGACGAATGATGTGTCTATTTGTACGGCCGAGTTGGTGGCGATTGCATTGGTGATTGACAGGGTGTATGAGTTGGGGTATGAGAAAGTGGTGGTGTTCTCAGATTCATTGAGTGGGTTACAGGCGATTGTGGCAGGGGATGGTGATAGGAAGGATGTGATTTTGGACATTAGGATGAAGATTGATCGGTGTGTGTGCGGGGGTATGGATTTGGAGTTGGCGTGGGTACCCAGTCACAGTGGCATTTTGGGAAATGAGTTGGTGGATCTGGCGGCGGGTGAGGGTATGAGGAGGGGAGCGATTGATGTGAGGTTACCTTTGAGTGTGGATGAGGTGAAGGCTGTGATGATGAGACGGGTCCTGGATGAATGGCAGGAGAGGTGGGTGAATGGGGTGAAGGGCAGGTGGATGTTCGGTGTTCGTGGGAAAGTGTCGGTGAAGGTGGATGCAGGGAGTTCAGAATGGAGGAGGGGGGAGGGGGTGATGCTGAATCGGTTGAGGATAGGTCATGTGGGGCTGAACGACTGTCTATTTCGAATAGGGAAGCGTGAATCAAGGGACTGTGCGGTGTGTGGGGTACCTGAAACGGTGGGACATTTTTTGATTAGGTGTGAAAGACATGTTACGGAAAGAGAATTGATGAGGGTTTGGTTGAATGCGTTGGGAGTGGCTGAGCTGAGTGAGAGGATTATACTGGGAGGTGATGGGGAGAGAGGCAGGAGGAGGAGTAGTGTGTTGGATTTTGTGAGGCAGACAGGGAGATGGGAGGAGTTGTAAGCTTAAATGGAGCCAAATAATAATTAGTGGGTACGGTGCACATCATCCTATAGGATGGGGAAGCGCCTGCGTGGGTCCGCCCACGCTTCCGATAATTAAGAAGAAGAAGGATGTCAACTGAGGAAGAGTGGGCGGGCCGTTGCTATGGCCCATTTCTCGGATGGGGAATGGCCACTAATGCGAGGGTAGCGACTAGTTCCCATCCGAGAAAAGGACCATAGGAACGACCCGCCCACTCTTCTTCACGTGACCTCTGATGTCATCCGTGTGATTTCCGGAGCAGTGAAGCGCTTCCGGAGCACGTTTAGTGAGCGGCCCAGGGCTGAGCGGGTATTCTGAAAGCTCTGGCTGCTGGTGCAAGTGCAACCGGACTCGGCTTGCCTTTGCCTTGCAGCGGATGGGGTGGGCATTTTCCTTGAGACCCTGCCTGCCTTTGCCTCGCAGCGGATGGGGTGGGCATTTTCTTGGGACCCTGCCTGCCTTTGTCTTGCAGCGGATGGTGTGGGCATTTTCCTTGGGACCCTGCCTGCCTTTGCCTCGCAGCGGATGGGGTGGGCATTTTCCTTGGGACCCTGCCTGCCTTTGTCTCGCAGCGGATGGGGTGGGCATTTTCCTTGGGACCCTGCCTGCCTTTGCCTTGCAGCGGATGGGGTGGGCATTTTCCTTGGGACCCTGCCTGCCTTTGCCTTGCAGCAGATGGGGTGGGCATTTTCCTTGGGACCCTGCCTGCCTTTGTCTTGCAGCGGATGGGGTGGGCATTTTCCTTGGGACCCTGCCTGCCTTTGCCTTGCAGTGGATGGGGTGGGCATTTTTCTTGGGACCCTGCCTGCCTTTCGCAGCGGATGGGGTGGGCATTTTCCTTGGGACCCTGCCTGCCTTTCGCAGCGGATGGGGTGGGCATTTTCCTTGGGACCCTGCCTGCCTTTGTCTTGCAGCGGATGGGGTGGGCATTTTCTTGGGACCCTGCCTGCCTTTGTCTTGCAGCGGATGGGGTGGGCATTTTCCTTGGGACCCTGCCTGCCTTTGCCTCGCAGCGGATGGGGTGGGCATTTTCCTTGGGACCCTGCCTGCCTTTGCCTCGCAGCGGATGGGGTGGGCATTTTCTTGGGACCCTGCCTGCCTTTGCCTCGCAGCGGATGGGGTGGGCATTTTCCTTGGGACCCTGCCTGCCTTTGTCTTGCAGCGGATGGGGTGGGCATTTTCCTTGGGACCCTGCCTGCCTTTGCCTTGCAGCGGATGGGGTGGGCATTTTCCTTGGGACCCTGCCTGCCTTTGCCTTGCAGCAGATGGGGTGGGCATTTTCCTTGGGATCCTGCCTGCCTTTGTCTTGCAGCGGATGGGGTGGGCATTTTCCTTGGGACCCTGCCTGCCTTTGTCTTGCAGCGGATGGGGTGGGCATTTTCCTTGGGACCCTGCCTGCCTTTCGCAGCGGATGGGGTGGGCATTTTCCTTGGGACCCTGCCTGCCTTTGTCTTGCAGCGGATGGGGGGGGCATTTTCCTTGGGACCCTGCCTGCCTTTGCCTCGCAGCGGATGGGGTGGGCATTTTCCTTGGGACCATGCCTGCCTTTGCCTTGCAGCGGATGGGGTGGGCATTTTCCTTGGGACCCTGCCTGCCTTTGTCTTGCAGCGGATGGGGTGGGCATTTTCCTTGGGACCCTGCCTGCCTTTGCCTTGCAGCGGATGGGGTGGGCATTTTCCTTGGGACTCTGCCTGCCTTTGTCTTGCAGCGGATGGGGTGGGCATTTTTCTTGGGACCCTGCCTGCCTTTGCCTTGCAGCGGATGGGGTGGGCATTTTCCTTGGGACCCTGCCTGCCTTTGGTTTTCAGCGGTTGGGGTGGGCATTTTATTTTGGATACCGGGAACGTTTCTACGAGACCCTGGAGTGTCTGACTTCGTCTTGTCTGAGCGGCAAGGCTCTTGCTGCAGGAGCAGCAGCAATCCGTGTGCTCTTGGTGTCAAGAACAGCAGCAATCCGTGTGCTCTTGGCTGCAGGGGGGTGCAGTCAAAGTTTCGAAATACAATAGTTTCGAAACAAAAGGATCGAACAAAAAAAAATTTGAATGCATTTTTTTTATGTACCTTTTTTTTCCGTATAGTAAAATTAGTTTTTTTTTTTTTTTACCCCAAAAAAAAAACATGCATTCGAAAAAATATTTTTAGATCCTTATTTCGACACTATGCCTGTCGAAACTATCACTATGAACCGGCTGCAGGAACAGCAGCAATCCGTGTGCTCTTGGTCTCAAGCACAGCAGCAATCCATGTGGTCTTGGTCTCAAGAACAGCAGCAATCCATGTGCTCTTGGTCTCAAGAACAGCAGCAATCTGTGTGCTCTTGGTGGAAGAAGCAGCAGCGATCCATCTCTTGGCTGCAAGAACATCTGCCATCCGTGTGCTCTTGGTCTCAAGAACAGCAGCAATCTGTGTGCTCTTGGCGGAAGAAGCAGCAGCGATCCATCTCTTGGCTGCAAGAACATCTGCCATCCGTGTGCTCTTGGTCTCAAGAACAGCAGCAATCTGTGTGCTCTTGGTCTCAAGAACAGCAGCAATCCAACTACACTAGCCTTTCTATTGCGGATAACATCATCATTGTCCAAAAGAAAGTGAAGACCCTTGGAGTTGTTCTGGATGAAGAGCTATCCATGAAATCTCATGTCTCCAGCATAGGATCCAGCTGCGGACTAATTAACAAGCGAATAGGATACATCTGCCCATTTATCACTGAAAAAACTGTGCTCTTCTATCCTCAGCACTGATAAATTCTCGAGAAGACTATTGCAATAGTCTTCTATCTGGTACCAAAGCTACGAACGTCCAATCCTTACAGGTGGCCCAGAACAATGCTGTGCGCACTATATTCAATCAATCTCGCTGCACCCACATCACCACCTTTAGGAAGAAACTTCACTGGCTCCCAACATCGTATCACACACAAGGTGTTGACCACAACGCACAAATGCCTGAGCCTCAGCAACCC
The DNA here is from genome assembly GCF_040938575.1 of Ambystoma mexicanum. NCBI lineage: Eukaryota > Metazoa > Chordata > Amphibia > Caudata > Ambystomatidae > Ambystoma > Ambystoma mexicanum. The sequence continues at coordinate 1,334,265,706 of NC_090933.1, read as the reverse complement.
CACATATTTGTCTGATCGCATTAGCATTAAGTCTAATGAGAGGAACCTCCGCTCATCCACAGCGGTCGTCCTCAAACACCCCAGATTTAGGACAGCTAAGTTTGGTGGTACCACCCTTCTTTGGAACGCACTACCAGCTCGGATACGGCAGATCCAAAGCTACACTGTGTTCAAACAGGCCAAAAAAACTCACTTCTTTAACCTGGAATAACCTGCCTCTGGTCCCACGTTTCTTTCTGCCTTGTCCTTTGTCTGTCTTTGTTCTCTCTGTGCGCCCTGAGGCCCATGGGCATGTGGCGCGTTACAAAAATTTAAATAAATAAATGTGTGTCGAAGGGATGGAGTAATCGGGTGTGGGTATAGAGAGGGCGAATGGCGCCATCTGAGTGTGAGTCGGAGGTAGAAGTTATGTTATGTTAAAGGTACTTATATAGCACACCGTCACCAACGGAATTGGTCCCCAGGCGCTTTGGCGGATCTGTAAACAGGAAGTCTGGAGGAGGGGAGCAGGAGAGTGTGAGAAGTGATGTGCTGTTGGCAGCTTCAGCTCGGTATACACTGAGTGCTGGGCTTTGGTGCTAGAATCGGATCGGGCGAGACCGCGAGTGCTGTAGGTGATGTTTGTGTTGTTGATGCGGTGTGGTAAAGTGCGTGCGGATTGCTGGGAGAGAGATGGTTGTGTGGTTTAAGTATGCAGAATATTGAGGGTTGGGTTAGTGGGGTCAGTGTCCTGATTCAGGTACTTTCTGGTTCCGTTACAGTTGTATCCCTGTGGGTTGGGTTGATGCTGGTTCCTCATGGGCCGACTTGCTTTGTTGGTGCTGCGCTTACCCCTCTGTATCATAGTGAGTATTGTTTGGATTGATAGGTGCGTCTGAACCTTTCTTCTGGTGTGGGACTGGGTTGGTAATGGCTCTATTCTCTTGTTATCTGGTGTGACATTGGTCAGTTGAGGTTTTGAATGGTTCAGGGTCGGAGTGGTGTTGATGTGGTGTTCTGGTGCTTCCGTCTTGGTGACCCTGTGTATTCAGTCGTGCGTCTTGTCTTGACTGTCTTTCCGTTGGTTCATTGGTTTCTGTGGGGTGAACATCCTTGGGGATGTTGTTAGTTGTAGTTTTTGTGTGATGTGGCGTTGTGCTTCCCGCTGTGTGGTAGGTGGACAGTGTGTAATGATGAAACATTCTGTTTCTCACCCACCGGGTTGGGGCTCGTGGTGTAGTGCTTCCTTTCCCTCTCTGCCTATTGTCCTTAGGTCTGTTGGGAATGGCTATGGTTTAAGGTCCTGGTCCTCTTGATGATTCGTCCTAGTGTTTCTTTCTTTGTCTTGCTATGTATACGGTCTTTGGTCGTATTGCAGCTGTCTCCTGGTTAGTCGTTTAGTATGTTGTGGGATATTTTCCTGAGGGTTTTTCCCCATTGATGGCTTGGTGTGTATCCGGGTCTCTCTACGTTCATAGATGTTTTAGTTGTGTGCGTGCCCCTGTGGTTGGTCTTTCTAGTTACAACGTGAAGAGCCAGGTTTTGAGTAGTTTCCTGAACAGTAGGTGGCTTCTTGTGTTACGTATGTACTTTGGAAGGTTGTTCTAGGTTTTTGGGGCTTGGTGAGAGAAGGAGGATCCTCCAAGTTTTCTTTTGCTGTAGGGTTTCGGTTCCAGTCGGATGTCGATGCTTGATCTGAGCGTTCTTGTTGGTTGATACAGACGCAGTTTGTCTCTCAGGAACTCGGCGCCTTTGTTGTGTACCGCTCTGTGCGTGACGCACATTGTCTTGAATTTTATCTGTTTTATTGGTAGCCAATGTAGTGTTTTCAGCGCCGGTGTGGTGTGTTCTCTCCGGGGTAGTTTCAGAAGCGGTCTGGCTGCCACGTTTTGAATGCGTTGTTTTTTTAAAAGTCGTTCTGGCATGCCTAATTAAAGGCTGTTGGCGTAGTCTACTCGGGACATGACTAGGGCGATGGTGGTTTTGTAGGTGAACGATAGGAATGGTAGGATCCTCTTTGCCGCTCGCAGGAGGAGGAAGCTTATCTTGAGAAAGGCGTTTACTTGTGGCTCTAGCGTGAGATTATTGTCCATCAGGACCCCCAGGTTTTTTACAATCGGCGAGGGTGCTAGAGTTGTCCCAAATTCCCTTGGCCAAGGGATGAAGTGGTTTTCTCCTCCATTTTTTTTGTGACAATCCTTATTTCTGTTTTGCCTGGGTTGATTTTGAGGCAGTTGCAGTTCATCCAGAGGAATACATCGCGGAGGCAGTTTCCTAGCGTTGAGTTTATTTCCGGGTTGTCTTGTATTTTGAAGATTATTTGTGTATCGTCGGCGTAGTTGTAGCAGGTGAGGCCGTGGCTTTTGATGATTCTGATAAGTAGATACAGGTAGATGTTGAATAGTAGTGGGGAGAAGGAGGATCCTTGTGGTACTCCACAGGTCGAATCTCTCGGGCTAGATTTGATAGATCCATACGGTTTCCGTTCTGTTTGTTAGGAAAGATTTGATCCATATTAAGGCGGTGTCTGTTATTTCCAGTCCTCTAATCACGTTATGAGGGTGTTGTGGTTAACTGTGTCGAATGCTGCTGATAGATCTAGGAGTATCAAGGCAGTGCTGTTGTCCGAGTCTGCGTTCATTTTTAGATCGTCCCATATTGAGAGTAGAGCTGATTCCGTTCCTCTCATTGGTCTGAAGCCAACTTGTGCTTGGTCTAGTAGGCCATGCTCTTCTATGAAGTCTTGGGTCGTTTTGTATATGTATGTTTCGAGCAGTTTGGCTGTGTATGGGATGTTGGAGATGGGTCTGTAGTTGGAGAGGTCCTCTACGTTTCCCGCTGTATCTTTGAGTAGTGGCCTGATGTATGCAGTTTTGAAGGCTTGTGGCACTTTCCCAGTTGCGATGGAATGGTTGAAGACGTTCCTGTGATATTCCAGGGGCGTTCCTTGTTTAAGAATCGATTTGTATATATCTGGTGGGCAGGGGTCTTCGGGAGACCCTGAGTTATTGCTTTCATTCACCAGTTTGACAAATGTCTCCACTGATATTTCTTGAAAGCCTCGTAGTTTGTTTGGGTGTTCCTCCTGGGTGTAAGTGGGAATCGTGGTCAGATCAGGCTGTCTGCTTTGTCTGCTTTGTATGGTTTGTTGGATGCTGGTGATTTTGTTTTTGAAGTGGTCAGCAAGGTCTTTGCATAGTTTCGTAGACGGAGTTGGTGTGTTGTTACATCCCAGAGGGATTTTGATTTTGTTTATGATTTTGAAGAGTTCTTTTTGGGCGTTTGGTGCTTCGAAGATTCGGTTGTCGTAGTGTTTCCTATTTGCTTTTTGTATTTCCTTTTTGTATGCGCGGTTGTGTTGTAGGAATTTCAGTTTTTTCGCATCATCGTTTTGTTTTCTCCAATCAAGTTCTAGTCTTCAGTTTTTCCTTTTCATGGTGCTAAGTAGTGGGGTGAACCATTTTGCCATTGCCCGTTTATGAGGAGTGAAGGGTTTTTCTTTGGCGATGTTGTCTATAGTAGTTATAATCCAGGAATGCAGCAGGGCTACTTTTTTGTCCAGGTCATCTTCTTCCATGAATGTTTGGTGTGGTTTGCTAAGCTCCAGGCGTTCAATTAAGTTGGAGTTTTTGATGGTTCTCCAATTTCTTTTCATGGTGTTCGGTGTTTTGTCCGGTTGACTGTTTTTTGGGGTGGTCATTTTGATTACGAAGGGGATAATGAGATGGTCGCTCCAGGGTATTTGAATTGGGGGTGCCGTGGTGAGGATTAGTTTGTTCGCGAAGATTGCGTCAAGTGTGTGCCCTGCTGTTAGGCAGAAACCTGTGCTGTTCCCTCTGGGACCACGCAAAAGGCTTAAGACTACAGGTGTTAGCAGTAAACCCAATTGGTAGCAGTCTGTTCCACACAGATTCACTTGGTAGCTGTGGCTGAGCAGTCAGACTTCTCTCAAGAAGAGTTAGGCAGTATACAGAGCATACACAATAGGTCAAAGGAATACAGTAAAACAAGCAAACACTGACCAGAGCTTGGTGTAAAAGATATATAATTATTTATTTAAGAGCACATCTAATAAACACACTGGCACTTAGTTTCAAGCAGTTCAAAAACACAGTCACTAAAAGATATACACTCCCTTCAATAAGTATCAGACAAGTCTTAAGTAAAGCACCACTTATTTTCATACAGCGGTGAGTGCTTAACGCAGATGGCACTCAAATACTTTTGGTTGAAAAGGGAGAGAAAGGCAGAGCAAAGATAGGAACAGATCCCAACACTTTCAACAGAACACAGTAAGAGAAGAAGGCAGGTTAAAACCGAAAAGTCAAAGTTCCACTGGCCGGACCCACTTTAAGAGGCTCTGGTCAATAAATGTGTCCAAGATCCCACGGTTAAAGCGCACCAAAGTCTCGCAAACGGTTCAGAAAGAGTTGGACCAAAAGAAAGGGACCAGTTAGAGGGTCGAGGCGGCCAGCCCAGTCCAGAAGGTTAAGGGGTTATTATTACCTTGTAGCAATCTTTAGAAAGGGAGGCCTGGCGGACACGGTACCTTTTAAGTGGTGAGAACGCTCCAGCGGGGGCAGTTGTTCCTGGCAGTAGGTGCAAGTCGGTGCTTCTTCCGGGGGAATAGATGATCTTGTCGTGGAGGAGAGCAGGAGTCCGTTTCACTGCCAGGGAAGAAACCAGCTGCAGAGTTCTCGGCTTAAAAGGAGCGGTCCTTTTATTTGCGGTGCAGGGGCAAGTGGGTATCCGGTTGCCGGGGTGCGAGGCACGGGCAATTCGACCACGAGTCGTCCCAAGATGCGAAGAAAGAAAGGAAAACTGGTTGTGCCCACCAGTCAAGGGAAGAAGGCTCTCCAGCAGGGAGATCTTCTCTGTCGTTGGGAAGTGGTGAGTCGATTCAGCAGGGCTCCACCGGTGGTGTCGTCGTAGCAGGTCGGCTCAGCTTCTCCCTCGTCAGATTTTCAGGTCCTGTGGCGACTTCTCAAGTTCTAGCCCCAGAAGCCCTGCTTTTATGCAGCACACCCCCATTCACACAGCCTAGCTGTCACTCAAACATGCTAAGTGGTGAGGCGGCTCACCACTTGGGCCAATCACACCAGAGTGCGACATGAGTTGGCAAGGCAACTCTGTCCAGGGTGCCTAATCCCGCTCCCCGCACATCCTGTGGACCCAGACATAGTGGCACCACTTTGGAGGGCTTCTGTGGAGAAGCCAGCCAAAAGTGGAACAAAGGGCTCAACTTCGGGTTAGAGTCACAGAGGCGAACACAAACACCATTTTAAAACCGAGCCCTGACAAAAAATACCAACCAGTGAATTATTATTAAATAAATAAACCGGCGGTATGTTCGAGGCTATGTTAAAAAAGTGGTAGCCTCGAACAATGGGAAATCCCATAGAGAAATATTTGCGGTCGAATATAACAAGTAGTATCCACTGCCACCATCCAAAACTCGATCAGGGGGGACGGAGACATGCCCCCTCGAACAACAGAACCCAGGGCAATCGAATTGCCCCGACCAGTACGTCCACAATATGATGGTTTGCACTGGTTCAATTTGGGACTAGTAAAGTCAATGGTGACTTTACATGCCCTGGGAGACAGTAGTCAGTCCCAGAGTATGGAGTTGATGGTGGGGGGTCCTCTAGGACACCCCTGTGTTACTGCACTGAGGGTGCTGTGTAACACACTTAGAAAAAACACATGAGATCCTATGGAGTAAAAGACCCCATAGCCCATAAAACACATAGATCAGCAAAGGAACACCAATAATCATGTCCAAGAGTGGGAGAAAAAGAGTCTCACTCTTGGCAGGAGAAAAAAAACAAACTGCAGAAATCCAGCATAGCTGCTGGGGGACTCACTAGGTTAGGAAATTCAGCCTAAACAGAGAATTCTCCCTAACACCTGCCGAGTGGGTTGCTCCTTTGACTAGTTGTTGCAGATTCATTGCTGCTAGTTGGCTGGTTAGCGATTTTTGTATGGTCGTGGTTTCTTCAAACCAGATGTTGAAATCTCCGAAGACTATCAGGTTATTGTGTTCGATGGCTAGGACGGTGATTGTTTCTGTGAAGGCGTCTACGAAGGTTGCATCGTAGGTTGGTGGTCTGTATATTAGTATGAATTTCAGGTTTGTTTTGGGGCTTACTGTTAGACGTATGATTAGGGATTCGCATTTATCGATGTTTAGTGGGTCTTCTAATTTGATATCCAGGTGTTCCTTGTGAATGATTGCCAGCCCCCCTCCTCTTTTGGTTTTTCTATTTGCTTGGACGCATTTGACGTATTCAGGCAGGCAGTTGTTGAGGGTGATCTAATAGTTGTCGTCTAGCCATGTTTCTGTTACAAACAGGATGTCGATTCCTCCGTCGCAGAGCAGATCGTATATTTTGGTGGCATGTTTGGACATTGACCTTGCATTGATGAGGTTGCAGTGGATCTTTTTGGTGTGGTTTTGCTTGTTAGTAGTTCCTTGTTTTGGTTTGTGGTTGTTTGGTTGCAGTGCATCGTTAATGGCGTTGATTGGGGGTGGATGAGGATAAGCGAAGGCTGCATCTTCATTGTAGGGTGGCGGATGAGGATCAACGAAGGCTGCATCTTCATTGACGCGGTCTACTAGATTGAAAGCTTGGCTGTTCAATGGCGGTGCTTCTCTATTTATGCCGGCTAGGTGAAGGTCCGCGAAGGCTTCTTCTTCGTTGAATTGGTCAGTTAGGTTGATGTTTGGGTTGTTGGATGTTAGATCTTTGTCATTGTTTTGTCCGGTGTGGCGTGGGTGTTGAGGGTGTCCCTCTGTTCTTGTGATGTATGGGGTGATGGGGTCGGAGTTTATCCACACTCTTCTTGGGTGCTCTTGTCTTTTTCCTGGTTGTCTCGGGTTGTTATTTGTTTGTCTTGATGTCTGTGTTGTTGGGGCGTCCTGGTTCAGGGGTTGTTGTGAGGTAACGTGTGAGATATAAGGATTTTTCCCTTTGTAAGATTGTTCTTGTCGTTTCGGTTTTTGGCGTTTTTTCCTCTATTTTCGGTTGTTGCTTTGGTGGTAGGTTGGATTTGTGCGTCTGTGTCCTGTGCAGCCTTGTCTTGTGCCCTTGGCTGCGGTGTCTTGTGATGGCAGTACTGGAGTTTCTTCTTGTGTTGGTAGCCTAGGGCGCTTTTTGTGCTGTCTGTTTTTCAGGTGGGTTGATTTGTGTATCCTCGGAGCGTTGTCCGGGGGGGTTGGGGTGCTGGGCGTACAGTTGTCGGGGGTGTAGTACAAAGTTCAGTGGCTGTCTATGTAGGTCTCTCGGAAAAGGTGAGGGCAGTTGAAACTATATCTATCACGGTCTGGTCCTCTCTAGGAGTATGTTAAGGTGGTTAGGGTTAAGTTTGTGCTTAAGTCTAAATCTAACTACGTTCTAGAGTCCCGTATGGTAGGGGGAACTCTAAGGAGTATTGTAATCCTTACAATGTAAATTTTGGGAGCAGAACCTCTGCTAGATTTGAGGGACCTGTATGGTGGGAGAGGGGCCTGTCAATGCAATCTGAATATCATACAATGCAATTTGGGAATAAATGTAGCATGCTTCTCTATAAGTGGGCTAGGTTTCCAGGGCGGAGCTATTGCTCTATCCCCCACCTAGGTCACTCTTACCTTACCGGTCGTTCCTGGTTGACGGCTGGCCGCTGGCTTCCCCTGCGGACACTGGCTGACACTTCCTGGAGCCGCCTCTGTTGGAGACGCCCTTTGCCTTGGGGCCCTTAGCCACAGGGGCTGCCTGGCAGGGGGCTGCCCTGGAAGCGTCAGATATGGCTTGGAGGCACGGATTATGATGGCTGAATGAGGGTGCAACACTCACCGTGCTTCTGGGCCAAATGAGGTGAAGCATATGGGGGTGGAGCATCTTGGTGTAGGTATGGAGGGACGGATGTTGGTGTCTGTGTGGGTTCGGATGGAGGGATGGTGGCATGTGGTCAGGAGGGAGGCGGCATTTGAATCTGGAACGTGTGTTTGGAAGGAGAAATGGGGCATTTGAGGGGCATTTGAGTGTGAATGGTATCTGCTTGGGAGTGGGGGCATGAAGGATCATTAACAGCGGAGCAGCGGGAGGGAGAGCCGTGGGCCCGACCTCGGTTGCATCCCAGACGTGCACACCCACAGCCTGGGGCACCTCTCGCAGAGCGGTCTGGTGCACGTGGTCAAACAGGCGCCAGGGAGCGAGGATTCCTTTCCACTGGAGAGGGGTCCGCGACCCAGCAGATGGCCAGGGATGCCTGGCAGGGTTGGGTTAACCTGCTGGGGATGTCCCCAGAAAGGGAGCCCTGCGCAGCCCCCTCTCCTCACCAAGCCCGCCTCTGCGCTGGCCTGGGGCGCGCACTCCTCTCTCTGACCTGCCAGCGGGTGGGCATTGGTGGGCACACCCCGGTCAGCAGGGAAGCCCCAAGTGAGGGCAGCCGGGAGCCGAGGGAAACCTGACTGCTCTCGAGGGGTGCCTCCCCAGGCAGACAGGGACCCGGCATGCCAGGCATGAGCCCTGAGCCATGGTGCAGCTGGCTTACTCGACGGTGGGCGCCAAGGTTCCAGCCGCCCACATCTGTGGGCGAGCGATGGCCAGGTCCGCGGCCGCCGCAGCGGCCGACCTTCCCTCTTGCCCAGGTCCCTCGAGCTCAGCCCCGTGCTGGGGTTTGAAGACTCTAGCAATCCCACCCGCCCCCCCAACCCCTTGCCTGTGCTGTCTCTGGTCCGCCTCTCCATCCGACCCCCGAAAGGGGAGCGGCGGAGGGGGTCTGGGAAGGAGGAGCGGGATCGGGCGGGGTGGGACGGCGGCAGAGCGCCCTGCCTCTGCCGTGGGAAGGCCTGCCGCTGTGCTGCTGCAGGTGGCGTGCAGGCATCCCGGGCTAATTGCCTGGATATTTTTTTTGTTTTGATTTAATACCCTGATGGTCTCAGCCGACTCCCAAGTGGGGAAGCTAGATGGGGAGCTGGGCTGTCTCGCCACGACGGGCTGGACAGGCGGCGCTGCCTCCCCCCTGGCCTCTCTTCGTCCCATTTTGCTTCTTCAATTTCTCATTTAATAAAAAATGTTATTTCTATTGGCATTTTAAAGATTTGAACATTAACAATCCCCTTCTCCGCCTCACAACCCCCTCCTCCCACCCTGGATCTCTGCGCTGCATATCTTCTGATGCGAATGTACATGGCATAACGGGTCATAGTCTATAGTATATCCAATAGTCTTAGTCACTGAGGACACCATTGTTCACAGTTGTCTTTGTGCTGGAAGTTCAGGATGGCGTCCCACTCGTTCTTGAATGTAGCGTAATCCCCATAGATAGTGAATATTACCCATTCCAGTGAAGTGTAATGCCACGTTTTTGCTATCCATTCCTGTTCGCTGGGGATCGTGGTTTATTTCCACTTTTGTGCAATTAGGGAGAGGGCCGCCATGCTTAGGACCATATATGCTTTCCTCTGTGGTTTAGTCGGGAGTGTGTCCAGCATGTCTCTCAGGCCCAGCATAGCTTCTCTATTTTCTGTCCATATTTGGGGACCAAAGATGGCTTTCATTTCTTTGTTGACCACTTCCCAGAATGGTCTTAGGATGGTGCAGGACCACCAGACATGGAGCCACGTGCCTTCTTCTTTGCAGCCCCGCCAACACATCTGTGATACTGAGGGGTATATTTTATGTAGCTTCTCTGGTGTTAGGTGCCACTGCACTAGTATCCTGGTCCACATTTCCCTGATCTGCACCCCTCTCATCAATTTGGGGATTGTCTCATCAATTGTCTGCCCATTGTTTCATATAGGGCCACTGGGCCTGTGTCTCTGGCATGGTGAATAATTTGTACGTTTTACTAATCATTTGTCTATCACCGGAATTTGTTAGCAAGTACCTTTCTAGCGGAGTTAATTCTCTGGTGGTGGATTGTTTCGTATCTCGAGAAGAGAGCCAGTGCCGCAGTTCAGCATAGCGATACCTATCCTCCTCCCGGAAACCCATGGTTTGTTTGCAGAGCTGGAATGACTTAACCTCCTGTCCCTCCATGTCCCTTACGCAAATGCTGCCTGCTTCTTCCCACCTGGCATATGCTCCTTTCTCTAGCCGTGGGGTAAACTGTGGGTTGCGGAACAGGGGTGTGAATGGAGATGGGTAGGACTTGATCTTTGCTTTTTTAACCATAGCATCCCATGTATCCCCTATCAGGGCTGTACATGTTGGGGGGAGGGGGGGCTGTCCGCTCTTGGGCACCACAGGACCTCATCTAGGGGCCTTTCCCACCACTGCCCTATCCATCCTTCGCCAGATGCTGTCGGGATTCCCATTGAACCAGTTTCGGATGACCCTCAATTGAGCTGCTCGTTGGTAGTACTTTTGAAAGTTCAGAGCTCCCATTCCCCATGCCCACGTGGGAGTGACCATGACCCTCCAGGCCACCCTCTGTCTTTTCCCTTGCCAGATGTAGTTACGTACTAGTTTATTCAGGGTTTTGAAGAATTTTTGGGGGACCGCTAGGGGGGGAGAGCCTGAAAGTAATATAGCGCTCTGGGGTGAATTATCATTTTAATGACATTGATGCGGCCCATCCATTATATGTTAAGGAGCTTCCTCTCTCACAGCTAGGTCTTGATAGTTTCCAACAGGTGGGGATAGTTTGCTTGGTACATATCCTCTAGGGTACTAGTTATTGTCACCCCCAGGTATCGAAGGGATCCCTCTGCTTGTGCAAATTGCCCTGTTTCTGAGGGTGTGCCTTCTTGTAGCACCATTAGAGATTTTTGGTTGTTGGTCTTCCGGTCTGCCACACTGCCAAATTCCCCTAGGAGTGCTGTTAACCTCCGGAGGGAAGTGTCCATGTCTGTTAGCACGACCAGGAGGTTGTCGGCAAAGGCCATTGCCTTATGGTCTTCCCCACCGAATGTAATCCCTTTTATTCCCCTCTCCTGTCTAATTCTAGCTGGGAGAACTCGAGAAAGTTTGCGTACAAGAATGGTGACATGGGCAGCCCTGCTTAGTACCCCTAGTGATCCTTATCGCCTGGGAGACATGCCCATTGATAGCTAGCCTGATAAGTGGTGCTCCATAGTTGGCTTTGACCAGGTGGAGAAATCCCAGCCCAAACCCCATAACCACCATGGTAGCAAAAAAGAATGACCATTTGACTCGGTCGAATGCCTTCTCTGCATCTAGCGCTAACACCCCCACCCTAAGGACCGCCCTGTTTGACTTCTCTATCAGGTGGGATATTCGCCTAATGTTGTCAACGTTTGTCTCCCCTTGACAAAACCTGCTTGATCCGGGTGGATCAGGTCAGCGATTACTTTATCCATTCTAGAGGTTAGAATGTTTGTAAAGATTTTGGCATCAAGGTTTATTAGGGCAGTAGGGCGGTAGGAGCTACAGAGGGTTTTTCTTGTTTGGCTTAGGGAAGAGGATTACCTTGGCCTCCTCCATGGACTGTGAGATGCGGCCCGTATCGAAGAAGGAGTTGACAGGGATGTCATTAATGGGACTAATGTGGTATGGAATGCTTTATAGAATGTGGCGGGGTACCCGTCCGGGCCTGGGGCTTTATTTGGTTGTAGCAATTGGATCGCCGCGCGCACCTCGTCTTAAATAATCGTCCCTTCTAAAGCGTCACGCTGGTTCTGTTCTAATCATTTTAGCCAGCAAGATTTTAAGAAGGCCTTTTGGATGTCACTCTCCGGTGCCTCCGTAGAGTAGAGGCTCGTATAGAACTCTGTGAACGCCTGCAGGATCTCTTCTGTACGTGTGGTTTCCTGTCCCTCCACCATCTGAATGTGGCGTATTGTACCAGCCACCTTCTTCTGCTTAACCTACCTGGCTTAGAGCCAGCCTGTCTTGTTTGCCTGGAGGTAATACTTCTGCCTCAAGAATTGGAGCGATTTTACTGCTTGTTTAGCTAGAAGGATATTGATTTGCCCTTTGATATGCCTATACTCCCTCCTGATCATTACCCCCCCCCTTATCGGTCTCCATTACCCCTGTTCTAGGTCCACCTGGAGGGCCTTCTCCTGTTTGGCTCCAGATGCCTGCTTTGCTATGAGCATCCCCGCATTGTTGCCTTAAAGGCGTCCCATACTACATGTTCCTGCCCCTCCGGGGTCTTATTTTCCCCAAAGAAGTTCCGGATGGACTTGTGTATCTCGTCGCAAATTACTGCATCTCTCAGCAGATGTCAGGGGAACCGCTACTTCCAGAGGCCCCCCACCCCCTCCCATTGGATTTCTAGCTGCAGGGGAGTGTGGTCAGGCAGCGCTATGGTTTCCCTTTCTATGATCCGTACTTGGCAAAGCAGTGTCACCGAAACCCATATGTAATCAATTCTTGAGACTGTTCGGTGCACATGTGAGTAATAAGTATACCCCTTGGAGTCCCCTTTTAGTTCATGCCATGTATCCGCTAATGTCATTCTGTTATGCTAGCCTGTAGTTTACTAGATGGGCCTTTAAATGTGGATGTCCTGTCCGCGCTTCTGTCCGTGGATGGGCGCCACGCCAAGTTAAAATCCCCTGTCAGTATTAGCTGGCTCGATTTTAACTAGTCTAGCTTCTCCAAAACCCCCTGCAAGTAACCGTCCTGCCCTGAGTTGGGGGCATACACTGTGGCGATTGTGAGAGGCCACCCCCCATTGTAGCTGAACGAAGAGGAATCTACCTTCCTTGTCGGCTTTTGTGCCTATTATTTTGACGTCAGGTAAGTGTCTAAACGCTATGAGGAACCATCAAGCTTTGCTCTTGTCGTTGGCCTGCAGAACCTGGGCGTACCCTCTCAACCTAATTCTGTGTCTGTCTTGCTTACGGATATGGGTCTCCTGGAGCGTCACAATGTCGGGCTTGGTATCCTGGAGGAGGTTCTCCAGTTTCCGTCTCTTTAGTCGGTGTGTTTAGTCCTCTAACATTGAGTTTTAGTATTGGGATCCCTTTTCTGCTGCCCATATCCCGTTACGTCCTGAGAGTAACCATGTTGAAGCGATCCCCCTCGATTTAAGCCCCCCACCCTCCCTCTCGCCCCCTCCGGCTGGACTCTGCTCAACTTCCCCAGGCCGTAACATCGCACCCTCCGGCTGGACTCAGCTCAACTTCCCCAGGCTGTAACGTCGTCCTAGGTTGCTGGATCTCGTTCCCATCCCAGAGACTAACTGTGCGGGGAGAGCCATTCCTCTGCTCTCCCCTGTTTACAAGATCCGCCCCCCGTCTCCCGGAGCCGACCTTTAGGCTGACATTCCCTGTGTAACCCCACCGGGTCTTAACCCTTGTCTCGTGATCCCCACCGCTGCTGTTAAGTGAACAGCCTATTCAGCCTGGGGCTTCGGTTGCTGCCCCCCCGGACCTCTAAATTGTTTGCGTCTTGTCTTTTGAAGTCTCTACTCTTCTCCACTCCCATGGCTTCTCTTGGTGGCCTTCATGTTCTGGCCTCCTATTATGCCCTCCCCCTGCATTCCCTTCTTCTTCAATATTCAGGATCTTGGGCCCCTCATCCAACGTAATGATGTGGTGTTGGCGCCCTTCCCACTTGAAGACCATTCCAAAGGGGAATGTCCACCTGGATCTTATCTGGGCTTTGGTCACCGGTACCATTTGCTTCCTCATTGTTAGTATGGATTTGGCCAGGTCCTGGAAAAGTTCTATGACAGCGCTGATCACTTTTATCAGGGTTGCTTTCCTCGCTGCTTGGAGGATCCATTTGTTTTGGTCGTATCGCTGTAAAGCCATCGCCACTTCTCTTGGCCTGGCCCCGGGTTCTTCTCACTGCGGACCTTCTATCTATGAGAATTTCTCCCCCAGCCATGTCCAGCAAATCTTTGAACATGTGCTGCATTGTTTCCCTGAGGTCGGCATTGCTCACACTTTCTGGCAGCCCCTTCACCCTGATGTTGGACCTTCCCGAGCGGTTCTCCAAGTCCTTGGCTTGGAGCTCCAGGTTGTGTCGCTACCGCCTGCTGCTTCGCTAATACATCTATCTTCCGGTGTTTTCAGTGAGTTCTTGAATGGCATTTTCATTTGTATCAATTCAACTGTCGCCTTTGATTTCCTGCACGGATTGTGCAAGTTCTGTGCGTATTAGGCTTAATTGTGTCTGAAGGGTAGCAGTCATTTGGTCACTGAATGCCTTCAAGCACTGTTGCAGCACCTTGCTCGTGACCTCTTGCCCCTGTGGCAGCGTCGGGTATTCCTCCGACTGCTGCCTCTCTGTCACCGCTGGATCCTCTTCCTCTGGGCTTCCCCCTCATTTTTCCATAGCTTTTGGAGGATCCCTTCCTGTTTTCATGAGATCTTGGCCCTTGAGGGGCCCTTTTTGGCCTTGTTGCGCAACATTGCCTGGTGATGGTGAGTGCCTGCCTGCACCTTACTGTAGGGGGCTTCTCCCCAGGCTTCTGAGGTTCCTCTTGACCCCGGTGTATTGGCCAGTTGTTCTGTATGAAGGGGATGATTCTCTCTCCCTAATGTATGCAACGGGGGTCTAGCTCCCCTTTAGAGCCTGGGTTGGTTGCCCCCTGGGGGCGGTGGGGCTAGTACGCTCAAAGGTGAAAGTGGTCAAGGTCGCACTGGCGCGGAGCCCAGGAGCTTCTTGAATTTCTTCCCGGGCACCGCTCCTGAGCCTCTAAGTATGCTCTCGCCCCCCTGGAGGTTCCTTCTCGGTTAATCTTGCATGGCAGGGTTAGTTTTCATAAGGGTGGGTGGTGGAGCGAAGCAGCGCTTTCCTGCAGAGTCAAATGCTGGGGGTTGGGAGCACGTGCCGCCCTCGCCCCCGGGTTCCTTCCCTGGCCGTTAGCAGGGGGTGGGGGGTGCTGCAGGAGACTTAGTGCTGTCACCCTTCTATTACTGCAGTTTGCCTCTGATGCTGCTGAATGGTATGGGCTTGGGCCTTTGCCTGGGTCCTGGTATGCTGCGGGTCTCCTGTAATAGGAGGTCCCCTTCCAAGTGTAGGTTATGGTGCGCTCGGGCAGATGCTTTCATAAACCTCCATGTCCGTTGTTTGGGAGGGGAGCGTCTTGTGTGCGCCTGCTTCATGTCTGCCAACTCCCTTAATTATGCCTACTTACCCTGCGCCAGCTGAGGTGCATCACAGCCCATGAGGGCCCTGCGCCGCATGGTTCGTGGAGGCCCTGCGCTGCGTGGAGCCGGGCTTGCTGTATGGGGCAGAGGCAGGGGAATACTACCCACTCCCTCTCATTTGTAGCTGGGTGTCTGGGCTGCGCCGGCTCTGCTGTATTGCTGCACTGCGGTGCTTGCGCCAGTGTGTCCCGGCGGGCGCGCTGGTCCGGCAGCCTTGTCTCCCCCAGGTCAGCCACTGGGGATCCGCGGTGGTCCGCTCACACTCCCCAGTCTCGCCTATGTTGCCTTGGCTGAATGGGCACCCTGCGTCTTCTGCACCACCCGCGTGGGTTCTCTGATCTCCGGCTCGACTGCCAGTCCCCACAAAGGCATTGCTGCTGGCGGTCTCAGGTCCACTCACTCTGCCACCAAACGCTCCAGTTGGAGTTTTTTTGGGGACTGCTCAGTTCAGGGGTCGTCCCCTTTACTTTTGCTTCCCTGGGGTCTTGTAATGCTGCTTATTGCTCCTTTTTCGGGTGGCCGGGGAGGAGCGCGATCCTCACGGTGGGGTGGTCACGGGGGCCATCTTGGAATCTTCTTATGAAGCTTTTTTAAGCCTTCGTCTGCCCTTTCTTGAGTAATCTTTCTTCTTCCACACTTCTCAATCCATTTTTCGCCCAGGATGTGGCACAGAGGGGGTGCTGGTCTCCAACGTTGACGATGTGGCTTGGCTGCACGACTCGGGCAGCGTCGGTGCTTTATCTGCCGCCTTTGATACTGTTTACCATGCCGCCTTGCTCGTCTGGGCTGGCCTTTCTGGTGCTGTTCTTTCCTGGTTTTCTTTGTTTCTCTCTAACCGAACAGTCAATTTCCATCCCCCCTTTTCACTCTGTACCGCCTGCCTTGAGATGTGGAGTCCCTCAGGTTTCCTCCATCTTCCAGGTTTTGTTTAACATGTACATGTAACCTCTTACCAAGCTTATCTGCTCTCACGGCTTCCATTGTTATTCTTAACAGATGACACAGATCCTGGTCCATTTAGATCTCTCTTGTCGTGACAGTCACCAGATTTAGGGCCTGTCTCGAAGCTGTGGGTGCATAGATGTGTAATAGCTGGTTCAGGGGGAAAAAAAATGAGGTGTTGGTTTTGGACCCCCTCTTTTTGGCCATCTTTAGGGGTAAATATATTAGCTTTTCTGTCTGCGGAATCTCAGATAAGTACAGTGTGTCAAAGGGGCTATCTTCAACAGAAAACCCCATAGTAAGGTTCTTTGTTTACTCCTTTCTCAGTTATGTGCCCCTGTGGTGTCCTTACTTGTTATGTCCTCATGGATCACTGCAACACCCTATTTCTGGCACTAACTGTCTACTACTTATGGCACCTTCAGGTCCTGCAGAACTCTGCAGCCAGAGTAGCCACTTACACACCTAGTTGTGCTCACATTACTTTATTTGTTCACCATCTTCATTGGCTACCCATGGCCAAACCCATTCAGGTCAAGGGCTAATGTCTAGTTCATCATGCCTTTTATGGAACTGGGGCAGAATATCTACAGGCCAAATTCTGTTTGTACATTCCTGCTCGGCCACTCCGCTTGGTAAATGCCTGATATTAAATACTGACAAAACTGCCTTTTACATATACATCCATATAAAAGTGCTCTGTGCAAAATGCGTCATAAAGTCAAAGCAGAGCCATATTACTTCAAGGCAAATCGTAACTATTGGAAATGCCTGACTAAAGTGCAAAGAGTATAACGGATTCAAAAAGTGCCAAGGGCGCTTGAGAAAAGTGGCAAGTGTTTCTGAGTTCCTTCCACTCTATTTGCATTTTTAATTTTAGGCAGTGTGAGTTGCTTTTCATGTTATTTTAACTCACTGTCCTATAAACCCATATTTCGAGTGACATTTTTAACTTGGAAATGTTCTGAGACCTTTAGTTGTCTATAGTTTACCCGTACTTGTTCACACTACAGCACCATTATGCAAAGCAAATAATTTATAGATCGATAATTGCATCACAAACCTGCGGCACTGTGTATCAGCGTGCCCCTGCTGAAGGTGTGAAGTCGTGATATCTGTTGAGCCCTTACAGGAAATATTGTGACAAAAGATTGTGAACATTTGCAATAATAAAGTTTACTTTTTCTGTTATCCAATTCTTGCAGCTATTCATCTGCAGTTATGAGAACTGTTTTTCCATAAATGTTTCACTATTCGGCTTCTTTTTCTTCCAATCCCCCAGGTAAAGCATGTTCACTCCATATGGCTCCACCAATTTGATCTTTGGTTTACACATGTATATGTATTTGTTGCTTTACAGTGTAAGCACTTGTCATAATAAAAACACTTCAATTACCCAATTGTCTATTTCTTTAAGCTAATGTGTTATTTGTTTTTAACCCACTAACTGCCAATACTGCCCCCTCCCCCCGCCAAACCCTTTTTTGGTGGTTTCGGTATGTCGCCATTCAATCCCTTGTACATGTGATATCTGAGGGAGTGGGACCCTTCTGGGGCTTCCTGGAACCACTGCTGGGCTGCGGGACGGTCAACCCACATGGGAGACAGCCGCCCAAGGCCGGGGACATCACCTCCAACCATCTTGGAACTCTGGCTGGCCCCTGTTACAACTTTCCCCCCACCACGGAGCCCCGGCAGTGTGACAATACCTCCACGAAGGGAAAAGCTGTAATGTATCCCAGCCAAAACTCAAGGACGGATGGAGGTGATGTCCCCGGCCTTCGGCATCTGTCTCCCATGTGAGTCCACCATCCCCAAATGCAGTGGTAGCCAAAGGGGGCCCGGCAGGGTCCCCCTCGCAGAGAGAAATTGTATACTGCAGGTCAGTCCAGAGCTCCAGGATGGTCAGGGGTGCTGTCCCTGGCGTTGGGTGGCTGTTCTTCGTGTGGTTTGACTGTCCA
Source organism: Ambystoma mexicanum (assembly GCF_040938575.1). Classification (NCBI taxonomy): domain Eukaryota; kingdom Metazoa; phylum Chordata; class Amphibia; order Caudata; family Ambystomatidae; genus Ambystoma; species Ambystoma mexicanum. The sequence continues at coordinate 1,334,247,763 of NC_090933.1, read as the reverse complement.
CAAACCCAGCAACGGTTCCAGGGAGCCTCACCAGGGTCCACGTCCTTCCCAGAGGGTGAAGCTGCAACGAAACCCAGCCAGAGCTCCAGCACGGTTGGGGGTGCTGTCCCTGGCCTTGGGCATTCGTTTCCCATTTGGGTCTACCGTCCTCCAGCACAGCGGCTGTCCCAGGGAGCCCTGGCAGGGTTCCTGTCCTTTCCCGGAGGGAGAAGCTGTAATGCAGGCCAGCCAGAGCTCCTGGAAGGCGGGTGTGATGCCCCTTGCCTTGGGTGGCTGTCTCCCATGTGGGCTGACCGTCCCCAAGTCCAGTTGCAGTTCTAGGGAGCCCTGCCAGGGTCTCCATTCCTCCTCGGAGACAAAGGGTCCCCATTCTTCCCCAGAGGTGAAATCTGTAACGCAGCACAGCCAGAGGTGCAACCTGGGCTTGCGGACAGTCAACCCACATGGGAGACAGCCGCTCCCAGGGAAACACCAATGTTTTGCTGGCATGGTGGGTATTTGTGGCCTGACCCTGCATTTGTGTCCCAGCCCACCAAAATGCCTCTCCATACTGCCCAATCCCGTAGAATAAAACAACTACTCGCATAACGTTGCAGCTCCTTGCGTAAAGAAACCTGTAAACAAAACAAAAAACATTCATTACCTATGTTCAGCCCAGCAAAAACAAATAATAACCATCACGCTCTGATGACCGCCCCCCCCCCCCCCTTTCAAGCCATCCCTGGTGGTCTAGTAACCCTCATACCCCAGTAAAAACAACACATTTGCCCCTTCCTAGGGGCCGATTCTTATTAAGACTATTAGTGACCATAACACCATTTAACAGTGTAATTATAGATTTATGGATTTTGGTCGAACCCCCCCACCCCCCAACTGGTTGAAAATCCTCTGCCCCCTCCCCTCAATTTCTTTACATTTTTTATACCACTGATGGTATATGGTGGGTTGGAGTCAGGCCATATTGGATTGTGTAATGGATTAGAGGGGTGGGTGGTGTCGGGGCGACCTACCCCAAAATCTGACATTAAAAAAAAAACATTTGGAAAAAATGCAACTAGTTCAGGTTCAATTTGAACACATTTGAACACGTATATAAGGTATTCCCAAGGCGTCTACCCTATCCTCTTTATTCTTTGCCAGGTACCAGTCTGTAATTCAAGACCTGGTAGAGTTTTGAAGAATGAACAACTCTGCATGAGAAGGCCAAAAGATCTGTGGGTATCGTCTTTGATCCCACTAAAAGTACATTTGAATACACAGCCTGCAGGATGGACTGTGGAAGAGACCTACTTGAGCTTGGGTATGCAATGAAGTTGGCAGATGAGATGGTTCATGGTTGGCAGAGTAATTGTGCAGCTGCCTGCAGGAGGCACCATGGTGGGGTCAGGCAGCTACCATGGCAGCGCTGCTTGACTTCAAATTGGCAGCTGACAATTTATAACTGATACAAATCACTAGATCTGAAGATGGTGAGTTACTCAGAAGAGCCAATCACTTTGTCACGTACACACAAGGACTTGGGCACATTAATTAACACCCTTCCTTTTCCAGTATCAAAAGAGGCAGGACTATACAAGGAGGCTTTGGTAGAAGGCCTAGTATGGGAGTTTGGAAACAAGTGTTGCAGTAAAGAGCGGAGTAAAAGAGGAAGAAGGAAGGCGAAGGGAGTTGAAGGAGAGTAAGACTTGAGGTGGATGGGAGAGGATGGTGAAGATGCGTCAAAAGAAGGGAAAGGGGAGAGCAGTGTGAAGAGGGGAAAACTAGCAAGGGGAAAAAGGAGAGATGGAAGGTGAGACACGAGAAAGGAGGAAATTACTTGGAGAACAGTTTAAAAGGTACAGACAAAATCGGTGTAGGAAGATGAGGGCCACCGATGGCGGAACATTTTGGGAGAGGTACTGAGGAAGAAAAGGAAGGTGGAGGAAGGAAGAAGTGCAGAAGGTGGACCCTGAAAATAAGGTAAATTCTGTGGAAGAAGGCCTGTGTCCATTAAGAAGTATGCTAGCTGGTGCCTGGTTGTACATCTTAACCTAATAACTAGCCCATCAAAAGTAGAGAGGGGTATTGGAAAGACTAGGAGGAATGCAGTACCCTGGGTAAACCAACTTGACCGTGGTTTAACTCTCAACACCAAGCTGAGTGGGCCTCTCTTCGGTTTCTGGCCCTGCCGATGCATCACATCATCCGTTTCAGGCCCCTAGAAGGGCCTATCTTTGTCTTCAAACCCAGGAGTGCCAGCGCATCTTCAAGCCCAGGACAGACAAATGAGAGCAAACACATCTTCATGCCATGCGTCGTCAATCCGAGGAGGGTCAACCCAGGCTCATATAGAGCACTAGAACCATTCCCACTTGGCAATACAACTCTAGTTGAGTAATATTAGAATACGGAAAGTGGCCATGGGAATAAAGTCCTCTAGAAGAAAGGGGGCCCTCCTCACAGTGTTAGGAATGTCAGCAGAGGGAATGTTATGGGTGTGGAATGTGAACAGCGAAAACTAGAAGAGAATGCAAGGCAAGTTGTATGGTGGTTGGTGTAAGGGTGAGGACAGAGAGAGTTGTTACACCATAAAGATGAACTTAAAAGAAATTAGGTCACACATACTGGCTGTGTTCTGGTTCACTTCCTTAACTGGTGATGAGTTACGGCAATGACAAAGAGTCTGCACTTGCCATTGATTGTGGTTGCCCTGGCTGAGCAGGTACAGGGTTAGTTGCACAGTCGAATGGTGGCTCAGTGGGACTCTCCAGGCATGTATTGGGGATTATCTGGGCTGTGCATGAGCCTATACGGACACAGGAAGCACCCTAGCAGCATAGCCGTGCATGCAGACGACAGAACACGTGATCCAAGGACGTATCGTCCGGTGTTGCAAGTTGTTACCTGGCAATTTTAGACATGATAAGGAGTTGACATGTCTGTTGCTTAGCTATGTAACAAGCTGAGGCCTTCACTGCGGGCACTGTGCTCCGTGCTGTGCCCGTCCCACATGCAGTGTAGCGACCGAAAGAAACACTTGCACACATAAAGAAGGGAGCATGCCGTAGCACAATTGGCTGTTACTCAGAGTTTTTTTTTCATTGCACCTTAAAAGGGAGATTACAGACATGTGTCCCTGTGAGCAAGGTGACAAATACCAAGAGCACGAAAATAGGGAAGCAACAGAAACAAATTCAAAGATTATGGCAAATATACCAGGCACTGGGTTATTCCTAGGTTATTAAATGGAAAGAAAGATTCCAGAAGTATAAGTTAGCAGTATATGGTCCTAATTATTTGAGTAAAAAGTAAGAGGCAATGTTTCATTGTCGAGGTCGGGCTGGACAACAATTTCTTAAAACTAGCTGAATGCATCAAGATGGGCAACCAGTTAGTTTGATATATGCATAGCCAAGATGGACAAGCATTACGAGGTGAAGGGGAATAACATTTTGGATTGTTACCAATTTGCCATCAGACAACAGAAATATTGTGAGACCATTGAGGAGTTTGTTACAGCACTGTGAGGGTTGGCTATAAAGTGTTCTCAGTATGAGTAGGCTAGTTCCTATTATTATGCAGGACTTGGCCACAAGGGGCAAAAAGGGCCATTTCTCTAATGGGAACTAGCCTTCTCACTGTGAATGGCCTAGTTCCCATTAGACGAGAGGACCTTTCTGCCTCTGCAGGTCAGAGGGCTATTTCTCTAATGGGAAATAGCTGCTTCAGTGTGAATGGCTAGTTCCCATTAGACGAGAGGACCTTTCTGCCTCTGCAGGTCAGAGGGCCGTTTCTCTAATGTGAAATAGCTGCTTCAGTGTGAGTGGTCTAGTTCCCATTAGACGAGAGGACCTTTCTGCCTCTGCAGGTCAGAGGGCCGTTTCTCTAATGGGAAATAGCTGCGTCCGTGTGAATGGGCTAGTTCCAATTAGATGAGAGGATCTTTCTGCCTCTCCAGGTCAGAGGGCCGTTTGGGCTAGTTCCCATTAGACGACAGGACCTTTCTGCCTCTGCAGGTCGGAGGGCTGTTTCTCTAATGGGAAATAGCTGCTTCAGTGTGAGTGGGCTAATTCATATTAGACGAGAGGACCTTTCTGCCTCTGCATGTCAAAGGGCCGTTTCTCTAATAGAAAATAGCTGCTTCAGTGTGATTGGGCTAGTTCCCATTAGACGAGAGGATCTTTCTGCCTCTGCAGGTCGGAGGTTTGTTTCTCTAATGGGAAATAGCTGCTTCAGTGTGAATGGGCTACTTCCCATTAGACGAGAGGACCTTTCTGCCTCTGCAGGTCCGAGGGCCGTTTCTATAATGCGAAATAGCTGCTTCAGTGTGAGTGGGCTAGTTCCCATTAGACGAGAGGACCTTTCTGCCTCTGCAGGTCAGAGGGCTATTTCTCTAATGGGAAATAGCTGCTTCAGTGTGAATGGCTAGTTCCCATTAGACGAGAGGACCTTTCTGCCTCTGCAGGTCAGAGGGCCGTTTCTCTAATGTGAAATAGCTGCTTCAGTGTGAATGGGCTAGTTCCAATTAGATGAGAGGATCTTTCTGCCTCTCCAGGTCAGAGGGCCGTTTGGGCTAGTTCCCATTAGACGACAGGACCTTTCTGCCTCTGCAGGTCGGAGGGCTGTTTCTCTAATGGGAAATAGCTGCTTCAGTGTGAATGGGCTAATTCACATTAGACGAGAGGACCTTTCTGCCTCTGCAGGTCAAAGGGCCGTTTCTCTAATAGAAAATAGCTGCTTCAGTGTGATTGGGCTAGTTCCCATTAGACGAGAGGATCTTTCTGCCTCTGCAGGTCGGAGGTTCGTTTCTCTAATGGGAAATAGCTGCTTCAGTGTGAATGGGCTACTTCCCATTAGACGAGAGGACCTTTCTGCCTCTGCAGGTCCGAGGGCCGTTTCTATAATGCGAAATAGCTGCTTCAGTGTGAGTGGGCTAGTTCCCATTAGACGAGAGGACCTTTCTGCCTCTGCAGGTCAGAGGGCCGTTTCTCTAATTGGAAATGGCTGCTTCAGTGTGAGTGGGCTAGTTCCCATTAGACGAGAGGACCTTTCTGCCTCTGCAGGTCGGAGGGTCGTTTCTCTAATGGGAAACAGCTGCTTCAGTGTGAGTGGGCTAGTTCCCATTAGACGAGAGGACTTTTCTGCCTCTGCAGGTCAGAGGGCCGTTTCTCTAATGGGTACTAGCCTTCTCAGTTTGAGTAGGCTAGTTCCCATTATTATGCAGGACTTGGCCACTCGGGGCAAAACGAGCCATTTCTCTAATGGGAACTAGTCTTCTCAGTGTGAGTAGGCTAGTTCCCATTATTATGCAGGTCTTGGCATCTAGGAGAGCAAAAGGGCCATTTCTCTAATGGGAACTAGCCTTCTCTGTGTGAGTGAGCTAGTTCCCATTATTATGCAGGAATTGGCCTCTAGGGGCAAAAAGGGCCATTTCTCTAATGGGAACTAGCCTTCTCAGTGAGAATGGGCTAGTTCCCATTAGACAAGAGGACTTTTCTGCATCTGCAGGTCATAGGGCCGTTTCTCTAATGGGAAATAGCTGCTTCAGTGTGAATGGGCCAGTTCCCATTAGACGAGAGGACCTTTCTGCCTCTGCAGGTCGGAGGGCCGTTTCTCTAATGGGAAATAGCTGCTTCAGTGTGAGTGGGCTAATTCCCATTAGACGAGAGGACCTTTCTGCCTCTGCAGGTCAAAGGGCTGTTTCTCTAATGGGAAATAGCTGCTTCAGTGTGATTGGGCTAGTTCCCATTAGACGAGAGGACCTTTCTGCCTCTGCAGGTCGGAGGGCCGTTTCTCTAATGGGAAATAGCTTCTTCAGTGTGATTGGGCTGTGAAACCAGAAACAAATAGTGAGGCTTTTACACCAAACAAAGAGAAATACACCAACACGGGCTTGTAAAGATTTCCCAGAATCTTTAATACAAAACTGAACAGTTACATACAAAATATACAAATAGCTATTTGGCCGCCAGTACGTCACAAAGAATACAGCAATTCAGTGTGAGCAGTGAGCAGGATTTGGTAGCTGGACACCGACATATTTATACACAGTTCAGGAATGATGTCCAGCCTCCTGCATGTCAATAATTTACCAGGGCTGGGGTTCGCGCCTGGGTTGCCTCTCAATTTACATATCTTTCACATGTTGCCTACTCCGAATACATTTCAACAAGAAGGCTTATGAATCAATACAGTTCCTCGATCTTAACCATGATGTAGTACATTGATCCATTATAGTGCAAGACAACATATTTCCACATACACTGTTTCGTTTAACATTACTATACTTGAGTACTGGCGGTTCATCATTATGCATACATAGAATTCCCTGATCCTGGGTCAGTGAAGGACAAGGTCTGCATGACCTGAACATATGGCCTACAGGCAAGTTGGATATTAACCTGTCCACAGAGGTCGAGGAGGTTAAGGCAAGAAGCAAGAGAACACAGGGCTGCCATTTTAGGTTACAGGGTGACTTTCGCAACAAACCCTAAAATGGCGGTTTGACCTAAGATGGCGGCTAAGTTAAACTAAGGTCAAGACCTTGCGATGCAGATTTCTTCGTGAAGCGACTGGGCATAGGCCAACATATATTTATGAGAGAAAAACAATATTTATATCAGTTCTAACAAACCCTCCTTTTGGCCTATGCCAAGTGCTACATTTACCCCCTAGTCACTTTACGAGTAACTCCACATTTCAACATCTATGCATCCTGAATCATTATCTGAAATATCTATTGCCATCAAATCGGGTACTAGGAACTCCTTCAGCACATACTCCTTAGATACCTTGTCAGGGGCATACATCTTGCGTCCCAATGCACTTGTTGCTTGCGTGCAACACCCCCCTAACACTGAACAAATCCCGGGGAGGCACTGTATGCAGCAACAAAGAAACAATAAGATTCCTGCGACAATCAGTAGGATCGAGAGCAACTTCCATCCCCACGACCGTAGGAGGTCCCAAAACCATGCACTAAGTCCCCAACTACCATCGGGAACATGCACCTCCAAACTCAATACATGTAGATTTTGAATCACCCTAAAGATCGTTGGGGAGGAATCAGGTACGTAAACGCAGCAAGCGGCTCCCACCAATTTACATACTCCACCACGCTCTGCTAGGATGACATCTAATGCCATCCGATTCTGGAGTGCCACTAACCTTATCGCTTTTTGCTCTAGAGTCATATTGTAGAGTATGTCGGTGGTCCGGTTGATGGTTTTCTCCATTATTCGTGCTAATCCCCTGATATTCTCCGAATTCACAATTTGCCCAAAGAACGGGACGAAGGACTTCATTATATCCCCTAGAGTCTGTGCTGGAGTGTCCCCTTCTACATCTCGTCGTGGACGAGCTTTCACTATTTCATCAATACTGGCAATAAATACCCCAGGTAAGAGAATTCCCAAATAACATGTTCCCTGCCAATCCCTAGGCAACCATGGAAATGCTACATTGCCGCAAACAAAATAGACGGGCTCACCTACATACAGAGGCTTGTTCTCACTGGTCAGATTTGCGACGTTGGCGCAGCTCCTAAAATTACCCATTGACCGAGTACCATTCCTCTGTATGCAGAACGAGACTGACTCGGGGCTGTGGTTGACAAAATAAGACGGAGGAGTGGCATCCTTATTGCCTATCGGAGCCATTTTAAAAGTAATCAAAGATTGGAAGGGTCGAGATAATTTGTCAGAAGGCCTAATGGAAGCTATATTCGGCTTACTTTTGTTCGAAAAGTGGGAGCATCCCAGGGGCATCAATACATATTTTTCAAAGCTATTCAAATTCGTGCCATCAAAGTTCCCTGAGATGCTATCGTTCCATCGGCCAAAGAAGAGTGCTCTAAGAGAAGCATAGCAAGCAGTTGCCAGAGGTAAAGGATGAACATACCAACCAAGCCCCTTATCCCCGTGTTGCGGCAGATGCGAACAGATCCAACATTTGGTCCTGTTCAGGATTGCATGCGTGGAATTCATAATCATAAGAAGTGTATTGTTCTTATAGTTCCGTCTATGTACAAAATCCCTAGGCGACAAAGTAAATTGCTGTACAGAAGGAGTTGGAACAACAGAAATATTTTCAACAGATAAAAAATCGTTCAGTGGGTACATCTTTTCAACCCACCATAACCCGAAACCAGTAATCACCAAAAACCCTGTTATCATTATCAAAAACCAACAACACAATGTCGGGGCCCCCATACATATTTGATCATTGTCTCTCCTAGCCACAGGTTTGTCCATAAATCCAATACGAGCAATAGCGGGTGCGGGCATTGCAGTCTTCAATCGAAAACACCAATTGTTCGTTCGCTGGCGACTCCAGTCGCGCGTCTTCTTAATGTCTTTTCCCTCAACCCTTAGCTGGCAGAACCCTGTATGATATTGGGCCAAAAAGGCAGGCCCTCCTTCCTTTTTGCTTTCAGTAGTACAACAAAACATCAGTAGTACAACAAAACAGTACTGCAAGTCTATTTCCTCGAACGAAGGTTGTACTTTACAGTTTCCGGTACTGAAAGGTCAACAGATTGCGTGTCATCACTTCCCACAGGAGGTGGTGAGTGAGCGGAAGTAGAACAAAGGGGCAATGAATCTAAAAGCGGTGTAGCTGGGGAGCAAGGAGACAAGATGGCCGCTTGGTCGGGCCTTTCAACTTCTGGAACGGTCTCCGATGCTCTTTTACCGCTTTCGGCTGCCTCAGGTATGTCGGTTACCGTGTCAAAAAGGGATTCTGTGCCTTCTGTATCGTACGGCACAGGTTGTGGGATCCGTTTGGTGTGGCTGCCGTGAATCCAATGGCGGCGTCCTCCTACCCGCACCGCTGTCTGGGTGGCCAGGAGCACCTGATAGGGGCCCCTCCAACGAGGTGCAAGGCAGGATGACCGGTTGAAGGATTTAACGAGGATCCAATCCCCTGGCCATAGACTGTGACCAGGGCCCTCGAACCTTACGGGCAGTGCCTCTCGCACCTGGTGATAAATTGAAAACAGGTTTTTAGTCAACTGGTTACAGTAGTCAGAAAGAAGTACATTTTCGACATCCCGCAATGCTCGGGTCTTAGGTAAACCACAAATATTAGCAGGCCTACCCATTACCACCTCAAAGGGAGAGAGCCCAGTCTTAGTTTGAGGTGTCGTTCGCATCGATAATAACACGATCTGTAAGGTGTCTGGCCATTTCAGCTTGGTGCCAGCACACGTCTTAGCGAGCTTGTTCTTGAGTATGCCGTTATGTCTTTCCACTAATCCGGCACTTTGAGCATGTCTGGCGGAATGGAACCGTTTATCAATCTGCAGACCTGCACAAATTTGCAGTATTACCGCAGCAATAAAGTGTGGTCCATTATCCGACCAGAGAACTCTCGGTAATCCAAAGCGAGGAAAATACTCTTTGAGCATTGATTTTGCCGTTGTCATGGCGGTTGCATCCCTAACAGGAAAAGCCTCAACCCACTTACTAAATGCACAAATAATTACCAAAACATATTTATAACCATTACAACAATCCATTTCAATGAAATCAAAGTGGAGGACTTCAAAGGGGACAGAGGGTGGGGCAAACTACCCCTAGGAGTTGAGGTACCTTTTCCTACATTGTGCTGGAGGCAAACCATAGAGTTCTGAACGAACCGCTCTGCAATTTCAGAAATCCTATCGTTGACCCATACCGTATGCAACATTTTTGTCAACTTCCGGGCACAGACATGAGTTGGACCATGTGCCATAGCGACCATCATAAGGATGTACGCATTAGGAAGCAACCACTTTCCATCAACAATGTCCACCCAACACCCATCATCATCCAATTTCCCTATACCATCAGCCCATTTCTTAGTCTCCTCGGCTGGGGCATCTGCTTGGATATCCTTTACAGAATCAATGCTATCACTAATAATATGGAGACGTTTATCTTCTCTTACAATACACATTTCAGAATTTAAATCAACAGCAATTTGTTTTGCAATGCGGTCAGCGAAAGCATTTCCTCTCCCTATATCATCTGTGATCTTCTGATGTGCCGTGCATTTCACAACAGCTAACTGGACAGGGAGTGTAAGTGCTGAGAGTAACCGCACAATTAAAGTACCATGTTGTATCTTAGTACCATGTGAGGTCAGAAAACCTCGTTCCTTCCAAAGTCTACTGAAGTTGTGAACCACCCCAAAGGCATACTGGCTATCCGTATATATATTTACTGTAAGCCCTTCGGATAGTTCACAAGCTCGAGTCAATGCTATAAATTCCACAGCCTGCGCAGAATTATGCGGGATTCGTTTGGACTCCACAATTGTGCTTAAGGTAGTGACGGCATAAGCATCCGTGGATATTCCATTCGGGAGTTTGAAACAAGAGCCATCGCAAAACAGCTCTCCTTGAGGGTTTTCCAAAGGTATATCTTGTAGGTCAACCCTCCCCTTAGTTTCCTGTTCCGTAGCATAAAGGCAGTCATGTGACGCTTCGTCATTATCAACAGTATCTTGTGGGACGGATAAAAGTTCCGCTGGATTTAATACGCAACATCTCTGAATTTGAATGTGAGGTGCAAACAGGACTAACTCATATCTTGTTAATCGTGCGGAGGTGAGATGTTGCGTTTGGGACTTGTTTAGCAAAATCTCCACAGAGTGAGGTACCATTAAGGTTAACGCATGACCCAAGACCATCCCCTCACTCTGCTTCACAGATGCAGCAGCAGCAGCGACAGCTCGCAAACATTTCGGCAAAGCGCATGCAACAGGATCAAGGGCGGACAAGTAGTAACCGCACGGCCTACTCTTCCCTCCATGTTCCTGTGTCAACACAGCCAAAGCACATCCATCACATTCATGCACATACAACACAAAGGCCTTATTATAGTTTGGAGTACCCAAAACTGGAGCTGAACATAGCGCGGTTTTAAGTAATTCAAATGCTGTTTGATGATCTAAAGTCCAAGGCAGTGGTAAGGAAATGCCCTTCCTTGTCAAAGCCAGCAATGGTTTAATCATTAACGAGAAATTAGGGATCCAAAGTCTGCAGTACGAAGCCATACCTATGAAGGCTCTAACTTCCTTCTGCGTTTTTGGGACAGACATACCAGTAATAGTCTCAATCCGTTCCGGTGTCAACCTTCTTCCCTCCTTTGACAGGAGATAGCCTAAGTAGGCGACCTCCTGGCAACAATATTGGAATTTCTTGAGTGAAGCTTTATGACCGTGTTCTGCTAAATGGCTAAGCAACAACACGGTGCCCTCCTTACAGGCACCCTCAGAATCAGCGGCCAAAAGAAGATCGTCCACATACTGAAGTAAAGTACAAGTCGTAGGCAGCTCAAGAGTATCAAGCTGTTCTTTTAACGCCCGACTATAGATACTCGGACTCTCGGTATAACCTTGCGCTGCACGAGTAAATGTGAACTAGCGTCCACCCAGAGTAAATGCAAATAGGTACCTACTATCCTTGTGAATAGGAATACTAAAGAATGCATTTTTAAGATCGATTACACTGAAATGAGTGGCAGAAGCCGGAATCATAGTAAGAATAGTCATTACATCGGGTACAATAGGAAATTGAGGAGCCACAATTTTGTTAATAGCCCGCAAGTCAATTATAAACCGAAAAGGAATCACATTATCCCCCTTCTTGTGTACCGGTAAAATCGGACTATTACACAAACTTCCAGTAATTTCCTCAATTACACCACGACGCACGAAATCAGAAACAATACATTTTAACGCTTGCTCGCCTTCAACCGAAATTTTATACTGGGGAATGCGGGGCAATGTCACTCCATGCTTCAAAACAATCTTAACGGGTTCAATTTGTAAGTAACCAACATCGTTGTCGTCAACCGCCCACAAACATTCCGGAATATTACTAAGTTCCGGCAGCAAAGGTCGAGTCAAGAACTGTGAGACAGTCGATTGCTGAGGTGAAATCGTCAACCCAACTCCATCCGGAGAACAATGTATTACGGCATTCAATTCTTTTAACAGATTTAACCCCAGCAAGTTCTCCCCACAGTTTGAAGTAAGAAGAAATGGGCACTGGTCCGTGAAAGGACCCACTGTAATCGGTACCGGCAAAGAGACCGGGCAAACTACAGGTGTGCCAGAAAACCCTACTGAAACGTTGGATTGCCCTGACAGTGGAATGTTTGGAACCCGTGAATGGTCAATGGAACACTTCTGTGCTACGGTATCTACTAAGAATAGATGCTTCCTATTTCCCACTATCATCTCAACGTAGGGACCTTTCTGATGAACGGGGATAGGTGTTGGTTCCAAACCCTGCTTTGGGCAATCCTAACGAAAGAGAACATCATCAAAAGGGATTTCTTCAGAAAGATAGGCGGCAGAAGGATGATCAAAAATGTTTCTACTATCCGCACCCGAAATCTGTTTATCCTGAGAAAAAGGTTGCTGTGACTCTGGTGGGAACTGACCTCTACCAATGCCCCCTGGCCCTGGGCGACCTCTGGGTCGCCTACCCATGTTCCCAAACGACCTTTGTTGCAAGGCCGGACATTGTGCACGCCAATGACCTTCCTGTCGACAATAGGCGCACTGGTTAATGGTTACAGGGCCTAAAGGCATGTTTCCTTGAGGAACATGCTGACCTCTAAACTGAGTACCACCCCCTCTAGAGCCTCTAACAACCTGCTGTAACAGGACTTTCGTCTTAAGGTCGCCTTTTCTCTTTTCAAGTTTTTCCTTTTCATTATTAACGCGGTTCTCATAGTACTGAGCCATGTGCAGTACTTCGGACTGAGACTTCGCCTGCCATGCGCTTTCTGAAGACATAATCTGTGATTGGATATCTGGCAATAACCCACGCACAAACTTGTCAACAAATAAACGTTTTCCTGACTCAGTGCTCAAATCTTGTCCACTAAAGTCCGAAAATACTTGTTCGAACCGGTTAAAGAATTCTGTAGCACCCTCGGATTTATTTTGGACACAAGCAGTAAGCCTATCCCAGATGATTCTTTTCTCAGGAACTATGGTTTTCAATTTAATCACTAACCTATCGGGTAGAGTCAGGATTACCTGCGCCAGTCATTCTCCCGCCGGTCTTTCTCTATCAACCCTAGCTATATTATCCCATGTGTCTCCCAACCCAGGTACATCATCAACATTTCTAATCTGTCTCCACAAATCTACGGGAAGGAGCACGGGAAATAACAAATCAATATCACTCAGGGTAAATACCGATGATCGTAGAACCGATTCAATTTCTTTATAGAACCCCGTCGGGTTCTTCCTAATATCGGGAATAGACTGTTTTATAGTATTCACCTCCTGTCTTGAGAACGGGACGTGAACAAACTGTGACACATAATGTGCGGGAACATCATGGGCAGCAATACCTGTTGCGGCATTGGCTGGGACCTCAATTTTTGGAACGAACGTCGGTGGAACCTCTCTCATAGGCAACTGAGATGTAGCCAACTCCGAACGTTTGCTGAGTAGTAAAGCTAAATCAAGTATTAAGGCAGTCGACGAAGCATTAAGAGAAAAGGCTCTTTCATATATACCCAATAGTTCTGCGGGGCAACAAATCTTTTTCTTTACACATTCTCCCTGCAGGTATTCCACCATCACCTGAATCACCTTCTTTTGCATTTCTGGCATATATTGACTATACGTGTCATATATCTCGTCAGGAGTTATGGAAACATTCGACACCCATCTAATCGCATCATTTGTACAGATCCGCATTTCTTCGTCCATCGAACTTCGGCGGGGAGGGAACCGTTTCTGTACAAACATAGCATCGAAACTATCCCTCTCTAACTCTTCATTTCTCAACCTCTCCAATTCCCTTCTATACTCAAAAATCCCTTCAACATGCTTATGGACTTTCTCTGCAGTATCCCTAGACAACGCTAAGGCATTCAAATCCCGCAGCCCTTGTGGAAGGCTTATATCACCTAATTTGTCCCACATTACAATCAAATGATTTCCTAGATTTTCAATAAAAACATTTTTCTCAGGAATACTTTTCAAATTTTGGAGTGCGGAAAAAACATCATTCTGTTCACCTCTTTCCATACAATTATTAGCCCATGAAATCAATTCATTCCTTTTCCCCAAAGGCACAGTATTACGTGTCACAATCCCCGATCCCGCTCCCCGATCCTCTACGAGCGGCAAAGAACCACTTGGAATACCTTGAGCATCGATAGACAGAGACAATGGAGCAGGCAAAGGTGCGACAACCGGAGGAACAATGGGAAAATCGGCAGGAAGAGTCGGAGGAATTATAGGAAGAGGAACGACAGCAGGAGGAGGCAAAGCGCCAAGAGGAGGAACATACGGAGGTGGTGCGGAAGCACCAGACCTTCGCTCATGCAAAAGTTTACTAATCAATTCATCAGATGCGTGGAAGTCTTTCGAAGGGTAAATCTTCTGGGTTTCTAGGTGGAACGCTCTATCCGTACTTCTGGCTGATTCTGATTGTTTATCCTTATCATACAACAGCGCCTTTTCGGCATTCGTCATATGTCGGCGTATATGTTTTTCCCTACTCTTCAGTTGCTGCAAAGCTTCAGTTTTCCAACTTTATAGAGCATCACATGCTGCAGGCCTAGCCTTTTTCTTAATCAATACGGACTCTAAATACTCTAAACAAGGGATCTCGAAACTACCATCAGTTGGCCACCGGAGATTAGAATTATGTCTGGTCTGTCTGTGCCAAATCTCACTAAATGCTATACTTCCAAAGCCTTTCTTACAGTACATAATACGTGCCGGAGACCCCTCCTGTGGTGCCGGGCGGCTAAATTCCAAAGATTGTCTGCTACCGCGGAATAACGCCCTGAAGCGGACAGACATTTTCTCAGGCATGTCAGTAGAAACTGTTGTTACCTGGTCAATAATTGTGCTCGCGAGTACAATGCGCCAAATTCAAATTGTCAGGGTTGAATTAAGAGTCGGAGCATGACTCACCTGACGAAAGAACTGGGAGGCCCGATCGGGTTACTAAGGACAAACTAAGGACCCACGTGTTTGGTGATTTCGGCAAACTTACCCACCTCGATATATGGACCCTCGTCAAGACGACACCTCGTACTCCAGCTCACCGTTCAGGGATCGGATCGTGCAATACTTCGAGAAATTTGCGTCTCGTTCGATCGGGCCCGTTTTGTCGCCATCCGACCCCGGTCCGATAGCCGTAGCAATTCTCGACGAGACGAAGTCAATCTTGAGGGTCCCTATTCGGGCACCATCTGTGAAACCAGAAACAAATATTGAGGCTTTTACACCAAACAAAGAGAAATACACCAACACGGGCTTGTAAAGATTTCCCAGAATCTTTAATACAAAACTGAACAGTTACATACAAAATATACAAATAGCTATTTGGCCTCCAGTACGTCACAAAGAATACAGCAATTCAGTGTGAGCAGTGAGCAGGATTTGGTAGCTGGACACCGACATATTTATACACAGTTCAGGAATGATGTCCAGCCTCCTGCATGTCCATAATTTACCAGGGCTAGGGTTCGCGCCTGGGTTGCCTCTCAATTTACATATCTTGCACATGTTGCCTACTCCGAATACATTTCAACAAGAAGGCTTATGAATCAATACAGTTCCTCGATCTTAACCATGATGTAGTACATTGATCCATTATAGTGCAAGACAACATATTTCCACATACACTGTTTCGTTTAACATTACTATACTTGAGTACTGGCGGATCATCATTATGCATACATAGAATTCCCTGATCCTGGGTCAGTGAAGGACAAGGTCTGCATGACCTGAACATATGGCCTACAGGCAAGTTGGATATTAACCTGTCCACAGAGGTCAAGGAGGTTAAGGCAAGAAGCAAGAGAACACAGGGCGGCCATTTTAGGTTACAGGGTGACTTTCGCAACAAACCCTAAAATGGCGGTTTGACCTAAGATGGCGGCTAAGTTAAACTAAGGTCAAGACCTTGCGATGCGGATTTCTTCGTGAAGCGACTGGGCATAGGCCAACATATATTTATGAGAGAAAAACAATATTTATATCAGTTCTAACAGGGCTAGTTCTCATTAGACGAGAGGATCTTTCTGCCTCTGCAGGTCAGAGGGCCGTTTCTCTAATGGGAAATAGGTGCTACAGTGTGAGTGGGCTAGTTCCCATTAGACGAGAGGACCTTTCTGCCTCTGCAAGTCGGAAGGCCGTTTCTCTAATGGGAAATAGCTGATTCAGTGTGAATGGGCTAGTTCCCATTAGACGAGAGGACCTTTCTGCCTCTGCAGGTCAGAGGGCCGTTTCTCTAATGTGAAATAGCTGCTTCAGTGTGAGTGGTCTAGTTCCCATTAGACGAGAGGACCTTTCTGCCTCTGCAGGTCAGAGGGCCGTTTCTCTAATGGGAAATAGCTGCTTCAGTGTGAATAGGCTACTTCCCATTAGATGAGAGGATCTTTCTGCCTCTCCAGGTCAGAGGGCCGTTTGGGCTAGTTACCATTAGACAACAGGACCTTTCTGCCTCTGCAGGTCGGAGGGCTGTTTCTCTAATGGGAAATAGCTGCTTCAGTGTGAGTGGGCTAATTCCCATTAGACGAGAGGACCTTTCTGCCTCTGCAGGTCAAACGGCCGTTTCTCTAATAGAAAATAGCTGCTTCAGTGTGATTGGGCTAGTTCCCATTAGACGAGAGAATCTTTCTTCCTCTGCAGGTCGGAGGGCCGTTTCTCTAATGGGAAATAGCTGCTTCAGTGTGAATGGTCTAGTTCCCATTAGACGAGAGGACCTTTATGCCTCTGCAGGTCCGAGGGCCATTTCTCTAATGGGAAATAGCTGCTTCAGTGTGAGTGGGCTAGTTCCAATTAGACGAGAGGACCTTTCTGCCTCTGCAGGTCAGAGGGTTGTTTCTCTAATGGGAAATAGCTGCTTCAGTGTGAATGGGCTAGTTCCCATTAGACGAGAGGACCTTTCTGCCTCTGCAGGTCCGAGGGCCGTTTCTCTAATGGAAAATAGCTGCTTCAGTGTGAGTGGGCTAGTTTCCATTAGACGAGAGGACCTTTCTGCCTCTGCAGGTCGGAGGGCCGTTTCTCTAATGGGAAATAGCTACTTCAGTGTGAATGGTCTAGTTCCCATTAGACGAGAGGACCTTTCTGCCTTTGCAGGTCGGAGGGCCGTTTCTCTAATGGGAAATAGCTGCTTCAGTGTGAGTGGGCTAATTCCCATTAGACGAGAGGACCTTTCTGCCTCTGCAGGTCAAAGGGCTGTTTCTCTAATGGGAAATAGCTGCTTCAGTGTGATTGGGCTAGTTCCCATTAGACGAGAGGATCTTTCTGCCTCTGCAGGTCGCAGGGCCGTTTCTCTAATGGGAAATAGCTGCTTCAGTGTGATTGGGCTAGTTCCCATTAGACGAGAGGACCTTTCTGCCTCTCCAGGTCGCAGGGCCATTTCTCTAATGGGAAATAGCTGCTTCAGTGTGAGTGGGCTAGTTCCCATTAGACGAGAGTACCTTTCTGCTTCTTCAGGTCGCAGGGCCGTTTCTCTAATGGGAAATAGCTGCTTCAGTGTGAGTGGGCTAGTTCCTATTAGACGAGAGGACCTTTCTGCCTCTCCAGGTCGCAGGGCCATTTCTCTAATGGGAAATAGCTGCTTCAGTGTGAGTGGGCTAGTTCCCATTAGACGAGAGTACCTTTCTGCTTCTTCAGGTCGCAGGGCCGTTTCTCTAATGGGAAATAGCTGCTTCAGTGTGAGTGGGCTAGTTCCCATTAGACGAGAGGACCTTTCTGCCTCTCCAGGTCGGAGGGCTGTTTCTCTAATGGGAAATAGCTGCTTCAGTCTGAATGGGCTAATTCCCATTCGACGAGAGGACTTTTCTGCCTCTCCAGGTTGGAGGGCTGTTTCTCTAATGGGAAATAGCTGCTTCAGTCTGAATGGGCTAATTCCCATTCGACGAGAGGACTTTTCTGCCTCTGCAGGTCAGAGGGCCGTTTCTCTAATGGGTACTAGCCTTCTCAGTTTGAGTAGGCTAGTTCCCATTATTATGCAGGACTTGGCCACTCGGGGCAAAACAAGCCATTTCTCTAATGGGAACTAGCCTTCTCAGTGTGAGTAGGCTAGTTCCCATTATTATGCAGGTCTTGGCCACTAGGAGAGCAAAAGGGCCAATTCTCTAATGGGAACTAGCCTTCTCTGTGTGAGTGGGCTAGTTCCCATTATTATGCAGGAATTGGCCACTAGGGGCAAAAAGGGCCATTTCTCTAATGGGAACTAGCCTTCTCAGTGAGAATGGGCTAGTTCCCATTAGACGAGAGGACCTTTCTGCATCTGCAGGTCAGAGGGCCATTTCTCTAATGGGAAATAGCTGCTTCAGTGTGAATGGGCCAGTTCCCATTAGACGAGAGGACCTTTCTGTCTCTGCAGGTCAGAGGGCCGTTTCTCTAATGGGAAATAGGTGCTACAGTGTGAGTGGTCCAGTTCCCATTAGACGAGAGGACCTTTCTGCCTCTGCAGGTCGGAGGGCCGTTTCTCTAATGGGAAATAGCTGCTTCAGTGTGATTGGTCTAGTTCCCATTAGACGAGAAGACCTTTCTGCCTCTGCAGGTCGGAGGGCCGTTTCTCTAATGGGAAATAGCTGCTTCAGTGTGAGTGGGCTAATTCCCATTAGACGAGAGGACCTTTCTGCCTCTGCAGGTCAAAGGGCTGTTTCTCTAATGGGAAATAGCTGCTTCAGTGTGATTGGGCTACTTCCCATTAGACGAGAGGATCTTTCTGCCTCTGCAGGTCGGAGGGCCGTTTCTCTAATGGGAAATAGCTGCTTCAGTGTGATTGGGCTAGTTCCCATTAGACGAGAGGACCTTTCTGCCTCTGCAGGTCGGAGGGCCGTTTCTCTAATGGGAAATAGCTGCTTCAGTGTGAGTGGGCTAGTTCCCATTAGACGAGAGGACCTTTCTGCCTCTGCAGGTCAAAGGGCCGTTTCTCTAATGGGAAATAGCTGCTTCAGTGTGATTGGGCTAGTTCTCATTAGGCGAAAGGATCTTTCTGCCTCTGCAGGTCGGAGGGCCGTTTCTCTAATGGGAAATAGCTGCTTCAGTGTGATTGGGCTAGTTCCCATTAGACGAGAGGACCTTTCTGCCTCTGCAGGTCAGAGGGCCGTTTCTCTAATGGGAAATAGCTGCTTCAGTGTGATTGGGCTAGTTCTCATTAGACGAGAGGACCTTTCTGCCTCTGCAGGTCGGAAGGCCGTTTCTCTAATGGGAAATAGCTGCTTCAGTGTGAATGGGCTAGTTCCCATTAGACAAGAGGACCTTTCTGCCTCTGCAGGTCAGAGGGCCGTTTCTCTAATGTGAAATAGCTGCTTCAGTGTGAGTGGTCTAGTTCCCATTAGACGAGAGGACCTTTCTGCCTCTGCAGGTCAGAGGGCCGTTTCTCTAATGGGAAATAGCTGCTTCAGTGTGAATGGGCTAGTTCCCATTAGACGAGAGGACCTTTCTGCCTCTGCAGGTCAGAGGGCCGTTTCTCTAATGCGAAATAGCTGCTTCAGTGTGAGTGGGCTAATTCCCATTAGACGAGAGGACCTTTCTGCCTCTGCAGGTCAGAGGGCCGTTTCTCTAATAGGAAATAGCTGCTTCAGTGTGATTGGGCTAGTTCCCATTAGACAAGAGAATCTTTCTGCCTCTGCAGGTCTAAGGGCTGTTTCTCTAATGGGAAATAGCTGCTTCAGTGTGAGTGGGCTAGTTTCCTTTAGACAAGAGGACCTTTCTGCCCAGGGCCGTCACGAGGGAGGTACAGGGGGGGCAAACTGCCCCAGGCCTCGCGCTCAGGAGGGACCTCGCGGCCGTCTGGATGGCATTTCATTGTGCAAGATGTCATTTGATGCTGGCTGCAGCAGAAGAGAAGATAAACAAAAAAACGATAAAAAAAAAAAGTTAGACGCAACACACAGCATGGGGGGGAGCGGGCGGACAATACTTTGGCACATGCCCAGTTGTTCACACTAAAACATACACATGAATGTGGTGTGCGAGGGGAGTGGGAAGCATATTGCATCCTGAGTGCATCCCTTATTCATAAAATGTTGCATGGGATACCCTACCTCTGCGGCTCCTTCTACTGGATATGGTCTGCCCTGGTGGAGGCCAGGCCCAGCAGAAAGCACGATTCAGAAACAGGTCTTTTCGTGCCTGGAATGGAAAGGCTCATGGCAATCAT
The DNA here is from genome assembly GCF_040938575.1 of Ambystoma mexicanum. Classification (NCBI taxonomy): domain Eukaryota; kingdom Metazoa; phylum Chordata; class Amphibia; order Caudata; family Ambystomatidae; genus Ambystoma; species Ambystoma mexicanum. The sequence continues at coordinate 1,334,227,629 of NC_090933.1, read as the reverse complement.
GTGCCTTACCCTTCGTTTTTGCCTTTCAACGCCTGTAATATTTTTTGCACTGAGTGTCAAAAATGCAAGTTGTTGCACCTCATTTACACTACATGTATGTACTTAACTTAGAAATCTAGACAGGCAAAGTGGGATTCATTAAACCTACACTGGTGCACGTGCAGTTATGCGCTACGGCAAAAACCACCCCAGTAAAATAAAAGTGTTCTTTTAATGCATTGTGGCCCCCAGGGCCATAATTGTCCTATTGATAGTAAGGCATGGCATTTTCACTGGGCAATTCATTGCCCTGATGCGAAAATGCATTGAAAGTATGAATGTTAGCCCTAGTGCCAATACCATGACCAATGTAACTTGCAACGTTGCACCTTTCTGTAGCGAGACTGATGCAGGGCCGTCACTGGGGCTTGAAATTAGTGCTTTGAAAGGCTTGCCTTATAAGCTGCCTTTTGACACCGGTTCCTCCACATCAACCACTTGCTGACAAAGGAGGATTTAAAGATTTTCAGTGGGCATTTAGTGTTTCAGCTCCCTGCTAGCTGGCTGTCTCGCTGGGGCCTTTCAGCTCTTTCAGTTGAAAGTGGCTTTGGGGGACCCCTGCAAATGCCCCCATGTTGCCAGTCAGCAGGTTTGTAACACAGCAATATATTCCTTTCGTTCTGGGGCTTAAAGTGAGCGGTTTGAAATGCTCGCCTTACAGCTGCATTTGCTGGAGCCCTTTCAGCTGTCACTTCCCTGGGGTATACAGAAGTGTTATCACCTCGTTACCTTTTAACACCGGTTCCTCCACATCAGCCAACTTCTGACAAAGGGGGATTTAAAGATTTTCAGTGGGCATTGTGTTTCAGCTCCCTGCTGGCTGGCTGTCTTGTGATAATCAGCGGCTATTAACTCCTAGCTGTATTTCTTTGTCTGCATTATAATGTATGCACCGAACGGGTGCGTCAGACTCTTTTCCGCTCTAAGCAATGTGGGGCCCCCAACCGTCATGTTGAAATAGGCACCAACTCATCTTCAGCCATGTCTTGGTAAAGAAAACATAAGTGTTATCAGGTGGCTAGACTGGCCTGCATTGAATATTGGGCAGTCTAGCCAGTAATAACACTTATGGTGCACAGCTAGTCTGGATATATATTCCGTGGCATGTTTTCTTTTTACTGGCGGTGAGTCCTTATATGGTAATACTGGCCCAGATGCCTTTGGGTTCGGCACGCTTTACATATGCTGAATAAATAAATAAATACATAACATAGATTGATGCAGTCTATATGGACATGTATGGGAACAGCCAGAATGAACATGTTTTCATACTGGCATATGTTGTGGGCAAAGGCGGAATGAAATGCAATGGAAAATGCTCCTGCACAGTTTGTGACTTACATCTATTGGGTTTGTCCATGTGCTATCATACAAAACCAATTGCAAACTCTATGGCTTTTTACCCTAATTTTAAAGAAAGTGCTGTAAAATGCACCATTTTCATTTGTTTCAAAACAATTTTGGAGGCGAGAAACCATCTCAAGCACCCCTTGTTTGGTTTGGGGTGCCTCACTGTGTTCTGTCAATCCCACATAATTGGTGCACATATTTAAGCTTCTTCAGTTCAAAAATTAATCAGCCGCCACTGAACATCATCTACCTGTCACTGTGTATGATGTGTGTTATGTGCAGAAAGGGGCAGGGCAGTCCTTCTAAAGCTGGCGTCACGCACCACCCGCCGTCATGCCATCCTATATATATTTATGTATATGGCAAAAATGTTAGTCTGGAGTGAACTTGTCTTCAGTAGAGAAACATAACTTTGCTGTAGTAGATTTGCTGTCATAATAATGAACCATATCTGGGTTCCTCCACACACACCATGGGGGATTTATCGCGTCTCCTGTTTGCGGCACCGCCGCCGGTGGCCCAGTTCAAAAAATCATAAGGGGGCCTCACCAAACGTTTTGCCCCGGGCCTCACCACACCATGTGACAGCCCTGTTTCTGCCTCTGTAGGTCGGAGGGCAGTTTCTCTAAGGGGAAATAGCTGCTTCAGTGTAAAGTGGCTAGTTCCCATTAGACGAGAGGACCTTTCTGCCTGTGCAGGTCAGAAGGAAGTTTCGCTAATGGGAAGTAGCTGCTTCAGTGTGATGGGGCTAGTTCCCATTAGACGAGAGGATCTTTCTGCCTCTCCAGTTCAGAGGGCCGTTTGGGCTAGTTCCCATTAGACAAGAGGACCTTTCTTCCTCTGCAGGTCAAAGGGCCGTTTCTCTAATGGGAAGTAGCTGCTTCAGTGTGATTGGGCTAGTTCCCATTAGACGAGAGGACCGTTCTGCCTCTGCAGATCGGAGGGTTGTTTCTCTAATGGGAAATAGCTGCTTCAGTGTGAATGGGCAAGTTCCCATTAGACGAGAAGACCTTTCTGCCTGTGCAGGTCAGAGGGCCGTTTCTCTGATGAGAAATAGCTGCTTCAGTGTGAATCGGCTAGTTCCCATTAAACGAGAGGACCTTTCTGCCTTTGCAGGTCAGAGGGCTGTTTCTCTAATGGGAAATATCTGCTTCAGTGTGAAGGGGCTAGTTCCCATTACACGAGAGGAACTTTCTGCATGTCCAGGTCAGAGGGCCGTTTGGGCTAGTTCCCATTAGACGAGAGGACCTTTCTGCCTCTGCAGGTTGAAGAGAGTAAACAAGAGGGAAAGCCCAAAAATAGACCAGGACAAAGGGCTGTCTATGTATGAAATACAAACAAGGGAAGGTGTCCTGTCTATGGAAGTCAAAGCTTATTGCAATTTGTTTGAATGCAAATAAAATCTAATATGTATCTAATCCCCTGCTGTAGCTTTATTTGTGCATATCAAGAGGGTAGGTGTAAACATAAAGGAGTATTAATACACTGGGGTAGCTTATATGGGACTGGGAGAAGTTTTTATTTACTAGCCTCAGTCACTTTATCACTTTTTTAGAAAAAACAGGAATTGTATTGTACAGTAATTCAATTGTTCCGCACATTAAAGAAACCATGATGCATAAAGAATTGTGCGGCAAAAAACAGAACTAAAATAAATTGATACATGAATATGATACAATGCTGTGTGATGACATTCTTTGAGAGAGACCCATGTACAAACAAATTACTTCTCGTATTTAGTACATTTTGTTCTTCTCATAATTCATTTATATCAACAACAGGTAAGGAACACGTTTACCTCAGTAAAATAGAACAAACATAACCTATTGTTGCTCTAAACACAGGACCTTGGATAGGTCTAACAAAAGCCAGGCTAGAGGGTGACCAAACTGGATCGACGTCACTGATATAAATCACAACCAAGATTTTAAGAGGGGACCTAACAACCCCGGAAGGTGCCAGAGTCCCAGGACGTTTTGGCTAAACACTAGGTCACAGCCTTCTTCATGGAGCCAAGGTACGGTATCCCCTGTGAAAGATGGAGGGGAACCGTGGTTAAAACACCATATGTAATGTCAGGGCACAGTGTATAAAACAGCCATGTATTGAACTTATAAGATACTAAAGGCAAAAGGACAAACAAATTAAAAACTCTGGTTAACTCATATTGCTGGTCAAGTACTGACCTTACACAGGACAGGGTCCTGGATGATAGCCAGGCGGCTAAATTAATTGTTGAATTCCGGAAGAGTTCTCCAATGGAAAATGGTGTATGCTTCTAACAGCGTGGAGCTGGAAGAAAAGGGAAGGTGGAGTGAGGCTCATGAGGATAGAGGCCCCCCTGTGGTGTGACATGTGGCGCGGACCGACATTAAAAAGAGAAAATCACGGAAAGCAGGGGCGAATTACCTTGCATAGTGTGCTGTGTCCCCAACAAGAGGGCGACTGGAAATCCTAGCGGAAATTAACCAGGAAAACGGGCTATGGGAGCCTCGTAGCCAGCGAAGGGTCGGAACTGCACGAGTCTGTGGAATGGAAGACAAGTGCCCAAAGGATGGTAAGGGTATGACTTCGACTAGAGCATAGGCGAGGACCAGCTGAAAGCGTGGAGGGGAAGCTGTTACCCGTCATGTACGAGCCGCTGCATACGAGTGCAAACGGTAGCTTGGAGAGGCACAGAATGAAGCTGTGTTCCCCGAGTATGAGTGCGCATGGGCAGAAGAGAAAGACGCTGCATCCCAGCGCATGCGCGAAGGAAGTAGCGTCCTAGCAACCCCCCGCTCGTTGTTAGGTGAGCGGGGTGGAGCTGCTGCGAGCGATCCAAAATGGAAGGGGAGAAGGCACGCGCCGCTGTGAATGCAGGGCTGGATAAGGGCTAAACACTGGGTGGCGCACTGTGTAAGAAGAAAGGAGGCCTAAGCGTGGCTGGGAAAGTAAAGTAAAGTAAATGTGAGCCCAATCAGCTGCCGGAAAATACGGAGGGTTACAACAGTATAGGGCTGAAAGGGTATTGGCAAAAGTGGCAAGAAAGACTGGAATAGACTGGTGGGAGGAGGGGCCTTATAAAAAGTAATGTGGTTCTATTTCATTAAGCCCCAAAGATGTAGATTGAAGTTTGTACATCCACCAGCTCTCTTTGAAATTGAGGGAATTAGTAATGTTGCTGGTGTTATATACTTTATCTGCAACCCACCAAGTGAAGCTGTCAGGGCCATGTTGGAGTTCAAGGAAGTGTGATACCAATGGAGCCGTCAGGATTTTGCAACGAATTCTGGATCGATGCTCCCCAATTCTTTTATGAACTGGTCTCGATGTTTGACCCACATAGCGTAGTTTGCAGGGGCATTCTATGATGTAAATTACGTTGCATGATTTACAATTGGAGAAATGCTTGAATTTCCATTGTTTATCACCAATCATGAAAGAGTTCATTTTCTTGGTCTGCTTGCATGCAGTACAGTTCCCGCACGGATGGTGGCCATTAATCTCTCTAAGGTTCCACAAGGTAGATCTAGTACTTGTTTTGGTCATTCTAGCATGGGTAAGCATATCCCTCAGATTCGTAGATCTTTTAAGCGCCATTCTTGGCAACGGCTCCTGGGGCAGGCTAAGCTGTATCAGTGGCCAGAATTTTCTTATAGCTCCTCTGAGTTTGGTGGTGCTGGGGCCAAATGTGGTAACACATGCCATGATGTTTTCTTGCTGAGTGTCTTGAATTTTAGGTGTGAGGAGCGCTTCTCTGGGTGTAAATCTAGCTCTCTTCTGGGTGTCTCTAAGGAGTTTTCTGGGGTAGCCTCTGGCCTTCAGTTTGGCTTCAAGGGCTGACGCATTCTTTTTGAACTCTTCAGTGTCTGTACAGTTTCTACGTACTCTAAGAAACTGTCCGTACGGAAGGTTATTTCTCAGATTCCGCGGATGATTGCTTTTGTAATGGAGTACTGTATTGCGATCTGTCTCTTTTTTGAACATAGTGCATTCCAAGATGCTGTTCTTAGGTCTAATAGTGAGATCCAAGAAATTGATACTGGTATTGCTGCTGTTGATCGTGAATTTGATCTCTTCCGTGCGATTGTTAATCCATCTGGAAAAGTCTGTGAGGATACTCTTCTCTCCTTTCCAAATAAAGATGGTATCATCGATGTACCTATGCCAGAGCACAATACTGTCGAGGAATGGATTACATATGTTCAGGACATGATTGTATTCATATTCTGCCATGAATATGACTGCCATACTGGGTGCAAATGCTGCCCCCATGGCTGTGCCACAAATTTGTAGGTAGAAGGTTTCTTCAAATTGGAAGAAGTTGTTAGTGAGGGCCAGTTCCAGTAGTTCAACTATAAAGTTGATTGGGACTCTGGTTTGTGACATGTGGTGGGTAAGATGGTGCCTGATGCATTCGACCGCTGACTCTTGGGGGATGCTAGTGTAAAGGCTATTGATGTCCATGGTGACTAATATATCTTCAGAAGAGTTGAATGGTTGATGTTCAAATTTGTTTATGGTAGCCATAGTGTCCCGCAGATATGTCGGTGTTTTCTGACTTAAAGGTTTTAAGAAAAAATCAATGAATTTACCAATGGGTTCAAGCATTGACCCACACCCCGACACAATCGGTCTTCCTGGTGGTGTAGTCTGATTCTTATGGAGTTTGGGTAGAGCGTAGAACGCTGGGATGCGTCCCTCAGAGTTATTAAGAAAGATTTCCTTTGTCCGAAATCCAGTTTTTAACCATGGCAAAATCGGTTGTCTCTTTGATCTTCATTTTGATTTCTGCTGTAGGATCTTTGCGCAGTTTTTTATAGTTACCCTCTTCATTGAGGAGTAACAACACCATTTCCTTATATTGATCTTTGCTCTGGACGACAACTCCTCCCCCTTTATCCGCCGCTTTAATAACAATGGAAGTATTTTCTGTCAATGATTTCAGAGCTTGTTGTTCCCCCTGCGATAGATTGTTTCTTTTATGCGAGGTAGTAAGCTGAGCTTTTTTCATTTCTTGCTTGATGCATTTTTCGAAAGAGAGAACAGATGCTGGCATTTCGTTGTCGCTGGGAAGTAGGTCAGACTTTTTCCTTAATCCTGAGTCTTCGAGTTCAAGAGGACTTTCTTTTTCTTGAAAGAAGATTTTTCTTGTAATGGTCCTGTAAAAATAAGCAAGTTCCTGGTCAAGTCTAAACCAATCAATGTGATTTGTAGGGACAAATGACAATCCTTTGGATAATAAGGATTTTTCCTCTTTGGTGAGTGCACATCCTGAGAGGTTGAAGATCGGTATGGTCTCTAATATCTCCTCTGTCTCCTGTTGGGGTTCGGTGCCCTCCATCGTGGGTAGTTGTATAGAGGCATGGGCTGGAACTGTGGTGGGCCCCAGTAGCCTCCCCTGGGTCCCCCTTGGCCTAAAAAAGGCATCATCGGTGGCTGCTGCTGGTTTCCACGGTTGCTTGGTTTTCCGATGGTATGAGTTAGGTCATCGTCCGATGATCCCGAGCTTGATGTGTTCCAAAAAGACACCATTTTGCATCTATTCCTTGACGGGCCTGCTTGGTTAAGTAGTCTTTCTTTTTCCTTTTTGTCCTTATAGTCAACTGATAGATACGGATATACTAGTTTGAGTTGAAAATTTTTAATATCTTTAGCTAGTTTCTTATGCTTTTTTTCTAGGGTGCTGCTCATAAATGTATCCATCGTTTTATTTATTTATTTCAGTTTATACCGAGCGTTTTCCAGGCTTTCATCATTAAGGAATTTATCCTCTTGTTCTTTAAGTTCTTTGGAGATGTCTTGGTGTATCCTCTTGGCAGTGGTAATCGTGAGAACCATAAGATCCCTGCTGCATTTGGTTGCAATTTTACTAAAACCAAGCATATAGTCTTTGTCCTCTAAGAAGAGGGCAGGTTCGTTACGTACTAGCCCATGCGCACTCATACTCGGGGAACACAGCTTCATTCTGTGCCTCTCCAAGCTACCGTTCGCGCTCGTATGCAGCGGCTCGTACATGGCAGGTAACAGCTTCCCCTCCACGCTTTCAGCTGGTCCTCGCCTATGCTCTAGTCGAAGTCATACCCTTACCATCCTTTGGGCACTTGTCTTCCATTCCACAGACTCGTGCAGTTCCGACCCTTCGCTGGCTATGAGGCTCCCATAGCCCGTTTTCCTGGTTAATTTCCGCTAGGATTTCCAGTCGCCCTCTTGTTGGGGACACAGCACACTATGCAAGGTAATTCGCCCCTGCTTTCCGTGATTTTCTCTTTTTAATGTGGGTCCGTGCCACATGTCACACCACAGGGGGGCCTCTATCCTCATGAGCCTCACTCCACCTTCCCTTTTCTTCCAGCTCCACGCTGTTAGAAGCATACACCATTTTCCATTGGAGAACTCTTCCGGAATTCAACAATTAATTTAGCCGCCTGGCTATCATCCAGGACCCTGTCCTGTGTAAGGTCAGTACTTGACCAGCAATATGAGTTAACCAGAGTTTTTAATTTTAATTTGTTTGTCCTTTTGACTTTAGTATCTTATAAGTTCAATATATGGCTGTTTTATACACTGCGCCCTGACATTACATATGGTGTTTTAACCACGGTTCCCCTCCATCTTTCACAGGGGATACCGTACCTTGGCTCCATGAAGAAGGCTGTGACCTAGTGTTTAGCCGAAACGTCCTGGGACTCTGGCACCTTCCGGGGTTGTTAGGTCCCCTCTTAAAATCTTGGTTGTGATTTATGTCAGTGACGTCGATCCAGTTTGGTCACCCTCTAGCCTGGCTTTTGTCAGACCTATCAAAGGTCCTGTGTTTAGAGCAACAATAGGTTATGTTTGTTCTATTTTACTGAGGTAAACGTATTCCTTACCTGTTGATTATATAAGGTGAATTATGAGAAGAACAAAATGTACTAAATACGAGAGTAATTTGTTTGTACATGGGTCTCTCTCAAAGAATGTCATCACACGGCATTGTATCATATTCATGTATCAATTTATTTTAGTTCTGTTTTTTGTCGCACAATTCTTTATGCATCATGGTTTCTTTAATGTGCGGAACAATTGAATTACTGTACAATACAATTCCTGTTTTTTCTAAAAAAGTGATAAAGTGACTGAGGCTAGTAAATAAAAACTACTCCCAGTCTCATATAAGATAACCCAGTGTATTATTACTCCTTTATGTTTACACCTACCCTCTTGATATGCACAAATAAAGCTACAGCAGGGGATTAGATACATATTAGATTTTATTTGCATTCAAACAAATTGCAATAAGCTTTGACTTCCATAGACAGGACACCTTCCCTTGTTTGTATTTCATCTGCAGGTTGAAGGGCCGTTTTTCTAATGGGAAATATCTGCTTCAGTGTGAAGGGGCTAGTTCCCATTAGACGAGAGGACCTTTCTGCCTCTGTAGGTGAGAGGGCCGTTTCTCTGATCGGAAATAGCTGGTTCAGTGTGAATGGTCTAGTTCCCATTAGACGAGAGGAACTTTCTGCATCTCCAGGTCAGAGGGCCGTTTGGGCTAGTTCCCATTAGACAAAAGGACCTTTCTACCTCTGCAAGTTGAAGGGCCGTTTCTCTAATGGGAAATATCTGCTTCAGTGTGAAGGGGCTAGTTCCCATTAGACGAGAGGACCTTTCTGCCTCTCCAGGTCGGAGGGCCGTTTCTCGAATGGGGAATAGCTGCTTCAGTGTGAGTGGGCTAGTTCCAATTAGACGAGAAGACCTTTCTGCCTTTGCAGGTCAGAGGGCCGGTTCTCTAATGGGAAATAGCTGCTTCAGTGTGAAGGGGCTATTTCCCATTAGACGAGAGGAACTTTCTGCATCTCCAGGTCAGAGGGCCGTTTGGGCTAGTTCCCATTAGACGAGAGGACCTTTCTGCCTCTGCAGGTTGGAGGGCCGTTTCTCTAATGGGAAATATCTGCTTCAGTGTGAAGGGGCTAGTTCCCATTAGACGAGAGGACCTTTCTGCCTCTGTAGGTGAGAGGGCCCTTTCTCTCTAATGGGAAATAGCTGCTTCAGTGTGAGTGGGCTAGTTTCCATTAGACGAGAGGACCTTTCTGCCTCTGCAGGTCGGAGGGCAGTTTCTCTAAGGGGAAATAGCTGCTTCAGTGTGAAGAGGTTCGTTCCCATTAGACGAGAGGACCTTTCTGCCTGTGCAGGTCAGAAGGAAGTTTCCCTAATGGGAAATAGCTGCTTCAGTGTGAGTGGGCTAGTCCCCATTAGACAAGAGGAAGTTTCTTCCTCTGCAGGTCAGAGGGCCGTTTCTCTAATGGGAAATAGCTGCTTCAGTGTGAATGGGCTAGTTCCCATTATTATGCAGGACTTGGCCACTCGGGGCAAAAAGAGCCATTTCTCTAATTGGAACTAGCCTTCTCATTGTGAGTAGGCTTGTTCCCATTATTATGCAGGACTTGGCAACTAGGGGCAAAAAGGGCCATTTCTCTAATGGGAACTAGCCTTCTCAGTGTGAATGGGCTAGTTCCCATTAGACGAGAGGACCTTTCTGCCTCTGCTGGTTAGAGGGCCGTCTCTCTAATGGGAAATAGCTGCTCCAGTGTGAGTGGGCTAGTTCCAATTAGACGAGAGGCCCTTTCTGCCTCTGCAGGTCGTAGGGCCGTTTCTCTAATGGGAAATAGCTGCTTCAGTGTGAATGGGCTAGTTCCCATTAAACGAGAGGACCTTTCTGCCTCTGCAGGTCAGAGGGCCGTTTCTCTAATGGGAAATAGCTGCTTCAATGTGAGTGGGCTAGTTCCCATTAAACGAGAGGACCTTTCTGCCTCTGCAGGTCAGAGGGCCGTTTCTCTAATGGGAAATAGCTGCTTCAGTGTGAATGGTCTGGTTCCCATTAGACAAGAGGACCTTTCTGTCTCTGCAGGTCGGAGGGCCGTTTCTCTAATGGAAAATAGCTGCTTCAGTGTGAATGGTCTAGTTCCCATTAGACGAGAGGACCTTTCTGCCTCTGCAGGTCAGATGGCCGTTTCTCTAATGGGAAATAGCTGCTTCAGTGTGAGTGGGCTAGTTCCCATTAGACGAGAGGACCTTTCTGCCTCTGCAGGTCACAGGGCCGTTTCTCTATTGGGAAATAGCTGGTTCAGTGTGAATGGGCTAGTTCCCATTAGACGAGAGGACCTTTCTGCATCTGCAGGTCAGAGGGCCGTTTCTCTAATGGGAAATAGCTGCTTCAGTGTGAGTGGGCTAGTTCCAATTAGACGAGAAGACCTTTCTGCCTTTGCAGGTCAGAGGGCCGGTTCTCTAATGGGAAATAGCTGCTTCAGTGTGAAGGGGCTATTTCCCATTAGACGAGAGGAACTTTCTGCATCTCCAGGTCAGAGGGCCGTTTGGGCTAGTTCCCATTAGACGAGAGGACCTTTCTGCCTCTGCAGGTTGGAGGGCCGTTTCTCTAATGGGAAATATCTGCTTCAGTGTGAAGGGGCTAGTTCCCATTAGACGAGAGGACCTTTCTGCCTCTGTAGGTGAGAGGGCCCTTTCTCTCTAATGGGAAATAGCTGCTTCAGTGTGAGTGGGCTAGTTTCCATTAGACGAGAGGACCTTTCTGCCTCTGCAGGTCGGAGGGCAGTTTCTCTAAGGGGAAATAGCTGCTTCAGTGTGAAGAGGTTCGTTCCCATTAGACGAGAGGACCTTTCTGCCTGTGCAGGTCAGAAGGAAGTTTCCCTAATGGGAAATAGCTGCTTCAGTGTGAGTGGGCTAGTCCCCATTAGACAAGAGGAAGTTTCTTCCTCTGCAGGTCAGAGGGCCGTTTCTCTAATGGGAAATAGCTGCTTCAGTGTGAATGGGCTAGTTCCCATTATTATGCAGGACTTGGCCACTCGGGGCAAAAAGAGCCATTTCTCTAATTGGAACTAGCCTTCTCATTGTGAGTAGGCTTGTTCCCATTATTATGCAGGACTTGGCAACTAGGGGCAAAAAGGGCCATTTCTCTAATGGGAACTAGCCTTCTCAGTGTGAATGGGCTAGTTCCCATTAGACGAGAGGACCTTTCTGCCTCTGCTGGTTAGAGGGCCGTCTCTCTAATGGGAAATAGCTGCTCCAGTGTGAGTGGGCTAGTTCCAATTAGACGAGAGGCCCTTTCTGCCTCTGCAGGTCGTAGGGCCGTTTCTCTAATGGGAAATAGCTGCTTCAGTGTGAATGGGCTAGTTCCCATTAAACGAGAGGACCTTTCTGCCTCTGCAGGTCAGAGGGCCGTTTCTCTAATGGGAAATAGCTGCTTCAATGTGAGTGGGCTAGTTCCCATTAAACGAGAGGACCTTTCTGCCTCTGCAGGTCAGAGGGCCGTTTCTCTAATGGGAAATAGCTGCTTCAGTGTGAATGGTCTGGTTCCCATTAGACAAGAGGACCTTTCTGTCTCTGCAGGTCGGAGGGCCGTTTCTCTAATGGAAAATAGCTGCTTCAGTGTGAATGGTCTAGTTCCCATTAGACGAGAGGACCTTTCTGCCTCTGCAGGTCAGATGGCCGTTTCTCTAATGGGAAATAGCTGCTTCAGTGTGAGTGGGCTAGTTCCCATTAGACGAGAGGACCTTTCTGCCTCTGCAGGTCACAGGGCCGTTTCTCTATTGGGAAATAGCTGGTTCAGTGTGAATGGGCTAGTTCCCATTAGACGAGAGGACCTTTCTGCATCTGCAGGTCAGAGGGCCGTTTCTCTAATGGGAAATAGCTGCTTCTGTGTGAGTGGGCTAGTTCCCATTAGACGAGAGGACCTTTCTGCCTCTGCAGGTCGGAGGGCCGTTTCTCTGATGGGAAATAGCTGGTTCAGTGTGAATGGGCTAGTTCCCATTAGACGAGAGGATATTTCTGCCTCTCCAGGCCAGAGGGCCGTTTGGGCTAGTTCCCATTAGACGAGAGGACCTTTCTGTCTCTGCAGGTCGGAGGGACGTTTCTCTAATGGGAAATATCTGCTTCAGTGTGAATCGGCTAGTTCCCATTAGACGAGAAGACCTTTCTGCCTTTGCAGGTCAGAGGGCCGTTTCTCTAATAGGAAATATCTGCTTCAGTGTGAAGGGGCTAGTTCCCATTAGACGAGAGGAACTTTCTGCATGTCAAGGTAGGAGGGCCGTTTGGGCTAGTTCCCATTAGAGGAGAGGACCTTTCTGTCTCTGTATATCGGAGGGCCGTTTCTCTAATGGGAAATATCTGCTTCAGTGTGAAGGGGCTAGTTCCCATTAGATGAGAGGACCTTTCTGCCTCTCCAGGTCGGAGGGCCGTTTCTCTAATGGGAAATAGCTGCTTCAGTGTGAGTGGGCTAGTTTCCATTAGACGAGAGGACCTTTCTGCCTCTGCAGGTCGGAGGGCAGTTTCTCTAAGGGGAAATAGCTGCTTCAGTGTGAAGGGGCTCGTTCCCATTAGACGAGAGGATCTTTCTGCCTGTGCAGGTCAGAAGGAAGTTTCTCTAATGGGAAGTAGCTGTTTCAGTGTGATGGGGCTAGTTCCCATTAGATGAGAGGACCTTTCTGCCTTTGCAGGTCAGAGGGCCATTTCTCTAATGGGAAATAGCTGCTTCAGTGTGAGTGGGCTAGTTCCCATTAGACAAGAGGACCTTTCTGCCTCTGCAGGTCAGAGGGCCGTTTCTCTAATGGGAAATAGCTGCTTCAGTGTGAGCGGGCTAGTTCCCATTAGACAAGAGGACCTTTCTGCCTCTGCAGGTCAGAGGGCCGTTTCTCTAATGGGAAATAGCTGCTTCAGTGTGAATGGGCTAGTTCCCATTATTATGCAGGACTTGGCCACTCGGGGCAAAAAGAGCCATTTCTCTAATGGGAACTAGCCTTCTCAGTGTGAGTAGGCTAGTTCCCATCATCATGCAGGACTTGGCCACTAGGGGCAAAAAGGGCCATTTCTCTAATGGGAACTAGCTGGTTCAGTGTGAATGGTCTAGTTCCCATTAGACGAGAGGAACTTTCTGCATCTCCAGGTCAGAGGGCCGTTTGGGCTAGTTCCCATTAGACGAGAGGATCTTTCTGCCTCTGCAGGTTGGAGGGCCGTTTCTCTAATGGGAAATATCTGCTTCAGTGTGAAGGGGCTAGTTCCCATTAGACGAGAGGGCCTTTCTGCCTCTCCAGGTCGGAGAGCCGTTTCTCTCTAATGGGAAAGAGCTGCTTCAGTGTGAGTGGGCTAGTTTCCATTAGACGAGAGGACCTTTCTGCCTCTGCAGGTCGGAGGGCAGTTTCTCTAAGGGGAAATAGCTGCTTCAGTGTGAAGAGGTTCGTTCCCATTAGACGAGAGGACCTTTCTGCCTGTGCAGGTCAGAAGGAAGTTTCTCTAATGGGAAATAGCTGCTTCAGTGTGAGTGGGCTAGTTCTCATTAGACAAGAGGAAGTTTCTACCTCTGCAGGTCAGAGGGCCGTTTCTCTAATGGGAAATAGCTGCTTCAGTGTGAATGGGCTAGTTCCCATTATTATGCAGGACTTGGCCACTCGGGGCAAAAAGAGCCATTTCTCTAATGGGAACTAGCCTTCTCAGTGTGAGTAGGCTAGTTCCCATTATTATGCAGGACTTGGCCACTAGGGGCAAAAAGGGCCATTTCTCTAATGGGAACTAGCCTTCTCAGTGTGAATGGGCTAGTTCCCATTAGACAGAGGACCTTTCTGCCTCTACTGGTTAGAGGGCCGTCTCTCTAATGGGAAATAGCTGCTCCAGTGTGAGTGGGCTAGTTCCAATTAGACGAGATGCCCTTTCTGCCTCTGCAGGTCGTAGGGCCGTTTCTCTAATGGGAAATAGCTGCTTCAGTGTGAATGGGCTAGTTCCCATTAAACTAGAGGACCTTTCTGCCTCTGCAGGTCAGAGGGCCGTTTCTCTAATGGGAAATAGCTGCTTCAATGTGAGTGGGCTAGTTCCCATTAGACAAGAGGACCTTTCTGCCTCTGCAGGTCGGAGGGCCGTTTCTCTAATGGGGAATAGCTACTTCAGTGTGAATGGGCTAGTTCCCATTAGACAAGAGGATCTTTCTGCCTCTCCAGGCCAGAGGGCCGTTTGGGCTAGTTCCCATTAGACAAGAGGACCTTTCTGTCTCTGCAGGTCGGAGGGCCGTTTCTCTAATGGGAAATAGCTGCTTCAGTGTGAATGGTCTAGTTCCCATTAGACGAGAGGACCTTTCTGCCTCTGCAGGTCAGAGGGCCGTTTCTCTAATGGGAAATAGCTGCTTCTATGTGAGTGGGCTAGTTCCCATTAGACGAGAGGACCTTTCTGCCTCTGCAGGTCGGAGGGCCGTTTCTCTGATGGGAAATAGCTGGTTCAGTGTGAATGGGCTAGTTCCCATTAGACGAGAGGATATTTCTGTCTCTCCAGGCCAGAGGGCCGTTTGGGCTAGTTCCCATTAGACGAGAGGACCTTTCTGTCTCTGCAGGTCGGAGGGACGTTTCTCTAATGGGAAATAGCTGCTTCAGTGTGAATCGGCTAGTTCCCATTAGACGAGAAGACCTTTCTGCCTTTGCAGGTCAGAGGGCCGTTTCTCTAATGGGAAATATCTGCTTCAGTGTGAAGGGGCTAGTTCCCATTAGACGAGAGGAACTTTCTGCATGTCAAGGTCAGAACGCCGTTTGGGCTAGTTCCCATTAGACGAGAGGACCTTTCTGTCTCTGCATATCGGAGGGCCGTTTCTCTAATGGGAAATATCTACTTCAGTGTGAAGGGGCTAGTTCCCATTAGATGAGAGGACCTTTCTGCCTCTCCAGGTCGGAGGGCCGTTTCTCTAATGGGAAATAGCTGCTTCAGTGTGAGTGGGCTAGTTTCCATTAGACAAGAGGACCTTTCTGCCTCTGCAGGTCGGAGGGCAGTTTCTCTAAGGGGAAATAGCTGCTTCAGTGTGAAGGGGCTCGTTCCCATTAGACGAGAGGATCTTTTTGCCTGTGCAGGCCAGAAGGAAGTTTCTCTAATGGGAAGTAGCTGTTTCAGTGTGATGGGGCTAGTTCCCATTAGACGAGAGGACCTTTCTGCCTTTGCAGGTCAGAGGGCCGTTTCTCTAATGGGAAATAGCTGCTTCAGTGTGAGTGGGCTAGTTCCCATTAGACAAGAGGACCTTTCTGCCTCTGCAGGTCAGAGGGCCGTTTCTCTAATGGGAAATAGCTGCTTCAGTGTGAGTGGGCTAGTTCCAATTAGACAAGAGGACCTTTCTGCCTCTGCAGGTCAGAGGGCCGTTTCTCTAATGGGAAATAGCTGCTTCAGTGTGAATGGGCTAGTTCCCATTATTATGCAGGACTTGGCCACTCGGGGCAAAAAGAGCCATTTCTCTAATGGGAACTAGCCTTCTCAGTGTGAGTAGGCTAGTTCCAATTATTATGCAGGACTTGGCCACTAGGGGCAAAAAGGGCCATTTCTCTAATGGGAAACTAGCCTTCTCAGTGTGAATGGGCTAGTTCCCATTAGACGAGAGGACCTTTCTGCCTCTGTAGGTCAGAGGGCCGTTTCTCTAATGGGAAATAGCTGCTTCAGTGTGAATAGGCTACTTCCCATTAGACTAGAGGACCTTTCTGCCTCTGCAGGTTCGAGGGCCGTTTCTCTAATGGGGAAATAGCTGGTTCAGTGTGAATGGTCTAGTTCCCATTAGACGAGAGGAACTTTCTGCATCTCCAGGTCAGAGGGCCGTTTGGGCTAGTTCCCATTAGACAAGAGGACCTTTCTGCCTCTGCAGGTTGAAGGGCCGTTTCTCTAATGGGAAATATCTGCTTCAGTGTGAAGGGGCTAGTTCCCATTAGACGAGAGGACCTTTCTGCCTCTCCAGGTCGGAGGGCCGTTTCTCGATTGGGAAATAGCTGCTTCAGTGTGAGTGGGCTAGTTCCAATAAGACGAGAAGACCTTTCTGCCTTTGCAGGTCAGAGGGCCGGTTCTCTAATGGGAAATATCTGCTTCAGTGTGAAGGGGCTAGTTCCCATTAGACGAGAGGAACTTTCTGCATCTCCAGGTCAGAGGGCCGTTTGGGCTAGTTCCCATTTAGACGAGAGGACCTTTCTGCCTCTGCAGGTTGGAGGGCCGTTTCTCTAATGGGAAATATCTGCTTCAGTGTGAAGGGGCTAGTTCCCATTAGACGAGAGGACCTTTCTGCCTCTCCAGGTCGGAGGGCCGTTTCTCTCTAATGGGAAATAGCTGCTTCAGTGTGAGTGGGCTAGTTTCCATTAGACGAGAGGACCTTTCTGCCTCTGCAGGTCGGAGGGCAGTTTCTCTAAGGGGAAATAGCTGCTTCAGTGTGAAGAGTTTGTTCCCATTAGACGAGAGGACCTTTCTGCCTGTGCAGGTCAGAAGGAAGTTTCTCTAATGGGAAATAGCTGCTTCAGTGTGAGTGGGCTAGTTCCCATTAGACAAGAGGAAGTTTCTGCCTCTGCAGGTCAGAGGGCCATTTCTCTAATGGGAAATAGCTGCTTCAGTGTGAATGGGCTAGTTCCCTTTATTATGCAGGACTTGGCCACTCGGGGCAAAAAGAGCCATTTCTCTAATGGGAACTAGCCGTCTCAGTGTGAGTAGGCTAGTTCCCATTATTATGCAGGACTTGGCCACTAGGGGCAAAAAGGGCCATTTCTCTAATGGGAACTAGCCTTCTCAGTGTGAATGGGCTAGTTCCCATTAGACGAGAGGACCTTTCTGCCTCTGCGGGTCAGAGGGCCGTTTCTCTAATGGGAAATAGCTGCTTCAGTGTGAGTGGGCTAGTTCCCATTAGACAAGAGGACCTTTCTGCCTCTGCAGGTCGGAGGGCCGTTTCTCTAATGGGGAATAGCTACTTCAGTGTGAATGGGCTAGTTCCCATTAGACAAGAGGATCTTTCTGCCTCTCCAGGCCAGAGGGCCGTTTGGGCTAGTTCCCACTAGACGAGAGGACCTTTCTGTCTCTGCAGGTCGGAGGGCCGTTTCTCTAATGGGAAATAGCTGCTTCAGTGTGAATGGTCTAGTTCCCATTAGACGAGAGGACCTTTCTGCCTCTGCAGGTCAGAGGGCCGTTTCTCTAATGGGAAATAGCTGCTTCAGTGTGAGTGGGCTAGTTCCCATTAGACGAGAGGACCTTTCTGCCTCTGCAGGTCACAGGGCCTTTTCTCTATTGGGAAATAGCTGCTTCAGTGTGAATCTGCTAGTTCCCATTAGACGAGAGGACCTTTCTGCATCTGCAGGTCAGAGGGCCGTTTCTCTAATGGGAAATAGCTGCTTCTGTGTGAGTGGGCTAGTTCCCATTAGACGAGAGGACCTTTCTGCCTCTGCAGGTCGGAGGGCCGTTTCTCTGATGGGAAATAGCTGGTTCAGTGTGAATGGGCTAGTTCCCATTAGACAAGAGGATATTTCTGCCTCTCCAGGCCAGAGGGCCGTTTGGGCTAGTTCCCATTAGACAAGAGGACCTTTCTGTCTCTGCAGGTCGGAGGGAAGTTTCTCTAATGGGAAATAGCTGCTTCAGTGTGAATCGGCTAGTTCCCATTAGACAAGAAGACCTTTCTGCCTTTGCAGGTCAGAGGGCCGTTTCTCTAATGGGAAATATCTGCTTCAGTGTGAAGGGGCTAGTTCCCATTAGACGAGAGGAACTTTCTGCATATCAAGGTCAGAGGGCCGTTTGGGCTAGTTCCCATTAGACGAGAGGACCTTTCTGTCTCTGCATATCGGAGGGCAGTTTCTCTAAGGGGAAATAGCTGCTTCAGTGTGAAGGGGCTCGTTCCCATTAGACGAGAGGATCTTTCTGCCTGTGCAGGTCAGAAGGAAGTTTCTCTAATGGGAAGTAGCTGCTTCAGTGTGATGGGGCTAGTTCCCATTAGACGAGAGGACCTTTCTGCCTTTGCATGTCAGAGGGCCGTTTCTCTAATGGGAAATAGCTGCTTCAGTGTGAGTGAGCTAGTTCCCATTAGACAAGAGGACCTTTCTGCCTCTGCAGGTCAGAGGGCCGTTTCTCTAATGGGAAATAGCTGCTTCAGTGTGAGTGGGCTAGTTCCCATTAGACAAGAGGACCTTTCTGCCTCTGCAGGTCAGAGGGCCGTTTCTCTAATGGGAAATAGCTGCTTCAGTGTGAATGGGCTAGTTCCCATTATTATGCAGGACTTGGCCACTCGGGGCAAAAAGAGCCATTTCTCTAATGGGAACTAGCCTTCTCAGTGTGAGTAGGCTAGTTCCCATCATCATGCAGGACTTGGCCACTAGGGGCAAAAAGGGCCATTTCTCTAATGGGAACTAGCTGGTTCAGTGTGAATGGTCTAGTTCCCATTAGACGAGAGGAACTTTCTGCATCTCCAGGTCAGAGGGCCGTTTGGGCTAGTTCCCATTAGACAAGAGGACCTTTCTGCCTCTGCAGGTTGAAAGGCCGTTTCTCTAATGGGAAATATCTGCTTCAGTGTGAAGGGGCTAGTTCCCATTAGACGAGAGGACCTTTCTGCCTCTCCAGGTCGGAGGGCCGTTTCTCGAATGGGAAATAGCTGCTTCAGTGTGAGTGGGCTGGTTCCAATTAGACGAGAAGACCTTTCTGCCTTTGCAGGTCAGAGGGCCGGTTCTCTAATGGGAAATATCTGCTTCAGTCTGAAGGGGCTAGTTCCCATTAGACGAGAGGAACTTTCTGCATCTCCAGGTCAGAGGGCCGTTTGGGCTAGTTCCCATTAGACGAGAGGATCTTTCTGCCTCTGCAGGTTGGAGGGCCGTTTCTCTAATGGGAAATATCTGCTTCAGTGTGAAGGGGCTAGTTCCCATTAGACGAGAGGGCCTTTCTGCCTCTCCAGGTCGGAGAGCCGTTTCTCTCTAATGGGAAAGAGCTGCTTCAGTGTGAGTGGGCTAGTTTCCATTAGACGAGAGGACCTTTCTGCCTCTGCAGGTCGGAGGGCAGTTTCTCTAAGGGGAAATAGCTGCTTCAGTGTGAAGAGGTTCGTTCCCATTAGACGAGAGGACCTTTCTGCCTGTGCAGGTCAGAAGGAAGTTTCTCTAATGGGAAATAGCTGCTTCCGTGTGAGTGGACTAGTTCTCATTAGACAAGAGGAAGTTTCTGCCTCTGCAGGTCAGAGGGCCGTTTCTCTAATGGGAAATAGCTGCTTCAGTGTGAATGGGCTAGTTCCCATTATTATGCAGGACTTGGCCACTCGGGGCAAAAAGAGCCATTTCTCTAATGGGAACTAGCCTTCTCAGTGTGAGTAGGCTAGTTCCCATTATTATGCAGGACTTGGCCACTAGGGGCAAAAAGGGCCATTTCTCTAATGGGAACTAGCCTTCTCAGTGTGAATGGGCTAGTTCCCATTAGACAGAGGACCTTTCTGCCTCTACTGGTTAGAGGGCCGTCTCTCTAATGGGAAATAGCTGCTCCAGTGTGAGTGGGCTAGTTCCAATTAGACGAGATGCCCTTTCTGCCTCTGCAGGTCGTAGGGCCGTTTCTCTAATGGGAAATAGCTGCTTCAGTGTGAATGGGCTAGTTCCCATTAAACTAGAGGACCTTTCTGCCTCTGCAGGTCAGAGGGCCGTTTCTCTAATGGGAAATAGCTGCTTCAATGTGAGTGGGCTAGTTCCCATTAGACAAGAGGACCTTTCTGCCTCTGCAGGTCGGAGGGCCGTTTCTCTAATGGGGAATAGCTACTTCAGTGTGAATGGGCTAGTTCCCATTAGACAAGAGGATCTTTCTGCCTCTCCAGGCCAGAGGGCCGTTTGGGCTAGTTCCCATTAGACAAGAGGACCTTTCTGTCTCTGCAGGTCGGAGGGCCGTTTCTCTAATGGGAAATAGCTGCTTCAGTGTGAATGGTCTAGTTCCCATTAGACGAGAGGACCTTTCTGCCTCTGCAGGTCAGAGGGCCGTTTCTCTAATGGGAAATAGCTGCTTCTATGTGAGTGGGCTAGTTCCCATTAGACGAGAGGACCTTTCTGCCTCTGCAGGTCGGAGGGCCGTTTCTCTGATGGGAAATAGCTGGTTCAGTGTGAATGGGCTAGTTCCCATTAGACAAGAGGATATTTCTGTCTCTCCAGGCCAGAGGGCCGTTTGGGCTAGTTCCCATTAGACGAGAGGACCTTTCTGTCTCTGCAGGTCGGAGGGACGTTTCTCTAATGGGAAATAGCTGCTTCAGTGTGAATCGGCTAGTTCCCATTAGACGAGAAGACCTTTCTGCCTTTGCAGGTCAGAGGGCCGTTTCTCTAATGGGAAATATCTGCTTCAGTGTGAAGGGGCTAGTTCCCATTAGACGAGAGGAACTTTCTGCATGTCAAGGTCAGAACGCCGTTTGGGCTAGTTCCCATTAGACGAGAGGACCTTTCTGTCTCTGCATATCGGAGGGCCGTTTCTCTAATGGGAAATATCTACTTCAGTGTGAAGGGGCTAGTTCCCATTAGATGAGAGGACCTTTCTGCCTCTCCAGGTCGGAGGGCCGTTTCTCTAATGGGAAATAGCTGCTTCAGTGTGAGTGGGCTAGTTTCCATTAGACAAGAGGACCTTTCTGCCTCTGCAGGTCGGAGGGCAGTTTCTCTAAGGGGAAATAGCTGCTTCAGTGTGAAGGGGCTCGTTCCCATTAGACGAGAGGATCTTTTTGCCTGTGCAGGCCAGAAGGAAGTTTCTCTAATGGGAAGTAGCTGTTTCAGTGTGATGGGGCTATTTCCCATTAGACGAGAGGACCTTTCTGCCTTTGCAGGTCAGAGGGCCGTTTCTCTAATGGGAAATAGCTGCTTCAGTGTGAGTGGGCTAGTTCCCATTAGACAAGAGGACCTTTCTGCCTCTGCAGGTCAGAGGGCCGTTTCTCTAATGGGAAATAGCTGCTTCAGTGTGAGTGGGCTAGTTCCAATTAGACAAGAGGACCTTTCTGCCTCTGCAGGTCAGAGGGCCGTTTCTCTAATGGGAAATAGCTGCTTCAGTGTGAATGGGCTAGTTCCCATTATTATGCAGGACTTGGCCACTCGGGGCAAAAAGAGCCATTTCTCTAATGGGAACTAGCCTTCTCAGTGTGAGTAGGCTAGTTCCAATTATTATGCAGGACTTGGCCACTAGGGGCAAAAAGGGCCATTTCTCTAATGGGAAACTAGCCTTCTCAGTGTGAATGGGCTAGTTCCCATTAGACGAGAGGACCTTTCTGCCTCTGTAGGTCAGAGGGCCGTTTCTCTAATGGGAAATAGCTGCTTCAGTGTGAATAGGCTACTTCCCATTAGACTAGAGGACCTTTCTGCCTCTGCAGGTTCGAGGGCCGTTTCTCTAATGGGGAAATAGCTGGTTCAGTGTGAATGGTCTAGTTCCCATTAGACGAGAGGAACTTTCTGCATCTCCAGGTCAGAGGGCCGTTTGGGCTAGTTCCCATTAGACAAGAGGACCTTTCTGCCTCTGCAGGTTGAAGGGCCGTTTCTCTAATGGGAAATATCTGCTTCAGTGTGAAGGGGCTAGTTCCCATTAGACGAGAGGACCTTTCTGCCTCTCCAGGTCGGAGGGCCGTTTCTCGATTGGGAAATAGCTGCTTCAGTGTGAGTGGGCTAGTTCCAATAAGACGAGAAGACCTTTCTGCCTTTGCAGGTCAGAGGGCCGGTTCTCTAATGGGAAATATCTGCTTCAGTGTGAAGGGGCTAGTTCCCATTAGACGAGAGGAACTTTCTGCATCTCCAGGTCAGAGGGCCGTTTGGGCTAGTTCCCATTTAGACGAGAGGACCTTTCTGCCTCTGCAGGTTGGAGGGCCGTTTCTCTAATGGGAAATATCTGCTTCAGTGTGAAGGGGCTAGTTCCCATTAGACGAGAGGACCTTTCTGCCTCTCCAGGTCGGAGGGCCGTTTCTCTCTAATGGGAAATAGCTGCTTCAGTGTGAGTGGGCTAGTTTCCATTAGACGAGAGGACCTTTCTGCCTCTGCAGGTCGGAGGGCAGTTTCTCTAAGGGGAAATAGCTGCTTCAGTGTGAAGAGTTTGTTTCCATTAGACGAGAGGACCTTTCTGCCTGTGCAGGTCAGAAGGAAGTTTCTCTAATGGGAAATAGCTGCTTCAGTGTGAGTGGGCTAGTTCCCATTAGACAAGAGGAAGTTTCTGCCTCTGCAGGTCAGAGGGCCATTTCTCTAATGGGAAATAGCTGCTTCAGTGTGAATGGGCTAGTTCCCTTTATTATGCAGGACTTGGCCACTCGGGGCAAAAAGAGCCATTTCTCTAATGGGAACTAGCCGTCTCAGTGTGAGTAGGCTAGTTCCCATTATTATGCAGGACTTGGCCACTAGGGGCAAAAAGGGCCATTTCTCTAATGGGAACTAGCCTTCTCAGTGTGAATGGGCTAGTTCCCATTAGACGAGAGGACCTTTCTGCCTCTGCGGGTCAGAGGGCCGTTTCTCTAATGGGAAATAGCTGCTTCAGTGTGAGTGGGCTAGTTCCCATTAGACAAGAGGACCTTTCTGCCTCTGCAGGTCGGAGGGCCGTTTCTCTAATGGGGAATAGCTACTTCAGTGTGAATGGGCTAGTTCCCATTAGACAAGAGGATCTTTCTGCCTCTCCAGGCCAGAGGGCCGTTTGGGCTAGTTCCCACTAGACGAGAGGACCTTTCTGTCTCTGCAGGTCGGAGGGCCGTTTCTCTAATGGGAAATAGCTGCTTCAGTGTGAATGGTCTAGTTCCCATTAGACGAGAGGACCTTTCTGCCTCTGCAGGTCAGAGGGCCGTTTCTCTAATGGGAAATAGCTGCTTCAGTGTGAGTGGGCTAGTTCCCATTAGACGAGAGGACCTTTCTGCCTCTGCAGGTCACAGGGCCTTTTCTCTATTGGGAAATAGCTGCTTCAGTGTGAATCTGCTAGTTCCCATTAGACGAGAGGACCTTTCTGCATCTGCAGGTCAGAGGGCCGTTTCTCTAATGGGAAATAGCTGCTTCTGTGTGAGTGGGCTAGTTCCCATTAGACGAGAGGACCTTTCTGCCTCTGCAGGTCGGAGGGCCGTTTCTCTGATGGGAAATAGCTGGTTCAGTGTGAATGGGCTAGTTCCCATTAGACAAGAGGATATTTCTGCCTCTCCAGGCCAGAGGGCCGTTTGGGCTAGTTCCCATTAGACAAGAGGACCTTTCTGTCTCTGCAGGTCGGAGGGAAGTTTCTCTAATGGGAAATAGCTGCTTCAGTGTGAATCGGCTAGTTCCCATTAGACAAGAAGACCTTTCTGCCTTTGCAGGTCAGAGGGCCGTTTCTCTAATGGGAAATATCTGCTTCAGTGTGAAGGGGCTAGTTCCCATTAGACGAGAGGAACTTTCTGCATATCAAGGTCAGAGGGCCGTTTGGGCTAGTTCCCATTAGACGAGAGGACCTTTCTGTCTCTGCATATCGGAGGGCAGTTTCTCTAAGGGGAAATAGCTGCTTCAGTGTGAAGGGGCTCGTTCCCATTAGACGAGAGGATCTTTCTGCCTGTGCAGGTCAGAAGGAAGTTTCTCTAATGGGAAGTAGCTGCTTCAGTGTGATGGGGCTAGTTCCCATTAGACGAGAGGACCTTTCTGCCTTTGCATGTCAGAGGGCCGTTTCTCTAATGGGAAATAGCTGCTTCAGTGTGAGTGAGCTAGTTCCCATTAGACAAGAGGACCTTTCTGCCTCTGCAGGTCAGAGGGCCGTTTCTCTAATGGGAAATAGCTGCTTCAGTGTGAGTGGGCTAGTTCCCATTAGACAAGAGGACCTTTCTGCCTCTGCAGGTCAGACGGCCGTTTCTCTAATGGGAAATAGCTGCTTCAGGGTGAATGGGCTAGTTCCCATTATTATGCAGGACTTGGCCACTCGGGGCAAAAAGAGCCATTTCTCTAATGGGAACTAGCCTTCTCAGTGTGAGTAGGCTAGTTCCCATTACCATGCAGGACTTGGCCACTAGGGGCAAAAAGGCCATTTCTCTAATGGGAACTAGCCTTCTCAGTGTGAATGGGCTAATTCCCATTAGACGAGAGGACCTTTCTGCCTCTCCAGGTCGGAGGGCCGTTTCTCGAATGGGAAATAGCTGCTTCAGTGTGAATGGGCTAGTTCCAATTAGACGAGAAGACCTTTCTGCCTTTGCAGGTCAGAGGGCCGGTTCTCTAATGGGAAATATCTGCTTCAGTGTGAAGGGGCTAGTTCCCATTAGACGAGAGGAACTTTCTGCATCTCCAGGTCAGAGGGCCGTTTGGGCTAGTTCCCATTAGACGAGAGGACCTTTCTGCCTCTGCAGGTTGGAGGGCCGTTTCTCTAATGGGAAATATCTGCTTCAGTGTGAAGGGGCTAGTTCCCATTAGACGAGAGGACCTTTCTGCCTCTCCAGGTCGGAGGGCCGTTTCTCTCTAATGGGAAATAGCTGCTTCAGTGTGAGTGGGCTAGTTTCCATTAGACGAGAGGACCTTTCTGCCTCTGCAGGTCGGAGGGCAGTTTCTCTAAGGGGAAATAGCTGCTTCAGTGTGAAGAGGTTCGTTCCCATTAGACGAGAGGACCTTTCTGCCTGTGCAGGTCAGAAGGAAGTTTCTCTAAAGGGAAATAGCTGCTTCAGTGTGAGTGGGCTAGTTCCCATTAGACAAGAGGAAATTTCTGCCTCTGCAGGTCAGAGGGCCGTTTCTCTAATGGGAAATAGCTGCTTCAGTGTGAGTGGGCTAGTTCCCATTAGACGAGAGGACCTTTCTGCCTCTGCAGGTTAGAGGGCCGTTTCTCTAATGGGAAATAGCTGCTCCAGTGTGAGTGGGCTAGTTCCAATTAGACGAGAGGCCTTTTCTGCCTCTGCAGGTCGGAGGGCCGTTTCTCTAATGGGAAATAGCTGCTTCAGTGTGAGTGGGCTAGTTCCCATTAGACAAGAGGACCTTTCTGCCCCTGCAGGTCGGAGGGCCGTTTCTGTAATGGGGAATAGCTACTTCAGTGTGAATGGGCTAGTTCCCCTTAGACAAGAGGATCTTTCTGCCTCTCCAGGCCAGAGGGCCGTTTGGGCTAGTTCCCATTAGACGAGAGGACCTTTCTGTCTCTGCAGGTCGGAGGGCCGTTTCTCTAATGGGAAATAGCTGCTTCAGTGTGAATGGTCTAGTTCCCATTAGACGAGAGGACCTTTCTGCCTCTGCAGGTCAGAGGGCTGTTTCTCTAATGGGAAATAGCTGCTTCTCTGTGAGTGGGCTAGTTCCCATTAGACGAGAGGACCTTTCTGCCTCTGCAGGTCGGAGGGCCGTTTCTCTGATGGGAAATAGCTGGTTCAGTGTGAATCGGCTAGTTCCCATTAGACGAGAAGACCTTTCTGCCTTTGCAGGTCAGAGGGCCGTTTCTCTAATGGGAAATATCTGCTTCAATGTGAAGGGGCTAGTTCCCATTAGACGAGAGGATATTTCTGCCTCTCCAGGCCAGAGGGCCGTTTGGGCTAGTTCCCATTAGACGAGAGGTCCTTTCTGTCTCTGCAGGTCGGAGGGACGTTTCTCTAATGGGAAATAGCTGCTTCAGTGTGAATCGGCTAGTTCCCATTAGACGAGAAGACCTTTCTGCCTTTGCAGGTCAGAGGGCCGTTTCTCTAATGGGAAATATCTGCTTCAGTGTGAAGGGGCTAGTTCCCATTAGACGAGAGGAACTTTCTGCATGTCAAGGTCAGTGGGTTGTTTGGGCTAGTTTCCATTAGACGAGAGGACCTTTCTGTCTCTGCATATCGGAGGGCCGTTTCTCTAATGGGAAATATCTGCTTCAGTGTGAAGGGGCTAGTTCCCATTAGATGAGAGGACCTTTCTGCCTCTCCAGGTCGGAGGGCCGTTTCTCTAATGGGAAATAGCTGCTTCAGTGTGAGTGGGCTAGTTTCCATTAGACGAGAGGACCTTTCTGCCTCTGCAGGTCGGAGGGCAGTTTCTCTAATGGGAAATAGCTGCTTCAGTGTGAAGGGGCTCGTTCCCATTAGACGAGAGGATCTTTCTGCCTGTGCAGGTCAGAAGGAAGTTTCTCTAATGGGAAGTAGCTGCTTCAGTGTGAATGGGCTAGTTCCCATTATTATGCAGGACTTGGCCACTCGGGGCAAAAAGAGCCATTTCTCTAATGGGAACTAGCCTTCTCAGTGTGAGTAGGCTAGTTCCCATTATCATGCAGGACTTGGCCACTAGGGGCAAAAAGGGCCATTTCTCTAATGGGAACTAGCCTTCTCAGTGTGAATGGGCTAGTTCCCATTAGACGAGAGGACCTTTCTGCCAGAGGGCCGTTTCTCTAATGGGAAATAGCTGCTTCAGTGTGAATGGGCTACTTCCCATTAGACGAGAGGACCTTTCTGCTTCTGCAGGTTAGAGGGCCGTTTCTCTAATGGGAAATAGCTGCTTCAGTGTGAGTGGTCTAGTTCCCATTAGACGAGAGGACCTTTCTGCCTCTGCAGGTCGGAGGGCTGTTTCTCTAATGGGAAATAGCTGCTTCAGTGTGAATGGGCTAGTTCCCATTAGACGAGAGGACCTTTCTGTCTCTGCAGGTCGGAGGGCCGTTTCTCTAATGGGAAATAGCTGCTTCAGTGTCAATGGGCTTGTTCCCATTAGACGAGAGGGCCTTTCTACCTCTGCAGGTCAGAGGGCCGTTTCTCTAATGGGAAATAGCTGCTTCAGTGTGAATGGGCTACTTCCCATTAGACGAGAGGACCTTTCTGCCTCTGCAGGTCAGAGGGCCGTTTCTCTAATGGGAAATAGCTGCTTCAGTGTGAGTGGGCTAGTTCCCATTAGACAAGAGGACCTTTCTGCCTCTGCAGATCGTAGGGCCGTTTCTCTAATTGGAAATAGCTGCTTCAGTGTGAATGGGCTAGTTCCCATTAGACGAGAGGACCTTTCTGCCTCTGCTGGTTAGAGGGCCGTCTCTCTAATGGGAAATAGCTGCTCCAGTGTGAGTGGGCTAGTTCCAATTAGACGAGAGGCCCTTTCTGCCTCTGCAGGTCGTAGGGCCGTTTCTCTAATGGGAAATAGCTGCTTCAGTGTGAATGGGCTAGTTCCCATTAAACGAGAGGACCTTTCTGCCTCTGCAGGTCAGAGGGCCGTTTCTCTAATGGGAAATAGCTGCTTCAATGTGAGTGGGCTAGTTCCCATTAGACAAGAGGATCTTTCTGCCTCTGCAGGTCGGAGGGCCGTTTCTCTAATGGGAAATAGCTGCTTCAGTGTGAATGGTCTGGTTCCCATTAGACAAGAGGACCTTTCTGTCTCTGCAGGTCGGAGGGCCGTTTCTCTAATGGAAAATAGCTGCTTCAGTGTGAATGGTCTAGTTCCCATTAGACGAGAGGACCTTTCTGCCTCTGCAGGTCAGATGGCCGTTTCTCTAATGGGAAATAGCTGCTTCAGTGTGAGTGGGCTAGTTCCCATTAGACGAGAGGACCTTTCTGCCTCTGCAGGTCACAGGGCCGTTTCTCTATTGGGAAATAGCTGGTTCAGTGTGAATGGGCTAGTTCCCATTAGACGAGAGGACCTTTCTGCATCTGCAGGTCAGAGGGCCGTTTCTCTAATGGGAAATAGCTGCTTCTGTGTGAGTGGGCTAGTTCCCATTAGACGAGAGGACCTTTCTGCCTCTGCAGGTCGGAGGGCCGTTTCTCTGATGGGAAATAGCTGGTTCAGTGTGAATGGGCTAGTTCCCATTAGACGAGAGGATATTTCTGCCTCTCCAGGCCAGAGGGCCGTTTGGGCTAGTTCCCATTAGAC
This sequence comes from Ambystoma mexicanum, assembly GCF_040938575.1. Classification (NCBI taxonomy): domain Eukaryota; kingdom Metazoa; phylum Chordata; class Amphibia; order Caudata; family Ambystomatidae; genus Ambystoma; species Ambystoma mexicanum. The sequence goes on along the minus strand of NC_090933.1, from coordinate 1,334,199,760 downwards.
GAGAGGACCTTTCTGTCTCTGCAGGTCGGAGGGACGTTTCTCTAATGGGAAATATCTGCTTCAGTGTGAATCGGCTAGTTCCCATTAGACGAGAAGACCTTTCTGCCTTTGCAGGTCAGAGGGCCGTTTCTCTAATAGGAAATATCTGCTTCAGTGTGAAGGGGCTAGTTCCCATTAGACGAGAGGAACTTTCTGCATGTCAAGGTAGGAGGGCCGTTTGGGCTAGTTCCCATTAGAGGAGAGGACCTTTCTGTCTCTGTATATCGGAGGGCCGTTTCTCTAATGGGAAATATCTGCTTCAGTGTGAAGGGGCTAGTTCCCATTAGATGAGAGGACCTTTCTGCCTCTCCAGGTCGGAGGGCCGTTTCTCTAATGGGAAATAGCTGCTTCAGTGTGAGTGGGCTAGTTTCCATTAGACGAGAGGACCTTTCTGCCTCTGCAGGTCGGAGGGCAGTTTCTCTAAGGGGAAATAGCTGCTTCAGTGTGAAGGGGCTCGTTCCCATTAGACGAGAGGATCTTTCTGCCTGTGCAGGTCAGAAGGAAGTTTCTCTAATGGGAAGTAGCTGTTTCAGTGTGATGGGGCTAGTTCCCATTAGATGAGAGGACCTTTCTGCCTTTGCAGGTCAGAGGGCCATTTCTCTAATGGGAAATAGCTGCTTCAGTGTGAGTGGGCTAGTTCCCATTAGACAAGAGGACCTTTCTGCCTCTGCAGGTCAGAGGGCCGTTTCTCTAATGGGAAATAGCTGCTTCAGTGTGAGCGGGCTAGTTCCCATTAGACAAGAGGACCTTTCTGCCTCTGCAGGTCGGAGGGCAGTTTCTCTAAGGGGAAATAGCTGCTTCAGTGTGAAGAGGTTCGTTCCCATTAGACGAGAGGACCTTTCTGCCTGTGCAGGTCAGAAGGAAGTTTCTCTAATGGGAAATAGCTGCTTCAGTGTGAGTGGGCTAGTTCTCATTAGACAAGAGGAAGTTTCTACCTCTGCAGGTCAGAGGGCCGTTTCTCTAATGGGAAATAGCTGCTTCAGTGTGAATGGGCTAGTTCCCATTATTATGCAGGACTTGGCCACTCGGGGCAAAAAGAGCCATTTCTCTAATGGGAACTAGCCTTCTCAGTGTGAGTAGGCTAGTTCCCATTATTATGCAGGACTTGGCCACTAGGGGCAAAAAGGGCCATTTCTCTAATGGGAACTAGCCTTCTCAGTGTGAATGGGCTAGTTCCCATTAGACAGAGGACCTTTCTGCCTCTACTGGTTAGAGGGCCGTCTCTCTAATGGGAAATAGCTGCTCCAGTGTGAGTGGGCTAGTTCCAATTAGACGAGATGCCCTTTCTGCCTCTGCAGGTCGTAGGGCCGTTTCTCTAATGGGAAATAGCTGCTTCAGTGTGAATGGGCTAGTTCCCATTAAACTAGAGGACCTTTCTGCCTCTGCAGGTCAGAGGGCCGTTTCTCTAATGGGAAATAGCTGCTTCAATGTGAGTGGGCTAGTTCCCATTAGACAAGAGGACCTTTCTGCCTCTGCAGGTCGGAGGGCCGTTTCTCTAATGGGGAATAGCTACTTCAGTGTGAATGGGCTAGTTCCCATTAGACAAGAGGATCTTTCTGCCTCTCCAGGCCAGAGGGCCGTTTGGGCTAGTTCCCATTAGACAAGAGGACCTTTCTGTCTCTGCAGGTCGGAGGGCCGTTTCTCTAATGGGAAATAGCTGCTTCAGTGTGAATGGTCTAGTTCCCATTAGACGAGAGGACCTTTCTGCCTCTGCAGGTCAGAGGGCCGTTTCTCTAATGGGAAATAGCTGCTTCTATGTGAGTGGGCTAGTTCCCATTAGACGAGAGGACCTTTCTGCCTCTGCAGGTCGGAGGGCCGTTTCTCTGATGGGAAATAGCTGGTTCAGTGTGAATGGGCTAGTTCCCATTAGACGAGAGGATATTTCTGTCTCTCCAGGCCAGAGGGCCGTTTGGGCTAGTTCCCATTAGACGAGAGGACCTTTCTGTCTCTGCAGGTCGGAGGGACGTTTCTCTAATGGGAAATAGCTGCTTCAGTGTGAATCGGCTAGTTCCCATTAGACGAGAAGACCTTTCTGCCTTTGCAGGTCAGAGGGCCGTTTCTCTAATGGGAAATATCTGCTTCAGTGTGAAGGGGCTAGTTCCCATTAGACGAGAGGAACTTTCTGCATGTCAAGGTCAGAACGCCGTTTGGGCTAGTTCCCATTAGACGAGAGGACCTTTCTGTCTCTGCATATCGGAGGGCCGTTTCTCTAATGGGAAATATCTACTTCAGTGTGAAGGGGCTAGTTCCCATTAGATGAGAGGACCTTTCTGCCTCTCCAGGTCGGAGGGCCGTTTCTCTAATGGGAAATAGCTGCTTCAGTGTGAGTGGGCTAGTTTCCATTAGACAAGAGGACCTTTCTGCCTCTGCAGGTCGGAGGGCAGTTTCTCTAAGGGGAAATAGCTGCTTCAGTGTGAAGGGGCTCGTTCCCATTAGACGAGAGGATCTTTTTGCCTGTGCAGGCCAGAAGGAAGTTTCTCTAATGGGAAGTAGCTGTTTCAGTGTGATGGGGCTAGTTCCCATTAGACGAGAGGACCTTTCTGCCTTTGCAGGTCAGAGGGCCGTTTCTCTAATGGGAAATAGCTGCTTCAGTGTGAGTGGGCTAGTTCCCATTAGACAAGAGGACCTTTCTGCCTCTGCAGGTCAGAGGGCCGTTTCTCTAATGGGAAATAGCTGCTTCAGTGTGAGTGGGCTAGTTCCAATTAGACAAGAGGACCTTTCTGCCTCTGCAGGTCAGAGGGCCGTTTCTCTAATGGGAAATAGCTGCTTCAGTGTGAATGGGCTAGTTCCCATTATTATGCAGGACTTGGCCACTCGGGGCAAAAAGAGCCATTTCTCTAATGGGAACTAGCCTTCTCAGTGTGAGTAGGCTAGTTCCAATTATTATGCAGGACTTGGCCACTAGGGGCAAAAAGGGCCATTTCTCTAATGGGAAACTAGCCTTCTCAGTGTGAATGGGCTAGTTCCCATTAGACGAGAGGACCTTTCTGCCTCTGTAGGTCAGAGGGCCGTTTCTCTAATGGGAAATAGCTGCTTCAGTGTGAATAGGCTACTTCCCATTAGACTAGAGGACCTTTCTGCCTCTGCAGGTTCGAGGGCCGTTTCTCTAATGGGGAAATAGCTGGTTCAGTGTGAATGGTCTAGTTCCCATTAGACGAGAGGAACTTTCTGCATCTCCAGGTCAGAGGGCCGTTTGGGCTAGTTCCCATTAGACAAGAGGACCTTTCTGCCTCTGCAGGTTGAAGGGCCGTTTCTCTAATGGGAAATATCTGCTTCAGTGTGAAGGGGCTAGTTCCCATTAGACGAGAGGACCTTTCTGCCTCTCCAGGTCGGAGGGCCGTTTCTCGCTTGGGAAATAGCTGCTTCAGTGTGAGTGGGCTAGTTCCAATAAGACGAGAAGACCTTTCTGCCTTTGCAGGTCAGAGGGCCGGTTCTCTAATGGGAAATATCTGCTTCAGTGTGAAGGGGCTAGTTCCCATTAGACGAGAGGAACTTTCTGCATCTCCAGGTCAGAGGGCCGTTTGGGCTAGTTCCCATTTAGACGAGAGGACCTTTCTGCCTCTGCAGGTTGGAGGGCCGTTTCTCTAATGGGAAATATCTGCTTCAGTGTGAAGGGGCTAGTTCCCATTAGACGAGAGGACCTTTCTGCCTCTCCAGGTCGGAGGGCCGTTTCTCTCTAATGGGAAATAGCTGCTTCAGTGTGAGTGGGCTAGTTTCCATTAGACGAGAGGACCTTTCTGCCTCTGCAGGTCGGAGGGCAGTTTCTCTAAGGGGAAATAGCTGCTTCAGTGTGAAGAGTTTGTTCCCATTAGACGAGAGGACCTTTCTGCCTGTGCAGGTCAGAAGGAAGTTTCTCTAATGGGAAATAGCTGCTTCAGTGTGAGTGGGCTAGTTCCCATTAGACAAGAGGAAGTTTCTGCCTCTGCAGGTCAGAGGGCCATTTCTCTAATGGGAAATAGCTGCTTCAGTGTGAATGGGCTAGTTCCCTTTATTATGCAGGACTTGGCCACTCGGGGCAAAAAGAGCCATTTCTCTAATGGGAACTAGCCGTCTCAGTGTGAGTAGGCTAGTTCCCATTATTATGCAGGACTTGGCCACTAGGGGCAAAAAGGGCCATTTCTCTAATGGGAACTAGCCTTCTCAGTGTGAATGGGCTAGTTCCCATTAGACGAGAGGACCTTTCTGCCTCTGCGGGTCAGAGGGCCGTTTCTCTAATGGGAAATAGCTGCTTCAGTGTGAGTGGGCTAGTTCCCATTAGACAAGAGGACCTTTCTGCCTCTGCAGGTCGGAGGGCCGTTTCTCTAATGGGGAATAGCTACTTCAGTGTGAATGGGCTAGTTCCCATTAGACAAGAGGATCTTTCTGCCTCTCCAGGCCAGAGGGCCGTTTGGGCTAGTTCCCACTAGACGAGAGGACCTTTCTGTCTCTGCAGGTCGGAGGGCCGTTTCTCTAATGGGAAATAGCTGCTTCAGTGTGAATGGTCTAGTTCCCATTAGACGAGAGGACCTTTCTGCCTCTGCAGGTCAGAGGGCCGTTTCTCTAATGGGAAATAGCTGCTTCAGTGTGAGTGGGCTAGTTCCCATTAGACGAGAGGACCTTTCTGCCTCTGCAGGTCACAGGGCCTTTTCTCTATTGGGAAATAGCTGCTTCAGTGTGAATCTGCTAGTTCCCATTAGACGAGAGGACCTTTCTGCATCTGCAGGTCAGAGGGCCGTTTCTCTAATGGGAAATAGCTGCTTCTGTGTGAGTGGGCTAGTTCCCATTAGACGAGAGGACCTTTCTGCCTCTGCAGGTCGGAGGGCCGTTTCTCTGATGGGAAATAGCTGGTTCAGTGTGAATGGGCTAGTTCCCATTAGACAAGAGGATATTTCTGCCTCTCCAGGCCAGAGGGCCGTTTGGGCTAGTTCCCATTAGACAAGAGGACCTTTCTGTCTCTGCAGGTCGGAGGGAAGTTTCTCTAATGGGAAATAGCTGCTTCAGTGTGAATCGGCTAGTTCCCATTAGACAAGAAGACCTTTCTGCCTTTGCAGGTCAGAGGGCCGTTTCTCTAATGGGAAATATCTGCTTCAGTGTGAAGGGGCTAGTTCCCATTAGACGAGAGGAACTTTCTGCATATCAAGGTCAGAGGGCCGTTTGGGCTAGTTCCCATTAGACGAGAGGACTTTTCTGTCTCTGCATATCGGAGGGCAGTTTCTCTAAGGGGAAATAGCTGCTTCAGTGTGAAGGGGCTCGTTCCCATTAGACGAGAGGATCTTTCTGCCTGTGCAGGTCAGAAGGAAGTTTCTCTAATGGGAAGTAGCTGCTTCAGTGTGATGGGGCTAGTTCCCATTAGACGAGAGGACCTTTCTGCCTTTGCATGTCAGAGGGCCGTTTCTCTAATGGGAAATAGCTGCTTCAGTGTGAGTGAGCTAGTTCCCATTAGACAAGAGGACCTTTCTGCCTCTGCAGGTCAGAGGGCCGTTTCTCTAATGGGAAATAGCTGCTTCAGTGTGAGTGGGCTAGTTCCCATTAGACAAGAGGACCTTTCTGCCTCTGCAGGTCAGAGGGCCGTTTCTCTAATGGGAAATAGCTGCTTCAGTGTGAATGGGCTAGTTCCCATTATTATGCAGGACTTGGCCACTCGGGGCAAAAAGAGCCATTTCTCTAATGGGAACTAGCCTTCTCAGTGTGAGTAGGCTAGTTCCCATCATCATGCAGGACTTGGCCACTAGGGGCAAAAAGGGCCATTTCTCTAATGGGAACTAGCTGGTTCAGTGTGAATGGTCTAGTTCCCATTAGACGAGAGGAACTTTCTGCATCTCCAGGTCAGAGGGCCGTTTGGGCTAGTTCCCATTAGACAAGAGGACCTTTCTGCCTCTGCAGGTTGAAAGGCCGTTTCTCTAATGGGAAATATCTGCTTCAGTGTGAAGGGGCTAGTTCCCATTAGACGAGAGGACCTTTCTGCCTCTCCAGGTCGGAGGGCCGTTTCTCGAATGGGAAATAGCTGCTTCAGTGTGAGTGGGCTGGTTCCAATTAGACGAGAAGACCTTTCTGCCTTTGCAGGTCAGAGGGCCGGTTCTCTAATGGGAAATATCTGCTTCAGTCTGAAGGGGCTAGTTCCCATTAGACGAGAGGAACTTTCTGCATCTCCAGGTCAGAGGGCCGTTTGGGCTAGTTCCCATTAGACGAGAGGATCTTTCTGCCTCTGCAGGTTGGAGGGCCGTTTCTCTAATGGGAAATATCTGCTTCAGTGTGAAGGGGCTAGTTCCCATTAGACGAGAGGGCCTTTCTGCCTCTCCAGGTCGGAGAGCCGTTTCTCTCTAATGGGAAAGAGCTGCTTCAGTGTGAGTGGGCTAGTTTCCATTAGACGAGAGGACCTTTCTGCCTCTGCAGGTCGGAGGGCAGTTTCTCTAAGGGGAAATAGCTGCTTCAGTGTGAAGAGGTTCGTTCCCATTAGACGAGAGGACCTTTCTGCCTGTGCAGGTCAGAAGGAAGTTTCTCTAATGGGAAATAGCTGCTTCCGTGTGAGTGGGCTAGTTCTCATTAGACAAGAGGAAGTTTCTGCCTCTGCAGGTCAGAGGGCCGTTTCTCTAATGGGAAATAGCTGCTTCAGTGTGAATGGGCTAGTTCCCATTATTATGCAGGACTTGGCCACTCGGGGCAAAAAGAGCCATTTCTCTAATGGGAACTAGCCTTCTCAGTGTGAGTAGGCTAGTTCCCATTATTATGCAGGACTTGGCCACTAGGGGCAAAAAGGGCCATTTCTCTAATGGGAACTAGCCTTCTCAGTGTGAATGGGCTAGTTCCCATTAGACAGAGGACCTTTCTGCCTCTACTGGTTAGAGGGCCGTCTCTCTAATGGGAAATAGCTGCTCCAGTGTGAGTGGGCTAGTTCCAATTAGACGAGATGCCCTTTCTGCCTCTGCAGGTCGTAGGGCCGTTTCTCTAATGGGAAATAGCTGCTTCAGTGTGAATGGGCTAGTTCCCATTAAACTAGAGGACCTTTCTGCCTCTGCAGGTCAGAGGGCCGTTTCTCTAATGGGAAATAGCTGCTTCAATGTGAGTGGGCTAGTTCCCATTAGACAAGAGGACCTTTCTGCCTCTGCAGGTCGGAGGGCCGTTTCTCTAATGGGGAATAGCTACTTCAGTGTGAATGGGCTAGTTCCCATTAGACAAGAGGATCTTTCTGCCTCTCCAGGCCAGAGGGCCGTTTGGGCTAGTTCCCATTAGACAAGAGGACCTTTCTGTCTCTGCAGGTCGGAGGGCCGTTTCTCTAATGGGAAATAGCTGCTTCAGTGTGAATGGTCTAGTTCCCATTAGACGAGAGGACCTTTCTGCCTCTGCAGGTCAGAGGGCCGTTTCTCTAATGGGAAATAGCTGCTTCTATGTGAGTGGGCTAGTTCCCATTAGACGAGAGGACCTTTCTGCCTCTGCAGGTCGGAGGGCCGTTTCTCTGATGGGAAATAGCTGGTTCAGTGTGAATGGGCTAGTTCCCATTAGACAAGAGGATATTTCTGTCTCTCCAGGCCAGAGGGCCGTTTGGGCTAGTTCCCATTAGACGAGAGGACCTTTCTGTCTCTGCAGGTCGGAGGGACGTTTCTCTAATGGGAAATAGCTGCTTCAGTGTGAATCGGCTAGTTCCCATTAGACGAGAAGACCTTTCTGCCTTTGCAGGTCAGAGGGCCGTTTCTCTAATGGGAAATATCTGCTTCAGTGTGAAGGGGCTAGTTCCCATTAGACGAGAGGAACTTTCTGCATGTCAAGGTCAGAACGCCGTTTGGGCTAGTTCCCATTAGACGAGAGGACCTTTCTGTCTCTGCATATCGGAGGGCCGTTTCTCTAATGGGAAATATCTACTTCAGTGTGAAGGGGCTAGTTCCCATTAGATGAGAGGACCTTTCTGCCTCTCCAGGTCGGAGGGCCGTTTCTCTAATGGGAAATAGCTGCTTCAGTGTGAGTGGGCTAGTTTCCATTAGACAAGAGGACCTTTCTGCCTCTGCAGGTCGGAGGGCAGTTTCTCTAAGGGGAAATAGCTGCTTCAGTGTGAAGGGGCTCGTTCCCATTAGACGAGAGGATCTTTTTGCCTGTGCAGGCCAGAAGGAAGTTTCTCTAATGGGAAGTAGCTGTTTCAGTGTGATGGGGCTATTTCCCATTAGACGAGAGGACCTTTCTGCCTTTGCAGGTCAGAGGGCCGTTTCTCTAATGGGAAATAGCTGCTTCAGTGTGAGTGGGCTAGTTCCCATTAGACAAGAGGACCTTTCTGCCTCTGCAGGTCAGAGGGCCGTTTCTCTAATGGGAAATAGCTGCTTCAGTGTGAGTGGGCTAGTTCCAATTAGACAAGAGGACCTTTCTGCCTCTGCAGGTCAGAGGGCCGTTTCTCTAATGGGAAATAGCTGCTTCAGTGTGAATGGGCTAGTTCCCATTATTATGCAGGACTTGGCCACTCGGGGCAAAAAGAGCCATTTCTCTAATGGGAACTAGTCTTCTCAGTGTGAGTAGGCTAGTTCCAATTATTATGCAGGACTTGGCCACTAGGGGCAAAAAGGGCCATTTCTCTAATGGGAAACTAGCCTTCTCAGTGTGAATGGGCTAGTTCCCATTAGACGAGAGGACCTTTCTGCCTCTGTAGGTCAGAGGGCCGTTTCTCTAATGGGAAATAGCTGCTTCAGTGTGAATAGGCTACTTCCCATTAGACTAGAGGACCTTTCTGCCTCTGCAGGTTCGAGGGCCGTTTCTCTAATGGGGAAATAGCTGGTTCAGTGTGAATGGTCTAGTTCCCATTAGACGAGAGGAACTTTCTGCATCTCCAGGTCAGAGGGCCGTTTGGGCTAGTTCCCATTAGACAAGAGGACCTTTCTGCCTCTGCAGGTTGAAGGGCCGTTTCTCTAATGGGAAATATCTGCTTCAGTGTGAAGGGGCTAGTTCCCATTAGACGAGAGGACCTTTCTGCCTCTCCAGGTCGGAGGGCCGTTTCTCGATTGGGAAATAGCTGCTTCAGTGTGAGTGGGCTAGTTCCAATAAGACGAGAAGACCTTTCTGCCTTTGCAGGTCAGAGGGCCGGTTCTCTAATGGGAAATATCTGCTTCAGTGTGAAGGGGCTAGTTCCCATTAGACGAGAGGAACTTTCTGCATCTCCAGGTCAGAGGGCCGTTTGGGCTAGTTCCCATTTAGACGAGAGGACCTTTCTGCCTCTGCAGGTTGGAGGGCCGTTTCTCTAATGGGAAATATCTGCTTCAGTGTGAAGGGGCTAGTTCCCATTAGACGAGAGGACCTTTCTGCCTCTCCAGGTCGGAGGGCCGTTTCTCTCTAATGGGAAATAGCTGCTTCAGTGTGAGTGGGCTAGTTTCCATTAGACGAGAGGACCTTTCTGCCTCTGCAGGTCGGAGGGCAGTTTCTCTAAGGGGAAATAGCTGCTTCAGTGTGAAGAGTTTGTTTCCATTAGACGAGAGGACCTTTCTGCCTGTGCAGGTCAGAAGGAAGTTTCTCTAATGGGAAATAGCTGCTTCAGTGTGAGTGGGCTAGTTCCCATTAGACAAGAGGAAGTTTCTGCCTCTGCAGGTCAGAGGGCCATTTCTCTAATGGGAAATAGCTGCTTCAGTGTGAATGGGCTAGTTCCCTTTATTATGCAGGACTTGGCCACTCGGGGCAAAAAGAGCCATTTCTCTAATGGGAACTAGCCGTCTCAGTGTGAGTAGGCTAGTTCCCATTATTATGCAGGACTTGGCCACTAGGGGCAAAAAGGGCCATTTCTCTAATGGGAACTAGCCTTCTCAGTGTGAATGGGCTAGTTCCCATTAGACGAGAGGACCTTTCTGCCTCTGCGGGTCAGAGGGCCGTTTCTCTAATGGGAAATAGCTGCTTCAGTGTGAGTGGGCTAGTTCCCATTAGACAAGAGGACCTTTCTGCCTCTGCAGGTCGGAGGGCCGTTTCTCTAATGGGGAATAGCTACTTCAGTGTGAATGGGCTAGTTCCCATTAGACAAGAGGATCTTTCTGCCTCTCCAGGCCAGAGGGCCGTTTGGGCTAGTTCCCACTAGACGAGAGGACCTTTCTGTCTCTGCAGGTCGGAGGGACGTTTCTCTAATGGGAAATAGCTGCTTCAGTGTGAATGGTCTAGTTCCCATTAGACGAGAGGACCTTTCTGCCTCTGCAGGTCAGAGGGCCGTTTCTCTAATGGGAAATAGCTGCTTCAGTGTGAGTGGGCTAGTTCCCATTAGACGAGAGGACCTTTCTGCCTCTGCAGGTCACAGGGCCTTTTCTCTATTGGGAAATAGCTGCTTCAGTGTGAATCTGCTAGTTCCCATTAGACGAGAGGACCTTTCTGCATCTGCAGGTCAGAGGGCCGTTTCTCTAATGGGAAATAGCTGCTTCTGTGTGAGTGGGCTAGTTCCCATTAGACGAGAGGACCTTTCTGCCTCTGCAGGTCGGAGGGCCGTTTCTCTGATGGGAAATAGCTGGTTCAGTGTGAATGGGCTAGTTCCCATTAGACAAGAGGATATTTCTGCCTCTCCAGGCCAGAGGGCCGTTTGGGCTAGTTCCCATTAGACAAGAGGACCTTTCTGTCTCTGCAGGTCGGAGGGAAGTTTCTCTAATGGGAAATAGCTGCTTCAGTGTGAATCGGCTAGTTCCCATTAGACAAGAAGACCTTTCTGCCTTTGCAGGTCAGAGGGCCGTTTCTCTAATGGGAAATATCTGCTTCAGTGTGAAGGGGCTAGTTCCCATTAGACGAGAGGAACTTTCTGCATATCAAGGTCAGAGGGCCGTTTGGGCTAGTTCCCATTAGACGAGAGGACCTTTCTGTCTCTGCATATCGGAGGGCAGTTTCTCTAAGGGGAAATAGCTGCTTCAGTGTGAAGGGGCTCGTTCCCATTAGACGAGAGGATCTTTCTGCCTGTGCAGGTCAGAAGGAAGTTTCTCTAATGGGAAGTAGCTGCTTCAGTGTGATGGGGCTAGTTCCCATTAGACGAGAGGACCTTTCTGCCTTTGCATGTCAGAGGGCCGTTTCTCTAATGGGAAATAGCTGCTTCAGTGTGAGTGAGCTAGTTCCCATTAGACAAGAGGACCTTTCTGCCTCTGCAGGTCAGAGGGCCGTTTCTCTAATGGGAAATAGCTGCTTCAGTGTGAGTGGGCTAGTTCCCATTAGACAAGAGGACCTTTCTGCCTCTGCAGGTCAGACGGCCGTTTCTCTAATGGGAAATAGCTGCTTCAGGGTGAATGGGCTAGTTCCCATTATTATGCAGGACTTGGCCACTCGGGGCAAAAAGAGCCATTTCTCTAATGGGAACTAGCCTTCTCAGTGTGAGTAGGCTAGTTCCCATTACCATGCAGGACTTGGCCACTAGGGGCAAAAAGGCCATTTCTCTAATGGGAACTAGCCTTCTCAGTGTGAATGGGCTAATTCCCATTAGACGAGAGGACCTTTCTGCCTCTCCAGGTCGGAGGGCCGTTTCTCGAATGGGAAATAGCTGCTTCAGTGTGAATGGGCTAGTTCCAATTAGACGAGAAGACCTTTCTGCCTTTGCAGGTCAGAGGGCCGGTTCTCTAATGGGAAATATCTGCTTCAGTGTGAAGGGGCTAGTTCCCATTAGACGAGAGGAACTTTCTGCATCTCCAGGTCAGAGGGCCGTTTGGGCTAGTTCCCATTAGACGAGAGGACCTTTCTGCCTCTGCAGGTTGGAGGGCCGTTTCTCTAATGGGAAATATCTGCTTCAGTGTGAAGGGGCTAGTTCCCATTAGACGAGAGGACCTTTCTGCCTCTCCAGGTCGGAGGGCCGTTTCTCTCTAATGGGAAATAGCTGCTTCAGTGTGAGTGGGCTAGTTTCCATTAGACGAGAGGACCTTTCTGCCTCTGCAGGTCGGAGGGCAGTTTCTCTAAGGGGAAATAGCTGCTTCAGTGTGAAGAGGTTCGTTCCCATTAGACGAGAGGACCTTTCTGCCTGTGCAGGTCAGAAGGAAGTTTCTCTAATGGGAAATAGCTGCTTCAGTGTGAGTGGGCTAGTTCCCATTAGACAAGAGGAAATTTCTGCCTCTGCAGGTCAGAGGGCCGTTTCTCTAATGGGAAATAGCTGCTTCAGTGTGAGTGGGCTAGTTCCCATTAGACGAGAGGACCTTTCTGCCTCTGCAGGTTAGAGGGCCGTTTCTCTAATGGGAAATAGCTGCTCCAGTGTGAGTGGGCTAGTTCCAATTAGACGAGAGGCCTTTTCTGCCTCTGCAGGTCGGAGGGCCGTTTCTCTAATGGGAAATAGCTGCTTCAGTGTGAGTGGGCTAGTTCCCATTAGACAAGAGGACCTTTCTGCCCCTGCAGGTCGGAGGGCCGTTTCTGTAATGGGGAATAGCTACTTCAGTGTGAATGGGCTAGTTCCCCTTAGACAAGAGGATCTTTCTGCCTCTCCAGGCCAGAGGGCCGTTTGGGCTAGTTCCCATTAGACGAGAGGACCTTTCTGTCTCTGCAGGTCGGAGGGCCGTTTCTCTAATGGGAAATAGCTGCTTCAGTGTGAATGGTCTAGTTCCCATTAGACGAGAGGACCTTTCTGCCTCTGCAGGTCAGAGGGCTGTTTCTCTAATGGGAAATAGCTGCTTCTCTGTGAGTGGGCTAGTTCCCATTAGACGAGAGGACCTTTCTGCCTCTGCAGGTCGGAGGGCCGTTTCTCTGATGGGAAATAGCTGGTTCAGTGTGAATCGGCTAGTTCCCATTAGACGAGAAGACCTTTCTGCCTTTGCAGGTCAGAGGGCCGTTTCTCTAATGGGAAATATCTGCTTCAATGTGAAGGGGCTAGTTCCCATTAGACGAGAGGATATTTCTGCCTCTCCAGGCCAGAGGGCCGTTTGGGCTAGTTCCCATTAGACGAGAGGTCCTTTCTGTCTCTGCAGGTCGGAGGGACGTTTCTCTAATGGGAAATAGCTGCTTCAGTGTGAATCGGCTAGTTCCCATTAGACGAGAAGACCTTTCTGCCTTTGCAGGTCAGAGGGCCGTTTCTCTAATGGGAAATATCTGCTTCAGTGTGAAGGGGCTAGTTCCCATTAGACGAGAGGAACTTTCTGCATGTCAAGGTCAGTGGGTTGTTTGGGCTAGTTTCCATTAGACGAGAGGACCTTTCTGTCTCTGCATATCGGAGGGCCGTTTCTCTAATGGGAAATATCTGCTTCAGTGTGAAGGGGCTAGTTCCCATTAGATGAGAGGACCTTTCTGCCTCTCCAGGTCGGAGGGCCGTTTCTCTAATGGGAAATAGCTGCTTCAGTGTGAGTGGGCTAGTTTCCATTAGACGAGAGGACCTTTCTGCCTCTGCAGGTCGGAGGGCAGTTTCTCTAATGGGAAATAGCTGCTTCAGTGTGAAGGGGCTCGTTCCCATTAGACGAGAGGATCTTTCTGCCTGTGCAGGTCAGAAGGAAGTTTCTCTAATGGGAAGTAGCTGCTTCAGTGTGAATGGGCTAGTTCCCATTATTATGCAGGACTTGGCCACTCGGGGCAAAAAGAGCCATTTCTCTAATGGGAACTAGCCTTCTCAGTGTGAGTAGGCTAGTTCCCATTATCATGCAGGACTTGGCCACTAGGGGCAAAAAGGGCCATTTCTCTAATGGGAACTAGCCTTCTCAGTGTGAATGGGCTAGTTCCCATTAGACGAGAGGACCTTTCTGCCAGAGGGCCGTTTCTCTAATGGGAAATAGCTGCTTCAGTGTGAATGGGCTACTTCCCATTAGACGAGAGGACCTTTCTGCCTCTGCAGGTTAGAGGGCCGTTTCTCTAATGGGAAATAGCTGCTTCAGTGTGAGTGGTCTAGTTCCCATTAGACGAGAGGACCTTTCTGCCTCTGCAGGTCGGAGGGCTGTTTCTCTAATGGGAAATAGCTGCTTCAGTGTGAATGGGCTAGTTCCCATTAGACGAGAGGACCTTTCTGTCTCTGCAGGTCGGAGGGCCGTTTCTCTAATGGGAAATAGCTGCTTCAGTGTCAATGGGCTTGTTCCCATTAGACGAGAGGGCCTTTCTACCTCTGCAGGTCAGAGGGCCGTTTCTCTAATGGGAAATAGCTGCTTCAGTGTGAATGGGCTACTTCCCATTAGACGAGAGGACCTTTCTGCCTCTGCAGGTCAGAGGGCCGTTTCTCTAATGGGAAATAGCTGCTTCAGTGTGAGTGGGCTAGTTCCCATTAGACAAGAGGACCTTTCTGCCTCTGCAGATCGTAGGGCCGTTTCTCTAATTGGAAATAGCTGCTTCAGTGTGAATGGGCTAGTTCCCATTAGACGAGAGGACCTTTCTGCCTCTGCAGGTCAGAGGGCCGTTTCTCTAATGGGAAATAGCTGCTTCAGTGTGAGTGGGCTAGTTCCCATTAGACGAGAGGACCTTTCTGCCTCTGCAGGTCCGAGTGCCGTTTCTCTAATGGAGAATAGCTGCTTCAGTGTGAATAGGCTAGTTCCCATTAGACAAGAGGATCTTTCTGCCTCTCCAGGCCAGAGGGCCGTTTGGGCTAGTTCCCATTAGACAAGAGGACCTTTCTGCCTCTGCAGGTCAGAGGGCCATTTCCCTAATGGGAAATAGCTGCTTCAGTGTCAATGGGCTTGTTCCCATTAGACGAGAGGGCCTTTCTGCCTCTGCAGGTCAGAGGGCCGTTTCTCTAATGGGAAATAGCTGCTTCAGTGTGAATGGGCTAGTTCCCATTAGACAAGAGGACCTTTCTGACTCTGCAGGTCAGAGGGCCGTTTCTCTAATGGGAAATAGCTGCTTCAGTGTGAGTGGGCTAGTTCCCATTAGACAAGAGGACCTTTCTGCCTCTGCAGATCGTAGGGCCGTTTCTCTAATGGGAAATAGCTGCTTCAGTGTGAGTGGGCTAGTTCCCATTAGGCATGGGGACCTTTCTACCTCTGCAGGTCAGAGGTCCGTTTCTCTAATGGGAAATAGCTGCTTCGTTGTGACTGGGTTAGTTCCCATTAGACGAGAGGACCTTTCTGCCTCTGCAGGTCGGAGCGTTGTTTCTCTAATGGGAAATAGCTGCTTCAGTGTGAATGGTGTAGTTCCCATTAGACGAGAGGACCTTTCTGCCTCTCCAGGTCAGAGGGCCGTTTCTCTAATGGGAAATAGCTGCTTCAGTCTGAATGGGCTAATTCCCATTCGACAAGAGGACCTTTCTGCCTCTGCAGGTCAGAGGGCCGTTTCTCTAATGGGTACTAGCCTTCTCAGTTTGAGGAGGCTAGTTCCCATTATTATGCAGGACTTGGCCACTCGGGGCAAAAAGAGCCATTTCTCTAATGGGTACTAGCCTTCTCAGTTTGAGGAGGCTAGATCCCATTATTATGCAGGACTAGGCCACTAGGAGAGCAAAAGGGCCATTTCTCTAATGGGAACTAGCCTTCTCTGTGTGAGTGGGCTAGTTATCATTATTATGCAGGACTTGGCCACTAGGGGCAAAAAGGGCCATTTCTCTAATGGAAACTAACCTTCTCAGTGTGAATGGGGTAGTTCCCATTAGACGACAGGACCTTTCTGCCTCTGCAGGTCGGAGGGCCATTTCTCTAATGGGAACTAGGATTCTCAGTGTGAGTAGGCTAGTTCCCATTATTATGCAGGACTTGGCCACTAGGAGAGCAAAAGGACCATTTCTCTAATGGGAACTAGCCTTCTCTGTGTGAGTGGGCTAGTTATCATTATTATGCAGGACTTGGCCACTAGGGGCAAAAAGGGCCATTTCTCTAATGGAAACTAACCTTCTCAGTGTGAATGGGGTAGTTCCCATTAGACGACAGGACCTTTCTGCCTCTGCAGGTCGGAGGGCCATTTCTCTAATGGGAAATAGCTGCTTCAGTGTGAGTGGGCTAATTGCCATTAGACGAGAGGACCTTTCTGCCTCTGCAGGTCAAAGGGCCGTTTCTCTAATGGGAAATAGCTGCTTCAGTGTGATTGGTTTAGTTCCCATTAGACAAGAGGATATTTCTGCCTCTGCAGGTCGGAGGGCCGTTTCTCTAATGGGAAATAGCTGCTTCAGTGTGAGTGGGCTACTTCCAATTAGACGAGAGGACCTTTCTGCTTCTGCAGGTCAGAGGGCTGTTTCTCTAATGGGAAATAGCTGCTTCTCTGTGAGTGGGCTAGTTCCCATTAGACGAGAGGACCTTTCTGCCTCTGCAGGTCGGAGGGCCGTTTCTCTGATGGGAAATAGCTGGTTCAGTGTGAATCGGCTAGTTCCCATTAGACGAGAAGACCTTTCTGCCTTTGCAGGTCAGAGGGCCGTTTCTCTAATGGGAAATATCTGCTTCAATGTGAAGGGGCTAGTTCCCATTAGACGAGAGGATATTTCTGCCTCTCCAGGCCAGAGGGCCGTTTGGGCTAGTTCCCATTAGACGAGAGGTCCTTTCTGTCTCTGCAGGTCGGAGGGACGTTTCTCTAATGGGAAATAGCTGCTTCAGTGTGAATCGGCTAGTTCCCATTAGACGAGAAGACCTTTCTGCCTTTGCAGGTCAGAGGGCCGTTTCTCTAATGGGAAATATCTGCTTCAGTGTGAAGGGGCTAGTTCCCATTAGACGAGAGGAACTTTCTGCATGTCAAGGTCAGTGGGTTGTTTGGGCTAGTTTCCATTAGACGAGAGGACCTTTCTGTCTCTGCATATCGGAGGGCCGTTTCTCTAATGGGAAATATCTGCTTCAGTGTGAAGGGGCTAGTTCCCATTAGATGAGAGGACCTTTCTGCCTCTCCAGGTCGGAGGGCCGTTTCTCTAATGGGAAATAGCTGCTTCAGTGTGAGTGGGCTAGTTTCCATTAGACGAGAGGACCTTTCTGCCTCTGCAGGTCGGAGGGCAGTTTCTCTAATGGGGAATAGCTGCTTCAGTGTGAAGGGGCTCGTTCCCATTAGACGAGAGGATCTTTCTGCCTGTGCAGGTCAGAAGGAAGTTTCTCTAATGGGAAGTAGCTGCTTCAGTGTGAATGGGCTAGTTCCCATTATTATGCAGGACTTGGCCACTCGGGGCAAAAAGAGCCATTTCTCTAATGGGAACTAGCCTTCTCAGTGTGAGTAGGCTAGTTCCCATTATCATGCAGGACTTGGCCACTAGGGGCAAAAAGGGCCATTTCTCTAATGGGAACTAGCCTTCTCAGTGTGAATGGGCTAGTTCCCATTAGACGAGAGGACCTTTCTGCCTCTGTAGGTCAGAGGGCCGTTTCTCTAATGGGAAATAGCTGCTTCAGTGTGAATGGGCTACTTCCCATTAGACGAGAGGACCTTTCTGCCTCTGCAGGTTAGAGGGCCGTTTCTCTAATGGGAAATAGCTGCTTCAGTGTGAGTGGTCTAGTTCCCATTAGACGAGAGGACCTTTCTGCCTCTGCAGGTCGGAGGGCTGTTTCTCTAATGGGAAATAGCTGCTTCAGTGTGAATGGGCTAGTTCCCATTAGACGAGAGGACCTTTCTGTCTCTGCAGGTCGGAGGGCCGTTTCTCTAATGGGAAATAGCTGCTTCAGTGTCAATGGGCTTGTTCCCATTAGACGAGAGGGCCTTTCTACCTCTGCAGGTCAGAGGGCCGTTTCTCTAATGGGAAATAGCTGCTTCAGTGTGAATGGGCTAGTTCCCATTAGACAAGAGGACCTTTCTGACTCTGCAGGTCAGAGGGCCGTTTCTCTAATGGGAAATAGCTGCTTCAGTGTGAGTGGGCTAGTTCCCATTAGACAAGAGGACCTTTCTGCCTCTGCAGATCGTAGGGCCGTTTCTCTAATTGGAAATAGCTGCTTCAGTGTGAATGGGCTAGTTCCCATTAGACGAGAGGACCTTTCTGCCTCTGCAGGTCAGAGGGCCGTTTCTCTAATGGGAAATAGCTGCTTCAGTGTGAGTGGGCTAGTTCCCATTAGACGAGAGGACCTTTCTGCCTCTGCAGGTCCGAGTGCCGTTTCTCTAATGGAGAATAGCTGCTTCAGTGTGAATAGGCTAGTTCCCATTAGACAAGAGGATCTTTCTGCCTCTCCAGGCCAGAGGGCCGTTTGGGCTAGTTCCCATTAGACAAGAGGACCTTTCTGCCTCTGCAGGTCAGAGGGCCATTTCCCTAATGGGAAATAGCTGCTTCAGTGTCAATGGGCTTGTTCCCATTAGACGAGAGGGCCTTTCTGCCTCTGCAGGTCAGAGGGCCGTTTCTCTAATGGGAAATAGCTGCTTCAGTGTGAATGGGCTAGTTCCCATTAGACAAGAGGACCTTTCTGACTCTGCAGGTCAGAGGGCCGTTTCTCTAATGGGAAATAGCTGCTTCAGTGTGAGTGGGCTAGTTCCCATTAGACAAGAGGACCTTTCTGCCTCTGCAGATCGTAGGGCCGTTTCTCTAATGGGAAATAGCTGCTTCAGTGTGAGTGGGCTAGTTCCCATTAGGCATGGGGACCTTTCTACCTCTGCAGGTCAGAGGTCCGTTTCTCTAATGGGAAATAGCTGCTTCGTTGTGACTGGGTTAGTTCCCATTAGACGAGAGGACCTTTCTGCCTCTGCAGGTCGGAGCGTTGTTTCTCTAATGGGAAATAGCTGCTTCAGTGTGAATGGTGTAGATCCCATTAGACGAGAGGACCTTTCTGCCTCTCCAGGTCAGAGGGCTGTTTCTCTAATGGGAAATAGCTGCTTCAGTCTGAATGGGCTAATTCCCATTCGACAAGAGGACCTTTCTGCCTCTGCAGGTCAGAGGGCCGTTTCTCTAATGGGTACTAGCCTTCTCAGTTTGAGGAGGCTAGTTCCCATTATTATGCAGGACTTGGCCACTCGGGGCAAAAAGAGCCATTTCTCTAATGGGTACTAGCCTTCTCAGTTTGAGGAGGCTAGATCCCATTATTATGCAGGACTAGGCCACTAGGAGAGCAAAAGGGCCATTTCTCTAATGGGAACTAGCCTTCTCTGTGTGAGTGGGCTAGTTATCATTATTATGCAGGACTTGGCCACTAGGGGCAAAAAGGGCCATTTCTCTAATGGAAACTAACCTTCTCAGTGTGAATGGGGTAGTTCCCATTAGACGACAGGACCTTTCTGCCTCTGCAGGTCGGAGGGCCATTTCTCTAATGGGAAATAGCTGCTTCAGTGTGAGTGGGCTAATTGCCATTAGACGAGAGGACCTTTCTGCCTCTGCAGGTCAAAGGGCCGTTTCTCTAATGGGAAATAGCTGCTTCAGTGTGATTGGTTTAGTTCCCATTAGACAAGAGGATATTTCTGCCTCTGCAGGTCGGAGGGCCGTTTCTCTAATGGGAAATAGCTGCTTCAGTGTGAGTGGGCTACTTCCAATTAGACGAGAGGACCTTTCTGCCTCTGCAGGTCAGAGGGCCGTTTCTCTAATGGGAAATAGCTGCTTCAGTGTGAGTGGGCTAGTTCCCATTAGACAAGAGGACCTTTCTGCCTCTGCAGGTCAGAGGGCCGTTTCTCTAATGGGAAATAGCTGCTTCAGTGTGAATGGGCTAGTTTCCATTAGACAAGAGGACCTTTCTGCCTCTGCAGGTCAGAGGTCAGTTTCTCTAATGGGAAATAGCTGCTTCAGTGTGAATGGGCTAGTTCCCATTATTATGCACGACTTGGCCACTCGGGGTAAAAAGAGCCATTTCTCTAATGGGAACTAGCCTTCTCAGTGTGAGTAGGCTAGTTCCCATTATTATGCAGGACTTGGCCACTAGGAGAGCAAAAGGGCCATTTATCTAATGGGAACTAGCCTTCTCTGTGTGAGTGGGCTAGTTCCCATTAGACAAGAGGACCTTTCTGCCTCTGTAGGTCAGAGGGCTGTTTCTCTAATGGGAAATAGCTGCTTCAGTGTGAGTGGGCTAGTTCCCATTAGACGAGAGGACCTTTCTGCCTCTGCAGGTCGGAGGGCCGTTTCTCTAATGGGAAATAGCTGCTTCAGTGTGAGTGGTCTAGTTCCCATTAGACGAGAGGACCTTTCTGCCTCTGCAGGTCAAAGGGCCGTTTCTCTAATGGGAAATAGCTGATTCAGTGTGAATGGGCTAGTTCCCATTGGACGAGAGGACCTTTCTGCCTCTGCAGGTCGGAGGGCCGTTTCTCTAATGGGAAATAGCTGCTTCAGTGTGAATGGGCTAGTTCCCATTAGACGAGAGGACCTTTCTGCCTCTGCAGGTCAGTGGGCCGTTTCTCTAATGGGAAATAGCTGCTTCAGTGTGAGTGGCATAGTTCCCATTAGACAAGAGGACCTTTCTGCCTCTGCAGGTCGGAGGGACGTTTCTCTAATGGGAAATAGCTGCTTCAGTGTGAGTGGGCTAGTTCCCATTAGACAAGGTGACCTTTCTGCCTCTGCAGGTCAGAGGGCCGTTTCTCTAATGGGAAATAGTTGCTTCATTGTGAGTGGGTGATAAGACGGATTTCTGAACTCTGTCCTGGTGGCGCAGAAGTTCAGAAGGCCAACCTAATTACTTGGAACAGGGTAACCTCTGGACGAGCCAGACCAATCAAGGTAGCGATCGCGGCGGTCAAGGCTAGGTCTCAAGAGGGGTGAGGGTGACTGAAAGCCCGCAATGAGCACACAAAGCAAGAACACTTACAAACTACTCCAAACAGGTGTTATATTAAAAATACATACACATTTATTCCAAGGCCTTTAACACAATGACCGTAGCGAGAAAATCACAATATAACTATAGTAAACCAACACATACCATATCAACACGATATATATACAAATACAACAAGTCTCAAGCGTTAGATGCACGAAATGTGTAGTCCACCTAAAAGGGAGGGAAATCAGGCAGTGCGAAATAATGCTTAGACCCAGTCTGCCTTCAGAGGCACCTAACTAAAAGGAAGTCTGAGCCCTACGAAGAGTGGAGCCTTGTGCTCAAAAGTACCTGCACACGCTGGTGCCAACGGGCAAAAGGGGAGCCTCTTTAAGGGAAATCAGGCAGTTCAGTTTAGTGCACAAATGAAGAAGGACAAGTTCCGCGACTCAAGCGCAGCCTCCACTGTGGGCAGAAGCAGAGCGCGAGTACGGAAAAGGGTGCTGTTTTGACACAGCGGGGAAACGCTATGGGCTCCTGCAGGAGGGCGACCAGTTCCTAGCTATGCTACTCACCGGTCCCCGATGCAAGCAGACCCAGGCTTCTCCACGTCAGTTTCAGTCACTGGCAGGTTCAAAAAAGCAGGGAACGTCTCGTCGTCGTGTTGAGTCTGCAGCGGCAGAGTTGAGTAAAAGACGTCCCAATCGAAGAAACCCGCACAATTTGTTACCACAGCAGGGCAACGGAGCGGCCGTGTGTATCTGAGCCAAATGTACACTACTCACTTCAGACCTGGGAACGCCAAGTTTACGAAGCGTGTGAGAGTGACAAGGACTCGAAATACTACACAACCTGCCGGCGGTTACAGAGCAAGTCTCCCGTGTAAGCTGGTCAGTCTACTGGATGGCCCAGAGACGCTTCCGAAGGCTTACTGGCAGGAGATGGTGAAGATGCCGAAAATAGCTGTTCCCGCTATTCCAAGGGTCGAAGTACCAGTACAGGCCTTCTGGTTCGATCAAAGGTAAAAAGGGTTTCACAAGGCGACAGCAGTGCAGAGGGGAAGTCCTTCAGTGGGTCACCAGCGATTCCTTGGTTCAGCCTCTTGGTTGCAGGATACTTGGCTCCTGTATTCCTTCGTTCGTGAGAACTCAGGAGATCGACATGGTAGTGGTGTTTTCAGCCCCCTCTTATCCACGGTTCCCTTCGCGCCAAAACGGAGGGGACCCAATGGGAGATCCGCTCATCAACACTCACCATTCGTGGACCAATCACGGACCACGGTGGTCCCAGGCATTCACACCACCCTAGACTCTCTGGCACCCAGGATGTGTATTGGGACCAGACATCCCAGCCCACATCCTGGAGGCACACACAAGACTTGTAGAAGCCCGCGAAAGTATCTGTGTTTCGCGGGAAAGTACATGCCCAAATAAGGAAGGCCCCGGGTCGGCTCGACCTGGGGAAGGTGAAGGGAGCAAGACGGTCAGCGGACAGTACAAAGGAGCCTCGTGGTCTGGCCATTTTGGGAGCCAGGCCACCATTTTGGGTTAAGCGCGAGAAATGCGCTTAGAACGCCAAAAGGAGCTCAAAACACAAGAAACGATCGCTACCACCATTCCCGTCCGTGAATCACTTGCACCGATCAGTTACAATCCTAAACGAGTATCTAGGGCCCGTAGAAGGCTAGAGACCCAAGAGAGCTGTAACTTAGCTTACAGTGCCCTCTTGTGTCATGTTGCACGAAAGCCGCAACATGATAAAAGAAACTACGGAAAACAGCGTTTCCCGGTACTGACTGTCTTAAGGGCATGTCAGTTTCCCCGTAAGAAAGGAGCGAAAGCCCAGAGGAGTGCGGCAGAAGGCTGCATTTCTCTGGCAAAGTCGATAACAAGGTGTAAAACAACAGCATAAAGTTTAGGGGTTGCCACATGGAAGGAAAATTACCTACAATTACGAAATCTTTCCTAACACTCGCCCTTCCCAGACTATGGACAGGGGGAACTAATCCACCCCTGGATGACTCTCTTGTTCAGGTCGGTTAAACATTCTGGACAACACATCAGCATTGCTATGTTGGACACCTGGCCTATGCTCAATAGTGAAGTCGAAGCCTTGTAGACTTATGGACCACCTAAGCAACTTTGGATTCTCCCCCTTCATGTTCATTAGCCACTTTAAGGGCTTATGGTCAGTTTGCACAGTGAAGTGGGTCCCATAGAGGTAGGGCCTCAGCTTCCTTAGGGCCCACACAACAGAGAAACATTCTTTCTCTACCGTGGACCATCTGAGCTCTCTGTCCTTAAGCTGGCGGCTAATAAAACCAATAGAGTGTTCCTTACCCTTCTCATCTACTTGTGATAGTACAGCTCCTATCCCAGTGTCAGAGGCGTCCGTCTTCACGATAAAAGGTCTTTGATAATCAGGGGCCCTGAGGACAGGGGCCTGGCACAAGGAGTCTTTTAAGCCATTGAAGGCCTTCTCACACTCGTCGGTCCAAGTTACCTTCTTGGGTTTCTTCGGAGTTGTGAGGGCAGTCAGAGGGGCAGCTATGGTGCCATAGTCTGCCACAAAATTGCGGTAATACCCCGTGAGTCCTAAGAAGGCTCTCACTTGGGTTTGTGTAGTGGGGGTAGGCCAGTCTTGTACTGCTTGTACTTTACTGGGTAGAGGCTGTATCCTCCCTCCACCTACTTCATGTCCAAGGTAAACCACTGAGCCTTGTCCAATCTGGCATTTACTAGCCTTTATGGTCAAGTGTGCTTTCTGAAGAGCCTGGAGCACAATCCCGAGGTGTTTCACATGGTCTTCCCAGGTGGCACTGAAAACTGCTATATCGTCCAGATATGCAAGACAGAATTCGTCCAACCCATTCAAAACATGATTCACAAGCCTCTGGAAAGTGGCAGGTGCATTCTCCAACCCGAACGGCATTATCCGGAATTGGTAAAGGCCGTCTGGAGTAGAAAATGCTGTCTTCTCCTTGGCATGTTCTGCTAATGCTATTTGCCAATAGCCAGCAGTGAGGTCAAACGTGCTGAGGTACTTGGAGGCACCCAAAGTATCCACCAGCTCATCTGTTCGAGGCAAGGGGTGTGCATCTGTCTTGGTGACAGCATTCAGAGCCCTGTAATCCACGCAGAACCTCAATTCAGAAGTGCCTGCCTTTGGAACCAAAACCACAGGGCTGGACCAAGGACTACTAGATGGTTCAATCACCCCAAGGTTTAACATCTTGTTGACCTCGGTCTTAATATAAGACCGTACTTTGTCTGACATCCTGTATCCCCTACTTTTGGTAGGTACACTGTCTCCTGTGTCTGTTATGTTTGCACCAAGGTGTCAAACCAGGCGACTGTGAAAACAGGGGGGAAAACTGCCTAAGCAAACTTTTCACCTCAGCCTGCTGATCAGAAGTCAGGTGAGGGGCCACTCGGACACCCTCAAAGGAGCTATCTGAAGGACCGCTTTGGAGCAGGTCGGGGAGAGGTTCAGACTCCTCTTCCTCAACGTCTGAAGCCAGTAGCAGTGCTGCGATTTCGACTCTTGGGATGAAAGCCTTCAGCCTATTCACGTGAAACACTTTTGGAGCCTGTCCAGGCCTTCCAAGGTCCACTAAATAGTTAACCTCACCCAGGGGCTCCACCACTGTGTAAGGGCCTGACCATTTGTCCTGTAAAGCTCGAGGCCTTATGGGATTCATGATCAGGACTTGCTGACCAGGTGTAAAGTTGATGAGGGAAGCTTTCTGGTCGTACCAATGTTTCACCAGCGCTTGTCCTGCCTTCAATTTATCACTAGCCAAGCCCATCAGAAGTACCATCCGTTTTCTGAGCCCTAGCACATAATCAACTACGTTGGTAGTAACAGGGGGAGTGGGCATCTCCCATCCCTCTTTGACTCTGGCTAAGGGTCCCCGTACAGGATGACCGAACAGAAGTTCGAAGGGGCTGAAGCCAACACCCTCCTGTGGTACCTCTCGGTAGGCAAGCAGTAAGCATGGTAAGAGAAGATCCCATTTTCTTCTCTGAGGTTCTTCCAGAGCCCCAATCATGCTTTTTAACGTTCTGTTGAAACGATCCACCAGACCATTGGTCTGGGGGTGGTATGCAGAAGAGAACTTGTAGGTGACCCCACATTCTTTCCACATAGCCTGCATATACTACGACATAAAGTTGCTGCCACGATCCAACACAACTTCTTTAGGGAAGCCAACCCTAGTAAATATGCCAAGTAAAGCTTTTGCAACTGACTTGGCAGTTACAGTTTTCAATGGGATGGCCTCAGGATATCTGGTTGCATGGTCGACCAGCACCAGGATAAACCTATTGCCCAAGGATGTTTGCGGGTCAAGGGGACCAACAATGTCGATCCCTACCCTTTCAAATGGTACCCCCACAACTGGGAGCGGTACCAACGGAGCTTGGATTGTCGCGACAACCTTACCAGACAACTGGCAGGAGGCCCAACTCCTGCAGTGACTTTCTACTTGCACCCCCATCTTGGGCCAGTAGAAGTGCATGGATAACCTTTGCTTGGTCCTCTTCATACCAAGGTGACCAGCAAGGGGCACTTCATGCGCCAACTGCAGGAGGAAGGGCCTAACAGCAAGGGGAACCACCATCCTCCTATGGTCTCCTTCTGTAGACTCTGTGGGCTCACTATACAGGAGTCCACCTTCCCAATAAATCCTATGCGTCCCAGGAGGTTCACCCTCAAGCTGGGAGCAGGCCTGTCTCCTTAGGCCTTCCAGAGATGGGCACTCACGTTGGCCTTTACTGAATTCGTCCCTATCAGGACCTCCTTCAACTAACAAGTCTTTTAGTTCAGGATGGTCGTTGGGGTCAAATACTTCAGGCATCGCCACCTCCTCGTCAGGCCCGGGCGATTGACCAACTTCCTCCACCGCAGTGGTAGGCGAGCTCGGGGGAATATTCTCTTTCCCTCGTCGTGACTTGTTGACTCCTTTCGCCTTGGGTTTCCCCTTCGGCTGGGGCGGCATATTGGTCTTGGCCAATGCTGCCAGTCCTTGAGACCGTGTGTAGGGTCTTTCGGCAGTGTCTCCTACGAGCCCTAAAGCTCTGAGATCATTACCTAACAAGACCTTTCCCGGGACGTTTCTCTGAATGCTCACTGGAATCCTGACTGCTGTACCATTTAAAGTAAGATTTACAGGTATTACTGGGAACATACGGAGTGGGCCGTCAGCCAACTTAGTGGGCATCAGAGTAGCTCTGGCAACTTCCTCTGAGTCTACCAAGGTAGAATCCACTACAGTGCGACTGCACCCACTATCCCTAAGAGCTGGAGTATCTACTCCATTGATCAGCACACTGTCTTTAAAGTAGTGCTTGGTATTATCTGGAATCCTAGCATAAGCCTCTGCGACTTTAGGCTCCCAGGAACCCAGGGAAACTAAAACTACCTCAGCCTCTATCCCGCTGGGAAATGAGTCTGAGGAGAAGGATGCTCCTGTAATCTCTTCTTCCTCGTAGGAGGAGAAGGCCAGATTAGCGGAGTGGACCCCCAAAGGTCTAACCTTACACCGGGGATCCCCCTTCACATGGTCAGTTGCTCCACAAGCAAAACAAGATCCATTGGGTATGTTTACATAGGGAGGCTTATTGTAACCAGAGTTCTGTTTCGGAAGCTGACCTCCACTACCCTGTGAGTTCTTTTGTGTCTTACCCTTATTTTTCTTTTTGTGGCCCTTATGAGAAGAAGATTTATCAGATTCTCCACCCTCCTTATCTTTGGACTTTTTCCCTTCCTCCTGCTTACCAGGATGAGTTTTGTCCTTATGGGACACTCGATGTGACACCCATAAATCGGCTGCAATGGCCAGCTTCTTAGGATCTATCTCCTTCGAATCGGCCAAATGCTGCTTAAGCTCCGGGGAAGAAGATGCAAAAATGTGTTCCAGCATGACAAGATTTATCATGCCTTCGAAGGTAGAAACCTTATAACTTTCGACCCAGCCAGTTAAGTTTTTCAAGGATTCAGTGACATAAGATACCCAAGTACCACCTTCCTTTTTCTTATACTCTCTGAAACGTTTCAAATATTGGGCCGGAGTCTTCCCAAACTTTAAAATGAGAGTTTGCTTTAACATTGCGAAATCAGCTCGCTCAGCCTTCGACATTTCCATAATGGCACTACAGCCAGAATGGGGCAGTCTGCTGAGTAACCAGGCAATCTTATCAGCATTGTCAACTTGTTGGACTTCGCAGGCATACTCAAACGCATTCAGCCAGTCCATAATGTCATTCCTTTCCTCATACACACTGAGCAGATCTTTCGGAAACCGTGGATGAGAGGAAGCCCCAGGCCCATGTCCAGGACCCTTGGACCCATTTGCAACCTGAAGCTTGGCCAGTTCCAACTGGTGATCCCTGTCTTTCTGTTTTTCTGCCTGTTCGATTTTTAGTTTGGCTATGCTGAATTCAAGCTCCTGCTGCCTAAACCGCAGCTCTTGCTTCTTGAATTCAAGCATAGCCTCCCCATCAGCACTGGCAGAGGAAACATTAGACATCTCATCCTCCCTGTCTTCGTGGTCGCGGTGGATCAGTGCAGTGGCAGAACCGTCGGTTCTACCAGTGAGAGCAGCCCCACCTCCTTCCGCACTGTCCTCAGAAGTTATAGCGTCAAGCTGCGCTTCTTGCCACGCCACGATTCTTTGGATCATATCCAATTTCGTGCCTTGAGAGGAAACACCTCTCCCCGCACACATCTTTTTCAATGTTTCTGATTTGGAAGCATTTAAAGTTAACAAGGTATTTGTTTCCATACTGTTAGATAGGACTATGGCCTTTTTAAAGTTATACTAGAACAATTCACTACGTGTCCTGGTTGGAATAACCTGAAATGCCTTAGTTCGTGCGCAACACTGGATACCTTCAGTCATATCCCACCGCTGTACACAATTTGTTAAGACGGATTTCTGAACTCTGTCCTGGTGGCGCAGAAGTTCAGAAGGCCAACCTAGTTACTTGGAACAGGGTAACCTCTGGACGAGCCAGACCAATCAAGGTAGCAATCGCGGCGGTCAAGACTAGGTCTCAAGAGGGGTGAGGGTGACTGAAAGCCCGCAATGAGCACACAAAGCAAGAACACTTACAAACTACTCCAAACAGGTGTTATATTAAAAATATATACACATTTATTCCAAGGCCTTTAACACAATGACCGTAGCGAGAAAATCACAATATAACTATAGTAAACCAACACATACCATATCAACACAATATATATACAAATACAACAAGTCTCAAGCGTTAGATGCACAAAATGTGTAGTCCACCTAAAAGGGAGGGAAAACAGGCAGTGCAAAATAATGCTTAGACCCAGTCCGCCTTCAGAGGCACCTAACTAAAAGGAAGTCCGAGCCCTACGAAGAGTGGAGCCTTGTGCTCAAAAGTACCTGCACACGCTGGTGCCAACGGGCAAAAGGGGAGCCTCTTCAAGGGAAATCAGGCAGTTCAGTTTAGTGCACAAATGAAGAAGGACAAGTTCCGCAACTCAAGCGCAGCCTCCACTGTGGGCAGAAGCAGAGCGCGAGTACGGAAAAGGGTGCTGTTTTGACACAGCGGGAAAACGCTATGGGCTCCTGCAGGAGGGCGACCAGTTCCTAGCTATGCTACTCACCGGTCCCCGATGCAAGCAGACCCAGGCTTCTCCGCGTCAGTTTCAGTCGCTGGCAGGTTCAGAAGAGCAGGGAACGTCTCGTCGTCGTGTTGAGTCTGCAGCGGCAGAGTTGAGTAAAAGACGTCCCAATCGAAGAAACCCGCACAGTTTGTTACCACAGCAGGGCAACGGAGCGGCCGTGTGTATCTGAGCCAAATGTACACTACTCACTTCAGACCTGGGAACGCCAAGTGTACGAAGCGTGTGAGAGTGCTATAATACTATACAACCTGGCGGCGGTTACAGAGCAAGTCTCCCGTGTAAGCTGGTCAGTCTACTGGATGGCCCAGAGGCGCTTCCGAAGGCTTACTGGCAGGAGATGGTGAAGATGCCGAGAATAGCTGTTCCCACTATTCCAAGGGTCGAAGTACCAGTACAGGCCTTCTGGTTCGATCAATGGTAAAAAGGGTGTCACAAGGCGACAGCGGTGCAGAGGGGAAGTCCTTCAGCGGGACACCAGCGATTCCTCGGTTCAGCCTCTTGGTTGCAGGATACTTGACACCTGTATTCCTTCGTTCGTGAGAACTCAGGAGATCGACATGGTAGTGGTGTTTCCAGCCCCCTCTTATCCACGGTTCCCTTCGTGCCAAAACGGAGGGGACCCAATGGGAGATCCGCTCATCAACACTCACACCATTCGTGGACCAATCACGGACCACGGTGGTCCCAGGCATTCACACCACCCTAGACTCTCTGGCACCCAGGATGTGTATTGGGACCAGACATCCCAGCCCACATCCTGGAGGCACACACAAGACATGTAGAAGCCCGCGAAAGCATCCGTGTTTCGCGGGAAAGTACATGCCCAAATAAGGATGGCCCCGGGTCGGCTCGACCTGGGGAAGGTGAAGGGAGCAAGACGGTCAGCGGACAGGACAAAGGAGCCTCGTGGTCTGGCCATTTTGGGAGCCAGGCCACCATTTTGGGTTAAGCGCGAGAAACGCGCTTAGAACGCCAAAAGGAGCTCAAAACACAAGAAACGATCGCTGCCACCATTCCCGTCCGTGAATCACTTGCACCGATCAGTTACAATCCTAAACGAGTATCTAGGGCCCGTAGAAGGCTAGAGACCCAAGAGAGCTGTAACTTAGCTTACAGTGCCCTCTTGTGTCATGTTGCACGAAAGCCGCAACATGATAAAAGAAACTACGGAAAACAGCGTTTCCCGGTACTGACTGTCTTAAGGGCATGTCAGTTTCCCCGTAAGAAAGGAGCGAAAGCCCAGAGGCGTGCGGCAGAAGGCTGCACTTCTCTGGCAAAGTCGAGAACAAGGTGTAAAACAACAGCAAAAAGTTTAGGGGTTGCCACATGGAAGGAAAATTACCTACAATTACGAAATCTTTCCTAACAGTGGGTTAGTTCCCATTAGACGAGAGGACCTTTCTGCCTCTGCAGGTCTGAGCGTCATTTCTCTAATGGGAAATAGCTGCTTCAGTGTCAATGGGCTAGTTCCCATTAGACGAGAGGACCTTTCTGCCTCTCCAGGTCGGAGGGCCGTTTCTCTAATGGGAAATAGCTGCTTCAGTCTGAATGGGCTAATTCCATTCGACGAGAGGACCTTTCTGCCTCTGCAGGTCAGAGGGCCGTTTCTCTAATGGGTACCAGCCTTATCAGTTTGAGTAGGCTAGTTCTCATTATTATGCAGGACTTGGCCACTCGGGGCAAAAAGAGCCATTTCTCTAATGGGAACTAGCCTTCTCAGTGTGAATGGGGTAGTTCCCATTAGACGAGAGGACCTTTCTGCCTCTGTAGGTCAAAGGGCCGTTTCTCTAATGGGAAATAGCTGCTTCAGTGTGAATGGGCTAGTTCCCATTAGACGAGAGGACCTTTCTGTCTCTGTAGGTCAGAGGGCCGTTTCTCTAATGGGAAATAGCTGCTTCAGTGTGAGTGGGCTAGTTCCCATTATTATGCAGGACTTGGCCACTCTGGGCAAAAAGAGCCATTTCTCTAATGGGAACTAGCCTTCTCAGTGTGAGTAGGCTAGTTCCCATTATTATGCAGGACTTGGCCACTAGGGGCAAAAGGGGCCATTTCTCTAATGGAAACTAGTCTTCTCAGTGTGAATGGGCTAGTTCCCATTAGACGAGAGGACCTTTCTGCCTCTGTAGGTCAGAGGGCCGTTTCTCTAATGGGAAATAGCTGCTTCAGTGTGAATGGGCTAGTTCCCATTAGACGAGAGGACCTTTCTGCCTCTGCAGGACGTAGGGCCATTTCTCTAATGGGAAATAGCTGCTTCAGTGTGAGTGGTCTAGTTCCCATTAGACGAGAGGACCTTTCTGCCTCTGCAGGTCAAAGGGGCGTTTCTCTAATGGGAAATAGCTGCTTCAGTGTGATTGGTTAGTTCCCATTAGACGAGAGGACCTTTCTGCCTCTGCAGGTCGGAGGGTTGTTTCTCTAATGGGAAATATCTGCTTCAGTGTGAGTGGGCTAGTTCCAATTAGATGAGAGGACCTTTCTGCTTCTGCAGGTCGAGGGCCGTTTCTCTAATGGGAAATAGCTGCTTCAGTGTGAATGGGCTAGTTCCCATTAGATGAGAGGACCTTTCTGCCTCTGCAGTTCAGAGGGCCGTTTCTCTAATGGGAAATAGCTGCTTCAGTGTGAGTGGGCTAGTTCCCATTAGACGAGAAGACCTTTCTGCCTCTGCAGGTCGGAGGGCGGTTTCTCTAATGGGGAATAGCTGCTTCAGTGTGAATGGGCTAGTTCCCATTAGACGAGAGGACCTTTCTGCCTCTGCAGGTCAGAGGGCCGTTTCTCTAATGGGAAATAGCTGCTTCAGTGTGAGTGGGCTAGTTCCCATTAGACGAGAGGACCTTTCTGCCTCTGAAGGTCAGAGGCCTGTTTCTCTAATGGGTACTAGCCTTCTCAGTTTGAGTAGGCTAGTTCCCATTATTATGCAGGACTTGGCCACTCGGGGCAAAAAGAGCCATTTCTCTAATGGGAACTAGCCTTCTCATTGTGAGTAGGCTAGTTCCCATTATTATGCAGGACTTGGCCACTAGGAGAGCAAAAGGGCCATTTCTCTAATGGGAACTAGCCTTCTCTGTGTGAGTGGGCTAGTTATCATTATTATGCAGGACTTGGCCACTAGGGGCAAAAAGGGCCATTTCTCTAATGGGAACTAACCTTCTCAGTGTGAATGGGGTAGTTCCCATTAGACGAGAGGACCTTTCTGCCTCTGCCGGTCGGAGGGACGTTTCTCTAATAGGAAATAGCTGCTTCAGTGTGAATGGGCTAGTTCCCATTAGACGAGAGGACCTTTCTGCCTCTGCAGGTCAGAGGGCCGTTTCTCTAATGGGAAATAGCTGCTTCAGTGTGAGGGGTCTAGTTCCGATGAGACGAGAGGACCTTTCTGCCTCTGCATGTCGGAGGGACGTTTCTCTAATGGGAAATAGCTGCTTCAGTGTGAATGGGCTAGTTCCCATTAGACGAGTGGACCTTTCTGCCTCTGCAGGTCAGAGAGCCGTTTCTCTAATGGGAAATAGCTGCTTCAGTGTGAGGGGTCTAGTTCCGATTAGACGAGAGGACCTTTCTGCCTCTGCAGGTCGGAGGGACGTTTCTCTAATGGGAAATAGCTGCTTCAGTGTGAATGGGCTAGTTCCCATTAGACGAGAGGATCTTTCTGCATCTTCAGTTCAGAGGGCCGTTTGGGACAGTTCCCATTAGACGACAGGAACTTTCTGCCTCTGCAGGTCGGAGGGCCATTTCTCTAATGGGAAATAGCTGGTTCAGTGTGATTGGGCTAGTTCCCATTAGACAATAGGACCTTTCTGCCTCTGCAGGTCGGAGGGCCGTTTCTCTAATGGGAAATAGCTGCTTCAGTGTGAGTGGGCTAATTGCCATTAGACGAGAGGACCTTTCTGCCTCTGCAAGTCAAAGGGCCGTTTCTCTAATGGGAAATAGCTGCTTCAGTGTGATTGGGCTAGTTCCCATTAGACAAAAGGATCTTTCTGCCTCTGCAGGTCGGAGGGCCGTTTCTCTAATGGGAAATAGCTGCTTCAGTGTGAATGGGCTAGTTCCCATTGGACGAGAGGACCTTTCTGCCTCTGCATGTCGGAGGGCCGACTCTCTAATGGGAAATAGCTGCTTCAGTGTGAATGTTGGCTACTTCCAATTAGACGAGAGGACCTTTCTGCCTCTGCAGGTCGGAGGGTCGTTTCTCTAAAGGTGAAATAGCTGCTTCAGTGTGAATGGGCTAGTAGTACCCATTAGACGAGAGGACCTTTCTGCCTCTGCAGGTCAGAGGGCCGTTTCTCTAACGGGAAATAGCTGCTTCAGTGTGAATGGGCTAGTTCCCATTAGACGAGAGGACCTTTCTGCCTCTGCAGGTCAGAGGGCCGTTTCTCTAATGGGGAAATAGCTGCTTCAGTGTGAGTGGTCTAGCTCCGATTAGACGAGAGGACCTTTCTGCCTCTGCAGGTCAGAGGGACGTTTCTCTAATGGGAAATATCTGCTTCAGTGTGAATGGGCTAGTTCCCATTAGACGACAGGACCTTTCTGCCTCTGCAGGTCGGAGGGCCATTTCTCTAATGGGAAATAGCTGCTTCAGTGTGAGTGGGCTAATTACCATTAGACGAGAGGACCTTTCTGCCTCTGCAGGTCAAAGGGCCGTTTCTCTAATGGGAAATAGTTGCTTCAGTGTGATTGGGCTAGTTCCCATTAGACAAGAGGATCTTTCTGCCTCTGCAGGTCGGAGGGCCGTTTCTCTAATGGGAAATAGCTGCTTCAGTGTGAATGGGCTAGTTCCCATTGGACGAGAGGACCTTTCTGCCTCTGCAGGTCGGAGGGTCATTTCTCTAATGTGAAAAACTGCTTCAGTGTGAATGGGCTAGTAGTACCCATTAGACGAGAGGACCTTTCTGCCTCTGCAGGTCAGAGGGCCGTTTCTCTAATGGGAAATAGCTGCTTCAGTGTGAATGGGCTAGTTTCCATTAGACGAGAGGACATTTCTGCCTCTGCAGGTCAGAGGTCAGTTTCTCTAATGGGAAATAGCTGCTTCAGTGTGAATGGGCTAGTTCCCATTATTATGCAGGACTTGGCCACTCGGGGCAAAAAGAGCAATTTCTCTAATTGGAACTAGCCTTCTCAGTGTGAGTAGGCTAGTTCCCATTATTATGCAGGACTTGGCCACTAGGGGCAAAAAGGGCCATTTCACTAATGAAAACTAGCCTTCTCAGTGTGAATGGGCTAGTTCCCATTAGACGAGAGGACCTTTCTGCCTCTGCATGTCGTAGGGCCGTTTCTCTAATGGGAAATAGCTGCTTCAGTGTGAGTGGTCTAGTTCCCATTAGACGAGAGGACCTTTCTGCCTCTGCATGTCGTAGGGCCGTTTCTCTAATGGGAAATAGCTGCTTCAGTGTGAGTGGTCTAGTTCCCATTAGACGAGAGGACCTTTCTGCCTCTGCAGGTGCAAGGGCCATTTCTCTAATGGAAAATAGCTGCTTCAGTGTGATTGGCTAGTTCCCATTAGACGAGAGGATCTTTCTGCCTCTGAAGGTCGGAAGGCCGTTTCTCTAATGGGAAATAGCTGCTTCAGTGTGAATTGGCTAGTTCCCATTGGACGAGAGGATCTTTCTGCCTCTGCAGGTCGGAGGGTTGTTTCTCTAATGGGAAATAGCTGCTTCAGTGTGAGTGGGCTAGTTCCCATTAGACGAGAGGACCTTTCTGCCTCTGCAGGTCGGAGGGCCGTTTCTCTAATGGGGAATAGCTGCTTCAGTGTGAATGGGCTAGTTCCCATTAGACGAGAGGACCTTTCTGCCTCTGCAGGTCAGAGGGCCGTTTCTCTAATGGGAAATAGCTGCTTCAGTGTGAGTGGGCTAGTTCCCATTAGACGAGAGGACCTTTCTGCCTCTGCAGGTCGGAGGGACGTTTCTCTAATGGGAAATAGCTGCTTTAGTGTGAATGGGCTAGTTCGCATTAGACGAGAGGACCTTTCTGCCTCTCCAGGTCGGAGGGACGTTTCTTTAATGGGAAATAGCTGCTTCAGTGTGAATGGGCTAGTTCCCATTAGACGAGAGGGCCTTTCTGCCTCTGCAGGTCAGTGGGCCGTTTCTCTAATGGGAAATAGCTGCTTCAGTGTGAGTGGTCTAGTTCCCATTAGACAAGAGGACCTTTCTGCCTCTGCAGGTCGGAGGGACGTTTCTCTAATGGGAAATAGCTGCTTCAGTGTGAGTGGGCTAGTTCCCATTAGACAAGGTGACCTTTCTGCCTCTGCAGGTCAGATGGCCGTTTCTCTAATGGGAAATAGTTGCTTCATTGTGAGTGCGTTAGTTCCCATTAGACGAGAGGACCTTTCTGCCTCTGCAGGTCAGAGGGCCGTTTCTCTAATGGGAAATAGTTGCTTCATTGTGAGTGGGTAAGTTCCCATTAGACGAGAGGACCTTTCTGCCTCTGCAGGTCTGAGCGTCATTTCTCTAATGGGAAATAGCTGCTTTAGTGTGAATGGGCTAGTTCCCATTAGACGAGAGGACCTTTCTGCCTCTGCAGGTCAGAGGGCCGTTTCTCTAATGGGAAATAGCTGCATCAGTGTGAGTGGGCTAGTTCCCATTAGACGAGAGGACCTTTCTGCCTCTGAAGGTCAGAGGGCTATTTCTCTAATGGTACTAGCCTTCTCAGTTTGAGTAGGCTAGTTCCCATTATTATGCAGGACTTGGCCACTCGGGGCAAAAAGAGCCATTTCTCTAATGGGAACTAGCCTTCTCATTGTGAGTAGGCTAGTTCCCATTATTATGCAGGACTTGGCCACTAGGAGAGCAAAAGGGCCATTTCTCTAATGGGAACTAGCCTTCTCTGTGTGAGTGGGCTAGTTATCATTATTATGCAGGACTTGGCCACTAGGGGCAAAAAGGGCCATTTCTCTAATGGGAACTAACCTTCTCAGTGTGAATGGGGTAGTTCCCATTAGACGAGAGGACCTTTCTGCCTCTGCCGGTCGGAGGGACGTTTCTCTAATAGGAAATAGCTGCTTCAGTGTGAATGGGCTAGTTCCCATTA
The DNA here is from genome assembly GCF_040938575.1 of Ambystoma mexicanum. Classification (NCBI taxonomy): domain Eukaryota; kingdom Metazoa; phylum Chordata; class Amphibia; order Caudata; family Ambystomatidae; genus Ambystoma; species Ambystoma mexicanum. The sequence goes on along the minus strand of NC_090933.1, from coordinate 1,334,164,643 downwards.
GACGAGAGGACCTTTCTGCCTCTGCAGGTCAGAGGGCCGTTTCTCTAATGGGAAATAGCTGCTTCAGTGTGAGGGGTCTAGTTCCGATGAGACGAGAGGACCTTTCTGCCTCTGCAGGTCGGAGGGACGTTTCTCTAATGTGAAATAGCTGCTTCAGTGTGAATGGGCTAGTTCCCATTAGACGAGAGGACCTTTCTGCCTCTGCAGGTCAGAGGGCCGTTTCTCTAATGGGAAATAGCTGCTTCAGTGTGAGGGGTCTAGTTCCGATTAGACGAGAGGACCTTTCTGCCTCTGCAGGTCGGAGGGACGTTTCTCTAATGGGAAATAGCTGCTTCAGTGTGAATGGGCTAGTTCCCATTAGACGAGAGGATCTTTCTGCATCTTCAGTTCAGAGGGCCGTTTGGGACAGTTCCCATTAGACGACAGGAACTTTCTGCCTCTGCAGGTCAGAGGGCCATTTCTCTAATGGGAAATAGCTGGTTCAGTGTGATTGGGCTAGTTCCCATTAGACAATAGGATCTTTCTGCCTCTGCAGGTCGGAGGGCCGTTTCTCTAATGGGAAATAGCTGCTTCAGTGTGAGTGAGCTAATTGCCATTAGACGAGAGGACCTTTCTGTCTCTGCAAGTCAAAGGGCCGTTTCTCTAATGGGAAATAGCTGCTTCAGTGTGATTGGGCTAGTTCCCATTAGACAAAAGGATCTTTCTGCCTCTGCAGGTCGGAGGGCCGTTTCTCTAATGGGAAATAGCTGCTTCAGTGTGAATGGGCTAGTTCCCATTGACGAGAGGACCTTTCTGCCTCTGCATGTCGGAGGGCCGTTTCTCTAATGGGAAATAGCTGCTTCAGTGTGAATGTTGGCTACTTCCAATTAGACGAGAGGACCTTTCTGCCTCTGCAGGTCGGAGGGTCGTTTCTCTAATGGGAAATAGCTGCTTCAGTGTGAATGGGCTAGTAGTACCCATTAGACGAGAGGACCTTTCTGCCTCTGCAGGTCAGAGGGCCGTTTCTCTAATGGGAAATAGCTGCTTCAGTGTGAATGGGCTAGTTCCCATTAGACGAGAGGACCTTTCTGCCTCTGCAGGTCAGAGGGCCGTTTCTCTAATGGGAAATAGCTGCTTCAGTGTGAGTGGTCTAGCTCCGATTAGACGAGAGGACCTTTCTGCCTCTGCAGGTCAGAGGGACGTTTCTCTAATGGGAAATATCTGCTTCAGTGTGAATGGGCTAGTTCCCATTAGACGACAGGACCTTTCTGCCTCTGCAGGTCGGAGGGCCATTTCTCTAATGGGAAATAGCTGCTTCAGTGTGAGTGGGCTAATTACCATTAGACGAGAGGACCTTTCTGCCTCTGCAGGTCAAAGGGCCGTTTCTCTAATGGGAAATAGTTGCTTCAGTGTGATTGGGCTAGTTCCCATTAGACAAGAGGATCTTTCTGCCTCTGCAGGTCGGAGGGCCGTTTCTCTAATGGGAAAAACTGCTTCAGTGTGAATGGGCTAGTAGTACCCATTAGACGAGAGGACCTTTCTGCCTCTGCAGGTCAGAGGGCCGTTTCTCTAATGGGAAATAGCTGCTTCAGTGTGAATGGGCTAGTTTCCATTAGACGAGAGGACATTTCTGCCTCTGCAGGTCAGAGGTCAGTTTCTCTAATGGGAAATAGCTGCTTCAGTGTGAATGGGCTAGTTCCCATTATTATGCAGGACTTGGCCACTCGGGGCAAAAAGAGCAATTTCTCTAATTGGAACTAGCCTTCTCAGTGTGAGTAGGCTAGTTCCCATTATTATGCAGGACTTGGCCACTAGGGGCAAAAAGGGCCATTTCACTAATGGAAACTAGCCTTCTCAGTGTGAACGGGCTAGTTTCCATTAGACGAGAGGACCTTTCTGCCTCTGCATGTCGTAGGGCCGTTTCTCTAATGGGAAATAGCTGCTTCAGTGTGAGTGGTCTAGTTCCCATTATAGACGAGAGGACCTTTCTGCCTCTGCAGGTGCAAGAGCCATTTCTCTAATGGGAAATAGCTGCTTCAGTGTGATTGGCTAGTTCCCATTAGACGAGAGGATCTTTCTGCTTCTGAAGGTCGGAAGGCCGTTTCTCTAATGGGAAATAGCTGCTTCAGTGTGAATTGGCTAGTTCCCATTGGACGAGAGGATCTTTCTGCCTCTGCAGGTCGGAGGGTTGTTTCTCTAATGGGAAATAGCTGCTTCAGTGTGAGTGGGCTAGTTCCCATTAGGCGAGAGGACCTTTCTGCCTCTGCAGGTCGGAGGGCCGTTTCTCTAATGGGGAATAGCTGCTTCAGTGTGAATGGGCTAGTTCCCATTTGACGAGAGGACCTTTCTGCCTCTGCAGGTCAGAGGGCCGTTTCTCTAATGGGAAATAGCTGCTTCAGTGTGAGTGGGCTAGTTCCCATTAGACGAGAGGACCTTTCTGCCTCTGCAGGTCGGAGGGACGTTTCTCTAATGGGAAATAGCTGCTTTAGTGTGAATGGGCTAGTTCCCATTAGACGAGAGGACCTTTCTGTCTCTCCAGGTCTGAGGGACGTTTCTCTAATGGGAAATAGCTGCTTCAGTGTGAATGGGCTAGTTCCCATTAGACGAGAGGGCCTTTCTGCCTCTGCAGGTCAGTGGGCCGTTTCTCTAATGGGAAATAGCTGCTTCAGTGTGAGTGGTCTAGTTCCCATTAGACAAGAGGACCTTTCTGCCTCTGCAGGTCAGAGGGACGTTTCTCTAATGGGAAATAGCTGCTTCATTGTGAGTGGGCTAGTTCCCATTAGACAAGGTGACCTTTCTGCCTCTGCAGGTCAGATGGCCGTTTCTCTAATGGGAAATAGTTGCTTCATTGTGAGTGCATTAGTTCCCATTAGACGAGAGGACCTTTCTGCCTCTGCAGGTCAGAGGGCCGTTTCTCTAATGGGAAATAGTTGCTTCATTGTGAGTGGGTAAGTTCCCATTAGACGAGAGGACCTTTCTGCCTCTGCTGGTCTGAGCGTCATTTCTCTAATGGGAAATAGCTGCTTTAGTGTGAATGGGCTAGTTCCCATTAGACGAGAGGACCTTTCTGCCTCTGAAGGTCAGAGGCCTGTTTCTCTAATGGGTACTAGCCTTCTCAGTTTGAGTAGGCTAGTTCTCATTATTATGCAGGACTTGGCCACTCGGGGCAAAAAGAGCCATTTCTCTAATGGGAACTAGCCTTGTCATTGTGAGTAGGCTAGTTCCCATTATTATGCAGGACTTGGCCACTAGGAGAGCAAAAGGGCCATTTCTCTAATGGGAACTAACCTTCTCAGTGTGAATGGGGTAGTTCCCATTAGACGAGAGGACCTTTCTGCCTCTGTAGGTCAGAGGGCCGTTTCTCTAATGGGAAATAGCAGCTTCAGTGTGAATGGGCTAGTTCCCATTAGACGAGAGGACCTTTCTGCCTCTGCAGGTCAGAGGGCCGTTTCTCTAATGGGAAATAGCTGCTTCAGTGTGAGTGGTCTAGTTCTGATTAGACGAGAGGACCTTTCTGCCTCTGCAGGTCGGAGGGACGTTTCTCTAATGGGAAATAGCTGCTTCAGTGTGAATGGGCTAGTTCCCATTAGATGAGAGGATCTTTCTGCATCTCCAGTTCAGAGGGCCGTTTGGGACAGTTCCCATTAGACGACAGGACCTTTCTGCCTCTGCAGGTCAGAGGGCCGTTTCTCTAATGGGAAATAGCTGCTTCAGTGTGAATGGGCTAGTTTCCATTAGACGAGAGGACCTTTCTGCCTCTGCAGGTCAGAGGTTAGTTTCTCTAATGGGAAATAGCTGCTTCAGTGTGAATGGGCTAGTTCCCATTATTATGCAGGACTTGGCCACCTTGGGGCAAAAAGAGCCATTTCTCTAATGGGAACTAGCCTTCTCAGTGTGAGTAGGCTAGATCCCATTATTATGCAGGACTTGGCCACTTGGGGCAAAAGGGGCCATTTCACTAATGGAAACTAGTCTTCTCAGTGTGAATGGGCTAGTTCCCATTAGACGAGAGGACCTTTCTGCCTGTGTAGGTCAGAGGGCCGTTTCTCTAATGGGGAAATAGCTGCTTCAGTGTGAATGGGCTAGTTCCCATTAGACGAGAGGACCTTTCTGCCTCTGCAGGACGTAGGGCCGTTTCTCTAATGGGAAATAGCTGCTTCAGTGTGAGTGATCTAGTTCCCATTAGACGAGAGGACCTTTCTGCCTCTGCAGGTCGGAAGGCTGTTTCTCTAATGGGAAATAGCTGCTTCAGTGTGAATTGGCTAGTTCCCATTGGACGAGAGGACCTTTCTGCCTCTGCAGGTCGGAGGGTTGTTTCTCTAATGGGAAATAGTTGCTTCAGTGTGAGTGGGCTAGTTCCGATTAGACGAGAGGACCTTTCTGCTTCTGCAGGTCGGAGGGACGTTTCTCTAATGGGAAATAGCTGCTTCAGTGTGAATGGGCTAGTTCCCATTAGACGAGAGGATCTTTCTGCATCTCCAGTTCAGAGGGCCGTTTGGGACAGTTCCCATTAGACGACAGGACCTTTCTGCCTCTGCAGGTTGGAGGGCCATTTCTCTAATGGGAAATAGCTGCTTCAGTGTGAGTGGGCTAATTGCCATTAGACGAGAGGACCTTTCTGCCTCTGCAGGTCAAAGGGCCGTTTCTCTAATGGGAAATAGCTGCTTCAGTGTGATTGGGCTAGTTCCCATTAGACAAGAGGATCTTTCTGCCTCTGCAGGTCGGAGGGCCGTTTCTCTAATGGGAAATAGCTGCTTCAGTGTGAATGGGCTAGTTCCCATTGGACGAGAGGACCTTTCTGCCTCTGCAGGTCGGAGGGCCGTTTCTCTAATGGGAAATAGCTGCTTCAGTGTGAATGTTGGCTACTTCCAATTAGACGAGAGGACCTTTCTGCCTCTGCAGGTCGGAGGGTCGTTTCTCTAATGGGAAATAGCTGCTTCAGTGTGAATGGGCTAGTAGTACCCATTAGACGAGAGGACCTTTCTGCCTCTGCAGGTCAGAGGGCCGTTTCTCTAATGGGAAATAGCTGCTTCAGTGTGAATGGGCTAGTTTCCATTAGATGAGAGGACCTTTCTGCCTCTGCAGGTCAGAGGTCAGTTTCTCTAATGGGAAATAGCTGCTTCAGTGTGAATGGGCTAGTTCCCATTATTATGCAGGACCTGGCCACCTTGGGGCAAAAAGAGCCATTTCTCTAATGGGAACTAGCCTTCTCAGTGTGAGTAGGCTAGTTCCCATTATTATGCAGGACTTGGCCACTAGGGGCAAAAAGGGCCATTTCACTAATGGAAACTAGTCTTCTCAGTGTGAATGGGCTAGTTCCCATTAGACGAGAGGACCTTTCTGCCTGTGTAGGTCAGAGGGCCGTTTCTCTAATGGGAAATAGCTGCTTCAGTGTGAATGGGCTAGTTCCCATTAGACGAGAGGACCTTTCTGCCTCTGCAGGACGTAGGGCCGTTTCTCTAATGGGAAATAGCTGCTTCAGTGGGAGTGGTCTAGTTCCCATTAGACGAGAGGACCTTTCTGCCTCTGCAGGTCAGAGGTCAGTTTCTCTAATGGGAAATAGCCTTCTCAGTTTGAGTAGGCTAGTTCCCATTATTATGCAGGACTTGGCCACTCGGGGCAAAAAGAGCCATTTCTCTAATGGGAACTAGCCTTCTCATTGTGAGTAGGCTAGTTCCCATTATTATGCAGGACTTGGCCACTAGGAGAGCAAAAGGACCATTTCTCTAATGGGAACTAGCCTTCTCTGTGTGAGTGGGCTAGTTATCATTATTATGCAGGACTTGGCCACTATGGGCAAAAAGGGCCATTTCTCTAATGGGAACTAACCTTCTCAGTGTGAATGGGGTAGTTCCCATTAGACGAGAGGACCTTTCTGCCTCTGCAGGTCAGAGGGCCGTTTCTATAATGGGAAATAGCTGCTTCAGTGTGAGGGGTCTAGTTCCGATTAGACGAGAGGACCTTTCTGCCTCTGCAGGTCGGAGGGACGTTTCTCTAATGGGAAATAGCTGCTTCAGTGTGAATGGGCTAGTTCCCATTAGACGAGAGGACCTTTCTGCCTCTGCAGGTCAGAGGGCCGTTTCTCTAATGGGAAATATCTGCTTCAGTGTGAGGGGTCTAGTTCCGATGAGACGAGAGGACCTTTCTGCCTCTGCAGGTCGGAGGGACGTTTCTCTAATGGGAAATAGCTGCTTCAGTGTGAATGGGCTAGTTCCCATTAGACGAGAGGACCTTTCTGCCTCTGCAGGTCAGAGGGCCGTTTCTCTAACGGGAAATAGCTGCATCAGTGTGAGGGGTCTAGTTCCGATTAGACGAGAGGACCTTTCTGCCTCTGCAGGTCGGAGGGCCGTTTCTCTAATGGGAAATAGCTGCTTCAGTGTGAATGGGCTAGTTCCCATTAGACGAGAGGATCTTTCTGCATCTTCAGTTCAGAGGGCCGTTTGGGACAGTTCCCATTAGACGACAGGAACTTTCTGCCTCTGCAGGTCGGAGGGCCATTTCTCTAATGGGAAATAGCTGCTTCAGTGTGAGTGGGCTAATTGCCATTAGACGAGAGGACCTTTCTGCCTCTGCGGGTCAAAGGGCCGTTTGTCTAATGGGAAATAGCTGCTTCAGTGTGAGTGGTCTAGTTCCCATTAGACGAGAGGACCTTTCTGCCTCTGCAGGTCAAAGGGTCGTTTCTCTAATGGGAAATAGCTGCTTCAGTGTGATTGGCTAGTTCCCATTAGACGAGAGGATCTTTCTGCCTCTGCAGGTCGGAGGGTCGTTTCTCTAATGGGAAATAGCTGCTTCAGTGTGAATGGGCTAGTTCCCATTAGACGAGAGGACCTTTCTGCCTCTGCAGGTCGGAGGGTCGTTTCTCTAATGGGAAATAGCTGCTTCAGTGTGAGGGGTCTAGTTCCGATTAGACGAGAGGACCTTTCTGCCTCTGCAGGTCGGAGGGACGTTTCTCTAATGGGAAATAGCTGCTTCAGTGTGAATGGGCTAGTTCCCATTAGACGAGAGGATCTTTCTGCATCTTCAGTTCAGAGGGCCGTTTGGGACAGTTCCCATTAGACGACAGGAACTTTCTGCCTCTGCAGGTCGTAGGGCCGTTTCTCTAATGGGAAATAGCTGCTTCACTGTGAATGGGCTAGTTCCCATGAGACGAGAGGACCTTTCTGCCTCTGCAGGTCGTAGGGCCCTTTCTCTAATGGGAAATAGCTGCTTCAGTGTGAGTAGTCTAGTTCCCATTAGACGAGAGGACCTTTCTGCCTCTGCAGGTCAAAGGGACGTTTCTCTAATGGGAAATAGCTGCTTCAGTGTGATTGGCTAGTTCCCATTAGACGAGAGGATCTTTCTGCCTCTGCAGGTCGGAGGGCCATTTCTCTAATGGGAAATAGCTGCTTCAGTGTGAGTGGGCTAGTTCCCATTAGACAAGAGGACCTTTCTGCCTCTGCAGGTCGGAGGGCAATTTCTCTAATGGGAAATAGCTGCTTCAGTGTGAATGGGCTAGTTCCCATTAGACGAGGGGGTCTTTCTGCCTCTCTAGGCCAGAGGGCCGTTTGGGCTAGTTCCCATTAGACAAGAGGACCTTTCTGTCTCTGCAGGTCAGAGGGCCGTTTCTCTAATGGGAAATAGCTGCTTCAGTGTGAGTGGGCTAGTTCACATTAGACGAGAGGAGCTTTCTGCCTCTCCAGGTCGCAGAGCCGTTTCTCTAATGGGAAATAGCTGCTTCAGTGTGAGTGGGCTAGTTCCCATTAGACGAGAAGACCTTTATGTCTCTGCAGGTCGGAGGGCCGTTTCTCTAATGGGAAATAGCTGCTTCAGTGTGAGTGGGCTAGTTCCCATCAGATGAGAGGACCTTTCTGCCTCTGCAGGTCGGCGGGCCGTTTCTCTAATGGAAAATAGCTGCTTCAGAGTCAATGGGTTACTTCCCATTAGACGAGAAGACCTTTATGTCTCTGCAGGTCGGAGGGCCGTTTCTCTAATGGGAAATAGCTGCTTCAGTGTGAGTGGGCTAGTTCCCATTAGACGAGAGGATCTTTCTGCCTCTCCAGGTCTGAGGGCCGTTTGGGCTAGTTCCGATTAGACGATAGGACCTTTCTGTCTCTGCAGGTCGGAGGCCTGTTTTTCTGATGGGAAATAGCTGCTTCAGTGTGATGGGGCTAGTTCCATTAGATGAGAGGACCTTTCTGCCTCTGCAGGTCAGAAGGCTGTTTCTCTAATGGGAAGGAGCTGCTTCAGTGTGATGGGGCTAGTTCCATTAGATGAGAGGACCTTTCTGCCTCTGCAGGTCGGAGGGCTGTTCTCTAATGGGAAATAGCTGCTTCAGTGTGAATGGGCTAGTCCCCATTAGACGAGAGGACCTTTCTGCCTCTCCAGGTCGGAGGGCCATTTCTTGGGCTAGTTCCCATTAGATGAGAGGACCTTTCTGGCTCTGCAGGTCAGAGGGCCGTTTCTCTAATGGGAAATAGGTGCTTCAGTGTGAATGGGCTAGTTCCCATTAGACGAGAGGACCTTTCTGCCTCTCCAGGTCGGAGGGCCGTTTCTTGGGCTAGTTCCCATTAGATGAGAGGACCTTTCTGCCTCTGCAGGTCAGAGGGCTGTTTCTGTAATGGGAAATAGCAGCTTCAGGGTGAATGGGCTGGTTCCCATTAGATGAGAGGACCTTTCTGCCTCTCCAGGTCGCAGGGCCGTTTCTCTAATGGGAAATAGCTGCTTCAGTGTGAGTGGGCTAGTTCCCATTATACGAGAGGACCTTTCTGCCTCTGCAGGTCGGAGGTCGTTTCTCTAATGGGAAATAGCTGCTTCAGTGTGAATGGGCTAGTTCAAATTAGACGAGAGGACCTTTCTGCCTCTGCAGGTCGGAGGGCCATTTCTCTAATGGGAAATAGCTGCTTCAGTGTGAGTGGGCTAGTGCCCATTAGACGAGAGGACCTTTCTGCCTCTGCAGGTCGGAGGTCGTTTCTCTAATGGGAAATAGCTGCTTCAGTGTGAATGGGCCAGTTCAAATTAGACGAGAGGACCTTTCTGCCTCTGCAGGTCAGAGGGCCGTTTCTCTAATGGGAAATAGCTGCTTCAGTGTGAGTGGGCTAGTTCCCATTAGATGAGAGGACCTTTCTGTCTCTGCAGTCGGTGGGCTGTTTCTCTAAAGGGAAATAGCTGCTTCAGTCTGAATGGGCTAATTCTCAATCGACGAGAGGACCTTTCTGCCTCTGCAGGTCAGAAGGCCGTTTCTCTAATGGGAAATAGCTGCTTCATTGTGAGTGGGGTAGTTCCCATTAGACGAGAGGACCTTTCTGCCTCTCCAGGTCGGAGGGCCGTTACCCTAATGGGAAATAGCTGCTTCAGTCTAAAAGGCTAGTTCCCATTCGACGAGATGACCTTTCTGCCTCTGCAGGCCAGAGGGCCGTTTCTCCAATGGGAACTAGCCTTCTCAGTTTGAGTAGGCTAGTTCCCATTATTATGCAGGACTTGGCCACTAGGGGCAAAAAGAGCCATTTGTCTAATGGGAACTAGCCTTCTCAGTGTGAATGGGCTAGTTCCCATTAGACGAGAGGACTTTTCTGCCTCTGCAGGTCAGAGGGCTGTTTCTCTAATGGGAAATAGCTGCTTCAGTATGAATGTGCTAGTACCCATTAGACGAGAGGACCTTTCTGCCTCTGCAGGTCAGAGGGCCGTTTCTCTAATGGGAAATAGCTGCTTCAGTGTGAGTGGGCTAGTTCCCATTAGATGAGAGGACCTTTCTGCCTCTGCAGTCGGCGGGCCGTTTCTCTAATGGAAAATAGCTGCTTCAGAGTGAATGGGCTAGTTCCCATTAGACGAGAGGATCTTTCCGCCTCTCCAGGTCTGAGGGCCGTTTGGGCTAGTTCCCATTAGACAAGATGACCTTTCTGCCTCTGCAGGTCAGAGTGTCGTTTCTCTAATGGGAAATAGCTGCTTCAGTGTGAGTGGGCTAGTTCCCATTAGACGAGAGGACCTTTCTGCCTCTGCAGTTCGAAGGGCCGTTTCTCTAATGGGAAATAGCTGCTTCAGTGTGAGTGGGCTAGTTCCCATCAGATGAGAGGACCTTTCTGCCTCTGCAGGTCGGCGGGCCGTTTCTCTAATGGAAAATAGCTGCTTCAGAGTGAATGGGCTACTTCCCATTAGACGAGAGGACCTTTCTGCCTCTCCACGTCAGAAGGCCGTTTCTCTAATGGGAAATAGCTGCTTCAGTGTGAGTGGGCTAGTTCCCGTTAGACGAGAGGACCTTTCTGCCTCTCCAGGTCGGAGGGCTGTTTCTCTAAAGGGAAATAGCTGCTTCAGTGTGAATGGGCTAGATCCCATTAGACGAGAGGATCTTTCTGCCTCTCCAGGTCGGAGGGCCGTTTCTCTAATGGGAAATAGCTGCTTCAGTGTGAGTGGGATAGTTCTGATTAGACTAGAGGACCTTTCTGCCTCTGCAGGTCAGAGGGCCGTTTCTCTATTGGGAAATAGCTGCTTCAGTGTGAATCGGCTAGTTCCCATTAGACGAGAGGACCTTTCTGCCTCTGCAGGTCATAGGGCTGTTTCTCTAAAGGGAAATAGCTGCTTCAGTCTGAATGGGCTAATTCTCAATCGACGAGAGGACCTTTCTGCCTCTGCAGGTCAGAAGGCCGTTTCTCTAATGGGAAATAGCTGCTTCAGTCTGAATGGGCTAGTTCCCATTAGACGAGAGGACCTTTCTGCCTCTCCAGGTGGGAGGGCCGTTACCCTAATGGGAAATAGCTGCTTCAGTCTGAAAGGCTAATTCCCATTCGACGAGATGACCTTTCTGCCTCTGCAGGTCAGAGGGCCGTTTCTCTAATGGGAACTAGCCTTCTCAGTTTGAGTAGGCTAGTTCCCATTATTATGCAGGACTTGGCCACTAGGGGCAAAAAGAGCCATTTCTCTAATGGGAACTAGCCTTCTCAGTGTGAGTAGGCTAGTTCCCATTATTATGCAGGACTTGGCCTCTAGGAGAGCAAAAGGGCCATTTCTCTAATGGGAACTAGCCTTCTCAGTGTGAATGGGCTAGTTCCCATTAGACGAGAGGACTTGTCTGCCTCTGCAGGTCAGAGGGCCGTTTCTCTAATGGGAAAAAGCTGCTTCAGTATGAATGTGCTAGTACCCATTAGACGATAGGACCTTTCTGCCTCTGCAGGTCAGAGGGCTGTTTCTCTAATGGGAAATAGCTGCTTCAGTGTGAGTGGGCTAGTTCCCATTAGACAAGAGGACCTTTCTGCCTCTGCAGGTCGGAGGGCCGTTTCTCTAATGGGAAATAGCTGCTTCACTGTGAATGGGCTAGTTCCCATTAGACGAGAGGATCTTTCTGCCTCTCCAGGCCATAGGGCCGTTTGGGCTAGTTCCCATTAGACGAGAGGCCCTTTCTGTCTCTGCAGGTCGGAGGGCCGCTTCTCTAGTGGGAAATAGCTGCTTCAGTGTGAATGGGCTAGTTCCCATTAGACGAGAGGATCTTTCTGCCTCTCCAGGTCGGAGGGCCATTTCTCTAATGGGAAATAGCTGCTTTAGTGTGAGTGGGATAGTTCCGATTAGACTAGAGGACCTTTTTGCCTCTGCAGGTCAGAGTGCCGTTTCTCTATTGGGAAATGGCTACTTCAGTGTGAATCGGCTAGTTCCCATTAGACGAGAGGACCTTTCTGCCTTTGCAGGTCAGAGGGCCGTTTCTCTAATGGGAAATAGCTGCTTCAGTGTGAGTGGGCTAGTTCCCATTAGAGGAGAGGACCTTTCTGCCTCTGCAGGTCGGGGCGCCGTTTCTCTAATGGGAAATAGCTGCTTCAGTGTGAGTGGGTTAGTTCCCATTAGACGAGAGGACCTTTCTGCCTCTGCAGTTCGAAGGGTCGTTTCTCTAATGGGAAATAGCTGCTTCAGTGTGAATGGGCTAGACGAGAGGACCTTTCTGCCTCTCCAGGTCGGAGGGCCATTTCTCTAATGGGAAATAGCTGCTTCAGTGTGAGTGGGTTAGTACCCATTAGACGAGAGGACCTTTCTGCCTCTCCAGGTCAGAGGGCCGTTTCTCTAATGGGAAATAGCTGCTTCAGTGTGAGTGGGATAGTTGCCATTAGACGGATGACCTTTCTGCCTCTGCAGGTCGGAGGGCCTTTTCACTAATGGGAAATAGCTGCTTCAGTGTGAGTGGTTAGTTCCCATTAGACGAGAGGACCTTTCTGCCTCTGCAGTTCGGAGGGTCGTTTCTCTAATGGGAAATAGCTGCTTCAGTGTGAATGGGCTAGTTCCCATTAGACGAGAGGACCTTTCTGCCTCTCCAGGTCAGAGGGCCGTTTCTCTAATGGGAAATAGCTGCTTCAGTGTGAGTGGGATAGTTGCCATTAGACGGATGACCTTTCTGCCTCTGCAGGTCGGAGGGCCTTTTCACTAATGGGAAATAGCTGCTTCAGTGTGAGTGGTTAGTTCCCATTAGACGAGAGGACCTTTCTGCCTCTCCAGGTCGGAGGGCTGTTTCTCTAAAGGGAAATAGCTGCTTCAGTGTGAATGGGCTAGATCCCATTAGACGAGAGGATCTTTCTGCCTCTCCAGGTCGGAGGGCCGTTTCTCTAATGGGAAATAGCTGCTTCAGTGTGAGTGGGATAGTTCTGATTAGACTAGAGGACCTTTCTGCCTCTGCAGGTCAGAGGGCCGTTTCTCTATTGGGAAATAGCTGCTTCAGTGTGAATCGGCTAGTTCCCATTAGACGAGAGGACCTTTCTGCCTCTGCAGGTCATAGGGCTGTTTCTCTAAAGGGAAATAGCTGCTTCAGTCTGAATGGGCTAATTCTCAATCGACGAGAGGACCTTTCTGCCTCTGCAGGTCAGAAGGCCGTTTCTCTAATGGGAAATAGCTGCTTCAGTCTGAATGGGCTAGTTCCCATTAGACGAGAGGACCTTTCTGCCTCTCCAGGTCGGAGGGCCGTTTCTCTAATGGGAACTAGCCTTCTCAGTTTGAGTAGGCTAGTTCCCATTATTATGCAGGACTTGGCCACTAGGGGCAAAAAGAGCCATTTCTCTAATGGGAACTAGCCTTCTCAGTGTGAGTAGGCTAGTTCCCATTATTATGCAGGACTTGGCCTCTAGGAGAGCAAAAGGGCCATTTCTCTAATGGGAACTAGCCTTCTCAGTGTGAATGGGCTAGTTCCCATTAGACGAGAGGACTTGTCTGCCTCTGCAGGTCAGAGGGCCGTTTCTCTAATGGGAAAAAGCTGCTTCAGTATGAATGTGCTAGTACCCATTAGACGATAGGACCTTTCTGCCTCTGCAGGTCAGAGGGCTGTTTCTCTAATGGGAAATAGCTGCTTCAGTGTGAGTGGGCTAGTTCCCATTAGACAAGAGGACCTTTCTGCCTCTGCAGGTCGGAGGGCCGTTTCTCTAATGGGAAATAGCTGCTTCACTGTGAATGGGCTAGTTCCCATTAGACGAGAGGATCTTTCTGCCTCTCCAGGCCATAGGGCCGTTTGGGCTAGTTCCCATTAGACGAGATGATCTTTCTGCCTCTGCAGGTCGGAGGGCCGCTTCTCTAGTGGGAAATAGCTGCTTAAGTGTGAATGGGCTAGTTCCGATTAGACTAGAGGACCTTTTTGCCTCTGCAGGTCAGAGGGCCGTTTCTCTATTGGGAAATGGCTACTTCAGTGTGAATCGGCTAGTTCCCATTAGACGAGAGGACCTTTCTGCCTCTGCAGGTCAGAGGGCCGTTTCTCTAATGGGAAATAGCTGCTTCAGTGTGAGTGGGCTAGTTCCCATTAGAGGAGAGGACCTTTCTGCCTCTGCAGGTCGGGGCGCCGTTTCTCTAATGGGAAATAGCTGCTTCAGTGTGAGTGGGTTAGTTCCCATTAGACGAGAGGACCTTTCTGCCTCTGCAGTTCGAAGGGTCGTTTCTCTAATGGGAAATAGCTGCTTCAGTGTGAATGGGCTAGACGAGAGGACCTTTCTGCCTCTCCAGGTCGGAGGGCCATTTCTCTAATGGGAAATAGCTGCTTCAGTGTGAGTGGGTTAGTACCCATTAGACGAGAGGACCTTTCTGCCTCTCCAGGTCAGAGGGCCGTTTCTCTAATGGGAAATAGCTGCTTCAGTGTGAGTGGGATAGTTGCCATTAGACGGATGACCTTTCTCCCTCTGCAGGTCGGAGGGCCTTTTCACTAATGGGAAATAGCTGCTTCAGTGTGAGTGGTTAGTTCCCATTAGACGAGAGGACCTTTCTGCCTCTGCAGTTCGGAGGGTCGTTTCTCTAATGGGAAATAGCTGCTTCAGTGTGAATGGGCTAGTTCCCATTAGACGAGAGGACCTTTCTGCCTCTCCAGGTCGGAGGGCCGTTTCTCTAAAGGGAAATAGCTGCTTCAGTCTGAATGGGCTAATTCTCAATCGACGAGAGGACCTTTCTGCCTCTGCAGGTCAGAAGGCCGTTTCTCTAATGGGAAATAACTGCTTCATTGTGAGTGGGTTAGTTCCCATTAGACGAGAGGACCTTTCTGCCTCTCCAGGTCGGAGGGCCGTTACCCTAATGGGAAATAGCTGCTTCAGTCTAAAAGGCTAATTCCCATTCGACGAGATGACCTTTCTGCCTCTGCAGGCCAGAGGGCCGTTTCTCCAATGGGAACTAGCCTTCTCAGTTTGAGTAGGCTAGTTCCCATTATTATGCAGGACTTGGCCACTAGGGGCAAAAAGAGCCATTTGTCTAATGGGAACTAGCCTTCTCAGTGTGAGTAGGTTAGTTCCCATTATTATGCAGGACTTGGCCTCTAGGAGAGCAAAAGGGCCATTTCTCTAATGGGAACTAGCCTTCTCAGTGTGAATGGGCTAGTTCCCATTAGACGAGAGGACTTTTCTGCCTCTGCAGGTCAGAGGGCCGTTTCTCTAATGGGAAATAGCTGCTTCAGTATGAATGTGCTAGTACCCATTAGACGAGAGGACCTTTCTGCCTCTGCAGGTCAGAGGGCCGTTTCTCTAATGGGAAATAGCTGCTTCAGTGTGAGTGGGCTAGTTCTCATTAGACGAGAGGACCTTTCTGCCATCTGCAGGTCGGAGGGCCGTTTCTCTAATGGGAAATAGCTGCTTCAATGTGAATGGGCTAGTTCCCATTAGACGAGAGGATCTTTCTGCCTCTCCAGGCCATAGGGCCGTTTGGGCTAGTTCCCATTAGACGAGGGGACCTTTCTGTCTCTGCAGGTCGGAGAGCCGCTTCTCTAATGGGAAATAGCTGCTTCAGTGTGAATGGGCTAGATCCCATTAGACGAGAGGATCTTTCTGCCTCTCCAGGTCGGAGGGCCGTTTCTCTAATGGGAAATAGCTGCTTCAGTGTGAGTGGGATAGTTCTGATTAGACTAGAGGACCTTTCTGCCTCTGCAGGTCAGAGGGCCGTTTCTCTATTGGGAAATAGCTGCTTCAGTGTGAATCGGCTAGTTCCCATTAGACGAGAGGACCTTTCTGCCTCTGCAGGTCATAGGGCTGTTTCTCTAAAGGGAAATAGCTGCTTCAGTCTGAATGGGCTAATTCTCAATCGACGAGAGGACCTTTCTGCCTCTGCAGGTCAGAAGGCCGTTTCTCTAATGGGAAATAGCTGCTTCAGTCTGAATGGGCTAGTTCCCATTAGACGAGAGGACCTTTCTGCCTCTCCAGGTCGGAGGGCCGTTACCCTAATGGGAAATAGCTGCTTCAGTCTGAAAGGCTAATTCCCATTCGACGAGATGACCTTTCTGCCTCTGCAGGTCAGAGGGCCGTTTCTCTAATGGGAACTAGCCTTCTCAGTTTGAGTAGGCTAGTTCCCATTATTATGCAGGACTTGGCCACTAGGAGCAAAAAGAGCCATTTCTCTAATGGGAACTAGCCTTCTCAGTGTGAGTAGGCTAGTTCCCATTATTATGCAGGACTTGGCCTCTAGGAGAGCAAAAGGGCCATTTCTCTAATGGGAACTAGCCTTCTCAGTGTGAATGGGCTAGTTCCCATTAGACGAGAGGACTTGTCTGCCTCTGCAGGTCAGAGGGCCGTTTCTCTAATGGGAAATAGCTGCTTCAGTGTGAGTGGGCTAGTTCCCATTAGACAAGAGGACCTTTCTGCCTCTGCAGGTCGGAGGGCCGTTTCTCTAATGGGAAATAGCTGCTTCACTGTGAATGGGCTAGTTCCCATTAGACGAGAGGATCTTTCTGCCTCTCCAGGCCATAGGGCCGTTTGGGCTAGTTCCCATTAGACGAGAGGCCCTTTCTGTCTCTGCAGGTCGGAGGGCCGCTTCTCTAGTGGGAAATAGCTGCTTCAGTGTGAATGGGCTAGTTCCCATTAGACGAGAGGATCTTTCTGCCTCTCCAGGTCGGAGGGCCTTTTCTCTAATGGGAAATAGCTGCTTTAGTGTGAGTGGGATAGTTCCGATTAGACTAGAGGACCTTTTTGCCTCTGCAGGTCAGAGGGCCGTTTCTCTATTGGGAAATGGCTACTTCAGTGTGAATCGGCTAGTTCCCATTAGACGAGAGGACCTTTCTGACTCTGCAGGTCAGAGGGCCGTTTCTCTAATGGGAAATAGCTGCTTCAGTGTGAGCGGGCTAGTTCCCATTAGAGGAGAGGACCTTTCTGCCTCTGCAGGTCGGGGCGCCGTTTCTCTAATGGGAAATAGCTGCTTCAGTGTGAGTGGGTTAGTTCCCATTAGACGAGAGGACCTTTCTGCCTCTGCAGTTCGAAGGGTCGTTTCTCTAATGGGAAATAGCTGCTTCAGTGTGAATGGGCTAGACGAGAGGACCTTTCTGCCTCTCCAGGTCGGAGGGCCATTTCTCTAATGGGAAATAGCTGCTTCAGTGTGAGTGGGTTAGTACCCATTAGACGAGAGGACCTTTCTGCCTCTGCAGCTCGGAGGATCGTTTCTCTAATGGGAAATAGCTGCTTCAGTGTGAATGGGCTAGTTCCCATTAGACAAGAGGACCTTTCTGCCTCTCCAGGTCAGAGGGCCGTTTCTCTAATGGGAAATAGCTGCTTCAGTGTGAGTGGGATAGTTGCCATTAGACGGATGACCTTTCTGCCTCTGCAGGTCGGAGGGCCTTTTCACTAATGGGAAATAGCTGCTTCAGTGTGAGTGGTTAGTTCCCATTAGACGAGAGGACCTTTCTGCCTCTGCAGTTCGGAGGGTCGTTTCTCTAATGGGAAATAGCTGCTTCAGTGTGAATGGGCTAGTTCCCATTAGACAAGAGGACCTTTCTGCCTCTCCAGGTCGGAGGGCCGTTTCTCTAATGGGAAATAGCTGCTTCAGTCTGAATGGGCTAATTCCCATTCAACGAGACAACCTTTCTGCCTCTGCAGGTCAGAGGGCCGTTTCCCATTATTATGCAGGACTTGGCCACTAGGGGCAAAAAGAGCCATTTCTCTAATGGGAACTAGCCTTCTCAGTCTGAGTAGGCTAGTTCCCATTATTATGCAGGACTTGGCCACTAGGCGAGCAAAAGGGCCATTTCTCTAATGGGAACTAGCCTTCTCTGTGTGAGTGGACTAGTTCCCATTATTATGCAGGACTGTGCCACTAGGGTCAATAAGGGCCATTTCTCTAATGGGAACTAGCCTTCTCAGTGTGAGTGGGCTAGTTCCCATTAGACGAGAGGACCTATCTGCCTCTGCAGGTCGGGGTGTCATTTCTCTAATGGGAAATAGCTGCTTCAGTGTGAGTAGGCTAGTTCCCGTTAGACGAGAGGACCTTTCTGCCTCTCCAGGTCGGAGGGCTGTTTCTCTAAAGGGAAATAGCTGCTTCAGTCTGAATGGGCTAATTCTCAATTGACGAGAGGACTTTTCTGCCTCTGCAGGTCAGAAGGTCGTTTCTCTATTGGGAAATAGCTGCTTCAGTGTGATGGGGCTAGTTCCCATTAGACGAGAGGACCTTTCTGCCTCTCCAGGTCGCAGGGCTGTTTCTCTAATGGGAAATAGCTGCTTCAGTGTGAATGGGCGAGTTCCCATTAGACGAGAGGATCTTTCTGCATCTCCAGGTCAGAGGGCCGTTTCTCTAATGGGAAATAGCTGCTTCAGTGTGAGTGGGCTAATTCTCAATCGACGAGAGGACCTTTCTGCCTCTGCAGGTCAGAAGGCCGTTTCTCTATTGGGAAATAGCTGCTTCAGTGTGAATGGGCTAGTTCCCATTAGACGAGAGGACCTTTCTTTCTCTCCAGGTCGGAGGGCCGTTTCTCTAATGGGAAACAGCTGCTTCAGTCTGAATGGGCTAATTCCCATTCGACAAGACGACCTTTCTGCCTCTGCAGGTCAGAGGGCCGTTTCTCTAATGGGAACTAGGATTCTCAGTGTGAGTAGGCTAGTTCCCATTATTATGCAGGACTTGGCCACTAGGAGAGCAAAAGGGCAATTTCTCTAATGGGAACTAGCCTTCTCAGTGTGAATGGGCTAGTTCCCATTAGACGAGAGGACCTTTCTGCCTCTGCAGGTCAGAGGACCGTTTCTCTAATGGGAAATAGCTGCTTCAGTGTGAATGGGCTAGTTCCCATTAGACGAAAGGACCTTTCTGCCTCTCCAGTTCGGAGGGCCGTTTCCGTAATGGGAAATAGCTGCTTCAGTCTGAAAGGCTAATTCCCATTCAACGAGATGACCTTTCTGCCTCTGCAGGTCAGAGGGCCGTTTCTCTAATGGGAACTAGCCTTCTCAGTTTGAGTAGGCTAGTTCCCATTATTATGCAGGACTTGGCCACTAGGGGCAAAAAGAGCCATTTCTCTAATCTGAACTAGCCTTCTCAGTGTGAGTAGGCTAGTTCCCATTATTATGCAGGACTTGGCCTCTAGGAGAGCAAAAGGGCCATTTCTCTAATGGGAACTAGCCGTCTCAGTGTGAATGGGCTAGTTCCCATTAGACGAGAGGACCTTTCTGCCTCTGCAGGTCAGAGGGCCGTTTCTCTAATGGGAAATAGCTGCTTCAGTATGAATGTGCTAGTACCCATTAGACGAGAGGACCTTTCTGCCTCTGCAGGTCAGAGGGCTGTTTCTCTAATGGGAAATAGCTGCTTCAGTGTGAGTGGGCTAGTTCCCATTAGACGAGAGGACCTTTCTGCCTCTGCAGGTCGGAGGGCAGTTTCTCTAATGGGAAATAGCTGCTTCAGTGTGAATGGGCTAGTTCCCATTAGACGAGAGGACCTTTCTGCCTCTGTAGGTCAGAGGGCCGTTTCTCTAATGGGAAATAGCTGCTTCAGTGTGAGTGGGCTAGTTCCCATTAGAGGAGAGGACCCTTCTGCCTCTGCAGGTCGGGGGGCCGTTTCTCTAATGGGAAATAGCTGCTTCAGTGTGAGTGGGTTAGTTCCCATTAGACGAGAGGACCTTTCTGCCTCTGCAGTTCGAAGGGTCGTTTCTCTAATGGGAAATAGCTGCTTCAGTGTGAATGGGCTAGTTCCCATTAGACGAGAGGACCTTTCTGCCTCTCCAGGTCGGAGGGCCATTTCTCTAATGGGAAATAGGTGCTTCAGTGTGAATGGGCGAGTTCCCATTAGACGAGAGGATCTTTCTGCATCTCCAGGTCAGAGGGCCGTTTCTCCAATGGGAAATCGCTGCTTCAGTGTGAGTGGGATAGTTGCCATTAGACGGAAGACCTTTCTGCCTCTGCAGGTCGGAGGGCCGTTTCTCTAATGGGAAATAGCTGCTTCAGTGTGAGTGGGTTAGTTCCCATTAGACGAGAGGACCTTTCTGCCTCTGCAGCTCGGAGGGTCGTTTCTCTAATGGGAAATAGCTGCTTCAGTGTGAATGGGCTAGTTCCCATTAGACGAGAGGACCTTTCTGCCTCTCCAGGTCAGAGGGACGTTTCTCTAATGGGAAATAGCTGCTTCAGTGTGAGTGGGATAGTTGCCATTAGACGGATGACCTTTCTGCCTCTGCAGGTCGGAGGGCCTTTTCACTAATGGGAAATAGCTGCTTCAGTGTGAGTGGTTAGTTCCCATTAGACGAGAGGACCTTTCTGCCTCTGCAGTTCGGAGGGTCGTTTCTCTAATGGGAAATAGCTGCTTCAGTGTGAATGGGCTAGTTCCCATTAGACGAGAGGACCTTTCTGCCTCTCCAGGTCGGAGGGCCGTTTCTCTAATGGGAAATAGCTGCTTCAGTCTGAATGGGCTAATTCCCATTCAACGAGACAACCTTTCTGCCTCTGCAGGTCAGAGGGCCGTTTCCCATTATTATGCAGGACTTGGCCACTAGGGGCAAAAAGAGCCATTTCTCTAATGGGAACTAGCCTTCTCAGTCTGAGTAGGCTAGTTCCCATTATTATGCAGGACTTGGCCACTAGGAGAGCAAAAGGGCCATTTCTCTAATGGGAACTAGCCTTCTCTGTGTGAGTGGACTAGTTCCCATTATTATGCAGGACTGTGCCACTAGGGTCAATAAGGGCCATTTCTCTAATGGGAACTAGCCTTCTCAGTGTGAGTGGGCTAGTTCCCATTAGACGAGAGGACCTATCTGCCTCTGCAGGTCGGGGTGTCATTTCTCTAATGGGAAATAGCTGCTTCAGTGTGAGTAGGCTAGTTCCCGTTAGACAAGAGGACCTTTCTGCCTCTCCAGGTCAGAAGGCTGTTTCTCTAAAGGGAAATAGCTGCTTCAGTGTGAATGGGCGAGTTCCCATTAGACGAGAGGACCTTTCTGCCTCTCCAGGTCGGAGGGCTGTTTCTCTAATGGGAAATAGCTGCTTCAGTGTGAATGGGCTAGTTCCCATTAGACGAGAGGACCTTTCTTTCTCTCCAGGTCGGAGGGCCGTTTCTCTAATGGGAAACAGCTGCTTCAGTCTGAATGGGCTAATTCCCATTCGACAAGACGACCTTTCTGCCTCTGCAGGTCAGAGGGCCGTTTCTCTAATGGGAACTAGGATTCTCAGTGTGAGTAGGCTAGTTACCATTATTATGCAGGACTTGGCCACTAGGAGAGCAAAAGGGCAATTTCTCTAATGGGAACTAGCCTTCTCAGTGTGAATGGGCTAGTTCCCATTAGACGAGAGGACCTTTCTGCCTCTGCAGGTCAGAGGACCGTTTCTCTAATGGGAAATAGCTGCTTCAGTGTGAGTGGGCTAGTTCCCATTAGACGAGAGGACCTATCTGCCTCTGCAGGTCGGAGTGTTGTTTCTCTAATGGGAAATAGCTGCTTCAGTGTGAGTGGGCTAGTTCCCATTAGACGAGAGGACCTTTCTGCCTCTGCAGGTCAGAAGGTCGTTTCTCTATTGGGAAACAGCTGCATTCAGTGTGATGGGGCTAGTTCCCATTAGACAAGAGGACCTTTCTGCCTCTCCAGGTCGCAGGGCTGTTTCTATAATGGGAAATAGCTGCTTCAGTGTGAGTGGGCAGGTTCCCATTAGACGAGAGGACCTTTCTGCCTCTGCAGGTCGGAGGGCCGTTTCTCTAATGGGAAATAGCTGCCTCAGTGTGAATGGGCGAGTTCCCCTTAGACGAGAAGATCTTTCTGCATCTCCAGGTCAGAGGGCCGTTTCTCTAATGGGAAATAGCTGCTTCAGTGTGAGTGGGATAATTCTGATTAGACTAGAGGACCTTTCTGCCTCTGCAGGTCAGAGGGCCGTTTCTCTAATGGGAAATAGCTGCTTCAGTCTGAATGGGCTAATTCTCCATCGACGAGAGGACCCTTCTGCCTCTGCAGCTCAGAAGGCCGTTTCTCTAATGGGAAATAGCTGCTTCAGTCTGAATGGGCTAGTTCCCATTAGACGAGAGGACCTTTCTGCCTCTCCAGGTCGGAGGGCCGTTTCCCTAATGGGAAATAGCTGCTTCAGTCTGAAAGGCTAATTCCCATTCGACGAGATGACCTTTCTGCCTCTGCAGGTCAGAGGGCCGTTTCTCTAATGGGAACTAGCCTTCTCAGTTTGAGTAGGCTAGTTCCCATTATTATGCAGGACTTGGCCACTAGGGGCAAAAAGAGCCATTTCTCTAATGGGAACTAGCCTTCTCAGTGTGAGTAGGCTAGTTCCCATTATTATGCAGGACTTGGCCTCTAGGAGAGCAAAAGGGCCATTTCCCTAATGGGAACTAGCCGTCTCAGTGTGAATGGGCTAGTTCCCATTAGACGAGAGGACCTTTCTGCCTCTGCAGGTCAGAGGGCCGTTTCTCTAATGGGAAATAGCTGCTTCAGTATGAATGTGCTAGTACCCATTAGACGAGAGGACCTTTCTGCCTCTGCAGGTCAGAGGGCTGTTTCTCTAATGGGAAATAGCTGCTTCAGTGTGAGTGGGCTAGTTCCCATTAGACGAGAGGACCTTGCTGCCTCTGCAGGTCGGAGGGCCGTTTCTCTAATGGGAAATAGCTGCTTCAGTGTGAATGGGCTAATTCCCATTAGACGAGAGGATCTTTCTGCCTCTCCAGGCCTAGGGCCGTTTGGGCTAGTTCCCATTAGACGAGAGGACCTTCCTGTCTCTGCAGGTCGGAGGGCCGCTTCTCTAATGGGAAATAGCTGCTTCAGTGTGAATGGGCTAGTTCCCATTAGACAAGAGGATCTTTCTGCCTCTCCAGGTCGGAGGGCCGTGTCTCTAATGGGAAATAGCTGCTTCAGTGTGAGTGGGATAGTTCAGATTAGACGAGAGGACCTTTCTGCCTCTGCAGGTCAGAGGGCTGTTTCTCTGATGGGAAATAGCTGCTTCAGTGTGAGTGGGCTAGTTCCCATAAGACAAGAGGACCTTTCTGCCTCTCCAGGTCGCAGGGCCGTTTCTCTAATGGGAAATAGATCCTTCATTGTTAGTGGGCTAGTTCCCATTAGACGAAAGAATCTTTCTGCCTCTACAGGTCAGAGAGCCGTTTGGGCTAGTTCTGATTAGACGATAGGACCTTTCTGCCTCTGCAGGTCGGAGGGCCGTTTCTCTAACGGGAAATAGCTGCTTCAGTGTGAATGGGCTAGTCCCCATTAGACGAGAGGACCTTTCTGCCTCTCCAGGTCAGAGGGCCATTTCTTGGGCTAGTTCCCATTAGATGAGAGGACCTTTCTGCCTCTGCAGGTCAGAGGGCCGTTTCTCTAATGGGAAATAGCAGCTTCAGGGTGAATGGGCTGGTTCCCATTAGATGAGAGGACCTTTCTGCCTCTCCAGGTCGCAGGGCCGCTTCTCTAATGGAAAATAGCTGCTTCAGTGTGAGTGGGATAGTTCCCATTAGACAAGAGGACCTTTCTGCCTCTGCAGGTCGGAGGGCCATTTCTCTAATGGGAAATAGCTGCTTCAGTGTGAGTGGGCTAGTGCCCATTAGACGAGAGGACCTTTCTGCCTCTGCAGGTCGGAGGGTCGTTTCTCTAATGGGAAATAGCTGCTTCAGTGTGAATGGGCGAGTTCCCATTAGACGAGAAGATCTTTCTGCATCTCCAGGTCAGAGGGCCTTTTCTCTAATGGGAAATAGCTGCTTCAGTGTGAGTGGGATAGTTCTGATTAGACTAGAGGACCTTTCTGCCTCTGCAGGTCAGAGGGCCGTTTCTCGATTGGGAAATAGCTGCTTCAGTGTGAATCGGCTAGTTCCCATTAGACGAGAGGACCTTTCTGCCTCTGCAGGTCAGAGGGCTGTTTCTCTAAAGGGAAATAGCTGCTTCAGTCTGAATGGGCTAATTCTCAATTGACGAGAGGACCTTTCTGCCTCTGCAGGTCAGAAGGTCGTTTCTCTATTAGGAAATAGCTGCATTCAGTGTGATGGGGCTAGTTCCCATTAGACGAGAGGACCTTTCTGCCTCTCCAGGTCGCAGGGCTGTTTCTATAATGGGAAATAGCTGCTTCAGTGTGAGTGGGCAGGTTCCCATTAGACGAGAGGACCTTTCTGCCTCTGCAGGTCGGAGGGCCGTTTCTCGAATGGGAAATAGCTGCCTCAGTGTGAATGGGCGAGTTCCCATTAGACGAGAAGATCTTTCTGCATCTCCAGGTCAGAGGGCCGTTTCTCTATTGGGAAATAGCTGCTTCAGTGTGAATCGGCTAGTTCCCATTAGACGAGAGGACCTTTCTGCCTCTGCAGGTCAGAGGGCTGTTTCTCTAAAGGGAAATAGCTGCTTCAGTCTGAATGGGCTAATTCTCCATCGACGAGAGGACCCTTCTGCCTCTGCAGCTCAGAAGGCCGTTTCTCTAATGGGAAATAGCTGCGTCAGTCTGAATGGGCTAGTTCCCATTAGACGAGAGGACCTTTCTGCCTCTCCAGGTCGGAGGGCCGTTTCCCTAATGGGAAATAGCTGCTTCAGTCTGAAAGGCTAATTCCCATTCGACGAGATGACCTTTCTGCCTCTGCAGGTCAGAGGGCCGTTTCTCTAATGGGAACTAGCCTTCTCAGTTTGAGTAGGCTAGTTCCCATTATTATGCAGGACTTGGCCTCTAGGAGAGCAAAAGGGCCATTTCTCTAATGGGAACTAGCCGTCTCAGTGTGAATGGGCTAGTTCCCATTAGACGAGAGGACCATTCTGCCTGTGCAGGTCAGAGGGCCGTTTCTCTAATGGGAAATAGCTGCTTCAGTATGAATGTGCTAGTACCCATTAGACGAGAGGACCTTTCTGCCTCTGCAGGTCAGAGGGCTATTTCTCTAATGGGAAATAGCTGCTTCAGTGTGAGTGGGCTAGTTCCCGTTAGACGAGAGGACCTTGCTGCCTCTGCAGGTCGGAGGGCCGTTTCTCTAATGGGAAATAGCTACTTCAGTGTGAATGGGCTAGTTCCCATTAGACGAAAGGATCTTTCTGCCTCTCCAGGCCTAGGGCCGTTTGGGCTAGTTCCCATTAGACAAGAGGACCTTCCTGTCTCTGCAGGTCAGAGGGCCGCTTCTCTAATGGGAAATAGCTGCTTCAGTGTGAATGGGCTAGTTCCCATTAGACGAGAGGACCTTTCTGCCTCTGCAGGTCCGAGGGCCGTTTCTCTAATGGGAAATAGCTGCTTCAGTGTGAATGGGCTAGTTCCCATTAGACGAGAGGACCTTTCTGTCTCTGCAGGTCAGAGGGCTGTTTCTCTGATGGGAAATAGCTGCTTCAGTGTGAGTGGGCTAGTTCCCATAAGACGAGAGGACCTTTCTGCCTCTCCAGGTCGCAGGGCCGTTTCTCTAATGGGAAATAGATCCTTAAGTGTTAGTGGGCTAGTTCCCATTAGACGAAAGAATCTTTCTGCCTCTACAGGTCAGAGAGCCGTTTGGGCTAGTTCCGATTAGACGATAGGACCTTTCTGCCTCTGCAGGTCGGAGGGCCGTTTCTCTAACGGGAAATAGCTGCTTCAGTGTGAATGGGCTAGTCCCCATTAGACGAGAGGACCTTTCTGCCTCTCCAGGTCGGAGGGCCATTTCTTGGGCTAGTTCCCATTAGATGAGAGGACCTTTCTGCCTCTGCAGGTCAGAGGGCCGTTTCTCTAATGGGAAATAGCAGCTTCAGGGTGAATGGGCTGGTTCCCATTAGATGAGAGGACCTTTCTGCCTCTCCAGGTCGCAGGGCCGCTTCTCTAATGGAAAATAGCTGCTTCAGTGTGAGTGGGATAGTTCCCATTAGACAAGAGGACCTTTCTGCCTCTGCAGGTCGGAGGGCCATTTCTCTAATGGGAAATAGCTGCTTCAGTGTGAGTGGGCTAGTGCCCATTAGACGAGAGGACCTTTCTGCCTCTGCAGGTCGGAGGGTCGTTTCTCTAATGGGAAATAGCTGCTTCATTGTGAATGGGCTAGTTCCCATTCGACGAGAGGACCTTTCTGCCTCTGCAGGTCGGAGGGAAATTTCTCTAATGGGAAATAGCTGCTTCAGTGTGAATGGGCTAGTTCCCATTAGACGAGGGGATCTTTCTGCCTCTCCAGGCCTAGGGCCGTTTGAGCTAGTTCCCATTAGACAAGAGGACCTTTCTGTCTCTGCAGGTCGGAGGGCCGTTTCTCTAATGGGAAATAGCTGCTTCAGTGTGAGTGGGCTAGTTCCCATTAGACGACAGGACCTTTCTGCCTCTCCAGGTCGCAGGGCCGTTTCTCTAATGGGAAATAGCTGCTTCAGTGTGAGTGGGCTAGTTCCCATTAGACGAGAGGACCTTTCTGCCTCTGCAGTTCGGAGGGCCGTTTCTCTAATGGGAAATAGCTGCTTCAGTGTGAATGGGTAAGTTCCCATTAGACGAGAGGACCTTTCTGTCTCTGCAGGTCGGAGGGCCGTTTCTCTAATGGGAAATAGCTGCTTCAGTGTGAGTGGGCTAGTTCCCATTAGATGAGAGGACCTTTCTGCCTTTGCATGTCGGCGGGCCGTTTCACTAATGGAAAATAGTTGCTTCAGTGTGAATGGGCTAGTTCCCATTAGACGAGAGGACCTTTCTGCCTTTTCAAGTTAGAGGGCAGTTTATCTAATGGGAAATAGCTGCTTCAGTGTGAATGGGCTAGTTCCCAGTAGACGAGAGGATCTTTCTGCCTTTCCAAGTTAGAGGGCCGTTTCTCTAATGGGAAATAGCTGCTTCAGTGTGAATGGGCTAGTTCCCAGTAGACGAGAGGACCTTTCTGCCTCTCCACGTCAGACGGCCGTTTCTCTAATGGGAAATAGCTGCTTCAGTGTGAGTGGGCTAGTTCCCATTAGACGAGAGGATCTTTCTGCCTCTCCAGGTCTAAGGGCCGTTTGGGCTAGTTCCCATTAGACGAGATGACCTTACTGACTCTGCAGGTCGGAGGGCCGTTTCTCTAATGGGAAATAGCTGCTTCAGTGTGAGTGGGCTAGTTCCCGTTAGACGAGAGGACCTTTCTGCCTCTCCAGGTCGGAGGGCTGTTTCTCTAATGGGAAACAGCTGCTTCAGTCTGAATGGGCTAATTCCCATTCAACAAGACAACCTTTCTGCCTCTGCAGGTCAGAGGGCCGTTTCTCTAATGGGAACTAGGATTCTCAGTGTGAGTAGGCTAGTTCCCATTATTATGCAGGACTTGGCCACTAGGAGAGCAAAAGGGCCATTTCTCTAATGGGAACTAGCCTTCTCTGTGTGAGTGGACTAGTTCCCATTATTATGCAGGACTGTGCCACTAGGGTCAATAAGGGCCATTTCTCTAATGGGAACTAGCCTTCTCAGTGTGAATCGGCTAGTTCCCATTAGGCGAGAGGACCTTTCTGCCTCTGCAGGTCAGAGGACCGTTTCTCTAATGGGAAATAGCTGCTTCAGTGTGAGTGGGCTAGTTCCCATTAGACGAGAGGACCTTTCTGCCTCTGCAGGTCAGAGGACCGTTTCTCTAATGGGAAATAGCTGCTTCAGTGTGAGTGGGCTAGTTCCCATTAGACGAGAGGACCTATCTGCCTCTGCAGGTCAGAGGGCCGTTTCTCTAATGGGAAATAGCTGCTTCAGTGTGAGTGGGATAGTTCCGATTAGACTAGAGGACCTTTCTGCCTCTGCAGGTCAGAGGGCCGTTTCTCTATTGGGAAATAGCTGCTTCAGTGTGAGTGGGCAGGTTCCCATTAGACGAGAGGACCTTTCTGCCTCTGCAGGTCGGAGGGACGTTTCTCTAATGGGAAATAGCTGCCTCAGTGTGAATGGGCGAGTTCCCATTAGACGAGAAGATCTTTCTGCATCTCCAGGTCAGAGGGCCGTTTCTCTAATGGGAAATAGCTGCTTCAGTGTGAGTGGGATAGTTCCGATTAGACTAGAGGACCTTTCTGCCTCTGCAGGTCAGAGGGCCGTTTCTCTATTGAGAAATAGCTGCTTCAGTGTGAATCGGCTAGTTCCCATTAGACGAGAGGACCTTTCTGCCTCTGCAGGTCAGAGGGCTGTTTCTCTAAAGGGAAATAGCTGCTTCAGTCTGAATGGGCTAATTCTCAATCGACGAGAGGACCCTTCTGCCTCTGCAGCTCAGAAGGCCGTTTCTCTAATGGGAAATAGCTGCTTCAGTCTGAATGGGCTAGTTCCCATTAGACGAGAGGACCTTTCTGCCTCTCCAGGTTGGAGGGTCGTTACCCTAATAGGAAAGAGCTGCTTCAGTCTGAAAGGCTAATTCCCATTCGACGAGATGACCTTTCTGCCTCTGCAGGTCAGAGGGCCGTTTCTCTAATGGGAACTAGCCTTTTCAGTTTGAGTAGGCTAGTTCCCATTATTATGCAGGACCTGGCCACTAGGGGCAAAAAGAGCCATTTCTCTAATGGGAACTAGCCTTCTCAGTGTGAGTAGGCTAGTTCCCATTATTATGCAGGACTTGGCCTCTAGGAGAGCAAAAGGGCCATTTCTCTAATGGGAACTAGCTGCTTCAGTATGAATGTGCTAGTACCCATTAGACGAGAGGACCTTTCTGCCTCTGCAGGTCAGAGGGCCGTTTCTCTAATGGGAAATAGCTGCTTCAGTGTGAGTGGGCTTGTTCCCATTAGACGAGAGGACCTTTCTGCCTCTGCAGGTCGGAGGGCCGTTTCTCTAATGGGAAATAGCTGCTTCACTGTGAATGGGCTAGTTCCCATTATACGAGAGGATCTTTCTGCCTCTCCAGGCCATAGGGCCGTTTGGGCTAGTTCCCATTAGACGAGAGGACCTTTCTGTCTCTGCAGGTCGGAGGGCCGCTTCTCTAATGGGAAATAGCTGCTTCAGTGTGAATGGGCTAGTTCCCATTAGACAAGAGGATCTTTCTGCCTCTCCAGGTCGGAGGGCATTTTCTCTAATGGGAAATAGCTGCTTCAGTGTGAGTGGGATAGTTCCGATTAGACTAGAGGACCTTTCTGCCTCTGCAGGTCAGAGGGCCGTTTCTCTATTGGGAAATAGCTGCTTCAGTGTGAATCGGCTAGTTCCCATTAGATGAGAGGACCTTTCTGCCTCTGCAGGTCAGAGGGCCGTTTCTCTAATGGGAAATAGCTGCTTCAGTGTGAGTGGGCTAGTTCCCATTAGAGGAGAGGACCTTTCTGCCTCTGCAGGTCGGGGGGCCGTTTCTCTAATGGGAAATAGCTGCTTCAGTGTGAGTGGGTTAGTTCCCATTAGACGAGAGGACCTTTCTGCCTCTGCAGTTCGAAGGGTCGTTCCTCTAATGGGAAATAGCTGCTTCAGTGTGAATGGGCTAGTTCCCATTAGACGAGAGGACCTTTCTGCCTCTCCAAGTCGGAGGGCCATTTCTCTAATGGGAAATAGGTGCTTCAGTGTGAATGGGCGAGTTCCCATTAGACGAGAGGATCTTTCTGCATCTCCAGGTCAGAGGGCCGTTTCTCCAATGGGAAATCGCTGCTTCAGTGTGAGTGGGATAGTTGCCTTTAGACGGAAGACCTTTCTGCCTCTGCAGGTCGGAGGGCCATTTCTCTAATGGGAAATAGCTGCTTCAGTGTGAGTGGGTTAGTTCCCATTAGACGAGAGGACCTTTCTGCCTCTGCAGCTCGGAGGGTCGTTTCTCTAATGGGAAATAGCTGCTTTAGTGTGAATGGGCTAGTTCCCATTAGACGAGAGGACCTTTCTGCCTCTCCAGGTCAGAGGGCCGTTTTTCTAATGGGAAATAGCTGCTTCAGTGTGAGTGGGATAGTTGCCATTAGACGGATGACCTTTCTGCCTCTGCCGGTCGGAGGGCCTTTTCACTAATGGGAAATAGCTGCTTCAGTGTGAGTGGTTAGTTCCCATTAGACGAGAGGACCTTTCTGCCTCTGCAGTTCGGAGGGTCGTTTCTCTAATGGGAAATAGCTGCTTCAGTGTGAATGGGCTAGTTCCCATTAGACGAGAGGACCTTTCTGCCTCTCCAGGTCGGAGGGCCGTTTCTCTAATGGGAAATAGCTGCTTCAGTCTGAATGGGCTAATTCCCATTCGACGAGACAACCTTTCTGCCTCTGCAGGTCAGAGGGCCGTTTCTCTAATGGGAACTAGCCTTCTCTGTGTGAGTGGACTAGTTCCCATTATTATGCAGGACTGTGCCACTAGGGTCAATAAGGGCCATTTATCTAATGGGAACTAGCCTTCTCAGTGTGAGTGGGCTAGTTCCCGTTAGACGAGAGGACCTTTCTGCCTCTCCAGGTCGGAGCGCTGTTTCTCTAAAGCGAAATAGCTGCTTCAGTCTGAATAGGCTAATTCTCAATTGACGAGAGAACTTTTTTGCCTCTGCAGGTCAGAAGGTCATTTCTCTAATGGGAAATAGCTGCTTCAGTGTGAATGGGCTAGTTCCCATTAGACGAGAGGACCTTTCTGCCTCTCCAGGTCGCAGGGCTGTTTCTCTAATGTGAAATAGCTGCTTCAGTGTGAATGGGCGAGTTCCCATTAGACAAGAGGATCTTTCTGCATCTCTAGGTCAGAGGGCCGTTTCTCTAATGGGAAATAGCTGCTTCAGTGTGAGTGGGATAGTTGCCATTAGACGAGAGGACCTTTATGCCTCTGCAGCTCGGAGGGTCGTTTCTCTAATGGGAAATAGCTGCTTCAGTGTGAATGGGCTAGTTCCCATTAGACGAGAGGACCTTTCTGCCTCTCCAGTTCGGAGGGCCGTTTCCGTAATGGGAAATAGCTGCTTCAGTCTGAAAGGCTAATTCCCATTCAACGAGATGACCTTTCTGCCTCTGCAGGTCAGAGGGCCGTTTCTCTAATGGGAACTAGCCTTCTCAGTTTGAGTAGGCTAGTTCCCATTATTATGCAGGACTTGGCCACGAGGGGCAAAAAGAGCCATTTCTCTAATGGGAACTAGCCTTCTCAGTGTGAGTAGGCTAGTTCCCATTATTATGCAGGACTTGGCCTCTAGGAGAGCAAAAGGGCAATTTCTCTAATGGGAAGTAGCCATCTCAGTGTGAATGGGCTAGTTCCCATTAGACGAGAGGACCTTTCTGCCTCTGCAGGTCAGAGGGCCGTTTCTCTAATGGGAAATAGCTTCTTCAGTATGAATGTGCTAGTACCCATTAGACGAGAGGACCTTTCTGCCTCTGCAGGTCAGAGGGCTGTTTCTCTAATGGGAAATAGCTGCTTCACTGTGAGTGGGCTAGTTCCCATTAGACGAGAGGACTTTTCTGCCTCTCCAGGTCGCAGGGCCGTTTCTCTAATGGGAAATAGCTGCTTCAGTGTGAGTGGGCTAGTTACCATTAGACGAGAGGACCTTTCTGCCTCTGCAGGTCGGAGGGCCGTTTCTCTAATGGGAAATAGCTGCTTCAATGTCAATGGGCTAGTTCCCATTAGACAAGAGGACCTTTCTGCCTCTGCAGGTCAGAGGGCCGTTTCTCTAATGGGAAATAGCTGCTTCAGTGTGAGTGGGCTAGTTCCCATTAGAGGAGAGGACCCTTCTGCCTCTGCAGGTCGGGGGGCCGTTTCTCTAATGGGAAATAGCTGCTTCAGTGTGAGTGGGTTAGTTCCCATTAGACGAGAGGACCTTTCTGCCTCTGCAGTTCGAAGGGTCGTTTCTCTAATGGGAAATAGCTGCTTCAGTGTGAATGGGCTAGTTCCCATTAGACGAGAGGACCTTTCTGCCTCTCCAGGTCGGAGGGCCATTTCTCTAATGGGAAATAGGTGCTTCAGTGTGAATGGGCGAGTTCCCATTAGACGAGAGGATCTTTCTGCATCTCCAGGTCAGAGGGCCGTTTCTCCAATGGGAAATCGCTGCTTCAGTGTGAGTGGGATAGTTGCCATTAGACGGAAGACCTTTCTGCCTCTGCAGGTCGGAGGGCCGTTTCTCTAATGGGAAATAGCTGCTTCAGTGTGAGTGGGTTAGTTCCCATTAGACGAGAGGACCTTTCTGCCTCTGCAGCTCGGAGGGTCGTTTCTCTAATGGGAAATAGCTGCTTCAGTGTGAATGGGCTAGTTCCCATTAGACGAGAGGACCTTTCTGCCTCTCCAGGTCAGAGGGCCGTTTCTCTAATGGGAAATAGCTGCTTCAGTGTGAGTGGGATAGTTGCCATTAGACGGATGACCTTTCTGCCTCTGCAGGTCGGAGGGCCTTTTCACTAATGGGAAATAGCTGCTTCAGTGTGAGTGGTTAGTTCCCATTAGACGAGAGGACCTTTCTGCCTCTGCAGTTCGGAGGGTCGTTTCTCTAATGGGAAATAGCTGCTTCAGTGTGAATGGGCTAGTTCCCATTAGACGAGAGGACCTTTCTGCCTCTCCAGGTCGGAGGGCCGTTTCTCTAATGGGAAATAGCTGCTTCAGTCTGAATGGGCTAATTCCCATTCAACGAGACAACCTTTCTGCCTCTGCAGGTCAGAGGGCCGTTTCCCATTATTATGCAGGACTTGGCCACTAGGGGCAAAAAGAGCCATTTCTCTAATGGGAACTAGCCTTCTCAGTCTGAGTAGGCTAGTTCCCATTATTATGCAGGACTTGGCCACTAGGAGAGCAAAAGGGCCATTTCTCTAATGGGAACTAGCCTTCTCTGTGTGAGTGGACTAGTTCCCATTATTATGCAGGACTGTGCCACTAGGGTCAATAAGGGCCATTTCTCTAATGGGAACTAGCCTTCTCAGTGTGAGTGGGCTAGTTCCCATTAGACGAGAGGACCTATCTGCCTCTGCAGGTCGGGGTGTCATTTCTCTAATGGGAAATAGCTGCTTCAGTGTGAGTGGGCTAGTTCCCGTTAGACGAGAGGACCTTTCTGCCTCTCCAGGTCGGAGGGCTGTTTCTCTAAAGGGAAATAGCTGCTTCAGTCTGAATGGGCTAATTCTCAATTGACGAGAAGACTTTTCTGCCTCTGCAGGTCAGAAGGTCGTTTCTCTATTGGGAAATAGCTGCTTCAGTGTGATGGGGCTAGTTCCCATTAGACGAGAGGACCTTTCTGCCTCTGCAGGTCAGAGGGCCGTTTCTCTAATGGGAAATAGCTGCTTCAGTGTGAGTGGGCTAGTTCCCATTAGACGAGAGGACCTTTCTGCCTCTGCAGGTCGGAGGGAAATTTCTCTAATGGGAAATAGCTGCTTCAGTGTGAATGGGCTAGTTCCCATTAGACGAGAGGATCTTTCTGCCTCTCCAGGTCTGAGGGCCGTTTGGGCTAGTTCCCATTAGACGAGATGACCTTACTGAGTCTGCAGGTCGGAGGGCTGTTTCTCTAATGGGAAATAGCTGCTTCAGTGTGAGTGGATTAGTTCCCATTAGACGAGAGGACCTTTCTGCCTCTGCAGGTCGGAGTGTCGTTTCTCTAATGGGAAATCGCTGCTTCAGTGTGAGTGGGCTAGTTCCCGTTAGACGAGAGGACCTTTCTGCCTCTCCAGGTCGGAGGGATGTTTCTCTAAAGGGAAATAGCTGCTTCAGTCTGAATGGGCTAATTCTCAATCAACGAGAGGACCTTTCTGCCTCTGCAGGTCAGAAGGCCGTTTCTCTATTGGGAAATAGCTGCTTCAGTGTGAATGGGCTAGTTCCCATTAGACGAGAGGACCTTTCTGCCTCTCCAGGTCGGAGGGCCGTTTCTCTAATGGGAAACAGCTGCTTCAGTCTGAATGGGCTAATTCCCATTCGACGAGACGACCTTTCTGCCTCTGCAGGTCAGAGGGTCGTTTCTCTAATGGGAACTAGGATTCTCAGTGTGAGTAGGCTAGTTCCCATTATTATGCAGGACTTGGCCACTAGGAGAGCAAAAGGGCCATTTCTCTAATGGGAACTAGCCTTCTCTGTGTGAGTGGACTAGTTCCCATTATTATGCAGGACTGTGCCACTAGGGTCAATAAAGGCCATTTCTCTAATGGGAACTAGCCTTCTCAGTGTGAATGGGCTAGTTCCCATTAGACGAGAGGACCTTTCTGCCTCTGCAGGTCAGAGGACCGTTTCTCTAATGGGAAATAGCTGCTTCAGTGTGAGTGGGCTAGTTCCCATTAAACGAGAGGACCTATCTGCCTCTGCAGGTCGGAGTGTCGTTTCTCTAATGGTAAATAGCTGCTTCAGTGTGAGTGGGCTAGTTCCCGTTAGCCGAGAGGACCTTTCTGCCTCTCCAGGTCGGAGGGCTGTTTCTCTAAAGGGAAATAGCTGCTTCAGTCTGAATGGGCTAATTCTCAATTGACGAGAGGACCTTTCTGCCTCTGCAGGTCAGAAGGTCATTTCTCTATTGGGAAATAGCTGCTTCAGTGTGATGGGGCTAGTTCCCATTAGACGAGAGGACCTTTCTGCCTCTCCAGGTCGCAGGGCTGTTTCTATAATGGGAAATAGCTGCTTCAGTGTGAGTGGGCAGGTTCCCATTAGACGAGAGGAACTTTCTGCCTCTGCAGGTCGGAGGGCCGTTTCTCTAATGGGAAATAGCTGCTTCAGTGTGAATGGGCGAGTTTGTTAGGGAGAATTCTCTGTTTAGGCTGAATTTCCCTACCCAGTGAGTCCCCCAGCAGCTTTGCTGGATTTCTGGGGTTTATTTTTTTCTCCTGCCAAGAGTGAGACTCTTTTACCCTCACTCTTGGACATGTTGAACTGTGTTATCTTGGACAAACCTTGTGTTGAATGGGCTATGGGGTCTTTTACTCCATAGGGCCTCATGTATTTTTGTGATGTGGGTTACACAGCACCCTCTGTGCCGTGACCCAGGGGTGTCCTAGGGACTCCCCAACATAGACTCCATACCCTGGGACTGACTACTGTCTCCCAGGGCATGTAAAGTCACCAAAGACTTTGCTAGTCTTGAAGCCTTAAACATACCGCCGGTTTATATATTTATTTTTATAACTCCGGTTGGGACTTTTTGCCAAAACTTGATTCTAAAATGGCGTTGGTGTTCGCCTCTGTAACTCTGACCCAAAGTGGAGCCCTTTGTTCCACTTTTGGCGGGCTTCTCCACAGAAGCCCTCCAAAGTGGTGCCACTCTGTCTGGGGTACTTAGGAGGGGTGGAGGGGGATTTAGGCACCCTGGACTGAGTTACCTTGGTAACTCAAGTCGCACTCCGTTCTGATTGGCCCAAGTGGTGAGCCGCCCCGCTCACCACTTAGCATGTTTGAGTGACAGCTAGGCTGGGTGAATGGGGGTTTGCTGCATAAAAGCAGGGCTTTGGGGACTGGAACTTCAGAAGTCGCCACAGGACCAAGAATCCGACGAGGGAAGAGCTGAGCCGACCTGCTTCGACGACACCACCCGGTGGAGCCCTGCTGAACCGTCTCACCACTTTTCCCGACGACCGAGGAGAACTCTTAACAGAGTGGCTCCTTCCCTTGACTGGTGGGGACAACCAGTTTTCGCCTTCTTTTCGCTTCTCGAGGTATCTCGTGGCCGCCTTGCCAGTGCCAAGCACCCCGGCAACCGGAACCCCACCACTTTTACCCCAACCACGAAAGTCGGTACAACCCTTCAACCGGAGGACTCCGCGGCTGGTTTCTTCCCGGGCAGTGCAACGACCCTCTTCTTCTGCTCTTCAGCGAGAACTTCTTCTCCCCTGACCGACGTCGAGCCCTGCTGCCACTGCCTGGAACAACTGCCACCGCTGGAGGATCCTTTCCGCTTAAGGTACCGTGTTCCGCCTGGCTTCCCTTGCTACCGACTGTACGGGGTAGATTTAGCCCCCGGCTTTCGAACCTGGGAGCGCCTGGAGCACCTTGGCTAAACTTTCTAAGCCACTCTACACTCTTTCTAACTCTTTGCAAGACTTTGAATCCCTAATAACAGTGTGATCTTGGGCACATTTTCGCTCCGGCTACTCTAAGAGTGGGCCCTGCCTAGTGACTTTTGCTCACCTGTGACTTTGTGCTTCTTTGAGCCTATTGCAAGTGTTCTGGATCTTAGAGTGGTGTGTTTAACCCATTTCTGTTTCTTTTTTACCCCTTTCCTTAACCTACTAGAGTGTCATCTAACGTTAAGCGCTCACCTCTGTTTTAATTATGTGGTGTTAACTTAGAGTTGTCTAGATAGGAGTAAGGGTTGGGACAGCTTTCATTATAACTGTGTTTGAAGTGTTTTTACTATACTTTGCTAGAGTGTTTTCAACTTATGTGTGTTTTATAAATAAATAACTATCTACTTTTGAAACCAAGCTCTGGTCAGTGTTTGCTTGTGCTATTGTGTCTGAGGACATATTGTGTATACTTTGCATACTGCCTAACTCTTCTTGAGGGAAGTCTGACTGCTCAGCCACAGCTACCAGGTAAATCTGGGTGGTACAGACTGCTACCAAGTGGGTTTACTGCTATACCTGTAGTCTTAAATCTTTTGCAGTGTTCCCCAAGGGAACTGCACAGGTTTCTGCCTAACACTGGTGTACAGCGGTGGGATTTGTATTGAGTATACATTTTATTGTGCTTTAGATACCTTAGTGCAACTAACCACAAAGCTTAGCACTGTAAAAGTAAAACCTCTAACATGTCAGTTATAGAAAACTATAGTCAAGAGTCCCTTGCAGCCAAAACTGCTGATTGTTTAAGAGTGCTCTGTAAACATAAGGATCTCCTGACTAAGGGCAAGAAAATGGAGCTGATTGAAAGATTGTTAGCTAACCAAAGTCTGGGTGATGGTTCAGAGGAACCTACCACTCCAGCAACTGTAGATGACAGTGTTGAAGTTAACATGGAGAAAAATGTTGATGATTCTGAGGAAGAGTCAGAAGAGGAGGGTGAGGCTGTTGTAACTGTCCCCCCTAGGCCTCTGCCTGCTCTACCTGCTGTGCCTACTGGACCTTTACCAGGTCCCACATTTAGTCCTCAGTACTTTGAACTGGAGAAAATGAAGCTAGAATTGGAGTATAAGAAACTTAATGCTCAAACTGACAAAGAACTAAGGCTAAGGGAAATGGAGCTCAAGTATGACTTAGAAATGAAGAAATTATCTGTTGAGAATGTTTCTCTCTCTGGCTCCTCTAGAAGTTCCAGTCCTAAAAGACCCCGGATGCCTAAAGAATTGGTTGGTATGTATGAGCCTAAGTTGGATGTGTTGGATTGGTTGTCTCTGTTTGAATATAATCATGGGCTCCAGAACATGACAGGAAATGACTTACTCACCTGGTTGTTCTCTAGGCTCCCCCCTGTTGCAACTGATGTGGTAATGGAGATGGGGGAGGAGGATAGGAAGGACTATGAATGTGTGAAACTAGCTTTGATAGCTAGGTTTGGGAAGACCCCTTCCCAGTATCTTAAGAGGTTTAGGAACCTCAAAAAGCATGATGGTACCCCTTGGGCTACCTGGGTGAGTGAATGTTTGAAAAACTTAGAGGGATGGATTAAGGGTTACAAGGTGAACACTTATGAAGGTATGAAGAATTTGTTTATGTTGGAGACTATTTATGATGCCTGCTCTCCTGAGCTCAGACAACACTTGGCTGATTCCAGGGAATTGGATTCCCGGAAGCTAGCTAAGGCTGCTGACTTGTGGGTTGCCAACAGGGCCACTCACAAGGATTCTGGGGTAACTCAGAAGAAGGATGGGGAGAAACAGTCTAAAAAGGACTCCAAAGAGAATTCTAATACTACAAATTCCAAAGAGGGCCCCAAACAAAACTATAAGGGTAAGCCACAAGGGAAACCAAATCAGGCTAGTGTACCTTCTGGTCCCAGACCAGAAGGAGGTCAGAACAAGCCTCCATTCCAGCGAGCCTTTGGCTCATGCTTTGTTTGTAAGGCTACTGACCATGTGAAAGGAGATCCCAGATGTAAGGGTAAACCTTCAGGGGTCCAGCTTGCCTCCTTAGCCTTCGCTCCAGAAGAGGAAGTACATATGGCAAGTGGAAACTTTCTATTACTAGCTGATGAACCCACTGGAGTCTCAGCTAGTGTTTCTTTAGTCTCTCTGGGGTTGTGGGAACAACAGAATTTAGATGTCTATAACTCTATCCCAGATAATACTAAAGAGTATTATAAGGACAGTGTCCAGGTGAATGGTCAGGAGACTCCTGCCATTAGGGACACTGGAGCCAGCATAACTGTGGTGGATGAATCATTTTTCAAGGCAGAGGATGTTGCTAAGGCACCCAAATGCCTCACCAAGTTAGCTGGTGGGCCTGTGCAGATGTGTCCCCAGTTACCAGTTCTCATCCAATGTAATGATATGGCTGTAAAAATACCTGTCAGTGTACAATGTGAAGTGCCAGGTAGGGTTATGTTGGGTAATGACCTCAAAGCTCTTGGAGTTGTATCTCATACCCCCAGACCTCCTAGCAAAAGGTTCCAGGAACTCACAAAACCTGCAAGGGAGAAAACCCTGAGAGGGTTATCTCAGGAGATGATGACAGAAATCACTCCTCTCCCACTGGAGCAGCTTACTGCAGTAACTACCAGATCAGGAGCAAAGGGGCAACCCAAGACTCCTAGGAAAAAGCCAGCAGCAAGCACTCCAGTGCTTCCAACAAGGACTTCCCCTAGGTTGTCCAAAGTTACACCTGTAACTCCACCTCCAGCTGAGGCTGAGAGGGAGGTACAACCCTGTGTGGTTGAGCTAGACTCTGAGGAAGAGCTAGAAGGAGGCCCCAACCTTATTGGAGATTTGGACCCTGAGGACCATCCTGAGCTGCAGTCTTTACTGGCAGAAGGTGGGCCTAGCAGGGCAGCTTTTCGTAAGGGGCAAAGAGAATGTCCAACTCTGGAAGGTCTCCGCCACCAGGCAGCTTCTCAAGCTGATGGGCAAGAGCCTGGGAAGTATAGGTTGCACTGGGAAGATGGCCTCTTCTACAGTGAACCCACTGAGTCTGAACCTGGAGACTACAAACGCCTTGTAGTCCCACAAGAGAACAGACAACAGTTCTTACAACTAGCCCATGAGATACCTTTGGCTGGTCACTTGAGTTTCAAGAAGACCAAGGAAAGGCTCTCACTCTACTTTTATTGGCCAAAGATGGGGGCTGAAGTAGATAGATATTGTAAGAGCTGCCATACCTGCCAGACTTCTGGTAAGGTTGGTTCCAAGAATGTGGCACCTTTAGTGCCTCTCCCAGTTGTGGGAGTCCCATTTGAGAGGGTAGGGATTGACATTGTTGGTCCCCTTGATCCTCCAACCTCCTCAGGCAACAGGTTTATCCTTGTTGTAGTAGACCATGCTACTAGGTACCCTGAGGCAATTCCTATGAGGACTGTTACAGCTCCGGCTGTGGCTAAGGCCCTCCTTGGTATTTTTACCAGGGTTGGGTTTCCTAAGGAGGTAATCTCTGACAGGGGGTCAAACTTTATGTCCCACTACATGAAGGCCATGTGGAAAACCTGTGGAGTTACCTACAAGTTCTCAACCGCCTACCACCCTCAGACAAACGGGTTGGTTGAAAGGTTTAACAGAACCATGAAGAGCATGATAGGTGCTTTGGAAGAACCCCTTAAGAAAAAGTGGGACCTTCTACTGCCATGCCTTCTCTTTGCTTATAGAGAAGTCCCTCAGGAGGGAGTAGGTTATTCTCCCTTTGAGCTTCTCTATGGCCATCCAGTCAGAGGTCCATTGGCCCTGATTAAGGAGGGGTTGGAAGGTGCTCCTCCCCTCAAGCCAGTCAGAGTGACTGACTATGTGATAGGTCTCCGGAGGAGAATGTCACACATGATGGCAGAAGCAAGTGACAACTTGAAAGCTGGTCAAGCCCTGGTCAAACATTGGCACGACCAGAAGGCTAACATGGTTGAGTTTACTCAAGACCAGCTAGTTCTAGTTATGCTCCCATGTTAGGCAGAAACCTGTGCAGTTCCCTTGGGGAACACTGCAAAAGATTTAAGACTACAGGTATAGCAGTAAACCCACTTGGTAGCAGTCTGTACCACCCAGATTTACCTGGTAGCTGTGGCTGAGCAGTCAGACTTCTCTCAAGAAGAGTTAGGCAGTATGCAAAGTATACACAATATGTCCCCAGACACAATAGCACAAGCAAACACTGACCAGAGCTTGGTTTCAAAAGTATATAGTTATTTATTTATACAACACACATAAGTTGAAAACACTCTAGCAAAGTATAGTAAAAACACTTCAAACACAGTTATAATGAAAGCAGTTTCAACCCTTACTCCTATCTAGACAACTCTAAGTTAACACCACATAATTAAAACAGAGGTGCGCGCTTAACGTTAGATGACACTCTAGGAGGTTAAGGCAAGGGGTAAAAAGAAACAGAAATGGGTTAAACACACCACTCTAAGATCCAGAACACTTGCAATAGGCTCAAAGAAGCACAAAGTCACAGGTGAGCAAAAGTCACTAGGCAGGGCCCACTCTTAGAGTAGCCGGAGCGAAAATGTGCCCAAGATCACACTGTTATTAGGGATTCAAAGTCTTGCAAAGAGTTAGAAAGAGTGTAGAGTGGCTTAGAAAGTTTAGCCAGGGTGTCCCAGGCACTCCCAGGTTCGAAAGCCGGGGGCTAAATCTACCCCGTACAGTCGGTAGCAAGGGAAGCCAGGCGGAACACGGTACCTTAAGCGGAAAGGATCCTCCAGCGGGGGCAGTAGTTCCAGGCAGTGGCAGCAGGGCTCGACGTCGGTCAGGGGAGAAGAAGTTCTCGCTGAAGAGCAGAAGAAGAGGGTCGTTGCACTGCCCGGGAAGAAACCAGCCGCGGAGTCCTCCGGTTGAAGGGTTGTACCGACTTTCGTGGTTGGGGTAAAAGTGGTGGGGTTCCGGTTGCCGGGGTGCTTGGCACTGGCAAGGCGGCCACGAGATACCTCGAGAAGCGAAAAGAAGGCGAAAACTGGTTGTCCCCACCAGTCAAGGGAAGGAGCCACTCCGTTAAGAGTTCTCCTCGGTCGTCGGAAAAAGTGGCGAGACGGTTCAGCAGGGCTCCACCGGGTGGTGTCGTCGAAGCAGGTCGGCTCAGCTCTTCCCTCGTCGGATTCTTGGTCCTGTGGCGACTTCTGAAGTTCCAGTCCCCAAAGCCCTGCTTTTATGCAGCAAACCCCCATTCACCCAGCCTAGCTGTCACTCAAACATGCTAAGTGGTGAGCCGGGCGGCTCACCACTTGGGCCAATCAGGACGGAGTGCGACTTGAGTTACCAAGGTAACTCAGTCCAGGGTGCCTAAACCCCCCTCCACCCCTCCTAAGTACCCCAGACAGAGTGGCACCACTTTGGAGGGCTTCTGTGGAGAAGCCCGCCAAAAGTGGAACAAAGGGCTCCACTTTGGGTCAGAGTTACAGAGGCGAACACCAACGCCATTTTAGAATCAAGTTTTGGCAAAAAGTCCCAACCGGAGTTATAAAAATAAATATATAAACCGGCGGTATGTTTAAGGCTACCGTAAATAAATAATTAAATGTGTTAGCCTAAAACAATGGGAAATCCCATAGGAAAATATTCGCGGTCAAATATAAAACGTAGTTTCCACTGCCACCAGCCAAAACTCGATCAGGGGGGACGGAGACGTGCCCCCTCGACTAACAGACCCTGGGGCAATCGAATTGCCCCAGCCAGTACGTCCACAATATGATGGTTTGTACTGGTTCTGTTCAGGATTCAAGACTAGCAAAGTCTTTGGTGACTTTACATGCCCTGGGAGACAGTAGTCAGTCCCAGGGTATGGAGTCTATGTTGGGGAGTCCCTAGGACACCCCTGGGTCACGGCACAGAGGGTGCTGTGTAACCCACATCACAAAAATACATGAGGCCCTATGGAGTAAAAGACCCCATAGCCCATTCAACACAAGGTTTGTCCAAGATAACACAGTTCAACATGTCCAAGAGTGAGGGTAAAAGAGTCTCACTCTTGGCAGGAGAAAAAAAATAAACCCCAGAAATCCAGCAAAGCTGCTGGGGGACTCACTAGGTAGGGAAATTCAGCCTAAACAGAGAATTCTCCCTAACACTCGCCCCCCCCAGACTAAGGGACAGGAGGATTTAATCCACTCCTGGATGAACCTCATACCTCTAGTCGATGATATACATCCTAGAGAGTCCATCAGCATTTTGATGGTGACACCCTGACCTGTGCTTAAGGGAAAACTCAAAGGTTTTCTTTTGCAAGCTAAAGGACCTACAAACCCTTTGAGGAACATCAGTCTTTTTGTTATAGGGGATCTGGTTGACCAGTCCCTCAGAAGTTGGTACAAATTCTGAACCTATGTTAGGCTTTTTGAAGGGGTCCTTATAAAGGATTCCCTTAGATCTAGAGGGGC
This sequence comes from Ambystoma mexicanum, assembly GCF_040938575.1. Classification (NCBI taxonomy): domain Eukaryota; kingdom Metazoa; phylum Chordata; class Amphibia; order Caudata; family Ambystomatidae; genus Ambystoma; species Ambystoma mexicanum. The sequence continues at coordinate 1,334,122,932 of NC_090933.1, read as the reverse complement.
CTCCAAGGTTCCTCACCACCTCTCTTGTGGGAGCAGGTTGGGTTTTAGGCCTCTTGGTTGGAGGGGTTGGGGTTAGGCAATGCACCTGCTTCCCCTTCCTCTTAGATCTACCCTTACCTATCTTAGGAGTTTCCCCCCTAATATTAGGATTTGAGTTGGGGTCTTCAGTAGAAGGTCCAACAGTCTGAAGGTTTTTGGCCTTAGACTTTTCTTTTCTGGTTTTCCACCAGCACTGAGAATTACCAGTTCTCTCAGGTCCAGATAGGGGCCTAGTTGGTCTATCCACCTCTTCCTCAGAAGCAGGGGGAGTCAGAGACTCTGAGACTAGGGGAACAATGATGGAGCTTGGTTGGGGCGCCCATGTTCCTAGCATACTATCCGGAAATGTGCCTGGGTTAGAGGTCAACTTACTAACACCAGGGCTTGTAGTGGGGTTCTCAGTAGAGGGTCCCACAGGCTTAGAAGGGTCCTTCAAGGTAGCCTTTCTAGCCAATTTGGTTAAGTTCTGCTTCTCCATACTGGGAGGCCTGGGGGTATGTGACACTACTCCTAGAGTTCTTAGGTCATTCCCTAACAGGACCTTCCCAGGTACCTCAGCCTGAACACTGACAGGGATCCTTACTGTCATGTTGTTACATTGAATGAGGGCTGGTAGAATAGGAACCATTTGGACAGGGCCTCCAGACATCTTAGTGGGACCTTTGGGTGCTTTGGCCACATCCTCAGGTTGAAAGAAGCTTTCATCCACTACTGTTCTGCTGGCCCCCGTGTCTCTCCTGGATGGAGTATCCTGGCCATTGACAAGAACACTGTCCACATAATACACCTTAGAGTTAACAGGTAGGGAGTTATACACAACCCTATTCTGGGGACTAACTAGACCCATAGGCTCTAAGTTTACAGTTGCTTGAAGACCCAAGGGTTCTTCAGCAAAGAGTTCAAAGTGGGCACTAGCCATCTGTACTTCATCCTCAGGAGTGAAGGCTAAGGAGACTGTGCTGATCCCTGCAGGTTTACCCTTGCACTTGGGATCTCCTTTGATATGGTCAGTACCCTGACAGACATAGCATTGTCCAAATGCTCTCTGGAAGGGTGGTTTGTTCTGACCTCCTTCTGGCTTGTGGCCAGAAGGTACAGTAGCCTGACTAGGTTTCCCATGTGGCTTACCCTGGTTATTTTGTGGTTTGGGGCCCTCTTGGGGATAGGAATTATTAGAATTCTCTTTGGAGTCCTTTTTAGGCTGTTTCTCCCCATCCTTCTTCTGAGTTACCCCAGAATCCTTGTGAGTGGCCCTGTTGGCAACCCACAAGTCAGCAGCCTTAGCTAGTTTCCTAGGATCTAATTCCTGTGAATCAGCCAAGTGCTGTCTGAGCTCAGGAGAGCAGGCATCATAAATAGTCTCCAACATAAACAAATTCTTCATACCTTCATAAGTGTTCACCTTGTAACCCTTAATCCATCCCTCTAAGTTTTTCAAACATTCACTCACCCAGGTAGCCCAAGGGGTACCATCATGCTTTTTGAGGTTCCTAAACCTCTTAAGATACTGGGAAGGGGTCTTCCCAAACCTAGCTATCAAAGCTAGTTTCACACATTCATAGTCCTTCCTATCCTCCTCCCCCATCTCCATTACCACATCAGTTGCAACAGGGGGAAGCCTAGAGAACAACCAGGTGAGTAAGTCATTTCCTGTGATGTTCTGGAGCCCATGATTATATTCAAACAGAGACAACCAATCCAACACATCCAACTTAGGCTCATACATACCAACCAATTCTTTAGGCATCCGGGGTCTTTTAGGACTGGAACTTCTAGAGGAGCCAGAGAGAGAAACATTCTCAACAGATAATTTCTTCATTTCTAAGTCATACTTGAGCTCCATTTCCCTTAGCCTTAGTTCTTTGTCAGTTTGAGCATTAAGTTTCTTATACTCCAATTCTAGCTTCATTTTCTCCAGTTCAAAGTACTGAGGACTAAATGTGGGACCTGGTAAAGGTCCAGTAGGTACAGCAGGTAGAGCAGGCAGAGGCCTAGGGGGGACAGTTACAACAGCCTCACCCTCCTCTTCTGACTCTTCCTCAGAATCATCAACATTTATCTCCATGTTAACTTCAACACTGTCATCTACAGTTGCTGGAGTGGTAGGTTCCTCTGAACCATCACCCAGACTTTGGTTAGCTAACAATCTTTCAATCAGCTCCATTTTCTTGCCCTTAGTCAGGAGATCCTTATGTTTACAGAGCACTCTTAAACAATCAGCAGTTTTGGCTGCAAGGGACTCTTGACTATAGCTTTCTATAACTGACATGTTAGAGGTTTCACTTTTACAGTGCTAAGCTTTGTGGTTAGTTGCACTAAGGTATCTAAAGCACAATAAAATGTATACTCAATACAAATCCCACCGCTGTACACCAGTGTTAGGCAGAAACCTGTGCAGTTCCCTTGGGGAACACTGCAAAAGATTTAAGACTACAGGTATAGCAGTAAACCCACTTGGTAGCAGTCTGTACCACCCAGATTTACCTGGTAGCTGTGGCTGAGCAGTCAGACTTCTCTCAAGAAGAGTTAGGCAGTATGCAAAGTATACACAATATGTCCCCAGACACAATAGCACAAGCAAACACTGACCAGAGCTTGGTTTCAAAAGTATATAGTTATTTATTTATACAACACACATAAGTTGAAAACACTCTAGCAAAGTATAGTAAAAACACTTCAAACACAGTTATAATGAAAGCAGTTTCAACCCTTACTCCTATCTAGACAACTCTAAGTTAACACCACATAATTAAAACAGAGGTGCGCGCTTAACGTTAGATGACACTCTAGGAGGTTAAGGCAAGGGGTAAAAAGAAACAGAAATGGGTTAAACACACCACTCTAAGATCCAGAACACTTGCAATAGGCTCAAAGAAGCACAAAGTCACAGGTGAGCAAAAGTCACTAGGCAGGGCCCACTCTTAGAGTAGCCGGAGCGAAAATGTGCCCAAGATCACACTGTTATTAGGGATTCAAAGTCTTGCAAAGAGTTAGAAAGAGTGTAGAGTGGCTTAGAAAGTTTAGCCAGGGTGTCCCAGGCACTCCCAGGTTCGAAAGCCGGGGGCTAAATCTACCCCGTACAGTCGGTAGCAAGGGAAGCCAGGCGGAACACGGTACCTTAAGCGGAAAGTATCCTCCAGCGGGGGCAGTAGTTCCAGGCAGTGGCAGCAGGGCTCGACGTCGGTCAGGGGAGAAGAAGTTCTCGCTGAAGAGCAGAAGAAGAGGGTCGTTGCACTGCCCGGGAAGAAACCAGCCGCGGAGTCCTCCGGTTGAAGGGTTGTACCGACTTTCGTGGTTGGGGTAAAAGTGGTGGGGTTCCGGTTGCCGGGGTGCTTGGCACTGGCAAGGCGGCCACGAGATACCTCGAGAAGCGAAAAGAAGGCGAAAACTGGTTGTCCCCACCAGTCAAGGGAAGGAGCCACTCCGTTAAGAGTTCTCCTCGGTCGTCGGAAAAAGTGGTGAGACGGTTCAGCAGGGCTCCACCGGGTGGTGTCGTCGAAGCAGGTCGGCTCAGCTCTTCCCTCGTCGGATTCTTGGTCCTGTGGCGACTTCTGAAGTTCCAGTCCCCAAAGCCCTGCTTTTATGCAGCAAACCCCCATTCACCCAGCCTAGCTGTCACTCAAACATGCTAAGTGGTGAGCCGGGCGGCTCACCACTTGGGCCTATCAGGACGGAGTGCGACTTGAGTTACCAAGGTAACTCAGTCCAGGGTGCCTAAACCCCCCTCCACCCCTCCTAAGTACCCCAGACAGAGTGGCACCACTTTGGAGGGCTTCTGTGGAGAAGCCCGCCAAAAGTGGAACAAAGGGCTCCACTTTGGGTCAGAGTTACAGAGGCGAACACCAACGCCATTTTAGAATCAAGTTTTTTCAAAAAGTCCCAACCGGAGTTATAAAAATAAATATATAAACCGGCGGTATGTTTAAGGCTACCGTAAATAAATAATTAAATGTGTTAGCCTAAAACAATGGGAAATCCCATAGGAAAATATTCGCGGTCGAATATAAAACGTAGTTTCCACTGCCACCAGCCAAAACTCGATCAGGGGGGACGGAGACGTGCCCCCTCGACTAACAGACCCTGGGGCAATCGAATTGCCCCAGCCAGTACGTCCACAATATGATGGTTTGTACTGGTTCTGTTCAGGATTCAAGACTAGCAAAGTCTTTGTTGACTTTACATGCCCTGGGAGACAGTAGTCAGTCCCAGGGTATGGAGTCTATGTTGGGGAGTCCCTAGGACACCCCTGGGTCACGGCACAGAGGGTGCTGTGTAACCCACATCACAAAAATACATGAGGCCCTATGGAGTAAAAGACCCCATAGCCCATTCAACACAAGGTTTGTCCAAGATAACACAGTTCAACATGTCCAAGAGTGAGGGTAAAAGAGTCTCACTCTTGGCAGGAGAAAAAAAATAAACCCCAGAAATCCAGCAAAGCTGCTGGGGGACTCACTAGGTAGGGAAATTCAGCCTAAACAGAGAATTCTCCCTAACATCCCAACAAGGCAGAGGGCCTTGCAAGACAAATGGATGGGACCCTTCAAGTTTGTGGGAAAACTTGGAGAGGTCAACTATCTGGTGGATCTGGGCAGACCCAGGGAAGCTCCTAGAGTCTTCCACACCAACCGACTAAAAGCATACATCTCCAGACCTGATGTAGGAGCCTTGCTTCTAGCTTCAGCTGCAGAGGAGGAAGAGAGTGAATCTCTCCCTGATCTCCTCAGAGGTGTGCCTTTAGATGAAAAAGTTGAAGGAGTCAATCTCTCTTCAGACCTGACACCTGAGCAACAAGAGGAGTGCAAATCTATGTTAAATCAGTTTGCCTCCCTGTTCTCACTGTCACCAGGCTTGACCCCTTGGGGCCAGCATGAGATACTCACTGGTGACTGTCTGCCAGTCAAAAGCAGAGGATACAGAATGTCAGAACATATCAGAGCCCACATCAAAGGAGAGGTCAAGAAGATGCTTGATCTCGGGGTAATAGAGCCCTCTACTAGTCCATGGTCTAGCCCAGTTGTGTTAGTACCAAAGGCAGGATCCAAAGACTTGAGATTCTGTGTGGACTATAGAGCTCTAAATGCAGTCACCAAGACTGATGCCCACCCTTTGCCCAGGACAGATGAGTTGGTGGATAAACTTGGTGCAGCCAAGTACCTCAGCACATTTGACCTGACGTCAGGCTATTGGCAAATAGCCCTGACAGACCATGCCAAGGAGAAAACTGCATTTTCAACCCCAGTTGGCTTGTACCAGTTTAAGGTCATGCCTTTTGGACTAAAAAATGCACCTGCCACATTCCAAAGGATGGTGAACCAAGTTCTGGCTGGGATGGAAGATTTCTGCATGGCATACTTGGATGACATTGCAGTCTTCAGCCACTCCTGGGAAGAACATGTGAACCACCTAGGACATGTGTTGCAGGCTCTGGAACAGGCCCATTTGACAATCAAAGCCAGTAAGTGCCAGATTGGTCAAAGTAAAGTGGTCTACCTTGGACATGAGGTAGGAGGTGGAGAGATAAGGCCTTTGCCCAGCAAGATTGAAGCTGTGCAAAATTGGACAACACCAACTACTCAAACCCAAGTGAGAGCTTTTCTAGGCCTCACTGGATATTACAGGAATTTCATTGAGAACTATGGGACCATAGCTTCTCCACTGAATGTAATCTCCTCTCCCAAATTCCCTAAAAAGGTAAAATGGAATGAGGAGTGCAATCAGGCCTTTGAAAAACTGAAGAGAGCTCTTTGCCAAGCTCCAGTATTGAGAGCTCCTGACTACCACCAACCTTTCATTGTACAAACTGATGCTTCCAATGTAGGTATAGGTGCAGTTCTAAGCCAACTGGATGAGAAGGGTAGGGAGCACCCCATTTGCTTCATCAGTAGGAAACTGAAGGATCCTGAGACAAGGTGGGCAACTATCGAAAGAGAATGCTTTGCTATTGTGTGGGCACTGAAGAAGTTTAGGCCATACTTGTATGGTTCTACTTTTGTTATTCAGACTGACCACCAACCCTTGAGATGGTTAATGCAAATGAAAGGGGAAAATCCAAAACTATTGAGATGGTCAATCTGCCTGCAAGGGTTTGATTTCACCATTGAGCACAGGTCAGGGTGTCACCATCAAAATGCTGATGGACTCTCTAGGATGTATATCATCGACTAGAGGTATGAGGTTCATCCAGGAGTGGATTAAATCCTCCTGTCCCTTAGTCTGGGGGGGGCGAGTGTTAGGGAGAATTCTCTGTTTAGGCTGAATTTCCCTACCCAGTGAGTCCCCCAGCAGCTTTGCTGGATTTCTGGGGTTTATTTTTTTCTCCTGCCAAGAGTGAGACTCTTTTACCCTCACTCTTGGACATGTTGAACTGTGTTATCTTGGACAAACCTTGTGTTGAATGGGCTATGGGGTCTTTTACTCCATAGGGCCTCATGTATTTTTGTGATGTGGGTTACACAGCACCCTCTGTGCCGTGACCCAGGGGTGTCCTAGGGACTCCCCAACATAGACTCCATACCCTGGGACTGACTACTGTCTCCCAGGGCATGTAAAGTCACCAAAGACTTTGCTAGTCTTGAAGCCTTAAACATACCGCCGGTTTATATATTTATTTTTATAACTCCGGTTGGGACTTTTTGCCAAAACTTGATTCTAAAATGGCGTTGGTGTTCGCCTCTGTAACTCTGACCCAAAGTGGAGCCCTTTGTTCCACTTTTGGCGGGCTTCTCCACAGAAGCCCTCCAAAGTGGTGCCACTCTGTCTGGGGTACTTAGGAGGGGTGGAGGGGGATTTAGGCACCCTGGACTGAGTTACCTTGGTAACTCAAGTCGCACTCCGTCCTGATTGGCCCAAGTGGTGAGCCGCCCCGCTCACCACTTAGCATGTTTGAGTGACAGCTAGGCTGGGTGAATGGGGGTTTGCTGCATAAAAGCAGGGCTTTGGGGACTGGAACTTCAGAAGTCGCCACAGGACCAAGAATCCGACGAGGGAAGAGCTGAGCCGACCTGCTTCGACGACACCACCCGGTGGAGCCCTGCTGAACCGTCTCACCACTTTTCCCGACGACCGAGGAGAACTCTTAACAGAGTGGCTCCTTCCCTTGACTGGTGGGGACAACCAGTTTTCGCCTTCTTTTCGCTTCTCGAGGTATCTCGTGGCCGCCTTGCCAGTGCCAAGCACCCCGGCAACCGGAACCCCACCACTTTTACTCCAACCACGAAAGTCGGTACAACCCTTCAACCGGAGGACTCCGCGGCTGGTTTCTTCCCGGGCAGTGCAACGACCCTCTTCTTCTGCTCTTCAGCGAGAACTTCTTCTCCCCTGACCGACGTCGAGCCCTGCTGCCACTGCCTGGAACAACTGCCACCGCTGGAGGATCCTTTCCGCTTAAGGTACCGTGTTCCGCCTGGCTTCCCTTGCTACCGACTGTACGGGGTAGATTTAGCCCCCGGCTTTCGAACCTGGGAGCGCCTGGAGCACCTTGGCTAAACTTTCTAAGCCACTCTACACTCTTTCTAACTCTTTGCAAGACTTTGAATCCCTAATAACAGTGTGATCTTGGGCACATTTTCGCTCCGGCTACTCTAAGAGTGGGCCCTGCCTAGTGACTTTTGCTCACCTGTGACTTTGTGCTTCTTTGAGCCTATTGCAAGTGTTCTGGATCTTAGAGTGGTGTGTTTAACCCATTTCTGTTTCTTTTTTACCCCTTTCCTTAACCTACTAGAGTGTCATCTAACGTTAAGCGCTCACCTCTGTTTTAATTATGTGGTGTTAACTTAGAGTTGTCTAGATAGGAGTAAGGGTTGGGACTGCTTTCATTATAACTGTGTTTGAAGTGTTTTTACTATACTTTGCTAGAGTGTTTTCAACTTATGTGTGTTTTATAAATAAATAACTATCTACTTTTGAAACCAAGCTCTGGTCAGTGTTTGCTTGTGCTATTGTGTCTGAGGACATATTGTGTATACTTTGCATACTGCCTAACTCTTCTTGAGGGAAGTCTGACTGCTCAGCCACAGCTACCAGGTAAATCTGGGTGGTACAGACTGCTACCAAGTGGGTTTACTGCTATACCTGTAGTCTTAAATCTTTTGCAGTGTTCCCCAAGGGAACTGCACAGGTTTCTGCCTAACGAGTTCCCATTAGACGAGAGGATCTTTCTGCATCTCCAGGTCAGAGGGCCGTTTCTCTAATGGGAAATAGCTGCTTCAGTGTGAGTGGGATAGTTGCCATTAGACGGAAGACCTTTCTGCCTCTGCAGGTCGGAGGGCTGTTTCTCTAATGGGAAATAGCTGCTTCAGTGTGAGTGGGTTAGTTCCCATTAGACGAGAGGACCTTTCTGCCTCTGCAGCTCGGAGGGTCGTTTCTCTAATGGGAAATAGCTGCTTCAGTGTGAATGGGCTAGTTCCCATTAGACGAGAGGACCTGTCTGCCTCTGCAGGTCGGAGGGCCGTTTCCCTAATGGGAAATAGCTGCTTCAGTCTGAAAGGCTAATTCCCATTCAACGAGATGACCTTTCTGCTTCTGCAGGTCAGAGGGCCGTTTCTCTAATGGGAACTAGCATTCTCAGTTTGTGTAGGCTAGTTCCCATTATTATGCAGGACTTGGTCACTAGGGGCAAAAAGAGCAGTTTCTCTAATGGGAAATAGCTGCTTCAGTGTGAGTGAGCTAGTTCCCATTAGACGAGACGACCTTTCTGCCTCTGCAGGTCGATGGGCCGTTTCTCTCTCTAATGGGAAATAGCTGCTTCAGTGTGAATGGGCTAGTTCCCATTAGACGAGAGGATCTTTCTGCCTCTCCAGGTCGGAGGGCCGTTTCTCTAATGGGAAATAGCTGCTTCAGTGTGAGTGGCATAGTTCCGATTAGACGAGAGGACCGTTCTGCCTCTGCAGGTCAGAGGGCCGTTTCTCTATTGGGAAATAGCTTCTTCAGTGTGAATCGGCTAGTTCCCTTTAGATGAGAGGACCTTTCTGCCTCTGCAGGTCAGAGGGCCGTTTCTCTAATGGGAAATAGCTGCTTCAGTGTGAATGGGCTAGTTCCCATTAGATGAGAGGACCTTTCTGCCTCTCAAGGTCGCAGGGCCGTTTCTCTAATGGGAAATCGCTGCTTCAGTGTGAGTGGGCTAGTTCCCATTAGACGAGAGGACCTTTCTGCCTCTGCAGGTCGGGGGGCCGTTTCTCTAATGGGAAATAGCTGCTTCAGTGTGAGTGGGTTAGTTCCCATTAGACGAGAGGACCTTTCTACCTCTTCAGTTCGGAGGGTCGTTTCTCTAATGGGAAATAGCTGCTTCAGTCTGAATGGGCTAGTTCCCATTAGACGAGAGGACCTTTCTGCCTCTCCAGGTCGGAGGGCCATTTCTATAATGGGAAATAGCTGCTTCAGTGTGAATGGGTGAGTTCCCATTAGACGAGAGGATCTTTCTGCATCATCAGGTCAGAGGGCCGTTTCCCTAATGGGAAATAGCTGCTTCAGTCTGAAAGGCTAATTCCCATTCAACGAGATAACCTTTCTGTTTCTGCAGGTCAGAGGGCCGTTTCTCTAATGGGAACTAGCCTTCTCAGTTTGAGTAGGCTAGTTCCCATTATTATGCAGGACTTGGCCACTAGGGGCAAAAAGAGCAGTTTCTCTAATGGGAAATAGCTGCTTCAGTGTGAGTGGGCTAGTTCCCATTAGACGAGACGACCTTTCTGCCTCTGCAGGTCGGAGGGCCGTTTCTCTAAAGCGAAATAGCTGCTTCAGTCTGAATAGGCTAATTCTCAATTGACGAGAGAACTTTTCTGCCTCTGCAGGTCAGAAGGTCATTTCTCTATTGGGAAATAGCTGCTTCAGTGTGATGGGGCTAGTTCCCATTAGACGAGAGGACCTTTCTGCCTCTCCAGGTCGCAGGGCTGTTTCTCTAATGGGAAATAGCTGCTTCAGTGTGAATGGGCGAGTTCCCATTAGACAAGAGGATCTTTCTGCATCTCTAGGTCAGAGGGCCGTTTCTCTAATGGGAAATAGCTGCTTCAGTGTGAGTGGGATAGTTGCCATTAGACGAGAGGACCTTTCTGCCTCTGCAGCTCGGAGGGTCGTTTCTCTAATGGGAAATAGCTGCTTCAGTGTGAATGGGCTAGTTCCCATTAGACGAGAGGACCTTTCTGCCTCTCCAGTTCGGAGGGCCGTTTCCGTAATGGGAAATAGCTGCTTCAGTCTGAAAGGCTAATTCCCATTCAACGAGATGACCTTTCTGCCTCTGCAGGTCAGAGGGCCGTTTCTCTAATGGGAACTAGCCTTCTCAGTTTGAGTAGGCTAGTTCCCATTATTATGCAGGACTTGGCCACGAGGGGCAAAAAGAGCCATTTCTCTAATGGGAACTAGCCTTCTCAGTGTGAGTAGGCTAGTTCCCATTATTATGCAGGACTTGGCCTCTAGGAGAGCAAAAGGGCCATTTCTCTAATGGGAACTAGCCGTCTCAGTGTGAATGGGCTAGTTCCCATTAGACGAGAGGACCTTTCTGCCTCTGCAGGTCAGAGGGCCGTTTCTCTAATGGGAAATAGCTGCTTCAGTATGAATGTGCTAGTACCCATTAGACGAGAGGACCTTTCTGCCTCTGCAGGTCAGAGGGCTGTTTCTCTAATGGGAAATAGCTGCTTCACTGTGAGTGGGCTAGTTCCCATTAGACGAGAGGACTTTTCTGCCTCTCCAGGTCGCAGGGCCGTTTCTCTAATGGGAAATAGCTGATTCAGTGTGAGTGGGCTAGTTCCCATTAGACGAGAGGACCTTTCTGCCTCTGCAGGTCGGAGGGCCGTTTCTCTAATGGGAAATAGCTGCTTCAGTGTCAATGGGCTAGTTCCCATTAGACAAGAGGACCTTTCTGCCTCTGCAGGTCAGAGGGCCGTTTCTCTAATGGGAAATAGCTGCTTCAGTGTGAGTGGGCTAGTTCCCATTAGAGGAGAGGACCCTTCTGCCTCTGCAGGTCGTGGGGCCGTTTCTCTAATGGGAAATAGCTGCTTCAGTGTGAGTGGGTTAGTTCCCATTAGACGAGAGGACCTTTCTGCCTCTGCAGTTCGAAGGGTCGTTTCTCTAATGGGAAATAGCTGCTTCAGTGTGAATGGGCTAGTTCCCATTAGACGAGAGGACCTTTCTGCCTCTCCAGGTCGGAGGGCCATTTCTCTAATGGGAAATAGGTGCTTCAGTGTGAATGGGCGAGTTCCCATTAGACGAGAGGATCTTTCTGCATCTCCAGGTCAGAGGGCCGTTTCTCCAATGGGAAATCGCTGCTTCAGTGTGAGTGGGATAGTTGCCATTAGACGGAAGACCTTTCTGCCTCTGCAGGTCGGAGGGCCGTTTCTCTAATGGGAAATAGCTGCTTCAGTGTGAGTGGGTTAGTTCCCATTAGACGAGAGGACCTTTCTGCCTCTGCAGCTCGGAGGGTCGTTTCTCTAATGGGAAATAGCTGCTTCAGTGTGAATGGGCTAGTTCCCATTAGACGAGAGGACCTTTCTGCCTCTCCAGGTCAGAGGGCCGTTTCTCTAATGGGAAATAGCTGCTTCAGTGTGAGTGGGATAGTTGCCATTAGACGGATGACCTTTCTGCCTCTGCAGGTCGGAGGGCCTTTTCACTAATGGGAAATAGCTGCTTCAGTGTGAGTGGTTAGTTCCCATTAGACGAGAGGACCTTTCTGCCTCTGCAGTTCGGAGGGTCGTTTCTCTAATGGGAAATAGCTGCTTCAGTGTGAATGGGCTAGTTCCCATTAGACGAGAGGACCTTTCTGCCTCTCCAGGTCGGAGGGATGTTTCTCTAATGGGAAATAGCTGCTTCAGTCTGAATGGGCTAATTCCCATTCAACGAGACAACCTTTCTGCCTCTGCAGGTCAGAGGGCCGTTTCCCATTATTATGCAGGACTTGGCCACTAGGGGCAAAAAGAGCCATTTCTCTAATGGGAACTAGCCTTCTCAGTCTGAGTAGGCTAGTTCCCATTATTATGCAGGACTTGGCCACTAGGAGAGCAAAAGGGCCATTTCTCTAATGGGAACTAGCCTTCTCTGTGTGAGTGGACTAGTTCCCATTATTATGCAGGACTGTGCCACTAGGGTCAATAAGGGCCATTTCTCTAATGGGAACTAGCCTTCTCAGTGTGAGTGGGCTAGTTCCCATTAGACGAGAGGACCTATCTGCCTCTGCAGGTCGGGGTGTCATTTCTCTAATGGGAAATAGCTGCTTCAGTGTGAGTGAGCTAGTTCCCGTTAGACGAGAGGACTTTTCTGCCTCTGCAGGTCAGAAGGTTGTTTCTCTATTGGGAAATAGCTGCTTCAGTGTGATGGGGCTAGTTCGCATTAGACGAGAGGACCTTTCTGCCTCTCCAGGTCGCAGGGCTGTTTCTCTAATGGGAAATAGCTGCTTCAGTGTGAATGGGCGAGTTCCCATTAGACGAGAGGATCTTTCTGCATCTCCAGGTCAGAGGGCCGTTTCTCTAATGGGAAATAGCTGCTTCAGTGTGAATGGGCTAGTTCCCATTAGACAAGAGGACCTTTCTGCCTCTCCAGGTCGGAGGGCCGTTTCCGTAATGGGAAATAGCTGCTTCAGTCTGAAAGGCTAATTCCCATTCGACAAGATGACCTTTCTGCCTCTGCAGGTCAGAGGGCCGTTTCTCTAATGGGAACTAGCCTTCTCAGTTTGAGTAGGCTAGTTCCCATTATTATGCAGGACTTGGCCACTAGGGGCAAAAAGAGCCATTTCTCTAATGGGAACTAGCCTTCTCAGTGTGAGTAGACTAGTTCCCATTATTATGCAGGACTTGGCCTCTAGGAGAGCAAAAGGGCCATTTCTCTAATGGGAACTAGCCGTCTCAGTGTCAATGGGCTAGTTCCCATTAGACGAGAGGACCTTTCTGCCTCTGCAGGTCAGAGGGCCGTTTCTCTAATGGGAAATAGCTGCTTCAGTATGAATGTGCTAGTACCCATTAGACAAGAGGACCTTTCTGCCTCTGCAGGTCAGAGGGCTGTTTCTCTAATGGGAAATAGCTGCTTCAGTGTGAGTGGGCTAGGTCCCATTAGACGAGAGGACCTTGCTGCCTCTGCAGGTCAGAGGGCCGTTTCTCTAATGGGAAATAGCTGCTTCAGTGTGAATGGGCTAGTTCCCATTAGACGAGAGGATCTTTCTGCCTCTCCAGGCCTAGGGCCGTTTGGGCTAGTTCCCATTAGACGAGAGGACCTTTCTGTCTCTGCAGGTCGGAGGGCCGCTTCTCTAATGGGAAATAGCTGCTTCAGTGTGAATGGGCTAGTTCCCATTAGACGAGAGGATCTTTCTGCCTCTCCAGGTCGGAGGGCCGTGTCTCTAATGGGAAATAGCTGCTTCAGTGTGAGTGGGATAGTTCAGATTAGACAAGAGGACCTTTCTGCCTCTGCAGGTCAGAGGGCCGTTTCTCTATTGGGAAATAGTTGCTTCAATGTGAATCGGCTAGTTCCCATTAGACGAGAGGACCTTTCTGCCTCTGCAGGTCAGAGGGCTGTTTCTCTAATGGGAAATAGCAGCTTCAGGGTGAATGGGCTGGTTCCCATTAGATGAGAGGACCTTTCTGCTTCTCCAGGTCGCAGGGCCGCTTCTCTAATGGGAAATAGCTGCTTCAGTGTGAGTGGGCTAATTCCCATTAGACAAGAGGACCTTTCTGCCTCTGCAGGTCGGAGGGCCATTTCTCTAATGGGAAATAGCTGCTTCAGTGTGAGTGGGCTAGTGCCCATTAGACTAGAGGACCTTTCTGCCTCTGCAGATCGGAGGGTCGTTTCTCTAATGGGAAATAGCTGCTTCAGTGTGAATGGGCTAGTTCAAATTAAACGAGAGGACCTTTCTGCCTCTGCAGGTCAGAGGGCCGTTTCTCTAATGGGAAATAGCTGCTTCAGTGTGAGTGGGCTAGTTCCCATTAGACGAGAGGACCTTTCTGCCTCTGCAGGTCCGAGGGCCGTTTCTCTAATGGGAAATAGCTGCTTCAGTGTGAACGGGCTAGTTCCCATTAGACAAGAGGACTTTACTGTCTCTGCAGGTCAGAGGGCTGTTTCTCTGATGGGAAATAGCTGCTTCAGTGTGAGTGGGCTAGTTCCCATAAGACGAGAGGACCTTTCTGCCTCTCCTGGTCGCAGGGCCGTTTCTCTAATGGGAAATAGATGCTTCAGTGTTAGTGGGCTAGTTCCCATTAGACGAGAGAATCTTTCTGCCTCTACAGGTCAGAGAGCTGTTTGGGCTAGTTCCGATTAGACGATAGGACCTTTCTGCCTCTGCAGGTCAGAAGGCTGTTTCTCTAATGGGAAGTAGCTGCTTCAGTGTGATGGGGCTAGTTCCCATTAGACGAGAGGACCTTTCTGCCTCTCCAGGTCGGAGGGCCATTTCTTGGGCTAGTTCCATTAGATGAGAGGACCTTTCTGCCTCTGCAGGTCGGAGGGCCATTTCTCTAACGGGAAATAGCTGCTTCAGTGTGAATGGGCTAGTCCCCATTAGACGAGAGGACGTTTCTGCATCTCCAGGTCGGAAGGCCATTTCTTGGGCTAGTTCCCATTAGATGAGAGGACCTTTCTGCCTCTGCAGGTCGGAGGGTCGTTTCTCTAATGGGAAATAGCTGCTTCAGTGTGAATGGGCTAGTTCAAATTAAACGAGAGGACCTTTCTGCCTCTGCAGGTCAGAGGGCCGTTTCTCTAATGGGAAATAGCTGCTTCAGTGTGAGTGGGCTAGTTCCCATTAGACGAGAGGACCTTTCTGCCTCTGCAGGTCGGAGGGAAATTTCTCTAATGGGAAATAGCTGCTTCAGTGTGAATGGGCTAGTTCCCATTAGACGAGAGGATCTTTCTGCCTCTCCAGGTCTGAGGGCCGTTTGGGCTAGTTCCCATTAGACAAGATGACCTTACTGACTCTGCAGGTCGGAGGGCTGTTTCTCTAATGGGAAATAGCTGCTTCAGTGTGAGTGGATTAGTTCCCATTAGACGAGAGGACCTTTCTGCCTCTGCAGGTCGGAGTGTCGTTTCTCTAATGGGAAATCGATGCTTCAGTGTGAGTGGGCTAGTTCCCGTTAGACGAGAGGACCTTTCTGCCTCTCCAGGTCGGAGGGATGTTTCTCTAAAGGGAAATAGCTGCTTCAGTCTGAATGGGCTAATTCTCAATCAACGAGAGGACCTTTCTGCCTCTGCAGGTCAGAAGGCCGTTTTTCTATTAGGAAATAGTTGCTTCAGTGTGAATGGGCTAGTTCCCATTAGACGAGAGGACCTTTCTGCCTCTCCAGGTCGGAGGGCCATTTCTCTAATGGGAAACAGCTGCTTCAGTCTGAATGGGCTAATTCCCATTCGACGAGATGACCTTTCTGCCTCTGCAGGTCAGAGGGCCGTTTCTCTAATGGGAACTAGGATTCTCAGTGTGAGTAGGCTAGTTCCCATTATTATGCAGGACTTGGCCACTAGGAGAGCAAAAGGGCCATTTCTCTAATGGGAACTAGCCTTCTCTGTGTGAGTGGACTAGTTCCCATTATTATGCAGGACTGTGCCACTAGGGTCAATAAAGGCCATTTCTCTAATGGGAACTAGCCTTCTCAGTGTGAATGGGCTAGTTCCCATTAGACGAGAGGACCTTTCTGCTTCTGCAGGTCAGAGGACCGTTTCTCTAATGGGAAATAGCTGCTTCAGTGTGAGTGGGCTAGTTCCCATTAAACGAGAGGACCTATCTGCCTCTGCAGGTCGGAGTGTCGTTTCTCTAATGGTAAATAGCTGCTTCAGTGTGAGTGGGCTAGTTCCCGTTAGCCGAGAGGACCTTTCTGCCTCTCCAGGTCGGAGGGCTGTTTCTCTAAAGGGAAATAGCTGCTTCAGTCTGAATGGGCTAATTCTCAATTGACGAGAGGACCTTTCTGCCTCTGCAGGTCAGAAGGTCATTTCTCTATTGGGAAATAGCTGCTTCAGTGTGATGGGGCTAGTTCCCATTAGACGAGAGGACCTTTCTGCCTCTCCAGGTCGCAGGGCTGTTTCTATAATGGGAAATAGCTGCTTCAGTGTGAGTGGGCAGGTTCCCATTAGACGAGAGGAACTTTCTGCCTCTGCAGGTCAGAGGGCCGTTTCTCTAATGGGAAATAGCTGCTTCAGTGTGAATGGGCGAGTTCCCATTAGACGAGAGGATCTTTCTGCATCTCCAGGTCAGAGGGCCGTTTCTCTAATGGGAAATAGCTGCTTCAGTGTGAGTGGGATAGTTGCCATTAGATGGAAGACCTTTCTGCCTCTGCAGGTCGGAGGGCTGTTTCTCTAATGGGAAATAGCTGCTTCAGTGTGAGTGGGTTAGTTCCCATTAGACGAGAGGACCTTTCTGCCTCTGCAGCTCGGAGGTTCGTTTCTCTAATGGGAAATAGCTGCTTCAGTGTGAATGGGCTAGTTCCCATTAGACGAGAGGACCTGTCTGCCTCTGCAGGTCGGAGGGCCGTTTCCCTAATGGGAAATAGCTGCTTCAGTCTGAAAGGCTAATTCCCATTCAACGAGATGACCTTTCTGCTTCTGCAGGTCAGAGGGCCGTTTCTCTAATGGGAACTAGCCTTCTCAGTTTGTGTAGGCTAGTTCCCATTATTATGCAGGACTTGGTCACTAGGGGCAAAAAGAGCAGTTTCTCTAATGGGAAATAGCTGCTTCAGTGTGAGTGAGCTAGTTCCCATTAGACGAGACGACCTTTCTGCCTCTGCAGGTCGGAGGGCCGTTTCTCTAATGGGAAATCGATGCTTCAGTGTGAGTGGGCTAGTTCCCGTTAGACGAGAGGACCTTTCTGCCTCTCCAGGTCGGAGGGATGTTTCTCTAAAGGGAAATAGCTGCTTCAGTCTGAATGGGCTAATTCTCAATCAACGAGAGGACCTTTCTGCCTCTGCAGGTCAGAAGGCCGTTTTTCTATTAGGAAATAGTTGCTTCAGTGTGAATGGGCTAGTTCCCGGTAGACGAGAGGACCTTTCTGCCTCTCCAGGTCGGAGGGCCATTTCTCTAATGGGAAACAGCTGCTTCAGTCTGAATGGGCTAATTCCCATTCGACGAGATGACCTTTCTGCCTCTGCAGGTCAGAGGGCCGTTTCTCTAATGGGAACTAGGATTCTCAGTGTGAGTAGGCTAGTTCCCATTATTATGCAGGACTTGGCCACTAGGAGAGCAAAAGGGCCATTTCTCTAATGGGAACTAGCCTTCTCTGTGTGAGTGGACTAGTTCCCATTATTATGCAGGACTGTGCCACTAGGGTCAATAAAGGCCATTTCTCTAATGGGAACTAGCCTTCTCAGTGTGAATGGGCTAGTTCCCATTAGACGAGAGGACCTTTCTGCTTCTGCAGGTCAGAGGACCGTTTCTCTAATGGGAAATAGCTGCTTCAGTGTGAGTGGGCTAGTTCCCATTAAACGAGAGGACCTATCTGCCTCTGCAGGTCGGAGTGTCGTTTCTCTAATGGTAAATAGCTGCTTCAGTGTGAGTGGGCTAGTTCCCGTTAGCCGAGAGGACCTTTCTGCCTCTCCAGGTCGGAGGGCTGTTTCTCTAAAGGGAAATAGCTGCTTCAGTCTGAATGGGCTAATTCTCAATTGACGAGAGGACCTTTCTGCCTCTGCAGGTCAGAAGGTCATTTCTCTATTGGGAAATAGCTGCTTCAGTGTGATGGGGCTAGTTCCCATTAGACGAGAGGACCTTTCTGCCTCTCCAGGTCGCAGGGCTGTTTCTATAATGGGAAATAGCTGCTTCAGTGTGAGTGGGCAGGTTCCCATTAGACGAGAGGAACTTTCTGCCTCTGCAGGTCAGAGGGCCGTTTCTCTAATGGGAAATAGCTGCTTCAGTGTGAATGGGCGAGTTCCCATTAGACGAGAGGATCTTTCTGCATCTCCAGGTCAGAGGGCCGTTTCTCTAATGGGAAATAGCTGCTTCAGTGTGAGTGGGATAGTTGCCATTAGATGGAAGACCTTTCTGCCTCTGCAGGTCGGAGGGCTGTTTCTCTAATGGGAAATAGCTGCTTCAGTGTGAGTGGGTTAGTTCCCATTAGACGAGAGGACCTTTCTGCCTCTGCAGCTCGGAGGTTCGTTTCTCTAATGGGAAATAGCTGCTTCAGTGTGAATGGGCTAGTTCCCATTAGACGAGAGGACCTGTCTGCCTCTGCAGGTCGGAGGGCCGTTTCCCTAATGGGAAATAGCTGCTTCAGTCTGAAAGGCTAATTCCCATTCAACGAGATGACCTTTCTGCTTCTGCAGGTCAGAGGGCCGTTTCTCTAATGGGAACTAGCCTTCTCAGTTTGTGTAGGCTAGTTCCCATTATTATGCAGGACTTGGTCACTAGGGGCAAAAAGAGCAGTTTCTCTAATGGGAAATAGCTGCTTCAGTGTGAGTGAGCTAGTTCCCATTAGACGAGACGACCTTTCTGCCTCTGCAGGTCGGAGGGCCGTTTCTCTCTCTAATGGGAAATAGCTGCTTCAGTGTGAATGGGCTAGTTCCCATTAGACGAGAGGATCTTTCTGCCTCTCCAGGTCGGAGGGCCGTTTCTCTAATGGGAAATAGCTGCTTCAGTGTGAGTGGCATAGTTCCGATTAGACGAGAGGACCGTTCTGCCTCTGCAGGTCAGAGGGCCGTTTCTCTATTGGGAAATAGCTGCTTCAGTGTGAATCGGCTAGTTCCCTTTAGATGAGAGGACCTTTCTGCCTCTGCAGGTCGCAGGGCCGTTTCTCTAATGGGAAATAGCTGCTTCAGTGTGAGTGGGCTAGTTCCCATTAGACGAGAGGACCTTTCTGCCTCTGCAGGTCGGGGGGCCGTTTCTCTAATGGGAAATAGCTGCTTCAGTGTGAGTGGGTTAGTTCCCATTAGACGAGAGGACCTTTCTACCTCTTCAGTTCGGAGGGTCGTTTCTCTAATGGGAAATAGCTGCTTCAGTCTGAATGGGCTAGTTCCCATTAGACGAGAGGACCTTTCTGCCTCTCCAGGTCGGAGGGCCATTTCTATAATGGGAAATA
This sequence comes from Ambystoma mexicanum, assembly GCF_040938575.1. Classification (NCBI taxonomy): domain Eukaryota; kingdom Metazoa; phylum Chordata; class Amphibia; order Caudata; family Ambystomatidae; genus Ambystoma; species Ambystoma mexicanum. Next base: position 1,334,103,938 of record NC_090933.1, on the reverse strand, counting down.
GCTGCTTCAGTGTGAATGGGTGAGTTCCCATTAGACGAGAGGATCTTTCTGCATCATCAGGTCAGAGGGCCGTTTCCCTAATGCGAAATAGCTGCTTCAGTCTGAAAGGCTAATTCCCATTCAACGAGATAACCTTTCTGCTTCTGCAGGTCAGAGGGCCGTTTCTCTAATGGGAACTAGCCTTCTCAGTTTGAGTAGGCTAGTTCCCATTATTATGCAGGACTTGGCCACTAGGGGCAAAAAGAGCAGTTTCTCTAATGGGAAATAGCTGCTTCAGTGTGAGTGGGCTAGTTCCCATTAGACGAGACGACCTTTCTGCCTCTGCAGGTCGGAGGGCCGTTTCTCTAATGGGAAATAGCTGCTTCAGTGTGAATGGGCTAGTTCCCATTAGACGAGAGGATCTTTCTGCCTCTCCAGGTCGGAGGGCCGTTTCTCTAATGGGAAATAGCTGCTTCAGTGTGAATGGGCTAGTTCCCATTAGACGAGAGGACCTTTCTGACTCTCAAGGTCGGAAGGGTCGTTTCTCTAATGGGAAATAGCTGCTTCAGTGTGAGTGGGCTAGTTCCCATTAGACGAGAGGACCTTTCTGCCTCTGCAGGTCGGGGGGCCGTTTCTCTAATGGGAAATAGCTGCTTCAGTGTGAGTGGGTTAGTTCCCATTAGACGAGAGGACCTTTCTGCCTCTGCAGTTCGGAGGGTCGTTTCTCTAATGGGAAATAGCTGCTTCAGTCTGAATGGGCTAGTTCCCATTAGACGAGAGGACCTTTCTGCCTCTCCAGGTCGGAGGGCCATTTCTCTAATGGGAAATAGCTGCTTCAGTGTGAATGGGTGAGTTCCCATTAGACGAGAGGATCTTTCTGCATCATCAGGTCAGAGGGCCGTTTCTCTAATGGGAAATAGCTGCTTCAGTGTGAGTGGGATAGTTGCCATTAGACGGAAGACCTTTCTGCCTCTGCAGGTCGGAGGGCCGTTTCTCTAATGGAAAATAGCTGCTTCAGTGTGAGTGGGTTAGTTCCCATTAGACGAGAGGACCTTTCTGCCTCTGCAGCTTGGAGGGTCGTTTCTCTAATCGGAAATAGATGCTTCAGTGTGAATGGGCTAGTTCCCATTAGACGAGAGGACCTTTCTGCCTCTCCAGGTCAGAGGGCCGTTTCTCTAATTGGAAATAGCTGCTTCAGTGTGAGTGGGATAGTTGCCATTAGACAGATGACCTTTCTGCCTCTGCAGGTCGGAGGGTCGTTTCTCTAATGGGAAATAGATGCTTCAGTGTGAGTGGGTTAGTTCCCATTAGACGAGAGGACCTTTCTGCCTCTGCAGTTCGGAGGGTCGTTTCTCTAATGGGAAATAGCTGCTTCAGTGTGAATGGGCTAGTTCCCATTAGACGAGAGGACCTATCTGCCTCTGCAGGTCGGAGGGTCGTTTCTCTAATGGGAAATAGATGCTTCAGTCTGAATGGGCTAATTCCCATTCAACGAGACAACCTTTCTGCCTCTGCAGGTCAGAGGGCTGTTTCTCTAATGGGAACTAGCCTTCTCAGTTTGAGTAAGCTAGTTCCCATTATTATGCAGGACTTGGCCACTAGGGGCAAAAAGAGCCATTTCTCTAATGGGAACTAGCCTTCTCAGTGTGAGTAGGCTAGTTCCCATTATTATGCAGGACTTGGCCACTAGGAGAGCAAAAGGGCCATTTCTCTAATGGGAACTAGCCTTCTCTGTGTGAGTGGACTAGTTCCCATTATTATGCAGGACTGTGCCACTATGGTCAATAAGGGTCATTTCTCTAATGGGAACTAGCCTTCTCAGTGTGAATGGGCTAGTTCCCATTAGACGAGAGGACTTTTCTGCCTCTGCAGGTCAGAAGGTCGTTTCTCTATTGGGAAATAGCTGCTTCAGTGTGATGGGGCTAGTTCCCATTAGACGAGAGGACCTTTCTGCCTCTCCAGGTTGCAGGGCTGTTTCTCTAATGGGAAATAGCTGCTTCAGTGTGAATGGGCGAGTTCCCATTAGACGAGAGGATCTTTCTGTATCTCCAGGTCAGAGGGCCGTTTCTCTAATGGGAAATAGCTGCTTCAGTGTGAATGGGCGAGTTCCCATTAGACGAGAGGATCTTTCTGTATCTCCAGGTCAGAGGGCCGATTCCGTAATGGGAAATAGCTGCTTCAGTCTGAAAGGCTAATTCCCATTCGACGAGATGACCTTTCTGTCTCTGCAGGTCAGAGGGTCGTTTCTCTAATGGGAAATAGCTGCTTCAGTGTGAGTGGGCTAGTTCCCATTAGACGAGAGGACCTTTCTGCCTCTCTAGGTCGGAGGGCTGTTTCTCTAAAGGGAAATAGCTGCTTCAGTCTGAATGGGCTAATTCTCAATTGACGAGAGGACTTTTCTGCCTCTGCAGGTCAGAAGGTCGTTTCTCTATTGGGAAATAGCTGCTTCAGTGTGATGGGGCTAGTTCCCATTAGACGAGAGGACCTTTCTGCCTCTCCAGGTCGCAGGGCTGTTTCTCTAATGGGAAATAGCTGCTTCAGTGTGAATGGGCGAGTTCCCATTAGACGAGAGGATCTTTCTGTATCTCCAGGTCAGAGGGCCGTTTCTCTAATGGGAAATAGCTGCTTCAGTGTGAGTGGGATAGTTGCCATTAGACGAGAGGACCTTTCTGCCTCTGCAGCACCGAGGGTCGTTTCTGTAATGGAAAATAGCTGTTTCAGTATGAATGGGCTAGTTCCCATTAGACGAGAGTACCTTTCTGCCTCTCCAGGTCGGAGGGCCGATTCCGTAATAGGAAATAGCTGCTTCAGTCTGAAAGGCTAATTCCCATTCGACGAGATGACCTTTCTGCCTCTGCAGGTCAGAGGGCCGTTTCTCTAATGGGAACTAGCCTTCTCAGTGTGAGTAGGCTAGTTCCCATTATTATGCAGGACTTGGCCTCTAGGAGAGCAAAAGGGCCATTTCTCTAATGGGAACTAGCCGTCTCAGTGTGAATGGGCTAGTTCCCATTAGACGAGAGGACCTTTCTGCCTCTGCAGGTCAGAGGGCCGTTTCTCTAATGGGAAATAGCTGCTTCAGTATGAATGTGCTAGTACCCATTAGACGAGAGGACCTTTCTGTCTCTGCAGGTCAGAGGGCTGTTTCTCTAATGGGAAATAGCTGCTTCAGTGTGAGTGGGCTAGTTCCCATTAGACGAGAGGACCTTGCTGCCTCTGCAGGTCGGAGGGCCGTTTCTCTAATGGGAAATAGCTGCTTCAGTGTGAATGGGCTAGTTCCCATTAGACGAGAGGATCTTTCTGCCTCTCCAGGCCTAGGGCCGTTTGGGCTAGTTCCCATTAGACAAGAGGACCTTTCTGTCTCTGCAGGTCGGAGGGCCGCTTCTCTAATGGGAAATAGCTGCTTCAGTGTGAATGGGCTAGTTCCCATTAGACGAGAGGATCTTTCTGCCTCTCCATGTCGGAGGGCCGTGTCTCTAATGGGAAATAGCTGCTTCAGTGTGAGTGGGATAGTTCAGATTAGACGAGAGGACCTTTCTGCCTCTGCAGGTCAGAGGGCCATTTCTCTATTGGGAAATAGTTGCTTCAGTGTGAATCGGCTAGTTCCCATTAGACGGGAGGACCTTTCTGCCTCTGCAGGTCCGAGGGCCGTTTCTCTAATGGGAAATAGCTGCTTCAGTGTGAATGGGCTAGTTCCCATTAGACGAGAGGACCTTTCTGTCTCTGCAGGTCAGAGGGCTGTTTCTCTGATGGGAAATAGCTGCTTCAGTGTGAGTGGGCTAGTTCCCATAAGACGAGAGGACCTTTCTGCCTCTCCAGGTCGCAGGGCCGTTTCTCTAATGGGAAATAGATGCTTCAGTGTTAGTGGGCTAGTTCCCATTAGACGAGAGGACCTTTCTGTCTCTGCAGGTCGGAGGGCCGTTTCTCTAATGGGAAATAGCTGCTTCAGTGTGAGTGGGCTAGTTCCCATTAGATGAGAGGACCTTTCTGCCTTTGCATGTCGGCGGGCCGTTTCACTAATGGAAAATAGCTGCTTCAGAGTGAATGGGCTAGTTCCCAGTAGACGAGAGGACCTTTCTGCCTCTCCACGTCAGACGGCCGTTTCTCTAATGGGAAATAGCTGCTTCAGTGTGAGTGGGCTAGTTCCCATTAGACAAGATGATCTTTCTGCCTCTCCAGGTCTGAGGGCCGTTTGGGCTAGTTCCCATTAGACGAGATGACCTTACTGACTCTGCAGGTCGGAGGGCTGTTTCTCTAATGGGAAATAGCTGCTTCAGTGTGAGTGGATTAGTTCCCATTAGACGAGAGGACCTTTCTGCCTCTGCAGGTCGGAGTGTCGTTTCTCTAATGGGAAATAGCTGCTTCAGTGTGAGTGGGCTAGTTCCCATTAGACGAGAGGACCTTTCTGCCTCTCCAGGTCGGAGGGATGTTTCTCTAAAGGGAAATAGCTGCTTCAGTCTGAATGGGCTAATTCTCAATCAACGAGAGGACCTTTCTGCCTCTGCAGGTCAGAAGGCCGTTTCTCTATTGGGAAATAGCTGCTTCAGTGTGAATGGGCTAGTTCCCATTAGACGAGAGGACCTTTCTGCCTCTCCAGGTCGGAGGGCCGTTTCTCTAATGGGAAACAGCTGCTTCAGTCTGAATGGGCTAATTCCCATTCGACGAGACGACCTTTCTGCCTCTGCAGGTCAGAGGGCCGTTTCTCTAATGGGAACTAGGATTCTCAGTGTGAGTAGGCTAGTTCCCATTATTATGCAGGACTTGGCCACTAGGAGAGCAAAAGGGCCATTTCTCTAATGGGAACTAGCCTTCTCTGTGTGAGTGGACTAGTTCCGTTTATTATGCAGGACTGTGCCACTAGGGTCAATAAAGGCCATTTCTCTAATGGGAACTAGCCTTCTCAGTGTGAATGGGCTAGTTCCCATTAGACGAGAGGACCTTTCTGCCTCTGCAGGTCAGAGGACCGTTTCTCTAATGGGAAATAGCTGCTTCAGTGTGAGTGGGCTAGTTCCCATTAAACGAGAGGACCTATCTGCCTCTGCAGGTCGGAGTGTCGTTTCTCTAATGGTAAATAGCTGCTTCAGTGTGAGTGGGCTAGTTCCCGTTAGCCAAGAGGACCTTTCTGCCCCTCCAGGCCGGAGGGCTGTTTCTCTAAAGGGAAATAGCTGCTTCAGCATGAATGGGCTAATTCTCAATTGACGAGAGGACCTTTCTGCCTCTCCAGGTCAGAAGGTCATTTCTCTATTGGGAAATAGCTGCTTCAGTGTGATGGGGCTAGTTCCCATTAGACGAGAGGACCTTTCTGCCTCTCCAGGTCGCAGGGCTGTTTCTATAATGGGGAAATAGCTGCTTCAGTGTGAGTGGGCAGGTTTCCATTAGACGAGAGGAACTTTCTGCCTCTGCAGGTCGGAGGGCCGTTTCTCTAATGGGAAATAGCTGCTTCAGTGTGAATGGGCGAGTTCCCATTAGACGAGAGGATCTTTCTGCATCTCCAGGTCAGAAGGCCGTTTCTCTAATGGGAAATAGCTGCTTCAGTGTGAGTGGGATAGTTGCCATTAGACGGAAGACCTTTCTGCCTCTGCAGGTCGGAGGGCTGTTTCTCTAATGGGAAATAGCTGCTTCAGTGTGAGTGGGTTCGTTCCCATTAGACGAGAGGACCTTTCTGCCTCTGCAGCTCGGAGGGTCGTTTCTCTAATGGGAAATAGCTGCTTCAGTGTGAATGGGCTAGTTCCCATTAGACGAGAGGACCTGTCTGCCTCTGCAGGTCGGAGGGCCGTTTCCCTAATGGGAAATAGCTGCTTCAGTCTGAAAGGCTAATTCCCATTCAACGAGATGACCTTTCTGCTTCTGCAGGTCAGAGGGCCGTTTCTCTAATGGGAACTAGCCTTTTCAGTTTGTGTAGGCTAGTTCCCATTATTATGCAGGACTTGGCCACTAGGGGCAAAAAGAGCAGTTTCTCTAATGGGAAATAGCTGCTTCAGTGTGAGTGGGCTAGTTCCCATTAGACGAGACGACCTTTCTGCCTCTGCAGGTCGGAGGGCCGTTTCTCTAATGGGAAATAGCTGCTTCAGTGTGAATGGGCTAGTTCCCATTAGACGAGAGGATCTTTCTTCCTCTCCAGGTCGGAGGGCCGATTCTCTAATGGGAAATAGCTGCTTCAGTGTGAGTGGCATAGTTCCGATTAGACGAGAGGACCGTTCTGCCTCTGCAGGTCAGAGGGCCGTTTCTCTATTGGGAAATAGCTGCTTCAGTGTGAATCGGCTAGTTCCCTTTAGACGAGAGGACCTTTCTGCCTCTGCAGGTCAGAGGGCCGTTTCTCTAATGGGAAATAGCTGCTTCAGTGTGAATGGGCTAGTTCCCATTAGATGAGAGGACCTTTCTGCCTCTCAAGGTCGCAGGGCCGTTTCTCTAATGGGAAATAGCTGCTTCAGTGTGAGTGGGCTAGTTCCCATTAGACGAGAGGACCTTTCTGCCTCTGCAGGTCGGGGGGCCGTTTCTCTAATGGGAAATAGCTGCTTCAGTGTGAGTGGGTTAGTTCCCATTAGACGAGAGGACGTTTCTGCCTCTGCAGTTCGGAGGGTCGTTTCTCTAATGGGAAATAGCTGCTTCAGTCTGAATGGGCTAGTTCCCATTAGACGAGAGGACCTTTCTGCCTCTCCAGGTCGGAGGGCCATTTCTATAATGGGAAATAGCTGCTTCAGTGTGAATGGGTGAGTTCCCATTAGACGAGAGGATCTTTCTGCATCATCAGGTCAGAGGGCCGTTTCCCTAATGGGAAATAGCTGCTTCAGTCTGAAAGGCTAATTCCCATTCAACGAGATAACCTTTCTGCTTCTACAGGTCAGAGGGCCGTTTCTCTAATGGGAACTAGCCTTCTCAGTTTGAGTAGGCTAGTTCCCATTATTATGCAGGACTTGGCCACTAGGGGCAAAAAGAGCAGTTTCTCTAATGGGAAATAGCTGCTTCAGTGTGAGTGGGCTAGTTCCCATTAGACGAGACGACCTTTCTGCCTCTGCAGGTCGGAGGGCCGTTTCTCTAATGGGAAATAGCTGCTTCAGTGTGAATGGGCTAGTTCCCATTAGACGAGAGGATCTTTCTGCCTCTCGAGGTCGGAGGGCCGTTTCTCTAATGGGAAATAGCTGCTTCAGTGTGAATGGGCTAGTTCCCATTAGACGAGAGGACCTTTCTGCCTCTCAAGGTCGCAGGGCCGTTTCTCTAATGGGAAATAGCTGCTTCAGTGTGAGTGGGCTAGTTCCCATTAGACGAGAGGACCTTTCTGCCTCTGCAGGTCGGGGGGCCGTTTCTCTAATGGGAAATAGCTGCTTCAGTGTGAGTGGCTTAGTTCCCATTAGACGAGAGGACCTTTCTGCCTCTGCAGTTCGGAGGGTCGTTTCTCTAATGGGAAATAGCTGCTTCAGTCTGAATGGGCTAGTTCCCATTAGACGAGAGGACCTTTCTGCCTCTCCAGGTCGGAGGGCCATTTCTCTAATGGGAAATAGCTGCTTCAGTGTGAATGGGTGAGTTCCCATTAGACGAGAGGATCTTTCTGCATCATCATGTCAGAGGGCCGTTTCTCTAATGGGAAATAGCTGCTTCAGTGTGAGTGGGATAGTTGCCATTAGACGGAAGACCTTTCTGCCTCTGCAGGTCGGAGGGCCGTTTCTCTAATGGAAAATAGCTGCTTCAGTGTGAGTGGGATAGTTGCCATTAGACGGAAGACCTTTCTGCCTCTGCAGGTCAGAGGGCCGTTTCTCTAATGGAAAATAGCTGCTTCAGTGTGAGTGGGTTAGTTCCCATTAGACGAGAGGACCTTTCTGCCTCTGCAGCTCGGAGGGTCGTTTCTCTAATGGGAAATAGATGCTTCAGTGTGAATGGGCTAGTTCCCATTAGAAGAGAGGACCTTTCTGCCTCTCCAGGTCAGAGGGCCGTTTATCTAATTGGAAATAGCTGCTTCAGTGTGAGTAGGATAGTTGCCATTAGACAGATGACCTTTCTGCCTCTGCAGGTCGGAGGGTCGTTTCTCTAATGGGAAATAGATGCTTCAGTGTGAGTGGGTTAGTTCCCATTAGACGAGAGGACCTTTCTGCCTCTGCAGTTCGGAGGGTCGTTTCTCTAATGGGAAATAGCTGCTTCAGTGTGAATGGGCTAGTTCCCATTAGACGAGAGGACCTTTCTGCTTCTCCAGGTCGGAGGGCCGTTTCTCTAATGGGAAATAGCTGCTTCAGTCTGAATGGGCTAATTCCCATTCAACGAGACGACCTTTCTGCCTCTGCAGGTCAGAGGGCCGTTTCACTAATGGGAACTAGCCTTCTCAGTGTGAGTAGGCTAGTTCCCATTATTATGCAGGACTTGGCCACTAGGAGAGAAAAAGGGCCATTTCTCTAATGGGAACTAGCCTTCTCTGTGTGAGTGGACTAGTTCCCATTATTATGCAGGACTGTGCCACTATGGTCAATAAGGGCCATTTCTCTAATGGGAACTAGCCTTCTCAGTGTGAATGGGCTAGTTCCCATTAGACGAGAGGACCTTTCTGCCTCTGCAGGTCAGAGGGTCGTTTCTCTAATGGGAAATAGCTGCTTCAGTGTGAGTGGGCTAGTTCCCGTTAGACGAGAGGACCTTTCTGCCTCTCTAGGTCGGAGGGCTGTTTCTCTAAAGGGAAATAGCTGCTTCAGTCTGAATGGGCTAATTCTCAATTGACGAGAGGACTTTTCTTCCTCTGCAGGTCAGAAGGTCGTTTCTCTATTGGGAAATAGCTGCTTCAGTGTGATGAGACTAGTTCCCATTAGACGAGATGACCTTTCTGCCTCTCCAGGTTGCAGGGCTGTTTCTCTAATGGGAAATAGCTGCTTCAGTGTGAATGGGCGAGTTCCCATTAGACGAGAGGATCTTTCTGTATCTCCAGGTCAGAGCGCCGTTTCTCTAATGGGAAATAGCTGCTTCAGTGTGAGTGGGATAGTTGCCATTAGACGAGAGGACCTTTCTGCCTCTGCAGCTCGGAGGGTCGTTTCTCTAATGGGAAATAGCTGCTTCAGTGTGAATGGGCTAGTTCCCATTAGACGAGAGTACCTTTCTGCCTCTCCAGGTCGGAGGGCCGATTCCGTAATGGGAAATAGCTGCTTCAGTCTGAAAGGCTAATTCCCATTCGACGAGATGACCTTTCTGCCTCTGCAGGTCAGAGGGCCGTTTCTCTAACGGGAACTAGCCTTCTCAGTGTGAGTAGGCTAGTTCCCATTATTATGCAGGACTTGGCCTCGAGGAGAGCAAAAGGGCCATTTCTCTAATGGGAACTAGCCGTCTCAGTGTGAATGGGCTAGTTCCCATTAGACGAGAGGACCTTTCTGCCTCTGCAGGTAAGAGGGCCGTTTCTCTAATGGGAAATAGCTGCTTCAGTATGAATGTGCTAGTACCCATTAGACGAGAGGACCTTTCTGTCTCTGCAGGTCAGAGGGCTGTTTCTCTAATGGGAAATAGCTGATTCAGTGTGAGTGGGCTAGTTCCCATTAGACGAGAGGACCTTGCTGCCTCTGCAGGTCGGAGGGCCGTTTCTCTAATGGGAAATAGCTGCTTCAGTGTGAATGGGCTAGTTCCCATTAGACGAGAGGATCTTTCTGCCTCTCCAGGCCTAGGGCCGTTTGGGCTAGTTCCCATTAGACGAGAGGACCTTTCTGTCTCTGCAGGTCGGAGGGCCGCTTCTCTAATGGGAAATAGCTGCTTCAGTGTGAATGGGCTAGTTCCCATTAGACGAGAGGATCTTTCTGCCTCTCCAGGTCGGAGGGCCGTGTCTCTAATGGGAAATAGCTGCTTCAGTGTGAGTGGGATAGTTCAGATTAGACAAGAGGACCTTTCTGCCTCTGCAGGTCAGAGGGCCATTTCTCTATTGGGAAATAGTTGCTTCAGTGTGAATCGGCTAGTTCCCATTAGACGAGAGGACCTTTCTGCCTCTGCAGGTCCGAGGGCCGTTTCTCTAATGGGAAATAGCTGCTTCAGTGTGAATGGGCTAGTTCCCATTAGAGGAGAGGACCCTTCTGCCTCTGCAGGTCGGCGGGCCGTTTCTCTAATGGGAAATAGCTGCTTCAGTGTGAATGGGCTAGTTCCCATTAGACGAGAGGCCCTTTCTGTCTCTGCAGGTCAGAGGGCTGTTTCTCTGATGGGAAATAGCTGCTTCAGTGTGAGTGGGCTAGTTCCCATAAGACGAGAGGACCTTTCTGCCTCTCCAGGTCGCAGGGCCGTTTCTCTAATGGGAAATAGATGCTTCAGTGTTAGTGGGCTAGTTCTCATTAGACGAGAGGACCTTTCTGCCTCTCCAGGTCGGAGGGCCATTTCTTGGGCTAGTTCCATTAGATGAGAGGACCTTTCTGCCTCCCCAGGTCGGAGGGCCATTTCTTGGGCTAGTTCCATTAGATGAGAGGACCTTTCTGCCTCTCCAGGTCGGAGGGCCATTTCTTGGGCTAGTTCCCATTAGATGAGAGGACCTTTCTGCCTCTCCAGGTCGCAGGGCCGCTTCTCTAATGGGAAATAGCTGCTTCAGTGTGAGTGGGCTAGTTCCCATTAGACAAGAGGACCTTTCTGCCTCTGCAGGTCGGAGGGCCATTTCTCTAATGGGAAATAGCTGCTTCAGTGTGAGTGGGCTAGTGCCCATTAGACGAGAGGACCTTTCTTCCTCTGCAGGTCGGAGGGTCGTTTCTCTAATGGGAAATAGCTGCTTCAGTTTGAATGGGCTAGTTCAAATTAAACGAGAGGACCTTTCTGCCCCTGCAGGTCAGAGGGCCGTTTCTCTAATGGGAAATAGCTGCTTCAGTGTGAGTGGGCTAGTTCCCATTAGACGAGAGGACCATTCTGCCTCTGCAGGTCGGAGGGAAATTTCTCTAATGGGAAATAGCTGCTTCAGTGTGAATGGGCTAGTTCCCATTAGACAAGGGGATCTTTCTGCCTCTCCAGGCCTAGGGCCGTTTGAGCTAGTTCCCATTAGACAAGAGGACCTTTCTGTCTCTGCAGGTCGGAGGGCCGTTCCTCTAATGGGAAATAGCTGCTTCAGTGTGAGTGGGCTAGTTCCCATTAGACGAGAGGACCTTTCTGCCTCTCCAGGTCGCAGGGCCGTTTCTCTAATGGGAAATAGCTGCTTCAGTGTGAGTGGGCTAGTTCCCATTAGACGAGAGGACCTTTCTGCCTCTGCAGGTCGGAGGGCCGTTTCTCTAATGGGAAATAGCTGCTTCAGTGTGAATGGGCTAGTTCCCATTAGACGAGAGGACCTTTCTGTCTCTGCAGGTCGGAGGGCCGTTTCTCTAATGGGAAATAGCTGCTTCAGTGTGAGTGGGCTAGTTCCCATTAGATGAGAGGACCTTTCTGCCTTTGAATGTCGGCGGGCCGTTTCACTAATGGAAAATAGCTGCTTCAGAGTGAATGGGCTAGTTCCCAGTAGACGAGATGACCTTACTGACTCTGCAGGTCGGAGGGCTCTTTCTTTAAAGGGAAATAGCTGCTTCAGTCTGAATGGGCTAATTCTCAATCAACGAGAGGGCCTTTCTGCCTCTGCAGGTCAGAAGGCCGTTTCTCTATTGGGAAATAGCTGCTTCAGTGTGAATGGGCTAGTTCCCATTAGACGAGAGGACCTTTCTGCCTCTCCAGGTCGGAGGGCCGTTTCTCTAATGGGAAACAGCTGCTTCAGTCTGAATGGGCTAATTCCCATTCGACGAGACGACCTTTCTGCCTCTGCAGGTCAGAGGGCCGTTTCTCTAATGGGAACTAGGATTCTCAGTGTGAGTGGACTAGTTCCCATTATTATGCAGGACTGTGCCACTAGGGTCAATAAGGGCCATTTCTCTAATGGGAACTAGCCTTCTCAGTGTGAATGGGCTAGTTCCCAATAGACGAGAGGACCTTTCTGCCTCTGCAGGTCAGAGGACCGTTTCTCTAATGGGAAATAGCTGCTTCAGTGTGAGTGGGCTAGTTCCCATTAGACGAGAGGACCTATCTGCCTCTGCAGGTCGGAGTGTCGTTTCTCTAATGGGAAATAGCTGCTTCAGTGTGAGTGGGCTAGTTCCCGTTAGCCGAGAGGACCTTTCTGCCTCTCCAAGTCGGAGGGCTGTTTCTCTAAAGGGAAATAGCTGCTTCAGTCTGAATAGGCTAATTCTCAATTGACGAGAGGACCTTTCTGCCTCTGCAGGTCAGAAGGTCATTTCTCTATTGGGAAATAGCTGCTTCAGTGTGATGTGGCTAGTTCCCATTAGACGAGAGGACCTTTCTGCCTCTCCAGGTCGCAGGGCTGTTTCTATAATGGGAAATAGCTGCTTCAGTGTGAGTGGGCAGGTTCCCATTAGACGAGAGGACCTTTCTGCCTCTGCAGGTCGGAGGGCCGTTTCTCTAATGGGAAATAGCTGCTTCAGTGTGAATGGGCGAGTTCCCATTAGACGAGAGGATCTTTCTGCATCTCCAGGTCAGAGGGCCGTTTCTCTAATGGGAAATAGCTGCTTCAGTGTGAGTGGGATAGTTGCCATTAGACGGAAGACCTTTCTGCATCTGCATGTCGGAGGGCCGTTTCTCTAATGGGAAATAGCTGCTTCAGTGTGAGTGGGTTAGTTCCCATTAGACGAGAGGACCTTTCTGCCTCTGCAGCTCGGAGGGTCGTTTCTCTAATGGGAAATAGCTGCTTCAGTGTGAATGGGCTAGTTCCCATTAGACGAGAGGACCTGTCTGCCTCTCCAGGTCGGAGGGCCGTTTCCCTAATGGGAAATAGCTGCTTCAGTCTGAAAGGCTAATTCCCATTCAGCGAGATGACCTTTCTGCTTCTGCAGGTCAGAGGGCCGTTTCTCTAATAGGAACTAGCCTTCTCAGTTTGAGTAGGCTAGTTTCCATTATTATGCAGGACTTGGCCACTAGGGGCAAAAAGAGCAGTTTCTCTAATGGGAAATAGCTGCTTCAGTGTGAGTGGGCTAGTTCCCATTAGACGAGACAACCTTTCTGCCTCTGCAGGTCGGAGGGCCGTTTCTCTAATGGGAAATAGCTGCTTCAGTGTGAATGGGCGAGTTCCCATTAGACGAGAAGATCTTTCTGCATCTTCAGGTCAGAGGGCCGTTTCTCTAATGGGAAATAGCTGCTTCAGTGTGAGTGGGATAGTTCTGATTAGACTAAAGGACCTTTCTGCCTCTGCAGGTCAGAGGGCCGTTTCTCTATTGGGAAATAGCTGCTTCAGTGTGAATCGGCTAGTTCCCATTAGACGAGAGGACCTTTCTGCCTCTGCAGGTCAGAGGGCCGTTTCTCTAATGGGAAATAGCTGCTTCAGTGTGAATGGGCTAGTTCCCATTAGACGAGAGGACCTTTCTGCCTCTCAAGGTCGCAGGGCCGTTTCTCTAATGGGAAATAGCTGCTTCAGTGTGAGTGGGCTAGTTCCCATTAGACGAGAGGACCTTTCTGCCTCTGCAGGTCGGGGGGCCGTTTCTCTAATGGGAAATAGCTGCTTCAGTGTGAGTGGGTTAGTTCCCATTAGACGAGAGGACCTTTCTACCTCTTCAGTTCGGAGGGTCGTTTCTCTAATGGGAAATAGCTGCTTCAGTCTGAATGGGCTAGTTCCCATTAGACGAGAGGACCTTTCTGCCTCTCCAGGTCGGAGGGCCATTTCTATAATGGGAAATAGCTGCTTCAGTGTGAATGGGTGAGTTCCCATTAGACGAGAGGATCTTTCTGCATCATCAGGTCAGAGGGCCGTTTCCCTAATGGGAAATAGCTGCTTCAGTCTGAAAGGCTAATTCCCATTCAACGAGATAACCTTTCTGCTTCTGCAGGTCAGAGGGCCGTTTCTCTAATGGGAACTAGCCTTCTCAGTTTGAGTAGGCTAGTTCCCATTATTATGCAGGACTTGGCCACTAGGGGCAAAAAGAGCAGTTTCTCTAATGGGAAATAGCTGCTTCAGTGTGAGTGGGCTAGTTCCCATTAGACGAGACGACCTTTCTGCCTCTGCAGGTCGGAGGGCCGTTTCTCTAATGGGAAATAGCTGCTTCAGTGTGAATGGGCTAGTTCCCATTAGACGAGAGGATCTTTCTGCCTCTCCAGGTCGGAGGGCCGTTTCTCTAATGGGAAATAGCTGCTTCAGTGTGAATGGGCTAGTTCCCATTAGACGAGAGGACCTTTCTGACTCTCAAGGTCGGAGGGCCGTTTCTCTAATGGGAAATAGCTGCTTCAGTGTGAGTGGGCTAGTTCCCATTAGACGAGAGGACCTTTCTGCCTCTGCAGGTCGGGGGGCCGTTTCTCTAATGGGAAATAGCTGCTTCAGTGTGAGTGGGTTAGTTCCCATTAGACGAGAGGACCTTTCTGCCTCTGCAGTTCGGAGGGTCGTTTCTCTAATGGGAAATAGCTGCTTCAGTCTGAATGGGCTAGTTCCCATTAGACGAGAGGACCTTTCTGCCTCTCCAGGTCGGAGGGCCATTTCTCTAATGGGAAATAGCTGCTTCAGTGTGAATGGGTGAGTTCCCATTAGACGAGAGGATCTTTCTGCATCATCAGGTCAGAGGGCCGTTTCTCTAATGGGAAATAGCTGCTTCAGTGTGAGTGGGATAGTTGCCATTAGACGGAAGACCTTTCTGCCTCTGCAGGTCGGAGGGCCGTTTCTCTAATGGAAAATAGCTGCTTCAGTGTGAGTGGGTTAGTTCCCATTAGACGAGAGGACCTTTCTGCCTCTGCAGCTCGGAGGGTCGTTTCTCTAATCGGAAATAGATGCTTCAGTGTGAATGGGCTAGTTCCCATTAGACGAGAGGACCTTTCTGCCTCTCCAGGTCAGAGGGCCGTTTCTCTAATTGGAAATAGCTGCTTCAGTGTGAGTGGGATAGTTGCCATTAGACAGATGACCTTTCTGCCTCTGCAGGTCGGAGGGTCGTTTCTCTAATGGGAAATAGATGCTTCAGTGTGAGTGGGTTAGTTCCCATTAGACGAGAGGACCTTTCTGCCTCTGCAGTTCGGAGGGTCGTTTCTCTAATGGGAAATAGCTGCTTCAGTGTGAATGGGCTAGTTCCCATTAGACGAGAGGACCTATCTGCCTCTGCAGGTCGGAGGGTCGTTTCTCTAATGGGAAATAGATGCTTCAGTCTGAATGGGCTAATTCCCATTCAACGAGACAACCTTTCTGCCTCTGCAGGTCAGAGGGCTGTTTCTCTAATGGGAACTAGCCTTCTCAGTTTGAGTAAGCTAGTTCCCATTATTATGCAGGACTTGGCCACTAGGGGCAAAAAGAGCCATTTCTCTAATGGGAACTAGCCTTCTCAGTGTGAGTAGGCTAGTTCCCATTATTATGCAGGACTTGGCCACTAGGAGAGCAAAAGGGCCATTTCTCTAATGGGAACTAGCCTTCTCTGTGTGAGTGGACTAGTTCCCATTATTATGCAGGACTGTGCCACTATGGTCAATAAGGGTCATTTCTCTAATGGGAACTAGCCTTCTCAGTGTGAATGGGCTAGTTCCCATTAGACGAGAGGACTTTTCTGCCTCTGCAGGTCAGAAGGTCGTTTCTCTATTGGGAAATAGCTGTTTCAGTGTGATGGGGCTAGTTCCCATTAGACGAGAGGACCTTTCTGCCTCTCCAGGTTGCAGGGCTGTTTCTCTAATGGGAAATAGCTGCTTCAGTGTGAATGGGCTAGTTCCCATTAGACGAGAGGATCTTTCTGCCTCTCCAGGTCGGAGGGCCGTTTCTCTAATGGGAAATAGCTGCTTCAGTGTGAATGGGCTAGTTCCCATTAGACGAGAGGATCTTTCTGCCTCTCCAGGTCGGAGGGCCGTTTCTCTAATGGGAAATAGCTGCTTCAGTGTGAATGGGCTAGTTCCCATTAGACGAGAGGACCTTTCTGACTCTCAAGGTCAGAGGGCCGTTTCTCTAATGGGAACTAGCCTTCTCAGTTTGAGTAGGCTAGTTCCCATTATTATGCAGGACTTGGCCACTAGGGGCAAAAAGAGCAGTTTCTCTAATGGGAAATAGCTGCTTCAGTGTGAGTGGGCTAGTTCCCATTAGACGAGACGACCTTTCTGCCTCTGCAGGTCGGAGGGCCGTTTCTCTAATGGGAAATAGCTGCTTCAGTGTGAATGGGCTAGTTCCCATTAGACGAGAGGATCTTTCTGCCTCTCCAGGTCGGAGGGCCGTTTCTCTAATGGGAAATAGCTGCTTCAGTGTGAATGGGCTAGTTCCCATTAGACGAGAGGACCTTTCTGACTCTCAAGGTCGGAGGGCCGTTTCTCTAATGGGAAATAGCTGCTTCAGTGTGAGTGGGCTAGTTCCCATTAGACGAGAGGACCTTTCTGCCTCTGCAGGTCGGGGGGCCGTTTCTCTAATGGGAAATAGCTGCTTCAGTGTGAGTGGGTTAGTTCCCATTAGACGAGAGGACCTTTCTGCCTCTGCAGTTCCGAGGGTCGTTTCTCTAATGGGAAATAGCTGCTTCAGTCTGAATGGGCTAGTTCCCATTAGACGAGAGGACCTTTCTGCCTCTCCAGGTCGGAGGGCCATTTCTCTAATGGGAAATAGCTGCTTCAGTGTGAATGGGTGAGTTCCCATTAGACGAGAGGATCTTTCTGCATCATCAGGTCAGAGGGCCGTTTCTCTAATGGGAAATAGCTGCTTCAGTGTGAGTGGGATAGTTGCCATTAGACGGAAGACCTTTCTGCCTCTGCAGGTCGGAGGGCCGTTTCTCTAATGGAAAATAGCTGCTTCAGTGTGAGTGGGTTAGTTCCCATTAGACGAGAGGACCTTTCTGCCTCTGCAGCTCGGAGGGTCGTTTCTCTAATCGGAAATAGATGCTTCAGTGTGACTGGGCTAGTTCCCATTAGACGAGAGGACCTTTCTGCCTCTCCAGGTCAGAGGGCCATTTCTCTAATTGGAAATAGCTGCTTCAGTGTGAGTGGGATAGTTGCCATTAGACAGATGACCTTTCTGCCTCTGCAGGTCGGAGGGTTGTTTCTCTAATGGGAAATAGATGCTTCAGTGTGAGTGGGTTAGTTCCCATTAGACGAGAGGACCTTTCTGCCTCTGCAGTTCGGAGGGTCGTTTCTCTAATGGGAAATAGCTGCTTCAGTGTGAATGGGCTAGTTCCCATTAGACGAGAGGACCTATCTGCCTCTGCAGGTCGGAGGGTCGTTTCTCTAATGGGAAATAGATGCTTCAGTCTGAATGGGCTAATTCCCATTCAACGAGACAACCTTTCTGCCTCTGTAGGTCAGAGGGCTGTTTCTCTAATGGGAACTAGCCTTCTCAGTTTGAGTAAGCTAGTTCCCATTATTATGCAGGACTTGGCCACTAGGGGCAAAAAGAGCCATTTCTCTAATGGGAACTAGCCTTCTCAGTGTGAGTAGGCTAGTTCCCATTATTATGCAGGACTTGGCCACTAGGAGAGCAAAAGGGCCATTTCTCTAATGGGAACTAGCCTTCTCTGTGTGAGTGGACTAGTTCCCATTATTATGCAGGACTGTGCCACTATGGTCAATAAGGGTCATTTCTCTAATGGGAACTAGCCTTCTCAGTGTGAATGGGCTAGTTCCCATTAGACGAGAGGACTTTTCTGCCTCTGCAGGTCAGAAGGTCGTTTCTCTATTGGGAAATAGCTGCTTCAGTGTGATGGGGCTAGTTCCCATTAGACGAGAGGACCTTTCTGCCTCTCCAGGTTGCAGGGCTGTTTCTCTAATGGGAAATAGCTGCTTCAGTGTGAATGGGCGAGTTCCCATTAGACGAGAGGATCTTTCTGTATCTCCAGGTCAGAGGGCCGTTTCTCTAATGGGAAATAGCTGCTTCAGTGTGAATGGGCGAGTTCCCATTAGACGAGAGGATCTTTCTGTATCTCCAGGTCAGAGGGCCGATTCCGTAATGGGAAATAGCTGCTTCAGTCTGAAAGGCTAATTCCCATTCGACGAGATGACCTTTCTGTCTCTGCAGGTCAGAGGGTCGTTTCTCTAATGGGAAATAGCTGCTTCAGTGTGAGTGGGCTAGTTCCCATTAGACGAGAGGACCTTTCTGCCTCTCTAGGTCGGAGGGCTGTTTCTCTAAAGGGAAATAGCTGCTTCAGTCTGAATGGGCTAATTCTCAATTGACGAGAGGACTTTTCTGCCTCTGCAGGTCAGAAGGTCGTTTCTCTATTGGGAAATAGCTGCTTCAGTGTGATGGGGCTAGTTCCCATTAGACGAGAGGACCTTTCTGCCTCTCCAGGTCGCAGGGCTGTTTCTCTAATGGGAAATAGCTGCTTCAGTGTGAATGGGCAAGTTCCCATTAGACGAGAGGATCTTTCTGTATCTCCAGGTCAGAGGGCCGTTTCTCTAATGGGAAATAGCTGCTTCAGTGTGAGTGGGATAGTTGCCATTAGACGAGAGGACCTTTCTGCCTCTGCAGCACCGAGGGTCGTTTCTGTAATGGAAAATAGCTGTTTCAGTATGAATGGGCTAGTTCCCATTAGACGAGAGTACCTTTCTGCCTCTCCAGGTCGGAGGGCCGATTCCGTAATAGGAAATAGCTGCTTCAGTCTGAAAGGCTAATTCCCATTCGACGAGATGACCTTTCTGCCTCTGCAGGTCAGAGGGCCGTTTCTCTAATGGGAACTAGCCTTCTCAGTGTGAGTAGGCTAGTTCCCATTATTATGCAGGACTTGGCCTCTAGGAGAGCAAAAGGGCCATTTCTCTAATGGGAACTAGCCGTCTCAGTGTGAATGGGCTAGTTCCCATTAGACGAGAGGACCTTTCTGCCTCTGCAGGTCAGAGGGCCGTTTCTCTAATGGGAAATAGCTGCTTCAGTATGAATGTGCTAGTACCCATTAGACGAGAGGACCTTTCTGTCTCTGCAGGTCAGAGGGCTGTTTCTCTAATGGGAAATAGCTGCTTCAGTGTGAGTGGGCTAGTTCCCATTAGACGAGAGGACCTTGCTGCCTCTGCAGGTCGGAGGGCCGTTTCTCTAATGGGAAATAGCTGCTTCAGTGTGAATGGGCTAGTTCCCATTAGACGAGAGGATCTTTCTGCCTCTCCAGGCCTAGGGCCGTTTGGGCTAGTTCCCATTAGACAAGAGGACCTTTCTGTCTCTGCAGGTCGGAGGGCCGCTTCTCTAATGGGAAATAGCTGCTTCAGTGTGAGTGGGATAGTTCAGATTAGACGAGAGGACCTTTCTGCCTCTGCAGGTCAGAGGGCCATTTCTCTATTGGGAAATAGTTGCTTCAGTGTGAATCGGCTAGTTCCCATTAGACGGGAGGACCTTTCTGCCTCTGCAGGTCCGAGGGCCGTTTCTCTAATGGGAAATAGCTGCTTCAGTGTGAATGGGCTAGTTCCCATTAGACGAGAGGACCTTTCTGTCTCTGCAGGTCAGAGGGCTGTTTCTCTGATGGGAAATAGCTGCTTCAGTGTGAGTGGGCTAGTTCCCATAAGACGAGAGGACCTTTCTGCCTCTCCAGGTCGCAGGGCCGTTTCTCTAATGGGAAATAGATGCTTCAGTGTTAGTGGGCTAGTTCCCATTAGACGAGAGGACCTTTCTGTCTCTGCAGGTCGGAGGGCCGTTTCTCTAATGGGAAATAGCTGCTTCAGTGTGAGTGGGCTAGTTCCCATTAGATGAGAGGACCTTTCTGCCTTTGCATGTCGGCGGGCCGTTTCACTAATGGAAAATAGCTGCTTCAGAGTGAATGGGCTAGTTCCCAGTAGACGAGAGGACCTTTCTGCCTCTCCACGTCAGACGGCCGTTTCTCTAATGGGAAATAGCTGCTTCAGTGTGAGTGGGCTAGTTCCCATTAGACGAGATGATCTTTCTGCCTCTCCAGGTCTGAGGGCCGTTTGGGCTAGTTCCCATTAGACGAGATGACCTTACTGACTCTGCAGGTCGGAGGGCTGTTTCTCTAATGGGAAATAGCTGCTTCAGTGTGAGTGGATTAGTTCCCATTAGACGAGAGGACCTTTCTGCCTCTGCAGGTCGGAGTGTCGTTTCTCTAATGGGAAATAGCTGCTTCAGTGTGAGTGGGCTAGTTCCCATTAGACGAGAGGACCTTTCTGCCTCTCCAGGTCGGAGGGATGTTTCTCTAAAGGGAAATAGCTGCTTCAGTCTGAATGGGCTAATTCTCAATCAACGAGAGGACCTTTCTGCCTCTGCAGGTCAGAAGGCCGTTTCTCTATTGGGAAATAGCTGCTTCAGTGTGAATGGGCTAGTTCCCATTAGACGAGAGGACCTTTCTGCCTCTCCAGGTCGGAGGGCCGTTTCTCTAATGGGAAACAGCTGCTTCAGTCTGAATGGGCTAATTCCCATTCGACGAGACAACCTTTCTGCCTCTGCAGGTCAGAGGGCCGTTTCTCTAATGGGAACTAGGATTCTCAGTGTGAGTAGGCTAGTTCCCATTATTATGCAGGACTTGGCCACTAGGAGAGCAAAAGGGCCATTTCTCTAATGGGAACTAGCCTTCTCTGTGTGAGTGGACTAGTTCCCATTATTATGCAGGACTGTGCCACTAGGGTCAATAAAGGCCATTTCTCTAATGGGAACTAGCCTTCTCAGTGTGAATGGGCTAGTTCCCATTAGACGAGAGGACCTTTCTGCCTCTGCAGGTCAGAGGACCGTTTCTCTAATGGGAAATAGCTGCTTCAGTGTGAGTGGGCTAGTTCCCATTAAACGAGAGGACCTATCTGCCTCTGCAGGTCGGAGTGTCGTTTCTCTAATGGTAAATAGCTGCTTCAGTGTGAGTGGGCTAGTTCCCGTTAGCCAAGAGGACCTTTCTGCCCCTCCAGGTCGGAGGGCTGTTTCTCTAAAGGGAAATAGCTGCTTCAGTCTGAATGGGCTAATTCTCAATTGACGAGAGGACCTTTCTGCCTCTCCAGGTCAGAAGGTCATTTCTCTATTGGGAAATAGCTGCTTCAGTGTGATGGGGCTAGTTCCCATTAGACGAGAGGACCTTTCTGCCTCTCCAGGTCGCAGGGCTGTTTCTATAATGGGGAAATAGCTGCTTCAGTGTGAGTGGGCAGGTTTCCATTAGACGAGAGGAACTTTCTGCCTCTGCAGGTCGGAGGGCCGTTTCTCTAATGGGAAATAGCTGCTTCAGTGTGAATGGGCGAGTTCCCATTAGACGAGAGGATCTTTCTGCATCTCCAGGTCAGAGGGCCGTTTCTCTAATGGGAAATAGCTGCTTCAGTGTGAGTGGGATAGTTGCCATTAGACGGAAGACCTTTCTGCCTCTGCAGGTCGGAGGGCTGTTTCTCTAATGGGAAATAGCTGCTTCAGTGTGAGTGGGTTCGTTCCCATTAGACGAGAGGACCTTTCTGCCTCTGCAGCTCGGAGGGTCGTTTCTCTAATGGGAAATAGCTGCTTCAGTGTGAATGGGCTAGTTCCCATTAGACGAGAGGACCTGTCTGCCTCTGCAGGTCGGAGGGCCGTTTCCCTAATGGGAAATAGCTGCTTCAGTCTGAAAGGCTAATTCCCATTCAACGAGATGACCTTTCTGCTTCTGCAGGTCAGAGGGCCGTTTCTCTAATGGGAACTAGCCTTTTCAGTTTGTGTAGGCTAGTTCCCATTATTATGCAGGACTTGGCCACTAGGGGCAAAAAGAGCAGTTTCTCTAATGGGAAATAGCTGCTTCAGTGTGAGTGGGCTAGTTCCCATTAGACGAGACGACCTTTCTGCCTCTGCAGGTCGGAGGGCCGTTTCTCTAATGGGAAATAGCTGCTTCAGTGTGAATGGGCTAGTTCCCATTAGACGAGAGGATCTTTCTGCCTCTCCAGGTCGGAGGGCCGATTCTCTAATGGGAAATAGCTGCTTCAGTGTGAGTGGCATAGTTCCGATTAGACGAGAGGACCGTTCTGCCTCTGCAGGTCAGAGGGCCGTTTCTCTATTGGGAAATAGCTGCTTCAGTGTGAATCGGCTAGTTCCCTTTAGACGAGAGGACCTTTCTGCCTCTGCAGGTCAGAGGGCCGTTTCTCTAATGGGAAATAGCTGCTTCAGTGTGAATGGGCTAGTTCCCATTAGATGAGAGGACCTTTCTGCCTCTCAAGGTCGCAGGGCCGTTTCTCTAATGGGAAATAGCTGCTTCAGTGTGAGTGGGCTAGTTCCCATTAGACGAGAGGACCTTTCTGCCTCTGCAGGTCGGGGGGCCGTTTCTCTAATGGGAAATAGCTGCTTCAGTGTGAGTGGGTTAGTTCCCATTAGACGAGAGGACGTTTCTGCCTCTGCAGTTCGGAGGGTCGTTTCTCTAATGGGAAATAGCTGCTTCAGTCTGAATGGGCTAGTTCCCATTAGACGAGAGGACCTTTCTGCCTCTCCAGGTCGGAGGGCCATTTCTATAATGGGAAATAGCTGCTTCAGTGTGAATGGGTGAGTTCCCATTAGACGAGAGGATCTTTCTGCATCATCAGGTCAGAGGGCCGTTTCCCTAATGGGAAATAGCTGCTTCAGTCTGAAAGGCTAATTCCCATTCAACGAGATAACCTTTCTGCTTCTGCAGGTCAGAGGGCCGTTTCTCTAATGGGAACTAGCCTTCTCAGTTTGAGTAGGCTAGTTCCCATTATTATGCAGGACTTGGCCACTAGGGGCAAAAAGAGCAGTTTCTCTAATGGGAAATAGCTGCTTCAGTGTGAGTGGGCTAGTTCCCATTAGACGAGACGACCTTTCTGCCTCTGCAGGTCGGAGGGCCGTTTCTCTAATGGGAAATAGCTGCTTCAGTGTGAATGGGCTAGTTCCCATTAGACGAGAGGATCTTTCTGCCTCTCGAGGTCGGAGGGCCGTTTCTCTAATGGGAAATAGCTGCTTCAGTGTGAATGGGCTAGTTCCCATTAGACGAGAGGACCTTTCTGCCTCTCAAGGTCGCAGGGCCGTTTCTCTAATGGGAAATAGCTGCTTCAGTGTGAGTGGGCTAGTTCCCATTAGACGAGAGGACCTTTCTACCTCTGCAGGTCGGGGGGCCGTTTCTCTAATGGGAAATAGCTGCTTCAGTGTGAGTGGCTTAGTTCCCATTAGACGAGAGGACCTTTCTGCCTCTGCAGTTCGGAGGGTCGTTTCTCTAATGGGAAATAGCTGCTTCAGTCTGAATGGGCTAGTTCCCATTAGACGAGAGGACCTTTCTGCCTCTCCAGGTCGGAGGGCCATTTCTCTAATGGGAAATAGCTGCTTCAGTGTGAATGGGTGAGTTCCCATTAGACGAGAGGATCTTTCTGCATCATCATGTCAGAGGGCCGTTTCTCTAATGGGAAATAGCTGCTTCAGTGTGAGTGGGATAGTTGCCATTAGACGGAAGACCTTTCTGCCTCTGCAGGTCGGAGGGCCGTTTCTCTAATGGAAAATAGCTGCTTCAGTGTGAGTGGGATAGTTGCCATTAGACGGAAGACTTTTCTGCCTCTGCAGGTCAGAGGGCCGTTTCTCTAATGGAAAATAGCTGCTTCAGTGTGAGTGGGTTAGTTCCCATTAGACGAGAGGACCTTTCTGCCTCTGCAGCTCGGAGGGTCGTTTCTCTAATGGGAAATAGATGCTTCAGTGTGAATGGGCTAGTTCCCATTAGACGAGAGGACCTTTCTGCCTCTCCAGGTCAGAGGGCCGTTTATCTAATTGGAAATAGCTGCTTCAGTGTGAGTAGGATAGTTGCCATTAGACAGATGACCTTTCTGCCTCTGCAGGTCGGAGGGTCGTTTCTCTAATGGGAAATAGATGCTTCAGTGTGAGTGGGTTAGTTCCCATTAGACGAGAGGACCTTTCTGCCTCTGCAGTTCGGAGGGTCGTTTCTCTAATGGGAAATAGCTGCTTCAGTGTGAATGGGCTAGTTCCCATTAGACGAGAGGACCTTTCTGCTTCTCCAGGTCGGAGGGCCGTTTCTCTAATGGGAAATAGCTGCTTCAGTCTGAATGGGCTAATTCCCATTCAACGAGACGACCTTTCTGCCTCTGCAGGTCAGAGGGCCGTTTCACTAATGGGAACTAGCCTTCTCAGTGTGAGTAGGCTAGTTCCCATTATTATGCAGGACTTGGCCACTAGGAGAGAAAAAGGGCCATTTCTCTAATGGGAACTAGCCTTCTCTGTGTGAGTGGACTAGTTCCCATTATTATGCAGGACTGTGCCACTATGGTCAATACGGGCCATTTCTCTAATGGGAACTAGCCTTCTCAGTGTGAATGGGCTAGTTCCCATTAGACGAGAGGACCTTTCTGCCTCTGCAGGTCAGAGGGTCGTTTCTCTAATGGGAAATAGCTGCTTCAGTGTGAATGGGCTAGTTCCCATTAGACGAGAGGACCTGTCTGCCTCTGCAGGTCGGAGGGCCGTTTCCCTAATGGGAAATAGCTGCTTCAGTCTGAAAGGCTAATTCCCATTCAACGAGATGACCTTTCTGCTTCTGCAGGTCAGAGGGCCGTTTCTCTAATGGGAACTAGCCTTTTCAGTTTGTGTAGGCTAGTTCCCATTATTATGCAGGACTTGGCCACTAGGGGCAAAAAGAGCAGTTTCTCTAATGGGAAATAGCTGCTTCAGTGTGAGTGGGCTAGTTCCCATTAGACGAGACGACCTTTCTGCCTCTGCAGGTCGGAGGGCCGTTTCTCTAATGGGAAATAGCTGCTTCAGTGTGAATGGGCTAGTTCCCATTAGACGAGAGGATCTTTCTGCCTCTCCAGGTCGGAGGGCCGATTCTCTAATGGGAAATAGCTGCTTCAGTGTGAGTGGCATAGTTCCGATTAGACGAGAGGACCGTTCTGCCTCTGCAGGTCAGAGGGCCGTTTCTCTATTGGGAAATAGCTGCTTCAGTGTGAATCGGCTAGTTCCCTTTAGACGAGAGGACCTTTCTGCCTCTGCAGGTCAGAGGGCCGTTTCTCTAATGGGAAATAGCTGCTTCAGTGTGAATGGGCTAGTTCCCATTAGATGAGAGGACCTTTCTGCCTCTCAAGGTCGCAGGGCCGTTTCTCTAATGGGAAATAGCTGCTTCAGTGTGAGTGGGCTAGTTCCCATTAGACGAGAGGACCTTTCTGCCTCTGCAGGTCGGGGGGCCGTTTCTCTAATGGGAAATAGCTGCTTCAGTGTGAGTGGGTTAGTTCCCATTAGACGAGAGGACGTTTCTGCCTCTGCAGTTCGGAGGGTCGTTTCTCTAATGGGAAATAGCTGCTTCAGTCTGAATGGGCTAGTTCCCATTAGACGAGAGGACCTTTCTGCCTCTCCAGGTCGGAGGGCCATTTCTATAATGGGAAATAGCTGCTTCAGTGTGAATGGGTGAGTTCCCATTAGACGAGAGGATCTTTCTGCATCATTAGGTCAGAGGGCCGTTTCCCTAATGGGAAATAGCTGCTTCAGTCTGAAAGGCTAATTCCCATTCAACGAGATAACCTTTCTGCTTCTGCAGGTCAGAGGGCCGTTTCTCTAATGGGAACTAGCCTTCTCAGTTTGAGTAGGCTAGTTCCCATTATTATGCAGGACTTGGCCACTAGGGGCAAAAAGAGCAGTTTCTCTAATGGGAAATAGCTGCTTCAGTGTGAGTGGGCTAGTTCCCATTAGACGAGACGACCTTTCTGCCTCTGCAGGTCGGAGGGCCGTTTCTCTAATGGGAAATAGCTGCTTCAGTGTGAATGGGCTAGTTCCCATTAGACGAGAGGATCTTTCTGCCTCTCGAGGTCGGAGGGCCGTTTCTCTAATGGGAAATAGCTGCTTCAGTGTGAATGGGCTAGTTCCCATTAGACGAGAGGACCTTTCTGCCTCTCAAGGTCGCAGGGCCGTTTCTCTAATGGGAAATAGCTGCTTCAGTGTGAGTGGGCTAGTTCCCATTAGACGAGAGGACCTTTCTGCCTCTGCAGGTCGGGGGGCCGTTTCTCTAATGGGAAATAGCTGCTTCAGTGTGAGTGGCTTAGTTCCCATTAGACGAGAGGACCTTTCTGCCTCTGCAGTTCGGAGGGTCGTTTCTCTAATGGGAAATAGCTGCTTCAGTCTGAATGGGCTAGTTCCCATTAGACGAGAGGACCTTTCTGCCTCTCCAGGTCGGAGGGCCATTTCTCTAATGGGAAATAGCTGCTTCAGTGTGAATGGGTGAGTTCCCATTAGACGAGAGGATCTTTCTGCATCATCATGTCAGAGGGCCGTTTCTCTAATGGGAAATAGCTGCTTCAGTGTGAGTGGGATAGTTGCCATTAGACGGAAGACCTTTCTGCCTCTGCAGGTCGGAGGGTCGTTTCTCTAATGGGAAATAGATGCTTCAGTGTGAGTGGGTTAGTTCCCATTAGACGAGAGGACCTTTCTGCCTCTGCAGTTCGGAGGGTCGTTTCTCTAATGGGAAATAGCTGCTTCAGTGTGAATGGGCTAGTTCCCATTAGACGAGAGGACCTTTCTGCTTCTCCAGGTCGGAGGGCCGTTTCTCTAATGGGAAATAGCTGCTTCAGTCTGAATGGGCTAATTCCCATTCAACGAGACGACCTTTCTGCCTCTGCAGGTCAGAGGGCCGTTTCACTAATGGGAACTAGCCTTCTCAGTGTGAGTAGGCTAGTTCCCATTATTATGCAGGACTTGGCCACTAGGAGAGAAAAAGGGCCATTTCTCTAATGGGAACTAGCCTTCTCTGTGTGAGTGGACTAGTTCCCATTATCATGCAGGACTGTGCCACTATGGTCAATAAGGGCCATTTCTCTAATGGGAACTAGCCTTCTCAGTGTGAATGGGCTAGTTCCCATTAGACGAGAGGACCTTTCTGCCTCTGCAGGTCAGAGGGTCGTTTCTCTAATGGGAAATAGCTGCTTCAGTGTGAATGGGCTAGTTCCCATTAGACGAGAGGACCTGTCTGCCTCTGCAGGTCGGAGGGCCGTTTCCCTAATGGGAAATAGCTGCTTCAGTCTGAAAGGCTAATTCCCATTCAACGAGATGACCTTTCTGCTTCTGCAGGTCAGAGGGCCGTTTCTCTAATGGGAACTAGCCTTTTCAGTTTGTGTAGGCTAGTTCCCATTATTATGCAGGACTTGGCCACTAGGGGCAAAAAGAGCAGTTTCTCTAATGGGAAATAGCTGCTTCAGTGTGAGTGGGCTAGTTCCCATTAGACGAGACGACCTTTCTGCCTCTGCAGGTCGGAGGGCCGTTTCTCTAATGGGAAATAGCTGCTTCAGTGTGAATGGGCTAGTTCCCATTAGACGAGAGGATCTTTCTGCCTCTCCAGGTCGGAGGGCCGATTCTCTAATGGGAAATAGCTGCTTCAGTGTGAGTGGCATAGTTCCGATTAGACGAGAGGACCGTTCTGCCTCTGCAGGTCAGAGGGCCGTTTCTCTATTGGGAAATAGCTGCTTCAGTGTGAATCGGCTAGTTCCCTTTAGACGAGAGGACCTTTCTGCCTCTGCAGGTCAGAGGGCCGTTTCTCTAATGGGAAATAGCTGCTTCAGTGTGAATGGGCTAGTTCCCATTAGATGAGAGGACCTTTCTGCCTCTCAAGGTCGCAGGGCCGTTTCTCTAATGGGAAATAGCTGCTTCAGTGTGAGTGGGCTAGTTCCCATTAGACGAGAGGACCTTTCTGCCTCTGCAGGTCGGGGGGCCGTTTCTCTAATGGGAAATAGCTGCTTCAGTGTGAGTGGGTTAGTTCCCATTAGACGAGAGGACGTTTCTGCCTCTGCAGTTCGGAGGGTCGTTTCTCTAATGGGAAATAGCTGCTTCAGTCTGAATGGGCTAGTTCCCATTAGACGAGAGGACCTTTCTGCCTCTCCAGGTCGGAGGGCCATTTCTATAATGGGAAATAGCTGCTTCAGTGTGAATGGGTGAGTTCCCATTAGACGAGAGGATCTTTCTGCATCATCAGGTCAGAGGGCCGTTTCCCTAATGGGAAATAGCTGCTTCAGTCTGAAAGGCTAATTCCCATTCAACGAGATAACCTTTCTGCTTCTGCAGGTCAGAGGGCCGTTTCTCTAATGGGAACTAGCCTTCTCAGTTTGAGTAGGCTAGTTCCCATTATTATGCAGGACTTGGCCACTAGGGGCAAAAAGAGCAGTTTCTCTAATGGGAAATAGCTGCTTCAGTGTGAGTGGGCTAGTTCCCATTAGACGAGACGACCTTTCTGCCTCTGCAGGTCGGAGGGCCGTTTCTCTAATGGGAAATAGCTGCTTCAGTGTGAATGGGCTAGTTCCCATTAGACGAGAGGATCTTTCTGCCTCTCGAGGTCGGAGGGCCGTTTCTCTAATGGGAAATAGCTGCTTCAGTGTGAATGGGCTAGTTCCCATTAGACGAGAGGACCTTTCTGCCTCTCAAGGTCGCAGGGCCGTTTCTCTAATGGGAAATAGCTGCTTCAGTGTGAGTGGGCTAGTTCCCATTAGACGAGAGGACCTTTCTGCCTCTGCAGGTCGGGGGGCCGTTTCTCTAATGGGAAATAGCTGCTTCAGTGTGAGTGGCTTAGTTCCCATTAGACGAGAGGACCTTTCTGCCTCTGCAGTTCGGAGGGTCGTTTCTCTAATGGGAAATAGCTGCTTCAGTCTGAATGGGCTAGTTCCCATTAGACGAGAGGACCTTTCTGCCTCTCCAGGTAGGAGGGCCATTTCTCTAATGGGAAATAGCTGCTTCAGTGTGAATGGGTGAGTTCCCATTAGACGAGAGGATCTTTCTGCATCATCATGTCAGAGGGCCGTTTCTCTAATGGGAAATAGCTGCTTCAGTGTGAGTGGGATAGTTGCCATTAGACGGAAGACCTTTCTGCCTCTGCAGGTCGGAGGGCCGTTTCTCTAATGGAAAATAGCTGCTTCAGTGTGAGTGGGATAGTTGCCATTAGACGGAAGACTTTTCTGCCTCTGCAGGTCAGAGGGCCGTTTCTCTAATGGAAAATAGCTGCTTCAGTGTGAGTGGGTTAGTTCCCATTAGACGAGAGGACCTTTCTGCCTCTGCAGCTCGGAGGGTCGTTTCTCTAATGGGAAATAGATGCTTCAGTGTGAATGGGCTAGTTCCCATTAGACGAGAGGACCTTTCTGCCTCTCCAGGTCAGAGGGCCGTTTATCTAATTGGAAATAGCTGCTTCAGTGTGAGTAGGATAGTTGCCATTAGACAGATGACCTTTCTGCCTCTGCAGGTCGGAGGGTCGTTTCTCTAATGGGAAATAGATGCTTCAGTGTGAGTGGGTTAGTTCCCATTAGACGAGAGGACCTTTCTGCCTCTGCAGTTCGGAGGGTCGTTTCTCTAATGGGAAATAGCTGCTTCAGTGTGAATGGGCTAGTTCCCATTAGACGAGAGGACCTTTCTGCTTCTCCAGGTCGGAGGGCCGTTTCTCTAATGGGAAATAGCTGCTTCAGTCTGAATGGGCTAATTCCCATTCAACGAGACGACCTTTCTGCCTCTGCAGGTCAGAGGGCCGTTTCACTAATGGGAACTAGCCTTCTCAGTGTGAGTAGGCTAGTTCCCATTATTATGCAGGACTTGGCCACTAGGAGAGAAAAAGGGCCATTTCTCTAATGGGAACTAGCCTTCTCTGTGTGAGTGGACTAGTTCCCATTATTATGCAGGACTGTGCCACTATGGTCAATAAGGGCCATTTCTCTAATGGGAACTAGCCTTCTCAGTGTGAATGGGCTAGTTCCCATTAGACGAGAGGACCTTTCTGCCTCTGCAGGTCAGAGGGTCGTTTCTCTAATGGGAAATAGCTGCTTCAGTGTGAGTGGGCTAGTTCCCGTTAGACGAGAGGACCTTTCTGCCTCTCTAGGTCGGAGGGCTGTTTCTCTAAAGGGAAATAGCTGCTTCAGTCTGAATGGGCTAATTCTCAATTGACGAGAGGACTTTTCTTCCTCTGCAGGTCAGAAGGTCGTTTCTCTATTGGGAAATAGCTGCTTCAGTGTGATGAGACTAGTTCCCATTAGACGAGATGACCTTTCTGCCTCTCCAGGTTGCAGGGCTGTTTCTCTAATGGGAAATAGCTGCTTCAGTGTGAATGGGCGAGTTCCCATTAGACGAGAGGATCTTTCTGTATCTCCAGGTCAGAGCGCCGTTTCTCTAATGGGAAATAGCTGCTTCAGTGTGAGTGGGATAGTTGCCATTAGACGAGAGGACCTTTCTGCCTCTGCAGCTCGGAGGGTCGTTTCTCTAATGGGAAATAGCTGCTTCAGTGTGAATGGGCTAGTTCCCATTAGACGAGAGTACCTTTCTGCCTCTCCAGGTCGGAGGGCCGATTCCGTAATGGGAAATAGCTGCTTCAGTCTGAAAGGCTAATTCCCATTCGACGAGATGACCTTTCTGCCTCTGCAGGTCAGAGGGCCGTTTCTCTAACGGGAACTAGCCTTCTCAGTGTGAGTAGGCTAGTTCCCATTATTATGCAGGACTTGGCCTCGAGGAGAGCAAAAGGGCCATTTCTCTAATGGGAACTAGCCGCCACAGTGTGAATGGGCTAGTTCCCATTAGACGAGAGGACCTTTCTGCCTCTGCAGGTAAGAGGGCCGTTTCTCTAATGGGAAATAGCTGCTTCAGTATGAATGTGCTAGTACCCATTAGACGAGAGGACCTTTCTGTCTCTGCAGGTCAGAGGGCTGTTTCTCTAATGGGAAATAGCTGCTTCAGTGTGAGTGGGCTAGTTCCCATTAGACGAGAGGACCTTGCTGCCTCTGCAGGTCGGAGGGCCGTTTCTCTAATGGGAAATAGCTGCTTCAGTGTGAATGGGCTAGTTCCCATTAGACGAGAGGATCTTTCTGCCTCTCCAGGCCTAGGGCCGTTTGGGCTAGTTCCCATTAGACGAGAGGACCTTTCTGTCTCTGCAGGTCGGAGGGCCGCTTCTCTAATGGGAAATAGCTGCTTCAGTGTGAATGGGCTAGTTCCCATTAGACGAGAGGATCTTTCTGCCTCTCCAGGTCGGAGGGCCGTGTCTCTAATGGGAAATAGCTGCTTCAGTGTGAGTGGGATAGTTCAGATTAGACAAGAGGACCTTTCTGCCTCTGCAGGTCCGAGGGCCGTTTCTCTAATGGGAAATAGCTGCTTCAGTGTGAATGGGCTAGTTCCCATTAGAGGAGAGGACCCTTCTGCCTCTGCAGGTCGGCGGGCCGTTTCTCTAATGGGAAATAGCTGCTTCAGTGTGAATGGGCTAGTTCCCATTAGACGAGAGGCCCTTTCTGTCTCTGCAGGTCAGAGGGCTGTTTCTCTGATGGGAAATAGCTGCTTCAGTGTGAGTGGGCTAGTTCCCATAAGACGAGAGGACCTTTCTGCCTCTCCAGGTCGCAGGGCCGTTTCTCTAATGGGAAATAGATGCTTCAGTGTTAGTGGGCTAGTTCTCATTAGACGAGAGGACCTTTCTGCCTCTCCAGGTCGGAGGGCCATTTCTTGGGCTAGTTCCATTAGATGAGAGGACCTTTCTGCCTCTCCAGGTCGGAGGGCCATTTCTTGGGCTAGTTCCATTAGATGAGAGGACCTTTCTGCCTCTCCAGGTCGGAGGGCCATTTCTTGGGCTAGTTCCCATTAGATGAGAGGACCTTTCTGCCTCTCCAGGTCGCAGGGCCGCTTCTCTAATGGGAAATAGCTGCTTCAGTGTGAGTGGGCTAGTTCCCATTAGACAAGAGGACCTTTCTGCCTCTGCAGGTCGGAGGGCCATTTCTCTAATGGGAAATAGCTGCTTCAGTGTGAGTGGGCTAGTGCCCATTAGACGAGAGGACCTTTCTTCCTCTGCAGGTCGGAGGGTCGTTTCTCTAATGGGAAATAGCTGCTTCAGTTTGAATGGGCTAGTTCAAATTAAACGAGAGGACCTTTCTGCCCCTGCAGGTCAGAGGGCCGTTTCTCTAATGGGAAATAGCTGCTTCAGTGTGAGTGGGCTAGTTCCCATTAGACGAGAGGACCTTTCTGCCTCTGCAGGTCGGAGGGAAATTTCTCTAATGGGAAATAGCTGCTTCAGTGTGAATGGGCTAGTTCCCATTAGACAAGGGGATCTTTCTGCCTCTCCAGGCCTAGGGCCGTTTGAGCTAGTTCCCATTGGACAAGAGGACCTTTCTGTCTCTGCAGGTCGGAGGGCCGTTTCTCTAATGGGAAATAGCTGCTTCAGTGTGAGTGGGCTAGTTCCCATTAGACGAGAGGACCTTTCTGCCTCTCCAGGTCGCAGGGCCGTTTCTCTAATGGGAAATAGCTGCTTCAGTGTGAGTGGGCTAGTTCCCATTAGACGAGAGGACCTTTCTGCCTCTGCAGGTCGGAGGGCCGTTTCTCTAATGGGAAATAGCTGCTTCAGTGTGAATGGGCTAGTTCCCATTAGACGAGAGGACCTTTCTGTCTCTGCAGGTCGGAGGGCCATTTCTCTAATGGGAAATAGCTGCTTCAGTGTGAGTGGGCTAGTTCCCATTAGATGAGAGGACCTTTCTGCCTTTGAATGTCGGCGGGCCGTTTCACTAATGGAAAATAGCTGCTTCAGAGTGAATGGGCTAGTTCCCAGTAGACGAGATGACCTTACTGACTCTGCAGGTCGGAGGGCTCTTTCTTTAAAGGGAAATAGCTGCTTCAGTCTGAATGGGCTAATTCTCAATCAACGAGAGGGCCTTTCTGCCTCTGCAGGTCAGAAGGCCGTTTCTCTATTGGGAAATAGCTGCTTCAGTGTGAATGGGCTAGTTCCCATTAGACGAGAGGACCTTTCTGCCTCTCCAGGTCGGAGGGCCGTTTCTCTAATGGGAAACAGCTGCTTCAGTCTGAATGGGCTAATTCCCATTCGACGAGACGACCTTTCTGCCTCTGCAGGTCAGAGGGCCGTTTCTCTAATGGGAACTAGGATTCTCAGTGTGAGTAGGCTAGTTCCCATTATTATGCAGGACTTGGCCACTAGGAGAGCAAAAGGGCCATTTCTCTAATGGGAACTAGCCTTCTCTGTGTGAGTGGACTAGTTCCCATTATTATGCAGGACTGTGCCACTAGGGTCAATAAGGGCCATTTCTCTAATGGGAACTAGCCTTCTCAGTGTGAATGGGCTAGTTCCCAATAGACGAGAGGACCTTTCTGCCTCTGCAGGTCAGAGGACCGTTTCTCTAATGGGAAATAGCTGCTTCAGTGTGAGTGGGCTAGTTCCCATTAGACGAGAGGACCTATCTGCCTCTGCAGGTCGGAGTGTCGTTTCTCTAATGGGAAATAGCTGCTTCAGTGTGAGTGGGCTAGTTCCCGTTAGCCGAGAGGACCTTTCTGCCTCTCCAAGTCGGAGGGCTGTTTCTCTAAAGGGAAATAGCTGCTTCAGTCTGAATAGGCTAATTCTCAATTGACGAGAGGACCTTTCTGCCTCTGCAGGTCAGAAGGTCGTTTCTCTATTGGGAAATAGCTGCTTCAGTGTGATGTGGCTAGTTCCCATTAGACGAGAGGACCTTTCTGCCTCTCCAGGTCGCAGGGCTGTTTCTATAATGGGAAATAGCTGCTTCAGTGTGAGTGGGCAGGTTCCCATTAGACGAGAGGACCTTTCTGCCTCTGCAGGTCGGAGGGCCGTTTCTCTAATGGGAAATAGCTGCTTCAGTGTGAATGGGCGAGTTCCCATTAGACGAGAGGATCTTTCTGCATCTCCAGGTCAGAGGGCCGTTTCTCTAATGGGAAATAGCTGCTTCAGTGTGAGTGGGATAGTTGCCATTAGACGGAAGACCTTTCTGCATCTGCATGTCGGAGGGCCGTTTCTCTAATGGGAAATAGCTGCTTCAGTGTGAGTGGGTTAGTTCCCATTAGACGAGAGGACCTTTCTGCCTCTGCAGCTCGGAGGGTCGTTTCTCTAATGGGAAATAGCTGCTTCAGTGTGAATGGGCTAGTTCCCATTAGACGAGAGGACCTGTCTGCCTCTCCAGGTCGGAGGGCCGTTTCCCTAATGGGAAATAGCTGCTTCAGTCTGAAAGGCTAATTCCCATTCAGCGAGATGACCTTTCTGCTTCTGCAGGTCAGAGGGCCGTTTCTCTAATAGGAACTAGCCTTCTCAGTTTGAGTAGGCTAGTTCCCATTATTATGCAGGACTTGGCCACTAGGGGCAAAAAGAGCAGTTTCTCTAATGGGAAATAGCTGCTTCAGTGTGAGTGGGCTAGTTCCCATTAGACGAGACGACCTTTCTGCCTCTGCAGGTCGGAGGGCCGTTTCTCTAATGGGAAATAGCTGCTTCAGTGTGAATGGGCTAGTTCCCATTAGACGAGAGGATCTTTCTGCCTCTCCAGGTCGGAGGGCCGTTTCTCTAATGGGAAATAGCTGCTTCAGTGTGAATGGGCTAGTTCCCATTAGACGAGAGGACCTTTCTGACTCTCAAGGTCGGAGGGCCGTTTCTCTAATGGGAAATAGCTGCTTCAGTGTGAGTGGGCTAGTTCCCATTAGACGAGAGGACCTTTCTGCCTCTGCAGGTCGGGGGGCCGTTTCTCTAATGGGAAATAGCTGCTTCAGTGTGAGTGGGTTAGTTCCCATTAGACGAGAGGACCTTTCTGCCTCTGCAGTTCGGAGGGTCGTTTCTCTAATGGGAAATAGCTGCTTCAGTCTGAATGGGCTAGTTCCCATTAGACGAGAGGACCTTTCTGCCTCTCCAGGTCGGAGGGCCATTTCTCTAATGGGAAATAGCTGCTTCAGTGTGAATGGGTGAGTTCCCATTAGACGAGAGGATCTTTCTGCATCATCAGGTCAGAGGGCCGTTTCTCTAATGGGAAATAGCTGCTTCAGTGTGAGTGGGATAGTTGCCATTAGACGGAAGACCTTTCTGCCTCTGCAGGTCGGAGGGCCGTTTCTCTAATGGAAAATAGCTGCTTCAGTGTGAGTGGGTTAGTTCCCATTAGACGAGAGGACCTTTCTGCCTCTGCAGCTCGGAGGGTCGTTTCTCTAATCGGAAATAGATGCTTCAGTGTGAATGGGCTAGTTCCCATTAGACGAGAGGACCTTTCTGCCTCTCCAGGTCAGAGGGCCGTTTCTCTAATTGGAAATAGCTGCTTCAGTGTGAGTGGGATAGTTGCCATTAGACAGATGACCTTTCTGCCTCTGCAGGTCGGAGGGTCGTTTCTCTAATGGGAAATAGATGCTTCAGTGTGAGTGGGTTAGTTCCCATTAGACGAGAGGACCTTTCTGCCTCTGCAGTTCGGAGGGTCGTTTCTCTAATGGGAAATAGCTGCTTCAGTGTGAATGGGCTAGTTCCCATTAGACGAGAGGACCTATCTGCCTCTGCAGGTCGGAGGGTCGTTTCTCTAATGGGAAATAGATGCTTCAGTCTGAATGGGCTAATTCCCATTCAACGAGACAACCTTTCTGCCTCTGCAGGTCAGAGGGCTGTTTCTCTAATGGGAACTAGCCTTCTCAGTTTGAGTAAGCTAGTTCCCATTATTATGCAGGACTTGGCCACTAGGGGCAAAAAGAGCCATTTCTCTAATGGGAACTAGCCTTCTCAGTGTGAGTAGGCTAGTTCCCATTATTATGCAGGACTTGGCCACTAGGAGAGCAAAAGGGCCATTTCTCTAATGGGAACTAGCCTTCTCTGTGTGAGTGGACTAGTTCCCATTATTATGCAGGACTGTGCCACTATGGTCAATAAGGGTCATTTCTCTAATGGGAACTAGCCTTCTCAGTGTGAATGGGCTAGTTCCCATTAGACGAGAGGACTTTTCTGCCTCTGCAGTTCAGAAGGTCGTTTCTCTATTGGGAAATAGCTGTTTCAGTGTGATGGGGCTAGTTCCCATTAGACGAGAGGACCTTTCTGCCTCTCCAGGTTGCAGGGCTGTTTCTCTAATGGGAAATAGCTGCTTCAGTGTGAATGGGCTAGTTCCCATTAGACGAGAGGATCTTTCTGCCTCTCCAGGTCGGAGGGCCGTTTCTCTAATGGGAAATAGCTGCTTCAGTGTGAATGGGCTAGTTCCCATTAGACGAGAGGATCTTTCTGCCTCTCCAGGTCGGAGGGCCGTTTCTCTAATGGGAAATAGCTGCTTCAGTGTGAATGGGCTAGTTCCCATTAGACGAGAGGACCTTTCTGACTCTCAAGGTCAGAGGGCCGTTTCTCTAATGGGAACTAGCCTTCTCAGTTTGAGTAGGCTAGTTCCCATTATTATGCAGGACTTGGCCACTAGGGGCAAAAAGAGCAGTTTCTCTAATGGGAAATAGCTGCTTCAGTGTGAGTGGGCTAGTTCCCATTAGACGAGACAACCTTTCTGCCTCTGCAGGTCGGAGGGCCGTTTCTCTAATGGGAAATAGCTGCTTCAGTGTGAATGGGCTAGTTCCCATTAGACGAGAGGATCTTTCTGCCTCTCCAGGTCGGAGGGCCGTTTCTCTAATGGGAAATAGCTGCTTCAGTGTGAATGGGCTAGTTCCCATTAGACGAGAGGACCTTTCTGACTCTCAAGGTCGGAGGGCCGTTTCTCTAATGGGAAATAGCTGCTTCAGTGTGAGTGGGCTAGTTCCCATTAGACGAGAGGACCTTTCTGCCTCTGCAGGTCGGGGGGCCGTTTCTCTAATGGGAAATAGCTGCTTCAGTGTGAGTGGGTTAGTTCCCATTAGACGAGAGGACCTTTCTGCCTCTGCAGTTCGGAGGGTCGTTTCTCTAATGGGAAATAGCTGCTTCAGTCTGAATGGGCTAGTTCCCATTAGACGAGAGGACCTTTCTGCCTCTCCAGGTCGGAGGGCCATTTCTCTAATGGGAAATAGCTGCTTCAGTGTGAATGGGTGAGTTCCCATTAGACGAGAGGATCTTTCTGCATCATCAGGTCAGAGGGCCGTTTCTCTAATGGGAAATAGCTGCTTCAGTGTGAGTGGGATAGTTGCCATTAGACGGAAGACCTTTCTGCCTCTGCAGGTCGGAGGGCCGTTTCTCTAATGGAAAATAGCTGCTTCAGTGTGAGTGGGTTAGTTCCCATTAGACGAGAGGACCTTTCTGCCTCTGCAGCTCGGAGGGTCGTTTCTCTAATCGGAAATAGATGCTTCAGTGTGACTGGGCTAGTTCCCATTAGACGAGAGGACCTTTCTGCCTCTCCAGGTCAGAGGGCCGTTTCTCTAATTGGAAATAGCTGCTTCAGTGTGAGTGGGATAGTTGCCATTAGACAGATGACCTTTCTGCCTCTGCAGGTCGGAGGGTTGTTTCTCTAATGGGAAATAGATGCTTCAGTGTGAGTGGGTTAGTTCCCATTAGACGAGAGGACCTTTCTGCCTCTGCAGTTCGGAGGGTCGTTTCTCTAATGGGAAATAGCTGCTTCAGTGTGAATGGGCTAGTTCCCATTAGACGAGAGGACCTATCTGCCTCTGCAGGTCGGAGGGTCGTTTCTCTAATGGGAAATAGATGCTTCAGTCTGAATGGGCTAATTCCCATTCAACGAGACAACCTTTCTGCCTCTGTAGGTCAGAGGGCTGTTTCTCTAATGGGAACTAGCCTTCTCAGTTTGAGTAAGCTAGTTCCCATTATTATGCAGGACTTGGCCACTAGGGGCAAAAAGAGCCATTTCTCTAATGGGAACTAGCCTTCTCAGTGTGAGTAGGCTAGTTCCCATTATTATGCAGGACTTGGCCACTAGGAGAGCAAAAGGGCCATTTCTCTAATGGGAACTAGCCTTCTCTGTGTGAGTGGACTAGTTCCCATTATTATGCAGGACTGTGCCACTATGGTCAATAAGGGTCATTTCTCTAATGGGAACTAGCCTTCTCAGTGTGAATGGGCTAGTTCCCATTAGACGAGAGGACTTTTCTGCCTCTGCAGGTCAGAAGGTCGTTTCTCTATTGGGAAATAGCTGCTTCAGTGTGATGGGGCTAGTTCCCATTAGACGAGAGGACCTTTCTGCCTCTCCAGGTTGCAGGGCTGTTTCTCTAATGGGAAATAGCTGCTTCAGTGTGAATGGGCGAGTTCCCATTAGACGAGAGGATCTTTCTGTATCTCCAGGTCAGAGGGCCGTTTCTCTAATGGGAAATAGCTGCTTCAGTGTGAATGGGCGAGTTCCCATTAGACGAGAGGATCTTTCTGTATCTCCAGGTCAGAGGGCCGATTCCGTAATGGGAAATAGCTGCTTCAGTCTGAAAGGCTAATTCCCATTCGACGAGATGACCTTTCTGTCTCTGCAGGTCAGAGGGTCGTTTCTCTAATGGGAAATAGCTGCTTCAGTGTGAGTGGGCTAGTTCCCATTAGACGAGAGGACCTTTCTGCCTCTCTAGGTCGGAGGGCTGTTTCTCTAAAGGGAAATAGCTGCTTCAGTCTGAATGGGCTAATTCTCAATTGACGAGAGGACTTTTCTGCCTCTGCAGGTCAGAAGGTCGTTTCTCTATTGGGAAATAGCTGCTTCAGTGTGATGGGGCTAGTTCCCATTAGACGAGAGGACCTTTCTGCCTCTCCAGGTCGCAGGGCTGTTTCTCTAATGGGAAATAGCTGCTTCAGTGTGAATGGGCAAGTTCCCATTAGACGAGAGGATCTTTCTGTATCTCCAGGTCAGAGGGCCGTTTCTCTAATGGGAAATAGCTGCTTCAGTGTGAGTGGGATAGTTGCCATTAGACGAGAGGACCTTTCTGCCTCTGCAGCACCGAGGGTCGTTTCTGTAATGGAAAATAGCTGTTTCAGTATGAATGGGCTAGTTCCCATTAGACGAGAGTACCTTTCTGCCTCTCCAGGTCGGAGGGCCGATTCCGTAATAGGAAATAGCTGCTTCAGTCTGAAAGGCTAATTCCCATTCGACGAGATGACCTTTCTGCCTCTGCAGGTCAGAGGGCCGTTTCTCTAATGGGAACTAGCCTTCTCAGTGTGAGTAGGCTAGTTCCCATTATTATGCAGGACTTGGCCTCTAGGAGAGCAAAAGGGCCATTTCTCTAATGGGAACTAGCCGTCTCAGTGTGAATGGGCTAGTTCCCATTAGACGAGAGGACCTTTCTGCCTCTGCAGGTCAGAGGGCCGTTTCTCTAATGGGAAATAGCTGCTTCAGTATGAATGTGCTAGTACCCATTAGACGAGAGGACCTTTCTGTCTCTGCAGGTCAGAGGGCTGTTTCTCTAATGGGAAATAGCTGCTTCAGTGTGAGTGGGCTAGTTCCCATTAGACGAGAGGACCTTGCTGCCTCTGCAGGTCGGAGGGCCGTTTCTCTAATGGGAAATAGCTGCTTCAGTGTGAATGGGCTAGTTCCCATTAGACGAGAGGATCTTTCTGCCTCTCCAGGCCTAGGGCCGTTTGGGCTAGTTCCCATTAGACAAGAGGACCTTTCTGTCTCTGCAGGTCGGAGGGCCGCTTCTCTAATGGGAAATAGCTGCTTCAGTGTGAGTGGGATAGTTCAGATTAGACGAGAGGACCTTTCTGCCTCTGCAGGTCAGAGGGCCATTTCTCTATTGGGAAATAGTTGCTTCAGTGTGAATCGGCTAGTTCCCATTAGACGGGAGGACCTTTCTGCCTCTGCAGGTCCGAGGGCCGTTTCTCTAATGGGAAATAGCTGCTTCAGTGTGAATGGGCTAGTTCCCATTAGACGAGAGGACCTTTCTGTCTCTGCAGGTCAGAGGGCTGTTTCTCTGATGGGAAATAGCTGCTTCAGTGTGAGTGGGCTAGTTCCCATAAGACGAGAGGACCTTTCTGCCTCTCCAGGTCGCAGGGCCGTTTCTCTAATGGGAAATAGATGCTTCAGTGTTAGTGGGCTAGTTCCCATTAGACGAGAGGACCTTTCTGTCTCTGCAGGTCGGAGGGCCGTTTCTCTAATGGGAAATAGCTGCTTCAGTGTGAGTGGGCTAGTTCCCATTAGATGAGAGGACCTTTCTGCCTTTGCATGTCGGCGGGCCGTTTCACTAATGGAAAATAGCTGCTTCAGAGTGAATGGGCTAGTTCCCAGTAGACGAGAGGACCTTTCTGCCTCTCCACGTCAGACGGCCGTTTCTCTAATGGGAAATAGCTGCTTCAGTGTGAGTGGGCTAGTTCCCATTAGACGAGATGATCTTTCTGCCTCTCCAGGTCTGAGGGCCGTTTGGGCTAGTTCCCATTAGACGAGATGACCTTACTGACTCTGCAGGTCGGAGGGCTGTTTCTCTAATGGGAAATAGCTGCTTCAGTGTGAGTGGATTAGTTCCCATTAGACGAGAGGACCTTTCTGCCTCTGCAGGTCGGAGTGTCGTTTCTCTAATGGGAAATAGCTGCTTCAGTGTGAGTGGGCTAGTTCCCATTAGACGAGAGGACCTTTCTGCCTCTCCAGGTCGGAGGGATGTTTCTCTAAAGGGAAATAGCTGCTTCAGTCTGAATGGGCTAATTCTCAATCAACGAGAGGACCTTTCTGCCTCTGCAGGTCAGAAGGCCGTTTCTCTATTGGGAAATAGCTGCTTCAGTGTGAATGGGCTAGTTCCCATTAGACGAGAGGACCTTTCTGCCTCTCCAGGTCGGAGGGCCGTTTCTCTAATGGGAAACAGCTGCTTCAGTCTGAATGGGCTAATTCCCATTCGACGAGACGACCTTTCTGCCTCTGCAGGTCAGAGGGCCGTTTCTCTAATGGGAACTAGGATTCTCAGTGTGAGTAGGCTAGTTCCCATTATTATGCAGGACTTGGCCACTAGGAGAGCAAAAGGGCCATTTCTCTAATGGGAACTAGCCTTCTCTGTGTGAGTGGACTAGTTCCCATTATTATGCAGGACTGTGCCACTAGGGTCAATAAAGGCCATTTCTCTAATGGGAACTAGCCTTCTCAGTGTGAATGGGCTAGTTCCCATTAGACGAGAGGACCTTTCTGCCTCTGCAGGTCAGAGGACCGTTTCTCTAATGGGAAATAGCTGCTTCAGTGTGAGTGGGCTAGTTCCCATTAAACGAGAGGACCTATCTGCCTCTGCAGGTCGGAGTGTCGTTTCTCTAATGGTAAATAGCTGCTTCAGTGTGAGTGGGCTAGTTCCCGTTAGCCAAGAGGACCTTTCTGCCCCTCCAGGTCGGAGGGCTGTTTCTCTAAAGGGAAATAGCTGCTTCAGTCTGAATGGGCTAATTCTCAATTGACGAGAGGACCTTTCTGCCTCTCCAGGTCAGAAGGTCATTTCTCTATTGGGAAATAGCTGCTTCAGTGTGATGGGGCTAGTTCCCATTAGACGAGAGGACCTTTCTGCCTCTCCAGGTCGCAGGGCTGTTTCTATAATGGGGAAATAGCTGCTTCAGTGTGAGTGGGCAGGTTTCCATTAGACGAGAGGAACTTTCTGCCTCTGCAGGTCGGAGGGCCGTTTCTCTAATGGGAAATAGCTGCTTCAGTGTGAATGGGCGAGTTCCCATTAGACGAGAGGATCTTTCTGCATCTCCAGGTCAGAGGGCCGTTTCTCTAATGGGAAATAGCTGCTTCAGTGTGAGTGGGATAGTTGCCATTAGACGGAAGACCTTTCTGCCTCTGCAGGTCGGAGGGCTGTTTCTCTAATGGGAAATAGCTGCTTCAGTGTGAGTGGGTTCGTTCCCATTAGACGAGAGGACCTTTCTGCCTCTGCAGCTCGGAGGGTCGTTTCTCTAATGGGAAATAGCTGCTTCAGTGTGAATGGGCTAGTTCCCATTAGACGAGAGGACCTGTCTGCCTCTGCAGGTCGGAGGGCCGTTTCCCTAATGGGAAATAGCTGCTTCAGTCTGAAAGGCTAATTCCCATTCAACGAGATGACCTTTCTGCTTCTGCAGGTCAGAGGGCCGTTTCTCTAATGGGAACTAGCCTTTTCAGTTTGTGTAGGCTAGTTCCCATTATTATGCAGGACTTGGCCACTAGGGGCAAAAAGAGCAGTTTCTCTAATGGGAAATAGCTGCTTCAGTGTGAGTGGGCTAGTTCCCATTAGACGAGACGACCTTTCTGCCTCTGCAGGTCGGAGGGCCGTTTCTCTAATGGGAAATAGCTGCTTCAGTGTGAATGGGCTAGTTCCCATTAGACGAGAGGATCTTTCTGCCTCTCCAGGTCGGAGGGCCGATTCTCTAATGGGAAATAGCTGCTTCAGTGTGAGTGGCATAGTTCCGATTAGACGAGAGGACCGTTCTGCCTCTGCAGGTCAGAGGGCCGTTTCTCTATTGGGAAATAGCTGCTTCAGTGTGAATCGGCTAGTTCCCTTTAGACGAGAGGACCTTTCTGCCTCTGCAGGTCAGAGGGCCGTTTCTCTAATGGGAAATAGCTGCTTCAGTGTGAATGGGCTAGTTCCCATTAGATGAGAGGACCTTTCTGCCTCTCAAGGTCGCAGGGCCGTTTCTCTAATGGGAAATAGCTGCTTCAGTGTGAGTGGGCTAGTTCCCATTAGACGAGAGGACCTTTCTGCCTCTGCAGGTCGGGGGGCCGTTTCTCTAATGGGAAATAGCTGCTTCAGTGTGAGTGGGTTAGTTCCCATTAGACGAGAGGACGTTTCTGCCTCTGCAGTTCGGAGGGTCGTTTCTCTAATGGGAAATAGCTGCTTCAGTCTGAATGGGCTAGTTCCCATTAGACGAGAGGACCTTTCTGCCTCTCCAGGTCGGAGGGCCATTTCTATAATGGGAAATAGCTGCTTCAGTGTGAATGGGTGAGTTCCCATTAGACGAGAGGATCTTTCTGCATCATCAGGTCAGAGGGCCGTTTCCCTAATGGGAAATAGCTGCTTCAGTCTGAAAGGCTAATTCCCATTCAACGAGATAACCTTTCTGCTTCTGCAGGTCAGAGGGCCGTTTCTCTAATGGGAACTAGCCTTCTCAGTTTGAGTAGGCTAGTTCCCATTATTATGCAGGACTTGGCCACTAGGGGCAAAAAGAGCAGTTTCTCTAATGGGAAATAGCTGCTTCAGTGTGAGTGGGCTAGTTCCCATTAGACGAGACGACCTTTCTGCCTCTGCAGGTCGGAGGGCCGTTTCTCTAATGGGAAATAGCTGCTTCAGTGTGAATGGGCTAGTTCCCATTAGACGATAGGATCTTTCTGCCTCTCGAGGTCGGAGGGCCGTTTCTCTAATGGGAAATAGCTGCTTCAGTGTGAATGGGCTAGTTCCCATTAGACGAGAGGACCTTTCTGCCTCTCAAGGTCGCAGGGCCGTTTCTCTAATGGGAAATAGCTGCTTCAGTGTGAGTGGGCTAGTTCCCATTAGACGAGAGGACCTTTCTGCCTCTGCAGGTCGGGGGGCCGTTTCTCTAATGGGAAATAGC
The DNA here is from genome assembly GCF_040938575.1 of Ambystoma mexicanum. NCBI lineage: Eukaryota > Metazoa > Chordata > Amphibia > Caudata > Ambystomatidae > Ambystoma > Ambystoma mexicanum. Next base: position 1,334,061,102 of record NC_090933.1, on the reverse strand, counting down.
TGCTTCAGTGTGAGTGGCTTAGTTCCCATTAGACGAGAGGACCTTTCTGCCTCTGCAGTTCGGAGGGTCGTTTCTCTAATGGGAAATAGCTGCTTCAGTCTGAATGGGCTAGTTCCCATTAGACGAGAGGACCTTTCTGCCTCTCCAGGTCGGAGGGCCATTTCTCTAATGGGAAATAGCTGCTTCAGTGTGAATGGGTGAGTTCCCATTAGACGAGAGGATCTTTCTGCATCATCATGTCAGAGGGCCGTTTCTCTAATGGGAAATAGCTGCTTCAGTGTGAGTGGGATAGTTGCCATTAGACGGAAGACCTTTCTGCCTCTGCAGGTCGGAGGGCCGTTTCTCTAATGGAAAATAGCTGCTTCAGTGTGAGTGGGATAGTTGCCATTAGACGGAAGACTTTTCTGCCTCTGCAGGTCAGAGGGCCGTTTCTCTAATGGAAAATAGCTGCTTCAGTGTGAGTGGGTTAGTTCCCATTAGACGAGAGGACCTTTCTGCCTCTGCAGCTCGGAGGGTCGTTTCTCTAATGGGAAATAGATGCTTCAGTGTGAATGGGCTAGTTCCCATTAGACGAGAGGACCTTTCTGCCTCTCCAGGTCAGAGGGCCGTTTATCTAATTGGAAATAGCTGCTTCAGTGTGAGTAGGATAGTTGCCATTAGACAGATGACCTTTCTGCCTCTGCAGGTCGGAGGGTTGTTTCTCTAATGGGAAATAGATGCTTCAGTGTGAGTGGGTTAGTTCCCATTAGACGAGAGGACCTTTCTGCCTCTGCAGTTCGGAGGGTCGTTTCTCTAATGGGAAATAGCTGCTTCAGTGTGAATGGGCTAGTTCCCATTAGACGAGAGGACCTTTCTGCTTCTCCAGGTCGGAGGGCCGTTTCTCTAATGGGAAATAGCTGCTTCAGTCTGAATGGGCTAATTCCCATTCAACGAGACGACCTTTCTGCCTCTGCAGGTCAGAGGGCCGTTTCACTAATGGGAACTAGCCTTCTCAGTGTGAGTAGGCTAGTTCCCATTATTATGCAGGACTTGGCCACTAGGAGAGAAAAAGGGCCATTTCTCTAATGGGAACTAGCCTTCTCTGTGTGAGTGGACTAGTTCCCATTATTATGCAGGACTGTGCCACTATGGTCAATAAGGGCCATTTCTCTAATGGGAACTAGCCTTCTCAGTGTGAATGGGCTAGTTCCCATTAGACGAGAGGACCTTTCTGCCTCTGCAGGTCAGAGGGTCGTTTCTCTAATGGGAAATAGCTGCTTCAGTGTGAATGGGCTAGTTCCCATTAGACGAGAGGACCTGTCTGCCTCTGCAGGTCGGAGGGCCGTTTCCCTAATGGGAAATAGCTGCTTCAGTCTGAAAGGCTAATTCCCATTCAACGAGATGACCTTTCTGCTTCTGCAGGTCAGAGGGCCGTTTCTCTAATGGGAACTAGCCTTTTCAGTTTGTGTAGGCTAGTTCCCATTATTATGCAGGACTTGGCCACTAGGGGCAAAAAGAGCAGTTTCTCTAATGGGAAATAGCTGCTTCAGTGTGAGTGGGCTAGTTCCCATTAGACGAGACGACCTTTCTGCCTCTGCAGGTCGGAGGGCCGTTTCTCTAATGGGAAATAGCTGCTTCAGTGTGAATGGGCTAGTTCCCATTAGACGAGAGGATCTTTCTGCCTCTCCAGGTCGGAGGGCCGATTCTCTAATGGGAAATAGCTGCTTCAGTGTGAGTGGCATAGTTCCGATTAGACGAGAGGACCGTTCTGCCTCTGCAGGTCAGAGGGCCGTTTCTCTATTGGGAAATAGCTGCTTCAGTGTGAATCGGCTAGTTCCCTTTAGACGAGAGGACCTTTCTGCCTCTGCAGGTCAGAGGGCCGTTTCTCTAATGGGAAATAGCTGCTTCAGTGTGAATGGGCTAGTTCCCATTAGATGAGAGGACCTTTCTGCCTCTCAAGGTCGCAGGGCCGTTTCTCTAATGGGAAATAGCTGCTTCAGTGTGAGTGGGCTAGTTCCCATTAGACGAGAGGACCTTTCTGCCTCTGCAGGTCGGGGGGCCGTTTCTCTAATGGGAAATAGCTGCTTCAGTGTGAGTGGGTTAGTTCCCATTAGACGAGAGGACGTTTCTGCCTCTGCAGTTCGGAGGGTCGTTTCTCTAATGGGAAATAGCTGCTTCAGTCTGAATGGGCTAGTTCCCATTAGACGAGAGGACCTTTCTGCCTCTCCAGGTCGGAGGGCCATTTCTATAATGGGAAATAGCTGCTTCAGTGTGAATGGGTGAGTTCCCATTAGACGAGAGGATCTTTCTGCATCATCAGGTCAGAGGGCCGTTTCCCTAATGGGAAATAGCTGCTTCAGTCTGAAAGGCTAATTCCCATTCAACGAGATAACCTTTCTGCTTCTGCAGGTCAGAGGGCCGTTTCTCTAATGGGAACTAGCCTTCTCAGTTTGAGTAGGCTAGTTCCCATTATTATGCAGGACTTGGCCACTAGGGGCAAAAAGAGCAGTTTCTCTAATGGGAAATAGCTGCTTCAGTGTGAGTGGGCTAGTTCCCATTAGACGAGACGACCTTTCTGCCTCTGCAGGTCGGAGGGCCGTTTCTCTAATGGGAAATAGCTGCTTCAGTGTGAATGGGCTAGTTCCCATTAGACGAGAGGATCTTTCTGCCTCTCGAGGTCGGAGGGCCGTTTCTCTAATGGGAAATAGCTGCTTCAGTGTGAATGGGCTAGTTCCCATTAGACGAGAGGACCTTTCTGCCTCTCAAGGTCGCAGGGCCGTTTCTCTAATGGGAAATAGCTGCTTCAGTGTGAGTGGGCTAGTTCCCATTAGACGAGAGGACCTTTCTGCCTCTGCAGGTCGGGGGGCCGTTTCTCTAATGGGAAATAGCTGCTTCAGTGTGAGTGGCTTAGTTCCCATTAGACGAGAGGACCTTTCTGCCTCTGCAGTTCGGAGGGTCGTTTCTCTAATGGGAAATAGCTGCTTCAGTCTGAATGGGCTAGTTCCCATTAGACGAGAGGACCTTTCTGCCTCTCCAGGTCGGAGGGCCATTTCTCTAATGGGAAATAGCTGCTTCAGTGTGAATGGGTGAGTTCCCATTAGACGAGAGGATCTTTCTGCATCATCATGTCAGAGGGCCGTTTCTCTAATGGGAAATAGCTGCTTCAGTGTGAGTGGGATAGTTGCCATTAGATGAGAGGACCTTTCTGCCTTTGCATGTCGGCGGGCCGTTTCACTAATGGAAAATAGCTGCTTCAGAGTGAATGGGCTAGTTCCCAGTAGACGAGAGGACCTTTCTGCCTCTCCACGTCAGACGGCCGTTTCTCTAATGGGAAATAGCTGCTTCAGTGTGAGTGGGCTAGTTCCCATTAGACGAGATGATCTTTCTGCCTCTCCAGGTCTGAGGGCCGTTTGGGCTAGTTCCCATTAGACGAGATGACCTTACTGACTCTGCAGGTCGGAGGGCTGTTTCTCTAATGGGAAATAGCTGCTTCAGTGTGAGTGGATTAGTTCCCATTAGACGAGAGGACCTTTCTGCCTCTGCAGGTCGGAGTGTCGTTTCTCTAATGGGAAATAGCTGCTTCAGTGTGAGTGGGCTAGTTCCCATTAGACGAGAGGACCTTTCTGCCTCTCCAGGTCGGAGGGATGTTTCTCTAAAGGGAAATAGCTGCTTCAGTCTGAATGGGCTAATTCTCAATCAACGAGAGGACCTTTCTGCCTCTGCAGGTCAGAAGGCCGTTTCTCTATTGGGAAATAGCTGCTTCAGTGTGAATGGGCTAGTTCCCATTAGACGAGAGGACCTTTCTGCCTCTCCAGGTCGGAGGGCCGTTTCTCTAATGGGAAACAGCTGCTTCAGTCTGAATGGGCTAATTCCCATTCGACGAGACGACCTTTCTGCCTCTGCAGGTCAGAGGGCCGTTTCTCTAATGGGAACTAGGATTCTCAGTGTGAGTAGGCTAGTTCCCATTATTATGCAGGACTTGGCCACTAGGAGAGCAAAAGGGCCATTTCTCTAATGGGAACTAGCCTTCTCTGTGTGAGTGGACTAGTTCCCATTATTATGCAGGACTGTGCCACTAGGGTCAATAAAGGCCATTTCTCTAATGGGAACTAGCCTTCTCAGTGTGAATGGGCTAGTTCCCATTAGACGAGAGGACCTTTCTGCCTCTGCAGGTCAGAGGACCGTTTCTCTAATGGGAAATAGCTGCTTCAGTGTGAGTGGGCTAGTTCCCATTAAACGAGAGGACCTATCTGCCTCTGCAGGTCGGAGTGTCGTTTCTCTAATGGTAAATAGCTGCTTCAGTGTGAGTGGGCTAGTTCCCGTTAGCCAAGAGGACCTTTCTGCCCCTCCAGGTCGGAGGGCTGTTTCTCTAAAGGGAAATAGCTGCTTCAGTCTGAATGGGCTAATTCTCAATTGACGAGAGGACCTTTCTGCCTCTCCAGGTCAGAAGGTCATTTCTCTATTGGGAAATAGCTGCTTCAGTGTGATGGGGCTAGTTCCCATTAGACGAGAGGACCTTTCTGCCTCTCCAGGTCGCAGGGCTGTTTCTATAATGGGGAAATAGCTGCTTCAGTGTGAGTGGGCAGGTTTCCATTAGACGAGAGGAACTTTCTGCCTCTGCAGGTCGGAGGGCCGTTTCTCTAATGGGAAATAGCTGCTTCAGTGTGAATGGGCGAGTTCCCATTAGACGAGAGGATCTTTCTGCATCTCCAGGTCAGAGGGCCGTTTCTCTAATGGGAAATAGCTGCTTCAGTGTGAGTGGGATAGTTGCCATTAGACGGAAGACCTTTCTGCCTCTGCAGGTCGGAGGGCTGTTTCTCTAATGGGAAATAGCTGCTTCAGTGTGAGTGGGTTCGTTCCCATTAGACGAGAGGACCTTTCTGCCTCTGCAGCTCGGAGGGTCGTTTCTCTAATGGGAAATAGCTGCTTCAGTGTGAATGGGCTAGTTCCCATTAGACGAGAGGACCTGTCTGCCTCTGCAGGTCGGACGGCCGTTTCCCTAATGGGAAATAGCTGCTTCAGTCTGAAAGGCTAATTCCCATTCAACGAGATGACCTTTCTGCTTCTGCAGGTCAGAGGGCCGTTTCTCTAATGGGAACTAGCCTTTTCAGTTTGTGTAGGCTAGTTCCCATTATTATGCAGGACTTGGCCACTAGGGGCAAAAAGAGCAGTTTCTCTAATGGGAAATAGCTGCTTCAGTGTGAGTGGGCTAGTTCCCATTAGACGAGACGACCTTTCTGCCTCTGCAGGTCGGAGGGCCGTTTCTCTAATGGGAAATAGCTGCTTCAGTGTGAATGGGCTAGTTCCCATTAGACGAGAGGATCTTTCTGCCTCTCCAGGTCGGAGGGCCGATTCTCTAATGGGAAATAGCTGCTTCAGTGTGAGTGGCATAGTTCCGATTAGACGAGAGGACCGTTCTGCCTCTGCAGGTCAGAGGGCCGTTTCTCTATTGGGAAATAGCTGCTTCAGTGTGAATCGGCTAGTTCCCTTTAGACGAGAGGACCTTTCTGCCTCTGCAGGTCAGAGGGCTGTTTCTCTAATGGGAAATAGCTGCTTCAGTGTGAATGGGCTAGTTCCCATTAGATGAGAGGACCTTTCTGCCTCTCAAGGTCGCAGGGCCGTTTCTCTAATGGGAAATAGCTGCTTCAGTGTGAGTGGGCTAGTTCCCATTAGACGAGAGGACCTTTCTGCCTCTGCAGGTCGGGGGGCCGTTTCTCTAATGGGAAATAGCTGCTTCAGTGTGAGTGGGTTAGTTCCCATTAGACGAGAGGACGTTTCTGCCTCTGCAGTTCGGAGGGTCGTTTCTCTAATGGGAAATAGCTGCTTCAGTCTGAATGGGCTAGTTCCCATTAGACGAGAGGACCTTTCTGCCTCTCCAGGTCGGAGGGCCATTTCTATAATGGGAAATAGCTGCTTCAGTGTGAATGGGTGAGTTCCCATTAGACGAGAGGATCTTTCTGCATCATCAGGTCAGAGGGCCGTTTCCCTAATGGGAAATAGCTGCTTCAGTCTGAAAGGCTAATTCCCATTCAACGAGATAACCTTTCTGCTTCTGCAGGTCAGAGGGCCGTTTCTCTAATGGGAACTAGCCTTCTCAGTTTGAGTAGGCTAGTTCCCATTATTATGCAGGACTTGGCCACTAGGGGCAAAAAGAGCAGTTTCTCTAATGGGAAATAGCTGCTTCAGTGTGAGTGGGCTAGTTCCCATTAGACGAGACGACCTTTCTGCCTCTGCAGGTCGGAGGGCCGTTTCTCTAATGGGAAATAGCTGCTTCAGTGTGAATGGGCTAGTTCCCATTAGACGAGAGGATCTTTCTGCCTCTCGAGGTCGGAGGGCCGTTTCTCTAATGGGAAATAGCTGCTTCAGTGTGAATGGGCTAGTTCCCATTAGACGAGAGGACCTTTCTGCCTCTCAAGGTCGCAGGGCCGTTTCTCTAATGGGAAATAGCTGCTTCAGTGTGAGTGGGCTAGTTCCCATTAGACGAGAGGACCTTTCTGCCTCTGCAGGTCGGGGGGCCGTTTCTCTAATGGGAAATAGCTGCTTCAGTGTGAGTGGCTTAGTTCCCATTAGACGAGAGGACCTTTCTGCCTCTGCAGTTCGGAGGGTCGTTTCTCTAATGGGAAATAGCTGCTTCAGTCTGAATGGGCTAGTTCCCATTAGACGAGAGGACCTTTCTGCCTCTCCAGGTCGGAGGGCCATTTCTCTAATGGGAAATAGCTGCTTCAGTGTGAATGGGTGAGTTCCCATTAGACGAGAGGATCTTTCTGCATCATCATGTCAGAGGGCCGTTTCTCTAATGGGAAATAGCTGCTTCAGTGTGAGTGGGATAGTTGCCATTAGACGGAAGACCTTTCTGCCTCTGCAGGTCGGAGGGCCGTTTCTCTAATGGAAAATAGCTGCTTCAGTGTGAGTGGGATAGTTGCCATTAGACGGAAGACTTTTCTGCCTCTGCAGGTCAGAGGGCCGTTTCTCTAATGGAAAAAAGCTGCTTCAGTGTGAGTGGGTTAGTTCCCATTAGACGAGAGGACCTTTCTGCCTCTGCAGCTCGGAGGGTCGTTTCTCTAATGGGAAATAGATGCTTCAGTGTGAATGGGCTAGTTCCCATTAGACGAGAGGACCTTTCTGCCTCTCCAGGTCAGAGGGCCGTTTATCTAATTGGAAATAGCTGCTTCAGTGTGAGTAGGATAGTTGCCATTAGACAGATGACCTTTCTGCCTCTGCAGGTCGGAGGGTCGTTTCTCTAATGGGAAATAGATGCTTCAGTGTGAATGGGCTAGTTCCCATTAGACGAGAGGACCTTTCTGCTTCTCCAGGTCGGAGGGTCGTTTCTCTAATGGGAAATAGCTGCTTCAGTCTGAATGGGCTAATTCCCATTCAACGAGACGACCTTTCTGCCTCTGCAGGTCAGAGGGCCGTTTCACTAATGGGAACTAGCCTTCTCAGTGTGAGTAGGCTAGTTCCCATTATTATGCAGGACTTGGCCACTAGGAGAGAAAAAGGGCCATTTCTCTAATGGGAACTAGCCTTCTCTGTGTGAGTGGACTAGTTCCCATTATTATGCAGGACTGTGCCACTATGGTCAATAAGGGCCATTTCTCTAATGGGAACTAGCCTTCTCAGTGTGAATGGGCTAGTTCCCATTAGACGAGAGGACCTTTCTGCCTCTGCAGGTCAGAGGGTCGTTTCTCTAATGGGAAATAGCTGCTTCAGTGTGAATGGGCTAGTTCCCATTAGACGAGAGGACCTGTCTGCCTCTGCAGGTCGGAGGGCCGTTTCCCTAATGGGAAATAGCTGCTTCAGTCTGAAAGGCTAATTCCCATTCAACGAGATGACCTTTCTGCTTCTGCAGGTCAGAGGGCCGTTTCTCTAATGGGAACTAGCCTTTTCAGTTTGTGTAGGCTAGTTCCCATTATTATGCAGGACTTGGCCACTAGGGGCAAAAAGAGCAGTTTCTCTAATGGGAAATAGCTGCTTCAGTGTGAGTGGGCTAGTTCCCATTAGACGAGACGACCTTTCTGCCTCTGCAGGTCGGAGGGCCGTTTCTCTAATGGGAAATAGCTGCTTCAGTGTGAATGGGCTAGTTCCCATTAGACGAGAGGATCTTTCTGCCTCTCCAGGTCGGAGGGCCGATTCTCTAATGGGAAATAGCTGCTTCAGTGTGAGTGGCATAGTTCCGATTAGACGAGAGGACCGTTCTGCCTCTGCAGGTCAGAGGGCCGTTTCTCTATTGGGAAATAGCTGCTTCAGTGTGAATCGGCTAGTTCCCTTTAGACGAGAGGACCTTTCTGCCTCTGCAGGTCAGAGGGCCGTTTCTCTAATGGGAAATAGCTGCTTCAGTGTGAATGGGCTAGTTCCCATTAGATGAGAGGACCTTTCTGCCTCTCAAGGTCGCAGGGCCGTTTCTCTAATGGGAAATAGCTGCTTCAGTGTGAGTGGGCTAGTTCCCATTAGACGAGAGGACCTTTCTGCCTCTGCAGGTCGGGGGGCCGTTTCTCTAATGGGAAATAGCTGCTTCAGTGTGAGTGGGTTAGTTCCCATTAGACGAGAGGACGTTTCTGCCTCTGCAGTTCGGAGGGTCGTTTCTCTAATGGGAAATAGCTGCTTCAGTCTGAATGGGCTAGTTCCCATTAGACGAGAGGACCTTTCTGCCTCTCCAGGTCGGAGGGCCATTTCTATAATGGGAAATAGCTGCTTCAGTGTGAATGGGTGAGTTCCCATTAGACGAGAGGATCTTTCTGCATCATCAGGTCAGAGGGCCGTTTCCCTAATGGGAAATAGCTGCTTCAGTCTGAAAGGCTAATTCCCATTCAACGAGATAACCTTTCTGCTTCTGCAGGTCAGAGGGCCGTTTCTCTAATGGGAACTAGCCTTCTCAGTTTGAGTAGGCTAGTTCCCATTATTATGCAGGACTTGGCCACTAGGGGCAAAAAGAGCAGTTTCTCTAATGGGAAATAGCTGCTTCAGTGTGAGTGGGCTAGTTCCCATTAGACGAGACGACCTTTCTGCCTCTGCAGGTCGGAGGGCCGTTTCTCTAATGGGAAATAGCTGCTTCAGTGTGAATGGGCTAGTTCCCATTAGACGAGAGGATCTTTCTGCCTCTCGAGGTCGGAGGGCCGTTTCTCTAATGGGAAATAGCTGCTTCAGTGTGAATGGGCTAGTTCCCATTAGACGAGAGGACCTTTCTGCCTCTCAAGGTCGCAGGGCCGTTTCTCTAATGGGAAATAGCTGCTTCAGTGTGAGTGGGCTAGTTCCCATTAGACGAGAGGACCTTTCTGCCTCTGCAGGTCGGGGGGCCGTTTCTCTAATGGGAAATAGCTGCTTCAGTGTGAGTGGCTTAGTTCCCATTAGACGAGAGGACCTTTCTGCCTCTGCAGTTCGGAGGGTCGTTTCTCTAATGGGAAATAGCTGCTTCAGTCTGAATGGGCTAGTTCCCATTAGACGAGAGGACCTTTCTGCCTCTCCAGGTCGGAGGGCCATTTCTCTAATGGGAAATAGCTGCTTCAGTGTGAATGGGTGAGTTCCCATTAGACGAGAGGATCTTTCTGCATCATCATGTCAGAGGGCCGTTTCTCTAATGGGAAATAGCTGCTTCAGTGTGAGTGGGATAGTTGCCATTAGACGGAAGACCTTTCTGCCTCTGCAGGTCGGAGGGTCGTTTCTCTAATGGGAAATAGATGCTTCAGTGTGAGTGGGTTAGTTCCCATTAGACGAGAGGACCTTTCTGCCTCTGCAGTTCGGAGGGTCGTTTCTCTAATGGGAAATAGCTGCTTCAGTGTGAATGGGCTAGTTCCCATTAGACGAGAGGACCTTTCTGCTTCTCCAGGTCGGAGGGCCGTTTCTCTAATGGGAAATAGCTGCTTCAGTCTGAATGGGCTAATTCCCATTCAACGAGACGACCTTTCTGCCTCTGCAGGTCAGAGGGCCGTTTCACTAATGGGAACTAGCCTTCTCAGTGTGAGTAGGCTAGTTCCCATTATTATGCAGGACTTGGCCACTAGGAGAGAAAAAGGGCCATTTCTCTAATGGGAACTAGCCTTCTCTGTGTGAGTGGACTAGTTCCCATTATTATGCAGGACTGTGCCACTATGGTCAATAAGGGCCATTTCTCTAATGGGAACTAGCCTTCTCAGTGTGAATGGGCTAGTTCCCATTAGACGAGAGGACCTTTCTGCCTCTGCAGGTCAGAGGGTCGTTTCTCTAATGGGAAATAGCTGCTTCAGTGTGAATGGGCTAGTTCCCATTAGACGAGAGGACCTGTCTGCCTCTGCAGGTCGGAGGGCCGTTTCCCTAATGGGAAATAGCTGCTTCAGTCTGAAAGGCTAATTCCCATTCAACGAGATGACCTTTCTGCTTCTGCAGGTCAGAGGGCCGTTTCTCTAATGGGAACTAGCCTTTTCAGTTTGTGTAGGCTAGTTCCCATTATTATGCAGGACTTGGCCACTAGGGGCAAAAAGAGCAGTTTCTCTAATGGGAAATAGCTGCTTCAGTGTGAGTGGGCTAGTTCCCATTAGACGAGACGACCTTTCTGCCTCTGCAGGTCGGAGGGCCGTTTCTCTAATGGGAAATAGCTGCTTCAGTGTGAATGGGCTAGTTCCCATTAGACGAGAGGATCTTTCTGCCTCTCCAGGTCGGAGGGCCGATTCTCTAATGGGAAATAGCTGCTTCAGTGTGAGTGGCATAGTTCCGATTAGACGAGAGGACCGTTCTGCCTCTGCAGGTCAGAGGGCCGTTTCTCTATTGGGAAATAGCTGCTTCAGTGTGAATCGGCTAGTTCCCTTTAGACGAGAGGACCTTTCTGCCTCTGCAGGTCAGAGGGCCGTTTCTCTAATGGGAAATAGCTGCTTCAGTGTGAATGGGCTAGTTCCCATTAGATGAGAGGACCTTTCTGCCTCTCAAGGTCGCAGGGCCGTTTCTCTAATGGGAAATAGCTGCTTCAGTGTGAGTGGGCTAGTTCCCATTAGACGAGAGGACCTTTCTGCCTCTGCAGGTCGGGGGGCCGTTTCTCTAATGGGAAATAGCTGCTTCAGTGTGAGTGGGTTAGTTCCCATTAGACGAGAGGACGTTTCTGCCTCTGCAGTTCGGAGGGTCGTTTCTCTAATGGGAAATAGCTGCTTCAGTCTGAATGGGCTAGTTCCCATTAGACGAGAGGACCTTTCTGCCTCTCCAGGTCGGAGGGCCATTTCTATAATGGGAAATAGCTGCTTCAGTGTGAATGGGTGAGTTCCCATTAGACGAGAGGATCTTTCTGCATCATCAGGTCAGAGGGCCGTTTCCCTAATGGGAAATAGCTGCTTCAGTCTGAAAGGCTAATTCCCATTCAACGAGATAACCTTTCTGCTTCTGCAGGTCAGAGGGCCGTTTCTCTAATGGGAACTAGCCTTCTCAGTTTGAGTAGGCTAGTTCCCATTATTATGCAGGACTTGGCCACTAGGGGCAAAAAGAGCAGTTTCTCTAATGGGAAATAGCTGCTTCAGTGTGAGTGGGCTAGTTCCCATTAGACGAGACGACCTTTCTGCCTCTGCAGGTCGGAGGGCCGTTTCTCTAATGGGAAATAGCTGCTTCAGTGTGAATGGGCTAGTTCCCATTAGACGAGAGGATCTTTCTGCCTCTCGAGGTCGGAGGGCCGTTTCTCTAATGGGAAATAGCTGCTTCAGTGTGAATGGGCTAGTTCCCATTAGACGAGAGGACCTTTCTGCCTCTCAAGGTCGCAGGGCCGTTTCTCTAATGGGAAATAGCTGCTTCAGTGTGAGTGGGCTAGTTCCCATTAGACGAGAGGACCTTTCTGCCTCTGCAGGTCGGGGGGCCGTTTCTCTAATGGGAAATAGCTGCTTCAGTGTGAGTGGCTTAGTTCCCATTAGACGAGAGGACCTTTCTGCCTCTGCAGTTCGGAGGGTCGTTTCTCTAATGGGAAATAGCTGCTTCAGTCTGAATGGGCTAGTTCCCATTAGACGAGAGGACCTTTCTGCCTCTCCAGGTAGGAGGGCCATTTCTCTAATGGGAAATAGCTGCTTCAGTGTGAATGGGTGAGTTCCCATTAGACGAGAGGATCTTTCTGCATCATCATGTCAGAGGGCCGTTTCTCTAATGGGAAATAGCTGCTTCAGTGTGAGTGGGATAGTTGCCATTAGACGGAAGACCTTTCTGCCTCTGCAGGTCGGAGGGCCGTTTCTCTAATGGAAAATAGCTGCTTCAGTGTGAGTGGGATAGTTGCCATTAGACGGAAGACTTTTCTGCCTCTGCAGGTCAGAGGGCCGTTTCTCTAATGGAAAATAGCTGCTTCAGTGTGAGTGGGTTAGTTCCCATTAGACGAGAGGACCTTTCTGCCTCTGCAGCTCGGAGGGTCGTTTCTCTAATGGGAAATAGATGCTTCAGTGTGAATGGGCTAGTTCCCATTAGACGAGAGGACCTTTCTGCCTCTCCAGGTCAGAGGGCCGTTTATCTAATTGGAAATAGCTGCTTCAGTGTGAGTAGGATAGTTGCCATTAGACAGATGACCTTTCTGCCTCTGCAGGTCGGAGGGTCGTTTCTCTAATGGGAAATAGATGCTTCAGTGTGAGTGGGTTAGTTCCCATTAGACGAGAGGACCTTTCTGCCTCTGCAGTTCGGAGGGTCGTTTCTCTAATGGGAAATAGCTGCTTCAGTGTGAATGGGCTAGTTCCCATTAGACGAGAGGACCTTTCTGCTTCTCCAGGTCGGAGGGCCGTTTCTCTAATGGGAAATAGCTGCTTCAGTCTGAATGGGCTAATTCCCATTCAACGAGACGACCTTTCTGCCTCTGCAGGTCAGAGGGCCGTTTCACTAATGGGAACTAGCCTTCTCAGTGTGAGTAGGCTAGTTCCCATTATTATGCAGGACTTGGCCACTAGGAGAGAAAAAGGGCCATTTCTCTAATGGGAACTAGCCTTCTCTGTGTGAGTGGACTAGTTCCCATTATTATGCAGGACTGTGCCACTATGGTCAATAAGGGCCATTTCTCTAATGGGAACTAGCCTTCTCAGTGTGAATGGGCTAGTTCCCATTAGACGAGAGGACCTTTCTGCCTCTGCAGGTCAGAGGGTCGTTTCTCTAATGGGAAATAGCTGCTTCAGTGTGAGTGGGCTAGTTCCCGTTAGACGAGAGGACCTTTCTGCCTCTCTAGGTCGGAGGGCTGTTTCTCTAAAGGGAAATAGCTGCTTCAGTCTGAATGGGCTAATTCTCAATTGACGAGAGGACTTTTCTTCCTCTGCAGGTCAGAAGGTCGTTTCTCTATTGGGAAATAGCTGCTTCAGTGTGATGAGACTAGTTCCCATTAGACGAGATGACCTTTCTGCCTCTCCAGGTTGCAGGGCTGTTTCTCTAATGGGAAATAGCTGCTTCAGTGTGAATGGGCGAGTTCCCATTAGACGAGAGGATCTTTCTGTATCTCCAGGTCAGAGCGCCGTTTCTCTAATGGGAAATAGCTGCTTCAGTGTGAGTGGGATAGTTGCCATTAGACGAGAGGACCTTTCTGCCTCTGCAGCTCGGAGGGTCGTTTCTCTAATGGGAAATAGCTGCTTCAGTGTGAATGGGCTAGTTCCCATTAGACGAGAGTACCTTTCTGCCTCTCCAGGTCGGAGGGCCGATTCCGTAATGGGAAATAGCTGCTTCAGTCTGAAAGGCTAATTCCCATTCGACGAGATGACCTTTCTGCCTCTGCAGGTCAGAGGGCCGTTTCTCTAACAGGAACTAGCCTTCTCAGTGTGAGTAGGCTAGTTCCCATTATTATGCAGGACTTGGCCTCGAGGAGAGCAAAAGGGCCATTTCTCTAATGGGAACTAGCCGTCTCAGTGTGAATGGGCTAGTTCCCATTAGACGAGAGGACCTTTCTGCCTCTGCAGGTAAGAGGGCCGTTTCTCTAATGGGAAATAGCTGCTTCAGTATGAATGTGCTAGTACCCATTAGACGAGAGGACCTTTCTGTCTCTGCAGGTCAGAGGGCTGTTTCTCTAATGGGAAATAGCTGCTTCAGTGTGAGTGGGCTAGTTCCCATTAGACGAGAGGACCTTGCTGCCTCTGCAGGTCGGAGGGCCGTTTCTCTAATGGGAAATAGCTGCTTCAGTGTGAATGGGCTAGTTCCCATTAGACGAGAGGATCTTTCTGCCTCTCCAGGCCTAGGGCCGTTTGGGCTAGTTCCCATTAGACGAGAGGACCTTTCTGTCTCTGCAGGTCGGAGGGCCGCTTCTCTAATGGGAAATAGCTGCTTCAGTGTGAATGGGCTAGTTCCCATTAGACGAGAGGATCTTTCTGCCTCTCCAGGTCGGAGGGCCGTGTCTCTAATGGGAAATAGCTGCTTCAGTGTGAGTGGGATAGTTCAGATTAGACAAGAGGACCTTTCTGCCTCTGCAGGTCCGAGGGCCGTTTCTCTAATGGGAAATAGCTGCTTCAGTGTGAATGGGCTAGTTCCCATTAGAGGAGAGGACCCTTCTGCCTCTGCAGGTCGGCGGGCCGTTTCTCTAATGGGAAATAGCTGCTTCAGTGTGAATGGGCTAGTTCCCATTAGACGAGAGGCCCTTTCTGTCTCTGCAGGTCAGAGGGCTGTTTCTCTGATGGGAAATAGCTGCTTCAGTGTGAGTGGGCTAGTTCCCATAAGACGAGAGGACCTTTCTGCCTCTCCAGGTCGCAGGGCCGTTTCTCTAATGGGAAATAGATGCTTCAGTGTTAGTGGGCTAGTTCTCATTAGACGAGAGGACCTTTCTGCCTCTCCAGGTCGGAGGGCCATTTCTTGGGCTAGTTCCATTAGATGAGAGGACCTTTCTGCCTCTCCAGGTCGGAGGGCCATTTCTTGGGCTAGTTCCATTAGATGAGAGGACCTTTCTGCCTCTCCAGGTCGGAGGGCCATTTCTTGGGCTAGTTCCCATTAGATGAGAGGACCTTTCTGCCTCTCCAGGTCGCAGGGCCGCTTCTCTAATGGGAAATAGCTGCTTCAGTGTGAGTGGGCTAGTTCCCATTAGACAAGAGGACCTTTCTGCCTCTGCAGGTCGGAGGGCCATTTCTCTAATGGGAAATAGCTGCTTCAGTGTGAGTGGGCTAGTGCCCATTAGACGAGAGGACCTTTCTTCCTCTGCAGGTCGGAGGGTCGTTTCTCTAATGGGAAATAGCTGCTTCAGTTTGAATGGGCTAGTTCAAATTAAACGAGAGGACCTTTCTGCCCCTGCAGGTCAGAGGGCCGTTTCTCTAATGGGAAATAGCTGCTTCAGTGTGAGTGGGCTAGTTCCCATTAGACGAGAGGACCTTTCTGCCTCTGCAGGTCGGAGGGAAATTTCTCTAATGGGAAATAGCTGCTTCAGTGTGAATGGGCTAGTTCCCATTAGACAAGGGGATCTTTCTGCCTCTCCAGGCCTAGGGCCGTTTGAGCTAGTTCCCATTGGACAAGAGGACCTTTCTGTCTCTGCAGGTCGGAGGGCCGTTTCTCTAATGGGAAATAGCTGCTTCAGTGTGAGTGGGCTAGTTCCCATTAGACGAGAGGACCTTTCTGCCTCTCCAGGTCGCAGGGCCGTTTCTCTAATGGGAAATAGCTGCTTCAGTGTGAGTGGGCTAGTTCCCATTAGACGAGAGGACCTTTCTGCCTCTGCAGGTCGGAGGGCCGTTTCTCTAATGGGAAATAGCTGCTTCAGTGTGAATGGGCTAGTTCCCATTAGACGAGAGGACCTTTCTGTCTCTGCAGGTCGGAGGGCCATTTCTCTAATGGGAAATAGCTGCTTCAGTGTGAGTGGGCTAGTTCCCATTAGATGAGAGGACCTTTCTGCCTTTGAATGTCGGCGGGCCGTTTCACTAATGGAAAATAGCTGCTTCAGAGTGAATGGGCTAGTTCCCAGTAGACGAGATGACCTTACTGACTCTGCAGGTCGGAGGGCTCTTTCTTTAAAGGGAAATAGCTGCTTCAGTCTGAATGGGCTAATTCTCAATCAACGAGAGGGCCTTTCTGCCTCTGCAGGTCAGAAGGCCGTTTCTCTATTGGGAAATAGCTGCTTCAGTGTGAATGGGCTAGTTCCCATTAGACGAGAGGACCTTTCTGCCTCTCCAGGTCGGAGGGCCGTTTCTCTAATGGGAAACAGCTGCTTCAGTCTGAATGGGCTAATTCCCATTCGACGAGACGACCTTTCTGCCTCTGCAGGTCAGAGGGCCGTTTCTCTAATGGGAACTAGGATTCTCAGTGTGAGTAGGCTAGTTCCCATTATTATGCAGGACTTGGCCACTAGGAGAGCAAAAGGGCCATTTCTCTAATGGGAACTAGCCTTCTCTGTGTGAGTGGACTAGTTCCCATTATTATGCAGGACTGTGCCACTAGGGTCAATAAGGGCCATTTCTCTAATGGGAACTAGCCTTCTCAGTGTGAATGGGCTAGTTCCCAATAGACGAGAGGACCTTTCTGCCTCTGCAGGTCAGAGGACCGTTTCTCTAATGGGAAATAGCTGCTTCAGTGTGAGTGGGCTAGTTCCCATTAGACGAGAGGACCTATCTGCCTCTGCAGGTCGGAGTGTCGTTTCTCTAATGGGAAATAGCTGCTTCAGTGTGAGTGGGCTAGTTCCCGTTAGCCGAGAGGACCTTTCTGCCTCTCCAAGTCGGAGGGCTGTTTCTCTAAAGGGAAATAGCTGCTTCAGTCTGAATAGGCTAATTCTCAATTGACGAGAGGACCTTTCTGCCTCTGCAGGTCAGAAGGTCGTTTCTCTATTGGGAAATAGCTGCTTCAGTGTGATGTGGCTAGTTCCCATTAGACGAGAGGACCTTTCTGCCTCTCCAGGTCGCAGGGCTGTTTCTATAATGGGAAATAGCTGCTTCAGTGTGAGTGGGCAGGTTCCCATTAGACGAGAGGACCTTTCTGCCTCTGCAGGTCGGAGGGCCGTTTCTCTAATGGGAAATAGCTGCTTCAGTGTGAATGGGCGAGTTCCCATTAGACGAGAGGATCTTTCTGCATCTCCAGGTCAGAGGGCCGTTTCTCTAATGGGAAATAGCTGCTTCAGTGTGAGTGGGATAGTTGCCATTAGACGGAAGACCTTTCTGCATCTGCATGTCGGAGGGCCGTTTCTCTAATGGGAAATAGCTGCTTCAGTGTGAGTGGGTTAGTTCCCATTAGACGAGAGGACCTTTCTGCCTCTGCAGCTCGGAGGGTCGTTTCTCTAATGGGAAATAGCTGCTTCAGTGTGAATGGGCTAGTTCCCATTAGACGAGAGGACCTGTCTGCCTCTCCAGGTCGGAGGGCCGTTTCCCTAATGGGAAATAGCTGCTTCAGTCTGAAAGGCTAATTCCCATTCAGCGAGATGACCTTTCTGCTTCTGCAGGTCAGAGGGCCGTTTCTCTAATAGGAACTAGCCTTCTCAGTTTGAGTAGGCTAGTTCCCATTATTATGCAGGACTTGGCCACTAGGGGCAAAAAGAGCAGTTTCTCTAATGGGAAATAGCTGCTTCAGTGTGAGTGGGCTAGTTCCCATTAGACGAGACAACCTTTCTGCCTCTGCAGGTCGGAGGGCCGTTTCTCTAATGGGAAATAGCTGCTTCAGTGTGAATGGGCGAGTTCCCATTAGACGAGAAGATCTTTCTGCATCTTCAGGTCAGAGGGCCGTTTCTCTAATGGGAAATAGCTGCTTCAGTGTGAGTGGGATAGTTCTGATTAGACTAAAGGACCTTTCTGCCTCTGCAGGTCAGAGGGCCGTTTCTCTATTGGGAAATAGCTGCTTCAGTGTGAATCGGCTAGTTCCCATTAGACGAGAGGACCTTTCTGCCTCTGCAGGTCAGAGGGCCGTTTCTCTAATGGGAAATAGCTGCTTCAGTGTGAATGGGCTAGTTCCCATTAGACGAGAGGACCTTTCTGCCTCTCAAGGTCGCAGGGCCGTTTCTCTAATGGGAAATAGCTGCTTCAGTGTGAGTGGGCTAGTTCCCATTAGACGAGAGGACCTTTCTGCCTCTGCAGGTCGGGGGGCCGTTTCTCTAATGGGAAATAGCTGCTTCAGTGTGAGTGCGTTAGTTCCCGTTAGACGAGAGGACCTTTCTGCCTCTGCAGTTCGGAGGGTCGTTTCTCTAATGGGAAATAGCTGCTTCAGTGTGAATGGGCTAGTTCCCATTAGACGAGAGGACCTTTCTGCCTCTCCAGGTCGGAGGGCCATTTCTCTAATGGGAAATAGCTGCTTCAGTGTGAATGGGTGAGTTCCCATTAGACGAGAGGATCTTTCTGCATCATCAGGTCAGAGGGCCGTTTCTCTAATGGGAAATAGCTGCTTCAGTGTGAGTGGGATAGTTGCCATTAGACGGAAGACCTTTCTGCCTCTGCAGGTCGCAGGGCCGTTTCTCTAATAGGAAATAGCTGCTTCAGTGTGAGTGGGTTAGTTCCCATTAGACGAGAGGACCTTTCTGCCTCTGCAGCTCGGAGGGTCGTTTCTCTAATGGGAAATAGATGCTTCAGTGTGAATGGGCTAGTTCCCGTTAGACGAGAGGACATTTCTGCCTCTCCAGGTCAGAGGGCCGTTTCTCTAATTGGAAATAGCTGCTTCAGTGTGAGTGGGATAGTTGCCATTAGACAGATGACCTTTCTGCCTCTGCAGGTCGGAGGGCCGTTTCACTAATGGGAAATAGCTGCTTCAGTGTGAGTGGGTTAGTTCCCATTAGACGAGAGGACCTTTCTGCCTCTGCAGTTCGGAGGGTCGTTTCTCTAATGGGAAATAGCTTCTTCAGTGTGAATGGGCTAGTTCCCATTAGACGAGAGAGATCGTGGGTTACCTCTTCTTCCTGTAGACCGTGGAGTTGAGGTTGCCAGTCTGTCGATGTCTTGATAGCCGATGAATAAGTAACGCGAGAAATTAGCCCAATCCCCTCCTGACAGTATAAGACAGGACGGCACTGAACCAACTCCCAACGCCACGGGTGGCACTTCTCAGAATTTGCGTGACGTCGGGACAGTGTTTCCACTGGCTGAGAAGGCTTGATGAAATCACCGATGAAAACGGGGCGGAACTCAGGAACTTCCAAAAGGCAGTAAGGCACAGGTACCAGCAGGGCACAAGACAGGCAAAGGAAAGCAACTGCAAGAAGAAGCAGTACTGACAGGAGAAGCCCCACTACAACTAGGAACCCAGACAGGACCTCCTCCACCCTGAACCAGGGACAGGCAAGTATCAGCAGTAAGGGAAGAAAGGGTAGGAGGACCAGGAAGCAAGAAGGAATAAAGAGAAGAGGCAGAACTAGGCAGAAAAAGGTAAACCTGGAAACTGGAGGGCTGGGAAACAAGCACCAGGGCTCCAGCAGCGCATACACAGTAACAACCACGTTGAGACGCGTTGTCCCTGTGTATGCGGTGCCTATTTATGGTCCGGGGTCAAAACGAGGCTTGGAACGCAAGTTCCGATACTGCGCATGCGCGGGACGTCGAATACTGACGATCCGCGCATGCGCAGATCCTCCCAAGATGGCGGCGTCCACGGCGCCCATCCGAACCGCGGGTCGGCGTGAAGAGAGACGCCACCGCGGGTACAGCCTCCATGAAGGAGGAGACCGCTGCGGCCGTGGACCATGGACCCAGGTAAGTGGCGCCCGCGAGCGAGTGCGCGGCGTGACACCATACCCCCTCCCGGACAACCCCGGAGCACCGGGTTTCCAAGGATAGCGGAGATAGAAGTCCCGAACCAGGCGCGGTGCATGCACGAAGGAGCGCGGTTCCCAAGTGCAGTCACAAGCTGGATAACCCTTCCAGCTGACCAGGAGCTGCAGAACACCGCGCCAAAGCCGTGAATCACATATCTCCTGCACCTCAAATTCAGGGACCCCCCGAACCAAGATCGGAGCAGGACGGGAACAGGTACGACCCATAACATCGGGCACATAGGGCTTTAAAAGGGAAACATGAAAGACAGGATGGATCCTCCAAGAGCGAGGCAAAGACAAACGAAAGGCAACAGAGGAAATACGCTCAGTGATGCGAAAGGGACCAAAAAAGCGGGGGGCTAGTTTCACGGGTAAGTTGCGTACCGGTAGATTCTTGGAGGACAGCCAAACCATGTCCCCAACATGAAGGACAGGCTCCGGGCTCCGTCTCTTGTCAGCCTGCTCCTTCATATGTGCTTGTGCCGCTGCCAAGGTACTGGCCGCCAGACGATGTTGATCGCGGATCAGGGACACCAGGGCATCTGCAGATGGAACGGCACTGGAAGATGTTGGATGAACAGGCAGCAGGCGGGGATGAAGACCAGTAGAGCAAAAAAAAGGACTGAGTCCGGTAGCGGAATGAACAGCGTTGTTGTAAGCTGCTTCCGCGGTGTCCAACCATTCCGACCAGTTGTCTTGGGTAGCATTGGCATAACAACGTAGGTATTGCTCAAGGGTCTGATTGGTACGTTCTGTCTGTCCATTAGTCTGCGGATGATAGCCGGAACTCAGGGCTCGCTGAATGTCCAAATGCCGACACAGTTGGCCCCAAAATGAAGAGATGTACTGAGACCCCCGATCTGATAAGATCTTCTCCGGAAGACCATGAAGACGATACACCTCATGTAGAAAACATCGTGCCATCTGGGATGCAGTGGGCAGCTTAGGAAAGGGCAAGAAATGAGCAGTCTTGGTGAAACAATCCACCACCACCATTATACAGGTGAATCCACCGGACAAGGGCAGGTCAACGATGAAATCCGTGGCGATGGTATGCCAAGGGTACGGAGGCGTAGGCGTGGGTTTTAGAAGTCCAATTGGCCTTTTGCGAAGAATCTTGGTCTGGGCACATACAGGGCAGGAGTCCACGTATTGCTTTACCAGTGTAGCCCATCCAGGCCACCAGTACTGTCGTGCAACCAGTTCTTGTGTTGTGCGGACTCCACGGTGACCGCAAACGACGGAATCATGGCAATTCTGTAGAATGATTTTCTGGAGTTCCAATGTGGGAACGTACAGACGATCCTTGAAGAACAACAAGCCGTCACGTTCCTTAATGTCGGCGCGTTGTAGTATCTGTGCTCTTGTGGGATCCGTACGTGTGGCCTCAACCAACTGTTGGAGCCGGGGAGTCACCATCGATAGAAAATGTTTGGATGCTATCAGAGGTTCCGGTTCCTTGACACCTTCAACGTTGTTTTCCAGCGAACGAGACAAGGCATCGGCCTTCGTGTTCTGGGAACAAGGAATGTACGTGACAGTGAAATCGAACTGTGAAAAGAAAAAGGCCCAACGAGCATGACGGGAGGTTCTGCATTGCAAAGAGCGCAGGAACTGTAGATTACGGTGATCTGTGCGAACCACCACCGGGTACCTCCCACCCAGCAAGTGATGTCTCCATTCCTCGAAGGCAGCTTTTATTGCCAGTAATTCTTTTTCTATCACTGCATAGTTTCTCTCACTCACTGACAATTTCCTTGAGTAATATGCCACCGGGTGCTCTATTCCCGTGACTGCATCTTGCTGTAGTAAGACCGCACTGATTGCGTAGTCCGAAGCGTCTGTCTCAACCACAAATGGTTTTTCATCATCTGGATGTCTAAGAACAGGAGCCGACATGAAAGATCCCTTTAATTCCAGGAATGCCTCCTCGGCCTGTGTGTCCCAGATAAACGGCACCTTGGTACTGGTCAGGCGAGTTAGACTGTTGGCCAGTTGAGAAAAGCGTGGAATGAAACGCCGATAAAAGTTGGCAAAGCCCAAGAATCTTTGAAGTGACTTCACGCCATGTGGCGATTTCCATTCTTGTATAGCTTGCAGTTTTGCGGGATCCATTTGTACTCCTGTGTTGCTGATCACATAACCCAGGAACTCCATGCTTTCCTTATGAAATTGGCATTTTTCGATTTTGGCATACAGGCCGTTGTGTATTAATCTTCGGAGGACTTCCTGAACATGCGCTACGTGTGTAGTACGAGAGTCAGAAAAAACCAAAATGTCGTCAAGGTAAACCCAGACAGATATCCCAATAAGGTCAGAAAAGACATCGTCCATGAACCGTTGGAAGACTGCCGGGGCGTTGCA
Source organism: Ambystoma mexicanum (assembly GCF_040938575.1). Taxonomy (NCBI): domain Eukaryota; kingdom Metazoa; phylum Chordata; class Amphibia; order Caudata; family Ambystomatidae; genus Ambystoma; species Ambystoma mexicanum. The sequence goes on along the minus strand of NC_090933.1, from coordinate 1,334,039,171 downwards.
GAGTCCAAACGGCATCACCCTGTATTCGAAGTGACCAATAGGTGTTTTGAAGGCCGTCTTCCACTCATCTCCATTCTTAATCCGCACCAAGTGATAGGCCCCTCTTAGATCCAGTTTGGTGAAGATCTGTGCTGATTTCAGAGATTCGATGATGTCCCGGATGAGTGGTAACGGGTACCTGTCTTTCCTCGTGATCTCGTTTAATTGACGATAGTCGATACAAGGGCGCAAAGTGCCCTCTTTCTTTTTGACGAAGAATAACGGGAATCCCGCAGGGGATTTGGAGGGTATTATGTAGCCTTTGTTCAGGCAATCAGTAATGTACTCCTGTAGGATGCCTTTCTCGAGTTGAGTCAACGAATAAATCTTGCCGTGGGGAATGATCGCACCAGGCAGGATGTCAATGGAACAATCAAAGTACCGATGAGGTGGTAGTGGTATGTCCTCAGGCTTGGAGAACGCCTTGTGGTAGTCAGCATATTCATGAGGAACCGATTGAGTGGCACATAGACGAGTAGATACGTCAGCAGGATTGAGGGACTCCAAAACTGCAGGAAAGGTTTCGTGGATTACACAATCACGAGGGCAACGTGTCGAAGTAAACACCAAAGAGCGAGCGGTCCAGTCGACCTGGGGATTGTGATACAACAACCATGGTAAACCCAGCACCACCGGAAATGAGGGAGACTTGATAACGTCCAAGGAGATACGTTCGAGATGCCCTTCTACAGAGAGCCACAAGGGATCGGAGTGTTGGCAAACAGGACCCGAAGATAATGTAGAACCATCGATTACCTCGACCACTGTTGGTCGTTCCTTGTTATGTAAACGGATCCCATTGGCAATCGCGAACGAGGCATCGATGTAGTTGCCGGATGCTCCGCAATCCAGAAGGGCCCAGGTCTGCACACATTTTCCAAGCCAGGCAACACCGACTTTCAGGATCAACAAAGGTACTGAGTTCATGGGAGGAAGGACGGAGTCAGAAGGGCGGCCCGTTGCTGCCTTCGCCTCAAACAACGGGCCTGTTAGTTTTCCTGTTTCTTCAGAGGACGCAGCGGACAGGTGCCTAAAAAATGGCCAGAACTACCGCAATACATGCACAAATTCTTCTGTCGTCTTCTTTTCTTTTCAGTCTCGGACAACGGGCCTCGGACGGCACCCAACTGCATGGGTTCTGGACCTACATCGGTAGAAACAGCTGGTCCGGGGTTCTGTGCTGGAAGAATTGGTTGATACCTGTCAGACCTGCGGCGTTCACTCCGTCGTTCGGTTAACCTGTGGTCAATACGTAAAACTTGTTCCACCAGAGCAGGCAATGTTTCTGGCTCCGGAATGTGCAATAGTTCATCTTTGTACTCCTCTCGTAATCCCCGACGAAACAAGGTTTTTTGAGTAATTTCGGGCCATTGTGAATCAGTCGCTAATTGTCGAAACCGACTGATGTAGTGGATTATGTCACCCGACCCTTGCTTGATCTCCATTAATTGATTCTGAGCCATGGCTGCCAAATTGGGCGGTTTAAAGACGTCCAAAAAGGCTTTCTCAAAGGCAGTGAAATCACCCAACAGAGGACTGTTAGTAGAGACCAAAGGTGCGGCCCAGGCGAGTGCATTGCCGGTTAGATTTCCAAGGATGTACCCGATCTTAGCCTTGTCTTGAGCAAAATGAGTCGACCTGAACTGGAAATGGATCCGACAATGAGTACAGAACTCCGCCACTCGACGCGGATCACCATCATACTTCATCGGAGTAGTGTAAGCCATGGAGTTCTCTGGCGGTGTGACAGGTTGTGCGGGAGTAGCCAAACACCGATCCAATGCCTGTCTGAGGGTGTTGTTCTCCTGGCGGAGAGTGGTCATTTCAAGACGCATGGCACGCATTTCTTCACGTAGTTCCTGTATGTCGTCCATGTCGGAACTGGGGTTAAGGCGTCTCAATCTGTTAAACGAATCTTCACGAGATCGTGGGTTACCTCTTCTTCCTGTAGACCGTGGAGTTGAGGTTGCCAGTCTGTCGATGTCTTGATAGCCGATGAATGAGTAACGCGAGAAATTAGCCCAATCCCCTCCTGACAGTATAAGACAGGACGGCACTGAACCAACTCCCAACGCCACGGGTGGCACTTCTCAGAATTTGCGTGACGTCGGGACAGTGTTTCCACTGGCTGAGAAGGCTTGATGAAATCACCGATGAAAACGGGGCGGAACTCAGGAACTTCCAAAAGGCAGTAAGGCACAGGTACCGGCAGGGCACAAGACAGGCAAAGGAAAGCAACTGCAAGAAGAAGCAGTACTGACAGGAGAAGCCCCACTACAACTAGGAACCCAGACAGGACCTCCTCCACCCTGAACCAGGGACAGGCAAGTATCAGCAGTAAGGGAAGAAAGGGTAGGAGGACCAGGAAGCAAGAAGGAATAAAGAGAAGAGGCAGAACTAGGCAGAAAAAGGTAAACCTGGAAACTGGAGGGCTGGGAAACGAGCACCAGGGCTCCAGCAGCGCATACACAGTAACAACCGCGTTGAGACTCGTTGTCCCTGTGTATGCGGTGCCTATTTATGGTCCGGGGTCAAAACGAGGCTTGGAACGCAAGTTCCGATACTGCGCATGCACGGGACGTCGAATACTGACGATCCGCGCATGCGCAGATCCTCGCAAGATGGCGGCGTCCACGGCGCCCATCCGAACCGCGGGTCGGCGTGAAGAGAGACGCCACCGCGGGTACAGCCTCCATGAAGGAGGAGACCGCTGCGGCCGTGGACCATGGACCCAGGTAAGTGGCGCCCGCGAGCGAGAGCACGGCGTGACAGAGAGGACCTTTCTCCTTCTCCAGGTCGGAGGGCCGTTTCTCTAATGGGAAATAGCTGCTTCAGTCTGAATGGGCTAATTCCCATTCAACGAGACGACCTTTCTGCCTCTGCAGGTCAGAGGGCCGTTTCTCTAATGGGAACTAGCCTTCTCAGTTTGAGTAAGCTAGTTCCCATTATTATGCAGGACTTGGCCACTATGGGCAAAAAGAGCCATTTCTCTAATGGGAACTAACCTTCTCAGTGTGAATAGGCTAGTTCCCATTATTATGCAGGACTTGGCCACTAGGAGAGCAAAAGGGCCATTTCTCTAATGGGAACTAGCCTTCTCTGTGTGAGTGGACTAGTTCCCATTATTATGCAGGACTGTGCCACTAGGGTCAATAAGGGCCATTTCTCTAATGGGAACTAGCCTTCTCAGTGTGAATGGGCTAGCTCCCATTAGACGAGAGGACCTTTCTGCCTCTGCAGGTCAGAGGGTCGTTTCTCTAATGGGAAATAGCTGCTTCAGTATGAATGGGATAGTTGCCATTAGACGAGAGGACCTTTCTGCCTCTGCAGCTCGGAGGGTCGTTTCTCTAATGGGAAATAGCTGCTTCACTGTGAGTGGGCTAGTTCCCATTAGACGAGAGGACCTTTCTGCCTCTCCAGGTCGCAGGGCCGTTTCTCTAATGGGAAATAGCTGCTTCAGTGTGAGTGGGCTAGTTCCCATTAGACGAGAGGACCTTTCTGCCTCTGCAGGTCGGAGGGCCGTTTCTCTAATGGGAAATAGCTCCTTCAGTGTGAATGGGCTAGTTCCCATTAGACGAGAGGACCTTTCTGCCTCTGCAGGTCAGAGGGCCGTTTCTCTAATGGGAAATAGCTGCTTCAGTGTGAGTGGGCTAGTTCCCATTAGAGGAGAGGACCTTTCTGCCTCTGCAGGTCGGGGGGCCGTTTCTCTAATGGAAAATAGCTGCTTCAGTGTGAGTGGGTTAGTTCCCATTAGACGAGAGGACCTTTCTGCCTCTGCAGTTCGAAGGGTCGTTTCTCTAATGGGAAATAGCTGCTTCAGTGTGAATGGGCTAGTTCCCATTAGACGAGAGGACCTTTCTGCCTCTCCAGGTCGGAGGGCCATTTCTCTAATGGGAAATAGGTGCTTCAGTGTGAATGGGCGAGTTCCCATTAGACGAGAGGATCTTTCTGCATCTCCAGGTCAGAGGGCCGTTTCTCTAATGGGAAATAGCTGCTTCAGTGTGAGTGGGATAGTTGCCATTAGACGGATGACCTTTCTGCCTCTGCAGGTCGGAGGGCCTTTTCACTAATGGGAAATAGCTGCTTCAGTGTGAGTGGTTAGTTCCCATTAGACGAGAGGACCTTTCTGCCTCTGCAGTTCAGAGGGTCGTTTCTCTAATGGGAAATAGCTGCTTCAGTGTGAATGGGCTAGTTCCCATTAGACGAGAGGACCTTTCTGCCTCTCCAGGTCGGAGGGCCGTTACTCTAATGGGAAATAGCTGCTTCAGTCTGAATGGGCTAATTCCCATTCGACGAGACAACCTTTCTGCCTCTGCAGGTCAGAGGGCCGTTTCCCATTATTATGCAGGACTTGGCCACTAGGGGCAAAAAGAGCCATTTCTCTAATGGGAACTAGCCTTCTCAGTCTGAGTAGGCTAGTTCCCATTATTATGCAGGACTTGGCCACTAGGAGAGCAAAAGGGCCATTTCTCTAATGGGAACTAGCCTTCTCTGTGTGAGTGGACTAGTTCCCATTATTATGCAGGACTGTGCCACTAGGGTTAATAAGGGCCATTTCTCTAATGGGAACTAGCCTTCTCAGTGTGAGTGGGCTAGTTCCCATTAGACGAGAGGACCTATCTGCCTCTGCAGGTCGGAGGGCTGTTTCTCTAAAGGGAAATAGCTGCTTCAGTCTGAATGGGCTAATTCTCAATTGACGAGAGGACTTTTCTGCCTCTGCAGGTCAGAAGGTCGTTTCTCTATTGGGAAATAGCTGCTTCAGTGTGAGTGGGCTAGTTCCCATTAGACGAGAGGACCTTTCTGCCTCTCCAGGTCGCAGGGCTGTTTCTCTAATGGGAAATAGCTGCTTCAGTGTGAATGGGCGAGTTCCCATTAGACGAGAGGATCTTTCTGCATCTCCAGGTCAGAGGGCCGTTTCTCTAATGGGAAATAGCTGCTTCAGTGTGAGTGGGATAGTTGCCATTAGACGAGAAGACCTTTCTGCCTCTGCAGCTCGGAGGGTCGTTTCTCTAATGGGAAATAGCTGCTTCAGTGTGAATGGGCTAGTTCCCATTAGACAAGAGGACCTTTCTGCCTCTCCAGGTCGGAGGGCCGTTTCCGTAATGGGAAATAGCTGCTTCAGTCTGAAAGGCTAATTCCCATTCGACGAGATGACCTTTCTGCCTCTGCAGGTCAGAGGGCCGTTTCTCTAATGGGAACTAGCCTTCTCAGTTTGAGTAGGCTAGTTCCCATTATTATGCAGGACTTGGCCACTAGGGGCAAAAATAGCCATTTCTCTAATGGGAACTATCCTTCTCAGTGTGAGTAGGCTAGTTCCCATTATTATGCAGGACTTTGCCTCCAGGAGAGCAAAAGGGCCATTTCTCTAATGGAAACTAGCCGTCTCAGTGTGAATGGGCTAGTTCCCATTAGACGAGAGGACCTTTCTGCCTCTGCAGGTCAGAGGGCCGTTTCTCTAATGGGAAATAGCTGCTTCAGTATGAATGTGCTAGTACCCATTAGACAAGAGGACCTTTCTGCCTCTGCAGGTCAGAGGGCTGTTTCTCTAATGGGAAATAGCTGCTTCAGTGTGAGTTGGCTAGTTCCCATTAGACGAGAGGACCTTGCTGCCTCTGCAGGTCGGAGGGCCGTTTCTCTAGTGGGAAATAGCTGCTTCAGTGTGAATGGGCTAGTTCCCATTAGACGAGAGGATCTTTCTGCCTCTCTAGGCCTAGGGCCGTTTGGGCTAGTTCCCATTAGACGAGAGGACCTTTGTGTCTCTGCAGGTCGGAGGGCCGCTTCTCTAATGGGAAATAGCTGCTTCAGTGTGAATGGGCTAGTTCCCATTAGACGAGAGGATCTTTCTGCCTCTCCAGGTAGGAGGGCCGTGTCTCTAATGGGAAATAGCTGCTTCAGTGTGAGTGGGATAGTTCAGATTAGACGAGAGGACCTTTCTGCCTCTGCAGGTCAGAGGGCCGTTTCTCTATTGGGAAATAGTTGCTTCAGTGTGAATCGGCTAGTTCCCATTAGACGAGAGGACCTTTCTGCCTCTGCAGGTCCGAGGGCCGTTTCTCTAATGGGAAATAGCTGCTTCAGTGTGAATGGGCTACTTCCCATTAGACGAGAGGAGCTTTCTGTCTCTGCAGGTCAGAGGGCTGTTTCTCTGATGGGAAATAGCTGCTTCAGTGTGAGTGGGCTAGTTCCCATAAAACGAGAGGACCTTTCTGCCTCTCCAGGTCGCAGGGCCGTTTCTCTAATGGGAAATAGATGTTTCAGTGTTAGTGGGCTAGTTCCCATTAGACAAGAGAATCTTTCTGCCTCTACAGGTCAGAGAGCCGTTTGGGCTAGTTCCGATTAGACGATAGGACCTTTCTGCCTCTGCAGGTCAGAAGGCTGTTTCTCTAATGGGAAGTAGCTGCTTCAGTGTGATGGGGCTAGTTCCCATTAGACGAGAGGACCTTTCTGCCTCTCCAGGTCGGAGGGCCATTTCTTGGGCTAGTTCCATTAGATGAGAGGACCTTTCTGCCTCTGCAGGTCGGAGGGCCGTTTCTCTAACGGGAAATAGCTGCTTCAGTGTGAATGGGCTAGTCCCCATTAGACGAGAGGACCTTTCTGCCTCTCCAGGTCGGAGGGCCATTTCTTGGGCTAGTTCCCATTAGATGAGAGGACCTTTCTGCCTCTGCAGGTCAGAGGGCCGTTTCTCTAATGGGAAATAGCAGCTTCAGGGTGAATGGGCTGGTTCCCATTAGATGAGAGGACCTTTCTGCCTCTCCAGGTCGCAGGGCCGCTTCTCTAATGGGAAATAGCTGCTTCAGTGTGAGTGGGCTAGTTCCCATTAGACAAGAGGACCTTTCTGCCTCTGCAGGTCGGAGGGCCATTTCTCTAATGGGAAATAGCTGCTTCAGTGTGAGTGGGCTAGTGCCCATTAGACGAGAGGACCTTTCTGCCTCTGCAGGTCGGAGGGTCGTTTCTCTAATGGGAAATAGCTGCTTCAGTGTGAATGGGCTAGTTCAAATTAAACGAGAGGACCTTTCTGCCTCTGCAGGTCAGAGGGCCGTTTCTCTAATGGGAAATAGCTGCTTCAGTGTGAGTGGGCTAGTTCCCATTAGACGAGAGGACCTTTCTGCCTCTGCAGGTCGGAGGGAAATTTCTCTAATGGGAAATAGCTGCTTCAGTGTGAATGGGCTAGTTCCCATTAGACAAGGGGATCTTTCTGCCTCTCCAGGCCTAGGGCCGTTTGAGCTAGTTCCCATTAGACAAGAGGACCTTTCTGTCTCTGCAGGTTGGAGGGCCGTTTCTCTAATGGGAAATAGCTGCTTCAGTGTGAGTGGGCTAGTTCCCATTAGACGACAGGACCTTTCTGCCTCTCCAGGTCGCAGGGCTGTTTCTCTAATGGGAAATAGCTGCTTCAGTGTGAGTGGGCTAGTTCCCATTAGACGAGAGGACCTTTCTGCCTCTGCAGGTCGGAGGGCCGTTTCTCTAATGGGAAATAGCTGCTTCAGTGTGAATGGGCTAGTTCCCATTAGACGAGAGGACCTTTCTGTCTCTGCAGGTCGGTGGGCCGTTTCTCTAATGGGAAATAGCTGCTTCAGTGTGAGTGGGCTAGTTCCCATTAGATGAGAGGACCTTTCTGCCTTTGCATGTCGGCGGGCCGTTTCACTAATGGAAAATAGCTGCTTCAGAGTGAATGGGCTAGTTCCCAGTAGACGAGAGGACCTTTCTGCCTCTCCACGTCAGACGGCCGTTTCTCTAATGGGAAATAGCTGCTTCAGTGTGAGTGGGCTAGTTCCCATTAGACGAGAGGATCTTTCTGCCTCTCCAGGTCTGAGGGCCGTTTGGGCTAGTTCCCATTAGACGAGATGACCTTACTGACTCTGCAGGTCGGAGGGCTGTTTCTATAATGGGAAATAGCTGCTTCAGTGTGAGTGGATTAGTTCCCATTAGACGAGAGGACCTTTCTGCCTCTGCAGGTCGGAGTGTCGTTTCTCTAATGGGAAATAGCTGCTTCAGTGTGAGTGGGCTAGTTCCCGTTAGACGAGAGGACCTTTCTGCATCTCCAGGTCGGAGGGATGTTTCTCTAAAGGGAAATAGCTGCTTCAGTCTGAACGGGCTAATTCTCAATCAACGAGAGGACCTTTCTGCCTCTGCAGGTCAGAAGGCGGTTTCTCTATTGGGAAATAGCTGCTTCAGTGTGAATGGGCTAGTTCCCATTAGACGAGAGGACCTTTCTGCCTCTCCAGGTCGGAGGGCCGTTTCTCTAATGGGAAACAGCTGCTTCAGTCTGAATGGGCTAATTCCCATTCGACGAGACGACCTTTCTGCCTCTGCAGGTCAGAGGGCCGTTTCTCTAATGGGAACTAGGATTCTCAGTGTGAGTAGGCTAGTTCCCATTATTATGCAGGACTTGGCCACTAGGAGAGCAAAAGGGCCATTTCTCTAATGGGAACTAGCCTTCTCTGTGTGAGTGGACTAGTTCCCATTATTATGCAGGACTGTGCCACTAGGGTCAATAAGGGCCATTTCTCTAATGGGAACTAGCCTTCTCAGTGTGAATGGGCTAGTTCCCATTAGACGAGAGGACCTTTCTGCCTCTGCAGGTCAGAGGACCGTTTCTCTAATGGGAAATAGCTGCTTCAGTGTGAGTGGGCTAGTTCCCATTAAACGAGAGGACCTATCTGCCTCTGCAGGTCGGAGTGTCGTTTCTCTAATGGGAAATAGCTGCTTCAGTGTGAGTGGGCTAGTTCCCGTTAGCCGAGAGGACCTTTCTGCCTCTCCAGGTCGGAGGGCTGTTTCTCTAAAGGGAAATAGCTGCTTCAGTCTGAATGGGCTAATTCTCAATTGACGAGAGGACCTTTCTGCCTCTGCAGGTCAGAAGGTCATTTCTCTATTGGGAAATAGCTGCTTCAGTGTGATGGGGCTAGTTCCCATTAGACGAGAGGACCTTTCTGCCTCTCCAGGTCGCAGGGCTGTTTCTATAATGGGAAAAAGCTGCTTCAGTGTGAATGGGCGGGTTCCCATTAGACGAGAGGATCTTTCTGCATCTCCAGGTCAGAGGGCCGTTTCTTTAATGGGAAATAGCTGCTTCAGTGTGAGTGGGATAGTTGCCATTAGACGGAAGACCTTTCTGCCTCTGCAGGTCGGAGGGCCGTTTCTCTAATGGGAAATAGCTGCTTCAGTGTGAGTGGGTTAGTTCCCATTAGACGAGAGGACCTTTCTGCCTCTGCAGCTCGGAGGGGCGTTTCTCTAATGGGAAATAGCTGCTTCAGTGGGAATGGGCTAGTTCCCATTAGACGAGAGGACCTGTCTGCCTCTCCAGGTCGGAGGGCCGTTTCCCTAATGGGAAATAGCTGCTTCAGTCTGAAAGGCTAATTCCCATTCAACGAGATGACCTTTCTGCTTCTGCAGGTCAGAGGGCCGTTTCTCTAATGTGAACTAGCCTTCTCAGTTTGAGTAGGCTAGTTCCCATTATTATGCAGGACTTGGCCACTAGGGGCAAAAAGAGCAGTTTCTCTAATGGGAAATAGCTGCTTCAGTGTGAATGGGCTAGTTCCCATTAGACGAGACGACCTTTCTGCCTCTGCAGGTCGGAGGGCCGTTTCTCTAATGGGAAATAGCTGCTTCAGTGTGAATGGGCTAGTTCCCATTAGACGAGAGGATCTTTCTGCCTCTCCAGGTCGGAGGGCCGTTTCTCTAATGGGAAATAGCTGCTTCAGTGTGAGTGGGCTACTTCCCATTAGACGAGAGGACCTTTCTGTCTCTGCAGGTCAGAGGGCTGTTTCTCTGATGGGAAATAGCTGCTTCAGTGTGAGTGGGCTAGTTCCCATAAAACGAGAGGACCTTTCTGCCTCTCCAGGTCGCAGGGCCGTTTCTCTAATGGGAAATAGATGATTCAGTGTTAGTGGGCTAGTTCCCATTAGACAAGAGAATCTTTCTGCCTCTACAGGTCAGAGAGCCGTTTGGGCTAGTTCCGATTAGACGATAGGACCTTTCTGCCTCTGCAGGTCAGAAGGCTGTTTCTCTAATGGGAAGTAGCTGCTTCAGTGTGATGGGGCTAGTTCCCATTAGACGAGAGGACCGTTCTGCCTCTCCAGGTCGGAGGGCCATTTCTTGGGCTAGTTCCATTAGTTGAGAGGACCTTTCTGCCTCTGCAGGTCGGAGGGCCGTTTCTCTAACGGGAAATAGCTGCTTCAGTGTGAATGGGCTAGTCCCCATTAGACGAGAGGACCTTTCTGCCTCTCCAGGTCGGAGGGCCATTTCTTGGGCTAGTTCCCATTAGATGAGAGGACCTTTCTGCCTCTGCAGGTCAGAGGGCCGTTTCTCTAATGGGAAATAGCAGCTTCAGGGTGAATGGGCTGGTTCCCATTAGATGAGAGGACCTTTCTGCCTCTCCAGGTCGCAGGGCCGCTTCTCTAATGGGAAATAGCTGCTTCAGTGTGAGTGGGCTAGTTCCCATTAGACAAGAGGACCTTTCTGCCTCTGCAGGTCGGAGGGCCATTTCTCTAATGGGAAATAGCTGCTTCAGTGTGAGTGGGCTAGTACCCATTAGACGAGAGGACCTTTCTGCCTCTGCAGGTCGGAGGGTCGTTTCTCTAATGGGAAATAGCTGCTTCAGTGTGAATGGGCTAGTTCAAATTAAACGAGAGGACCTTTCTGCCTCTGCAGGTCAGAGGGCCGTTTCTCTAATGGGAAATAGCTGCTTCAGTGTGAGTGGGCTAGTTCCCATTAGACGAGAGGACCTTTCTGCCTCTGCAGGTCGGAGGGAAATTTCTCTAATGGGAAATAGCTGCTTCAGTGTGAATGGGCTAGTTCCCATTAGACAAGGGGATCTTTCTGCCTCTCCAGGCCTAGGGCCGTTTGAGCTAGTTCCCATTAGACAAGAGGACCTTTCTGTCTCTGCAGGTTGGAGGGCCGTTTCTCTAATGGGAAATAGCTGCTTCAGTGTGAGTGGGCTAGTTCCCAATAGACGACAGGACCTTTCTGCCTCTCCAGGTCGCAGGGCTGTTTCTCTAATGGGAAATAGCTGCTTCAGTGTGAGTGGGCTAGTTCCCAGTAGACGAGAGGACCTTTCTGCCTCTCCACGTCAGACGGCCGTTTCTCTAATGGGAAATAGCTGCTTCAGTGTGAGTGGGCTAGTTCCCATTAGACGAGAGGATCTTTCTGCCTCTCCAGGTCTGAGGGCCGTTTGGGCTAGTTCCCATTAGACGAGATGACCTTACTGACTCTGCAGGTCGGAGGGCTGTTTCTCTAATGGGAAATAGCTGCTTCAGTGTGAGTGGATTAGTTCCCATTAGACGAGAGGACCTTTCTGCCTCTGCAGGTCGGAGTGTCGTTTCTCTAATGGGAAATAGCTGCTTCAGTGTGAGTGGGCTAGTTCCCGTTAGACGAGAGGACCTTTCTGCATCTCCAGGTCGGAGGGATGTTTCTCTAAAGGGAAATAGCTGCTTCAGTCTGAATGGGCTAATTCTCAATCAACGAGAGGACCTTTCTGCCTCTGCAGGTCAGAAGGCCGTTTCTCTATTGGGAAATAGCTGCTTCAGTGTGAATGGGCTAGTTCCCATTAGACGAGAGGACCTTTCTGCCTCTCCAGGTCGGAGGGCCGTTTCTCTAATGGGAAACAGCTGCTTCAGTCTGAATGGGCTAATTCCCATTCGACGAGACGACCTTTCTGCCTCTGCAGGTCAGAGGGTCGTTTCTCTAATGGGAACTAGGATTCTCAGTGTGAGTAGGCTAGTTCCCATTATTATGCAGGACTTGGCCACTAGGAGAGCAAAAGGGCCATTTCTCTAATGGGAACTAGCCTTCTCTGTGTGAGTGGACTAGTTCCCATTATTATGCAGGACTGTGCCACTAGGGTCAATAAGGGCATTTCTCTAATGGCAACTAGCCTTCTCAGTGTGAATGGGCTAGTTCCCATTAGACGAGAGGACCTTTCTGCCTCTGCAGGTCAGAGGACCGTTTCTCTAATGGGAAATAGCTGCTTCAGTGTGAGTGGGCTAGTTCACATTAAACGAGAGGACCTATCTGCCTCTGCAGGTCGGAGTGTCGTTTCTCTAATGGGAAATAGCTGCTTCAGTGTGAGTGGGCTAGTTCCCGTTGGCCGAGAGGACCTTTCTGCCTCTCCAGGTCGGAGGGCTGTTTCTCTAAAGGGAAATAGCTGCTTCAGTCTGAATGGGCTAATTCTCAATTGACGAGAGGACCTTTCTGCCTCTGCAGGTCAGAAGGTCATTTCTCTATTGGGAAATAGCTGCTTCAGTGTGATGGGGCTAGTTCCCATTAGACGAGAGGACCTTTCTGCCTCTCCAGGTCGCAGGGCTGTTTCTATAATGGGAAATAGCTGCTTCAGTGTGAGTGGGCAGGTTCCCATTAGACGAGAGGACCTTTCTGCCTCTGCAGGTCGGAGGGCCGTTTCTCTAATGGGAAATAGCTGCTTCAGTGTGAATGGGCGGGTTCCCATTAGACGAGAGGATCTTTCTGCATCTCCAGGTCAGAGGGCCGTTTCTCTAATGGGAAATAGCTGCTTCAGTGTGAGTGGGATAGTTGCCATTAGACGAGAGGACCTTTCTGCCTCTGCAGCTCGGAGGGCCGTTTCTCTAATGGGAAATAGCTGCTTCAGTGTGAGTGGGTTAGTTCCCATTAGACGAGAGGACCTTTCTGCCTCTGCAGCTCGGAGGGGCGTTTCTCTAATGGGAAATAGCTGCTTCAGTGGGAATGGGCTAGTTTCCATTAGACGAGAGGACCTGTCTGCCTCTCCAGGTCGGAGGGCCGTTTCCCTAATGGGAAATAGCTGCTTCAGTCTGAAAGGCTAATTCCCATTCAACGAGATGACCTTTCTGCTTCTGCAGGTCAGAGGGCCGTTTCTCTAATGGGAAATAGCTGCTTCAGTGTGAATGGGCTAGTTCCCATTAGACGAGACGACCTTTCTGCCTCTGCAGGTCGGAGGGCCGTTTCTCTAATGGGAAATAGCTGCTTCAGTGTGAATGGGCTAGTTCCCATTAGACGAGAGGATCTTTCTGCCTCTCCAGGTCGGAGGGCCGTTTCTCTAATGGGAAATAGCTGCTTCAGTGTGAGTGGCATAGTTCCGATTAGACGAGAGGACCGTTCTGCCTCTGCAGGTCAGAGGGCCGTTTCTCTATTGGGAAATAGCTGCTTCAGTGTGAATCGGCTAGTTCCCTTTAGACGAGAGGACCTTTTTGCCTCTGCAGGTCAGAGGGCCGTTTCTCTAATGGGAAATAGCTGCTTCAGTGTGAATGGGCTAGTTCCCATTAGACGAGAGGACCTTTCTGCCTCTCAAGGTCGCAGGGCCGTTTCTCTAATGGGAAATAGCTGCTTCAGTGTGAGGGGGCTAGTTCCCATTAGACGAGAGGACCTTTCTGCCTCTGCAGGTCGGGGGGCCGTTTCTCTAATGGGAAATAGCTGCTTCAGTGTGAGTGGGTTAGTTTCCATTAGACGAGAGGACGTTTCTGCCTCTGCAGTTCGGAGAGTCGTTTCTCTAATGGGAAATAGCTGCTTCAGTCTGAATGGGATAGTTGCCATTAGACGGAAGACCTTTCTGCCTCTGCAGGTCGGAGGGCCGTTTCTCTAATGGGAAATAGCTGCTTCAGTGTGAGTGGGTTAGTTCCCATTAGACGAGAGGATCTTTCTGCCTCTGCAGCTCGGAGGGTCGTTTCTCTAATGGGAAATAGATGCTTCAGTGTGAATGGGCTAGTTCCCATTAGACGAGAGGACCTTTCTGCCTCTCCAGGTCAGAGGGCCGTTTCTCTAATTGGAAATAGCTGCTTCAGTGTGAGTGGGATAGTTGCCATTAGACAGATGACCTTTCTGCCTCTGCAGGTCGGAGGGCCGTTTCACTAATGGGAAATAGCTGCTTCAGTGTGAGTGGGTTAGTTCCCATTAGACGAGAGGACCTTTCTGCCTCTGCAGTTCGGAGGGTCGTTTCTCTAATGGGAAATAGCTGCTTCAGTGTGAATGGGCTAGTTCCCATTAGACGAGAGGACCTTTCTGCTTCTCCAGGTCGGAGGGCCGTTTATCTAATGGGAAATAGCTGCTTCAGTCTGAATGGGCTAATTCCCATTCAACGAGACGACCTTTCTGCCTCTGCAGGTCAGAGGGCCGTTTCTCTAATGGGAACTAGCCTTCTCAGTTTGAGTAAGCTAGTTCCCATAATTATGCAGGACTTGGCCACTAGGGGCAAAAAGAGCCATTTCTCTAATGGGAACTAGCCTTCTCAGTGTGAGTAGGCTAGTTCCCATTATTAGGCAGGACTTGGCCACTAGGAGAGCAAAAGGGCCATTTCTCTAATGGGAACTAGCCTTCTCTGTGTGAGTGGACTAGTTCCCATTATTATGCAGGACTGTGCCACTAGGGTCAATAAGGGCCATTTCTCTAATGGGAACTAGCCTTCTCAGTGTGAATGGGCTAGTTCCCATTAGACGAGAGGACCTTTCTGCCTCTGCAGGTCAGAGGGTCGTTTCTCTAATGGGAAATAGCTGCTTCAGTGTGAGTGGGCTAGTTCCCATTAGACGAGAGGACCTATCTGCCTCTGCAGGTCGGAGTGTCGTTTCTCTAATGGGAAATAGCTGCTTCAGTGTGAATGGGCTAGTTCCCGTTAGACGAGAGGACCTTTCTGCCTCTCTAGGTCGGAGGGCTGTTTCTCTAAAGGGAAATAGCTGCTTCAGTCTGAATGGGCTAATTCTCAATTGACGAGAGGACTTTTCTGCCTCTGCAGGTCAGAAGGTCGTTTCTCTATTGGGAAATAGCTGCTTCAGTCTGATGGGGCTAGTTCCCATTAGACGAGAGGACCTTTCTGCCTCTCCAGGTCGCAGGGCTGTTTCTCTAATGGGAAATAGCAGCTTCAGTGTGAATGGGCGAGTTCCCATTAGACGAGAGGATCTTTCTCCATCTCCAGGTCAGAGGGCCGTTTCTCTAATGGGAAATAGCTGCTTCAGTGTGAGTGGGATAGTTGCCATTAGACGAGAGGACCTTTCTGCCTCTGCAGCTCGGAGGGTCGTTTCTCTAATGGGAAATTGCTGCTTCAGTGTGAATGGGCTAGTTCCCATTAGACGAGAGGACCTTTCTGCCTCTCCAGGTCGGAGGGCCGTTTCCGTAATGGGAAATAACTGCTTCAGTCTGAAAGGCTAATTCCCATTTGACGAAATGACCTTTCCGCCTCTGCAGGTCAGAGGGCCGCTTCTCTAATGGGAACTAGCCTTCTCAGTGTGAGTAGGCTAGTTCCCATTATTATGCAGGACTTGGCCTCTAGGAGAGCAAAAGGGCCATTTCTCTAATGGGAACTAGCCGTCTCAGTGTGAATGGGCTAGTTCCCATTAGACGAGAGGACCTTTCTGCCTCTGCAGGTCAGAGGGCCGTTTCTCTAATGGGAAATAGCTGCTTCAGTATGAATGTGCTAGTACCCATTAGACGAGAGGACCTTTCTGCCTCTGCAGGTCAGAGGGCTGTTTCTCTAATGGGAAATAGCTGCTTCAGTGTGAGTGGGCTAGTTCCCATTAGACGAGAGGACCTTGCTGCCTCTGCAGGTCAGAGGGCCGTTTCTGTAATGGGAAATAGCTGCTTCAGTATGAATGTGCTAGTACCCATTAGACGAGAGGACCTTTCTGCCTCTGCAGGTCAGAGGGCTGTTTCTTTAATGGGAAATAGCTGCTTCAGTGTGAATGGGCTAGTTCCCATTAGACGAGAGGATCTTTCTGCCTCTCCAGGCCTAGGGCCGTTTGGGCTAGTTCCCATTAGACGAGAGGACCTTTCTGTCTCTGCAGGTCGGAGGGCCGCTTCTCTAATGGAAAATAGCTGCTTCAGTGTGAATGGGCTAGTTCCCATTAGACGAGAGGATCTTTCTGCCTCTCCAGGTCGGAGGGCCGTGTCTCTAATGGGAAATAGCTGCTTCAGTGTGAGTGGGATAGTTCAGATTAGACGAGAGGACCTTTCTGCCTCTGCAGCTCGGAGGGTCGTTTCTCTAATGGTAAATAGCTGCTTCAGTGTGAATGGGCTAGTTCCCATTAGACGAGAGGAACTTTCTGCCTCTCCAGGTCGGAGGGCCGTTTCCCTAATGGGAAATAGCTGCTTCAATCTGAAAGGCTTATTCCCATTCGACGAGATGACCTTTCTGCCTCTGCAGGTCAGAGGGCCGTTTCTCTAATGGGAACTAGCCTTCTCAGTTTGAGTAGGCTAGTTCCCATTATTATGCAGGACTTGGCCACTAGGGGCAAAAAGAGCCATTTCTCTAATGGGAACTAGCCTTCTCAGTGTGAGTAGGCTAGTTCCCATTATTATGCAGGACTTGGCCCCTAGGAGAGCAAAAGGGCCATTTCTCTAATGGGAACTAGCTGTCTCAGTGTGAATGGGCTTGTTCCCATTAGACGAGAGGACCTTTCTGCCTCTGCAGGACGGAGGGCCGTTTCTCTAATGGGAAATAGCTGCTTCAGTGTGAATGGGCTTGTTCCCATTAGACGAGAGGATCTTTCTGCCTCTCCAGGCCTAGGGCCGTTTGGGCTAGTTCCCATTAGACGAGAGGACCTTTCTGTCTCTGCAGGTCGGAGGGCAGCTTCTCTAATGGGAAATAGCTGCTTCAGTGTGAATGGGCTTGTTCCCATTAGACGAGAGGACCTTTCTGCCTCTGCAGGTCGGAGGGCCGTTTTTCTAATGGGAAAAAGCTGCTTCAGTGTGAATGGGCTAGTTCCCATTAGACGAGAGGATCTTTCTGCCTCTCCAGGTCAGAGGGCCGTTTCTCTAATGGGAAATAGCTGCTTCAGTGTGAGTGGGATAGTTGCCATTAGACGGAAGACCTTTCTGCCTCTGCAGGTCGGAGAGCCGTTTCTCTAATGGGAAATAGCTGCTTCAGTGTGAGTGGGTTAGTTCCCATTAGACGAGAGGACCTTTCTGCCTCTGCAGCTCAGAGGGTCGTTTCTCTAATGGGAAATAGCTGCTTCAGTGTGAATGGGCTAGTTCCCATTAGACAAGAGGACCTTTCTGCCTCTCCAGGTCGGAGGGCCGTTTCCCTAATGGGAAATAGCTGCTTCAGTCTGAAAGGCTAATTCCCATTCGACGAGATGACCTTTCTGCCTCTGCAGGTCAGAGGGCCGCTTCTCTAATGGGAACTAGCCTTCTCAGTTTGAGTAGGCTAGTTCCCATTATTATGCAGGACTTGGCAACTAGGGGCAAAAAGAGCCATTTCTCTAATGGGAACTAGCCTTCTCAGTGTGAATGGGCTTGTTCCCATTAGATGAGAGGACCTTTCTGCCTCTGCAGGTCAGAGGGCCGTTTCTCTAATGGGAAATAGCTGCTTCAGTATGAATGTGCTAGTACCCATTAGACGAGAGGACCTTTCTGCCTCTGCAGGTCAGAGGGCCGTTTTTCTAATGGGAAATAGCTGCTTCAGTGTGAGTGGGCTAGTTCCCATTAGACGAGAGGACCTTTCTGTCTCTGCAGGCCGGAGGGCAGTTTCTCTAATGGGAAATAGCTGCTTCTGTGTGAATGGGCTAGTTCCCATTAGACGAGAGGATCTTTCTGCCTCTCCAGGCCTAGGGCCGTTTGGGCTAGTTCCCATTAGATGAGAGGACCTTTCTGCCTCTGCAGGTCGGAGGGCCGCTTCCCTAATGGGAAATAGCTGCTTCAGTGTGAATGAGCTAGTTCCCATTAGACGAGAGGATCTTTCTGCCTCTCCAGGCCTAGGGCCGTTTGGGCTAGTTCCCATTAGACGAGAGGACCTTTCTGTCTCTGCAGGTCGGAGGGCCGTTTCTCTAATGGGAAATAGCTGCTTCAGTGTCAGTGGCATAGTTCCGATCAGACGAGAGGACCTTTCTGCCTCTGCAGGTCAGAGGGCCGTTTCACTATTGGGAAATAGCTGCTTCAGTGTGAATCGGCTAGTTCCCATTAGACGAGAGGACCTTTCTGCCTCTGCAGGTCAGAGGGCCGTTTCTCTAATGGGAAATAGCTGCTTCAGTGTGAGTGGCCTAGTTCCCATTAGATGTGAGGACATTTCTGCCTCTGCAGGTCAGGGGCCGTTTCTCTAATGGGAAATAGCTGCTTCAGTGTGAGTGGGTTAGTTCCCATTAGACGAGAGGACCTTTCTGCCTCTGCAGGTCAGAGGGCCGTTTCTCTAATGGGAAATAGCTGCTCAGTGTGAATGGGCTACTTCCCATTAGACAAGAGGACCTTTCTGCCTCTCCAGGTCAGAGGGCCGTTTCTCTGATGGGAAATAGCTGCTTCAGTGTGAGTGGGCTAGTTCCCATTAGTCGAGAGGACCTTTCTGCCTCTCCAGGTCGCAGGGCAATTTCTCTAATGGGAAATAGCTGCTTCAGTGTGAATGGGCTAGTTCCCATTAGACGAGGGGATCTTTCTGCCTCTCCAGGCCAGAGGGTCGTTTGGGCTAGTTCTCATTAGACGAGAGGACCTTTCTGTCTCTGCAGGTCGGAGTGCCGTTTCTCTAATGGGAAATAGCTGCTTCAGTGTGAGTGGGCTAGTTCCTATTAGACGAGAGAACCTTTCAGCCTCTGCAGGTGAGAGGGCCATTTCTCTAATGGGAAATAGCTGCTTCAGTGTGAATGGGCTAGTTCCCATTAGACGAGAGGACCTTTCTGCCTCTACAGGTCAGAGGGGCGTTTTTCTAAAGGGAACTAGCCTTCTCAGTGTGAATGGGCTATTTCCCATTAGACGAGAGGACCTTTCTGCCTCTGCAGGTCAGAGGGCCGTTTCTCTAATGGGAAATAGCTGATTCAGTGTGAGTGGTCTAGTTCCCATTAGACAAGAGGACCTTTCTGCCTTTGCAGGTCGGAGGGCCATTTCTCTAATGGGAAATAGCCGCTTCAGTGTGAGTGGGCTAGTTCCCATTAGACAAGAGAACCTTTCTGCCTCTGCAAGTGAGAGGGCCGTTTCTCTAATGGGAAATAGCTGCATCAGTGTGAATGGGCTTGTTCCCATTAGACGAGAGGACCTTTCTGCCTCTCTAGGTCGCAGGGCTGTTTCTCTAATGGGAAATAGCTGCTTCAGTGTGAATGGGCTAGTTCCCATTAGACGAGAGGACTTTTCTGTCTCTGCAGGTCGGAGGGCCGTTTCTCTAATGGGAAATAGTTGCTTCAGTGTGAATGGGCTAGTTCACATTAGAGGAGAGGACCTTTCTGCCTCTGCAGGTCAGAGGGGCGTTTCTCTAAAGGGAACTAGCCTTCTCAGTGTGAATGGGCTAGTTCCCATTAGACGAGAGGACCTTTCTGCCTCTGCAGGTCAGAGGACCGTTTCTCTAATGGGAAATAGCTGATTCAGTGTGAGTGGTCTAGTTCCCATTAGACAAGAGGACCTTTCTGCCTCTCCAGGTCGCAGGGCCGTTTCTCTAATGGGAAATAGCTGCTTCAGTGTGAGTGGGCCAGTTCCCATTAGGCGAGAGGACCTTTCTGCCTTTGCACGTTGGAGGGCCATTTCTCTAATGGGAAATAGCTGCTTCAGTGTGAGTGGGCTAGTTCCCATTAGACAAGAGAACCTTTCTGCCTCTGCAAGTGAGAGGGCCGTTTCTCTAATGGGAAATAGCTGCATCAGTGTGAATGGGCTTGTTCCCATTAGACGAGAGGACCTTTCTGCCTCTCTAGGTTGCAGGGCCGTTTCTCTAATGGGAAATAGCTGCTTCAGTGTGAATGGGCTAGTTCCCATTAGACGAGAGGACTTTTCTGTCTCTGCAGGTCGGAGTGCCGTTTCTCTAATGGGAAATAGCTGCTTCAGTGTGAGTGGGCTATTTCCCATTAGACGAGAGGACCTATCTGCCTCTGCAGGTCAGAGGGCCGTTTCTCTAATGGGAAATAGCTGCTTCAGTGTGAATGGGCTAGTTCCCATTAGACGAGAGGACCTTTCTGCCTCTCCAGGTCGGAGGGCCATTTCTCTAATGGGAAATAGGTGCTTCAGTGTGAATGGGCGAGTTCCCATTAGGCGAGAGGATCTATCTGCCTCTGCAGGTCAGAGGGCCGTTTCTCTAATGGGAAATAGCTGCTTCAGTGTGAATGGGCTAGTTCCCATTAGACGAGAGGACCTTTCTGCCTCTCCAGGTTGGAGGGCCATTTCTCTAATGGGAAATAGGTGCTTCAGTGTGAATGGGCTAGTTCCCATTAGATGAGAGGACCTTTCTGCCTCTGCAGGTCAGAGGGCCGTTTCTCTAATGGGAAATAGCTGCTTCAGAGTGAATGGGCTAGTTCCCATTAGATGAGAGGACCTTTCTGCCTATGCAGGTCGGAGTGTCATTTCTCTAATGGGAAATAGCTGCTTCAGTATGAGTGGGCTAGTTCCCATTAGACGAGAGGACCTTTCTGTCTCTCCAGGTCGGAGGGCTGTTTCTCTAAAGGGAAATAGCTGCTTCAGTGTGATGGGGCTAGTTCCCATTAGACAAGAGGACCTTTCTGCCTCTCCAGGTCGGAGGGCCGTTTCTCTAATGGGAAATAGCTGCTTCAGTGTGAATGGGCGAGTTCCCATTAGACGAGAGGATCTTTCTGCACCTCCAGGTCGCAGGGCTGTGTCTCTAATGGGAAATAGCTGCTTCAGTGTGAGTGGCTAGTTCCCATTAGACAAGGGGATCTTTCTGCCTCTCCAGGCCAGAGGGCCGTTTGGGCTAGTTCCCATTAGATGAGAGGACCTTTCTGTCTCTGCAGGTCGGAGAGCCGTTTCTCTAATGGGAAATAGCTGTTTCAGTGTGAGTGGGCTAGTTCCCATTAGACAAGAGAACCTTTCTGCCTCTGCAAGTGAGAGGGCCGTTTCTCTAATGGGAAATAGCTGCTTCAGTGTGAATGAGCTAGTTCCAATTAGACGAGAGGACCTTTCTGCCTCTGCAGGTCGGAGGGCCGTTTCTCTAATGGGAAATAGCTGCTTCAGTGTGAGTGGGCTATTTCCCATTAGACGAGAGGACCTATCTGCCTCTGCAGGTCGGAGTGTCGTTTCTCTAATGGGAAATAGCTACTTCAGTGTGAGTGGGCTAGTTCCCATTAGACGAGAGGACCTTTCTGTCTCTCCAGGTCAGAGGGCTGTTTCTCTAAAGGGAAATAGCTGCTTCAGTGTGATGGGGCTAGTTTCCATTAGACGAGAGGACCTTTCTGCCTCTCCAGGTCGCAGGGCCGTTTCTCTAATGGGAAATAGCTGCTTCAGTGTGAATGGGCGAGTTCCCATTAGACGAGAGGACCTTTCTGCCTCTGCAGGTCGAAGGGTCGTTTCTCTAATGGGAAATAGCTGCTTCAGTGTGAATGGGCTAGTTCCCATTAGACGAGAGGACCTTTCTGCCTCTCCAGGTCGGAGGGCCGTTTCTTGGGCTAGTTCCCATTAGATGAGAGGACCTTTCTGCCTTTGCAGGTCAGAGACCCGTTTCTCTAATGGGAAATAGCTGCTTCAGGGTGAATGGGCTAGTTCCCATTAGATGAGAGGACGTTTCTGCCTCTCCAGGTCACAGGGCCGTTTCTCTAATGCGAAATAGCTGCTTCAGTGTGAGTGGGCTAGTTCCCATTAGACGAGAGGACCTTTCTGCCTCTCCAGGTCGGAGGGCCATTTCTCTAATGGGAAATAGCTGCTTCAGTGTGAGTGGGCTAGTTCACATTAGACGAGAGGACCTTTCTGCCTCTGCAGGTCAGAGGGCCGTTTCTCTAATGGGAAATAGCTGCTTCAGTGTGATTGGGCTAGTTACCTTTAGACGAGAGGCTCTATCTGCCTCTGCAGGTCGGAGGGCCGTTTCTCTAATGGGTAATAGCTGCTTCAGTGTGAATGGGCTAGTTCCCATTAGACGAGAGGACCTTTCTGCCTCTGCCAGTCGGAGGGCCGTTTCTCTATTGGAAATAGCTGCTTCAGTGTGAGTGGGCTAGTTCCCATTAGACGAGAGGACCTTTCTGCCTCTCCAGGTCGGAGGGCCGTTTCTCTGATGGGAAATAGCTGCTTCAGTGTGAATGGGCTAGTTCCCATTAGACGAGAGGACCTTTCTGCCTCTCCAGGTCGGAGGGCCATTTCTCTAATGGGAAATAGGTGCTTCAGTGTGAATGGGCTAGTTCCCATTAGACTAGAGGACCTTTCTGCCTCTGCAGGTCAGAGGGCCGTTTCTCCAATGGGAAATAGCTGCTTCAGTGTGATTGGGCTAGTTACCTTTAGACGAGAGGATCTATCTGCCTCTGCAGGTCGGAGGGCCGTTTCTCTAATGGGTAATAGCTGCTTCAGTGTGAATGGGCTAGTTCCCATTAGACAAGAGGACCTTTCTGCCTCTCCAGGTCGCAGGGCCGTTTCTCTAATGGGAAATAGCTGCTTCAGTCTGAATGGGCTAATTCCCATTTGTCGAGACAACCTTTCTGCCTCTGCAGGTCAGAGGGCTGTTTCTCTAATGGGAACTAGCCTTCTCAGTTTGAGTAGGCTAGTTCCCATTATTATGCATGACTTGGCCACTAGGGGCAAAAAGAGCCATTTCTCTAATGGGAACTAGCCTTCTCAGTGTGAGTAGGCTAGTTCCCATTATTATGCAGGACTTGGCCACTAGGAGAGCAAAAGGGCCATTTCTCTAATGGGAACTAGCCTTCTCTGTGTGAATGGACTAGTTCCCATTATTATGCAGGACTTGGCCACTAGGGTCAAAAAGGGCCATTTCTCTAATGGGAACTAGCCTTCTCAGTGTGAATGGGCTAGTTCCCATTAGACGAGAGGACGTTTCTGTCTCAGCAGGTCAGAGGACCGTTTCTCCAATGGGAAATAGCTGCTTCAGTATAAATGAGCTAGTTCCCATTAGACGAGAGGACCTTTCTGCCTCTCCAGGTCGGAGGGCCGTTTCCGTAATGGGAAATAACTGCTTCAGTCTGAAAGGCTAATTCCCATTTGACGAGATGACCTTTCCGCCTCTGCAGGTCAGAGGGCCGCTTCTCTAATGGGAACTAGCCTTCTCAGTGTGAGTAGGCTAGTTCCCATTATTATGCAGGACTTGGCCTCTAGGAGAGCAAAAGGGCCATTTCTCTAATGGGAACTAGCCGTCTCAGTGTGAATGGGCTAGTTCCCATTAGACGAGAGGACCTTTCTGCCTCTGCAGGTCAGAGGGCTGTTTCTCTAATGGGAAATAGCTGCTTCAGTGTGAGTGGGCTAGTTCCCATTAGACGAGAGGACCTTGCTGCCTCTGCAGGTCAGAGGGCCGTTTCTGTAATGGGAAATAGCTGCTTCAGTATGAATGTGCTAGTACCCATTAGACGAGAGGACCTTTCTGCCTCTGCAGGTCAGAGGGCTGTTTCTCTAATGGGAAATAGCTGCTTCAGTGTGAATGGGCTAGTTCCCATTAGACGAGAGGATCTTTCTGCCTCTCCAGGCCTAGGGCCGTTTGGGCTAGTTCCCATTAGACGAGAGGACCTTTCTGTCTCTGCAGGTCGGAGGGCCGCTTCTCTAATGGAAAATAGCTGCTTCAGTGTGAATGGGCTAGTTCCCATTAGACGAGAGGATCTTTCTGCCTCTCCAGGTCGGAGGGCCGTGTCTCTAATGGGAAATAGCTGCTTCAGTGTGAGTGGGATAGTTCAGATTAGACGAGAGGACCTTTCTGCCTCTGCAGCTCGGAGGGTCGTTTCTCTAATGGTAAATAGCTGCTTCAGTGTGAATGGGCTAGTTCCCATTAGACAAGAGGAACTTTCTGCCTCTCCAGGTCGGAGGGCCGTTTCCTTATGGGAAATAGCTGCTTCAATCTGAAAGGCTTATTCCCATTCGACGAGATGACCTTTCTGCCTCTGCAGGTCAGAGGGCCGTTTCTCTAATGGGAACTAGCCTTCTCAGTTTGAGTAGGCTAGTTCCCATTATTATGCAGGACTTGGCCACTAGGGGCAAAAAGAGCCATTTCTCTAATGGGAACTAGCCTTCTCAGTGTGAGTAGGCTAGTTCCCATTATTATGCAGGACTTGGCCCCTAGGAGAGCAAAAGGGCCATTTCTCTAATGGGAACTAGCTGTCTCAGTGTGAATGGGCTTGTTCCCATTAGACGAGAGGACCTTTCTGCCTCTGCAGGACGGAGGGCCGTTTCTCTAATGGGAAATAGCTGCTTCAGTGTGAATGGGCTTGTTCCCATTAGACGAGAGGATCTTTCTGCCTCTCCAGGCCTAGGGCCGTTTGGGCTAGTTCCCATTAGACGAGAGGACCTTTCTGTCTCTGCAGGTCGGAGGGCAGCTTCTCTAATGGGAAATAGCTGCTTCAGTGTGAATGGGCTTGTTCCCATTAGACGAGAGGACCTTTCTGCCTCTGCAGGTCGGAGGGCCGTTTTTCTAATGGGAAAAAGCTGCTTCAGTGTGAATGTGCTAGTTCCCATTAGACGAGAGGATCTTTCTGCCTCTCCAGGTCAGAGGGCCGTTTCTCTAATGGGAAATAGCTGCTTCAGTGTGAGTGGGATAGTTGCCATTAGACGGAAGACCTTTCTGCCTCTGCAGGTCGGAGAGCCGTTTCTCTAATGGGAAATAGCTGCTTCAGTGTGAGTGGGTTAGTTCCATTAGACAAGAGGACCTTTCTGCCTCTGCAGCTCAGAGGGTCGTTTCTCTAATGGGAAATAGCTGCTTCAGTGTGAATGGGCTAGTTCCCATTAGACAAGAGGACCTTTCTGCCTCTCCAGGTCGGAGGGCCGTTTCCCTAATGGGAAATAGCTGCTTCAGTCTGAAAGGCTAATTCCCATTCGACGAGATGACCTTTCTGCCTCTGCAGGTCAGAGGGCCGCTTCTCTAATGGGAACTAGCCTTCTCAGTTTGAGTAGGCTAGTTCCCATTATTATGCAGGACTTGGCAACTAGGGGCAAAAAGAGCCATTTCTCTAATGGGAACTAGCCTTCTCAGTGTGAATGGGCTTGTTCCCATTAGATGAGAGGACCTTTCTGCCTCTGCAGGTCAGAGGGCCGTTTCTCTAATGGGAAATAGCTGCTTCAGTATGAATGTGCTAGTACCCATTAGACGAGAGGACCTTTCTGCCTCTGCAGGTCAGAGGGCCGTTTTTCTAATGGGAAATAGCTGCTTCAGTGTGAGTGGGCTAGTTCCCATTAGACGAGAGGACCTTTCTGTCTCTGCAGGCCGTAGGGCAGTTTCTCTAATGGGAAATAGCTGCTTCTGTGTGAATGGGCTAGTTCCCATTAGACGAGAGGATCTTTCTGCCTCTCCAGGCCTAGGGCCGTTTGGGCTAGTTCCCATTAGACGAGAGGACCTTTCTGCCTCTGCAGGTCGGAGGGCCGCTTCCCTAATGGGAAATAGCTGCTTCAGTGTGAATGAGCTAGTTCCCATTAGACGAGAGGATCTTTCTGCCTCTCCAGGCCTAGGGCCGTTTGGGCTAGTTCCCATTAGACGAGAGGACCTTTCTGTCTCTGCAGGTCGGAGGGCCGTTTCTCTAATGGGAAATAGCTGCTTCAGTGTCAGTGGCATAGTTCCGATCAGACGAGAGGACCTTTCTGCCTCTGCAGGTCAGAGGGCCGTTTCACTTTTGGGAAATAGCTGCTTCAGTGTGAATCGGCTAGTTCCCATTAGACGAGAGGACCTTTCTGCCTCTGCAGGTCAGAGGGCCGTTTCTCTAATGGGAAATAGCTGCTTCAGTGTGAGTGGGCTAGTTCCCATTAGACGAGAGGACATTTCTGCCTCTGCAGGTCAGGGGCTGTTTCTCTAATGGGAAATAGCTGCTTCAGTGTGAGTGGGTTAGTTCCCATTAGACGAGAGGACCTTTCTGCCTCTCCAGGTCAGAGGGCCGTTTCTCTGATGGGAAATAGCTGCTTCAGTGTGAGTGGGCTAGTTCCCATTAGTCGAGAGGACCTTTCTGCCTCTCCAGGTCGCAGGGCAATTTCTCTAATGGGAAATAGCTGCTTCAGTGTGAATGGGCTAGTTCCCATTAGACGAGGGGATCTTTCTGCCTCTCCAGGCCAGAGGGTCGTTTGGGCTAGTTCTCATTAGACGAGAGGACCTTTCTGTCTCTGCAGGTCGGAGTGCCGTTTCTCTAATGGGAAATAGCTGCTTCAGTGTGAGTGGGCTAGTTCCTATTAGACGAGAGAACCTTTCAGCCTCTGCAGGTGAGAGGGCCGTTTCTCTAATGGGAAATAGCTGCTTCAGTGTGAATGGGCTAGTTCCCATTAGACGAGAGGACCTTTCTGCCTCTACAGGTCAGAGGGGTGTTTTTCTAAAGGGAACTAGCCTTCTCAGTGTGAATGGGCTATTTCCCATTAGACGAGAGGACCTTTCTGCCTCTGCAGGTCAGAGGGCCGTTTCTCTAATGGGAACTAGCCTTCTCAGTTTGAGTAGGCTAGTTCCCATTATTATGCATGACTTGGCCACTAGGGGCAAAAAGAGCCATTTCTCTAATGGGAACTAGCCTTCTCAGTGTGAGTAGGCTAGTTCCCATTATTATGCAGGACTTGGCCACTAGGAGAGCAAAAGGGCCATTTCTCTAATGGGAACTAGCCTTCTCTGTGTGAATGGACTAGTTCCCATTATTATGCAGGACTTGGCCACTAGGGTCAAAAAGGGCCATTTCTCTAATGGGAACTAGCCTTCTCAGTGTGAATGGGCTAGTTCCCATTAGACGAGAGGACGTTTCTGTCTCAGCAGGTCAGAGGACCGTTTCTCCAATGGGAAATAGCTGCTTCAGTATAAATGAGCTAGTTCCCATTAGACGAGAGGACCTTTCTGCCTCTCCAGGTCGGAGGGCCGTTTCCGTAATGGGAAATAACTGCTTCAGTCTGAAAGGCTAATTCCCATTTGACGAGATGACCTTTCCGCCTCTGCAGGTCAGAGGGCCGCTTCTCTAATGGGAACTAGCCTTCTCAGTGTGAGTAGGCTAGTTCCCATTATTATGCAGGACTTGGCCTCTAGGAGAGCAAAAGGGCCATTTCTCTAATGGGAACTAGCCGTCTCAGTGTGAATGGGCTAGTTCCCATTAGACGAGAGGACCTTTCTGCCTCTGCAGGTCAGAGGGCCGTTTCTCTAATGGGAAATAGCTGCTTCAGTATGAATGTGCTAGTACCCATTAGACGAGAGGACCTTTCTGCCTCTGCAGGTCAGAGGGCTGTTTCTCTAATGGGAAATAGCTGCTTCAGTGTGAGTGGGCTAGTTCCCATTAGACGAGAGGACCTTGCTGCCTCTGCAGGTCAGAGGGCCGTTTCTGTAATGGGAAATAGCTGCTTCAGTATGAATGTGCTAGTACCCATTAGACGAGAGGACCTTTCTGCCTCTGCAGGTCAGAGGGCTGTTTCTCTAATGGGAAATAGCTGCTTCAGTGTGAATGGGCTAGTTCCCATTAGACGAGAGGATCTTTCTGCCTCTCCAGGCCTAGGGCCGTTTGGGCTAGTTCCCATTAGACGAGAGGACCTTTCTGTCTCTGCAGGTCGGAGGGCCGCTTCTCTAATGGAAAATAGCTGCTTCAGTGTGAATGGGCTAGTTCCCATTAGACGAGAGGATCTTTCTGCCTCTCCAGGTCGGAGGGCCGTGTCTCTAATGGGAAATAGCTGCTTCAGTGTGAGTGGGATAGTTCAGATTAGACGAGAGGACCTTTCTGCCTCTGCAGCTCGGAGGGTCGTTTCTCTAATGGTAAATAGCTGCTTCAGTGTGAATGGGCTAGTTCCCATTAGACGAGAGGAACTTTCTGCCTCTCCAGGTCGGAGGGCCGTTTCCCTAATGGGAAATAGCTGCTTCAATCTGAAAGGCTTATTCCCATTCGACGAGATGACCTTTCTGCCTCTGCAGGTCAGAGGGCCGTTTCTCTAATGGGAACTAGCCTTCTCAGTTTGAGTAGGCTAGTTCCCATTATTATGCAGGACTTGGCCACTAGGGGCAAAAAGAGCCATTTCTCTAATGGGAACTAGCCTTCTCAGTGTGAGTAGGCTAGTTCCCATTATAATGCAGGACTTGGCCCCTAGGAGAGCAAAAGGGCCATTTCTCTAATGGGAACTAGCTGTCTCAGTGTGAATGGGCTTGTTCCCATTAGACGAGAGGACCTTTCTGCCTCTGCAGGACGGAGGGCCGTTTCTCTAATGGGAAATAGCTGCTTCAGTGTGAATGGGCTTGTTCCCATTAGACGAGAGGATCTTTCTGCCTCTCCAGGCCTAGGGCCGTTTGGGCTAGTTCCCATTAGATGAGAGGACCTTTCTGTCTCTGCAGGTCGGAGGGCAGCTTCTCTAATGGGAAATAGCTGCTTCAGTGTGAATGGGCTTGTTCCCATTAGACGAGAGGACCTTTCTGCCTCTGCAGGTCGGAGGGCCGTTTTTCTAATGGGAAAAAGCTGCTTCAGTGTGAATGGGCTAGTTCCCATTAGACGAGAGGATCTTTCTGCCTCTCCAGGTCAGAGGGCCGTTTCTCTAATGGGAAATAGCTGCTTCAGTGTGAGTGGGATAGTTGCCATTAGACGGAAGACCTTTCTGCCTCTGCAGGTCGGAGAGCCGTTTCTCTAATGGGAAATAGCTGCTTCAGTGTGAGTGGGTTAGTTCCATTAGACGAGAGGACCTTTCTGCCTCTGCAGCTCAGAGGGTCGTTTCTCTAATGGGAAATAGCTGCTTCAGTGTGAATGGGCTAGTTCCCATTAGACAAGAGGACCTTTCTGCCTCTCCAGGTCGGAGGGCCGTTTCCCTAATGGGAAATAGCTGCTTCAGTCTGAAAGGCTAATTCCCATTCGACGAGATGACCTTTCTGCCTCTGCAGGTCAGAGGGCCGCTTCTCTAATGGGAACTAGCCTTCTCAGTTTGAGTAGGCTAGTTCCCATTATTATGCAGGACTTGGCAACTAGGGGCAAAAAGAGCCATTTCTCTAATGGGAACAAGCCTTCTCAGTGTGAATGGGCTTGTTCCCATTAGATGAGAGGACCTTTCTGCCTCTGCAGGTCAGAGGGCCGTTTCTCTAATGGGAAATAGCTGCTTCAGTATGAATGTGCTAGTACCCATTAGACGAGAGGACCTTTCTGCATCTGCAGGTCAGAGGGCCGTTTTTCTAATGGGAAATAGCTGCTTCTGTGTGAATGGGCTAGTTCCCATTAGACGAGAGGACCTTTCTGTCTCTGCAGGCCGTAGGGCAGTTTCTCTAATGGGAAATAGCTGCTTCTGTGTGAATGGGCTAGTTCCCATTAGACGAGAGGATCTTTCTGCCTCTCCAGGCCTAGGGCCGTTTGGGCTAGTTCCCATTAGACGAGAGGACCTTTCTGCCTCTGCAGGTCGGAGGGCCGCTTCCCTAATGGGAAATA
The DNA here is from genome assembly GCF_040938575.1 of Ambystoma mexicanum. Taxonomy (NCBI): domain Eukaryota; kingdom Metazoa; phylum Chordata; class Amphibia; order Caudata; family Ambystomatidae; genus Ambystoma; species Ambystoma mexicanum. The sequence continues at coordinate 1,334,009,994 of NC_090933.1, read as the reverse complement.
GCTGCTTCAGTGTGAATGAGCTAGTTCCCATTAGACGAGAGGATCTTTCTGCCTCTCCAGGCCTAGGGCCGTTTGGGCTAGTTCCCATTAGACGAGAGGACCTTTCTGTCTCTGCAGGTCGGAGGGCCGTTTCTCTAATGGGAAATAGCTGCTTCAGTGTCAGTGGCATAGTTCCGATCAGACGAGAGGACCTTTCTGCCTCTGCAGGTCAGAGGGCCGTTTCACTTTTGGGAAATAGCTGCTTCAGTGTGAATCGGCTAGTTCCCATTAGACGAGAGGACCTTTCTGCCTCTGCAGGTCAGAGGGCCGTTTCTCTAATGGGAAATAGCTGCTTCAGTGTGAGTGGGCTAGTTCCCATTAGACGAGAGGACATTTCTGCCTCTGCAGGTCAGGGGCCGTTTCTCTAATGGGAAATAGCTGCTTCAGTGAGTGGGTTAGTTCCCATTAGACGAGAGGACCTTTCTGCCTCTGCAGGTCAGAGGGCCGTTTCTCTAATGGGAAATAGCTGCTCAGTGTGAATGGGCTACTTCCCATTAGACAAGAAGACCTTTCTGCCTCTCCAGGTCAGAGGGCCGTTTCTCTGATGGGAAATAGCTGCTTCAGTGTGAGTGGGCTAGTTCCCATTAGTCGAGAGGACCTTTCTGCCTCTCCAGGTCGCAGGGCAATTTCTCTAATGGGAAATAGCTGCTTCAGTGTGAATGGGCTAGTTCCCATTAGACGAGGGGATCTTTCTGCCTCTCCAGGCCAGAGGGTCGTTTGGGCTAGTTCTCATTAGACGAGAGGACCTTTCTGTCTCTGCAGGTCGGAGTGCCGTTTCTCTAATGGGAAATAGCTGCTTCAGTGTGTGTGGGCTAGTTCCTATTAGACGAGAGAACCTTTCAGCCTCTGCAGGTGAGAGGGCCGTTTCTCTAATGGGAAATAGCTGCTTCAGTGTGAATGGGCTAGTTCCCATTAGACGAGAGGACCTTTCTGCCTCTACAGGTCAGAGGGGTGTTTTTCTAAAGGGAACTAGCCTTCTCAGTGTGAATGGGCTATTTCCCATTAGACGAGAGGACCTTTCTGCCTCTGCAGGTCAGAGGGCCGTTTCTCTAATGGGAAATAGCTGATTCAGTGTGAGTGGTCTAGTTCCCATTAGACAAGAGGACCTTTCTGCCTTTGCAGGTCGGAGGGCCATTTCTCTAATGGGAAATAGCCGCTTCAGTGTGAGTGGGCTAGTTCCCATTAGACAAGAGAACCTTTCTGCCTCTGCAAGTGAGAGGGCCGTTTCTCTAATGGGAAATAGCTGCATCAGTGTGAATGGGCTTGTTCCCATTAGACGAGAGGACCTTTCTGCCTCTCTAGGTCGCAGGGCCGTTTCTCTAATGGGAAATAGCTGCTTCAGTGTGAATGGGCTAGTTCCCATTAGACGAGAGGACTTTTCTGTCTCTGCAGGTCGGAGGGCCGTTTCTCTAATGGGAAATAGTTGCTTCAGTGTGAATGGGCTAGTTCACATTAGACGAGAGGACCTTTCTGCCTCTGCAGGTCAGAGGGGCGTTTCTCTAAAGGGAACTAGCCTTCTCAGTGTGAATGGGCTAGTTCCCATTAGACGAGAGGACCTTTCTGCCTCTGCAGGTCAGAGGACCGTTTCTCTAATGGGAAATAGCTGATTCAGTGTGAGTGGTCTAGTTCCCATTAGACAAGAGGACCTTTCTGCCTCTCCAGGTCGCAGGGCCGTTTCTCTAATGGGAAATAGCTGCTTCAGTGTGAGTGGGCCAGTTCCCATTAGGCGAGAGGACCTTTCTGCCTTTGCACGTTGGAGGGCCATTTCTCTAATGGGAAATAGCTGCTTCAGTGTGAGTGGGCTGGTTCCCATTAGACAAGAGAACCTTTCTGCCTCTGCAAGTGAGAGGGCCGTTTCTCTAATGGGAAATAGCTGCATCAGTGTGAATGGGCTTGTTCCCATTAGACGAGAGGACCTTTCTGCCTCTCTAGGTCGCAGGGCCGTTTCTCTAATGGGAAATAGCTGCTTCAGTGTGAATGGGCTAGTTCCCATTAGACGAGAGGACTTTTCTGCCTCTGCAGGTCGAAGTGCCGTTTCTCTAATGGAAAATAGCTGCTTCAGTGTGAGTGGGCTATTTCCCATTAGACGAGAGGACCTATCTGCCTCTGCAGGTCAGAGGGCCGTTTCTCTAATGGGAAATAGCTGCTTCAGTGTGAATGGGCTAGTTCCCATTAGACGAGAGGACCTTTCTGCCTCTCCAGGTCGGAGGGCCATTTCTCTAATGGGAAATAGGTGCTTCAGTGTGAATGGGCGAGTTCCCATTAGGCGAGAGGATCTATCTGCCTCTGCAGGTCAGAGGGCCGTTTCTCTAATGGGAAATAGCTGCTTCAGTGTGAATGGGCTAGTTCCCATTAGACGAGAGGACCTTTCTGCCTCTCCAGGTTGGAGGGCCATTTCTCTAATGGGAAATAGGTGCTTCAGTGTGAATGGGCTAGTTCCCATTAGATGAGAGGACCTTTCTGCCTCTGCAGGTCAGAGGGCCGTTTCTCTAATGGGAAATAGCTGCTTCAGAGTGAATGGGCTAATTCCCATTAGACGAGAGGACCTTTCTGCCTATGCAGGTCGGAGTGTCATTTCTCTAATGGGAAATAGCTGCTTCAGTATGAGTGGGCTAGTTCCCATTAGACGAGAGGACCTTTCTGTCTCTCCAGGTCGGAGGGCTGTTTCTCTAAAGGGAAATAGCTGCTTCAGTGTGATGGGGCTAGTTCCCATTAGACAAGAGGACCTTTCTGCCTCTTCAGGTCGGAGGGCCGTTTCTCTAATGGGAAATAGCTGCTTCAGTGTGAATGGGCGAGTTCCCATTAGACGAGAGGATCTTTCTGCACCTCCAGGTCAGAGGGCCGTTTCTCTAATGGGAAATAGCTGCTTCAGTGTGAATCGGCTAGTTCCCAATTTACGAGAGGACCTTTCTGCCTCTGCAGGTGAGAGGGCTGTTTCTCTAATGGGAAATAGCTGCTTCAGTGTGAATGGGCTAGTTCCCATTAGACGAGAGGACCTTTCTGCCTCTCTAGGTCGCAGGGCTGTGTCTCTAATGGGAAATAGCTGCTTCAGTGTGAGTGGCTAGTTCCCATTAGACAAGGGGATCTTTCTGCCTCTCCAGGCCAGAGGGCCGTTTGGGCTAGTTCCCATTAGATGAGAGGACCTTTCTGTCTCTGCAGGTCGGAGAGCCGTTTCTCTAATGGGAAATAGCTGTTTCAGTGTGAGTGGGCTAGTTCCCATTAGACAAGAGAACCTTTCTGCCTCTGCAAGTGAGAGGGCCGTTTCTCTAATGGGAAATAGCTGCTTCAGTGTGAATGAGCTAGTTCCAATTAGACGAGAGGACCTTTCTGCCTCTGCAGGTCGGAGGGCCGTTTCTCTAATGGGAAATAGCTGCTTCAGTGTGAGTGGGCTATTTCCCAGTAGACGAGAGGACCTATCTGCCTCTGCAGGTCGGAGTGTCGTTTCTCTAATGGGAAATAGCTACTTCAGTGTGAGTGGGCTAGTTCCCATTAGACGAGAGGACCTTTCTGTCTCTCCAGGTCAGAGGGCTGTTTCTCTAAAGGGAAATAGCTGCTTCAGTGTGATGGGGCTAGTTTCCATTAGACGAGAGGACCTTTCTGCCTCTCCAGGTCGCAGGGCCGTTTCTCTAATGGGAAATAGCTGCTTCAGTGTGAATGGGCGAGTTCCCATTAGACGAGAGGACCTTTCTGCCTCTGCAGGTCGAAGGGTCGTTTCTCTAATGGGAAATAGCTGCTTCAGTGTGAATGGGCTAGTTCCCATTAGACGAGAGGACCTTTCTGCCTCTCCAGGTCGGAGGGCCGTTTCTTGGGCTAGTTCCCATTAGATGAGAGGACCTTTCTGCCTTTGCAGGTCAGAGAGCCGTTTCTCTAATGGGAAATAGCTGCTTCAGGGTGAATGGGCTAGTTCCCATTAGATGAGAGGACGTTTCTGCCTCTCCAGGTCACAGGGCCGTTTCTCTAATGCGAAATAGCTGCTTCAGTGTGAGTGGGCTAGTTCCCATTAGACGAGAGGACCTTTCTGCCTCTCCAGGTCGGAGGGCCATTTCTCTAATGGGAAATAGCTGCTTCAGTGTGAGTGGGCTAGTTCACATTAGACGAGAGGACCTTTCTGCCTCTGCAGGTCAGAGGGCCGTTTCTCTAATGGGAAATAGCTGCTTCAGTGTGATTGGGCTAGTTACCTTTAGACGAGAGGCTCTATCTGCCTCTGCAGGTCGGAGGGCCGTTTCTCTAATGGGTAATAGCTGCTTCAGTGTGAATGGGCTAGTTCCCATTAGACGAGAGGACCTTTCTGCCTCTGCCGGTCGGAGGGCCGTTTCTCTATTGGAAATAGCTGCTTCAGTGTGAGTGGGCTAGTTCCCATTAGACGAGAGGACCTTTCTGCCTCTCCAGGTCGGAGGGCCGTTTCTCTGATGGGAAATAGCTGCTTCAGTGTGAATGGGCTAGTTCCCATTAGACGAGAGGACCTTTCTGCCTCTCCAGGTCGGAGGGCCATTTCTCTAATGGGAAATAGGTGCTTCAGTGTGAATGGGCTAGTTCCCATTAGACTAGAGGACCTTTCTGCCTCTGCAGGTCAGAGGGCCGTTTCTCCAATGGGAAATAGCTGCTTCAGTGTGATTGGGCTAGTTACCTTTAGACGAGAGGATCTATCTGCCTCTGCAGGTCGGAGGGCCGTTTCTCTAATGGGTAATAGCTGCTTCAGTGTGAATGGGCTAGTTCCCATTAGACAAGAGGACCTTTCTGCCTCTCCAGGTCGCAGGGCCGTTTCTCTAATGGGAAATAGCTGCTTCAGTCTGAATGGGCTAATTCCCATTTGTCGAGACAACCTTTCTGCCTCTGCAGGTCAGAGGGCTGTTTCTCTAATGGGAACTAGCCTTCTCAGTTTGAGTAGGCTAGTTCCCATTATTATGCATGACTTGGCCACTAGGGGCAAAAAGAGCCATTTCTCTAATGGGAACTAGCCTTCTCAGTGTGAGTAGGCTAGTTCCCATTATTATGCAGGACTTGGCCACTAGGAGAGCAAAAGGGCCATTTCTCTAATGGGAACTAGCCTTCTCTGTGTGAATGGACTAGTTCCCATTATTATGCAGGACTTGGCCACTAGGGTCAAAAAGGGCCATTTCTCTAATGGGAACTAGCCTTCTCAGTGTGAATGGGCTAGTTCCCATTAGACGAGAGGACGTTTCTGTCTCAGCAGGTCAGAGGACCGTTTCTCCAATGGGAAATAGCTGCTTCAGTATAAATGAGCTAGTTCCCATTAGACGAGAGGACCTTTCTGCCTCTGCAGGTCAGAGGGCCGTTTCTCTAATGGGAAATAGCTGCTTCAGTGTGAGTGGGCTAGTTCCCATTAGACGAGAGGACCTTTCTGCCTATGCAGGTCGGAGGGCCGTTTCTCTAATGGGAAATAGCTGCTTCAGTCTGAGTGGGCTAGTTCCCATTAGACGAGAGGCCCTTTCTGCCTCTCCAGGTCGGAGGGCCTTTTCTCTAATGGCAAATAGCTGCTTCAGTGTGAATGGGCTAGTTCCCATTAGACGAGAGGATCTTTCTTCCTCTCCAGGTCAGAGTACGTCTGGGCTAGTTCCCATTAGACGATAGGACCTTTCTGTCTCTGCAGGTAGGAGGGCCGTTTCTCTAATGGGAAATAGCTGCTTCAGTCTGAGTGGGCTAGTTCCCATTATACGAGAGGACCTTTCTGCCTCTGCAGGTCGGAGGGCCGTTTCTCTAATGGGAAATAGCTGCTTCAGTGTGAATGCTCTAGTTCCCATTAGACGAGAGGATCTTTCTGCATCTCCAGGTCAGAAGGCCGTTTGGGCTAGTTCCCATTAGACGAGAGGACCTTTCTGTCTCTGCAGGTCAGAGGGCCGTTTCTCTAATGGGAATTAGCTGCTGCAGTGTGAATGGGCTAGTTCCCCTTAGACGAGAGGACCTTTCAGCCTCTCCAGGTCGGAGGGCCGTTTCTTGGGCTAGTTCCCATTAGATGAGAGGACCTTTCTGCCTCTGCAGGTCAGAGGGCAGTTTCTCTAATGGGAAATAGCTGCTTCAGTGTGAATGGGCTAGTTCCCATTAGACGAGAGGACCTTTCTGCCTCTCCAGGTCGGAGGGCCGTTTCTTGGCCTAGTTCCCATTAGATGAAAGGACCTTTCTGCCTCTGCAGGTCAGAGGGCCATTTCTCTAATGGGAAATAGCTGCTTCAGGGTGAATGGGCTAGTTCCCATTAGATGAGAGGACCTTTCTGCCTCTCCAGGTCGCAGGGCCGTTTTTCTAATGTGAAATAGCTGCTTCAGTGTGAGTGGGCTAGTTCCCATTAGACGAGAGGACCTTTCTGCCTCTGCAGGTCAGAGGGCCGTTTCTCTAATGGGAAATAGTTGCTTCAGTGTGATTGGGCTAGTTCCCATTAGACGAGAGGATCTTTCTGCCTCTCCAGGCCAGAGGGCCGTTTGGGCTAGTTCCCATTAGATGAGAGGACCTTTCTGTCTCTGCAGGTCGGAGGGCCGTTTCTCTAATTTATTTATTTATTTATTTATAATTTATATGGCGCAAAACCACTGACCGTAAGGTTTAAGGGCGCTAACAACAAACAGAACAAGTAGGACGTTCACGAAGAGAGAGGTCATGGATGATGAAAGTTATACCAGAAGGTTATACCAGGTTAAAGTTATACCAGAAGGGGAGATCTCGGACCAAAGTAAAGGAGGTTAATTAAACAGATAGGTCTTAAATCCTTTCCTGAACACTCTATTAGAGCTTTCATTTCTGAGTTTGAGTGGAAGGTTGTTCCATGCAGTGGAAGCCGCAGAATAGAAGGCTCCACTCTTTGTCTGAGATAGTCTGCATTTAGGGACAACAAGTTGAGCAAGACCATTAGATCTGAGACTATAGTTACTGGTCTTAGGTTTAAGTTCTTCTTTAAGGTAGTTAGGACCAGGACCTGTCAAGCAGTTAAAGGAGATGGACAGAAGGCGAAAGAGGATACAATCCTTAATAGGAAGCCAGTGCAGTTCCCTTCTAGATCGAGAGATATGGTCTGATCTCTTTTTGTCCATAACAACCCTGACCGCATTATTCTGCACTACCTGTAGTCTATTCACTTCACAATTTGGCAGACCAATGAGAAGACTGCTGCAGTAATCTATCCTCGAACTGATCAATGCACGAGCCAACGTCTCTCGACTTGTTTGAGAGAGGAAGGGTCGTGCATGAGAGAGTAATTTGATGTAGTATGAGGACGAGGAAACCAGATTACTGACCTGGGCTTTCATATTCAGATTACAGTCCAAGTATATCCCCAATGTCTTAACCTTTTTTTTTGTCTTTATGACACAATCATCAATCACAAGCTGGGAATATACATCTTCCAATTTGAGAATTTTCGGATCAGTATCCACAAGCATAAGTTCAGTCTTGTTGGTATTAAGGGCCAATCCATTAACGCACATCCAACTCTGGATGAGCGAGTATATCTGGTTGATTTTAGTTTCATCTTCTGAGAAGATGCCCGTAAGAGGAATGATACACTGGGTATCATCAGCGTAATTAGTAAATTCTATATCGTTACTGTCCAAAAAATCAAGGAAGGGAATCGTAAAGATGTTATAGAAAATTGGCGAGAGACAGGCTCCCTGCGGGACTCCCTGCGCCAAGTCCATGGGGTTAGCTTCTGCGATGTTGCTGCTCACTCGCCATTGGCGCCCCATGAGAAAAGAGGTGACCCAAGCGGCCGCCGAGGTCGAGAAACCTGCCACCTCCCTCAGCCTGGAGACCAAAACCAAGTGGTCTACCAGATCGAAGGCGGCAGATAAATCAAGCAACATCAGCATGCAGGGGCTACCCTGGTCCATATGGCGAAGGAGCCTGGATTTTAAATCCAGCAAAGCAGTCTCAGTACCATGTTTTTCCCGAAAGCCTGATTGTCTCTTATTTAGAATATCATTAGTTCTTAGATGAGTAAGGAGTTGGGTGTATGCAACTCTATCAAGAATTTTCAATAAAAAAGGTGAATTGGAAATAGGACGATAATTCAAAGGATCGTCCGGAGAGAGATCCGGTTTTTTTAGTAGAGGAGTTACCCAAGAGTGTTTGATACAGGAGGGAACAACACTATCTCTGAAAGAAGCGTTAACAAATTTACAAAGAGTGGGGATCAAGGAGGGAGTGCAAGCTTTTATTGTAAGTGCCGGACATACGTCACCTTTACAGTTAGATGGTTTAAGGTTATTAATTAATACTGTAAGGTCGGCCTCTGAGATGGGCTTAAATGAGAACAATTCATCATTATTCCAACATTTAGCAGGGGTCGTCGGATCTTTAATGCCCCTAAGCGATAGAGTGGCTTTGGCTTCAGCAATACCTCCATTAATTCTGGTGAGTTTAGCATCCATGGCCTCCTGTATTTGATTACACCATTTGGAGTCTTTGACAATAGGATCCTGAGTAATGTTAGTGGTTGTTTCCAACTCTCTAAACACCTTGAACAGCTCCTTAGGTTTGGACTGAGCTTTAACTATCCTGTCATCAAGATAGGCTCTTTTAGCAGTAATCACTGCTTTTTATACGCTCTAACATGACCACTGTATGAGTCTTTATCAGCTTCTAATAATGATTTTTTCCAAATATAGAGAGCTTTGGTTTTAGTACTTTTTAATTGTTGTAGTTCTTGAGAGAACCACGATTTGGTTTCCCTCTGAATTACTTTTTTATTGGTAATGGGAGCTAGGGTATTTACTGCCTCTCGAAGAGTATTCTGGTAAACCGCAGTAATATCTTCGATCGATGAATCATCTTTGATCAGACTATTTAAGGTGATGAACCAAGGGTCAAGAGCCTCAGGTGTTAGTTTTTTTATATTTCTACCACATATGGTACTAGAAACAGGTTTCCTATTATGGATAGTTTTATCTGATAATAGTTCGAAATGGATGAAGAAGTGGTCCGACCATGGGCAAGGACTCACATTAAGGTTCACTGGAGTGATATTGAGACAACTCAGCCAATCGAGAGAGTGTCCCTTCACATGGGTCGGCGATTATTTGTGAAAATCCTAAATTTGACAGTGCTGCGTCTACTTGATTGGCTTGTGGGTCAGCCTTGTCCCTGAGCCAATAGTTTAGATCTCCTAATAGCAGGACGTTAGATAGGGGTTCTAGGAAGGTTAGCAATACTTCAGATAACTGATTGCTAAAATCTTTCATAAAATCTGGAGGCCGATATATAAGAATGATGTTAAGTGTGCTTTCGGCGTGCATGCTGATTTTTGCATGAAGTATGTCGCATCTGGCAATGTTACATATATCGACTTTCCATATTTTAAGTTTTTCTTTAAAAATCAGGGCAACTCCACCCCCCGTCCCTTCAGCTCTGTCCTGTAGCAGGATATTATATCCTTTTGGTAAAGCCAGGGCTAGGGTAGGACCAGAGGCGAGGTGATTCCAAGTCTCAGTGATGGCACATATATCTATGTTGTTGTCAGATATATAAGAAGCGACATCTAATGCATGTTTAAGTACAGAGCGGGTATTTAGAAGTAGACATTTCAGAGTTCTATTACAAACAACATCATTTTCAGCTGTAGGTAGTGGCATGACTTGTGTATGGTTTGTATTTAGCACAATATTGCTTTGTACCATTTTACTGGGTGTCAGACGAACATCAGGCACAGAGCCATTCGTGTTAGAGGAATCACCCGCTATCCTAGGGAGCGAAATATCAGCCTCCTTTTGCAGAACAGACTCAAAACTAGGCTGTGTGGACAGCGAAACATTTTGCAAATAATTGCTTTTAGCTTTGAGATTAGCCATTTGTATTGAAGAAAGAAGATCAGCAGACCTTTGTTTGGAGGTTAATCTCTCTTTGTCTGTTAACGTCAATAAGTCATTAATACCCATCCCGTTTACCTGAGTGTATCTAGCGGTCAGCAAAGTAACAAAGCGACCCTGCGGTCCCGGAGCGTCACGGACCGGCTACACGCGTTCGCGCCGGCGCGTTCGCGCCGGCGCGTTCGCGCCGAAATTGAAGAGAAATGGGCGGAGCCGAGCTCCAAGATGCCTGGGAGGTGTAGTTCGAGTAAACCCTAGACTACATACACAAACACAAGAATTCAGAATCGCATAGCTTCCTGAACTAAAACGAAGCTAGTAAGCAGTTAGTGTTGCTGTAACAAGCACCAGAGTAAATAATGCAGCTAAATTAGCACCGAAATATAAAACAGGAACAATTTTTAAAAACACAGTTTGAAATTCTAAATTAAATGCACTGAAAGATTAGGAAAATAGCTGCTTCAGTGTGAATGGGCTAGTTCCCATTAGACGAGAGGACCTTTCTGCCTCTGCAGGTGAGAGGGCCGTTTCTCTAATGGGAAATAGCTGGTTGAGTGTGAGTGGGCTAGTTCCCATTAGACGAGAGAACCTTTCTGCCTCTGCAGGTGAGAGGGCCGTTTCTCTAATGGGAAATAGCTGGTTGAGTGTGAGTGGGCTAGTTCCCATTAGACGAGAGGACCTTTCTGCCTTTGCAGGTCGGAGGGCCGTTTCTCTAATGGGAAATAGCTGCTTCAGTGTGAATGGGCTAGTTCCCATTAGACGAGAGGACCTTTCTGCCTCTGCAGGTCAGTGGGCCGTTTCTCTAATGGGAAATAGCTGCTTCAGTGTGAGCGAGAGGACCTTTCTGCCTCTGCAGGTTGGAGGGCCGTTTCTCTAATGGGAAATAGCTGCTTCAGTGTGAGTGGGCTAGTTCCCATTAGACGAGAGAACCTTTCTGCCTCTGCAGGTGAGAGGGCCGTTTCTCTACTGGGAAATAGCTGCTTCAGTGTGAATGGGCTAGTTCCCATTAGACGAGAGGACCTTTCTGCCTTTGCAGGTCGGAGGGCCGTTTCTCTAATGGGAAATAGCTGCTTCAGTGTGAATGGGCTAGTTCCCATTAGACGAGAGGACCTTTCTGCCTCTGCAGGTCAGTGGGCCGTTTCTCTAATGGGAAATAGCTGGTTGAGTGTGAGTGGGCTAGTTCCCATTAGACGAGAGAACCTTTCTGCCTCTGCAGGTGAGAGGGCCGTTTCTCTACTGGGAAATAGCTGCTTCAGTGTGAATGGGCTAGTTCCCATTAGACGAGAGGACCTTTCTGCCTTTGCAGGTCGGAGGGCCGTTTCTCTAATGGGAAATAGCTGCTTCAGTGTGAATGGGCTAGTTCCCATTAGACGAGAGGACCTTTCTGCCTCTGCAGGTCTGATGGCCGTTTCTCTAATGGGAAATAGCTGCTTCAGTGTGAATGGGCTAGTTCCCATTAGACAAGAGGAACTTTCTGCCTCTGCAGGTCGGATGGCCGTTTCTCTAATGGGAAATAGCTGCTTCAGTGTGAATGGGCTAGTTCCCATTAGACGAGAGGACCTTTCTGCCTCTCCAGGTCAGAGGGCCGTTTTTCTAATGGGAAATAGCTACTTCAGTCTGAATGGGCTAATTCCCATTCGACGAGAGGATCTTTCTGCCTCTGCCTCTGCAGGTCAGAGGGCCATTTCTCTAATGGGAACTAGCCTTCTCAGTTTGAGTAGGCTAGTTCCCATTATTATGCAGGACTTGGCCACTAGGAGAGCAAAAGGGCCATTTCTCTAATGGGAACTAGCCTTCTCTGTGTGAGTTGGCTAGTTCCCATTATTATGGAGGACTTGGCCACTAGGAGAGCAAAAGGGCCATTTCTCTAATGGGAACTAGCCTTCTCTGTCTGAGTGGGCTAGTTCCCATTATTATGCAGGACTTGGCCACTAGGGGCAAAAAGGGCCATTTCTCTAATGGGAACTATCCTTCTCAGTGTGAGTAGGCTAGTTCCCATTATTATGCTGGACTTTGCCACTAGGGGAGCAATAAGGGCCATTTCTCTAATGGGAACTAGCCTTCTCTGTGTGAGTGGGCTAGTTCCCATTATTATGCCGAACTTGGCCACTAGGGGCAAAAAGGGACATTTCTCTAATGGGAACTAGCCTTCTCAGTATGAGTGGGCTAGTTCCCATTATTATGCAGGACTTGGCCAATAGGGGCAAAAGGGGCCATTTCTCTAATGGGAACTAGCCTTCTCTGTATCAGTGGGCTAGTTCCCATTATTATGCAGGACTTGGCCACTAGGGGGCAAAAAGGGCCATTTCTCTAATGGGAACTCTCCCACTCACACTGAAGCAGCTATTTCCCATCTGAGAAATGGCCCTAACAACCGATGGTCCGTTTCCCGGATCGGAACTAGTATCAACCCTAATGGAAGTGGCCCATTGTCTCTAGCGTAGAACCAACATCCGGCGTGCGTTAAGCGCTACGGCTGTGTCGCAGCGCTATACGTCATGCAGGTACAATTAATAACGTGCCATTCTCTAGCAATGCTCCAATCGCTCGCGGTATCTGTGGGTTCCCTTCCCGCTCCCCGATACAAACATCAGATCCCACTCACTGGGTTTTAGAAAGGCCATCTGCACGGGGTGGGGGTGTAATGGGCATCTGCACAAGGGCCGTGTAGTGGGCATCTGCACGGGGTGGGGGTGTAGTGGGCATCTGCAGGGTGTGTGGGTGTAATGGGCATCTACACAAGGGGCGTGTAATGGGCATCTGCACAGGCTGTGGGTGTAATGGGCATCTGTACAGGGGCCGTGCAGTGGGCATCTGCACAGGGTCGGGGTATAATGGGCTTCTATACAAGGGCCGTGTAGTGGGCATCTGCACGGGGTGGGGGTATAATGGGCTTCTATACAATGGCCGTGTAGTGGGCATCTGCATGGGATGGCCGGGGTGTAATGGGCATCTACACAAGGGCCGTGTTGTGGCCATCTGCATGGGGTGGGGGTGTAATTAGCATCTACACAAGTGCCGTGTAGTGGGTATCTGCACGGAGTAGGGGTGTAATGGGCATCTACACAAGGGCCGTGTGGTGGGCATCTGCACGGGGTGGGGGTGTAATGGGCATCTGCACAAGGGCTGTGTGTTGGGCATCTGCATGGAGTGGGGGTGTAATGGGCATCTACAAAAGGCCCGTGCAGTGGGCATCTGCACGGGGTGGTGGTGTAATGGGCATCTGCACAACGGCCGTGTAGTGGGCAACTGCAGGGGGTGGGGGTGTAATGGGCATCTACACAAGGGGCGTGTAGTGGCCATCTGCACGGGGTGGGGGTGCAATGGGCATCTGCACGGGGCGGGGGTGTAATGGGCATCTACACAAGGCCCGTGTAGTGGGCATCTGCACGGGTTGGGGGTGTAATGGGCATCTACACAAGGGGCGTGTAGTGGCCATCTGCACGGGGTGGGCATCTGCACGGGGTGGGGGTGTAATGGGCATCTACACAAGGGCCGTGTAGTGGGCATCTGCATGGGGTGGGGGTGTAATGGGCATCTACACAAGGCCCGTGTAGTGGGCATCTACACAAGGCCCGTGTAGTGGGCTACTGCACGGGTTGGGGGTGTAATGGGCATCTACACAAGGGGCGTGTAGTGGCCATCTGCACGGGGTGGGCATCTGCACGGGGTGGGGGTGTAATGGGCATCTACACAAGGGCCGTGTAGTGGGCATTTGCATGGGGTGGGGATGTAGTGGGCATCTGCAGGGAGTGGGGGTGTAATGGGCATCTGCACGGGTGTGGGTGTAATGGGCATCTGTACAGGAGCCGTGAAGTGGGCATCTGCACAGGGTGGGGGTATAATGTGCTTCTATACAAGGGCTGTGTAGTGGGCATCTGCACGGGGTGGGGGTATAATGGGCTTCTATACAAGGGGTGTGTAGTGGCCATCTGCACGGGGTGGGGGTGCAATGGGCATCTGCACGGGGTGTGGGTGTAATGGGCATCTACACAAGGGCCGTGTAGTGGGAATCTGCACGGGATGGGGGTGTAATGGGCATCTACACAAGGGCCCTCAGTGGGCATCTGCACGGAGTGGGGGTGTAATAGGCATCTACACAAGTGCTGTGTAGTGGGTATCTGCACGGGGTAGGGGTGTAATGGGCATCTACACAAGGGCCGTGTGGTGGGCATCTGCATGGGGTGGGGGTGTAATGGACATCTGTACAGGGGCCGTGCAGTGGGCATCTGCACAGGGTGGGGGTACAATGGGCTTCTATACAAGGGGCGTGTAGTGGGCATCTGCATGGGGTGGCCGGGGCGTAATGGGCATCTGCACGGGGTGGTGGCGTAATGGGAATCTACACAAGGGCCGTGTAGTGGCCATCTGCAGGGGGTGGGGGTGTAATGGGCCTCTACACAAGTGCTGTGTAGTGGGTATCTGCACAGGGTAGGGTGTAATGGGCATCTACACAAGGGCCGTGTGGTGGGCATCTGCACGGGGTGGGGGTGTAATTGAAAGTTGAACGTTTATTTATTTGATATACATGTAGCAACAAGGCTTTGTATAACACAACATACAACAAAAAAAATAAAATACATTCAGCATATTCATTACAATCTGATTAAAAGCACAAATCAGCTTATCGAAGACATATTAAAATTTCACCTACATAAAGATAAAACTTGACTATAAAATACATTAGGTTGATATCGTTGCCTTGGATGAAAGTCAACCATAGTGAAGGTATTTCAGACACATTAACTGCATTATTATATGCCTTAAAATATTTGAGTCGTAGAAACACAAGGCTTTCACATTCCATAATCAGGTTATTTTGTGTGTGTGTGTGTGTGTGTGTGATAACATTTTCGATATGATAAATGTTTTCTAGAAATGCACATTTACCAATTTTACCCTTCAGCCAGTATTTTATATCACCAACGAGGAAAGTTATAGGGCCCTCGTATAACCATTTCTTATGTAGCTGTTTTAAATCGCCAATTGTACCAATCGGTATTGTGCCATCAAGAGCTAATAAGGCTTTCATATAAGGGACCATAATAGTTTCTGTTTGCACAGTCGTTAGGCGGTGATAGAATAGGACACATTGGGCCATATAGACGTTCCAAATACCCTTGATGTTAAATTCTAGATATAAGTATTCAACACTAATGCATTGAGGAAGGCGAAATAATCTTCGCAAAAGTTTAGCTTCGAACCTGATAATGCGTGTTTTAAATTTTTGGCCCCAAATTGCAATAGCATATGATAACATTGCCAAAATTTTGGTGTTATAGATGGACAAGACTGCCAATGCGCAAAAGCTGTTGTTACAACCAATAAAGGCACTAAGTGCATTAGTGATATCATACATTTCTGTTTCAATTCGACCCAATGTGTGTCCCACAATAACGCCTAGGTATTTGAATGACATTACTTGCTCGAGAGGATCTGAAGCCAATGTCCAATGCAGTCTCTTTGGTCTTAGCTTCTGCGTAAACACCATGATTTTGCTTTTTGCAGTATTGATTTTAAGGCCTTTATCCTTCGAGTATGAGACAAGAGCATTCAACATTAGTTGCAAGCCTGCGGGGGTGTAGTCCAAAAGTAGGAGGTCGTCGGCGTATGCAAGCCAGCCCAAGGACACCTTCTTTATTTTATGGGATTGGCACCGTGAATATTGAAGGACTCAAACATATCAGCTAAGTATAAGTTGAATAATATGGCCACTATCATACAACCTTGTTTTACCCCACATGTGTCTGCATGTAATAGCATTAGCATGCTTAGCAAGCCCGGTGGAATCCCCCATGCATCGAGTTTGCGCCACAGACGATTTCTGCAGACAGTATCGAATGCGGCGGAAAAATCGATGAAAGCGCAATATACATCAAGTTTGCGCCGCTGCCATGAGTGTTCAATGGCAGAGCTAAGGATGAGAAGGTTGTGAGATGTACTTGATTTTTCTCTAAATCCTATTTGATTCGCTGGGAGGATTTTATTTGTTTTAATCCATGTATTCAATTCATATAAAAGGACTTTTGTAAATATTTTAGATGTTGAGTCTAGCATAGCCAGCATACGGAAGTTTAGTGGATTATCCCAGGCCCCTTTCTTGTGGACTGTTAAGATGTTACTAGATTTCCAAGATGGTGGAAGGATTCCGTGTGTGCCAATATGACAGAATAGTGTATGAAGAGCAGCGCCCCATAGTGGTGAATCGCCTTTGATTACAAGGTTAGATATACCATCAGGACCCGCGGCACGGGAGGATTTCAAATCATCAATAATAGCAATGACATCAAGGACAGAGGCCTTGCATTCCCAAGTTGCTTCAGGGGTCGGTAGAGGTTGAACAACAAATTCATCACTGCCCAAGGTTGATGCAATATGTTTTGACTATGTGTCCTCATCGATGCAGTTTATTGTTAGATCTCTTTTTTTGTTTTTTGCGATCAAGTCCCATATCCCATTGCTATTACCCGATAGTGCCAATCTGGCGATATTGTGCCACAGTTTTAACTCAAGGTCTTTCTTATGGTTTTTTAACCACTGTTTGTATGATTTCTTTAGTTCTCTTATTTGTGCGGTAATAGATGGTTCTGAGGTCGCATTTTTGGATGAATGTACAATGCTTTTAATTCTGTGGCGTAGATTTCGTTTTGCCATTTTTATCATTCGATCATTGCCATTTCGTGCAGGCAATGGGATATTGACTCTCTCAAAAACCGTTTTATAAGACCGTTGTTCTTTGGTCGAACTTTGGATGTCACTCATTATTGAAGAAAAACCATGTATGAGTGTCTCACATGGGTTAGAATTAGATACTAAAATGGAAATTTAAACACCTCGCACACTGAGCTACCTGTATAATGTTAATTAATGTAGCCAGGATTTATAAACACTCTTTGAAACAAAGAGAGTCGTATTTAGGACAATTCAAGGTGCAGGGGAGAAAGTTGGCAGCCCTGGCATATGAGCTGTACATACAAACAAAGACAAAGTGAGTTCCCACTTTGGGAACTCCCGTCCCCTGCACACTATTTATGGCTAACAAGAGCTCATTGAATTTATATTTCATAAGAGAAATGCAATAAAAGTAAACAAATTGCATTTAATCCAACTCTGTGCATTTAGAAAAAGGCCTTAAGCCCAGTAATTAGGGTCCAACTTCGGAGTGAGTTTGTTTGTAAAAAATTATTTACTTTTTCATGTGGATATGCCAAACTCGTTTCGAGAACAATTCTCTTCATCAGGGCCTGCAATAATTCATTCAACGATCAACACTTTTCTATGAATATAAAGGAAATATAATTTTATCAGACTTCCATTTTACGGACAATTTATAGTCACAAAACGTATCATTCATTGGTTTCAACATTATAGAGTGTTTTGTAAAAAAACCTTCAAACACCTCAATGTTAACTGATCCCTTAAATTCATCGTCTCATAGTAACAAAAAAGCTGGTTATTAGTGTCAACCTTATGGAGTGGTCTAGTGCAATCCTCCAACATCTCCATGTTAACTAATCCCATGAAATCATAATACAAGCAAATGCTTACATCTGTATCTGTATGGTGAAGAGTCTTGTGCATCCTAACGTTACCCCAACACAATTCAATCATATGTTTATATTCTAATGTTCAAATTAATCACTAGATCCATGATATTCCAATTGATACCCAAGGCCTGACTTAATCACCAATGTCTTTAGTCATAAATAGACATAGTTAAACAATCAATACTGTTGAAAACTGTGTTTTTATAAAACATACCGTGTTCTCATAATTTGTAGCGGTCGGTCCAAGTAATGTGATTAATTGAAGTAGAAATACAGTCTGTCCTCTAAAGGAGCAAATAAAACGCTGTGTCACGAGCATTGAAATATATATATATATATGACTTGCTCATGTTTAAAAAAAGAGATGGGGACTTACTGTTCAATGTCCTAGATGTCAAGGCATAAGTTGAACTTCCAACGAAAATGGGTAGTTAGTATGGTTTTAAAGTCCCACTGAGAAGAAAGTCATATCAGCGTTCACCTAGAAGCGAAGGCGCCACGTGTTAATGATATTGTAGCAAGTGGTCAAGAAGTATCAGTCAGAGAATGACATGCCTCCTCAAAATACATCACACAATGTGATGGTGATGGATAAGGATACTTACTGGTATCACAGACGTAAGGAAGGTTTGGAAAGGAGCCGATCCAGCCGAGCGCTGTAGCATCGGTTGGCAAGATGGCCGTAATTGTATGCGTCATAGTCGTGTCCTCATCACGTTGGAGCGTGAATGACATCACGATTGTAAACAAAGAATGCGCGTCATTATGGTGCGTTCGTGTAAGATTCGAGTAAGCTAGTAGGGAGTAAAAATCACCCGAATGGTACCGTTACATACATAAAAGTGTACCTAAATAGTGTACCCGTCTTTGGACGCCGTGAGGCTGTGGCAATAAAAGAGATAAAGAGGGTCACCCGAGTGTCCCGTCTCCTGAGTCATGTGATATGTGTATCTGTAAACAAAATAAGGTAATATATGTAGAAAAGTCAAATGTAGTGAAAATATGGGTATTCAATGTGTTACTGTTTAAAATTATTTGTCAGGTATTAAACTGGAAAAATGAGTATCAATAAGTGTAATACCTAGGTTACAGAGGCCATGTTGGTGATATCTTAGATTCATAGTCATGCCCACACTTACAGTACACAATAATATCATTTGCTGTCTCAAGATCGAGTTCACAGTCTGTTGCAATATCCTGATGGCATGTGCCTCTCTCAGGATGTGGGTACCATGGTTATTAGTGGACTCTGTCTCTGATTCGTGAGTGCACAATCTATGCATGTATTCACGGACGGTATTTGAAGCATCAAAAAATGTATCAGTCACATTTATATATATTTTTCATCTCTCTGTCGAGTAATGAGTAATACATTATATGTACAACCTGGACTCAATTCATTAAACGGAAATATCCCATTTGTCAATTTACAGGTATAAACAATTCCAGCGAAATACCGCTCTCGTGAAAAAGAGGTGATAGAGTCCCTAACTACATGAGTTTATATATGGAATTTATTTACAGGAATGAGCCCAAGTAGAAATCTTCATTAAGACCATGGGGACTAACTGCGTCTAGTCTGTGAATCCAATTGAGTTCTCTCTGAGCTATTCGTTAGCAAAGTCTCCTCCTCTTGGTAATGAGTGTACAACTTCTAAGATGTCCCATCTTAGTTGTGAAATATTGTGGCCATTTTCTTTAAAATGTCTGAATACAGGCGATTTTTCATTGCTGGTCCTAATGTTTGAGTGGTGTTCCGTCCAGCGGTCTTTTGCTTTTCGGATTGTTTTGCCAACATAATATTTCCCGCAGGGGCATCTTAGGGCATAAATTACATTCTTGCTGTCACATGTTGCATAGTCTTTGAGATATATTTTTTTGCCGTTATTAGGGTGGCAGATATATTCCCCTTTAATTATATTTGTGCAGTGCTGACAGTGCAGGCAAGGGTAACTCCCCGATTTTGGTTTTCTAAGAGATGTTTGTTCTGTAGTTTTTCTTCTCTCAGCTTTAACCAGACTGTCCTTGAAGTTCTTGCCCCTCTTGTAGGCCAGCATAGGTGGTTCCGGGAACAATTTGTTTAGGTTAGGGTCCGATTTTATTAGATCCCAATTTTTTGTGATAATCCTCTTAATTTGGAAACTTTGGCTGGAAAATTTCAACGTGTGGATTAATCTAGTAATTGGTTTTTTGGTTTTCTCTTCCAAGAGGTCTGGTCTTGCTAGAGCCTCTGTCCGTCTCACTGCTTTTTCTAGAGTTTGTTTGGAAAACCTCTCTTCTTGAATCTTTCCTTCATATCTTCGTATTCCGCTTGGAGTTTTGTAGTATCTGATGTAATCCTTTTTAATCTAAGCATCTGACTAAAAGGTAAATTATCCTCGAGATGTGTAGGGTGAAAGCTATCAAAGTGGAATGTGCTGTTACAGTCTGTAGGTTTCCTGTAGATGCTGCTCTGTAGGTTGATGCCTATTATTTCGATGTTGATGTCCAGAAAATGGATGTTGGGTTGACCTATCTCCACAGTGAAGGTGATTCTTTCATTACATCCGTTAAGATATTGAAAAAACAGGTTAAGTTCCTCTATGGTGCCTTGACAGATCCCGAAGATATCATCAATGAACCTTTTCCAAAATAGAATCTTGTTTTTCCAAGGGTCTTTACTCAGTACGTGGGTTTCTTCAAAATGGAACATAAAAATGTTTGCATACGATGGTGCTACTGGTGAGCCCATAGATGTACCTGCCGTCTGTAAGTAGTATTTGGCATTGAACCTAAAGTAGTTATTAAATCGAATTATATTGATTAATTCTATAGCGAGGACCTTGTGAATCATGATATCTCTGTGTTTAAGGAGGAACCATTCTAGCGAGTCGATCCCTTGTTGGTGTGGGATCGAAGTATACAGACTATTCACATCCAGTGTGAAAAGAATCACTGTGGGGTTATTGATCTCTACTTCATTCAAAAGTCTAAGAAAGTGTGCTGTGTCTTTCAGATAAGTCGATGTTTTTTTGGACCAATGGTTGTAAGGCCTGGTCCAAGCAAACCGCTAGGGGATGAAATACACTTTCAGTTCCTGCCACAATGGGCCTGAACAGAGGGTTGATGTTGTTTTTGTGTATTTTTGGGAGAGCGTAGAACACCAGGGTTACTGGAAATTTCTTAATTAAGTAGTCACTGGTATGATCCGATATCCAGTCCATGTCTGACGCTTTCTCAACTGTTTTCTTGATAACTTCTTTTATTGAAATTATAGGGTCCGAGTCTAGTGCCAAGTAGGTTCCTTGATCATTGAGTAAGTTCAAACAACCTGCGTTGTAGAAGTCCGTGTCCATTAGTACAAGCGCACCACCTTTGTCTGCAGGTTTTAATGTAATGGTAGGGTCCTCTGCTAGTTCTTTGATCAATTTCAACTGGTATTTTCTGATGTTAATTCTTTTAGGGGTGTTGTACTTTAGGCGTTTGAGTTCTTTAGATGTTTGGAACTTGAAAAGGTTAATCACCGGATGGTTTATATGTGGGTGAAAGGAACTTTTATTCTTCAATTCAAGGTAGTCATGTTTTTTTCTGCTGTTCTGTAGGTTCTGGAAGTGAGTCAAAGAAAACTTTAAGCTCCATTTTTCCTATGAGTTTAAATAGGGTGACTTCTTCTTCAAAGCTATTGGTGTTGGAGGTCGGAATGAATGATAGACCTAAATTGAGTGTGTCAATTTGCGGTTTTTTAAGTTGTTTGGAAGAAATGTTGAGAATAATAGATTCTATTGCTTGTTCTTTTGTCGTGGTTTTCTTTTTCCCTCTTTGCGTTTTCCTCCGCCTACAAAAGGCGCTGTGGAGGTTGTCGGGATAGCTGTTTCTGGCTGTGTAGATGACTCTGTTGGTTCTGCTTGAGTATTCCCTGGTTCAGTCTGGGGTGGTGGATTACGAATATCTTGTTCACCGCTCGTGACATCGCTACTGTCACTATTATTAGTAGGTGCTTGTGGCCCCGGTTGTCTGGGGGGTCTTGTTGGTCCTGGTCGAGTGTTGTTATAGAAATCTTGCCACGTATAGACTATATCACGAGCATAAGCTAGTGTATCTCGTCAGAACTTTCTGATCTTCCTTTGTTCAATTTCTCTTTTGTAACTATCTAGTTTCCTGTTAGTATCTTCTAGTATAGTGACACAGCGTTTGATTTGCTCCTTTAGAGGACAGACTGTATTTCTACTTCAATCAATCACATTACTTGGACCGACCGGTACAAATTATGAGAACACGGTATGTTTTATAAAAACACAGTTTTCAACAGTATTGATTGTTTAACTATGTCTATTTATGACTAAAGACATTGGTGATTAAGTCAGGCCTTGGGTACCAATTGGAATATCATGGATCTAGTGATTAATTTGAACATTAGAATATAAACATATGATTGAATTGTGTTGGGGTAACGTTAGGATGCACAAGACTCTTCACCATACAGATACAGATGTAAGCATTTGCTTGTATTATGATTTCATGGGATTAGTTAACATGGAGATGTTGGAGGATTGCACTAGACCACTCCACAAGGTTGACACTAATAACCAGCTTTTTTGTTACTATGAGACGATGAATTTAAGGGATCAGTTAACATTGAGGTGTTTGAAGGTTTTTTTACAAAACACTCTATAATGTTGAAACCAATGAATGATACGTTTTGTGACTATAAGTTGTCCGTAAAATGGAAGTCTGATAAAATTATATTTCCTTTATATTCATAGAAAATTGTTGATCGTTGAATGAATTATTGCAGCCCCTGATGAAGAGAATTGTTCTCGAAACGAGTTTGGCATATCCACATGAAAAAATAAATAATTTTTTAAGAACAAACTCACTCCGCAGTTGGACCCTAATTACTGGGCTTAAGGCCTTTTTCTAAATACACAGAGTTGGATTAAATGCAATTTGTTTACTTTTATTGCATTTCTCTTATGAAATATAAATTCAATGAGCTCTTGTTAGCCATAAATAGTGTGCAGGGGACGGGAGTTCCCAAAGTGGGAACTCACTTTGTCTTCGTTTGTATGTACAGCTCATATGCCAGGGCTGCCAACTTTCTCCCCTGCACCTTGAATTGTCCTAAATACGACTCTCTTTGTTTCAAAGAGTGTTTATAAATCCTGGCTACATTAATTAACATTATACAGGTAGCTCAGTGTGTGAGGTGTTTAAATTTCCATTTTTGTAATTTAGTTTTCCCAATTAGCTTTGGGTTGGCATATACCAAACACCTGCACCTACACCAAAGTATGTCATTTTCTAAAATTAACACACTCACCGACAAAGAAGCAACTACTTTTGCGTTTTCTGAAGAAGAGACCAATCACATTTTAGGCCTCATTAAAGACACTGACAAGGAATCAGTGGGAGATGATAATCCTGAGAGATTAATCTTTAAACTTGAGAAATTAATAAGAAGGGAAATATCGCAAAAATTACATGGTACAACTTTAGCACAATATTATAAAAGCAAAAAGATCCCTCGAGGATTGCGAGTATACCTCAGACCCACATTATGCAGAGACAACCAATCATTTGTTAAACGGTGGGAGCAAATCCTTAATAAATGCTCATTGGACCTGATCCTTTTAACCATCGAGGAATTAGCAGGTTTCTTATCATCTATTAACCAGGAAATAGAGGAATTAACAACACAACTGTTGAAACTAAAATCAGCTGAGGATTTAAAAACTATACTAGAAGATACTAACAGGAAACTAGATAGTTACAAAAGAGAAATCGAACAAAGGAAGATCAGAAAGTTCTGACGAGATACACTAGCTTATGCTCGTGATATAGTCTATACGTGGCAAGATTTCTATAACAACACTCGACCAGGACCAACAAGACCCCCCAGACAACCGGGGCCACAAGCACCTACTAATAATAGTGACAGTAGCGACGTCACGAGCGGTGAACAAGATATTCGGAATCCACCACCCCAGACTGAACCAGGGAATACTCAAGCAGAACCAACAGAGTCATCTACACAGCCAGAAACAGCTATCCCGACAACCTCCACAGCGCCTTTTGTAGGCGGAGGAAAACCCAAAGAGGGAAAAAGAAAACCACGACAAAAGAACAAGCAATAGAATCTATTATTCTCAACATTTCTTCCAAACAACTTACAAAACCGCAAATTGACACACTCAATTTAGGTCTATCATTCATTCCGACCTCCAACACCAATAACTTTGAAGAAGAAGTCAACCTATTTAAACTCATACGAAAAATGGAGCTTAAAGTTTTCTTTGACTCGCTTCCAGAACCTACAGAACAGCAGAAAAAACATGACTACCTTGAATTGAAGAATAAAAGTTCATTTCACCCACAAATAAACCATCCGGTGATTAACCTTTTCAAGTTCAAAACATCTAAAGAACTCAAACGCCTAAAGTACAACACCCCTAAAAGAATTAACATCAGAAAATACCAGTTGAAATTGATCAAAGAACTAGCAGAGGACCCTACCATTACATTAAAACCTGCAGACAAAGGTGGTGCGCTTGTACTAATGGACACTGACTTCTAAAACGCAGGTTGTTTGAACTTACTCAATGATCAAGGAACCTACTTGGTACTAGACTCAGACCCTATAATTTCAATAAAGGAAGTTATCAAGAAAACAGTTGAGAAAGCGTCAGACATGGTTTGGATATCGGATCATACCAGTGACTACTTAATTAAGAAATTTCCAGTAACCCTGGTGTTCTACGCTCTCCCAAAAATACACAAAAACAACATCAACCCTCCGTTCAGGCCCATTGTGGCAGGAACTGAAAGTGTATTTCATCCCCTAGCGGTTTACTTGGACCAGGCCTTACAACCATTGGTCCAAAAAACATCGACTTATCTGAAAGACAAAGCACACTTTCTTAGACTTTTGAATGAAGTAGAGATCAATAACCCCACAGTGATTCTTTTCACACTGGATGTGAATAGTCTGTATACTTCGATCCCACACCAACAAGGGATCGACTCGCTAGAATGGTTCCTCCTTAAACACAGAGATATCATGATTCACAAGGTCCTCGCTATAGAATTAATCAATATAATTCTATTTAATAACTACTTTAGGTTCAATGGCAAATACTACTTACAGACGGCAGGTACATCTATGGGCTCACCAGTAGCACCATCGTATGCAAACATTTTTATGTTCCATTTTGAAGAAACCCACGTACTGAGTAAAGACTCTTGGAAAAACAAGATTCTATTTTGGAAAAGGTTCATTGATGATATCTTCGGGATCTGTCAAGGCACCATAGAGGAACTTAACCTGTTTTTTCAATATCTTAACGGATGTAATGAAAGAATCACCTTCACTCTGGAGATAGGTCAACCCAACATCCATTTTCTGGACATCAACATCGAAATAATAGGCATCAACCTACAGAGCAGCATCTACAGGAAACCTACAGACTGTAACTGCACATTACACTTTGATAGCTTTCACCCTACACATCTCGAGGATAATTTACCTTTTAGTCAGATGCTTAGATTAAAAAGGATTACATCAGATACTACAAAACTCCAAGCGGAATACGAAGATATGAAGGAAAGATTCAAGAAGAGAGGTTTTCCAAACGAAACTCTAGAAAAAGCAGTGAGACGGACAGAGGCTCTAGCAAGACCAGACCTCTTGGAAGAGAAAACCAAAAAACCAATTACTAGATTAATCCACACGTTGAAATTTTCCAGCCAAAGTTTCCAAATTAAGAGGATTATCACAAAAAATTGGGATCTAATAAAATCGGACCCTAACCTAAACAAATTGTTCCCGGAACCACCTATGCTGGCCTACAAGAGGGGCAAGAACTTCAAGGACAGTCTGGTTAAAGCTGAGAGAAGAAAAACTACAGAACAAACATCTCTTAGAAAACCAAAATCGGGGAGTTACCCTTGCCTGCACTGTCAGCACTGCACAAATATAATTAAAGGGGAATATATCTGCCACCCTAATAACGGCAAAAAAAATATCTCAAAGACTATGCAACATGTGACAGCAAGAATGTAATTTATGCCCTAAGATGCCCCTGCGGGAAATATTATGTTGGCAAAACAATCCGAAAAGCAAAAGACCGCTGGACGGAACACCACTCAAACATTAGGACCAGCAATGAAAAATCGCCTGTATTCAGACATTTTAAAGAAAATGGCCACAATATTTCACAACTAAGATGGGACATCTTAGAAGTTGTACACTCATTACCAAGAGGAGGAGACTTTGCTAACGAATAGCTCAGAGAGAACTCAATTGGATTCACAGACTAGACGCAGTTAGTCCCCATGGTCTTAATGAAGATTTCTACTTGGGCCCATTCCTGTAAATAAATTCCATACATAAACTCATGTAATTAGGGACTCTATCACCTCTTTTTCACGAGAGCGGTATTTCGCTGGAATTGTTTATACCTGTAAATTGACAAATGGGATATTTCCGTTTAATGAATTGAGTCCAGGTTGTACATATAATGTATTACTCATTACTCGACAGAGAGATGAAAAATATATATAAATGCGACTGATACATTTTTTGATGCTTCAAATACCGTCCGTGAATACATGCATAGATTGTGCACTCACTAATCAGAGACAGCGTCCACTAATAACCATGGTACCCACATCCTGAGAGAGGCACATGCCCTCAGGATATTGCAACAGACTGTGAACTCGATCTTGAGACAGCAAATTATATTATTGTGTACTGTAAGTGTGGGCATGACTATGAATCTAAGATATCACCAACATGGCCTCTGTAACCTAGGCATTACACTTATTGATACTCATTTTTCCAGTTTAATACCTGACAAATCATTTTAAACAGTAACACATTGAATACCCATATTTCCACCACATTTGACTTTTCTACATCTATTACCTTATTTTGTTTACAGAGACACATATCACATGACTCAGGAAACGGGACACTCGGGTAACCCTCTTTATCTCTTTTACTGCCACAGCCTCACGGTGTCCAAAGACGAGTACACTGTTTAGGTACACTTTTATGTATGTAACGGTACCATTCGGGTGATTTTTACTCCCTACCCGCTTACTCGAATCTTACACGAACGCATCATAATGACACGCATTGTTTGTTTACAATCGTGACGTCATTCACGCTCCAACATGATGACGACACGACTATGACGCATACAATTACGGCCATCTTGCCAACCGATGCTACAGCGCTCGGCTGGATCGGCTCCTTTCCAAACCTTCCTTACGTCCGTGATACCAGTAAGTATCCTTATCCATCACCATCACATTGTGTGATGCATTTTGAGGAGGCAGGTCATTCTCTGACTGACAGCCTAATACTTCTTGACCACTTGCTACAATATCATTAACATGTGGCGCCTTCGCTTCTAGGTGAACGCTGATATGACTTTCTTCTCAGTGGGACTTTAAAACCATACTAACTACCCATTTTCGTTGGAAGTTCAACTTATGCCTTGACATCTAGGACATTGAACAGTAAGTCCCCATCTCTTTTTTTAAACATGAGCAAGTAATATATATATTTTTTTCAATGCTCGTGACACAGCGTTTTATTTGCTCCTTTAGAGGACAGACTGTATTTCTACTTCAATCAATCACATTACTTGGACCGACCGGTACAAATTATGAGAACACGGTATGTTTTATAAAAACACAGTTTTCAACAGTATTGATTGTTTAACTATGTCTATTTATGACTAAAGACATTGGTGATTAAGTCAGGCCTTGGGTACCAATTGGAATATCATGGATCTAGTGATTAATTTGAACATTAGAATATAAACATATGATTGAATTGTGTTGGGGTAACGTTAGGATGCACAAGACTCTTCACCATACAGATACAGATGTAAGCATTTGCTTGTATTATGATTTCATGGGATTAGTTAACATGGAGATGTTGGAGGATTGCACTAGACCATTCCACAAGGTTGACACTAATAACCAGCTTTTTTGTTACTATGAGACGATGAATTTAAGGGATCAGTTAACATTGAGGTGTTTGAAGGTTTTTTTTACAAAACACTCTATAATGTTGAAACCAATGAATGATACGTTTTGTGACTATAAGTTGTCCGTAAAATGGAAGTCTGATAAAATTATATTTCCTTTATATTCATAGAAAATTGTTGATCGTTGAATGAATTATTGCAGCCCCTGATGAAGAGAATTGTTCTCGAAACGAGTTTGGCATATCCACATGAAAAAATAAATAATTTTTTAAGAACAAACTCACTCCGAAGTTGGACCCTAATTACTGGGCTTAAGGCCTTTTTCTAAATACACAGAGTTGGATTAAATGCAATTTGTTTACTTTTATTGCATTTCTCTTATGAAATATAAATTCAATGAGCTCTTGTTAGCCATAAATAGTGTGCAGGGGACGGGAGTTCCCAAAGTGGGAACTCACTTTGTCTTCGTTTGTATGTACAGCTCATATGCCAGGGCTGCCAACTTTCTCCCCTGCACCTTGAATTGTCCTAAATACGACTCTCTTTGTTTCAAAGAGTGTGTATAAATCCTGGCTACATTAATTAACATTATACAGGTAGCTCAGTGTGCGAGGTGTTTAAATTTCCATTTTTGTAATTTAGTTTTCCCAATTAGCTTTGGGTTGGCATATACCAAACACCTGCACCTACACCAAAGTATGTCATTTTCTAAAATTAACACACTCACCGACAAAGAAGCAACTACTTTTGCGTTTTCTGAAGAAGAGACCAATCACATTTTAGGCCTCATTAAAGACACTGACAAGGAATCAGTGGGAGATGATAATCCTGAGAGATTAATCTTTAAACTTGAGAAATTAATAAGAAGGGAAATATCGCAAAAATCACATGGTACAACTTTAGCACAATATTATAAAAGCAAAAAGATCCCTCGAGGATTGCGAGTATACCTCAGACCCACATTATGCAGAGACAACCAATCATTTGTTAAACGGTGGGAGCAAATCCTTAATAAATGCTCATTGGACCTGATCCTTTTAACCATCGAGGAATTAGCAGGTTTCTTATCATCTATTAACCAGGAAATAGAGGAATTAACAACACAACTGTTGAAACTAAAATCAGCTGAGGATTTAAAAACTATACTAGAAGATACTAACAGGAAACTAGATAGTTACAAAAGAGAAATCGAACAAAGGAAGATCAGAAAGTTCTGACGAGATACACTAGCTTATGCTCGTGATATAGTCTATACGTGGCAAGATTTCTATAACAACACTCGACCAGGACCAACAAGACCCCCCAGACAACCGGGGCCACAAGCACCTACTAATAATAGTGACAGTAGCGACGTCACGAGCGGTGAACAAGATATTCGGAATCCACCACCCCAGACTGAACCAGGGAATACTCAAGCAGAACCAACAGAGTCATCTACACAGCCAGAAACAGCTATCCCGACAACCTCCACAGCGCCTTTTGTAGGCGGAGGAAAACCCAAAGAGGGAAAAAGAAAACCACGACAAAAGAACAAGCAATAGAATCTATTATTCTCAACATTTCTTCCAAACAACTTACAAAACCGCAAATTGACACACTCAATTTAGGTCTATCATTCATTCCGACCTCCAACACCAATAACTTTGAAGAAGAAGTCAACCTATTTAAACTCATACGAAAAATGGAGCTTAAAGTTTTCTTTGACTCGCTTCCAGAACCTACAGAACAGCAGAAAAAACATGACTACCTTGAATTGAAGAATAAAAGTTCATTTCACCCACAAATAAACCATCCGGTGATTAACCTTTTCAAGTTCAAAACATCTAAAGAACTCAAACGCCTAAAGTACAACACCCCTAAAAGAATTAACATCAGAAAATACCAGTTGAAATTGATCAAAGAACTAGCAGAGGACCCTACCATTACATTAAAACCTGCAGACAAAGGTGGTGCGCTTGTACTAATGGACACTGACTTCTAAAACGCAGGTTGTTTGAACTTACTCAATGATCAAGGAACCTACTTGGTACTAGACTCAGACCCTATAATTTCAATAAAGGAAGTTATCAAGAAAACAGTTGAGAAAGCGTCAGACATGGTTTGGATATCGGATCATACCAGTGACTACTTAATTAAGAAATTTCCAGTAACCCTGGTGTTCTACGCTCTCCCAAAAATACACAAAAACAACATCAACCCTCCGTTCAGGCCCATTGTGGCAGGAACTGAAAGTGTATTTCATCCCCTAGCGGTTTACTTGGACCAGGCCTTACAACCATTGGTCCAAAAAACATCGACTTATCTGAAAGACACAGCACACTTTCTTAGACTTTTGAATGAAGTAGAGATCAATAACCCCACAGTGATTCTTTTCACACTGGATGTGAATAGTCTGTATACTTCGATCCCACACCAACAAGGGATCGACTCGCTAGAATGGTTCCTCCTTAAACACAGAGATATCATGATTCACAAGGTCCTCGCTATAGAATTAATCAATATAATTCTATTTAATAACTA
The DNA here is from genome assembly GCF_040938575.1 of Ambystoma mexicanum. Classification (NCBI taxonomy): domain Eukaryota; kingdom Metazoa; phylum Chordata; class Amphibia; order Caudata; family Ambystomatidae; genus Ambystoma; species Ambystoma mexicanum. Next base: position 1,333,980,102 of record NC_090933.1, on the reverse strand, counting down.
CTTTAGGTTCAATGGCAAATACTACTTACAGACGGCAGGTACATCTATGGGCTCACCAGTAGCACCATCGTATGCAAACATTTTTATGTTCCATTTTGAAGAAACCCACGTACTGAGTAAAGACTCTTGGAAAAACAAGATTCTATTTTGGAAAAGGTTCATTGATGATATCTTAGGGATCTGGCAAGGCACCATAGAGGAACTTAACCTGTTTTTTCAATATCTTAACGGATGTAATGAAAGAATCACCTTCACTCTGGAGATAGGTCAACCCAACATCCATTTTCTGGACATCAACATCGAAATAATAGGCATCAACCTACAGAGCAGCATCTACAGGAAACCTACAGACTGTAACAGCACATTCCACTTTGATAGCTTTCACCCTACACATCTCGAGGATAATTTACCTTTTAGTCAGATGCTTAGATTAAAAAGGATTACATCAGATACTACAAAACTCCAAGCGGAATACGAAGATATGAAGGAAAGATTCAAGAAGAGAGGTTTTCCAAACAAACTCTAGAAAAAGCAGTGAGACGGACAGAGGCTCTAGCAAGACCAGACCTCTTGGAAGAGAAAACCTAAAAACCAATTACTAGATCAATCCACACGTTGAAATTTTCCAGCCAAAGTTTCCAAATTAAGAGGATTATCACAAAAAATTGGGATCTAATAAAATCAGACCCTAACCTAAACAAATTGTTCCCGGAACCACCAATGCTGGCCTACAAGAGGGGCAAGAACTTCAAGGACAGTCTGGTTAAAGCTGAGAGAAGAAAAACTACAGAACAAACATCTCTTAGAAAACCAAAATCGGGGAGTTACCCTTGCCTGCACTGTCAGCACTGCACAAATATAATTAAAGGGGAATATATCCGCCACCCTAATAACGGCAAAAAAATATATCTCAAAGACGATGCAACATGTGACAGCAAGAATGTAATTTATGCCCTAAGATGCCCCTGCAGGAAATATTATGTTGGCAAAACAATCCAAAAAGCAAAAGACCGCTGGACGGAACACAAATCAAACATTAGGAGCAGCAATGAAAAATCGCTTGTATTCAGACATTTTAAAGAAAATGGCCACAATATTTCACAACTAAGAAAGGCCATCTTAGAAGTTGTACACTCATTACCAAGAGGAGGAGACTTTGCTAAACGAATAGCTCAGAGAGAACTCAATTGGATTCACAGACTAGACGCAGTTAGTCCCCATGGTCTTAATGAAGATTTCTACTTGGGCCCATTCCTGTAAATAAATTCCATACATAAACTCATGTAATTAGGGACTCTATCACCTCTTTTTCACGAGAGCGGTATTTCGCTGGAATTGTTTATACCTGTAAATTGACAAATGGGATATTTCCGTTTAATGAATTGAGTTCAGGTTGTACATATAATGTATTACTCATTACTCGACAGAGAGATGAAAAATATATATAAATGCGACTGATACATTTTTTGATGCTTCAAATACCGTCCGTGAATACATGCATAGATTGTGCACTCACTAATCAGAGACAGCGTCCACTAATAACCATGGTACCCACATCCTGAGAGAGGCACATGCCCTCAGGATATTGCAACAGACTGTGAACTCGATCTTGAGACAGCAAATTATATTATTGTGTACTGTAAGTGTGGGCATGACTATGAATCTAAGATATCACCAACATGGCCTCTGTAACCTAGGCATTACACTTATTGATACTCATTTTTCCAGTTTAATACCTGACAAATCATTTTAAACAGTAACACATTGAATACCCATATTTCCACCACATTTGACTTTTCTACATCTATTACCTTATTTTGTTTACAGAGACACATATCACATGACTCAGGAAACGGGACACTCGGGTAACCCTCTTTATCTCTTTTACTGCCACAGCCTCACGGCGTCCAAAGACGAGTACACTGTTTAGGTACACTTTTATGTATGTAACGGTACCATTCGGGTGATTTTTACTCCCTACCCGCTTACTCGAATCTTACACGAACGCATCATAATGACACGCATTGTTTGTTTACAATCGTGACGTCATTCACGCTCCAACATGATGACGACACGACTATGACGCATACAATTACGGCCATCTTGCCAACCGATGCTACAGCGCTCGGCTGGATCGGCTCCTTTCCAAACCTTCCTTACGTCCGTGATACCAGTAAGTATCCTTATCCATCACCATCACATTGTGTGATGCATTTTGAGGAGGCAGGTCATTCTCTGACTGACAGCCTAATACTTCTTGACCACTTGCTACAATATCATTAACACGTGGCGCCTTCGCTTCTAGGTGAACGCTGATATGACTTTCTTCTCAGTGGGACTTTAAAACCATACTAACTACCCATTTTCGTTGGAAGTTCAACTTATGCCTTGACATCTAGGACATTGAACAGTAAGTCCCCATCTCTTTTTTTAAACATGAGCAAGTAATATATATATTTTTTTCAATGCTCGTGACACAGCGTTTTATTTGCTCCTTTAGAGGACAGACTGTATTTCTACTTCAATCAATCACATTACTTGGACCGACCGGTACAAATTATGAGAACACGGTATGTTTTATAAAAACACAGTTTTCAACAGTATTGATTGTTTAACTATGTCTATTTATGACTAAAGACATTGGTGATTAAGTCAGGCCTTGGGTACCAATTGGAATATCATGGATCTAGTGATTAATTTGAACATTAGAATATAAACATATGATTGAATTGTGTTGGGGTAACGTTAGGATGCACAAGACTCTTCACCATACAGATACAGATGTAAGCATTTGCTTGTATTATGATTTCATGGGATTAGTTAACATGGAGATGTTGGAGGATTGCACTAGACCATTCCACAAGGTTGACACTAATAACCAGCTTTTTTGTTACTATGAGACGATGAATTTAAGGGATCAGTTAACATTGAGGTGTTTGAAGGTTTTTTTACAAAACACTCTATAATGTTGAAACCAATGAATGATACGTTTTGTGACTATAAGTTGTCCGTAAAATGAAAGTCTGATAAAATTATATTTCCTTTATATTCATAGAAAATTGTTGATCGTTGAATGAATTATTGCAGCCCCTGATGAAGAGAATTGTTCTCGAAACGAGTTTGGCATATCCACATGAAAAAATAAATAATTTTTTAAGAACAAACTCACTCCGAAGTTGGACCCTAATTACTGGGCTTAAGGCCTTTTTCTAAATACACAGAGTTGGATTAAATGCAATTTGTTTACTTTTATTGCATTTCTCTTATGAAATATAAATTCAATGAGCTCTTGTTAGCCATAAATAGTGTGCAGGGGACGGGAGTTCCCAAAGTGGGAACTCACTTTGTCTTCGTTTGTATGTACAGCTCATATGCCAGGGCTGCCAACTTTCTCCCCTGCACCTTGAATTGTCCTAAATACGACTCTCTTTGTTTCAAAGAGTGTGTATAAATCCTGGCTACATTAATTAACATTATACAGGTAGCTCAGTGTGCGAGGTGTTTAAATTTCCATTTTTGTAATTTAGTTTTCCCAATTAGCTTTGGGTTGGCATATACCAAACACCTGCACCTACACCAAAGTATGTCATTTTCTAAAATTAACACACTCACCGACAAAGAAGCAACTACTTTTGCGTTTTCTGAAGAAGAGACCAATCACATTTTAGGCCTCATTAAAGACACTGACAAGGAATCAGTGGGAGATGATAATCCTGAGAGATTAATCTTTAAACTTGAGAAATTAATAAGAAGGGAAATATCGCAAAAATTACATGGTACAACTTTAGCACAATATTATAAAAGCAAAAAGATCCCTCGAGGATTGCGAGTATACCTCAGACCCACATTATGCAGAGACAACCAATCATTTGTTAAACGGTGGGAGCAAATCCTTAATAAATGCTCATTGGACCTGATCCTTTTAACCATCGAGGAATTAGCAGGTTTCTTATCATCTATTAACCAGGAAATAGAGGAATTAACAACACAACTGTTGAAACTAAAATCAGCTGAGGATTTAAAAACTATACTAGAAGATACTAACAGGAAATTAGATAGTTACAAAAGAGAAATCGAACAAAGGAAGATCAGAAAGTTCTGACGAGATACACTAGCTTATGCTCGTGATATAGTCTATACGTGGCAAGATTTCTATAACAACACTCGACCAGGACCAACAAGACCCCCCAGACAACCGGGGCCACAAGCACCTACTAATAATAGTGACAGTAGCGACGTCACGAGCGGTGAACAAGATATTCGGAATCCACCACCCCAGACTGAACCAGGGAATACTCAAGCAGAACCAACAGAGTCATCTACACAGCCAGAAACAGCTATCCCGACAACCTCCACAGCGCCTTTTGTAGGCGGAGGAAAACCCAAAGAGGGAAAAAGAAAACCACGACAAAAGAACAAGCAATAGAATCTATTATTCTCAACATTTCTTCCAAACAACTTACAAAACCGCAAATTGACACACTCAATTTAGGTCTATCATTCATTCCGACCTCCAACACCAATAACTTTGAAGAAGAAGTCAACCTATTTAAACTCATACGAAAAATGGAGCTTAAAGTTTTCTTTGACTCGCTTCCAGAACCTACAGAACAGCAGAAAAAACATGACTACCTTGAATTGAAGAATAAAAGTTCATTTCACCCACAAATAAACCATCCGGTGATTAACCTTTTCAAGTTCAAAACATCTAAAGAACTCAAACGCCTAAAGTACAACACCCCTAAAAGAATTAACATCAGAAAATACCAGTTGAAATTGATCAAAGAACTAGCAGAGGACCCTACCATTACATTAAAACCTGCAGACAAAGGTGGTGCGCTTGTACTAATGGACACTGACTTCTAAAACGCAGGTTGTTTGAACTTACTCAATGATCAAGGAACCTACTTGGTACTAGACTCAGACCCTATAATTTCAATAAAGGAAGTTATCAAGAAAACAGTTGAGAAAGCGTCAGACATGGTTTGGATATCGGATCATACCAGTGACTACTTAATTAAGAAATTTCCAGTAACCCTGGTGTTCTACGCTCTCCCAAAAATACACAAAAACAACATCAACCCTCCGTTCAGGCCCATTGTGGCAGGAACTGAAAGTGTATTTCATCCCCTAGCGGTTTACTTGGACCAGGCCTTACAACCATTGGTCCAAAAAACATCGACTTATCTGAAAGACACAGCACACTTTCTTAGACTTTTGAATGAAGTAGAGATCAATAACCCCACAGTGATTCTTTTCACACTGGATGTGAATAGTCTGTATACTTCGATCCCACACCAACAAGGGATCGACTCGCTAGAATGGTTCCTCCTTAAACACAGAGATATCATGATTCACAAGGTCCTCGCTATAGAATTAATCAATATAATTCTATTTAATAACTACTTTAGGTTCAATGGCAAATACTACTTACAGACGGCAGGTACATCTATGGGCTCACCAGTAGCACCATCGTATGCAAACATTTTTATGTTCCATTTTGAAGAAACCCACGTACTGAGTAAAGACTCTTGGAAAAACAAGATTCTATTTTGGAAAAGGTTCATTGATGATATCTTCGGGATCTGGCAAGGCACCATAGAGGAACTTAACCTGTTTTTTCAATATCTTAACGGATGTAATGAAAGAATCACCTTCACTCTGGAGATAGGTCAACCCAACATCCATTTTCTGGACATCAACATCGAAATAATAGGCATCAACCTACAGAGCAGCATCTACAGGAAACCTACAGACTGTAACAGCACATTCAACTTTGATAGCTTTCACCCTACACATCTCGAGGATAATTTACCTTTTAGTCAGATGCTTAGATTAAAAAGGATTACATCAGATACTACAAAACTCCAAGCGGAATACGAAGATATGAAGGAAAGATTCAAGAAGAGAGGTTTTCCAAACGAAACTCTAGAAAAAGCAGTGAGACGGACAGAGGCTCTAGCAAGACCAGACCTCTTGGAAGAGAAAACCAAAAAACCAATTACTAGATTAATCCACACGTTGAAATTTTCCAGCCAAAGTTTCCAAATTAAGAGGATTATCACAAAAAATTGGGATCTAATAAAATCAGACCCTAACCTAAACAAATTGTTCCCGGAACCACCAATGCTGGCCTACAAGAGGGGCAAGAACTTCAAGGACAGTCTGGTTAAAGCTGAGAGAAGAAAAACTACAGAACAAACATCTCTTAGAAAACCAAAATCGGGGAGTTACCCTTGCCTGCACTGTCAGCACTGCACAAATATAATTAAAGGGGAATATATACGCCACCCTAATAACGGCAAAAAAATATATCTCAAAGACTATGCAACATGTGACAGAAAGAATGTAATTTATGCCCTAAAATGCCCCTGCAGGAAATATTATGTTGGCAAAACAATCCAAAAAGCAAAAGACCGCTGCACGGAACACAAATCAAACATTAGGAGCAGCAATGAAAAATCGCTTGTATTCAGACATTTTAAAGAAAATGGCCACAATATTTCACAACTAAGATAGGCCATCTTAGAAGTTGTACACTCATTACCAAGAGGAGGAGACTTTGCTAAACGAATAGCTCAGAGAGAACTCAATTGGATTCACAGACTAGACGCAGTTAGTCCCCATGGTCTTAATGAAGATTTCTACTTGGGCCCATTCCTGTAAATAAATTCCATACATAAACTCATGTAATTAGGGACTCTATCACCTCTTTTTCACGAGAGCGGTATTTCGCTGGAATTGTTTATACCTGTAAATTGACAAATGGGATATTTCCGTTTAATGAATTGAGTCCAGGTTGTACATATAATGTATTACTCATTACTCGACAGAGAGATGAAAAATATATATAAATGCGACTGATACATTTTTTGATGCTTCAAATACCGTCCGTGAATACATGCATAGATTGTGCACTCACTAATCAGAGACAGCGTCCACTAATAACCATGGTACCCACATCCTGAGAGAGGCACATGCCCTCAGGATATTGCAACAGACTGTGAACTCGATCTTGAGACAGCAAATTATATTATTGTGTACTGTAAGTGTGGGCATGACTATGAATCTAAGATATCACCAACATGGCCTCTGTAACCTAGGCATTACACTTATTGATACTCATTTTTCCAGTTTAATACCTGACAAATCATTTTAAACAGTAACACATTGAATACCCATATTTCCACCACATTTGACTTTTCTACATCTATTACCTTATTTTGTTTACAGAGACACATATCACATGACTCAGGAAACGGGACACTCGGGTAACCCTCTTTATCTCTTTTACTGCCACAGCCTCACGGCGTCCAAAGACGAGTACACTGTTTAGGTACACTTTTATGCATGTAACGGTACCATTCGGGTGATTTTTACTCCCTACCCGCTTACTCGAATCTTACACGAACGCATCATAATGACACGCATTGTTTGTTTACAATCGTGACGTCATTCACGCTCCAACATGATGACGACACGACTATGACGCATACAATTACGGCCATCTTGCCAACCGATGCTACAGCGCTCGGCTGGATCGGCTCCTTTCCAAACCTTCCTTACGTCCGTGATACCAGTAAGTATCCTTATCCATCACCATCACATTATGTGATGCATTTTGAGGAGGCAGGTCATTCTCTGACTGACAGCCTAATACTTCTTGACCACTTGCTACAATATCATTAACACGTGGCGCCTTCGCTTCTAGGTGAACGCTGATATTACTTTCTTCTCAGTGGGACTTTAAAACCATACTAACTACCCATTTTCGTTGGAAGTTCAACTTATGCCTTGACATCTAGGACATTGAACAGTAAGTCCCCATCTCTTTTTTTAAACATGAGCAAGTAATATATATATTTTTTTCAATGCTCGTGACACAGCGTTTTATTTGCTCCTTTAGAGGACAGACTGTATTTCTACTTCAATCAATCACATTACTTGGACCGACCGGTACAAATTATGAGAACACGGTATGTTTTATAAAAACACAGTTTTCAACAGTATTGATTGTTTAACTATGTCTATTTATGACTAAAGACATTGGTGATTAAGTCAGGCCTTGGGTACCAATTGGAATATCATGGATCTAGTGATTAATTTGAACATTAGAATATAAACATATGATTGAATTGTGTTGGGGTAACGTTAGGATGCACAAGACTCTTCACCATACAGATACAGATGTAAGCATTTGCTTGTATTATGATTTCATGGGATTAGTTAACATGGAGATGTTGGAGGATTGCACTAGACCACTCCACAAGGTTGACACTAATAACCAGCTTTTTTGTTACTATGAGACGATGAATTTAAGGGATCAGTTAACATTGAGGTGTTTGAAGGTTTTTTTTACAAAACACTCTATAATGTTGAAACCAATGAATGATACGTTTTGTGACTATAAGTTGTCCGTAAAATGGAAGTCTGATAAAATTATATTTCCTTTATATTCATAGAAAAGTGTTGATCGTTGAATGAATTATTGCAGCCCCTGATGAAGAGAATTGTTCTCGAAACGCGTTTGGCATATCCACATGAAAAAATAAATCATCTTTTAAGAACAAACTCACTCCGAAGTTGGACCCTAATTACTAGGCTTAAGGCCTTTTTCTAAATACACAGAGTTGGATTAAATGCAATTTGTTTACTTTTACTGCATTTCTCTTATGAAATATAAATTCAATGAGCTCTTGTTAGCCATATATAGTGTGCAGGGGACGGGAGTTCCCAAAGTGGGAACTCACTTTGTCTTAGAATTGGATACTCCCAGGCGAATAAAGTCAGGGAGTAGAACTTGCGCCTTAGTGCGAGCTTCTTGAACATTATGTTTTTTCCTTGTGATACGATTGTTTCCATTGTTTAATGAAATCTGGCCATTCCTGTCAAGTACAGGTTGGGGCGTGTCTATATGCACTGTATCGATGAGGAGGCATAAAGGCAAATGGTCGCTTTTTTCGCGGCAGGTGGGGGTGTAATGGGCATCTGCACAAGGGCTGTGTGTTGGGCATCTGCATGGAGTGGGGGTGTAATGGGCATCTACACAAGGCCCGTGCAGTGGGTATCTGCACGGGGTGGTGGTGTAATGGGCATCTGCACAAGGGCCGTGTAGTGGGCATCTGCAGGGGGTGGGGGTGTAATGGGCATCTACACAAAGGGCGTGTAGTGGCCATCTGCACGGGGTGGGGATGCAATGGGCATCTGCACGGTGTGAGGGGGCGAGTCCGTGCCTCGGGCCGCCCTGTACTAACACGTCCACTCGCACCCGCACTGACACAATGAGGGAGACGTCCGTGTGTTCCAGGGTGCCGGCGGCATCTGCCTTTCGGCCCGTCTTTATTTCCGACGCGCATGCGTGGCCATAACGAGGCTCGCGCATGCGCATAACTTACAAAGACCTAACATCCCTTTTTTTCTTCAAACAAAATAGGAACCATAAATAACATATACCTTTAACAGCGCAACAACTCACAATAATAACTTGTTCAAAGGATACACTCGACTGGTGCAACGAACGGTCACCGGGTGGTGGCAGTCACCTACTCAGTCTCCCGAGTCCAGGACATAGTCTTTGAGCCGAATAGGAATATTGCGACTGTGTCGCACTGGGTACCTCCTTGACACTTGAGGAACTGGTGGTGAGATGCCACTTGTTGGTGGAGGAGACGCAGCTGGGCTCTCGTTGTGGGGCTCGGATTCGTCTTCAGGTTGTTCCACTATCGGCATTCTTGTTTCCATGGGCCGGAGGTCAACTTTCTTGAAGAACGATCGGTTGCGGGTGACCGTCCCCTTTTCACTTGCCGTGGTAATCATCGACCCCTTGACATGGGTGACAGCCCACGGTTGTGGTTCATAGGGTAAGGAGAGTTTTCCCTCACCCCTACGGTTTCGAACTAGCACAGAGTCTCCTACCACTATCTCCTTGTCCTGCAACCCTCTCCTCACGCTCTCCTTGTCATTGTGCACCTCTCGTTCTTGTCTCACTCTATCGTTGTCGATCACTCCTGGTTCACGGCCCTCTACTTCCAGTAAAAGACCCCTCAGGCAGCGCCCGAACAGAGCTTCGGCAGCGTCTTCTCTGGTAGATTGGTGAGGTGTCGTGCGGTACTCCCTGAGAAACTCAAACAGACTCATTTTCAGTTCTGTTCCACTGTTTGCCGCTATACGGAACACCTTATTAAGTGTCCTCATTAGCCGCTCTGCTTCGCCGTTGGCCCGGGGCCAGAGCGGCGACACCTTTCTGTGCTGTATACCCTTTTCTCTGAGATATTGCGCGAACTGGTTGCCCGTGAAGGGTGGGCCATTGTCCGAACAAAGGGTCTCCGGGAAGCCGTGCGTGGCAAACATCTTTTCCAATGCGAGAATCGTATGGTCCGTAGCTGTTGACTCCACCAGTTCCACCTCCGGATATCTGGACCACTGGTCTACCACTGCTAAGAAATACATGCCCCGGCCTGTCGACCCAAAGTCAGCATGGACCGTGCCCCACGGTCTCTCACTCCTTTCCATCGAGTTAATCAGTGGTGGTCTTTCCAGGGGGCTTGATGCTTGCCACGGCAAGCACCCTTTTACATATCTCTCTACCAGGCCTTCCAAGTCCGGGAACCAGACTTTGGTGCGCAGTCTCACTTTCATCTTGGCCACACCTTGATGGCCAGTGTGGGCCAGCTCCATGACTCTCATCCTCAACGAGCAGGGGGATTACAATCTGATCTCCTCTCAGCAGCAGCCCATCCTCCGATATGGATAGCTCCTCACGAACCTTCCACAGCACCTGGATGTCCCTCTGGGTGACTTCTTCTCTCCTGCCGCCGCTTTGGCAGACGTCCTTCCACTCTCCGCTCTGGATCGCCTCGCGGATGACTTTGAACACCTCATCATTCGCAGATTGCTGCGCCACCACTTTCCGGGCCATCGCCAGTGGCATGGCCCCCTCGACCACATTGTTAATGAACTCTTGCCACTCTACCACTTCTTCATGGCCACCTTCTCTCTCTGTGTTGGGGTGCCGGGACAAGTAGTCCGCCGGATTGTTCATTCCTGGCCTGTATACCAACTTAACCCCATACTCAATTAGGGCAAGCATCCACCGCTCTATCCTTGGGGGAGGCTTAGATGACACGCCTGCTAAGATCGGCAGAAGCAGCTTGTGATCGGTTACAACCGTCACGGGTTTGCCAAGAACATACAGTCTGAAATGTCTGCAGCCCCACAGGATCGCCAAGGCCTCCCTCTCTATCTGAGAGTAGTGTTTTTCAGTCTCCGTGAGAGCTTTGCTCGCATATGCAATGGGCCGCATTTCACCTCGGGCATCTGCTTGCACCAGAACCGCCCCCAGACCTACCGGGCTAGCATCTACGACGATCTCGGATTCCACCGTGGGATCAAAGTACGCCATTGTATCTTGATCGGACAGTGCCCTTTTGATTGCACAAAACGCATCCTGCTCTTTTTGGTCCCAGACCCAGGCAGCGTCATTCTTGGTTAGGGCCCTAAGGGGTTCAGAGAGCGACGCCAGCCCCTTGATGAAACGGCCACAGAAATTGACCATCCCCAGGAAACTGCGGACCTCTTCGGCGACTGGGGAGCAGCGGCCTCTCGGATATCTCTGACCTTCTCCGGGTCTGGGGACACACCGCTTCCATGAAATATGAATCCGAAGAACCCAATGCGGTCCTTGAAGAACTCGCATTTCTCTTGATGCAAAGTGAGTCCCAGATCTTTCAGCCTCTGCAGAGTTGGCTCCAGTATCTTCAAATGTTCTGCGTGTGAGGTGGCAAAAACCAAGATATCGCCGCTCATATTTATCACTCCCTTGAGGCCTGCCAGAGTGCTCCGATGGCATTTTGAAGAACCTCAGCGGCGGAGGATATTCCGAAGCTGAGGCGCTTGAATTGGTACAGACCCTCGTGCGTGGTAAAGGTGGTAATGTACCTTGAGTCTGAGTGCAGTTCAAGCTGGTGATATCCTGCTCCCAAGTCCAGCTTGGAGAATATTCTGGCTCCCTATAGTTTGCTGATTATATCGTCCAGGGTGGCGTTAGGTGACGTTCACGCTTTATGGCCGCATTGGGCAGCCGCATGTCCACGCAGATGCGTACTGCGCCAGGTTGTTTGGGCTTTGGTGCCACAACGATGGGCGAAACCCATGGAGTCGGCCCTTCCACTTTTTCAATGACGTCCATACTGACAAATGATTTGAGTTCATCTTCAACCTGGGATCGGAGATGAAATGGAATGCGTCGATGTTTCAGTGCTGTCGGACGTATGGTTTCGTCGATGTGTAACCGCACGGGGTCTGCCTTCATCTTTCCGATGCCTTGAAATGTGCTCGCAAACTTTTCTAGGAGCATATCAACATCACTTTGATAGACCTCCAGGGCAAAATGCACAATGTCCAGCGCTTCCGAAGCAGCACAACTCAACAGTGACCGCGGGCTGACGTTGGTAACAAAGAACCTGGCTTTGATCGATTTATCCCCTCGAGAGACAGAGGCCACGAACACCCCCTTGATGGGCAATGGAGTGTCACCCCCAAACGTGAAGATTTTGGCCCTCGACTGGTCCAGCGGAGGCGGGCCTGGAATAGCATCATAGTGTTCAGTAGCCAGCACGCACACCGAGGCTCCGGTGTCTACTAGCACTTTGGTGGGAGTCCATTGTATGTCAACAACACACGTCGGTTGTCTGCGCTTCTTTGTCCCTGTGGCCAAATTCGAGATGAAGAAGACCTCTTCCTCCTCTTCCTCTTCTTCTGCTAGGCTCAGTCTTTGTGCGTCATGCTCCAGTGCAGCGACACTGCGTTGTCTCCTGAAACTACCACTCAACCTAGCTGGTCCTCTCTGCGTAGCAATTGGCGCAGCAGCGCGACACATCCTGGCATAATGCCCAGGCATGTTGCATCTTCCGCAGACCCTTGATTTGGCTGGACATTCTTCTGAATGCGGCAGGTCATATCCACAGTACTGGCAGATGGCAGCACCACCCTGAGGGTTGGTCACATCCTGTTTCTTCTGACTCCAGCGTGATTTCGCCTGAGGTTGTTTCCCAATGGCAAAAGCTTCTTCCTGTTTGCCCGGGTGCGCTGCGGCGTCCATCTTCGCCCCTCTACTTTCAGCGAGTTCGTAAACTCTTCCATTGTCCAGTATTTGCGTCAGGGATATCCCCGGCTGCCTCAGGATCTGCCTCTGTAATTTGCTTGAGCTACAACCCTGGATCAGTTGATTGCGAATCATCACCTCTGCATCCGCCCATCTGCAGGTGCTGTCCAGCTGTTTCAGGCGTGCACAAAACTAATCTAGCGACTCGTCGTCCCTCTGTTTCTCACCTCCCATGACGAACCTGTCATAGTCAACATTAGACAGAGGGATGAAATGATCCTTGAGCGCGTTTTTAACAGCATCATAAGTCACTACTGGCAATGTGAGGGATTCGTATATGCGTAGTACTTCTGTGCCCACCGAATAAAGCAGCGTCGCCACCTTCGCATCGTCATCCGTTTCTCCAGTGGCAGCGAAAAACATATCCAGCTTCTTTATCCAAAGGAGCCATCTCGGGCCTAATCTGATGGTGGGCCTGATGTATCAAATTCTTGCATGGGTTGCAGAGAGCCATGCTGTCTTCTCACCACTCTTGCAGCCGCAGGAGCTTCGCCATCACTGTCCGTCATGGTCACAGGTTGCACAGGCACCTCAATCCTTGTTAGAGGCCGCAAACCTGGCTGAAACTGTCCCTGACATACCTTACTGCTTGGGCTGAGGCACTGTGATGATGGTTTCCCACCTGTTGTTCACCTGGACCCAGTGTGCCTCAGCTTCGAGTTGCAGTCCTCCTGACTGGAGGACTGCAGAGTGTCCAAAGATTGAAGAAATTGCCTTCTTCAGCATGCAGACAGCGCCAGAGCACCCTTGCGGGCCGCTACTGTCGTACACGCCGAAAACAAAATGGCCGCCATCACTCATGTCGAGTTCGTATCACACGTGAAAGAAATCGCTCGTGCACCACATTCACACGTGTCATGCTTTCTTACTCCGAATCCCACCTTCGTCGCCAATGTGATGGGGCGAGCCCGTGCCTCGGGCCGCCCTGTACTAACACGTCCACTCGCACCCGCACTGACACAATGAGGGAGACGTCCGTGTGTTCCAGGGTCCCGGCGGCAACTGCCTTCCGGCCTGTCTTTATTTCCGACGCGCATGCGTGGCCATAACGAGGCTCGCGCATGCGCATAACTTACAAAGACGTAACACACGGGGTGGGGGTGTAATGGGCATCTACACAAGGCCCGTGTAGTGGGCATCTACACAAGGCCTGTGTAGTGGGCATCTGCACGGGTTGGGGGTGTAATGGGCATCTACACAAGGGCCGTGCAGTGGCAATCTGCACGGGGTGGGGGTGTAATGGGCATCACACAAGACCTGTGTAGTGGGAATCTGCACAGGGTGGGGGTGTAATGGGCATCTACACAAGGCCCGTGTAGTGGGCATCTGCACGGGGTGGGGGTGTAATGGGCATCGGGACAGGGTGCTGTGCACTGGAGCCAAACGTGGCCCCAGAAATGTGTTTCCAAGTGGCCCCATGTTAGCATATATTGCAAGTTTTGTAACACATTCTTGACTTCATCCCACTCAAAAGTGGCCCATGGTGCAGAGGCCCACTGGGAAATCGCAGAGTTCCCCGTAGGCCACTCCACCACTGGTGCTGTGAGATGGGAATTCACGCAGAGGGATATGCAGTAGACGTCTGCATGGAGGGCTGTGCAGTGGGCAGTTCTACATAGGTCTGTCCTATGGGTGTGTGCAAGGGGAAAATATGCAGTGGGCATCTGTATGGGGCGCTGTGCAGTGGGTGTCTGTACCAGGGGTTGTGCAGAGGACTAGTTCCCATCCAAGAAATGGACCATAGCAACGGCCCGGCCACTCTTCTTCACGTGACCGCTGATGTCATCCGTTTGATTTCTGGAGCAATGAAGCAGTTCCGTAGCACTTTGAGAGAGCGAGACTGAGCGGGAGGGCTGTGGCTGCCGGTGCACTGTGGAGTGACAGTGTCAGTGTTGTTATCTGAACCAGTGTTCCAAGTGGGACAGTTGGAAAGTGTTTGCTAGGCTAAAGGGACGTGCCAGTGTTTCCTGTGAACTATCTTACTAATAAACTCCTAATAACTTACCTGCTGGCTCAGGTGTGTTGGTGTACGCTGCCACATCATTTCACTGACGACGAGGATGGGATCCTGTTGAGGAGGGGACAGGATTGAAGTACAGGAACATCGCCCTCCATGTACACGCGTCCCATGGATGATGCCAGTCATGTCTGCTCTTGAGTTCCTAAGAAGGAATGGTGTCTCAGCAGGCCGGATGGTGCTGAGCTCAAGAGTCCTGTGAGTGTGCTTAGGAGCGCAGCTGAATTGGCACATGGTTCCTTGTGATCAGGAAGAGGGTACCGTGTAGAAGGTGCCTTCTGTGGGCCCTGTGGCACTCAGGGCGTGAGTTCAACGTGCCCCCAAGGAAGGAGGGGGGTGCAAAGCACACGGTTTGGTGTGCGGAGTCGGAGCGTGTTGGGCTGAGGCGCCCCGGTTGTGAGGAGGTTTGTGATTCAGCCACGTGAGCCTGAGCAGGCCGGGTGGCGCCTGTAGGCGGCCCAGTTACGATGTGTTGCACCGTGAGGTCTCTGGTGAAGTATGGTGCGTTGGCGACCGAGTTGCTGTGGATGTGCCGTTGTCGGGTGGCAGCGGGGGCAGAGGGCGCCTGAGATGAGGACACTCAGCGTTGTGGACTCTGGGGTGTTCGCCGTGTGGTATGGGAAACGGCGATGTGACTCTTTCGGCGTCCAAGGCAGAATGATGACATCGGTCTGTCATCGTCGGGCGTTCCAGCGTGGGCAGCTGGAATGCGGAAGAGACTTAGAACACGCCACGTGTACGGCGTCCTATCATGGAATGTCCATTGAAGTACTGAGAACAAGTTTAACGCGCACCATCGGAATTGCGGACAGATTGTTGCAGAAAAATAGGGAACTGGATCTTTCGTCGCTCAGTGAAGGCGCTTGGTATCATCATCTTGTAGTATTCTTGCATGGTGTTCCATGTCTTCTGTATGGAGGCTGTAGCAAGTGAGTGAAGAAGTGTCTTTTGGGTGTGTGAGTGAAGAATTGCAATTGAGAAATGGTTCTGGGGGCAAAGTGGTCCAGTGTGTGGTGTGTTATGCCAAGTGGTGTGGTCCGTTGAATTGGTATGTTGCGGAATGGGTGTCCTAATGGTAGCCTAGATTGGTCTAGGGGTCCCATAGTTTAGTGTTGTGGCGCTGCAAGAGCAGTTTGGCAAGGACTAGAGGTCCGGGGTTGTAGTGATCTTGTGCTGCGGTGGTGGTAGTTGGCAAGGACTAGGGATCCTGGGTTGTAGTGATTGTGCGCTGCGGTGTGCAGTTGGTGCGTAGTGTTGTACTGCGGGCGAAATTGTTAGTGTGCTGATATGCAGTTGGCAGGGATTAGGGGTCCCGGGTGTGCTGCGGTGTGCAGTTGGTGTGTAGTGTTGTACTGCGGGCTAAATTGTTAGTGTGCTGATATGCAGTTGTCAGGGACTAGGGGTCCCGGGTGTGCGGGTATGCTGTGTGCGGTTGGCATGTCTTGTGTTTCAGAGGTGTATGGTTGGCTTTTTTGGTGTTGATTGGTTGGTATTCAGATGTATGTGTGTTCTCTGTGTGAGAGCACTTGTGGACTGATGTTGGGTGTGTGCTTGTTGTTTGCTCTCAGTTGAGCTGGGTTAGTGCCGGGGGTGGCAGCCCTGGTGCCCGGGGGTGCAGACCAGGGCGGAAGGTTGTTTGTGCACTGAAAGGTTCTGATTGTTATTGTGATGTACTTTTGGGGAACGCTGGGGCGTGGCAGGCTCTAGGTTTCAAGGGGCAGCTTGAGACAGGTGGAGTGCATAGTTTATTATTTTTGTTCCTCAGGTGTTTTTCCATTTCGGTTTGAGGGGAGGTGTTAGCCCTTATTTCTACTACGGGGGGGGGGGATTCCTCTTATAGTTTTGGTTTTTGAGGGAACAGAGTGAAGTTGGTTGTATTCTTTGGCAAGGTTTGGCACGGTTGGTGTTAAGATCCTTTTTGGGTGACGCGTGGGGTTTATTATTGTTGATCAAACGTTCTGGGCAGTCTATTTGGGGTGTTCATTGGTGATGTTTTGGGTGTGAATGATTCTTCAAGTGTACAGTTTTTCCTAGGGTTTGGGTTGTTTTCCATTTGGGGTTTCTGATGTTGCTGGTGCAGGTACGTGATGGCCACACGTATTTGTAAGGGGGTGTATGAATGTAGGGAGCAGGAATTTAATAAGTACTGCAAATCTTCTAGGTTTTCAGAAGTGTAAGGAGGGAGAGGTGTTTGTCACAGTGTTCGTGTCTCCTTAAGAGACCGACGCTGTGTCACGTGGGTAGCGTCATGTGACGGGAACGCAAGGGGGAGGGAACGTTCTAATCAGTTTATGTTGTGCTTGAAATAAAGTAAGAACTGCGCACAACCTTGGCGTGTCTGTCCTCCTTTTACAGGCCCATCTGGGCCTAACAACTGGCGACGAGGTGCTCTCCAGGACCGCCAAGTCCTCCTCCTCCTCCTTCATCTTCCGACAGCGATCCCGCTCGGAAGCGCGCTGCAGGCACCTCCAGCCTGCCGGCGCCCGCGCCTGATCCCAGGCCCGCCTCCTCCTCCCATTTCCACCGGACCGATCCCGGCCCGACTTGCGCCTGTGAGCCCAGACTCGCCCGCCTCCTCCTCCACACTGCGGCTCGATCCCAGCCCGCAGCAGTGGTTACCTGATCCCGGGCCGCCCACCCCCTCTGCGCACATAGGGCCGCGTGAGCAATAACACGTGCACCATCGGCGGCTTGCAAAGCCTGAGGCCGCCTTCCTCCTCCTCCGCCACAAACACTTGCAAACCCATCCAGCAATACGCCTGATCCCAGGCCCAGCCGGCAGCACGCCTGATCCCAGGCCCATCCAGCAGTACGCCTGATCACAGGCCCACGCAGAGAGGTGCCTCATCCCAGGCCCAAGCTCATCTCGAGCCAGGACTCCAGCTACACGTGGTCCATCCTCCAGCGACAACTCCACGCCAGCAAAGACAATTGGTCCAGGGTGCAGGTGAAGTGCCCCCACACATCGACTGCACGGCAATCCGCCAGCGGTCGCAACCAAGGCCCAGCAGACTCCTGAGAAAGGTGGGTGATACCCCTGCACCGACAGCCACCGCATAAAACAGCAGGCCCAAGCCCATTCACCTGCTGCAACCACAGGGGGCCCAACTCGAGACCACCAACAGTGACACATACCCCACTCACCACCACCACCTCACCATGAGCTCACCCCAAGATCAGCAAGCTCCAACCCCTCCAGCTCCTACAGGGAACACAGCAGCCACTGCATGGCGCATGCCCCCACCTTTCTCCATGATGCCACAAGTGGACAAGGGCCGAAGGTGGGTTGAGTGGTTAGAAGACTTTAATACCTTCGTAGATGCCGCGGGGGAGGAAAAGTTACCGAGACTATGCAGCATGTTTCTAAACCTAGCAGGAAATGACATCAAAGTCCTGCTGAAAACCATTCCAACGGCTGAACAAGCTGACTTCCCAGCACTAATCTCGGCACTGAATAAAAGACTGGTAATTGAGCCCAATAGGGACTATGAAAGGTACATATTTAATCAGTGCACGCAAAAGATCGACGAGACCGTTGACAAGTTCATCACTCGCCTACGAATAAAAGGAGCAAACTGCCAATTCCATGCCTTCTCGCTTGATGAGGCCATACGTCTGAGAGTAATTGAAGGATGTGTATCCCAGACCCTAAAGAAGCAACTCCTCAAAAAGCCGATCACCATAGAAGATTTAAGTCAGATGGCTAGGATTTTAGAAAGGGTTGAAAAACAAGTGACACAGATAACAGGAACCACTTCGACGAAACAGTACAAGAATGAAACGATAGCGGCAATGCAGTCCAACGCCACCAGAACAACAGAAAGAGTCCCCAATCCCAACTATTCAATGACGCCGAGAACCCAACGCCAAGTGCTACCGCTGTGGGATGGCTTTCCCCCACGCAGGGACTTGCCCCGCACTATCCCAGAGATGTGGCAACTGCGGCAGAGAGGGACACTTTCAGTCAGTTTGCAGGGAAGGCAGACCATTTCCGACGCAAAGACCACCGGTTGCCCCTCAATTCAGAATACCCAACAGAAACCCACAAACTCAAGCCTACCAAACACGGCCATATCCCCAAAACCCAAGACGGTACGTCAGAGTGGTTGAAGCTGTCTACCCGACTGATGAGATCCAGGGAATTGAAGGACACGAGGAAGTATCTCACATAAGAGACGAATATTATGGACCCCCAACACATCACACCCACTATGAAGCGGACCAACAAGGTTGACCAATATCCGCATGACGAATACGTCAATCTTATCATGGATGAAGGAGAAGCACGTGAAGCACCCAAGATACCAGTGGAAATAGGAGCGAGACAGTTCTGTTTCCTAGTTGACTCAGGAGCCACCGTCAACATAATGGGTGAGAAGGAGTTCCACCAGATTCCCAACAAACCGGTCCTGACGCCATCCGATTCCAAGATATACAAATGGGGCGCTGCAACCCCTCTACAAACGATTGGCTTCTTCGGTCGTCGCCTCATCCACAACAACCACTCCACCACGACAAGCATTCACGTCATTCGCAGCCCGACCAAAGGGAGATGCCTCCTCAGCTATAGAACTGCCTCCTGCCTAGGTCTCATAGACATACACGTGCAAGAGGGCGACAAAATTCACTCCACAGAACCAACACTTGAGACAAGAGATAGCGTGTTCAACGTTCGATCAGGGCCCACGGGTACAGACACGATGTCGAAAGACAACATCGTGAAAGAATTCCCTCTCATCTGCAAGGGCCTAGGGAAACTAAAAGGAGCGCCAGTGAAACTCCACATTGATCCCACCGTCCGATCCGTTCCACAACATCCAAGGAGGGTTGGCTTCCACCTCCAAGCCGCAGTGTCAGCCGAACTCGGACAACTCCTGGAAGACGGAATAATCGAACCAGCTATGGACCCGACCCCGTGGGTCTCCCCACTGGTAATAGTGCCAAAGGACGGAGGACGACTCAGACTCTGCGTGAACATGCGAATAGCCAACATCGCTATTCAGTGTGAACGCCACCCAAGCCCCAGAATTCAGGACATGATTGTTCAACTGAATAAGTCCACTCTCTTCTCCAAACTAGACCTGAATCAAGGGTACCACCAGATGGTACTCAATCCAGAATCGAGAGGAATCACCACCTTTGCCCTGCACGACGGGTTATTCCGCTACAAGCGTCTACATTTGGGCATATCTTCAGCCGCAGAAATTTTCCACGAGGCCATCAGACAAGTCATTCGGCCAATTAAAGGGGCACTGAACTACAGTGACGACATTCTTGTGTATGGGCGGTCGAAAAAGGAACATGATGTCACCCTTCGTGCCACATGCAAGGCCATCCAAGAGGCAGGCCTCACCTTGAATGTTGACAAGTGCCGGTTCAGCAAAGCCAAATTAAAAATTTTCGGTCACATATTCTCCGCAGACGGGATGACCCCAAACCCTGACAAAGTGGCAACAATCTTCAACCTATAAGAACCGAGACAAATAGCAGATGTACGATCATTCCTTGGCATGGCGGGATACTGTGCAAGGTATATACCGCACTACGCCACAATCACCGAACCGCTCCGAAAACTTCTCCAGAAGGACATGCTTTTCGCCTGGACAGCAGAATGCCAGGATGCGTTCGACACCATCAAGCAATCCTTAGCAGAAGCCAGAAAACTGGCCTATTTCGACCCGGATTGGCACACCGAAATAGTGGTTGACGCAAGCCCAGTAGGACTGGGAGCCATACTCGCCGGGACGCGTGGTGGCATACGCCAGCAGGGCACTGGCACCCCCCGAATCTGCATACTCCCAAGCAGAAAAAGAGAGCCTAGCGGCAGTCTGGGCGTGTGAACACTTTCACAATTTCATAATAGGGAAGAGATTCACCCTTATCACGGACCATCAAGCCCTACTTTCACTGTTCGGAAACCCACGAACAAAGATGCCCCCCAGAATTGAACGGAGGGGCATTCGTCTACAAGAATATGACTACCGGATCATACATCGTCCGGGGGGTGAACACAACCCAGCCGACTATTTATCCAGACACCCCACAGGAAAGCCAACACCAAGACAGGGTGACATGGAATACATAAGCTACGTCACCACAAATGCGCTGCCTCCAGCGATATCGTTAGAAGCCGTCGCTCTGGCGTCAGCAGCTGATCCGTCCATGGCTCTAGCGATTGACCTCACTGAACACAACAAGTGGAAGGACTACAGGAGGTCACTGACAACACACCCAGGTGCAAACCGAGATGAACTAGAGAGGCTAGCAAAAGTTAATACGGAGCTAGCCGTCAAAGACAAAGCCATACTCCTCAAGGGTGCAGAATAGTAATCCCAGCGGCCCTACGGTCAGACATAATCAAGACAGCCCACGAGGGACACCGGGGAGCGGACAACACCAAACGACAACTGCGCTGCCACGTGTGGTTCCATTTCCTTGACGCTTTAGTAGACCGATGGGTAAGGAACTGCATGGCATGCCAATGCACGGCCAGAGCCGAAGCACCGATACCACTACAGCCAACACAGATTCCAGAACACACGTGGGAAAAAGTGGCAGTGGACTTTTATGGACCCCTAGAATCAGGGGAATACCTGCTCTTATTCATTGATGAACATTCAAGGTTCCCAATCGTAAAGAGATCCTCGTCCACAGCCTTTGCCCAAATCACAGCTGTCTTTGACGAAGTCGTGAGCGAATGGGGCATACCCGACGTCATCAAGTCAGACAATGGCCCGCCATTCTGCGGCCACGATTTTGCAACATTCGCCAAGCACTTGGGGTTCAAGCACCAGAAAATAACACCTCGATGGCTGCAAGCCAACGGGATGGCTGAGAGATTTATGTCATCGATCAAAAAGACATTACAAAGAGCCTGACTGGAAAACGTTGACCCACACCAGGCTCTATGCAGGATGCTTCGAGATTATCGTAACACACCACATGAGGCCACGAACAGGACCCCAGCCAAACTCATGGTAAAGTACCAAGTTCGCACACGGATCATACGACACCCGGCAAACAAACCAGAAACAGATCTGGAAATCCTAGAGAGAGACGCGGAGTGGAAAGAACGAGCCCGCATGCAGGCAGATGAAAGAAGAGGAGCACGCCCAAAAGTCCTTCAAGTGGGAGATGAAGTGTTGGTACAACAGGCAACAGTCAAGAAGACCGATTCCAGATTTGCCCCACAGCCACTACAAGTCACGGCAATAAAAGAGACTATGGTGACTGCCGAAAACGAAGAACAAGAAATAACCCGGAACAGTTCACAATTCAAGCTCACGGCAACAAAGGGAAATGAGAGACTTCAGCCCCCAGATCCCGAACCGATTTCACTAGATCCTCGAGATACACTATGGACGCCTCCAAGATTCTCACCTCGCCCAGGAACAAAGAGAACAGAGAGGCCAGAAGAAGATCCAGGAGAAGCCACTAGCAGCCGGCCCCAACGAGCCGTGAAGAAACCAGCACGCCTGGTTGAAGAGTGTTGACAACGTTGTAAGGACATTTGTCCGGGGGTGATGTCACAGTGTTCGTGTCTCCTTAAGAGACCGACGCCGTGTCACGTGGGTAGCGTCACGTGACGGGGAACGCAAGGGGGAGGGAACGTTCTAATCAGTTTATGTTGTGCTTGGAATAAAGTAAGACGTGTGCACAACCTTGGCATGTCTGTCCTCCTTTTACAGGCCCATCCGGGCCTAACAGTATTATAATGTAAGCTTGGCTTGGGGTGACATCACTGGCTCTTTAAATGTGGTGATGTCAGCATGGAGTGCTTGTGTGCTGTGAGGTCACTGTGGAGTGTCAGTGTTGTTATCTGAACCAGAGAGCGAGTCTGAGCGGGAATCTCGACTGAGCTGGAAGGCTGTGGCTGCCGGTGCAACCGGACCCTGCCTGCCTTTGGCTTGCAGTGGTTGGGGTGGGCATTTTATTTTGGATACCAGGAATGTTTCTACGAGACCCTGGAGCGTCGGACTTCGTCTTGTCTGAGCGGCAAGGCTCTGGCTGCCAGGCTGCAGGAGCAGCAGCAATCCGTGTGCTCTTGGCTGCAAGAACAGCAGCAATCCGTGTGCTCTTGGCTGCAAATACAATTTGCATTTTCTTCAAGAACGTTCCTGCAAAACACCAGATTTCGATAGGGGAGCGGGAAATTACATTTATTTTAAAAATCATGTTCAGCTATTCATCATGAAAGGTATGGAGGGCTAAGAAAAGGCACAGGGAGACAGTGGATGGTGGTGTTTAACTAATCAAAGGGGGCTAATCGAGTAATTTAATGTTTCATGAGGGTGTGTTTACAATGGGTTGTTTTAGAAGGGTCGGCTGGGGCATCTTTTGCAATGGGGAAGGGGCATCTTACTATGTGGAGGGAGGATGGGGCATTATGGTATTGGTATAGACTAGAGGGAGGGATGGGGCATCTTACTATGTGGAGGGAGGATGGGGCATTATGGTATTGGTCTAGACTAGAGGAAGGGATGGGGCATCTTGGTGGGGCCTGAATGGTTGGATAGGGACACGCTGGTGTGGGTCTGGTGGGATGGGGCACATTGGTGTGGGTCTGGAGGAAGGGGGCACCTTGGTGTGGGTCTGGAGGAAGGGGGCACCTTGGTGTGGGTCTGGACGGAGGGATAGGAACATAGTGGTGTGGGTCTGAGGGGGAGGGATAGGGACAGTGGTAAGGGTTTCCGGGGAGGGATGGGGTACATTGGTGTGGGTCTGGGGGAGGGATGGGGGGACATGGGTGTGGGTCTGGAGGGAGAGATGGGGCACAGTGGGTCTGGAGGGTGGCATGGGTCATCTAGGTGTGGGTTGGGAGGGTAGGATGGGGCATCTTAGTGTGACTCTGGAGGGAGGTGGTGGGGGCACATTGGTGTGGGTTTGATGGGAGGGATGGGGCACATGGGCGTGTTTCCGGATGGAGAGATGGGGCACAGTGGGTCTGGAAGGTGGCATGGGTCATCTAGGTGTAGGTTCGGAGAGTGGGACGGGGTATCTTGGTGTGGCTCTGGAGGGTGGGGGTGAGGGCACATTGGTGTGGGTTTGATGGGAGGGATGGGGCACATTGGTGTGGGTTTAGGGGGAGGGATGTGGCACATGGGTGTGTTTCCGTAGGGAGAGATGGGGCACAGTGGGTCTGGAGGGTGGCATGTGTCATCTAGGTGTGGGTTGGGAGGGTGGGATGGGGCATCTTGGTGTGGCTCTGGAGGGGGGGTGGGAGCACATTGGTGTGGGTTTGATGGGAGGGATGGGGCACATTGGTGTGGGTCTGGGGGGAGGGAGGCAGCACATGGGTGTGTTTCCGGAGGGAGAGATGGGGCACAGTGGGTCTGGAGGGTGGCATGGGTCATCTAGGTGTGGGTTGGGAGTGTGGGACGGGGCATCTTGGTGTGGCTTTGGAGGGAGGGGATGGGGGAACATTGGTGTGTCTGGGGGAGGGATGGGGCAAATTGTGGGACTCGGGGAGGGATGGTTCATCTAAATGTGGGTCTGAGAGGGAGGTATGGGACATCTTGATGTGGTTCTAATAGGGAGGGATGGGGCATATTTGTGTGGGTCTGAGAGGAAGGGATGGTGCAAATGGGTGTTGGTCTGGAGGGAGGGATGGGGACATTGCTGTGGGTATGGAGGGAGGCATAGGACACATTGGTGTTGGTCTGGAGGGAGAGATGGGGCACATTGGTGTGGGTCTGGATGGAGGGATGGGGCTCATTGGTCGGAGGAGGGATAGGGGCATCTTTCTGTGTGGAGGGAGGATGGGGCATCATGGTATGGGTCTTGAGGAAGGGATTGGGCATCTTGGTGGAGTCTGGATCAGAGGGGGTCATTGTTGATCTGGAATGGAGGGAGAGGGCATATGATGGGGGCATGTCAGGGAATGATGGAGCATGTGGTTCAGGGATGGATCACTCGTGTGAAGGAAGGGGGAATCTGGATGTGAATGGAGGAATAGGGTATGTATGTCTGGAGAGAAGGATGTTGGTTTATTGGAGGGGTGGGAGCATGTGTGTGTTGAAATTATGGGGTAATCGGGTGTGGATATAGAGAGAGGGCGGATGGCGCCATCTGATTGAGAGTCTGGAGGTAGAGGTGAAGCATATGGGTGTGGCTCTGAGGGGTGGAGCATTTTGGTGTAGGTATGGAGGGGCGGATGTTGGTGTCTTTGTGTGGGTTTCGGATGGAGGGATGGTGGCATGTGGGTCAGGGGGGAGGTGGCATTTGAATCTGGAACGTGTGTTTGGAAGAAGAAATGGGGCATTTGTGCGAATTGGGACATGTAGGGCTGGGGTATCTGCTTGTGAGTGGGGGCATGGAGGATCATTAACAGCGGAGCAGCGGGAGGGAGAGCCGTGGGCCCGATCTCAGTTGCATCTCAGATGCGCACACCCACAGCCCGGGCACCTCTCGCAGAGCGGTCCGGTGCGTGTGGTCAACCAGGTGCCAGGGAGCAGGGTTTCCTTTCCACCGGAGGGGGGTCCGTGACCAAGCAGATGGACGGGGATGCCTGGCAGGGTTGGGTTAACCTGCTGGGATGTTCTCAACCACACACTGGAAAGGGAGCCCCGCGCAGCCCCCTCTCCTCACTGAGACCGCCTCTGCGCTGGCCGGGGGCGCGCACTCCTCTCTCTGGCCTGCCAGCAGGTCAGCATTGGTGGGCACACCCCGGTCAGCAGGGAAGCTCTGAGTGGGGTCAACCAGTCTCGAGGGGCACCACCCCAGGCAGACAGGGGCCCGGCACGCCAGGCATGAGCCCTGAGCCATGGCGCAGCATGCTTACTAAACGTGACCTTCCCTCTTGCCCTGGTACCTGGAGCTGGGCCCTATGCGGCCGGGCTGGGGTTTGAAGACTCTAGCGGTCCCACCCGACCCCTTGTCTGTGCTGTCTCTGGCCCGCCTCGCCATCCATCTCCCAGTCCCCCCAAAAGGGAAGCGGATCGGGCAGGGATGGCAGGTGGCAGAGCAGCCTGCCTCCATCCCCCTGGGAAGCGCTGTGCTGCTGCAGGCGGCGGTCAGGCTTCCCAGGCTGAGCGCCTGGATTTATTCTTTTTTTTCTGTCCGGCCACAGGCGATGCTGCCTGCCCCCGGCCTCTCCTGCATCGGCAGGGTCAGGCCGACGTCTTGAAAAAGAAAAGTTGCCTGTGACTCTTGGCGGTAGATCACTCGGCTCGTGCGTCAATGAAGAACGCAGCTAGCTGCGAGAATTAGTGTGAATTGCAGGACAGATTGATCAACACTTTGAACGATCCATGCGGCCCCGGGTTTCTCCCGGGGCTACGCCTGTCTGAGGGTCGCTTGTACATCAATCGCCCCAGGGTTCCCTCCCAGGGGCGTGGCTGGGGCTGTCGCAGGGACCCCGTTCCTTTCGTCTCCCTATGGTCAGACCCCGATCAGCACCGTCGCTGGATCCTTGGATCTGGCGCGCAAGCTCATTGCCGATGCGTCCTGGCCTCCCCAGTTTCCCTGCCTCATGTTGGTTTCGGGAGGGCCGGGTGGCCGGCACGCCCTGGATGTGGTGGCGGCGGCTGCAGGCCTTAAAAAAGCTTGGCGGACCTTCACCCTACCCGAGGCACCTGGCCGTGCTGTGTGTGGCTGTCTGTGGTGTCCCACGGCTGCCGGCGCAGGATGGCCATGGAGCACGGACCTCTGTCCAGCAAATCTTTGAACAGGTGCTGTTTCAACGAGGTCGGCATCGCTCACACTTTCTGGCAGCCCCTTCACCCTGATGTTGGACCTTCTCGAGCGGTTCTCTAAGTTCTTGGCTTGGAGCTCCAGGTTGTGTGTCGCTACCGCCTGCTGCTTCGCTAATACATCTATCTTCCGGGTGTCTTCAGTGAGTTCTTGAATGGCGTTTTCATTTGTATCAATTCAACTGTCGCCTTTGATTTCCTGCTAGGATGGTGCAAGTTCTGTGCGTATTAGGCTTATTTGTGTCTGAAGGGTAGCCGTCATTTGGTCATTGAATGCCTTAAAGCACTGTTGCAGCACCTCGCTTGTGACCTCTTGCCCCTGTGGCAGCGTTGGGGGTTCCTCCGACCCCTGCCTCTCTGTCACCGCTGGATCCTCTTCCTCTGGGGCTTCCCCCTCAATTCTCCATAGCTTTTGGAGGGTCCCTTCCTGCTGTCTTGAGATCTTGGCCCCTGGAGGACCCTTTTTGGCCTCCTTGGGCTTGTTGCACGACATTGCCTGGTGATGGCAAGTGCCTGCCTGCACCTTACTTTAGGTGGCATCTCCCCAGGTTCCTCTTGACCCCAGGATATTGGCCACTTGTTCTGTATGAAGGGGATACTCCTCTCTCCCTCCTGTGCGCAGCGGGGGTCTAGCTCCCCTTTAGAGCCTGGGTTGGTTGCCCCCTGGGGGCCGTGGGGCTAGTACGTTCAAAGGTGAAAGTGGTCAAGGTCGCAGTGTCACACTGACCCGGAGCCCAGGAGCTTCTTGAATTTCTTCCCGGTGCCCCCGTGCTCCCACCGCTCCAGAGCCTCTAAGTATGCTCTTGCCCCCCCTGGAGGTTCCTTCTCGGTTAATCTTGCATGGCAGGGTCGTTTTCATAAGGGTGGCCGGTGGAGCGGAGCAGCGCTCTCCTGCGGAGTTAAATGCTGGGGGTTTGGGAGCACGCGCCACCGATCCCTCTCCCCTCCCCGGGTTCCTTCCCTGGCCGTTAGCCGGGGGATGCTGCAGGAGACTTAGTGCTGTCATTCTTCTCTTACTCCAGTTTGCCTCTGTTGTTTCTGAATGGTATGGGTTTGGGCCTTTGCCTGGGTCCGGGTATGCTGCAGGTCTCCTGCCGTAGGGGTCTCCTTCCAAATGAAGGTTATGGTGCGTTGGGGCAGATGCTTTCATAAACCCCCATGTCCGTTGTTTGGGAGGGGAGCGTATTTTGTGCGCCCGCTTCGTGCCTGCCAACTCCCTTGATTATGCCTGCTTACCCTCCGCCAGTTGGGGCGCATCACAGCTCATGGGGGCCCTGCGCCGCGTGGTTCGTGGAGGCCCTGCACCGCTTGGAGCCGGGCTTGCTGTATGGGGCCGAGGCGGGCACAGGATTTCAGGGGAATATGACCCGCTCCCTCTCTTTACTTTAGTAGCTGGGTGTCTGGGCCACGCCGGCTCTGCTGAATTGCCGCGCTGCGGTGCTTGCGCCAGCGATTCCCAGGGGGCGCACTGGTCCGGCAGCCTTGTCGGCCGCCGGGGTTCCACGTTGGTCCGCTCACTCTCCCCAGTCTCGCCTATGTTGCTGTGGCTGAATGGGCACCCCGCGTCTTCTGCACCACCCGCGTGGGTTCTTTCTGATCTCCTCTGGCTTGGCTGCCAGTCCCCACACAGGCATCGCTGTTGGCGGTCCCAGGTCCGCTCACTCTGCCCCTCTCTGCCTTCAAATGCTCCTGTTGGAGTTTTCTTGGGGACTGCTCGGTTTGCGGGTTGTCCCCTTTGCTTTTGCTGCCCTGGGGTCTTGTTTTTAACGCTGCTTATTGCTCCTTTTTCGGGTCGCTGGGGATGAGCACGCCGCTCCTCACGGTGGAGTGGTCACGGCAGCCATCTTGGAATCTTCTTATGAAGCTTTTTGAAGCCTTTGTCTGCCCTTTCCTGAGTAATCTTTCTTCTTCCACACTTTCCAATCTGGTTTTCGTCAAGGATATGGCAAAGAGGGGGTGCTGGTCTCCAACGTTGATGATGTGGTTTGGCTGGACGACTCGGGTGGCGTCAGTGCTTTATTGTTACTTGTACCTACGTACTGTACAACGCTTTGGTTACAACGCTTTGGTTTGGTTTGTGATACCTTTGGGTCTTGACGTTTTCAAAAAAATATGTGTAATACATCTTTTACAAATGGAATGGTTAAACAATTACAGGGGAAATATATGGAATTCCATGTGGGTGGAAGAAAATCAGAGGGTCTCCGTAAATCCTTCTTTGCTTCAACATTAGAGGGCCTGGGAGTCCGTTCTTTAAATTATGTTTAATTTGCCCTCCAATTAGCTGAATTCACCATTATCTTAAGGCAACAAAACATGTAAGGTAAAAGAACAGAGTTATGGAATTGTGCTAATTGACAGATTAGCATATAGTTTTTATGTTAATGGAGATTAAAAGGTTATTGAGCTGTCTCACCCCATTTACACACAATCCTGAATTTTGTTCGGATCTGGGGGAAACCAATATGTCTGATGGTAAGAAAGGCAACTGCTCATTTGAGGCAATTTATATGATGGAGGTGTACCACTTATTCTATTCAGAATCCGAAAGTTTGTTATATCCAGATGTGGCATCCACTGGTGATCCAGTGGGGAGATTTCAGCAGTTTGTAGTAGATTCCCAAAAGGGTTGGAATATTTGATATGAAAAACATAGCTCTCAACTCACACGCTTTTGGCGGGTGTCACCCGCCTTGTAAAGGGCTAACTCACCCGCCAAGCCTCCTGCACGCCCATTCATTTCAATGGGCGTCTCACCCGCCAAAAACAAAATCGGGTGATTTCACCCGCCTTTGCAACAGAAATGGTTGAGAGCTATGGAAAAAGCTCTAATAATAGACATTGCATGGCAATTCTACAAATTAGTTCCAACTGTGTTGGTTATTTTCAGCCATATGTGACGAGGTAGGAATGTGAATGTAGAGGTTTGGGGCCGGATTGAAACATGATTCCACATTTGGGAAAGAGTGCAGAAACGCTGTATATGTGTAACTGTCAGAATTCACTTAAAAAGTGTGTTATACATGATACTTGATCCCACAAAGATAACACAACATATTTACTGATGCATCTGAAACGTGTTTTAGAGGCTGTGATAATGCTAGTGGCTTAGGCCACATGTAGTGGAAATGTCGATTCATTAAGACATACTGGAAAGAAATCGTAGCTAGGGTTAGAGAAATGTTAAGAATACTGCTTCCATAGACCCAACAATAATGGTTCTTGGTGACACTGATGAGGGTGTTGAGATGGAATTTTAGAACCAACCCTACAGGAGGGTTCTGAGAGGCCACCTATTTTAGTAATCGAGGAACCGTAGCCCCTGCAAACTCAATTAAGGTTTTGTGGATGAGCGACCACAATAAACAGAAATCCAAAGTTGAAAACGTGTTTGAACAAAGAAAAGTACAAACAAAGAAAAATAAAAGAGCAAAGGGAGTCGATAGAACAGCTAGAAAGACTAAAACGGATAGTGTAACTAAAACGGATAGACTGAGTGAAACGGATAGAGTAAGTGAAATAGATGGAACAGATGGAACCGGTCGAACGGATGGAACCGGTCGATTGGATGGAACCGGTCGAGTGGATGGAACCGGTCGAGTGGATGGAACGGATAGACTGGATGGAACGGATGGACTATATGGACTGGGTGGAAGGGATTGAACGGATGAGGGGATAGAACCGATGAAGTGAATGAAACGGATGGAGTAAATGGAATGGATGAAGAGAATGGAACGGATGAAGTGGATGAATCAGACGAAATGGATGGAAAGGATAGAGTAGATGGAAAAAATAGAATGGACGGAACGGATGAAGTGAACTGAACAGATGGAGCGAATGAAGTGGATGGAATGGATGGAATGGATGAAGTGGATGGAACGAACAAACGCACGGAGTGGATGGAATGGATAAGGGATGGAAAAAATGAGGGGCTAGAACGGATGAAATTAATGGAATAGATGGAGTGGATGGAATAGATGAAGAGAATTGAATGGATGAAGTGGACGGAATGGATGAAGTAGATGGAAAGGATGGAGCGGAGGGAGCGAATAGAGGGGATGGAACGAATAAAGGGGATGGAATGAATAGAGGGGATGGAACGGATGGCGTGGATGGAACAGATGGAGCGAATGAAGTGGATGGAATGGATGGAATGGATGGAGTGGATAGAACGAACAAACGCACGGAGTGGATGGAATGGATAAGGGATGGAAAAAATGAGGGGCTAGAACGGATGAAATTAATGGAATAGATGGAGTGGATGGAATAGATGAAGAGAATTGAACGGATGAAGTGGACGGAATGGATGAAGTAGATGGAAAGGAAGGAGCAGAGGGAGCGAATAGAGGGGATGGAACGAATAAAGGGGATGGAATGAATAGAGGGGATGGAACGGATGGCGTGGATGGAACAGATGGAGCGAATGAAGTGGATGGAATGGATGGAATGGATGGAATGGATGGAATGGATGGAGTGGATGGAACGAACAAACGCACGGAGTGGATGGAATGGATAAGGGATGGAACAAATGAGGAGCTAGAACGGATGAAATTAATGGAATAGATGGAGTGGATGGAATAGATGAAGAGAATTGAACGGATGAAGTGGACGGAATGGATGAAGTAGATGGAAAGGATGGAGCAGAGGGAGCGAATAGAGGGGATGGAACGAATAAAGGGGATGGAATGAATAGAGGGGATGGAACGGGTGGCGTGGATGGAACAGATGAAGAGATTCAAACGGATGAAGAGAATGGAACAATGAAGTGGATAGAACAGATGGAATGAATGAGGGGATAGAACGGATGGAAAGAATGGAAATGTTTGAGTGGACGGAGTGGATAGAACGGACGGAGTGGATGGAACAGATGGAGTCGATGGAACGGATGGAGTGGGTGGAGCGGCTGGAGTCGGTGGAGCGGCTGGAGTCGGTGGAGCGGCTGGAACGGATGGCGTGGATGGAACGGATTAAGAGATTGGAACGGATGGAACGGATGGAGTGGATGGAATGAATGAGGGGATAGAACGGATGGAAGTGATTGAGTGGATGGAGGGGATAGAACGGACGGAGTGGATGGAACGGAACGGATTAGAGAGGATGGAGTGGATGGAAAAGATGGAAAACCAAGAGAGAGGATGGAATGGCTGGAAAAGGTGGATGAAGTGGAGGAAAGGATGGAAAAGGTGGATGGAGCGGAGGAAAGGATGGAACAGCTGGAAAGGCTGGAACGGCTGGAAAAGGTGGATGGAGCAGAGGAAAGGATAGAACGGCTGCAACGGCTGGAAAAGGGGGATGGAGCGGAGGAAAGGATGGAATGGCTGGAAAAGGTGGATGGAACGGCTGGATGGAGCGGAAGAAAGGATGGAACGGCTCGAAAAGGTGAATGGAGCGGATGGAAAGGATGGAACAGATGGAAAAGGTGGATGGAGCGGATGGCGCGCGTTGATGGAACGGATGGCGCGCGTGGATGGAACGGATGGCATGGATGGAACGGATTAAGAGAACGAACGGACGGAGTGGATGGAACGGACGGAATGAATGAGGGGATAGAACGGATGGAAAGGATGGAAATGATTGAGTGGATGGAGTGGATAGAACGGACAGAGTGGATGGAACGGAACAGATTAGAGAGGATGGAGTGGATGGAAAAGATGGAAAAACAGAAAGGATGGAACGGCTGGAACAGCTGAAAAAGGTGGATGGAGCGGAAAGGATTGAAAAGGTGGATGGAGCGGAGGAAAGGATGGAACGGCTGGAAAAGAGGTGGATGGAGCGGAGGAAAGTATGGAACGGCTGGAAAAGAGGTGGATGGAGTGGAGGAAAGGAGGGAACGGCTGGGAAAGGTGATGGAGCAGGTGGAAAGGATGGAACGGCTGTAAAAGGTGGATGGAGCAGAGGAAAGGATGGAACGGCTGGAAAAGGTGGATGGAGCGGAGGAAAGGCTGGAACGGCTGGAAAAGGTGGATGGAGCAGATGGAAAGGATGGAACGGCTGGAACAGATGGAAAAGGTGGATGGAGCGGATGGAACGGCTGGAATAGATGGATAAGGTGGATGAAGTGGATGGAAAGGATAGAGTGAATGGAGTGGATGGAGTGGATATATCTCTGTATCTCCTAGTTATGCTATGTATATGCTATGCATCTGTATCCCCATGTTATCTGTATCACACCCTATCCATCCTGTCGCTTTATATATGTGTGCCGCTATGTATGGCCCCTGTACTGCTCTCATGCTTGGACACAGGGGCTTTGCTTATAACCACCACATCACACTACTACGCTTACTCTCTCCTATACACCATCATTCAACTAGAACACAGCTATGCTATGACACATTCGGCCTAGCTGTTCTCATACTTGCATGACCCCACGAACACCTCATCATCCAAATAAAACACAGCTAGCTGAGCACATTCCGGCTAGCTTAGGTGTCTCCTCAGGCCTAATGCAGCCAGAACTCAGTCTGGGTGTCCACACCTCCAGACTGAACACATCCAACTGACACCTACCGTTAAGCAGCTATCATGCAATAAGCACACCAGCTGCACACATATCCGGTGCACCCACGCACCATACGACACTCTCTCTCTCTCTACTGACTTGAACTGCGGGTCCTGAGGGCGTTCAACCTACCAGCGCTTTGAGGTCATACCAATGATACATAAGGCGCTATATAAATGCCAAGCAACATAACATAACATAACCTAGTTGGCGCCTTTGATACCATTGGCCATGCTGCCTAGCTCGTCCGGGCCTGCTTTTCTGGTGCCGTTCTTTCCTGGTTTTCTTCGTTTCTCTCTGACCGAACAATTTCCCTCTGCCCTTTTCACTCTGTGCCATCCGCCTTGAGATGTGGAGTCCCCCAGGTTTCCTCCATCCTCCAGGTTCCCATGGCCAAGCCCATTCAGGTCAAGGCCTAATCTCTAGTTCATCATGCCATTTATGGAACTGGGGCAGAATATCTACAGGCCAAATTCTGTCTGTACATTCCTGCTCGTCCACTCCACTTGGTAAAAGCCTGATGTTAAATACTGACAAAACTGCCTTCTACATACAAATCCATTATACATCCATATGAAAGTGCTGTGTGCGCAATGCGTCATAAAGTCAAAGCAGAACCATATTAGTTCACCAAGGCAAGTCATAACCATTGGAAATGCGCGACTAAAGTGCAAAGAGTATAACTGATTCAAAAAGTGCAAGGTGTGATTCAGAAAAGTGTGTCAAGTGTTTCTGAGTTCCTTCCACTCTAATCACATTTTTAATTTTATGCAGTATGAGTTGCTTTTCATGTTATTTTAACTCACTGTCCTATAAACCCATATTTCGAGTGACATTTTTAACTTGGGAATGTTCTTTCTGAAATCTTTATTTGTCTATAATTTACTCGTACTTGTTCACACTACAGCACCATTATGCAAAGCAAATAATTTATAGATCGATAATTGCGTCACAAACCTGCGGCACTGTCTATCAGCATGCCCCTGCTGAAGGTGTGAAGTTGTGATATCTGTTGAGCCCTTACAGGAAATATTGTAACAAAAGATTGTGAACATTTGCAATAATAACGTTTACTTTTTCTGTCATCAAATTCTTGCAGCTATTCATGTGCAGTTATGAGAACTGTTTCCACAAATGTTTCACTATTGGGCTTCTTTGTCTTCCAATCCCCCAGGTAAAGCAGGTTCACTCCATATGGCTCCACCAATTCAATCTTTGGTTGACACATGTATATGTATTATTTGTTGCTTTACAGTGTAAGCATTTGTCATAACACTTCCATTACCCAATTGTCTATTTATTTCTTTAAGCTAATATGTTATTAGTTTTTAACCCCTTAACTGCCAATGGTCTCCCCCTCCCCGGTGCCATTTTTGGTGGGTTTGGTATGTCGCCATTCAATCCCTTGTAACTTTTTTGTTACATTTGATATCTCTGCCAAATTGTGTCCCCTTTCTTTCCACATGTAGTCGGTCATAATGCTACCAAGTAATATTAGTTTGCTGTATGGGAGTGAGAGAAAATAACCAAAAAGTTGCACATTTTGTGTTTTTTCAGAAAATGCCAATAAAATGATGTACAAAGAAGCCTGTGGTTTTTTCCTTGTAAGAGCTAGGAAGGAACAAATGTTTTGCTGTGCTGAATTCGCAATTTTCCAGGTTTTCAAGAACAGGTTGAGTGGAAACCAAAGAAAAACATTTTTATAAGGTTACCATCAATTTTGTGAGAGCTATGCGCTTTTTACCCTTTTTCCCCCCCATGAGTCCATGCGTGGATGGAATGGAAGAGGAGGGTAGGAAAGCTGAATGGGAAGACAAAGCCGTACATTTCATTTCTGAAAAGTAGACAAAATTCCAAGTTTAGGAAAGGGTGATTTGCGCAGGTCAGGTAACATCTATGTAGGGAAAATGCCCGTAGGTTGGGGGAAAATGACAGATAAAAAAGGTATGTGCTGGACATGGTTGGACCTGTAAGGCAATGGCTTCTGTGAATATTGAGAAAAGCAATGCCCCGCTACATTCCCCTGACTCTTCCAGCTAGGAAATCGCACATCTTTTGTATTGTTTCACAAAACAAGCAATGCTACAAGCCAAAAACTGAGCCATGGTACACAGGATATTTATGCTAACGGCCTAAACAGACATACTTAGCATGTGTAAATAAGGAAAATAAATGTGAGGAAAGGCGAGCATGCCATTTATGAAAGTGCCAGGCAGACCTTTTGAAGGGTAGGTGACTTGTGCAGGTTACAAAAGCATACAGTGCCTAAATCAACAACTAAATGTAGTGCACATTTGGGAAATGAAAGGGTTGTGTAACAAAGTGCAGTAGCAAATGTATGAAAACAAAGAGAAAACAACAAATGTCCTACCTTCCCCCATTGCCACACGTGTCCTGACGAAAGCGGTACCTCAAATGTGGGGGTGCACCTACCTGGGGACAAAGGGAAAAGGCTAAACCACTGGTAACCCCAAGTGTTTCGGCAGAGCAGATTTTGCAGGAATTTGCTCTTGTGGACAACCTCCAGATCTGAGCCTGGGGTGTCACAGCCACCAAGGAAAACAGGGAACCCAATGCATTTGCGAAAAGAAGGCACTCATGGGAATCCACAGAGGTCTGATTTGTGCAAATCGCCCTAGAATGCAATTACCCACAAACCCTGGCAAAGTCCAAAATTTAGGGAAAAAACTCAATTTTCAGACATTTCCCACCTCCAATCCACCAAACTGCACTGCCAACAACACATGTACCTTCCCGTGTTCCAACAGGTGTCCTGATGAAAACTGTACCTCATGTGTGGGTGCACCTACCTGGGTGCAAAGGAAAAAGTCTAAACCACTGGTAACCCAAGTGTTTCAGGAGAGCAGACTCCAGTGGGAACCCACAGAGGTCTGACTTGCGCAAATTGCCCTAGAATGTATTACCCAAAAGCCCGGCAAAGTCTGAAGTTTAGGGGAAAAAACACAATTTTCAAACATTTACAACCCAGAAACTACTGAAACGTACCACCAACAACACATGTCCTACCTTCCCACAGGTTTCTGGATGAAAACAGTACCTCATGTGTGGGTGTACTTACCTGGGTGAAAAAGAAAGTGTTGACCGTCCCCAAGTCCAACGGCAGTCCCAAGGAGCACCAGCAGGGTCTCCATCCATTCCCTGAGGGGAAATTCTGTAATGCTGCCTAGACAGAGCTCCAGGATGGTCGGGGGTGATGTCCCCAGCATTGGATGACTCATGTGGGTCCACCATCCCCAAGCGCAGCAGCACTCCCAGGGAGCCCTGGCAGGGTCCCCTTCACGGAGCGTAATTATATGCTGACCAGCCCAGAGCTCCAGGATGGTCAGGGGTGCTGTCCTTGGCCTTGGGCGGCTGTCCTTCATGTGGTTTTACCATCCACGAACCCAGAAGCAGTTCCAGGGAGCTTTGGCAGGGTCTGCGTCCTTCCCAGAGGGTGAAGCTGTAACGCAACCAAGCAAGAGCTCCAGCATGGTTGGGGGATGCTGTCCCTGGACTTGGGCATTCGTGTGGGTCTACTGTCCTCAAGCACAACAGCTGTCCCAGAGAGCCCTGGCAGGGACCCCGTCCTTTCCAGAAGGGACAAGCTGTAACACAGGCCAGCCAGAGCCCCAGGAAAGTTGGGGTGATGTCCCTGGCCTTGGGTGGCTGTCTCCCATGTGGGTTGACCATCCCCAAGTCCAGATGCAGTTCCGGGGAGCCCCAGCAGGGTCTCCATTCCTCCCCAGAGGCAAAATCTGTAATGCAGCACAGCCAGAGGTGCAGCCTGGGCTTGCAGACAGTCAACCCACATGGGAGACAGCCGCTCCCAGGGAAACACCAATGTTATGCTGGCATGGGGGCAATTTGTGGCCTGACCCTGCATTCGTGTCCCAGCCCACCAAAATACCTCCCAGACTGCCCAATCCAGTAGAATAAAAAAACTACCCGCATAACGTTGGAGCTCCTCGCGTAAAGAAACCTGCAAACAAAACAAAAAACATTCATTACCTATGTCCAGCCCAGCAAAAACTAATCATAACTATCACGCTCCGATCACTGCCCCCCCCCCCTTTCAAGCCATCCCTGGTGGTCCAGTGACCCTCACACCCCAGTAAAAACACATTTGCCCCTTCCTAGGGGCAGATTTATATTAGGACTATTAATGACCATAACACCATTTAACAGTATAATTATAGGTTTATGGATTTTGGTCGACCGCCTCCCCCTCCCCCCCCCCAACTGGTTGAAAATCCCCTGCCCCCCTCAATTTCTTTAAATTTTGTATACCACCAAAGGTAGATGGGTTGGGGTCAGGTCATATTGGATAGTGTAAGGGGTGGGGAGGTGGGTAGTGGAGGGGCGACCTACCCCACAATCTGACATAAAAAAAAATTAGGGCCAAAACATTTGGAGAAAATGCAACTAGTTCAGGTTCAATTAGAACACATAGATCCATAATTATGCCAATGGCTAAGATATCTTACATGTCAGTCCAATTATATTGTTATAATCTTGAATATGATAAATATTTAAGAACCATGAACTGATAACTTGAGTAATATAATAAATGAAAATAAGGCCTACTTTAACAATATAAATACTTTCATGGAATGTAAATGACTGAAAATATGAAACCGTCAATGAAAAGAATTACATATTGAGTACAACAATGAACTGAGTGACAGCATAAAATAAGGAGAGAACTGTGACCATGTTTCTAGGTGGACATATGGGAATGGAGCTACGACACCCTGGTGGGGGGGGGCTGTACCTTCAGAATGATAATAGCCAGTATATAAGGTATTCCCAAGGCGTCTACCCTATCCACTTTATCCTTTGCCCAGTACCAATCTGTAATTCAAGACCTGGTAGTGTTTTGAAGAATGAACAACTCTGTATTCGAAGGCCAAAAGGTCTTTGGGTATCGTCTATGATCCAACTAAAAGTACATTTGAATACATAGTCTGCAGTATGGACTGTGAAAAAGACCTTCTTGAGGGTATGCAATGAAGTTGGCAGATGAGGAGGTTCAAGGTTGGCAGAGTTATTGTGCAGCTGCCTGCAGGAGGCACCATGGTGGGGTCAGGCAGCTACCGTGACTGCGCTGCTTGACTTCAAGTTGGCAGCTGACAATTTATAACGATACAAATCACTAGACCTGAAGATAGTGAGTTACTCAGAAGAGTCAATGACTTTGTCACGTACACACATGGACTTGGGCACATTGACACCCTTCCTTTTCCAGTTTCAAAAGGGGCAGTACTATACAGGGAGGCTTTGGTAGAAAGCCTAGTATATGAGTTTGGAAACAAGCGTTGCAGTAAAGAGCGGAGTAATAGAGGAAAAAGGAAGGTGAAAGGGGTGGAAGGAGAGCAAGACTTGAGGTGGATGGGAGAGGAAGGTGAAGATGCGTCAAAAGAAAGGAAAGGGGAGAGCAGCGTGAAGAGGGGAAAACTAGCAAGGGGGAAAAGGAGAGATGGAAGGTGAGACACAAGAGAAAGGAAGACATTACTTGGAGAACAGTTTGAAAGTTACAGACAGAATCGGTGTAGGAAGATGAGGGCCACTGATGGAGGAACATTTTGGGAGAGGTACTGAGGAAGAAAAGGAAGGAGAAGGAAGGAAGAAGTCCAGAAGGTGGACCCTGAAAATAAGGTAAATGCTGTGGAAGAAGGCCTGTGTCCTTTAAGAAGTATGCTGGCTGGCGCCTGGTTGTACATCTTAACCTAATAACTAGCCCATCAAAAGTAGAGAGGGGTAGTGGAAAGACGAGGAGGAGTGCAGTACCTTGGGTAAACCAACTTGACCGTGGTTTAACTCTCAACACCAAGCTGAGTGGGCCTCTCTTCGGTTTCTGGCCCTGCCAATGCATCACATCATCAGTTTCTGGCCTGTCTTCAAGCCCAGGACAGACAAATGGTCTTCTGGCCAGGGGAGCAAACAAATCTTCATGTCTAATAGGGCCAATGCATCGTCAATCCTAGGAGGGTCAGCCCACGCTCATATAGGGAACAAGAGGGTGACTAACTGAACCATTCACGCTTGGCAATACAACTCCAATTGAGTAATATTCTTTTTTTCTTTTTTTTATTTGGTTACTTGATCAAATCAACTTTTCAAATATATAATTATTACAAATCCGACAAATTAACAGATCACTAAATTAATCTTCTTTGGTAATAAAATACATGTCAACAATTCATTGCATAAAAACAAATAAAACATTTCCAAAAGATGAGACCTATAATAGACATGGAGTGGTCTAGTTCCCATTAGACGAGAGGACCTTTCTGCCTCTCCACTTCAGAGGGCCGTTTCTCTAATGGGAAATAGCTGCTTCAGTGTGAGTGGACTAGTTCCCATTAGACGAGAGGACCTTTCTGCCTCTGCAGGTCGGAGGGCCGTTTCTCTAATGGGAAATAGCTGCTTCAGTGTGAATGGGCTAATTCCCATTAGATGAGAGGACCTTTCTGCCTCTCCACGTCAGAGGGCCGTTTCTCTAATGGGAAGTAGCTGCTTCAGTGTGGGTGGGCTAGTTCCCATTATTATGCAGGACTTGGCCACTAGGGGCAAAAAGGGCAATTTCTCTAATGGCAACTAGCCTTCTCAGTGTGAGTAGGCTAGTTCCCATTAGTATGCAGGACTTGGCCACTAGGGGGCAAAAAAGGGCAATTTCTTTAATGGGAACCCTCCTCAGTGTGAGTAGGCTAGTTCCCATTATTATACAGGACTTGGCCACTAGGATAGCAAAACGGGCCATTTGTCTAATGGGAACTAGCCTTCTCAGTGAGAGTAGGCTAGTTCCCATTATTATGCAGGACTTGGCCACTACGGGCAATCAAGGGCCATTTCTTTAATGGGAACTAGCCTTCTCAGTGTGAGTAGGCTAGTTCCCATTATTATACAGGACTTGGCCACTAGGGTAGCAAAACGGGCCATTTGTCTAATGGGAACTAGCCTTTTGAGTGTGAGTGGGCTAGTTCCCATTATTATGTAGGACTTGGCTACTCAGGGCAAAAAGGGCCATTTGTCTAATGGGAACTACCCTTCTCAGTCTGAGTAGCCTAGTTCCCATTATTATGCAGGACCTGGCCACTAGGGGAGCAAAAAGGGCAATTTCTCTAATGGGAACTAGCCTTCTCTGTGTGAGTGGACTAGTTCCCATTAGTATGCAGGACTTGGCCACTAGGGGGCAAAAAAGGGCACTTTATCTAATGGGAACTAGCCCACTCACACTGAAGCAGCTAGTTCCCATCTGAGAAATGGCCCTAACAACCGATGGTCCGTTTCTCGAAGGGGAACTAGTATCAACCGTATCAAACGGGCTGTGTGGAGGACTGTACTGTGTGCGTCTACAAGGGGGGGATATGCAGTGGGCAGCTCTACATGGGACTGTGCTGTGGGTGTCTGCAAAGGGGCAATATGCAGTGGGCTTCTGTATAGGGCGCTGTGCAGTGGGTGTCTGTACAAGGGGTTGTGCAGAGGACTGTGCTGTGGGTGTCTGCAGGGAGGCAATATGCAGTGCGCATCTGCACGGGTGCTGTGCAGTGGGTGTCTGCAAATGGGGGTTAGGCAGTGGGCAGCTCTACATGGCGCTGTGCAGTGGGCATCTGTACGAGGGGCTGAGAGATGGGCATTTGCAGCACCCACCTGGGAGGTCCCCGTGAGGGCTGAATGGTCCCTGGACCCGGCCAGGCTACTGCCCCGGCCTCTCCTGCCTCCTATAATTTTTCTATGGTCGAACCTATGATTAGGAGTTTAGTCTTTTTGTCATTAAGACATAGCCCATGGGTGGGCATCCAGGTTTGTATGATTTGGTAAATGTTATTGATATGTCCTACATCTTTGTCATAGTCTCCCTGAATAGGGATGAGGATCTGGGTGTCGTCAGCATAGTGTATGAGACACCCAGATTGTCAAGTATATTGAAGAGAAGCTTTGTAAATATGTTATACAAAGTGGGAGAGACGCATGACCCTTGTGGTATGCATGTGATGGGTACAGGGTCCGCTGATGAAGAGGATGAGAAGACTCTTATAGGAGAGAGTTTATCCATGTAGCGGCCTCATTGGAGAAGTTGGTGGCAGATTTGAGGTGGTTGCATAAGACTTTATGGTCAACCAAATCAAATACGGCGCAGAAGTCTAGAACTAGGAGGACGGAAATTTCTCCCTTGTCTTTCCGGTCCACCAGTTGGTTCTTGAGATCGAGAAGGGCTGTCTCAGTTCCATGTCTTGGCCTGAAACCAGATTGCCGGGTGCCTAATAGGTTATTGATTTCCAGATAGGATTGAATCTGGAGATAGGCGGCTCTGTCTAAGATTTTAAGAAAAAATGGTACTGTCGTAATTGGCCTGTAGTTAGTTGGGACGCTAGGGTCTAGGTTGTTTTTTTTATAGAAGGGGTAGTAGCCAGGCATCTTTAAGGTTGGTAGGGACGGAACAGGATTTAAATGAGGAGTTAATGAAGGTGGTGATGAAAGGAGCTAGGTCCTTTGCGGCTTCCTTAATAATGGGTGCTGGGCAAGTATCCCCAAGAGAGTGGGAGGGTTTAAGTGGTCTAATGACAGTTTCTGCCTCAGTAGTTGAGATTGATCTGAATTTAAATTGGTTAGGTGGTTTAGATTGGTTGTTGGCAAGTTCTTGCAAGATAGCTTCTTCTGTGTCAAGAGCGATCTTATGAAGTGTAGATTTGTTGGCTCGTATTCTTTCTTGGAGCATGATGATTTTGTTGCAGAGGGCATTTTGTATATTGGTACACTAGAATTTGTTTTGGTACACGAGTCATTGGGGGCAATTAGGGATTCTAATTCTCTAAGTAATAGAGAATATTTCTCTGGTACTTGAACTAGCTTTTTTGATTCTTTCATTGAATGTTTCTTTTTTTGTTTGTATAATTTCTTTTTTGTATCTGTCTGCGAGTGAGGTGAGAAGGTTTTAGTTCTGAGTCGATGGGTTCTTTTTCCATCTCGTTTCTGCCTGTTTTTTTTTTCTTTGTGAAGGGCTTTTAGACTAGGAGTATACCAGGTGTTGAGGTGTACTGTAGATTTTCTTTACTAAGTTTTAGTGGGGCGATGACGTCTATAGCTGAGTTGATGGTGTTGTTATACAGATCAACTAGTTCTGTGGGATTGATGGAGAGGTGGGTAGGATTTGTGATAGGTTGAATCAATGGTCGGAGGTTAGCGATCGTTATATTCTTTTGCATCTGGTTAGGGCTGGCGGGGCCACAGGCTTCGCTCTGTTAGTTTGGGGACTGTCTTGGATAGTGAATGAGATCAAGAAGTGGTCTGTCCGAACACATGGTTCAGTGGCAGTGATACATGTGGTGCAATTGATGTCTGCAACCCAGTCCAGGATACAGCCTTTTGTGTGGGTGGGTCCGGTGT
The DNA here is from genome assembly GCF_040938575.1 of Ambystoma mexicanum. Classification (NCBI taxonomy): domain Eukaryota; kingdom Metazoa; phylum Chordata; class Amphibia; order Caudata; family Ambystomatidae; genus Ambystoma; species Ambystoma mexicanum. The sequence continues at coordinate 1,333,937,344 of NC_090933.1, read as the reverse complement.
TCCTGATAGTGAGGTCAACTTCAACAATAGTGTTTGCTAGGATAGTGGCATTGGGATCTTTAGGGTAATTGAGGTCCAAGTTGAATCACGACTTCAACTCTTAAAAACGCCTCAACCTTCGACAATAAAGCCCCTCCAATGCAAAAGATACCTTGATCAAAGGTGCCCTTGTCAACGCCATATCCCTCCCATGCTCATGCGCTTGACATTGCCGACTTCATTGTAACCGAAGACCTTGACTTCCTAGCCATTAAGGAAACATGGTTACATGCAGCAGCTGGACCCACACTGTCCTTGGCGATACCCGATAACTATGCCATCATAAGATGTGACAGGGACTCCAACCAATCAAAAGGTGGAGGTGTTGCCTTCATCTTCAAAAGTTCCCTTGAACTTAGACCCATTCCAAATCTACAGATCCCTTCTGCTGAGCTACTATCAGTCAAACTGCCTATATCATCTAATCAAACTACCACAGTGTGTCTCATCTATAGGCCACCAGGACCCATCTCCACCTTCGCTGAGGACATCTCATCCCTCTTTGCTGCAAATACCAAGCCTAACTCCCAAATGATACTACTTGGAGACCTCAATCTTGGCTACCAAGATCCCAATGACCTCAAAGCCCTTGACCTAGCCAGCACACTTACGGATTTAGGATTTACCCACCATATTCAGGAGCCTACACATATCAAAGGGAGAACCCTCGATTGGCTCGCTGATTTGAATTGCACCGTCAACCTGATGCCCGTCACAACGTGCACCTTTTCTATTAAATCTAACAAAAGTCCCAAACCAAACATTGCACCTTCTATCCACACTCGTAATAAGAAGGACATTACTAAGGAGAAACTGCTCCCATTAATCCTTCCTCTTCTCAACAATGCTTCGGCATCTTGCTCTGACCCTACAGTCTATAGTAGATACCTACAACAAAACTATCCTAAACGTGCTAAATTCCATAGCCCCACTAAAACTGCAGAAACCGAAAACCCTGTGCTCCTCTCAATTTGTGGTTTACACCACACCTGCGAGACTTACACAAAGCTAAAAGAAATGCAGAGGCGCACTGGAAAGTCTACCAACAGGTGCTAACAAAAATATCCTGATTACTGCCTCTTCCAACTACAAAGAAGCGATACTCCTAGCAAAAAAAGATGCTTTTAATAAGCGCATACTGCAGGCTGAATCCAACACTAAAGAGCTCTTCAAGATTCTCAAAGAACTTGAATCTCCCAAGGTCCCCATCGACCAGTGCAACACTGACACCACATTGTGTACTAATATCCAAAAAGTGCTCCCAGATACAATTTGCACACTGCAGACCAAAACCAACAGCAAAAAATGTAGCCTACTTACAGATCCACCAACAAACTCCTCCACCAACAACATCCCAGCACCTACACACTCTTTCAAACCATTCAGCTTCTCACCCCTGTCCATCTCGGAAGTGGAAAACATCACCAAAAAGATCAAACCCTCCAACTATCAAGGTGACTCCTGCCCTGCACCTGTCATCAAGGAGGCTGCCCATGACCTAGCCCCTTTCATTACCACCTTTATTAATGCCTCTTTCAAATCAGGTATTGTCCCTGACAACCTTAAGGATGCGTGGGTCATCCCTTTAATTAAAAAACCCATCTTTGATCATAGTAACCTTTCAAACTACAGACTTATTACCACAGTGCCCTTTCTACTGAATCTTTTGGACCGAGCAGCCTATTTACAAATTCAGGACTATCTAGAATCCAATAAACTCCTCGGCCTCCGACAATCCGGCTTACGACATAGACACGGAACAGAAACTGCCCTTATCGACTTAAAAACGCAAATCGAGGGTCTAAAAGACAAGGGCAAGTTTGCCCTCTTACTTCTGCTTGACCTCTTGGCAGCTTTTGATTTGGTCAACCACCAAATTCTCTGCCATCACCTTAAAATCGTTGCCCACTTCTCAGATGAAACCACCTCCTAGATCAGATCCTTCGTGGCAAACAGAACCAAGAGGGTCTTCTCCCCTTCCGCTTATGCTGAACCTTCTCCAGTCACGTGTTGGGTCCTGGAAGGGTCCTGTGTCGCCCCACACTGTACAACGTGTTCACAAAGCCACTCTTTGATATTCTTGATTATCTGGGTGTCACTTACACTAATTATGTGGATGACACCCAGATACTCATCCCTATCACTGGTGACTAAGTGACCGACTCAAAAGCTCCTAATGATGTCTATACAGCCATCCAGGCTTGGTTTGGCGCATCGTGGGCTTTGCTTAAATCATGAAAAGACTGAGTCACTCATCCTAGGCTCTTACCTCAGACTCAATAAATTTGACCCTCCCTTCAACTAATTTGTTTTTGACGGAAATACCATCAAGGTATCTAATGACATGAAAATTCTTGGTATTTATCTTGACTCCACCTTATCTCTCACGAGACAAACCAATGCTGTGGTCTCAGCCTCAGCCTATACTTGCAAACTTATAATGGCATGTAGACCTTTCCTCACTTCTATTAACTGCATTAACCTTGACAGAACACTCATTATGGCCAAAATCGACTACTGTAATGCCCTCTACCTTGGGACTAGTCAAAGGGACATCAACAAACTAGAGGTAACCCAGAACAATGCCATCATGGCAGCCCTCAATATTCCTAGGAAACTACATATCTCTGACACTAGACGCAGTCTACACTGGCTCCCTGATGCTCACAGAATATCACTCAAAACCTTTGCACTCACTCATAAGTGCCAGGCCAACCTTGCCCCTGAATACCTAGCCAACCGCTTCACCGCTCACACCTCCACCCGACCACAGAGATCTGCCCAAGACCATTCACTGTCCATACCCAGATTTAAGCTACAAAAAGCAGGGGGGTCCAGCTTCCCAGTCCTTGCAGCCAAATTATGGAACACACCCCCTAATGCACTCAGAGCTGGGCCATCTTATTATTCATTCAAGAGCAAAGCCAAATGATGGCTCTTTGAGCAGGACTTAGTTGCTTCTTGTGCATATTGCTAGCCTGACCCACACCAGTAACTTGTACATTTACTGCATTACCTATTGTATCCCATTGTTTATTCTGTTCACACATTTTGTACCTTTCCTGTCATTGTAATATTGCTCCTATTGTCTTTTATCTCCACGCTATCACTGTAATTGAGCTTCACATAGTGCATGATTGTATTCTACTATTACCATGTTTATTGTACTATATAACTGCTTACTCTATCTGTAACGTATGTACCTTTCAAGAAATGCGCCAAGATGCCTTTGGGCCAGGTGCGAAATACAAATAAACTAAATACAAATACCAAGTAGGAGGATTTGGGACCCAGGTTTAACATTGGTGTCTTCATCGAAGGAGTCGAGAGGTCCTGGGGGTCTGTAGATCACATGTTTAGTGATGGTACGTGATGGGGATAGCCCCAGTTTGACTGAGAGTAACTATGCTGAAGGAAGTGACATGGGTGCTATCTCTTTGATAGCTAGGTCTGATTTACAGATGAAAGCTAGGCCGCCCCCTTTAGATGTTTCTCTGTCTTTTCTAATGATAGTAAAGTTAATTGGGACAGTTACAGCAAGGGTGGGTCCGACTGCTTTGTGGAGCCAAGTCTAAGTGACAACTAGGAAGTCAAGTTGGTTGCAAGTAATGATGTTGGCAATTTCTGAGGCATGGGCAACAAGGGATCGAGCATTGATCAAGGCTCCTTTGGTTTTGTGGTTTTCCAAGGTTGTAGCCTTGATGAGGCCTTTGCTAGTGGTGACGGTAGTTCCAAGGGCACTGGGAATGCTGGGTGAGCATTTTGAGTTGGGAATAGGTTCGGATTGAAGTGAGTTGTGATGGGGCAACTTTGACTGAGAGTAGCCGGTTTTGCAGGTGGGTGGAGGCTTGGTAAGTCTAGAGCCTAAACTGCGGTTTCTCGATTTGGTGGTGCAAGGCTGGTTAGGGAAGATCCACTGGGATTCAGGGGATCGTTGTGTAAGGACACTCATGGTGCCAGTTATCTTTGACTAGGGATAATTAGATGATGAGAGGGAGGGGCCTATTTCAGTTGTTAGGTTTCATCTCATGGAGCCAGTTATCTTTTGACTAGGGATAATTAGATGATGAGAGGGAGGGGGCATATTTCAGTTGTTAGGTTTCATGCCAGTTACGTTCAGCTCTGGTAGGAAGGTGGTTGGTGAGATATTCTGAGCAAGGGGTAGTTGGGTGGCCATGGATCATTTTAAATGGCATAAAGGTGCTGCCATGGTGTTGCATATTTGTTTGATATTCAGCACTTTTGCACTTTATGTATGAATGAGTGTGAATGTAGAAAAGCCACAGTGTTTACTCACGTATCTGTGTTAGCATTTCTGAGTTGTCTGAAACAGTGGGTGTTTGTAGATGTTTTTAGGTAATTCTGATACACAATATTGGAATTGTTGGAGTAATCAAGCTTTGACATAGAATATGTATACACAATTCAATTAACGGAATAAAAGAATGGAACACTGACAACAGCAGTGTAATTCTTGTCTCTTGTCAGAAAGCGCATTGAGGCCATACAAATGGGGAAAGGGCGCTATATAAATGACAAATACAATACGTCTTCCTCATCAGTCCCTACAATGTATCTCTCTTTTCATCTACCACCTACCTCCACACTTTGAAGCGACTCCCACCCACTTTCTCACCTTGTAACTACTCCATCCTCTACACTACTCCTCCCTCCTCGACAATACTACTCCGGCCTCGACAGCACGACTCCCGCCTCGACAGCACGACTCCCGCCTCGACAGCACGACTCCCACCTCAACAGCACGACTCCCGCCTCAACACTACTACCACTCCGCCCCACATCCTACTGATTCATCGTGAGGAATTGCCACCTGGTAAGGGTGTAGGAGCCCTGGCTCTGTTTAATTTTATTTCATTAATAAAAGGATGCAGGTTATTCCCTCTCTGAAAGGGAGATCTGCTGATCAGATTCCACTTTCATAAACTCCACGGCAAAAGCATAGTGTGTACTTGTGCCCTGCTGCACCAGCATCCTGATTCGCAGCATCTCCACAACCAGTGGCACAGAGCAGGTTCAGAGGTCACAGTTGCCCTCTTGACCGCTGCAGGGACAGCGACGCCTCTGCCATGCAGGGGTTGCATTCAAGGTATGCACCTGTGTTCCAGACACTGCACATCTCTGAGAATCCAGTCATGTGGGCATGGCAAACTGGAAATATAAGCCATGGTGGCCAGCCTCTCTCACAGTTATCCCAGCCACATCCAATTTGATATCGCACATGTGTCCGCTCAGCTGTGGAAAGGTTTTTTTAAAAAAAAAAATTGTTTATTAACTTTACAACAATGATATAAGCAGAAAATCATTGATTAATCATTGCAGTATGTATAATTCAAGAGAAACATATAACATGCCTCCCCCTCCCTCCCCACCCACTCCCTCCGAGACCACAGTTAGAACTTCAATCTTCTTTATGGCCCCTTGACGGGCCTGGACTGTCTGTGCTGTCTGCGGCGCTTTCTTGCACTGCTGGGTGGAGCAGTGGCACAGTTAACGCCACCCAATGGAGTAGTTCCTCGCTGGAGTCCAATCTCTGTACTTGGATTGTTATTTCCCATGCAGCAGTCTCAGCAGATATCCATCTTTTGAGGTCTGCCCACCAGAGGGCTTCACTTAGGTCTCTAGCGCTTTTCCAACCCATGGCTATACGTCTTTTCGCCGTTATATATATTAAGTCTTTGAGCTTATTAAGGGACTTGTTTTTGCTGCTCCGCTTGTAACTCCCCAATATGCAAGCTGCTGGGTCGAGAATTTCGACTACTATCTCCGCATTCGCCACCCTTTCCTTCACCTGGGCCCAGAACCTTTGAATCGCAGGACAACCCCAGAACATGTGGGTCATTCCTGTTTTTGGCATGTTTCATTTGGGGCATGTTTGGACTGTGGCTCCTTTGAACCTTGATATGGCTTCGGGTGTAAGGTAGGCTCTGTTGGTAATGTATAGTTGGATGAGCTGTAGGCGGGAATTCCTAGAGACTTTTTTGTGGTAATGGGTTATCTTCTCCCAAGCTTTGTCTTCGAATTCTATTCCCAATTCGATCTCCCACCTTCCCTTGTATTTGAGTTCGTTCTTGGTTATGCCCTGCAGCATGGCTTCATAAAGTCTAGAGATTTCGTGGCCTCCCTCAGCAGTGTCTAGCATTGACTCGATGATCTCGTTTTCTATGACCTGGTCGGTGGCCTCAGTCCATCTATTCTTTATGGCCTGGATTACTGCTCTGTGGAGCAGAAACTGGCCCGTGGGTAGGCCTGCAGACTCGCTGAGGTCGGTGAATGACATTAGTTCCTGCTCTTGAGTGAGGTCCCCTAGCACCGCCACCCCCCAGGGCTCCCATTGGGTGCATGTTTCTATTTACCCCCATGGATGCTTAGCCATGATTGCCATGATAGGGATCTGCGGGGAGAGTGGGTCTGCCGACCCCACTTTCCCACAGGCTCGCTTCCAGAGTTGGGTCCCGAGCTTAGCCAGATAAGGGTAATGCCGTAGAGCCTCCTTCTCAACCCATAGTATATCTCGAAGTAACAATCGAGGCAGGGCTGGCTGGAGTAGTTGGATATTTATGGTGGTTTCGTCGGCCATCCATTGCGTCACGTGCCTTAGCTGGCTAGCCAAGTAGTATAGCTTGAAATTAGGGACTTTCAGTCCCCTTCTCGTAGGGTCTTTGGAGAATTTCCAGCACCACTCTGTGCCTACCTCCCTGCCAGAGGAATCTCCTGCAGAGTTTGTTCAAGTCTCTGAAGAATGAGGGGGGAATGTTAAAGGGGACATTGGTAAAGAAATGTAATAGTCGGGGGAGTGCTACCATTTTGAGGAGACCCGCTCGCCCACCACCGAGAGGGGGAGTTTACCCCAAAAAACCATGGACTTCTCAAGGGAATCTCTGGCCTTGACTGTGTTAAGGATATGTTCCTTGCTGGGGTTGCGGTGTATGGTGACACCCAGGTATCTAAAGGATGTCACCTGCCATTTAAGGTCTAGTGGGGGTAGGGATCTAAGTTCCTCCCTGTACAAAGCAGCCAGGGGGTAGAGGCAAGACTTGTCCTTATTAATCCTAATGCCCGTAAGTCTATGGAAACAATCTAAGGTCTCTAGTATGTAGGGCAGGAGGTGCTCTGGATTGTGCAGGTACAGTAGCATGTCGTCTGCATACATGGACAAGAGGTGAGTCACCCCATCTAGTTCAATGCCTCCGTCATTGTATTCTTGTCGGAGATATGCGGCTACATGCTCGGCGGCAATAACGTAGAGCATAGGGGACAGTGGGCATCCTTGTCGGGTGCCTCTGTAAAGGGGCCATTTATCAGAATATGTTTTGTTGGTGCGCACCCTGGCGGTGGGACTGGCGTAGACCAATTGGGTCCACTTCAGGAAGGCGGGTCCGATTCCCATCTTAACCATAGTGGCATACAACCACTCCCATCTCACCGAATTGAAGGCCTTGGTGGCGTCCAGTGATGCCATTGCGTATTTTTGGGGCCTCCGTTCTGTGCGTATATGATGTGGTGTAACCTACGCAGGTTTTCAGTAATAGAGCACCCCGGCACGTAGCCAGTCTGGACTTGGTGGATCAGCTGGGGGAGCACTCTGCATAGTCTATTTGCAAGGAGTGCTGTTAATATTTTGCAGTCGCCATTTAGCATAGAAAGTGGTCTATATGACCCACAGTCTATCCCATCCTTCCCAGGCTTCAGCAAAGGGATTATTGTGGCCTCACTCATGGAGTACGGGAGGTTGCCGCGCTCATAAGCCTCATTGAATACCCATGCTAGCATTGGGGCGAGGGTCTCTTCATATGTCTTATAAAATTCCCCGGGTATGCCATCTGTGCCTGGCGCTTTCCCAGAGGGTAAGGATCTAATTATTGCCATCACCTCGTCTGGGGTAATTGGGTCCTCTAGGGTTTAAAGCCACCTGTGCGTCTAGTTTAGGAAGCTTTATACTATTCAGGGCGTCCTCTATCTCAGTGTCATTGGGTGCTGGGGTCTTGGAGTAGAGTTCACAGTAGAACTCGGAGAAGACCGAGTTGATCTCATCTTGGGTATGTGCTGTGGTGCCATCGGGTCGAAGTATGCTGCAAATGGGTGTTCTGGGGATTTCTCTCTTGTAGAGCCAAGCTAAGAGTTTACCAGGTTTATCCCCAAGTGCGTGCATCCTTTCAGTGTGTTTAGCATAGCTCAATTTCCCAAGAGACTCCCAGTGAGACAGACAGGCCTGTCGCAGTTCAGTTATTTCCTGTATATGTTCCGGGGTCGAGTCTGCCCTATTCTCCAGCACACTCAGCTCTTTTTCTGCGCTCTCTAGGGAGGTTGTGATGGACTTCAGGGTGCCCCCGATTGTAGCTATCATCTCTCCTCTCATAACCTTATAAGCCTCCCAAGCTGTACTGATGTATTTTACGCTATCTACGTTGTTCTGCCAGTATTCCTCAGTACTGTCTCTTATATGTTCTCGGAAGGCTGTATCTAGTAGGGCCTCAGCTCTAAGTCTCCACGTGGGGACTGGGGGTTTGGGTGGGTATATCTCCCAGGTGGCCAGCATGGGGGAGTGGTCTGACAGCACCCTCGGCAGGTGTTGTGCGTCCCTAAACATAGCTTGTTGCCCCTGGCTTATCAAGATCTAGTCCAATCTAGTATGGAATTTGTGAGGCGGGGAGAAAAAGGAATATTCGCTTTTCTCAGGGTTCTGTTCCCTCCACAGGTCGCAGAGTGACAGTTGGGCTATTAATTTAGACAATATTTTGGCGGGGGGATGGGCGGGAGAGCTTAGTCAGCCCTGTCTTTTAGGGGGTTTAGTGTGCAATTGTGATCTCCCCCCCAGATCATGGTGCAGTCTACATAGGGGCCAATCCGAGAGTATAGGGAGTGGAAGAAAGCTGTGGCGTCGTGGTTGGGTGCATAAGTGCTAATCAGACATAGCTCCCTCCCATCCATGGTACCATGCACCAGTGCCATCCTGCCTTCGTTGTCTGTCTTGGTGTTCACTACCTTGAAAGGGACGGTTGGGTCAATCCATATCAGGACTCCTCTAGCGTATGAAGAGTAGGAGGATCCAATCAGGGTTTCTCGTCATGTTTTGGCCATTGTCTCTAGTTTATTCCTTGTTAGGTGTGTCTCCTGAAGCATGGCAATTCCCACCTTACATCTTCGCAGATATGCGTGTATCCGGCGTTGCTTAACAAAGCTATTCATGCCTCTGACGTTACACGTCATTACGTTAATTTTTCCAGCCATGGGTGCCGTGGTATCCGTTGATTGTCCTCTGCTTAGGTCCGGGCCCTGCTAATGATGTATCTGTTATGGAGATTTCCTGTGGTCTCGGTGTTTTTCGATTAGAGTTCTCAACATGGGCTCTAACCTCTCGTGTCCCTCCTCCCTTTGTCTTCAAGCCCTCTGTAACATAGGGTCCCCAAACTTGACCCCGTAACTGTGAATTCCCCGAACATAGAACAAGTCCAGCGAGGTTTCCCTCGTTATGACAGTCCTGTTTCTGCTCCGTTTGACCACACATTGGTCTCCAGGTGCCCTACGGGCGGGTATATATACCCTGAAGGAAACTTCCAAGGGGTGGAGTGTCTTGGCCCCGATGTCTCCGTATGGAGGATCTTTTCAGCTGTGTTGAGGCTAACTCTGTCGGCCGGTGGGCTATTACATATGGAAGGGCCCCTTGGTACCTGCCTCAATGTCAGGAATCTGTTGCTCGTCCATCCAGTCCCGGGCCTGTGCCGGTGTGTCGAATAGGTGGGCTCTGTTATTGTGTAGTACCTTCAATCTTGACGGGTATAGGAGCATGTAGCGCAACTCTGCTGCCTTCAGCCTGGCTTTTGTGGCAATAAACTGTGCCCTATTCATTTGGACCTGGAAGGTGTAATCTGGGTAGATGGCAATTTTGGCAGAGTTCCTTTGGATTTGGCCCCCAGACCTAGAAAAGGCCAGTATGGCCTCTCGGTCCCTGTAGTTTAGAACCTTCGCTATCGCTGGTCTAGGCGGGGCTGCTGGCGGTGATTTCTTGGCTAGAGACCGGTGGGCTCTCTCAATGGTGAAGCCTTGTGAGAGCTTACCTACTCCGACTTCCTGCAGCAGGAGATTTTCGACATAATTGGTGGGGTCGGGGCCTTTGATACCCTTCGGCAGGCCGAGGAGTCTTATATTATTCCTGCGGGCCCGTCCCTCAGCCTCTTCAGCCCTATCTTCCAAATTCTTAACCCTTTGCTGCAGTTCATCCACGTCGCGGAGGAGGTGGGTTTTTGCCTCAGTATTTTCCCGGACTTGAGTTTCGAGTGCTTCTGTCCTACCCACTAGGGATCGGACATCTTGGTGCAGGAGGCCCAGATCTGTTGCCACAGCGTCTATTTTGTTCTCCATTGTTGCCTGGAATATCTTGATGGCTTCAAGTATCTGGGTATTGCTGGGTTCAGCCGCTGCGTCGGTGTGGTCAGGTAGCTTCTCTGGCACTCCACCATTTGGGCTTACGGGCCTTGTAGATCTGCTGGCCGTGAAAGTGTCTATAGTGGTCTGGCGCTGTTTGGACCTCGCTCCTTTCGCAGACATCATGTCAGGTGGTGATATCTCCCTGCCTTAGGCACAGGTGGTGTGGGTTGGAGGTTACCCCAAAGGGGTCCGGTACGACGGCCTGCACCCTTGGGGGCGGCGGGTGAAGATTTGATCAGGTGCAGCAAGGCGAAAACGTTGTGGACACAAGCGACGCAGCAGTTTACAGTAGGTAGCTTGCGCAGGACTTGGTTAGTCTGTGATGGCTTGGCGTTACATGCTACAGCGCATGGAGCGTATGTTCAGTCCTGCTGCCGTTGCGTCTGTCAATTGCAGATCTGAGGTGTGTGTCGTGTAGGCTGAGCTATGGCTATCTACTATCTGAATGTGGCATCCAGTATTTCAATGGCTCACAGTGCAGGAAGTGTGCAAATCGAATTAGTATGCAGGCGCATAGACGGATCCAGTCAGTGGGCCCAATCCAGTGTAGGGGAGGATTGGGATCCTAGCAGCAGGGGGTTTCAATCAGGTGACTCTTCCTCTTGTGGTACAATGGGAGGATGAGGGGGCTTCCGATGCCCAGGGTCGGTGCCTGCGTTCCTTCACGCCCCCCCGCCCTTCTAAGGCAGTCTATGCAAGCCGGGGACGGGGGTGCCTGATTTCTGGCAAAGTCGAGTGGTTCCTCTTCTCCTGCGCTGATAGTGAGGTAGAGCCGGGGGGGGCACATGGCCCTGGGTCGCTGCACCCGGCTCGCCGCCTCAGTGTCAAGCCTGGCCCACACCCGCCCCTCTCACCTCTACGGTGCTGGCTTGCCACCGGTATCTCCCGCAATCCAAGCTGCTCCCCCAGGCGGGTCCGGCGTTCGCATCTCGCAGATCCCGGGCTCGCACACACTCCAAGCGGGACGCAGCGCGCTTCAGCTCCTCCTCTCGGCAGTCCTCCCAGTCTGATGGGGCCCTCCAAAGCGGGATCTCAGGGTGCCTTTGGGTCTCCGACTTCAGCGAGTCTGCAACAGCTGCTGCAGCGCTTTAGCCAGATCAGCTGTATCGCAGTCTCTTCTTCGGGTCTCCGATGAACTCAACAGTGGCGTATATGCACTCGAGCCCCTCCGGTGAATTAGCGCGCGGGAGCCGCCATCTTGGCTTTCGGTCTGCCGCCTCCAATTTGTGGCGTAGAGGCGCTTATCGGCTCTCCCAGGTTCGGGTAAAAGATCTCACAGCATCCAAAGGGCGTCCGCTGCATTCAGGGTGGCTCATAGGGTCCATGGGTTCCAGGATTCAGCGAAAAAACTGCTTATTTTGGGCACATCTATCGGAGCTCAAAAGGGACACGACCTCACTACATGGCAGCTAGCCACGCCCCCGAGCTGTGGAAAGGTTATGTGTATTCCCCCAGACAGGATGGAGCCTGTCCTACTAGCAGAAATGTAGCCTCAGGGATTGGCTTGCTTTGTTCCTTTGTAAGGGCAGTTAACACCCATCGACCAGGGAGAGCTACTCCACAAGACAGTGGCATAGGAATGTGAATCAAAGGGCATACCCATTCACAAAGAGCCAGGCCGCACACCAAGGGGCTGCATTTCTAAAGGCCTCTGTACCCATGAAAGATATGTATGTAACCGTAACACAAGAAATGTAAGATAAGATGTACACAAGTGTTCAGTTGCCCAAAGGCCCAGTGCGCTATATATATAAATAAATAAACAATACAATACAATACCCAGTAAGAAGGAAAGAGGTGGGGTTAGATAAGTCAGGGGAACTCTGTACAGGAGACAAATGCTTCTACCATCTTGAATCTCTCTGCTGATCTATCTCCTTCTGGTCTCCTCTGCTTCTTCTGGATCAAAGCATGTTGGGTCTGATGCCAGATGGGCAAAGTCCACTCAATTCAAGAGCCGGATTGGATGACTAAAGCAGGCTAGCTTTAGTCCAATCACCTGTGGACTGTTACCTTTAAAAGAAGGGGTATCATGCCACTACTTTGGAATTCTCTTGAGGCATCTTTGGATTATCACTTGAGAAATGTTTGCTGGACCTTGCTGAGAGAGAAATTCTTTTCAAGATCTTCCAGCTGTGAGGTGAAGGTAGGTGTTCCAAGATAGAGGCAAGCTTGATTCCCAAACCCAGGACCTCACTGTGTTGAGGGACCCTAGCAGTTGTGTGCCAGCCTTCCCTGTGTTTGGGAGCACGAGAATAAGGACCCACCTTGTCCCAGAGTCAATGGAGTGGGATTTACAGCAACACAAGGAGGGATCTGCTGCTGTAGCAAGAACCTGACTCTCTGCTAGTCACAGTGGTACCCAGGACCTCACCGTATTGAAGGAGCCCTGCAGTTGTGCGACAGCCTCCTCTGTGTTTGGGAGCATGCGAACAAAGACCTGCCTTGTCCCAGAGTCACTGGAGCGGGATTACAGCAACACGAGGAGGAACCTGCCTCTCTGCTAGTCATAGTGGTACCCAGGACCTCACCGTATTGAAGGAGCCCTGCAGTTGTGCGACAGCCTCCTCTGTGTTTGGGAGCGCGCAAACAAAGACCTGCCTTGTCCCAGAGTCACTGGAGCGGGATTACAGCAACACGAGGAGTAACCTGCCTCTCTGCTAGTCATAGTGGTACCCAGGACCTCACCGTATTGAAGGACCCCTGCAGTTGTGCGACAGCCTCCCCCTGTGTTTTGGAGTGCGCGAACAAAGACCTGCCTTGTCCCAGAGTCACTGGAGCGGGATTACAGCAACACGAGGAGGAACCTGCCTCTCTGCTAGTCATAGTGGTACCCAGGACCTCACCGTATTGAAGGACCCCTGCAGTTGTGCGACAGCCTCCCCCTGTGTTTGGGAGCGCGCGAACAAAGACCTGCCTTGTCCCAGAGTCACTGGAGCGGGATTACAGCAACACGAGGAGGAACCTGCCTCTCTGCTAGTCATAGTGGTACCCAGGACCTCACCGTATTGAAGGACCCCTGCAGTTGTGTGTCAGCCTCTCCCCATGTTTGGGAGCGCGCAAACAAAGACCTGCCTTGTCCCAGAGTCACTGGAGTGGGATTACAGCAACACGAGGAGGAACCTGCCTCTCTGCTAGTCATAGTGGTACCCAGGACCTCACCGTATTGAAGGACCCCTGCAGTTGTGTGTCAGCCTCCCCCCATGTTTGGGAGCGCAAGAACCAGGGCCTACCTTGTCCCAGAGTCACTGGAGCGGGATTACAGCAACACGAGGAGGAACCTGCCTCTCTGCTAGTCACAGTGGTACCCTGGATCTCACCGTATTGAAGGACCCCTGCAGTTGTGCGACAGCCTCCCCCCATGTTTGGGAGCGTGAGAACCAGGGCCTACCTTGTCCCAGAGTCACTGGAGCGGGATTACAGCAACACAAGGAGGAACCTGTCTCTCTGCTAGTCACAGTGGTACCCTGGACCTCACCATATTGAAGGACCCCTGCAGTTGTGCGACAGCCTCCTCTGTGTTTGGGGGCATGAGGCAAAGACTGATCTTTTTATTTCCCACCCTCCCCCGTCTCATTACCCAGAGTGCTGCATCTTTTCTTTCACATATTCTGTGTTCTTTCTACATGGCTGGGTTTTTACAGTGATTTGTAGTTAGTTAACATTGTAAATGGTGTTTTTGAATAAACTATATATTATGGACATTCCTTTATTTTGGACTGTCCTACTTCACTGTTTGAGTTGCTAATGAACCACATTCACACCACGGGTGAGCGTATATGTGAAGGAGGTATATCTCTACACTGTGCCTGCTTTACCTTTATGATTGTGTTGCTCTTTTATTCACACCCCGGGTGGGAGTATAGGTGAAGGAGGTCTATCTCTTCACTGTGCCTGCTTTACCTTTATGATTGTGTTGCTCTTTTATTCACACCCCGGGTGAGAGTATAGGTGAAGGAGGTATATCTATTCACTGTGCCTGCTTTACCTTTATGATTGTGTTGCTCTTTTATTCACACCCCGGGTGGGAGTATAGGTGAAGGAGGTCTATCTCTTCACTGTGCCTGCTTTGCCTTTATGATTGCGTTGCTCTTGGTTCTAATGAACCACATTCACACCCCGGGTGGGAGTATAGGTGAAGGAGGTCTATCTCTTCACTGTGCCTGCTTTGCCTTTATGATTGCGTTGCTCTTGGTTCTAATGAACCACATTCACACCCCGGGTGAGAGTATAGGTGAAGGAGGTATATCTCTTCACTGTGCCTGCTTTACCTTTATGATTGTGTTGCTCTTTTATTCACACCCCGGGTGAGAGTATAGGGGAAGGAGGTATACCTTCGTATCTGTGCCTGCTTTACGTTTATGATTGCGTAGCTCTTGGTGCTAATGAACCACATTCACACCCCGGGTGAGAGTATAGTGGAAGGAGGTATATCTCTTCACTGTGCCTGCTTTACCTTTATGATTGCGTTGCTCTTGGTTTGTAGAAGAGGTCTTGGTGAGCGCTTTAGCCTTTACTTATCCCTATATTCCTGCAGGTCAGAAGTCAATTCATCAGTCAACCTCCTTTTACTCACACTCATTGCCTACTTTCCTTCTAACACTCTCACTTCCCCTGCACGCCCATTCACCACATAGCACCACTTGTTCTCACCGACCAATACCTCCCCTTTTCCCTAAATCGTCTACATACTCCCATCTACTGTCCTTCCTCCTGCTGGCCTATTGGTCTGATCCCTCCTGCTCCTCCTCTGACTTCACCTAAATAAGCCTCACATTCTTGTTTGCTGTCACACTTCTTATCCTCCCCCTCCTTCTCCTATTGGATCTCTCTTCCTGACCAATGTAATGTTGTCTTCCCCTCCCAGGAGGTGTTACACAGGTAAGCATTTACAAAATGGGGGCTAAGCCATGCCCCTTTTCCCTGCCCAGAACCGCTGTGTTGCAGGGAACCATGGCGGCCCGCACCAAGTCCCAATTCATTGTCAGTTTCCATTGTGGGGCATGATCCCTAGTATGTATTTGGGAACTATTTCAGAGTTTAACCACTCGGCAGTGCAGTAATATGAGTATCTGAGAGAGTAATTTTCCTCCGTTGCTGTGAAGCGGTACATGCCACTGACTCTTGGCAGTTTAGGATGTTTCCCGTGGCTGTGTTGCTCTTCTGTTGGACGTTGGAAGTAGTCTTAATGGGTTACACTCATACAGGTGATCAGACGGGGTCTCTGTGCTTTGAGGATGCATTTGTTTGTAGTGGGGCGGTTGATTCAAGTTGGTACTGCTCAAATTCAAGCAGGCACATGGGGAGTGGACAGGACTTTGTGCATTCACCGCAACAACAAACACACCACACAGAGCCTTACACACCAGCACACGACGGACTACAACCAGATATCACACCAAAAAAAGCTCAGCGAACGGTGTTAACCAAAATGAAGCTGCCAACAGCACATCACAGCTCCCATGCTCTTTCTCCAAACTTTATCCTACTAACACACCCTAGCCTACCCCCCTCTCTTTCTGATCCACCAGAGCGCCAGGGGACCACTACAGTGGTGATAGTGCGCAGTATAAATATACTTTAACAGTAACATTCTCAACTAACTGATTAGGTTTAGTTACGCTTGTCATTTAATGACACTCCACTGTGCACCAAAACTAAGAGGTATTAGATGGAGTATTTTAACTGCTCATGAGCACTGGCATTGCTCTGGGCAACCTCCTATGCCACACATGGGTGGCAACGCACACAGAAAACACACTCCAACACACTCCGCGTCCGGCTGTGGTATTTGAAGAAGTGAATTACAGCAGCAATGTAGACAGGGTAAACAGACTCTCCTGCAGCCTGCACACACAGAAAACACACTCCACCACAATCCGCATCTGGCAGTGGTATTTGAAGGAGTGAATCACAGCAGCATTGTAGACAGGGTAAACAGACTCTCCTGCAGCCTGCACACACAGAAAACACACTCCACCACAATCCGCATCTGGCAGTGGTATTTGAAGGAGTGAATCACAGCAGCATTGTAGACAGGGTAAACAGACTCTCCTGCAGCCTGCACACACAGAAAACACACTCCACCACAATCCGCATCCGGCAGTGGTATTTGAAGGAGTGAATCACAGCAGCAATGTAGGCAGGGTAAACAGACTCTCCTGCAGCCTGTGAACACATAAAACACACTCCAACACACTCCGCCTCCAGCTGCGGTATTTGAAGGAGTGAATCCCAGCAGCAATGTAGACAAGGTAAACAGACTCCCCTGCAGCCTGCGAACACAGAAAACACACCCCACCACACTCTGCGTCCGGCTATAGTATTTGAAGAAGTGAATCACAGCAATGGAGACAGGGTAAACAGACTCTCCTGCAGCCTGCGAACACAGAAAACACACTCCACGTCCGGCTATGGTATTTGAAGGAGTGAATCACAGCAGCAATGTAGAGATGTAAAACAGACTCTCCTGCAGCCTGCGAAGACAGAAAACCCACTCCATCACACTCCGCGTCCACCTATGGGATTTGAAGGAGTGAATCACAGCAGCAATGTAGACAGGGTAAACAGACTCTCCTACAGCCTGCGAACACAGAAAATACACTCCACCACACTCTGTGTCCGCTATGGTATTTGAAGGAGTGAATCAAGGCA